>NC_141693.1:1917022209-1919963530 GCF_964263255.1 Lissotriton vulgaris
TCTCTCCACTACCGCATTTCCCTCAGGATGGAATGGACTAGAGTACTGCAATGCAATGCCCATGCTGGCCATGGCCTCCTTGTAAGCTCAAGAGCTAAACGCAGGACCCTGGTCAGAATGTAGCATGCCAATTGCTTATGTGCCGATAAAGACTCGCAAATCTTTTATAACAGTTCTGGCATCAGCCGAGCGCTGGGGCCACATCCAAGTGAATCTCTTGCAGGAATCCACTGCAACCATGATATATTTATAGTTGCCATCCCTTTGTAAGGGACCACACTGGTCCAGGTAAACACATGCTAATGGTTTATCTGAGATTAGAAGGGGCGTCTGTGCTGGTCGTTTCACTGTTGATACTTTCATTCTTTGGCATATTTCACATTCCAGAACATAGTTTCTAGTCTGTTTTCTCATGCGTGGCCACCAATATCTCTGTTTTATTAATGATACTGTGGCGGAAACACCAGCATGTGCAGAGGCGAGTCCTTCGTGCGCCGCTAAGATTAGTCCTAACCTATGTTCCATGTTTGGAATTGCCCTATCCCCCACTCCAGGGATTACAGAAAAAGGAACATTGTTTGCATCAGTTTTGTATGAGTACTTTACTGGAAAGCCTTTTGGGAGTGTCTTACCACTGTCTTTTACTGAAGCACTGACAGCTAGCAATATATCGCTGTCTATTTTTGTTTTTAACCGGGTGATTGCAGCTAGGGAAGCCGTTTGCACAGCTGCCTTTGTGGCTTCATCAGCCAATGAATTCCCTGCAACGTGAACGCCATCACGTTGATGACTCAGTGTATGTATCACGTGATTCTTTTGTAGTTCTTTCTGCAAAAAAACTACTTCTTCCCAAAGCATTTTATGTTTGATTGTGCCACCTTTTGCATCTTTGAAACCATTTTGAACCCAGTTCTGCAAGTAATCATTGTAGGGCTGGACGCAGTAATATGAATTGCACACTATTAGTGTGGGGAATTCGCGATCAGTATTTTCAAGCGCCATTTTAAAAGCCTGTAGTTCAGCTCGCTGAGCTGCACAATCTCCGAATGATTGAGTTTTAGTGACCAATGGTCTAAATTTTCCTTCGTGCCATCGACCTTTAACAATCACGCACGCAGCACTATATGCTTGTTTACCCCCTACTGCGGGTTGTCCTGAACCGTCTGTTTATATTATACAGCCGTAATGTTCCAGAGGCAGAATCTCAGTTGGCAGAGGACAATCGTATTCGTATTGCAGAAATTCTTGTGTTTTTAGATTAGGATCAAATTTGTATACTACGTCTGGTGCAGCAAGAGAATGTGACGCCTTAGCATTTGGAATGCTTGCTCTTGTTACTGCTTCTAAAGCAGGTACTGGTGTAACGATTATTATACGTTTACCTTGTGCGAGGGCTCTTTCTTTTGCTACAGCAGTTTGTACCGCAGTTAGAATTTTTTCAGTAGAACTGAATTTCATTTCAGCTCGTGTGTACAAGTGTGATTTGTAAGCTATTGGTACTGTTTCTCCCTCATTAGAGGTCAGGTATGTAAATCCGCATCTTCCTAGGATGACTCGGATTACAAGGTTGCGTTCATTTGCGCGTGTTTGCAATTTTGTTTTAGTTAACATGTCTGTTTGTAATGATCGTAAAATTTCTGTGTGTTTCTGAGTCCAATTGGTTTGAAATCAGGTTTTATTAATTCGTAGAGTGGTTTAACCCTCTCTGCATAATTTAGAATATAAGTTCTTCCGAAGTTCAGGAAGCCTAGAATTGATCGTACGTTTTTTTGCGTTTTTGGAGCATGGAGTACTGCACACTTCTCTAAGAAGTTGTCTGCTAGGCTTTTGAATTCACTTGATAATTAATATCCTAAAAATAGGACAGTCTTGTAGGCAATTCGTGACTTTTTAAAGCTAATTTTGTACACTTCAGATGCAAACCTAAGTATGATGGTGTTCACTCTTTTCAAGTGTGTCTCCAGGTCATTGTAAAACTTGTAAACTTGGGAATTTGTAGAGCGCAATTGTTGCCCATGGGCGTCCAAGCGCTAGGGAAATCGTGAACCTACAGTGCACAGGGAGGGGGAGAAAAAAGATAGCGAATTTAGCAAACAGATATGAAGAGATGGGTCTTCAATTGTTTGCGGAATATATTAAGGTTCTGGGTGGCTCTAAGATGAGGCGGTAGAGCATTCCAGGCCTTCGCTGCGTTGTACATGAACGTTCTTCCGCCCGTTCTGGATCTCTTTATTCTTGGGACAACTGCCAAGAGGGTCTGGCTAGAACAGAGACTCCGATTCGGGATGTACTGATTGATCAGGTTACGGGTAATGATAGGACCCATGTCCCAGAAGGCTTGGTGGGCTATACATAGCGCCTTGAACAGAACCCTCTGCTGGACCGGTAACCAGTGGAGGCTTATTAGGCCGGTCCTAACTGAGTGTCTGTGTGGGATTTTAAGTAAGCGGCGGGCAGCGCTGTTCTGAACAGTTTGCAGCCTTCGAAGGGTATATTCAGGTGCACCCAGGTAGAGTGCGTTGTTAAAATCGAGCCGGGAGTGGATGAGTCCTTGGATGGCTGCCTGTTTGGCTTCCAGGGGGGGGTGGGGAAGATTTTGTTTAGTACTCTCAGAATGGCAAAACATGTGGCTGAGAGTTTAGTGGCTTGGGTATTGAAGGAGAGTGAGCTGTCCAGCCATACCCCAAGGCTTTTGATGGTGTTTTTTGGGGTTGGCGGCGGCCCTAGGCTGGGAGGCCATAGGGAGGGGGGAAGTGCCGGTTCTGAGGGTCCTAGGAGCATTAGTTCAGTTTTGTCTCCGTTCAGTTTCAGAGCTGATGACGTCATCCAGCTCCTCACTTCCTCCAGGCATTCTCTGAGCCCACCTGGCGCAGTTCGGGATGACTCCTGCGCCAGTGAGACCACCAGCTGTGTGTCGTCCGCATATGAGATGATTTTAACTCCAAAAGGGCGGACGACACTGGCCAGGTGCCTCATGTATAGGTTGAACAAAGCTGGGCTCAGAGAGGAGCCCTGGGGAACTCCACAATTTAGAGGTCTACTGGAGGAAACTGAATCGCCGTCAAAAACCCTGAAAGACCTGTTCCTCAGAAAGGATTCAAACCAGGCCCAGGCTCCATCCTTAATCCCCACACTAGACAGGCGGCTTAGTAAGGTGTCATGACACACTGTGTCGAAAGCCGCGCTTAGATCAAGGAGGATCACTGCCACTGATCCTCCTTGATCCACGATTTTTCTCGCTTCCTCTACGACCATGAGGAGGGCGGTCTCTGTCCCGTGCTTGGGTCTGAGACCCGTCTGAGTGGGATACAGTATATGGTGGTCTTCTAGATAGGACACTAGCTGTTGGTTCACATATTTCTCCAGAACCTTGCTCAGCCAAGGGAGAAGAGAAATAGGGCGATAGTTCGCCAGATCAGACGGGTCCAGACTGGGTTTCTTGATCAGAGACCTAACCATGGCCTGTTTCCACTCAGATGGGACAGTGCCAGAGGAGATGGACGAATTTAATACCTCTCTGATGACGGGCAAGGTGGTATGGGATGCTGCCATTAGGATGTCAGGAGGGGCAGGGTCGGACGAGGAACCTGATTTAACACTGAGGGCCAGTGATTCTAAAGTGTAGAGGTCTAGTGGGGGGAAGTGAGTTAAATTGTAGGGGTGGGGGGATGCGGCGGGCTGGAGGGGTTGTTAGGTTGAGTGAACGGGTCGGTGTTTGGAAGAGAAAAAGCTGAATAGATTTTGTTTATTTTCTGGTAGAAAAACTCGGCGATGTCATCACACTGGGTGACCGATTTCTCGACATGCACCGCTGGGGATGGGTTGGTTAGCTTTTTAATGATTTGGAATATCTCTTTAGGTTTAGATCTAGCGTTCAGGATCTTTTCGGCGAAGTACGTCGACTGTGCTGTTTTTATTTGGGATTTGTACTCGTTTATAGATTCACGGTACCGAGTTTTGTTATCCACTGTTTTGTCTAAGCGCCAGCGTCTTTCCGCTCTTCTACAGAGACGTTTTTTTTCTCTGAGGATTGGGTGTACCACAATGCGCTTTTTTGAGGCCGCTTCAGTACAGTCTTGCTCATTGGGAGCGTACAGTCAAGAGTTTGGGAGATCCAGTTGGTATATGCCTGGTTTGCTAAGGCGGGATCATCCTGGATTTCTGGTTGTGAGCTAGCCAGTTTTGTGCACCACTTATCAACCTCAAGGCGCGTCCAGGCCCGCCTGAGTTTGGTGGTGGGAGCCGGAGGAGAGAGTTTAGGTGTGGTCCATTTAAAGGGGATTAAAAAATGGTCCGTCCATGGTAGGGTGATGCCTGGGTCCACTGTGATCTCAGAACAGTTTGAGAAAATTGGGTCTAATAAATGGCCTTTTTCGTGAGTGGGGGAGGGGACGCGTTGAGTGAGTTGTAGAGCTGCTAGGTCATCTAATAGGATAGCAGCTGAACGGTCTGAGGGGGAGTCGAAGTGTAGATTCAAGTCACCCAACGCGGTATAGCTAGAGGAGGTGCTGACTCTACTGGCTACATTCGATGGCAGGGATAGAAGGAATTGCTTCGGAAGGCCGGGCGTACGGTAAATGAGAGTGCCTGAGAAGCTGATGTTGGGTGAGAGGTTGATGTTGAAGCCCATGCTCTCGCAGTCCGAGATGGTCTCCGGGGAGAGGCGACAGAGGTATTGCTCCTTGTGAATGATAGCAAGCCCTCCTCCTCTCCCTTTTGGCCGGTCTTGCCGAGTTATTTGATAGCCGGTGGGGAGGGACTCAACTATCTTTGGATTGGATTCACTGGTAAGCCAAGTTTCCGTAAGGAAGAGCAAGTCCGGGGTGTGCTCTTCTATCAATATGGCCATTTCTGTGCTGTGTTTGGGTAGCGAGCGGCAGTTTAGCAGGAGCATTTTGAATTCCTGTGTGGCTGTTGTGCGCGGTAGGGTTTGAGAGTCACGGAACAGGTAGGGCAGATGGAAGGAAGGTCTGTGGCTTGGAGGGAGTGCCACGGACATGAGGTAACCGGGGGTCTTAGTTGATAAAGGCTATCTGGCGAGTAGCGTATAAGTGCTGGCCGTTGGGGGGTAAAGGGGGTGGCCCGAGGCCCGATCTCGGCGCGGACGAGCGCAGACGAGCTTGCCTTATGCGCGCCTTTGGTGCGCAATCGTCGCGCCCGCTGCGCTTCCTCTACATGCACATTCTTATGGACTGAGATTACTAGGGGGCGTGGCCTCGGAGTGGGCGTGTCCTGCTCCGGGCGGGGAAAATGGGCTTTTCACAGAGAAGTACCTGTAGCCTTCCCAGCGCTCGTTTTTGGCAGGGGCAGGTGCCTGCACACAGTAATTTTGTGTAGGAGTCAGGGGGAGCGTGCAGTTAAAAGTTACACATTTTTCAAGTTTTTAAAAACAAAGTGTGAACACAAATGCAGTCTCCCGGCTGTGCCTCAGGAGGAATACGAATAACCGGCGCACTAGCGACTCAGCGCGCTATTTATGCGATGTGCTAGGGGGCGTGGCCTCGGAGTGGGCGTGTCCTGCTCCGGGCGGGGAAAATGGGCTTTTCACAGAGAAGTACCTGTAGCCTTCCCAGCGCTCGTTTTCGGCAGGGACAGGTGCCTGCACACAGTAATCGTGTGTAGGAGTCAGGGGGAGCATGCAGTTAAACGTTGTCTGTAAGATAGATGTCATCGACATAAGATAATACCTCATCATCATATATTTGTAGTAACTCTGTTACCCTGGCTGAAAATAATCCTGGGCTATTCTTGAATCCCTGTGGGAGACGACAAAATTGCTTTTGGGCCCCCATGCTGGAGAAAGCGGTCAAATACCTGCTTTCTGGTGCAATGTTTTGACAGAAAAACCCATTTGAAATATCTAATGTCGTTTTATATTTTCTGCGCACAATATTATTCATTAGTGCTGCACTGTGTGAGTTTTGTACTGCAAATGTTAAGCAACAAGAGTTTAGGTGTCTGTAGTCCAAAACTAGACGATATGAATTGTCTGGCTTGGAGACAGGAAACAAAGGATTGTTGATTTGTGAGGTGCATGTTTCAATCACCCCCTGGTACTCAAGTTGATCTAAGATCTCCCTGGCTGCAAGCGGGAAAACATGGCGGCAGTCGGCTGACTGCTGCAGTGCTCCGCTCCGTCTCTGCCTCAAGTGCCTAATCACCGTGCCTGACTCGCTAGGATAAGCGAATGTTCGTGCATGATATTAACCGCATTTAATATAAGCGCAAATTGGAACCCGAGACAAAACTGATAACCGAGATTTTTGTCTGTAGCTCAATGTGCTTTGAGGAAGTTGCGAGCTGCGGAGCTCAGGAGGGCGGACACCGTGGTTCCGCGGAGGCGAGCAGCGTGAATGCAACCAGCTGCAACTACGGAGGTGAACGCCCTTGCCGAAGGAAGCCCACACCTGAGCTGCTGCCCTGGGAGCGAGCCGCCCTGGAGCTCCGCAGAACCAGGCGGATTCGGAGTCTCCGCAGGGACTCCCATTTAAGCGTTTCCAGCCACGACAGTAAGCCAGCGTTTGGAGCCAGTGCATTACCGCCTACAGTTTCAGACGTTTGTCCCGCTCTGCCGCTCACAGGAACCTCACGTGAAGACGAGAAAACAGCCGGCGGTAATGAATACCGCGTTAAAGAGGTAAAAAACATCAGAAGCTGTCGAGAACCAACAATCAAAGACTTACCCCTGGCACACATGAGCACTGCAGAGATGGTTAGGAAACCAAAAGGTAAGAGCGCAGCTAAGGGCTCGGTGGGAGCTAGTATATCTCGTAAAAGGAGAGTTAAAGGCGCGCTGCAGGTTACTGAGGAGGAGGCTGAAAGGGGGGTTTCTGAGTCTGAAAAGAGCCCTCAAAACGGAGCAAAATCGCACTCAGATCAGGAATCTTCATCTTACCTCTCTATTGTAGTAAAAGCAAAAAGGGGCAGAAAACGCGCCAAGGCGAAACCCCTCCCCGCTTCCATACCTAAAATTACCCCATCTCTGCGCTCATACTTTAAGGTAGTTCCCCAAGTCCTGAAAATTGGGAAAGAACACCAGCAGAGGAGTAGCTCCATCACGAAGCTTAACCCAGTGTCCGAGAACATGACTACTAATGGGCAGGTTTTGACTTCAGCGACCGAGATTGCACCAGCTAACTCTTTAGACAACCAGCTCCAAATGGCTGATATTGGCTCCGGTCACATACTACAGCTAGTAGAAAAACCTTCTACAGAGGGAGGAGGATTACTGTCCAAAAATCCAGCAGACTTAGTTATAAAAGACTCTGTTTTGACAGTTGAGGAAACAGTGTTACCCTCAGTACAATTAGACAGCCGCAGTGATTCAATCAGTGTAACCATTTCGGATAAAACAGTTAACATGGAAGACAACTTCGAAGCTGGAATATTTTCTGTACCCCCTTTGATTACTAATCTCGATCCTAATCCTGGGGGTGGTGATCGTACCCCTTGCCAAGAAATAAATGGCGCCGCAGGGTCGAGTCCAGAAACTATCTCAGTAGCATCGCTACAACAGATGTTTGCAGCACTATCTGGGGAGATAAAGCAAGGTTTTGCTGAGTCAGCCTCTAACCAGAGGGAAATAAGGAGCTTCTGCGAGTCCCTTGATGAGAGAATAGGCACCCTGTCGGTGAGAACCCAAGCGTTGGAGGAAACGGTGGGGCAAATATCGATGAGGGCCGAGGGCACCGAGGATGACATCTCGAGATTAAAAAAAGAAGACCAGGCCCTATCGGAGAGAATGGAGCTCTTAGAAAACAATGCAAGGCGTAGCAATATACGCATCTTAAATGTTCCTGAAGGCAGCGAAGGCACGGACATCAAGAGTTATATAATCGCTTTACTAAAAGAATCCCTAAATCTCCCCCACCCTAATGAAGAGCTAGCTACAGATATTCAACGCATACATAGGGATCCTTTTAGACGTAACCCACAGCGGACTAAACCCAGGAAAATCCTTGTAAACTTCCATACCTACTCCTTGAAGGAGCATATCCTAAACTTAGTACTTAAGCAAAAGTCACTATTATTTAAAGGCTTTAACTTTCAGATTCGCTCAGATCTATCCCGGTTCACCCTAGATAAACAGTGGGAGCTGGGCAGAAGAATGGATGCCTTTCGCAAATTGGGTGCTACAGTACAGATGGGTTTCCCCGCATCCCTCAAGATAATGCTAGATAACAAAATGTACAACATTAGATCAGTGCAGGCTGCAGATGAACTCTTATTGTCTTTTGGAAGCAGGAAACAGAGGGAATAGTGCTGAGTAGTGTTGAAATACAACTGTAAAATTACGCTCAACTGTTCTAGCTCTTTAACTTACCAATGCCTCTATCAACTAATGAGGTAAGATAAAATAAAGGACAAGGAAATCGGGAAAGAAAACAAACGGGGAAAAAATGTTATGGGAAAAAAAAAATGTAATAAAAATGGGATAAAGAGGGGATAAAAAATAAAAAAAATATATATATAACACACAATATATAAATACTCTCGAAAAAAAAAAAAAAAAAACTCGTCCACAAAACAAGCACTACATTTGAAAGGCGAGTTATCGTATAAATACAAGAGGCACATGAGGTGGAGATGGGGAAGAGCTAGGGGCACTTACTTCCGGAAACTTCCGGTTGGTGAGTACAGGGTTTTCCCAGGGGAGGAGGGGGGGGTTGGGAGGGCACGGGGGGGTGGCGGGGCACAAGGTAATTAGGAAAAAATACACACTAATGAATGAGCTCCAATCTTTCTATTTTAGTAAATTCTTGAACATAAGGTTTTATACTCATCGAAAGCAAAACAACATGAACTCATATAAATTGTCATGTAAATTGTCAGTCTCACTAAGTGGCACATATTCTCAGTATAATGAGTAGACTCAAAGTATTATCTTGGAATGTAAATGGTCTCCGCACCAGGCCTCGAGCTAATAAAATCATGCAATATCTTCGAGATGCCGATGCGGGGATTATTATCCTCCAGGAGACACATTTAATCAAAAGCGAAATGCTTGAGTTAGTTAAAAGGAATAGATGGATAGAATCCTCGATCTCAACATCACAAGGATCTAATACCCGGGGGGTTTCTATTCTCTTCAAGAAATCCGTTAGGTTTAAAATATTACAGCAGAAAGTAGACTCTGGAGGAAGATGGGCCATTGTAGCAATAGAGTTAGGAGGAATGAAGTTAACACTAGTGGGTTATTATGGTCCAAATATTGATGATCCCTCAGCATTGGAATCCCTATTCAATCACCTGTTGAGATTCCCAGACCCGGTGATCATAGCTGGGGATTTCAACCTAACTTTGAACCCACTTCTGGACAAATCCCCTAACAGTAGACAGAAAAGTACCTCTAAATCTAGAAACTGTCTTATAGGCTTAATGACCCAGTATGGATATATAGATATCTGGAGGTTTAGAGAGGGCCAGAGGCAGGACTTCTCATTCAGGAACTTTAAGTACAGACATAAATCTAGAATAGATTTTATCCTCACCAGTAGAGCTTTGGTTGATGACATCAGCTCAATACACTATATCCCAATACATCTCTCTGATCATTCAGCAATGAAGCTTGAATTAAAACTGGGCGTGGCACCTCCTACAAGAATGTGGTCTTTTGACAGGTCACTACTCTCATCAATAAAGGATATAGAATTTTTACAATCAGAAGCACGTTACTTCTTCATCACTAATACTGGTACAGCCTCAGCAGGAACTGTATGGGACGCATTCAAATGTACATTAAGAGGCCTCGTAAAGAATAAGGCAGCCTATAGAAGAAGACAGTATATAGAGGAAGTAACCTATATCGAGGATAGCATTTTGGCAGTTCAGACTGACATCGACAGAATTGGGTTAATAGATAACCAGGACCTATCTTCAAAACATGCAGAGTTGGATAGATTAAAGAACGCCTTATCGGCAATTCTAGAGAAACGTATCTTGCAGAAATGGGAGGCAAGCAAGCTCTCTCATTTCCAATATGGGGAAGGGGCAGGGAAATTACTGGCCTGGAAAACAAAATCAGATTGGGCCCGAAACAACATTCCCTCCGTCACATCAGCGATGGGTACCTCTTCCAGTGACGAAGAAATTAGAGAAATTTTTAGAACCTTCTTTCAATCTATATACCAAGATGACCTTAATGTTACCCAGAATGACATCATGAGTTGGTTGGAAGGTATCTCCCTACCATCTTTAACATCAGAACAGAGCCGCTCCTTGGAAGAGGAAATAAGTATTGCTGAGGTAGAGGAGGCTATAAGGGGAGCAAAGGGTGGAAAGGCTGCAGGCACTGATGGCCTACCATCTGAAATATATAAAAAATTGATTTCAGAGGTCTCTCCAGTCCTAGTAACCTTATTTAATCAAATCCTGAGAGATGGCGCATTGCCACCTGAATCCTGGGATAATGCCTCTATAACCCTTATCTTGAAGCCTGGCAAACCCCCCTCAGATTGTGGTTCATATCGGCCTATTTCCATCTTAAATGCCGATTACAAAATCTTTGCCACAATACTGGCCAATCGGCTGGGCCGGGTAGCGCCTGATATTATATATCCTAATCAAAAAGGATTTATAAAAGGGAGACAGCTATGTGAGCTCACCTATGAACTACTAGGCTCCATAGATATAGCTATAAAAGAGGCTACGCCTCTGTCTGTCCTTGCGTTGGATGCTACCAAGGCCTTCGACAGGGTGAATTGGCTATACCTGTCGGAGGCCTTGAGAAAGTTCAATGTTGGAGATAGATTCCGAAGAGCGATAAATCTGCTATATCGTAGCCCATCTGCTTCACTTCTGATAAACGGGGGCCTAACGGAGCCATTCAGGGTTACGAGAGGAACCAGACAGGGGTGTCCCCTATCTCCCCTCCTTTTCGATGTATACATCGAACCCTTTGCCCAAACCTTAAGAGACAATACACTCATTAAACCTTTCACTTTCGGTGGCTGGGATAAAAAGGTGGCACTCTATGCGGATGATATTATGATTTTCACTACAAACTTTGATGAAGCATATCCAGAGAGAATCGATCTGGCTCTCAAATTCGGTAAAGTCTCAGGGTATGAGATTAATGCCTCAAAGACAGAGTCAATGTCCTGGAATATTAATACAACAGATAACAACGAAACATCCAAAACTCAACTACGGAACCTGGGGATAAACATAGTTAAAGATATCAACTTAATTGCTTCATTAAACTTTGCCAAAATAGCAGCAGAGTGCCGAAAACGTATGAGAGACTGGTCACATCTCCCGCTCACTGTTTTAGGCAAGGTTAATTTGGTGAAGATGAGTATTTTGCCGAAGATTTCTTTTTTGTTTAATTCAATTCCACTTTTTTTTGACTCAAAGTTAATTTCAAAGCTACAGAGCGCGATTACTAGTTTTATTTGGAATAGCAAGAGCCCTAGAATCTCTTGGAAAAAAATCAGACGTCGTAGGGAGAAGGGAGGGCTGGCTGGACCAGATCTTCAGGTCTACGCATGGGCGTTCCAGCTCTCGCATACACGTATGTTGCTCAAAACTCCTACAGTGACAGGGATGAGCCGTTTGTTCTCTACACTATTGGACTGTGAAAGAGTAGGCCAAACTGGTTTTTTGTTTAAATTTGGAGACCCCAAATTCTTTAAAAAAATAAAATTGAAAGTTTTACAGGGGATTGCATCTACTTGGTACAAAGTGAGGCAAGCGACCAAAGTGGGCTATTATTCAGGGAAGGCTCCTATATGGAACTTACCCGTTCCCCCTCCATGGACAATGGATGCACTTACTAATCCACTAAGAGAAGTCGGTATCAGCAATTGGGAAGATCTGTTTATGGATGGGTCTTTGCTTCCATGGGACTACTTAATCAACAAAGTTGGACCAAGTCTGTCGAGAATTAAATACATTCAAATCTCTAGCTGGACACAATCATATAAAGAGCAGCCAGCACGGATTAGTAATCTACTTATAGGCGGTAATAGTGATTTAGTGACGTGCCTATTAGATAGCCCTGTGGCTAAGAAAGAAATATCATGTTGGTATAATAAAATTATCGATGAAATGGATACCAACTTTCATTTACCGACATCATTATGGGCTGACTCAAGGCATCGACGTGGATGAGCTTTGGACCGCCTCTTGCGCAGCACTCTGGGACCTACTTAAACCTGCGTGGCTTTGCAGGAACCACCTTTTTACAATACATAGAGCATACTATTCCCCACAGACGCTGACAAAGTTTTCTTTAACGGGCCCGGTCTTATGCCCAAGATGTGGGTTCATCGCAGCATCAGACATTCACATGTTTTACGTATGTCCAAATCTATCCGCTTTTTGGGAAGCTATTGGTAATAAGTTATCCCAGTCCTTGGGTGAACACATCTCCATAGACCTCACTCTTGTCATCTGTGGCCTTAGAAGCAAAGCCCGCAATGCCGCAACTGATCTGCTATTTTATGCCATCCTGGCGGCACGTAGGGAGATATGCAGACATTGGAAAGATGCCCAACCACCTACAGTGCACGAATGGCGAGCATCACTTCTTCAGATTTCCAAACTCAACCTCGCCAGGGCAGGAAATCCCAGTAGGAGAGCTTTCTGGACTATGCTAGGGTAGTAGCGATAAGCCTGTTTTTTTTTTTTCCCCCCAGGTCCTATGATTAATGCGTGCATTGCCTACCCTTGTTTCCTTAACCAAGTGTCATGGCGTTATGGGGGCATCGGTAACTCGGGCACTATCTACTAAATTACAGCCCTAAGCAAGATCTTGTGTGGCCTGTGTGAATTGTGCTGTTGGGAATTGGTCTCCCCCCCTCCTTAATAAAATCTCCCGCCAGCTATACGCTGAGATAGCACAAAACACAACCTAACTTTTTTTATTGCTCTGTGGCGGTTTTTAGTTTTGATAGATTGGAGCCATGCACGCAAATGAGGATAAAAAAAAAGAAAAAGAAAAAATACTGGCTACCTTCTTTTTGGGAAATTGTAATTTTTTACTTTGATGAGCAGGTTCTTGTCTTTGGACTTGACGCGCTCTTCTTTATGTTCTGACCGTCCTCTTCTTTCCGATTTCTGTGAGAAAGTCTGAAAAGATCAAGAGGGACGTGTATCAATATCTTGATATCTGTGAGGTTTTCTCAAATTTTCCCTATTTCTAAGGTTATATCTTTTCTCAGAGGGCTCCCGTTGGGGAGACCTACCCCCCCGGTCTGGAGACTTATCTCTCCGTTGGGGAGACCTTCCTCTGATCTAGAACTGTTTTTCCCTGGTTTGCTTATTACCCTCCCACTTCTTTTTAGGAGTTATTAAGTTATTTTTAATGAAAGTCTTTTCAGGATTTTCTGTTAGTTGTCGCTTCAATGGTTTCCCACCCAAACTGTCTCTACCTAATTCTTCATTGGATTATTTCAATTATTCTGGCAAGTTCAAAAGGTTGATCTGCTATATCTGTTTCCTTTAATTTCTGGTGGATTGCCACGGATGCTGCTTCTCCTTTTATGTTGGCTAGTAGTATAGCCGAGACTTGCTTAAAGTCTTTCAGTAGTTTCATACCTAGATTTAAAGCAGGCTCTGGACCGTATTCATTTTGAATCTGTCTTAATACATCTGGTATAACCGCCATAGACGGAACACTGTGTGTTTTTGTGTAGATTGAAGCAAAGACTGTTCCCCAAGTTCACAGTCCTCCACATGTGGTGCAATCCCCATTGGTAGGCAGATGGTCAGAATTCTTTGTTTTTCGTGAGGGGTAGTATCAGGAAATACTGCCTCTATTTTAGTAATTTTTTGAGCTAACCAGAACGGAATTTGTTACCTTTTTGCGGGTAATTTATTAATGACTGATTGTATGGTCTGTGGTGTAATTTTATTAGTGTTCCCCTGGTGAGAGGTGTGCTGTGGATTTTTTACAGCAGGTTGGACTGTTAAAGTCCGCATGACATATTGTACCAATTGTCTATGTATTTTAATTAATTGTTTTAGTTGAACTAAAAGTTCTCTGTCTGGCATTTCTTCAATGTCAGGATGTGATGTATAGCTGGCTAGAACCGGCCATGTGGCTCCTGTTCTACCTAGTGGACCGAGCCTGGTAATGTGATTTTGATGTTTTAGGGCGCCATTGAACCAGAACTCATGCTCTTGGTAAGTTAGTGGAATTTCAACTTCCTCGAAAGGAGTGTATTCCGCTGGAGGTTCCCCTGCTTTGTAGTAGTGGAACTGGTGTGTTACAGCATTTGCTGCTGGAAAAGTTATCCATGAATAGAATACCTCTGTCTGCCGATATTCATGTGCCTCGAAAACAAATATGAATGTACCACCTCTTGATGATACTCTTTTTTCCATACGTTTTATAGTTAAGGTTTTCCTTACATTTACCGGGATGAGTATTGCATCCGGTTGATCTTGTTGGAGACTTTTGTCTTCCGTCAAAAGTTGAGCTGGTAGTCTCGCTCTCCCCCTTTCATCATCACTCTCTGACATTTTGCTGACAGAAAGTTTGCAGTGCAAGATTCAAGGAAACAAAGATTAGGTGCACAATATTTTGGAACACTGTATCCTTCAACGTTGACTAAACCAAAAACTAATACATCGGAATCTCTTCCTACTAGGTTTTGGTTTTGGTTTTGGTTTGGTTTTAGGTATTAGGTCTTCCTACTACCTTTTACCCACTCCAGACGTCTATTGGAGTTTTTACAGGAAAATGGGTCTGTGTGAAAAGCACGACTGAGTTACTCTAGTATCTAGCGTTAAATTATCGACTTACCAAACGTTGGGCGCCTTGTAGTGTAGTTCCTATATTCCCAATAGGCTGTGCGCATTGGAATAACATAAACGATAGTTTAGACATAGGACTGAGGTCGACTAAGTCTCTATTGAATATGTTAGACTTAATTGTGTGTGCCAGCTAGCTCAGAGGTCACTAGAAACTTTCTCGAGTAAGCAAGAAGGTGTTTAGCTTTCCGGAATAGACAACAAGGGATTAGCTTCTGACAACCGCATAAACATGACAACTTTGCTCCCTCCAGAATAAGGAGTATATCTCCAGAGTCGCGGAAACAATAGATAGCTATTTTACTCAGTCAATCGTGCATGCTTCGTTTCACCAGAAATGCAGAGAAATAGAGAGACGGGCGTTTTCAATAAAAGGGTTATTTATTGAGCAGTCTTCTTTCTCATGCAAGAGAAATGAATTGCCACAATTTCAATACTTGTCCTAAAGTAAAGTGCATACAGTAAAAGGAGTATTAAGAAATAATACTGTAAAAGCATTTATATGGTTTCTAAGCCATAAGATACTTAAAATGGATAAAATACATACAATGATAAAATAATGACTAAACGTACTCAACTGGTGTTTCTAAGATAGGCCTACCCCGGTGTACCTGACCTAAGCCGATTACGTGGGAAGGAGTAGATGAGTTACAGTTTTTGCCAAGAATCTGAATCAAGAATTCTCTATGGGTCTAATCAGCTCCGTACCTTGGGTATCGAATGAAGAAGGTCTTGTATCTCTCTCTCAGGACTCGATCTCCCAGAAACCCGCAAGGGTGACCGGAAAACACTGGAGCTGGATTTCTTGGCAGGAGAAAAGACAGCGTCTCTCTCAATGCGTCAGCAGGGAGGGTCGGCTTCCTTCGGCATTCACATCGGCAGGGCGTCGGGCAAGTAGATAGCACATCTGCTCCAAACCACTGTGTGTTGCTTAACCCCTTCGAGGCTGATGACGAGCTGGGCTCGTCATGGTGTAGCCTCCTCAAACACTGATGACGAGCCCAGCTCGTCATGAACAATGGGTTTTTTAAAAAGTCAGCATAGAAGGAGAATCAACGCAGCGCGCATGTGGTTAAGGCAGATGTTGGTATATTTATACCTGGAAGGTGCCGAGTTTGACGTAAGGTTGGACATAAGACGTCACTAAGAACTGGCAGTTCTTTCAGGACTCCAGGAGTTCTAGGACAAATCAAAACAGAAGCAGGGGGAATTCCCGGGCTGCTGGAGGCTTGGTTTGTTTAAGAACGCGTTGTGCTTTCTAGGAGTCTATGGGAGTAGCCTTGCCGTATTTGGACTGCATTGGCTATGACTTAATATGGATATGATTCTTATGCCTTTATAAAGATATGGGCCCTTATTTATGAGGCCTTGCGTCAGTTTTGCGTCGCCGGTGCGTCACTTTTTGTGACGCACCAGTGGCGTAAAAAATGCGCCTTGTTGCGCCATATTTAAAAAGTGACGCATCTAGGTAGATGCGTCACTTTTTAAACCCCTGCGCCACATTATACCTGCGCCAGGTATAATGTATGCAGAGGGGGCGTTACCCCGCAAAAAGCCTCGTAATAGTGACGCAGTGAAATCTATGAGATTTCACTGCGTCACTTTTAGGATGCTGTTGCGTCAAAATCTTGCGCCTGCCTCACAGCAGGCGTAAGACTGACGCAAGCCCTTTCACATGGGGCTTTTCCCATGTGAAAGGACGCATTGCTGGAGTTGCGTCACTTTTGTGACACACTCCAGCAATGCGTCACTTTTGCGCTTACAGATACGTCAGAAATACTGACGTATCTGTAAGTCCTTGCGACATGATGCGTCATACATTAAATATGACGCATCATTGGTGTCGCAAGGAGTGCGCAGTGAAAAGTGGCGCATCGCTGTTTACACGCAGCGATGCGTCACTTCTCATAAATGAGGGCCATGATTTGTTATAACCACATAAGGGCATAAATCGGGAATGTCTTAATTAGGGTCCTAGATACATTCTGTTTTGTGGAGTGCCCATTCTGTCACTACCTATTCAGTTGGTAAGCTATGCCAGAGTTGGCTAAGGCACTCCACTTTGGCGTCAGTGAAATTGCATTTATCCAAGTTAACTCACACCATTGACCTGAATGACTTTGTCAAAGGCCCTGCGGCAGGCAGGTCAAAAAGATGGATTAATGCTGTTTATAATGAAGTTTGGAAATTGTCCCTGTTGGACTTGGCCTTTTTCCCCCAAAATTTTTCGCTTTTGACCCCCTTACCTAGGATGTCTCCCCCATGGGATTAAACCTGTATAGGCCATGAGTGGTGTGAGACCCCTTTTGAAACATGTAATTACCTGACATAATGTGAGCACTTGTAAATATCCCCCATTTTGAAAACGCACCTGACTGAAATGTATTGTATTTTAAAATGGATGCCATGGCCTGGGTAGTGCCACCTGACTGCGTTAGGTTGGCGGTCTAGTCATTAATACCCAGCAACCCCTAGCTTTTGGAGGGAAAGCCTGGCACCCAGGGTGCTCACCCCCTCCCCTAGAACCAGTTTAGGCTAGATGTGCCAACATTCTAGAAGGTCCTGGCACTGCCTGGGAGGAGGGTATAAATAGGGGGAAGTGTCACCAGAGAGTCAGTCAGCTGGGACAAGGAAGGGAGGGGGACCTGCTGTGAGGTGCGACCGCCACATGGGCCTGTGAGCTGGGCCCTGCACCCCTATAAACCCCCCCGCTGCTGTCCCCATGGGCCCCTGACAAGGGAGGACTCTTCATAGGTCCCTGACGCCGTGGGACCTTGAACTACGCCAGCGCTGAGGGAAAAAGGTGCCCAGAAGAGGAGGAATGCTGTGGGCTTGAACCCCCCAGGAGGTGAGGAGTGTGCCCCTGGGCTGGCTGTGGAGCTGTTCGCCCCCCCCCCTCCGTGAAGAGCCTACTTGGAAGCCCTGGTTTGCCTACCTAAGCGCTGTAAATGCCAAGACTGTTGCTGCCCTGGGCTGCTTGGAGGAACTGTTGCCCTTGTGAGGTACTGCCTGTCAAGCGCTATTCTGGGGAGGTTGATGCCCCCAAGGAAGTTGTGCCCCCCCCCTGTGGAAGCTCTGACACTGTGAGGGACTGCCTGTAGAGCGCTGTGTGTGGAAGCGCTGGGGCTGGTGTGACCCCCGGAGAGCTGTTGGCCCTGAAAACTGTGTGGGCTGAGGGAGGAGCTGTCCTCCGAGAAAAGCGCCCCCTTCCAGTGATAGCGCTGTGCCTGCTGTGTGGCCTGAGGAAGTTGTTGACTGAATAGCACTGAGGGAGCTTACCCCTCGTTGTGGCGCGCGCTCTGCGTGAGGAGACTGGCATCCTGTGAATAGCGCCGGTTGAGGAGGCGCGCTTGCTACCTGATTAATAAATAATAAAAGGGAGCCTACCCCTTATCACAGCTGGAGGTCACCGTCGCAGCCCGGGCGCTGAGGAAACTGTGAGGAGCCTACCCTCGTTTTGGGCGTGCTGTCCGCCACATAAATAATTAAATAAAGGGAGCCTACCCCTTATCACCGTCGCAGCCCGGGGAGTGTTGGCGCTGCCTCACGCTGCCTGGGCGCTGCCAGGGAGGCCCCCCGCGGTGGTGTGCATCGTCGCTGCGGCCCCCGGTGCCAGGAGAGGGCCGCCGATGTGAAGTGGGCCGCGCTAGGCCCTGAAGCCTGCCTGACCCGCATCACGTGACGGGGAAGCCGGGCCGTGTCATCGGCCCGCCCCCGCCGCGCACGGATTGGCCTGCGCGGCCGTGACCCCTGAAGGCCGCGCAGGGATTGGCTGCCGGCCGGCAGCCAGAGAAGAAGCGGAGGACCGAAATCCCGGGATTGTGAAGAGCCCCGGTGAGAGTGACCGAAACGGGAGGCCACCCCGCCGGTCAGGGCCTGAAGGAGGCTGGGAGCGTGAGCTGTTCTCGGCGGGGCCCTCGGAGACACCAGGAGAGCCCCGCTTGTGTCCCGCCTTCGTCCCTCCGCCGCCTTTAGAGATGGCAGCAAGAGGGAGCCCCGAGTGAAGAACCCGGAAGGAGGGAGGGGGCCTCGAGGCACATTGCCGGTGCCTGCCCCCTCCGCGTTGGAGTTCGAGTTAGGGAAACCCCCTTCCCATGGGATCGGCACATCGCCTGCAGGGCTCCCAGTGGAAGAGGAGCCCAGACCCAGCAGCCTAGAAGCAGCCGGTGAGTGGGGCAGAGTGTAGTGGAGTTGGGGGGTGTGTCGGGGCATAGGTCGGTGCCCGCCCCCCTTCTCAGGGGAGACTATTGTTGGGCCCTGTTGGCCCTAACTCACCAGAAAGAGAGTCCTAGAACTGGGCAAGGACCTCAGTTAGGCCCCGGGACCGGTACAGGGACGAATTAACCCCTGAGTAGGGAAATGCTGAGACTGATGGAGAGCTGTACCTACAGGGGAGTGGGTCACTGAAATCCCTTAAGTTGCCCACTAGGTTGTGTAGGCCAGGAGTCCCTCTTCTAAAGTGCCAGGCCAGATAAAGAAATTGTGCCTATTTAAATGCCACCCCCCCTTTGGATGCTAAAGACTGCCTGATGCTTTTGTTGCAGGTTGTGGGCTAAGGAGGCATATGCCCAGGTGCTCCTGTTGAGGCCTCTTGTGGATACCTAGGCCTCCCCCACAGTATTGCCTCTTTTGTAGTGGTATAGAGGGGACTGTCACTGGAAATGTTGTGACCTGAGCCTACAGTCACTATTGATGGTTCCTGCAGCTAGGAAATATTGATGGCTAAGTAATGCAGCATTTGTTCTCCTAATGAGATGTCACCTGAATGCTAAGGGATTAGGACGGCACGAGGTTACATGATTTTTCACTAAAGTGTTTAGGCCTACCTAAAGGCAGCTGTTTACTCACGCCCTACAGTTACCTGAGGTTACTGTTTTTAAGCTAATGGTGTCCTGCCCGGTGCTGGCCTGACGTGTATTCCAGGCCCCTGTTCATGCCCCTGGTTAATGAGCCAGCCATGTTGATTCATGATAGGTGCTCCTGTCTAATAGTAAATGTGCTGTGATGCTCTGTCTTCCTTTACAGGGGTGGGGTTTGGCGTAATAACGCATAAAGTGTATTAATGCATAATATTAGAGTTTGCAATTACAGCAACCCCCCTAAGGATGAGATCCTGAGTTGGCCCCGCCAGATTGGCCCCAAGTCTAGTGTTTTATTAACCATCCTTTTTCCCTACAGCTATGGACTATGGACTTAACCCTTTTGTCCCATGTAGGTAATTCCCCTGATGTACTTGGCTCCGGTGCCAGTTGGCGCCTTGTTGTGACTACCACTATTTTGTTCCTTTTTACCTTGCAGGTTGGAGACATAACTAAACTTGATCTTTTTCCAACCAAAGGTGGTGTCGTGACTCTTTTGTGGTGTGATTGGTGTGTCGTCTGTGGGTACTGCGTGAATGCTTCACATGTCCTCGAAGTTTGGCCTGCCCGCTTGATGCCATGCTACCCCCTTTGAGACTTGGGCAACCCCCATTTCCAACATTTGGTGGCAGAGCGGTGGGATAGGACTTGTGCTTGCGCAGTACCACAGCGGCCACGGGTTACACTGCAAATAGAGCTTTGGATGTAATCTGAGCCTTGTTGTGGGGATTATTGTGTTTTTATTGCTTCCTCCTGAAGAGTGTTCTGAATTGTCCCCTTGTTCCACTGGGAGGGTGTGTCCCGGGTGTACCTCGCCACGATGGGGTTGATTTACCAGGAAGTGGAACTGATGGAGTACACCGAACAGGAGGTGATAGACTTCCTCCTGGAGAGAGGGATACCCCCAGTAGGGAACATTAGGAGGAATTTGTTTCTCTATGAGGCCCTCAAGAGGGGAGAGCCCTTAGAGATTGATGGGGACTTGTCTGACTACCCCCCCCCCCGAGGTTTTAAAGGGTCAGTGGGTTAGAGACCAGAGAGAGGGCTCCCCATCCAGAACCCTGGGAGGTAGTTATTCCGATGAGGAGGAAGAGTTTGAGAGGGCGGAGACGCCAGTAGCTGTGGAGGACACCGAAGATAGGGAGTCTCGCACTGGGTCCAGCCCCGGGGGCACTGCCCCATCCCTTTCCCTGTCCCCAGAAGAGTGGGTAGATAGGAGAGAAGAGAGGGAGTATCAGCTGGCGCTGGCAAAGCTCAGGCATGCCGAGGGCTTAGCGCAGCTGAGGGTAGAAGAGCAGCGACTAGAGACTGAAAAAGTCCTAGCGCTGGAGAGGATGGCGGAGGCGGAGAGGGCCTTCGCCAGGGAGAGATCAGCTCAGGTGGGTAGTTTGTCCCCTGAGAGTGGTTTTAGGAGTCTGGATTCACCGAGGTGGGTGGGATCCAGTGGTGGCAGCGAGTGTAGGTCCAGTGCAAGGTGTCCCACTCACGAAGCCCAGGAGACTGTGCCTGATTCCCCGGAGGAGGAGGACGGGTTAGTGTTGAGGGGCAGGGGAAAGCTGTCCCATCAGTCCTGGGGAGAGTTCGAGGAGGAGTGTTGGACTGTACTGGAGGATTGGGTGGTGAGGAGAGCAGTGGAGGATTGGGAAGGGCTGTGCCATGCCGTTATCCGGGAGCACATGCTAAGGAGTTGTTTCCCAACACTGCGTCACCATCTGTTGCAGTGCGGGTTCTCAGACCCCAGGGAACTTGCACGGGAGGCAGACCTCTGGGTAAGTGCCAGAGTGTCTGGGAAGGCAGAGGGGAGTGATCCTGAAGGGAGTGAGACGGGGAGGTGTCCCAAGGTGCCCCAGCTGCGGCCACCAGGCCTGGAGTGTTCTTTAAGAGAACCCCAGCTTGGGAGGCTAGGCTGCCCCGATGTGTCATCCAGAGGGAGGGATCCCCTTATGTCAGGAGAACCCGGAGCATCATTAATCAGAGCTTCGGTGGTTCGGGGGACTGACCAGTCACAGGGTCTAGATCTTGGACTGGGGTTCCGGGTTCAGGAGTTGCCTGGCCTGGAGGGTGGGGTTCCTGTAAAGCAGGTCCCTACCAAATTGACTCCCAGGGGTACCACTTCCAGTGGGAGGGTGCGGAACTCTGGGAGGGGGTGCAGAGGGAGGAAGGTCTCCTCTCTGTCACCGGCTCAGCCACAGGGCGCAGATCCTGGGTTGGGTAGCCAGGGACAGGAGTTGCCTGCCCTGGTGGGAGGGGCATCTGTAATCAGAGTCCCCCCGGAAGTGACTCCCAGGGGTACTTCTCCGGGTAGGAGGGTGCAGAATTCTGGGAGGGGGTGCAGGGAGAGGGAGGACTCGCCCCTGTCACCGGTTCAGCCTGTGAGTTTCGACTCCAGGTTGGGGAGAGAGTTGTGTGAGGGTGTCCCCAGGCGTAGGAGATGGAGGAACCCAAGGAGGAGAAGTAGGGGGAGGGGAGCCTCGCCCCTAAGGGCTGGTCAGTCTGAGGGTGTAGACCCCAGGTGGGTGGACCAGTGGAAATTTGGAGAGAGGAGAGTGGTCCAAGAGAATTCTAAGCCTGAGGCTAGTGCCTCCCACTCTAGGAAGGAGAAACATCCCACTAGGGAACACCAGTGGGGTGGTTTTGTTGGTGAAGGGAGGGTTGCGAAGGAGAACCATTGGGTTCCAGAGTGGAGGAGAGACTGCAGGTGCTCCTGTAGCTGCAGGCCTGCGTCCACCTTTTTCCGCCCCAAGCAGGGAAGCCCATCAAGGCATTGATCGGTCTACCCTGGCTTTTGGCTGGGGGGGAGTCGTGTTGGACTTGGCCTTTTTCCCCCAAAATTTTTCGCTTTTGACCCCCTTACCTAGGATGTCTCCCCCATGGGATTAAACCTGTATAGGCCATGAGTGGTGTGAGACCCCTTTTGAAACATGTAATTACCTGACATAATGTGAGCACTTGTAAATATCCCCCATTTTGAAAACGCACCTGACTGAAATGTATTGTATTTTAAAATGGATGCCATGGCCTGGGTAGTGCCACCTGACTGCGTTAGGTTGGCGGTCTAGTCATTAATACCCAGCAACCCCTAGCTTTTGGAGGGAAAGCCTGGCACCCAGGGTGCTCACCCCCTCCCCTAGAACCAGTTTAGGCTAGATGTGCCAACATTCTAGAAGGTCCTGGCACTGCCTGGGAGGAGGGTATAAATAGGGGGAAGTGTCACCAGAGAGTCAGTCAGCTGGGACAAGGAAGGGAGGGGGACCTGCTGTGAGGTGCGACCGCCACATGGGCCTGTGAGCTGGGCCCTGCACCCCTATAAACCCCCCCGCTGCTGTCCCCATGGGCCCCTGACAAGGGAGGACTCTTCATAGGTCCCTGACGCCGTGGGACCTTGAACTACGCCAGCGCTGAGGGAAAAAGGTGCCCAGAAGAGGAGGAATGCTGTGGGCTTGAACCCCCCAGGAGGTGAGGAGTGTGCCCCTGGGCTGGCTGTGGAGCTGTTCGCCCCCCCCCCCTCCGTGAAGAGCCTACTTGGAAGCCCTGGTTTGCCTACCTAAGCGCTGTAAATGCCAAGACTGTTGCTGCCCTGGGCTGCTTGGAGGAACTGTTGCCCTTGTGAGGTACTGCCTGTCAAGCGCTATTCTGGGGAGGTTGATGCCCCCAAGGAAGTTGTGCCCCCCCCTGTGGAAGCTCTGACACTGTGAGGGACTGCCTGTAGAGCGCTGTGTGTGGAAGCGCTGGGGCTGGTGTGACCCCCGGAGAGCTGTTGGCCCTGAAAACTGTGTGGGCTGAGGGAGGAGCTGTCCTCCGAGAAAAGCGCCCCCTTCCAGTGATAGCGCTGTGCCTGCTGTGTGGCCTGAGGAAGTTGTTGACTGAATAGCACTGAGGGAGCTTACCCCTCGTTGTGGCGCGCGCTCTGCGTGAGGAGACTGGCATCCTGTGAATAGCGCCGGTTGAGGAGGCGCGCTTGCTACCTGATTAATAAATAATAAAAGGGAGCCTACCCCTTATCACAGCTGGAGGTCACCGTCGCAGCCCGGGCGCTGAGAAAACTGTGAGGAGCCTACCCTCGTTTTGGGCGTGCTGTCCGCCACATAAATAATTAAATAAAGGGAGCCTACCCCTTATCACCGTCGCAGCCCGGGGAGTGTTGGCGCTGCCTCACGCTGCCTGGGCGCTGCCAGGGAGGCCCCCCGCGGTGGTGTGCATCGTCGCTGCGGCCCCCGGTGCCAGGAGAGGGCCGCCGATGTGAAGTGGGCCGCGCTAGGCCCTGAAGCCTGCCTGACCCGCATCACGTGACGGGGAAGCCGGGCCGTGTCATCGGCCCGCCCCCGCCGCGCACGGATTGGCCTGCGCGGCCGTGACCCCTGAAGGCCGCGCAGGGATTGGCTGCCGGCCGGCAGCCAGAGAAGAAGCGGAGGACCGAAATCCCGGGATTGTGAAGAGCCCCGGTGAGAGTGACCGAAACGGGAGGCCACCCCGCCGGTCAGGGCCTGAAGGAGGCTGGGAGCGTGAGCTGTTCTCGGCGGGGCCCTCGGAGACACCAGGAGAGCCCCGCTTGTGTCCCGCCTTCGTCCCTCCGCCGCCTTTAGAGATGGCAGCAAGAGGGAGCCCCGAGTGAAGAACCCGGAAGGAGGGAGGGGGCCTCGAGGCACATTGCCGGTGCCTGCCCCCTCCGCGTTGGAGTTCGAGTTAGGGAAACCCCCTTCCCATGGGATCGGCACATCGCCTGCAGGGCTCCCAGTGGAAGAGGAGCCCAGACCCAGCAGCCTAGAAGCAGCCGGTGAGTGGGGCAGAGTGTAGTGGAGTTGGGGGGTGTGTCGGGGCATAGGTCGGTGCCCGCCCCCCTTCTCAGGGGAGACTATTGTTGGGCCCTGTTGGCCCTAACTCACCAGAAAGAGAGTCCTAGAACTGGGCAAGGACCTCAGTTAGGCCCCGGGACCGGTACAGGGACGAATTAACCCCTGAGTAGGGAAATGCTGAGACTGATGGGGAGCTGTACCTACAGGGGAGTGGGTCACTGAAATCCCTTAAGTTGCCCACTAGGTTGTGTAGGCCAGGAGTCCCTCTTCTAAAGTGCCAGGCCAGATAAAGAAATTGTGCCTATTTAAATGCCACCCCCCCCTTTGGATGCTAAAGACTGCCTGATGCTTTTGTTGCAGGTTGTGGGCTAAGGAGGCATATGCCCAGGTGCTCCTGTTGAGGCCTCTTGTGGATACCTAGGCCTCCCCCACAGTATTGCCTCTTTTGTAGTGGTATAGAGGGGACTGTCACTGGAAATGTTGTGACCTGAGCCTACAGTCACTATTGATGGTTCCTGCAGCTAGGAAATATTGATGGCTAAGTAATGCAGCATTTGTTCTCCTAATGAGATGTCACCTGAATGCTAAGGGATTAGGACGGCACGAGGTTACATGATTTTTCACTAAAGTGTTTAGGCCTACCTAAAGGCAGCTGTTTACTCACGCCCTACAGTTACCTGAGGTTACTGTTTTTAAGCTAATGGTGTCCTGCCCGGTGCTGGCCTGACGTGTATTCCAGGCCCCTGTTCATGCCCCTGGTTAATGAGCCAGCCATGTTGATTCATGATAGGTGCTCCTGTCTAATAGTAAATGTGCTGTGATGCTCTGTCTTCCTTTACAGGGGTGGGGTTTGGCGTAATAACGCATAAAGTGTATTAATGCATAATATTAGAGTTTGCAATTACAGCAACCCCCCTAAGGATGAGATCCTGAGTTGGCCCCGCCAGATTGGCCCCAAGTCTAGTGTTTTATTAACCATCCTTTTTCCCTACAGCTATGGACTATGGACTTAACCCTTTTGTCCCATGTAGGTAATTCCCCTGATGTACTTGGCTCCGGTGCCAGTTGGCGCCTTGTTGTGACTACCACTATTTTGTTCCTTTTTACCTTGCAGGTTGGAGACATAACTAAACTTGATCTTTTTCCAACCAAAGGTGGTGTCGTGACTCTTTTGTGGTGTGATTGGTGTGTCGTCTGTGGGTACTGCGTGAATGCTTCACATGTCCTCGAAGTTTGGCCTGCCCGCTTGATGCCATGCTACCCCCTTTGAGACTTGGGCAACCCCCATTTCCAACAGTCCCAAATTGAAGCTGCTTCTAGGCTTCGAGCTATTAATCAGGCCAATTTAGAAAAAGTGCTTGCCGTTGTAGATAATACCCTTAATACCCTTTATTCCCGCATTTACACATTAGATAATATTGTTTCATCTGTTGTTGATATTGTCCAGGAAGATGTTGCTGTTCTATATCAAGGGCAAAATCAATTGCGTTCTATTTTGCAGTTTGCATAGACTCTTCAAACGTTAAAAAGCGTCTGCGTGCCTTTGGATTACATGAACACAACATCTTTATTTTTACTATTTAATTTGACTGTTAATGTCACGAGGGCTCTCACCTGAATTCCGTTTGGTTCCCTTCTTGGTGTTGCTTGTTCCCTACTCCCCCGAGAATCAAATGAAACCAGCAAGATAGAATATAACTTACTGTTCCAAATGACCCCCAAGGGAAGGGGGAGTGGAAGAGAGAGAAAGAGAAGAAACACACACCGTAAGCTGGCGTCGGGAATGCTTCTTGTGGACGTCTTTCAAGGAACTGGGAATGCGGTAGTGTCTCTACCAAGATTGTGTTTATCCTGGCAAGATTGTGTTTATCCTGAAGAAACAAATAAAATACTAAGTTCTCACAAGATTGTTGGGGGGTACGCAATCATTGTTAAATTCTAACATACTCATAATTAACATACCATGCTAATTGACAGCAACACTTTGCACTTCTTTAAATGCATTCATTTAGCGTCTTTTCTTAGTATTCCTTGATCTGACTTTTCTGAATAAAATCACATATAAAGCATACACTTCCTCAAAAATCTTGTATTTCACAATTGTTATATGTAAGATAAAGGCATGTACCTTATTTGTACCTTTCCCAGGCTCCAGAAAGGGGTTCTGAAATTAAATAAAATAAACAAAAGAAGCCACAAGAAGAGACAGCAATATGACTTGCTAGCCGTTCACTAAATCATTTAGCAAATACTCATTAGTAACATTGACTCTTGTTTGCAATGCCTTTTAAATAAACTTGAACTTCTGAGTTGACTCATGAAACTATTCTGAAGTTATTTCAAACAAAATGTCACTTTTAAAAGTTAGCTTTCGTTCCAACACGTAATCTTCAAAGAAATGAAGTCCTTGTAAAAACAACGAGCGTTGAAAATAAACATTAGTGGTAAAAGCACTCTAGCAAGAGAGATAACTGTTCGGAAGAAAGCTGTCATACATTATTTATTGTCTCTTGAGAATATCACTCGAGCGTTATGTTAATTTCCTGAAGAATGTTCCTGAGTGCAGAAACCTCTTTTATCAACTTGGTAATGTCTTTAAATAAAATAACAACCTGTTTGGCTTACCGTTGTTAAACAGGAATTAAATAATAATTAAATTACAGCTCACTAGGAATTTCTCGCCAACGATCTGTTGATGCCTTTTTCTTCTTTCCACAGGAAGCAGAAGGTAAGGGTCTGAAGCAGAAGTCCAGCGCCGAAGGAGGACCGACGGAGAAAGCAGGAGAGCGCCGGGCGAGCAGGGAAGCCAGCCGGATGCCAGCTACTGCCACCGATCTGGATGGTGTAGTGTCCTGGGGCGCAGAGTAGCGGTCCAGTCTACCCGCGCCACCGGGGCATGCCAGGGCTGAGGCGTGACGTCATGCGCGTAGGATATAAATAAAGGAGGCGTGGCTGACTACGTTAGTCGGGACCACGCGGAACGAAAGCACTGTGTGTCTGATTAATGCGGCAGCGCCGCGATTGCAAGCTTGTGGCGCTAAGGCCCATTACAGTGGCGACGAGGATTGAAGAATTCACGCTGTGTTTTTAACCTCTCCCTCTCCTCCTGATGCACCTACTGCGTGTGGGCCCGCGAATTTCACGCTGCCAGTGAGCCTGCTCAGGTGGTGTCTCCAGCCACTTGGTGTCAGCAATGAGTCCCGTGAGGCCTATGCTCACGCAAAAAAGAAGGAGAAGTGTGAAAAGGAGCTCCCACCACGCCTAGGAGAGAACCCATGTCCAGGTGCCACGTGAGCCTGCATCAGAGCACAGGTCAGAGTGGCCAGACAGGCGACCAGTGGGGAAAAGAGGGAAAGAAGGCCGGCCATAGGGGAGTACCCCAACATCGCCCTCTTGACACTCGGACAGGCCAAGATTAGTGCGTCAAAGAGGTGGCAGCGCACGTGCTGCGAAGAGGGTTTACGCATGCATCAAAATGGCGTCAATTCCCGCCATTGAACCATTTACAGTAGACGGGGCCCCGTCATCCCTAGCTCCACGATGGAGAGACTGGACAGTTCGCCTCCAGATCTACTTTGAAGGGGCAGGCACCGCCAGAGAAAGACGAGGAGCTCTGCTCCTCCATCTCGGAGGTAAAGACATCCACAGAATCCACAAAACGTTAGTAGAAGCCACGCCAAAGACTTACCACACCCTCCTCAACGCTTTGAATGCGCTCTTTGAACCTTTGGCGAGCAAAGACTATGAGAGGTTCATCTTCCGTCAAGCTAAGCAGGAAGCTGAGGAGCCACTGGACGCATTCCACAGGAGATTGAAGGGGTTGGCCAGCGCGTGTGGATTCCGCGATGAACAGGAAGAAATTCGAGGACAGATAATTCAAGGGTGCTACTCTTCCAAACTTAGGGTCACCATCCTCCAAGAAGACGGTAAGCCGCTAGCAGACATCCTCAAGCTGGGGCGCTCCAAAGAGCTGTCGCAGGCCAGAGCCTCCCACATGGAAGCAGCCCTCCACCGGCCAATCAAAACGGAGCAGGTCAACATGGCGGAGAAAGCGAACGTCGTGAGACCAAAAGCGTGCCAATATGCGGGCAAGACACAGCAGGACAAGCGCAAAGAGTGTGGATACTGCGGAGGCCAGCCCCACCACATGCAGGACTGCCCGGCAAAAGGGAAGAAGTGCAGCGCATGTGGGTGGATGAACTACTTTGCAGCGGTATGCAGATCAACGAAGGCCAAGAAGGGAGCGGCACATGCTGTGGTGGAAGAACGAGACAGCGAAGATATGGACGACGACACGAGTGACTACCCGGTCCATTATGTGTTTGCGATCAACCAGCCACAAAGGAAGAAGCGACGCCTCCCGAAGTGCCGCATCAAGATCCACCAGCAAGAGGTGAGAGCCACCATCAACACAGGAGCATCCATTGAGCTGATGGCCCCCAATGTGTACAACCAGCTAAGTGCCCGGCCTCCCCTACGCGAAGCCAGAATCAGAGTGTTCGCTTACGGCCAGAAGACACCTATTCCCCTAATAGGGTGTTTCAGAACGGAGCTGCAGCACCAAGATTTGAAAGTACCCACCACCGTATATGTCACAAAAGAGTGCAGTGGCATGCTAATCAGTGGGCAATCAGCAGAAGAATTGAGGCTAATATCGTTTGCCATGGCCGTGCTGGAAGAAGAACTAGACACCATCATGGAAGAATTTGATGAAGTCTTCAAGGCCATCGGATGCCTGAAAGGGAAGGAAGTCTCCCTCCATATCGACCCATCGGTCCAACCGGTGGTGCTGAGGCATATGCGCATTGCATTCCACCTGAGGAAAAAGGTCGAAGAAGAGCTGGAGGCGTTGGAAAAGAAAGGTATCATTGAAAAGGTCAGCGGGCCCACCCCGTGGGTGTCCCCGATCGTGGTAGCCCACAAGCCGAAGCAGCCAGGGCAAGTCCGCATCTGTGTGGACATGCGCCTCCAAATGCAGCGGTCAAGAGGGAACGACACCTAACCCCCACCATAGACAACATCCTGGGAGAGTTGAACGGCGCAAGATGGTTCTCGAAGATGGACCTCCGCTCCGGTTATCATCAACTACCACTTCACCCAGACTCCCGCTACATAACCACCCTCTCCACGCACGTAGGCCTCAGACGATACCGGCGCCTAAATTTCGGAATATCAAGTGCCGCAGAGGTATTTCAAAATACCATTCGAGAAGTCCTCAGTGGACTCCCAGGAGTCCTAAATGTGAGCGATGACCTGTTAATCTATGCATCATCAATAGAAGAACACCACCAGAGACTGAGGGGAGTCCTTCAAAGAATCAAGGAATCTGGTCTGACCCTACACCGCGAGAAGTGCCAGTTTTTACAGAACAAAATCAGTTTTTTTGGCTACACCTTCTCAGACCAAGGAATAGCACCGGACCCCGACAAGGTAAAGGACGTTCAAGAAGCCCCAGCCCCATCCAACATCTTGGAAATGAGAAGCTTCCTGGGCATGGTGAACTTCTGCGGGCGTTTCGTCCCCGACTTATCCAACCTCACAAAACCCCTCAGGGAACTGACGTCCACCACCATGTGGCAATGGGGCCAGGAGCAGGAACAAGCATTCAAAGCCACAAAGGCAGCCCTGTCAGCAGATACAACGTTATCCAATGTCGCCGTGGACACCAGCCCCTACGGGTTTGGGGCAGTGCTAACTCCGCTTCAAAGCAATGGAGAATGGGCACCCATCGCCTAAGCCAGCCGCTCCCTAACAGACACGGAACAGAGGTACTCGCAAATTGAGCGGGAAGCGATTGCCATTCACTGGGCCTGCCGGCATTTTCATGTCTACGTATATGGCCATTCCTTCACAGTATCTACAGATCACAAGCCTCTCATACCCCTGTTTCAGGGTTCAGTGTCAAAGCCGCCACCGAGGATTGAGAAGTGGATACTTCAACTGCAAGGGTATGATTACTGTGTAGAGTACGAACCCGGCTCGACGAATCCAGCAGATTACCTTTCGAGGCACCCCCGAGCGGCCACAAAGGCGGAGAGAGAAGAGGCGGAGGATACCAAGGAATACGTTCGGATGGTGATGGAAAGGTCACGGCCTCTACCCATGAGTCTAGAAACGATCGTGGAAGCCACCCAGAGCGACGAGTGCCTGCAATTAGCAGCGGATGCTGTCCGATCAAATAACTGGCGCCCCATTCAGGCCACCCTGAGCAAGAGGACACAGAAAGCCAGAGCAACACTCGAGTCCATCATGAGGGTGAAAGAAGTGCTGTCCCTCGACAGCCAAGGATGCCTCCTACAAGGACCGAGACTAGTCATGCCCGCCAGCCTAACCCAACAGGCTGTAGAGTTGGCACACAGAGGACACCAAGACATGGTGAAGACCAAGAGCCGATTAAGAGCCAAGGTGTGGTTCCCCGGAATGGACACGATGGAAGAGCAGACAGTCAGAATGTGCACCTGGTGGCAAGCAGCGGGGCAACCGGATTAACCTCACCTAAGTATGGGCGAATTTTGCGAATCTCGCGTTCGCGAATTTTGAGGATTTGCGAACTCGCAATCCGCAAAATCCGCGAATTCTTGCGAATTTGCGGATTTTTTTTTGTGTTCGCAAGGATTTCAAGGATTTCTGCCAGTTCGTGAGGGTTTCGTACCAGTTCGCAATTGCGAACTTACATTTCGGCGCGCAACGGTCTAAATGTTTATGCTTTGACCATTGCCAGCAATAAAAAGGTGAATGACCACCACCACGAAAGAATAAGATACTACTTTACTTTTGGTTTGGATAGGAGGACAATCCATTCTACTACTGTTGCAGGGACAAATCTGCACAAACAGAACTATGGACACTAAATAATGTATCGCTTAGCTTATCAATTATAATAGGTGCTGTAACTGTTAGACTTTCAACATACCTCAGTGATAACAGACTTTGTAGTTGAACCCCCAATCTCCTTACTGACTAGATAGTGTGGCAGAGTCATTTAGCTCCCAAAGTCACCGATGGCAGAGGCACGGACTCATGCTTGCAAAAATTCGAAAACCTTTAGCTCATCCACTCTAGTCTGGAGGACCAAAAACCGCAGAGTCTATTTAAGTTTAAAAGCTTTATTAAAAGTAAACACATTTATTAGATTCAAGTTTGTCATAAAAGTGAACGTGTAACTGAAAATGGAAAAGTGCTTAGTGCTGACGATTAATTGGACACATTTCTTGTGGTCGAGCCGAGCTCTCACCTGGTTTGAACTTGATCCTGCTCGTGTTCTTAGAAGTCAAGGTTCTGTCTGTTAGGAGAAAAAGTGGTGCGTGTTAAAAAGTAAAAAGCGGGGCGTGGCCAAGATGGCGTCGGAGTAGGACGCTTCTCTGAGCCTCTCCGACGCCTCACCGACATAGCTACGAACAGCGGGGTCCCTGGAGTGTTGCTCGGCACCTGCTGGAGGGTGAAGGCTGGCGGAGTGCTCCGGTGCCGCCGGTGGGGCGATTTGGAACCTGTAGCGTCTTTTGACGCGGAACCGGACTGCGGCCTGTGGAGCAGCGGCCTCGAGTGCGGGAGGTCCGCCCTCGGCCTGACCGGAGCCTGGCCCTTGTGGGCCTGTTCGCTGCAGCCAATCCCGACCGAGTCCTGCAGGACGCCGGACGCATCGCACACGCAGGGACGCGGTGCACAGTGCGGCGTGGAGGAAAGGCACGGCGACTCCGACGTTGGGAGATCGAGGACTGGTTGGCCGAGCGCTGGCCGTGAGGGCCCGGCTGGGCGCGTGATCGGCTGCTCCCGCCCCCGGGACACATCGGAAGGGAACCGGAGCGACGGAGCATCGGAGGGGTGAGCAGAACCGGAGGAGGGCGTGAGGTGCTCTACTGCAGCGGGGGGCCTGGCCAGGGGGGGGGGATCAGGAAAGGCGGCCTGGACTGGATGAGAGGATGCTCGACTGGTGACAACGAGGGAGCTCTCTCGGCCCCCCCCCCGCAATCTGCACTCAGGACAGGCTACCTGTGATAGTTGCCGCTTGCTCGGGGGAGCACATTGGACGGGCCAAGCGACCGGGCCGCTTTACTGCCAGGGACAAGCGGACTCAGGGGACAACCCAGTGGCGCCATTTTGGGGAGACCATGGAGGACACTCAGCACTACACTTTTTCGGCTACCCCCTAGCTGGGAGGAGCGCGACGCAACCTCGCTCCGCCTTTAGCTGGCTGCCCCGTGGGAGTGACTGTCTCACCCAGTTCTTAGCAGGGGGGCCGCCGCTGGAGAACACGGAGACCTGATTGGGGGGTACCGGATTACCTGGCCGCCCGGGTGACGGTCTCCTCACGCGGAGACACACGAGACTCTCTTTCGGAAGGGCCTTCTATAGCGGCCTTTGGAGGGCAGAGCCTGAGGGTCTCTAGGTGTACACGAGACTCTGTTGCTGAAGGGCATTGCGTAGTGGCCTGTGGAGGGCCGATTCTGATCCTGGATTTTGGCGAGGGCACGGACGGGGGGGTGCCGGGATCTCTCCCCCAGACGCCAGCATCGAGGTGAGGATCTTGCCGGCCGCTCCCTGCTATCTGGGCTGGAGAGGACTCCCGGTGCTCGTGGCACTGGTTGATCGACGGACGCTCTTGGAGGAGTGACGCGGCACTGCTGACGGGGTGTCCCATACCCGACGGTCGCTGTCCTGCCCTTCATCCCCCTGGTTACGACCACCTGGGGCCTGGGGATAGGAGTGCGGCGGCAACCCGCAGCCATGTCCAATTCGCAGCGCAAGGGGGGGAGGACGGTGAAGGACGTGGCCCCCAAGTCTTCGCAGCAGCCGGCGTCGCCTGGAGCCAGCGGATCATCCAGACAATCAGATGATGAGGCGCCTGCAACTAAAGCGTTCATGAAGGAGCTTTTCGCAACTATAAAAGAGGACATCTCCGAACTCAGGGTACAGTTGGCATCGGACCTCCGGGAGGTGCGGAGGGACGTAGATGGAATTGGCGAAAGGGTGGCGACGCTGGAGGACCATGACCTTAGCTTGGCAAATGACGTGCACCAGCTCCAACAGGACATCATACGGCTCACGGAGCAGAACCTGGATTTGCAAACCCACGCAGAAGACTTGGAGAACCGCTCCAGGAGAAATAACATTCGCATCAAGGCGGTGCCGTGGGATGGTGAATCGGGTGACCTGCGGGGTTACGTCCAAGCCTTGTTTCTTCAGATCCTGGAGGATGAGGAGCTGCGGGACATCCAGATGGACAGAGTGCATAGAGTGGGGCTACCTAGAAGGGGGGGCCCGCCACCTGATATCCTCGTCTGTGTGCACGACTTTCAGGTCAAGGAAAGGATCTTGAGGAAAGCTAGAACCATCACATCCTTGCAATTTGTGGGCCATCACCCCCAGCTTTACCAGGACCTGGCGGCGACAACCTTGCAGAAACTGAGGGACTTCCGGCCTGTCACCACCTTTCTCCGGGAGCGCGGGATATCCTACTCCTGGGGTCATCCTTTCCGTATTATCTTTCGCTGGGAGAACAGGCTACGGCAGATCAATTCCCTGCGGGAGGCGAAGGATCTCCTGGGCATCGAGGAGGAGGAACCGTCTCGGGAGGCTCGTAGCTCAACATTCCGGCGGAGGCGGCGTTCTTCTTCCTGGCACAGGGTGGGCCCGTCACCAGAGCGACAACGACCGGACCCAGCGACTAGAGAGCAGGAAAGAGGGGCCACTGTGGCTTCGGTAGCCTCTGCCACCATGACGGACTCCCAGTTGGGCTCTGGAGCAGCATGACCCCGACATCATTGCAAGGCGTCGGAGGGGCTCTTGGCCTGAGGTCCCCGGGGTATACTGGTACTTTTGGAGAAGACACCCCGGACCTTGGACCTGGGGGTCACCATGTTGACGCCCCTGTCCCGATTCCAGTCCAGTGGGGGACTCCCGAACCTTGCCCTGCTGGAACTGAAGACTGCGAGATTCAGGTTCAGTGCCTTGCACTGCATTTTGTTGTTTCTTGTTCCTAGTGGGCTTGTTTTTGGGGAGGAGGGGGGAGAATGGGGATGGGGAGGGACGTTGGGGGGGGGTGGGACTTGAGGTTGGGAGTTGTGGGGGTAGGGAGTGCCGGAGGTGGTGACGCGGATAGGTTGTGGAGGGGGATGTGTGCTTGTATGATGGAAGGAGTGGTGTTCCTGTGGAGGGGGTGGCGTGTGATGGGCTTGCAGTTGCCTCACATTTGGGCTTGCGGAGCTGGGGGAGGTGTCTGGGGATTCCTTTCTGTGTTGCTTGTGGCCGAGGGGCCTTCAGACGAGGGAGGGGGGTCTGACGAGGTGTTCATAGCGGGTTCCAGTTTTAAGCTTTATTATGCCTGTTAGTATAGGGACTTGGAACGTTAAGGGGTTGAACTCACCACAAAAGCGGCAGAAGGTGTGGAAGTACATAACTGATCACCAATTAGATGTTGTGGGGCTCCAAGAGACTCACCTAGCGCGCAGGGATGAGCTGCGCCTTAAGCATAAGGCTTATCCTCTAATATACAGATCATCTGCATCCACGAAACATCGAGGGGTTGCTCTCCTCTTCCGCGCTGCGCTGCACTTTCAACCAGTAGAGATACGCACCGACAAGGATGGTCGATGGCTGATGGTGAAGGGGCTGGTACAGGGGAGAATGTGTACTTTTGTTGTGGCGTATCTTCCCAATGCCGGTCAAAATAAGTTCCTGCAGGGCTTGCTGCAAAGGGTGGGTGATTTTGTGGACGGGCACTTGTTTCTCATGGGCGATTTTAATCTGGTATGGGATGGGTAGATGGATTGCTCCGGCACTCACAGGGCAGTTACAGGTGTGTTCTCTACTGTGTCGCAACAGATGGTGGGGGAGATGGGGATGGTGGATGGGTGGCGCTTCTTCCATCCTGCCTCACGGGACTACACATTTTTTTCTCATGTACACCACTCATACTCACGACTGGACTATATTTTTCTCAGCCAGGCCCTTAGAGGAGATGTCCTTGACTCTGCCATTTTGCCTCTTTCAGTTTCTGATCACAGCTTGCTGGTGCTTACTTTGCGTTGGTCTTCAACCAACGTCGGGCAGCGTAAATGGTACTTCCCGGCTTCGGTGGTCCGGGACGATACCTCTAACAAGGCGTTACGGAAAGCTATCAGGGAGTTCTTTGAACTCAACCCAGTGTCAGATACCTCAGTGCCCAATACCTGGGACGCCTTTAAGGCGTCCATCAGAGGCACGTGCTTGGGCCTCAATGCGCAACTCAATCGGTCGCGACGCAAGGAACGGGAAGACCTGGAGGCTGAGCTGACCTCCCTCGAGCGGGCGCATAAGCTCAACCCCTCGAGGGTGACCCTTCGACCACTGACGGCGATACGAGGGAAACTGAGAGCACATTATAATAACAGGGCTGAATTCACCCTGTTGAGGTTGGGTCGCCAATCCTACGCATGTGGGAACAAGGTGGGAAGACACCTGGCCCGCCAACTGCGCGATAAGAGAGAGCGTGAATATATCGGCGGGATCCGCGACGTAACGGGAGAGTTGCAACACCGGGATGAAACGAAAGCGGCCATTTTCGGCCGCTTTTACTCGGACCTCTACGCGGGGGACGGGTTAGAGGCGGCAGCCCAAAGGGAGTATCTGGAGCGACTGCCCCTTCCACAGATATCAAAAGAATGGAATGAGCTGTTAGGAGCCCCGATTACCAGGGAGGAAGTACTCGATGCCATCAAGAACTTGAAACTTCACAAGGCCCCTGGGCCGGACGGCTATACCGCCACTTTTTTTAAATCGTACGCTTCCGACCTTTGTGACTTTTTGGTGACCCTCTTTAACGATATGGCCGTATCCGGCTCTTCTGCTGGCTCTTTGGCAGAAGCGGTGATCACAGTTCTGCCTAAACCAGGGAAGGATCCCACCCAGTGTGCTTCCTTCCGCCCGATAGCACTTCTTAATATAGATGCCAAACTTTACTCAGCGATTCTTGCGCGTCGATTACAGAACCTAATGCCGGCAATCATACACCCGGATCAATCCGGGTTCATCAAAGGGCGCCAGACCCACGACAATACGCGAAGGGTGGTGCACCTCATCGAAAAGGCCGACAGATTTCATATTCCCGCGGTCCTTGTGGGGCTAGACGCCGAGAAGGCCTTCGATAGAGTGGATTGGGGCTTCTTATTCAATACGATGACGGCCTTCGGCTTCTCGTCGGCCTTCATTAACATGGTGAGGGCTAATTTCTGCTGCCCCCGATCGAGGGTCGCGGTGAATGGCCATTTATCGGCGTTCTTTCCACACTCACGCGGCACTAGACAGGGGTGCCCTCTGTCCCCCCTCCTGTTCGCACTGAGCATCGAACCCTTGGCGGTGGCGGTGCGGGAGCATGAGGGGATCCGAGGTCTGCCATTCACGGGGGAGCAACATAAGATCTCGCTCTTCGCGGACGATATTTTGTTCTCTATAGCAGACCCGGAGCGCTCACTGCCATGTGTTAGGGAGGTCCTCCTGGAATATGAGAAGGTGGCCGGTTTCAAGGTCAACTACAGCAAGTCGTATATCCTGAACCTTACTCTCTCGCAGACCGAGGCAGCGCGTGTGCGGCCATTGACACCGCTGGCTTGGGCCGCCGGATCGATCGTCTACTTGGGGGTTCATCTGACTCCGACAGTGGGCGGACTGTTCTCGGCTAACTTCCCATTCCTACTGGCGAAATCCCGGACGGAATTGGATAGGTGGAAACCTAAATTTTTGTCCTGGCTGGGCAGAATCCATGCCATAAAGATGGTTCTTCTCCCCAAATACCTATATCTGTTCCAAGCACTGCCTATCCCCTTAGACAGCGATTTTTTTCGGCGGCTCAAAACCCAGATACTGCGTTTCGTGTGGCAGGGGGGTCAGGCGCGTCTCTCTTTTTTGGTCTTGCGTCGGCCGCGGTCCGAGGGTGGGGTTGGCCTTCCTGACTTGCAGCTTTATTACAAAGCGGCTCAGCTCAGAGTGTTGGTGGAGTGGTCGCAGCAAACATCCGAGAAGCATTGGCTGCATATGGAACGGAGCGTGGCAGGCAGGTCGATCTGGGACCTGGCCTGGAAACCAAAAAAGGACCGCCCCCTCAACGCGTATATTAGTACTCCTACGAGCACAACACTGAAGGTTTGGGACACGCTCGCCGCGGACGACCGCTGGACCACATTCCCCTCGCCCTTCACGCCCTTGCACTTCAACCCGGCCTTTCCACCGGCGCTGCGGGAGGGGCCATTTGACGTGTGGCGGGAGGGGGGTTGCAGGGCCTTGACCATTTGTTTCATGGCCAGGACACTCTCACCTTTGCTAACTGTATGAGGGACTATGGAGTCCCCCGATCCGAGCACTTTCGGCATGTTCAGCTGCTTCACTGGGCCACGTCGCCTGGGATGTTAGAGGCGGCTACGAGACCGCCGACGCCTTTTGAGGCCTTCATACTCCGGACGTCTGCCATGAAAGGGGCCATCTCCTTCCTATATCAACTTCTGCTCAAATCGACTATAGCTCCTCGACCTCGCTACATGGGGCAATGGGAGGAGATGTTGGGGAGGGAGGTGTCGGATGTGGAGTGGTCGGCGCTTTGGCGGGACTTGGCGACCTTTAACCATTCGCTGCATCTGAGGGAGGCTCATCTCAAGACGGTCGTGCAATGGTATATGTGCCCGACCAGACTGCACCGCATTTACCCGGCCACCTCTGATAAGTGCTGGAGGGGCTGCGGGCTCCTAGGGGATTTCCGCCACATCTGGTGGGACTGCCCGGTGATACGGCCGTATTGGGAGGAGATTCTCTCGCACATCAGAGACATCCTTACTTACCCCATTGAGGATTCCATGGCCTATGTCCTGTTGGGGCTGCGGGAACCTGGACTCGAATACCAGACCAGGGCGGATAAAAAGATCTTGTGGCTCTGCCTAGGGGCAGCTAAGCTCACATTGGCCGCTGCCTGGAAAAAGAAAGAAGCACCGGCGATCTCTTTGTGGCACGCGCGACTCTGGAGGCTGCTCAGCTTGGAAAGAGTGGCGGACATCTTCCTTGGCCAATTCAAGAACTTCCGGCACCAATGGGGTCCATTGGTTACTTTCCTCTCTAAGGGGTTACCTTTGGCTGTCTGCCCTACATCCTTACGGTCACTACACCTCTTTCAAGTATAGTATGGTTGCGGTATGAATGTAGGTACGAATGGCGTCACCACCTGGGGGGGGGGAGGGGAGGGGGGGGGAGTTTAACATGTTGATTTTCGGGCTGTGGAGGCGTTACTATTCGGGTGCATAGACTACCCAGATATGCAAGTTCGAGGACCGACCAGTTACTATACTGTCTATCTGCATTGCACTGGTCCAATTGACAGGCTCCCCGGGACGTTTTGCGCTTCCACATTAGCGCCATGGTTCTTCGCCCTCGGAATGGGTATGCTTATGTTTTCTTGGGACACTGTTGATATGTGGCTTTTGATTTGGCCCCTGTGTGGGGTACTGTGCTGCGCCTCCGCAGCCCCATGTTTGTTTTTCTCTGTAACTCAAAATAAAAATTTTACTCAAAAAAAAAAGTAAAACGCAAACATTCATCAGTTGTGCCAAAAAGTGCAGCAAGACAACAGCCTTCCCTGGAAAAAGGGACATTTTTACTCTAGAGTACACAGTCAAAAATTATTAAATTGTACACTTTTTTTTCACATTTCTTTCTTCCTCCTAGACCAAATATTATATAGTAGTGAGTGGTGTATTCTAACATTATTAAATGTACTTTGTAGGTGGAACATCTGCAGACGGGGCCAGCGCGGAGGTGGTGGTGGCATTGGACGAGGAGGACAACTCTGGGGAGGAGGCGGTGCAAGTGCCGGAGAAGGACATGCCTGTGAGGGTTCACACGGTGGTGGCGGGCAGAGGTAAGCTATACATTCCTTAGTCATTGAGATTGAAGACTGCAGAGTGTGCTTTCTGCACGGGTGTATTATAAAAAAAGCAGGTAGTAGCCTCCTCTAAATGTACTTCGATTTATCTGTGAAGTTTTTGGCGAGAAGAATCCCAATCAGATCTGAGGTGAACTTGATGGATGGGATGAACGAAAAGTGAAAGAAGGGTGTAAGTAAGTGTGGAAGCACGAGAAATGTAATGATGACTGGCAAAGAAGAATGATATGTGTTTGCTTGGTCCCCAAGGTGGCTGGGAAGGTAAGAAAATGGTATGGTGCATGGCTGGGTGAATGATGAAGCAAGGATGGGTGGAAGGAGAACAGCCTGGGTGGGTGAGACAGAAACTGTATGTGTGCAATATACTTTGAATGGATGGATGCCTGGATCATTCATGGTACTATCTGACTCTTAGATAGCATATGTGTATCTAGAGAGAGTAGACGGTCACTGGATGAACTAAGTGTTACTTTGAAGAGCATGTAACACCGCACCCGCACGTCCGTTCCAGTGTAGGAAAGGCAAGGAAAAGAAGTTGTAACGTTGTCCAAAGACTACCATGAATAGTAGCAGTAGTTTGTATTGCAACTGCAAGCACAGCATATATCCGGTTATTACGGTGGACACTCCCTACCTCCCTTAATAACTTTAGTTTAGTAGTAGTACGTCATTCATGTGTGGGGGTATCACTGTTCACTCAGTAATAAGCAAAGCACCTAAAGTCATCCCATATGTCATCAAATACATCCCATGTGAAGTGATAGATAATCAGATAATTTAGCTTCTTCATTTTCCTTTTCTAATACTCATTTGCACTGTAGGGTGAAAGCTAAATTAATTAAGCAGTAGCCCTTTTAACAGAGTATTCTCAGTGCCACCCGTAATAGAAAAGTAAGAGCTTCACCACCTGCATGTACTGGACCGGTACAGTAACGCAAGTCTGTCTCACTCACCATGGTGTGCGTCTGTTTTTCTCGGGTGCAAGTTCACTGCGCTGGCAATATGCCGGCTTGCATAAGATAACGTACCAATTGTCCTAAACAAGAGAGAAGAAGAAGAATAAGAGTGGTGTACTGTCATAGTCGACTGTAATAGAAGTCCATAGTGCTCGTAGAATTTGTTCCTTAAACTCCCACTAATGTTAGAGCAAGGATGAAGAAGTCGGAGGTTACATAGATACTGTCCTCAATAGTTATGTACTGTGCTTTCAATTTGCTACTTGTACTGTGACAACTTTCTGCTCAATCATTTTGTGTTAATCTTAAGGAGCATTGGTTACAGACTATGTCTTTCTTTTTTCATGTAGTTGCTCCTTCCAAATCCAAGACACCATCAAGGAGGAAGGAGCTGGCTGGAATGGCCCGGCAACGGAGGCTGGATGCCACTGTTGCTGAATATCGGCGGCTGGTGGCCCTGGAGGAGGAGGAGACGCAGTCTGGTACAACAACAACGTCCACTGGGACAGCTGCATCCTCCTCCGTGCGGGCTGCCAGCCAGCGCAGTGCTCCAGCGGTACGGAGCCGGGCTACCAAAGCCAAACGCCACCGCCCAGCAGCAAAGAAAGCAGCTGCCCCTCACAGGATTTGCAAGGCACGCCGGCGCCGCTTATCCCTCAGACTGTCCTACCTGGAGCAGGAGGTCCATAACTATAAGAACGTGGTGGAGGGCCTCCGCTTCAAACTTGCCACCCTCCGCAAGGAGCATGATGCCCTGGCTGCTAATTCCAACAGCACCCTGCCATAGTGTCCCTTGCCCCTTTTTCAGAGACTTTTGGGGGGTGGGAATTGGGAGTTGGGATTTTTGGGGACTTTTGAAGGACAATCGTTGGGGTTAGGGAGGGTCTTGCGGGAGATTCTTTTGTTAGGGCTATAAAAATATACTTTTTGAAACTTTATCTGACCATACCTGTTTTTTACTGCTTTTGAGTCTGGTGGGTGGGGGTTTAACATAACAGTAAGTTTGTTTTCCTGAATAGTTGTCAGGATTGAGAGTAGCGCAAGAGTACGCAAGTGCCACTAACCTTACTCTGGTGGCCAGCAGAGACGATAGACGATAGTCCTTCCAACTCCGCTCCGCACAAACCCCTACAATGGAATATACCCACTGTTTGAGCCTGTACGAATAGGGGCCGGGAGGTAGATTGACATCGGGGAGTGGCACGTCAAGTATCGTCTGGTCTTGTTACCATGAGGGGACTGGTACAGGGACACTGCAGGCAGGGGAGACAGAGAACAAAGGATTAGTTCCGCAGCGAGACTTACAGGAACCCAGTATCCCTTCCCTCTTCTCTCTACTCACCAGTTTCTCCACCCCATGTATCCTTAAAGGAATCCTCAACAAAGAACCCTAGTAATAGTTGACCAGAAGGACAGAGGAGTTAACGTCACTCCGCTATCTCTCAGTTCGTAATCTCAAATGAACCTTTGAATTACGTACTCCCGAAACGTGGAACCACCACGTAATAATCCCACTTTTCCTTGTGGTTACAAATATAACATTATCAGAAATTGTCAGTAGCCACTGACAACAAGCACCACGGTTTTCCCTGGAATGTAAACAAGAAATGGCGGCGGCAGAGACGCCGTTTTAAATAGTAACAATATACAAAAAAGAGGAGGCGAGCCCGCACTCCTCTTGGTACTTGCACGATTGGAAATGGCTGTGGACCAGAGGTTCTCCACCAGGATATCTGACCACGCTGGCTTTTGATCGGCGTCGTGCAGTCTAGGATATCTGACCACGCTGGCTGTTGATCGGCGTCGTGCAGACTAGGATATCTGACCACGCTGGCTTTTGATCGGCGCTGTTCTCCAGGATCTTTTACTTGAAGCGAAGGAAGGCTCATCCACAATGAGCGAGTACAGAACACGATTGACAAGCCCCTTGGTGTTCCGGAGGCGGAGCTTATATAATGTCCTCCCACTGAGCCAACCCCCAGCGCCGGATGGCCTTCTGGGACTTGTAGTGTTTCCGCCATGGACTGGATATACGAAATCCTTTACCTTGTACCTTGTCGATGGTAGCGATCGCTACAGAACCCACTCTCGTGGACCGCCGTCCCGGCGGACGTCCCGGTTTCCCTGGGAATCGCTCATGGAATTGTTCCACCAACTCGGGACAATGCAGATGGTCTAAGGGCTCCCAGGTTCTATCCTCGGGACCAAACCCTTTCCAATCCACCAAGTACTGCATGCGACCTCGTACCAAACGAGAGTCCAGAACAGAACTCACTTCATACTCCTCGTGGCCCTCGATTTCCACTGGAAGGGGACGATCGGGCAATCTCACACTCGGAAGGCACGGACGCAGGAGTGACACATGAAAAACAGGATGAATCGTCCAAGAAACAGGTAATGAGAGCTTCATGGCCATAGCGTTTATCCTTTCACAAATGCCATAGGGACCCACATACTTTGGTTTCAGTTTCGTAAGTCCCTTGATATGTAGATTACGCGTAGAAAGCCATACCTTGTCCCCCACTTTATATTCAGGCTCGGGAGTACGCCTCCTATCTGCGTAGGCTTTCTGGGATTCTTGGGCATGTTCGAGATTGTTCCGTGCCTCAATCAGTATAGCTCGGAGATGAGCATGGTGTTCATGAATGGCAGGGACCAAGGATTCAGCAGGCCATTCAAAAGGGAACATGTTAGGATGGAATCCATAGAGGCAATAGAATGGGGAACATCCCAAGGTGGTATGTACCGCGTTATTGTAGGCGAACTCTGCCAACCACAAGAGAATGGTCCAATCTGTGGCGTTCTGTAGCGAGAAACACCGCAGGTATTGCTCCAACGTCTGATTCAGACGTTCCGTTTTGCCATCTGTTTGCGGATGAAAGCTCGTCGAGAGTCGCGCATCAATCTGTAATATGGCACATAGAGCCTTCCAGAAACGGGAAGTGAATTGTGTCCCCCTATCAGTGATCAGCACCCTCGGTAATCCGTGTGGACGGACGATGTGTTGGAGGAAGACTTTGGCTAGTTCACTGGAGGAAGGTAATCCAGGCAAGGGAATGAAGTGTCCCATTTTCGTGAGGTGGTCCACTACTACCAGTATCACAGTTTGTTTCTCACACGGGGGCATCTCTACGATAAAGTCCATGGACAACGTGTGCCAAGGTTTGGGTGGAATCGGCAACGGTTGTAGCAGTCCCGGTGGTTTGATGTGACTGGCTTTCCCCTGGGCACAGATTGCACAGTTCTTCACGTATTCCTTGGTATCCATTCTGACCCCAGGCCACCAGAAGGAGCGTTCCACATTAGCGATAGTCTTAAAGATGCCCATGTGTCCCCCTAGAACAAAATCGTGAGACCATTCCAGGACTTTGCGTTGTAATGCAGGGTTGGGGACATATAAGGCATGGAAATGATAGGCCAATTGATCTTTTTCACATCGTTTCTCAGGCTCTTTCTGTACCCAAGCAGTAATATCCTGGTCCGCTAGGGCAACCCGAACGTCGTCCAGGAAATCTTCGGAGGTGATCAAGGCGATAGCTATTTCCGTGGAGTCGGCTCCTTTCAATATAAAAGGGGGGTCCGTAAAGGTAGTTGTTTCTTCTTCACCCAACCTGGATAGCGCATCTGCTTTCCCGTTACGGGTTCCCGGTCTATATTTGATCACAAAATCAAAATCCGAAAAGAAGAGTGTCCACCTCAATTGTCGAGGAGTCAAGGCCTTAGCCGTCTTTAGGAATAGAAGATTGCGGTGGTCAGTGATGATTTCCACCGTATGTATCGCTCCCAAAAGGTAATGTCTCCATTCTTCGCATGCTCTTTTGATGGCCAAAAGCTCTTTGTCGGTGATTGAGTAGTTTATTTCACATGGAGAGAGTTTCTTGGAGTAGTAAGCCACCGGGTGGAGTTGACCAGAGGTAGGATGGCGTTGAGAAAGGACTCCCCCTAGCGCAAACTGAGAAGCATCAGTTTCCAGGACAAACGGAATCGTGGGGTCTGGATGTCGAAGGATGGGGGCTTGTGTGAACTTCTCTTTTAGGAGTTGGAAGGAGGAATCGGCTTCCTCTCCCCATTTGAAGGGAACATTCTTTCGCAAGAGGGCTGTGATGGGATGGATGATTCTGGAGAAATCTTGTATGAAACGCCGATAGTAATTGGCAAATCCGAGAAAGCTTTGCACAGATTTAACGTTCCGTGGCGTTTTCCATGTAATAATGGCATCCACCTTACTCATGTCCATACGAAATCCGTGAGCGTCAATAACGTACCCCAAGAAGGCTACTTGCTGGACATGAAAAAGGCATTTCTCCAGTTTGGCGTACAAGGAGTTCTGTTGGAGCCTTTCCAGTACGATTTTCACATGGGTGATGTGATCAGCTAGAGACACGGAATAGATCAAAATGTCGTCAATATAGACCACACAAAATGTCTCCAAACACCCCCTTAACACTTCATCCATAAAAAACTGGAAGGCGGCGGGGGCGTTGCAGAGGCCAAAGGGCATCACGCGGTATTCGTAGAGACCGAACTTTGTTCGAAACGCAGTTTTCCACTCGTCTCCTTTCATCACGCGGACCAGATGATAAGCCCCGCGGAGATCAAGTTTTGTAAAATAGCGCGCCCCTTTCAGCTGATCCATCAACACCGGAATTAAGGGGAGAGGATAGCGATTCTTTATGGTCACCCTGTTAATGGCGCGGTAGTCTATACATGGTCTCAATTCCTCGCAATCCTTCTTTGGTATGAAGAACATGGGCGACGAGGCCGGGGAGGTAGAGTGTCTGATGAACCCAGATGCGATATTGTCCTCCAGGTAGGTTTTGAGGTACAATGTTTCTTTTTCCGTTAGTGCATATACCCTACTACAGGGGATATCTGCGCCTGGAACGAGATCAATCCGACAATCGTATGTACGATGTGGAGGTAATTGGGTAGCGGTCTGTTTATCGAACAAGGCCTGAAAGGATATGTACTCTGCAGGAAGAGTGCTGGTACAACAATAGGCATCTACCACACATTCATGAGCCAAGAAGGTCGCGATCGAAGGAACAAGGGGAAAGTCGTGATGCATTCCTTCTCGACAATGTTCCTTACAATACTCGGAGGTCATGCTCACGGTACGAGAAGCCCAACTCACCACCGGATCATGTAGTGTCAACCAGGGCATGCCTAGAATAAGCCGGAACTGAGGGGCATCGATCAAGTCAAACTGAATGTATTCACAGTGATCTTCACCGAATCTCATAAAGAGGGCCAACGTATGGTAAGTAACTGGGCCTGACGTTAGTACGGTACCATCCACTGTTTTAACTGTTTCAGGTATTGACTTCTTCTCACAGGGGATACCCATACGAAAGGCATAGGTCTGGTCTATGTAATTTCCTGTCGCCCCCGAATCCAACAAGGCATCTACCTTTACAGGTTTCTGGTTGGCAACCCATAGAGCGACATTCACATTCATATGGGCGACTGCAGGGTGTAAGGTATTGGCTACAAAAGGAGAGACCGGATCATGAGGTCGTCTCAAACCAGAGGTCTCTACCTGATTCAAGACCGACAGTTTTCCGCCGGTTCATCAGAACTAAGAACAGCCTGCCCTCGGGGAAGGGGATTTTTTCCAGGGACGTAATTCCTAGCCCGACAGTCATTGATGAAATGCCCCCCTTTACCACAGTAGAGGCAGAGTTTCAGCCTCCTTCTTCTGTCTCTTTCCTCCCGGGAAAGGGGCCCACGTATTCCCCCTATTTGCATGGGTTCCGGTCCTTCTGGTGTTTTAGCCTTGTCATCTACCCTCTGTCGGGATTTAAATAAAGGATAGGAGTATCGGTAATCCCCCCCTCTTCTATCCCCCTTTCGTTCCAACAGCCTGTGATCTAGTTGGACAGTCAGGTCTATTAACTCCTCACAGGTAGTAGGTAATTGTACCACCTGAGCTAAGACATCTTTTAGTTCACCCCGGAGTCCTTGGTAGAACAAGGAGATCCGTATCTGGGCCGGCCAGTCCGTTTCCACGATGAGACGGTTAAAGGTCGTGATGTAAGATAACAGATCTTGGGACCCTTGTCTCAAGGTCATTAATTCATGATCCAAGGACAACATGTGAGACTTCCTGTCAAACAATTTCCTGAGTTCTACGCAAAAGGCAGCAAAATCATGTAAAACAGGATCGTCTTTTTCCAATAAAGGGATAGTCCAGCTGGACGCGTTCCCCCCCATATAGGACATCAAAAAAGCCGTTTTGGATGCTTCGTCCTGGAAGACCATAGGTTTGCATCAAAAATGCAGGCGGCACTGGTTCAAAAAGGTTTCAAATTTTCGTGGGTCCCCATAAAACCTTTCAGGAGGAGCCAGGGGTATACCATGATTTTGGATGATATGTACCGTCGGTGTGGCCTCAGCAGAAGTGGAAGGGGCTGCTAGTGAACCCCCGGGTTGGAAGGAAGGGGGAGGCTGCAGAGTGGCCGGCCGAATCAATGGTTTCGCCACCGGCTCTCTCATGGCTAGATCTGATACGTCTTTACGTAACTCAGAGATCTCTTTATATAAGGCCTGGTTCTCTAACCGGGAATTCTGGACCTCCTGTTGAAGGCCTGTAAAGCTCTCCAACAGGGCGGTGAGAGTGGCATTCGTATCCATCGTCTAGGCTGGGCTGTATTCTTGGGCTTGTCAATCTGTCAGGATTGAGAGTAGCGCAAGAGTACGCAAGCGCCACTGTAGTGTAGTTCCTAGTTTCCCACTAGGCCCTGCGCATTGGAATAACATAAACAGTAGTATCGACGTGGAACTGCTTATATTCCAGGCCTCCACTGACTATGCTAAACTTAATTGGGTTGTGTTACCAACTAGCTCAGAGGTCACTGGAAACTTTCTTCTCTGCATAGGAAGTGATCAGCTTCCTTGGCACAGACAAGAAGGGATTCAGTTTTCCAACAACCGTGCAACATGACAACTTTGCTCCTCAGATCAAGAGTCGATCTCTAGGGTCGTGTGAAACAATAGACATAGATTTCACTCAGTCAGTCTAGTGCAGTTTACTTTCACGAGATGTAGAGAATAGAGAGACGGGTGTGTATCAATAAAGGTTAACATTTATTGAACAGTCTTTCTTCTCGTACAAGAGAAATGTATTGCCACAATTGCAATAACTGTTATTATAAAAAGTACGTACAGTAAGATAAGTATTGCGAAATAGAACTGTAAACGCATTGATATGGTTTCTTAGCCATACAATGGTTTAAAAGTAATAAAACATATATACAGTCATATATACATTAGGCTAACATACTCAACTGGTGCTTCTAACTAAGCCTACCCCAGTGTGCCTGACCTAAGCCTAACACGTGAGAAGGGGAGTAAGTAAGTAGCTTAAGTTAAGTTGGTTTTGCCAAGGTTTGTTTCAAGAATTCTCGTCTAAGGGTTTAGTCAACACCATACCTCTGAATAGAATGATGGAGGATTGGTATCTCCTTCAGGGGTCTCTCTCGATATCCCAGTCACCCGCGAGGGTAAACCGGAAGCGCCGGGACTGGATTTCTCTGCACGAGAAAGGCAGCGGCTTCTCTCTTCAGCGCGTCGAGGAAGGAGGGGTGACAGCGTCCGCGGGCAGCTGGGCTGGATGTCTTCGCAGAGGACGGCTGCTCGCCTCCTTAAGCGTACTGCACCATAGTTCGCGCTGTAGCGGCGATAATGGTAATCAGCAGCTTCACCATCACAGGATAGCAGGCTGCAGCGACAGAGTGCTAGTTTTTACCAACACAGGGTCATGCAGGCAGCTGGCATCAGCAACAGGCAACGAACTCTCAGCTCGTATCTCTCTCTCTCTCTCTCATTGCTTAAGGCAACGTTGGTAATATTTATACCTGACAGGTGCCGGGTTTGACGCAAGTTTGCTGGACATAAGACGTCAATTAAAGATGTCACTAGGAAGTGACAGTTATCAGTTGCTCATTAGAGTTCCATTACTAATCAAAACATAGCAAGCGGGGATTTCCAGGTTTGCTGAGTTTTTATCTTGTTGAAGAACTCGGAGTGTTATCTAGGAATATCAGATAGTGACTGCTGCTCTGTCATTGCACTAATTGGTCGCAAAGGAAGTAGCAGAGAGTCATGCTGGAATGTGGCTCTGTTCGTGTGAGGCCAGAGATGACTTTTCAGAAAATCGCACTTGAACGGTTATGCCAATATAGGGAATAAATGGATTTATAGCCGAATAGGGGCATAAGGTCACAGTATCGATCAGGAACCTAGATCAGCACGCAACACCCACTCCATCAAAATTACTAAAACTAAGCAATTAGATGCATGTGTAACATTGCCCACCCCAAAATACATAAATGCATTCGAAATAGGCATACTTGTAATACATGGAATTTAGGTACTGTACGTTTTTTAAAGCATAGTAATCATTCAAAAAATTATTGCATATGAAATCAATGAACGATTATGCATAAAGAATTACACATGAAGTATCTCTGACAGAAGAAATGCGAGATAAATCATCACATAAAAATGCATTGTAATAACATGTGTGCTAGAGGCTGGTGTTATGTTGTTATGTCTCTAGATGTGCTTTAGAAATAGAAGTGTGAAGCTTCTGTTCTCTAAGAATAGTTTTTACGTTAAGCAAAGAATTGTTCGTGCCAAAAGGGGTCAATATTAAAAAAAATTGTCTAATTCAAAGAAAATAGATTTCCAAAGCTCCTGGCAGTTTTTGTTGTTCAAAACTGAAGGCCGAATTCAGAGTTCATGGGAACACTGTGTGTCGGAAAGCTTTTCAAAAGTTATTGTTTCTCTATGGGAGAGAACATCGTATCAGACAGGCTCGCAAAGAATTGGTCTACAAAATCAGGTGATAGTTCAACCAAATTAGATAGCGCTGTAACTTGGCAGGTGTGAGAATGATTGCTGTCATCGAAGGCAGGACCAGCAATGCTCACAGAACGTTGTACCTGGATGATGTTGCTTTTGTCACTCGCTCCACTGTTACCACTTGGCTGTAGTACAGGAGTCTCCACGAATGCCGTCATCAGGATTGGTAGCCGCTGGGGACAACACAATGCGTGAGCCGTTATTGGACTGAGCAAAGTATCGACGTCCATTGGTACTGCTGATGGAAGTGAAAGACAGATGTCCAACACGCATTCATCGCCGCAAAGCATACACCGTAGCACAGGTAAAATGCAATTTTGCCATATCGGTCTGAATGAAAGGAACCAGGTCATGTTTAGATCTCTCAGCCTGGCCAATCCAAGGACGTTAGTTATCCTGTCCCGGTAGCGCATTGCTAGGATTGTCTCTTCCATTCCCATGGGAGCTATGTCTGAGCCGAGGCTTGCCATAACGAAGCAGGAGGGTCAAAAATAGAATCCCTGCGATGAGTCCCAAAAATAGTGGTATACCGCCAAAAATGGAGTGCACAAAATTAGGAAAGATTCCCAAAATTGCCTGGAAGGGTGTTAGCAGTCCCGTAAAGACTGTCTTAAATATGCATGGGATGCTTGTTGCACTAGACATGTTAAGGAGTTGGCTGAACATTTCTACGAAATGCACGGGGCAATTTGTTGATAAAAGGTCATGAACCTCAGTAGCCGTCCTTGCGACTAGAAGATCATACGTCTCTTTAGATGACGTTATAGGCACTGTTGTCTGTAAAAGCACAGATTTCATTTTGCTTAATGTATCAATTCGTATAGAATAGAGATTCAGACGAGGCCAGATGGGAGTCACTATGTCTGGAGGCCCGCTCGGAAACAATGCTTGCATACAACATTTGACCATGGACGTTACTTGTACTAGATAACTTGTCCCTGGCGCGAGGCCACAACACCTGTGATCCGTTCTAAGAATGTAACTCCCGTTCGCGAGTTGCATAAAGAAGGGCTCTATCTGAGTTGCAGGTGTGACTAGCTGGTGGCATGAAAGGTTGTTTGAATTTCCATCACATGCTCCGTGTAAATTAATACCCTGACACAAAAGTATACCGCTTAGTGAATGTTTACAATTTTCACCACTAAGAAATACATTTTTGTCGCTGTCACTATAGCAAGAATGAGTGTATGGTAATTTCCATTCAGATTTTACATATCCTTTACCCAATTGTTCATATTGGCCAGCAGGTATGTATTCAAGGCACTTTTTAAATCGGAAAGTTGTTATCGGAATTGTGATAATTCCGTGTATTATCCATTCAATGACAGGACTCTCTGACATTGTCAACGATAATCTCTCGAGTTTTTCGATGCTCAGGATTGTATAGTCTGCTCCTTTCTGTGCCAAACTGATCTGTTTATCAGTAAGGTTAAAACTGGATAATAATGACGTTGTGTTTATCAGACGCCAAGGCACATAGCCTGAACGAAGATTTTGCAGCGTCCAGCCTAATTCTATAATAGAGCGCAATTGAGACTGGCCATGTTGTAACATTAGCAAATCTCTGTCTATCACATCAAAGGCAGAGGATACAATATTGTCCAACGAATATATTCTGGAAGACAGAGTCATTAACCCATTGTCTACCACAGAAAGTGATTTCTCCAAATTAATACGATCAATTTCTCGTATCTTTTCAGCAGTTTCAATTTGCTTTACTTTCCAAGCCTCGTTGTAAGCAGCATAGATGCTGGTCGCTATGAAACGCTTTTGACGCTGTTTGCGTGGTCCAAGAATGAAATCGTGCAAATCAGCACCATCTTTTAGCAAAGACAAGTGTTGCTTAATTTCAGCCAGTGTGGATGTAGTTAGCCATTCTAGGCAGAGTTTCCCTACACTGTATGTTGTTATAATCCCTGGATGCTGTCTCTGGGAGTATCTTGGGTCTAATCTGGTCAATTTTAACCCCTGTGTTTTATTCAGGAACCTATCTTGACAGCTATTTGTGTCTGTAGGCCAGATTAACCACTTTTTCCAATCAGGATGTGTTCTGTTGAAATGCAAAATGTGTGACACGTCTAATTCAATATCTGTGGTTGTATTCTCAGGTATTGGCTTTGGTATAGACGGGTTTTTAAGGTCTTTAATCTTAGCTAGGCCAAGACAAGATGTTTGGTGTACTGTGTCATTTAAAAATAACATTTGTTCTGGTATCATGCAGGTTCTAAATAGTGCTTCAATGCTTTGCACCTGCCAATCTTTTGTACCCCAAATTGTTTTCGTTTCAATATTATTTTTCCAATAATCAAAACCAAATGTCATCATTTTGTCATAAAATGCTTCTGAATATATCAATTTAGAATTTGTCAGCATTGTTTTCATTCCTGTTTTATCTAACAGTTTATAATAAAACGTTTCTGCATTACTTGTGTTAAACCCTGAGAAGTATTTGAATTTCTCAAAAAATGCTTTAGAACTGCTTTTAGGTGGTGTAGAACAATGTTCCCATTGATTATACATAAAAACATTTCTAGGCTGTGCAGATTTATGCAAGTAATGATCCCCATAGTGGGTGTAACAGAATAACTGCTCATAACTAGATGAACCTTGTAAATAATCATGATCTGTGAATCTAGCTGACATTACTAAATCAGACATCATGTCATTAATACTGTTAAAGTCCCAATCATCAGAGAATGTACTAGGTGTAACAAAGTCACTTAAGGAAACCTTTAGTTGATGAGGATACTTCAGGATTTCGACCGGACCATAGATCTCATAGTCTGTTTTCTCCCATACTACCCCACCAGGTATTGGAATTGCTGTGACATTTACTGTTGACAGTTCTCTTTTCTTCACGTGGGATGATCTGTGTGGTTTCAGGACTAGGTTGATGTTCTGACTTGCTGTGTCCATTGTAATATATTTTCCTTCAATGAATTTTCCCAAACACAGTACCATGATGAGCCAAAGCAGGAGGAAAAATACACCTAGACCGAACCAGAACTCTAGCCAAGGGGAAATGAGGTAGATTTCCTTCAATTGATGAAAGAGTTCCGTTGCTTTTTCTTTAAAAGACTTTTTTGTTTCTGGCATCACTTCGGGGTCGTTTAAATCTTCAGAGAAGTTGTCGAAGTTGATGAAATAACCAGAGGCAGTTCTGTCAATTGATGGGATTGGATTTTCAATCTGTCTCTCGGTAGCACTTTCTGATGCCACATTATTGTAGACTGGTGTTGTTTCTTGACGAACTGTTTCAATCTGTGTTTCAAGAGGCACGAGTTCCATGGCATTATTGCATAGTCCTTCATTGTGCACTGCAGGCTGATCGAATGTGATTAGTCTTTCAGTTTGAACCTCTTGGATTGTTGCAAGTTTGGGTATTCTGTTGTTTCTTGGGAGTCCACTGGGCCTACTGTTGATTATAGGCCACATGCTTGTGGTTTTACCAGATCGATAGACACAACTCTGTTCTCCTTTTTACCAGCAAGGGGCGGTAGCACAACTGATCTTGTTCCGGTGACTGCTAAGACAGGTACTGCTTTTCTGTAAGAAGGCCCAAATTCCTTCTTCACCGCGATCTTTTCTCTGACTAGATCCCCAATCTTTGGAATCCAGACAGGCCTTGCTGGGGCTGTTGCGGGTGGTGCCTCGTCAGTGGTACTTGGCTGTTGCTTTAACTTTATGTTGCTTAATGATTTTCTTGTTTCATTCAGTTCCTGTAAAACAGCCAAACGGTCTTTTACATCAAACTGCGTTGTTTCTTCTTGTACCACTGACATCTGACTATCGAGGTCCTGAACGGGCATTCTAATTCCGAACAATAGTTCGTATGGGCTGAAACCTTTTAGAGAATTTCTTGGCATGTTGTTAAGACTAGTCTGGACACTTATTAAATGTTTGACCCACCCAGCGCCTGAACCTAATACCTTCGCTGTTATAGATTGCTTTATGTCACGGTTTTTTCTTTCTACCACACTGTTCCCTTCCGGGTGCGACGGACAAGAATACCGCAACCCAATTCCCATGCTAGCCATGGCCTCCTTATAAGCTCGAGAGCTGAAAGCAGGACCCTGGTCAGAATGGAACGTGGTAATTGCGTATGTGCCGATAAAGACTCGCAAATCTTTTATAACCGTTCTAGCGTCAGCCGAGTGCTGGGGGCCTCATTTTTTAAGTGCTTTTCGTCTTAATGGTGTACACTGGGACGCGCTTCTCTTCTTTGATTGCGCAGATAGACCGCCTTATGTTGTCTAGAAGGGATCCTGAAACTACACTGGCCTGTTCATTACTGCGATCTCTATTGCAGTCTTCACAATTTTGAGCAAAACATTGAATATCTATACTCATTCCTGGCCACCAGTACTCTGAGTCTAATTCTTTCAGAGAGGCTTTGATTGTTTGGTGTTTCAGACCCAACCCCATGTGTGCTTCCAGTAATAGGAAGCCCCTCCTGCTCCTGTTTGGAATTACTCTGTCCCCCACTCCAGGGATTCGAGCAAAAGGAACGGAGTTTGCATCGATTATGTATGCATAATTGAGTGGATAGTTTACGGGTAGTGCTGCACAGTCGCCTTTTACGGTCGTTTTTACCGCCAGCATGGTTTCCCCGTCTATGTACTTATCTGTACGCTTTTTTGTGGCTACGGAAGCCGGGTTAGTTGCTTCCGCGGTGGCTGTATTAGCCAATGAATTCCCTGCAACGTGAACGCCATCACGTTGATGACTCAGTGTATGTATCACGTGAGTCTTTTGTAGTTCTTTTTGTAAAAGAGCTACCTCGTTCCAGAGCTTTTTATGCTTTATTGTGGCACCTGTGTCATCTTTGTAGTCGTTTTCGATCCAACTCTGCAGTTTGTTATTGTAAGAGTTGACGCAAAAATGAGAATCGCACACTATAAGTGTGGGGAATTCGCGTTCTGCATTTTCGAGCGCCATCTTTAAAGATCTGATTTCAGTTCTCTGAACCGAACAGTTTCTTACAGATTCAGTTTTTGTTACTTTCGGTCTGAATTTACCGCACAGCCAACGACCTTTAATAATCGCACATGCCGCATTGTAGGATTTACTCTCTACGTTGAAATGCTGTACAAAGCTATCTGTATAGATTATACAGGCGTATTGTGGGAGAGGCAGAATTTCGATTGGCAGAGGATATTCTTCTTCATATTCTAAATCATTCAGTTCTTTGTATTGCGGGGCGAAATAGTATTTCACGTCTTCCGCTCCTAGAGAATCTATGCACTGTATCCATTTCGGATCCAGTGACACTGTAGGCAGGTTTACTGGGCTGAATAGCGCCTCGAAGGCGGATTCCGCTGTAAGGATATTAATCCGTTTGCCGTGTGCTAGTTCTCTTTCATTTGCTAATGCGATTTGCACTGCGTTCACAGTTCTTTCTGTGTGACTGAATGTTTTTTCTGCTTGTGTGTACAAGTGAGATTTAATTGAAATTGGTACCTTTTCTCCCTCATTAGAGGTTAGGTACGTGAATCCGCATCTTCCTGGGATGACTCGGATTACAAGATCACGTGTGTTGTCACGTGTATCTAATTTTGTTTTTGCTAACATGTCTGTTTGCAGTGATCTCAAAATTTCTGTGTGTTTTTGAGTCCAATTGATTTGTTTTAAATCAGGTTTAATTAGTTCGTAGAGAGGTTTAACCCTCTCTGCGTAATTTAGTATGTAAGTTCTTCCGAAATTCAGAAAACCTAGTATTGATTGTAAATTCTTCAGCGTTTTTGGAGCTTGGAGTACAGCGCACTTCTCTAAGAAGTTGTCCGCTAGGCTTTTCCCTTCACTTGATAATTCGTACCCTAAAAATAGTACTGTCAGATGGGCAATTCTGGACTTTTTAAAGTTGAATTTGTAACCCTCTGCTGCGAACCCAAGTATAATGGTGTTCACTCTTTTCAAGTGAGTATCCAAGTCGTCGTCTGTGAGATAAATATCATCTACGTAAGATAATGCTTGATCATCATAGATTTGTAGTAACTCTGTTACCCTAGCTGAGAATAGTCCTGGGCTGTTCTTGAACCCCTGTGGGAGTCGACAGAATTTTTTCTGCGACCCAAATGCGGAGAAAGCGGTCAAATATCTGCTTTCTGGTGCAATGTTTTGACAAAAGAAACCATTAGAAATGTCTAATGTCGTTTTGTATTTTTTCCTAACTATATTATTCATTAGGGCTGCACTATGCGAGTTTTGTACTGCAAAAGTTTTGCAACATGTATTAAGATGTCTGTAGTCCAAAACTAGACGATATGAATTGTCTGGCTTGGAAACAGGAAACAAAGGATTGTTCATTTGAGAGGTGCATGTTTCAATCACCCCCTGGTATTCAAGTTGATCTAAGATCTCCCTGACCTGTTTTTTAGCTTCTTGCTTTATGGGATACTGCCGTTGGGCAGTTGGTTCACTTTTTAATTGGATTTTGTGAGGCGGTGAATCCTCATCCCATCCTACATGATTTTTATACAATGCAGGTGCCTGGGCTACTGCCCATTTCCTTGCATATGTGTATTTTTTGTGAATCGGTATGTGATTCGAGAAGGCAGGCATAATCACTTCTTCGCCACGAGGGCACTCCCTGACAAACTCCGGGGGCCAATCTTTTTCAGCTAACAGAATATCATAGCCTTTTGAGAGCTTATCCCAAAATAGACCCTTAATTTTCCTAGTCTTATCACCCTCTATACGCAATGTTATTTCGTATATTTTATGGGGCTCGCTAAGTCTGGTGTCAGCAGTTTCAACCTGAATGTATTCATTCGTGTCCACTGTCTCCAGATGACTCATCAAGATCTTGCGTGCTATACTGATTTCTGCTGCACTGTCCAACATTGTCAATGCCCACTCCCCGTTTTTCAACTGTGTCCTCAGTATTCTCGGCATGGTTGATTACTCTAATACTGGCTACCTTCTTTTTAGGAAATTGAGATTTCTTATTTTGAGCAGGTTCCTTGTCTTTGGACTTGGTGTGCTCTCCTGGGTCTGACCGTCCTCTTCTTTCCGAATTCTGTGGAAGAGATCGAGAGGGACGTGTATCAATACTTTGATATCTATCAGGTTTTTTTAGATTATCCCTATTTCTAAGGTTATATCTTTTCTCAGAGGGCTCCCTCTGGGGAGACTGGCGTTCTCGAGTCGGAGTTCTTTCCCTCCGTCGAGGAGACCTTCCTCTGGACTGGAAAACTTTTTCCTTGGGAGTGGATTGTTTATTTCCATCCCAGCTCTTTTTAGGAGTGTTTGAATTATTTTTAATAAATAATTTTTCAGGATTTTCGAGCAGTTGGGGCTTTACTGGCTTCCCACCCAAGCTGTCTCTACCTAATTCTTCATAGCATTTTTCTATGATTTTTGCAAGCTCAACAGGATCTTTTATATCTGTTTCCCTCAACTTCTGGCGAATCGCCACAGATGCTGCTTCTCCTTTTATGTTGGCTAATAATATAGCCGTGACCTGCTTGAAATCTTTCAGTAATTTCATACCTAGATTTAAAGCGGGCTCTGGACCGAATTCATTTTGAATCTGTTTTAGCACTTCTGGTATTACCGCCATAGACGGAACACCGTGTGTTTTTGTGTAAATGGAAGCAAAGACTGTACCCCAAGTGTCGCAGTCCTCCACGTGTGGTGCGATTCCCATAGGAAGGCAGATGGTCAAGATTCTGTGTTTCTCTATAGGGGTAGTATCAGGAAATACTGCCTCTATTTGAGTGATTTTCTGTGCTAACCAGAAAGGAATTTGTTCCCGTTTTACGGTTGTTTTACCAAGACATGACTGTATGTTCTGTGGTGTAATTTTATTTGTGTTCCCCTGATGAGGGGTCAGCTGGTGTGAATTAACAGCTGGCTGGACTGTTGCAGTCCGCATTACATATTGGACTAATTGCCTATGTATTTTAATTAATGTGTTTAGCTGTGCTAGCAGCTCTTCCTTAGACATTCTTGCAATGTCAGGATGTGGTGTGTAGCTGGCTAGAACCGGCCACGTGGCTCCTGGTCTACCTAGTGGACCGTGCCTGGTAATGTGATCATTGTGTTTTAGGGCGCCATTAAACCAGAGCAGGTGCTCTTGAAATTTAAGAGGAATTTCAATCTCCTCGAAAGGAGCGTACTCTTCCGGAGGTTTCTCTATTTTGTAATAGTGAAACTCTTGTGTTATAGCGTTTACCGCTGGAAAGTTTATCCATGAATAGAATACCTCTGTCTGCCGATACTCGTGAGCCTCTATCACGAAAATTACTGTACCACCCTGAGGTGTCAGTCCGTGTTCTATAAGTTTTAAAGTTATAGATCTTCTTAAGTGTGCCCGGATGATTATAGCACCCGGGTCTGTGTATTCGGGACCTTGCTGAGTCGCATCTGCTGCGGCCCCAGTGGTGCCGTTGTTTTCTACTGACATTCTATAAATGCAGGTTTTTCAGAGTAGGTCTCCAAGGAGACAAAGATTAGGTGCACAATATTTTGGAACACTGTATCCTTCAACGTTGAATAAACCAGAGCTTTACATAGGAATCTCTTCCTACTAAGGTCGGGCGGATTTTAACCTTTCACCCACTCCAGACGTCTATTGGAGTATTTACGGGAGAAAGGGGTCTGTGAAATATGCACGACTGAGTTACTCTACAAGTCTTGCGTTAGTTTATCGCCTTACCAAAACGTTGGGCGCCATGTAGTGTAGTTCCTAGTTTCCCACTAGGCCCTGCGCATTGGAATAACATAAACAGTAGTATCGACGTGGAACTGCTTATATTCCAGGCCTCCACTGACTATGCTAAACTTAATTGGGTTGTGTTACCAACTAGCTCAGAGGTCACTGGAAACTTTCTTCTCTGCATAGGAAGTGATCAGCTTCCTTGGCACAGACAAGAAGGGATTCAGTTTTCCAACAACCGTGCAACATGACAACTTTGCTCCTCAGATCAAGAGTCGATCTCTAGGGTCGTGTGAAACAATAGACATAGATTTCAATCAGTCAGTCTAGTGCAGTTTACTTTCACGAGATGTAGAGAATAGAGAGACGGGCGTGTATCAATAAAGGTTAACATTTATTGAACAGTCTTTCTTCTCGTACAAGAGAAATGTATTGCCACAATTGCAATAACTGTTATTATAAAAAGTACGTACAGTAAGATAAGTATTGCGAAATAGAACTGTAAAAGCATTGATATGGTTTCTTAGCCATACAATGGTTTAAAAGTAATAAAACATATATACAGTCATATATACATTAGGCTAACATACTCAACTGGTGCTTCTAACTAAGCCTACCCCAGTGTGCCTGACCTAAGCCTAACACGTGAGAAGGGGAGTAAGTAAGTAGCTTAAGTTAAGTTGGTTTTGCCAAGGTTTGTTTCAAGAATTCTCGTCTAAGGGTTTAGTCAACACCATACCTCTGAATAGAATGATGGAGGATTGGTATCTCCTTCAGGGGTCTCTCTCGATATCCCAGTCACCCGCGAGGGTAAACCGGAAGCGCCGGGACTGGATTTCTCTGCACGAGAAAGGCAGCGGCTTCTCTCTTCAGCGCGTCGAGGAAGGAGGGGTGACAGCGTCCGCGGGCAGCTGGGCTGGATGTCTTCGCAGAGGACGGCTGCTCGGCTCCTTAAGCGTACTGCACCATAGTTCGCGCTGTAGCGGCGATAATGGTAATCAGCAGCTTCACCACCACAGGATAGCAGGCTGCAGCGACAGAGTGCTAGTTTTTACCAACACAGGGTCATGCAGGCAGCTGGCATCAGCAACAGGCAACGAACTCTCAGCTCGTATCTCTCTCTCTCTCTCTCATTGCTTAAGGCAACGTTGGTAATATTTATACCTGACAGGTGCCGGGTTTGACGCAAGTTTGCTGGACATAAGACGTCAATTAAAGATGTCACTAGGAAGTGACAGTTATCACTTGCTCATTAGAGTTCCATTACTAATCAAAACATAGCAAGCGGGGATTTCCAGGTTTGCTGAGTTTTTATCTTGTTGAAGAACTCGGAGTGTTATCTAGGAATATCAGATAGTGACTGCTGCTCTGTCATTGCACTAATTGGTCGCAAAGGAAATAGCAGAGAGTCATGCTGGAATGTGGCTCTGTTCGTGTGAGGCCAGAGATGACTTTTCAGAAAATCGCACTTGAACGGTTATGCCAATATAGGGAATAAATGGATTTATAGCCGAATAGGGGCATAAGGTCACAGTATCGATCAGGAACCTAGATAAGCACGCAACACCACTAACCTTACTCTGATGGCCAGCAGAGACGATAGACGATAGTCCTTCCAACTCCGCTCCGCACAAACCCCTACAATGGAATATACCCACTGTTTGAGCCTGTACGAATAGGGGCCGGGAGGTAGATTGACATCGGGGAGTGGCACGTCAAGTATCGTCTGGTCTTGTTACCATGAGGGGACTGGTACAGGGACACTGCAGGCAGGGGAGACAGAGAACAAAGGATTAGTTCCGCAGCGAGACTTACAGGAACCCAGTATCCCTTCCCTCTTCTCTCTACTCACCAGTTTCTCCACCCCATGTATCCTTAAAGGAATCCTCAACAAAGAACCCTAGTAATAGTTGACCAGAAGGACAGAGGAGTTAACGTCACTCCGCTATCTCTCAGTTCGTAATCTCAAATGAACCTTTGAATTACGTACTCCCGAAACGTGGAACCACCACGTAATAATCCCACTTTTCCTTGTGGTTACAAATATAACATTATCAGAAATTGTCAGTAGCCACTGACAACAAGCACCACGGTTTTCCCCGGAATGTAAACAAGAAATGGCGGCGGCAGAGACGCCGTTTTAAATAGTAACAATATACAAAAAAGAGGAGGCGAACCCGCACTCCTCTTGGTACTTGCACGACTGGAAATGGCTGTGGACCAGAGGTTCTCCACCAGGATATCTGACCACGCTGGCTTTTGATCGGCGTCGTGCAGTCTAGGATATCTGACCACGCTGGCTGTTGATCGGCGTCGTGCAGACTAGGATATCTGACCACGCTGGCTTTTGATCGGCGCTGTTCTCCAGGATCTTTTACTTGAAGCGAAGGAAGGCTCATCCACAATGAGTGAGTACAGAACACGATTGACAAGGCCCTTGGTGTTCCGGAGGTGGAGCTTATATAATGTCCTCCCACTGAGCCAACCCCCAGCGCCGGATGGCCTTCTGGGACTTGTAGTGTTTCCGCCATGGACTGGATATACGAAATCCTTTACCTTGTACCTTGTCGATGGTAGCGATCGCTACAATAGTCCTAGGACTTTAGTAGTACTACCGTCAATCAAATCTCTTGTCTCTCCTAATACTCCATTATACTACCTCCAACCAAACGTCTATCTTACCTGTAATTTCTGTTTGCAAGTAGGGCTAGGCCCAGGGCTGGCTCCACGGGAAACAGCAAATAAGGTTGGCAATCCTGGGCGGATAAAATTTCCTCATAGCGGTGGTACTAGTGGTGTGACACAGTGGCAGTTGCTTGCCTATGAAAAAAAAGAAAATGAAATCTGGTTTGTCCTCCTGAGCAATACAAAGGTACAATACAGAATATAGCAGGTGACAGAAGTACACTAGAACAGTGCCACATTGTAGCCTAACAAATGTTAAAGTATAACTAATTCGGTTGAAGTTCTTTGACATTAGCCATGGGTCTTTGTCAAGCAGAGTAAGAATATATCCTCGGATTTCTTCACCAGCCTGTTGCTATCACCTTATCCTCCCCAGCAAGTGTGTGGATTTATTGCTGTAATTTAGTCACACATCAATCAAAACCACACAGCCCGGGGGAAGAGGGTTAGGGTTTGAAAAATGGATGGGTACAGGGGTTTTTGGGAAAGGTTTTGGGAGACAAGAAAAAATAGCACAGCATAGACAAACAATTGAACATAAACAATTCTTTGGGTACAAACCTATCCATCAATCTTTGAAAGTGCATGCACTACTGCATGCATGTCAGTGAAAAGTAAGTAGTACTTTCGACAACTGTGGAAGAAAGAATGCGACAGTACAGGGCGTGTGTGGAATTATTGATAACTATATTCAACATAAGGTCTCTGTAGCCAGATACCTGAGAGTCTTGCTGGTCACTATAAATCCATCACAACGACACTCAATGGGGTTGGTCTGGAAGGTATAGTAGATAGAAAAGGAGAAATTGCTTTTTTTCTAGGTGTCCCCTCACTCACCAGGGTTGCCCCTTAGTGACATGCTTCATCATTGGGGCCATCCCAGTCCTCTACGGGCTGGGGCGTGCTGCGACTTGCGAATTACGTAGGAGCACTTACAAATGACTATGTGTGGTGCAGATGTGATAGTGGAGTGGACTAAGTGATGTGTTAAGGGATCAATTTAGAAGCAGAGAGAGATCCAAGAAATGCAGTCACAGTCAGAGAACAAGCATTTACAATGCAATGGTTTCGCCTTTTGAAAAGTTTGAGCTATTGGCACTGTAAATGACAAAATTTGTATTTATGTGTTGGTCTTCACAACAGATAAATAAATGGCATTGTCATTTACAATGCCAATAGTTTAATCTCTGGCAAATGCCACACAAAGACACACATACAGACACCTACAGACACACACAGACCCACACACACCAACAGAGCCCCCCCAACACACACACACACAGAGCCACACACAAACCCACACACAGAGAGAGCCACACACACACGGAGCCACACACAGAGAGAGCCACACACAGAGAGAGCCACACACAGAGAGAGCCACACACACACGGAGCCACACACAGAGAGAGCCACACACAGAGAGAGCCACACACAGAGAGAGCCACACACAGAGAGAGCCACACACAGAGCCACACACAGAGCCACACACACACACCCAGAGCCACACACACCCAGGAGAGCAAGCACAGCGAGGGGGCAGGGAAGCAAGCACAGCGAGGGGGCAGGGAAGCAAGAACAGCGAGGGGGCAGGGAAGCAAGCACAGCCAGGGGGCAGGGAAGCAAGCACAGCCAGGGGGCAGGGAAGCAAGCACAGCCAAGGGGCAGGGGAGCAAGCACACCCAGGGGGCAGGGGAGCAAGCACAGCCAGGGGGCAGGGAAGCAAGCACAGCCAGGGGGCAGGGAAGCAAGCACAACGAGGGGGCAGGGAAGCAAGCACAGCCAGGTGGCAGGGGAGCAAGCACAGCCAGGGGAATGGGAACCAGGGGGCGGGGAGCAAGCACAGCCAGGGGGCAGGAAAGCAAGCACGGGCAGGGGGCAGGGAAGCAAGCACGGGCAGGGAAGCAAGCACAGCCAGGGGGCAGGGAAGCAAGCACAGCCAGGGGGCAGGGAAGCAAGCACAGCCAGGGGGCAGGGAAGCAAGCACAGCAAGGGGGCAGGGAAACAATCTTTTGGAGAGGCTAGATATTAAATTATAAATTACGCTATAGTTTGCTGTGTACAGTGCGCTCATTTATTCTTGGGAAGATACAACAGTGTTGTCAATATCCCCAATCCCCCTTTTAAGATGAGTGCTGTTAACCTGGTCCCTAAAAGGTGCCCACAACCTCTCCTTGTGGTGGACCCAAATGGCAGCTTGCTTTTGGTTATCACCCTCACCCACTGTAGAGAACCCTACATCTCCACTCGTGTCTGAGCCCCCCCCTGAGGGCACACGTCGCACATTTAATGGTATCTGTGCTGCTGATTAAGTGGCACAAATGAAATTGAATAGGATTGGATCAATGAGCAGTGAGTATTTTAGCTCATGTATATCACGTTATTGCAAATGTTAATAACACCACACAATTTACATTCAAGGGTGTTGCCCAGCAGAAATCATTTCTCATAATTTAATGGCTTCTTTTTTTATTTCTAAGTCGTCAGAGTTGGGCTCTCTTTGGCATTATTGGTCTTGTAATTTGGCCCTATTGGTTTTGCCATTTGTAGTTAGCTATGCTGCGCAGCATCCCTAATGTTGGACAGCATGGCTAAAAAAATGAAAAAGAAACCAAATGCTGTGCCAGGTATGGAATTTTGTAATCATGTGCACCACAAATGCGCACACATGCAAAATGAGGCAGATGCTATTTTTTTCTTTTTAGTTACCAATTTTTGTTGGTTCAGTAATTTAAATGAAAGTTCTAAATTTTTTTAAAGCATGGGGGAAGCAACACAGGTCGCAAGAAAGTTACACGAGAACAGGGCAGAAGTAACATGCTGGTAAGAGTGTGATACAAAAGAAAAACGGGAGACCGAAGTGGGGGAAAAAAACAGGCGAGAGAGTAACATGGAGCAGTCAGGGACAAGCACATGAGCAAAGAAGCAATGCAGAGTGAGAGGGGGAGAAGCACACAGGCGAAAAAGAATAACAGAGCACGGCGAAGGGTGGAAGAGAAGTACATGAGGGAGATAACTGGAAAACACATGCACTCCTGTGGAGTGAATAATGTGTCCATGCTCCAGAAGAAGCATAAATGCACAAAGACGTACCACGCGATCTAGCAAAAAAAGAAACAAGCAAATGAGAGTGACAATAAAGCCTCTAATGTTAGGCAATGGGTGGGGCTACAAGGACACTGTAAGACAGGGGTCTTCCAACTGGGGGGCTTAACTGATCCAGGCCGCCAGCTCTGGTTAAAAGAAGCATCATGCTGATAGCAGTGCTTTGTTTTATGCTGAAAACAAATGATCAGCAGTAAGCTACTCTGTAATGGGACACTAGTAAAAAATGTTGTAATTTATTCCTGGGTGGGAGTATGGGTAAAGAGGGAAGGGACTCCTAATATTCTTCAACACCTTCTCTCTCTCACATTTCAGATAATCACACCGTGTGTACCTTTACACATTAGTAGGGCCCAGCTAAGCAGAATAGTATGTTTGGCAATCATGTATTTGATTGCATTTTTAAACCGTTTAACATAACTGTAATGTTTAAATAATTCTAGGCAAATTTAAACATTGCAAATTTAATAGAATAATTGTGAAAAATTCGAGGGTGCAATTATTTTTTTTTAATACTGGGGGCACGGCATGAAAACATTAGAAGATGACTGGTGTAAGCTAATAACAATGGATCTGGCAAGAGACGTCTAAACGACAAGAACCAAAACTGCCTCTGCAACTGAGTTATTTTACTTTTCGTTTTGTTCAGAGTAGCGAAATTACTTGACGATAAAAGATCGCAAGCCTGCTATTAAAAACCAATGTCGTGTTGAAAACTCTGCCAGCAAGCAACATACAGAGCGCTACAAAAAATAACAATGTCTGGTAATGAGGAGTTTGCCCTCATTACCAGACACTTTCGTTTTAGAATAAGTAACACTACAAGGCCATGGACACGGTTGAATCTAGGGCATCCGCTTTCAGGAACTTTAGCACTACCATTCCCGTTACCCTCCGGGGATCAGTTGACAAGTACAGCACGCTTCCGTTCAGCTCACACGTCAGACTCCCAGTCCCTCCCAGCCTTCAGGACGGAGGAACAGGGTAAACGAAATCAGGGCGTGACTGTAAAGTATTGGTTGAAACCACTCCGTACCGAAAGATTTGGCGGCAGCCATTTTAAAATGACCGGCTAGACAGGCCACGGAAAGGCGCCAGAAAATTAAATATCGCGCAGCATTGTTCGTCTTTGCAAAATAATGAAAATTTGGTAGACGTGTCGCTCGTTTACAAAACGTGTATAACGGGACCCGGCCCCTAGCGTCAGGGACCCTTCGCGCCTCTAGCGCGTCTCACCGCAATGCTGTTGGGAGGGGGGATTCCCTTCCAGGCGCACCCCGCGGCGAGCGCTCACCTAGCGCTCCAGCCCGGCCGGTCTCAGGACGCTCCTCCGCCCGCTCTCGGTTCTCCAGGGAGCAGCGGGGGGCAGAGACGGCAGGCCGGGGGCTGGAGCACTCTTTCAGGTCCCTCGGCGAGGTCAGGTCAGTCTTCCCCGGGCCCGGCGGTGATCGCGGTGAATTCTCGGCTCCTCCAGTCGAGCGGGCCAATCCAGACACGGCAGAACGGGCGAGCCTCCAAAGCACCCGGGAGTCAGCCTATGGCAGTGCGGCTCCCGGGTCAAGCCTGCGATGACGCTCCTCGCCCTAGCCAATCACCACACGGCAACAGTGGTGACGCTGCGCCGCACGGGCCAATCCCGTCACGGCGTTTGGTGAGGGGGCTCGGCTCTCCCGTCCAATCGGAGAGCAGCGGGCTCGTTTTTGGTCGCGTCGGTACCAGCAAGGTACGGGGCCCTTCGTCGGGGGTTTACTGATCCCGGGTCGCGGTGGTGAAGCTGCACACAGGTTATTTTAGTGCGCTCTGCTCGGGGAAGGCTCACAAACCTTCAGTCTGCACCAAACACGTGTCGATGGATTCGGGGGCGTTCCCGGCGTCGCGTGACGTCGGCAAAAGCCAAAGAATCTCGGGAACGCCCCCGTGTCTGGTCCGGCATTGACGGACGCCCCTCTGTTCCAATGGCTAGCCTCCATTTATGGAGCTAGTCAATGGGACAGGGGGGCGTATTCCAGAGTCCTTACTGTAATCAACAGATTTCTCCGTAGGCGGAGCCTAACGGCTCCGTCCCCCAGCGAAACCTAAAAAGGCAAGGGATACTGTATCTATGTTGTTGTAGTTGTCCTGTTGGAAGTGGTAAGTAAGTTGCCTGCAGAAAAAAAATCCTCTTATTAGCGGCACTCCTCCATTGCAGCCGACGCTTCGTCCATCGATGTTGGTCACCAGAAGACACCCTGTAAAAAAAGCACAGCATAGACAAACAATTGAACATAAACAATTCTTTGGGTACAAACCTATCCATCAATCTTTGAAAGTGCATGCACTACTGCATGCATGTCAGTGAAAAGTAAGTAGTACTTTCGACAACTGTGGAAGAAAGAATGCGACAGTACAGGGCGTGTGAGCCTTGCTGGTCACTATAAATCCATTCACAACAACACTCAATGGGGTTGGTCTGGAAGGTATAGTAGATAGAAAAGGTGAAATTGCTTTTTTTCTAGGTGTCCCCTCACTCATCAGGGTTGCCCCTTGGTGACATGCTTCATCATTGGGGCCATCCCAGTCCTCTACGGGCTGGGGCGTGCTGTGACTTGCGAATTACGTAGGAGCACTTACAAATGACTATGTGTGGTGCAGATGTGATAGTGGAGTGGACTAAGTGATGTGTTAAGGGATCAATTTAGAAGCAGAGAGAGATCCAAGAAATGCAGTCACAGTCAGAGAAAAAGGCAAGGGATACTGTATCTATGTTGTTGTAGTTGTCTTGTTGGAAGTGGTAAGTAAGTTGCCTGCAGAAAAAAATCCTCTTATTAGCGGCACTCCTCCATTGCAGCCGACGCTTCGTCCATCGATGTTGGTCACCAGAAGACACCCTGTCCACTGCCTGCCTGATGCTGAATTGTGGCTCGCTAATGTGAAGCCTGACTCCATCCTTTTTTCCCCATTGCAGAGACTGAAACCCGGCCTGTAATTATTCAACGAAAAACAGGAAGTGATATAATATTACAACACCACTTATAAATAAATATAAGGTATGTAGGCTGTGGAGTTTAAAAAGTCACAATTTGATTTTCCTAGTAGACAGTACAATATTTTTGAAAGTGCGTACTCTGTCTGAGTCACCTTTTGAAGGATAAATAAGTAGGGGCAAATTAATGTAGCGGATCTTTCCCCTCAAGCTAGGTGTACTGTAAACTGTGTTTTAGAACAAAATTAGATCTTCCTAGAAGTGCTCCCACCCAGACCCTTACTAAAGCCAGTCGCAAAAATGTAGAAGACCCCCAATCAAATCTCAAAAAACGAGGCCTAGCAGAAAACTGGTGACAAAACTTACTTTGAAAGTAAAAGTAGGCCGAAGTACCCCCTTCCTAATTACCCCTTACCCACCGTGGATTGCATTCAAACCACTTGCAAGCAACCAAGCAAAAGTATCCATAGCCAGCATCGATCCAAGACTCGAAATCCCCCCCACTCAAACACATGCAATAGAAATACTGCTAACCCTAACGAACCCTAGGTTAAGAATAGTGGCAAAGGCTTTCTTTAACTATGCCAAATCCCCCCTTTCCCACCATGGATTTTCTTCAAATGACTTGCAACCAAAATTACACATTCTCACGAGTGCTCTAAGACCCCAAAACTCAGTTGCAAAAATCTAGAACACCCAGAAACACATGCAATCCTGCTGCTAGGGCTAACCCTAACGAACCCTAAGTTACAAAAAGTGCCAAAAGGCTTTTCCGCGAGGATTTTGTCCCAACCACTTCTACCCGGTATTAGACCTTCCCAGGAATGCCCCAAGACCCGCCAACCCACCCGCCAAGAAGCATAACACTCCCAAACAGGCCAAAAGCAAAATCTCATACTTGCAATATTTCTCGGCCTTCGGTCCAAACGCGCTGCGTAGCTAGGCCATAAATCGAGGTTGCCATAACGGATTTCCTGAAAAGCAAATGCAATCAAGATTAGAGTGTCCCAGCAGTGCTCCCAGACCACGAAACTCACCCACAAACACCAGGAAGCCCCCCAAACAGGCCCCCGAAAACGCTACATTGAGCAAAATGTCAGAAATAGCCAAAAAAAAAATCGGCCTGGATTTTGTCCCAACCACTTCTACCCGGTATTAGACCTTCCCAGGAATGCCCCAAGACCCGCCAACCCACCCGCCAAGAAGCATAACACCCATAAACAGGCCAAAAGCAAAATCTCATACTTGCAATATTTCTCGGCCTTCGGTCCAAACGCGCTGCGTAGCTAGGCCATAAGTCGGGGTTGCCACAACGGATTTCCTGAAAAGCAAATGCAATCAAGATTAGAGTGTCCCAGCAGTGCTCCCAGACCACGAAACTCACCCACAAACAGACGGAACCCCCCCTAAGAGCACCTCAAAGGCAAGCAAGTCATCCAAAACACAAAACATTTTCCGCCTGGGATTTGGTCCAAACCACTTTTATCCGGTATTAGAGCTTCCCAGCAAAGGCCCCAGGGCCGTCAGCCCAGGAGAAAACGATTAGAAGACCCCCAAACAGCCAAAGAGCAAAAGTACAAAAATGGGGACTTTGTCAATTTTTCACAAATTTCCCAAATCACTCCGCGCGCGCTCTGCAGCTAGGCCCTAACTCCCCTCTGCCACCATGGATTTGCTTCAAACCTCTTGCAAAGTAAAGTATATATAGCCAGCAGTGCGCCCAGACCCCGAAACCCACCCACAAACACCAGGAAGCCCCCCAAACAGGCCCCCAAAAACGCTACATTGAGCAAAATGTCAGAAAAAGCCACAAAAAAAATCGGCCTGGATTTTGTCCCAACCACTTCTACCCGGTATTAGACCTTCCCAGGAATGTCCCAAGACCCGCCAACCCACCCGCCAAGAAGCATAACACCCCCAAACAGGCCAAAAGCAAAATCTCATACTTGCAATATTTCTCGGCCTTCGGTCCAAACGCGCTGCGTAGCTAGGCCATAAGTCGGGGTTGCCACGACGGATTTCCTGAAAAGCAAATGCAATCAAGATTAGAGTGTCCCAGCAGTGCTCCCAGACCCCGAAACTCACCCACAAACACCAGGAAGCCCCCCAAACAGGCCCCCGAAAACGCTGCATTGAGCAAAATGTCAGAAATAGCCAAAAAAAATCGGCCTGGATTTTGTCCCAACCACTTCTACCCGGTATTAGACCTTCCCAGGAATGCCCCAAGACCCGCCAACCCACCCGCCAAGAAGCATAACACCCATAAACAGGCCAAAAGCAAAATCTCATACTTGCAATATTTCTCGGCCTTCGGTCCAAACGCGCTGCGTGACTAGGCCATAAGTCGGGGTTGCCACCACGGATTTCCTGAAAAGCAAATGCAATCAAGATTAGAGTGTCCCAGCAGTGCTCCCAGACCACGAAACTCACCCACAAACAGACGGAACCTTCCCTAAGAGCACCTAAAAATCAAGCAAGTCATCAAAAACATACAAAAACTTCCGCTTGGGATTTGGTCCAAACCACTTTTATCCGGTATTAGAGCTTCCCAACAATGGTCCCAGAGCCGTCAACTCACCTGCAAAGAGGTACAACAACACCCCCACAAGTGCTGAGTCTTTCTTCATTGGGCGTAAACCAGCCCTCTGGTTTGATGGAAATAGGAGTCTGGAGGAGGAGGATAGAGGAGCATGTTCTTCTGAACTTGTGAACCTGAGGAATGCAGACTGCAGCAACTTCAAATCAATTAGCAAACCAGTGAAGACAGTTCTGCTGATGGGCTTGATTTTGTGATTATCTGATTAAAGTTTGAAATATATTAACTGTGCACAACAAAGAAAGACAGACACACAGGAATAAAAGTGAATAAGGACGAAAAAGAAAGTTATTGATTCGTTGTCTCATTTTCAGGGCTCGGTATCACGGTCCAGGAATAAGAATAAGGCTTCGTCATCATACTCTGCGAATTCAGGCAGGGTGAGCTCAGTGTCACCTGACAGAGTAGAAATTCCCTCATCTATGTTGCTGGCCACCTCCTCTTCATCCGGCACGCTTTCTCGTACTCTGAAATCTGGTGGTATGAGGTGCTGATTCATCTTGATCATTGTTAACCTCGCCTCATTTTTGGGCGAGAGGCGGCTCCGTTTGGGAGTTACAATGCCACCAGCAGCACTGAAAACCCGTTCAGAAGACACACTTGCGAGTGGGCAAGACAAGTAGTTTAAAGCCAGGTTGGTGAGCTGTGGCCACAATTCTTTTTTCCCATGCCAATACGCCAATGGGTCAGAATTAACATAGACCTCTGTTGAGTCATTCAGATAGTCCTTCACCATCGACTCAAGGTCCTCATCCAAGGTTCCTCCACTTTGCTTAGCTCTTGCTGTGCCTCTGACCTTTTGAGAACCAAACCCACGCAGAGCTAGCCAATCCTCTTCAGCCTCCAATGTTTCTGTTGTGTCTCGTGCAGATGATCCGGTTGCCGGTGTCTTTAACGGCTGAGAGGTCACTTGTGCCACAGCCACAAGTGCAGAAGTGGATTGTTTTGACTGGGGATGGCCTGCTGATGTACTGCCATTTCCTTCAATTTTCAGCCGTTCTCTTTCAAACCTCTTGGCTGACAAGGCTATCCAACGTTTGTACTTTGGAACATGTTCATCGTCAAAAGGAAAGAATGCTTGGCCTGCCAGCGCCTTTTTGTAGCGTGGATCCAGAATAGTAGCACAAATGTAATGCTCTTCTGAGTGGATCTTTTTAAGACGTTCATCACCTTGTAGGAGCTCTAATAATTTCTCAGCCAGAAGCAAAGAGTCTTGGTTTTTGTCATCTTTTTCAAACACAGAACACACCTCCTTCAGTTGGTCCTCCAGCATGTACAACAATGGGATAGCTTTTCCCAAATTAGAGTCCTCCTTGCTGACTGCACGCGTGAAGAACTCAAAAGGACGAAGCATGCGTGTCAGGCTTTGAACTATGTTCCATTGCGCCGCACCAATCCTCAGCTCCTCTGTACCCTCTGTAAGGAAATATTGATCGAGTTCCTTATACTGCTCATACAGACGCTCAAGCATGTAGAAGGTTGAGTTCCAACGTGTTACCACCTCCTGGATGAGTGCTTTCACTGGCATTTGACGTTGATATAGCAGGCTCCTCAGCTGCTTCCGGGCCTTAAAAGAATGGCTGAAATGCTTGCACATTTTTCGGCAGGTGTCCAATACACTGTACGCTGCACTGCCTTTATTACCCAAGAATTTTTGGACAACCAGGTTTATACAGTGCGCCAAACACGGCACTCTGAAATAGTCACCGTCCCTCATGGCCTTAACTATATTGGCGCCATTGTCCGTGGAAACATAACCAACCTGGCGTTTTAGTGGGGACAGGCAGTTAAGGACCTTTGTGTTAAAGACATCCAAAATGTTTTCTGCTGTGTGACGTTTCTCCAAACCAAACATGGCTAGTGTTGCATGTTTCCGAGCAGCTTTAAAAACAATGTCCGCTTCAACACCTGCGTTTAGCTTTGCTTTAGCCCCTGAAAAAGAGACCCAGTGTGCAGTGATGCACATGTAATCAGCGCCTGCGCCACTGGTCCACATGTCTGTTGTCAGATGTATAGTGTGAACAGCACTCTTCTGCAAAGCTGCCCCAATCACCTTCAGAACATCTTCATGTAGTGCTGGAACCGCAACTCGGGCAAAATAGAACCGGCTAGGAACCTTCCATTTAGGGCAGAGCGCTGCCACTAATTCTAGAAAACCAACCCCTTCTACAAAAGAAAAAGGGAGAAGGTCCAGAGCTAGCATTTTAGCCAGCTTAGTGTTATACAGACGCGTCAGTGGGTGGTTGCGTTCATATTGCGCTTCTGTAAACAACATCTTTTTAATGTTGCCCTGGACCAAGGATTTACGGGATGATGATGATATCTCCGACCCAGTTACGCTCGCTGATGAACTTTTCCGCATTGATGTCTCACTCTCTCCCACACTCTTAGTGTGCCTCACATGGGGTGTGCTGCTGACAGGGGTACTGGGTGTAAGTGAAGTGTTTGAATCGTCTTCTTCCTCCTCGTCATCATCAGATGAAAAATCAACGTTTTCATTACGTGCAATTCCGGCTTGCTTAAACGCCTCTAGGTGCGGAAACCATTGGACAGGGTGCGCTCTCTTAAGATGACCTCTCTGGCCTCCGGTACCATAGTTAGAACCAAGCTTACCACGACCAACTCGAAGCTTACAAATGCTACAAATGGCTACGTTTTCCATTTTTGGGCAAACACTAAAGAAGTCCCAAACTGGAGACTTGAAATGTCTTTGGGGGCCGGAGGAGGCGGCGATATGGTGGTGGTGGTCCTGCTGCTAATGCCAGATGAAGTGGAGGATGTGGATTGCCGAACTTCAGTATGTTTTGCACTTTCACCACCACGAATTGAGGTCGAGGTGGGTACCTTCTTGCGAGGAAGAAATATGGAAGCGGTAGGTTTTGGTGTACTACTTAACTCCAAATCTAATGATTGTTGTGTTTCCATTTCCACTGCCTCCTCGTCGAGATCATCATCACGCTCAGCAGCTTCTCGGGATAGGGTCAAAATGTCTCTTTGCTGCATGCCCGGTGGGGCTGCAGTGACCTTTGTGATGACTGGCTCGTCGTCATCGTGAGCCTCATCACACTCCATAGGTATGAGTTTTTCGACGACCTTACTTTTACGCTTAGGTACCTTTGTCAGATCATGGTGTGCCTCACTGTCAGACCGCAGTTGTGGTTCCCAAGACGGATCACTTGCATCAGAAGGAGGTGGGCTTGAAGAAGATGTAGACACCCCCCTTGATCTTTTCCTTGCTAGGGATGTGGAAGACAATGAATGATCATCAGGAGGAGTGGCTTCCAATACCTCGGCTTCATTGTCGATTTCCTGATGTGCCCCTACTTCGGGAGGAACAACTATTGTGGGCACTTGTGAACCTCCATGCACCTTTGCTTGCGCATCTCCTTTTGCTGCCTCTCCTTCAACATGTACTTGGGCGTGTACTTGCACATGGTGTTGTTGTTGCGGCTGTGGTTGTTCAACACTTGTCAGATGAGTTACAACAACCTGTGTTGATTCAGGGACATTGCTGCTACTTTCTTGCGATGAGCCAACATCACTGGTCGATGGTGATTGGAGAAGTACACTGACTGCCTCTGAAGCACTCAAGGGCTTTGACTTAAGTTGGCGTGGTGGTGGAGGCACTGAACCCAATGGAGCAGGGGTGCTGCTCCCAGCTTGGTCCCCAGCAGATCCTGCTGCTGCAGGCGTACTTTTTTTTTGCTCCCAAAAAACGTGGCGGGTGGCACACCAGCCTCCTTGGTAACTTGCTTCTTCTGCTCCTTACTAGCAACTTTCTTGCTAGAGGAGCTACGGAGAACTTTTTTTGGGGCCATCTTCTTCAGAGCAGGTCAGACAGCAGGCCGCAGTTGCACGAATTGTAGAGTTGTCTGAGGCCAGTCGTGATGTCGCGTGACGTTATGCTGCACACACACACCGCTGCAGGACTTCTTCCTGGCACTGGTGGTTCTCTTGAGTCTTGTGCACCTAAAAACAATGGAAGACAGAGGAACATCAGTTCAGTTATACACCACAAAAAAAATCGAAAAACACTGCAAAATCAGCACAATCCCATTCCATCCATGCCCTCCATGATGTTTAAGTTCAAGACAGCCCACAGAAAGACTAAGCCCATGCTAGACTCAAATACCCTGCCCTGGTGAAAAGGCCACAAGTACAGCCCCAAAAAACGAAAATCACAGAAAAATCAGCACAATCCCAATCCATCCATGCCCTCCATGATGTTTAAGTTCAATACAGCCCACAGAAAGACTAGGCCCATGCTAGACTCAAATACCCCTGGTGAAAAGGCCACAAGTACAGGCCCAAAAAACGAAAATCACTGAAAAATCAGCACAATCCCAATCCATCCATGCCCTCCATGATGTTTAAATTCAAGACAACCCACAGAAAGACTAGGCCCATGCAAGACTCACTACCCTGGCCTGGGCATAAAGGTTGAAAAGTAGGCAAAATGGTTGCAGGCCTAACAACAAAGCCTGCATTCAAAATGGCCACTTGCCTCTCCCAGCACATGGCCAGTGCCTGTAGCAGCACTCAAAATGGCCACCAGCCACATGGCCTGTCCCTCCCCATGAACACCCCCAAAAATCGAAAAACACTGCAAAATCAGCAAAATCCCATTCCATCCATGGCCTCCATGATGTTTAAGTTCAAGACAGCCCACAGAAAGACTAGGCCCATGCTAGACTCAAATACCCCTGGTGAAAAGGCCACAAGTACAGGCCCAAAAAACGAAAATCACTGAAAAATCAGCACAATCCCAATCCATCCATGCCCTCCATGATGTTTAAATTCAAGACAACCCACAGAAAGACTAGGCCCATGCAAGACTCACTACCCTGGCCTGGGCATAAAGGTTGAAAAGTAGGCAAAATGGTTGCAGGCCTAACAACAAAGCCTGCATTCAAAATGGCCACTTGCCTCTCCCAGCACATGGCCAGTGCCTGTAGCAGCACTCAATATGGCCGCCAGCCACATGGCCTGTCCCTCCCCATGAACACCCCCAAAAATCGAAAAACACTGCAAAATCAGCACAATCCCATTCCATCCATGGCCTCCATGATGTTTAAGTTCAAGACAGCCCACAGAAAGACTAGGCCCATGCTAGACTCAAATACCCTGCCCTGGTGAAAAGGCCACAAGTACAGGCCCAAAAAACGAAAATCACTGAAAAAGCAGCACAATCCCAATCCATCCATGCCCTCCATGATGTTTAAGTTCAAGACAGCCCACAGAAAGACTAGGCCCATGCTAGACTCAAATACCCCTGGTGAAAAGGCCACAAGTACAGGCCCAAAAAACGAAAATCACTGAAAAATCAGCACAATCCCAATCCATCCATGCCCTCCATGATGTTTAAATTCAAGACAACCCACAGAAAGACTAGGCCCATGCAAGACTCACTACCCTGGCCTGGGCATAAAGGTTGAAAAGTAGGCAAAATGGTTGCAGGCCTAACAACAAAGCCTGCATTCAAAATGGCCACTTGCCTCTCCCAGCACATGGCCAGTGCCTGTAGCAGCACTCAAAATGGCCACCAGCCACATGGCCTGTCCCTCCCCATGAACACCCCCGAAAATCGAAAAACACTGCAAAATCAGCACAATCCCATTCCATCCATGGCCTCCATGATGTTTAAGTTCAAGACAGCCCACAGAAAGACTAGGCCCATGCTAGACTCAAATACCCCTGGTGAAAAGGCCACAAGTACAGGCCCAAAAAACGAAAATCACTGAAAAATCAGCACAATCCCAATCCATCCATGCCCTCCATGATGTTTAAATTCAAGACAACCCACAGAAAGACTAGGCCCATGCAAGACTCACTACCCTGGCCTGGGCATAAAGGTTGAAAAGTAGGCAAAATGGTTGCAGGCCTAACAACAAAGCCTGCATTCAAAATGGCCACTTGCCTCTCCCAGCACATGGCCAGTGCCTGTAGCAGCACTCAAAATGGCCACCAGCCACATGGCCTGTCCCTCCCCATGAACACCCCCAAAAATCGAAAAACACTGCAAAATCAGCACAATCTCATTCCATCCATGGCCTCCATGATGTTTAAGTTCAAGACAGCCCACAGAAAGACTAGGCCCATGCTAGACTCAAAAACCCCTGGTGAAAAGGCCACAAGTACAGGCCCAAAAAACGAAAATCACTGAAAAATCAGCACAATCCCAATCCATCCATGCCCTCCATGATGTTTAAATTCAAGACAACCCACAGAAAGACTAGGCCCATGCAAGACTCACTACCCTGGCCTGGGCATAAAGGTTGAAAAGTAGGCAAAATGGTTGCAGGCCTAACAACAAAGCCTGCATTCAAAATGGCCACTTGCCTCTCCCAGCACATGGCCAGTGCCTCTAGCAGCACTCAAAATGGCCACCAGCCACATGGCTTGTCCCTCCCCATGAACACCCCCAAAAATCGAAAAACACTGCAAAATCAGCACAATCCCATTCCATCCATGGCCTCCATGATGTTTAAGTTCAAGACAGCCCACAGAAAGACTAGGCCCATGCTAGACTCAAACACCCCTGGTGAAAAGGCCACAAGTACAGGCCCAAAAAACGAAAATCACTGAAAAATCAGCACAATCCCAATCCATCCGTGCCCTCCATGATGTTTAAGTTCAAGACAGCCCACAGAAAGACTAGGCCCATGCTAGACTCAAATACCCCTGGTGAAAAGGCCACAAGTACAGGCCCAAAAAACGAAAATCACTGAAAAATCAGCACAATCCCAATCCATCCATGCCCTCCATCATGTTTAAGTTCAAGACAACCCACAGAAAGACTCAGTCCACCCACCGCTGAGTACCCCTGGGCAAAAGGCCCCAAAACAGCCCCAAAATTGAAAATTCCAAAATTTTAGTTGCAGCAACTGTAATGCCCCAAACAAACTTACTTGTAAAATTTCTAATCCAACAGTGATCCTCAAAAAGGCCTCAAATCCAAATATCCAGCAGCATCCACAAAAAGTAATCCTTCCAGCTCCAGATCCAAATGAAAAGTGACCAGGAGATGGACAAAGCACTGGGAGGAGCCTGCTGGACAGGAACAGGAAGTTGAAGACTGTGGGGCACTTACTTCCTCCCACCCCCCCCCTCCCCAAAATGGACTCCTCGCTAAATAAGTGCAGGCAAATGTCAACCTAAGGAGTTATTCAGATAAAAATCATCATTTCAAGAAGGTTTATGCTGCTTGCTGGTGGATTACTTGTGCAGAGTTGCATATTTGATATTTTCGCTTCTGCGAGATTGTTGCTGCTCGCCGCATCTCAAATCTCGCAATTGCAAAGTACCGCGAGACGTGATCTCGCCGTACTCGCGTTGACAAAGTCTCGCTGTGCAAGTTGGCAAGCCGCGATGACGTAATCGCGCTCGCCAAATTCCCGCGGGATCACACAGCAAGATCCAAAATGGCGCAGCACTCGCAAAATATCGAGAAAAACAACTCGGCAAACGATGATAAACGCCGCGCGCCACAAAAATTGTATCACCAACGACACGAGCCGCAAATTTTGCGGGAAATTCGGATTGCGAATTTCCCAAAAATCCGCAAAATCCGCAAGCGTAACGGATTTTCCGCCCATGCTTATAAGTATGGGCGAATTTTGCGAATCTCGTGTTCGCGAATTTTGCGGATTTGCGAACTCGCAATCCGCAAAATCCGCGAATTCTTGCGAATTTGCGGATTTTTTTTGTGTTCGCAAGGATTTCTGCCAGTTCGCGAGGGTTTCGTACCAGTTCGCAATTGCGAACTTACATTTCGGCGCGCAACGGTCGCGAATTATGTTGTTTCTACGTCTGGTTCATCATCACAGGTTCCCAGCACCCTCTGTTTCACCACTGCAACCCTCTGTTACATCAATGCCACCCTCTGGTTCATCATTACTGTAGATTATGGGGGGGAAAAGCAAGCACACCAGCCCTGCTCCAACTGAGATGAATTAATTTGGGGTTAGTTTATTAATGTGTCACTGTTTTAAAATTCCAGTCTGGCACCTGCTTCCTTATCTGTAATTTTGCTTTCTGTTGCAGTGCATTTTTTTTCCCCAGGACCTTCTTTGTGGCCTACTTGTAGCTATTGTATGAGCCTGCTGTGAGGGTCAGAGCAGGGTCATACAATTGTTGCAACTAGCAACTGAATTCTGGAGGGGCCCCAGTCAGGAAGCACTACCGGGAATTGTTACTAATGATGAGTTTGAACTCTTGCCCCTGCCGAGTGCTTTCAGTTTTGAAAAACTCGTTTTTCTGCAATTTCGCGGGGCACGTACACGCGCGAGATCGGATTCGGAAGCCGCAAATTCGTGCGAATATGCAATTTGGTTTTTTTTAGGCGTGTTAGTTGGCAAGGTTTTGTGCGTTTTTGCGAGCCGCTCGTAGCGCAAGACGCGAAGTTACCCTTGCGGTCGTTCAAGGGCGCAGCCATCTTGTTGGCCTGACGTATTTCCGTTTCCGGGCGCGAAGTGTAATCACGCAAAGTCCGCGGCTTGCCAGTACAGTCTTGCGCGTGTTCGCAAGGAAAATCTCGCGCAAACTTACCCGCGCGGTCGTGAACGGGCGCGGCCATCTTGTTTCTCATTCATTGCTATGGTTCTTGGCATGGTCTTTGTATCCTCTGTCAATCTCTGCCATCCTTTGCTTGTTTGAAGTTTTTTTTGATCTATTTTACTTATTATCTATCCCTCTATTTTTCTAGCCCTATATTTTTGTGTTTACTGCTACTTTTGGTTAATTTTAAACTACTTTTGTAAACTCTTTTCTTTTCTTCTCTTCTCTTCCCTATTCTATTTTCTTTATTCCTTTCCGCCCAGACCATGGTGAAGGAAGCCGGGAAGCATCCCGAGAAGGGGAAGGGTCCCGCACCCCGTGTCCGGCTCCCGTGCGGGCGTTTGAGGGGGGAGCTAGTGATGCCACGGGAGATCTTTACCCCGGAGGAGGTGGCCCAACTCATTTTTTATGTTCAGCGCCGCCTCCCCAGGACCATCATGGGAGGCGACAAGATCAGTGCCAGGTACGGGGCCCGGGAGCGCCGGAAGCGGTGGGAGAAGGTGTGCCAGGCCATTTACCACCACTCTCGGGTCTGGCGCACCTACAACCAGGCCACCCACCGCTGGACGGATGTCCTGACCCGTGAGCGAGATCTGCTCGACCTCCTTGGCCTTGAGATCCCCGGGCTTGGTGAGTAGTAGTAGTAGCTATGTCTTTACTACTATGTTTTCTCCTGCTGTGTTATTATATTGCAAATTTTTGTTTTTTACCAAGAGCAATAATGCCGCTCATTACATTGTAGGTAAATTTTATTTTAAAATCTTCTGTGCATTTCAGGTACACTGCTCTCCTTCTTCTCAGTAGTGTTGCTACTATGCTTATTTGTTTTAGATTTTGTGTTCATTTCATTGGCCTGTGAAATTATGTATGAGTGTAGTTGAAAGAACTGCGTAATGCTACACACTAAGGTTCAGATTTTTAATTACCGGCGCATCCCTGCAAAGTTGCAGGGATGCACCAGTAATTGTGCGTCACGCCACCATCACCCATGGTGCGCCGTATTTACAAGGCGGCGCGTCATGGGCCTAAAACATCACCAAAGCGTTACGCATCTGTGCCGTAAAGGCGGCGCATTGCTGGAGTTGCGTCGCAACGATGGTGCAGCTCCATCAATGCTCTGGGGTGCCCTATCTCCCCAATGCTGCATCAAGCCGTACGTCTGCTTCAAGCAGGCGCAGGGTTTGAGTCACGCATCATTGTCCTCAAGGTGACTGATTGAAATCTTGTAGATTTCCCTCAGCCACTTTTAGGATGCGTTCCTGCGCAGGAACGCCCTCCCTTGCGCCGGAACGCCCCCTATTGGCGCAGGGCTTTACAACGTGATGCATCTTCCAGATGCGTCACGTTGTTAATATACGCCGCACCATTGCGCCTCTTTTGTGCTGTCGCTGCGTCACAAAAGTCACGCAACAATGGAGCAAAAGAGCCGCAAGGGCCTTCTAAATCAGCCCCTACAGACTCAAGTCCAGTCCTTCCTTTGTACACATGGCAATAAGAAGAAATAGTGGTGGTGGATTAATAGTTTGAGTATTTTAATGACTGGTGAATGTAGTAGGAAACTTTAGTGTTGTCGCTGATCTTCAATCACGATGGACTTTGGCTGTCACTTTGCGTGCTGCGGACTGCTGCCTGCCAATCCTAGGCAAACCTTTTTAGTACTTTGTTTAGTGAGTTACATAGGGTAGTTTCCAATTCGACGGTCCGCAAATCAAGCAATACTAAAGTAATGACGTAGTCGACCACATGAGATTGGTCAATAATATATCCCGTGGAGTCGTTCCCTATTTGCTATTTCGCAAAAATATTTTGTTACTTTGTTAGTTCTTTTGAAATGTTTGATTTGGTTGAGAAATATCATCCATGTTTTCTTTTTTTCTTTCTTTCATGTTGTACATCAGCTTCCCCCAGGGGCAAGAGGAGGACAAAGGAGGAGGAGGAGGAGGGTGCTGTTGTCGATGCAGGCTAGGACCGGGCAGTCGAGGGCTCCTTTGCTGGCCCCAGTAAGTTTTAATTTTAATATAGAGTACTTATTTTTTCCTAGCGTTCCTCATTCGATTTTTTCTAAATCGTCTTTGATCTTCTTGTAGACAGGATCTAAATTCTTATCCTGCCTCGACTATGACTCCGTGTGGTATTACTAGATTATTCTTATTAGTCTGTCTGTGTAGCTAACTAAGATTGCACATTTGGCATTTCCATTGAACTCCCATTCTAGTCAGCAATAGCTCTATGCACTGAGTGCAGTCCTCTGGGATTGTCCATAATGTCTTTTCAAGTATTCTAAATGTTTATGCTTTTACCATTGCCAACAATAAAAAGGTGAATGACCACCACCAAGAAAGAATAAGATACTACTTTACTTTTGGTTTGGATAGGAGGACAATCCATTCTACTACTGTTGCAGGGACAAATCTGCACAAACAGAACTATGGACACTAAATAATGCATCGCTTAGCTTATCAATTATAATAGGTGCTGTAACTGTTAGACTTTCCACATACCTCAGTGATAACAGACTTTGTAGTTGAACCCCCAATCTCCTTACTGACTAGATAGTGTGGCAGAGTCATTTAGCTCCCAAAGTCACCGATGGCAGAGGCACGGACTCATGCTTGCAAAAATTCGAAAACCTTTAGCTCATCCACTCTAGTCTGGAGGACCAAAAACCGCAGAGTCTATTTAAGTTTAAAAGCTTTATTAAAAGTAAACACATTTATTAAATTCAACTTTGTCATAAAAGTGAACGTGTAACTGAAAATGGAAAAGTGCTTAGTGCTGACGATTAATTGGACACATTTCTTGTGGTCGAGCCGAGCTCTCACCTGGTTTGAACTTGATCCTGCTCGTGTTCTTAGAAGTCAAGGTTCTGTCTGTTAGGAGAAAAAGTGGTGCGTGTTAAAAAGTAAAAAGCAAACATTCATCAGTTGTGCCAAAAAGTGCAGCAAGACAACAGCCTTCCCTGGAAAAAGGGACATTTTTACTCTAGAGTACACAGTCAAAAATTATTAAATTGTACACTTTTTTTCACATTTCTTTCTTCCTCCTAGACCAAATATTATATAGTAGTGAGTGGTGTATTCAAACATTATTAAATGTACTTTGTAGGTGGAACATCTGGAGACGGGGCCAGCGCGGAGGTGGTGGTGGCATTGGACGAGGAGGACAACTCTGGGGAGGAGGCGGTGCAAGTGCCGGACAAGGACATGCCTGTGAGGGTTCACACGGTGGTGGCGGGCAGAGGTAAGCTATACATTCCTTAGTCTTTGAGATTGAAGACTGCAGAGTGTGCTTTCTGCACGGGTGTATTTAGAAAAAAAGCAGGTAGTAGCCTCCTCTAAATGTTCTTCGACTTAGCTGTGAAGTTTTTGGCGAGAAGAATCCCAATCAGATCTGAGGTGAACTTGATGGATGGGATGAACGAAAAGCGAAAGAAGGGTGTAAGTAAGTGTGGAAGCACCAGAAATGTAATGATGACTGGCAAAGAAGAATGATATGTGTTTGCTTGGTCCCCGAGGTGGCTGGGAAGGTAAGAAAATGGTATGGTGCATGGCTGGGTGAATGATGAAGCAAGGATGGGTGGAAGGAGAACAGCCTGGGTGGGTGAGACAGAAACTGTATGTGTGCAATATACTTTGAATGGATGGATAACTGGATCATTCATGGTACTATCTGACTCTTAGATAGCATATGTGTATCTAGAGAGAGTAGACGGTCACTGGATGAACTAAGTGTTACTTTGAAGAGCATGTAACACCGCACCCGCACGTCCGTTCCAGTGTAGGAAAGGCAAGGAAAAGAAGTTGTAATGTTGTCCAAAGACTACCATGAATAGTAGCAGTAGTTTGTATTGCAACTGCAAGCACAGCATATATCCGGTTATTACGGTGGACACTCCCTACCTCCCTTAATAACTTTAGTTTAGTAGTAGTACGTCATTCATGTGTAGGGGTTTCACTGTTCACTCAATAATAAGCAAAGCACCGAAAGTCATCCCATATGTCATCAAATACATCCCATGTGAAGTGATAGATAATCAGATAATTTAGCTTCTTCATTTTCCTTTTCTAATACTCATTTGCACTGTAGGGTGAAAGCTAAATTAATTAAGCAGTAGCCCTTTTAACAGAGTGTTCTCAGTGCCACCCGTAATAGAAAAGTAAGAGCTTCACCACCTGCATGTACTGGACCGGTACAGTAACGCAAGTCTGTCTCACTCACCATGGTGTGCGTCTGTTTTTCTCGGGTGCAAGTTCACTGCGCTGGCATTATGCCGGCTTGCATAAGATAACGTACCAATTTTCCTAAACAAGAGAGAAGAAGAAGAATTAGAGTGGTGTACTGTCATAGTCAACTGTAATAGAAGTCCATAGTGCTCGTAGAATTTGTTCCTTACACTCCCACTAATGTTAGAGCAAGGATGAAGAAGGCGGAGGTTACATAGATACTGTCCTCAATAGTTATGTACTGTGCTTTCAATTTGCTACTTGTACTGTGACAACTTTCTGCTCAATCATTTTGTGTTAATCTTAAGGAGCATTGGTTACAGACTATGTCTTTCTTTTTTCATGTAGTTGCTCCTTCCAAATCCAAGACACCATCAAGGAGGAAGGAGCTGGCTCGAATGGCCCGGCAACGGAGGCTGGATGCCACTGTTGCTGAATATCGGCGGCTGGTGGCCCTGGAGGAGGAGGAGGAGACGCAGTCTGGTACAACAACAACGTCCACTGGGACAGCTGCATCCTCCTCCGTGCGGGCTGCCAGCCAGCGCAGTGCTCCAGCGGTACGGAGCCGGGCTACCAAAGCCAAACGCCACCGCCCAGCAGCAAAGAAAGCAGCTGCCCCTCACAGGATTTGCAAGGCACACCGGCGCCGCTTATCCCTCAGACTGTCCTACCTGGAGCAGGAGGTCCATAACTATAAGAACGTGGTGGAGGGCCTCCGCTTCGAACTTGCCACCCTCCGCAAGGAGCATGATGCCCTGGCTGCTAATTCCAACAGCACCCTGCCATAGTGTCCCTTGCCCCTTTTTTAGAGACTTTTGGGGAGTGGGAATTGGGAGTTGGGATTTTTGGGGACTTTTGAAGGACAATCGTTGGGGTTAGGGAGGGTCTTGCGGGAGATTCTTTTGTTAGGGCTATAAAAATATACTTTTTGAAACTTTATCTGACCATACCTGTTTTTTACTGCTTTTGAGTCTGGTGGGTGGGGGTTTAACATACCAGTAAGTTTGTTTTCCTGAATAGTCCTAGGACTTTAGTAGTACTACCGTCAATCAAATCTCTCGTCTCTCCTTATACTCCATTATACTACCTCCAACCAAACGCCTATCTTACCTGTAATTTCTGTTTGCAAGTAGGGCTAGGCCCAGGGCTGGCTCCACGGGAAACAGCAAATAAGGTTGGCAATCCTGGGCGGATAAAATTTCCTCATAGCGGTGGTACTAGTGGTGTGACACAGTGGCAGTTGCTTGCCTATGAAAAAAAAGAAAATGAAATCTGGTTTGTCCTCCTGAGCAATACAAAGGTACAATACAGAATATAGCAGGTGACAGAAGTACACTAGAACAGTGCCACATTGTAGCCTAACAAATGTTAACGTATAACTAATTCGGTTGAAGTTCTTTGACATTAGCCATGGGTCTTTGTCAAGCAGAGTAAGAATATATCCTCGGATTTCTTCACCAGCCTGTTGCTATCACCTTATCCTCCCCAGCAAGTGTGTGGATTTATTGCTGTAATTTAGTCACACATCAATCAAAACCACACAGCCCGGGGGAAGAGGGTTAGGGTTTGAAAAATGGATGGGTACGGGGGTTTTTGGGAAAGGTTTTGGGAGACAAGAAAAAATAGCACAGCATAGACAAACAATTGAACATAAACAATTCTTTGGGTACAAACCTATCCATCAATCTTTGAAAGTGCATGCACTACTGCATGCATGTCAGTGAAAAGTAAGTAGTACTTTCGACAACTGTGGAAGAAAGAATGCGACAGTACAGGGCGTGTGTGGAATTATTGATAACTACATTCAACATAAGGTCTCTGTAGCCAGATACCTGAGAGCCTTGCTGGTCACTATAAATCCATTCACAACAACACTCAATGGGGTTGGTCTGGAAGGTATAGTAGATAGAAAAGGAGAAATTGCTTTTTTTCTAGGTGTCCCCTCACTCACCAGGGTTGCCCCTTGGTGACATGCTTCATCATTGGGGCCATACCAGTCCTCTACGGGCTGGGGCGTGCTGCGACTTGCGAATTACGTAGGAGCACTTACAAATGACTATGTGTGGTGCAGATGTGATAGTGGAGTGGACTAAGTGATGTGTTAAGGGATCAATTTAGAAGCAGAGAGAGATCCAAGAAATGCAGTCACAGTCAGAGAAAAAGGCAAGGGATACTGTATCTATGTTGTTGTAGTTGTCCTGTTGGATGTGGTAAGTTGCCTGCAGAAAAAAAATCCTCTTATTAGCGGCACTCCTCCATTGCAGCCGACGCTTCGTCCATCGATGTTGGTCACCAGAAGACACCCTGTCCACTGCCTGCCTGATGCTGAATTGTGGCTCGCTAATGTGAAGCCTGACTCCATCCTTTTTTCCCCATTGCAGAGACTGAAACCCAGCCTGTAATTATTCAACGAAAAACAGGAAGTGATATAATATTACAACACCACTGATAAATAAATATAAGGTATGTAGGCTGTGGAGTGCAAAAAGTCACAATTTGATTTTCCTAGTAGACAGTACAATATTTTTGAAAGTGCGTACTCTGTCTGAGTCACCTTTTGAAGGATAAATAAGTAGGAGCAAATTAATGTAGCGGATCTTTCCCCTCAAGCTAGGTGTACTGTAAACTGTGTTTTAGAACAAAATTAGATCTTCCTAGCAGTGCTCCCACCCAGACCCTTACTAAAGCCAGTCGCAAAAATGTAGAAGACCCCCAATCAAATCTCAAAAACGAGGCCTAGCAGAAAACTGGTGACAAAACTTACTTTGAAAGTAAAGGTAGGCCGAAGTACCCCCTTCCTAATTACCCCTTACCCACCGTGGATTGCATTCAAACCACTTGCAAGCAACCAAGCAAAAGTATCCATAGCCAGCATCGCTCCAAGACTCGAAATCCCCCCCACTCAAACACATGCAATAGAAATACTGCTAACCCTAACGAACCCTAAGTTAAGAATAGTGGCAAAGGCTTTAACTATGCCAAATCCCCCCTTTCCCACCATGGATTTTCTTCAAATGACTTGCAACCAAAATTACACATTCTCACGAGTGCTCTAAGACCCCAGAACTCAGTTGCAAAAATCTAGAGCACCCCGAAACACATGCAATCCTGCTGCTAGGGCTAACCCTAACGAACCCTAAGTTACAAAAAGTGCCAAAAGGCTTTTCCGCGAGGATTTTGTCCCAACTACTTCTACCCGGTATTAGACCTTCCCAGGAATGCCCCAAGACCCGCCAACCCACCCGCCAAGAAGCATAACACCCCCAACCAGGCCAAAAGCAAAATCTCATACTTGCAATATTTCTCGGCCTTCGGTCCAAACGCGCTGCGTAGCTAGGCCATAAGTCGGGGTTGCCACAGCGGATTTACTGAAAAGCAAATGCAATCAAGATTAGAGTGTCCCAGCAGTGCTCCCAGACCACGAAACTCACCCACAAACACCAGGAAGCCCCCCAAACAGGCCCCCGAAAACGCTACATTGAGCAAAATGTCAGAAATAGTCACAAAAAAAAAATCGGCCTGGATTTTGTCCCAACCACTTCTACCCGGTATTAGACCTTCCCAGGAATGCCCCAAGACCCGCCAACCCACCCGCCAAGAAGCATAACACCCCCAAACAGGCCAAAAGCAAAATCTCATACTTGCAATATTTCTCGGCCTTCGGTCCAAACGCGCTGCGTAGCTAGGCCATAAGTCGGGGTTGCCACAACGGATTTCCTGAAAAGCAAATGCAATCAAGATTAGAGTGTCCCAGCAGTGCTCCCAGACCACGAAACTCACCCACAAACAGACGGAACCCCCCCTAAGAGCACCTCAAAGGCAAGCAAGTCATCAAAAACACAAACATTTTTCCGCCTGGGATTTGGTCCAAACCACTTTTATCCGGTATTAGACCTTCCCAGCAATGGCCCCAGAGCCGTCAACCCAGGAGAAAACGATTAGAAGACCCCCAAACAGCCAAAGAGCAAAAGTACAAAAATGGGGACTTTGTCAATTTTTCACAAATTTCCCAAATCACTCCGCGTGCGCTCTGCAGCTAGGCCCTAACTCCCCTCTGCCACCATGGATTTGCTTCAAACCTCTTGAAAAGTAAAGTATATATAGCCAGCAGTGCGCCCAGACCCCGAAACCCACCCACAAACACCAGGAAGCCCCCCAAACAGGCCCCCGAAAACGCTACATTGAGCAAAATGTCAGAAATAGCCAAAAAAAAATCGGCCGGGATTTTGTCCCAACCACTTCTACCCGGTATTAGACCTTCCCAGGAATGCCCCAAGACCCGCCAACCCACCCGCCAAGAAGCATAACACCCCCAAACAGGCCAAAAGCAAAATCTCATACTTGCAATATTTCTCGGCCTTCGGTCCAAACGCGCTGCGTGGCTAGGCCATAAGTCGGGGTTGCCACCACGGATTTCCTGAAAAGCAAATGCAATCAAGATTAGAGTGTCCCAGCAGTGCTCCCAGACCACGAAACTCACCCACAAACAGACGGAACCTTCCCTAAGAGCACCTAAAAGGCAAGCAAGTCATCAAAAACTGTTATCCTCTCCGTCCTCAGGATCAGCTTGTGGTACAAGTAGGCCACCTCCAGATCTATCCAAGCCCAGAATGCTGTAATAGCCGTGGGCTAGAGAAGGATCAGGTGAGGGCAAAAATAATAAACAGGGAGGATAGGATGGGGACAGCAGGGAGGGAGAGCTGTGAAGACAGAAACAAACACCGGATTGGTGTCAATTCTATAGGTATACACTATAAGCACAATACCACTCAGACTCTACCCAGCTATACCTGTATGTAGAACGCTGACTGCCTGAACTCAGAAGATGCCTCTCTATACTGAGATTACGTACATCAGCCTGTTCTTGCCTTCCCCCTACTCTTGCTCTTCAGAGCCCTGAAGAAACGGATATCCAAGTCTATGGATTATGTAGAAGGTAAGCAGTTATACAGTTACTCTCCAAACGCAAATGTAAGGGTTACGTCACCCACAAACACTGGAGACAAAGGTTACCTGTATGCTGTTGAAGTCCGAGGAGGTAATCTCTATGTCCCCGCAAAAGGAATATGATAATGAAGACCCTCTGCAATAGCCGGTGCAAGAAGGCTGTCCAACAGAGGGTCTTATAACTAAAGGTAAACAACAGTTTCCTCCGCAATAGCCGGGGCAAGAAGGCTCGCCAACGGAGGAAACGGGAAGAAGCCAAAACAAAGCGTGTACTCCGCAAGAGCCCGTGACAAGGCTCGCCAACGGAGGACACGGGAAGAAGCCAAAACAAAGCGTGTACTCCGCAAGAGCCCGTGACAAGGCTCGCCAACAGAGGACACGGGAAGAAGCCTAAACAAAGCGTGTACTCCGCAAGAGCCCGTGACAAGGCTCGCCAACGGAGGACAGGACTGACAAGCAGCGTCGGAAAAGAATGCACCAACCTGCTAATGACACAACAACAGCTCAGAACACGCTTCACTGAAGAGTCGCCAGGAACACAATGGAAACACGAACCGGAATATCCGACACCGGCTCCCGGAAGCAGCATCTATTTATGCTCCGCCTTTCGCCCGCTAAGCCTTCTGGGAACTGTAGTTTTTCCTCCTCGATATTCGCTGGTTCCTTGAGGCGCGATGACATCTGACAGTACATCCCCCCTCACCTAGAGCGCCGAAGGGGACCAGGACGCTCAGGGAAACGGCGATGATACGCAGCCACCAGACGCGGTGCATGAATGCCCGATGCAGGCTCCCACGAGTTTTCCTCGGGACCGTAGCCTTTCCACGCTACCAGATATCGAAGGCCACGACCCCGCCACCTGGAGTCCAGAATCCCCTCCACCTCGTATTCCAGACCATCAGAAACCAGCAAGGGGGGTGGGAGGCGCCGCACCACAGCAGCGGCCGGCTTGAGTAGGGATACATGAAAAACCGGATGAATACGGATATGTCTTGGCAACAGCAACTTCACTGCCACTGGATTGACGCACTGTACCACACGAAAGGGACCAATGTAACGAGGGTTAAACACACTGTAGTGCCTGAATCTGATGTTCCTGGTGGACAGCCACACCCAATCCCCCACGCTATACATAGGACCGGGACGACGTCTTTTGTCAGCCGTGCTCTTATAGGCCACCTTGGAGGACCTCAGCGAGGTTTGCGCCTGCACCAGTATTCTCTTGAGTTGAGAAACCCTTCTGGCCGCCTCGGGCACGGTCTCCTCTCTATACGGCTGGACAATAGGAAGAAATCGGGGATGATGCCCGTACGTGCAATAAAATGGCGACACTCTTGTAGCCGAATGAGTTGCATTGTTATATGCCACCTCCGCAAGCCAAAGATGCTCCACCCAATCCTTTTTCTCCTGGGAAACATAGCAGCGCAAGAATTGTTTCAATGTTTGATTGAGTCTTTCCGTCTGTCCATCGGTCTGGGGATGGAAGCTCGTGGACAACGCCGTCTTGATGTGGAGAGAGGAGCACCATGCCTTCCAAAACTGGGCCGTGAACTGAGAACCCCTATCCGACACTATAACAGAAGGTAAACCGTGCAGACGAACAATATGTCTCATAAGAAGCTGTGCCAATTGACCTGCTGTCGGTATCTGTGGACAAGCGATGAAATGCCCCATCTTTGTTAGGTAATCAATGACCACCAACACTGTGGTGCAACCCTGATCTCTTGGAAGACCTACCACAAAATCCAAAGAAATACGCTCCCATGGAGTAGCAGGGGTAGGCATGGGCTGCAATAGACCTGCAGGCCGCCGATGATCAGACTTGGCGCGAGCACAAACATCACATTCCGTCACCCATTTCCGTACATCCCCCTTGATCGTAGGCCACCAACATCTACGCTGAATCAGATCCATAGTCTTCCCCACTCCAACATGTCCAGCACTGGGTGAAGCATGACACCACTCATACATTTGTTTACGCAAGGCTTCAGTGGGTACCAGCATCTGTCCTTGTTTGATTGGAAAGCCATGATGTAATTGCCATTCAGGATGTGACTGCAACCATCTCTTCCACTGGTCTGTTCTGATCCCATATCGTATACCCTGCAGAAAGGCATCAGGTTGTATGCCACAAACCACCTTGACAGGGTCCACTATCGATGTTTCTGCTCTGGCCTCCGAGACCCTCGTAGATGATTGGCGAGACAAGGCATCCGCCTTACGATTGTCTGCCCCGGGTCTGAAGGTTATAATGAAATTATATCCCGAAAAGAAAAGCATCCACCTCAATTGTCTGGGGGTCAAATGTCTGGCTGCCGACATGAACTGTAGATTGCGGTGATCGGTATAAACCGTCACCACGTGCTTTGCCCCCATAAGGAAATGTCTCCATTCAGTGAACGCCTGCTTGATAGCTAAGAGCTCTTTCTCGGCTATGCAATAGTTACGTTCTGCCCCCGTAAGTTTATGTGACATGAATGCCACTGGATGCAATTGTCCGGTGGTGTCGTTTCTCTGTGAAAGGATGGCTCCTGTTGCTACCTCTGATGCGTCGGCCTCTACTATGAAAGGGGCATCAGTATTGGGGTGTGTCAATATCGGGGCAGTGGCAAAGGCTTCCTTTAACGCAGCAAACGCCTAACTGAGCCCTCATATCCCACAGGAATCCTTGGTCTTTTTTCAACAGCCTAGTTATGGGGGCTACCACTTTCGAGAATTGGTGAATAAAACGTCTATAGAAATTGGCAAATCCTAGGAAGCATTGGACGTCCTTGATGTTTCGAGGACTTGGCTAATCTCTTACTGCTTGAACCTTCCTCTCCGCCATTTCCTGTCCCTGAGGGGTAAGCATAACCCCCAGAAACTCAACGGTAGTAACATGAAAGTCACACTTGGACAGTTTACAAAAGAGGAGATTATCCTGTAGTATCCTCAAGACCGACTTGACATGCTGTATATGCATGTCCTCGGATTCTGAATAGATGAGGATATCATCTATATATACGATGACATGCCTGTCCAATATCTCTCGCAACACATCGTTTAGAAAAAACTGGAATGCAGCAGGGGCATTGCAGAGCCCGAAGGGCATGACCAGGTATTCGAATAACCCATACCTGGTCTGGAATGCTGTCTTCCATTCATCCCCTGCCCGCATTCTCACCAGATGATAAGCACCCTTTAAATCTAACTTGGTGAACACCCTGGCTTTCTTTACTTGTTCCAGTAAGACGTGTATTAACGGCAACGGGTATCTGTTCTTGATTGTAACCGCGTTGAGGGCTCGAAAGTCTACACAGGCTCTCAGATCCCCATTAGCCTTAGGGATGAAAAACAAAGGGGATGCCGCTGGGGATCTTGAGGGACGTATGAAACCTAGTTCTAACAACTTGTCGAGATAGGTTCTCAAATAGGCGTTCTCTGGTTCTGTTAGTGCATACAGCCGTCCCTTAGGAATCACCGCCCCTGGAACTAACTCGATTTGGCAATCATAAGGCCTATGTGGGGGCAATTCTTCAGCTCTTACTTCGTCAAACACCCCTGCAAAGTCCTGATATGCCCTTGGGAGAAGTACTGCCTTTTCTGCGGCCGTGGCTATGAAACCCCCACCTGCCAAAGCAAACGAAGGACATTGTGCGTACTTAAAACAATGCTCTTCACAATATGCAGAATTCATGGTTATATCACCGGTTTCCCAACTGATGTCAGGGTTGAGTCTTTTCAGCCAGGGAATACCTAAAATCACCCCATACTGTGGTGCCTTTATAATGCTGAAAGACACTTGTTCTCTATGACCATCGAATCTCATTTCAGTTAAAGTCGTTTGGTAACTAATGGGTCCTGTGTTTAATTTTCTCCCATCTACTGCAAACACATCAGTACCGTCTTCCTTGGGGATTAGTGGAATCCCTAACCGTTCGGCTTCTTTCGCATCCATGAAGAACCCCGTAGCCCCGGAATCCACCATGGCTTGTGTATGTACCTCAATCATACCTATCATTAAGACTATCTTGATGAATAAATGTTGTGCTCCTACAACCATACTCAACATGGAAGGGACAATACTCTGACTCCAAGGAACCCCTTCAACACCCCCGGAGCTCTTCAGTTTTCCGCCGGTTTCTCAGAGGCCGCTGACACCCCCCTATTTAAGCGAAACTTGGAAAATTTGGGTTTGACAGGACATTCCCTAACATAATGTCCTTTTTTGCCACAATAAAGACAAAGGCCCATCTTGCGTCTTTGTTCTTTTTCGGTGGAGGTCAAAGCAGCGCGAACAGCTCCTATATCCATAGGCTCAGCTGCATGCGATACCGAACTATCCGGGGTCTTTACTGTCACGGAAGAGGGAACGGGACGGTTTTTTGCTCCACCACCCCCTTTACGATTCTTCATTCTATGGTCTAGCCTTAATACTAAATTAATCAGGTCTTCGCATGTCACAGGTTGAGGGTCGATTTGAGCGATTATGTCCTGCATCTCATCGGTTAGCCCCTGATGAAAGATTGACGCTTGTTTGGCTTCAGGCCACTTAGTTTCAGCCACTAAGCGTCTAAATGTATTCAAGTAGGTTACCAAGTCCTGATTCCCTTGACGTAGGCCTAATAGTTCTTTATCTGCCGTGTAAGTATCAGCTCTCCTATCGAAAACCTTTGTGAATTCTGTTTGGAAGGCGTCCCAATCATGTAACATTGGGTCATTTTTCCGCACCAGGGGAACCGCCCATTGAGCCGCCTCTCCTACTAAATACGAGATGACAAACGCCACCTTTGACTGATTGGTAGGGAAGGACCGAGGTTTGCATGAAAAGTGCATTAAGACTTGCGTCATAAATACTTGCACTGATCCAGCATCACCATTGAATCGTTCTGGAGTTGCTAACGGAATGCTGGGAGGTATCTCCACCACGACTGACCCTGCAGTACCAGACCCTGAAGCCCCAGCGCTAAAGGGGTTTTTCTGGATGGTATCCAAACGGTTCCTTAATTCCGTACTCTCTTGTCTGGATGCTATCAATTCAGATTGCACCACGACCAATGCTGCCATCACCTCGTCCAGAGTAGCCATCACCCTAAACTGATCGGGAGGACTAATTTGCTTGGGTCGGATATTCTGTTATCCTCTCCGTCCTCAGGATCAGCTTGTGGTACAAGTAGGCCACCTCCAGATCTATCCAAGCCCAGAATGCTGTAATAGCCGTGGGCTAGAGAAGGATCAGGTGAGGGCAAAAATAATAAACAGGGAGGATAGGATGGGGACAGCAGGGAGGGAGAGCTGTGAAGACAGAAACAAACACGGGATTGGTGTCAATTCTATAGGTATACACTATAAGCACAATACCACTCAGACTCTACCCAGCTATACCTGTATGTAGAACGCTGACTGCCTGAACTCAGAAGATGCCTCTCTATACTGAGATTACGTACATCAGCCTGTTCTTGCCTTCCCCCTACTCTTGCTCTTCAGAGCCCTGAAGAAACAGATATCCAAGTCTATGGATTATGTAGAAGGTAAGCAGTTATACAGTTACTCTCCAAACGCAAATGTAAGGGTTACGTCACCCACAAACACTGGAGACAAAGGTTACCTGTATGCTGTTGAAGTCCGAGGAGGTAATCTCTATGTCCCCGCAAAAGGAATATGATAATGAAGACCCTCTGCAATAGCCGGTGCAAGAAGGCTGTCCAACAGAGGGTCTTATAACTAAAGGTAAACAACAGTTTCCTCCGCAATAGCCGGGGCAAGAAGGCTCGCCAACGGAGGAAACGGGAAGAAGCCAAAACAAAGCGTGTACTCCGCAAGAGCCCGTGACAAGGCTCGCCAACGGAGGACACGGGAAGAAGCCAAAACAAAGCGTGTACTCCGCAAGAGCCCGTGACAAGGCTCGCCAACAGAGGACACGGGAAGAAGCCTAAACAAAGCGTGTACTCCGCAAGAGCCCGTGACAAGGCTCGCCAACGGAGGACAGGACTGACAAGCAGCGTCGGAAAAGAACGCACCAACCTGCTAATGACACAACAACAGCTCAGAACACGCTTCACTGAAGAGTCGCCAGGAACACAATGGAAACACGAACCGGAATATCCGACACCGGCTCCCGGAAGCAGCATCTATTTATGCTCCGCCTTTCGCCCGCTAAGCCTTCTGGGAACTGTAGTTTTTCCTCCTCGATATTCGCTGGTTCCTTGAGGCGCGATGACATCTGACAGTACATCCCCCCTCACCTAGAGCGCCGAAGGGGACCAGGACGCTCAGGGAAACGGCGATGATACGCAGCCACCAGACGCGGTGCATGAATGCCCGATGCAGGCTCCCACGAGTTTTCCTCGGGACCGTAGCCTTTCCACGCTACCAGATATCGAAGGCCACGACCCCGCCACCTGGAGTCCAGAATCCCCTCCACCTCGTATTCCAGACCATCAGAAACCAGCAAGGGGGGTGGGAGGCGCCGCACCACAGCAGCGGCCGGCTTGAGTAGGGATACATGAAAAACCGGATGAATACGGATATGTCTTGGCAACAGCAACTTCACTGCCACTGGATTGACGCACTGTACCACACGAAAGGGACCAATGTAACGAGGGTTAAACACACTGTAGTGCCTGAATCTGATGTTCCTGGTGGACAGCCACACCCAATCCCCCACGCTATACATAGGACCGGGACGACGTCTTTTGTCAGCCGTGCTCTTATAGGCCACCTTGGAGGACCTCAGCGAGGTTTGCGCCTGCACCAGTATTCTCTTGAGTTGAGAAACCCTTCTGGCCGCCTCGGGCACGGTCTCCTCTCTATACGGCTGGACAATAGGAAGAAATCGGGGATGATGCCCGTACGTGCAATAAAATGGCGACACTCTTGTAGCCGAATGAGTTGCATTGTTATATGCCACCTCCGCAAGCCAAAGATGCTCCACCCAATCCTTTTTCTCCTGGGAAACATAGCAGCGCAAGAATTGTTTCAATGTTTGATTGAGTCTTTCCGTCTGTCCATCGGTCTGGGGATGGAAGCTCGTGGACAACGCCGTCTTGATGTGGAGAGAGGAGCACCATGCCTTCCAAAACTGGGCCGTGAACTGAGAACCCCTATCCGACACTATAACAGAAGGTAAACCGTGCAGACGAACAATATGTCTCATAAGAAGCTGTGCCAATTGACCTGCTGTCTGTATCTGTGGACAAGCGATGAAATGCCCCATCTTTGTTAGGTAATCAATGACCACCAACACTGTGGTGCAACCCTGATCTCTTGGAAGACCTACCACAAAATCCAAAGAAATACGCTCCCATGGAGTAGCAGGGGTAGGCATGGGCTGCAATAGACCTGCAGGCCGCCGATGATCAGACTTGGCGCGAGCACAAACATCACATTCCGTCACCCATTTCCGTACATCCCCCTTGATCGTAGGCCACCAACATCTACGCTGAATCAGATCCATAGTCTTCCCCACTCCAACATGTCCAGCACTGGGTGAAGCATGACACCACTCATACATTTGTTTACGCAAGGCTTCAGTGGGTACCAGCATCTGTCCTTGTTTGATTGGAAAGCCATGATGTAATTGCCATTCAGGATGTGACTGCAACCATCTCTTCCACTGGTCTGTTCTGATCCCATATCGTATACCCTGCAGAAAGGCATCAGGTTGTATGCCACAAACCACCTTGACAGGGTCCACTATCGATGTTTCTGCTCTGGCCTCCGAGACCCTCGTAGATGATTGGCGAGACAAGGCATCCGCCTTACGATTGTCTGCCCCGGGTCTGAAGGTTATAATGAAATTATATCCCGAAAAGAAAAGCATCCACCTCAATTGTCTGGGGGTCAAATGTCTGGCTGCCGACATGAACTGTAGATTGCGGTGATCGGTATAAACCGTCACCACGTGCTTTGCCCCCATAAGGAAATGTCTCCATTCAGTGAACGCCTGCTTGATAGCTAAGAGCTCTTTCTCGGCTATGCAATAGTTACGTTCTGCCCCCGTAAGTTTATGTGACATGAATGCCACTGGATGCAATTGTCCGGTGGTGTCGTTTCTCTGTGAAAGGATGGCTCCTGTTGCTACCTCTGATGCGTCGGCCTCTACTATGAAAGGGGCATCAGTATTGGGGTGTGTCAATATCGGGGCAGTGACAAAGGCTTCCTTTAACGCAGCAAACGCCTCCTGAGCCCTCATATCCCACAGGAATCCTTGGTCTTTTTTCAACAGCCTAGTTATGGGGGCTACCACTTTCGAGAATTGGTGAATAAAACGTCTATAGAAATTGGCAAATCCTAGGAAGCATTGGACGTCCTTGATGTTTCGAGGACTTGGCCAATCTCTTACTGCTTGAACCTTCCTCTCCGCCATTTCCTGTCCCTGAGGGGTAAGCATAACCCCCAGAAACTCAACGGTAGTAACATGAAAGTCACACTTGGACAGTTTACAAAAGAGGAGATTATCCTGTAGTATCCTCAAGACCGACTTGACATGCTGTATATGCATGTCCTCGGATTCTGAATAGATGAGGATATCATCTATATATACGATGACATGCCTGTCCAATATCTCTCGCAACACATCGTTTAGAAAAAACTGGAATGCAGCAGGGGCATTGCAGAGCCCGAAGGGCATGACCAGGTATTCGAATAACCCATACCTGGTCTGGAATGCTGTCTTCCATTCATCCCCTGCCCGCATTCTCACCAGATGATAAGCACCCTTTAAATCTAACTTGGTGAACACCCTGGCTTTCTATACTTGTTCCAATAAGACGTGTATTAACGGCAACGGGTATCTGTTCTTGATTGTAACCGCGTTGAGGGCTCGAAAGTCTACACAGGCTCTCAGATCCCCATTAGCCTTAGGGATGAAAAACAAAGGGGATGCCGCTGGGGATCTTGAGGGACGTATGAAACCTAGTTCTAACAACTTGTCGAGATAGGTTCTCAAATAGGCGTTCTCTGGTTCTGTTAGTGCATACAGCCGTCCCTTCGGAATCACCGACCCTGGAACTAACTCGATTTGGCAATCATAAGGCCTATGTGGGGGCAATTCTTCAGCTCTTACTTCGTCAAACACCCCTGCAAAGTCCTGATATGCCCTTGGGAGAAGTACTGCCTTTTCTGCGGCCGTGGCTATGAAACCCCCACCTGCCAAAGCAAACGAAGGACATTGTGCGTACTTAAAACAATGCTCTTCACAATATGCAGAATTCATGGTTATATCACCGGTTTCCCAATTGATGTCAGGGTTGAGTCTTTTCAGCCAGGGAATACCTAAAATCACCCCATACTGTGGTGCCTTTATAATGCTGAAAGACACTTGTTCTCTATGACCATCAAATCTCATTTCAGTTAAAGTCGTTTGGTAACTAATGGGTCCTGTGTTTAATTTTCTCCCATCTACTGCAAACACATCAGTACCGTCTTCCTTGGGGATTAGTGGAATCCCTAACCGTTCGGCTTCTTTCGCATCCATGAAGAACCCCGTAGCCCCGGAATCCACCATGGCTTGTGTATGTACCTCAATCATACCTATCATTAAGACTATCTTGATGAATAAATGTTGTGCTCCTACAACCATACTCAACATGGAAGGGACAATACTCTGACTCCAAGGAACCCCTTCAACACCCCCGGAGCTCTTCAGTTTTCCGCCGGTTTCTCAGAGGCCGCTGACACCCCCCTATTTAAGCGAAACTTGGAAAATTTGGGTTTGACAGGACATTCCCTAACATAATGTCCTTTTTTGCCACAATAAAGACAAAGGCCCATCTTGCGTCTTTGTTCTTTTTCGGTGGAGGTCAAAGCAGCGCGAACAGCTCCTATATCCATAGGCTCAGCTGCATGCGATACCGAACTATCCGGGGTCTTTACTGTCACGGAAGAGGGAACGGGACGGTTTTTTGCTCCACCACCCCCTTTACGATTCTTCATTCTATGGTCTAGCCTTAATACTAAATTAATCAGGTCTTCGCATGTCACAGGTTGAGGGTCGATTTGAGCGATTATGTCCTGCATCTCATCGGTTAGCCCCTGATGAAAGATTGACGCTTGTTTGGCTTCAGGCCACTTAGTTTCAGCCACTAAGCGTCTAAATGTATTCAAGTAGGTTACCAAGTCCTGATTCCCTTGACGTAGGCCTAATAGTTCTTTATCTGCCGTGTAAGTATCAGCTCTCCTATCGAAAACCTTTGTGAATTCTGTTTGGAAGGCGTCCCAATCATGTAACATTGGGTCATTTTTCCGCACCAGGGGAACCGCCCATTGAGCCGCCTCTCCTACTAAATACGAGATGACAAACGCCACCTTTGACTGATTGGTAGGGAAGGACCGAGGTTTGCATGAAAAGTGCATTAAGACTTGCGTCATAAATACTTGCACTGATCCAGCATCACCATTGAATCGTTCTGGAGTTGCTAACGGAATGCTGGGAGGTATCTCCACCACGACTGACCCTGCAGTACCAGACCCTGAAGCCCCAGCGCTAAAGGGGTTTTTCTGGATGGTATCCAAACGGTTCCTTAATTCCGTACTCTCTTGTCTGGATGCTATCAATTCAGATTGCACCACGACCAATGCTGCCATCACCTCGTCCAGAGTAGCCATCACCCTAAACTGATCGGGAGGACTAATTTGCTTGGGTCGGATATTCTGTTATCCTCTCCGTCCTCAGGATCAGCTTGTGGTACAAGTAGGCCACCTCCAGATCTATCCAAGCCCAGAATGCTGTAATAGCCGTGGGCTAGAGAAGGATCAGGTGAGGGCAAAAATAATAAACAGGGAGGATAGGATGGGGACAGAAGGGAGGGAGAGCTGTGAAGACAGAAACAAACACGGGATTGGTGTCAATTCTATAGGTATACACTATAAGCGCAATACCACTCAGACTCTACCCAGCTATACCTGTATGTAGAACGCTGACTGCCTGAACTCAGAAGATGCCTCTCTATACTGAGATTACGTACATCAGCCTGTTCTTGCCTTCCCCCTACTCTTGCTCTTCAGAGCCCTGAAGAAACGGATATCCAAGTCTATGGATTATGTAGAAGGTAAGCAGTTATACAGTTACTCTCCAAACGCAAATGTAAGGGTTACGTCACCCACAAACACTGGAGACAAAGGTTACCTGTATGCTGTTGAAGTCCGAGGAGGTAATCTCTATGTCCCCGCAAAAGGAATATGATAATGAAGACCCTCTGCAATAGCCGGTGCAAGAAGGCTGTCCAACAGAGGGTCTTATAACTAAAGGTAAACAACAGTTTCCTCCGCAATAGCCGGGGCAAGAAGGCTCGCCAACGGAGGAAACGGGAAGAAGCCAAAACAAAGCGTGTACTCCGCAAGAGCCCGTGACAAGGCTCGCCAACGGAGGACACGGGAAGAAGCCAAAACAAAGCGTGTACTCTGCAAGAGCCCGTGACAAGGCTCGCCAACAGAGGACACGGGAAGAAGCCTAAACAAAGCGTGTACTCCGCAAGAGCCCGTGACAAGGCTCGCCAACGGAGGACAGGACTGACAAGCAGCGTCGGAAAAGAACGCACCAACCTGCTAATGACACAACAACAGCTCAGAACACGCTTCACTGAAGAGTCGCCAGGAACACAATGGAAACACGAACCGGAATATCCGACACCGGCTCCCGGAAGCAGCATCTATTTATGCTCCGCCTTTCGCCCGCTAAGCCTTCTGGAAACTGTAGTTTTTCCTCCTCGATATTCGCTGGTTCCTTGAGGCGCGATGACATCTGACAAAAACACAAAAAAAATTCCGCCTGGGATTTGGTCCAAACCACTTTTATCCGGTATTAGAGCTTCCCAACAATGGTCCCAGAGCCGTCAACTCACCTGCAAAGAGGTACAACAACACCCCCACAAGTGCTGAGTCTTTCTTCATTGGGCGTAAACCAGCCCTCTGGTTTGATGGAAATAGGAGTCTGGAGGAGGAGCATGTTCTTCTGAACTTGTGAACCTGAGGAATGCAGACTGCAGCAACTTCAAATCAATTAGCAAACCAGTGAAGACAGTTCTGCTGATGGGCTTGATTTTGTGATTATCTGATTAAAGTTTGAAATATATTAACTGTGCACAACAAAGAAAGACAGACACACAGGAATAAAAGTGAATAAGGACGAAAAAGAAAGTTATTGATTCGTTGTCTCATTTTCAGGGCTCGGTATCACGGTCCAGGAATAAGAATAAGGCTTCGTCATCATACTCTGCGAATTCAGGCAGGGTGAGCTCAGTGTCACCTGACAGAGTAGAAATTCCCTCATCTATGTTGCTGGCCACCTCCTCTTCATCCGGCATGCTTTCTCGTACTTTGAAATCTGGTGGTATGAGGTGCTGATTCATCTTGATCATTGTTAACCTCTCCACATTTTTGGGCGAGAGGCGGCTCCGTTTGGGAGTTACAATGCCACCAGCAGCACTGAAAACCCGTTCAGAAGACACGCTTGCGAGTAGGCAAGACAAGTAGTTTAAAGCCAGGTTGGTGAGCTGTGGCCACAATTCTTTTTTCCCATGCCAATACGCCAATGGGTCAGAATTAACATAGACCTCTGTTGAGTCATTCAGATAGTCCTTCACCATCGACTCAAGGTCCTCATCCAAGGTTCCTCCACTTTGCTTAGCTCTTGCTGTGCCTCTGACCTTTTGAGAACCAAACCCACGCAGAGCTAGCCAATCCTCTTCAGCCTCCAATGTTTCTGTTGTGTCTCGTGCAGATGATCCGGTTGCCGGTGTCTTTAACGGCTGAGAGGTCACTTGTGCCACAGCCACAGGTGCAGAAGTGGATTGTTTTGACTGGGGATGGCCTGCTGATGTACTGCCATTTCCTTCAATTTTCAGCCGTTCTCTTTCAAACCTCTTGGCTGAAAAGGCTAGCCAACGTTTGTACTTTGGAACATGTTCATCATCAAAAGGAAAGAATGCTTGGCCTGCCAGCGCCTTTTTGTAGCGTGGATCCAGAATAGTAGCACAAATGTAATGCTCTTCTGAGTGGATCTTTTTAAGACGTTCATCACCTTGTAGGAGCTCTAATAATTTCTCAGCCAGAAGCAAAGAGTCTTGGTTTTTGTCATCTTTTTCAAACACAGAACACACCTCCTTCAGTTGGTCCTCCAGCATGTACAACAATGGGATAGCTTTTCCCAAATTAGAGCCCTCCTTGCTGACTGCACGCGTGAAGAACTCAAAAGGACGAAGCATGCGTGTCAGGCTTTGAACTATGTTCCATTGCGCCGCACCCATCCTCAGCTCCTCTGTACCCTCTGTAAGGAAATATTGATCGAGTTCCTTATACTGCTCATACAGACGCTCAAGCATGTAGAAGGTTGAGTTCCAACGTGTTACCACCTCCTGGATGAGTGCTTTCACTGGCATTTGACGTTGATATAGCAGGCTCCTCAGCTGCTTCCGGGCCTTAAAAGAATGGCTGAAATGCTTGCACATTTTTCGGCAGGTGTCCAATACACTGTACGCTGCACTGCCTTTATTACCCAAGAATTTTTGGACAACCAGGTTTATACAGTGCGCCAAACACGGCACTCTGAAATAGTCACCGTCCCTCATGGCCTTAACTATATTGGCGCCATTGTCCGTGGAAACATAACCAACCTGGCGTTTTAGTGGGGACAGGCAGTTAAGGACCTTTGTGTTAAAGACATCCAAAATGTTTTCTGCTGTGTGACGTTTCTCCAAACCAAACATGGCTAGTGTTGCATGTTTCCGAGCAGCTTTAAAAACAATGTCCGCTTCAACACCTGCGTTTAGCTTTGCTTTAGCCCCTGAAAAAGAGACCCAGTGTGCAGTGATGCACATGTAATCAGCGCCTGCGCCACTGGTCCACATGTCTGTTGTCAGATGTATAGTGTGAACAGCACTCTTCTGCAAAGCTGCCCCAATCACCTTCAGAACATCTTCATGTAGTGCTGGAACCGCAACTCGGGCAAAATAGAACCGGCTAGGAACCTTCCATTTAGGGCAGAGCGCTGCCACTAATTCTAGAAAACCAACCCCTTCTACAAAAGAAAAAGGGAGAAGGTCCAGAGCTAGCATTTTAGCCAGCTTAGTGTTATACAGACGCGTCAGTGGGTGGTTGCGTTCATATTGCGCTTCTGTAAACAACATCTTTTTAATGTTGCCCTGGACCAAGGATTTACGGGATGATGATGATATCTTCGACCCAGTTACGCTCGCTGATGAACTTTTCCGCATTGATGTCTCACTCTCTCCCACACTCTTAGTGTGCCTCACATGGGGTGTGCTGCTGACAGGGGTACTGGGTGTAAGTGAAGTGTTTGAATCGTCTTCTTCCTCCTCGTCATCATCAGATGAAAAATCAACGTTTTCATTACGTGCAATTCCGGCTTGCTTAAACGCCTCTAGGTGCGGAAACCATTGGACAGGGTGCGCTCTCTTAAGATGACCTCTCTGGCCTCCGGTACCATAGTTAGAACCAAGCTTACCACGACCAACTCGAAGCTTACAAATGCTACAAATGGCTACGTTTTCCATTTTTGGGCAAACACTAAAGAAGTCCCAAACTGGAGACTTGAAATGTCTTTGGGGGCCGGAGGAGGCGGCGATATGGTGGTGGTGGTCCTGCTGCTAATGCCAGATGAAGTGGAGGATGTGGATTGCCGAACTTCAGTATGTTTTGCACTTTCACCACCACGAATTGAGGTCGAGGTGGGTACCTTCTTGCGAGGAAGAAATATGGAAGCGGTAGGTTTTGGTGTACTACTTAACTCCAAATCTAATGATTGTTGTGTTTCCATTTCCATTGCCTCCTCGTCGAGATCATCATCACGCTCAGCAGCTTCTCGGGATAGGGTCAAAATGTCTCTTTGCTGCATGCCCGGTGGGGCTGCAGTGACCTTTGTGATGACTGGCTCGTCGTCATCGTGAGAGGCTTCATCACCAGCAGTATCTGTCACTTCTTGTTGAGCCTCATCACACTCCATAGGTATGAGTTTTTCGACGACCTTCCTTTTACGCTTAGGTACCTTTGTCAGATCATGGTGTGCCTCACTGTCAGACCGCAGTTGTGGTTCCCAAGACGGATCACTTGCATCAGAAGGAGGTGGGCTTGAAGAAGATGTAGACACCCCCCTTGATCTTTACCTTGCCAGGGATGTGGAAGACAATGAATGATCATCAGGAGGAGTGGCTTCCAATACCTCGGCTTCATTGTCGATTTCCTGATGTGCCCCTACTTCGGGAGGAACAACTATTGTGGGCACTTGTGAACCTCCATGCACCTTTGCTTGCGCATCTCCTTTTGCTGCCTCTCCTTCCACATGTACTTGGGCGTGTACTTGCACATGGCGTTGTTGTTGCGGCTGTGGTTGTTCAACACTTGTCAGATGAATTACAACAACCTGTGTTGATTCAGGGACATTGCTGCTACTTTCTTGCGATGAGCCAACATCACTGGTCGATGGTGATTGGAGAAGTACACTGACTGCCTCTGAAGCACTCAAGGGCTTTGACTTAAGTTGGCGTGGTGGTGGAGGCACTGAACCCAATGGAGCAGTGGTGCTGCTCCCAGCTTGGTCCCCAGCAGATCCTGCTGCTGCAGGCGTACTTTTTTTTTTGCTCCCAAAAAACGTGGCGGGTGGCACACCAGCCTCCTTGGTAACTTGCTTCTTCTGCTCCTTACTAGCAACTTTCTTGCTAGAGGAGCTACGGAGAACTTTTTTTGGGGCCATCTTCTTCAGAGCAGGTCAGACAGCAGGCCGCAGTTGCACGAATTGTAGAGTTGTCTGAGGCCAGACGTAATGTCGCGTGACGTTATGCTGCACACACACACCGCTGCAGGACTTCTTCCTGGCACTGGTGGTTCTCTTGAGTCTTGTGCACCTAAAAACAATGGAAGACAGAGGAACATCAGTTCAGTTATACACCACAAAAAAAATCGAAAAACACTGCAAAATCAGCACAATCCCATTCCATCCATGCCCTCCATGATGTTTAAGTTCAAGACAGCCCACAGAAAGACTAGGCCCATGCTAGACTCAAATACCCTGCCCTGGTGAAAAGGCCACAAGTACAGCCCCGAAAAACTAAAATCACTGAAAAATCAGCACAATCCCAATCCATCCATGCCCTCCATGATGTTTAAGTTCAAGACAGCCCACAGAAAGACTAGGCCCATGCTAGACTCAAATACCCCTGGTGAAAAGGCCACAAGTACAGGCCCAAAAAACGAAAATCACTGAAAAATCAGCACAATCCCAATCCATCCATGCCCTCCATGATGTTTAAATTCAAGACAACCCACAGAAAGACTAGGCCCATGCAAGACTCACTACCCTGGCCTGGGCATAAAGGTTGAAAAGTAGGCAAAATGGTTGCAGGCCTAACAACAAAGCCTGCATTCAAAATGGCCACTTGCCTCTCCCAGCACATGGCCAGTGCCTGTAGCAGCACTCAAAATGGCCACCAGCCACATGGCCTGTCCCTCCCCATGAACACCCCCAAAAATCGAAAAACACTGCAAAATCAGCACAATCCCATTCCATCCATGGCCTCCATGATGTTTAAGTTCAAGACAGCCCACAGAAAGACTAGGCCCATGCTAGACTCAAATACCCCTGGTGAAAAGGCCACAAGTACAGGCCCAAAAAACGAAAATCACTGAAAAATCAGCACAATCCCAATCCATCCATGCCCTCCATGATGTTTAAATTCAAGACAACCCACAGAAAGACTAGGCCCATGCAAGACTCACTACCCTGGCCTGGGCATAAAGGTTGAAAAGTAGGCAAAATGGTTGCAGGCCTAACAACAAAGCCTGCATTCAAAATGGCCACTTGCCTCTCCCAGTACATGGCCAGTGCCTGTAGCAGCACTCAAAATGGCCACCAGCCACATGACCTGTCCCTCCCCATCAACACCCCCAAAAATCGAAAAACACTGCAAAATCAGCACAATCCCATTCCATCCATGGCCTCCATGATGTTTAAGTTCAAGACAGCCCACAGAAAGACTAGGCCCATGCTAGACTCAAATACCCTGCCCTGGTGAAAAGGCCACAAGTACAGGCCCAAAAAACGAAAATCACTGAAAAATCAGCACAATCCCAATCCATCCATGCCCTCCATGATGTTTAAGTTCAAGACAGCCCACAGAAAGACTAGGCCCATGCTAGACTCAAATACCCCTGGTGAAAAGGCCACAAGTACAGGCCCAAAAAACGAAAATCACTGAAAAATCAGCACAATCCCAATCCATCCATGCCCTCCATGATGTTTAAATTCAAGACAACCCACAGAAAGACTAGGCCCATGCAAGACTCACTACCCTGGCCTGGGCATAAAGGTTGAAAAGTAGGCAAATTGGTTGCAGGCCTAACAACAAAGCCTGCATTCAAAATGGCCACTTGCCTCTCCCAGCACATGGCCAGTGCCTGTAGCAGCACTCAAAATGGCCACCAGCCACATGGCCTGTCCCTCCCCATGAACACCCCCAAAAATCGAAAAACACTGCAAAATCAGCACAATCCCATTCCATCCATGGCCTCCATGATGTTTAAGTTCAAGACAGCCCACAGAAAGACTAGGCCCATGCTAGACTCAAATACCCTAGGTGAAAAGGCCACAAGTACAGGCCCAAAAAACGAAAATCACTGAAAAATCAGCACAATCCCAATCCATCCATGCCCTCCATGATGTTTAAATTCAAGACAACCCACAGAAAGACTAGGCCCATGCAAGACTCACTACCCTGGCCTGGGCATAAAGGTTGAAAAGTAGGCAAAATGGTTGCAGGCCTAACAGCAAAGCCTGCATTCAAAATGGCCACTTGCCTCTCCCAGCACATGGCCAGTGCCTGTAGCAGCACTCAAAATGGCCACCAGCCACATGGCCTGTCCCTCCCCATGAACACCCCCAAAAATCGAAAAACACTGCAAAATCAGCACAATCCCATTCCATCCATGGCCTCCATGATGTTTAAGTTCAAGACAGCCCACAGAAAGACTAGGCCCATGCTAGACTCAAATACCCCTGGTGAAAAGGCCACAAGTACAGGCCCCAAAAACGAAAATCACTGCAAAATCAGCACAATCCCATTCCATCCATGGCCTCCATGATGTTTAAGTTCAAGACAGCCCACAGAAAGACTAGGCCCATGCTAGACTCAAATACCCCTGGTGAAAAGGCCACAAGTACAGGCCCCAAAAAAAAATCACTGAAAAATCAGCACAATCCCAATCCATCCATGCCCTCCATGATGTTTAAGTTCAAGACAGTCCACAGAAAGACTAGGTCCATGCTAGACTCAAATACCCCGGGTGAAAAGGCCACAAGTACAGGCCCAAAAAACGAAAATCACTGAAAAATCAGCACAATCCCAATTCATCCATGCCCTCCATCATGTTTAAGTTCAAGACAACCCACAGAAAGACTCAGTCCACCCACCACTGAGTACCCCTGGGCAAAAGGCCTCAAAAAAGCCCAAAAATCGAAAATTCCAAAATTTTAGTTGCAGCAACTGTAATGCCCCAAACAAACTTACTTGTAAAATTTCTAATCCAACAGTGATCCTCAAAAAGGCCTCAAATCCAAATATCCAGCAGCATCCACAAAAAGTAATCCTTCCAGCTCCAGATCCAAATGAAAAGTGACCAGGAGATGGACAAAGCACTGGGAGGAGCCTGCTGGACAGGAACAGGAAGTTGAAGACTGTGGGGCACTTCCTTCCTCCCACCCCCCCCCTCCCCAAAATGGACTCCTCGCTAAAAAAGTGCAGGCAAATGTCAACCTAAGGAGTTATTCAGATAAAAATCATCATTTCAAGGTTTATGCTGCTTGCTGGTGGATTTCTTGTGCAGAATTGCATATTTGATATTTTCGCTTCTGCGAGATTGTTGCTGCTCGCCGCATCTCAAATCTCGCAATTGCGAAGTACCGCGAGACGTGATCTCGCCGTACTCGCGTTGACAAAGTCTCGCTGTGCAAGTTGGCAAGCCGCGATGACGTAATCGCGCTCGCCAAATTCCCGCGGGATCACCCAGCAAGATCCAAAATGGCGCAGCACTCGCAAAATATCTAGAAAAACAACTCGGCAAACGATGATAAACGCCGCGCGCCGCAAAAATTGTATCACCAACGACGCGAGCCGCAAAAAAAGTCCGCTGCGTGCGAATTTGCGGATTTTGCGGGAAATTCGCAAATCTCGCGGATTGCGAATTTCCCAAAAATCCACAAAATCCGCGAGCGTAACGGATTTTCCGCCCATGCTTAGCCCCATTCTTCCCACATCTGACCTGCGCAAAATTTGCCTCGTGAAACCTCATCAGAATAGTTAGAAGTTGTGCCGGTATACCCAGTTCGAGGAGCACGGACCATAGTTTCCCCCGGGGAACTAAGTCAAAAGTGTCCACAAACACCATATAGAGGCTGCCACCCTCTATCCTCACCGTTTTCCAGAATAGTAAAGCTAGGCGGAAAATTTGGTCAATGGTGGAGGTGTTCTTCCTGAACGCTGCTTGGTACGGGCTAAGGATTACGTGCTCCTCGATCCAGTCCTGGAGACGATTTAAAAAAATTACTGTCACTTCAGTACTTTTTCATACATTACCTTTTGGTGTATGTGCAGTGTTTGGATACCTTCAAGTATGTGCTATAGAGAAATAGAATTCAGCAAAAATCACAATTTGGGTTTAGTAAACCCTCAAAATGTTACGTTGCGTTCTGTATGACCATTTCACAAAGTGCTAAACCCTTTTGTTTTCAAACATAAATGTTCCTTTTCTTTTACAAGTGTGGTAACATTGTGCTCGAAACATCCTTTTTTACAGGGGAAATACATAAGTGGGAGTACATCAAATAAAAAAAATAACTTTGGATGAATACAGAAGGAATGTAAAAAAATACGTATCTTAAGCCTGGGTGCTTTATTTATTAAAAAGGTTCATTTATTAGAAATATATTTAGAATTAATACCACATCAAAGAACAAAAAAGGAGCGGAGGCAATAATAACAACCTCAAATTGAAAGTTTCAAAGCTACCACCACTTCGATAGTTATTGCCAGAGAAATAAACAGATGCATCTGTTTAGCTGAAGATGTTCTGCTTTCGGTTGAGTTCTTTTTTTCACTTGTCACAACTCAATTCGGTGATATGGAAAATATGTGGAGGAATCCATGTCGGAGAAAAGGACAAAAAGGAGCTTGAGTTCTAAATGAATAGGGGGATAATGTATCTGGAAATCTGGGCAGCAAGTTGGCCAGAAAAGAGACTCCAGTGGGACAGAGGGCCTTGATGTTAGCTATTGTGTCTCTTCTAGTGTAGCCATAGATCTGACCTATTCATGGGGCACACGTCTAGCATGTTATCTGATTAGTGACAAGAGGGGTGAAACTGATAGCCTAGCATCGAAAATCCACTCATAAGCAACAAGAGACAGTATGAACAGTCACCACCAAGAGAAAATACAGAAATGACCTCATTTACTATTGAATATCGTGATTGAATCGTGTCCCTTTCCCCTCCCCCAGGATGCAGTGTTGAGTTCCAGAATACAGTATCTGATACCTGTGGTACCTACTCCTCACCCTGGACTGTGAGGTTTGAAGTGTCCATAATTTCCAGAATTTATCTTCTCCTTGGAAATCTGGTACATCTCCCCTGGATGCTCAGTGGTCCGCTAGGGGGTGAGGGGTGGAAAGGAGGGAGGAATGAGGGGGAGAAAGATTAATAAGAGGGGTACCGGGTGGAGCGAAGGGTGGGATTAGGAGGCGGTAATGGGATGATTTCAATCAATAAAAAGACAAATATGAATGGAGTGATATGATTTGGAATGTAATGTATCAATCCTTTTTTGTTTTAATACAGCCACTTTTCCTACAGAACGGGGTAAGTTTAATAATTGGCAATGAATGAATGGTTTTGTGTAATCTAATTATCATTTTAGAATTTGATTTTACAGTTTCTTCTACTTTCTCCTTACTTTCAGAGTGGACGTACATTAGATCCTGGGCAAGTGAGTACAAATCTTTCATATTGACAGTTGCAAACTCTTAACCCTGGATGGAGGTTTCCAGAAGTTGAGTTACAGGGAGAGCAATTATAATGCAGACATTGGAGAGTGTATAAATCATCTGGAGTCCAAGAAAGTCTTAAATAAGTGTTCAGTCTCATTTGAATCCATACTGTCATGGAGCGGTGGCCTAAATAATGTGGGGCGTTCTACGTTCAGTGCCCCAGGGATGCAACAGGTGTGTGTGTATATGTGTGGGTGTGTGGGTCTGCTTTCTGTGCACCCAGTGTATTTTGGGATTCCAGAGGTGACCATATAGGCGTGTGCTGTAACTTCTGTATTACAAATAGCATTAGTACACATATAGAATCATCGAGATAATAGGAGGCATGCACTAATTTGTAAAGGAGTGAGGTGACTTGCAGATGAGGGAAACAGTTTGTCTCTGCACATCCGCCAGATTATGGATGCTTGAATAGAGGCACAGATGCAGTCAGAAGGTGCACTCACTCTACCACAATGAGGTGACGCACTGTAAGATTGCCACCCCCCACCCCTCCCGACCCCTACCCTGCACAGGGTATAGGGGTTCAATGGAACCCCCAGACATCCCCCTTTAGGCGTGGTCAGTCACTCAGTGCAACTGCCTGAAGGTAGATCTCTGTCCTGCCTTTGAAATGTAGACCTGGTGCCTCCTGCAAGTGAATAAAGGAGTGGCTGCTACAAATAGTCCGTACGCGTTTCACAGATGTTCTACGCCTAAGTCAGCCACAAGCTTGTGTGCCCTGGGGCAGTGCAGTATATGTAATGGGGCACACAGTCCCTGTTTGCGCTCAGTGCCCCTTGTTTAAATATGTGGCCAGGCGCAAGCAGGGACATTGTGCTCCTTTATGTAGTGCTGCCCTAGTGGTCTCTACAAAGCCCCCGAGGAGGAGAGGAAATACAGGATCTTTTCACATGCGCCCAGCCATAAGCATTCTCGGTCCTGGATTAGTGACCCTTGGGAGTGTTGCAGGTCCTGCTGCTTTTACTGGACATTATGAAGGAGGGAGCACCTGTGTCCCTTGTGGCGAGATCTTGGCAGTCAGATGACAGGCACACACATCCCACTCTGTTTCTCAAACCCAGAGGTAGCTCACTTGTCATACATGCCAGACTACGTTAACCCAGGAGAAATTTCATTATTCTTTTTTTTTTCTATCTCAAACACTGCATTTCTGCTGAAATGATAATATATGTGTGTGGCAGTGTCTGGGGGTAAGAATAGGCGCTTTCGCTGATAATGAGAATTTCTAAGGAATAAATAATGCAACTTGTGAAACTGTGAATCATTGTCCTGGGTCAACCTTAATATGAGGGAGGACAAACTGTCTTGCAGATCCACCAAAGGTCGTAGGATTGTTGAAATGAAATGTAATGTTGCCCCAAAATCTGCGGGCGCTGATGCAAGGACGGGCCTTTAGTGGCTCCATGTTTTACTGTTCTTCAGTCAGCACATTTAGGGTAAGCTGTCCTTCTAGAGCTGTCTTTCCCTTAACTACCCATCAACTCACTGCCCTGCTTTTTTCTCACATATGAAGACACTTCTAGCTTCCCTTCCAAGTGACACTTCATAAATTGCACCTCTGGCTGCCTGTGCTCAACATGTTTACTCTGTTTTCACTGCACAAGGCAGTGAGCTACAACATTGAGGCCTCATCTGGCCCATGAACAGCTGTAAGATTGCCAATGTAAAGTGGTAGGGCTGCTGAAAAAGCCATAGGCCGCGTCCTAAACTGGGAAGGTTGGCAATTATTTCAAAATTTTTCAAGCTTTCCAAGTACCATGTACTTTCATGTGACAAGGTAAACTCAGAACCCAGTCTTCTCTCTAAGAATACTGATGCTCTCTTTTAAGAATTGAAGCAGGATACAAGTGACATACTTTTTCATTAGAAAAATCTTTGAATAGCACTTCAAATAATTATCCTCTTTTTAGGTTTCATTGATCATAGATGCCATTCGTAGAATTACTCAAGACTAGAAGCGCCGTTCAGAAGCGTTCTAATTCTATTCTCCTCTGATCTCTAGGAATTGCATAAACACTTGAATAAAGTACAGATGACAGTATTTTGATCACTGCAAATTCAATACAAAGACCTCACTGACCATGCATCCTATAGGTTGACCACTGTAACCTATTTGGGATCACTCAAGCCCCATTCCTTAATCAACACAAAAGAAAACCAGCAACTTTTCTTCTCCATGTCTCAAGCATAGAAATTGTTGGTGTCATCAATGTTATGTTATGTTATGTTATGTTATGTTAATAACTTTTATTAGGCGCACAGCTGCCCCAGCAAAGGGGCGTCCTGGCGCCTGATCAAGTGCCGCAACATAACAAATCGATGCTGGAAAGAGAGGGGATCAGTGAGCAGTAGGGAACAGATACGTTTTTATAGCGCGCCTGAAGAGAGTCAGGCTGTTCAGGGCACGAATATGGACAGGGAGAGAGTTCCACAATCCTGCTGCCAGAACTCGAAAGGAACGACCTCCCATCCTACTCAGTCTGAACCTGGTCTTAACCGCCAGATGAAGAGATTCCGACCTGAGAGTCCGCGTAGGAACATAGGGGGAGACAAGACCTGCAAGAGCAGGAGGAGAGGAGAGTTTCAAGATCTTAAATGTCAGACAAAGAGCCTTGAATTTGATTCTCTGTCTGACCAGCAGCCAGTGAAGAGAGATCAGGACTGCAGAGACAGAGCATCGTCTCGGAAGGCCAACAATGGCCCGCGCCGCGGCATTCTGCACCCTTTGTAGCATAGTAGCCTTTGCCTGATTCACTCCAAGCAGCAGTGCACTCCCATAGTCCAGCCGGGAAAGGATGGAGGCTTGGACCACCAGTTGCCGAGTAGGGGGGTCGAAGAATTTGAGGGCTGGTCTCAGTCCTCGCAGAATACCATAACAGGTAGCTGCAATCTTCTTTGTGTGGCTGGTAAAGGAGAGTGTAGGATCCAGCCAAACCCCCAAGTTCTTAACTTCGGCAGCTGGGATGGGAGTCACCCCCAGTTCTGGAGGCCACCACTGATCTCCCCAGAGTTCCGCCTGCTTCCCAAGAATCAGGACCTCGGTTTTTTTGGCATTTAACTGTAAGCAGTTAGTGCGCATCCAGTTTGCCACGGCTATGAGTCCTGCGCGGAATCTGGGAGCAGTCACCTCAGGGTCCCCACTGAGTGTCACCGCCAGCTGCGTGTCGTCGGCATACGATGTCATGGTTAAGCCACACTGTCTGACGACTGCAGCCAGCGGTTTCACATATAAGTTGAACAAAGTGGGGCTCAGCGCAGAGCCCTGAGGGACTCCCAGTCCCAATGGATGGAAGGAGGACTGACCAGGTGGAATAGCCAGAGCAGTTTCGGTGCTGTGTTGAGCACGAAACCCATTCTGGCTCTCGTCTAGAATATTATTTCAAGAGAGGTGGGCAGACAAGATGGAATTCACCTGTGCCTCAGTGACCTTGGCGGTCCAGGGCAGGAGGGAGATGGGACGATAGTTCTCAGGAAGCAGGGGATCAAGATTAGGCTTCTTCAAAATGGGGCTGACCACTGCCTGCTTCCAGGAGGAAGGGACCACGCCCTCAGTGAGTGAAAGATTAATCAAATCCAATATAGGCTCACGACAAAGGGGCGGGAGAAGTGAAAATAGCTCTGGCTTCAGCGGATCTAAGGGAGAGCCAGATTTAATTTTGAGGCTCAGAGTGTCAAAAGCCTCGACAGACATAACAGGCAGGGAGGACAGAGTTTCGTGGACCGTAGCCGTCACACCACTAGGCTCAACCCCGGGCACAGATGGCATAAATCCTCGGCAGATTGCCTGTACCTTCTCCACGAAAAAGGATGGCAAACTTTCACAGTGAGAGTCCGTGCAGATTGCTAGCGAGAGGGCCGTTTCCCCATCAGGTCTTTGAGAACCTTAAAAATTCATTTAGATGGGTTAGGGCTGCTCAGAAACTCAGAAGCATAGTATGCAGCCCGGGTTTGGCAGATTGCCCTATGGTAGATCTTAAGCTGGGCAAAATACAGAGATTTTAAAGTGGGATCAAAGGATTCCCTCCAGGCCCTCTCAGCTTGCCGGCATGTTCTCTTGAGCTCGGCAAGAGTATCATTATACCATGGGCTGCAAACATAGCATAGCTCTCTTGATTGATTGGAACTTGGATAAATTATTCCTCACAAACCAAGATAGATTCACTCTTCCCACCTGATTATTCCATCATAGTTATCAAGAAGAAAATCAGATGAAGGTGATTATAACCCTGCCTACAATGTGAATACATTGTACCAGAATCTCTCTCCACCTTTAGAAGTTTTATTGTGGTGCTTAAATCTAATCTCTCTGCATCCACAGGTTTGGATGTTATTAACTATCATTTTAGCGAACACTGAAGTCTCGACTGGGATTCCCTGGCATTGTCTCTCACTGGTTCTCCTCCCACCTTTCCAACCAACACTAATTTATTCACATAGTCCCCTCCAAAGCCAAAAAATCACTTTTACCGACCGAGTAAGTGGAGAAGTGTGGCTCACTGGTTAGAGCAGGCAGACCCTGAAGCAGAGGTCAGACCCGGGACCAGGGTTCAATTCCCGACGCGGCAGGGTCGTGAGCTCAAATGTCCATGGACTCGATAATTCTCGCTTCGGTGCCTGACCTAATCATGGGTTCACACTCTGCAACTCTGGGCATTAAGCTTGCTTAATCTCCACAACGGCCCCCCGCGGCGGGATGCCTGGCTTTCACCTTGGGGATGCCCTGTAGGGGCTATCTCACAGGGAAAAGCCAGGACGGGTTCCCAAGGCAAGCGCGGAGATACCTCTTTGGGGGTCGATTCAGTCGCTATATAAGAAACATAATAATAATAATAAAAGTAAGCCAGGACTCCATTTTGTCCCTAGTCATCCTCAGCTTCTACATGGAGCCACTCGGTGCTCTACTCACAGATAAGTTGTATATAAAAAAGGTATCCTGTAGCTTGAACTCCAAAGTTACTCAAATGACGAGCCAATGTATTGAATTCACAAGTTCGTGTGATTTATTCCACTTAAACTTTTTTCAGAAACGATAAATGCATTCAAATCATGTCAAATATCAAGGAAAACACAAAGTAATGAAACAATTGAAGATTACATAGGTTACATGAACATTTCATGAGTGTGCAAATAAATAACAAACATCAACATGTATTTGCTAAGTAACACAAATCCTGCAAAGTTGATAAAACATTGATTGCTCAACATAAGGCACCAGTCCTTGACTCATGTATGCTGTTTTAATGAGATCTGGACCTCATGACATTCTGGGATCTCTAGATGTTTGGGAGGTAGAATTGGGTCATGCCTTGACTGACAAGCATTGGACAAAGGTGGGCTTACAGACTTAAAAAGTGTCTTTAAATTATAAGCAGAAGTTGCTGCATTTTACATTTCTTCATCAGGCCTGTGTTACTCGGTCCAGGCTGCACCTGGTAGGACCCACTATTTCTGATGTATGACCTACATGTGGAGCGAATGGGGCAGGTTTTTGCACTTATGTCTGTGCCTTGTGATCTATGAATACTAGTGAAATATCCATAACTGCCGATCTCAGAAGGTTAATGATCATTTAACTATGGCACGCCAAGACGCATTTGCACGCTCTACAAAGATTTTAACATATACCAGATATGTGCTTAATTTAAGCCTGTGGTTTCTGGTGCTTGGCACAGTCACTTAATTTTCCACACCAGCGCTTGTGACAGTCTGTTACAGGGTGGCGCTGTCTGGCTAAATTAGAGATGACCACAACAAAGGTTAATTATGAATGCAATATACATTAAAAATGAGTAATACCTTCCACCTAAGCCATTCTGAATGTTCTCATTTGTAGGAGTGTGATGGTTAGCAGTTGTGTTGTTACTATCATTGACAGCATGGCGGGGCAATCTGTTGTGCAAGTCCCAGTGGCCTCCTAACGAGAACCCTGACACTTATTGTTTTACAAATTAAGAACTATTGGAGCAGTGGCATTTGGGGTTGTTTGAGGTGCAGCCTTTTAGAAGATGATTTTTATGGTATGCTGCAAACAATGCAAAAGACCTACATCTATGGGCTGGATACAAGCCCCAGTCCTTGACCACTCTGACTCGTTCAAGGCATGATCTACCTGAAAAAAGTTGAGGAAGCTTACTGTATGATTATTACTAGGTTGCAAAGCACCTCTAAAGAACAGCGCAGATCACAATACTGATCCCATGTGACAAGGCTCAAGGCTACCCCACTAACATAACATAACGTGTATCCGTAAAGCTCACATTCACCCAAGGGTATCTTGGCACTGAATAGCAGATGTTTATTGTTAACACAACTCAATGGTAATCATTTTGTCGACCTCCGAAGGATAAAAGACTGAGTGGGCCCACCAGGATTTGAACCTGGACCATGAGATTGAACACAGGCCCCTACAGGGGAGGATTTAGTCCCCTAAGCCACCAGGCCCACTAGATATGATATATATGAAGAATCAGTTTAGACCTATGCTTATTCTCTTTAAGGTCTTGCATTATGTGTGAATTATGTAATGGAATATTCTTTATGGCATTGTATTTCAAAATCATAAAGTTTGAAAAAAGAAGATATCAATACATTAAATTTGCACTCCAGTGACAGAATATTTTAGGCCCTCTTAAGAAAAAATAGTGAAGGGCATAGTTTCAGTGTCCATTTGACTGAAGAAAGAAAAGCAGATTGAGTTACTGAAAGGATATGGAAACAAAATCCTTCTGTTTGTCCTGCAAAAATGATGTCTTAACATATGAATTAGTATATATACTGTTTTAACAAGTTTCAAATTAATTAAAATCCACCATTCCTCCTCCCACCCCCCCATTTAAACCAGAGTTGAAATGCAAAGAATGTGTTACATTTTTTCACCAGAAAATTGACATTCAATATCCTTTCACTAAACTCTTCTTACGCTGCTTCACAGAACATCCGAATAGAACTGGTTGCCTTTAAATGCGATAACACCAATGCCATCTCAAATGGACAGCCCATCAGCTGGTCCCTTTCCAGATCTACTTGTAAAAGACATAAGTAATTCTAGCCATATTTCAGACTGTTATAAAGCAGGTTATTTAAGCTTTATTAAAAAATAACTCCGAACTCCAAGAGTATCCAAAAATGTTTATAATGTCAGGACTTCAATTCTTGCCGAAGCCCCGGAGAGTTTCTTGATGACTCAAATAACTTACCTCATATTTGAAAGTAACCTCCTGGATGAGTTTCCATCTGACCTATGACCAGGTTACAGTAAAGAAGCTAGTTCAGGATGCCTTCCCTATATTTGAATGGTGGGTCGTGTTATTAGTCTCTTTAGCTAGGCTCCAGCTTTGCTATGGTCAGTCATAAGGCTCTACTTTCACACTAAAAGATTTCATATATTTACATTGTACAGTCCTGAGTTTTTTCTTCTCTTCTAGGATGAATCGCTCACAGCACATAAAAGTTAGCCTCTTTCTTGGCCCATTTCTCTCACAAAAAGTTCCTCAAGATTTTATTTTTCACTTTACCCTGCAGTCATATTATACCACTAATGCGCCAATGAGACATATTATATGTGAAGATGTCCTCACTCTTTGGCATTTCAGAAACTTCAGCTCTCGATGGCTCTCAATCATCTCTAACTAAACCTACAAAGAAGTGTATACTTACTTGTCTCCTCTTACCAAACATGGCTTGACTACCTCTCCATCTTGGACTGTAAACGTCACATCATTTAATGTCTGAAGTACCTTTGCTCATTTGCAACAAAAGATTATGATATTTATTTATAAGTGGATGATAATGAAACATCTACTAAAAACAGTTGGATAGCCTGCTCTACCACATTTCACATTCCCTGCATCATTTATAGGTCAGGGGATGCTGGTTTTCATGATGGCAGAGCCACCGCCTGCTCTACTGGGAAAACTCTTTTAGCAGAGGTACCGCTGGTGGACATGCCGTCAGAAGGATTGGTCTAACAAAGACTGGGGCCATCACACACTACTTAAGGCCATGTCTAATCTTCCTACTACTACTAAACAAAGAGAGAGTAAGGGTATAGCTGGTCACTCTCGTACCCCCAAGAATTATTACAAAAACAACTGGAGAGTGATAGAACAAGCCACACTTAAAAGGAAATTAAGGTGGGAAAAAGAAGTAGACAGTAGGTGAAGGAGAACCAAAGAAATGTTTTTTAAGAACCCTCACTCACCACCTAGTGGTGACATGCTTCATCACTGGGTTCCCACTGAAAAGACCTAGCGTCTTTTCAGTGTGCTACAACGCCTGTTTTTTGCAGCGGAGCTGGTTGTTTGTGAGTGTTGAGGGTGCCAACGAGAAAAAACCAAAAAGTGCTATGTGAGTGCAGATTAAAAAGTGCATAGTTGTGACAGTAAACTATTTTATTCAAGGTCCAACTAGCACTAATAAAAACAAGGATAAGTGGAAACTCAGAAAAGGTATCTATAATTAAAGACACCTAGTCCACTGGACTAGGTGTCTTTAATAATAGATACCTTTTCTGAGTTGGACCTTGGTTCTCCTTCACCTACTGTCTACTTCTTTTTCCCACCTTAATTTCCTTTTAAGTGTGGCTTGTTCTATCACTCTCCAGTTGTTTTTGTAATCTTCCTACTAGCCAAACAAAGGCGACCAGCACATTTTGTGCTCCTTTTGTATGAAAGTATCTTCGCTGTGTGCCTGTGTGGAAGATATTGATACTGTGTGACACATGGTGGCACCATGTAAATTGGTTGGTCTGTAGTCGGTGAGCAGTCTATCTAAATGCACACACATTGTGGACTCTTGATAACAGAAAAAAAAATCCAAACAATTTTTATTGGTTTCAGTAATAAATAAGTACACGTCATTGCAGTTACAATGAAACTCTCTCCTCCAATCAGGGCCAGTAGCCAAAATCGATGTCTCACACATTTGTAATCTTCCACTATGTGTCCCACCCATACACCCCTCTCATTGCAGTTGGGTTGTGTGAAGTGAGGTTCGCCCCACTAATCCTAGATCCCTGCCCCTAGTGGGTCTTTCTCCCTGGAAAGCCACATGTCTGAATTAGCTCTGACTCCCTTGCCAGCATGCCTGCCAACCACCTGATTTGTAATGTTCGTGTGGGCAGCCTCTCACCTAATTTACCTCTTGTTCCTTGAGAGGACAGTGGTCCGTTCCCCTTCTAGCCCAGTCTTGAATGGTCGGGTCCTCCCTGGAGATACACCGGCTAGCTCTGTTGTGATTGGCCACCATACATCCAATTCCCAATGTCAGTCGTTCTCCCAGGTGCCGCCTCCCTGTTTGACCACACCTAGCAGTGCCAGTTTAGGGGTGAGGTGCACCCACCTGCTTGAGGCCAGGCCAAGTTCGCTGCCAATTCCTTCCCAATATTGTGTGACCCTAGGGTATTCCCAAATCATGGAAGAAGGTCCCAGTGTCCATAAGGCTGTGGCGGCACCCTGGGTCCGACTGACCACACATCATCCACAGCTGCTCCAGGTTGTAATAGGCTCTGTGCAGATAATGCAGCAGTATAAGACAGAAGTGTGCTTTCCTACACTCATTGTCCTCCAAGACACAAGGTCTGCTTGCCATTTTTCCCTGAGGCTAGACATCTGATCAGGGTTGTTACCCACCAGGGAGAGAGAGGCCTGCGAACTCATGTGCTCCGATAGACTCCAACACCAGTCGGGTATCAAGCACGCTTAGTGAGGCCAACATGCTTTGCAGCTGCAAAAACCTATAAAACTGGGAATTGTGCAACTTGTATTCTCCCTGGAGATTGCGAATGGGATCCTGCCCACCCATTCCCCAGTTTGGAAAGCCCTACAATGTCCCATTTCTTGAAATTGCAGGCCCTGCTCAGAACCCCCCCCCCCCCCCCCCCCCCCCCCCAACCAATCTCCTACCCAAAGTGGCGTCTCCTGTTTGGATGTTATATACCACCTAATTAGTTGCAGCATGTCTCGTTACGCCCTGAGCGTCACTTCGAGTAGAGCCGGTATTGCCCTAGCAGTGTACAGGTCAGTGATACTCAAAGTACGGCCCAGGGGCCACACAAGGCCTACTAACCTTTACATGTGGCCCCCTGATCAACTGCAGCACTAGGCTGCTTTTCACTGAAAACAGCAGTTATATTAAAAAGATGTTAATATACAGGCAAACCTATATTTAAAGGTTAATTGAAGTTTTAAAAAAGTAAGTTACTAGGTTGTCCTGCCCCACTTAACTTTAGAAACGTCTTCATTTTCAAAGCTAACTTGCAGCAAAAGTGTAAAAATACGATACCGTCTCTTCAAAATTCAAAATGTGTATTTTGTAACACACAATTTGGTAAAGTGGGGAAGCTGGGATTAATCTAAGGCTTTCTGGTTTCACATGGCGCAATTCAGCCACTAAATGTGTATGCGTCGCTTCCCCTATACCCGCCTTACTGCACCCCCTCCTTCCGAATTTGCCACGCACCTGGTATTAATGGGGCTCTCGTCACATCACAGACCAAACTTTGTGGCCCTTGATAAAATGTTTGTGAGTACCGAAGGTATAGGTAGTGGTGTACCCTCTTCTCCCTGAATTCCTCTAAGTCCAGCCGATGCACTGGGAAAAGTCAGCCGTTAATCATCAGGAGAAGAGCTGCCCAGTAATAGAACACAGGAAAAAAATGTTTTGTTAAAATGAGCACTACTGAGCCCTGCAGGGATCCCAGCAGCAGAATATTATCTGTCAGATGGTTTTCTGCTTCAGAATGTTAAACATTTGGTGAGAGCCAGTAACTCAGTGCTCCTGTTCCCAAACTCCTCAGCTCAGAGGACTTCCACCTCCACTCACTCCCGATTCAGTTGTGAGTAATTACATAGTAACCTGTTACTCACAGACTGCAATACTGCACCATGGATTGCGTTTTGGGAAAAAACCGTGACCATGGATATACACTGTTATGATTACTGTGTTTAAAGGGGGTGCTGCTGACATGGGGATGACGTCAGTCGAGAGTTATGCATCAGGATTGAATGAAGCTCTCTTGCTGCTGCAGCGACCGGCTGAGTATGAGTGATGGGTTTGTTGCAGATGGTGGATTTCTGAGCTCTCATCTCTGTTTCTGTGTCTTTCAGCTGCGGTGACCCTGGATCCGGACACTGCTTATCGGAGCCTCGTCCTGTCCGAGGAGGGAAGGAGCGTGAGTCACAGAGACATAAAGCAGGATCGGCCCGACACGCCCCAGAGATTTACTACATATTCTGATGTCTTGGGGACCCAGAAGCTGAGCTCTGGGAGGCATTACTGGGAGGTGGAAGGGGGGGACAAGACTATCTTGACCGTGGGGGTGTGTGACGAGGCTGTGAGCAGGAAGGGGCAGAACACACCATCACCTGAGAATGGATACTGGACAGTGTCTCTCAGCGATGGTAAATATGAAGTTAACACCTCCCTTCTCACCCCCTTGTTCCCCAGTGTACCCCCCAAGGCTGTCGCTCTCTTCCTGGACTATGAGGCGGGCAGGCTCTCGGTGTACAATGTGAATGACCGGTCTCTGCTCTTCACCTTCTCCGGGGCATCCTTCCCCCCCACTCTGCGGCCCTTCTTCAGTCCAGAGACTAACGATGAAGGGAAGAATGCGGGGACGCTGCGGATCCTGCCGGTGACACAAGACTGAGAGCAGCTGTCAGCAGGGCCGGGTAAAAATGTATTCTGGTGCTCACTACCATTCATAGCGTGCAGTCAGCACACTTCTATCCAGTGCCACCCACCAAATACAGCCATTTATTTCTATGCATTGTTTAAGATGGTAGAAATTCACATTAGAACAGCAGTATAGTTTCTATATCGACCTCGGTTTGCATCTCAATTCTCCACTATACTGAAGAGGAGTGAAGGAATTTGTTTCAGAAGCATTGCTGTGCAGGGACAAGCATATCATCTTTGTTCTTGAGTGTGGCTGAGCACTGGCCAGTTAGTACAGTGGAATGTGCATTTCTCCCCAACCAGGGACAAAGCTGTGAGCGAGGATACTGCCCACACGTGTCAGGAGCCTTGGTCATTGAATCCCTCCCGAAGATCCTGTCCAGTATCAAGGAGAGCTAAAAAATGACATGTTTACCTCTATTGTTTTTGTTTTTTTGATTAGGAAATTATCTGGATATTGCCTACATCATCTCAGTAGAATGGACGCCAGTAATACATTTGTTTCCTTTTAATATTATTCTAACAAAAAATATAATTGTCATTCAAAATGCTGGGTGATCAACTTTTCAATTGTGATTTTACACCCACCTTTTGCCAAAGTTAGGCTTGTAGCCAGATGTATATTTTTGGGGGGCATGACCCCCCTACAAATGACAACAACATAAAAGGTTATATTTTGTTATGCAATACACAATCACTTACTTGCACGGTAGGAAAGGTGCGGGCACGTTTAAAGGTTCACTCTTTTTTTTCTATTAATTTGCTTATCCATCGGATATTACACTGCAGAAAGACTTTTGTTACTTATGAGTGACCACGATGCTATGATCTTGATTGTAACTCTTGGCCTCCCCTAGCAGAAATGTGATCTAACTATTGTACTCTGCTCGACTACACCCGTAACATTCGTCAAGCAGACATACTGCATTTTTATTGCATTACACTGCTTATGTAGATCGATATGGAACTTCTGCAATGTATATGCAAAATTTAATAAAAATAGATTAAAAAAAATTAAAGGTTACATTTTGTGTCTTAATGACTTGGTCTCTCCTCCTGTACATCTCGCTTTAATTTATCTTCCTTTACTTTCTTATATTATGTTCCTTTCTTCTCTCACCTGTGTTTGCCTTTACTCCAGCTTTCTCCTCCCATTTCCCCCAGTAGCACACCTTTGTTCTGCACTACTTCTCTTCCTCTGTTCCTGGCCCTGGGTATTCTCTCACCACTTCCTCTCTTCTGTCCCTCACCCCCTACCTTATTGTACTAGTCTTGACTCTTGTTAAGCACTCGCATTTCTTTTCAACTAGGCTCCCATTATAACGTGTTGTCAGTCCGCATGCGTGTATATGGACTTCACAATACCCAACATATAGTCAAGAGAGGCCTTGACGATATGTTGGTACTTCATAAAGTGGAGTTGACAGAAGTGCTGTTACATATTAAATCTTCAGTATTATGGTAGAACACACTATATAAGGCAGATACATGATTAGATGCATACTGCTGATTACCCTGTTACCTCACTACCAAGCAGGTAGGTTGTTAAACTGCTGAATGAAACTCTGGTCTTTGGCCTTAGATCTCCAACAATTGATGTGCTTCCCAACAGTAAACAGCCATTACAACGCGGCTTTAACACAGCATACCATTACATCGCATGCGTTACATTGCAATGTTTTGGCAGAAAAATCCATTTGAAATGTCCAATGCAGTTTTATATTTTTACACACTATATTGTTCATTAGTGCTGCGCCATGCACATTTTGTACAGCAAATGTGCATGTAGCAGTGTTCAAGTGTCTGTAATCTAACACTAAGCGATATGAATAGTCTAGTTTTATGATAGAAAACAAGGGTGTTAGACCTGGCACCTTTTGGCGTGATTTCCCTTGTCTTTTTGCTTCTGTTTTTAGACTGTGTGCCAGATTTCGGGTTTGCTGGTTTTAGAACTCTGGGCACTTTCCCACTGCTAAACAATACTAAAGTGCTAGTGCTTTCTGTCTTAAATGTTCTGAAAATCGGTTCTTCCATAAATGGCACATTTAATTTACCTGTACGTCCCTAGTACAGTGCACTATATGTGCCCAGGACATGTAAATTAAATGCTACTAGTGGGTCTGCAGCACTGATTTTGCGACTTACTCAGTAGCCCCTTAAACATGGCTGAGGTATGCCATTGCAGAGTCTGTCAGTGAAATTGTAAACTGCCATTTCGACCTTGCAAGTTCAACCACTTGCCAGGCCCAAACCTTCCTATTTATTATATTTATGGCACCCCTAAGGTAGGCCGTAGGTAGCCCCAACTGCTGGGTGCAGTGTACTTAAAAGGTAGGATATGTACTTTTAAGTTTTACATGTTATGGTAGTGAAATACTCTTATATTCGTATTTCACTGCTACAAGGTCTATCTCTCTCATAGGTTAACCTGTCGTGTGCCTTGAAACATATTTCAAATGTAAAATCCCTTTGGGAGCTGATAAAAAATTTAGTTTGGTTTCTCTGAACTCGCAATGTAAAAAAATCATCTTTTAGTGAAGTTGTTTTTTAAATTGGTAGCCTGAAAATGCCACTTTTAGAAAGTTGCTCACCCCTCCACTGGATTGAAGCTAGCCTGACTGATGAAGGGTGATGCCCTGAAACTGGTCCCACGATGGTGGTTTCCGGTCCAGGAAGGACCTGGCTTGGCAGTACAGGCTGGACTGTTCCCACAAGGTAAAGGGTCACGACTGATTTGCATATTGCTGAGTCCAAACTGGGGTGGTGGGGTGAGCAAATGAATGATGGATCTAACCCAGATCCTTGTGACTGGGGTAAATGTTTGCATTGTCCAGCATTCCGTCCATCAATTGTTTCTTTTGTATATGTCGCCCGAAGTGGGAAGGGTATGCCCAGACGTGGGTTTCATGCTCACTACACCACTGGATTGAAGCTAGCCTTGCTGACAAAGGGTGATGCCCTGAGACCAGTCCCAGGATGCTTGTTTCTGGTCCAGGGAGGACCTGGCTTGGCAGTTCGGGCTGGACTGTACCCACAAAGAACAGGGTCAAGACTGATTTGCATATGGCTGGGTCCAAACTGGGGTGGTGTGGTGAGCAAAAGAATGATGGATTTAACCCAGATTCTTGTGACTAGGGGTGAATGTTTGCTTTGTCCAGCATTCTGTCCAACAATTGTTTCTTTTGCACTTTTAGAATGTTGGCATTTTCTTGCTTAACCTATCTGTACATCTACCTGTCTCTACAATACATGTCTGGGTTGGATGATAGTTGGGCTTTGTGAATTCACTCTAGACACTCGCACACAAAGGGAACTGAGGTGTGCCCTGCGTATCGCCTTCCTGAGTGGTTGGAAGAACTAATACCTGCACTTAAATAGGGATTTGCCTGTCCTCACACAAAGGATTCCTGCCCTCATGTAGTGAGTCTTGAGCCAGGGCAAAGAAGAGCAGGGTCTTGTGCACTACAACAACTTTCCTTTGAAGTTTGTCAACTGGAAAGGGCAACATTGGCAGTGGACCTCTGACATCATAACTTAGGAATACTTCTGGACTGAGGACATTCTGCCAAGAAGAAGAGCTGGATTGCTGTTGGGAGGAACAGGCACTTTGCTGCGTTGCAGTGAAAGAACTGGACTTTGCCTTCCACATCCTGCTTTCCAAGTTTCTCCAAGGGCTTGAGTTGAGTGTGTCTCCTCTTGGAAGTCTATGGTATATCAAAGACTTCATCCACATCTTATTGGCAGCACTTGGACTCTTATTGCTGTAAGTCCTGAGTTGTCTAGAAGCACCAACACCAGTCCTGAGCCCTTGGTACTGTGTGTTTGTGCTGAAACACCAAGAAAAGCAATCCCGACACCATCATCGACTCTGCTGCCTGCACCGATGCCATGGTCACTGCTCATGAGGAGCACGGCGCATTGATCGCGCAGCCCAGATTTTCATTGACATCGGTTCACGCGTCATTGATGCCGCTGCGTGCACCGAAGCCGAGAGCACCGCTCGAGAAGAACACAACGCATCTTGATGACATCGCTGCCCCTGGTTTGTCAACACCAGTGCCATCAACTATGACTTCGTCTCCAACGCTGCTGCCTGCACCGTGGCTGAGGGCACCACTCATGTAGAGCACGATGCATCGCCTCATCACCCATCCCAGCCCCAGGGCTGCCGACGACAGCGCTTCATCACCGATGCCACGCCACTTCCTGCACCGAAGCTGTGGTCTCCGCATGTGAAGAGCATGATGAATCAACCGCGACAACATCTGCGGCCTGCCAGCGCTCCAGACCTCAACTCTGCAACAAGTTTTACTTCAAGGACTCAACAGCTTCTGGAACCAACGTATCATGATTTGAGCGACACCTCAACTGGGCACTTCTTCACAAGGCCCCGGAGGCCTCTTCATCTTCCAAGTTACTGGACATGTGCATAATATATGGCGCCTGCGCCACCCTGATGCCCGCGAGAGTTTGTTCGCTTCTTCGGCGCATGGTTCGTGGTCCTGCATTGATTTTTGGACAACCCCGATGTTGATGGGATCTACTAGTGCAGCCTTTTGACAGGGGGGAGCTTTGAGGCTCTGGATCTTTGTCTCTATTACCTATATTTGCCCTTTATTGGCACTTCCTGCAGCGCTTCCAACCCCATGTGGCTATTGAAGCAGATGCTGTCCTTCCTACTCCGGTGCAGGCGATGGTCCTGTCGGGAGGCTCGGGTGGGCCCCGGACTGAAATAAACCCTCTGTTGTGTACGTCATGGGCATGGCGGGCTCTGGCTGCTCCCCTTGTATGCTCCCCTTCTGCCCATTGCGTCTCATCCGGGGGTGTCGGCGGCGCGGGAGCCCTCCGCTTTGAGGGAGCTTGCAATGGCGGGCATCGCCAGGGTGGGGGATCTGTACAAGGAGGGTCGCTTTAAGACCTTTGGTGAGGCACAGAATGGGGTGGATGGTAGTTTCATGTTTAATCCCTGTTCCTGTCCCTGTGTGGGTAGATGGAAGAGAGGGAGTGTGGAGGAGGAATGGCTTGCTCGGGAGGGTGGTTATCCCCTGAGTGTAGTGTGTGTGTCTGGATTCCCCAGTATGGTAGGATCCTGTGGTGGCAGCTAAAATATGTCCAGTGTGTGAAGTCCCATTCTCAATTACCAGAATATGGTGCCTGGTTCTCAGTAAGAGGGGTACAGGTTGAGAGTCAGAGGCAGTGCGGAACTTTCTCACCAGTCTGGAGGGGGAGTGTGTGGATGAGTGGTAGTTGAACTAGAGGAGTTGGTGTGAGGTTTTTTTTAGGAGCTTGCACGGGAGGTGTACCTCTGGTGGTGTGCAGGAGGTCCTGCAGAGGCACTGGATAAGAAGGTGGACATCTGGCAGTGTGCTAGATGTCTTGCAGAGGCATTGGGAAGTGATTCTAAAAGTAGTGGCTTGTGTAGAGTGAGTGTGGGACGGTGTGTCCCACGTTGGCCCGAAACCCTGTCTCAGGGCCTGGAGGTTTCCCTAAGGGAGCGCCAGGTATGGGGCCTAGGCTGTACTTACAGGTCATTTGAGGAGGATCTTCGTGTGTCTAGAGGACGGGGAGTGTCTGTAACCAGAACTCCGGCGGTCCTAGTGTTGGGCAGTACCGCTCCTAAGTGGAGGGTGCAGAAGTCCTGGTTCGCTGGGCATTTGACCGCCTAGAGTGCTTGACCATTTGTGGGGCCTCTGGAGGTCGTTCCCTTGAGGAGGGGGGAGGCCAGGTTCAGGTTCAACCTGATCTGGAGGGAAGGGCATCTGTAATCAGTGTCCTGACCGGTTTGGCTTCCAGGGGTACCGCTCCAAGGTGGGAGGGTGCAGAACGCTGGAAGGGGGTGCAGAGGGACGGTGTCCTTGTCTCTGACCCCGGTGTAACCTGCGGGTTTAGATCCTAGGTTGGGAGATTAGGAAACTTCCAGGTCAAGAAGGAATCTCTGCCAAAGTAGATGAGCTGAAGAGACTGAGGGGGCTGTCCTTGCTGTGTGATCTGGGGCTCATCTGCAGTTTGTTGTTTACACTAAGGTAGAGGAAAGGGGACTTTGCTGTGTGCTGTGTCCCCCCCACCTGCTTGAAAGGGGACTTTGCTGTGTCCCCCCACCTGCTTGAAGAGGAACTGTGCTGTGTGCTTTGTACCTCAGAAGTGAAATAGTTTCCAGGTGGTAGATCAGTGATGGAGTGAGGTCCTGATCTGGTAGGAGAATGGTGTTCTGGTAAGTGCTTCCCTGTGAGGGTGCGGAAACCCAGAAGTAGAGGTAGGGTGGGGCATTCTTGCCCGTGACCTCTGGTCAGCCTGAGGGTGTGGTCCCTAGGTTGTAGGATCAGTGGTAGATGTAGCTACACTGAGAGGGAGAGTGGAGAATGGCTATTGTGTGCATGGGGTTACTGCCCCCCACTCTGTGGATTGGTCAGGACTTGTGATATTTGGATGGCCTAGGGCCTGGTCCTGGCCGTGGACAGCTAGAGAGTATCAGTGGGGTATCCTAGTGGTGCCAGAGAGTTATTGTTTGGAGGAAACCATGTTGGTTCAGAGTGGCGAAAAACCGGAGGGTGTCCCTGCCGTGCGGGTCTGTGTCCGTGTTTTGTCGTCCAAAGCAGGGAAGCCCATCAGTGGAGTGATTGGTCTACCCTGCGTTTTGGCTGGAAGGGGGTTGTGTTGGACCCGGCCCTTTTGGCAGGTTCACCCCGAGACTTTTGCTTTTTTCTAGCCTGTTTCTGTGACCTGGTGTTGGTGATGTTAGGCCTCTGCGCACTTTTTCACTGTGGTACAGTGTAAAGTGCGTGAGCTCTCTGTGTATGTGTGAGAGTGACCTGCCCTCCCATAGGAATGAATGGGGAATATGTATGCCCATGGTAGTTCCTGATGTGTGGGGAGTGCAGGGTCGAGTTTGGTATGTGCGAACTCGTGAGATTGAATGCTGCGCAATGATATATGTGGCATGATTGTGTCTAGTGTAGAAGTGCCACTTTTAGAAGTTGGCATATTTGTGTAATTTGTGTCTGGCGTGTGATTGGCTGGTGAGCCTGGCTCCAAGAGTCTAGGAGGGTCTGCCCCGGTGGTGAATGGAGTGTTTAGCATGCTGATGTGAGGGGAGGGGTGCACCTGGGTCTGAATAGGGCTGGGCTTTCCCCACACAATGCTGGCTCCACCCACTGTGGTGCGTCCGATGTCCCTAGCCTGGCCTGTGAAAGGAGTTCCCTATAACCAGTTGTAGCTGGTTCTCACACTGCCTGCACCCTGCTAGACAAAGGATTTTTCTGTATAAAAAGGGGCTGTGCCCCTTTACAAAATGTTCTTGTTTCTGACTTGAATCCTGCCAGGGGCGTGCTGCTGCTTGGGCTCAGGGGAAGGCTTGCCTCCCTGGGCCCTGTCCAGCCCCTAGATACCTGATGGACTTTTCTTTTCTGGGAGCTGCTGTGCTCCACCTTATGTCCTGGACTGCTGAGGTCCTGGACTCCTGAAGGACTTTGTTGTTTTATTTTTGCATCTAGCACTTTGGAGCGCTTTATTTCTCCCCCAGCGCTTGAGAGCGCTTTATTTTTACTTATTGCACTGGGAGCGCTTTACTTTGCCTCCAAGCGCTTAGTAGCGCTTTTGTTATGTTATGTTATGTTAATAACATTTATTTGGCGCACAGCTGCCCCAGCGAAGGGGCGTCCTGGCGCCTGATCAAATACCACAACATAACAGGTCAAAGCTGAAAGCAGAAGAATCAACTAACAGCGGCGAACAGGTGAGTTTTGATGGCGCGTCTAAAAAGAGTGAGGCTATTTAGGGCACGGATGTGAACAGGAAGGGAATTCCAAAGGTCAACCGCCAGAATACGGAAAGAGCGTCCTCCCATCCTACTCAGTCTGAACCTAGGCTTAATCGCCAGATGGTGAGATTCAGACCTGAGGGACCGCGTGGGGACATACGAAGAAATAAGGCCCGCAAGGGCGGGAGGAGAGGAAAGCTTCAAGATGTTAAATGTCAGACAGAGAGCCTTAAATTTGATTCTCTGTCAGACCGGGAGCCAATGAAGGGAGGTCAGGACAGTGGAGACGGAGCAACGTCTCGGAAGGCCCACAATGGCCCGTGCAGCAGCATTCTGCACCCTCTGAAGCCTAGTAGCCTCAGCCTGATTAACTCCAAGCAGCAGAGCACTCCCGTAGTCTAGCCGAGAAAGGATAGAGGCCTGAACCACCAGTTGCCGCGTGGGGGGGTCGAAGAATTTGAGGATAGGTCTCAGTCCTCGCAGAATACCAAAACAGGTAGCTGCTGTCTTCTTAGTATGACTGGTAAAAGAAAGATTGGAATCCAGCCGGACCCCCAGATTTTTAACTTCGGCCGCTGGAATTGGGGACACCCCCAATTCGGGAGGCCACCACTGGTCTCCCCAAAGTTCCGCCTGCTTCCCTAAAACCAGGACCTCGGTTTTCTTAGCATTAAGCTGAAGGCAGATGTTACGCATCCAGTTAGCCACAGCTATAAGTCCTGCACGGAATCTGGGCGCATTCACCTCAGGGTCCCCACTGAGTGTCACCGCCAGCTGCGTGTCGTCGGCGTACGATGTCATGGTAAGGCCACATTGCCTGACGACAGCAGCCAGCGGTTTCACATACAGGTTGAACAGTGTGGGGCTTAAAGCAGAGCCCTGAGGGACTCCCAGACCCAGAGAATGAAAAGAGGACTGGCCAGGTGGAATGGCTACTTTGAAAAACCGGTCCGAGAGGAAAGAGCGGAACCACTGAAGAGCCTTCCCCACAATACCCACTTCCTCCAAGCGCCGCATCAGGATGTCATGAGACACCGTGTCGAACGCGGCGCTCAGGTCTAACAATAGGAGCGCCGCAGTCTGCCCCGCATCCAGCACTGATCGCAAATGCTCGGTCATGAAGAGCAAGGCGGTCTCAGTGCTGTGTTGTGAGCGAAACCCATTTTGACTCTCGTCGAGAATATTATTACGAGAGAGATGGGCAGATAGGGTGGAGTTCACGTGTGCCTCAGTGACCTTAGCGGTCCAAGGCAGGAGGGAGATGGGCCGGTAGTTCTCCGGGATCAAGGGGTCTAGATTGGGTTTCTTCAAAATAGGGCTGACCACAGCTTGCTTCCAGGAGGAAGGAACCACGCCCTCACTGAGGGAGAGATTAATCAGATCCAAGATGGGCTCACGACAGAGGGGCGGGAGAAGAGAAAAAAAACTCCGGCTTCAGCGGGTCTAAGGGAGATCCAGATTTAATTTTGAGGCTCAGAGTGTCAAATACCTCGTTAGACATGGCCGGCAAGGAGGACAGAGTTTCAGAAACTGAAACCTTCACATCACTAGGAGCATCCCCGGGAACAGATGGTATAAATCCTCGATAGATTATCTGCACCTTCTCCACGAAAAAGGATGCCAAGCTTTCACAGTGCGAGTCCGTGCAGATTTCTTGCGAGGTAGCCCGTTTCCCCATCAGGTCTTTGAGTACCTTGAAAATTAATTTGGAAGGGTTAGGGCTGTTGGAGAACTCAGCTGCGTAATACGCAGCCCGGGTTTGACAGATAGCTCTGTGGTAGATCTTAAGCTGGGCAAAGTACAGAGATTTTAACATGGGATCAAAGGATTTCCTCCTGGCCCTCTCAGCTTGCCGGCAGGTTCTCTTAAGCTCGGCAAGAGTCTCATTGTACCAAGGACTGCAGGTTTTGGCGTGACATTTAGATCAACGCAGGGGTATAAGAGAATCGAGGGCAGTAAGGACCCAGTTGCAAAACTGTTCGTATCCCTGTTCCACATTCTGCAGTTTGCCTAGGGGCTGTGCCTCCAGTATCCTAACAAAGTCCTCCAGCTTGAGTTTACGCCAATTGCGCTTTAGGATCTGTTTATCCACAGGTTTCAGTTGTGGATTATCTAAGGGACATGACACTTTAACCAACATATGGTCCGTCCAGCCCAACGCCATCGGGTCAGATGTTCTAGCCCGGGCTAAGGTGGTAAAGAAGGGGTCCAATATATGTCCTCCTATATGGGTGGGGGACGTGACTAGTTGGTTAAGTTGCATCGCTTCAAGGTCCGCTAGCAAGGAGCTGATGGATAGAGATGACGTCTGATCAAAATGTATGTTTAGGTCACCTACTATGTTGAAGTTAGAAAAGCTAGGAGCCAGCGAGCTAACCACATCTACTAGAGCGGTCTTGAAGGTGGTGTCATTCCCAGGTGGACGATAGATAAGCAAGCCACTAAAGGTGAATTGATGACTAACCTTTACCTTAAAAGAGGCGCTTTCACACATTGGAAGATCCTGAGCCTTCCACTCAGCCGGGAAGCAAGATTTAATCACCATGGCTATACCACCTCCCCGAGTTGCGCGGTTCAAAGTAAACACCGTATAGGTAGAAGGGAAAGCCAGGTTGATGATGGCTGTGTCAGCATCCTGTAACTAAGTTTCGGTAAGAAAAATGATATCAGGAGAGTCCGTATCTATCATGTCCCGGAGTGACTGATAGTGCTTGACCGGAGATCTAACATTCAAGCTCCATATATTAAGTGTTCGCTCAGTACAATCTATATGAATGCCGCGGGCAGTCCCTTCAGCAGGGCGCACCCCAATGTGTGAGGCCAGAGAGAAACAGCCGCAGACGCAGTCATAAGGTCCCGAAAGAGGAAGTAAAGGGACATGGTTACACACCGGAAGACTATCTCTTATGGAAAGGATAGCAGCACGATCGTACCTGAGCGTCGCGATGTTACACATGATGGAAAAGTGGCAGGAGGCCAGAGTCCATAGCCCGCACCCGCTACCTCGACGCGGACGAGCGCAGACGGGCACGACTTCGGCTAAGCGACGGCGTCCCACTGCGCGTTCCCGCTGCGCGGGAGAGGGCGACTTTAAATAGGCGCCTCCCTGAACAACTCGAGCGTCGGGACGCTCCAAAATGGCGCCCGCGCTACAAACACTCACCACAAACTAAGATGGCGCCCAGGAATCCAGGAATCCAGCCCCAGGGACCCGGACCCGCCGAATGGCGGTGCGATTTCCTAAAATTAAATGTGAGTAAGGGGACAGCCCAGTGACAGAGATCGGATTAAAATCAGGGGATGAATTAAATCAGCAAAACCAAAATACTCGAAAGGTAGATTTAAAATAGCTCAGCTCGCTAGCAGCGCGACCTGCGCTAGTGCAGCAATGATCAGGGCGAGGTGGAACACGAGTACGCCTTAAATAGGCGCCTCCCTGAACAACTCGAGCGTTGGGACGCTCCAAAATGGCGCCTGCGCTACAAACACTCACCCCAAACTAAGATGGCGCCCAGGAATCCAGGAATCCAGCCCCAGGGACCCGGACCCGCCGAATGGCGGTGCGTTTTCCTGAAATTAAATGTGAGTAAGGGGACAGCCCAGTGACAGAGATCGGATTAAAATCAGGGGATAAATTAAATCAGCAAAACCAAAAAACTCGAAAGGTAGATTTAAAATAGCTCAGCTCGCTAGCAGTGCGACCTGCGCTAGTGCAGCAATGATCAGGGCGAGGTGGAACACGAGTACGCCTTAAATAGGCGCCTCCCTGAACAACTCGAGCGTCGGGACGCTCCAAAATGGCGCCCGCGCTACAAACACTCACCCCAAACTAAGATGGCGCCCAGGAATCCAGCCCCAGGGACCCGGACCCGCCGAATGGCGGTGCTTTTTCCTGAAATTAAATGTGAGTAAGGGGACAGCCCAGTGACAGAGATCGGATTAAAATCAGGGGATAAATTAAATTAATAAATTATCAAGGGTGCCCACCCCTCATATTGTGCCCTCGAGTGGAATCACCGCCGCCGGCCCAGAAATCGTGTGAGGGGGGCGCTGTGCCCGCCTCCCTGCCCAGGGCCGCGCTGCCATTGGCGGCCCTGCTAGACAGGAAGCCAGGCAGATTCTGTGGTGACGTGGGCGGGCCTGAATGAATGAACTTCCGCTTCCCCCTGCCCGGGGGAAGCCTTGGCTACGTTGCCCGCCCGCGGCCCGGGGCTACCGTGAAGTAGGGAGAGCCCTGGGGCCACCAGCGGAAAAGAGCCCAAGTGTTGCGGGGCTCCCGTGTGATGGAGGAAGCCCCGGTCGAGGAGTCAGCCTTTCCCCAAGTCCCAATCCCGAGATGGGGGACCGGGCGAAGCATGGTGCGCAGCCGTTGAGAAGCCGCGCCGAATAGATCGGTGAGTTGTTCCCGGTATTGGTAGTTGCAGAAGGGGGGCGTCGGGGCACATTGCCGGTGCCCGCCCCCCCAGTGTACTCTATCTCCGTGGGAGGGCACTTGTGATTAAGAGCCCGTGAGAGGCTCTGAGGGCATAACGTTGTTCCTGAGCCCTGAGAGGCTCCAAAGGCGGAATTTTATGATTGAGAGCACTGAGAAGGCTCCGGGGGCCACTTTAGAGGGGGCATCGGGCACATTGCCGGTGCCCGCCCCCTCTTGCCTGCGAGATATTTGTTCCAGAGCCCGAGAGGCTCAAAAGTGCCACAGTTTCTTGTAGAGAGCCCACGAGGGCTCAGGGGGCATTAGTAGTTCAAACCCAGAGAGGTTCTTGAGTGCCACATTTGGTTAGGAGCCCAGAGAGGCTCGGGCCGCATTTCTTTGCTTGGAGCCCAGAGAGGCTCAGGAACGACCAGTTGTTCAGAGCCTGCGTGGCTCCCACGTGGCCCCATCATTATTGATTCCCAGATGCCCAGCAATTAGTGGGCAGCTGCACCGTTTAGGACCCTGACTATTGGGACACAGGGCGTCCTAGCCCCAACAAGGCTAGTTGGCCTAGGGACTGCCACAGGTGGTGGCATATGTACGTTTTTGCGCAATTGTGTGGTTTTATTGCACCTCTGAATGTTTTTAGGCATCATGTGTTTTTGCGCTATTGAGTTATGTTCTGGCACCTCTGAATGTTTTTATACATCATGTGTCTTCCTTGTTCTTACACCTCTGAATGTGTTGGTTTAGGCATCATGTGTTTTCCTTCCGTGCACCTCTGAATGTGTTTTGATGCATCATGTGCCTTGTTCTTACACCGCTGAATGTATGTTTTATGCATCATGTGTTTTCCTTCCCTACACCTCTGAATGTTTTTTTTTTTTTTTTTTTTTTAAATATATTTTTATTGCAGGAATCAGTAAAACAATACAGTAACGACCAGTATCGTATTATAAACAACTTATACAAGATATAGCCCACCGACCCCCTTCCATAACGTTGCTATATAGCCAATCAGCCCATATCCCTGGGGTTGGGCGGCAAATGCAGCTGGGGTCAGTAGGATGCTGGAGCTGGTCCGGATAACACACTGTCCGTCATCTGCTTTTCTAAACAAACCCCAAACCCCAAAAAGAAACCCCCCCCTCAAAATCCCCAGTTACTGTGAAACCCCCACCTCCCCCCCTCCCCCACCATCAGCGCCAGGGAGCTCATCAACATAGGATCCACTGCTTGACCCACGGGGAAGGTAATAGTGCTGTCAATGCTAATGTTTAACAGGACTCGGGTCGAGTTGCTTCTTCACTTTCGGAGTCGCTGGGGGTACAATAATCTCTGAGGGCCTGCACCAGCGTTTCCCATTCTAACGCGGCCTCCTGCGCCTTCTCATTGCCCTGCCTCCAAGCCAACTGATACCGCAGCGCGCTCTCACCCGCCGCCCATTTCAAAAGCTCACTGTGCCATCTGCTGCCTGTAGGACCAGCTCGTGCCTTCCAGTTCCTGGTCACCTCTCGCTTAGCAAGTAGGAGCCCCAGGTCGATAAATTTACTGGTGATTTTATTCCGGGGGGTATGGGGGAACCAGTGCAATAGCCCTACCGCCACATCGAATGATAAGTGCCTCCCCGTCACCTCTTCCAGAGTCGCCGCCACCTCCTGCCAGTAGGACGTCAGTCCTGGACAGGCCCATAGCATGTGGAGGAGGTCCGCCTCCTGAGCTGGGCACCTAGGGCATTCCGCCGAAGCCGTGGCAAAATAACGCCTGATCTTTACCGGGGTTAGGTACGCCCTATGGAGAACATAATAGTGGACCAGTTGGAAACGGGCGCCACGTGTGCCCTTCCAGGCACGTCTCACCAGCTGGGACCAGGTCGTCTCCGGGATCTCCCTACCAATGTCCTCTTCCCAGCGGGACTTCAGTGTGGCGAGAGGAACCAACCCCTCGGCAATCAACCTGCCGTAGAGGCAAGTGACCGCCTTCACCGTGCCCGCCGACATCATTACGTACTGGCACACCTGAGACAATTGAGGTTCCTCTAGCCCGTTTTGCCAGTGCGCCTGGATCGCTCGCACAATGGCCGAGTGCAGCAGAAAGTCGCCCCGGGGGATCCCAAAGCGGTCAATGAGATCCTGAAAGGACAGGAGCGCTCCGTCCTCGTACAGGTCCCCGACGAGCTGTAAACCGGAATCCTCCCAGTCCGCCAGTCGTGACCAATCTCCTCCGTGTGGGAGGGCCGTCAGCATCCCCAATGGTATTTCAGGCGCATATGGCGTCCGTAGGCGACCTCTGTTATGAGCCCGATTCCAACAGAGTCGGACAGTCCGCTCCTCCATCGACAGGTCCCGTAGAACTAGGCGCTGTCGCAGCGCGATAAAGGAGAGGACGTGCCTGGCCATACCCGTCCCTCTACCGTCCTCCGGGCCTCTGAATTCCCTGGCTATCTCCTGGGTGTAGGTCTGGAGCTGCGCCGCTAGGTAATACTTCTCGAAGTCCGGCACAGCGAGCCCCCCCTCGTCTTTCGGCCTCATAAGGGTATTGAGGGCCACCCGCCGCCGGCCCGTTCCCCAAAGGAACCCGACCACCATAGAACGCAAGCGACGAAACGTAGCCGGTGGGACCCAGATCGGCAAAGTCCGAAAGTAATACAATAGTCGGGGGAGCGCCACCATTTTGAGCAGGGCGATGCGTCCCGCCACGGAGAGCGGCAGCGTGGCCCAAAAGTCCATGCTACCTCGGAGTGCTCGTATGCAACGGGCAATGTTTCCATCTAGGAGGTCGGGTTGGTCGTGGTACACAAATACCCCAAGGTATTTAAAGCAGTCGGGCTCCCATCTGATCTCCTTACTTAGCGCAGGAGTGGGGGTACCCCTACGCATCGGGAAGAGGCAGGTCTTAGACCAATTCACTTGGAGGCCTGAGACCGCTCCGAACTCCGTTAGCGCTAATTCCGCTCCCCGTAATGCGTCGACCGGATCCTCCAGGAAGAGCAACAGGTCGTCCGCATAGAGCGAGACGTAATGTGGGCCCGCTGCTGTCCATAAGCCCGTATAGTGGGCTCCCGAGCGAAGATGTATCGCTAGTGGCTCCACCGCTAGTGCAAAAAGAAGCGGGGATAAGGAGCACCCTTGCCGCGTGCCACGTTCCACCGGATATCGCGACGAAATCAAAGGGCCCGATCTAACCCTGGCCGAAGCGGAAGCGTAGAGGACTGCTGTCCATTTGACAAATTCCTCCCCGAGGCCGAATTTCCGTAATACCGTGCATAGGTAGTCCCACTCCAGGCTATCAAAAGCCTTCTCCAGGTCCACCGACAAGACTACCGGGGAAGGGGCATCCACGAATGGTTCCCCAAGCAAGCGGAACAACCTTCGGATGTTCATAGTCGTATTTCGCCGTGGGATGAAACCGGCTTGGTCTTCATGCACTAGGGAACTCATATGTCCCAGCAGCCTCGAGGCCAAGATGCTGCTCAATATTTTGTAGTCCACCGTCAGCATTGAAAGGGGACGGTAGGACCCCGGGTCAGACGAGTCTCGGCCTGGTTTGAGGAGAGGAACCACCAACGCCTCACACATCGAGCCAGGGAGACGACCCAATCTCTTCGCCTCCCTGTAGACCACCAGTAATCGAGGGGCCAAGAGGTCAGCGTAAGCTGCATAGAACTCCACCGGAAGGCCATCTAGGCCCGGGGTCTTGTTCCTCGCCATCCGTTTGATGGCCCCGCGGATCTCCCCTAAGTCGATGTCAGAACCCAGGGTTTCCGCCACTTCCTGTCCTACTGTGCAGAGTTCCAGTGGGCTAAGATAGTCGTCAAGCCGGTCTGGGTCACGTGCGGAGCGACTGCGGTATAAACTTTCGTAGTAATGCCGGAAGCAACTAAGAATCTCCGGTTGGGTGCACACCTCGGTCCCATCCGCCCTACGCATATTTGTCATCGTTTGGGACTGGCGCGTAGGGTTGGCCAACCATGCCAGTAACGCGCTCGACCTGTCGCCCTCCGCAATAGACCGGACCGTATAGGCCTTATAATCGAAACAGCGGAGCCGTTCGACCTCCACCGCTACCTTCTCCCTCGCCTCTACCGTTTGTGTTTGCAATTCCGGGTGTCCGGGGCGGCTAATTTCGAGCTAGCGGAGCGTTCGGTCCGCTGTGTCTAAGTCAGCCAGGATAACACGCCGCATGCCCACCTTCTTAGAGATACAGTAGCCCCTCACCACCACCTTGAAAGCGTCCCATTCGAACGCCCTAGTACTCGCGGAGCCGCCGTTGGACGCAAAATAATCCGTGATTTTCTCCCCTAGGTCCGCCTTGAAGACACTGTCCTCGAGGATCTCGGGACGCATCTTCCAGGTGGGTACTGCCGGTGTCCCAGGGAACCAGCGAATGTCTAGTAGGAGGGGGTTATGGTCCGAGATGGTCCGCGATAAGTACTCCGATCGGACCGCTGCCGAAACTAATTCGGACGAACCAAGAAAGCTATCTAGTCTGACATGCAGCTCATGAAGGCTCGAAAAGTATGAATAATCTCTAGACGCGGGGTGATGCGCCCTCCAAATGTCCGTCAAACCCCAGCGGGTCTGCCAATCTTGACGGCCCTTAGCCGCCCGCCGGACCGGGGAATCGGGGAGCGGGGGATGCGAGCGGTCTATGTCTACATCCACTACGGAGTTAAAGTCTCCCCCCAGCAGGAGGGGCCCGGCGAAAAAGTGGGCCAGCGAGCCCGACAACCTGGAAAGGAAGGCAGTCTGGTCCACGTTAGGAGCATACACACAGCAAACGTTCAGGTCCCTCCCTCCTAGCGTGCCTGATATGGCCACGAAACGCCCCTCTGGGTCCAACACTGTCCTCGTGACCTGGAAGGGGACTCCTGCCCTAATCCATATTAGCGCCCCCCTGGCATAAGCAGAGTACGCCGTGGAAAAGACCTGCCCTCGCCACCTACGCTGAAGCGCCGCCCCTTCCGCCTTGTTCAGATGCGTTTCCTGCAGCTGCGCCATTTGCACTCCCCTACGCACTAAATAAGCATGGACCTTGTGACGCCTGGACATAGTGTGAAGCCCCCTCACGTTCCAAGTAATACATTTCAAGTTAGCAACATCAGCCATTGTCCCAGAGTGTTCTTGCACAGTCTCCCCGTTCGGGTCCCCACAAAGAAAAAGCAACAATCCTCCCAGCGCTGACGGCGGCCATTTTCCCCAACCAGAACCAAACCACCCAAAAACCAACAAAGCCCCCCCCCAACCACCCCAGAACAAGACCCAAACTACACCATCTAGATCCCATCCAAACCTCTACGGAGATCAACCCCAAAATCCCCACTAGTCCTACGGTCGCCACCGTAGGAAGGCCTTATGGGCCAGGTGCGGGCTGAGCGGAGGCAGTGGGCCCTCGTCGCCCAGGCTACCAGGACTATAGTAAGCCCCCCCCTGTGTCAAAACCTTCCGGGGCAAGAGCAGCAGCCCCCCAACCCTCCCTCCTTCGTTGTCAGCAATAAAGAACGGCAACCGCCTCCCCCCTGCCGGGCCCCCACCCAAAACAAGGCAGCATATCCCGTTACCCTTGTCCGTCCAAAAGGTCCTCCACCGATTTCGGTGTGATCACCGGTGTATGGGTACTGTCTGCCACTGAGTCTTCCGAGTCCGATGGTGCCCCCTGAGCACCCGGGTTTTCTTCCTCCTCCTCGATGACTTCGCCTCTTGCTCCCGACAGTTCCGACAGAACTTCCAACACTCCCCTCCGCTCCGATGATGTCTCCGCAGTCGAGGGCCCTCCCGTGCGGCCGCGGCGGTTCCTGACCCTCTTAGATCGCCTCCTTTGTTCCGGCTCCTCCGCCTGATGGGTCGAGGCGCTATAACCATCTTTCCCTGTCCGGTACAGTTCGAGCCAGTCACAGACCTCCTCTGGGGTGTCGAAGAACTGGGTTTTGTCGTCGACAATGACTCGGAGCCTTGCGGGAAATAGGAGTGAATATTGGATGCCCTCACTCCTGAGTTCACGCTTAACCGCCAGGAAGGAGAACCGCTTGCGCTGCGTCTCGTAGGTGTAGTCAGGGAAGATATTCACCTGACTGTTTGCGACCTGGAACGGGCCATTGTGCCTGGCGGCATTTAGGATCAGGTCTCTGTCCCGGAAATGTAGCAACCGCGCCACCACTGGCCTTGGGGCTCGTCCCTGCTGTGGGGGCCGTGCTGGGACTCTGTGGGCCCGTTCCAGAGTGTAAAAGGAGGACAGGCCCTCCGGGACCACCGTGTCTCGGAGCCAGGTCTCCAAGTATCGCACCATATCGCCATCCTCGATTTTTTCCGGCAGGCCCACCACCCGAATGTTATTCCTCCTGTTGCGGCCTTCCGCATCCTCCGCCCTCCGTTCGAGGGTCTCGATTCGGGACATGGCATCCTATATCGTCACAGCCAGGGTTCTCTGCGCCGGTTCTAAAGCCTTCACCGTGCCCTCCACCTCCTTGACCCGGTCTGAGAGTTTACCATGGTCTGCCCTAAGGAGGCCCAGGCCGGTCGCCACCTGGGCAATGTCCTGTTGGAGGGCCGACCGAGTTGCCTCTATCGCTTCCAGCACACGGTCGAATTGTTGCTGGAGTGGTGCGCCACCAGGTCGTTTCGGGTCTCCATGCTCTTCCTTGTCCTGGGCTTCAGAGTCTGAGGTGGTCTGGCTGGATCCCTTGGCTCCTTTAGGTTTCCCCATGCTGCCAGGGGCTCTCCGCGAGGGTCCCGGAGTGGGCGTCTCCGTGTACAAGTGTCCAGCACGACCTTCCCGGGATTTCGTTCTCAAGTCTGGTACGGGCGATCTCCTTCTCCAGAGCCTGTGTAGACTCCGCCGCTTCGGCTCACGCCACCGCCACGGCGTCCGAGGGCACCGATAAGGGGGCGGAGACAACCGTCGCCGAGTCGGGCAGGCCCGTTCACCCACTATAGCTCCGGGGCGAGGGCCACCAACTCCCTCGGTTGACCTGTGGCGCCAGAGTGTCGCGCCATCCATGTAGTTGGGCTGGCCAGGAAATCGTAGCTAGTTGCGGAGTCGCGGTGCGGACCACCGCCTGGAACAGAGGGCACCCGCGCCCGGTGCCCTCTAGTGCGTGGGCACCCGCCCGGTCGTCTAATCGAGTATGAACCCGTTGTAGAAGGTCCGAACCTGCCAATGTCCAATGTCTAAAACAACTGAGGATGGTGAAGCCGGGTGCCAAGCGACACCCGCGCGACCTCCTCAACTCCGTATTGTCGATCAAGGGGACAAAGGGGTCCGGGCGCCATGTTGGGTCGCACTCCGCAACTCCGCAAACTTCGGCATTTATTCGAAGCCACCCCCGTCCAAACTCCACCAAGGCCCCCGGCAGGGTGTCGTCGCCTCGCTCAACCGAATGCGGGGTCTGGGGCGCCCCTCAGCCTCCGATGTTCAGGATAATTTCGGGCTTAGTCCCGGAGCCGAGCTCTCAGGCGACCATCGCCATCGGCGCCCAAGCCACGCCCCCTCTGAATGTTGTGATGCATCATGTGTAATGTGTTCTTGCTTATACCCCTAATTGTATTGTGATACTTAGGTGGTTGTTATTTCTAGCAAAGGTGGTCCTAGTGAGGTCCTGGTTCCCTGAGTGACATTCTCCTGGTTGTGTGCTATATTTGCTAATTTGTGCTACAGTGATTTTATATCCTATAGTCTATGTTCTAGAAGTGCTATTTTCTACTAAGTGCTGATTCTGACAGTGGCCCACGTGGCCCTGTCCTGAGTAAATAATCCCTTGTGAATATTGCCCGTGCCAGGTGGCACCATGTATATTGTGTGATTACTGTCTGATGTGTTTTGACCATACAAACGTTATTTTTATATAACCTTGTGTGGAGTTCCTTTTGTGGTGTGCCTAGGATGTTGTAGCTGTTGTGTGCGAGCGCAAATGCTTTACAAATTGCCTCCGGGATAAGCCTGTCTGTTCGTGCCAAGCTACCAAGGGGGTGAGCAGGGGTTATCTTGGCGTGTGACTCCCTTGCCCTGACTATAATGGTGGTTTCTGCCTAGCTTTGGCGTAAGCCTTAGCCAACCAGAAATAGGCAGTTGATGTCACATATTTTTGGGTCATTGAGGAACGCTGGATCTTTGTAAGTAACCGGCATAAATCCTGCAAGAAGAAGAGGACTTATATTAGTCAAATGGACCACTTGATAATGATGGCCCTGTTGCTTGAAAATTCTTCATGGTGTTGCTTACCCATTATGTGAGCCCTTTTAATGGCTTTGGAAATCTCTTTCTGTTTCTTTGCACATAAGCCTATGAAAGTCAAAATAAGTATACATTAGACGCACAATAAAAGCTAACTGAACAATAAATATTTTTGTTGCTGTTGCATTACCCTCTGTATTTTGGATTATGGCTAAAGTGTTTGCTGACTGTCTGATGTAAATCCAGGTGCAGGGCACTCTCCAGTCATCCATTGTTGGATTTAGAATATCACAGCTTTTTTTTCTTTAAGTTATTCGCTTCAATTTTAAGCGAACATCGAATGATTGGTGAACACTTTCCCTGAAACCCATGATGCACAGCATGTAGATCTACCACACAAGCTGCAAAATTGTTACAGCAAAGTAAAGGGAGAGAAGTTGGCCTAACGGCTAGGGCGGTCAACCTCGAATCTGGGGAACTGGGTTCAAGTCTTGGCAGTGACAGTGAACATCCTGGGATTCTGGGCAAATCCCTTAATCTCCCGTGCCTAACAAAAATGAATGTGTGTCTTCATGTTACGTAACTGATGGTTTGTAAAGCGCTCTTATACCCGATTCGGGTCAAGTTCGCGCTATATAAAACTTTGCAAAAAAACCCCAAAAAACTTCACGTATGTTCGGGTCCGTAAGGCCGTGTGGGATGCATATCCGGACTTCCCTGCGGAGCCCACGGCTATTCATGCACTGCAGGCGGTCCTAACGGGGGAGAGTCGTAGAGGGCTTATCACTAAGCTTTATAATGCCTCCCAGCGGGAACGAGAGTTGGAGGAACACCCGTCATGCCAGTGCTGGCAAGCCGCGATAGTCACCCCAATCACGATGGAGGTATTGACAGCATGCTGTCAGCTCACGTGCCGCCTTACGGCCAACTGCAACCTCAGAATTATCTATTTTAAATACCTGCATCAGGTATATTACTCTCCTCTGAAACTCCACAAATATGGCCTGAGAGAAACAGCAAACTGTGTGCGGTGTGGTGCTGCGAATACGGATTTTTATCATGTTGCATGGCTGTTCAGGACCGTACTTGCCTTTTGGACTGAAGTGACTCGCATTCTGACAGAAGTGGTGTTGGAGCCAGTGGGTTGTACGCCCGAGTTGTGTCTCCTGGGTTATGTGAAGCTCCTAAAGCCAGCTAGTAGACGCATTGTTGCGATCTCCACCTTATTTGCAAAGAGGGCGGTGGTGCAGCGATGGGGATCAAGGTCCGCCCCCACTATAAAGGAGTGGCTTAGGGACTTGGTTTATTGTAGAGACCAGTTGCAAGCGTATGAGGAGGAATTGTCAGAGTTTAAGAACTTCTGGAGCCCCATTGCGTCATATCTGGTGGCTCATCCTGATTTGTTATAAAAGGTACTGTTTCATGTGCTGAAGTTGTCGAATTGAACCTTGACACATTTCCAATGGACCAGATCTAGATTACTACCAAAACTGGACATTGGGTCATTCTGTCTCCGCAGCGGTTTTTACTGGTTGTAATCCGACTAATATGCAGGACCTGTTTTATTGCTTCACCGCAAGGTGGTGCACATATGTTTTTATGCTGACTAGGATGGGATTGGGGGCGGGATGGGATGAGGGGTTTGCATGGGCTCATGCACTAATTTTGTTCTGTACACATTTGCATTCTTGTCTGTATACTTTGTATGGAATGCAATTGATAAATAAAATAATAATAAAAAAAATGTCCATGTTACTGTTTGCGGGTCTTCCTCTACACCATATCCGTACTTCCGTGCTTAGCTACCACAGGTAATTACGCGATGACCATCTCGAAACTGTCTGCAACTAATCCTATCATGTTTGGTAACAAACATGTTGGAATTATACCCCCACACCATAAACGGTGTGGGAGGTATGACTTGAAGCACTGGAGGAGCCCTCAGTTAGGCTCGCCATCCGGTACCAGTCTTCCAGACACGGACAGCACAAAATGGTTACTGCCTACCAGATACACAATTCTGCCCTCCTGCTGCTGAACCAGGCTCCAGCAGGGAAAGGCAGAACAATAGGCGTTCTGTCACAGGGAGGTGTTACCACTTCCCAGACATTATTTAGTGTATTGGGGCAGGGTGGATGCGCTTGCCATCGCCACTCAGTCTGCATGAGGGGCACATTTGGTGTCCCCTTGCATAGTCCTGTTCAAACCAGTCCTGGGAGGCGTTGGCTCCCACTCTGGCGCGAATCAGGACAAAGGACATTGGAGTAACCTCCCCTCTGTCCAGACCCTCCCCTGGGAGCGTCTCCTCAATCATCCTAACCTTTTCCCTAGGGTACTTTAGGGCTTACCTGGGTATAGGTCCCTATGAGTAATTTTAGCATGGGTTCTATGAACACCATTGATCCATCTCACATTTACCACGAGGACACTTACAACGAGCCAGAGTGCACGCTCCCTTCTTTAGAGATGGCCCAAGTCCCTGATCCACTACTATCAATGAGTGATAGCATCCAGGTTATTGACCCAGATACATCTATCGGTAGCCGAGCATCGCCTAAATCGAATGCTCCACCTTTCTGTCAGGTTCCCCTTTTCGTAGGCAGTGAGAGGACCATGAAAATCATGTCCTGGAACATGGCGGGTATAAGGGGGAAGCTTGATTGCCCGCACTGGCTGGAGTTTGTTACCCAACAGGAGATATGTACTTTCCAGGAAACTTGGTGTCTGACCCTTTCATTAATTCCAGGGTTTATGACCTTTTACAGACCAGCAATACCCTCCAAACACAGCCGGCCATCAGGAAGGCTGCTTACACTTGTAAGCCTTACTTTAAATTGTGAATTAAAGGAGTTGGCTACCAATAGCCCATATATTCTTGGGATTAGGATGAACAATGGTAAAGGCAAGTCTGTTGATATTTATAACGTATATGCTAGGAGCACTAGAGGTGGTAGCTCGCCCGCTCTTCATGTTCTGGATAATCTATTGGGAGATAGGCACGATGGTCATCCACTAATAATCGGTGGTGACTTTAACGTTACATTTGAACCACCTGATTGGGTTGAGTTCAACGATGTGTCCGAGGACGGCACAAAACCTGGAGGGTACCCTCCCTGGAGCTTACTTCGATCAAAAAATGGTTGCAAGCTACTCTCCAGCTGAACACGATATCCGTAGAACATAGATTAAGGGCTACCAACAGTAGAAATAAATCAGACAGTGGAGGACCTGATAGACGATTTAGCAGCTTTGAATATCAAGCTTTTAAATTCTGGCCCCACTCATAAAGCGGGACACCTACTGGACCCTATTTTTTCGAGTCTTACTGAGCTGGTATGCCAGCCTGCAATCCCCTTATGCTGGTCTGATCATTTTTTAACGAAATTTACTCTTTAATTACCTGCCCTAGTAGTTCCTCAGTCCTTCTCACAAACTACATCAAGAAAAAATTGAATCTTTTAACCTTCAATAATGCTCTTAGTGGAAACCCTCCCCCAAAGGGCCTAAATATGGAAAGTGCAGCAAAGGCCACTCAAACGTGGCTCTGTGAAGCCGTTGACTCATGTTTGACTACTCCTCACATAAGTCAATAACTATCATACCCCAGCCCCCTGGTATAATGACTCATTAAAAGTTGAAAAGCCCTAAGTGTAAAGCACTTGAGAGACAATGGCGAAAAAACTATTCACCCGAGAAGAAGGTGATATATAACAAAGCAAGAAATAACTACCACGCCTCCTGTATAAAAGTTAAAGCTTTGTATGTGTCCAAAACTATTATGGAAGCGACCAATCGACCCAAAACTTTGTTTAATATTGTTAAAGAGTTGGCTGGTGCTCAAACAACTGCAATTGCTCAACCTTTAAATGAGCAACAATGTGATAATCTCACCCATTTTTTCATTGGGAAAATTGATAATTTAATCTTGGAAGTAAGTAGCACAAATCCCGACACTACTAGTCAAGTAGAAACTGAAACCACCTCTCTCTCTACGGACACCTTAGAGTGTTGGCCTCCCATCTCTATGGATGACTTTAAGATCATTCTAAATAATATTAAATCGGGATCCCCTATGGATCCAATTCCCATAAATATTCTAAAACAACTAGATTCTCCGCATTTGGAGGCAATCCTGGACACCTTGAATACCTCTTTTTTACAATCCACTGTACCTGCTTTGTGGAAACACGCAATGGTGAATCCCTTATTGAAGAAACTGATGGCTGATCCAGAAGTACTGGCCAATTATAGACCTATTTCACTCCTACCCGTATTTTCGAAAATTCTTGAAAGACATGTCCACTCTGTTTTAACACACTTTACAGAAACTAATAATTCCCTTCATCCTTCACAGTCTGGCTTCCGTGCCGGCTACTCCACAGAAACAGCTCTTTTAGGAGTCACGGAAAAGATCCGTAAACTCCTAGATGACGGCCAAACAGTGGCCCTCATTTTACTAGACCTTCGTGTGGCCTTTGATACCATCTCGCACAAAAGGCTAGTAAATACACTGGAAAATGCTGGTATATGTGGTGAAGCACTAAAGTGGATTTGTTCATTTCTGGAAAATCGCACTTTCCAAATTATGTCAGCCTCAGCGTGCTCAAAAAGTTTTATTTCATCCCACGGTGTACCCCAGGGCTCAATTCTTAGCCCTTTGTTTTTTAATTTATATGTTAAGCCCCTAGCAGACATAGCAGATCAAGTGGGTCTTACTCTTATGACCTACGCGGATGATTCGCAAATCATCTTCTCTCTTTCTGAATCCAGTCCTTTGGCCCCCTCCCATCTGAAACAAGGCCTTAGTGATATCTGCAACTGGATGACCATCAACCAGTTAAAACTGAATGGAGACAAAACGGAAGTCCTCATTCTAGGAAAACACAAAGACCTTTGGAATTCCTCCCACTGGCCCACTCAAATGGGTAAGCTTCCTGTTTCGACCAGCCATGTTCGCAACCTTGGGGTCATTTGGACAGTACTTTGTCCATGAACAAACAAACTGGCAAAGTTTTACCATTTTAAAATGGCTTAGAAAAATCCTTTGGATGCTGCCCACTACTACCCAAAATACTGTAGTCCATGCTCTTATCACATCTCGACTTGACTACGGGAATATTCTCTACCTTGGGTCAAACAAGGCTATGGTGCGTAGATTGCAGCTAATTCAGAACTTGGCTGCCAGGTTGCTTTGTAGGGTTCCAAACACTTCTAGTATCTCTGGTCATCTACGTGATCTTCATTGGCTCAGGGTGGAGAACCGTATTAAGTTCAAAGCCCTGAGCTACATGTTTAAGATAAAAGTTGGTACTGTACTGCCCCCAAATATCTGCAAGCACTAGTACATCCGTATACACCTGCTCGTCATCTACGATCTCAATCCGCAGCTAATTTTTGTGTGCCAGGTTTAAACTAGCTTAACAAATAAAATAAATAAAATAAAGGTGGAATGACCTTTACTGGACCAAAGGGGGCGACTAGGATAGATTACATATTAGTGCACTTGGCCCCTGGTACGGGACATAGTTGTAGTCCCTTCTTGTGACAGTGACCATAACTCTCTAATCCTGTCTATTGGTCATCCTGTGGACCCCCTATCCGGCCCATATGTCTGCGCCTGTAAGGGTTGGTCTCTAGAGAGCCCGACTAAGATCCGCTCTCTGGAAGATGTCACCCCGATTAAACGCAATATCAACGCAGACCGGGGCCTCCGGATCTGGAGTTTAAATGTGAGATCACTGGTCAAACATCACCAGTTTATATATGACCTCATTGAAAAAGACGATCCTGATCTTTTTCTACTTACCGAAACTTGGCTTCAGGACTCGGATGCCGCTATTTTGAATCTTGCTTTTCCTCCGAATTATACGGTCTTTACGCTAAATCGGACCACGAGAGGAGGCGGTATCGCCATGGCAGTTAAATCCTGCTTTCCGGCTGAATGGAAAGTTCTTGGGCTGCCTGCTTGTGAAAGCGCCCTCTTCAAAGTTGCTTTTAGTCATCATTTTTCGTTTAGCGATATGCTCATCTACCGCCCACCTGGCAATGATTCAGCCTTCAAGTCCGCTCTTGCCGATATGGTAAGCCCCTTAGCGCTCGGCTGTACGAATTTTAACATCATGGGTGACCTTAATATTCATTTTGACAATAGGTCGTCCACAGCCGTTAATAACTTGCTTGCGGATCTTGAAGCTCTTCAACTCGTCCAGCTTGTTACTCTTCCCACCCACACTGGAGGTCATATTCTTGATCCCTTTTTTTCCACTCTTGTGAGGGTGAAGGTGTCGGACCCGATGTTGATGGGATGGACGGATCACTTGCTGGTGGAAGCCTTTTGCCCTATCCACGATAAGCCATTTAAACCTGTGGATAGGCCAATCTTTAAAAGGCATTGGCACAAGCTTAAACTTGAAGAGTTCTATAGTCTACTGGAGCAGAAACCCCTGAGTGCTCTTTTGAATGTGGATCATGGTTACCAGCTGTTTTGCACATGTATTCCAGAAGCTCTTGACTCCCTTATACCCATGCGCTGGTCGAAAGGCCATTCGAAGGTACCCAGCCCGTGGTATAATGAGTCCCTTGCCGAGCTTAAAAAAACTTGCCGGAAAGCGGAGAGGGATTGGAGAAGATCTTATGATCCTGCCCTGAAAACCCTGTACTTTGCCAAACTTAAGTTCTATCATAGGGCAATCTGCAGAACACGGGCCGCATTCTATGCTCAGGAATTTCTAGCCAGCACCAATCCATCTAAACTAATATTCAAGGTCTTGAAAGACCTTATGAATAAAAGAGCTACCTCGGCAGATATCTGCACTGACTCCCATTGCGAGAACTTGGCAACTTTCTTCTTGGAGAAAGTGCAGAAAATATACCTAGGATTTGATCTGTGTCGGCCGGATTCAGAGTGAGTTGACCCTAATCTCTTGGGGTACGAGACTTTGACTTTTTTACCTGATCTGTCCACTGAGGCTTTCGACAAACTTAGCCTCAGTGTTAAATCAGGCTCTCCTCTGGACCCGCTGAAGCCAGCTCTTATTAGTACACTTTCCCCGCTGTGCCGAGCTCCTATACTAAATCTAATCAAGATGTCGTTGTCAACCGGAACGGTTCCTTCTGCATGGAAGCAGGCGGTAGTTACCCCAATCTTAAAAAAGGCAAATTCTGACCCCCTTTTGCCAGAAAACTACAGCCCCATATCTCTATTGCCTTGGATGGCTAAAGTTACCGAAGCCCATGTTAACTCGATCCTGTCTGAGCACCTGGCTCGTAATCAGATATTGGTCTCCAGCCAGAATGGCTTCCGGCCAGGACACAGTACCGAGACCGCTTTGCTCTATATTATCGAACATCTACGCCTGGTACTTGACTCCGGACGTACGGCAGCGCTCCTGCTATTAGATCTGAGTGCTGCTTTCGATACTGTGTCCCACCATATACTGATCCAACGCTTAGAGGAAGCTGGAGTAGCAGGCATCGCTCTCCAGTGGTTTCGATCCTTTCTCTCAGATCGAACCTTTAAAGTGGCAATACCACCCTGCCAATCCACTATTCATCCCTTGGACCTGGGGTTCCCATAGGGCTCCTCGTTGAGCCCCACCTTGTTCAACCTCTATGTGAAACCGCTAGCTGCAGTCGTCAAACAGTGGGGTCTGACGATGACCTCATATGCTGACGATACGCAGCTGGCGGTGACACTTAGTGGAGACCCTGAAGTGGAGGCCCCCAGATTCCGAGCGGGACTTGTGGCAGTAGCGAGCTGGCTTCGTACCAATTGCCTACAGTTGAATGCCACCAAAACTGAGGTGTTGGTTATGGGGAAACATGCTGAGCTATGGGGAAACCAGTGGTGGCCTCCAGAGCTGGGCATTATTCCTATCCCAGCTTCCGGAGTGAAAAACCTAGGAATTTGGCTGGATCCCGCGCTCACCTTCACAGGCCACACGAAGAGGGTTGCTGCCACCTGTTACGGTATCTTGTGTGGCATAAGGCCGGTTTTGAAATATTTTGACCCCCCCCACCCGGCAGCTCGTGGTCCAGGCATCGATTCTATCCCGGCTGGACTACGGAAGTTCGCTGATGTTAGGGGTAAACCAGGCTGATGCATCCAGGCTCCAAAGGGTTCAAAATGCCGCGGCGCGGGCCATTGTGGGTCTTCCCAGACATTGTTCTGCTTCAGGTACCATCTCGGCCCTACATTGGCTACCGGTCAGACAGCGGATCAAGTTTAAGGCGCTCTGTCTGGCCTTTAAAATTATGAAACTTTCTTCGCCGCCGGCACTTGCCAACCTGCTTACTCCCTACATCCCTCTGAGATCACTAAGATCAGAGGCTCTTCATCTGGCAGTCTGCCCCCGTTTTAAACTTAGTAGAATGGGTGGCCGCTCCTACCTGGTGCTCGCAGCGGGGTTGTGGAACTCGCTCCCGGTGTACATCCGAGCTCTGAATGATCTGTCCACCTTCAGGCGTGCTATTAAAACCTTCCTGTTCCCCGCTTCCGAGTAGCCGCCTGTTGTAACTTGTGTTTCCCTGCTGCTCAGCTTGTATGTATGATGTGTGGAATGTTAGATGATTGGAATGTTGGTGTCCTGTGAATGTCAGTTGAGTGAGGGCTGAGCAGCAGGACAGCTGCTCCTGATGGGGTTAACATTAAAACTTACACGGCTTATGTTGTGTGTGAGTGTGTCTTGACTCATTAACTCATGTTTGTTGTGGCTATGCGGTATATTTTGGCGACATTTTGGGGACTTTTCTGAAAAGAATCAACGCGTGCAAAGGAAAAAAGACTATTTGAAAACTTCATTCTGACCAAGGAAAGAAGAGATAAGGTACTGGTGAAGAGGAAGAAAGAAGATCAAAGGTAAAAAAAAAAGATAATTTAAGTTTGGATGAAAAATGCGTGTGTAATCCTGGCTGGCAAACAAACCCCATCAGTGACCCAGACAACGGTCGCCCTGAAATCAAGGTTTGCCAGATTGGATTTGTTTGATTTACCAGCGACAGTGTGGAGTATCACTGTAGTTTGCCTGAAGACCAGTATTTGGCATCTTGATAAGACATTACCTCTGTGACTGTTGAAAAGGAAAAAGAAATTTTGACAGGGCACAAGAGATTAACTGTGAAAAAGGATGATATCACCACTGTGAAATTAACACTGTCACTATCTAAAAGAAATAAAACTGTGGCAAAGCAGAAGAGATTAATGCTGGGAGAGTTAAAATTAGCGCTGTCACTGTCCAAAGTAAAGTGTGCTCTGTGACTGTTAAAAGGATAACAAATCTGTGTCAAGCTGAGAGATTAGCGCTGGACTGTTTAATGGAAAGTGCGCTTCAAGAAGAGAAAAGACTGAAACCAATTGAAACTGTGTAGAAAAGTTTTTCTTTTGTAGTTAATTAAGCGGCAGAAACATCAACGAAAAGCATCTTTTGAAAGTTTGACAAACGGTGGCTCGAGCAGAGAAACACGAGCCTACTCACCGTTGGAATCTTTGTCACCGAGCCATTGTTGCTGACCGGGAGGAGAGAACAAGAAGCGGCGTCACTGCAGGAAGTGGCAGGAATCGAGCGTCGGCAAGAAACGAGCATCATTACAGGAAGTGTCTACGACGTAATGACGCTGCGTGGTGGCCATTTTGCGACTCTGTTGTGCTACTAGTTACTAGGCAACCCGTTTTCAGTGGAGCAATGCGTCTGGAAGAGACGTGAAGGAACATTGTTTTATTGAAACCGGGTGAGTTGTGTTGCAACGAGCCCCGAAGTATGCAATGCGTTTTGTTGGTTAACGTGTCTTGTGGAGACATCGTGCTTCAGTGATTGAGCAAGATCTAGTGGCAATAAGTAGTTTATACAAGAAGGAGCGCGAATAGTAGCAACAAGTAGTATTTACAAGAACTGTGTGCAAGACTTTTTACTCAAGGGTCACCATTTAAGAGATAAACTGCGAGTGTGTAAACAAGAGACTATACCTGTGACTTAACCTGAAGATTATCACCGAAGTCAACCAGTGTGTAAACAAGAGACAATATCTAAGAAATAACCTGAGGATTACCACTGTAAGAAACAACAATATCTGTATCTGCAATGGAGAATGATGCCGCTGCGGACACTTTCATGGGACAGTTGCCGCTGAATTTAATGTGCAGTGCAATGCTAAAGGTGTTCTGGAGATTGGGTGTAACTTGTTACTGTGTATGAGTGGAGATCTAGGGAATGTCTCATATTTTGCTTCCTGTGCGAGGGCTATGTTGGTGTTGGTGATTGTTTCTTTAGGAGTTGTTGCACAACTAGTATTGTGTGTGGGTCGTGTTTGTTGGTTGTGGTTATGTGGTATATGGTCACTCATTGGTTATTTGAGAGCTATGCTGTATATGGTCACTCATTGGTCATTTTGTTTAGGGTTGGTGATTGTTTCACCAAGAGTTGTTACACAATTGGTGTTGTGTGTGAGTGTCTCTAGATGTTAGGCAACTCATTACTCATGTTTGTGGGGGCTATGTGGTATATGGTCACCCCTTGGTTGTGTTGTTTGGGTGTTGAAGTTTATTTAGCAAGAGTTATTACACGGCTTATGTTGTGTGTGAGTGTGTCTTGACTCATTAACTCATGTTTGTTGTGGCTATGCGGTATATGGTCACTTGGTTATTTGAGGGCTATGCTGTATATGGTCACTCATTGGTTATTTGAGGGCTATGCTGTTTATGGTCACTCATTGGTTATTTGAGGGTAATGCTGTATATGGTCACTCATTGGTTATTTGAGGGCTATGCTGTATATGGTCACTCATTGGTTATTTGAGGGCTATGCTGTATATGGTCACTCATTGGTTATTTGTGGGCCATGCTGTATATGGTCACTCTTTGGTTATTTGAGGGCTATGCTGTATATGGTCACTCATTGGTAATTTGAGGGCTATGCTGTATATGGTCACTCATTGGTTATTTTGTTTTGGTATCAATGATTGTCTCACCAAAGAGTTGTCACTCAACAATTGGTGTTGTGTGTGACTGTGGGTTCGTTGTTTGCACCTGGTTTCCCGGCTACCTATGTGTTTGCTGTGTGCACGTGTTGTGCTGAGGTGTGCTTGTTGTGGGTGTATGTTTTCCCGCAGTATGGATGTGTCATACGAGTACTGTCACTTATGGTGTGCGCGTTGTTTCCTGGTATTTTTTGCATTAAGTTTGTTCCTTTGTGTCTTGCTTCTTATACTGGTCTGGCCAACTTGTATAATTAGTGGCATAAGGATGTAGAATGAAGATAGTTGTTAATGTCAGGAAGTAATGCGGTGCGGGATGTGTTAAATTTATTGTACGTGTTGTTAATTTGTACTTTAGTGCATTGTGTTTACATTACTGACTATATGTACTAGAGTGCATCTCATTGACAACCATTTTATTGCTTATTTGCAATTGTACCCATAACGAAGGGAGATATGTTATAACTTGTGTTTCCCTGCTGCTCAGCTAGTATGTATGTCATATAGATTGTTGGATGATTGGAATGTTGCTGTGCTGTGAATGTCAGTTGAGTGAGGGCTGAGCAGCAGGACAGCTGCTCCTGATGGGGTTAACTTTATATCTTAACTAACTAACTTAAATAAAGTAACTTGATCTATCTTACTTGAAGTATCCATCCTCTCTTTGAGTACAACACCGCCCCCTTTTTCTTTTTCCTTTTGTGTGTTATGTTATAGTACCTGTCTAAGCGCCAGGACACCCCTTGGCTGGGGCAGCTGTGCGCTATAAAAATATTAACATAACATAACATAACCCTTGGGGAGATAGTAGGAAGGAGCACACAATATCAATAAGTACAAAGGATTTAATTCCCACAAATGATAAGCGCCGTCTTAAATGGCCTGTGGTTCTGGCGGATGAACCAAAGATTCAACTGATTAAAGATGCCTTAGTCAAGCACTTAGTGACACTTACTACAACGACTGGGGATCCGCCTACACAGAGCAGTTGCAATGCTTTCCATAGGCCTGTTTTTTCCATGTCCCTAATCAAAAGATCTGACTTGCATAGGGAAGGCCCTTGGGAAATCATTGCTGGTTCAACAAGGATCCTGAGAGGAAGACTGACTGTAGCGATTAAGAACAGGGATCCATCTAGCACACGCAAAGCCAGGGAGGATTATAAACAGGCACAGGGCAAAAAAGAATGGGATGAAAGGAGCTGGGAAGATCTAGGGGAGGCCATCGGGCACCCTGACTGTAGGTTGTTTTGGTCCCTAGTGTCTAAAACAAACTTCGAGCGCTCACCTCCTATGGGCAATATCATCCTGGCCGTAGAATGGCATAAACATTTTAGTGAGTTATATTCCATTAGTAATATCTATGGCAGCTCAAAGATGCCCTGAAATTTCCCAGCTTACCGGGCACACCCTTTCATACACCAAATCCGTAGCCCCCACCCTCAAATTGTATCGTTCTAAGGTAGTGAGTAGCGTGCTTTATGGGGCTGAGTTGTGGGGTGTAGTTAATGCCAACATACTTTTTACAGTGGAAAATAAATTCCTTAGGAGCTTGGTATTACTTCTCCAAAGCACCGTTCTTCTCCCCTTGAAACTAGATTTGGGCATTAAGTCCATTAACGACTAAGTGATCCTACGCCCATTGCTCTTTTGGCATAGACTGTTCAGCACTCCTGATTTGGCTCCCTATGCTGCTGCCTTCAGTGTAGTTTCTGCCTTGGACAAAAACCAAAAAATTGGGTGGATTAAACATGTGGACACCCTCCGGACATGTATTGGCCTGCCAAAGGAGTTTGTTGGTCCTTCGCCTTCATACTTTAAGGATCAAAGAAAAACTCAGTACTGGGCATGGGCAGAGGAGAATAACTTCTTGGAAATCCGTCACAGCACCTTAACTGATGTATTCACTGACATAAAATCCATTAATCAGTTAGAAAGCTATTTCGATATTATTAAGGTGCCGGCAGACAGGAAATTGTACACCCAGTTCAGACATGGCTGTTTACCTATAAGTGCCTTCACCAACTCTTGGCTGACAAACAACTCTCAGCCAAAGGGCTGTCTTTTCTGCTTATGTCCCCAAGAAATTATAGGCCACGTCTTCTTTGTCTGTGCTGCTTATGCCAGACCGAGAAGGAATTGCCTGGCCCCTGTATGTAGACAACTTGGGGGACAGAGCCACAATGACGCCACACGTATTTTAAAGTCCGATACAAGACCACTATTTGTTTGTGCAGTCCCGAAATATTTAGGCCAGTTCTGAGCTATTAGAAGGAGGTCTTTGTCTAACTCCCCGATTGTTATGGACTAAACAAACCCAATCTATAATGATTAGTCAAGATGGGTGTGCTCTTAAATTTCAATACTTTTATTGCGAATTGGTTTTATGGTAATATTTTAAGTGTTTTTATTTCTTTTATTTGGTCATTGCAACAAGGGTTTTATAATGGTTGTTGTTTAGCTAGGCTGTACACCACAGTGATTCTGACGCAAATATTATTTATTAATGCACTAGCACTTTAGTCAGTGTCCCTATAGGCCGAACCAGTAAATAGTGAGACTTGTCTAGGGTTGATCTTCTCCTGTGTCTATACAATGTAACATGAATATCTTATCTTTAATAGCTTGTATATCGAGGTTTTTACAGCACTCTTATTCCAAATAATATCGACATGGACTCATGCGTTTGCATCTTTTATCGTTCTATAAACCGAAATCAAGATTTATTGATTGAGGTCCCTAGATTAGTCATGGGATAAGATTCAAATCGGACACTACTTCTACCATCTGGGTATTCTGGAATTCGTTTGGGCTCGACTTTGTCCCCGTTCCAGTCTGCTGTATTGGCTGTGCCTGTGCACCATACAGGAGTCTTCCAAGGCATGTGGGCATCAAAGACACCTGAAGGAATCTCCCTTGGAGTGAACGAGTCACTCCCCTGCATTCGCAGGCACCGCAACTAAGACGGCCGGTCTGCTGATCCTGATCCCCTCCGGACTCCAAATGGCTCTGCACACAGGTGGTGCTTTTCCACAGCTCCCGAGGCCTGCCAGTATCCCTCGTGGGGGTTGCAATAACCACACCCCTATGCACCTCATCAACTTGCAGTTGTAAAGGCTTGTTGACTTCTATCCAAGAAGATCTTCGGGTTCTAAGTAGACCCAACCTTGAGCATCTCCTGTGACCAGAATCTTGGGCCACACCGCATCATGGCCTCCTTCTTTTGGTGAGCTGCTTGAGGTCCTCTCACGATCTCCAGTGCCACGACCTGTGGGCCCATTTGAGGATCACCTTTGCTTCTCTTGGTCTCCCCTGATTGCTCATGCCTGCCATGACTCCCCTGATTGTGGTGAATCCCCTGGACATAGACTCCGTCCCCTCTGCTTGCAGGCACCTCTCGCCTCAAATCCACCTTCGGATTCCACCGGACACTTTCTCCTTCTTCAGCAGCGGCTCTTTTCTGAAGACCTCCATTGGGTTCGACAGCGGTTTCCAACACCACTGCACCCCTATGCACACGGCTTCCCTGATTTAGGGAATGTGGGTACAAGGGTATCCACGGGTGGGGTGGCTCTCCAACCTTCTGTCTTCCAAGGGGTTTCTTCAGGGTCCACTGGGAAGGGTCCTTAATCTTTAAAAATCCAACCACGACTTACATGTAGACTTGTACGGAGCACGCGGTCATGTTCCCACACTGCACACTCTCTACTAGGGATTCCTATCTACTTACCTTGGGTGCTTCTGTGGGTCCCCAGCACTTCTACGTCCTCTCGACCTTGTCTTGACTTGACCGGAGTTCTTATACCACTTTCTTAGTATATGGTTAGGCCGCCCCCCTCCCAGGAGTCCACTGTGTATTACGTGCTATTTACTGTGTTTCTTTTCAAAATATTGTGTTCATTATGCATATCTCTGGGTAGGAGATATTTGTATGTGTTAGAGAGTATTATATAATAAATACACATTTTTATAAATACTTTGTGTGGTTCTTTTTCACCTAATCTACACAATAAGATTGCATTCTGGTGAAACAAGCTCCTTTACACTCCTTCTGGACTAAGCCTGAAGCCTGCTCTCCACAGCTACCATTTAGAGAGCTTTGTAAGGTTGTCTAAAACCTCTTAAACCACCGTAAGGGTTGTCTGGACTGGTGCAAGGTGTCTACTTACATAAGTGTACATCATACACCAGGCCAGCTTCTCACACTTTTTGATGATGAATTCAGAAAAGAATTGTGAGTCCTACTTCAGTTACACGTACTCCTCTGATCGTCCTCCATTCTCTGAATGTTTTTTGGATAACTCCTGAAAGGAACAAATTTAAATTTAAAAGAATTTATAAAGCGCAGGTATACCATGCGGTTTCTTGGCGCTGGAGGATGCTAATACAAAGGGCAGGAGGGCGGGTGCCTAGGACGAAAAGGCTTGCCGGAAAAGGAAAGTTTTAAGGGCTCTACGAAACTCCATGTAGGAGGTAGCCGATCTCATGCCGAGCAGGAGTGTGTTCCAGAATGATGGGGCGAGGAAGGAAAATGTCAAGCCTCCCATTTCTGCATTTCTTAAAGCGAGGAACTGAGAGAAGGCATTTGGAAGAGGAGCGCAACTCTCTAGTAGGGTGATAGGCCTGGATTGCAGAGGAGATGAAAGCAGGGGCCATCCCTGCACGGGCTTGTAAAGTCATACAGCCCATCTAAAAGAGAGCCCGCTCTTTAATAGGCAGCCAGTGTAGTGCTTTGAGTAAAGGGGTGGCGTGGTGAAATTTAGGTAAACCATGGATCAGGCGGGCCGCCTGATTCTGCACTAACTGAAGGCGTTGAAGGGCATAAGCGGGAACACCGTTATACACGATGTTCCCGTAGTCCAGCCGCGATAGAACCATCGCCATAAGGATCAGCTTAAGGGCCGGGAGAGAAAAAAACCTGGAAATCTTCCGGATAGTGCGAAGAATGAAGAAACAAGAGGAAACAACAGAACTGATCTGGGAGTGAAGTGTGAGATGTTGGTTTAATGTGATACCTAGTGTTTTAACTGAGTCTGAGGGAGAGGGAGGGGGACCGAGAGAGGAGGGCCAAAAAATGGGGGACCAGGGCCTGCCGCTGCCGCCGGTCAGGACTAACTCGGTCTTATCCGGGTTGAGTTTGAGTTGGTTACAATTCATCCAATCCAGGATAAACAGCATGACCGATTGGAAACTGTGGACACCGGCTGATGAGGAGGAAAGATTAAAAATAAGCTGGAGGTCATCGGCGTAGTTATACACCGTGACCTCCATCCGTTGTAATGCAAAAACAAGAGGAAAGATATACAAATTAAACAATAAAGGGGAAAGGGAAGACCCTTGGGGGACACCGCACTGCATTTTGCAAGGAGGAGCAGAAAAGTCAGCCAGATGGACGGCCTGGGTCCGGTTGCTCGGGAAGGAGCTAAGTCAGGCCAGTATCGAGCCCCCCAAGCCTGCCGCCTTGACACGGGACAAAAGAATTGAATGGTCAACCGTGTCAAAGGCGGCGGACAGATCTAGGAGGACGAGGGCCTGAGTGATGTTTGTATCCAACCCCTCCCTGAGCTGGTCCAGAACAGAGATGACGACCTTCTCGGTCGAATGTCGAGGGCGAAAGCCTGACTGGCAAGAGGCAAGATATCCACTGTCTTCCACAAAGGAGCTGAGTACCTGGGTGACGTAGGACTCAAGGACCTTGCCCAGAAAAGGGAGGAGGGAAATTGGCCGATAATTTGCGGGGAGGGAGGGGTCGGCCCCAGGCTTCTTTAATATGGGAATGATGGTGGCCGCTTTATGAGGGGTAGGGACTATACCTTGTCTAAGGGAATCATTCATAAAGGTGAGGGGGGCAAAAACGAATCGGAAATTTTATTACACAGGACGTGAGCTGGACAGGTATCAGCAGGGGATCCTGACTTAACACGAGCCAGGAGAGGAAGAAGAGTTTCTTTAGTCAACGGCTGTATATGGGTAAGGATAGATCTATTAGGCGGAGGCTGGGGATCACAGAAGGAAGGGGAAGGGGGGGTATGTTGGCCTTGATCAATGCGTTTTTCTCAACGAAAAATTTGTTGAGGGAGTCGCACAGAAACTGAGAGGGGGGGGTTTTGAAGGATATCCTATCAGAGGAGGCCAGCTCACTCACAGTGGCAAAGTTTTCTCTTGGCTGGTTCTCTGCGGCAAGGATCCTCCCCGAAAAGTATTCGGTCTTAGCGTGGAGGATGTCCCTTTTATATTCGTGAAGGACAGCCGTATAACGTGCTTTAAGAGTGGGACAATAGGCAAGCCTCCAAGCGCGCTCTGCTTGGCGCACCTCCAATTTTTTTGCTTTAAGGCCAGGGGAGAACCACTTATTGGCATCATGGGCGCGTCTAACTGTGACGCCCTTCATGGGGGCCACTTGGTCACAAGCCGTCGACAGCCAACTGTTGAGCGTGGCTACTTGAGACAGAGGGGCAAGGCCAGCTAGATCCGGGCACGAGGTTGACAAAGAGGCACAGAGGGAAGGGATATCCACTCTACTCCAATTCCTAGCCCAGATATTTCTGGGGGAAGGAAGGTTTTTTTGTTAGGCTGAGGTCTAAGAAAAAAGAAATCAGAAAATGGTCAGACCATGCACACGGAGAGACGGAGGGGGCGGTGTCTGGGACATTAATAGTCCAGATTTGATTCAGAGTGTGGCCATGAGAATGGGTGGGGGTATGGACCTGTGAGACAAAATTAAGGCTAAGTAGGAGGTGAGAGAAGTCTCTAGACAAGGCGTTCTCCGCCGGGTCATTAGGCCAGAAATTAAAATCCCCTAAAACTAGGACCGATGCATTATTAACTACCAATGTGGCCAGTAAGTCCTGAAAGGCGGAAATAAAACCGGGGATAGGCTGGGGTGGGCGATAGACCAACACACACGTGATAGGAACCTGAAAGGAAGCGGAGCGCACTACTAAACAGTCAACTGCTAATATGGGAGGGGAGGAGAGAACCTGAAAGTGAAGTCCAGCTCGAGCAATCAAGGCCACCCCCCCTCCCATCTTCCCCTCCGGCCGATCGGCACGGAGGACAAAGTGGGGGGGGGAAGAGCTGCCAGCACATTCGGTAAGGAGTCCGACCGAAACCAAGTTTCTGTTAAAAACAGAAGGTCCGGCTTATAGGAGTCCAAGAGGTTATATAACTCCAATTGATGTTTTACCACTGACCTAGTGTTCAGAAGGAAGGCCGAGATGGTAGAGGTGGGAGTAGAGCTGGGAAAGGAAAGGGGTTGGGAGGGGGTAGAGGAGGAGGAAAACAAGGAAGGCAGGGTAGCAGGGAGGGAGGAAGAGGGTGTAGCACGGGCCACACCAAGTTCCTTAACCCATGTGAGAGTGGCGGGGTGGAGTGGCCAAGAATCCTGATACAAACAGAGTTGTGTAGCAGAGTAGGAGAGGAGACGGGCATAGTGGGGTGCCCCTTGCCCCAGCCGGCCGCGGACGGGTGCAGACGGGCTTAACTTTGGCGCGCCTTCGTCGCGTCCGCTGCGCATGGGGCTGGGCTTAAGTGGGGTCTCGAGCGCGATGTCAGGAGCTCTGACCCAGCCTAGACTGCCCTCCCAAGATGGCGGCCTGCTGACCCCGTCAGCCCTCCGAGTAACGGCACACTGCCGATCCGGACCGGGGCTAGGGATGCAGGCAGATGGAATAGGAAGAAGGCAGCAGGTAAACCAAGTAAAGAGTGCACACAGTTAAAAAACACAACACAGTTTTACAATTAGCAAGAGTCCAAGCGCCGCAACAGCGACCACCGTCCCACTGCCAATGAGGATTAGTGTCCGCTGCGCGTGCGCATGGAGCTGGGCTTAAGTGGGGTCTCGAGCGCGATGTCAGGAGCGCTGACTCAGCCTAGACTGCCCTCCCAAGATAACGGGCTGCTGACCCCGTCAGCCCTCCGAGTAATGGCACACTGCCGATCCGGACCGGGGCTAGGGGTGCAGGCAGATGGAATAGGAAGAAGGCAGCAGGTAAGCCAAGTAAAGAGTGCACACAGTTAAAAAACACAACACAGTTTTAAAATTAGCCAGAGCCCAAGCGCCACAACAGCGTCCACCGTCCCACTGCCACTGAGGATCAGTGTCCCGAGCAGGACATGTATTAGTATCCTGATACCTATCAGGCTTTTTCATTGTATCACAGTTACGCAAATTGTAGCGATTTTTAGAGGACTCCTGTTGAGGAGATCCACCCCTTGTTTTAGTCTTTTTTTAATTTTTTATTATCACCGCATTTTTAAGAAGACTCGTGCCTGTTTGGAGTTATCCTTTTCAGAATTATCCATAAATTGTGGTTTATTCAATCTGGCCCCCAAATTATCTCTACCTATTATTAATATTTTTGGGTGGTTCACGCTCCTAGACTCCTCGAGCGACTATTGTGAGTCTCTAGCGTACTACCAACTCTTCTGCTCCCCCCCCTAATATAATTGAGGATACTGTGGAAAGCGACGAAGGGATCGTCTGTCACAGACAAAGAAGGTCTGCATCTTCTGCACAGCAAGTGAGGGTGACCTTCATGAGTTCATGACACTTGATGCCGAGAAGAGTATCAGCACATGTCCACTGACCTAGAGGATACTGCTGTTGTAGTGAGAATAGCTGCTGGAGGAGATGTAACAATAGATTGCGTGTATCACCTGAATTGCCTCACTGTATTCCAGAATCGTCATTGATCACTCATGAAAAAATGCTGATGGAAGAAAAGCAGAAGGAGGTGCGGGCTTTCATTGAAATTATCAACTTAGTACAAAAAACTTAGTAGAAGAAGATGTTTCGTGCTTAAACCTGTCGGAGTTGTGTCACAATTATACAGATCGTCTTGTGGCACTTTGAGTTCAGAAGGAGGTCAACAAAGTTTGCTCCAAGAAAAAAGGTCCTTGGCCACTTTCCAAAGGGCCAAGTGCAGAACGATGAAAAGCATGTTCTGCTTATTTTTGACCTGGGCATGAAGCAAACATATTTTAACAGATTAGAAAGGAAATGCAGCCATATTGGCAAAAGCTGTCAATATAATTCGAGAAAACATCTTAGGATCTGATGGATTTCACTTTGATGCCACCTTCCAACTAAACTGTCAAAATAACTGTACCAATTGTCGCCCCACCCACTTGCCTGGCACCGATCCCTGCTTAACTGGGCTAAGGCGGAGGGTGTGGCTCTACGTAGAGTTGACCTGCTTGGCGTTCGTATGTTCCCCCTAGCGCCCCAGTGGGACACAATGGTTTCCAAACTCCAAGGGATGGTCACTGACACAGGGGAACTTAATACACTCCATGGGGTCGTTACTAAGGGTATACCCCGGCTGGTGGGAATGTAGAGTAATACTAACACCCCAGCTAACTTAACCTTTCTGTCTCAGAGCCTCATTGTCACCAGGTCCTGGCAGTTTGTGACCCCCCCCCCCCCCCCCAGCTACACTAGATGCGGCAGCAGGGCTTAAGCGACTCCCACTTACCCTTCCTTGACTTATGTTGTCCTCATTTTGTTGTGCCCTATGTCCCCAGTTGGGTTCGAACTGCACCATACCTGACTCGCTTACATGCTACCCGGTGCCGTGACTCGCTAGCACTGCTCTGTCCTCCCTGGGATACTGACTCATGGTTTGAAGTGCTCGCCATAACTTACATCTCTGTTTTTCCTATTGCTACAGGGTATTGTGCATTGTGCTACTGACATTATCTTTTCTGTCTTTTTCCACTTGATGCAGGAGCGCTGCTCTGACTGTATGTTTTCTTAATACTGTGCAAAATGTTCATAAAACCATTTAATCAAAAAGAATAAAACTCTGTACCAATGACATTGAAAATGCTATTTTCAATGTTGTTGAATGGGTCTGGCATCGACCGCCAAGACTTGCACGATTCCCAGGAAACTCTTACTATCTCCTAAACAATCATGATGAACTGCAAGAAGACAACAAAATCTGTTGTACAATCTCCATTCTTTCTCATTTGAACCGTCCCTTCCGTTGTACATAGGGCTGAATATGCACATCCTGACACGGTCAAGAAATGTGATAACTCAACTGCACCATTTAGCATCAGTTACCACCACATTCTTCCGGAGGAAAATCAGCTAGCAACTGCTGTTTCCCAGAAAGCACAGAGAGGAGTGTGTGCCCATCTTAGCTTTGAACTGCTCTTTTCATAGTTGGTGTAATAGGCAATATCACAACCCTTCAAGCACCACTACCAAGGGTTCTTTCCTTGGCAAAGGGAACAGCATCTTTCATACACCATCAATCTCCAACCCAGGACAAATCAGAGAAACTATCACTTTTCCTGCATAGGGTTTGAGAAAGAACTTATTTTTGCCTGACCACTTCACCGCTGTAACAGTAGTAGCTCTGAGAGAATCTACAGTTGAGGTGCCCACAATCAACATGACATGACAAAGGTACGTGGAACATATGGTGGAAGCAATGAAGCATGGGAAACTGTACATTGACTCATTTCTCAACTGATTGAGGAGAAGGTAGAAAAGAGAGACATTCTGGCATGGTCAGCCTACCATGCTTCCCATCAGACAGAGCCATCTTTGAGTCATCTATGAGGAGGTCGTGATCAATCATGGGATGGATGTTGTTTGTCAGTCAACAGAGTTCTTCAAGCCCCTGCAGATCCCAATACTTACAACTGATGCTACTGTGTTTGCTTTGGTAAAGTACATACAGTGGAAATGGCTCCAGATGCCCAGAGAAGACAAGTTTGTGGTGATGTTCGGTGGCCTTCACATAGTTAGCTGTATGGAAAACCATTGGCAACTACCTGGAAGGCTTTGGGTGGACAAATGCTCTGACACAAGCCGGACTTGCCTCATCAGGAAAAGCTGATTCTGTTGCTCACATATCACCAGGTTGAAACATTCACACTAGGTATGTGCTGTTGTTCTTAAGAAACTTCAGATAGATGTATTTCTTACATCACAGTCCCCAGACGCTGAGGAATCAGAAGAAGCATGGAGGCAGGACATGGTCAGAAAGATCCCAACATTCTAGTACTGGGATACCATCTTAAGGCTTGAACTCCTTAGCCTCCTCCTTGACAGAGCTCATCGAGAAGCTGACTTTGTTTTGTATGTATAGTCATTGAAAGCCCTGCTCTCAAAGTTTTTCGCCTTGGACAATCAGAATTATGCCCGCTGGATCCCTATCTATATACCTGACATGGAGAACATTTTGGACTTTTGAAGACTATGCCATTGATGTTTTCATACCATACATAGTGTAGCAGCTTGATAGCTCGAGAAGCGTGTACATTGTCTGGGACAGGTATTTCAAAGGCAGCATCAAATACTCTGTCAGAGAGAAAAGAGAAAAAGAAAAGCAACAAAAGGTTGCAAGTCAAAATAAGATTCCAAGACAGTGACAAAACCTCTTGTGTGATGCAGACAACAAACAAGAGTTGTTCACACTCCTGTCCGAGAAGATCAAGAGCAGTGAATTCCCCCCTGGCAATGAAGCAGTGACAACATATGCAGATGACACTCTGGTCAGAGGCAATAACTTATCCATTGTCAAACCAAGGCCTGGGGAGGGGGTTCACTGTTCCTGAGAAAGGAGTGTAGGTTTTAGATCAAAAAGGGGACAGTCAGTAAGACTGTTTCTTGTTGCCCTCACACATCCCTAGGGATGTCATGCTTCATCATCAGGCAGGTGCTCCTTGTCGGGCCGGTGCTGCAGTGCCTTACAGGTCCCCGAAGGATCACTTTGGTGGAAATCTTTTAGTTTGAATGCCTTATGCGTGTGAGGGTGTCCTAAGTGGGGGGATTGGTGATGTGCGATGATAGTAAGCTAAATCTGACTAGGTGATGTGGGATATGTGTTTAACCTATCCATGCCAGCCTATAACCACAAAATAGACACATACAAGACTGGCCTTACATGTACAAATGCCCTGCAGCAAGGCTATGTGTCTTGTTTGGTCTGTGGACACCGATGTCATGGTGATTCTGACAGGAAAGTTTCACCAGGTACAAGATTTGTATCCAAAGGCCAATATCTGGGTAGCATTAGGTATGGGGAGGAACCTTTCCTACATCCACATTATTATCATTGCTCAGACCTTCGGAAAGAAGACTACCACAGCCAGGCTGGTGTTTCACATCTTCACTGGCTGAGACACTGTAATCATTCCTTGGAAAAGGGAAGAAATCAGGACGGATGGTCTGGTAATCTTCTCCGGATGTTACAGCAGCCTTAGCTAACATTTCCAGGAATCCTTTTATAGCAGTGGACATTCAGAAGGATAGCTTCCGAATTCTTGAATGCTTCACCGTAATATTGTACCAGAGAACAAGCCAACTGGAGTCAGTGAGTGAAGCTTGCAGAGAAATGTTTTGTCAGCAAAACAAGAGAATGTAATACATTTTAAATCCTGAGTGTGTGCTTCTGCAGACCAAAAACTCTTAAAATATATAGCCTACTAGTATGGATGATGTGTGACTCCTACAGTTTGTAATCCTCATTGTTTTATGTAACATTTCCTATAGACTAAATAGCACACCTATGATTCATTGTCTCTATTAAATGTGCATGATGTGCTCTGGCACCCTACACTGGTATCATTAGCGCCATAAAGTAAATGAAATGCATGTGAGAGAAGGAGAAATGAGGGCACCGGTGAAGGGTGGTAGTGAGGGAATCTGTAGGGAAGGAGGTCTTGGGGGCGAGGGGAGCAAAATAGATTCACACTGGGTCCTCCTTTGTTATCAAAATCAAGTTTTGCTAATTTGTTTGAAATAATGAATTCAATGATGATGAAGCCCTACTGCTCAGTCATAGATAGTTGCCATTCGGCTCAATCTGGTGCCTGTGCTCATGGCGGCCAGAGCGAAAGAGCGTGCCGGCAAACAAGCCACTGTGGAGGGTGGATATATATAGGCTTGTGTTATATATGAGCATTTGAGTAAAATAGTAGTGTCTGTGCATGTACATGGGAATGAGAGATAGTATCTGTCCATATGGATGCCGAAGAAAATAAAAGCACTGATTGCAAAGCACAAGCTGGATTGTGGTGGGAAGACCACTAATATTTGATTCGAAAACGTGTTTGTCAAAAAACAATTCTCAGGATAACAATTGGGTGTTGCACACTCACTACATGTGTGTGGGGTGCCCATATTCTGTTCTAGCACTAGGGCAACATTGATGCCTCACTGATTACATGCAGTACGTGTTTAAGAATGTAAGTAGCAGGGTCAAGATGGCAAAGACATTGGATATGTAATCCGGAGCTCCGTGGCAGGCCCAACAATTATTCGTGGATTATCCCCTACATCGAGAGGAATAGCTGCTGAAGGACTGTCCAGGTGCCTCCCGCGGCCCCGACACAACACCTGCTGTCCCTTTGGCAAAGGAAAACTCCGAACCAGTGTGTGGCCTGATATGAGCTGTGGCCAGGCCAGGCCTACGCAATGGCTGTCTGCTAGAGACGCGGTATAGTTTAAAATGTTTGTTTTAACTACGTGCTCTAAGATGCAGTATTTTGGCTAAAATTAGCAGACAAATGCATAGAAATAAAAAAAATTGCATTGTTACAATTCCATAAAATACAAGGGGAGAAATCCTATTATAATGATAGTGGAACCAGGTCTATAGTATCTTGTGTACCACCCTCTCCTTACTGGAAACTAGCTTTTTTAATAATAGAAGATCTCTAGGTTAAAACGGGGAACCCCATAACTCCAGGATCAGGTGAAGTAAATCACATCCCAGGACCAGCACATCTCTCTGTAGATGGAAAGGTTTTCTCCTAGTGCCCCTGTCAGGCATGCAATGCAATATTAAAGGCACCCGAGTTATTTGCAGCTGTGTGCGTGTTATGTCTAGAGCCTGGGCAGTGTGCAAAAGCGGCAAAGTGGCTAAATGGTGTTTAAGCATCTAATTCACTTATGCTAACATAGCAATGTGTGCAAGCAGAAACGTGTCTTCACTACACCCTCCCCTGATCGGGCCAACGAACAAAGGGACGAAAAATAGGAATGCAGTGTTCAAGTTCGAGTGAGACAGAAACAAGTTCATTTTTGCCAAATGGTTCGATTTAAAGCGACAAAAGAGAGGAAAGGAGAAAAGGTTTTCAAAAAAGAAAAAATTCAAGATAGAGGCATCAGCCAACCAAGGAGAAAAAAAAAACTTCAGTATTGCACGCAATGTAGGATGGACGGCTGCCAATTTAATCCATCAGCGTGTATGCACAGTATGTTGCAACAGCTTCCAAGAGGAAGTCATTGCTCGCATCAGCAAAGAATTCCGCCATCCAGTAGAGTAAATGAACAAACATGTTCTTTGATAACTGGAGCCTCTAGCACCATCAGAGCACAACTTGCGTGTTCTTCCAGATAACTCTGTTCCAGGAAGTCAGGTGCCGCCGCATATATATTCCAATTAGCCAAAACCCCATGCGCAGTCGCACAGGCCATAATCCCAACACCAGAACAGTCCAGCTCATGAGCCACTAAGGGACTCATCAGACAATCATAATCCGGGGCAGGAGATACCGTATTGGAGAGGCAAAGATCCAATGCCCATTCAAAAGGAACAATCCAGGCAATGGAATACAGGTTGGACGCAAGTAAACTATGAAAATCGTTAGGATAATCCCTATGCCACACAAGGGTACTGTTCCATAGTATGCAAGTATACGGCTACGAAGCTGGATCAGCCGGTGTTGGCTGTTTCTTGGCACAGGTAATCAATTGGGGGGGGAGAAAGAGATAGGATCCTTTCAAACTCCTGTTAAATTGCTTTTCATCAATGGGGGAAAGGATCACTTGTCCTGCGAAAAACTTAGGTCTGCAGGTTGGTAACTGGGTGTCTCCCAATAAAATGACCCTCATACACGTGTGTTTTTTTGCTTGCTTGCGTTAGCGATATATGAGGTGTCCCCGCTTATATCACACGTGCGCGCGTAATCACTGGGTCAGTTCATTTGTGTGCACCCTCCACCAGGAGGTTTTACCTTAAGTTTTAAGGCAGTAGTGATTGTGGAAATGGAGTGATCAAGGTGGTGATAAGTGATTCGATAAAAAAGTCCGGATTTCCAGAGCTAGGAGGTTTATTGAATCTGGATTCCGGCTATTATTAAAAGAAAGTTCGTGCTGCTGTGGAATCTGTTTATGAATTCAAGCGCACTTAAGGGTCTAATAAAATGGTCGACATGTTTCAGCTGTGATTGACTATTGGTCAGATAGCTTTCTTCAGGACCAGGGGGTGAAAGTGGTGAATTAAGTGAAAGAATAGGTAAATTATGACCTGATTCTTGAGGTGATGAGAGGTCTCATTGTACCTGTAGAAAGAAAGCACACAACAAAAGGCAAAAAGGGAGACAAGGGGGGGGGGTGGAGGGGGGATGAAAGGAAATGGATAAAGTACAAATTTGTACACATTCAAAACCAAATGATTTTGAATAAAGTAACTGTAAAATGGCAATACTTCGCACAGAATCACTCTCATATCCGGCGTCAACTCATCCATTCTCATATCTAAAAACGGCGTGAGGTGACTGTGCTATACTGTTTTGTGGTGCTCTTAGTTCTTGCCGGTCATTGGTGTATATACATAGCTCTCATACGGTGATATGGCATGCTGGTAGCTCGGCACTAAGTGCTACTAATGTGACATTGTCAAGGGTTTCTTTGGTGCCGTTCGTGGTTGCGACATCATTGTCACGCGGTATTTAGCGTGTTTGTTATGGCTTGGTAGTCAGGGGTTGGGCGTAGGTAACTATGCTAAATAGCGGATTGTGCCTACCTCTTGGTTCAAAGCTATTAGCTTCATCAGGGGAGGGAGGTTTTTTGAACAGGACGGTAGCGCTAGAAGGAGGAAAATAGTTGTTAGTATGGATAGGTTTTACTTGCGCTTTGCGTCTAGCGAAGAGTCGAAGCTTCCGTCTTCTACCTTCTGCAATCGCGTCCTCGCTCGCAGCATGTGCTGTCTCTGCCTCCGTTCACCCGGAAATGGTGGCGGCAAGCGAGGCGGATGTTTTTAAGGGAGGTGGTATGAAAACAGAGGAAATACTCGGTGTGGCGATAGTTATTACAAATCTCAAAGGTGGTTTATAAGTTGTTATTTGCCAATTATAAATTGTTATTAAAATTGGTATGTGTGTTTTGGAATTGTTGGGGAAGTTATAAAGCCTGCGGTGACATGTAAGCTGGCAGCCCAAACAAGCTGCCGGTTTTTTCAAAATGTCACAAAGTGATATTATGTAGCTAATAGCTGGTTAATAGACCGGGAATTAAGAGTGGGGTGGTGACCCAGGTTGATGAACTTGGATTTAGTTAATAGCGAGCCATGGGATAGAGTCATTTAGTCCTTGGATGTCAGTTTTGAGTCTGTGCACCCAGCGTTGTTCCGTTTCTTGGCACAGACAGTGCAGCCATTTCGGACCAAGCAAATCAACAGCAGCACACCAGCAGCCAAGGCAAGATTTAGTGGTAAACCGCCAAAGATGCTGGAAAAAAAAAGAATGAAAAAATGGCGGTATCACACCATATATAGTTTGGAATGAGGTCACAAGGCCGGAGACCACAACTTTGAAAATATGAGCCAAGCCTGTTGTTGTCGAGGCATTGAAAATAATGTGGATCAAGGGACCAAAATGAAGTGGGAGATTGGTATTTAAAAGTGCATGCACCTCTGTATGGGTGTTAGCTACGCGAAGGGCAAATGTTTCACGAGAAGAAGTAAGAGCGACTTCTTTTTGAGACAATAGAGCCCTTATTCTGCTCATCTTGTTGAACTCTGCTTTCAAGGCCTGAATGGAAGGCCAAATGGAGATGTGGAGCCTCCCATGCAGGTTGGGAATAGCACATTTTTACAGAAAACAACACATTGGGAGACAGTCACAATGTAAGGGATCCCAGCCAACATGCCGCAGCATGCTTAATTATTTAAAAGTAAGTAGCTACCGTTGGCAAGCAGTGTGAAAGTAGGTGTAATAGCTGGCACTGGATTTCCCCCTTAAAATGCAAGCTAAATTCGGAGCTTGAGTGTTACAAGCGCCTGCAACTGCATATTCTTACACACGAGTGAGTGATCAGGTGTGGAAGTGCCCTCTTCGCCTTTTAAATATACTACTTTGTCATCTCTCAGGCACCTGTATGTGAATGGCAGAGACCAAACCTCATGGAGAAAGGCGCTACCCAGTGGTGCATACCTGCCTAGGCCATAGTGTTTCATAAATGAACTAAATTTAAACAAATAAAATGGCAGAGTTATTAACCCATGGATGAGCCATACAGCAGAATTCGATTCGGCTACAGTAAATGGTAATCGTTCCAATTTTGTTGCATCCTTCATGGACATGAACTGTTGTCTTTCTTTAAATTAAAAGGTAAAAACAAAGATGAAGTGTTCATAAAGTCCCACGGTACTTTTCCAGATTTCAATGTTTGTAAAGACCAAGGAACCTGCATTATGGAACGCAATTGATTTTGACGATGGTACAAATCAGACACTTCATCCTGCACAATATCCACAACAGATGAAACAATATTATCTAAAGTATACATTTTGGGGGAAAGCGTGTTAATGCTATTAACAACGACAGCATGCACTTTTTCTAAATTTGCTTGGTCTATAACCCTTAAACGAGAAGCTGCTTCAATCTGTGGCAATTTCCACACTTTATTGTAAATAGCATATATATATATCTTTTGGACCTTCCACCTACAGGGCCTTTAACAAAATCAGTCAAATCCACATCGTCAGTTAATAAAGACGAATGATGTTTAACTGACGCCAAGGTGGAATGTCTCAGCCAATTTTGACATAATTTTCCTACCGAAAAGGTAGTAACTGAATGGGAATTTTCAAAACAGGGGTCCGTTATATCTTGCATATAGCCAGGGGCCATACCCAGAAAACGATGTTGGCATGAATCAGAACTTGTTTGCCATACCAGCCAACCTTGGGGATCCAGGTTAGAAATATTAAATGAGGTGTTAGAAATTAATGACTGCAACTCATCAAGGGACATATCTGTGTGATTATCCCATGTAGGATAAGCAAACCGAGTAGGAATTCTAGGGGCATTTATTTGTTTTGAAGTTGCCAATCCAAAACACGTTGTTTGAGAAATAGTACTATTCAAAAAGAACATGTGGTTCGGAATAAGGCACGCACAATGTAATGCTTCTGTGCCTAGCTCCTGTCAGGGTTTAGAACCCCAAACAGATTTAAGATCAACTGTATCTTTCCACAGCTCATAGCCACCTAAGGCTAACTGATCCATAAAGGATATTGAATACAGCAGTGTGTGAGCCTAACTTTAGAACTGGACTGGATCGATTAAAATCAGTAAAATATGTAAATGTTTTCAAGAGTTTTCAAACTGCCTTCAATGGGAGCTGGCCAATGTTCCCATTGTGTATTATTAACTACATTTCTAACTGTATTAGCTTTATGCAGGAAATGATGGCCATAGTGCTGATAACAAAACAAATCTCCATAATTTGAAGAGTTCAAATACAAATCTTCAGCATCAAATGCAGCATAATATTTCAAATGAGAAAAGAGCGCTTCAACGGCTTGGATATCCCAATCATCAGAGCGTATTTTTTGTTTCACAACATCCCCCATATAAACACGAAGTACATTAAGGACATTAACCACTTCTATTGGGACATGAATTGTAATTTTTACAGCATCCCATACAATCTCATCTAACACAGACCAGGCAGTGGTGTTGACAAAAGTCTGGTCTCGTTTCATGATATGTTATGAGGAGTGGGGGGCCAAAGTTCCATCAATTAACCTAATTGCAGATCGTCCGGTAAGGTAATGTCCATTGACTAGATGAAATAAGACAACCACAAATCCAATCGACATGAACAAAAAAATGGAGATGAGGACCAACCAAATGTAAGTCCAAGGTGGAATTAAAAAATGTCTTTTAAACCAAGAAACAGAAATAGAAAACGTTGATGTTGCACTCAATGCCGAGGAGTTAGTGTCAAAGGAAATTTGTTACTGGTCAACTGCATTTGCTTGCACACCAGGCAATGACACATCTGTGGTATAAGTGGACTCAGTGTTTTCATGTGGATCAAAAGCCGGTGGATTTAATAATGGTTTAGTAACTGTGTGCATCTCTATGTCAATGTCAGGCCTGTTGGTGTTTGCTGAGGCCAAAACAGAATTTCGCAGCATTGCTGGACAAGAGACCGCTGGAGTCATACTAAGAAGAATCGGACACTCATTGTAGTTTGACATTGTCTATGGAGATGTACCTGTTACCCTTGCGACCAGGAAGTGGTAGTAAAATGACTGTTTTGGGACCCTACAATCCAAGCACTGGAACAGATGCACGATAAGAGGGGTCGAACTCCTTCTTGTTCTCCACCTTCTCACGGACCAAGTCTCTGACTCGAGGTGCCAGTCAACTACCGGAATCTGTAGTGCAGCTTCAGTTGTGGAGGGCAAGTGTTCCTTTGCAAGACGAGTCTCTTGTAGATTCTGTAACACAGAACAATGATTATCTACGCCAAAGGGTACTGCTGTTGCCGCTATGTCTAGACCATCAAAGTCTGGGGCAAATAGTTTTATGCCAAAGAGCATTTCGTATGAGGTCCGCCCACCCAGAGATCTTCTAGGGAGATTATTAAGTGCACGTTGTACGCTATACAAATGTATACAGTACCTACAACTCTAGCTGTCAAAGATTGTTTTAAGTCATGGTTCATTCGGTCCACAACAGAATTGCCCTCAGGCCGGTATGGCGACGAAAATTTGACCTTCACCTCCAAAGACCTCATGGCTCCCTTGTACGCCTTAGAGGCGAAAGCTGGACCCTGGTCAGAATGAAAGGTGCCACATGCAAAAAATTCCCACAAAGACACACAAATCCCTGATTACAGTTCGTGCATCAGCACTGCGTTGTGGCCAAACCCATAGAAAACGTGTGCACAAATCCACTGCAACTAAGATGAACTTATAAGCAGTATCAGAAGAAAAAGGACCACAGTGATCTAAACATACACAACCCAATTGTTTTTTAGATATGTACAGCTGAGTTTGTGGCAGTCGCGCAGCAGTCGAAGTTTTAATCTGCTGACAAATGTCACAAGAGAGGACATAATCACGAGTTTGTTTGTACAACCCTCACCATCAGTAACGTTGCTGTAAGATAGAGACAGTCGCTGAGATGCCTGCATGAGCCGAGGCCATGCCTTCATGAGTGGGTGTTATCAAGGAAAGCCTGCGGTCCGCGTTGGGTATCAACCTGTCACCAACGTTATTAATTCTTACATAGGGTACTTTATCAGGACTTAAATGACGAGTATTTAGAAGGCAAACCTCTAGGGTAATTATTACCCTTCTCTGTAGCAGCGATAGCTGCCAAGATGTCATCATCAATCTTACTTTTGGACCTTGTAACTGCTGCTACTAAGTATGTGGCCACTGCTGTTTTGCCTGCTTCTTCAGCTAAGCTGTTGCCAACCGCGTGTACTCCTACGCGCTGATGACCAAGAGTATGAATTATACTAGACCAAAAGAATAAATTGTCGTTGAAAGACTGAACACAGTAGTAAAAGTCACTCACAATTAAAGTAGTCACAGGAGGATCAGCAAACTCTAGTGCAAGCACCAGAGAACATAGCTTTGCCAACTGGGCGGTTCAGTCAGTGACTGCATGTGCACGACATTGGACTTGAATTCAATATTCACCATGGTGCCAGCCCCTTTTGCGCAGGCTGTTGAATAGGAATGTTTAGATTCCGTTGCCAGTTGCGCTGAACTGTCTGTGTAAATGATACAATGGTAATCCTCAGGAGGGCGCATAAAGAAAGGAACAGGATGAACAAATTCATACTGTAAAAACTCCTGAGTTTGCAATGAGGCGTCAAAGATAAATGTGACATCACAGACGAAAAGCGCATTTCATCCGAAGTGTGCAAGAGTGACTTGTAAGCAATAGGTACTGTGTCTCCTTCATTAAACGTCAAGTATGTGAAACCCATTGCGCCCGGCACAATTCTTATTACCAGGTTTGTGTGGTTGTCACGGTTCAGTAAGTATTTTGATTCAAGAAGATCAGACTGCAAGGATTGCAGAATAGCAGAATGTTCTGGAAGCCAGCATGATTTGGTAAAAGTAGGTTGTATCAAGGTATAAAGCGGCTTGATACGCTGGGCATAATCGGGAATGAAGGTACGCCCGAAATTAAAAAAAAACCAGCAAAGATTGTAGTTTTTTCAGAATTGTAGGAGATCGCAAACATGCGCATTTCTCCAGGAAGTGAGGTGCTACACCACGACCTTCATTATTGAGCTCATAGCACAGAAACAACACTGTGTACTCTGCAATGTGTGATTTTGCAAGTGAAATTTGTAACTGTAGTCCGCAAACATGACAATGATGCGGTCCACAAAACAGAGATGCTGCCATAATTCGTCGTCTGTGAGATAAATATCATCAACGTACGAGTACGCATCAGGGTTGATGTTGCCTAACAAAGAGACAACACCCTCGGCAAAAACACTAAGGCTGTTTTTGTAGCACATGGCCAATCTTTTGAATTGTTTTGGTTTGCCGCCAGAAGGAAAGGCTGTCCACTGACTACTAATAGAGGACTGGTTATGATTAAAAAAGCCATTGGAAATGTCGAGTGTGGTTTTAAACCTTTTTCTCACAAGACTGTCTACGAGGGCAGCACTATGGGTATTCTGTACTGCACAGGTTCGACTATGAGAGTTCAAATGCCGATAATCCAAAACTAGGTGGTACGAACCATCAGGTTTGGTAACAATGAAAAGAGGATTATTCATGGGTGACGCACGTCTCAATCACACCTTGATATTCCAATTGTTCAAGGATTTCAGCAATAGGAGCCTTCGCTTACCGCCACATGGGATATTGGGGTTGTGGCTGTGGCATAGACCGGAATGTTATCTCATGTCTGGGGGAAAGTTTATCCCACCCGACCTAAGTACGGTATAAAGCAGGTGCAAGCACCAGTTCCCATTCTTCTGCAAAGTTCTGCGCCTACTCCTTGGGCAATCTATCAGGAGACCTAATTCTCCTGCGGTCGCGCAAATTATATGTGCGCTCAGTAGACACTTGTATAGGTGACGCAGGACGTGACCCTTGTTTCTGTTGCTGCTTCCCCTGTTTTTTATTCTTCCAATTCTGTTTAGGAAAAACTGGACTGTCGTCTTTATTAGACTTTGCTGTCTGTGTTGGCGGTTGAGCTGCTGTTTTAGCAGGCTCCTGACGGACCTTCCTAGGCGTCAGTCGGCTCGCCCTGCGCTGAAGGCGCTACACTTGCTCCTTGTCAGAGAGAGGGTGAAATTCAAGGCACTCTGTATGGCCCACAAAATTCTGCAGGGGAAAGGCCCACCTATCCTAGGGGATATGGTTCAGCCTTACAAGGCCTCCCGCTCTCTCCGTTCAGACCATCAACACCTGTTGCAGGTTATGAGGGTGAGGAAGGCAAGAACCGGTGGCAGGAGATTCTCCATACACGTGGTCTCCCTGTGGAACTCTCTCCCCCTGTACTTGCGCTCGGAAACGAGTTTTCTAGGGTTTCGCAAACTTTTAAAAACTCATCTGTTCCCTGCCTAATTCCTGTGCCTAGTGTGGTGGCGTTCCTCTCTGGATGAGCGCGGGGATGCCCAAGGGTAACCAGGCGCTATATAAAACTCTTTAATAATAATAATAATAATAATTAACACCCAAACTATTGCGTCCAATGGTCTCATAAGCCTCCGCAATAATTTTCGGTAACCCTCAAGGTTTCTCGGCATCAGCGACAAGGCGTAAAGGATGCGACACCTGAAAGTTAACAGCATCTTCCTTGACATTCACAAGGATGAGATCTGCAACTACGTCAAACACTCCAACCAGCCTCATTCCCAACTCGACAGCCGGCTCCTGAACGTGCTCATCCTGAACAGGCTTGATCACGGAGGGCAGGACAGTCATAAACGGTGTGCTGAAGCACTTCGCATATACTGCTGCAAATACTTTACCCCAATTGTCACAATCTGTTACCTCTGGTACTAAGTCTTTCTGCAAACTAATGATGAGGATTCTGTGTTTTTCCACAGGCATCGTATTAGGAAATACTGCTTCCAGTGGTCAAATTTTTCAGCAAGCCAGTAAGGCATATCATCCTTAGTATGACCAAATTAACCATGATGGGACTAATAGAGATCCAAGCCGGTCCAACTGGTTGCACCACAACCCCAGGTGCCCCCACCTGGAGGTTGCGAGAAACGTATTGTACTAAAGCCCAATGTACCTCAAGCAAGGAGCCATGAAGTAGACGCAACTCATCTACAGGGACGGTTAGATATGGCAGATGTGGTGTGAACCCTGCCAAGGCTGGCCAATTGACCCCAGGGATCGACAAAGGGCCTAACCTGACCGGAGTCACGGTGTAGGGGAGGGCGATATTAAACCAAATATGATGTTGCTATGCCGAAATTGGAATCTCTGGTGTCCTATATGGAGTATAATTTGTTGGTGTTGCAGTGTGATTGTAGCAGTGGAACGTTTCATCATCCGCATCAATTGCAGCAAATGTAACCCAAGAGTAGCAAAGTTCAAAGGGGAACGCTGCATCTGCACTCACAACAAAGATAACCGACATACCATCATCAGGCACTCTAAACGGCGTCAGATGACGCCCGAGCGCTGCGCGACTATGTGGAGCAATGTCCACCTCACCCATAAGGACAAAGAAGAGTAAAACAATTTATACAAATTGTAGCACAAAAAGGGTAGTAATTCAACCTGTGAACCTTTTTAAATCTCAAGCTTGAAGGAACCTTTAATTTATCTATATAGGTAGGTCAGTCCGTCACCATTGTTAACCGGAAACAGGAGTGAGGGCATTGTGGACTAGTATAAGCACTACTAAAGTGTCTTGAATATAAGGCCAAACGTTAGGTGAGCCATGTTGCAGGGATTCTGTTCATGCACAGAACTATGCGCAGGAAACCAAGACCTCTGTGTATTGTGGTGTACCAAAAACCCACCTCAGTGCCCAGAACCCTAATCTGACTAGCATCAGTGTCTCATTCGTTCTCCGTGCTACAGCGAAGCTACCAATGATTAGACAACCCAGAGCAAGCGACTTAGTGAACTCTCAGGAATAGTGGGAAACAAGAACACTCTTTCGTTTTTATTCTCATACAAGTCCACAACTTGAGTGATTAGAGACGTGGTATAGTTTAAAATGTTTATTTTAACTACGTGCTCTAAGATGCAGTATTTTGGCTAACATTAGCAGACAAATGGATAGAAATAAAACAATCAGCATTGCTACAATTCCATAAAATACAAAGCGAGAAATCATATTATAATGATAGTGGAATCAGGTCTATAGCGCCTTGTGTACCACCCTCCACTTGCTGGGAGCTAGCTTTTATAATAATAGAACATCTCTAGGTTAAAATGGGGAACCCCATTCCTCTAAAATCAGGTGAAGTAAATCACATCCCAGGATCAGCACAGCTCTCTGTAGATGGAAAGGTTTTCTCCAAGTGCCCCTGTCATGCATGCAATGCAATATTAAAGGCACCTGAGTTTCAGTTATTTCCAGCTGTGTGCGTGTTATGTCTAGAGCGTTGGCCGATCAACCTGAATTAACAGCATACATTGTTATTTGACCTTGAACACTCTGTACAGACTGGGGTCGCGGTGTAAGTCTAGAGATGTGAAAAACAGACCGTTCTCATGTGAAGAAAAGCAAGTAGTTAGACTTAGTGGAGAAGCGTGGCTCAGTGGTTAGAGGCGGCAGACCCGGAAGCTGAGATCGGCCGTGGACCAGGGTTCGATTCCCCGCTCGGCGGGTCTCGGGCTCAAAATTCCACGGAGTCCACAATTCTCGCTCCGGTGCCTACTCGACTCACGGGGTCACACTCTGCAACTCTGGGCAATAGCTTGCTTAATCTCCACTACGGCCCCTCGCTGCGGGATGCCTGGCTTTCACCTTGTGGATACCCGGCCGGGATATCTCACAGGGGAATACCAGGACGGGTTCCCTAAGCAAGCGCCTTGGGACCCCTGGGTTAAAGTGCGCTATATAAATCGAAGCACATTTACATTTACATTTACAAGAACAGAGGCATGTGGTGTCGGGTGCAAAAGCGGCAAAGTGGCAAAATGGCGTTTAAGCATCTAATTCACTTTTTCTAACAGCAATGTGTGCAAGCAGAAACGTGTCTTCACTACACTAGGATGCTTGTTTCCAGTCCAGAGAGGACCTGGCTTTGCAGTTCGGGCTGACTGTTGCCATGGGGAACAGGGTAAAGACTGATTTACATATGACTGGGTTTAAACGTGAATGGCATGGGGCGCAAAAAAAATGATGGATTTAGGCCCAGATCTCTGTACTGGGGTGAATGTATGACATTGTTTAGCATTCTGTCCATCAATTGTTCTTTTTGCACGTTCCGGGCATGGCCACAGCAGCGAATCGCTACTGCATTCATGCTTATCTCAAGAGGCGACAGGTCCACACAGCCATGCTCCAAGAAACACATCTTACCGTCACTGAGTTACACTCTGTACAAAATGGAGGGGACAGGTGCACGGCACTGCAGACTCTTCCTTTGCCCGTGGGGTGCTAATATAGATTGCACCAGGTGTACTGTATGTTGTGACCACACAGAAGGTGTGCACGGCCGGCAGATATGAGGTAAAGGAAGGACAATTAGATGGCCCGCCCTTAGCACTGACCGCGATATATGCTACCAACACCCACCAGACAAAGTTTCTTGACATCCTCACACCAGCGCTCCTTAATGATCTGTCCTCCCAGTTCTCTGGGGTAGAGACTTTAACTGTGTGCTGGACGTGGCTCTCAACCGCTCCACACACCTCCTCCGAGCAGCTGCCACCGAGCGCGCCGCTCAACATCTTCATCTCTGGGTGGCCCACATGCGACTTCAAGATACATGGCAGCTCCTACACCCTCTGGGCTGTGAGTATTCCTTCTATTCACACGTATACAATGTGCGCACCAGATTTGAGCTCCTACTCTGCTCAGTACACCTCAGCGCCCTGCTGGTTGGAGCAGAATTTTTGGCACGCATCCTGTCTGATCATTGCCCGTTGCTGCTCACTGTATGGTGGGGGTGCCCACATTCCCTCATACCCACTTGCCATTTACAGGCTAAGGCATTGTCTGACCCTCTTTTTCAAGCGGAACTTGCCCAATCCATAGATCTCTAGTTTAAGCTAAACACCAGTACTGCGACCTCGCAAGCTATTGAGTGGGATGCCCATAAGGTGGTGGTACACAGCCACTGCCTGTCGACCTCCATGGGAGGGGTCCATAGGAGGTTTTCAGAGGACTGAGACCTTCGCTCCCTAGAGATACCGGCTGCCAACCAGGCAGCCACAATTGAACTGCTCCAACAACTACGCAAGCAACAAAATGAAGCAGAACTGATTTTAAGGAGGCTATGAATATAAGCAGTTTAGAAAAGGGGGTGGTGATGAACAGAGTGTCTGAATTAAGCAGGCCACTCTTACCCAGTCCAAAGATCAGGGCTTGATCCATCACTGTTATTTATCTCACTGCCCCATCCCAGCTCAGAACCTGGCTATATGCAAATCAGTCTGTCCCTGGCCAAGTGCATCATGGGAACAGGGCAGACTAAACTACCAAGCCAATTCTTCACCAGAAAGGAGACAAGCTACCGGGGACCGGTTTGTGGCATTTCAGCCGTCTTCGGCCCGGCTTGCTTGAATCCTGATGGAGCAGTGAGAAAGGGACTCATGTCTGAGTATACCCTGCCACACCTATAGTGGCCAAAAACGATTTAGAAAAGGGGGTGGTGATGAACAGAGTGTCTGAATTAAGCAGACCACTCTTACCCAGTCCAAAGATCAGGGCTTGATCCATCACCGTTATTTATCTCACTGCCCCATCCCAGCTCAGAACCTGGCTATATGCAAATCAGTCTGTCCCTGGCCCAGTGCATCATGGGAACAGGGCAGACTAAACTACCAAGCCAATTCTTCACCAGAAAGGAGACAAGCTAACGGGGACCGGTTTCTGGCATTTCAGTCATCTTCGGCCCGGCTTGCTTGAATCCTGATGGAGCAGTGAGAAAGGGACTCATGTCTGAGTATACCCTGCCACACCTATAGTGGCCAAAAACGATTTAGAAAAGGGGGTGGTGATGAACAGAGTGTCTGAATTAAGCAGACCACTCTTACCCAGTCCAAAGATCAGGGCTTGATCAATCACCGTTATTTATCTCACTGCCCCATCCCAGCTCAGAACCTGGCTATATGCAAATCAGTCTGTCCCTGGCCCAGTGCATCATGGGAACAGGGCAGACTAAACTACCAAGCCAATTCTTCACCAGAAAGGAGACAAGCTACCGGGGACCGGTTTCTGGCATTTCAGCCGTCTTCGGCCCGGCTTGCTTGAATCCTGATGGAGCAGTGAGAAAGGGACTCATGTCTGAGTATACCCTGCCACACCTATAGTGGCCAAAAACGATTGAGAAAAGGGGGTGGTGATGAACAGAGTGTCTGAATTAAGCAGACCACTCTTACCCAGTCCAAAGATCAGGGCTTGATCCATCACCGTTATTTATCTCACTGCCCCATCCCAGCTCAGAACCTGGCTATATGCAAATCAGTCTGTCCCTGGCCCAGTGCATCATGGGAACAGGGCAGACTAAACTACCAAGCCAATTCTTCACCAGAAAGGAGACAAGCTACCGGGGACCGGTTTCTGGCATTTCAGCCGTCTTCGGCCCGGCTTGCTTGAATCCTGATGGAGCAGTGAGAAAGGGACTCATGTCTGAGTATACCCTGCCACACCTATAGTGGCCAAAAACGATTTAGAAAAGGGGGTGAGTGTCTGAATTAAGCAGACCACTCTTACCCAGTCCAAAGATCAGGGCTTGATCCATCACCGTTATTTATCTCACTGCCCCATCCCAGCTCAGAACCTGGCTATATGCAAATCAGTCTGTCCCTGGCCCAGTGCATCATGGGAACAGGGCAGACTAAACTACCAAGCCAATTCTTCACCAGAAAGGAGACAAGCTACCGGGGACCGGTTTCTGGCATTTCAGCCGTCTTCGGCCCGGCTTGCTTGAATCCTGATGGAGCAGTGAGAAAGGGACTCATGTCTGAGTATACCCTGCCACACCTATAGTGGCCAAAAACGATTTAGAAAAGGGGGTGGTGATGAACAGAGTGTCTGAATTAAGCAGACCACTCTTACCCAGTCCAAAGATCAGGGCTTGATCCATCACCGTTATTTATCTCACTGCCCCATCCCAGCTCAGAACCTGGCTATATGCAAATCAGTCTGTCCCTGGCCCAGTGCATCATGGGAACAGGGCAGACTAAACTACAAGCCAATTCTTCACCAGAAAGGAGACAAGCTACCGGGGACCGGTTTCTGGCATTTCAGCCGTCTCCGGCCCGGCTTGCTTGAATCCTGATGGAGCAGTGAGAAAGGGACTCATGTCTGAGTATACCCTGCCACACCTATAGTGGCCAAAAACGATTTAGAAAAGGGGGTGGTGATGAACAGAGTGTCTGAATTAAGCAGACCACTCTTACCCAGTCCAAAGATCAGGGCTTGATCCATCACCGTTATTTATCTCACTGCCCCATCCCAGCTCAGAACCTATAGCCAGGTTCTGAACTGGGATGGTGCAGTGAGCTAAAAAACAGTGTTGGATCTAGCCCTGATCTCTTGACTGGGTGAGAGTATTCTGCTTAATTCAGAAACTCTGTCCATCACCACCCCTTGTTGTTAAATATTTTGTCCACCCTAAGCGTGGAAGGGTATACTCAGATGTGAGTCCCTTGCTCATTGCACCCTCGGGATTCAAGCAAGCCGGGCCGACGACGGCTGAAATGCCAGAAACCGGTCCCCGGAAGCTTGTTTCCTTCCCAGTGTAAGAATTGGCTTGGTAGTTTGGTTTGCCCTGTTCCCATCATGCACTGGGACAGGAACAGACTAATTTGCATATAGCCAGGTTCTGAACTGCGATGGTGCAGTGAGCTAAAAAACGGTGTTGGATCTAGCCCTGATCTCTTGACTGGGTGAGAGTATTCTGCTTAATTCAGAAACTCTGTCCATCACCACCCCTTGTTGTTAAATATTTTGTCCACCCTAAGCGTGGAAGGGTATACTCAGATGTGAGTCCCTTGCTCATTGCACCATCGGGATTCAAGCAAGCCGGGCCGACGACGGCTGAAATGCCAGAAACCGGTCCCCGGAAGCTTGTTTCCTTCCCAGTGTAAGAATTGGCTTGGTAGTTTGGTTTGCCCTGTTCCCATCATGCACTGGGACAGGAACAGACTAATTTGCATATAGCCAGGTTCTGAACTGCGATGGTGCAGTGAGCTAAAAAACGGTGTTGGATCTAGCCCTGATCTCTTGACTGGGTGGGAGTATTCTGCTTAATTCAGAAACTCTGTCCATCACCACCCCTTGTTGTTAAATATTTTGTCCACCCTAAGCGTGGAAGGGTATACTCAGATGTGAGTCCCTTGCTCATTGCACCATCGGGATTCAAGCAAGCCGGGCCGACGACGGCTGAAATGCCAGAAACCGGTCCCCGGAAGCTTGTTTCCTTCCCAGTGTAAGAATTGGCTTGGTAGTTTGGTTTGCCCTGTTCCCATCATGCACTGGGACAGGAACAGACTAATTTGCATATAGCCAGGTTCTGAACTGGGATGGTGCAGTGAGCTAAAAAACGGTGTTGGATCTAGCCCTGATCTCTTGACTGGGTGAGAGTATTCTGCTTAATTCAGAAACTCTGTCCATCACCACCCCTTGTTGTTAAATATTTTGTCCACCCTAAGCGTGGAAGGGTATACTCAGATGTGAGTCCCTTGCTCATTGCACCATCGGGATTCAAGCAAGCCGGGCCGACGACGGCTGAAATGCCAGAGACCGGTCCCCGGAAACTTGTTTCCTTCCCAGTGTAAGAATTGGCTTGGTAGTTTGGTTTGCCCTGTTCCCATCATGCACTGGGACAGGAACAGACTAATTTGCATATAGTCAGGTTCTGAACTGGGATGGTGCAGTGAGCTAAAAAACGGTGTTGGATCTAGCCCTGATCTCTTGACTGGGTGAGAGTATTCTGCTTAATTCAGAAACTCTGTCCATCACCACCCCTTGTTGTTAAATATTTTGTCCACCCTAAGCGTGGAAGGGTATACTCAGATGTGAGTCCCTTGCTCATTGCACCATCGGGATTCAAGCAAGCCGGGCCGACGACGGCTGAAATGCCAGAAACCGGTCCCCGGAAGCTTGTTTCCTTCCCAGTGTAAGAATTGGCTTGGTAGTTTGGTTTGCCCTGTTCCCATCATGCACTGGGACAGGAACAGACTAATTTGCATATAGCCAGGTTCTGAACTGGGATGGTGCAGTGAGCTAAAAAACGGTGTTGGATCTAGCCCTGATCTCTTGACTGGGTGAGAGTATTCTGCTTAATTCAGAAACTCTGTCCATCACCACCCCTTGTTGTTAAATATTTTGTCCACCCTAAGCGTGGAAGGGTATACTCAGATGTGAGTCCCTTGCTCATTGCACCATCGGGATTCAAGCAAGCCGGGCCGACGACGGCTGAAATGTCAGAAACCGGTCCCCGGAAGCTTGTTTCCTTCCCAGTGTAAGAATTGGCTTGGTAGTTTGGTTTGCCCTGTTCCCATCATGCACTGGGACAGGAACAGACTAATTTGCATATAGCCAGGTTCTGAACTGGGATGGTGCAGTGAGCTAAAAAACGGTGTTGGATCTAGCCCTGATCTCTTGACTGGGTGAGAGTATTCTGCTTAATGCAGAAACTCTGTCCATCACCACCCCTTGTTGTTAAATATTTTGTCCACCCTAAGCGTAGAAGGGTATACTCAGATGTGAGTCCCTTGCTCATTGCACCATCGGGATTCAAGCAAGCCGGGCCGACGACGGCTGAAATGCCAGAAACCGGTCCCCAGAAGCTTGTTTCCTTCCCAGTGTAAGAATTGGCTTGGTAGTTTGGTTTGCCCTGTTCCCATCATGCACTGGGACAGGAACAGACTAATTTGCATATAGCCAGGTTCTGAACTGGGATGGTGCAGTGAGCTAAAAAACGGTGTTGGATCTAGCCCTGATCTCTTGACTGGGTGAGAGTATTCTGCTTAATTCAGAAACTCTGTCCATCACCACCCCTTGTTGTTAAATATTTTGTCCACCCTAAGCGTGGAAGGGTATACTCAGATGTGAGTCCCTTGCTCATTGCACCATCGGGATTCAAGCAAGCCGGGCCGACGACGGCTGAAATGCCAGAAACCGCTCCCCGGAAGCTTGTTGCCTTCCCAGTGTAAGAATTGGCTTGGTAGTTTGGTTTGCCCTGTTCCCATCATGCACTGGGACAGGAACAGACTAATTTGCATATAGCCAGGTTCTGAACTGGGATGGTGCAGTGAGCTAAAAAACGGTGTTGGATCTAGCCCTGATCTCTTGACTGGGTGAGAGTATTCTGCTTAATTCAGAAACTCTGTCCATCACCACCCCTTGTTGTTAAATATTTTGTCCACCCTAAGCGTGGAAGGGTATACTCAGATGTGAGTCCCTTGCTCATTGCACCATCGGGATTCAAGCAAGCCGGGCCGACGACGGCTGAAATGCCAGAAACCGGTCCCCGGAAGCTTGTTTCCTTCCCAGTGTAAGAATTGGCTTGGTAGTTTGGTTTGCCCTGTTCCCATCATGCACTGGGACAGGAACAGACTAATTTGCATATAGCCAGGTTCTGAACTGGGATGGTGCAGTGAGCTAAAAAACGGTGTTGGATCTAGCCCTGATCTCTTGACTGGGTGAGAGTATTCTGCTTAATTCAGAAACTCTGTCCATCACCACCCCTTGTTGTTAAATATGAATATAAGCAGGGCACAGCCCTGCAGCATACCAAAGGGGACCACTCAGGGAAACTGTTAGCGTGGCTAGTGCCTGAAGACCAACAACGCACCCCCATAGGTGCAATACACTTTACCGACAGATTACTACTAACTACGCAGTTGATTATTAATGTGGCATTCCGGGATTACTACAACAAGCTTTAAAATGCCTTGGCTCTCCATCGCCACATAGCATGCCGGACTCCTTTGACACTATACTACTGATGTATCTGAATGCCCTACAACTGGCTGGGCTGGATGAACCATCGCAACTTGAGGCATTGCGCAGAGCCATAACCCAAATTGCTCGTGGTAAGACCCCTGGTACTGATGGCCCACCCATTGCGTACTATACTGCCTTCCTTACCCGACCACCCAATGCCTCCTTGACCTCTTCAATGAAGCCAGGGAGCGGGGTTACAAGCTGGACTCGCTCCGCAAGGCCCTCACAGTAGTCTTTCCCACACCTGGTAGAGACCCCTTGGACATCTGCCCCTATCAACCTCTATCCCTGCTCGATCTGGATTGCAGAATCCTGGGCAGGATCTTGGCGAACCGTCTTCTCTTCATCATACAATTGTAGGTCCACACTGATCAATCCGGATTCATTCCGGGTCGCAGGATGTTTTTGAATGTGCCCCGCCTCTTGCACCTCCTGCACAGCACCTCGCCGAACCCCAGCCCTGTCATCTCCGCCAACGTGCATCGTACTGGGGCATTTGTGAGCGGGACATGTATCATATAATATCGTTGTATGTGACTTTGTTGCGGTGTCTGTCTTACGAGTGAACTAGCCTAAGTTGTTCAATTTTTCTCTCGTAAACGTACTAATCGATGACCGGTTGGCATCTCCGGAATCTCGCCTGCAATGGTGCTAGGACACCTTTACATACTTGGGCATACAGATATAGCACAGCGAAAGACCTCAAGGATGGAAATCTCAATAGTGTCCATACGCTGCTCGCTCTCCTTCTCGCTTCCATTATCCCCACTAGGTTGGGTTGCAATATCCAAAATGCTTGTATTCGCCCGCCTGTTATATACTATTCACTATATAGGATACACTTGGTTCCAGCTTACAACCAATAGTGTCTGCATCACTTGGTTTTAATGATCGTGATCTGACTGGTCAAGCAGCAGTGCTGCCTCTGCTGCTCCCAGTGGGGGTTGTAATTTCACGTCGTGGGCGGCAAGTTAAAGGAGCTGCAAAACGAGCAGTTTATGGAACGTCAGTTGCAGCCTCCTACTAAAGACATGCTCCACAGGGGTTCTAGGAGTCCCTTCTAAAAGTCGAGATGTTGCCCTGCCCTGAAATTGTTTCCCGCACTATTTTCTTTCTCCTACCCTCCCTTTTCCAATTTTTTGCCCGCCGCCCCGTATCAGCTATTGCCAGGGTATGGAGCCTTTCATTTGATAACTTTTCTGCTTGATTTGGAGTCGAACTGTGTAGAAACCCGGTGTTGGCCTGGACATTTGAAACAGGTGGCGGGGTGGATTTCCGCACACTGCTATCTAAATCAGAAGGACATACTCACCCAGGATAGCCAGGGCCAGCCGGGCGGCAAACCGAAATGATTGCCGGTGGCTCCCGGCCTGAGCCTGCTGCCTTGCAGAGTCGCCAACACAGGAAGAATCACGCTGCCTGCAGTGCTGCGAAAGTGTAAGTACTAGTTACCAGATGTAGTGTCTGAGCATTGGACACGTTCTGCTGGAGAAAGGTAGTAGCACGCACGCGCGCTATTCTGCTGATTTGTTATCCTCAGCGCTGCTGTAACTTTTAAAAATACCGCTTTTGTATTTTTGTTATTATAAATTGCATTTACCCTGTTTTTAAAACTATCTTTGTGTGCCCTCTCACTTGCACCTTAAATCGGGCCCCCCACCGTGCTTTTCGCGGATCTATTCCATTTTCTTCTCAGCCTTCGTGTTTGGCGCCGGGCGCCATCTTGGGGGTGGTGTGGAGCGAGTGTGCCACTTGTTGGAGCGCTCTAGCGCTCACTTGCAACACAGGTGAGCCCTACTTAAGGCTAGCTAGGCAGTAGCTCGGCCTGGAGAAAGGTAGTAGCACGCACGCGCGCTATTCTGCTGATTTGTTATCCTCAGCGCTGCTGTAACTTTTAAAAATACCGCTTTTGTATTTTTGTTATTATAAATTGCATTTACCCTGTTTTTAAAACTATCTTTGTGTGCCCTCTCACTTGCACCTTAAATCGGGCCCCCACCGCGCTTTTCGCGGATCTATTCCATTTTCTTCTCAGCCTTCGTGTTTGGCGCCGGGCGCCATCTTGGGGGTGGTGTGGAGCGAGTGTGCCACTTGTTGGAGCGCTCTAGCGCTCACTTGCAACACAGGTGAGCCCTACTTAAGGCGAGCTAGGCAGTAGCTCGGCCTGGAGAAAGGTAGTAGCACGCAAGCGCGCTATTCTGCTGATTTGTTATCCTCAGCGCTGCTGTAACTTTTAAAAATACCGCTTTTGTATTTTTGTTATTATAAATTGCATTTACCCTGTTTTTAAAACTATCTTTGTGTGCCCTCTCACTTGCACCTTAAATCGGGCCCCCCACCGCGCTTTTCGCGGATCTATTCCATTTTCTTCTCAGCCTTCGTGTTTGGCGCCGGGCGCCATCTTGGGGGTGGTGTGGAGCAAGTGTGCCACTTGTTGGAGCGCTCTAGCGCTCACTTGCAACACAGGTGAGCCCTACTTAATGCTCGCCTCCTGCGCGCAGCGGTGACGCGCAGCGGGAGCGCCGGACTCTCGCCGGAGTCAAGCCAGAGTCCTGCCCGTCTGCGCCCGTCAGCGTCCCGGAGGCGGGCGGAGCGGCGGGTGGGACTCTACCACCAGGGATGTGTTCCCCTGGGACCCCCGTCTTGCGCTACTCCCCTCGCGAACTTCGCTCTTTCTATCCTCATGGCTCTGGCTGTCGCACTGTTTTTCCCGGACGTCATCATGGGAAATCCCGTTGCCCGGGTTGTGGCTGGCGCCCATCCCGCTCGCTCCTTTCACGGCCGAGCAATAACACCTTAAGTGTGGGCTTCGGTTGCATGCTATTAAACACCAGGTCAGCATGCAAACATGCGCAAGACATCTATGAGCTTCTCAATATAGAGAAGCCACTATGCCTCATGCTTACTGAGACGTGGTGGGATGACTCTTCCAACCCTGACGTCGCGATGGCAATCCCGCCGGATTATAACATCTTCAGAAAGGATAGAGCCAAGGGAAGGGGAGGTGGAGTGGCGCTAGTGGTCAGGAAAGGAACCCCCTGTGCGATCCTGCCAGCAATTGACATCCGAGGCTCGGAGACCCTAGCCTTTTCCATCACTCTATCGCCCCACCAATCCTTCAAGGGATTGCTCGTGTATAGGCCACCTGGTGCACCCGGCACCTTCTTTGAAGATCTGGATTTGGTGCTGGTGGAGTTGGCCCTGAAAGCTGAACATTTTATCGTGGCAGGCGACCTCAACTTTCGGATGGATGATCCATCCGACCCGGCTGCCACCAAACTCTCTGAGGCGCTAACCCCGCTGGGGCTTATCCCTTACCTTCAGGAGCCTACGCACGAGAAGGGGCATACCCTTGACCAGGTTTTCTCGTCTGTCCCTCTCGAGGGTATAGAGATCACTCCTGTCCTTTGGTCAGACCACTTTCTTGCCAAATTTGTGATCAAGGGCATAGTTAAATCAGTGCCTATCCCGGCACATCAACAGGGTCGTGTCCATAGGGCATTCCACCGAGTAACCCCAGAGATGCTGGCTCAGGCAGCTGTGGCCCACCCCTGCCTCCTTTCAGGCGATCTCGACAGGGATCTGCAGACCATGCAGGATTGGTTTTTGGACAGGCTAAACGATCTTGCCCCGGAATTAACATCTCGCCCGACACCGAAACGGGTCTCTGCGCCTTGGTTTACCGCTGCACTGTCGGCTACGCGGCAGCAGTGCAAGGTAGCCGAAAGAGCCTGGCGGGCACAATATGATACTGTTGCCAAGTTGACCTACAAAACGGTGGTTAAGGCTTATCACCGGGACATTCGCCTGGAAAAAAAAGCTTATCTAGCCAGGAGAATTGATGCGGCTTCCAACTCCTGCAAGGAGATTTTCTCCATTGTGAGAGAATTCACCTCCCCTTGGTCTAACACCTCGGACCAAAAACCATCAGGTACCTGGGCTACGGACCTTGCTGATTTCTTCACGAGCAAGATCCAACGCATTCAGGAGTCATTCCTGGTACCAGTGTCTGCGGGCCAGACTGAACTTGACATCATCACATTGCCACAGGCCGGGCCAGGGGCGACGTTGAGTGTGTTTCCTCCAATCTCTGCTCCGGACTCCCTGGCTCTAATGGGCAATTTAAAATCGGGTTCTCCTCTTGACCCATGCCCTGCCAAATTTCTAGCGAAAGTCGCGGAGGTGATCAATCCGCTGGCTAACCCGTTGTTAAATCTTTCGCTGAGGCTTGGTGTGGTCCCGCAAACCTGGAAGCAGGCGATGGTGATTCCCTTGCTCAAAAAACCTGGCCTAGATCCGAAGGCCCCTGTTAATTATAGGCCCATCTCTCTGCTGCCGGCCCTCACGAAGATTCTGGAAAAGCACGTTCAAGGCGTGCTTTCCAATTTTCTTGAATCTAATGAGATCCTGCCTGCCACCCAATCGGGCTTTCGTCCCCATCTCAGCACAGAGACAGCGCTCCTGGAGGTTTCGGAAACCATTAAAGGGGTTCTGGACTCTGGGGGCAAAGTCATGCTGGTGATGTTAGACTTGTCGGCGGCGTTCGACACCGTTCCCCATGATGGTCTTCTCGCTAGACTCTTCGAGATAGGCCTACGGGGGACGGTGTTCGACTGGTTTTCCTCCTTTCTAGCCGGCCGCCGGCAAACGATCTGGGCCCCGCCTGATTCCGCCGTGATGCCGCCTCTGGGAGTCGGGGTCCCTCAGGGCTCTATTTTGAGCCCGACCCTCTTTAACATCATTATGACCCCGTTGGCGGCGTTGGTGGAGTCGCATGGTGCCCAGATCGTATCCTACGCGGATGACACCCAGCTCCTCTTCTCTTGTAAGAGAGGAGGTGACTTCGATGGGGAGAGTATTCGGGATTGCCTTGGGGCTGTTTTTCATTGGTTCCATCTGAACAGCCTTAAGTGCAATTCCGACAAGTCCGAAGTACTTTTTTTTGGGTGTGACACAGAGCCAGATTGGCAGACCTGGTGGCCAATGAATATGTTCCCTCCGTCTTGCTCCTCTCAGGTTTCTAAGAATCTGGGGGTGAAGATGGATAACAGGCTAACCTTGAAATCCCAGATCCTGGGGGTGTCGGGCATCTGCTTTGGCATCCTTAGGATGCTGCGGAGGTTTCTTCCTCTGCTATCCGTGGAACATAGGACGCTGACAGTCCAGGCTCTGATTGGGTCCAGGTTGGATTATTCCAACATTCTTTACCTGGGCCTTCCAGAGTACTTGCTGCAGCGGCCTTAAGTGGTGCAGAACGCCGCGGCCAGGGCAATTTTCGGTCTTAGTAGGCGCTCCAGTGCCTCGGGCCTGTTGGCAACTTTGCATTGGCTTCCCATCCGCAAGAGGATCGCCTTTAAGGCGCTGACCTTGGCCTATAAAGCTCTTCACAAGGGGGGAGCTAAGTACCTCCAAAAGAGACTGGTCTTCTATCAACCGACCAGGTCTCTGAGGTCGGAATCCCTGCACCTTGCTGTTGTCCCTCGGGTAAAGAAAGCGCGCCTCGGAGGCCGCTCTTTTGGATTGCTGGCATCACAGCTGTGGAACTCTTTGCCACTGGCTCTGCGGGGAGCCACTAGCTTACTGGCTTTTAGGAAAGGCCTTAAAACTTGGCTGTTCACTCAGTAGCCGGTCTCTCGTGAATCTTTGGCTCACACTTCTTTTATTCTTTTATCTGGTGTTATGTTAGTATGTCGCAGTTTTTCTCTTTCTCCAATAAAGCGCCGGGACACTCTTTTTGAGTAGCCGAGCGCTATAGAAATGAATAATTAACATAACATAACATAACATAACGTTCTAGTGTTTGCAGCCTGTAAGCACACATTACACACACCCACCACCTACGTCACTGGGTCAGGTGACGAGGCCAATAAATGGGGCCGGGCGCACGTGCTCGTGGCCATTCCCACTACCCCCATCTGGTGTCTGCGTCCACATTATTGCTGCTCCTAACATGCGGGCCTAGGGCCCTTCACAACTTTACACCAGGCCCTGCCACGTGCCACCTGTGTGTCACTGACTGTTAATATTTATAACAAATTATTTTCAGTAGCAGCTGCGCTCGATGAGCTGCTGCCTCAGCCTGCAGATAGTGTGTGCCCTAGCCACGGTCACGGGTCAAGGAGGTATAGGTGGCCGTCATCCGTGATTAAACTGTGAAGTTGTTGGGGCCTTTCTCATCTTTGCTATTGGGCCGGGTTGCGTCACAGAGGCCCGAGTCCTGACATTGTGCTCTCCAAATTGATTTTGCAGGGAGTGGGGCGGGGGGGCAGGCCCCACATTTTGTTTTTCTGCCGGCCAGTCCAGGGCAACACTAGGTAGGCATGCATCATACCACTATGTTGTTGGGGACCAAGTTTGAGACCCAAGTGGGTGAGAGGCCCTGGGGTGATGCTCATCATCATAATTAATCACGCGGGAAGTGCAAAGGGGCAACCCCAGTCCAAGTCGCAATGCCAATGCTTAAATTGTGTAATTTGTAATATTTTTATGTTTCCCTCGTCTTCATGGCTTCATTTCCTTCCTTGATTTTGCTCGTGAGAAAGTGTCCTCAAAGTGGTTGAAATGGCACTCCTAATTACACTGAAATTATGAAAATGTCACACTAAGCAATCTGGAACCTTGGCAGCTATGGTGCCGCGTGCCACGCGCACTCCCTGCCGGCTTCTTAATTAAATGCTTGGTGCGCAGCCTTTGAGGCGCGCAGTTGTCTCCGCGTCTGCACGGTCTTCATGGTAGGGCATAGGGATAGGGTGGGGCTTGTGACCAATGCCTTTGTCATGTGCATTACGCAAATTAAAAGTGTGCAGCGGTGTGACTTGTGAGATGAGGCATCCAAGGACTACTGTAAAGTAAAGAGAAGGACCGGCACCACTGTGTGGCCGCTGGACATAATTTATTTATTACTAGCTGCCGCAGCGGACTGTTGAGGGTCACAGTGAGGTGGACCATGTGACATGGTCCACCTCACTCCATCCTGTGGGCAGCTCAGGATCCCCTTAGCCGATTCAAGTACACTCCCGGGGACCCAGAATTCCTTGCCACTGATTCAGCAGCCCACTGAGATCCCAGGAGGCTCATCGTTGGCTCCGGCATGCTGCAGTGGACCCCTTCACTCACGCAGCACTCTGTGCCGACCCCAGGACGCCCCCTCACTCATTGCAGTGCACTGCTGGGGCCACAGGATCCCAATACAGACCCTGTAGGTGTTCACCATCTCCCGTCAGCGTCTCACAACCGTATTCTCACGGGGGAACTCGTGGACACTCCCTTTCCGCATCTAGCACCCTGTAGGATACCCTGTCATCGCCTCTAGCCTATGACCCCCTGCACGGACCTTGAGGAAACTGCATTCTTGAGTCAGGCGTTCTGCGGTGGAGTCCAGGACACACAGGTAGGTGCCCTTCCCGTCTTCTGCCGCCAGTACCAGCCAGCTCTGGTGGGAACCAGGGCACTCTGGGGCTGCCCTGGACCCACACAATTGTTTGGCCAATGGCTTTGAGGGCGTGTGTCTGAGAGAATAGAGCCCTATGCGTGCATTACCCAGCACACACAGGATGATGCTCATGCACCCCCTCCCCCCAGTATCCCTAGCGACCAGACCACCCAGTGACCTGGGGCTAAGCAGGTGGGCGTTTCCTTTTTTCTTTTTTTGGCCGCCTTTATTTTGTCATGTGCCCCGACCTCTGGTGAGTGCTTGCTGCTGTCCTGCCTTCCTCCGTCCCCCCTCCCGCTGTCCGAGAGCCCGCCAGCCCCCCTCCCGCTGTCCGTGAGCCCGTTCATCCGCCCCCCTCCCGCTGCCTGTTTGCCCGTTCCCGGCCCCCCGTCCGTTTGCTCGTAGCCTCCTCCCGCTGTTCCTGTGCCGCCCGCGCCACTGCCCCCCCCCCTAGTTTTTTTTTCCCCTCCCTTTTCTCTCTTTTTTAGGTTTCGCCTTTCGGCCAGGCTTAGCTCAGCCCCTCCTTCCCTGCGTCGACATCGGTCACATGGTTGCTTCTTTACTACTTTAAACTGATAGCGGGCCCGGGACGGTTGGATCTAATTACCTAGCTTATCAGTTCGCTCGCGGCTGGAGGTGTGAGAGTTCACCCCATCAAGTAGCATCTTTGTGTTCTTTTAGAGTTCCGCTATTGGTAAGTGTGTTTTTGCAATTCTACTGAGTCCTGACATACCATCATAGTCTTGATTACAGCATAATGGCGAAGTTCTGAGCCCTTATTGTGGCTGTGCATTAAGTCGCCCCTTGCAATTGTATGAGACCCCACTACTCCACATATAGAGGTCTCTGCTTTCGAGTTGGATACATCATCGAGCATGTTATTTTCTTTAAAAAGGTAACTTTTCCCATTGTCTCACAGATCGACACTTCTATTATGTTGCTTCCCTATATCTGACTGCTTTAAACATTAGTAGGCATCAGAACTTTATATAATAGATTGAAAGTACTAAGCGTAGTTTCCACATATCATTAATTGAAGCATTTAATATATTCGGGAATCATTGTTACCTTCAACGACGCCATCAACCTGCCCACTACGGCTTTTTAATTGGACACTTCTCAGATTCGAGAAAGGAGCATTGCCTTACAGGTAATTAGTTTGTTGCCTGCTAGACTCCTGTGCGCTTGAAGGCATCCTAGAGGACAGGGCTGAATGAGAGGTTTGCTAAGCATTATTTCTAAGATATTACTGCTAGTTTATGAAATATATTCAGGGCATGCAGAATGAACTACAGGAGGAATAATGATGACGTCATCCTGTAGTTCTTTACGATATCGCGAGATTTCAATCGCGGTATTTTGAACGCTCCGGTAACTTTACTGAGGACAGAATTATGCATCACGATCAAAGAACCCAATGAAACATCATACCGTGAGTTGTTACATTAACATATTCCATTAGTACAAAGCTATATACAAGCCGGTTAAACTGTAACTAGGGACGTTTTTGTGTGTGTGGCTCTGGGTATGTGGGTGTGTGTGTGGCTCTGGGTGTGTGGGTGTGTGTGTGGCTCTGGGTGTGTGGGTGTGTGTGTGGCTCTGGGTGTGTGGGTGTGTGTGTGGCTCTGGGTGTGTGGGTGTGAGTGTGGCTCTGGGTGTGTGGGTGTGTGTGTGGCTCTGTGTGTGGGTGTGTGTGTGGCTCTGGGTGTGTGGGTGTGTGTGTGGCTCTGGGTGTGTGGGTGTGTGTGTAGCTCTGGGTGTGTGGGTAGCTCTGGGTGTGTGGGTGTGTGTGTGGCTCTTAGTGTGGGTCTGGGTGTGTGGGTGGCTCTGGGTGTGTGTGTGTGTGTGTGGCTCTGGGTGTGTGTGTGTGGTAGTAATTGCTGTCTTCTGAGCTCGTCCGTAGGGTACAATAGGTCTCACATTTGTGAGAGATTAAGCTAATGGCAATGTAAATGACAATGCCATTATTTTATCTGTTTTCAAAACCAACACATAAATACAAAATTTGTCATTTACAATGCCAATAGCTCTAACTTTTCCAAAGGCGAAACCATTGCATTGTAAATGCTTGTTTCTGTTTGTGGGCCTGTTTTAAAGTCTGGAGGGCCGGGTATCCTATTGATTACTCAGATATATCCACAAACCTGGAGCAAGCACACATCCATGCAGTGGAGAGGTGTGGTGCAGCGGCCAGGGCAGCTGACTTCGGAGCACAGGGTTCACGGTTTGATCCCGGCTCCGGCGGCAGCTTAGCTCAGCACCATGTGACTCTGGGCAATAGCTCACTTAATTTCCACGACGGCCCCCAGTGCCTTGAGACCCGTATGGGTGAGTAGTTACAAATACGGATTCACATTTATATTTTACATTTTTTAATGCAGTCTCACATACATTACAAAACACTTATACCACGTGTCTTTACAAGTTCAGAACTGCCCTGATCTGCATATGTGGGCCACTTCTTTAGCTATCTAATTCACCAATGAGGGCACTTTTATTTTGGAACTGGGCTTATTTTCTGACCCATCTTGATCCTTGGACTAAGTGGCCCTTCGAAAGAGTTGGGGGTGGGGGGGCGGGTGAGAGTATGTGTGTGTGGGGGGGGGGTAGGTAGCCAAACAACCTGAGGATACCCTCAGTTAATCAGAAGTATTTGCAATCAAGTCGAGTCACAAATCACCCTGGACTTTTCACCAAACTTGACTTTGCGAAGGCTTGTTTTTTAGGTTTTGCCTAGCGTTGCAGTGGATGCGCTGCTCGCTTGCAAAATTTATTGTCGTCGTGTTGCTGTCGGGTTTCCTTCGGAAGTGGGGTGGAAGCTCCACCCATGCTTTTGATTGGTGCGTGTCATAAACGCTCACTTTTCATTAGAAGGAAGGCTTGTTTGTTCCCTCCCTGTCTTTTTGCTTCACCCACCCGGACTAGAGATTTTGCACTGCGTTACATGCTTTCTTGATGCCGATACACAGCGTCCTTTAACATCAGCCGTGTTAGCGTAATAGCAATATTAGCATACGCATATACAATACCTGCCATACGAACAAAAAACAAAATACAGGACGCAGCTTGTTGCAGATTAACATGTTTTTAGGGTGTCCGTATCGGGGCCAACTTCTCTCATGTGTAGGTTGCTTCAGGGATACAGCATCGGCGCAGCTCTCTAGCTTGGGTTCCAGCGACTCACACTCATGTTAGTACGTGCTCAGTAGCCAAAGCCTCTGGGTGGCGAAGATGGGAGGGGGCACGGTCATTCCACTTAGGGCTGCTAGCAAAGAGGCTGATGTTACCGAGTCTAGGAATAAAATGCCCGCTGCTGTTCACTTGTCGCAAAGGCATCTCCGCATGGCCAGTGCTGTGTGCTGGAGCAATGATGAGACGGAGACGGAGCGATCAGGTTCAGGATGTGACCCCCACCCCCTCCTTCCGCATGCACAGTTTGTGGTGGATGCATTGTCTGGGAGTGTTTGGCAATTAGACAGCCCCGGACGTGCGTGAAGTGCCTCTAACGCTGGCATACTAAGTGTGTCATAAACACATGCAAGCAAGTAAATCCATTCAAAAGTCTTTATTTAGATATAAAACAAATATCTTTAAAAGAGAATTTCCGATTCATATTGTTGCAAATACTAAAAACAATACAACAGTCAAAAACACAGCGAGAATATAAATAATCATCTCCTCGATCTCCTAATTACAAGAATTATTAAAACTGCTCCCCTGAGCTGTGATTACATACATAAAACAAACCATGATCGCAAGATACTATTTAAACTATTCTTATCACTAATTGAGTAGTGGTATGAGATTTTTAAAATGCGTTAATTAATTTAAAACAGGTAGGGGGAAGGCTGTGGTAGACCGCTTTTGTTTAAAATTGCGATATGCAAACTGAATCAAGTTTGTCAATCTTATATTTAAATCTGTATTATCTGGGTTCAGTGCCGCAATAATGGCTTGCCTACAGGTCCGAACACCCAGCCGATTCCATTCCCCCCTCAGCTTAAGCCTACGTTGGAGGTCGAAGGCGGGGCAAATGCAAACCACATGCAGTAGCGTTTCTGCTGCTTTACCACACCCTCTGCAAATTGTGTCCTCCTCCGTACGACGCCAGGGGGGTAAATTTTGCAAAAATCGCCAGTCACCCATTCTAATAGTTATAAAACTGCATTTTAAGTACAGTGAATAAGGTCTGGAGAGATAAGAGGCAGGGATTAGCCGATTGTAGGAGTTTATTACTGCCCATGAGTGACTTTGTTTTGAAAACAGCGCTTTATCTATAATGAGTGATCGCGTTCTTACACATTTTTTGATTGCAAGCTTAAATGCAGGCTGGCTGGGATTGAGGGCCGAGAGGCCGTCTGCTGACATTTGTTGGATATAATCCTTAAAAAGATGACCAAATGTTCCTCCTGGGGTTTTCTCAGTTATTTCTTGCCAGACTAGGGACTCCAGTGTGCCTGGGTTAGATTGTCTTAATTTGTGGCAAATATTAAGAAAAACCCCAATACTGGAAACATCATAATTCAGTAACCCCATCTCTAATCTAATCTGTGGAGCGGACGCAGAATATGGCAACTGAAGAACCCTTTTGTAAATTTAATCATGTGCCGATTTAGAGCAGTGTTCAATTTGCCCTTAAATATCCCTATACCATACGACAGGGTAGGGCCATTCCTGGGTCACTGTAACACTGCTCCTACTGCATTAGTCACAGTTTTGCTCTTGGTTTCAGTCTGTTTCAGTATGTGACCGCCCGTCCCACTGTTGTGTGGGAAACTGTGTATGCAAGCAGATCACTGCCCAAACACGCCCTTGAAATAAATATGCTCATTGAGGACCTTAACTTAAAAATTCTGTTCCTCACAGAAACGTGGCTTACGCCTAACTCAGACGCCGACATAGTCCAAGCCCTTCCCCCAGGATTCTATATCCAACACCTTAACCGTCCCTAGGGCAGAGGAGGAGGTATTGCTGTCATCTTCAAGGAATCAATTCCATGCCGATTCCTTGATAGCCCTCTGTTGGACTGTGAAAACGTCTACTTTACCATGCAAATCTCCCCTTGCACCTCTCTTTCCGGATACCTTATTTATCGCCCTCCTGGTACCATGGGACAATTCCATGACTCCCTCCTAGAACGCTCCTTGGCCACGTCCAGCGCTCGGCCCAACTTCCTTATTTTAGGGGACTTCAACGTCCATATAGAAGACAGCAATGACGATATTGCCACAGAACTGATCCAAGATCTGGCAGTCCATCAACTGCACCTACAGAACTCCCTCCCCACTCACAACCAGGGGCACCTGCTCGACCCCATATTTTGCAATTTTCCTGACCTTGTGACCAGGTCTCCTATCCCTGTGCCGTGGTCTGACCACCTACTCATCCCCTTTAGCTGGCATATCCAGCCCAAACCGCCGCAAATCCAGGTACCTGGCAGACCATCTCGTCCCTGGGCGAATTTAGACTATGATAAATGGAACCAAGCCCTCGAGGATACAATCCCAACCCTTAGCTCAACCCCTGACCTTGCTGATATTGAATTCTCATCCTGGGTCACCAATTCTCTAGACATAGCTCTCCACAAAAAACCTCACCGTAAACCGAGGATAAAAGCTACTTCACCATGGTTTACCCAGGAGATGCGCCTCCTAAAGAAAACCTGCAAGAGAGCAGAAAGAGTATGGAGGAAAGGCTTCGATCCCATCAGTAAAAACAATTACAGACTGACGATTCTTAATTATAAAAAGGCTTTAAAAAACTCGCAAATCTCCTTCTTTAATGAAAAAATCAGCAAGGCAGCAAGTTCGTCGAGAGAGACGTTTCTCATCACGAAAAAGCTTCTAAAAACCCCTACACCCCCAGTTGTACGCAACCCCTCGAACGAACACTGCAACGAGTTAGCAAATTTCTTCGACTCAAAAATACAAAAAATCCTCAAACAACTTCCATCTCTTTCTCCTGTGGATCCCTCCCTCCCTCTCTCCTCCCAGTGCCAGAACAGAGACACTGAGCTAAGCAAGTTCCACCCCATTAACGTGGAAAGCCTTGGTTCCATACTAGAAGCCCTCAAAAGCGGATCGCCGCATGACCCAGCTCCAGTGAGACATCTGAAGCAGGCCGCCCCGAGCATCCTACCACCTATGACCAACTTATTAAACGCCTCCATCGAATCCGGAACTGTCCCCACAAGTTGGAAAAAGGCGGTGGTGAAGGCACTTATAAAAAAACCAAACCTTGACCCGGACAACCTGGCTAACTTTAGGCCGATATCACTTCTCCCCGGCATTAGCAAACTGGCGGAAAAATACATCAACTCCCAGCTTTCTCACTACCTGGAGTCCAATGAGCTGTTAAAAACGTCCCAAACCGGTTTCCGCCCGGGCCAGGGTACAGAAACAGCGATGGTAGCGGTCGTCGAAGAAGCTAGGAAGATCATCGACGCAGGAGGATCAGTGGCAGTGATCCTCCTGGACCTCAGCGCAGCATTCGACACCGTCAACCATAGCATCCTGGCCCAACGCCTGGAAAACCTTGGCATCACTGGGACGGCCCTCGACTGGTTAAAATCCTTCCTCCATAACCGCTCCTTTCAGGTGGCGGAGGGAGACTGCATCTCCAGGGAAACCCCGATACGTTGCGGAGTGCCTCAGGGCTCTTCATTGAGCCCTACACTCTTCAACGTATACATGGCACCTCTTGAACAAATTGTCGTCCCTTATGGCATCAAACTCCTGACCTACGCGGACGACACTCAGCTGGTCGTCTCCCTCAGCCAGTCAGAACTCCCTACCATCGATCTGTACTCCTGCCTAGGGGATATAGTCAGCTGGATGAGCGATTCCCACTTAAAGCTCAATGGGGACAAAACCGAGCTAATGGTATTGGGCAACCAGTCCCACTTCCGCCCGGAGTCTCTATGGCCTCCCAGCATGGGCCCACCACCAATCCCCAAAACTGATATCAAAAGCTTGGGGATTTGGCTGGATGACAAATTAACCCTCAACACGCAGGCCAGAAAAACCGCAGGCACATGATTTGGCCTACTACGTTCCATCCGTAAGATCCTCCCATTGCTCCCGCTTCAGTCAAGAAAACTACTTATACAGGGTCTTATACTGTCAAGACTCGACTACGGCAACGCCTTATACCTCGGTTCACCAAAAAAAGTTATCTCAAGGCTACAGGTGGTGCAAAATGCGGCCGCCCGAATTCTCACAGGCACAAAAAAACGCTGCTCTGCCAAACCTGCACTCAAAGAACTCCATTGGCTTCCGGTGGAGCAAAGGGTGCAGTTTAAGGCCATGTGCCTAACTCATAGAATCCTGCATGGAAAATCCCCTCCTGTTCTTAAAGATCTCGTGACACCCTATACCACAAACAGAACCCTCCGCTCAACCAACGCCCATCTGGCCCAAATACCCAGGATCAAGAGAACACGCTTTGGAGGTCGGCGGTTCTCATATCAGGCGTCTAAGATGTGGAACACTCTCCCACCGGACCTTCGGGCCCAACCTAATCTCCTGTCATTTCGTAAATCCTTGAAGACATGGCTGTTCCCCTGACGTCTTCCTGACCCCGCCTGACCCTACCTGGATTTCAGTTAGCGCTGCGACGCTCACGGGCAGCCATGCGCTCTATAAATCCCCTTCAAATTCAAATTCAAATGACCTCAATACTGTATGAAAAGTAGTGTCTGTTTTGCTGTGACCTAGGTGCTGTGTGGGAATGCAGTGTCTCAGTGTGTCTAAAAGTAGCCGCCCGTGCACTGTGCAACGTGCAGTATAAGAGGACAAGAACCTAAGCTCCCAGGACTGTTTGGAGTGTTGTGTCCACCGGGATGTGACACAACACAATTGTTTGGTGGAGAAATTTGCTGCAGGTTTATTTATATAACAATATGCCAACATGTTGGGTTATCTTATGGGTGATCCAGTTAGCAGGGAGCCCCTCGCCACCTGCCCACCTGATGAGCCATAAAACCCCAGTGGCATTAACTGAGGGGTGTTGTCAATTTGGGGGAAGTGATAGCCCCTCCCACCGGCGGACCTCCAGTCCACCCATTACTCACGCCCCTCCCCGCTTCGGGGGCGGAGAGTTGCAGGCAACCCCCAGTTGCTCAGGTCCACAACTGCCCGTAGGACTAATGGGGCACCGTAGCTCCTCCAGGATCCCACGCGAGGACCTCCCTGGGGATAATTGGCTTTAGCACCCTTACTGTTCTCCTGTAGAAGGTACCTTTCTGTACCTTACAGCCTTTGGATCGCCCTGTAACTCCGCCATGGCTCTGGGTGTGGCCCCCGCCGCCCCAGGGCCCCCCCACCCTATACTAACATTTCACTTACACCCTGCTGCTCCCAAGCCTCGCCCAAGTCCAGCAGGAATAAGTCCATACCCACTATGGACAGGTGTTACCAACATCCTCAAAGCACCCAGTGCATTTCGCATGTAGCAACCCATGCCTGACAAAACCAAAACCCCATTGCTTCGTGAATTTACGCATTGCGCTGTTCACCCGCCTGCGCGAAGTCTCCATGGCTTCCCCTGACCGTGCGCCCTGCCATCCTAGCCTTGGTGTGAACAACTAAAACACACTGGTCCCGAGCATGTTACTCAACACGCACAAGGTACCCCTCATCTCATGAAGCAGGTCCCTTCGCCCCAGGGGAACTAGATCAGTCCCTCCTAGGTGTATTACCAATACATCGGGTGGCGAGTCCCTCCGCCCAGTCTCTGTAGAAATACAAATACACCGACTTCTTATGTCGCACAATATTTTACACTATTACTTTTAGTTCCTGGACCAGAGGTTGCTCCATGTCCCTTACGATCATATATATTTCTTGTAACAGTTGGACTCCCAACGCCCCACCTATTTGATATGTTCCACTGGCAATCCCGCCTGGAAAGCCGAGGTTGCTGCCCCTGTTCTGAAGGAATGGCTGCAAAAATGCTTGCCCTGGACCTTATTACCTGATAGCTCTAAACACACATCCAATGCGCTGTACCTGATATTTGGTCAGGGGTGTACCATCTGCATGCATAAGGAGGGAACCTTCATATGCGGAGCGCAGTGCCAGGTAAATCGAGTCTAGGTGCACTGGACAATACCTGGCGATCTCCAGTTTGTTCTGCACGATCACCTTCCCCGCCTAGTCTGTTTTATATCTATGTAGGCTTATGGTGAGGGCCAATATGGAGGGATCATGAGAAATGAGGTCGGGACCCCCAAACCCGCATGTGCTCCAGCCAAGGTTTAATTTGTCATGCACCCAGCTAAGACCTTTGAAATCACCAACAACCCCCCTGAGGGGCCGGGTGACAGGCAACCAGCGGTACCTGCCAGTCCCATATCACCCCAACTTCTTGCCGCATTGCAGTACTCCCTGCTGCAGGAGTCTAGTTGCGACCCCTCTTGCCCCTCTTGACCCGTAATGATTACCCCACTGAAGACGTGAGGTTACCTGTCATCGGGGTCGGTGGATCGTGTAACATGTGCCTTGAAAGTACGATATATGTGGTGTTTTGCCAGAGAGGAGAATCAGAACCTAATAGTAACTGTGCAAGGGCATGTGTTAATATCCAAAACTGTAAATCTTGATAATGCACGCCATGTGCTAGTATTCAACTGTAACATATGGCTTACGCTTGGTGCAACACCAACTGGCCCATCACCTCGACTTTATAAATCTAGGAGCAAGCCTGAGCTGGATACCCCCGGACAATGCCGCACACGCCTTAACCTAAGGAGCATTCGTCCCAACAGAACTGACTTACTGCGTGCCTGATATGGCGAGCCTCCCTAAAAACTAGACAATGCCACCTCATGGCAGACTGTCAGGGGAGCCGGTGGTGACAATGGTGACAGTGCTTCCCACCAGAAAACCACGTTAATAAACCACCTAGTCAAATATAGCACCGGAGAACTCGCTGCTGAAAATTCAGTGGAGGGCCCTGCCGCGCTTCGGAAGTCCAGACTTGACTTTCTCACCTTGTGGGTATAAACAAGGTGCAACATTACAGTAGCGTTGCCCGTGACCACCTGGACGGGCCCTTTCCCCTGCTGTGTGCAACCCATTGTGTCTCCCAAATACTGACCTTCAGGGGATTTCTAGAAAGTCCCTACGCACCCCACAATGAGTACCAGACAAGACTGCTGCCCATCTACTCATGTGATAGCTCCTACTGTCACCTATGAGCTTAGGCCAGTAGTTGCATAAGGAAATTAAGCAACCACTGGGGCTCTTGAGTAAGAATGTCAAAAGCCGCCACTCTGAACTGATCCTACTGAGCCAAGGCAGTAGTACCGTCATGGAAATTGCAAATCCGCTACACTTAATAATGCTTCTATTCGTCCCCACAAGAGGTCTAAACCGGGTTGTCTTCATGCCCTTCAAAATTAAACTCTATGTGGGTGACATGGCCCCCAACCCCTATAACAGACAGTACCCCTCCAAACTCAGCGGATATATCCTCTCCAAAATATGAGGAAATCCAATCCAACTAGTGCAGCTTGATGTGGCTTGATAATGCCACATATAAGCCACGGAACAGAGTCTCGGCCAGCAGTTACATACGTGATCACGTGATTCCGTGACCTTTGTTTCAAGGTCGAACGTGGCATTGGACTAAATCATATTGATCCTTTGTGCCATTGCATTCCAGGCATAGAATTCCCATGCCTGGTAGGACAGTGCACCTATAATCTCCGCTTCTCCGTCTTGATAAAGACCCGCCGTGACCACCAACAGGGGCACAGAAGGGTCGAAACGTCGACGTAATCTTTAGGTCCAGAATGACCCGGTTTCTACAACAAGGATGAAACTGTGGTTTCAAATAGAACTCTGGCCTCCTCTACTGAAATAATTTTAGATAAAATATCTTGTTAATATTGTATATATTGCGCACTGAGTCACTTTTTCACCATGCACAAATGTCACTAAACAGTATTTTGTACATGACTTGTTTTCATTTTGATACAAACAAACAGCTCATAACGGAATGAAGTAATTCTGATAAAGATTGAGTACAGATTTAAAGAGTACTAGTTTTGTTTTTTGTCCTTGTGTGTGTTCAGAGTATCATCATTTCTCAGTATTTCATATATTGTATTTTGAAGTAATAATAGATCTACCCGACAGAACCGCTTTTTCTTGAAGCATTGCAAATGCTTGTCTTAATTGAGTGGAGTGGGGCTCCCACAGCCTCAGAGTTCACAGTGACGGGCAGAGAAGAAGGGGTGGTTGGTAGCACTGAACATGCCTCTAAAATCAACCAAATGCCATTCCACACATTTTCTCACAATAGCATTGAAATGTGTAGGATGGGTCTGAAGTCTGTTATTTGGCTCCCGGATGCCAGAACAATGACAGATAAAAGGTGGAATTCTACCTTATTAGCCTCCTGCTATCATCGAAGGGAATGCTGCTTAGCGACTTCGCACTATACCTTAATTTAAGAGGGGTCTCAGGGGATTGAAGCAACCCCTGCAGGCTACAGTGTGTAACCATTTGTTCACAGGTTTGAATCTTGGTGGATCCGTTTAGTAATTTTAGTCTTTCATCCTACCGAGATAGATAAATCATCAGCATTGGACTGTGAAACAGAAAGCATCCACTGAATGGTATGCTCTATTATCCCTGGGCCCGGCCTGGGGGAGACACGCTGGTGTGACAACAACATACACCAAGGCACCAGTCAGGCCACTTTCGACAGATGCAGCAGCACGTGAAGGGCACTTGTTATGTTGTCCCTTTAAATCCTTTTAGAATTATTATCCTATGTTCCATTGTATCCTAGTTTCCCCTCCCTAGCAACTATAGGAGTTGCTGAAGAAGAAGTCCTGTGTAGGATGTTACCTACCATGCTCCTGTGTTTCTTTTAATAAACTACACTTTCTTCCTCAATCTTGTGTAGTCAACTTTACAATTTTGGCGACTTGGCTTCAAGGAACACTAGGAATCTCAAGAACCCGTTTTTCATTTTATTTCATCTTCAATTTCATCATTTTTGAATTCCTAATTATATGGGAAGAAATCTTCAAAGGAATTGCTCCTACCGACGTTACTTTAAAGAAGAAATTCATTATTTTTCAGAAGTCTCCGACCTCTATGTACTTGAATATTCTTTTCGTCGTTTGGGAAGTATTACTGAAGACTTCGTGAGTAAACTTTACATTTCAAAAAGACTTCGTGAGTAAAAAAAAAAACTTTCATTCGCTTTGCGCTTTACTAGCGGTTACAGTCATTTCCGCTTGCGCTTTTATTAATTTTAAAGACTTTGTTGTGGGGGCGTGGCCAAGATGGCGGAGTGAACAGACGTGTTCCTCCCGAGCTCCCGCACCCGCCTAGGCCCTGAGCCCTAAATTATCGCTTTTCTCCCCCCTTGCCAGCCCGGGTGATCGGGCGCGAGCGAGGGAGCCTCCAGGCAAAGCTGTGTTGGGCTCCGATTCCCCCGCCGGCCACGGCGTCGAGAGCGGGAACCCCGGCCGCTAGAGCCCCGGGCAGCAGTAGCGGAGCGGGCCGCATTGAGGGTCCGATCCGGGTGGCGCTGGCCCAGAGAGCGGAGAAGCGTGTCCTGCAGGGGGCGGCTGTACATCGGTGACCCGGCGGAATTGACCCTCCGAGCTCGAGGTGGACTGGCCTGTCCCTTGGCGGCGCGGTGCGGCCCGGACCCGCCCCCGAGACTACGCGAGGCCGCGGCTGCAGCCTAGCCGAGGGAGAGCAGAGGCCCAGGACGCTGGAGAAGCAGAGATAGCGGAGGATCAAGCCCCGGCGAGAGGCCCTGAGGGGAGCGGTGGCACGCCGGCAGCCCAGTGAATCGGTGGGCTTGGACCCGAAGAGCGTTGACCAGCACTCCAGTGACGAGGGGTGCCCCGGTCCCGGTCCCGCCCCAAAGACTACCTGAGGCCGCGGCTGCGGCCTAGCTGGCGGTGTCCTGAGGCCGCGGACGCCGGAAAGACAGCACAAGAACCACAGCGGGTCCCGGAAAAGAAGAGCCCCGGCGCCCTGCGGATAGCACTTCAAGGCTGGTGCAGTGCATTCTGGAGTGTGGGGGTTGAACGGAGACGGAGCTGAGCCCTGGTCACGGGGGTTTCCCCACCCCTCCCCCCCCCCCCGATCTCGACAGAGGAGGTGAGGAGCGGGCTGTGAGAGAGTGTGATGGTGCAGAGCGCCCGGGAGTGTTGTGGATTGACCCCGTGAGGAGCAAGGATCGGCAGCGTACCGCACCGGGGTGGACTTACGGACTCAGCGGCACCTGGCCCTTGGGGCATGGCTGAGAAGGCGAAGTGGCCCTTGAGAGCAGCAGCTGGGCAGAGTTGGGCTCCCCTTGCTGGGACGGACACTGGAGGCGAGGTGGGTCTCTCCGAATGGCGCAGTGGGCATTGTGACTCTGGCGAGCTGGTCCTGGGCAGCTACGAACCCACGGCGTTGGCAGCTGTGGTAGACCACCTGTGTGAGGAGTAGAGGTGCTAGCGGAGCGGGCTGCGGCGGCGGCGGCTGCTAGTACAGTGGTGCACTTGCCTAGCTGTCCATACAGGCGACTTGCGGACCCGGGCCTGGCTATTGTACGCATTGGAGGCGTTCAGGAACAGAGGTGGCTGGTGGGGAAAGTCTCTGACACTACAGGCCTGGCATTGGCCTGACCAGGGTTACGATCCATATCGTGCGTGTTGCGAGAACACAGGACTGATGGCCGGACAGAAGGGTGGCAAAGGGAGTAGCCGTACACTCCCAGAGATGCTTGGCAAATCCCAGGGAAAAGGAGACAGAACCTCAACACCACCGGGAGGTGCCAGTAGCTCTCACGGGGGGGGGGGGGGGGGTGCGGCGGGGAGCCCCCCGTCACCAGATCATTCCTGGAGTCCCTTTTCGGGACATTGAGAGAGGACTTTCAGGCGCTAAAACAGGAGGTGGCTGGCGAGGTGCGCGAGATACGCAGAGAGGTGGATGGCTTCGGTGAGAGGGTGGCCACAGTCGAAAGCTCAACACAGAGACAAGATGAAGAGATCACGCACTTGCAGCAGGAAGTGCTCCACCTCAGAGATCAGCACATTGACCTACAGCTGCATAATGAAGATTTAGAGAACAGGTCCCGACGGAACAACGTAAGGGTTCGGGGAGCCCATCCACGGAGGAGAACACTGGCATAATGGCCTACCTGCAGGAGTTATTCCGTGATGTCCTAGGCGAATCTGAGGACTTCCCCATCAGAATAGACAGAGCCCATCGAGTGGGGCCGTGGAGGCGAGCGACAGGGCCCCCTCCGGACATTCTTGCTTTCCTGCCGGACTATCCACTGAAGGAGCGGATCATGGCTGAGGCGAGGAGGAAGCAGTCGATTGTATTCCGAGGCCGTCCTGTGGCGTTGTACCAGGACCTGTCCGCGACCACGCTCCAGAAGCGGAGAACATTTAAGATTGCGACGGATTTCCTGAGACAACATGACACGCCCTACTCATGGGGACACCCTTTTCGCCTCATCTTCCGGTGGAATGGGGAATTGCACCAGCTACGGTCCCTCCTAGATGTGTGCGAGGTACTGGGGATCACAGCGGAGGAAGAAGACTCCTCCACTCCAAGGAGGAGGGACCCGGCCACCGATGGCTGGCGGCGGGTCTCGCGGCGCAGGTCCTCGGCCGCTCCTCGGAGACCTAGCTCGCCCACCATCAGAGCCGAGATGGCGGATGCCATCCAAACTGTCTCCAGGACCTCGGCGATTGAAGAAGAAGTTGCACTGACCGCATAACCTGGCTCCGGGGGGAGATTGACTACGCATTACTGTTGGAGCAGGCTCGGGGGGGGGATGGGGGTGGGGGCGGAGGAGGAATGCTTGTGGCAGGTCGCCCACGTAAGTACTTCACCACAGGCTTGTCCGGTAAGGGCAAGACTGGGACTATCAAGACTGGAGGTCGTTGGTGGGTGGTGGGAGGTGGGAGTGTGGGGAAAGTTAGGGGTTTGTGTTGGGGGGTGGGGGGGGGAGAAGTTGGGGAGTTGGGAGTTGGGAGTCTGGGGGACCGGGGGGGGGAAGTTGGGGATGGATCTGTCCGGTGCTTTAATTGGGGACACTTCGCAATGCCAGAGCGCGCAGGTACATTCGATTGCTGGTTTGACACTTCCGGTTGTGGTCCGGCTGCTGAGGCGAGGGGACCCTGATTTGACATGGCGGGACTGAAAGTGGTGACCCTGAATGTGAAGGGATTGAACAACCCTACGAAACATAGAGCAATTCTCTCCTTGTTAGAAGGATCCCAGGCTGACATTTGTTTGCTTCAGGAAACACACCTGCTAGCCGGTGACTGCCATAGGCTGCGATCCCGCTCCTTCCCCACGCAGTTCTTCTCCTCCAACACCACGAAAACGGCTGGGGTGGCTATACTAGTGTCTAAGTCCTTTAGAGGGGAGGTCCTACACAAACTCGTTGAGCAGAAGGGGAGGCTGCTGGCTTATAGGTTTAAATTGGGCACCCTGCAGTTCACCATAGGCTCAATTTATAGCCCCAACGATCAACAGGACCGATTCCTCCACACTGCTTTAATTGATGTCACGGCGTCACCTGATAGGCACATCATTTTAGGGGGGTGTTGTATTTACAGGAATAACAACATAGTAAGGCAGGAGTTCTGATAAGAGATTTATTGAGAATAAATCTATAAAGGAAATAACCCACAAGAACAGGCTATGGAAGAGCGATGCTGTCGTGTCCAAGTAACGGAATAGAATGACACGACAGCAGAGCTCAGACATAGAACATGGAATAAAGAATATGTCATTACAGGAACACAGTACATGTCATAGAATGAGGAAATTAAAGGTACAGATACAACATCTCCTTTCCATAAAAGAAAAAGAAAAACAAAATAAGTGAAACAAGTATTAATAACCTAAACAAGTTTCAATACAAATAATAATCTTTAAATTTGGAAGGAATAACAATGTTTCTCTTCACATAGGTCAGATTGGAGTCAGAATTAGATAAAGAATTTTGAGCTGATTCAATCTCCTTAGTTACAGAATTTGGATCAGAATTTACAGCTGTTTCTACTTCCTTATTTACAGAATTTGCATCTGTTTCTACATCTAACAGATTACTCTCACCCACTTCCTCACCAAAGCAAGATTGAGAATTAGTTTCACTAACTTGTGAAGAAAATTGAGAATTATCAAAAACTACATGATCTTTAGATGATGGCTGCACAAAATCCATGACATCTTCGCAACACAAAAAGGAGGAATTTCTTGAAAGATTTTTTTTATCAAGTTTTTTCAAGATAATGTCTTTTTGATAAGGTTCAAGTTTGATAACCGCACTTTTATTCCACCAACCTTTATTCTTAATCATAACAGATGAATTAGATGATCTAACAACCTGTTGAGGCAAAGAAAACTTAGATTCTCCTTTAACAACTTTTTTGGGTTTTTTAATAATTACCCAATCACCAGTTTTAAACTCACAGTTTTTTAAGGAAATAGTATTCTCTAACTTATATTTTTTTTCAAAATTTTGCCTGACACACTCATCAACAGAATTAGCTTTGGAAATACTTAACTTATTTAGAGAAGATGATTTTTTATCAAAAATTGGCTTGATGTTATCATTTGCATCCCTACCTTTCAACAAGAAAAAAGGGGTAAAACCAGTGATAGAATGGGGAGTATTAAGATAACTCCAAACTTTGGGGCAGATGTATCAAGTAACCATTTTGCACTTCTCTAATAGCGATTGTTAAGGAATCGCTATTTGAGAAGTGCAAAATGGTATGTATGTAGAATTTCGCTATTTTTTAGCGATTCCTTAAAATTCCTTAATTGCGATTAGCAAATTGCTAATCGCAATTAAGGAATAATTTTCCCATTCATTTCTATGGGCCAGGAGGCCCATAGGAATGATTGTGCAGTAATTCTCAAATTGCGAATTCGCAATTTGCTAATCGCAATTTGAGAATTATTTCAAGGGTGCAGGGGTGTCTCATGGACACCCTGCTGCACCCCTGAAACTTACATGTGTGTGCATATGGCACACATACATGCCCTATGGGCATGTATGTGTGTCACATGCCACCTTCAAAATAGTCATATTTTGTTTTTTAAAAGGATTTCGCAAATTAACACGAACCTCAAATTGGTGTTAATTTGCGATTCCTTAACCCAAATTCGCAATTTAAAAAAGTTTCATACATGCCATTTAAGGAATCGCAAAATTGCGATTCCTTAAATGAATAAGCAAAATAAGGAATCGCAATTTTTTGCGATTCCTTATTTTGCTAATGTGTGATACATCCCAAAAGATGCTAAATGTCCGTTTGCGATTCCTTAAGGCCGAAATTCGCAGAATTTCGGCCTTAAGGAATCGCAAAAGGCTTGATACATCTAGGCCCTGGTCTTTTATGTGTTTTCTAACATCCATTCCAGATGACAAAGCTGTTTGTATGCCTTCTTTGAAAAATGTATTGGCTCTTTCAACGAGTCCATTTGCAGCTGGAAAATACAAAGGACTTTTAATATGCTTTATGTCATATTTACTCAGAAAATCGACCATTTTTTTTTAAACAAAATGTGTGCCATTATCGGATACTAATTTCTTTGGAAAACTTTCTACATTAAAAATCTTCTCAAGGAAATCAATTACAATATCCGTAGAGGGAAATTTTACAAAATCATATGAGATCCATTTTGAATAATAGTCAGTTAAGACAATTAAATATCTCATATCTTCCGGGAAAATGTTATAAGGCCCTGAAAAATTAATTGCTAATTTTTCCCATGCTTGTTCAGGCAACAAATTTGTAGATGTAAATTTTTTTTTACTTTTCCAATGCTTGTCGGATAGGAGACATTCAGGGCATCGGTTTACAAAATTATCAACAAAAGAATCCATACTGGGCCACCAATAAAATTTTCTCAAAATTTTCTTGGTGCCGGACATTCCTGGATGCCCAGAATGAGCTCTCTCAACAAGACCCTTTCTCAAATCACAGGGCGGAACAAAAAGTCCACATCTAGTGATGAACTGATTCTCCAAACTTAACTCAGAGGATACTTGTTGATAAGGTACAAAATCTTTACCAAGATTTCTAACAGGTGGCCATCCTTTTCTGATGTACTCTTTGATTTTTATCAAAATTTGATCTTTCTTATAACCATCCAACCAATCACTCTCTGTAAAACAACCTAAAGAATTATCACATGCCTCTAAAGCTGAAACCACGACACACTCATCGTCAAAGATATCAGAGGCTCCAACCTGATTGTCAAGAGGAATTCTGGACAAACAGTCAGCCCTAAAATTTGCTCCTCCAGAGATGTGTTTAACATCAAAATTATATTCTTGTAATTTTGAGATGATTCTAACTAGTCTAGAGGTTGCTTAGCCTGTACCTTTTCCATTCATCAAATACATGAGAGGCTTGTGATCTGTAACAAGATCAAAACGAGTTCCCCATAAATAACACCTAAATTTTTCGACTGCCCATGAGCAAGCTAAAGCTTCACGCTCTATGGTACTGTAATTGGATTCAGCTGTGGTCAAGGTTCTCGAAATAAAAGCAATAGTATTTTCTTTACCATCAACAAACTGTGTTAGAACTCCTCCAAGACCTACGCAACTTGCATCCACGGTGACAACACATTTAACACCACAAGAAAATGGCTTCAAGGCTGGTGCATTCTTAATCATATCTTTGATTTTGTTAAATGCTTCATCATGGATCAAAGACCATTCATACTTTTCATTCTTCCTCGTTAAGCACCTGAGTGGTTCAACCACAAATGCATAACCAGGCACAAAACGTGCATAGTACTCGCTTAGTCCTAAAAAGGATCTAAAAGAGTCCTTATCAATTGGAGCAGGAGCAAGCATGATGGAATCAATCAGGTTCTGTTTAGGTTTAATGCCCTCTTTAGTTATTGAGTGCCCCAAATATTCTAATTCTTGAACCAAGAAACTGCACTTCTCTTTAGATACAGTCATCCCTCTTTTACTCAAGATGTTTAAAACTTTATCAAGAATTTTATTATGCTCATCCACTCCATTTCCAAAAATGAGTATGTCATCCTGAAATGCTTGCACCCCTTTGATGTCTCCAAACAACGAGTCCATTAGCTTCTGGAAAACACTTGCTGCAGAAGCTAATCCAAACGGGAGTCTCGTATATTTGAAGGCACCAAAGGGAGTAACAAAAGTTGTAAGATCTTGTGATCTCTCTGACAAAACAACCTGATGGTAGGCTGACTTTAAGTCAATTAAGGAAAAATGAGTAGAGTCTCCTATTGCCATAAGCATCTCTTGAATCAATGGCAAAGGGTGGCAATCCACCAAAATGTTTTTGTTTAGAGAGCGCAAATCTGCACACATACGTAACTTACCATTTTTTCGTTTGGCTAAGATGACAGCCGAAACCCACTCAGAAGAATCTGTAGGCTTAATTACTCCATCTTTACATAGACTATCCAAATGTTCTTTTAACGCAGCTCGTACACTCAAAGGTACATTTCTGACCTTGTGTATAACAGGTATCGCATTTTCTTTTTAGCTTAATGTCATGCACAACACCCTTCACACAACCAATTCTGTCCTCAGATACTTCTTTGTATTTACTAAGAATAGAATCAAGGTTATTTGAAAATATTTTTTCTTTGCAGATATCTATAGAAGCTATGGGAATGTCACCAAGAATAATAGGAGTGTCACTACCAGGCTTAAGCATGATGCCCATCTTACCCAAATCACGCCAACCAATAATATCTTTGCCTTTTTTAACAACATAGACCTTTGTTGTAATTTCCCTACATAGCAGTTCAACTAAACCAGTGAAGTATCCTAGCATATTGATGAAATGTCCACCAATTGCTTTAGGATTTACATCAGCAACGGACAGTTTAGTAGGAAAAGGATAATTTGCATAAGTCATTTCATCTAAAATGGTTATTGGCGAACCTGAATCTGCCATTACTTCCAATTTAACACCATGAATGATAGCTTCGCCTAAAGGTGCTTTGAAAGTAATCTCAGAATCGACTAAATTTATATTAATAACAAGGTTACTAATTTCATCTTCCATGTCATCTAAAGCATTTACACTGGTATGTGAAACATTCCTATTTTTAAAAATGGTTTTACATGCACTCTCAAGATGTCCAATTTTTTTACATTTTGCGCATTTCTTTCCATGTGCAGGACAAATAGGATTATTTCCGATGTGAGTTTTAGAACCACAACGATAACAAACTAAATTCTTTTTTGCTGAAAAGGATCCTTTTTCTTTTTTTAAAGTCTTGCACTTTACTCTTATTAGTTATAGAACATACAGCTTCCGCAATGTTAGTTCAAGAGATAACCTTAGTTGAGACTGACGACCTTTCAATCCCAATTGCGATGTCAATGACCTCATTTAAAGTAGGATTTCTGCATGCTGAAAGACGTTCTTGAACTTTGTTTGAAAAACAATGAAAGACCAATTGATCCCTTAAATAAGTATCAAGCATGTCACCAAAGTCACACTTAGAAGCTAAAATGCGCAAATTAGAAAGATAGTCTTCAATACTTTCATCTTGCAATTGTTTTCTCTTATTAAAACCATGCCTTTCTACCATTATATTAGGCTGTTCATGAAATCTTTTTTCCAATCTCTTTACTGCCTCATGGTATTCATCCCATGGAATGAACTGTCCAGGAGGTGGTTCACTCTCAGGCATGTTGTCAAAGATTTCTCTTCCGGCATCACCTAAGAGTCCATATAAAACAGCTTTTTTTCTTTCCTTTGAATAATCTTTACCATCAATTGCAACAAGATAGCTTTCAAAAGATTTATGCCACTGTTCCCACCTCACATGCGGTTTACCAGCATTCTGTAGGAAAGGATTTATTTGATAAGGTTGAATTTGGTAAGCCATTCTCTAAATTCACCTTATAGCTGTTATTTAACTTTTTTGATGTGAAGTTAGTGAGTTATTTATGACTCTGTATTTTTAATTAAAAGTTTCAACTTTAGTATGAGATGTGTATATCAAGAAAAACAGTTTCGATTTATAAATAAAGTAATTTTACCGGTATCGATCTTCTTATTTATTTCAAAAAGAATCTGCTCGTTTTTTTTTTTTAATGCCGGCGTCTAGAATCGGGAAGCTTATCCTTTGTTTGCATGAGAAGTAAAATGGCCGCTGCGTGGGGTCACGTTGGTTGACCTTGCGTGATGCGCGATGACAGCGTGTAGTCTTACACGTAACCACGGTGTTTTGAGCTCTCTCGCGCTCCTTGACCAAAATGTCTTAAAGATTCCATCCTCGTCGCCATATTTATGTTGTATTTACAGGAATAACAACATAGTAAGGCAGGAGTTCTGATAAGAGATTTATTGAGAATAAATCTATAAAGGAAATAACCCACAAGAACAGGCTATGGAAGAGCGATGCTGTCGTGTCCAAGTAACGGAATAGAATGACACGACAGCAGAGCTCAGACATAGAACATGGAATAAAGAATATGTCATTACAGGAACACAGTACATGTCATAGAATGAGGAAATTAAAGGTACAGATACAACAGGGGGGACCTGAACTTGGTGTTTGACTCCTCTATGGATAGGTCTGCGCAGCGGTACCCACAGACGGGGGAATTGTCGAACGCAGTGAAAAAGCAACTAGCTGACTCGGATTTCCATGACCTCTGGCGGGGACTTCATCCTTTAGATAGGGACTACTCTTACTACTCACACGCACACAAAACATACGCTCGGTTGGATTATCTGCTGGTCTCTGGCCCGGTTCGGGACATGGCCACTACCTCTGAGGTGGGGGTCATTTCTCTGTTGGATCATGCCCCGGTCTCTGGGACTTTCCTCCCCCAGCCGAGCTCGGCGCGACGTGGGGTCTGGCGACTTCGGGATACCCTCCTGCACAAGAAGGCTGTGGTGCAGCACATAACGGAATCCGTGCGAGAATTTCAACTGCATAATTCCAACGCTGATACCGCATTGGCGACCCAATGGGGAGCTCTTAAAGCGGTCTTGAGAGGTAATTTCATAGCCATTTCGTCGGCTGAAAACAAAGAGAGAAAGGTCAAGCGGGAAGAGCTCACGCAGAAGGTTAGGGAGCTGGAGCAGGTACACCGTCGCACTGGGGCTCCCAGAATATGGAAGCAACTAAAGGCGGCGAGGAAACTCCTTTCTGCTCTGGATTTAGATAGAGCGGAGTATGCAGCGCTGCAGTTGAAACACGCCTACTATACAGGGGGGGATCGCTGCGGCCGGTTGTTGGCAGCTAAGCTCAGGGTAGCACACCAGGCCCATAGGGTAAAAGAAATAGCGGGGGCAGGAGGGCGTCCAGTCACCGAGGACATCGACATAGCGGAGTGCTTCCGCGAATTCTACTCGGAGCTTTACGCGGGGGATGAACCGGGTATAGATGAGCCAGATGAGTATCTAGACTCGGTGGCTCTTCAGTCCCTGGCCCCGGTGCAGACCGAATACCTGGAACGGGAGATACGAGTGGAGGAGGTTGTCACGGCAATCTCTAGGCTGAAGCTCGGGAAAGCCCCTGGCCCGGACGGCTACACCTCTCTTTTTTACAAGACGTTTTGCACAATCCTAGCGCCGGTACTGACCAAGCTGTTTAATTCCTTTGCTTGCCCTGGAGCCATCCCGCCGGATCTCCTGCAGGCGACTGTATCAGTTATACCTAAACCGGGGAAGGATAGGACTCAATGTAGCTCGTACAGACCAATCTCCCTGCTAAATGTCGATCTTAAAATATATACGGGGATCCTGGCAGCGAGATTAGCACAGTATCTACCTGGGCTGATTGAATCGGACCAATCCGGCTTTGTGCCTGGTAGGCAAACGGTGGATAATACTAAAAGATTGGTGCACATACTGGAGAAAGCCTCGCGGATCCCGGGGGAGAGGATGCTGCTTTCGGTTGACGCTGAAAAGGCGTTCGACCGGGTGCACTGGCCGTATTTGGAGCAAGTGATGGCACGGATGGGCATAGGGGAGAAATTCAGGACCATGGTGTTTAACTGTTACAAGTACCCATCGGCTGCGGTACGTGTCAATGGCTGCGGTTCGCAGCACTTTGATATTGGGCGCGGCACGAGGCAGGGGTGCCCATTGTCTCCCCTTCTTTTTGCTCTCTATATGGAGCCCTTCGCCCAGCGAGTATGGCAGAACCCAGATGCGATCGGGGTACGGATGGGAGGGTACATTCACACGGTCAGCCTATATGCGGACGATGTCATATTTACTCTAGAGGACCCGAGGCGAGCCCTACCCGCATGTATGGGGGAGCTCGATGCCTTTGCGAGAGTAGCTGGGTTTCGAATGAATGTAGGGAAATCTGTAGCATTGGACATCTCCCTGACGACCGGGACGAGACAGGACCTGCAGGGGCGTTTCCCGCTCCAATGGTCGCGGCGCCACGTGCCGTACCTTGGTATCCTGCTAGCTTCCACGTTGCAGGAGATGGTGGCGGCTAACTACGAAGGACTAGGCAAGAAAGTCAAGGAGGAACTGGGGAGATGGGGCAAGGGGACGATTTCCTGGCTGGGTCGAATAGCGGCGATCAAGATGACGGTCCTGCCCCAGATCCTGTACTTGTTTCGGGCGCTCCCGCTGCAGCCCCCTCGGGGCTGGATCCGACAGATGCAGACCGACCTGTCCCGATTTATCTGGCAAGGCCGCAAGCCCTGAATGAGGAGGGCTTTGACAACTCTAGTGCCAGAGGCGGGTGGACTAGGGGTTCCTGATCTTCTAAAATACTATCAGGCGTCACAGCTAAGGTACCTGGTGGAATGGAGCAGGTGGGAGTCTGACAAGCACTGGCTCTTCCAGGATCAAGCGGTGGCGGGAAGACCCCTGCAGGAAATACCGTTCCTGCGCAGGACGCACCGTCCACCGAACCTTTATGCATCCTACATCACGAGGGAGCCGTTGCGGATTTGGGACGCCACTAACATACCTTTTGGCCTCACCACGTTCCCCTCCCCATTTACGCCCATAGTAGACAACCCGGACTTTACGCCGGGGACGGAACCGGGAGCCTATACACACTGGCGGGGGAAGGGTTGTAGAGCACTCTTTCATGTGTATGGTGAGGAAGGGGTCCTCCCCTTCGAGGCTCTCAAGGAAACTTACCAGCTGACGGAGACAGATAGGATGAAGTACTGGCAGGTCCGACACTGGGCTCTGCAGCCGCAAGTGCGGGAATCAGCAGACAGGAACCTGTTGCTTTATGAAAGGTGGCTAGCGACACGCAAGGCAGATGCCAAACTGATATCTGATCTGTATAAAATGCTGCAACCACCGCCTTCTCATTTGTATAACCCCGGTAGAGAGAGGTGGAACAGGGAGCTGGGGAGAACACTTAGCCACAAGGAGTGGGAGCAAGTCTCGTACAGGGCACGGCATTCCGCATATCATGTAGGGCTCACGGAAACCTTCACCAAGGTTTCTACGTATTGGTACCACACTCCGGAACGCCTCCATGAAATGAACCGACTCCTAGACACTGCATGTTGGCGTAATTGCGGGCACATTGGCACACTGACACACACTTTATGGGGCTGTCCACTGCTACAGGATTATTGGAAGGAGGTGATTGACGAGATAGATGCATGTTTCGGGATAGAGTTGCCCCGCTTCCCGGCTTACATTCTGCTGGGTCTCCCCAATGATCTAATGTATCCACTGAAATCTCGACGGGGGAGACACATTGCCATTGCGCTAGGTTCAGCGATACAGAATATTTTGATACACTGGCGTACACCCACTGTCCCCTCGATCACAGGTTGGCTTCATAGGCTGTGGCATGTTCTTGGCATGGAAAAAATATCACTTACACTGGCAGGAGACGTAGATCAATTCCAGGAGCTGTGGCTACCCTTCCATACACTACTAGCAGCCGAATTCAAGGAGATTACCTGCCCGAGATACCTGAGGCTGCTGAGACTCACTCCTCCCATACAATGAGAGATTGGGGGAAGAATTCAGGACTGCACACCGGACACAGGAGGGCAGGTGGATGAGAGTAGCGAGTGTTGGCGTTCTACTGAGTGTAGCACCGGACAGAGGGTGGGAGGGGAAGGGGGGAAGGGTGGGCGAGGGGTCGTTGGGATTGTTTCTTTAGTTGAAAGTGAGGTACAGCGGGGCTGCTATTCGCCAGCGGTCCATCGCTTGGACACATTACATGAGCGGGACGCCCAGGGCGGCTTTGCAAATGCTGAGACTGTTGGACTTTACAGGTAGCGGCTAGCCCTGGAGGAGGCGTTGAATTATTTAGGCAATGATTGCTTCTTACTGCTTTACTCTTATGCCTTCACTGTTGTACCACTGTCTTTAATAAAATACTTTAAACATAAAGACTTTGTTTTTCCTAATCTGGAGATTGAAACGTTTAGCTTTGTGCATGCGCCTTTTGAATCATAACTGTACCTTCAGCGCGTTCGTGCCAGCACGCTCCTCTTCTTTCCTCGCTCACTTGCTCGCTCCTCCATTGCCGCTTGTGATGTCATCTCGTCGAACGGAGCGTTTCATGGTTACGTGTTGACGTTTACGTTTTTCAACGCGCAGCAACCTTCCATCTCCATAACAACGCTCATAACAACGCTCGCAACAACGCTTCTGCACAACAACGCTGTTTACGAGTGTGAAAAGCGATACTACTTACATGTATTAAAAACGAAGTCTGTTTAAACGTTCTAATTACCAGTATAAAGAAAGAAATTTCACTTTTAATTTACTACTTCTTTCTTTGTTATTTTTAAAGCGTTGACATCTGTGAAGAACCTACATTCAGTGCCTGAATCCTCAAGTAAGCTTTTAATTTTTTTTTATTCTTGCTCTCCATTCAAAATGACTTCACAAAATTTTACTATTCAGTCTCCACAACCTTTTTGGCCTTCTGGTTTAGAACCATGTATGAAATGGCTCCAATGGAAAGCTTATTTTATGAACTTTATCGACACCATAGATGAGGATGGTAAAATGAAACCTGAAAGGAAAAAGAAATTATTCTTGCACTCATTAGGCGCTGGTGGTCTCAAAGTTTATGAAGAAATGCCTAAAAGTAGTGGTAGTGGTGATTCCAACGTTTTTGACGATATTTTAAAAGACTTTGACAGTCATTTTTCCCCTAAAGTTTGTATAGGCATTACTCGCTATAAGTTTTTTCACAGAAAACAACGACCTGGAGAAAACATAGATGTATACATTGCTGAACTTAAAAAGATAGCTGAGGATTGTAAATTTGACCATCTACAAGAACAATTCATAAGGGATCAAGTGGTGATGCATGCTTCTGATCCTTCCATTCAGGATAAATGGCGATTCGGACCTTAAAGATATCTTAGCCATTGTCAGGAAGGCAGAACTTTCTGGTCGCAGCGCAAAAGCGATTAAAAATGAAGAAAAAGCTATTTCTGAATCTAAAACCACTTGTGATCAAACTGTTTTGAAAGTTCAAAGTAAATCCAATTATAAGCAAAAGCTCCAATCAAAAAACAAACCTTCTGAGTTTAAAAAAAGTGATAATTTAAAATGTTTTCGATGTGGGAGCAGTTTGCACTTAGCTAATTATAAGCTTTGTCCTGCAATTAAGGAGAAATGCTCAAATTGCAGTTTGATTGGGCATTACTCCAGGGCTTGCAATAGAGCCAAAAGTAAAAAAGTGAAAATTGTTTATGATTCATCTTCTGATGACGAAGAAGATTTAACTAACAAAGTTATGCATTGTTATGTTGATGATGATTGTGTAAAAAGTATTACACCTTGTTCTATGAATGATAACTGCATTGCTAAACCTATTGAGAAAGTTTACATTTTCAATATTAATGACTCAGGTAAAAGGAATGTTCTTAAAAAACCTATATGCAATATGCTTATTGGTGGGGTACCTATTGATATTTATGCAGACTCTGGTTCCCCATATACCATCATCAATGAAAATGTTTGGAATTCTAACTTTGTACGTTATTTAGGAAATGATCTCTATTCACCTGACATTTCTGCTGAAGGGTTTTCCGACGGGAAAATTGATGTGATTGGTTACAAACCTTTAAAATTTAAGTTCAAAGGTAGGGAATCTTTAGGCAAATTGTATGTAGCAAAACTTGGACCTTCAGTTCTAGGGTGGAGAGATCAGTGGGATTTAGATATTGTCTTAAATCCTAACAGTCCAGATCCTGTTTTAGTTGTCAATGAAGGAACTGAGATTGGTGATGTTATGCTTAAAAAATTTCCTAAAGTGTTTAGTGAAAAAATAGGCAATTTTCAAGGATTTTCCCACCACATCGTATTGAAAGATAATGCCAATCCTAAAACTTTTAAAGCCAGAAATATTCCTATTTTAGTTCGTGGCGATGTTGAAAAAGAACTGGAAAATCTGGTCAGAGAAGACATTATTGAACCAATAGAGTCTTATAATTGGATTTCGCCAGTTGTTATCGCAAGGCGTGCCAATGGCAAAATCCGTCTTTGCGTTGACCTTCGTCACTTGAATGAAAATATTGTCGTAGATAAATTTCCCTTACCTAAAATTAATGAAATGCTGTCTTCGGTTAATGGTGCTAAGTTCTTTTCCACAATAGATTTATCTTCTGCATATCATCAGATTTCTCTTGACACTGAAAGTAGGCAACTTACTGCGTTTATTACTCCCATGGGGTGTTTCCAATTTAAACGCATGCCATTTGGCTTGGCATCTGCTGCTGCCATCTTCCAGCGCATCATGCACCAGCTATTTGGAAAACATCCTAAAGTTAAGTTCTTTCAGGATGATATTCTGGTTTATGCTAAAGACAAAGATGAACATAATGCTATCTTGGAAGAAGTTTTAGGTATTCTTGAGGAAAAGGGTTTAACCATTGAATTTTCAAAATGCAATTTTGCGGTTAAATCTGTGACTTACCTTGGCCATGTTCTATGTTGTGATGGTGTTTCAACCAAACCTAAACTGGTTGATGCCATAAAAGAAGCTCCACCTCCTACCTGTAAAGATGATGTAAGATCATTTCTAGGAATGGTGGAATTCTATTCTAAATTTGTTAAGAATTTCTCAAGCAAAGTTTTCAATATTAGACAACTTTTGAAAAGCAAAGTCAGATTTGATTGGTCTCCCTCTTGCGAGAATGAGTTCAATGGTATCAAGTTAGACATTATTAATGCTCCTGTTTTATGCCCCTTTGATTTAGAACTGAACTCTGTGATCACTGTTGATGCTAGCAACAAAGGCTTGGGAAGTGTTCTTTCTCAAATTGATGGCTTAGGGAAAGAACGCATTGTCGCATTTGCATCAAGAGCACTTTCTGTTCCAGAGAGTAAGTTCTCAGTTATAGAAAAGGAAACTTTAGCTGTGGTCAGGGCTCTTGAGCATTTTCGCAGTTTTGTTTGGGGGAAAGAATGTATAGTGAGATCTGACCACAAACCTCTCACCAAACTCCTTACTACTGAAGGCCTTTATAATGCTACTGCTAGAATAGCTAGAATGTCCATGCGTTTACAAGATTTTATTATCAAAGTTGAATATTTACCTGGGAAAAGCAACGTTATTGACGATTTTCTTTCCCGGATGCCTACTGACCTACAAGAATGCGAGGTGAATGAGTGGGATTCCCTTCATGTTGCTTATATCCTTGATAGTAATCCTTTTTGTATTGAGAAAAAGTTATGGAAGGAAGAATATTTGAAAGATAACATTTTAAATTCTGTTATTTCTTTCATTCGTGAAGGCTGGACAGGAAAAAAGGAATTGTTATCTGATTTTAAACCGTATTGGGAGGTTAGAAATGAACTAACTGTATGTGATGACACTGTTTTTAGAGGTGACAGAGCTGTTACTCCTTCACTTTTGAGAAATGGCATTATTGAACTGTGTCACAAAGATCATTGTGGAATTTTGAAAACCAAGCAAAATGTCAAACAATGGTATTGGTGGCCAGGTATTGATGTTCTTACAGAGAGAATTGTTCGGGAATGCGTCACGTGTTCTAATTCAGACAAAGTACTCAACACGCTCAAACCTGACATGTGTGAACCTTTGGTACCAGAGGGTCCTTGGCATACTGTTGCCATCGACATCATGGGACCAATTGGGGAAGATCATAAATTTATAATCTCTTTGATTGATATGTTTTCAAGATGGCCCAGTATCACGGTTGTTGACAAAGTTGATTCTTCGTCTGTTTTAAACTTTATTGATAAAGTTTTTATTGAAGAAGGTCTTCCCAATCAGGTCATTAGTGATAATGGCGTTCAATTTACTTCCAAGTTAACTAAGTCTTACTTTGACAGGGTTGGTATTGTACATAAAACTACCTCTCTTTATAACCCCAGCGGTAATGGACTTTGTGAAAGGTACAACAGAGTCCTGAAGAATGCCATACAAATAGCTATGCAAAATGGTGAGGATTGGGAAACTTCAGTTTTCAAAGCTGTCTGGTCTTACAGAACCAACATCCATGATGCTTTAAAAATGTCACCTTTCGAGATCATGAGAGGTTGTGTTGCAAGAACCAAATGTAATCCCAAATGGTTGCATAAAAAATCTTGTTTAGATATATGTATGAGTAAAGTTAGATCTAATGTTATTGATAAACACCTAGAGTATAAGAGAAATTTTGATAAGAAATGTTGCTCTAGTACTGCAAATGTTAGCGTTGGCATGTGGGTTAAAGTGAGGAAACCCTGGAAAATTCGTAAGGAGGATTCTCAACCCCTCATGATTAAGAAAATTCTTCGCAATGCTGTTCTTTTAAGTGACGGTAAGGTGTGGAATCTTGAAAGAATTGCAATCTACAGAGGCAAAAATTTAACGAAGGACTCTATTAATTTACCTGAGACCTCACCTACTCCTCATTCTATTCATTGCGAGGATCATGGTGGTTTTAGTGTATCTGAAAACCTTTCCACCAACCCTAATCTCCCCACTTCCAATGTAGTGGATCCTTCTTCTAATGTGGATGTAGAAGATCCTTCTCCTAGTGTTTCCACTTCACTTGACTCTTTTCCATCTAATCAAGATTCTAGTTTGACATCTGTTAGTGAACCTAATTGCGATAGTGATGTATTTGTGAACCGGAAACGTATTTGCTCTAAACCCAAGTGGTTAGAAGATTTTGTTTGTTAATAATTTTTGTTTTTTTTTCCTTTTGTTTTCTTTGATTATAAAGGGGAAGATGTGTTATGTTGTCCCTTTAAATCCTTTTAGAATTATTATCCTATGTTCCATTGTATCCTAGATTCCCCTCCCTAGCAACTATAGGAGTTGCTGAAGAAGAAGTCCTGTGTAGGATGTTACCTACCATGCTCCTGTGTTTCTTTTAATAAACTACACTTTCTTCATCAATCTTGTGTAGTCAACTTTACAGCACTCTTATTTATGGAATTTTTAATTTATGGAATTTTTAATGCGCACTACTACCCTGAGGTGTCTAGGCGCAGCCCCGCCACGCGGGCTGCAGCACAGGGCAGCGAGGGGCCCACCCTCCACGTCACAAACATCAGAGCTATGCTGTCACACGAGACACACACTCTAGGGAGGGCAACAGCCTCACTGCAAGGTTCTACCAGGAGGTGAGGACAATCCCCGCTCTTCTGGTGGTATAATACCAGCTGACATTCGCCACGTAAAGGGAAGGGGGGGCACATGTGAGCAGAGAGCGCAGGAGCCTGGTGCCCATGTTTAGCACACCTGGGAGTATACTGTGCTGAGCAGAATGTGAGGAGTTGGGGACATGGACCGAGCCTGAGCTGGAGGCAGGTGCAAAGAGGAGCCTGGAGCAAATGGAAAATGGTGGGTAAGGGCCTGGAGCACGAAGAGATTGTGTGCGGGGCATGGATAGACCAGCTGCTGTGCAGGGTCACATAGACAGAAACTGTGAGGAACACTTGAGCTGGACACACCTGGGCAGGAACCTAGAGGACCCACTAGCGCATGGAAATACTTTGTGAATAGCCCGGGAATCTTAGACAGCATAAGGAGCTCTTGGGGTGCACAATATTAATGCCCCTGGGTCAAACAGAGATTGGGGGGAGCTTGGGGTACATTGACAGTGCAGGGGCATGGTGATTTAGTGAAGTGGGTGCTATGCTCGCTTAATAAAACAATAGTACTCATCAACTTTCATAACCTATTTTTGCACATAAACGCATCACACCAGAGGCTTAAATGGCATTGCGTGACATAGCGAGAAGTTCCTGATAAAGGATGCAAATTGCAAGAGTACTTGTTGTGTCATTTGCGTTAAATCACACAAAATGCTCCCCAACAGCCTAAACGCTGCGGTACAACATTACTTCAATTTTAAGTTGGCTGCAGCGTTTGTGTTTTGCAAGGCACGTGTGGCCACAGTGCGCAAACAGTTGTAAGTACAAAGCCAGGTAGTCATTGTCCTTACCAGGGGCGTAACACAGGCCCCCGTAGCCTCAGCGGTGCGACGGGGCCCAAGCTCCAGTGGGCTCCCTCGGGACCGCACTTTGGCCGGAGAGCTTCACATTGAGTCCTGAGGGGGCCCCTCCACGTTCCCTGCAGGGGGGCCCCCTCAAGTTTCGTTACGCCATTGTATACAATGGGTGGTACATGAGACATGGAGTACCGGGGATACCGAACCACCAACATCACTGGCATTAACCACACTACTGACAGCTAACAGCACCAGTCATGCCATCACATTCTTGTACATGGCCCTCAATACCCCCCGCCCGATCACGCAGCAAGTGCGCACGCCGGGTGGGACGCAGTGTTACAGCAGCCACGCTGATGCAGTTTGGGCTCACGTCCTACAGATGGCAAAGAGCGTTTCCCGCAACCCCAGGTTCCCTTTCACCCACTTTAATTACATCCACCACACTTACCTCTCCTCTAGCCGTATTCAGCGCATGTTCCCAACGCTTTCCCCGGAGTGTCCCCGATGCAGATTACAGAACGCAGATTTCATACAACCGGTGTGGGCATGCCACCATTATCATTGACGTGGACATAAGTTGCCACAAAGGTAGCTGAGTTGACTACATGCCCTCTCGCTCTCACCCCCGTATTCTGCCTATTGGAAATACAACCCCGAAGGGAGACAGACACCTGCGCCGTTTCATTGACCTGGCCTTCGTCCTATTAAAGCGAAAGATAGCCATGGCTTGAAACCTCCTGCTCCTCCAGAAATCCGAGAATGGCTTTGTATTTTGCTGATGTGGACTAGAGCCGAGGCTTACACTCTCAGACTACTCCACATGAGGGACAATTCCTGCACTGGGGTGAATGCTGGGAAACCCCCCAAGGCCCCCATGAACACACTGCATAATGCACACACCCTTTTGTGGCACATCGACAGGTAGCACCATGACGGCCCCACCCTCACGCCTCTCTCCGCACTGCTCCTTATCCTCGTGGCATCTTCACGCATTCCTCACAGTGCCCTGCTCCTTGCGCGCAGCCGTCTGTCCATACCGCCCACCCCCAGCGGCCCAGTAACCTCCCCTATCTCCTCCCTGTGGCTTGCACGCCGTCTGCCAGTCCCACACATTTGACACCCCCATGTAGAAGTACACAATCTTGTTTACATGATGTCGATAACTGACGATCTTCGTATGTACCAGGACAGAGGTATTTCCGTTGTCCTGGTGCTACTATACTTATCGGCAGCGTTCGATACTATTTCTCATAAGATCTTGGTCGAACGACTGACTGTGAATGGACTGGGTGGCAAGGCACTGGACTGGATAAAGAGCTTTCTCTCCGACTGCACCCAATGTGTCACCATGGGTGAATTTCGGTCGGATGAGGTTAAGATCACCAAGGGGGTGCCACAGGGCTCATGTTTGAGCCCAACTCTCTTTAACACCTATGTGGCACCCCTGGCAGATATAACTAGAGCCTTTGGTTTCTGTCCAGTGTCTTATGCTTATGATACCCAGCTGCTTTTTCCTTTTAAATCACTGACCCCGGAGGTTATACAATCTTTCTCCGAGGGGATGAAACCAGTATCCCAGTGGATGTCTTCCAACTTTCTTCAGTGTAACGTTGGTAAGACTGAGGTGATGCTTTTCGGTGAGGCCAAGATACTATGGTCCCCTGACTGGTGGCCTTTAGATTTAGGACCAGTCCCCGAACCAAAACTAGTAATCAAGAACCTTGGGGTACGGCTGGAGCCAGAGCTGACTATGAAACAACATGGAAATAATATGGTGGGGTCCTGTTTCCATGTGAAAGGACTCCTCCGCAGGATATTCCCGCTCCTTCCTGACTCCATTGGAAAGACTCTGGTTCAGGCTCTAGTGATCAGCCGACTTGATTACTGTAATGGTCTTCTGGTGTCTACAAACGAAGAGGTGTTGGACCGCCTACAAGTGGTACAAAACACAGCAGCCAGGCTAGTCCTCAATGCTCCCCCCAGATCCTTCTCTAAACCTCTGTTGGAGAGACTTCACTGGTTATCCATCCGTCAAAGAGTGAAATTCAAGACTTGTTGTATTATACATAAAGGACTACATGATCTAGGCCCTGTCTATTTAGCTAATAAATTTGCTCCATATGTTCCCACACGCACCCTTAGGTCAAGTGAGCAGCTGCTGCTAAGGGTACCTAAGGTTAGCAGGACCAGACTGGGTGGTAAGGCTCTGTCAGTGGTAGGTCCTATTTTGTGGAATAGCCTTCCTCTCCAACTAAGACAGTGTTATGACCATTTTGTTTTCAGAAAACAATTGAAAACCTTTTTGTTTCAGGTTTAACCAGTTAAGTCAAGTGGCACTCAAAGATCTGCCACTTTGTGAGTTTTGGTCCTGTACTGTTGTATTGTCCTGGTTCTTGCTTCTGCTGTCTCTCAGCGCGGAGATACTCCTTTGGGAGTTTATTCAAGCGCTTTACAAACCCGCAAATAATACCATCCTCTACCGTGAATACGGGGTGTATATGTGCTGGCTCTGTATTCCATGATTTGTCCCTTATGGACCAAAGAGCTCTCGAGTTGTGAATTTTGTTCTTTTCTCTCTCTCCCACCCCATTGTCTTCATAAACTTGAAGGCTGCACAGTACATTCTGTATTTATTACCACAAATTGTACAATGGTATGTCACATGTCAATGCTAAATATGTGTCTTATGTCCTAATGTACATGCACGCCCTATGACAAGATCTCCACTGACATTCACTGTAACATAAATTGTGATGTCAATAAAAACATTTTTAAAAAGTTGCAAATTGTGTATCGGAACATATCTGCTCGAGACATACACTTTGAGTAACATCCCAGAAGAGAGTGACTGTTTGTGTTAAATAAATACATATGAATTCTTGCCAACTTAGTTAACAAGTATAATTTTGTGTAGGTACAACCCTGTCTACCAGCGGACGGACGCGCACACCTACGGTTCATTTGTTAGCATGAGCTAGTTGTGCAGCCAGTCCCCAGATATCGAGCCCTCTGCCGTGAGACGGCTGCCTCCAGGGACTTTGCCTGGCTGTAGAAAGTAGGTTTCCCTCCGCCGGTCTCTCCCATTGCACAGGGTTCTGTGCCATCCAGTATTGAAAAGGTAAAGAAGTGTATGACGCCTGCAGAAGGGGTGAGTTCATTAGTGACTGGGTGCGGCCCTCTGAAAAGTGAGGGGCATATTATCAAGGGGGTTTATCTCCGCTTTTTTGGCTTTAAAAGCCAAGAAAGCGGAGATAAAATTATCTCCCTATTACCAAGCTGTCGCTAACACCAGTTAGCGACAGCTAGTAGGAGATAGCGACCATCTTGGGCCCCACTTTGCATGTCAGTGATATTTATCACTAATGAGATGCAAAGTGGGCGTGCCAAGATGTTAGAGACTAAAAACAGTCGCTAACATCGCTATCTCCTATTACCAACTTTTGGAGATATTCGCGCTAAGCGGGAATATCTCCAAAAGCTAACACCTGCCCTGAGCAGTTCTTAGCCATGTTATCCAATGGGAGGTGGATAACATGGCTAAGAGCATTTGCTCGATAATGCATGAATATCGCTGACTTTTCAGCGATATTCATGCATTTCGGCCGTTTTTTATCGCATTTGCGATAAACCTTGTTAATAATATCAAGGTTTATCTGCGATAAAAATCGCAGATGTGCGGCGATAATTTTTGTCTCTAAACAAGTTAGAGACAAAAATTATCGCTAGTTGTTGGTAATATGCCCCTAAGTCTGTTAATTGGTGTTTGTTTTCTTCAAGTTTTGATAAATTATGTGGCCTGTGGATACACATGGCACAGAACTATGGCAAAAGACAGCACTCCCGTTCTAAATGAACAGAAGGGCTTTAACATCTGGACAAAGGGAAATTGTTGAAAAGATTATTCATGTTTGTCTTGTTTAGATGTTGTTTTGGGGTGGACATTGGCTTTAGAATACCTGGCGTTGAGGGTTTCCTGAAGCAGGAGATTAAGTAAATCTAGTAGTTAAAGCAAACCCAGCGTATCCTCTTGAAGTATTTTACTCATGTGCGGAGTTTCATACAGTTGACACAGCTACTAGGCATTTAGCACATGTCTAGTAGCTATGTTTAACACCTGCTCCATTTCCTGCAAATTGTGTACCCTGTAATAGACAGGTAATCCCTATTGGTTATCCAGAACATGCTTTATGAATTGATGGGGAGTTAACATATTGACTGGTTTTATCCTGAAGCAAGAAACTTGAACATTGTTCAATTGAGACGGTTGCTGAATGAAGACAGTACACATCGCATACATTTGTGACTAATGCAGCCGACAGTCACCTCCTCCATTACAGGCAAGAAGTCAAACAGATAGCGTTTATGGACACAGTCACCACCAAGTGAGAGGTAATTCCATTTGGCATATCCTGTAAAACGTATCAGTTGGAATTGGCCTATCCTCATACAGCAGACCAAGATAAACATAGAATTGTAAACTAAGATCTAGTTCTTTTTGGTATGGTACCAACTGTAGAGGAATGCACTACAGGGGAAATAACCTCATTAGCAGTATACCAGATATTCTATAATAAATACAAAGTAAAAATGGAGCCGCTACGTTGGGTGGCTTGGGTATAAAAATGATAGGAAAATGTTTAACTATTCCTTCGATAGTTCTCAGTAACGTTCAAGGGGAGATTAGTTTGTTGGCCATACACCAGCATCTAGTTGCAGTTCCTGCACAAGAGTGGGAACTATCTAAAATTATTGTGGCGATATGTCCATAGGTGAATATATACATTGAGAATTTACAACTTAAATATAAATCTTTTTTAGAGGGTACAATGAAGGCAAAAGTTCTGACAAACTAAGAACAAGCATTTGCAATTCAATAGGTCTCGCATTAGAAAAGTTTGAGCTATTGGTATTGTAAATGACAAATTTTGTATTTATGTGTTGGTTTTGAAAATAGCGAAATTAATAGCTTTGTCATTTACAATGCTAATAGGTATAGCTTTCGCAAATGTGACACCTATAGCATTTGTAATGCAATATGTGTTTTATTTACGTGACTTACATGTATTGATATTACAAATAAATGGCTTTTATTTATTTTTTAATAATTAATACTTAAATAAAAGTTGTTGTAATTTATAATGGCAATAGCTTAAAGTTTTGTAAATAACTTTTGTGAAGATTATGTTCAGTGTATTTTATTGTGATGAAAATCCAAGAATAGATGTGAAATGTTAACATCTTTTTTGTGACATTTATAATAAAGCTTGAAACATTGAGAGAACATATTTGAACTAGTTGGTGTAATTATGTGGCGTGTAATTATGTGGCACTGAGTGGTATTTGGAGTGTATGTTGCATTGAGTGCAGTGTAATTGTGGCGTGTAATTATGTGGCACTGAGTGGTATTTGGAGTGTATGTAGCATTGAGTGCAGTGTAATTATGTGGCACTGAGTTGTATTTTGAGTGTATGTTGCATTGAGTGCAGTGTAATTATGTGGCGTGTAACTGTGTGGCACTGAGTGGTATTTGGAGTGTATTGCTGCATTGAGTGCAGTGTAATTATGTGGTGTGTAATTATGTGGCACTGAGTGATATTTGGAGCGTATGTTGCATTGAGTGCAGTGTAATTATGTGTTGTGTAATTATGTGCACTGAGTAGTATTTGGAGTGTATGTTGCATTGAGCACAGTGTAATTATGTAGCATATAATTATGTGGCACTGAGTGGTATTGTCTGGAGTGTATGTTGTATTTAGTAGAGTGTAATTATGTGGCGTGTAATTATGTGGCACTGAGTGGTATTTGGAGTGTATGTTGCATTGAGTGCAGTGTAATTATGTAACATATAATTATGTGGCACTGAGTGGTATTGTGTGGAGTGTGTGTTGCATTGAGTAGAGTGTAATTATGTGGCTTGTAATTATATGGCACTGAGTGGTATTTGGAGTGTATGTTGCATTGAGTGCAGTGTAATTATGTGGCATTGAGTGGTATTTGGAGTGTATGTTGCATTGAGAGCAGTGTAATTCTGTGGCATGTAATTATGTGGCACTGAGTGGTATTTGGAGTGTATGTTGCATTGAGTGCAGTGTAATTATGTAACATATAATTATGTGGCACTGAGTGGTATTGTGTGGAGTGTGTTGCATTGAGTACAGTGTAATTATGTGGCTTGTAATTATATGACACTGAGTGTTATTTGGAGTGTATGTTGCATTGAGTGCAGTGTAATTATGTGGCATTGAGTGGTATTTGGAGTGTATGTTGCATTGAGAGCAGTGTAATTATGTGGCGTGTAATTATTTGGCACTGAGTGGTATTTGGAGTGTATGTTGCATTGAGTGCAGTGTAATTATGTAGCATGTAATTATGTGGCACTAAGTGGTATTTGGAGTGTATGTTGCATTGAGTGCAGTGTAATTATGTGGCGTGTAATTATATGGCACTGAGTGGTATTTGGAGTGTATGTTGCGTGAGCGCAGTAATTATGTAGCATATAATCATGTGGCACTGAGTGGTATTATGAGGAGTGTGTGTTGTATTCAGTAAAGTAATTGTGTGGCGTGTAATTATGTGGCACTGAGTGGTATTGTTTGGAGTGTATGTTGCATTGTAATTATGTAGCATATAATTATGTGGCATTGAGTGGTATTGTGTTGAGTGTGTGCTGCATTCAGTAGAGTGTAATTATGTGGTGTGTAATGATGTGGCATTGAGTGGCATTTGGAGTGTATGTTGCGTTGAGCGCAGTGTAATTATGTAGCATATAATTACGTGGCACTGAGTGGTATTGTGTGAGTGTATGTTGTATTCAGTAGAGTGTAATTGTGTGGCATATAATTATGTGGCACTGAGTGTGCACCTCTTGGCCTGCCCACTTGCCCAGACGTCAGTGGTGAACGGGGCTGCCCTCTAGTGTACAGTCATCGGTTCTCCCCTCTGTGCCATCCTCTGGCTCCTAAAGGCCGGCTCTCGGGTGCGCTCCTTGGCCCCGGTGCACCCTGGTGTCTCTGGAGGCCCAGAACGGTGGGCGAGAGGGAGAGCACCGGAATGAAGATCTGCCATACCTCGGGCTCTGCGCTGGGGCCAGGGTCCCTGCGGACCCCCCTCTCCTCGCTGGTTCCACCTGCCAGAGTCAGAAGGCTCGCCATCTTGCTCTGCTTTCGCTCAGGATTGTAGGATTGTGACCCCCAAGCCCTCTCAGCTTCTTAAAGTTTGTCTCTTGGGGGAGAATGGGAGGGGAGACTCAATGGGGGGCGGGGTTTCTCCCCAGATTCTATAGATATGCTAATGTGATCATCTTCCCCAGCTGTGTTGGTGCCAAGGCGGGAAGAAGCTTGGATGTCTCCTGTGACCCCTGCCAGGAGAGCAGCTGAAATGCAGCGCTTTGTTATGGAACAAGATCCCCCGGTGCAATGCTTTCCAAACAATTGATTTCTCTAAGCGAGAGCCTACCTCGCTGTACTGTGGACGGGAGACGCTGTGCCCGCCTCCCTGCTCGGGGCAATGCCGTCATTGGCAGCCGCCGAGGCAGGAAGACAGGCAAACACGGAGCAGACGTGGGCAGGGCCTGATCGAGGTTTCCGCTTCCCCCTGCCGGGGGGAAACTTTAGCTGTCGTTGCCGGTCTCCCATGCGGTGGAGGGAGACCGGAGTTGCTGCAGAAAGCCCCGGGTCCCAGGAGGGGGCCCGGGTGAAGGGGAAGCTGGTGGGGCTGCGCGGGGCTCCTGTATGATGGAGCGAGCCCCGCGCTACATGAGGAGATGCCGCCGCAGGAGCCCCTAAGAACGGGAGCTCCAGAGCAGACTGGCAGCCTACCGGTAAGTGGGGCCGGTGTTGTGGTAGCAGAGGGGGGCGTCGGGGCACATTGCAGGTGGCCGCGCCCCCGTGTGCTTTCCCTCCCTGCGGGTGCCCGTGTTTAAGACAGTGTGCACGGCGCCATGCTGGACGTGCGCGTTCGCGCACCCAAATCCACACGAAAAGCTCGTAACACCCTCCTGTCCCTAATTCCCCCGAGACGGGCAGCTATACGTCTCTAGCTGGACACATCCTTCGGATGCTAACTCCAGCGAGACCTAAAAAACTGACAGTTAAACAAAAACCAGAACTGGATCGTCTCCAAAGCAGAAGTCCATGTGAGGCGATTATTACCTGAAGGACCAGGAATGTTTTTTTATCTGAACTGTATCAGTATTCTGATGACGGACCTTCCCAATCCTAGGATTTGGGAGGCAATAGATGTTTAGAAAGGAGGAGATGAACTAAGAATCTTAGAAAGGACAGTCACATTATGCAGAGCCTAGTGTAAAGAGTAAAGAAAAGTTCAGAACCAAAATCTCAATATGAGAAGAAGAAAGGTCTGGTTTGACCTAGAAAAAGAATACTCTAAAAAAATGGGATTCTGTGGAACTCAACATGGACAGTAATACTTGTGGGCAGCGCAGCAGCAGTTACCATAGCTCACTTGGCCCTCAAAGAGCATGTGGACGTCACCAGCTGATTGACTTCCACCATTTGTAGTGGATGCGACCTTACACGATAAAGGAAACATTTCCCCCTTTGTGCTTCAGTCACAGCATCAAACTGATGTACATTCTGTGGTATTCAGTACACTTATGCCAGATTGCCATAGGTTATAAGAATAGCGCTGGGCTGTTTGCAACAACAACATTAGGATTTTATCAGAAGATACTGAAGTGTTATCGTACATTGATTACATATATGTCTCTGATGATGATTTAGATTAACCTGACTCTGCTGGTATCACCACCTTGACCAATCATGGCCCGATGTTTTTAACTACCGGGACAGGTTTTAATACTACAAGTGGCCTGCACCAAGGGGCCATGGCCTATAAATGGGCACATGATAAATGTTTATCCTGATTACATCATGAAGTCCAGCGCTTAAACTACACAGAGATGAAAAAACACGTAGGTGCTTTGGACCTTCGGTACGCCCTGATGTACCCTGCCAAATTGCGAATCACAGAAAATGCCATGTCCTTCTATTTTTCCACACCTGAAGCTGTGTGGGAATGGCTACAGATGAAAAGGATCAGCAGACTGCCGATGCCAAGACTGGAAGCTGGGCCTTATGGGTAGAGATGCCCTTCCAAGCGTTTTCAAGGACGCCCAAGGGATTCTCTCTGAAGAGGAGGTGGCAGAAGCAAAGGTGGTAGTGCACATCCTGCGACAAACCATCAGCCCAGGCAAGTCGCGATCTCCAAACCCAGACTCTGCTGCCAACATGCGGGACACAGGGGTGGAATCATCCAATAGCCCACAGAGCCTGCTTCTGACCGATAGGATGGTGGATGATTTTATCTGACTCATGCCAGTTGGTACACGGTGCAACATGAAGGTACCCGTGCAATGTCCACCCGGAGGAGAAACGGAGGAGAAACAGATGGGTTGTGCATACGGGGGTGGTGATAGGCCTGTACCCGAGTGGATCATTACCTGCCTCGCACCTCACTCCATCCTACGAAGGATGACTGAAGGACTCAGTTTTCGCTAAGTAGAACTAAGTAGGTTAAGATGGTGGAGGCCAGTTGAGGTCCTCCACCTATTGCTGGGAGTTGGGATTGTTAATTGTATGGTGGCCCTGCTCGTCAATTCTGGGACATGGCTCCTGCAGGATGTCGGGTTCCCTGCTCGAGCCCATAGACCTCTATCTGCCCGGTTTGTGGCAGTATGTGTACCTCGTGACTTGGAGGGGTCCTGGTTGACCTATAGCTGTACAGTATAACTCTTTAACCTGGAATGTCCATGGGATGGCTAATCCCTGGAAGAGATATGTGATACACACTTTTTTTTTTAAACACCTTTATTAATACAGACAGGCACATACACGGCTTGCTGCCTACAACCCTCCCGGGCCGGCCATGCAATAAAAACATACACATTCAGTAATTTCGCAACTATCAATACACAGCCATGTGCCGTCAACCCAGGGGTACGGCGGCGCAAGAGATCCTTAGGGCAGGTATATGGGCCACTGGTAATTGCAAGAACCTTGATAGCGCATATGCAAAAGACCACTTCAACATAGCAGTAGATCAGTGTATGCCTTAGTATCAGAGCACAGAAATGTAGGTGTATTTTATTTTGAAGAAAAACCTCCCACCCGACCCGAGGTAAACCCACCCTCCCCCTTTATGCAAAACCCCTGAAACCCCCCCCCCCCCAAACTATACAACCAGTTCGCTGACCTTCATGTTGCAAAAATGTCACGGAACATTGCGCTCCAGTGCTCGTTGCACCCGCCCCAAGTGTAATCGCCCCGGAGTGACTAGTGTGCGCCCTGTACTCCCCCAGGTACATGTCCTGCATGTGTCACAGCTGACCCCGTACTACGGAGTGACCGAGTATCAGTACTCCACCCAGCCACCATCGTTCCCCGCGGGTCACCATCGAACCCCTCACACTATAACTCCATAGAGGATTGTCGCCTATGTGTGAGTTACTGCGTGCCCTCCGTCCCTTCCCGCTGCGTATCAGCAATGTCTTCTCTAGTGTGCCTAAAGGTGTTGTATAGACCCCAGAAGTTTTTCGGGCGGCTGGTGGGAGGGAGGAGTTCACTGTATCGCTCTGACTGTGTACAGCAGTACACCATGTCTCTGGCCCATCGCTTCTTGGTCGGTGTCGGGCCTCTCATCCAGCACTGCGCCACTGTACGTCTTGCCAACAATAGGCCCATATCTGTAAATCGCCTATATGCCACCGGCAGTGCCTTTGAATAGCCTAGCAGTGCTAAAGCAGGGTCGATAGGAAATTCATGGTTCAGTATCTCGCTCAGCTCCGCTATGACTGCCACCCAGAACTCGTATATCCTACGACATCCCCACGCCAGGTGGAGGAAATCCGCCACAGGCGCCTGGCAACGCTCGCACTCAGGGGACTGCCGAAGGCCGTAACGATGTAGGCGCTCTGGAGTGTAGTACACTCTCTGCAGGAACTTAAAATGGATCAACCTGTGACGTCCATTCAGGGACAGCTTCCTGGTGTTAACGCAGCAATATGTCCACATAGAGTCGTCTATTGTGATCTCCAGGTCGCTTTGCCAAGCAAGACGGGCCTTAGAGGGTTCCTGCGCCCTATATGAAACAATGCCCTTATAGAGGTGCGCTGTCATATGCCGCGACGATTCGGTGTCTATGACATGAGAGAGTTCCGGGAGGTCTGGCGGCTCTTCCAAGTCTGGTCCCAGAGCGTCCTTCAAGGCGCTTCGGACTCTGTGAAACTGGAACCGCTGTAGCGGCGTCAGGCCATCCACTCCCTGGGCAATCTGATCCCATGTTTTAACTCTCCCGTCCGCAAACAACGCCCCCGCAGTCTTAATCCCCAGCTCGTGCAAGGCTCGGACAACGCTCTTTTCCTCGATAGGTGCTAGCCACTGCAGCCATTCCACTGCCATCGAGGGAGAGTAGAGCAATTTGCCTCCCCTGGCTTTCAGCAACGAGTTCCAGGCATGGTGTGTAGCCGTAATCGAGTCCAGTACTCTGACTCTGCGGTCTACGGGGGTGCAGACCGTGGCCGGGAGCGGAAGAGGGTCCGCAAAGAGTTGCTCCATCCGTACATGAGGGATGTTCCTTTCGCCATGAATCCATGTATGCAAGTGGGCAGCCTGAGCCACCCTATAGTATCGCTCAAGGTCGGGCGCGCCGAGCCCACCGAGCTCGTACGGCAGCGTGAGCGTGCTCCACTTAACCTGTGGCTGCTTACCACCCCAGGCCAGTCGGACCATAAGTTTCGTTAAGTTCACAAAGAAGGCTTTCGAGAGTATTATGGGCAGAGTATTAAACAGGAAAATAAATCGTGGCAGGATCACCATCATCATGACAGCTATTCGGCCCATCAGGGAGAGTGGAAGTTTACACCACTTGTCCACATCATCCTCACAGTTACTGAATACCACCCCATAGTTCTCGCGGAATAATACCTCCGCGTTCGTGTGAATCATTATGCCAAGGTATCGCACCGTGTCCGTCGACCAGTGCAAGGGATATTCCACGGTAAAGTGGCTAGTCACCGGGGTCAACGGGAACACCACTGATTTCTCCCAGTTAATCTTTAGGCCCGAGAGAGCTCCAAATCGCACCCTCTCCCGCAAAACTGGGGATAGGTTCTCTTCCGGGTTCCGCACATAAAGTAGTGTGTCATCCGCGTATGTCGAGATGACTATATTGTATGTCAGGAAACTAACCCCCCGGTGCCAGTGGTACTCTCGTAACGTGCACACCAGTGGCTCAGCGACAAGGGCGTATAGCAACGGGGATAGGGGGCAGCCCTGTCTCGTGCCTCTGCTGATATTAAAAGGTTCTGAAACTCGGTCTCCTAGGCGCACCCTAGCCGTAGGTCTCCAGTACAGCGCTCCAACCATCTGTAAGAACTGCTCCCTCAGTCCCAGTTTGCGCAGAACCCTCAGCATTGTCGTCCACTCTACGGAGTCAAAGGCCTTCTCCATGTCCAAGAAAACTGCAACAGCCTTTGCGTCCTATCTCACATGCTGCAAGGTGCCTAACACTGTGCGTATGTTATAGGTCAAGTTTCTACCAGGCACAAAGCCAGACTGTTCCGGGGCTACTACTTCTGGTGCAATAAGAGATAGTCGAGTGGCCAGAACTTTGGCATGGAGCTTGACATCCACGTTCAATAGGGACAGTGGCCTATACGAGCTACAGGCATTAGAGGGTTTGCCAGGCTTCAAGATGGTAACCAAGAGGGCCTCTCTCATCGTGTGTGGCATGCTGCCCTCCTCACATATCTCGTCAAATAAGGAAGACAGGTGGGGAATAAGTTTATCCTTAAATAACTTATAGAACCCCACCGTCAAACCGTCTATCCCAGGGGCGCTGTGCACACGCATGCTTGCCAAAGCGTCAGATATCTCGCCTACCTGTATAGGGGACATTAGGAACTCCCTGTCCGACTGAGCCAAGAACGGTAGCTGTATGTGTTCCAGGTAGTCGTCCATGTCTGATTCTAGGTTTTCCGTTTTTGTAGTTTATAAATCGGAGTAATAGTCACGGAATTCCGTGATGATCTCCTCGTCTGACGTGGCCACCCTCCATCCCGAGGTAGCAAGTTCCATCAATTTGGGGGCTCTCCTGGTGTTACGCAATATTCTGGCTAATAGCGAGCTAGGGCGCTTGCTCTCTCCATACGTTCTAGTTGAGGCATATTTCCCCATTTAACAAACCTCCCTATCCGCCTCCTCGTTGAATTCCGTGATAAGGGATCGTATTCTGTCTGCCGTAAAGGGGTCTGGGCTAGCCAGGTGCTGTTTCTCCAGGTCGGCCAATTGAGATTCAAGAGTGCGCAGCCGCTGCCGGATGGCCTTCAAGACACTAGAATGTTTGGTCATAGCGACCCCGCGGATGAAGACCTTAAATGCCTCCCAAACCGTGTGTCCACAGACCCTATATTCTTCTCAAAAAAGAGATCAATTTCATCTGCCAGTTCCCCTCTAAAAGCGTCGTCTAACAGCGCATACGGGGGGAAGCGCCATGTAAACGGTGGGATCCTGCGTATCGGCGTCTCCATGACCAATAGTACCGGCGAATGATCAGATAGTGTGCGCGCAAGTACAGTACATGCCAAAACACGGCTAGTGATGGAATAAGAGGCCAACCAGTAGTCAATCCTGGTGTGTATATTGTGGAATGATGAGTAGTGAGTGTACCCACCCCTGCCAGTGTTTCTACTCCTCCAAACATCAACCAAGTCTAGTGTCAGCAGCTCAGCCTGGAGAGCCACAGCAGCAGCAGCCGGCCTACGTCGGGCCCAGAGGACCTGTCTAACTCCGGGTCCAGCACCAAGTTGAAATCTCCCCCCCCAGAGCATGTGTGCTGTGACATATTCCCTGCAGCTCAGGGCCAGCTGAGCATAAAAAGCTGGGGAGTCATAATTTGGGCCGTATACATTGGCTACAATCAAGTCGTGACCCTTCCCTACGCATCTTGATATTAAAAAGCGTCCCTCAGTATCTGCCCGAACTAGCCGCAGATCTAGATTGGAACGTGGATTAACCCATGTCCCATGCAAAACTCCCCTAGAGTGTGTAGTGAACCCCGCCGCAGTGGTACTCCCCACCAGACCTCTGTGTTGCAACATCTTGCTCGTGAGTGGTAAATGGGTTTCCTGTGTTAGAGCCAGGTCAATGTGGTGTCTCTGTAAGTAGTGGAGCACTTTCCTCAACTTCCTATAATCATTCAATCCTCTGACATTCCAGGTCAACACTCGAAGGGTGTGAACAGGATTTTCCGAATCCATCACTTGGGCACTAGACATCTGGGGCAATGAAAGTCAATACAGTAAAACGGAACAACAAGGCCACGAGCAATCATTGTGTCATCTGAATGAGCCAGCGAACATTCTACAAACTCCACCCTTCCTCCCCCTACCCCCACCCCACCTTCCCACAACGAAAACATCAACTCCCATCCACCAATTCTCCATCCTCCCACCCACAGCAGACCCGCCCCAACCCGGTCCGACAGTAGTCCACCCACCCCGCTCCTCAGCAAACCCACCCCAACTTCAAACAACCCCCACAACAGTGTGCTTAACGCGCGGGGGCCAAGGTAGCCTGGAGTCATAGTCTCTACCTTAGTCTCAGAGCTCTTATGCGGCCCTCCACCCGCTCCCGCCATGCACAGTATATGAGAATAGAGCAAGGTTTCCTTAGCCTTTAAGACTGACTGTGTCGCCCCACGCCTCCGCCGAGTGCGCTCAAATCCCTGCCCAGTAAATGAGCCAATGCCGGGCGAGTCACCGCGGTATCCCAAAAAGAAAACTTGTGTGATAGAGCTCGGTGAATATGGGGATTAACAGTGTTCAATAATGCAACCCGAGCTACTATCCTTGTCATGTACCACCACCCTCCCAGGACCACTTATCTGAATAGTTGGTAGTCTGCGTAAGCTGTGGCATTCGCCCCATCACTCCTCCTGGGGGAGCTGCCAATGCCCTTCCCAGGACATCGTAGCACAGGCACAAGGCAATCAACCGTGCAGTTAAAGAAATCAATCCTGATCGTCCAGTCGGCTATCGCTCTCCTCCCCTCCAGGGTGCCCTTCTGTGTCCGCTTTTTGCTCCCTCGACCACCGCTTCATCGCCTGCTGCAGCGCCTTGGGATCCGTGAAGATATGTGAATGACCGCCTCTGTTGACACGCAGCTTGGCCGGGTACAGCAAGGCATAGTCCAGGCCCATCTCCCTGAGACGCGTCTTGTGTGGGATGAATTGTTTACGCTCTTCCTGCACCTTGGCAGTGAAATCCGGGTATAGCGATATGGCAGACCCCTCATATTGCAATTGTGGTTTTGTCCTTTCCAAACGGAGCGCAGTGTCCCTGTCTCTATAGTTAAGCAGCTTCGCTATAACGGGGCACGGAGGCGCTCCAGGTTTCGGGCGAGGGGCCAGTGATCTATGTGCCCTCTTCACCGTAAACATGGCTGAGAACACTCCGTCTCCCAGAAGTTTCGTGAGCAGCTGTTCCACAAAGCGCTCCATAGGGCCCGTAGATGTGCTTTCCAGAAGGCCCGTGATGCGTAGATTGCAGCGTCGTGAGCGCGCCTCCAAATCTTCCGTCTTGTCCTGGAGGGCCTGCATCAGTCTCTCCATTTTTTTTTGCGCCGTATCTAGGTCTGTTTGTGCTTCCTCAACCTGGGTCATCCTCCTTTCGGCCATATCATGTCTCTCGGCATGTTTATCCAGCCGTTCCACCATTCGATCCATTCTGTAAGACATAGCGTCAATCTTAGATCCCAGGGCTGAGATGCTGGTCTGTATGCCCTGCTCCATGGATAGCAGCATGGTCTTTAAGTCTGTGTCAGTGCCCCGAGCCTCCCCTGATCGCGACGCAGGACCGTCTTCTGTGATCGGGCTCTGCTGCAGCAGCCGCTTCTGCGAAAAGGGCAGCTTACTTTGGGTCCTATCGCCTTTGCCCATCTCGCCTCTTATTTCTCACCTAGTCAGCAAGGAATCGTTGAGGACGTGAGTCAGGCCGCAGTATGTGTAACTGCAAGTCCATGCAACACTGCAGTCGTCACTGCACCCCAAGCCGCCTTCCAAAGATCGGTAGAGAGGGGCAATTCCCAACCCCGTGTAGCTGTCGCCTCGTCCCAGGGACCAAGCGTCTCCGCAGCCCAGGGCAAGTATGGTATGTGTCACATAGGAGGAGTAGGTTGTATTGCAACACAGGAGTCACCTCGAGGCACAGCACGACCCCGTGTATTGAATCAGCCTGGGAGAGGGGCTCGAAGCACAGCCCTTTTACCAAACGTTTCAACTTTGTTCTGTTCAGGGGCTACTCCACTCACCAGGCGCGATCCAGTCCGCAGCCTCTAGAGCACACTGCCTCACCAGTCCGCCAAGTATAGATGCCAAAATGGCGCGAAGCTCCTCCAAGTGAGAATGAGCCTCCTCGCTCGAGCAGATCAGGGTAGGTGCATCCAGGCCAGCACTCGATGTTTCACAGTTCCGCCCGCAGTCTCCCGGGCCAGCCCAGATCAGGCCGTTACTCGTCCGGCGCCCCGGGAGGGGACGGGGCCTACCTCCAGCTGCCGGTGAATCAGGGTGGGAGCCGGAGCAGTCCAGAGGCCCTGCGCCAAGTGGCAGCGGCGCGTGGGGCGTCACAGATCGCCGTAGCCCTTCCGGCGATCCACACACTCCCGGGCAAGAAGTAACAGGGGGGCCGGCATAGTGCCCAGTCCGCGGCCGCATGTCGTGTTACGCCGCTCAGGCCCGGGGTGTACTTTAGCCCGCGGCTTCCCGGCCCCTCACCTCAGGGACGCCACCGAAGCTCTGCACAGTCTCGTCTCCTCACCCTCGCTGCCACCGGGGCGGCCGCCCGATCTCCCCGCTCCAGGCAGTGCAAGGAAGCAGAAATCCGCCCGTTAACGTTGCTATCTGTGTAGTCAGAAGGATAGTTTATTCAGTGCATGGCGGATCCGCGGGATCAGGCAGCCATCTCGCTTGCCGGCTAGCTCCGCCCCCCATATTTGAGACACACTTACTGGAAACGCTCGCGCATACACTTTGACTGTCTACAAGAATCACACCTCACGGCCCAGGAATTGGTAAAGGAGCCAAAAGATGGAGGGGTCAAACAGAACCACATGCTTAGAATACCCTGGTGGAGTGCTGGTGTCTGTCACCCCCATGATACCCTGTACAGTGCAGAGCACCCAGATTAATCCCTAAGGCAGATAGGTAGTGGTTGAGGATCTCTTAGATAGTGAACCTTGCTCGATCACTGTGATCTATGTCCCAAATCTGACGCAGATTTCTTTTTTTAACTCTGATACCCATGTTACTACATCATCTGTGGGTCCCTTGTATTTGGGGTGACTTCAATTGTGTGAGGGACGCAGAAGCTGATTGCTCAGTGACGCCTCTCTCAGGGGCTCCCGGCTTAGGGTCTTGCAACTCTTGAAGGGTGGTTGAAGGCTATTCAGCTGTTGGACGTATCGAGGCGCATGCACCATGAGGCCAGTGAGTATTCATTTGACTCACTGATACACCAACTACACACTAGATTAGATTACTGGCTTTGCAATCAGGACATGTGGTCAAGGACGCTAGACATGCAGTACTTGGGGCACACCCTATACGACCATATCCCCTTGAAACTGACAGAAACCTGTGGTGGGTACAAAGTAAGGGCCCCCACCTAGAGTCCGAGAGCTGATGCACTGTTGGAAGTCCCCTTTCGTGACCATTTAGGCACACACCCAGATCATTACTTTACTGAAAACGAGGGGTTCATCACGGACGGCGCAATTGAGCGGGGTGCCTTTACAGTTGTTGTTAGAAATGGGGTCTCTAGGTGGCAGTGGTTTGCACCGTGCCCAAGTAGGAATCCTCATTCTTGTCGGAATGAGTAAGTTACAGACTTAAGAAATCAAAGACAATGCATGACACAGGGGAGATGAGAGTCAAAGAAGGAAGGTGATGCGTTGATTCCTTACTGCGAAGTGGTGTCATTGGCGCAAAGACAATGCGGCATGCAAGGGAGTTGATGCGTCGACTGCCGGTCAAGCCCTCGGGTCCTTACTGAGGCGCGGTGTCGATGATATGTCGATGTTGAAGCACAATGTGTCAGCCTGCATTGGTTCCTGGACATCGATGCAGGCTCCACGTCAAAGTCAGAGCAGTGATTTATTTTTATTTTTATTTTTTAAATTTGTTTTTATTGCAGAATTAGAAACCACAAATTACAATTGCTCAACCAGTCCACACATGGTGTCCCCCCGCTTCAATCGGTAGAACGAGTTCCATACACAGCCATTCAGCCCGCATCCCGGAGGCCGGGCGGCGTAGTTTCCCAAACAGCAAGAAGGCATCACGGTGAGTGTCCCTTCGGGACAATGGTCGAAAGAACGTTTTACGTATCTGCATTTTACCCCCCCACCCACAACAAATAACAACAGCAGCCATCTCACATATGCAGATCAGTGTTATAAGCCGCTTCCAAACCTTCTCCATACTCTATGGGGCCCACCATACCTGACCCGCACCCCTCTGCTACCTTCCGGTCACCGCCTACTCCCTTCGCCCCACAGACCCTTCTCAGCTCAGAATCGCTACCGCGGTCAATCAATCCCTCGGCTCCCAACCCACCCCGAACTCCCATGAACAACCCCCCAGTATCCCTTCCCCGGCAACCGCTAATGGTGTGTGTCCTGTCTCTTCTCGTAATATAGGTCCCGCTACAGTGTCAATGAAAACTCTGAGCTATTATGCTACGCAGTGTCCACAGGTCCCAACCACTCAGTCCTCATCTTCCACTAATGAATCACGCAAGGCTTGTACCACCAATTCCCACGCACGCGCCGTATCCAAGGCTTTCTCATTACCAAGCTTGACAGCCTGCTTCATTCGGAGCACACTCTCACATTCAGACCATCGCAGCAGTTCATTCTTCCACCTCCTTACTGACGGCCCGCCCCTGGACTTCCAGTGCCACGAGATCTCTCTCTGTGCCAGTATCAAACCCAGGTCAATGAATTTGCTCGTCACCTTGTTGTGTTTGGTGTGCGGGAACCAGAGCAACAGACACGCCGCCATGTCGAAGTCCACCTCCCTGTCAGTCACTTCGTTCAAAAGGTCCCCCACCTCTGCCCAGTAGGCCTCTAAGTGCGAGCAACCCCAGAACAAGTGATCCATGTCCGCCTCCGGCGACGAACACCTCGGGCACTGCGCGTCCTGTACCTGGAAGTACCGCCGAATTTTGTCCGGAGTCAGATAGGCCCTATGTAGCACAAAGAAATGTACTTGCTGGAAACGTGCATTCCTCGTGCCTTTCCATGTGCGCTGTAGGATATGGCCCCATACCGTGTCTGGAATGGGCCTACCCACACTCTCTTCCCATTTCGTTTTGAGCCCCTGGAGCGGTTCCAATCCCTCGTGCAACATCCTGTTATGGAGGCAGGTTACCGCCTTAAATGTGCCCGCCGCCATTACCACATACTGGCACGCCATGGTTGTGTCCGGTTCTATGAGCCCCCCCTTCCAATGCTTCTGTATAGCCGCTACTACCGCTGCATGCAAAAGAAAACCCCGTCAGATAGCCCGAACTGTTCCTGAAGGACTCCGAAGGGCACCAAGGTCCCATCGACATACAGGTCTCCCACCACCTGTAGGCCAGCCTCCTCCCATTCCAGTAAAGGGGACCAATCACCCCCGTGTGGCAGGGCTGTCAGCATGCCAATCGGATTTTCTGGCGCATAAGGCCGAGTCGCCCTCGCCCTCCTGAGACTCCTCTGCCAGCATAGCCTGACCGTCCGTTCCTCCATAGTGAGGCCTCGCAGCTCCAGCTTCTGCTGCATAATGATATAAGATAGCACATGGCGCCGTATCCCCAACTCTCGATCACACTCCGGGCCCCTAAACACCCGGGCCACATGCTGCGTGAGTACCTGGAGTTGGGCCGCTAGATAATACAGTTCAAAGTCGGGAACGGCCATCCCCCCCTCAATCTTGGGGCGCAGCAACGTGCTCAGAGCTACTCTACGGCGGCCATGTCCCCACAGGAAACCAATGATCATCGTCCTCAGGTCCCTAAAGATCCTCTGGGGAATCCAAATGGGTAGCGTCCGGAAGTAGTACAGGAGTCGGGGGAGCGCCACCATTTTCAGGAGGATTAAAGAAGGGTTTGGAAACGCGTCGGCTATCTGGCTGTCTAAAAACGACGCACAAATAAATATAGGGCAATCTATTCATAAACAAATGTACCCGAATGAGCTTAGGTGTACATGATTCACAGTTCTTTTCTTTATTTGAAATGTAATGATTGATGAAAAATTTTCTCTGCTTTGTTTTGTGTTTGAATATATCGAAAGCACTGTAATGGATGTATAAATGTGTTTAAAATGTTTCCACAGTTGAAGGAATGTTTTCTCACTCTGAAAATTGTACAAAGATTAAATGTACTTTGATTAAGCTAATGCATGATAAATACACACCCTCCTGAATCGTTGAAAGGAAGGTTTACACCAGCTGAATAAATAAGTTTGGTGTTTCAAACTCGAGCCCTGGCACCCCTTTTTTCTTCATTAATACTGTTGTCCAGCCAGGACCCGTAGGACAAAACCCCCCCATTTATATAACCATTTTCAGGAGAGCAATCCTACCCAGAACCGTCAGCGGGTGGGTCGACCAAAAGGACATACTGCCCCTCAGCGCCCGTATGCACCTTCCAATATTGCCTTCCAATAGGTCCGTGGTCACGTGGTAGATACGGACTCCAAGATAAGTGAAGCAAGATGGCTCCCAGACCACCCCTATATCACGGGCAGGGCAGGGCTACTCCGCTCTCAGCGGAAATACACAGGTCTTCGCCCAATTGACTTTAAGGCCAGATAATTGGCCAAACTCCGACAACAATTCCATCGCTCCCTCCAGGGCCTGCTCCGTATCGTGTAAATACAGCAACAGATCATCCGCGTACAGCGAGATATAATGCAGCCGCCCGCCGCTGTCTATCCCTGCATATCTGTCTCCCGATCTAGCGTGGACCGCCAATGGCTCCATGGCCAGGGCAAACAGGAGGGGGGAAAGGGAGCACCCCTGTCTCGTGCCCCTACCCACCGGGTAAGCCGCAGACACCAAGCCACCCAAACGCACTCGCGCCGTCGCTGACGAGTACAGAACCTTCGTCCACCGGCGGAACCCTTCACCTATGCCAAACCTCTCCAACACTCCATCCAGAAAGACCCACTCCAAGCTATTGAACGCCTTCTCAATGTCCACTGATAGGACCGCCTGGATTCTGTCTACATCCATGACATCGTCCATTATCCCAACCAGTCGACGGATATTCAACGCCGTGTTCCTCGTGGGGATAAACCCCGCCTGATCCCTGTGCACCAGGCCAGTCATGTGCGGAGCCAGCCTGGTGGCCAGAATCCGGCTCAGGATTTTATAGTCCACCGTTAACATGGACAACGGGCGATAGGACCTCACGTCTGTCGCATCCCTGCCGGGCTTTAGGAGCGGCACAATCAAAGCTTCCCTCATGGATCCAGGCAAACCCCCTAACTCAAAGGCCTCCGTGTACACCACCAGGAGTCTGGGTGCCAGGCTATCCGCAAACTGCTGGTAGAACTCTATGGGCAACCCGTCCACCCCGGGTGTTTTATTCCGAGCCATATGTTTAATGGCCGCCCTTATTTCAGTAAGCGTGATCGGACCGCCCAACTCTTTCGCGTCCTCCTCGTCAAGGACCGGAAGTTGCCTCGCCTCCAGGTACTCCGCAATATCCAGGGCCTCCACCCTCAACTGACTCTGGTACAATTCCTCATAGTACACACGAAAGCACTCCAGCACCGCTGCCTGAGTATAGACCGTCTCCCCCAGTGCGTTGTTAATGCTAAGGACCGGGCAGCCCCTAATTTCAGGGTTAGCAAGTCTGGCCAGGAGCGTGCCCACCTTATCCCGTTCAGCATGCGCTCTGATGACGTATTGCCTATAGTCGTAACACCTCAACCGTTCCGTTTCAGTGGCGACCACCTCCTTCGCTTCCAGCAACTGGGTCTGCAAGTCCGGTCTAGCCGGCCTGCGCCGCTCTAATTCTCTGAGAGTCTCTTCCGCTTTCACAAGTGCATTCAACACAGTCGTACGAGCATTCGAAAACCGACCCATGCATACCCCTCTCACCACCACTTTCATCGCATCCCATTCAGTGGACCTATTCGTGGCAGTACTCTCGTTCTCAGTGAAATAATTATCGATGCCCTGTTGGACCGCCTCCCCAAACACTGAATCCTCTAACGTGTCCGGCCGGAGCCGCCATGTTGGGATCGCCGAGCGCTCCAGTTGCCACTGGATATGTATCAGTAGGGAATTGTGATCCGAAATGGTTCTGGCCAAGTATTCAGTGTGTGAGATCAATGGGGCAAGGGACCTGCCACAGAGCACTGAATCAATCCTCACGTGTAGTGCATGGAGAGCTGAGTAAAAGGAATAGTCCCTGGTGTCCCTGTGCTGTTCCCGCCACACATCCAGCAACCCCCACCTGTCCTGCCAGTCCTTCCTGTGCATGGCTAACTTGCGCACCGGGGAATCAACAAGGGGAGGATGAGACCTGTCCAAGGCCACATCCGTAATCGAGTTAAAATCTCCCCCCAGTAACACCGGGCCCGCTAGGAAAGAGGCCAAGGACCCCGAAAGGTTATCGAAGAATCTAGCCTGTTCAGTATTTGGCGCATACACACAGCAGAGAACCACATCCCTACCATGCAACCGCCCCTCCACCGCCACGAACCTGCCCTCTGGATCCACCACTTGATTCAGCACCTGAAACGGTATTCCCGCTCTCACCCATATCAATACCCCCCTGGCATAAGCTGAGTATGTGGTGCCAAATACCTGGCCCCGCCATCTTTTTTGCAACGCTGTACATTCCTTTTTGGTCAGATGGGTCTCCTGCAGCATAGCGATCTGGACCCCCCTTCGCACCAGATATGCGTGCACCTTGTGGCGTTTGACCATGGTTCGTAACCCCCGGACATTCCACGTTAGGCATTTTAAACTAGGTAACGTCCCCATACCAGCAGAGAACAGTCCAGGTCAAACAGTGCCAAGTCACATCCCCACCAAAGCAGTTGCCCCCCCCAAAACCAACTCTGAAAAGAAAAACACCCCAAACCCCACTCCCCAGGACAGAGCCCACAAACCCGGTGTCAGCCCCGATCCAAACCTCAAACCAACCACCCATTCTCCTAACCTGTGGTCGCCACCACAGAAGGCCTTAAGGGCCCTGGGGGGGTAAGTTAACGCCGACCCCAGCTAGCGGAGCCCACACCCCGCGCTCCCCATCCCGTCCTGCCAACGCGGCACCCTACCCGGCAACCCACCCATCTCCAACAGGATACCGCCCTACCATCAGATCTCGTCCATGTCCCAATACAGCCTCAACCGTGAAAAATCCCATCAGAAGTCTGAGGAGTCACCACCGGTCCCTTCAAGCTCTCCGCTTCCGAAAGGTCCTCTCCCGTCCTGCTGCCCTCGCCGCCAGAGTCCGACTCCACCAGGTCACTTTCCTGCTGCGATCTCGTGATGGCCGCTGTCGCTGCGAGTGCTTCTCTCTTGTCCGCCGCCATTTGGGCCTCCCGTTTCTCCCGCTGACGCCTGTTGCGGGACCGGATGCGCTGTGATTGTCTGATCCCAGGCGGTTTAGGCCGATCTCGCCTACTTTTGTGGGACCTATCCGTCCCCGCTCTGTACGACTCCAGCCACTGCCATGCTTCGTCCGGAGTCTGAAAGAAGTGCGTAGTCTCATCTAGAATGACCCGCAGCTTGGCCGGGAAGAGCAAGGAGTACTGAATGCCCTCCTCTCGCAGCTCCTTCTTCACCGCCAGGAACGACGCTCTATTTCTCTGGACCGCCTGGGTGTAGTCCGGGAAGATTGTAACCCTGCTGTTCTCCACCTCAAACGGGCCCGATGCCCGAGCCCTCTGGATGAGGAGGTCCCGGTCCTTGTAATGGAGGAGCCGCACTACCATCGGTCGGGGGGGGGCGGCCAAGCCCTGGCGGGCGAGCAGGCACCATGGCGGCTCGTTCCAGGGTAAAGAAAGGAGTAAGCCCCTTCGGTGCCCCACAGTTCGCAACCAGTCCTCCATGTAGGCCACCACGTCATCCCCCTCAATTCGTTCCGGCAGGCCTACGACCCGCACGTTGTTCCTCCTATTGCGGCCTTCGGCATCCTCCGCACGTCGTTCCAACGAGTCCAACCGGGCCAGGATGTCCGTGATCTTATGTTCCGCGGTCACCACCGACGGTTTCAGGTCCAATAGCAGCTGATCATGGTCCTTGACCTTATCCGCCAGCTTCGCATGATCCGCTCGCAACAGCCCCAGCCCCGTAGCTACTTGCGCAATGTCCTGCTGCAATGCCTCCTTGGTCGAGGTAATTGCGTCCAGTATGGCATCTAAGCGCCGATTCAGTCGCTGCTCCTGGTCCAACACCGGCGGGGGGGTCTCGCCCACCTGGGGCTGCACTGCCAGGTCCCCTTGTCCGCGCTCCGCGGCCGCCGGCCCTCCTGTAGCCGCCATCTTAGGGTGCTGCGTCACAGGCCAAGAGACCCGTCCAGTCCCGGCACTCGTGGGACGGCACAAACTGTCCAATATTGAGCAGGATCAAGTGCCACCGTCGAAGCCCGCAGCTCCTGGGGCCAAGTGGGTTAGCACCGACCAGCCTGCCCCCTCAGGGGTATGGAGGAGAAGGGGAGGGAGATGGGATAACGGCCAGCAATCGTCCCTGGGGTCCGAGCAGTGCCTGGTCCCCTGTCCCCCGATCTTCAGGACTGTCGCCGCAGTCCCCACAGCATCGATCAAATGGCTGCTTAGCTCCCCACCAGTCGGCGCCAAGGCTGCTCAATGTCGAGGTCCGGACCCGCCGGTCCGCCCCGCCGCCATTTTCTTCTCACTCTTGGCGACACCTCGGCCTGCACGTGTCAGGGTCTCCTCAAGGCCAGCGGCCCCCCAGCAACTTCCTATCAGCGCCCAGTGGTCCCCCCACACTTCGTAGGGCCGGAGTGTCGACCACGGGTCGCCCAAGGTGCAGAAATCAGGAGAAGTAGCGGGATTCCGCGCGGAGCTGCGAGCTCACGCCGCCATCCCGATCGGCGCCCACGCCACGCCCCTCAAAGTCAGAGCAGTGATGATGCATCTATTTCAGAGCGCACTGCATCAGTACTGCGTTGATTCCTTGGCGTTGAGACAGGCACTGCGTCGGATTCAGAGCGATGCATCGTGGACCTCAGTGATGTGGTGCCTGAAACTCAGGCAGCATCGCAGAGGCACTGCAGCAAACAGCTGGTGCCTGTGATGTTGCGGTCGATGCGTTGAACACTCAACGAACGGGGACCACAGCTTCGGTGCTGGCAGCAGCATTGCATCAGTTCTTGCAGAGATGCACCGAGTCCAAAAGAACGCTTGGGGTCGATAAATTGATTTCTTGGTTTTGCATGCAAATTCACCTCCAGGGGCCCAGGACTGGATTTGGCACCACTTGGAAGGTCAGGGATTTCAGAAGGGGGGCCAGGTGCTGCAGATTGAAGCCTTTGATGTCTCTGAGACTTCTAACAGGAGGCAAGCTCTACTCAAACCCTTGGAGAAACTTGGAAAGCAGGATGGAGACAGTAAGGTCCAGTCCTTGCACTGCTCAAGACAGAGGCAGCAGAAGTCCTGCACAGCAGAGCAGACAGCAAAGTGGCAGTCTCCCCTGACAGCAATCCAACTCTTCTTCTTGGCAGAGTGTCCTCAATCCAGAAGTGTTCTGAGTACATAGTGTCAGAGGTCCAGTACTTCTACCCATTTTATGCCAAGTAGGCAAACTGCATTGGAAAGTCTCTGCAGTGCACAAGACCCTGTCCTTCCATGCCTTGGGTCCATACTCCCTTATGGGGGCAGAAAATCCTTTATGTGGAGGCAGGCACAACCCTTTTCAAGTGCAGGTGTCCGCTCCTCCCAACACTCTAGCTCAGGAAGGCTCATCAGCCTGGTGATGAGCCATCAGGATATGCAGAGCAAACAAAACTCCCTTTGTGTGTGACTGTCTAGAGTGGATTCACAAAGCCCAACTGTCAGCCAACCCAGACTTGTATTCCGGAGACCGGCAGAGGCACAGAATGGTTAAGTAAGAAAATGACAACTTTCTAAAATTGTAATTTTCAGATTGCCATTTAAAAAACAACTTCACTTTGGCTGCATAGCAGAATGGCTGCTTGAAATCGCAGCTCCGCCGGCCGAGCACAGAAATCCGAAATATATCCGGACATAACGCGCTGCAAGTCGAGCTCACCTATCGAGACGAGACACAGGGGCACTCCGGTCCCATCTGCTGGGAAGATCGGAGCTAAGGTGCACAAGTGGAGGGAGTGGAGACCGCGGCTGTTCCGCCACGGCAGTGAGGCCTGCGAGACTAACTGAGGCCGGGGACTTGCGTGGAAGACTGGCCGGGGATAGGTGTTGGTGACTCTCGGACAAAGACGGTGCTGCACCTGCCGAGAACGGAGACGGCTGCGTGAGGATCGCTGCGTGGCTCGAGAGCTGCTGGACAACATCCTGGCCATAGTAAAGGTAGAGACAGGGCCAAATTAGCACCCAAGGCGGCGGCGGCAGTGAGACGGCGACTGTGAGGAGAGAAAGCACTCTGATTGAACTGGAGGTGGCTGCAGGTGATATATGCTCTACGCCTGCTCGCTAAGCGTGCCAAGTGGGAAGTACTGGGGGGAGGATCGTAGTGCCTATGGATCCTTACCTACAGATGGGCACGGTCGATTAAAGCTGAATAGCACTGAGTGCCATGCTGTGACGACGCGCCGGAAAATCGTAGCCGCCATTTTGAGCGGATAACAACCGACTGTACTGGATACATGAGGCGGCACCATAGAAGCTAGATGCAGTTTTTAAGCAGACGGACGGCGGTGTCGGAGATGCCAGTGGAGCAGTAGTGAGGCACACATTGGATGGTGACATAAAAGTACTGGGCTGTTAAAAATGTAGATGGTGGACGAGATGGCAACACACGACCTCCTGGTGAGACTGAATATGGCTGGTGGGCTGGATTGCTGAAGGGACTTAATACTACTGCTCCTGTGGCCCGCTGGTCAAAAATGTTTTATTATTACATGGAATTTCAACTTATAAGACCAACATGCTGAGTAATCGCTTGAGTTAGTGCAAAGTGGTGAGGCTTACGGAGTCTGAAAGGTGGCATGAGGTGTTAGATAATTCAGCTCCTCCTCGGCGGTGTGGTTTGCACCTACATAGGCCTAATTACAGGGGTGCTACACTGGTAGACAAAGGGATCCTATTGAGCTGGCGGCAGCACGAGTAGCCGGGCTGGTGGTGGAGATATACCAGTATAAAGGAAGGTACAGGGATGTCGGCCGAAGATACGCGTGGACAAGACACGGCAAGGCGGCATTCCGTCGCGACCCCTACGCTCATCCCTGATGGCAAGGCTTGTGGAGCGCTAGAGAGTCTGCAGGACTGTAGGGATGTGGTAAATTTAAATTACCTATACTTAATTTATGCGGTAAAGTTCAATAAGAATAACTCAGTCAAAAAGAAGAGGCAAAATCCGTGATATTTGAGGTTTTTAAAAGGGGTTTTATTCCTTAAAAAGGAATTGGTTCGAACCAGGTTAATCACACTTCCGTCACCACGAAGGTTCGGGAAGGGACAGACAATACTTTATTGACAGTTAATCATATATATAGTCAATGCATTACAGTAAAGGCATATGCAGAAGGCGTAACAGCTGAGAGGAGAGATAAGAGTACACATACGTAATGAAAAGGGCATAACAATAGGCGTGCATGAAGGCGTATACTAGAAACGTCATTAAGAAGATGTCACAAGTGTATGGATCCATAAGAGAATCCTGCAGTGTCAGCAGAAATACATGGCAGAGATGCGCGCGCAGGCAGCATGACGTGTGAGTGACGTGTAACTGGAGGGTGAAGGGGACTTGACATTTAGCCCTACATGAGGAGACAGAAGTCTGGGATGTCAGATCAACCTAATCCCAAATCGTATCTAATATCTCGTGTTTAAGGAACTGTATTATCTGGAGGGAAAAGTCTCTCGGGCAGAGGCTATTCTATACTGCCTGTTAGTGCGTGTATAAGCGTCTACGTTTCTGCATGAGATGCGAGGGGGCATGGGCCTACCATGGTAACAGGAGCTATGAATTACTTGCACGGAGACAGTGAGGCCGGGCCCTTTGCTCTGCAGCTGGAAGGATGTTTACCTAAACTTTACTAGACAGGAATGTATTTTTCGAGGAGCGGAGCAGATAACTTGAAGGCTGAATACAGTCTTGGCAGGCAACAGGCCGAGCCAAGCACCGTTAGCCGCGCAGGGAGTAAGACAAAGGTCACGGATACAGATGCAGGCCCAGGCTGGAGCATTCAGAGGCAGAAGGCAGGAAAAGGCTCGATGGCAGAATTCAGGGCCTAACTCGCCAGAGCTGAAAAACGTGTAAAGTACACTACATAAAGACGTTGGCAAGGCATACTTAGGAACGGAATATTCGACCCATTCATGGTGGATCTGAAAGAGGACATGTTAACGTTGGACGCAAAGGTATTTGCGTCTTCATAGCTGGAAGTGGAGGGAACATACATGTACTTGTAGCGCGTACACGGAGTCGTTGCGGTCTAAGATAGGGGACACAATTGATCATAAAAATTCATATTTCCTCAGGGATTAGATGGGCACGATGGCATAAAACGCATACCACCGCGCAAAGAATTTTATGAACCTAACTGAGAAAAGTACACTTTGGGAGACTCTGGATGCCGGCAACATATGGTGCTTGGTGTACTGGTGTGAGGCAGTACCAGTGAATTGGAGATAGCGCTAGAACGCTGACGTATGCGGGACCTGCGGGGAACTGCCCGGCTGTCTGGGAGGAGGAGGGAAAGCAGAGGAGCCAAGATGGGGAAGCCGGAAACGCGACACCCGAAAATCACATTCGACAAGAAAACGAACAAAGCAGCTGACACAGATGCTACAGAACGTGAACTGCTGGAAGACGGCGCACAAGGGCAACTCATCAGGTCCATGTTTCAGGAACTGAAAACGAGCCTACAGGGCATTGATTCCAAAATGGATACTTTGGCAGAACGCATGGACAGAATCACCCAAAGGATGGATAAACAGGTGGGAAGGTTCAGTGTGCTAGAAACAAGAGTGACTGAAACAGAGGAAGGCCAAACTGACATTGAGAAGAAAGTTAGAGAGATGGACAAAGTGTTGGCTTTGATTCAGCAGAAGAATGAGGATTTAGAAGCGAGATCGAGGCGCAATAACATACATATAACAGGCATTGCGGAATCGACAGACATTCAGAACATGGAAAGATACGTCGAAGCTATGCTGAAAGATTTGTTCGGACCTGATCTCTCTCCCATGTTCCTTATAGAACAAGCTCACAGATCATTGGAGCCCAGACCCAAACCTGGCGCGCCGGCAAGACCGATATTGGCCCGAGTACTCAACTATAGGGATCGAGATACGATACAGCGTCTCGCCAGAGAGAAAGAAGCGATACAATACTGTGGCAATGATATAGCACTGTATCCAGACTTTACATTGCAAGTACAGGCTGCCCGCAGGGAATTCATTCCAGCGAAGAAGATTTTCAAACAGACGGGTACGAAATAGGCTTTGATATACCCGGCAGAGCTGCGGGTTCAGGGCTTGGGAAGACCCACTTTCTTTGTAGATGCAAAGGCGGCGCTCAACTATGCTAAACAATTAGCAAAAGACCAGCGACAGCAGAGGGCATCGGAGGAAGGCCGGTCGGAGGAGAGACTGAGCGACGTTGAATGATATGCTGCACCCGTATAGTATGATGAGTGTGAGAAGTTGGCCTGGTAGGTCTATGATGTTCACTATTCTAGTGAGCACCTTGCACCAGTCCAAATAACCCTTATGGTGATGGTTGTAAAGTCAACCTTATAGGCCAGCTATCCTAGTCGTAGCATGGACAAAGCAGTCTTAGGCTAAACTCAGGAGGGCATGGGAAGCCAGCTGTTTTACCATATGTAACCCCTTTAATACCAAATGAAAGGACACCACACAGGATATATATAAAATATATATGTTATTTATTACTAGACAAACCCTCTGAACTCTTTATGAGGTCAAAGGCACAAGCACAATACAAGATATTCAATTAAAATACATTAAGATGCACAAAATACAGTAGGGCCCTAGGGGCACGCTAAACCATATACTAAAATAGTGGTATAAGAACCACTACACGGAAAGTGAATAAGCCTAAGGCCTAGGGAATCGCTGGGGCTACGCTAAGCTACCAAGAGTTAGGAAGCAGGAGACCCACAGGATGCGTGTGCAGTGTCTAAACACACACGCGAGTTACCATCCATACTGATATAATAAAGAGAGAGCCCAAACCTTTGAGGCAGGTAATCTCAGGAACCACAGCACCAATCAAAACACCCAATACAGCGTTGGAAAGGGCAGTTGCAGCAGAAGGACATAGGCTATGCAGACGCCCACCATATACATTTAAAAGGTAAAAGGACCATGCCAGCAAAGTAGTCCCTTGTGGGCGTGTCTGCGTTGAGCTGTGGACGTGTGCTGGGGGCGTGACAAACGCTGGGGGCGTGTGGTACGTTCCACCCTTTATGCCATGTCTCATATGGTGTGCTAATTCCACCCTGCTCCCTTTAAATACCCCTGCACCCCATAATCATAACCCACCCTTACTCCTTAAAATACCCCAACGCCCTTAAACACTAACCCATCTTAACCCTATAAATCTACCCTGTACCCCAAAACCCAAACATATCCCTAAACCCTAAAAATACCCCTGTACCCCAAAACCCAAACCTAGCCCTGAACCCTATAAATACCCCTGTACCTCAAAACCCAAACCTACCCCTGAACCCTAAAAATACCCCTGTACCCCAAAACCCAAACCTAGCCCTGAACCCTAAAAATACCACTGTACCCCAAAACCCAAACCTACCCCTGAACCCTAAAATACCACTGTACCTCAAAACCCAAACCTAGCCCTGAACCCTTAATATACCACTGTACCCCAAAACCCAAACCTAGCCCTGAACCCTAAAAATAACCCTGTACCCCAAAAACAAAACCTATCCCTGAACCCTAAAATACCCCTGTACCCCAAAACCCAAACCTAGCCCTGAACCCTAAAAATACCCCTGTACCCCAAAACCCAAAAATAGCCCTGAACCCTTAAAATACCCCTGTACCCCAAAACCCAAACCTACCCCCTGAACCCTAAAAATACCCCTATACCCCAAAACCCAAACCTAGCCCTGAACCCTAAAAATACCCCTGTACCCCAAAACCCATACCTATCCCTAAACCCTAAAACTACCCCTGTACCCCATAACCCAAATCTATATCTGAACCCTTAAAATACCCAAACACCCCAAAACATATACCCCTATACCCATACTTACCTTATCCAAACATTTTAAAAAAACATGCTTTTACCATTCATGCATTTACAACGAATTTCGTTGTAAATGTATGCGTGGTAAAAGCATATAAAATATAATGCCATGCGTTATAATGGCATTGCGGAGTCATGGTACTTTCGTAATGAAAGTATGCGAAGTGATGGTATGCGGAAAGAAAGTTGCGGAATAATGGGTGTTTACCCTCCCACTGCAAGTACATTGGTGGCACGGCAGCCCACATCTCCAGCAACATACTCATATTTTTTCACCATCCATTTGAAAAATGCACAGGTCTCTCTCATTGATGGCCAGCACCGACATACACTTTTAGACACACCTCCCGCCACAAGTTCTAGAATTGCGCACTTTAGAGCTGGGGAGCTACGTTCGAATCTCGGCATTAGCTCAACATCCTGTGATCTTAGGCAAATCGCTTTGTCTCCCCGTGCCTACCACAAAATAATGTGTTCTTCTGTAATGTAAATTGTGCTCATGCCATGTTGTCGAGTTCGCGCTATATAATATTGCAAGGAAAAATAAAGTAGGGAAACTCAAGTTCACACACTACTGAACGCGCACTCTTAAGTGCATCAGCAGAGCACTGTGAATTGGAGCGTTTCACAGGCCTGTCACAGATAAGAAATGCTATCTAAACAAACTCCTACAAAACAATATACTACTGGCCGGCAGCAATTCATACCCGGACAACGTCGGGACGGGCTGCTAGTAGAGAATGAATGGGAACGTAAAAGATGGAAACTAGGGGGCAGATTTATGTTGGGAATTCGCCACGTTTGCGTCACGCAACTGCGGCGTAAACGTGACGCATCCCTACGACCGATTTACAACGTGGCGCATCTAGGCAGATGCGTCACGTTGCAAAGCCCTGCGCGGCTTGTGGGCGTTCCGGCGCAGGGTGGGTGTTCCGGGGCAGGTGCGCCTCGCAAAAGTGGCTGAGTGAAATCTATAAGATTTCCCTCAGTCACTTTCAGGCCAATGCTGCGTCAAAACCCTGCGCCTGCTTGAAGCAGGCGTAGGTCTTGACGCAGCATTGTAAAGATGGGGCACCCCCGAGCCTTGCTGGAGCTGCGTCGCACTTGCGACGCAACTACAGCAATGCGCCACCTTAACGGCACAGATGCGTCACGCATCTGTGCCGTTTTTGCCCCATGGTGCGCCGCATTGTAAATGCGGCGCACCATGGGTGGCGGAGCAGCGGCGCAAAATAAATGGCACATCCCTGGGGATGCGCCAGTTATCATAAATCTGCCCCTAGTTCTTTTAGGGCACTTCTGACTGGACTCGGTGAAAGTTACTTGAAACCTAGGCAGTTGGATACTCAATACCCACAGGAGCACCAAAGTACTTGCGTTACCTCACCCACAGGAAGCGGGTGCGTAGGTGTCAAAGTGTGTCTGGTTTCGTCGTCGAATCCTATGGAGCCTTGAGGAAAGATGCTGCAGGCGACCAGGAGAGAAGTGTCCGGGTGGATCCAAGGGTGGATCGAAGATGAAGAGGACCTGAAAGCAGAGGGGACAGAGTCTGGGTCACTAGCCAGTGACCAGGAAGGAACCAGGCGATGTCGCGAAGCAATCAGGTGCTGTCGTGAAGCTTGTCTCTGCAGCCACGTGGACCAGGAGGCGTCGACGACAACCAGGAGTAAGGCACGGATTGTCCCTTGAAAGCTCTCGCTGTCGGCGGTGTCGGCTTCCGGATTGGAGTCAACAAGCCTTGGCAAAGGCAACCCACGCAGGAAACGAAGTTGGCTTCTTACTCAGACCAGCAAGGTCTGAGGGGCTGCTTCTTTTGAGGGAAGCAAGGGCCAGTCTGGAGCAACCAGACCAGCGGTGTAAATTCAAAGGTTCGTCGCCAAGATGGCCACTAGCCAACGGGCAAATGACCGGGCAGATGCGTCGAGCAGGAAACTGCAGAAGGGCCCCACGCAGAACTCGTGGAGTGTGCAGGGCTGATCTTCGGTGCAGATGATGCTCGGGCTGGGGCTTCTCAATCCGCAATGCACAGCTTCGAGGGTACCTCGGGTACTGCACAATTAGCAAGTTGCAGACTTTTCAAGATGGCCGGTCCCATGTCTCTCGTTGCCTCCACGGGTCTCAGCTCTGCTGGGACTGTGGATCGGGCTGCTGGATATCTGGAAGTCTGGTTCTTGTCAGGCTCTGTGCTCGGGCTCTGGCGGGAGCGTCGACAAAGCAAGTCGTTGATTGCTGGATGGTGCTTGCTTTACAGGGTGGTCACTCCTTGACCACAAGGGAGATTCTTTAGTCGTCTTCTTGCAAAGTAGATCGTCGAAGGTCCAGAGTTTTGTTTCAGAGTTTCAGTAAGGATAATCTAAAGTCTTGGGACTCAGCTCCGACCTATATACCAAATCTAGGGGCTGGATTACCTGCTAGGTCCCTCCTATGGGTGGGACCAGGGAAGGGGGTGGTTACACCACTTTCCCTTTGTCCAGTTTCACGCCAGAGTTTGGGCTGGAGTGCCCCAGCACCGGTTTGAACTGGACTATGCATGGGATACCTTGTGTGCCCCAGGCAGTGTCTCATTTCTTTCAGCCCTCCCTGCCCCAAAACACAAAAGCCTGTCTGGGGTGGTGCTAGCACCTCCCAAGGCAGGAAACCTATTGTCCAAGCCTCCCTCGCTGGAAGGACTCCCAGCAGCAGGAGGTCAGACTTGTGTCTGTGGCAGCAGCATCCCTTTTGTGATGCTGAAGCTCTGGTTAACTTTAACCGGGATTAGTAGGAACAACATGTCTTCTCCCTCTAGAAGGGTGGAATGCTACCCCCGTCGCCAGAACTGGCGAGGGGGTAGTGTTCCAAAACGTATGACACCTCACTCGACATGTTTTGATAAAGCCAAACCAGAGTTAGCATTTAACCGCGAGGTTCATAATGCACTTAAGAGTATATGGTATGGCAATATCCTAGAACAGCTATAAGGACATGGTTCCGAAAGCTGCAGACAGGCTCAGCTCATGCTAGAGCACCATCTCACATAAAACCAAGCACTCTGCATCCAGGATTGTTAAGGCCTGCCATAGGAGTGACTTATAGGTGTATATGTGTCTAGATATAAGATTAGATATAGGAATACTATATCTAAGCAAGGGGTGTTTACACGACCTTGCCCCAGCTGAGTGGTCAGCCAGTTGTGTCAATGTGAGTGGCCAGCCAGGGGTGGCATAACACATGCTGCAGCCCCTGGTAGGCCTTGGATGCACCTATGCCCTGGGTACCTACAGTACACTGTACAGGGGCTCATAATGTGACCCAGTATCCAATTGGTAATGCACCTAAAGTACATTGTAGTGAATTTAGAGAGAGAGCAGCTGGGCTGTGGGTCTGATTAGCAGGCCCACAGCTACATTAAGTCGAAAACCAGTGAAGCAAAAAGTAGGGTGACCATAGGAAAGCAGACCCTACTCTCCTACAATGAGACCCTAGGTGGGCTGCACAGGACCCTGTTTGAAAGTAAGCGGTTCATAGCTGGTAAGATGTGTATCATGTTATTATACTGGAGTGCCCCAACTGTCCAGGATCTCAGGGGATACACTGTGACTCTTTGAGACGAACTATATGACGGTGGGCCCTAGATATGCATGCGTGGCATAAGCAGCTCGGCCACCCTGTCATAAGTACAGGGTAGGATGGAGGCCACCCTGCGCGCCCCATGGGATGAATCCCACACATTGGACATTGCTATTGCTATGTGTTTTGACAGGGTTTGAGGGGGGAGGATAACACAGCCTGTTTGGGGTGTTGGTGTGGGTGGGGAAGGGCATGAGGTAGATGTTGGAGTTTTGGGGGAAGGTGGATGGGGGGGAAATGCACAACCTGATTGGGGGTTGGAGCGGGCGGGGGGAGTTACAGGGAGTCGTTAATGTTTGTTTGCCTCCCATGCCTTCAAACTAAATTGGTGTACCCTAATTGCCTAAATGGGTTAACGTGGCCTGGATATATTGAATGGACAACTGTGCTGTATGCGTTGGGACTTGATGGAATGCCTGCACGATCCTGGGTGCCATTGTTCACGAGAGGGAGGCTGTTTGCTGTTATCCATATGAGTAGATCGGAGGGACTGTGAAGGTCATCACATGTCTTTCTTGGAATATACGAGGTTTAAATGACCGCAGGAAAGCGAGATTGATCCATTCCTATTTAGCGCGACATGAGGTGGATATCTTCTGTCCCGCTATGTACCGGTCTGGGCTTCAAGATCTTCGGACCTTGAACTTGCGGTTGTCCCCCGTTTCAAGCGTTGCAGGGCAGGCGGCCGCTCTTTTCAAGTTCGCGCCGCAGTGTTGTGGAACTCCCTTCCCCTTGCGATTTGTGCCCTTGGGGATCTGCTCTCTTTCCGTCGAGCTGTAAAAACTTTTTTGTTTCCTTAAATTCTCTCTGCTTTGTTATGTCCAGTTGTGTTGTGTTGCTACCTTGTCGGGCGCCAGGACGCTCCTTCGCTGGAGCATCTGTGCGCATAATAAATGAGCTTAACATAACATACCATCACATCTGCTTACTGCAGGAAACACATTTGGCGGCTGCTAAAACAAACATGCTTAAACACCTTAGGTGGGGAGTGATTGTGGAATTATGCTAGAGGAGTGGCCATATTGGTTCGGAGAGGACTGCAGTGGACAACAAATATACATAGACACGGAGGGTAGATATATACTTCTATTGGGAATGTTGTGTAATGTACCAGTGCTGATTGTGAACGTCTATGGTCCAAATGTAGATAGCCCATCCTTTTTTCAGAATGTATGGCAGAAGATGCAGTCGTATGGGCAGGTGTTGATACTATGGGGTGGGGACTTTAATGTGGCCTTATCTCCTTATGCAGATAGACAAGGAACGGCTCGAGAACACCACCCTAGAGCGGCAGTGGTATTGAGGGAATTAATCGTGGAAGACTGCATAGTTGACACATGGAGGGCTTTACATCCGGAGGACAGGGAGGGTACCTGTGCGACTGCACATAGAAACGCCTGGTCAAGGATCGACTATTGGTTATTGTCCAAAGATTTGCACTCCCAGGTGGAAAGGGCCGTTCATCTACCAAGGACTTTTTCTGATCATGCACCTGTGCAGATACAATTGCTGATCCCACCGCAATATGTGCGGCCATACAGTTAGAGATTCCCTTCACGAGCGTTACTAGACCAGGTGTTTAGAGAGGAACTTCGGGAGAAACTAACTGAATATTTCGAGTTGAATGAGGGATCAGTGAAGTCACCGGGCACACTGTGGGAGGCCTTTAAGGTTGTCACAAGAGGTAACTGTCTGGCACGTAAAACGGATGTCAATAAGAGATACACTGGAAAGACTTGAGGGGGACATTGCTGTGTTGGAGAGAGCTAGTAGGGAGCACCCTACGAATTCCACCCAGGCAGAGCTTAGAGCGGAGCTCACAGCATTCCAAGAGGAAGCGGAGAGGGAAAAAGCATACCTTAACAAATACGCACAAGCCAGACGATACGGAGAGGGAGATAGAGCAGGGAAAACACTTGCTTCCTTATTGCGCGCTCCTAGAGGGGCGGAGTATATTACTGAATTACAATGGGCGGATGGAGAGGTAGTGAGGACGCTGCAAAACATACTTCACACGATGACAGTTTTCTATAAATTACTCTATACCTCGCAAACAAACCCAGATGAGGTGGACATTACAGAGTACCTGGACACCATCGCATTAGCGTGATTTAATAATGGCGCGAGACAATATATGGACCTTCCCATTACTGTGGAGGATGTGAAAAATGTCATAGGTGGGATGTCGGCTGATAAAGCGCCGGGATCTGATGGACTAACGGCGGCATTTTATAAAGAATATGTAGATATCATAGCACCTAGACTACATCAGGTATATTTAGAAGCCATGGAAACAGGTGTACTCCCGCCCACACTAGGAGAGGCCATGATCATCACCATTTCAAAACCTGATAAAGATCCAACTAGCCCGGAATCTTACCGGCCCCTTTCGTTAATCAACTTAGATGCAAAAATATATGCGAAATTACTGGCAGACTGACTGAAGCCCATGTTGCCGCAGATAGTGTATCAGATCAATCTGGATTCGTCCCTGGGCGAGATACCTCCCATAACCTTAGAGTTCTATTTGGTCTGCTTCATTACTTAGACCCGAAGGTACAGGCGGTCGCTGCCCTGTTGGATGCCACAAAGGCCTTTGACTCACTTGAGTGGACATTTTTTTTTGCCTTATTTTCTAGAATGGGCTTTAATCCTTTATTTATACAGCACATCCGGATTTTATATACTGCCCCCACAGCGCGGGTGAAAGTAAATGGTCAGATATCAGAACCGATCAAAATCACGAGAGGAACAAGGCAAGGCTGTCCTTTATCGCTGCTATTATTTGCTATAGCGACTGAGCCGCTGGCCGCCCGCCTCAGACAGCACCACACTCACTGCAGCATTGGGTTCACCTCCAGGGGCCTGCTAGTCTCCATGTACGCAGACGACATGACCATTTATGTGGTCAAGCCTGAAGAAAATTTTGACCCGATTATGAGAGAATTTATAAGATATGGAGGTCTCACAAGTATACAGATAAACTGGACAAAATCAGTGATGCTCAAATGGACGGATGGCGAGGTTAAGTATTTAGGTAACTGGTTTAGTAGATACATACAGGAAATATGGCTTGCTAATTATGGTAGGGTGATGGACTGGATGGAAGTTAAGATACAGAGATGGAGAACACTACCACTTTCCCTGACGGGGCGTATAGCCCTCACTAAAATGGTGATTTTGCATAAACTGCTTTATTTATTTGTGAATATCCCCATTCCCCTAAACAGTCATATTTTTAAACGACTTCGGACTGGGATTCTGGAATTAGTTTGGGCGGGACATCAGCCTAGGGTGTCGTGGAAATTATTGACGCTTCCTTTTACTCAGGGTGGACTAGCAGCACCAGATTTTGAGCTATATGCGTATAGCGCTCAAGCACAATATCTACATTATTGGCAGCACCCGATTCCATTCCATCCACATATGGCCATTGAAATAGAAGTTGCTGCGCCCACACCGCTGAATGTCACTGTATACCATCCATACAGGCGATCGCCATCGAACATTAACACAGTTGAAACTACAAGATGGGCCTGGTCGAACTTAGACAAGAGGGCAGGAATCGCGGAGCTTTATGCACCGTCGATGCCACTGGGAGGGAACCCATTGTTGGGGCAACTAACAGATGGAGCAGTGACGGACCGAGCAAGCAAACGGGGGCTGAAAGTGGCTAGAGATCTCTACGCAGATGATGAATTCCTACGCGGCAAAAGATGTGCGAGCCAGATGTGCCATCGGCCTCTGACATCCTATTATTTTACCAGTTGAGGGCAGCGTGTAAAGCGCGATACCCGCAGTTTCCGGAGGTACCATCCGCGCTGCCAGCGCTGGAAGATTTACTGTCTAATAACTCTCCCTGAAAACTGATTACACGTATTTATAGCATAATACAGAACACAGCAACAGTAATAAAATGTAAGTCCAAAACTGAGTGGGAACAGGAAGCAGGCATAACAATAACTGACAAGCAATGGATATTCTGCTGTACACAGCTTGAAAATCTGTCACCTAACTATAGACTGAGGCTCATACACTTCAACTACCTGCACAGAACTATTGCACGCCTAAGCAGCTATTTAGTATGGGTCTTCAGCTTGATGCCAACTGTTGGAGATGTGGGGTGTCGGAGACAACTTTTTTCCACTTCATCTGGGAGTGTGGGCAGGTGTAGCAATATTGGGTAGAAGTGCTGGGGCATATAGGGCACATTATCGGCGTGGATTTGAGAGTTGACCCGCTCCTGGCACTTTTGGGTTTGGTCATAGATGTGCCCACTGAATCGCGTAAGCTGACTGCTTTGTTGCTGTTGTTCGCCAAGCGCCAGATAGCGCTGCACTGGGAGAGGGCAGCCCCGCCCATGGTGGCAGGCTGGATACGATCGGCTGTTTATTGTAAAGACCAACTGACGACCTACTGGGAACTTTTGCCAAGTAGATTTAGGCCTGCTGATATTTGGGAACCATTTGTAATATGGCTGGGTTAGGCTGGCTCTGATTTGTGCGCAAACTGAATCACCGTACAGGGGGTGGAGGTAATCTAAGTGTTGTCGATGCACATGGGGCAGTGGATGGTGTAGTGTCTTTGGGGACAATGATGACAGACACTTGGTAGATATTCACGAGCCTTTATTTACTGCTTCTTCTCACGTCCCTGTCCCTACTCTATCTGCCCTCATCCTGTCCATACCCCTCCTCTTCCCCTCCACCCAGCTAGCTCCGCCCACCCAACTACTAGACTGCTAACTCATAACATCTCCCCCTTCCTTAACAAAATTACAAAATAGTGTGCTAGTCCATCTCTTCAATGAGTCTCTTGGGTGGCTGTATGTCACGACGGGGTCGCATGGACATGGTTCCAGTAACCGCATCACTCAAAGGTTCACTAGACTGACCCCTGTTCTCTCGATCACCTTGGTCACGCTCTTCTGGAGCGGACATGTCAATCCCGCTTATCAAAGGTCCTTTCATGTCCCAAGGACATTTCTTGAAGTGCGAGATGTTTCTAGTAACTCGCCGTTGCTCAGATTCTGCGGTCAGCATGGTTCCCTTCTGGTGGGTGACCAACAAAGGTTCATCTCTGAATCGACAGTCGGTCTTTTTCTGCTGATCCTGTTTCACAAGAACATAATCTCCTTCATGCAAGGACGACAATCTCGCTCTCCTTTTGCCATCTGCATATGACTTCATTTTGTCCTTATTGTGTCTATCAGTCACCACCATCTCTTGATGGTCACGGAGTGGTGATGATGCTTGCAAAGCCCCTTTCCAGGTTGCGATGCGATTTCTCATGGGGCGTCCTAGCATGAGCATTGCGGGGCACTTTCCAGTGGTCGAGTGAGGAGTTGTTCTATAGGCTCGGAGCACCTCGTTGAGGGCCACTTGCAAGTCCTTCCCTTAAGCGGTGGCGTGTTGGAATGCCCTTTTGATCGTAGCCATAAACCTTTCAATCGTGCCATTCGCTTGGGGCCAGAGGGGTGTGATTTTCCGGTGGTTGAAATCCAGGTGCTTTGTAAATGCACTGAACTCCTGCCCATTGAACGGAGGCCCATTGTCTGTTTTTACCTCTCTGGGGACCGCCCATGTTGCAAACACTTCATCCAGCACCTTGAGGGTGCTAGAGGCGCTCGTGGATGGCACAAACTGCGCAATGGGGTAGCGCGAGTATTCGTCGATTATGGCCAGCACGTATTTGCCCGAGGATAGTGGTCCGTAAAAGTCTATGGCGAGCTCTTGCCAGACTCCGTCTGGTAGCACGGTCATTTGCAAGGGGGCTGGAGGGTCACCTTTGCTGGTCAGCTGGCATAGATGACAATATTTCAGGGTGGACTCTACCATCTGGTCGAGGGCTGGAAACCACACATGTTCCCTGAGGGCTCGCTTTGTTGAAACTACTCCTCGATGTCCTTCATGCGCCAGGTCGATGACACCTTGCCGCAGCTGGCTGGGGACCACGATCCGTTGACCTCGCAGTATTATTCCATCTGTGGTAGCAGACAGTTCGTCACAGACGTGTCGGAAGGCTTGCATCTCATGCTTGACAGTTGGATCATTGTCTTCTTCTTGGGGATCATGTCTCCACCGGTTGTTTTGAATTCTGCGGAGTACCTTCTGCAGAACGGCGTCTTGAGCCGTAACTTCGCGGATGGCTTCCATGGGAATGGCAGGTGGCAGTGCCTGGTTAGTCACGAAATGGATGTACTCCTCAGCAATGGAAGGGTTGGAGTCCGAGGATGCATGAGGATGACGGGACATATAATCAGCCGGGTTTTCTGACTAACCGGGCTTGTGGACAATAGTGAATGTATACTCCTGGAGCCTCAGGCCTCACCTCTCAATCCTTGGGGGCATTTTGGATCTGGGGTTGCCGTAGATGGTGACTAGCGCCTGATGGTCCGTGATCAGAGTAAAGTGCTTGCCGTAAATGAAAACATGAAAATGTTCACATGCCCAGACCACGGCAAGACTCTCCTTTTCGGGTTGCGAGTATGCCCTTTCAGGATCGGACAAACTGCGGCTAGCGTAGGCAACAATGTGCCTCTGGTCGGAGTCACTGTCATATTGCGCTAGGATGGCTCCAAGCCCTACGGGGCTGGCATCCATGGTGATTTCAGTTTTGCGCTTCGGGTTGAAATACGAGAGGTTGTCAGCAGACTCCACTGTACGCTTGATTTCCCTGAACGCCTGTTCACACTGGGGCGTCCAGTCAAATTGTTGACCTTGTTTGGTGAGGATGCGAAGAGGATGGCTGATGGTCGCATAGTCTCTTATGTAGCGAGCACAGTAGCTGGCCATCCCCAGGAACAATCTTAGTTCGCTAACATCCTGAGGGCTCTTAGTATTGTTCAGAGTCGCTATTTTCTCCGGGTCAGGCTTCATCCCGGCACCCGAGAAGATGTGGCCAAAGAATTTCAAAGTGGACTGGTGGAACTCACACTTGTCTTTGTTCAATGTCAGGTTTGCATTCAATAGGGCGTGGCAAACACGATCAAGCGCTATATCATGTTCACGGACGTCTGAACCATACACTAGGATGTCATCGCTGTAATTAAGAGTGTTGGGGACATGTTGGATGATCTGCCGAATTGCCTCTTGAAAAATTTCAGCGGCTCATGAGACACCGAAACTCAGTCTCTTATATCTGAACAATCCTAAGTGGGTTGCAAATGCCGTGATAGATCGGGACTTGACGTCCAACTCGAGCTGGTGGTAGCCTTTGTTTAAATCCAGCTTTGAGAACACCCTCGCCCCATTTAGAGCAGATATCATGTCGCTTAGATGCGGCCCAGGATGCCGTTCTCTTTCAATCGCCGTGTTGGGTAGGCGCATGTCGACACACAGCCTCACTTTGTTGGGGGTACCCTTTTTGGGTACGATAACCACCGGCGATACCCACGGAGTTGGACCATCCGTCCGTTCAATAATGCCAGGAGATCATGGAGTTTCTCCTCAACGGCAGCCTGGAGATGGAAAGGTACACGTCTAGGGTGTTGTGCTACAGGCCTGATTTGCTCATTGATGTGCAGATGTATTTGACAACCCTTTAGTTTCCGTAGCCCTTGAAACAATCTGGGAAATTTGCTGATAACGTCCTGATCGTCGTTGACCTTGAAGAGAATCTCCATGAGGCGGAGACGCTCGGCGGTTGGTAAGCTGAGTAGGCAGTCGGCTTCTGGGCCCTTGATGACATGGATGACTGCCGGTATGGTGATGGTGTCATGTTTAAGTGTTGTTGGGAATTTTCCCAGGCATTGGAGTGGCTTTCGGGACATCCAGGTGAAGACTCGGACTGGTGCATGTGTTAGTGGAGGCTTAGGGCTCATCCTCTCATATTCTGTGACCGGGATATAGTTCAGCGAAGCCCCGCTGTCTAACACGAATTTAGTGTCATGGTTTCCTACTTTGATATCCAAACACGGATACGTCTTGAGCTGGTCCGTGTCTGCGATCATATTTACATATTCAACGGTGTATGCCGAGTCTCTGGAGGATGATCTGGACTCCTGAGATGGCGACCTCCGCTCCCATCGAGACCTTCTCAACTCTCGGCTCGAGTGTGATGAGCCTGAGGATCCTGTGGTCTTTCCTTGAACAGCCCTTATGTGGTGTTTTCTGGTGTCCGAGCGAGACGACCTGGTCGGTTCACTACGTCTCTCTTTGTGATAGTCTCCACACATGGCTTCAAAGTGGTTCGTCCGCCCACACTTCCTGCACCTCTGACCCATGGCAGGAAAGGCATCCACATGAGGGTAGTCATATCCACACCAGTAGCATTTCTTTGTCCTTTCAGGTCTCCTTTCTCTCCGCCCAGGTTCTCGCTTTCTGTGCTCTGGGTATCTTTGATAAGATGACTGTTGTGATCTCCACTGCCTATCTTTCGAGCTTCTTCGACTGCTGCCTTTGGCTTGGACGCGACGCACTTGTTCATGGCTCACGTGGCGCCCTGTTTCAATGCTGGCGGCGTGTTCCTCGGCTTGATCATATACACGCGTCATTTCTTCAATCTCGTTTATGTCGTGAGGTTTTCTTAGCAGCCGTCTTCTAAGCGCTTCTGAGTGACACCCGTCTATGATTTGCGATTTTATAGCAGCATCTGTTGAAAAGGTGTCGAATTCACAGTGTCTGGATAGCCGTCGCAGTCGGGTGATGAAGGCGCTCATCGCCTCGTCCTTTCCTTGGCGCGCTTGGTGAAACGCGTGACGTTTGTAGTCCACGTTTCTTTTGTGAAGAAATTTCCTGTTCAGCGCTTCACGCACTTTGTCATAGGTTCCGGCGTCTGCAGGGGGAATGTCTTTAATTATTTTGCTTATCTCTCGACCTGCCAGGTTGCGGAGTGCAATTAATTTTTCTTTATCGACAGTCACTCTGGATCCCTCAATGTAGTCTTCGAAATCTTCAAGCCACTCTTGCCACTTGGGGCCCATGCCCCCTCCTGTGGTCAATGTTAGGGGTTCTGGGGCCCGCAGATGTGACCCTCCTGCAACGATGGGCTTGACCTAGTTTCGCTGTGGGGACACGTCAGGGGTCACCATCTTGGAGACACGAGCTTCCCGCCTTTTCTGCCTCTAGCCAACCTGTTCGAGAGTGTTTGGAACGGTTTATTACAGTCGTTTCTCCTTCCGCTCTGCTTTGACTTTACTCGTGCTTGTTTATTCTTGCTCACTTGTGTTGTTTCGCCTTTGTTATGTGTGTCTTTGTCAATCATATGTGTCGTTTTATTAGCAAAAGACCATGCCTGACTTCAAAATGGCCGCCCCATAACAACCAATGGGTCTGTCCTCAAAGCTGCCTGACTCCAAGATGGCCGCCGTTGCTATCGGAATGCAGGGTTTCCTCTCTGCTCACTCAGCTGAGGAAATATGAATTTCTATGATCAATTGTGTCCCCTATCGTAGACCCCAACGGCTCCATGTACATGCCTCAAGTACATGTATGTTCCCTCCACTTCCAGCTATGAAGACGCAAATACATTTGCGTCCAACGTTAACATGTCCTCTTTCAGATTCACCATAAATGGGTCAAATATTCCGTTCCTAAGTATGCCTTGCCACCGTCTTTATATGATGCCCCTTTCACGTTTTTCAGCTCTGCCGAGTTAGGCCCTGATTTCTGCCATCGAGCCTTTTCTTGCCTTCTGCCTCTGAATGCTACAGCCTGGACCTGCATCTGTATCCATGACCTTTGTCTTACTCCCTGCGAGGCTAGCGGTGCCGGGTTCGGCCTGCTTGCCTGCCAAGACTGTATTTTGCCTTCAAGTTATCTGCTCCGCTCCTCGAAAATACATTCCTGTCTAGTAGTTTAGGTAAACATCCTTCCAGCTGCAGAGCAAAGGGCCCGGCCTTTCTGTCTCCATGCAAGTAATTCACTGCTCCTGTTACCATGGTAGGCCCATGCCCCCTCGCATCTCACATAGACACGTAGACGCATATACACGCACTAGCAGTCAGTATAGAATAGCCTCTGCCCGAGAGACCTTTCCTTCCAGATAATACAGTTCCCCAAACACCAGACATTAGATATGATTTGGGATTAGGTTGTTCTGACACCCCAGACTTCTGTCTCCTCATGTAAGGCTAAATGTCAAGTTCCCTTTACCCTCCAGTTACACGTCAATCACACGTCATGCTGCTGCGCGCGCATCTCTGCCATGTATTTCTGCTGACACTGCAGGATTCTCTTATGGATCCACCCACCTGTGACACCTTCATAATGACGTTTCTAGTACACGCCCTTGTGCACGCCTTCTGTTACGCCTTTTTCATTACGTATGTGTGTTCTTATCTCTCCTCTCAGCTGTTACGCCTTCTGTATCTATCACTACTGTAATGCATTGACTATATATATGATAACCTGTCAATAAAGTAGTGTGATTCCCTTCCTGAACCTTCGTGGTGATGGAATATAATCCCTGGTTCGAACCAATTCCTTTTTAAGGAATAAAACCCCTTTTAAAACCTCAAATATCACGGATTCTGCCTCTTATTTTTTTGAGTTATTCTTATTGAACTTTACCGCATAAATTAAGTATAGGTAATTTAAATTTACCACATAATTGGCGCCCGAATAGGGACCCCTCCCCCACCTTACGCGCCGGCGGTGCGTTGCAGGCCCGGTCCCCTGCCACAGCCGTGACGGACAACGACGCGTACCCGCAGGATTTCCTGTACCTCCCTCAGGCCAACGGAGGTGACTGAGGCTGCGATCGACACCCAGACGAGGCGGTGAGGAGTGCGGAGGATCCCGACCAGAGCCCAGCTGAGAGAGCAAGGTCCGAGGTATTCAGAGGCCCACCAGGTTCCGAAGTTCCGAAGTACCTACGTCACGAGTCGAGTCCAGTCCAGTCCAGTCCGGTCCAGTCCAGTCCAGAGTTTCTGAGGCCTTCCGTTCCGTGCTTCCCGGTGAGTACCGTTGCTGGGGACGCATCTAGACGAGCGCATTAATTTGTGCCGGTCAAGACGGGTTTGGGTACACAGACCCGGTCTGCACTGTTTTAGCGGTGTATCTGTACTGTTTAGCAGTATATCCGGTCTGCACTGTTTTAGCGGTGTATCTGTACTGTTTAGCAGTATATCCGGTCTGCACTGTTTTAGCGGTGTATCTGTACTGTTTAGCAGTATATCCGGTCTGCACTGTTTTAGCGGTGTATCTGTACTGTTTAGCAGTATATCTAGTATGCAGTTAGCTAGTTTTATTCTGATTATTGTTGTTCGTTTTAAAATGTTTTAATGTGTTTTTAAATGTCGTGGTATGAGTGATTGTTCGATCTTCATTACTGTGTTCATTGTATTAACTGTGTTCAAGTTCGAGTAAGTATCAAGTAGCAAGGTTCAAAGATGCCGCTATTCTCCAAACTAAGACAGATAAAAACTAGAAAAGGGATACTCGAGGAAGCTGTTCCTATCCCACCCAGGGACACTCCCGGATATTTTATGTACCATAAGCACGGCCTAGATGCCGTATTATTCCTTGACTTGTGGGTGGACTACACCAAGGATCTAGAAGAGAATCAGAAATGGCCCGCTACGGGGACATGGGATGCAGATTGCATCATGAGAGTAGAAGAAGCATTATGGAAAAAGAAAGCCAGACAGTCACAGAAAGATGCCATTGAATTATGTCGTAAAGAATCGCACAGACGCACAGAGAAAGCACTCAGAAAAGCAGAGAAAAGTAGAGAGGATTCAGACAAAGCCCGAGAAAATGTATTAGTTGAGGAAGGTATACGAGTAAAAGCAGAACAAGTAGACAGACAACGAAACACTCTTGCGAATGGTATGTATCCTCTTTTGGCCCAGGGCCTGCCTAAGGCCACCCCGGAAGTACCGAAAGATCTGCCACCTCCATTGCTCCCGCCTAAATTACGTCACAAAACCGCAGAAGACATTTTCCTTTCTTCCTATTTAGACGATGTAGCTCCCGCATATACAAATCCACGTGCCCGCACACCACCCGTTGACGGCACTCCACCCCGAGATAATCAATAACCACTTCTGCAACATCAAACTCCTCCTCCCGCTCCACACCCTCCGCCTGTTCCCCCACTCCTTCCTGCACCTATTCTTCCTGGCTATAACCCACTAAACCCTTTTTTACCTGGCACCTCAGGAGGTGCGACAGGAGGCTTTCATACGCCACCACCAGCACATCGATTGACTTATAGGGATTTAGCGCAACAACGTACACCTCAAACAGCGAGTTACGACATATTTAAAGAGTCTCCTGCAGACTGTAGATATGATTCAGTACCCTGTAAAGACGATAGAATGCTGCTGGCATCAGTACGTCTACGACGAGTTGCAAACTATTTAATGATACTACCAGGGATGATTGATCATCTAGACAGAATATATCATTTTGTTCAAACGGGGGAAGGTCCTGAAAGTATTGGCGAGGCTATGGCACATCAGAAAGTTGACACTCAAAGGATGATATTACGTTTTTTCATAATCTGCTTGATAAGAGACCAAGATAGGCCTGGTGTAGACCAGGAAGAAATGAAAGCACTTAACAAATGGGGTCAGAATATAGCAGACGGAAAACATGATAAACAGAGTTGTATAGACAACATGTACCGAAGGATCCGAAAAGCAGTAGAACAAATACATGAAAGAAGACAGCCTGAAAGAGAAATAGATTCAGACAAGATTGAATCCTCAGGGGAGGAAGAACAACCAGAAACGACAGCAGAAACATTACAATTACCAGCAAGAGAAATGATAGCATATGTAGGTAAGGGAAGACCCTTTAATAATTCAATACGTCCGGTACGTCCAGAAAGTAAGAGACTTTTTCAAGCAGCCATGTCAAATCCGAAGACCCCTGAACATTTGTTTCAGGCTACCGATAGAATACTTCAAGAACGAATGGGGTACCATGTACTCGATTCTATGGATGAACAAGAATTAGCCAGGTCAGCAGTACAATGGGCTGACAGTTCTGATAAATATAGTGATGACGCATTAGCGCAAACGTTTTTAAATCTTTCCCCAGACGAACAGCGTTTGGCTGGTATGTACATGATACAACACCTCCTTATATTGTATAAAAGCCAACACTCTGATCCTGGTCCCCTACCTGATATATTAATAGAACTACTCATGAAGAAATGGAGAGGTCTAGGTACCGATTTAATTAAAGTAATTCTAGAACAGCGGCCTTAGTGCCTGCCTGTGTCCACAGTTTGATCCAGCTTCATCCATAGAAAGAAAATCGTATTACATAGACAGACAGAATCCCTTACGAGAAGTGCACCCAGTCAAGAATGATGATAATACTTTTAGATGCGTGTTTGTGTACACGCCCATAACTAAAATAGAACTATTGGAAATGAAGAAATTAGTGCCCAGCCATGACAAAGATCCAGCAGGTTTTCACCGTGAAATAAAAGACATGTTACTCATGGGTGATTATACCTATCCTGACATTATGAAAATATTAAAAGTATTGTTGCCTGCCGGTATTTACGAGAAACTCAAAGAAAAAGAATGGGAGGTGGGAGAGCAAAAGATTGATTGGGCTGCATTAGAAAACGAAGAAAATACTTGAACTCCAGGCCTAGGGCTTGGGGACAAAACTAAAGCATTACCAGGATTGTTAGTGCAAGTATTGCCACGTTTATTAACGACGAAAAAGGAAGACTGGGGTGCAATCTCAGCCAGCAAACAGAAACCCGATGAAGACACTAGTGATTTTTATTCCCGATTTGAGAAATGTTTTGGTATTAATAGTGGCCTGAAAGCAAGTAGCGACTCATATCCACATCTTTTTGTAACAAAATTAGTCGAGAATTCCCTGCCCCAGGTGAAGAACAGAGTACTGAAAGTCGAGAGCACATGGCAAGCTAATACCCCTTCACAAATGTTACAAATGTTACAGTACCACCAGAATAGAATTAGAGAAGAACAAGAACACGAACAAAGACGTATGAAAGACACGAAAATGAAAATGCTAGTTGCTCAGTCAGTTCCAGCTGACAGTCATAAAAAGGGTATGACACAGTCCAGTAATTCAGCGGCTCCTGTTAAAGGGATATGCAACTATTGTAAACAGCCAGGTCATTATATAAACGATTGTGCAGTTTTGAAACACAATATCTCTACGGGTAAAACCAAAGAGAGACCGCGTCCACCTAGACAAGATCAGATCCAACAACAAGTACCCCAGAATGTACAGCCTATGCAAGCTTCACAACAGGCAGTACAGACCGTAGCAGTACCACAGCCACAGCCCATTGCTGCAACACAAAATACGACACAACAGATGTACCAGATGCACAAAATGACTATCCCGATTATCAACGATACACATGAAACAGCCTAGAGAGGGAGGTTGGCTTGCCACTTATTGAGGTTCCTGTAGATCAAGAGGGTCCTTATGTACATAGTCAAGTATTAGGGAAAGACAGAAAGTTTTTAATTGATACAGGGGCAAGCAGGACAACTATCAGTCACGACGAGGTTCCAGGGGCACCCCTCTTAGGCTCACAGAATGTTTCCCTTGGATTTTCGGGAAAACCTATTGTTAACGAAGTATTGCAACCACTTCCTCTTGCAGTTGGTCCATTGACACGTACTACAGATTTATTGCTTACGAAATCATGTCCAGAAAACTTGTTAGGTATCAAGACACTGAAAGCTCTAGGAGCTGTAATCTGCTGTTCTCCGGAAGGAGTAAGACTGTTTTTACGTGACTTTAAGGGTCACTATGTGTTGAGAGATATGGACCACAGGTTACAGAATGTCCCTGCACATTTATGGGCACAAGGCCCCACTGATGTAGGTTGTATGCACATTACACCATATCGAGTCACACTCAAGCCAGGAGTGGTATTACCACGAATTCGACAATACAAGTTACCCCCAGATGCTGTAGTGGCTTTACTGCAAATCATTGACGAGCTCATTGCACAAGGAGTGGTTGTGGAAACCGACTCCAATGTATGTAATTCCCCTATCATTCCGATTCTTAAACGCACCGATCCCAATGCACCTCCAGTTTATCGATTAGTTATTGATTTGCGCGAATTGAATAAATGCATTGTACCACAGTATCCCGTGGTCCCAGATATCTCTTCATTATTGACAGCTATTGATTCAGAAGCAACGTTCTTTACTGTAATTGACCTCAAGGACGCCTTCTTTAGTGTCCCAATCGATCCGGAAAGCCAATATTTGTTCGGATTCTGTTTAAATGGACGGAGCTTCAAATTTGCACGCGCACCTCAAGGATTCACAGAAAGCCCCAGCATCTATAGCCAAGCACTGAAAAGACAACTTGACAGTATTCACATGCCTGTTAACACTGCCCTGCTTCAGTATGTCGATGATCTGCTGATCACCGCCCGAAGCGAACCTGAATGTGAACGAGCATCACTGACGGTTTTGCATTTTCTGGCCGACAAGGGGCACAAGGTGTCCCCTTCGAAGCTGCAATTCTGTGTTCAGCAAGTTGTGTACCTTGGGCACTTGCTGTCCAAAGGGGGAGACAGCTCACACCTGACCGCATCCAGTTAATTGTAAACACGTCACCACCCAAGACACAAAAGGAGGTGCGGGCCTTCATAGGCCTCACTTCTTACTGCAGACAATGGATTCCCCAGTACGCATTTCTAGCAAAGCCACTCATACAGTTGACAACCCAGGAGGCAGCGACATCGACTGTCCTCCCTTGGACTCAGGAACATATACAAGCTTTTGAAGACTTAAAGAAAGCCTTATGCCAAGCACCTGTTTTAGCAACACCATGTTACAGCAAGCCTTTTACACTTTTTGTCACAGAACGTGAAGGTACTGCCTTGTCAGTACTCACTCAGGAACAAGCAGGTTCACACAAACCGTGTGCTTACTTTTCTAGTACATTAGATCCAGTAGCCCAGGCTCTGCCTGCGTGTTTGAAATCAGTAGCAGCGACAGCTCTAGCCATCAGACAAAGCGATTCTATAGTGTTAGGACATCAATTGACAGTGCAAGTTCCACATTCCGTGGAAGTTCTTTTAAACCGAACACAGACCCAGCACTTGACTATAGCACGACTGACAGGTTATGAATTGACATTGTTTCAGCCACACATAGAAATCAGACGCTGTAACACATTGAATCCTGCCACACTTTTGCCATTAAGTGGAACAGACCCATTGGCACATGATTGTATTGAAGTCATTACTATTACGACGAAACCCAGACAAGACTTGACAGACACTCCATTACCAGACCCAGACCTGACACTTTATGTGGATGGTTTATGTATGAGAACAAGTACAGGAGAGTTAGTGGCCGCCTACGCAGTCACGACAGAAACTGACGTCATAGAAACAAATTGTATTGACACCCTGTCAGCTCAAGCAGCAGAGCTCATCGCTCTGACACAAGCCTGTATTCAAGCCAAAAATAAAAGAGTTAACATATACACGGATTCACGTTATGCATTCGGAGTTGTACACGACTTCGGAGTCTTCTGGCGAGAGAGAGGTTATTTGACTTCTCACGGTGCCAACATCCAACACGGTCCCCTCATTCAAGCTCTGTTAGATGCAATACATCTGCCCACTGCTATATCCATCATGAAGTGCAAGGCACATACAAAAGTCACCGATATCATTTCCCAGGGTAACGACCTGGCAGACCGAACATCCAAGCAGACAGCCCAGAATCAGACTCACGCAACTGACTTGACAAAGACAATAGTTCCGACCCCGACACACTGCATGACAGTTAGGGATCCCTCCCTTGATGTAATTGACATACAGACACATGCTACCCCAGATGAAATCAAGAAATGGACTGAACTAGGAGGGATCCAAACAGATCAGGGATGGATGACGAAGGGAAAATCTACATGGTTTCTCCCCGACTCTATGGTTCAAGTTATCATTAACACAGTACATAGTCCAGCGCATCTAGGAGAAAAAGCTACGCTAGACAGTATTCAAAACATTTGGTTCAATAAACATTTACGAGCAGCAGCCAAACAGAAAGTGCGTACTTGCATGATTTGTTGTCAGTTCAACCCAGGTAAAAGCATTCCTGTAGAGCAAGGTGGATTTCATCCTCCCGATCACCCTTTTGAAGTCCTCCAGATGGATTATATCCAGATGGAACGTTGTCGAGGATTCAAATATGTCCTCGTAATTGTATGTGCACTTTCCCGTTGGACAGAAGCATATCCAGTCCCAGATTACACGGCTCCGACCACTGCCAAACAGCTGGTTCGTGAGTTTTTCCCACGGTATGGTTTGCCCCGTATCGTATACTCAGACAACGGTCAGCCATTCTCGTCCGAGCTTGTGAAACAAGTTACACTCCTGCTAGGCTATCAGTGGAAATTCCACTGTGTCCGACATCCCGAGGCAGCAGGTCTCGTGGAACGTCATAATCAGACTCTGAAAATACGTCTTGCCAAAATCTGTAGAGAGAAAGGCGTCGACTGGATAGTAGCTTTACCAGTTGCGCTCTTCTATATGAGGATGGTCGCGCATTCTCGAACAGGGCTATCCCCGTACGAGGTGGTCTTTGGTAGGCCACCGAATATGTGGGGGACGCCTTTGCCTCGAAAAATTACCGATGTTGATTGTAATATGCTGACAGATTACCTTGCCTCCTTGATGTCTGCACTACAATCTTGTCGTTCACAGGTAGCTGCAGCTTTTCCCGACAACACCGAGGTGAAGCCCCATGAAGTTGTTCCAGGAGACCTCGTATTCGTAAGGAACTTTGACAGGAGGAGTCCGCTGGAGCCCCGCTGGCAAGCGCCGAAGCTAGTGCTCCTAACAACAAGGACAGCGATTAAAGTCGAGGGCCGCAAGGGCTGGCTTCACTCGAGCCATGTCAAGAAGGTTCATGGACTGCCTCCAGATTTGAACTCTCAGCCCTGCCCTCCTCCACAGACTGACTCAAAACTCCCCGTGGTCGAGAAAACTGCTTCTCAAGAATATAAATTAAAACTGAGGTCTAGCAAGTCAGACAGTTTAATTGTTTAAGTCCTCCCCTAGGTGAATCGGTTAAATTAGTTTCTGACATGTATCCCCTAGACCGCAATAGAGAGAGAGATAGACAGAGACAGCTCAAGAAACATGAATATTGTAAATCACTTCGTAGTCACTGCACTGTGACATTATTGATTATGTTTTTTCTAAGTCTTCTGATTATTGCTGCAAGTATACTGTTACATATATACTACCCTATTTTCAAGCGTGCACATTCTGCCTTCAATGTCACTGCCGAGCACTCTTTCAGTGAATTACCCCCGCATGAGTTGTCCTACAGACTTGCGCTGCGCAACAATACATTCATTAGCATGTTACATCACTCCCATCAGACCAACAACGCTACAAATTGTTGGATATGTGGCCGACTCCCTCCCTATCAGAAATACAAGGGAGTTCTGCCCCTCTTTCCGTACCCGTTCACACGCAATGGTTCCTGTGGTGCATGGTTTAGTTTGATTAATTCTCTAGATTCAGATACCGTAGTTTACCAGGGCAACTGGATATGGGGAAACCTGAACTTAGTTTTGCTTAAAGCCTGCTACCCTAACAAGGAGGGACTTCCCAAAAGGACAGGAACTGATGTAGAAAATGAAGTATATGGATTAGGTAACTTTACACTTAACCTCATGATTCTGAATGTTGAATCCGAAGCCGCACCAGTCTTGCCTGCTATGTCAGTATTACCAGTCAAAGGTGAATTATGTGTTAGAAAGAATGGTTCAGTACACCTGGGTCATAGTAAATGTACTACTGTGGTCGAATTCAATGATCAAGGCAAGTCTACATTTAGAGCTTCCCGTCATTCCTATTTCATTTGTGGTCATACCGCATATATACGCTTACCTCTAGATTGGGATGGCACCTGTTACATTGCATTCCTTCTGCCACCTGTTTTCCTAGCCCCTCCTGATTATCATAGGAATACCCATCTAGTACATAATAGACTCCAGAGAGATCTCCCGATTGTCCACTACACTGAAACGGCATGGGAGCAATACACAGACTTCAATAAAGGTTTCTTTCCCTACTTAGGTGCTGTCTTTAATAGTAAACTGATACGTATTTAACCAGAACCCTCAAAGCTGTAGTGAATGAAACTACTTCTGCCCTAGGCAACTTAACGGAGGAGCAGTCTGCGATGCGGATTGTTGTTCTCCAAAATCGTCTTGTCCTTGACGTCATCCTGGCCGATAGGGGCGGAGCCTGTAGAGTCATCGGATCGAGCTGCTGTGTTTTCATTCCAGAAAACGGGCCATCAGTATATAGAGTCATAACCCGTCTTCATAAGATTGCAATTCAGATACACCAGAATCCAGGCACCTGGACTTGGTCCGGTTGGTTCTGGAGCGTGTTGTCAGCCTGGGGATGGAAGGTCCTATCCTTCCTAGGTATTGCCCTTCTCATAGTATTCAGTTGCTGCCTATGTCTACAATGTGGGCCATCGATTTGCGGCTTGTGCGCCACATCATGTATTCCTCATTCAAGTCCACGTTCAAAATACCGTAAAAAGAAAGAAGAGCAAATGATGTTACGTGAACAGATTGATAGATTTATGAGGATCGATATATCATGAAGGGTCCGTAGGGGACAAGGAGGGAATGAGGAAATATGAATTTCTATGATCAATTGAGTCCCCTATCGTAGACCCCAACGGCTCCATGTACATGCCTCAAGTACATGTATGTTCCCTCCACTTCCAGCTATGAAGACGCAAATACATTTGCGTCCAACGTTAACATGTCCTCTTTCAGATTCACCATAAATGGGTCAAATATTCCGTTCCTAAGTATGCCTTGCCACCGTCTTTATATGATGCCCCTTTCACGTTTTTCAGCTCTGGCGAGTTAGGCCCTGATTTCTGCCATTGAGCCTTTTCTTGCCTTCTGCCTCTGAATGCTACAGCCTGGACCTGCAACTGTATCCATGACCTTTGTCTTACTCCCTGCGAGGCTAGCGGTGCCGGGCTCGGCCTGCTTGCCTGCCAAGACTGTATTTTGCCTTCAAGTTATCTGCTCCGCTCCTCGAAAATACATTCCTGTCTAGTAGTTTAGGTAAACATCCTTCCAGCTGCAGAGCAAAGGGCCCGGCCTTTCTGTCTCCATGCAAGTAATTCACTGCTCCTGTTACCATGGTAGGCCCATGCCCCCTCGCATCTCACATAGACACGTAGACGCATATACACGCACTAGCAGTCAGTATAGAATAGCCTCTGCCCGAGAGACCTTTCCTTCCAGATAATACAGTTCCCCAAACACCAGACATTAGATATGATTTGGGATTAGGTTGTTCTGACACCCCAGACTTCTGTCTCCTCATGTAAGGCTAAATGTCAAGTTCCCTTTACCCTCCAGTTACACGTCAATCACACGTCATGCTGCTGCGCGCGCATCTCTGCCATGTATTTCTGCTGACACTGCAGGATTCTCTTATGGATCCACCCACCTGTGACACCTTCATAATGACGTTTCTAGTACACGCCCTTGTGCACGCCTTCTGTTACGCCTTTTTCATTACGTATGTGTGTTCTTATCTCTCCTCTCAGCTGTTACGCCTTCTGTATCTATCACTACTGTAATGCATTGACTATATATATGATAACCTGTCAATAAAGTAGTGTGATTCCCTTCCTGAACCTTCGTGGTGATGGAATATAATCCCTGGTTCGAACCAATTCCTTTTTAAGGAATAAAACCCCTTTTAAAACCTCAAATATCACGGATTCTGCCTCTTATTTTTTCTGAGTTATTCTTATTGAACTTTACCGCATAAATTAAGTATAGGTAATTTAAATTTACCACACAGCACCCAGGTCACTCAGGACTCACAAGCAGACGTCTTCAGAGGACAGCAGACCTCCAGATTCAGTCCTCTTCAGTCATTGCCACAGTCAGGTGAGGTTGGGGTGGGCTCCCGCCTTGTTGCGTCCACTGCCGCGATTACGCGGCGACGCGGTGCCAAAACTCACGCATCGGGCGTGAGATTTCCGATGCCGGCGGCTCTTCAAGCTCTGGTTTCACCGCGCTCAACAGCGCTTACCGCCAGGCTCCTCTGTGGTCACTCGGGACAGTAGTCCTGCACTTCTTGGGGCGCTGGACAGAGTCGGAGTGGGCTCCCGATCTCTGTTCTCTCCGCACTCGCCGGATTACACGCATCCGGCGGGGCCACGTTTTGGCGCAAACTGCTCTCTCTCTGAGTGTTCCAGCGCTTGTTGCTGCGCCGCTTTCGAACGTTTCGGCGCTCGTTGCTGTGGCTTCCTCTTCACTCCCTGGCCACTACGGGAGGTACAGGGTCACCTGCTGCTGGCCTCTCTCTCAGGCGGCAGCTCCACACAGCGGCGTTTTCTTCTTTTCAGCGCCGCACGGGACAGGGCACTCTTGTGGGGTTCTGTGGGCTGGGTTCATGCCCATCCCACCCTCGTCGCCAGTTGTAGTGTCTTTGGGGACAATGATGACAGACACTTGGTAGATATTCATGAGCCTTTATTTACTGCTTCTTCTCACGTCCCTGTCCCTACTCTATCTGCCCTCATCCTGTCCATACCCCTCCTCTTCCCCTCCACCCAGCTAGCTCCGCCCACCCAACTAATAGACTGCTAACCCATAACATTTGGGATGGTAGGTGACTCTGGTAGTTGCGGGAGGTGCATAGTGGCATTTCATGGACAGGGCGGAATGCATGGGTTGTGTTCCAGTGAGATTAGGCAAATCAAGAGGGCATCTTTGTTCGGAATGTGGGTTGGGCGCTATGGCAGGTGTTTGGGGTAGGGGGTTGTTAATAATGTTTCAAGACCATATGAGAAAAGATTAATATTGTGGATGTTTATGACTCACACTAGTAAGGATTATAATTGCGCTATTCCCCAAATCGCCGCTGGGCCCTATGGGTTGTCGGCTACAAGGCTGTGTTAACAAATCTGGAACATAGATATTAAGCGCTGCCGCCTCCAGGTTGGAGGCTCACAGCTGTGTATTATGTGTGACAAGAAATAAAGGTCTTTAAAGATTATAAAAAAAAAAAAAACAACTTAACTAAAAGATGTATTTTTAAATTGCAAGTCTAGAGACACCAAACCCCAATGATCTACCTACTCCCAATGGGAAACTACGCTTGAAAGATATTTCAAGGCAATCCCCACGTTAGCCTAAGGGAGAGATAGGCCTTGCAGCAGTGAATTACATATTTAAACGTATTTTACTACCAGGACATGTAAAACTCACAAAGTACGTGACCTACCATCTAAGTGCATTGCAGCCAGCCCTTGGGGCTACATAGGTCCTACCTTAGCAGTGCCACACATGTAATAAAAGGGAAAGTTTGGGCCAGGCAAGTGGTTTAACTTGCCAGGTCAAAACGACAGTTTAAAACTGCACTAACAGGTTCTGTAATGGCAGGCCTGAGCCATGTTTAAAGGGCCTCTGAGCAGGTGTCACAATCATTGCTGCAGGCCCACTAGTAGCAGTTAATTTACAGGCCCTGGCAAATACAGTGCACTGTACTAGGGGCTTACAAACTTACCCCCGGCTTCCTGAGGCGGAAGCCGGGGGTTCTCCACGCTCTTCTGCTTACTGACTTTGCACGCCCTTGATGACGAAGTACGTGCTTTTACACTGTGTATATATTTTAATTGTGCATTTTTAAAAAAACAAACAACACTTTGCTGCACCTCGGGGCGAGACTTACATCGCTCCGAAGCCGCCTATTTCTTTGATGTGCTCGGTGCAGCCGATTTAGGCGCTGTCACCGCATTCACTCCCAGTCGGACACCATCTTGCTGGGAGGAAGGGTAGTGTTGGACGCCCCCGCCCTCCTCTAATCCCGCCATTAGATGTATAAAAACACGAAGCCATGCCATCCGCGCAGCGGGTGCGCCGAAGGCGCGCCAAAGGCAAGCCCATCTGCGCCCGTCCGCACCTGGACCGGGCTGAGGGCCACTACTCCTGGTCCCCCTGTTCCAGCCTCACGTCTTTATTATTCTAACACACAGCTCCTCGAGATGCATCCTCACAACCATTGGGACTGTCAAAAGCTGGATCCGTCATCTCTTCCAGGGCACTCCACTCAGTCCTGTCCTCATTGTTTGACTCTGATCCCCCTTCTTATTAAAACATCCTTCAGAGCAAATAAATACCTGCAAACCAGCATATCAATAGCACTTTTGAACGTTCGCTCGCTTGGTAAACGCCGACAGGAAACAGCAGACTTAATAGAGGATAGAAAACTTGATATTTTATTCATGACGGAAACATGGATGGATAATTCATCTGACCCAGATCTTGTGATAGCAGTCCCTAGAGGTTTCTCAATCTATAGATGCGATAGACAGCGTAAAAAAGGGAGTGGATTAGCTATTATCGCCCGAGACTCTCTTAATGTGAGAACCACGGCCACCCCTTTATCCTCCTGCGAAGCCCTGCACTTCGCGATTAAGTTATCCCCTCTAAGATTTTCAGAGGTATCCTTATATATAGACCACCAGGCCCGCGAGCAGATTTTATCTCGGATCTGAGTCTAACCCTTGAATCAGTTGCCCTGGAAGATTCCCTGACAGTTCTGGGTGATCTCAATTTTCACCTAGATAAATTAGAGGACAGGGACACTTCATCTCTTATCTCGGATATGAACACTCTAGGTCTGCCCCTTTTGGTGAACTCTCCTACGCATGATGGGGGCCACACATTGGACGCTATCTTTTCCAATTTGGAGACTATCCATATAACGCAAATTCTCCCTCTCACTTGGTCGGATCATCATGCCATCCTGGCATCAATTATCATCCATGAAACTGTCACCCCCAAAATATGTGTCAAATCCCGTCAATCCTTTCTGGCATGGAATGACATAGACACTCTCAGGCTGAAAACGCTACTTGGTAACTCCACCCCTATTTTTTCGGCCGACCCCAATACTGCCACTACGCAATTTCACAACTGGTTGGGCACCGCTGCCAATTTACTGGTCCCCACTAAACAGATATCCCGGAACAGATCTGCCCCCTCCGCTCCTTGGTTCACTGAAAAGCTAAGAACCCAGAAACAATTTTGCAGGAACAAGGAGAAGCACTGGCGGAAGGCCTATAGTGAAGACTCCAAATTTCGCTACAAGGAGGCATTGGTCAAATACAAAGCCATAATCAGCGACGCTAAGAAGAAGTTCTTTAGCGAAAGGATAGAACTAGCAAAAAATTCTTCTAAGGAGCTTTATGACACTACCAAGCAGCTAGCAGGTTACTCCCATGATTTGAACCCACCCCCCTCTCAACCTCTCTGTGATGCCTTGGCCATGTTCTTCTTTAAAAAGGTCAATGATATTTTCACAACTTTCTCAAATAATCCCAATTCCCTTCCTATTACTCACACCTCGTCTTATACTGGACCTAAGCTCTCCCTTTTCTCAGATATCACTAATGATCAAACTGCGGAAATCCTCAATACAATTAAAACAGGTTCCGCACTGGACCTTTGCCCTTTTAAAATTCTCCCACCCATCATTGATGTGCTAATACCTTCCATTACCTTAATCTGCAATAATATGTTCAGAAACAGGTATTTATCCTGAGGCCCTTAAACAAACGCTTCTTAAACCTTTACTAAAGAAGCCACACCTTGGTAAGGACGAATTGAAAAACTACCGTCCAATTGCAAGCCTCCCATTCCTGGCCAAAATTGCCGAAAAGGCAATGAATCAACAATTATCTGCTTTTATAGAGGAACACCAGCTATTAGATGACTCGCAATTTGGCTTCCGACGATTTCACGGTACGGAGACCGCGCTCATCAAAGCTGCGGAGGATATTAGATCCATCCGGGATCTCGGGGGAACAGCAGTATTAATACTGCTAGATTAATCGGCGGCCTTCGACACGGTCGATCACTCGATTCTGATCAATCGTGTCGAAAACATGGGCATCCAACATACAGCCAAAAAATTGTTGGCATCTTTCTTGGCTGATAGGACCCAGGCGGTCACACTGGGTTCCTTTCAATCATCCAACTTGGCTCTCCCATGCGGGGTACCACAAGGCTCATCCCTAAGTCCGACACTTTTTAACATCTATGTGTCGGACCTAGCTAACATCATCCGAGCACATAGGAAGAGCCTTACCTCCTATGCGGACGACACGCAGTTGGTCCTGGCCATCAAAAACAACGGTCATAAAGTAGCAGAGGACTTTAAGGTGGGCATGCGGGCAATTGGGGACTGGATGGCCTCCAATTGCCTAAAACTTAATTCTGAAAAAACGGAAGTCGTCATTTTCGGACAACTGACCCCAGAGTGGTCCGCTGTATGGTGGCCCACGGTTTTTGGCAGCCCGCCTAAACCGGTGAGCAAGGTGAGAAACCTGGGAGTGGTCTTTGACGATCGTCTTAATTTCCTCCCACACGCTGACCAAATTGCATCTTCTGCCTTCCACAAACTGCGTTTAATAAAGAAAATCCTCCCCTTTCTCCCAGAAACGGCCGGTAAAACCCTGGTGACCTCACTGGTGCTGTCAACCCTCGACTACTGTAAAGCTTTATTTGCAAATGCCCAAGTAAGGGTCATTAACAAAATGAAAACCATCCAAAATTCATCAGCCAGACTTCTGGTCAGAATTCCAAAGTTTAAGTCTGCGACCGAAACCATTAGAAGTTTACACTGGCTGCCCATTAGAAAAAGTATTGAGTTTAAAACCCTCTGTATTGTGTATAAGTCTCTGCACAATCAAGGACCTTCATTTTTCAAACAACATCTTATTCCTTACTGCCCATCTAGAACTCTACGTTCCGCCTCTCTAAACGATTTGGTGGTTCCCCGCACTAAAACAGTTTCCTGGGGGGACTGTAGGTTCCTGGTATCGGCCCCGAAACTTTGGAACACCTTACCCCATTCAATCAAATGCAGCCCCTCTCTCTGGGTATTTCGCAAGCAGTTAAAAACCTGGCTGTTTAAACAGTAACCTCAGTTCTTTCCCCTCCGGCTGGAGAATTATCTGCAGATATTTAAGCGCCGAGACGCCCAAGGGCATTTGTTCGCGCTCTAGAAATGTTATTAATAAATAAATAAATAAATAAATAATTATGCCAATTAGGTAGAAACCAATTGTCATCACATGTAAGACATACAGCACTCGCACTTTTGGACTGTTTAGCAGTGGTAAAGTGCCCAGACTCCTAAAACTAGCAAAACCGAAATTTAGCATACAGTAAAAATAAACAGAAGGCAGAAGCAAAATAACTGGGGAAATCACACCAAGAGCTTCCAGGTCTAACTTGCTCCCTCCCCCAACTGGAAGTGGGGAGAACTACCCAACCTTCTGGGAGTTCTCATCACTAAGGTGGAAGAACCTGGACAGACCATCAGCTCTGGCGTGCAGTGTTCCACCGTAAAGTCAGTTCCCTGTAGTGAGGTGGACCACCTCAAGAGTTTTGCCAGGTTCTTGTGGCTCAGTAGACTAATGCATCCACTGCAGGGGCTGTGTTCGACCTCATGGTCACAGGTTCAAATCCCGGCAGGTCCACTCAGCCTTTCATCCATTTGAGGTCGATAAAATGAGTACCATTGAATTGGGTAACAATAAACATCTGTTATTCAGCGCCTTGAGACCCATGGGTGATAAGTGCGCTTTACAAATACATGTGTTATGTTATGTTTTGGTTCTCACCCCTTGTAGGAGAGTGCCTCTTCTTTGACATGGTTGCCCCCACTTTTTGCCTGATATTGATTTCAACTGAAAGTGCACTGTGTCCCAGACAATCAGGTCCCCAGTGCCAGAGCTCTTTCCCTAAACTGTAGCATTGTTCCACATCTGGCACATCTTCAGACTATCTTATAAGTCCCTTGTAAAGGGTACCCTGGTACCAAGGGCTTTGGAGCTGATGAGGGACTACTAGGGTCCCCCAACAAATTGTGTTACTCTAGGATCCCCTCGCCAAGGTTATACAGACTGCTATTGCAGGCTGTATGTCTTGGTGCAGACAAAACTGAAGAGTCGACATGACACACACCTCTGTGTGCCATGTCTACAGCCACTGCGTGAGATATAGGTAAGCCACCCCTACAGAAGGCCTTACAGCCCTAAAGCAGGGTGCATTATACCTCAGGTGTGGACATATCTACAGGAAGTGGTCATATTGAGAGTGTAGTCACCCTAAGGTTGATAGCCCATTGTCCATTACCTGGGACTCCCTCTTATCGCCCCGAAAGTTAATATTTAGGTGGCACCTCTAGAACTTGAACTTCAGATTTGACGGACCCAAGTAGACCAAGGACGAAGAGAGCCACTGTTGCTGAGAACTGAGACCCTGCTGTGGACTTTGGAAGCATAAACTTGTCTGCTGCTGCCAGACTCGACATTCAGGAAAGACTGACTCATCCTACTGCTGAGAGACTTCTACAAACCCAAGAGGCCCTCCAGCTTTTCACCAAATTGCCCAAGAACTCCCTTGGAGTAGAGGACCTAATCCCCTGCAGCTGCAGGCACCAAAACCGCAGAGGCCGGTTCATCGACTTGCAGCTTACCAGCCCGACCGACGCCACAACCAAACAGGAGGAGGTACTTGTGCTGTGGTGGGTCAGATCTGCCTCCTTGACAAGTTTGGAGGTACCAGAGCCCCTGTGCCAAAAACCGACAAGACTGAGTCTGGCCCGAACTCCAACACAGGAAGCAAGTACCCCCTGATGGACATCAGCCCCCTTGAGAACCACTTTGTGAGTCACCCAGAAGCCCTGAAACTGTCTCTTCAAGCTGTTTGCCCCTGACCACGAGGTGCATTTTGGAACACCGAGCCCAGTCAGAGCCGGCCCTAGGCTTTCTGAGGCCCCGGGTGAAAGGGAAGATGCGAAGCCCCTATAAGTGCCTTAATGCCTGCGCGAGTGCGCGCAGCGCTTTTCCCGCATTTCATATCTGGCCCCCTGCTCTGCGGTCTACTCTGCGGGGCCGGCGGCGGGGACCCCTGAGCGCGAGGCCCTGGGCATCTGCCCATACCGCCCATGCCTAGGACCGGCCCTGAGCCCAGTTAACCAAACCACGCTGCACCCAGCGCGCCTGGCCTGGGCATTGGCGAACAAGCTGTGCTCCGGTGTCCCTATGACCCTTGCAACCTCAGCCCCCATTTCGGATCCCTCGGACTTGCCTAAAAGTCCCTCTTTGCAGCTTGTTTTTAGGGGGCCCCTTCTTCGTAGCGCACTAGCTACAAACACCACCTCCAAAGAACCTGCCGGTGGAACTCTGGACCTGGCCTCCCTTCCACTCTGTTTACCGAAGGTGAACCCCAGAATCCAACTGCATTTAATTGCTATTGCCTTTTTCCTTCCTTTGGGCACAAGCAATATGTATTATGGGTGCTGTGGACCTGTGTACAGCACATATGGTTTCCGCACATTACTACTCCCCTGAATTTCAGCACCTTGGCCCTTCTTAACTCGTGCTCTCACCAATAAATTCACTGATGAACAGCAAAGGGGGATTTTTGTGAGAGGAGCAAGAGAGTTGTAGTTCAGGGGCATCAAACAGAGGTCAGCAGGAGAGAACCAGGGCTGAATTTCCTCCACCCTTGTATTCAAAAACCTATACAATCTTTCAGTCAGTAATTCACAAACGTCAATGTACACACACATCGGATTTTGAAAGCACTACGCGACCATACAAATGGTGCAACTACACTACACAAATGTTGGAAACATACAGAACATCTCAGAGTTAAAGGTGTCCCACTCGTATTCAGGCAATTCCAGCTACGTTTCCACAGCTGGCCCAGGATGTCAGTGTGCAGTGTATTCTATTTTCATACTGTGGGGTTGCAGCTAATTTGTTTCTGATAAGAGGCTGCCACCCGTTATACTGTGGCAGCTAAATAATAATGCATGTCTATGGCTAGAGGACAATTTAACGTTAGTAAGAAGACCGCAATCTGACAAACTGCATATCATCACAAGTACATTTTCTAGAACTCTAACGGAAACGTTGAATCAATCCAAGCTGCATAGGTTTCCTTAAGGCTTGTGGTCTACAAGGGAATTATTTAACATTTGCACACATCTGTATATCATGGTAGAATCACTAATGTCCTGGTTACTTCCCAGTACTCTTCATTACTCCTAATTTTGCAGGTCCTATTAGAAGTCATCAATTGTGAGGTATGCCTATCTTCAGACAGGAAGAACTCAGGAGCACGCAGAAAAAAACAGACCATACCCACTCTACTGGGTGCTATACAGTGTATGGCTTCCCAACAGATGCCCTGACTGCTCAAAGCCAAGTCAGGAGCTGAAGTCAAGAAATGGTGGGCTTTTTGTAAAGTCTGTGATAAGGATGAGTAGAATTCAGAGCATGAAGAGTACTGGTAAGTAATCAAAGCATTACCTCTTCATCCCTCATCGTTTGTCATTGTTGGAGGTAAACTGAAGCCAAAAACCAGCCTTTAATATGCAACATAGGAAAATATGCACACAGTATGTACTTATTAATGCAGCACTCAATGAATAATGTATTGGGGACATATACAATTTAAGGCAGGACAGAACTATACTTCCAGTCCAAAAGAACAACCCCCAGCCAATAGATTTTGTAGGCTGTACTGTTATTCAAAGGTGTGTGAAGAGGCCAAAGTAGCTGCACTTCAAATATCTGATTAAGAAATATCATGAAATTCCAACCGGGTCGTAGCCACGTGCCTTTTGTATCTATCCTGGATACACTTATGAGAGGGAGTACAAGCCACGAAGGCTAAAGAAATTGTGGAACCAATTCAACGACTAATGGCTAAAGATGAATCCGTTCACCCTTCCCAGCTCCTATAAATGGTACAAAAAAGAGGATCAGCCAAACAAAATCTTTTGGAAAATTCCAAATAAATCATAATTGACCTCTTTATATTCATTGAGTATAAGGCTTCCGCACCCAGAGACGATGGAGAAGGGAAAAAGGCAGACAAAACAATCTTCTTATACAGATGAGCTAATGTTACTACCTTGGGGAGAACATCAAGATCTGGACAAAATACAATACCATCCTTAAGGAGTTTCAGGTCTGCACATTAGAAAGAAACACAGCTCACCAATCAGATGAGCTGAAGAGATTCAAATCTGGAAAAACAAACTTAATTGTTGGAAATCTAACATCAACAGAAGATTGTTCATCTGTCTGATCCCCGATGTGAGAAGACCTTAAGGAGAGAGGATACAATTCCACCCACGCCTCTAACTTTAGGGCTACTTGACAGAGAAAACTTGATTGGGGTCCTCCTTATCAGTTCACAGAAGCAGAGTCAATGAATTGTTTGTGTGTACTAGAACATGGTGTCCCTTCACTTGACGCTGGAAGTGACAGAGATTGATTTAATGTAGACAGATCCCTTCGGTTTGAAGAGTGCCTGCGGCCTGTCCATGACCAGCACCCCTGAGCTACCTGTGCCTCCTAGACACGCCATCCGAAGGAGCTGACGTCCTTTGTTAGCACCATCTAGAAACCTGCACGGAGAGGACAACCTGCATTAAGGATTTTGGGAAGAACCGCCAGTGGAGCTGAGGATGTAGAGAACCTGACACAGTAATCAACAGGTCGTAGTTCTGAGGGTCCGGATTCCAATTATGTAGAATATGAAGTAGAAGAGAGTGAAAATACAGATGTACCTAAGATATTGTAAATGTGAATGAGATTATGTCCCTGAATGTTCACAGTCTGGTTGGACCGAGAGACAATATATGGAACAGTAGATGGGTAACAGTGAATTACTGGGATGATTTTTACTGAGGGACACTGAGTGACATCACAGAGACAACGAGAGCAAAGCTAGAAATGTAGCCCCACACACATGCTTGAAGTGTTAGCCCCCTGGAAGTTCAGGTCTAGTTGCGTCCCTGGTCAGGTGTGAGAAGGAGGCCAGTCAGGGAGGTGATGATGTGGCCTGGTGGACAGAGCTGCAATTTTGGGAACCGGAGAACCAGTCTCCAGTCACGGCCTCAGCTCAACAACCTGTGTACCTCAAAACCTAAAGAAATGAAATCGACCATGTTTAATATATAGTGTGGTCATGTAAAGTGCTCCAATAGCGTTGAGCTGAGTTTACGCTCTGTAAAACTACAAAAAAGGAGGCACTTCCTTCCGTCCCTTTAGTTTCTGTACCCTCTGGGCTGAATCTTGCAGTTCGCTTTTCCTTTTATTATTTTTTTTTATTTAATGAGAACATTTGATTATACATAAAGGAAAGTATGAGCTCCTTTCTTTTCAATCATTACATGTATTATTAGCCAGCATTATTCTCATCAAAGATTATTATTTTTGTCCTAAAGACTACTATGGCGGAACTCCTTAAGCCAAGATAACCTGTAGTAGCATTTGTTGAAAGAATACGAATAGAATTACATTCTTAAATGGAACTACGACTGTATCTCAATTTGCTTTGAGGGTCCGTGTAATTTGCAGGAAGACCTGTGGAATCAGACAGACATTGATCACCGATGGGCCCAGGTCAGTTGGAGCCACGCCCACTTGCACATGTAGCCGCTCCCACTCCCACTTGGAGCTACTCCCACGTCCGCTGCAGAGACTCCCCGTTACAGATGAGGCGAGGCCCCTGCGGTGGAAGACACGCCCGTCTCAATGTAGACACTCCCACCCCGGCTGCTCCGCACATTAGAATAGAAAGAATAGAGACACGCCCACTTCACAGATTGCAAGAAACGAAAGTTTTTCTGTAGAAAAATGGCGTCAAACAAACAGCTAAAGCAGGAGGTTTCCTGCTCCGTATGTCTGGAATATTTCACAGACCCCGTGTCCGTGGAGTGTGGGCATGTCTTCTGTCTGTCCTGTATCACTCGCTGCTGGGAGGGGCTGCAGACAGACTTCCCCTGCCCTCAGTGCAGAGAAACCTCTAAGAACAAAATATTAAGGCCCGTCAGACAGCTGGGAAACATAGTGGAGCTGCTGAAACATCTTCACACCCCGAGTGCTTCCGTCCAGGGGGAGAATCTGTGCCGAGAACATGAAGAGAAACTGAAACTGTTCTGTGAAGATGACCAGGAGCCCATCTGTGTGGTCTGCCGAGAGTCCAAATTCCACAAGGCTCACTCCGTGCTTCCCATGCAAGAGGCTGCCCAGGAGTACAAGGTGCGTACAGTCTAGATGATCGGGGTGGGCAAAAAGCATCTAAATCCAAAAACTGCCCAGGATTACATCGCGTGTATGCCACAGATTAGGCCTTCTATAGGTTATTAAGAAAAGTTTTTATTTAGTTTTTGCACCTGCATATTCATAGTTAACTAATTTTCCTCGTCCAAGCCTGATTAGCTGCTCCATAACATGTTCTTTCTTTGCTTTCTGCGACTTGTAGTGCTATCTTCCTCATAAAAGCAGATTTACAGATCCCAGAATGCATAGGGTAAATCTAGACTCACCCACCGTAGCACTGACATTCGAAGTCTTCCTCTGTCGACGCACACTCCCTCCACCTCTGAAAGGACAGTTCCAGAATACCGCAATGTTTGTTAGTAGGTGAGATGAAGTAGCAGCTTTTTGCTGGAACAGCAAAGGAGGATTGTGTCTGGCAAAATAAGATGTCTCAATTTGCCACTACTCTTGGGCCACCTTCAGCTCGACCTCTGTTCACCAGAGGTTTGTGTTCATAACCTGGGCCGTTTGTGGTCCTAGATACCAGAGATTCAGAGTTTGGAACTAGGAAAATATGCCGTCCTTCACCTCATTGACACACTCAATGTGGTACAGCATGTCACACAGCCAACACCTTACAAAGGACACACCCTCAACCACGTCTTATCAGCATCACCAGCAATCCAATGCAAACCACCCACACTCCTCGACTGGAATGACTACTTAGCCATCCCTAGGACTTTGCTCTGCATACTACCAACAAACCAGGTAAACCGTAAAGAGAACACCAAACCTTCAGATCTTTCAAAGACTTCTGAATAGACAACCTAAGGATTCAAAACATCTTTCACCGTATCAACTTCATGTCTTACACCATATTGTTCTAAACAGCTTCAAAACATTTTTGGAAAACTGTGTGAACATCTACAGCCAAAATAAAACATGCATGGACGAGCCAAGCCTTCAGCACCCGGGTACTCGTAAGACCTTGTTGTCAATAAGGACACATCGCTGAAAGCAAAGATAATGGAAGAAAAACAGCTCTGGATGACCTCATGTTAACGAAGGTGCTCTAGGTAACACTCAGACAACTCATCACATCAGTCTAAGCAAAGTACTTATGTTGTGTGGATTTTTAAAGCGTGATAATCACCTGTGAGGGTATCCAGGCGCTAGAACAGGTTTGTGGGCGTGGGGCCTGCAGAGTTAGTTGAAGATGAGTCTTTAGCCTCCTACAGAATTCAAGAAGTGAGGAGGAGGCTCTGAGCTGTGGGAGGTTGTTCCAGGTTTTGGTTGTGGAGTAAGAAAATTAGCTACCTCCCATTCTGCTTTTGTGAATGCAAGGGGTGTTAGCAAGTGAGAGTGATGCTGAGTGTAAGTAAGTGTGTGGCAGACTGGTGAAAGTGTATTAGCCTATTCGGGTATGCTGGTCCAATTTTGTGCATTGTATGTGTGCGTAAGGAGCTTAAATAAGCTGCGTTTGTGAGTTAGGAGCCAGTGGACCTCTCTGAGATGTGGAGGGTGTGACATGGGATGTTGAGGATGAGTCTCGCAGCAGCGTTCTGGATGGTCTGGAGTCTGTAGGAGCTGTTCGAACATTCCCGCGTAGAGTTCGTTGCTGTCGCTGTCTGCTTGTGATGAGTGCTTGTGTGATGGTACGTCTGGTGTTCTGGGGTAGCCATTTGAAGATCTGGCATGTGTAGTATGTGGAAGCAGAAGGAACTCACTGTGTTGACTTGTGCTTTCATGTTTATCATCCAGGATGATTCCTAGGCTAGGTTTCTGTCATGTTCGGGTTTGGGTCCTAGCTCTGTCGGCCACAAGGTAGAGTCCCATGGATCAATCAATCATAGCATTTGTAAAGTGCAGAGTTTTTGATGTGAACGTTAACACCTTGGCTGCTAGGTGTTTTCCCCTCCTATGCTGACTTTTCGTCATTTCCATCATTTCATGACGAGCTCAGCTCGTCATCATCACAGCTCAACCGTGCATCATGACGAGCTGAGCTCGTCATGAGCATGGAAGGGGTTAAGGGTGAGGGTGTTGTCGATAGTAATACCAAGCGATTTGACAGAGTTGGACAGTGTGAGTGAGCAGTTGAGTGCGTTAAGGTCTGAGATCCACGATTGAATGGGGAGACGGTTCTTTTTAGGGGCGAAGAGGATGATTTCAGTTTTATTTGGGTTTAGTTTGAGATGATTTGACTGGAACCAGGAATCAATCTTATGAAGAGAGTTGTTCAGGTGTAAGATGTCAGCGTGAGTTTTAATCTTGTAATAGATTTGGGTGTGATCAGCGTATAGGTGGTAGTTGATGCCTGCTTGTTTAAGAATGAGAGTGAGGGGTTCCATAAAGAGGTTAAAGAGGGAAGGGGAGAGGATAGAGCCTTGGGGGACTCCAAGGGAGACAGAAGAGGGGTTAGAGAGACAATTTTGAATTTTTATTTGCTGAGTTCGGTGTTGAAGGTATGAGGTGAAGCATTTGAGGGCAGTGTCGTTAAGGCCGAAACAGGTCATAAGAACATTGAGTAAGGTTGAATGGTTGACTGCATCGTACGCTGCAGAGAGATCAAGGAGGATAAGAAGGGAGGTCTCCCCATTATCAAGTGATTGATGGATGTCATCAATGACATTGAGCATTGCCGTTTCGGTGCTGAAGCCTCTCCAGAAGCCAGACTGAAGGGGGTCGAGTAGGTTAAAGTTTTCGACGTATTTGTCAAGGTGTAGTAGGACACATTTTTCAAGGACCTTTGAGAGAAGGGGGAGGTTGGTGATAGGACGGAGATTATTTAGTTCATTTGGGTCAGCATTTGGATTTTTAATTATGGGTGCGATTTGACCAAGTTGAAGGAAGGTGGGGACACAGCCCGTGGCGAGAGAGGTGTTGATAATTTTTGTCCAGAATGGAGCGATGATGTGTTTAAGGGTGGGGACAAGATTGGAGGGTACAGGGTCTTTTGTGTGGGAGCACAGTTTAAGATTGCCAATTATTTTGAGGACTTCTAGCTCTGTGATGGTGAGGAAGTTGAGCAAGGATGTATTGTTCTTTAGTTGTGAGTTAGGGGAGTTGGTAGCCGGTGTAGTGGTAGGAGGGAGGCCAGTGGAGTGGTTGAGGGGGAGTGGAGAAGAGTGTCCTTTGTAAATGCTGCCTTCAGATTGGTTTATGGGCTTGTTAGTCCCTCCTTATGACAGCCATGTCATCATTTGTATCCTCCCATGGTTACTTTCCGCTTTACTTCGAGTGTTACATGGTACGTGTTATTTAGACTGTAAGCACTATTTTGTTTAATGAGGTTCTTCTACTGCCTTCTCTACTGCCCCCTCCCTCCCGTTGCCCATGCCTTGTCACCCCCACCCCCCTCCCGCACTTCCATTGTCCGTGCCTTTTGCCCCCTCGCCCCCACTCCCGTTGTTCGTGCCTTCCCCCGTCCTCCCTCCCGTTGCCCATGATTACTACTGTTTGCAATGCAGTAGGTCTGGCGTAAATGCAAGTCCTATTGCATTGCAAATGCTTTTTTTGGTTATGCCTCCTTTTCTTCTCAGTGCTGACGTGAAGTCCATATGAGTAAAATGGCTCCAGCACCTCCCTGTGCTGTTTCTGTCTCCTGTGAACCCTGCAAGGCTTGGCTGTTGTTGACTGTATAGTCAAGCTCGGAGGCAGCGCTCTGACACTCAAAGGGCAGCTGGAAACTGTTCGACCCGATGCCCTCCAGAGAGCAGCAGCCATCGTGAAGCAGCTGCATGCAGATAGGAAGAGCTGTATCGTTGTGCATGGAGCAGGGTAAGTGGAGATGACACCTGGGGCCTGACTGTAAAGTGGTGGTCCCCACAGAAATGATGACAGGACGCTGTAGTAGGGAGAACTTTGTTTATTGGATTACATGCACAAGAGAGCGCCGAGCCGGTAGTGCCGTGCTCCGACACTCGCGCCTCTCTGAGTAGGGATGCGCGTGCATCCCCAAAATGGCCGCCGGCACATCACGTCGTGACGCAACGTGCGTTCACTGAAACGCTAACATTACATATCTCCCTTTTTTCCAACCAATAGAAAATTGTAACTTACAGTCCGCCGCTCATATCAAAGTCTTGAAATCTGGCTGGTCTCACCACTGTCCTTCCCCTTCGGGTCTGTCTTATCGGAGTAGCTTTGACTTTTCTCTCAGGAGTCTCTGCATTACCTCCCCCATTGCCCAGGCTCTCCCTTGATCTCCTCATGTTCGTCTCCTCCTTCACTCTGGGGCTTCCTCTGTTACTTTGCTCCACGCCGATTTCTTCTCTCCCCATGTCCGTCTCCTCGTTGAGTTGTTCACCTCCTGCACCAGCCTCCTCCACATTTTCCAATTCTCGCCCACCTTGGCTCCACTGTAGCACTTTATTGCATCTCACCATGCGGTCCTGAGACCATACATTGCCATCGCTCAACAGGGCAGCTCTGTCGTACACTTCCTTTACCTGCAAGGGTTTACTGTATTTGCTATCCCCTTTTCTTTGCATCGTCAACTTAACTCGCACCCATTCACCTTCTTCAAATCCAGTGTCCTTCACATTTCTTCGCCTGTCATAGTGCTTTGCGTAGGTGGCCTGTGCTTTCTCCAAGTTTGCCTGAACCACTGCCGGGGACCAATTGCTCGTTATGGCCTTCTCCTTCCACACTCGATTGTCCTTTGTGAAGGGGTCCCGTCCCCTCAAGATTTGGAAGGGACTGTATCCGGTTCCTGTAGGGGTGATCCTGTACGCCCATACCATTTTCCATATTTCTTTCTCCCAGTCCTTGTTATTGGATATCGCTGCTTGAACGGATCCCATCACCACTCGGTCGAAGCGTTCTACTAATCCATTTCCCGCCGGGTGATAGATCGACGTGTTCTTGGAGAGGATCCCGTTTCTTTCCATGAAGCCGGTCCATTTGTCTGAGGTGAACTGAGGGCCATTGTCGCTTAGGATGGATTTGGGAATGCCCTCCCTCACAAATGTGTCATGCAAGAATCTTGAAATCGTCTCCGTGTCCATTACCTCGTCCACCTTCATTTCAGGCCATTTTGAGTATCTGTCGATGAGGACTCACACATACTTTTGGGTACCTTGCCCATCCAAGATTGGGCCCAATATGTCAATGGATAGCTCCTCCCACAGGTTCTGGGGGGGGTTCAAATCTTCCGGGCGCAGTGGCTTGAGTGTTTTGTCTGCTCCCTGGCACTGTGGGTACTCCCTGACATACTGTTCCGCTAGTAGGTCCATACCTGGCCACCAATATTCTTGCTTGGTTCTCAACTTCATCTTGCCTATCCCCAAATGGCCTTCATGGAGTATCGCCAATAGTTTTGCAATTATGCCCGGTGGGGGAATGACCTTGTCTCCCCTATACACGAACACTCCTTGATCATCCATAGACAACTCTTCCCTGACTTCATAGTACATGCTTAGGGTTTCGCTGGTGTGTTTCTTCTCTGGCCAGCCCTGTACTATACATTTTTTCACCTCCTGTATTGCTGGGTCTTCACTGTAGGCTTCGCTCGATTCCTTGTTGCTGATGACCTTCTCTTGGTCAACCGTCAGGGCCACCATCTCCTCTCCACCGGTCTGGTCCTCTTCCCCTGGTTCCATGGCTGCCGCCCTGCTCAGGTAGTCCGCCACCTTGTTCCCACTACCTGGAATGTACTCTACGTCGTATCTAAATTCCAGTAGTTTTAGTGTCATTTTCCGCTAGAGGTTAGTACCTTCACCAATGGTTTATGATCAGTCTTGAATTGAAATCGTGTGCCCCACAGGAATTGTCTAAATCTTGTCATTGCCCACACCACAGCTAGCATCTCCTTTTCAATGACGCTGTATTTTCTTTCTGTGTCGCTCAATGTGCGAGAGGCGAAACTCAGTGTTTCCATCACTCCTTGTCCTCGGTCCTGCATCAACACCGCACCCAATCCTTTATCGTTGGCATCTGTCGTGAGAACCGTTCTTCCCTGAGGATCATATCCTTGTAGGGCTATGGCTCCCACCACATCTTTCTTTATACTCTCGAATTCCCCTTGTGCCTCTTCCGACCAGCAGAACACTGAGCTCTCTCTAGTTAATTTCCTCATGTGGTGCGTCTTTGTTGCGAAATGCTGCACAAATTTACTGTAGTATTCCGCCATACCTAAGAAGGACCTGACGTCTTCCTTGCTTGTGGGTAGTGGTGGTGCATCACAAATCGCCTTCACATTTTCCATCTTTTGGGTGATCCCTTGCACTCCAATTTCGTGTCCTAGATAGGTCACTGATTCCATGCCCAGGCGGCACTTTTCCCACTCCGCCGTGAGGCCCTTTCCTTCTAGCACTCTCAGCACCTTGGTCAGTTTTGCATCGTGGTCTAACCTGTCTCGTCCCATCACTAGGATGTCGTCCTGGAAATATTGGATGCCATCCATATTCTTGAACAGTTGGTGCATCAATTTCTGAAACACCGCAGCCGCTGATGCTAGTCAAAACGGCATACAGCAGAACTGGTACCACCCGAAGGGGGTAATGAATGATGTCAACCTCCTGCTCTCCGGGTGCAATGCAATTTGATGATATGCGGACGTTAGGTCGATAGTTGAGTACCACTTGATACCTCTCATTTTGGCCAGCATCTCTTCGATCCTTGGCAAGGGAAACTTCTCCACCACAATGTTCTTATTTAATTCGCGCAGGTCCACACATAGCCTGACCTTCCCACTGGGTTTCATGACCACTACCAGTGGCCCCAGCCACTCAGCGCACGTGATCGGTTCGATGATTCCTTTTTTTTTTCTAATTCTTGTAGTTCTATTTGCACCGCTTCTCTCACTGCGAGAGGTACATTTCTCACTTTGTGAGACACCAGTATGGCGCCTGCCTTGAGAACGATTTTGTGCGCAAACTTTTCAAGCTTCCCCACTGTGCCTCCAAATACCTTGGGGTACTCTCTCTTCCATTTGGCCAGGTCTGGCCGCACTTCCGGTTCGGTGAGTAGGATCTGTACTTTACCACCAGGGTCCAGTGAATGCCCAAGTCACCCTGGTCTAGCCATCCCAACACCGATGGTCCCTTCTCAGATATGTACAATTTGCAGTAGGCACTGCGTCCTCTGAATTTAAACTTTAACGGTCTGAATCCTGAATGAAATGAATGAATGAATGAAATGTGATTTGTCTACGCGCAACTATGCCCAGTGGGCGTCAAGGCGCCTAACTCAAAAATTAGCTGCGGGCAACCAGAAACACGAGCTCACTGATAGGCTTTAGTGAAACACCAAGTTTTCAGAGCTTTCTTGAAAAGATCAAGTGAGGGCTGTAGTTTGATCTCCAGGGGAAGGGTGTTCCAAAGTTGAGGTGCAAGAATGGAGAAGGCCTTGCTCCCCCATCTTGCCATCCTAGCGCGTGGGACTACCAGTTGATTAAGCTCTAGCGAGCGAAGACATCTGTTTGGAACATACCTAGAGAGCAAAGAACCCAAGGCATCAGTCGGGCCTGCCCTCAGGGCGCTATAAGTAAGACAGAGAAGTTTAAAAGAGACTCTGAAAGGGATAGGCAGCCAATGGAGATTCTTCCTTGCCAAGGTCGCAGAGGACATCCACGGCAAGGCCAGAACGAAGCGCGCCGCGGCATTTTGCACAACCTGCAGGCGTTGAAGAAGGCCCTTGTTGGCCCCGGCATAGAGTGAATTACAGTAATCCAGCCTTGAGCCAACGAGGGCGATCACAACCTGTTTTCGTGCCTGTGGGGAGAGATAGTAAGCGATTCTTTTCAGAATCCTGATGACACCCCAACAGGTGGCCACTGTCCTATTCACCTGCAATTCCATAGAGAGCCGGGTGTCAAAAATGACGCCTAGGTTCCTAGCAGATTGTGTGGGTGTGGGGCAGATGCATAAAGATGAGGGCCACCACTCACCTGACCACATTTCCTGGTCCTTACCGAAGACCAGGACCTCCGTTTTGTCACCGTTCAACTTTAATGAGTTGAGAATCATCCAGTCTGCAACAAGTTGCATACAGGACTTAAAGTTGGACGCGGTGACATTCACGGAGTGGGTCAGGGACACCATAATCTGCGTGTCGTCGGCATACGACAGTACCTCCATCCCCTGAGATCTTACAAGTCTTGCAAGGGGGGCCACGTAGATATTGAACAGGGTCGGACTCAATGCCGACCCCTGTGGCACCCCACATTGCAACGACTTGACAGGGGAGAGGTGATCCCCAAGCATCACTCGCTGCTCTCGCTGATGTAGAAAGGAGTTCAGGAGACTCAGGGCCGGTCCTGCTACCCCTGCCTCCCTTAACCTCGATGTTAAAGTATCGGGAGACAGGGTATCAAATGCTGCTTTAAGATCCAGCAGAACTAGCACGGTAGTCTGTCCCAGATCGACTTTCCGACGGATGTTATCTGCGACCTTCGTCAATGCAGACTCTGTGCTATGTAGCTTTCTAAAGCCATGTTGGGACCCGTCCAAGAATCCTGAAGCGTCCAGAAAGTTGGAAAGATGACAATTCAGATGGGCCTCCAACATCTTAGCAGGGGCCGGCAAAAGGGATATAGGCCTAAAGTTCTTCAATAGACCAGGGTCAAGGGTGGGCTTTTTAAGGAGAGGTTTTACAATGGCCCTCTTCCATGCCACCGGGAAGATACCTTGCTCCAGAGCTCCATTCATAATTTCCAACATCCTACCATGGGGATAGGGTCTCCGTTGTATGTGACTGGTCTTATGTCAGTTTATCCAGGTCTGGGCCCAGGTGCAGCTTGAATGTTTCGTTCCACACTGCTCTCTGGACAATGGTATATGGCGATCCGGTATCAGCCACTATAGTTATCGGTACACCTCCGATCGTCATGTCCAGCACCGGCTTGGTCGACCTTTTGTTGTCTACGCTCAACACTTGGTCGTAGATGCAAAGTACTGTGTCCTCGTCTTCATGGTCATTCTCCTCTCTGTCCTCTTGTCCTTGGTCGATGTACTTGGCCACACTCCTGGAGGCTTTCCAGCGGCACACTTTCTCGTAGTGCCCTACGATCCCACAGTACATACATTTGGCGCGAAACGCCAGACAATTCCTCTCGTAGGCTTCATGTGCCCAGCTTCTGCACCTGTAGCAAGCCTTCTTATTGTTCCCCGTCTGTTTCCCCGGTGGTCCCGGATTCCCTTGCCACCTGTTCGGTCCCTTCGATGTGGGCCCCTTGCTTCTGTTGTCCTTACGGTGCTCGTCGTCGTCTATCCTGTTCACCATCGGACGTGCTGCGGTCTCTCTTTTTGCCGCCTCCGCGCATCTTCGCGCCAATTCCGCTCTCTTGACTATGATCATTACTTCATGCAGCGTGTCGTCACCGCTGGTCCACAGCTTGTCTTGCACCGCAGTACTCGTAGTGTGCCTTACTATTTGATCCTTGATGAATTCATCTGGGAATGTGTCATATCTGCACGTGGATGCCAATTTCCTCAATGCCACCACATACTCTTCCACCGATTCCCCTGGTTGTTGCTTTCTTTGCTGGAAGTTGTATCTGTCAATTGAAACGCAAACCGCCAGTTTGTAGTGTTCGTTTAATTCCTCGATTGCGTGGGCATACACAACGTCATCTGTACTCCCCCGTGGTTTGGGTACTAGATTCTTGAAAATCCTTAGCCCCTCCGGGCCTAGATTGTGTAACAATATCCGCCTCTTCCTTTTACTGGTAAACGTCTCGTCATTTTCATCCTCCAGCACTTCGATGAAGTTGTCTATGTAGTCTCTCCAATCTTCCCACCTCATGAGGGGTTCCCCTGGTTTGGTTAAGAACTGCACGGGGGCCGTCGCTGAGGCTGCTTGCGCGCACATCTTTTCGCGCCTTTCTGTGGGGGGGTGTCACCGTGAATTCTGGGGCTACCAGGTGCACTGTTTTCCTCTTGTTTCTCGTTTTGCAGCTGGGGGCTCTCTGTTTCTGCCCCTTCGCTTTTCCCAGAGGTCGCCAGTGCTCCTGCCCTCGGTTGTGTTGTGTTGGGGTGTCCTGGGTGGTGTGCCCCTCTGCGCGCCCTTTCACTTCTTCACCAGTGCTCAGTTCAGCTCCCTCCGTGTGGATATGAGCTCTGCCGCGCTCTCTGGTGTCCACTGTTTGTTTGTGGTAGTTTACTTACGGTTGACCTGTCAGTGTGCTGGTTGCAGGCTTGCCGCTCTTCCCTGTCCTGTTTTTTTTTTTTTTCTATGGTGGTGTCTCTTCTTTATTCCTTTTTTTGTCCCGACCTCGTCGCCATTGTAAAGTGGTGGTCCCCACAGAAATGATGACAGGACGCTGTAGTAGGGAGAACTTTGTTTATTGGAATACATGCACCAGAGAGCGCCGAGCCGGTAGTGCCGTGCTCCGACACTCGCTCCTCTCTGAGTAGGGATGCGCGCGCACTGAAATGCTAACATTACACTGACTGCAGTGGAGTTTAATCTTCACCCAAGTTAATGTAGAGATCTTCGTTGTATTATTTTATTCGAAGTCACCATACTTAGGCAGCGCAAACAGGGCAATAGGCTTCAATAGTTTTACAGTAAACAAGTGCTTCAAATCATGAGAAACGTAACAGAATGTGTATTACAAATCTGCACACTTATTAAAAAAACACTGCACTGTCACCTATCGTCAGAGAATGAATCCCATCAACCTTAATGACACTTCACAAAATCAGAAGCAAGCCTACGAACTTCCTGTTATCTTTGAATAATTGCTAGACACTGTTTTAGCTGCTATATATCTACCTGAAGGTATTGTAGGGCTTTCCACAAGCACCAGTTACGTTACACTCTGTCACATTCGTTTTTTGGTAGGCGTGGGGAGATTAATTGATTGGCCTAGAATCACAGGATGTTGAGCGGACGCCCGAACCTGGTTTTCCAGCTCTAATGTTTTTAGGAATGTTGTACAAAATCCTACCTTGTGCAGCAGGCTGAAGGTATAAAATAAACAAGCATTTACAATGCAATGGTCTCGGCATTATTAAAGGTAGAGCTGTTGGTATTGCTCCTGACATTTTTTTTCCTTTTTTTTAAAAAACACATAAATAAATGGTATTGTCATTTACAATGGCAATAGGTGAGCATTAGAGAGTAGTAGAGAGTACTCGCGGACACAGAGCCACACACACAAAGAGCCACACACACAGCAAGCCCCACACACACACAGCCAGCCACACACACACAGCCAGCCACAGACACACAGCTAGCCACACACACACAGCCAGCCACACACACACACACACACACACAACCAGCCACACACACACACACAGCCAGCCACACACACAGCCAGCCACACACACACACACAGCCAGCCACACACACACACACACAGCCAGCCAGCCACACACACAGCCAGCCAGCCACACACACACAGCCGGCCACACACACACAGCCAGTCAGCCACACACACACAGCCAGCCAGCCACACACACACACAGCCAGCCACACACACAGCCAGCTACACACACACAGCCAGCCACACACACAGCCAGCCACACACACAGCCACACACACACAGCCACATGCACACAGCCACACACACACAGCTACATGCACTGACACCGCCACACACACAGCCACACACACACAGCCACACACACACAGCCAGCCACACACACACACAGCCAGCCACACACACACACATCCAGCCACACACAGCCACACGCACACAGCCACACGCATACAGCCACACGCACACAGCCACACGCATACAGCCACACGCACACAGCCATATGCACACAGCCACATGCACACAGCCACACGCACACAGCCACACACACACAGCCACACACACAGAGCCACAGCCAGAGAGCCACAGCCACACAGACAGAGCCACACACACACAGACAGAGCCACACACACACAGGCAGAGCCACAAACGGTACACTTAGGGGGATACAAATACCCATAAATCATTGTAGGGAGAAGTAATTTCTTTTTGTGACACAAAATGTGTAATTACTCTGGTCTGCACATGCTGAATCAATAAAGTGGTTGGGGTGGAGAGGGATGCCTACTCTGGTTGTATGTCCTTTTGCTTGCTTTTTGAAGTGACTGCGTTCTCGGGTACAGCTGACGAGGAATTACATTACGGGTAAAATGTACTGAGACGTGTTAAATTTATTGTAAAAGGGACCTCTCAATCATTCTTGAGATCAGAATTGGGGAACACAACCTGAAGTTTGGTAGCTGCCAAAACAGCAGCAGAGTACTGATTCAGGTTACAAAGAGCAAACCCCAGGGCTGAAGTCATCAAAAGACCTTTCAATCCATTTAAGACAACTGCATTAGACCATCTATTAAAGCTTGAGACTTTTTGAGTAAACAGTATTTTAACTTATTCTCCCATAGTATTTAAAGCCCAACTGGAGAAATATTCATAGATTTTCTGTGGTTTCAATAATAATAATCAATCTATGTTTATGCTAAAATAATGCCGAACATAACAGGCGTTATGCAGAACTTACTCCACACGTGTATATGGTTGAACCTCTAATGTTCCCGGTCAGAGAAGCTTTTATCAGATTTTACATTCGAGAACTGTTGACGATACTTTCACCTTGGTTGTTTTCAACTACCTAGCACAAAAATGCTGCATACCATGCAATACAGACCAAGGTTCTGTATCCCCAAATTAATTAGTTGTCCTCATTTACCAATCATTTGTTTAAATAACATCGAACAATTGTAGTAATTTATAGGGGAAAGAACAGCAGAATGGACTCAGCCGTTGCGAACTATTTGGCGATTCCTTCAAAGATACTAGCTGAATGCATTTAAAGAACCATTAATGTGGTGAATAGAACAGGAATAAGCAAGTGGCGTATGGTATGGTGACTAACATATATTCGGTTGTGAGGACCAATTAGCACTTGACTGTTAGTTTGTAAAGCGGCTGCTAACCTAAATACCATCTGATAACATGCTATGACTATTATACTGATAGAAGGGTAAAGTTAGCAACAAAACGGAGACAACGTTCGGGTTTTGTAAAGAAGGTCCAATACGTCAGGTTTTTCAAAGAATTACCAAATGCTTCCCTAAATACTACAAGCTGCTGGAATATCCAATTTCTGGGAGAGGCGGCCATTAATAACCCATTCAATGTTACAATGAACATCTGGCTTATCCTGGAACCTTGGCGCTCAAATGTGGGTTTAATAGGCAGGGAAACAAAACGCATACCCTATCTTATTGCGCTCATATACATATTTCCTACCCTCTATCACAGCACAAAAACATACATTGATGCAAAAGACGGAAAAGGTCCCCGGAGAGGAGCGTGGGTTACCGAATATATTTTTCCAAAGCTGTAAACACGCGCTGCCTTATGGCGATCTGTGAGGCGCAGAGCATTACTTGCCGCTCCTTTGTTCCGACATCGCCAAAACTGCCCACTTCTATGCCCCGATGAAACAGAACATTAAAGGTGCGATGCGTCCCTTTACCACACGTCCCCCATTCCCAGATCCCTCTCCCGTTCATACATGATTGCTCTTTTCACTGGCGATCTCCGTTCTCATGCACACCACAGCTTCACGTCTTCTCTGGTGGCGCTTACAGAACAACTTCCGCTTCCGTTTCGTACGGCGCAAACAATCGTAAGACTTTTTCAGATTATGACTTGCCTCGCTACCATGTTGGAATGTCCTTGTAGGAACGGGCTCGTACTTCTGAGAAGCAGTAGCATATTTTATATTTGTTGTATTGCAGCAGATTACTTTTTAAATTCTTAACAGTTCATATTGTCATTCATATTTTTGTTGGACAAATATTCATTGTTGTTTAATATCAACAGGAGAAAATTGTTAATGTTGAAGGATACCACAAACCTGTTTTAAGTAATAAAATAATGTCATCTTAAAATGGAAAATCTTGCGGACAACATTCATCTGCCAGGTCTCAGTAGTTTCATTAGCCGTTGTCGCCTCACGTCTCATATTAGACCACATACATTATTAGTCTGTCATTGTGTTTTGTTTGCTGCTGAGAAAGGGGGTGACGTGTTTCCGAAATGTGACGTAGGGGTAAAGGAGGGTAGATTTCAGTAATGAAGGTAGAAAAGGGACGGCATCAGATCCCTGCCATGAAATTATAATAGACATCGGTATTTTTTAAATAAAAAAAGTAAACAAAAGATGGCTAATCTCAGCTTTTTGCAAACATTTATGGATTCCATGATCTCTTTTGACGTAAGGGAGTAGCCAGAAGGGTACCCACCCGTAACCCTACTTGATCATATCACGAATATCTCTGAGCGAACGGGTAAGCAAGCGACCCCACACAGTAGTTTGGGCGATTATTCTACAGCCTGACCGGAGGCATCGGATCATACTTCTCTTTCTTTATCTACTGAATACAGCAGCAAAGTAACATAAGACAAGGGATAGTTACCTCATTTCCAACGCTGCTCTCCTGGTTTTACCGAGCAGCAAAATGGGGGCCGCAACTCCGAAAATTTCGGAATCGGGGGCGTGTTTTTTGCGCTCTGAGTGACGGATGACGTCACAGGTACAAAGAACGCAAAAAACACGCCCCCGAATCCGAAAGAGACGGGGCTTGAACGGAGTGATGCCCCTCTCCTCCAATGGCTGGCCTCTGTTTAGGAAGCCAGCCAATGGAGGAGAGAGGCGGGTTCAAGCCCCCATACCTAAAAACATTAAATCTCCCACCGAAGACTGCGTAAGCGCAGCCTTCGGTCCTCGACCTAAAAAAGTACTATGACACCTTTAACGATGGCCGCGCAGAAGCGATTTTGTATTACTTTCAACCATAATGAACACAACCGTACAACGTGGCTTAAAAAAATTGTAAAACCAAATTATAGGATTATTGGCTTTGTCAATATTTTGTGAAGCATGTTTGAAAGTAAGAAAAGAAGCGCTATAAAGAAAGAGGACAACGTTGACCATGTTGCAGCACTTATTTAAAAAAAACTTTTAGCCAGGTGCAGTGTAGTTAGGCTGCTGTACAAAATGACAAAATGACTGTAACCATTGTTACAGATCTTGTTCTGTAATGTTTTTTATCTGTAGGGAAACTGGTTTGTACTCAAACTTTACGTAATAGCCTGTACACTCAGCTGAATTTCTGGTCTCTGAGTCCTCTTTTAATTTGCAGCTTCCACGTGTCTCATTGTCTTGATGGAGTGGAGTATCTGGTAGTAGTATTTTTAATATTTTTGGTCCTATTGTAAGAGTACAGTATCCACATTACTCACACAGTGAGACGGAATATCTGAGCGTTATTCAGTTACTGTATAGTTATTTAGCAGCAACATATTTCTAAGGTAATGTTTAATAGACAACATGAAGAACAAACTGTGAACTATTGCCCACCTTAAACCTTCGCCCACATCTGTCAGTAGGATGTGTCGTCTTTGACCATTGACTCATCTGGACTGTCTCGTGAGCAGACAACAAGGTGTATTTCGGTGGATGCCAGCAGTCCTACAAATCCGACTTCCTCCCTCCTCCAAGGTAATTTGCTTACTTATGATCTTCCTATCCTTCTGTTGCGGTAAAATTTTAAAGCTTAGTCCTTTGCTTTTATTTAATTAGAAGTCACTCTTTAGGAATTATGCTCTCTGCTCTATACTACATTTCTATTCCATTTTCATAATCCTTCGTCTGCATTTGCTGTCTAACTTATCAGCTACTAGAAGCTCTTTCTTGAGCATTAACAGTATTCTACAAATCATACTACATACATACGATTCTGTCTGTGACATCTGGCAACAGTTTTTTTTTTCCTTTTTTTATAAAAGTTTTTATTCAAGTTTTCATAATTATTACATTACATTCCCCCCCCCCCCCCCCCCTCCGCCCCCTTTGAAGACCAAGGTCCAAAAACAGAAAATACGTTAAATCACTAAACAAAAACATCTATGGAGATGAAAGCAACTATACAAAGAATATTATAGCAGGCATAGCATAAAGCCAGTATCAGCTGGATGGAAAAGGAAAACAAATTACCCTGGATCCTGAGTTTGTATCCACTGTAATAGAGGTTCCCATATCAACATACCTCTTTGTTTTTTCCTGATCCCTTTGTTTTTTTATATGGCTATTTCGATGCTACATATTGCCAATAGTCTAGCCCTCCAATGTGTTATGGATTGTGGCTGGTGGTCTAGCCAAGCGGAGGCAATACAGAGCCTTAGGACTGCCATACATACAAAGATCAGCCCCTGCTGGTTTAATGGGCGCTCAAAACCAGCCAAACCAAGCATAATCTCTTCAGTTGATATGGTCAATTCTACATTAAATATTTCAGAAATGAATTTAGAGATCTCAGTCCTAATATTGGTGAGTTCTGGACACGAGGCAAACATGAATATCATCAGCTGCCGCTAGCGAGCAACGGGGACAAGCAGTGCCCGTTCCGCTAGCCCACTTGGACAATTTAAATGGGGTGTAATATAGGGCAAAGAATGTTTTATAGAATTGTGCCTGCAATTTTATTGAAATAAGCCAAGTTTGCGATAGCTCCAACGCACGAGCAGGCGTTCCCTGATGCACCGCAAGATCAGAATGCCACTTATCCAAATGTTTATCTAAATCATCAGGAATAGATTTATAGAATTCCTTATAGATTTCCCCAATTTTTGGGGTAATTTCCCTTCTTAAATTGTCTATTACTGCAATGTTTTGAAATTTGCCTCTTCCCCCCGTTTTCCTTGATAGGAAATCCCTGACCTGAAGGAATTTGAAGAAATCCCTATTACTGATGTTATAGTTGTCCTGAAGTTCTTGGAAACTTTTTATCCGATCCCCAGTAAAAAAACAGCCTAGTTTGGTAATCCCCGCTCCGACCCACCTAGCCATGCAGCCATCTAGAAAAATCTCTGGAAGATCGGTGTTACCTTTAATAGGGGTATAGTAGGAAACGCGCCCCAGCCCTAGCAATTTACGGATATTAATCCAGACTTTCCAAACGCTCGATATTGTCTTGAGTTTAGTTTTCTTAAAGAAATTATCATTGCTATGCCGCCATAGACACCCTTTACTTCTATCCCCTAGAATCATCTCCTGTGGACTTGGGATTACTGCAACACAGGAGTCACTGGCTATAAGATTCCCACAATACTTTGCAACCGTGGCCCAGTAATACATCCTGAGATTTGGCATAGCTAACCCTCCTCTTTCTTTCGGTAACATAATCCATTTTACTGCCCTTCGAGGTTTCTTGAATCCCCAAATAAATCTAGAAAACATAGATTCGATGATTTTAAAATAACCCGGGGAAAATTCAAGGCAAATTGTTCTAAAAAAATATAAGAATTTGGGTAGAATCAGCATTTTAATTATATTACATCTGCCACCTATCATCAAATGTAAATTGTCTAACCTGACCACATTTTTTCTAGTAGTTGCTATTAGGGGATCAAGATTTTTCTCTACAATTTTGTCCACCTTGGCGCATATGCTGACACCCAGGTATACAGCCTGCTCAACTACTCTAGCATCATGCATCTCTACTTTATCATTAATAACAACTTGGGTTTTTGCTGTGTTCAGTTTATATCCTGATGTTTTCCCAAAACGTGCAGCTTCTTCTTCCACAATCTTTATCGCCTCCTTGGGGTTAGTGGATACTAGGGCTATGTCGTCTGCATAGGCAAGGACTTTTGTCTCAAAATTATTAATCCTGATTGAAGGTACAGAAGGGTGACTTTCGAGTTTGCGAATAAATAGGTCAATGTATATCGCGAACAAGAGAGGGGAGCATGGGCAACCCTGTCTTGTTCCCCTCGATATCTTGAAGTTCTCGGACATCTTTCCATTTATCACAACACTCGCGTTTGGGTTGACATAAAGTCCTTGGATGGCCCTAGTAAAACCCCTTGTTATTCCACAGTTTGACATTGCTGCCCACAAAAATTTCCAGGAGACCCTATCAAAAGCCTGTACTTTCAGCATAATCAAACAGAGAGATCACTCTCTGTATGTGGTCGGTTGTCGATCTGCCAGGAATAAAACCATGTTGTCGAGTTGATACCATCTTGTGGATTATAGGTGCCAATAGGTGCCAATCGCCCAGCCAAAAGTTTAGAATAGATCTTTGAATCTCCATTAATCAGCGTTATGGGGCGGTACGACCCCATCTCTAATGGATTTTTCATCTTCTTGAGGAAGATCATAATCTTTGCCAAAGACCAGGACAGAGGTGGATTCTCTCCTTGGAATATTGACTTAAAGAGCGGTGACATGATAGATTTTAGTTGCTCGGCGAATTTAAAAAAAAACTCCATGGGAATCCCATCTACGCCTGCCGCCTTGCCCATATTCAGAGACTTCATAGATAGCATTATTTCGTCCCAGCTGATAGGTGAATCTAATCCTTCTTTATCCTCTAGTTCCAGACATTCTCCCAAATCAACCCCCAGATAATCGACAGGGACATCTTGCTCACTTTGTGGTTCATTATATAGTTCTAAATAGAATCTATGGAAGGCCTCTCTGATATCGTGTTCCTCTACTCTCAGCGTGCCATTACTATCTTTAATAGCTTTGATCGGTAGGGTGTTAAAATATCGATAACAAAAATATAGCTGACATAAATATTGTTGCAAAAATATCGTTTACAAAAATATCGACACCCTATACTTAAACAGGTAAGTACATAAATATCGACTCCAAAATATCGTTGTAATTAATATAGATGTAAAAAATATCGACTTTTTAAAATAATTAAAATTACATTAAATAATAAATAAATATAAGTACTATTAACAAAATACATTACATTACTTTTATTTTTTAACTATTTCAAAAAAATTTACTACACTTTTTAATTATAAACTTAATAAATGTGGACATATAAATTAATTTTACACATTACTTTATATAACAACAATAATACATATATATAATTAAAATACCCCTTTACCCAAAAACCTAAAACTGACCCTGAACCCTAAAAATACCCCTTTACCCAAAAACATTTTCACTAAAAAAATCCTGTACACACACCTAAAATTAATTAAAAAATTAACATAATTAATTTCATAATTATTATTCAATTAACTAATTAAAATTAATTAACTATTATTTATTACACTATTTATATTTATTTAAAACATTAATTAATCTATTATTTCATTATATTTAAAAACCCCTTTACCCAAAAACTGAAAACTGACCCTGAACCCTAAAAATACCCCTTTACCCAAAAACTGAAAACTGACCCTGAACCCTAAAAATGCCCCTTTACCCAAAAACTAAAAACTGACCCTGAACCCTAAAAATACCCCTTTACCCAAAAACTAAAAACTGACCCTGAACCCTAAAAATACCCCTTTACCCAAAAACTGAAAACTGACCCTGAACCCTAAAAATACCCCTTTACCCAAAAACTGAAAACTGACCCTGAACCCTAAAAATACCCCTTTACCCAAAAACTGAAAACTGACCCTGAACCCTAAAAATACCCCTTTACCCAAAAACTGAAAACTGACCCTGAACCCTAAAAATACCCCTTTACCCAAAAACTGAAAACTGACCCTGAACCCTAAAAATACCCTTTTACCCAAAAACTGAAAACTGACCCTGAACCCTAAAAATACCCCTTTACCCAAAAACTAAAAACTGACCCTGAACCCTAAAAATACCCCTTTACCCAAAAACATTTTCACTAAAAAAATCCTGTACACACACCTAAAAATAATAAAAAAAATTAACATAATTAATTACATAATTATTATTCAATTAACTAATTGAAATTAATTAACTATTATTTATTACACTATTTATATTCATTTAAAACATTAATTAATGTATTATTTCATTATATTTAAATTACTTCCCACCCTACTCCCCTATAAACCCACAACCCGCTACGGAACTATTAATACTAAATTCAACTGAAAATACATTATTAAATAATAATATACTACTAAAAATACTACTTTGACTAAAAATAATCATTAAAACACTACATTACTTATAATTATTTAAAAAACGATATTATTGTAAACTATGTTTTTGTAAACGATATTTATTACAACTATATTAATGTTAACGATATTACTTACCTGTCTGTCGATATTCTGGTCAGACGATATTTTTGTCATCGATATTTCTTCCTGTAGATATTTTTGCAGCGATATTTATGTTAGTCGATATTTTTACGGCGATATTCCTGCTCTGTACCCTTTGATCATATTGGCGGTTGTTTCCTCTCTGGTACGTACTGCGAGCTGGTGTCCCACTTGTTCGCTAAGTTCGTAAGCTTTTTCTTTAGATATCATTGCTTTTGTTATGGCTTTTTCTGTAAATATCTCTATTATCTCATTTCTAGCTATTGCGATTTGCGCTAATCCCTCCGTACCATGACCTGCTTGTACAGCTGTGATCAGCTCCGTCTCTGCTTTACTCAAGTTCTGATATAAAGAAGCAAGTTGTTGTTTGCCTATTCGGTTATTCCTAACTGAGAATTGTAATGTCTCCCCTCTGACGCTAGCTTTCATTGTGTCCCATACTATCTCAATAGGAGCGCTGCCCATATTTGTTTCCAAAAAGGATGGGAGACACTCTCTCATATGATTGCAGTATTGCTCATTTTCTTAAGAGCGCTCTTTCGAAAGTCCAAGAGCTTCTAGTGCGAGAAGAACTACTGCATGATATATTAAGTTCGAGCGGGTTATGGTCAGAGAGTACCCTAGGGAGCTTCCTTATGGTGCAGCTGTTCTTAATTGAGTTAGATAGGAGTATATAATCCAGCCTGGTGTGGCGGGCATGGGGATGGGAGAAGAAAGTAAATCCATGATCCCCCTGATGTCCCAGTTGCCATCCATCCAGTAATCCATGCCGTTTGCACAGATCTTTGAAAGCTCTAAAAACTTTGGGTTTTCTCCCTTGATATTTAAATTGCGAGCCAGATGTCCAATCTGTTGGTAAGTCAAGGTTGAAGTCTCCACATAAAATAAGAGGCAAAGGCCAATGTACCAGTTCGTTAGAGATACTTATTACTGTATCGGGGTCGTCACCCAAATTCCCATAGACTGTGCATAATGTTGCTATATTAAGTCCGTTATTGTAGTTACACTCCGTAATGGCCCATCTCCCAAGATTATCTGAGCGTGAGCGATTAAATTGCAGGCCCCCTCCTTTAGCTAAAATGGCTACACCCTTGGTACGTGTTCCCTGAGTAGAGGTGATAATTAGTTGGAACCCTAGGGATTTTAATAGATGTTCTTGACTTCTCTCTATATGTGTCTCTTGTAAACAGACTATATTGGCCTCCATCGCGTGCAGGCCTTCTGCCACCCTTTGTCTTTTTTTGAGGTCATTAAGACCACAAATATTTAGAGATAATATTCTTAATCTAGCCATCCTTTTTTAAAAGGTCTTTTTTTCCTTTGGTTCCTGCAGGACTTGTTACTTATTTTCCCTTCTGTCTCGTTTGACTTTTCTGCAATAGTGCAGTGGCTATTTTCGAGTCAGTGCGTTTCTTTAAAGGCATGGTAATCACCTCATTACATTTTTTGCCGCTTTCCTCTTCTTAAAACCTTCCAATTAGATTCTCTGGTAGCTATATTCCCTTGGTCTTCCGCCCCCCTCCCTTCCCTCTTCCCCACCCACTTGCCCCCCCCTTACCGCCCTATGAGGCATCCTGGGTTCTGAGTCACCCAGGAGTGGACGGCTGTGTGGTCCGTGCGCCTATGCTTGCCCCTGGCCTAGTATTTTACATCCTAGATGTGTCATCTACATGACAATTAGTAATCACTTGTCAGCTCTTTCGTTTTGTTAATGTTATTAATAACCATTGCCAAATATTCAAGTCATATTCAATCAATATTGGTCTATTATCCGGTTCCTACCCATGACATGGCAAAAGCTCTTGATAGTGTTCATTTCATTTTGTTAGCCAGTTTACAAACATCACCAAATATTCATATCATATTTGATCTATAATAAATTGTTTTTTTTGGTTCCCATCCTTGGCCCCCTTCCAGTTCCATTTATTTGCCATTACTTTGTTTCGATCTCGCTGTCACCTCTTTAAGGTAGGCCTCAGCCTGGATTTCGCTTATGCAGCTTCTTGTTGATCCTTTGAAAACTGTTGCTCTCAGTTTTTCAAAGGGGGCGAAAAGTTGTCGCATTCGCCATCGCCGTTCAACAGTTGCGTGTGCAAAATCAGGTCTCGCGAAGAACTTAAAACCCTTGTATTCTCTTTTAGCCGTAGGTCTAGCCAAGTCGTATATAGTATCACGTACTAGAAAGTTTCCAAAATTGACTAATAACGCTCTGGGATATTGAGGTGGTTTATCTGAGCGTTTCGGTAATGTCAGAGGGAAACGATGTGCTCGACATACTTCTCGCTCCATAATGCAAATGTCCAGATGACGTTTTTATCTGCGTCCACTGCAATCTCCTAACTCCATCAGGCAGTAATTTTTTTTTTTTTTTAAATATATCTTTTATTCGGTGCAAAGGAGAAAAAAAAATACAAGCATATGTCATACAGAGTCTCAATGTATGAAGAGTCAATAGTCAAAGAAATGCATACATAGATCATGGATTAGATCGCAAAGTATATCACAACATTTCGCTGAGAAAGTCAACGTTCAAACAGTGCGTGATCATGCTGTCTCAGTTATTGTATCCTGCCAATCAAGCAGCTTCAATAAAAGCGTAACGGGAAAGGGGTATCAAACTTGGGGTCGTGCGGTGTGCGGTGCAACAGTTGGTGGGGTCTACTGAAGGGGGGGGCGAGGAGAGAGGGGGGGAGGGCCCGGTAGTAGTGCTTCAGCAGGTTCGTGTCTGTTCTTGCATGTTCGGGAGCTATGCTGGCGATGCAGGAGGGTGACAGCAATCCCGGCGTGTCAGCGGGGCCGGGGGGGGAAGAAGAGGGGGTGTCTAGGGGTCAGGTGTATGGGCGTTATGTCCGTCGTCTGCGGCGCCTGGAGTATGTTGGTCATCGCTATGTCCCCCATCTGGGGGTGTCTGTCTCTCAGGAGTCTCTGGTGCCTGGGGTCCATTGTGGAAGGAGCGGATCATATCGTCCCAGAGCGCCGCTATGGGGTACTTACGCAATCCCGCCGTCTCCTCATTATGTAATGATATGCTTTCCGCTTTCGCCCAGTTATCTAGCGAAGCGCGCCAGTGTTCCGCCGCTGGTGGTGCCGCCCGCTTCCAATGCTTTGTGATGAGTCTTTTGGCCGTGATGAGGCCAAGATCCCAGAAGCGGGAAGGCACCCTGTTTAGTTTGGTCCTATGGAAGAGGCCCAGTAGGCACGCCTCCCACGAGAATGGGATCGGCATCGCCGTGCATCGCTTCAGTAGCGTTAGTATCGAGTGCCAGTATGCCTGAAGCTGGGGACATTGCCACAGCATGTGGAGGAGATCTGCTCCCTCCGTGTCACATCTCGGGCATTTGGCTCCCGTGCCCGGGAAATACGAGTTTATCTTGTCCGGGGATAGATATGCGCGGTGTAGGACATAAAATTGGATCTGTTTGAAGCGTGCATTACGGGGAATGTTGCGGGGGCCTGAGAGTATCACCGCCCACTCCTTGTCCGTCCATGCCTTCCCTCTGTCCACCGCCCATTTGTCCCGGAGAGGTTGCAATGTGTTTTGAGTGTGCGAGAGTAGCGCCTGTGTCAGCCAGTGCACCACATGCGTCCCGTTGCCCATCACGTGCATGCACTGTACTAGCTGGTGTGTGGGCGGTTCGTCAGCGATGTTCCCCCATTTCTGTGTGAGTGTCCGCAGTATTGAGGCATGTTGCAGGAATTGTCCCGTGGGCAGTCCCGTGTCAGCAGTCAGTGCCTCGAAGGAAAGTAAAGCGCCATCCGCGTACAAATCTGTCATTGTTTTGATGCCTGCGCATGTCCACTGTACCAGTGCCGCCTCTGTCACGACTGACGTGGCCTTGGGGGTACCCAGGAGTGGCAACGCTGGCGCGTATGGTATGGTGGTTCTAGTGAGGCGTAAGCATCTGTCGTAACATTTCGTGGCCACAGCTACATGTAGTTGCGAGTGTTTCCTAGGGCTCGTCAGTGGGTGGAATAGGGTATGTATCTGCAGTGGGGAAAGGATGTCTGTGGCCGTAGCCGTGTCCTCGAGATTCCTGCCTGAAATCCAGGCTACCGCCCATTGCACCTGTGCTGCTAGATAATAGAGCTCTAGGTTCGGGACCGCCGCGCCGCCTTCAGTGACCGGGTTGTAGAGTTTCGTCAGTGCTACTCTTGGCCTGCCTGTGTTCCAGATCAGATCTCTGAGCATGGACTCCAGCTCCCTGAATATGCGGACAGGGATATAGAGTGGGAGGTTGGCAAAGTAATACAGGAGCCTGGGGAGTATTATCATTTTCGTCAAGGTTACCCTGCTTGGCACATTGATGGGAAGAGTTTTCGAGAAGGCGACCTGTGTTCGAACAGACGTTATGGCCCGTGTCAGGTTGCCGTCCAGAATGTCTGGGGGCGTCCTATATATATGGATGCCCAGGTACTTGAACGTGGTCTGGTACCATGGCAGTCGTTCATTATTGATGTGGAGTACCGGGTCCGGAGCGTCGGGGGTGAACGAATATGCCCCCGACTTGGCCCAGTTAACTTTGAGGCCTGACATCAGTTCGAACGTGCGGAATATGTCCGACAGTTCCGGCGGCACATTATCAAGGTCTTTGATATACAAGAGTAAGTCGTCTTCGTATAGTGACATGACATGCGTGCCGTCTGCTAGCGGGATGCCCCATCGTGCTCCGCTGGCGCGCAGCCGTTCAGCCAGTGGTTCGATCGCCAGGGAAAATAGTAATGGGGAAAGTGGGCAACCCTGTCTGGTGCCTCTTCTGACATTTATGGACTCTGACTCCATCAGGCAGTAATAACAAAGTAATGGGCAATGTGTAGATCAAGTAAAAAAAAAAAAAATTCGAGAACTGCACCCTTAGACAATAAAATGCACCAAACCACTGGCAAACAGCATGAATGCCTGAGCACCAACAACAGGTATCAAGTTAGAAGCGTTCATTAAGTAGTCACTTAACCAGATACTGATCAGAATGTTTTTCCAGCAACCAACTGCATTTGGCTACTGTCTGCATCAGCAATTAGATTGGGATTAATTCCACGACCAGGCTGCAATCAAATACATCGCATGGTCATTTCTGACCTATTGCCTGTAAATTAACTCTAAGATAACACAGTAAATGAGCCATTGGGTGCCATGTTGTGCTGTCACTTCAGAAAGGTAGAACTATGTAGAATTCTCACTAGTCATTTTAAACAAATACTAATCATCCATCTCAATTCTTCTATGTTGTCCCTTGAGAACTTTGCACACACCGTGCAATTTTATAAAAAATGCAGCCCATGAACAAACTCCAACAGATGCAAACACACACACACGTGACCCTGCACAAGCTCTGTCATTAATGCGAAAAGTCTGCACATCCCGTTACACTCAACTGACAGGATAGCTGTCCTGACCACCATCACGGTCCTTCATGCCCCATGCAATCAGCAAAACATGAGCGTACCCTTTTTATTCTGCAACTTCTATCATGGTATCATCCACATTCTAGGACATGGCCCTGCACTTACAGGATTGCATTGACAACAAACTCAGGTCGGTGCCTCCTGCCCATAGCACTTACTGCATACACCGTATCACTGCTATGCACATACTTCCCAATGCAAGTCTAATGCACCCTTGTCATTCTGGCTATGTGGCAGGTTCAAACACACTTTGAGGTGTCCTCACACATTAGTTGTTAGACATATCACATTCCTGACCACCAGATAACTTCGCACCCTCCACGATTAGGGTGGATTCCATGCCCACGTATAAATGACTCATACCCTCTGCGTGGCACTGTCGTCCTCTAGCCAACCTACACCAAAAGATCGCTATACTTGGTACTGTGCCTCTACTACTGAGCATCCTACTTACCTTTGCCTGCCGTGTCTCTGCGTTCTGCACCTGTCCTCTATTCCCTTGTCTGTCATGAATTCACTCTACACATTACCCACACAATGCTCCAGGAGCATCCAATGCGCACAGACCTGACCCACGTATCTGCCTCCATAGAGTGACCTCCCCATCGCTCTCAACATCCCTCCATCGTCCACCCTCAGCATGCCCCGATCGCAGCCTCACCTTCTCCAGCTCATCAAGCTGGAACACAGCAGCTTCTCGCCCAGGTCGGCGGCAGTGTGCCAGTAGTGGTCGATGCGGGGCAAGGCATCGATGGTGTGGTGTCCGAAGGTACGCATATAGTAGGTGTTTGTGTGCGTGTCATAGTAGTAGTGATGCTGCCCGCCCGAGTGCTGGCTGCCGGCCTCGCTCAGCACCGTGTCCCCGCTCTGAAAGCTCACCCCGCCGTGGCCTCATCGTCTCGGGCCTTTGGGGCTCCCCCCTTCATCACCGGCCGCACCTGGAAACAGCTCTGGCTGGGCGTGGGTCTGAGGGGCAGGTTGGGCCGGTCGCTGGCACCTACAGCAAGCAGTTCCTCCTTGCTGCTGGTGGGGCGGCTACTCCGGAGCTCTGAGGTGCTGTGTGCCTCTCCCCGTCCTCCCCTCGCTGCAGGTAAACAGCTGCGCCTCCTGATGCACACCTGAGCCGGCTCAGCGTGTTTCCTGAGGGAGCATCCCGCGCTCAGAGCCCAGGCGGGGAAGGTCAAGGGCTGTGCCGGCAGATGCTCAGACACAAAGACGCTCTCTGCACCTCTGCGCATATAGACAGGGATGAGGGGCAGGGAGCGACTTTCGCCTCTTCTGACATCTCCGCGCGTAGAGCTCCCGCCTCTGTCCCTGAACTGAATACCACACACAAACTCCTGCAGGCTGCCGCGGCTCCTGCCTTTTAAAGAAAGCGGCTGCGAGAAGGAAAGGAAGGACTGCGAAAAAAAAGCGGCAGTGAAATGCAAAAAAAAAAAAAACACGCCTGCGAGACCTGCTCAAATTATTTGGTATGAAGACGGCTGTGAATGTTTCTCTTCAATGATAAGCATGAAGCACATCTGTACATGGAGAAGTGTGGCTCTGTAAGTGGAGAAGTGTGGCTCAATGATTAGAGCGGCAGACCCTGATGCAGAGGTCTAGCCCGGGACCAGGGTTCCATTCCCCCCCTCGGCGGGTCTTGGGCTCAAAATTCCATGGACCTGATAATTCTCGCCTCGGTGCCTATTCCAATCATGGAGTCCACTCTGCAACTCTGGGCAGTAGCTTGCGTAATCTCCACAACGGCCCCCACAATGCTAAGGATGCCTGGCCTCCACCTTGGGGGTGCCCAGGAGTGGACGCCTCACAGGGAAAGCCAGGATGGGTTCCACAGCGGTATTCGTACAAGCGCCTTGGGACCCTTGCGGGTGAGTAGTGACCTATACAAGTATCAATTTACATTTTTTTTTACAATTTACATAACCCTTCCGGTATTCCGTGAACTGATAGGCTAAAAAGTATGTTATTGCAGTTCGTTCAAATGTCGTCCCTTGGAATTGGAAAAACTAGCAGCGAATCGTCACCTTTCTGTATGACGGTCCCTCTAGCTGATAAGAACGCTGGGTGCGTGCGCGAGCGGGCTGACGTAACAACCAGCGTGGTAGGCTGTACCTTTACAGAGCTGCGTGTGCCAGGTGATGCGGCGGAGTGACGTAGCCTGTCGCAGCGGAAAGAGCCCGGTGAGTGGGGGGGAGGGGGTGTGTGCGCATGTGTGCGCATGTGTGCGTGTGTGTGTGCGTGTGAGTGTGTGCGCGCGGTAACAGTTCACAGTCGGAGCGGGTGCGACCTGATCTGATTCCGGCATGCTGCGTGTGCCCATCTCCTGTCTCCATAGCTGATGACCTAAAAACAAAAGTAAAAAAACATTGCCATTTTAAACGCCAACAGCTCTAATTTTCACAAATGTTAGACTGATTGCATTGCAAATGCTGGTTAGGTTTTGCCTACACAGCGCTTGCGCTGTGCCTGCCCTCGCTTTCCATTGGTTCCTGTGCTTGCCACTTACTTTTCTTCAGTTTCTGTGTCTTTCTCATATCTGTTTCCTATTGGCAAAGAAGTGTGTTTATCCGCTTTGGTGGAACTCCTTTTAATCATCCCAGCCTGCAGTCACTACAAGAGCGACCTCTACCCTGGCTTTAAAGTTACAGTGCTGCCCGAGTGCTGTGGGCTTTGCAAGCTTTCATCTTGTGGAGATCCTCCAACTGCCTTTTATTCCTACTCTGTGCTCCCAACAAAGCATGTACTTCCTAGTGCCTCCGGGGCACATGCAGGCACACACTTGAATGAATTCATGATCGGGTACACTCCACTGTCCCCCCTGGGCACAGGCAGGCATCCACTTCAGTACTTGTTTACCGAGCAACTCTGATATGCGCAAATTAATCTGTTTATATTTTGTCAGTCATTTTAGAGGAAGTGCAATGTCTTTGCACAAGTTCAAATGAAAATATATCCAACTTGCTACATCATAGCAATCCTAAATAAAAAATATTTTGGACCTTTGAGGAAAAGGCAACATGATTTGCTGCACTCCAGAAGATGGCAATGTCTTGCTGGTTTCTCAGACGAGTTGGTAAATCTCTTGTGTGGACAGTGTTCCTATGACGCAGCAGTGCTTCCTGCTGAGGAAACGAGAGCCTGGGAGATCTGCTGAGGTGATTTGTCTCTCGTACGGGGGTAAGACAACCAGTTTCTCGATAACCAACAGTTCATTAATAACCCAAACGTCAATCTTCAGTTTACTGATCAATACCACTTTTGTATTCTCACATGTGCAGCACCCGACTGGGTCCCCGTATGAGTATTCCATTTTCCTTTCTCACTTTACCGGTGTCTCACTTATTTCACTGTCTCACGAGGCTGAACAATCGCCATCAGGTACTCATTATTCCATCTAAGTCCTTTTTTAAGGATCCTAGCTGACATAAGTCAAAGTCAAAGTCAAAGAATTTATATAGCGCACTACATACCCAGAGGGTCTCAAGGCGCTAAGGAAGGGGAGGAGGTTTTCTTGTCAAATATCCACGTTTTAAGTTGCTTTCTGAATGCTAGGTCGTTCTGGGTAAGGCGAAGGTAAGTGGGGAGTGAGTTCCATGTTTTAGCAGCCAGGTATGAGAAGGATCTGCCTGCCATGGTGGTCTTGTTGATGCGAGGTACAGTGGCGAGGGCTTGGCTGGAAGAACGTAATTGGCGGGAGGGGTGTAGAAGGACAGTCGTGAGTTGAGGCATTCTGGTCCGATGTCGTAGAGTGATTTGTGTGCGTGGGTTAGCAGTCGGAAAGTGATTCTCTTGTTGACGGGTAGCCAGTGGAGGTCTTTCAGGTGACCAGAGATGTGTTCGTTGCGTGGGATGTCTAATATGATTCTGGCTGAGGCGTTTTGGATTCGTTGGAGTTTCTTCTGGAGTTTAGCGGTAGTACCTGCGTAGAGGGTGTTTCCGTAGTCCAGTCGGCTCGTGACCAGAGCATGGGTGACTGTTTTCCTGGTTTCGGTGGGGATCCAGCGAAATGTTTTTTTGAGCATGCGAAGAATGTTGAAGCAGGATGAGGATACGGCGCTGACTTGTCTGTTCATTGAAAGTGAGGAATCCAGGATAACGCCTAGGTTCCGTGCGTGGTCTGTCGGGATGGGTGCTTTTCCAAGGGCTTCCGGCCACCAGGAGTCGTCCCATGCAGAGGGGGATGTACCTAGGATGAGGACTTCTGTTTTATCTGAGTTCAGTTTCAGACGGCTGTGCTTCATCCATTCAGCGACTTCTTTCATTCCTTCGTGTAGGTTAGTTTTGGCGGTGCTGGGGTCCTTGGTGAGAGAAAGGATTAGTTGAGTGTCATCCGCGTAAGAGATGATGTTGAGGTTGTGTTGGCGGGCGATGGCCGCGAGGGGGCTCATGTATACGTTGAAGAGGGTGGGGCTGAGCGAGGATCCTTGTGGTACGCCACAGATGACTTCGGTGGCCTCGGACTTGAATGGTGGAAGGCGGACTCTCTGGGTTCTTCCGGTGAGGAACGAGGTGATCCATTCAAGTGCTTTTCCTTGTATTCCGATGTTGCTGAGGCGTTGTAAAAGGGTGCTGTGGCAGACTGTGTCGAATGCTGCAGAGAGGTCGAGGAGGATGAGGGCGACTGTGTCTCCATTGTCCAGTAGAGTTCGAATGTCGTCTGTTGCTGCGATGAGGGCGGTCTCAGTGCTGTGTTTTGCTCGGAAGCCAGATTGTGAGGAGTCGAGGGATTTGTTGGCTTCGAGGAAAGCGGCGAGCTGGTTGTTGACAGCTTTCTCGATTACTTTGGCCGGGAATGGAAGGAGCGAAATGGGGCGGTAATTTTTGAGTTCGGTGGGGTCCGCTGTGGGTTTTTTCAGAAGGACGGTGAGTTCAGCGTGTTTCCAGCTTTTCGGGAAGGTGGCGGAGTTGAAGGAGCAGTTGATGACGTCTCGGAGGTGCGGTGCTATGACGGAGTCTGCTTTGTTGAAGATGTGGTGAGGGCATGGGTCTGTGGGGGATCCTGAGTGGATGGAGTTCATCAGGCGGATGGTGTCCTCAGTGGAGATTGGGTTCCAGTCGTTAAGGGTGTTCGCGGGGGGAGAGTGTTCAGCATGTGGTTGGGTGGGTTGGACTCCGGGTTGGTTGTCGAAGCTGTTGTGGATGTCTGCAATCTTGTTGTGGAAGAATGAGGCTAGGGAGTCGCAGAGGGCTTGAGAGGGGGTGATGTCATTAGAGTTGGCCGAGGGATTGGTAAATTCCTTGACGATGTTGAAAAGTTCCTTGCTGTTGTGGGCGTTGTTGTCAAGTCGATCCTTGAATGCTGTTTTCTTGGCCTTTCGGATTAGTTGGTGGTGAGTGCGGGTGGCGTTTTTGAAGGCGTCCTTGGTGCTGGTGGTTGGATCTTTTTTCCAAGCTTTTTCAAGGGTGCGGCAGAGTTTCTTGGACTTCTTAAGATCATCGTTGAACCATGAGGCCTTCTTGTTGCCAGGTTTGCTTTGACGTTTTTTCAGTGGTGCTAAGGTGTCGGCGGTGTCGGATAACCATATGGTGAAGTTGGCGGCGGCTAGGTTTGGGTCCGAGGAGTGGGCTGGGGTGTTTAGAAGGAGCGATGAGGAGATCTGGTCGGTGGTGATTTTGTTCCAGTTTCTTTGCAGAGTTGGTTGGAGGTGGTTGGTGGGTTTTGGCTTGTTGTAGGTGAAGTGAACGCAGCTGTGGTCAGTCCAGAGGAGATCCGTAGTGTGGTTGAAGGAGACATGATTGCTGGAGGTGAAGATGGGGTCGAGTGTGTGACCTGCGATGTGGGTGGGGGAAGTGACCAGTTGTTTAAGTCCGAGGTTGGCGAGGTTGTCCAGGAGGGTGGTGGTGTTGCGGTCGTTGATCTTTTCAAGGTGAAAGTTGAGGTCTCCCAGAAGGATGTATTCTTTGGAGGGGAGCGCGTATGGAGTGATGAAGTCTGTGATGTCTTCACTGAATTTTGCGTGGGGTCCTGGTGGTCTGTAGAGGAGGGTGCCTCTGAGTGTGGTTTTGGGGTCGATGTGGATCTGGAAGTGAAGGTGTTCGGAGTTGGCGAGGTTGGCATCAGAGCTGGTTGAGATGCGGATTGTTTTCTTATGGACGATAGCGATTCCTCCTCCTGTGTGGCTGGTACGGTCTTTGCGAGTGATCTTATAGTCTTCAGGGATGGCAATGGTGATGTCTGGTGCGGAGGAAGCGTTCATCCATGTTTCCGTTAGGAAGGCGATGTCTGGAGAAATGGTGTCTAGTAGATTCCATAGGTCAATGGCGTGTCTGTGGACTGAGCGGGTGTTGAGAAGGATGCATTGTAGGTGGTTGGGGTCGGGAGTCTGTGGTGTGGTCGTAGCGGAGATGTTGTCGGTGCCGCTGAATTTGCAGGAGTAGCAGGAGAAAGGTCCATGGGTTTGTCCAGGAGCGGCTTGGACGCAGTTGGGGGCGCGACCGGGGTTGAGGGCTAGGAGGGTGGCGGCATCGTAGGTAATGCGGGAGGGCTGGGCAGCGCGAGGACCAGGGGGTCTGGCGCTGGGCGCGGTCCAGGCGCGGACGGGCGTAGACGGGCTTACCTTTGGCGCACCTTCGGCGCGACTGGGGCGCGAATGCTGCGCGTGGACGCTGCGCGCATGGGCTACTGTCATAAATGGATGATGGGGAGGGGGAGGGGCGAGGGCGGCTCAGCTGGGAGGCGGGGCGGGCTCACGAGCACAACAACAACACCCAAAATGGCAGCGGAGGGGAGGGCGGAGAACAGCGCCGGGAGTTATCGCGCTAAATGTGTAACGTTTTGCGCAGGTAGAGAGGAGCAGCGAGCAGGGTAGCACAGGCTAAAGACTTACTGGCCAATGAAAGTTAACGTGGAAGCGGGGCAGCGAGCAAGGCAGCGCAATGATAATAAGCAAATCACAATAATTGATCAGAGCGGAGCAGCGAGCAGGGCAGCACAATGATAATAAGCAAATCACAATAATTAATCAGAGCGGAGCAGCGAGCAGGGCAGCACAATGATAATAAGCAAATCACAATAATTAATCAGAGCGGAGCAGCGAGAAGGGCAGCACAATGATAATAAGCAAATCACAATAATTAATCAGAGCGGAGCAGCGAGCAGGGCAGCACAATGATAATAAGCAAATCACAATAATTAATCAGAGCGGAGCAGCGAGCAGGGCAGCACAATGCAGATGAGAGGCAGTGCAACGATACCAGGTCTCGTCAGGGAGACTGGGGAGCGACCACTCAGCACGACGGTGGAGAGGGGATCGCAGCGCTTTCAGGTATGGAAGCGCTGTATATCGTCAGTGGGAGGGCGGCTCAGCTGGGAGGCGGGGCGGGCTCACGAGCACAACAACAACACCCAAAATGGCAGCGGAGGGGAGGGCGGAGAACAGCGCCGGGAGTTATCGCGCTAAATGTGTAACGTTTTGCGCAGGTAGAGAGGAGCAGCGAGCAGGGTAGCACAGGCTAAAGACTTACTGGCCAATGAAAGTTAACGTGGAAGCGGGGCAGCGAGCAAGGCAGCGCAATGATAATAAGCAAATCACAATAATTGATCAGAGCGGAGCAGCGAGCAGGGCAGCACAATGATAATAAGCAAATCACAATAATTAATCAGAGCGGAGCAGCGAGCAGGGCAGCACAATGATAATAAGCAAATCACAATAATTAATCAGAGCGGAGCAGCGAGCAGGGCAGCACAATGATAATAAGCAAATCACAATAATTAATCAGAGCGGAGCAGCGAGCAGGGCAGCACAATGATAATAAGCAAATCACAATAATTAATCAGAGCGGAGCAGCGAGCAGGGCAGCACAATGATAATAAGCAAATCACAATAATTAATCAGAGCGGAGCAGCGAGCAGGGCAGCACAATGATAATAAGCAAATCACAATAATTAATCAGAGCGGAGCAGCGAGCAGGGCAGCACAATGATAATAAGCAAATCACAATAATTAATCAGAGCGGAGCAGCGAGCAGGGCAGCACAATGATAATAAGCAAATCACAATAATTGATCAGAGCGGAGCAGCGAGCAGGGCAGCACAATGATAATAAGCAAATCACAATAATTGATCAGAGCGGAGCAGCGAGCAGGGCAGCACAATGATAATAAGCAAATCACAATAATTAATCAGAGCGGAGCAGCGAGCAGGGCAGCACAATGATAATAAGCAAATCACAATAATTAATCAGAGCGGAGCAGCAAGCAGGGCAGCACAATGATAATAAGCAAATCACAATAATTAATCAGAGCGGAGCAGCGAGCAGGGCAGCACAATGCAGATGAGAGGCAGTGCAACGATACCAGGTCTCGTCAGGGAGACTGGGGAGCGACCTCTCAGCACGACGGTGGAGCCTTCTTTTCTTTTTCTGATCATTAGATTGCCCCCATATCCCTTGTAAAGGGGTCGAAACGCGGTCGACTCTGTTTGAAAGCGAACCAGTTTAACAGCTCTGACTATTGTACACAGAAGCTGGAATCATTACTAAGTTAATCTTTGGTCGCCTTTTTAAAAAATGTGTTGAAACCAAGCTGTACACGTTACATGTTTTTCACTGTTTGTTTTATGGTTCCATTTCACTTGGGGACACACAAGCGCTATTGTTTTTTCTTGGTCTGTGTATATATCAATTTGAATTTTACAGATTTGTCCGTGCGATTTAGATTGTCTTTTATTGAGGCAATAGAACACTATTAATGATTAATACAGAAATCATATTGTGATTTTTTATAGATCTTAAACACACTATTGTCTACCAGCACGGAGCGGAAGGTTCGTACCTGCAGATTCTACTCTCGCCGTTCTTTCTTTTGGTACTAGCACTAAGTCACGTGTCTAGAAATATGGCGCACCAAAGTCACCACCTTTTTGAACTGTGGTTTTGTTGGACATGAACATGTTACTCGGGCCCTTTAACGCTGCATGAGTATATTTAGTTTATCTGCCTTATAACCCACCTCGGGTCGCAACTCTCTCATTCGAGCGCTTTATTTATTTATTTATTTATTTTATTTAAAGAGTTTTATAATGCGCTGGCTAGACCGGGAGGTATCAGATTGCTTTACATGAGAATCAACAATGTAACAGAAAAAGTTCAACAATTACACAATAAATCCCCAAAAAAGAATAGGCAAAACAATTAGGAAGGGAGAAAGGAGAGAGAGAGGTAGGGGAGGGGGCAGGGGAGGTGAGACAGGGAGGATAGGGGAAGAGACAATATGGAGAGACGAAAAGAGATCTGTCTAAAGACCGACAGGGTAAGGTGAAGGCCAAGGAGAGAATCCACGGCCCATCGCACCTATAGCTAAACCAGGTAGCTCTATCAAGCATCAGACAAAAAAAAAGGTTAAGTCTCAACACATTGAGAGAAGGGAGAAGGAGAGACATAAAAAGAGGGAGGATGCGGGAGGAGACAGCAGGAGGGACGAATGGAAATGCAACAATGTGGTTTAACAGTATAACAGAAAAAGATCAACAAATATACCTTGCAACGAACAGTTTGCAATACGTTAGGAGAGGAGAGAAAGGAGAGAGAAAAGAAGTAGGGGGTAGGTGAGGTGAGAAAGTGAGGATAAGGGCAGAGACTACCGTAGAGACGAGAGGAAGTCTGTCTAAAGACCGACTGGGTAGGTGACGACCAAGGAGGGAATCCACGGTCCTTCTCCCCAATAGCTAAACCAGGTAGCTCCATCGGGCACCAGACAAAGTAGTTCAGTCTCAGGTGTCGAGGGAAGGGGTTCGCAGAAAAACAAAACAAAACCTACCACAATTATTTATTTATTTGAGTTCTCACGCAACAAGTGTTAAACCAGCATGGATACAACAGAACAATCCTCATTTGATTTTCAATGTATAGAATTCTCAGACTGCCTTACCCGAACATGGGTTCTGTTTAAAATGAAAGCTTGTTTATTTTGTTCACAGATCAAGCCCCTGGAGAAGGGCCGATGGGGCCTGAAATGCATTGGGCGGTTCTCATAAAAAACATTCACTCTGTGATGTAAAACAAGAAAATGTATTGAAGCAATTGATTTGTGAATCCAACAAATTAAATATGTACAATTTATAAGGATATTTCAGATGTTTGAATAATGTATTGTTTAATCATTGTCATTTTATATGTAGGAAAAGTACAATATCAGAGTTTAAACTCCGTTCATAAATGTTATGACTTTTAGTTTTAGGCAACAGTGCACAGAGGCCAGGTTGAAAAACTTGAGGTCTGATTTCACTAGTTATAGGCACACAAGGACAGTGTGCTAGCCTCAGTAGCACGCCTGGTTCAATTAGAAAAATAAGGTGATTATAAAACAAATAGAACGGAGTGCTTCTTGAAGCTTATATTTAGTGGTCTGTAGCTGAACATCATGTCATCCCTGGCAAATGACCCTTATCTGATGCCTTAAATCAAATTGTTAAAGACTGATTTGTAAAGGAAGGACTCCTTGAGCTAACAATCCTCTGAGATAAACTTATGAAAGCATTTCAAGATGTGGAGTGTGTGTTTGTGCTGGAGTAATCCATGCAAATAACCAACATTTATTTAATCTATAAATAGTGCAAAATGTACCACATGTTCGTAACAAACTTGGCCAAAACCCATCCTCGTGTCGCTGCCAAGTGCATGACAAACTTAGATTGTGTACTGCCTTAAATGTTTACAAGCTTTTTAAAGAGAAAAGAGGGTAAACAGGAACAAAATAATATAATTTTCAGCAGACTTTCCCAGTTATGTACTAGTATTTTTATGTTTACGTAGGTGCAGCAAACTGCAAATTTCTGGTTATAAAAAGTTTTTATGTGATATTTTACAGAACCTTGAGCTAAACATGTTTGTTTTTGAAGTGTACATTTTGCTATATTTATGCTATATTGGGAACAGTTTTCAACCATTTGATATACTAAACATTCTAGTATATAATGCCAAACTAATTTTCTGCAAAATAAAGCATTGTTATTGTAGATCGACATTTTGCTAGCTGTTTGCCAAAAAGGCAATAAATAATTTACAGATGCTACGCCCCTATGATGCAATCCTAACTAATGCATGCTGCACCACCAACCTGAGTAACATAGGATTTGTGCTGATGAAGCGTAAAGGTTAGGAATACAACTTGCATTTATGTGGAATGCAGGGTTAGGTCATGCAGTTCCATTGGGTTAGAGGGGAAGTACAGAGGAGGAAACATGATCTGGGAAGAACATAGGAAGGAAAAGTCCTTTGGGTCAAATGTATGCATAGAACTGAAGTTTTGGTGTCTTGGTGGAAAATAACTGTTGCTCTCTCCCTTTTGTTTCCTGCCTAATTGATTCCAGGGGGCCATAACGTCATTTTAAAATCTGGCACTACAAGCTGAGGGCTGCTCAACGCCCAGCTTGCCGATTTCATTGACGCCAACCACGTCCTGGGCATCTCCCAATCCGGTTTCCCAAGCAACCACAGCACTGAGGCTTCCCTCCTTGCTGCCACCGAAGGCATCCACTCCCTCGTCGACCAGGGCGAAACCGAGGCCCTCATCCTCCTGGAACTCCCAGCGGCATTCAACACTGTCTTCCACAGCACCCTAAGCACAAGACTCCATGATGCCGGCATCCATGACAAAGCCCTGGACTGGATCTACTCCTTCCTCACTGGCCGAATACAGAGGTCAGACTACCACCGTACCTCCCAGAATCTACAAATATCAGCTGCGGAGTGCAACAGGGCTTCTCCCTGAGCCCTACCCTCTTCAACGTCTACATGGCGCCACTTGCAGCCACCTTCAGGAACTATGGACTCAACATCGTCTCCTATGCTGACGACACCTAGCTCATTCTGTCCCATACCAATGAATCCACAGTCGCCAAGAACAACTTCCACAAAGGGATGGAAGCCGTCGCCATCTAGATGATACAGCTGCCTCAAGCTCAACTCAGACAAGACAGAAGTCCTTTTCCTGGGATCCATCACCTCCATTTGGAATGACTCCTGGTGGCCTGCTGCACTGGGAACAACCCTCACACCCACAGACCACGCATGAAACCGCCAGATCAATCTAGTCTCCCTGTCAGGCTTCAGCACGCTCTGCCTGCTCTGAAAGATCCCCACTGAATACAATAAGAGCAGTCACCCAAGCCCTCATCAGCAGCAGACTCGACTACAGCAACACAATCTATGCTGGCGTCACCCAGAAACTCCCCTGGAAGCTCCAGAACATCCAATACGCTGCAGCCAGACTCGTTCTAAACATCCCCCGCCACAACCATATCACACAACACCTGCGTGAACTCCACTGGCTCCTAGTCGACGAAGAATAACCTTCAAGATCCTCATCCACTCATTCAAGTCCCTCCACAATGTCGGACCAGCATATCTGAACCACTGCCTCTCATTCCATGCACCCAACAGACTCCTGCATTCCGCCCAACTGTCACTGGCAGCAAGACCAAAACCGGAGGAAGATCCTTCTCCTACCTTGCCGCCAAGACCTGAAACACCATGCCCCCACTTCAGACAATCCACTTCGCAGCCCCAATTGAGGAAGGACCTCCAGACCTGGCTCTTCAAATGAACCCAGTGCTCTGATGGATCTGAGGGCTTGAAGAACAGTTATATGGTCCCTATCTAGAAGCAATGATCTATTTTTACTCAGTTGGGATTGCGGGTAGAAGACAGTCTTAGTTTTCGTGGTGATGTGTTCCCACAGGGTGAGGTCAGTGCTGAGTGTAAATCTGTGTGACTTGCCATTGGTGACATTTTGGGGTTCAAATCCATTTGTTGAGCCAGTTTTTGACAAGTTCTTTTTTGTGGCTTGGTCTTGGTGGGGTTGAGCTTCAGGTAGGTGCTGGACATCCTGTCCTGATAAGGTGCAGGCAGTGTTTGAAGCGTTGCATGTCTGCAGCAGATGAGTCTTTTGTATGCACTGAGAAAGACTTCTAAGAAGAACATACTGAAATGAACTCACGGAGGGGTAGGAAAAAGCAAAGTGTCTATGTGACATCACATTCTTATTATGGGTGATGTTCTCCTTCGTCACAGCCTAGTGGGGAGCGTGGCTAAGTGGACTCTTTTTGGAAAATATTTTTATTGCATAAATGACAGACTATATACTGTTACACAGATTATTCCACATCACAAATCATATGTATCATCACATTAGTCAATAGATTCAAACAGCGTATATCTTTACGTTTCTCGCTCTACATCCCTGTCCCTTCGTAATTCTAGTTCTACCACTGGGGACACACATATTTCTCCTCTGTACATGTTCCATTTGGCCCATTTCCTATCCCATTTCTTCGGACACCCACGTGCGATAAACACTTCTTTTTCAGCAATCATGCATTTATCTAATTCCCTCATCCATACTGCTACTCCTGGCGGTCTGGCCCCACCCCTTCCCCTAGCAATTTCTCTTTTAAAGAGCGTGAAGCCCATTGTTGCAAACTGCTGTTCTATCTCCGTAAGATCCGTAGCCTCCCATATGTTCAGCAGGCCCAATCGTGGCGTCAAGGTAATTGGCTTATTTGGGGCAGATCGCAGATGCGTCACTATCCTGTCCCATCGGTTCTGCACCAATGGGCATTCCCAGATCATATGATAGAAGCTAGCCAACTCTGTCTGCACCCCTTGAAACATAGATCCTCTGGCCTCGACCCAATCTTCACTAGAGTAATCCCAGTCAAGTATGAACGGTGTAGGATTCAGAGCTGTATGAGTCGGTATCTAAGTGTAATGGCAGCCTCTCTAGGAGACATCAGCGCTTGCCTCCAGTCCTCCACTTCTATGGCCCCTAAGTCTCTTTCCCATTTCTCCTTGAGCTGTACGAAGGAATCTGGCATGTGATTGCTAAGCTTCCTATAGGTGAGATCGCCTTTGTGTGCAATTGTCCATCTAGTAGGCGATCCTGTAGGGGAGAATACTCTGGTATATCTGCACAATCAGGAAACGCCGCCATCAATGCGTGTCTGATTTACAAATATCGAAAGGCTTCACTAGGTGCCAGCTGTAACGTTTTCTGTAGCTCTTCAAACCGCAAAATCCTGCCTTTCCTAATCAGATCTCCTACCACTGAGATACCAATCATGTCCCATTTGTCAAACCCGGGATGGTGACAGAGCAGAACCAGCTTTTTTGCAGACCATAGCGGCGTCATAAGAGTGAGTCTGTTTGTCCAACCCAGTCGGGAGTTAGCCGGCCTCCATATCTGCAGCGTATGTTGGGTGGGGCCTACAAACTGCTTTCTCCGTGTCGCTGAGTACAGCGCCCCGAGATAACCTGCCCTGTCCATCTGAAATCTATCTAGGGCACACGCTGGGTCATCAGGTAAGGTATATTTCCATCTATTCACCGTGACCAATTGCGAGGCCCAATAATATAGCCGAATATCCGGCAGAGCTATACCCCCATCATACCATCCCTTTGTTAATTTGTGGATCGCTACTCTGGGAGCCCCCCCATCCCATAGCAGTATATGCACCTCCCCCTCCACTGCGATAAAGAAGGCATCAGGAACTCTAATCTGACAATTCTGTAGAACATATAGGAAACGTGGGAGAGAAAGCATTTTCAAGAGAGCAGCCCAGCCAACCAAGGACAATGGCAGGGATCTCCAATGCTGGACATCCGCTCGTAGCCGAGTAAGCAAGGGTGCCAGGTTGCTCCTGTAGAAAAGAGCCGAATCGGGCGTGACGAAGATCCCCAGGTATTTAAAACCGTCCGACGCGACCATCAGTGCGCAGTCGTTTGGAAGACGTGGGGTCTGTCCGTGAAGCATGTACAATACCGATTTGCCCCAATTGATAGCGTAGCCAGAATACTTCCCAAAGTTAGTAAAAATGTCTAGAACCACCCGAAAGGATCTATATGGATATGTCAGATATAACACTATATCATCCGCATAGAGTGATATTCTGTCTTCATAGTCAGGGGACCATCTCAGACCTCTAGTCATCACGTCTTTCCTTATCCACGTCGCTAGGGGATCCAACATTAATGCAAATAATGCGGTGACAGGGGGCACCCCTGCATCGTACCTCTACGAAGAGAAAACAGTCTGGACGTGTAATTATTCACTCTAACCTGTCCGGATATGTCGGTGTAAAGCAATCGCACCCATCTCATGAATTTCATGCCCAATCCCGCTCTTACTAATACCTCAAACATATAGAACCATTCAATCGAGTCAAAAGCCATAGAGGCGGCTAAGGATAATATAGCATCGTCTTTTTCTAAATATTCCTGCATGGCCAACACGTTATGCAGGCGACGAATATTAAGGGCCGTATTTCTCCCTGGCATAAAACCCGATTGGTCAGGGTGCACTACGGAGGATACCACAGTCCCCAGCTGTGTGACAAGAGCCTTCGCCAAGACTTTCGCCTCCACGTTGATTAATGAGATCTGTCTATAGGAACGACAATCTTCCACCGGTTTGCCCGTTTTATAGATGACAACAATACTTGCCAGCCGCTGGTCAGGGGGCAAGGCACCCATTTCCCAGTTCTCCTGATACATGGCTCGCAGATGTGGGACCACTTGAGTGCCTGTTACTTTAAGAAATTCCACGGGGTACTGTTAGGCCCCATAGCCTTTCCCGGTTTTATTCGGCCAATGGCTGTTCGAATTTCCTCATCGGAGAGATCAGCCTCCAGTGATTCCCTATCTTCAGCGGACAGAGCAGGCAACGTACACTCCTCCAAAAGCTGACGCGATTCCTCAGCTATATATATGGCTGACGGCGAGTATACTTCCTCGAAGTGGTCAGCAAATGCCTTTGCCATGTCTTCGAGGCAAGATACGATGTCTCCAATGGACACCTGTATTCTAGGTACCCACCTCGCACCCTGCTCTTTCCATTCCAACCAGTCTAGTGTTTTACCCGCCCTGTCCCTCAACTCGTAAAGTCTGTGATGAGCAGCTGTCTGCGTCGCTATCATATGTTCTCGGGCTTTTAATTTATATTCATCCCTTTTGAGTGCCATGGCATGCATCAAATCCTCCGAGGGGTGGAGTGCATACCCTGCCTCTACTTCCTTGAGCTCATCTTCCAGCTGTGTTAGTATCTCCCGTCGTTTTGCAACATACTGCGTTTTGAACTACTTTGTAAGCTTCCCAGATCGTTTTCGTCTGAGTCTACGGATCCTACATTTTCTTCAAAAAAGTAACCAGTCTGTACACTTAGGGCCCGATGTAGGTAAATCCCATTTACCGATTTTGAAATACCGAATCCTACCGATTCGGTATTTCAAAATCGGTAAATGGTATGTAGGTCCCAACATCTGGATTCGTTACCGAATCCTTAACAGTTCTTTAATTACCGATTCGGTAAATACCGAATCGGTAATGCCCATTCATTCCTATGGGCTTTGAAGCCCATAGGAATGATTAGGCATTACCGATTCGGTATTTACCGAATCGGTAATTAAAGAATTCACAAGGGTGCAGGGGGTGTCACTTTGACACCCTCTGGCACCCCCAAAACAGGCACAGGTGCCATGTGGCAAGCATACCTGCCCTAAGGGCAGGTCTGCCTGTCACATGACATAGGTGTGCATGCACACATGTGCATGCACACCGGAATCGGTATTTTACCATGGATTTGTATTCCATGGTAAAATACCGATTCTGTAAGCCATGTGCAGAAGGTACATTGCCTACCTACATTGCATTTTCGGTAATTTTACCGAATCGGTAAATATTACCGAATCGGTAATTATTTTACCGATTCGGTACATATTACCGAATCGGTAAATTTACCGATTCGGTAAAATTACCGAAAATGTGCCCCTACATCTCAATAGCCCTTTACCGATCGGAAACGGCCGAAAATCGGTATTTTCGGCCGATTCGGATCGGTAAAGGGCTACCTACATCGGGCCCTTAGCTCCTCTCTTATATCAGGGATCTTGAATAACCATGGATTAATGACAATAGTACGGCTCTGCTGTCTAGCACCGTGTGTGAAATCTATTCCTACAGGGGAGTGATCCGATGGCTAAGCGGACTCTTGACATACTGATCTGTGAGTACAGTGCGTACAGTATTTATTCCAACAACAGCAGTCTGTAGCATCATATGGGCAGCTGTACAGATGGAATATTCATGCTTGCTTGGAATAATTAAGCTAAATATTGATATGCAGAAGAGCTGTTAGATAATATTAGCACATGGATTGTTTTTCAGAAGAGAATTCATGCCCAAGTGGAACGACTGAAAAAGGAGCTGGAAAGCCTGCAGACATGGGCAGCTGAAGAAAGCAGTACTGCGTCCAAGGTGGAGGTGAGAGGTTTCCTCGCTTTATGTAGAAAGTTGAGAGACATTGTGTCCTCTTACTTAAATAAAGCCAAAAGACAAAGGGGTACTTCAGAGAGTGAGGACTGGAAATGAGATGTGGGGCGTTGTTCTGGAATCTGCTTTTCACCAAAAGGACAGATCTTACCCACACTACTCCCTCAGGCACAGGCAAAACACAGCACTCCCCTAAGGCGAGATAATAATACCAATCCAATCATATGGAATATAACACATATGTCTTTTATTCATACACTACTTCAACAAGGGTAGGCTGAATGCATTAGTCATGGCAGACTCCCAAGTAACAATAGGATAATAGAAATAAGCGATCAAAAGTAAAGTGCAATATATACATGTAATAATGAATGAAAAGAATCAGAACTAACGGAAATAAAGACAATAAAATATAGCAAGAGTAGAAAGAAAATTGCAAAGAGTGTGGTTAGGAACACTTCACTGACTGATTCCTCCAAACCATCTCTCGCCAACCAAGCTGAGGGGAGTCTGGTACTGCAGCCAGGCGAGAGTTCAGTCAGTTTGTTATGGTGGTGTTGAGTTACCACCCAATCGCGCACTGTTCACGTGGCCCCGTGGCGCTTTATATAATCTTATTAAATCCAAATATGTTTTAAACCACTCTTGTGTTATATTCCACACATTTATTTTTCTAGTTCATATTGTTTTTCATGTGAATCATAATTACTTTTTTAAACATGCACAATTCTTATTTCATTGCTGACATATATTCACAGAGTTTATACATTTCATGTTCATCAGTTTATACTTGGCACATATAATATAGTACATTTATTCAACATTTTACGAATGAGCCCAATGCATTTCGGCACTGGTGTGTGCCTTCATCAGGGGCAGTATCTATAAAAGAAAATTAAAGAATATGGTGTAAGTATCAATTTATGGCGGGGGGTTCTGTGTATCTATGACCGTAATGTTTGCATACCTGGTCCTTGTAATGATGTATGACCTTAGTCCTGTCCCTCAGTATGGCCCTTGTACCTGTGTATAAAACATAAGTGCAAGCCACTATATAATGATGCCATGTCCACTAATGTGATAACTATCCACTTGCCTAAAATAGTTTCACATACCTTAAAAGACGGTATCTTGAGTCTCTGAAAAAATAATGGGCAATAAGGTCTTCAGTATATATATTTGTTTGGTTAGACCCTGTTAGTGTGTAATTGGTTTTCCACATACCTGATTCAAATGTGTCTCAGGTTTCTGAAATATACAAATCATTTTTTGTTTTAATTTTAAATGATGTTGAAAACATTTCTAAGAGTACCAGCTCGCGGTAGCTTGCCGTGTTTACCTGTGCTTTGTTCTTCGTTATCCCGATTTTAAAAAACCGAAATGTAACAGCATAAGCACCCTCACCAGTTGTCTCCAAGTCTATTGCTTAGTTTAGATATAAATGTTCCTGTCTTACCTGTTGTTAACGTAACTTCTGCTCTAAACGATACCCGTACTCCGCACTAGCGTCTATGTGCTTCGGTCCCCGTTTATCTACTGATTCCGCTACACTCCGCGTCAGTTTCGCGGAGTTCTCATTAAACGACGGACTATGCGCCCGTGTGTCTGAGATAGTCAAAATCCGTGGCGGCCATGTTTGAAAGGGTTTTCGAGTCCGTGAGTGGATCGAATTCCTGGCAACTTAATATGAACGATAAACTCCTATCTCATACGTTTGGTTCATAGGTACTGTCAATATTCTGACAGTGCCGAGATTATATGATTATTCTACCTTATTTGTCCCTTGTGTTGAATCAAGCTGCTGTAGCGAAATCTATAAGGTTAAAATATATAATAGCTCATTTAAGTGATGCTATGACTTATTTAGGTAATACTGGGACAAGCTCATATGGCTGAGATACCCGCCACCCCCTCTCAACACAATCCCCAAGGATGGGAAACCGGAAACAGTTCTGAAGTCTTTGGAAGACGGGAGGGAGTAACCCTCCCGGCCGTATTTATTAAAATATGAAACAAATTAAAACATTAAATAAACAGTTTCATATTATGTACAATTTCATTACCACATTGCGATGTTTGGCTAACCTTAACAGATTCTCTAATACAAAGGTTCTCCTAGCCGAACTAACATCCTACAAAACATTTACTTGAAATTTTGAAATTGTACATCCTAACGTTTAAGGGCCAACGGCAAGGTCGTAACCGGTGTCAAGATCCCTAACCCAGAAATATCGCCCTCACTTGTGAGGGGCGGCCCAGAGGCGTACCTCAAGTGCAATTACCAATTTCCCTTGACTTGACGGGGGCCCCAATAAAACTCGACGCCACTTAGAGGTCGTTCGAGGACTCGTGTGAGGTATCTAGAAGGTAGCGTAGACCCCCCCCCAAACCCCACACAACTTACCACATCTGCCGTCGCAGACGTCCTGGCCCCGGGAAATTCCCCAGGAGGGGGCTGTAACCCCTCCTACCCAGGAAGGGGCCTTGACCGCCTTTCCTTTTCTTTCGGCGACCCATCCTTAGAAGGGACCGCCTCCCCGTTGAGGGGCCAATGGCCACCTCCCCAGAGCGCTCCCATCCGTGCTGGGTGACGCCCACTCATAGGGATCTTCCAATTAGTGCTCACCGATCATGACCTTACCGCCCGACCAAAATAAATACGACAATGCTAACTAAATGACTAAACTAAAAAGACCGTAGTAACTACATTCTTATTAAAAGCATGCTTACCAATGAACACTTAAAGCAGACTTTCCTAATTTACGAAACGTAACACAAATTGACCATTCTTTATTACATACTCAAATTCATCACGATAATACCACAACCTGTAAACGAAAATCAGAGTTATCCATCAACTTTATTCAAAAAACCACTTGCTGTCCTCAGGGGCTGGTGGGTGGGTCAAAATTGGCTCTTCGTTCCGTCTCGAGCTCACGTGCAGCGAGGAGGTGCAGCTTCAGAGCACAGGAACAAGAGGATGCCTTCGGATCTTGCTTCTCCTTTTATCCGTCTTCAGGGCGGGCGTAAACCCGCCCCTGCCTGCCCCTAGGGCGTGGCCAGCCGCGTCAGTGTCTAGGCCAACCCACTCTAGGGCGGGAAAAGGCGCGCCCCGGCTACCCCGCTTTGGGCATACCAGCCGAGACGCGCCTCCCGCCCAAGATGGCTTCCCGGGGGGATCGTGGTACTCCGCCATACGTTCGGGGGGACCGAGTGGTCGCCCCTTTCCATATGGCTGAGATACCCGCCACCCCCTCTCAACACAATCCCCAAGGATGGGAAACCGGAAACAGTTCTGAAGTCTTTGGAAGACGGGAGGGAGTAACCCTCCCGGCCGTATTTATTAAAATATGAAACAAATTAAAACATTAAATAAACAGTTTCATATTATGTACAATTTCATTACCACATTGCGATGTTTGGCTAACCTTAACAGATTCTCTAATACAAAGGTTCTCCTAGCCGAACTAACATCCTACAAAACATTTACTTGAAATTTTGAAATTGTACATCCTAACGTTTAAGGGCCAACGGCAAGGTCGTAACCGGTGTCAAGATCCCTAACCCAGAAATATCGCCCTCACTTGTGAGGGGCGGCCCAGAGGCTTACCTCAAGTGCAATTACCAATTTCCCTTGACTTGACGGGGGCCCCAATAAAACTCGACGCCACTTAGAGGTCGTTCGAGGACTCGTGTGAGGTATCTAGAAGGTAGCGTAGACCCCCCCCCAAACCCCACACAACTTACCACATCTGCCGTCGCAGACGTCCTGGCCCCGGGAAATTCCCCAGGAGGGGGCTGTAACCCCTCCTACCCAGGAAGGGGCCTTGACCGCCTTTCCTTTTCTTTCGGCGACCCATCCTTAGAAGGGACCGCCTCCCCGTTGAGGGGCCAATGGCCACCTCCCCCGAGCGCTCCCATCCGTGCTGGGTGACGCCCACTCATAGGGATCTTCCAATTAGTGCTCACCGATCATGACCTTACCGCCACAGGCCGGATAGTTGACCGGCTATCCGGACCCCCCACAACACTCCTACCTAAAGGTCATGGTGTAACGTTTTTAGCCATGCTAAGAAGTCTCCTATGAGTAACTCATTCCCCACCCGAGACAAATGCACTCCATCCCCCACATACATACTGTCATCATTAATACACCCATGTGAAATAGCATGCAGAGTCTTGGAACGGAACAACCTACTCACTTTATTATTAAGCTTTCTAACAGAATGATTTAAAGCAGGAACCGAAATAGCCCCCCGCCACACTTTTCGTGGGATCATATGGGACCATGCAATTGTGCACCCTGGAACTCTCCTCGCTAACCAACTTACAGTGGAAAGCATCGCCTCAAGGAGAAGTCGTCTACCAGTGGTGACCAAATCATTACCCCCAAGATGTACTATGACTACAGACCGCGGTGACCTCGTCCGCCCTAGCAAACCCTCAAAAAATGATTGAAACTGGTCAATACAGAGACCGCCTCTTCCGTAGAAGGACACACTGTACCCGTATTCCCCAGCTACGTGAATCATATCACCTGCCTTGAATACGTCTGCGGCACGTCTCACGTATGAGTGGCCCACGACCCACACCTCCTTTTTCACAGCCGGTGATGTCTGACCGCTGGCCCGGTGTTGGGTCGACTGCAAAGTCCGCCCCGCCTCGTAGGCTTGCGTAACTGAAAACCAAACAAAAACAAGAAGCGTGAGTACATTGTTACAGCTTCACAACATGTGCAAACGCACATACCTTTTATAACAGTTGGAGGACCAACGCCCCACCCGTTTAACTTGTTCCACATCCAGACCCCTGGCTGTAGCTTCTGTAGCAGCCCCTATCCGAAAGGAATGGGTCCCAAACTCGCCCGGGTTCAAGCCCGCAGCGGCAATCGACATCGCAAGCACCCGCTGAAACTGAAACTTTGTCAGTGGGGTGGCGTCAGCGTGTCTCAACAAGGTCCCCCCCCATGATGCCACCCTACGTGTTAAATAATCTTCTAGACACCTTACCGGGCACATGGAGGACCCGGGAATCCTGCGTATGATTATGCAGTCACCCATCCCACTTTGATCCGTTTTGGACCTGACAAACGAGACCGTCATCGTCTCCCCTCTGATCTGGACGTGCTCCAGGCACAATCCTCCTGTCACATCCTGCTTGTTCCTCGCCACTAGTTCGCTTACCCGCATAGCCCCATGGAATGCCAGCGTAAAAGCGGCTCGGAATAACACCGTCTCAAACTGAGATGAACACGTAGCAGGGAGTCTGGATAGCAACTGGGCCAGCCTATCTAAACCTATCGGGCGCCTTTCATCTACTCTGCGACCCTCAAGGCGTTGCCACCCTCGTAGCGCTTTCTGTACAACGAAAGACGCTGTTGGGTCAAGGATCCCGTGGGCCCTAGCAACAAAGGAAATGGCAGCCCGATGCCTCTGAGCCGTGGCCACCGATTTCCCGACCCGATGTAAGGACATCAGAAAATTCACCACCCACTCTTCCTGGCCCCAAAGCTCCTCTCTATCAGTCCCCAAAAAGGCCAAATAGGACCGGAACGCCCCTTCATATGCCTTCCTCGTCCTGGGTGCTAAACTCTCTCCCACGAGGTTACGAAGTTCGGGGCACCGAGAGACCAGAGAGCTTCGGGAAAGGGTGCCGGCTCCGGGTCCGCTGTGGGAAGAAAACCCCAGAAAGCCTGCATACGAAAACGAGACAGTGCATCAGCTGCCTGGTTCATTACCCCTGGGGCATGTCTTGCTTTGAATAACACATTCAATTGCATACACAGTAAAACAATCTCTTTGAGTAGTCTCAAAATCCACTTGCATCGTGCTGCCTGGCTATTGATACACTCGACCACGGTCATATTGTCAGACCAGAATACCACAGAGTGATCCCTGAACCCTTCGGGCCAAGTTTTCAGGGCTACTAAAATGGGGAAAAGTTCCAGGAAAGCAATGTTACTTGTCAGCCCACTGTCATGCCACCATGTCGGCCACTTTTGTGCAGACCATCTTGTGCCGAAGATGGCACCAAAACCTATACTCCCTGCCGAATCCGTCCACAGCCCCAGCTCATCAGAGGACACGGCCGGTTTATTCCAGACGACTCGACCATTAAAATCCGCCAGGAATGCCAACCAAATGCGCATGTCCTGGCGGACCTCAGCCGAGAGCCTCGTGCGATGATGGCCCTCCTTCAGGCCGACCATGGTTTGAGCAATCGAACGAGAAAAGGGGCGGGCCATTGGTATAACCCTCAGGGCAAAATTCAACTGGCCAACTAGCTGCTGTAACTGATGCAGCTTAACCTTGGATCCATTTATACATATTTGCAGGGATGTCCTGAACTTTGACACTTTTTCGGCAGGTAAACGAAAACACCCTTCCTCGGAATCCAACTCGATCCCCAAAAACTCGAGGCAAGTGGAAGGCCCCACAGTCTTACCTGGTGCCAATGGCACGCCAAACTGATTCATTAAAACACAAAATTGAGCCAAAGCCTGCCCACATTCCGGATCCCCGGCCGCCCCCAGGAACAAAAAATCATCAAGGTAATGCATCACATTTTGGAAACCCGTCTTCCTTGTGAAGACCCATTGTAGGAAAGTACTGAATTTTTCGAAATAGGCACAAGATATAGAGCACCCCATCGGCATACACCTATCCATGTAATAATGACCCTGAAACATGAAACCTAGGAGACGCTGATCGTCTGGATGTACCGGGAGCAACCGGAACGCTGACTCGATATCAGATTTTGCCATCAGCGCCCCGGGCCCCAGGCGATTCAAAATGGCTACGGCCTCATCGAAGGATGCGTACCGCACCGAACACACTTCCGGGTCTATCGCTTCGTTTACGGAAAGACCACGTGGGGCTGACAAATTGTGTATCAGCCGAAACTCACCCGGGTCCTTCTTTGGGACCACACCTAAGGGAGAACAAACAAAGTTAAGAACCGGTGGTACACTAAACGGACCGGCGACTCGACCTCGAGTCACCTCTTTCCTGATCTTATCCTGTACCACAGTCGTATGCTGAAAGACCGATAGCTGATTTTTACATTTCGTTGCACCTTGAAAGTCCCCCACTGGGATGCGGAAACCATAAGAAAACCCGTTCCGCAACACCCCAGCAGAAGTACGATCCGGGTATTCGCTGAGCCAAGGAATCATCGCCAAGGTATCAATCGGGGTAGGCAAAGGCGCCCCTCGGACTATATTAGACCTGTTTGGCGCCTCCTCTACCCCCGTTATCACCCGTTTTGGCTCTGCACGTGGACTCAGGATGGGATGATTGCCCACACCCACTACATTCGTGCCTAAATTTGCACGATCCCTGGGGCCTGGTACATTTTCCCCTGTTGAAGTTCCAACAAACCCCCCTTTTTCCTGTATTTCCGGCAGGCCTCGAGTAATTGTCGGTACCTGTACCTGATCGAAAGGGCGTCCCCGCATACTGGCGGCAGGATTCGCCAATGTTACTTCCCACCAATGGCACTTTCAACATACCAGTCTCCTTCATTTTATCCCAAGACACAGAATCATAACAATCCCAAGTTAAGCTTTTATCATGTTCTTTAGCCTTTCTAAACAGATTATCATAGCAGAACCAATGGTTACCCTCATGTGACACCGAGTACCCCATGATTCGAGACTGATAAATCTGCAATTCTTGCAGCAGATCGGGCCTTCGTTCCCCCAAGATCGATGTAAAGACCCCCCACGCTTTGCCCCAATTGCCAATATTTTCGTTCACCTTAAAGGCGGCCATTTTTCCACGCCAAACACTCGGATGCATGAGATCCTTCTGGCCCTTAACATGCTCCATTTCATAGTGATCAGTAAGCAACGAGAAAATGTTTACATATTCTCCCGCCCATATCTTCTCCTTAATAGCCAAGGGAACATGCTGACCCACCCTCTCCCTACGAGAAGGTGCTGACTCATCCCTTGCAATCGGCAATGGCCGCTTACCTGAACCGGACGGCGTCTCTGCGACCGAACCTGTCCCCTGCGGCTTCTCTACTACCGCAGCCGGTGTGGATACCCTCGCTGCTTCCCGTGACTCACGCAGTTGCTTCATCAGCACCTGCGCGTCGACAGCCGTGGCGCCCTCACTATCCTTACCCAACCACGCTGCTAGTTGTGCTGCCAGCTCAGGCGGCATATCGTCCCCGGACACGGGGTGACCACAACGGGAATCGGATTCCCTCCCTCCGGCACGGGGGTGGGTGCCTCTAGCGGGGCACTAGGGCCCGGGATGTCTTCCACAGCTCTCCCTCGCCTGGGCCTCTTGTTTTTCCCTCCCGGGGCTGCTCCCGCCAAAGGACGTTTCGATCCACCGTCCTCGTTTTCATCCATTCGCCTCTTTAACTCAGTCATCTCTTTCATAAGAACGCGCAGCATCTGGTCAGTAGTCATGCGCTTTCCCGCCTTCTTCGGCATTCTCCAACAGAGTATCTGGAAAACAAACAAGAAAGATTACAACGTTCAAAATTGGCTCTTCGTTCCGTCTCGAGCTCACGTGCAGCGAGGAGGTGCAGCTTCAGAGCACAGGAACAAGAGGATGCCTTCGGATCTTGCTTCTCCTTTTATCCGTCTTCAGGGCGGGCGTAAACCCGCCCCTGCCTGCCCCTAGGGCGTGGCCAGCCGCGTCAGTGTCTAGGCCAACCCACTCTAGGGCGGGAAAAGGCGCGCCCCGGCTACGCCGCTTCGGGCATACCAGCCGAGACGCGCCTCCCGCCCAAGATGGCTTCCCGGGGGGATCGTGGTACTCCGCCATACGTTCGGGGGGACCGAGTGGTCGCCCCTTTCCATATTGTGTGTCATTTTAACCTCTTGGGGCTGTTTGTAACTATAGAGTGTGCTCGCTTATAGATCATATTAAATGTGTTGAATTGGTGCATCGTTTGGAGTCTGTAAAGGGACTTAGTGTGTGAATCAATATACATCAAGTTATCGTTTGGAGTCTGTAAAGGGATTTAGTGTGTGAATCAATATACATCAAGTTATGCAGTACATAAGAACATCATGAAAACCTTACATCTAGTTACTTATGAATTTCTCTGTAGTGATATCACTGGTTTCATTTAAAAATCACATTGCCCTGATCACAAAACATAATTGTTTTTTAGTATGTGAGTTACTCAGGTGTTAGGTGTATGTAAAAATGTCTCTCTATTGGTTATTCTGTTATGATTGTTCCTACAGATAACACGCTAAATCGTACTTGTCATTAAGACCAGTGGGTATCATGGTGTTTAGATATCTTATCCAAAAGAGTTCACGCTGTAATAATTTCTGATGGTTGTTCACACCTTGTTTCAGTGGTACTTGTTCTAGAATTTGAAATCTTATTTGGGATATGCTGTGTTTCTCTGAAATCCAATGTTGTACCAGTGGCGAAGTCAAGGTGTTATTCCGGATTCGGCTTTTATGTTCTGTTATTCGCACTTTTATTTTTCTCTCAGTCTTGCCTATGTACATCCTTCCACATGGGCACTTGATTCCGTAAACCACGTTTTGCGTGTTGCAATCACTTGTGTGTCTCAAACGTATGTGCTTACCTGTTGTTGGGTGAACACATGTGTCTCCTATTATTGCATTGTTGCAATTAGTGCAGTTATGACATCGAATTATCCCTCTGTGGGTGGAGGTTTCCTCAGGTTGATGTTTAAGTTTCAATTTCTCTTTTAAATTCATTCCTCGAGTGTATGCATGCAATGGCAATTCCTTGAACAATCCTTTGAAATCCGGTTCCAAGGATAGTAACTCCCATCTTTTATTGATAATGTTTTTGATCCTGTTTGATTGGGTAGTATATTTTGTTACAAATACCATCCTATCTTGTTGTTTCCTCGGTCTCGGTTGTAACAATGTCATTCTGTCCATTGTGGATACTTTTGCTATCTGCTCTTGTAGTATATCTCTAGGATATCCTCTTTCTTCATATCTCTGAACTTGTCTTTGGACTGTAGTCTCATATGTCTGCACGTTTGAACATATTTGTTTGATGCGGATGAACTGGGATAGTGGTAAATTTTTGATCAGGCTCCTCGGGTGGAAGCTCATGTAATTGAGGGCACTATTTCGATCCGTGGGTTTTGTGTACAGTTCAGTATTGAATCCATTATCCCTTTTGGTGATTCTGACGTCAAGAAAATCTATTGTTTCGTTGCTTATTTTATGAGTGAATTGTATCCTGGTCTCCACCTGGTTAAGGGTTCTTATTACTTGTTCTAGTTTTGCCTGTGTGTCATCCCAAATTAGAAAAATGTCATCTATGAAACGACAATAGAACTTTACATGTGACCATTCACTCCAACTCATCATGGTTTGCGACTCAAATTGAGCCATGAAGGTGTTAGCGTATGCTGGGGCCCCAGCAAAGCCCATGGATGTTCCAGTCAATTGAGCAAAAAATGTATCCCTCCAAATAAAATAACTGTTGTGAAGGCAAAATTTCACTAATTGCATCAATAGCATCTTTTTGTCAGTCGATATGTCTTCCAGTTTTAACAATGCCCACTCAACTGCTTCAAGTCCTGCTGCATGTGGTATTGATGTGTAGAGTGCGACCACATCTATTGTGCACAGTATCCAATGTTCTTGGTACCCTTCCTCTATCCAAGCTAATTTGTTCAAGAAGTCTGTTGTATCTCTGATGTATGAGCCCCATTGTTGAACAAATTTTTGTAAATAGTGATCAATATATTGGCCAATGGGATCAAATATAGATCCACATCCTGACACTATTGGTCTGAAGGGTGGGTTAGTCGGGTGCTTGTGAATCTTTGGGATCATATATATCCGTGGTCTTCTCGGATTGCTAGCTGTTAGAAACGCTATTGTGTCTTCATCCACTATTTCATTGGTTCTGGCTGTTTGCAATATGCCTTGTAGCATCCTTTGAAGAGCTGGTGTTGGATCAGCGGTCAATTGTAAATATGTGTCTTGGTCTAAGACATGTTCATTAACTTTATACTCATAATACTGGGTGTCCATTAGTACTAATGCTCCCCCCTTGTCAGCAGGTTGTATGGTTAATTTTGCGTCTTTGGCCAAATTGTTGATGATGTGTTGTTCTTCTTTAGTCAAGTTATTATGTCTTCTCCTCTTGTAATCCAATGTCTTCAAATCATTTTTCACCATGATTTCAAAGGTGTCCAGCATTTTATGCGAAATTGGTGCTTGAAAAGTGCTTTTCGGCTTGAATTGTTTGCCTGTGTGTTCCATCCGGACATCACTTGATTCTACTATATTCCCAAAATAATGTTTTAGTTTCAGTGATCTCATGAACCTGAAGAAAGCTCCTTCTGTTTTCAATTCATTCGCTGGAGTGGTAGGCACAAATGTTAGACCTTTATTTAGTGTTGTTATTTGTTGTTTAGACAACGTTGTAGATGAAATATTTATTATTAGACTACTGTCCGTCCACTTCGTAGAGCTTTGCCTGCCACTTCCTCTCCTTGTTTTGCGCTTGTTGTTAATAGTGCGGTTTGCATCGTAGGCGGTTGACCTTGATCCTGGTCCTGTAACAAAAAAGCTGTTTGTCTGCTTGTTGTGGCATGTTGACTACTTTCGGTTGATAATATGACTCCTTCTTGTGTTGCTCTAACTGGTCCTCTTTGTATAGATGTTTCTTTGTCAGTGACCAGACTTTCTTCAGAAGAATGTTGGGCTGGTGATGGTCTTTTTGTGGGTACAAACTTACGGCGGGCATAGATATCAGCCCATGTATAAACCTCATTCAGTTTATAGTCTATGGTGTCGCGTTTGTACTTGCGTAGCTTCCCCTCTTGTAATTCCTTTTCGTATGAATCTAATTTAAGATTGATACCCTCAAGGCTTATTCTCCATGTATCCGCCTCCATTCTGTTTTCTAATTCTGATTTTAAGGTGTATATTTCATCTTCCAATTCCTGTATAGTTTTAGCCAATTCTTCTATAATGAGTAATATTAAGTCCAGTGAACATTTGTTTAGGATGCTATACCACTTGTCCATGAACTTCATGTTGAGGTTGAATCTGAACAGCATAGGTTTTATTGACAGTCGTAATCCCCGGGGTATGCGTTTTGCTTTATGATATTGAATGAGAGTTGATGCGTGCATCCTCTGGTTTACTTGTCTGCGTGTGATGTATTCCAGTTGTTTAAGTTGTTGGCTGATGGACCCCCCGTGAGCATCCATATTCCTAGCTTCCTTTATGAGCTTGTAAATTTGATCTGCTTCATCACTCGTATATGCCAATGTGTTCAGTCAGGACACAAAGTTCCCACCAATTCCATAGCAATACGTCTATTCTGTGGTGAACTTCTGTCTAGCCCGTGGATGCCCAACACAAGTTTATTTTATTATGTTTTAGAACTCCTAAGAGGTCCACATAAAAGGATACACAATACAAAATACTCGTTCAAATGCAAAAGACATTTACAAATTTTACCAAAATACAAGATAATCAGCACAGTATAGTTAATAAGACCATCTAATAAATATTTAAGAAACTTTAAAAAAAGTTAAAAATACAAAAACAGAACATTTCATTGGGGGGATTATATAAAGCGTGTAAGAAGGAGTTAGCAGTAAGAATGTTTAATTTCAAGCTAATTTGTCTCAGCCACTTACGCCGAAATAATCGAAGTTCAGGACATATAAAGAGAACGTGAATACAGTCCTGGGTAAACAAATTACAAAAATTACAAATTTCCGAACAACCATACCACCTAGCCATGAGATTATTTAAGGGTAGCAGATCGTGCCTCAGGAGAAGCCAGAACCGCCGTATGCCATGGGAAAGGTTAGGCGACATAGGGTTGCATATGCTTCAATACGTAAGTATCAGTAAGAGGAAAGACTCCCTTCTTTGCAAGAATGGACACCCTGTCCAACCTAAAACTGAGATCCCACGAGGCTTGTTTCAGAAGTGATTTTAACTGGCCGGCAGACAGAGTAAAAAGCGTACTCTCCTCCAATTGTAGAAGGGCAACAGCCCTTCTAAAATTCTTTACAATTAAGGAGAACTCCCTTAGGGTGCCCAGTAATTTATTCTTCATCAAGTGTCTGAGAGTCCCCACTTCCCCTCTAGCCAAACTGGCTACCCAACGCACTAATCCTGCCAAGCCCTGCACTCAACTACTACGGATGCCGAATTCAAGTCTCGGGGCTGCCACTGTGCAGGCGGTGTTAGTAGAGGCTAAAAACCTTAGAATTTTACCTTCTGCAACGTGTAAAAAACTCCATTGCCCTAGATCAATTATTTCAATTCCATACAAGAGGGATGACAGGATCTTTGCCCGAAACACCTCTAGCAAGTAAGAGAAATGTCTTCTCCCAGTGGCAGAGTATAATGCGCTCAAGCTTTTACCCTGAGACAGGGCCTTCCGTGTATTATTATCAATGTGGGCCTTGTCACTTAGGTTATCAGATATTATTTTCCCCAGGAAGACATAAGACTTTACCACCTCTAGCTTATGACCTCCTACTGACCAACCAAAGTTCTCATATTTTGATTTTTTCCTCCCTGAGATACACATAATTTTACTTTTAGCTGCGTTTATCTTCAAGTAGTGGGATTCTGCAAAAAGGTGCAGAGCGTGCAGACGATTATTTAACCCTTTGGGCGTTAAGTCCAATATAAGGATATCGTCCGCATATAGCAAACAGGAGATTGGAGTTCCCCCCACTATTGGGGCGATACCATCACAAGCAGATAAAGACTTAGGGAGATCTGAGATGTACAGGGAAAAAAGCAGAGGAGCCAAAAGACAGCCCTGCTTTAGTCCGTTAATGGTAGGAATGACTTGAGCCAACCCCCTTTCTCCTCCTTGAAGGACTTGGCACCATGTGTCTGAGTGAAGAGCCCGAACCAAATCTAACAGGAGAGGGGGCATGCCTAGGGCAGATAGCTTTCTCAACAGCAAGGGCCGATCCACTTTATCGAACGCTGTGGAGAAATCTATAAACGCCGCAAAGACTCTTCCCCCACAAACCCTTACATATTTGTCAGAGATTATCTGAAGTGCGGAAAGGTTGTCCAGGGTGCCATGTCCCTTACGAAAGCCTGTCTGTTCTAAGGGTAATATGTGACTCCTATCAACCCAATCATTAATCGAGTATAGGAGACATTTAGAGAAGACTTTACCAATTGCGTCGAGCAGAGCGATTTGGCGATAATTCTTGGGTACATTCCTATCGCCCTTCTTAAACAAAGGCACCAATATGCTCCCTTTCCAGGACAAGAGAATAGTTTTACTCATAAAGCAAAACCTAAATATAAGAAAACGAATTTTGCTCCAGGTGACTGAGTCCTGTTTCAAAACAGATACTGGGAGCTCGTCAGGCCCCATTGCGCCAGAAGGGCGCAGTTCCTTTATGGCCAGTTCGATAGTTTTTTCAGAAGGGAAATCTATTGGAAGATTACTGTCATTACAGGATCCCTCATACTCAGCCACCGGCCCATTACTGGCATATAAATTAACAATATAATTGACCCAAATTTGTTCAGATATGGGGATTGGACGGGGACTGACTCTTGTTCCACAGCCCTTCCCGATTAGAGACCAGAATAATCTTGACCGTTGACTACGGCCTCTCGCAAATTAATCCATAAAGAATCCTCTTTTTTTTTTAATCTTGACGTTACGTCTCCTTTTTAAGAGGACTATTTTGCGGTATCTTTCGGGGGATCTGGACAAATATTGTTCCCTCACCAGCTTATTTATTTCCTTATTTAGGAGGATGATCGATCTAGGGAATATGGTCTTTTTTGTGGTTAGGTTGGATTTTCTTGCTACTAAAGTGACCTCTTTCATAAAGTCCTCAAAATGTAGTAATTCAACCCCTTGCCAGTTATGTAGGACTTTTACTGTTTTTTCCAGGATGTGCTCCAGGCCCTTCATGGCTTTTGAGTTCCAAAAACATCTTCCTGTTTTATTACTAAAGTTGACCGAGTATCCATTGAGGGACCAGGGGTCAACATTATTAGGGTATATGGAGAGGGTTATAGTGATCACCTTATGGTCACTGAATACAGTCTGAGAGACCACCAGATCTCTCAGGGGATAAAAGGCGCAATGTTCAATGATTACGTAATCCAAGATCGACTCACTTTGATTGGATTTGTGCGTAAAGTTTGCTGGTGTATCGGAAGGAAGTCTTCCATTTGCTATAATACCCTCTGTTTCGGACAGTTATTCCAGGAGCAGTTTCCCTCTCTTATTTGTTCTGATTTTAACTGGAAAAAGAGCTTGTGGAATTTGGAAAGATTCCTCTTTGAACTTGTTTCTAAATAGATTCAAGCTTGAGTTCTTAACTTTGCAGTTAAGATCTCCCAATAAAATTACATGGGGGGTGGGAACTATATCCTTGATTTGTTTAATAAAAGCAAAGACTTGTTTCAATACAATATTAAAACAATCATCGGGGGGATATAAGCATTTATTATTACCATGGGGTTCATCTTTTCCACATTATCAAGACTATACAGTGTCACTGCCTGGAAAAGGTTGCTAGGATCTAAGTGGTGGGAATAATTCCACTTTATCCGATTAGAGAGCAGGCCCGCAATTCCCCGTTTAGCGTGCCCTCTCTTAGAGGGGGAAGCTCCTCCTTCCAGGACAAAATAATCCCTCCCCACAATCATTTTGTCCACACACCACGTCTCTTGAATGCAGATCACACTAGCCTTCAGGGAATAGAGATACTGCAACTTTTCGGGACTGGTATTAATTCCAGCAGCGTTCCAAGAGAGAATTTCTAAGCTGCAGCTAAAGATGAGAAAATAATTTCGGGTTGTCAGTTGATTTACTTGATAGAGCACCAGGCAACCAATTCCATTGCTGACTGTCCTCTGCTTTATTACTATTTGTGGATAAAAAGGGAGGAGTTACATGTGTCACTAGCCGTTTAGATTTAGAAATGCATATTTTTAAGTCCTCAAAAATGATAGGAGGACAGGCTTGTCTCGAGCCCAGAGACCTCCTATCTGAGGAGCCGTCTCTGCAATTGGAGAGAAGAGGCATTACGTCAATCCCACGACTCTGAAAGCTCTCAGACTGCTTCAGAATGAGGTTCACAATAAGTTTGGAGTAGAACCTTACCCTGATGCACGAACCAGCCTCAACTCTCAAAATAGAGACCAAATCTATATCATTAGATTGGATTAACTTCAAACTCTCCATCTCTTTGAAGCATTTAAGAAGCAAAGTTCTATTCAGTATTAAGTCAGGCTCAAAGAGAGGGAGGAAGTCTAACGTCACCCTGTCTATACTTTCCTCTGAGAGATTTACCAAGGTTTTTTTAGAGCATACTGCACCTTCTACCGAGGCATAAAAAGAAGGAGCCGTTGGATTAAGGGCAGATGCTACGATAGGAGCAGGTTTTATCATCTTCACTATCGGAATAAGATTCATTGACCTCCCCAAACCTATATTAAAACTTCCTGAATTAGGATTCGTACAACTGGAGATGATGTCATTGTACTCTAAGGGGGGAACTGGAACGTCGTCTATTTGCGTATTTGAACCCTGCCTCCGATTTCCATCTTCAATCGCAGCAGTAATGGGCAGAGAGTTATTTTCATCACTCTTAATATGCGAGTCTTGAAAATCCCCAAAAATTATTTGTCTCTGCCTCTTTTTTCTATATCTGCGGATAGGTTTCATCTTTTTTCCTCTAATCCTTTTAGGCTTTTCCATTTTTACTTTTTCCCCCTTCTCCTTAGTCTCTTGGACAAAAATAGGGAAGAGCTCTTTATCAGGTTTTAAATCAGCTACTTCACCAGTTTCCTCTACAACTTCAAGATCAGAGTCCACAATACAATTATAAGCAGAAGATTTAGGGGCTGAAAGTAGCTCGTTTCTAATGGAAACAGCCGGGGCATTCTGGGCTGAATTATGAAGGGGGTCCAAGGGCTTGGTTCCTGGAGAAATATCAGTACAGGATTTAGGCCCTTGCAAACCAACATGAGGATCTAAACAGGGTACCTTTTCCAAAGGCAGTCTTTGGGAGGGATTTCACGCCGGCTGAGCCTACCTCCTGTTTGCAGAGGCTCCGCTGAGGCGAGCTGCTTGTGAACTGTGGCTGAGGGACGGCCGGGCTTTGCTCCGCCGCTGGAGCGCTTCTCTCTGCACTTCCGGCTGGCCGGGCTTGGCTCCGCCGGTCGGGAAACCGCAAACTACATCCCTCAGCAGCCCTGTGGCCAGGACGCCTCCCCCATCATCACCGTGCAGCGCCAGGAGGCGCATAAAGTAACACCCACTGGCGAGGACTGGGTGGCAGTCTTTGGGAGGGATTTCACGCCAGCCGAGCCTAACTCCTGTTTGCAGAGGCTCCGCTGAGGCGTGCTGCTCGTGAACTGTGGCTGTGGGACGGCCGGGCTTTGCTCCGCCGCTGGAGCGCTTCTCTCTGCACTTCCGGCAGGCCGGGCTTGGCTCTGCCGGTCGGGAGACCGCAAATTAAAGCCCCCAGCAGCCCTGTGGCCAGGACGCCTCCCCCATCATCACCGCGCAGCGCCAGGAGGCGCATAAAGTAACACCCACTGGCGAGGACCGGGTGGCAGTCTTTGGGAGGGATTTCACGCCGGCTGAGCCTACCTCCTGTTTGCAGAGGCTCCGCGGAGGCGTGCTGCTCGTGAACTGTGGCTGTGGGACGGCCGGGCTTTGCTCCGCCGCTGCAGCACTTCTCTCTGCACTTCCGGCTGGCCGGGCTTGGCTTCGCCAGTCGGGAGACCGCAAACTACAGCCCCTAGCAGCCCTGTGGCCAGGACGCCTCCCCCATCATCACTGCGCAGCGCCCGGAGGCGCATAAAGTAACACCCACTGGCGAGGACCGGGTGGCAGTCTTTGGGAGGTATTTCACGCCGGCCGAGCCTAACTCCTGTTTGCAGAGGCTCCGCTGAGGTGTGCTGCTCGTGAACTGTGGCTGTGGGACGGCCGGGCTTTGCTCCGCCGCTGCAGCGCTTCTCTCTGCATTTCCGGCTGGCCGGGCTTGGCTCCGCCGGTCGGGAGACCGCAAACTACAGCCCCCAGCAGCCCTGTGGCCAGGACACCTCCCCCATCATCACCGCGCAGCGCCAGGAGGCGCATAAAGTAACACCCACTTCCTCGTCCCGCGAGGACGCGCACGGGACGCGCCGGGCTAAGCCCGGGCAAAGGGCGGGCCCTCTGAGGCCCTCAGAGACCGCAGGAGACTGGGCTGGGCCACCCCTCCTGACTATATTATCACCTCAACCAAGGTAATCCCCTCTCGTGTTTGAGTATAAAGAGGAGTAGTTTGTACACGCCCTTATGGAGGGTAAAAGTAAAAGTCGAGCGGTGGTAAAAAAAAACCCTATGCATACACGTTCTGCTACTAGAAAACAAACATTGGCAACAACTCCTTTACCTACTCTAACCGCAATCGATAGAATGCTGCAGCAGACAATTGGGGTTGTTGTTAACGCGATTGAAAATACGGAAAGAAGACTATCTTTACCAGCTAGTATGTGTTTAATAACTCAATCGCCAAAAGTAGTCAGTCAACCTGTCAACATCACAAATGAAACAACGTTATCACATGATTCTCTTTTACTACAATCTTTTGCAGGCCTGCCAAGAAATGATCAAAATAAACTTGTTGTACCACAACCTTTAGAACCTACTGTGTTCAATGTGAGGGAGAGCAGATTGTCAATAACGCCTAATTTAACAACAAGTGTTATACCGCAACCAACAACCCTGAATGATGTGTCTAACAATATAGGGGAATTAGATGGCTGTGACATTAATAGTGTTATCCCTATTGCAGAAACAAGTGACACTAGTTTGCTAAGTAGTGACATCGATTATGGGTCTACCCGGCCTAAAAGGAAATCTACTCACAGTAGGAAAAGGTTGATAATCAGCAAGCAGGGTAAGACATATAGACGCAGAAGGAAGAGAGTAGTACAAACCCCAATAGACTGTGAGTGGAAGGGTGAGTTACATCAAAATAGTGGAAATACACACATAAAGGAAACACTAAGTCCAACCAGTATCGAGGGACTAGCGCAATACTTAGAGAAAACGATAAAATCCTATATTGCACCAGTAACAGAAATTCTAGAATCCCTAAGTAAAAAAGTTGAGAACTTGGAAAAACTGGGTATAGCTAACTTGGATGTTCTAGAACATATGGATACGCAAGCAAGGTCTCCTACAACTAATGTACCAACTGGGAGACCGAGTAAAAATACACCAAGCATAGCAACTAGAGTTCCGACTGTGCCCACTACGGCAGTGAATTTGGTAGCAACCTCAAGTGGAAGGAATAGGTTAGCGAACACCTTCCCAAATATGACAACTGGACAGAAAGCCGCTGGGGGACAAAGGGATATAGGTGACCATGCTCATAACAATAAGAACTTGCCAGCCCATAGGTGCCACACTAACAATATCATCCCAGCCACAATTAATTTACCACCGGAAAGCAGACCATATGTAGCAATCCTCGCAAATGTCCCCATATTACAGCCTGCCCAATTTGAAAATCAGGAAACCCTAAAAAATAAAACCCTGCACTGGCTAGTGAAAAACTGTGGTTACCCAATACGAGGGGCTAGCCAGATTATTTCCACGCAGAGGGTAGGATGGGTGGGACCAAACAAAAAGGAGATAAATGGGGAATGCATAGTTATAAATTACAGGACTACTGAATGGGCGAGAGATTCGATTTTAAATGCCCCTATACCATCTGACCATGAATACAACACCACGTTGTTCCCACTTGATTATTTTTATAGGAATCAGTCAGGAAGACAAATTACAACGCACTCTTTTCAGCATCCTAGAGTCATACACACCAACCATTCTAGTGTTCCCTCCATCCCTCCTTCACTGTTTAATACATATGATAACTTTACTGTCCCGATTTACAACAGATTCCAGGTGTTCAACTCATTAGAGGAGAATGATTGACTGAACGTATCATCTATGGTCCCCTACCCTGAAACTGTTGCGTCTGGCGATATAGTGGTCATGGAAAAAGAGTTGGAGGGTCAAAGCTGTGTAGAAGTTATAACTGAGTTAAACATAATCCTGACTGGTAATGAACAATGTAAAGATAATGATGCAATTGCGACAAATGTAAATGTATCTGTAGATACCAATATGTTAGCGAGTACAGAAACATTGTCACTGACCAACCATCCTGAGGCTATGTGAGGCAACCCTGTGGATTCCCTTATAATCACCACTTGGAACATAGCAAGAATTGCCGCTAAATTAAGCACTCCATTTTGGGACAATTTTATTACACAGGGCTATGACATAATATGTCTGCAAGAGACGTGGCACAGAGAACAAATAATAGTTGATGGTTAGACTTCTTATAGTGTGGCTGCAGTAGCATCTAAGGCCGGCAGAGCAAAGGGTGGTCTACTGATTTTGGTTTCCACTAAATTAACAGAATTTAATGTTGGGGGATATGTGGAGGTGGTGAGCACGCATCAGTCTTGCGATTAACACATAGTAAAGGTAGGGATCTAGCTATTGTGAATTTTTATAATAACATTGTGGGGCCCAATCGGGGTAAGATTGTTCTGGATGTTGAGTGTGCAATGGAAGAAGTAATCGCACGTTCAAACAAAGGTACTGTAATACTCTGGGTAGGAGATTTTAATATCAAAGCATGTAGTCACGCCCAGAAGGGGATTTGTGGACATCGGGAAGAGTACCCGGGTGGTGATAATATTATTTTTAATCATTTCCCACACAGTAACTATGGTAGCGCACTGAACAATCTGGTAGCTAAATTAAACCTGGAGCTACTAGATTATACAAAGAATAAAAATAACGAAAAGTGCCCTACATTTAGAGGGAGAGACGCCCACTCTAATATTGATCATATTTTGGTGTCCAACGGCACTGTTTACTCCAACGTCTGGGTAATAGAGCAGCCTGTGAGCGACCATAATAGTATATCAGTGGAACTAATGGGCTAGGGCCCAAAAACAACTGTGTACGGCAGGCCTGTCCAAGGGATCACGGCCGAGAGACCGAATGGCATGAGGATCAAATGGACTAAAATAGATCCCAATAAATTGATGAAGGATACTATCAGTAAATGTAGTAGAGAGGTCGACTATTGCCTAGCACCGAATGTGACCGCGTCCACTTTACTCTCTAACTTTTTAAAAATAACGAGTACTGTTGAGAACTCGTTGGCTGCAAGAAATAGAAAGCCCAGGAGAAATAAAACTGCGTGGTTTGATAAACATTGTGCCCAGACTTTAAAAAAGTTAAAAATAGCCCTTGATGACAAACCCAGAGACCAAAAAAGAGTTAGAGAAGAACGAATTAACTATAAGTCTGCTTTGGCATCTAGGAAAAAAGAGTTGCAAAATGATGCTTGGTACAAACTGGATATGGCTGCTGAGACAAAAGATCACAAACTATTCTGGGAAATGGTCCTTTCCTAAAGAATGACAATATTCCCGAAGTCAGTTCTCATGTCAGTTGCCACGCATGGATTGTTCATTTCTCTGAAATTTTTAACTCTGATTTTAACTCAGATGGGTCTATTTTTAATACAGATATAGTATTATGCGCTAAATGGCGGAAAATGCAGTTATTTTTAACTTTGGATGAAGTAACGGAGGCAATTAAAAATAGTAAGGGGGGCAAAGCACCTGGGCCTGATGGGGTACCCATGGATTTTTATAAACATGAAATATCTCTATGGGCTCCAATTTTAACACGCTATTTTAATGCAGCCGTGGAAGATAGTTTACCACTGACATGGGGTCAGTCCATTATTGTACCCCTCTATAAAAAAGGATCTAGGTCCGAAGCTCGAAATTACCGTCCCATCTCACTTTTGGACTCGACAGTTAAAATCCTTAGTCGAGTCCTATTAGTGAGATTGGAAGCCTGGGTTGAGGAAAAGGACATTTTATCCCCAGTGCAGTATGGGTTTAACAGGGGGATGGGTACAATGGAGCAGTGCGTGAACCTGGAACTCATAGTCGGTAAGTATACCAAAGCAAAAGTAGGTAATCTTTTCCTGTGCTTTGCCGACTTGAGTTCAGCATTGGATCTGGTGGAACACGCACTGCTCTGGCCCATTTTGCTGGCGATGGGTGCCCCTGTCGAAATCATCCATCTGCTTGCTCGACTATACAATAATTTGTCCAGCAAAGTTAGATTTGGAACAGATGGAGAATGCACCCCTTTTTTTAAAATCAGGAGAGGTATCCGACGAGGATGTGTACTTGCCCCTCTATTGTTTTCTCTTTTTATAAATCAGGTTGATCAAATTTTAAAACAGACTAAGGCAGATGCACCTATCATTAATGGTAATCCGATCCCAATCCTCTTATATGCGGATGACGCGGTCCTCCTTTCTAGGACTCATAACGGACTGCAACATCTATTTAACCAGTTCCACGTATTTACTGAAAGTAGGAAGTTAAAAATTAACAAAGGGAAGACGGTTACAATGATATGTGGCAAGAAACCAAGAAAATGCAAGCTAATTTGTTTTAGAAAAGGAGAAATTAGAATCTGTCAATAGTTTCTGTTATTTAGGTATTCATTTTTCAGGTGATGGGAGATCGGTCAACGAACAGAAAAGTGTTATTTTTAAAATGGTCAGGAATACAAGTTGTATTTTTATATTTGCTGCTAAACTAGGGGGTCGGAGAATTCATGAAATGTTATCCATATTTAATGCAAGATGTATATCTTCAGCCATATATGGGGCCGGGGTTTGGGGACATGATGCCCAGAGTGCTAACCTGATACAGCGCGAGGAGAATGTGTTTTTAAAACGATTAATTTGTGCCCCAGCTACGGCTTCAACCGAGATAATACATAGGGAACTTAATATAAATTACGTCAATGATTTAATTGTTCTACGTCCTCTGTCCCTATGGCGCTCAATTTGGGCAAAGGAGGAGACAAAGTTTACTCAGGATGTCATTACTGATTGTATTAAACTTGATTGCCGATCAAATATCCCCTGGTTAAGCCATATACAACATTGGTATAAGACACTGTATGGTTTAAACATTTTTAAAGATCAAATAACAGGGTCTACATTGTCGAAGCGGGAGTTCAAAGTCTCACTTCTTAAATATACAGCTGGGATTAGAATGGAAAAATATGCAAAACAAAGTACGTTTAAACTCTACTTGGAATATAATATTAATGAAGGCTTCCAAACTTATTTTTCTGTTGTTAGTATTAATTCCCATCGTTTTGTACTGACCCGTCTCCGGTTGTGAATTATGCATCACTTAGTGGCCTTTCCCATGGTAAAGAAACCCGGCACCTGTCCCTGTCCCTGTGATGACAAATCAAAACAGAGCACCTGTCACTTTATGCTATCCTGTAGTTTTTATACTTCTTTTAGAAAATTTTACTTGAAACCCATCTTTTTGAAATATAACACGCGTGGTATACAAACAGCGATGCAACTGATGTTTAATTTAGAGACCCCAGATGTATGTTTCCATGTGGCCACTTATATTTTAAAATGTATTTCTGTAAGAAAATCAATTACCGTATGAATTCATCCAATGATGCTTTTATTATTTATACTACCTATAGTTAGTTGAATATAGTAAGTCAGACGTTTAAGTATTCGGATTTGTGCTGCTAAATGCATATTGCACTTTGGGAAGGATGGTATTGACATCCCGCACTTTATTATGCTAATTTGCACATATGTTAATGCTGTACAATTGCTTCTACTGTATATTGTGCACTGAAAGAATGACAGAGCGCTTGCATTTTATCTTTTTGACATAGCTAGACTTTTTAAGTATTTGGTTTTGTACTGCTAAATGCATATTGCACTTTAGGAAGGATGGTATTGACACTCAGCACTTTATTATGCCAATTTGCACATATATTAAAGTCGGACAAATGCTGCTATTGTATATTGTACATAGGAGAAAAAACTGTATAATGCTTTGCGCTTTACTTTGATATATTTTGTACATATATCAGTGGAAGTATACCCTAAATTTTAACTGTGCATTTGCAAGGATGACATAATCTTTTATTGGAATTTAAAACTGTTAAACATGCATAGACATCAGAAGATAAGTGTACGTGCATTAGTAGAAATTTGCTCCATTGCAATTTATACACCTTGAGGATGATATAATTGATTTGTACCTTAATATTGTTGAATTTTGTACATGCATTATGAATGAATGAATGAATTATATCTTATAACACGCTAACTTAGCCCAATGGGCGTCAAGGCGCCTAAATCAAATAAAGAAACTAGCCAGGTCAGACAGCAGTATCTCATTGGTAGGCTCTGATGAAGTACCAGGTTTTGAGGTCTTTTTTAAACAGGTTGATGGAGGGTAAGGTTTTGATCTCCATCGGGAAAGAATTCTAGAGCTGAGGAGCGGCGACAGAAAAAGCTCTCGCTCCCCATCTGGTCAACCTAGCGCAGGGCACTACCAGTTGATGTAACCCGGCCGATCGTAGGCATCTTGTGGGTACATAGCGGGTGAGCAGGGTACCAAGTGCGTCTACAGGGCCAGCCGCAAGTGCTCTATATGTGAGACATAGGAGCTTAAAGGAGATTCTAAACTGGACAGGGAGCCAGTGAAGATTTCTCCTAGCAATGGTGGCAGATGATGCTATGGGAAGGGCCAGAACGAAGCGCGCTGCGGCGTTCTGTACAGTTTGCAATCGATGGATAAGGCCCTTGTTGGACTCCACATAGAGAGAGTTACAATAATCAAGCCTGGAGCCAACAAGAGCAATTGCAATCTGTTTGCGCGCCTGGAAGGAGAGATAGTGAAGAATTCTTTTTAAGATCTTAATAACGCCCCAGCAAGTGGCCACGGTCCTATTCACTTGGAGCGTCATGGAGAGTGAAGTGTCAAAAATGACGCCGAGGTTTCTGGCCGAGTGGGAGGGAGTGGGGCAGGTGCAAAGAGATGAAGGCCACCACTCGCTCGGCCACATGTGTTGGTCTTTACCAAAGACCAAGACCTCTGTCTTGTCGCCATTCAGCTTTAGGGAGTAGAGGATCATCCACTCCGCCACACGCTGCATGCATGACCTAAAGCTGAATGCGGATGTACTGACAGAGTGGGCCAGTGACACCATGATCTGGGTGTCGTCGGCGTAAGACACCACCTCCATCCCCTGCGATCTTACTAGTCTAGCAAGGGGGGCCACATAGATGTTAAATAGGGTCGGACTAAGGACCGACCCCTGTGGCACCCCACACTGCAATGACTTGGCAGGGAAGAGGAAATCTCCGAGCATGACTCTCTGTTCTCTGTCATGGAGAAAGGAGTTAAGAAGACTCAGGGCCGGTCCAGTAACCCCTGCCTCCCTGAGCCGAGATGTTAAAATGTCGGGAGACAGAGTATCGAACGCAGCCGTGAGGTCTAATAGGACCAGTACCACAACAGTGAGAGCGGATTCAGTGCTATGATGTTTTCTGAATCCGTGCTGCGAGCTATCAAGATACTCACTAGACTCAAGAAAGGTGGAAAGATGTGTATTAAGGTGCGCTTCTAACATCTTTGCCGGGGCTGGAAGTAAAGAGATCGGCCTAAAATTCTTAAGGAGGCCCGGGTCCAGAGACGTTTTTTTAAGGAGAGGCTTCACTATAGCCTTCTTCCACACCGGCGGAAAAGAACCCTGGACAATAGCCCCGTTCATGATTTCGAGCAGGGGTGGAAGAATGCTATTTCTACACTCCTTTAATTTTTTTAGCGGTACAGGATCCATTGGGGAGGAGCATTTGGTCCAGTCTAGCAGCAGATTAAGTCCTTCCAGTGAGAGTGTTGGAAATTGGGTGAAGGATTCAGAGGAGCCTTCAATCAGAGTATCAAGGTTGGCTATAGTGAGAGGAACATCATCGTCCACGGAGTGTCGTTGAGCTTCTAAAGAAGTGTGGATATCCGTGATTTTACTATAAAAGAAATCCGAAATGTTATTGCAAAGATCTTGTGAGCTCACCACTGGATCAGATGAAGTTAGAGAACTTGTAAGATTGGAGAAGTACTCCTGCTTTTCCATGATCACTCTCTGTTTGTATTCCCGCAAAGCGGACTTGTGTTCCTCCCGGTCCTTCATATCCCAAGATTTCCTCAAACTTCTCTCCTTACTCCTACAGCTCTGCCTCAAAAGTCTCAGATGTTCAGAGAACCAAGGAGCAGTGGGTTTCTGTCTCGCCACATAGCGGAGAGAGGCAGGGGCAAGCTTCTCAACTGCAGTAGTGATGGAATCAGCAAGTTCTTGAGCTGCCTCGCCCGCCTTCCTTAAGGAGAAGGGCTCTGTGGTCCGAACGTAGGGGGCAAGAGCTTCATCGGTGATGTTTCTATAATTTCTCCTGAGAGCATATGTGGTGGCGACCTGATTAGCCGTGGCTGAGGCGGGGAGAACAAGTTCTAGCGGCACTGCCAGATGGTCTGACCAGACCAACGGTAAAGGGGGGCCAGTAGATAATCTTGAGTCACTGGAAAATACCCCGTCCAGAATATGGCCAGCCTTATGTGTAGGGCTGTTCACCAGCTGAACGAGGTCACAGGCTTCAAGTGACTCAGTTAGTGTAGAGGTGTCTTTTGAGCCAACTTCCTCAAGGTGGAAGTTAAAATCGCCCAGAATAGAGAGACAAGGTTTTCCAAAATAGGGTTCAAGGATTCTAAGTAGATCTACACAAAAACTAGCTCTAGGACCAGGCGGTCTGTATATAAGTATAAGTATACGGTAAATGAGACAGATGGGGCACACAGAATGCAGAAGTATAACGCCTCAAAACGGTCTTGAGGCATCGATAGGGATTTGATGGTGCAAGAAAGAGAGGATTTATAGAGGATGGCAAGCCCTCCACCTCTACGGATCAGTCTGTCATGCCTATGGAGAGAATAGCCATCGGGAATGGCCAGAAGTAAGTCATGACCGGAGGAATGCGAGGCCCAGGTTTCGGTCACAAAGACCCAGTCTGGCTGTCTCTCTTCCACGAACTCGTGGAAGGCAACATTATTTTTCATGAGCGAGCGCGCATTTATTAAGAAACCCGTTCTAGGAGGAATGGTAAGACGTTTTCCAAGGCATGAATGGGGTCTTATAGGAGTGGGAACAGGGAAGCGAAGGGGAGCTCTGCTTGTAAAACAAAGATGGGAATGTAATATCCCCATTAGTAGACAAATGCACCAAAAAGCACTTTAAAGATTGTCGGATATGTGTTGTCAAATATATAATGTATTTTATTGAGGTATTTTGCAAATCAAATTGATACATATGTATGTTGTATTTATTTAACTTTTTTTTATTATGTCTGTTGCTATATGGTTGTATCTTTTACATACCGAATAAAGCATCTTTGAATTGAATTGAATCTAATAGGACCTTCAGTATCTGGGTAACTGTTTCCAGGACACAGTCAGAACTACCCACAAATTTACCCAACAACAATAATATAGAGGACAACAGATGTTCTAAAGCGATCAGGGACTCGGAGATGGGTTTGTCATTTCTATCTGGACAGGGGGAGAAAGTTGGATGAATATCTGATATGTTCAGCTCGGGACTCTTTGAGATGTTGGACTGCAAGGATATGTCTTGGGATTTAACAGAAGGGGTACTACTATAAAATTGAAGGCCTGACGGGGTAGAGACGAACGGGGTCTTAGGTGCCTCAAATAATTTCAAGGATCCCTCTACTAAGTACCGCCCATAAAGCTCCAAGTCAATATCTAGCAGTTGAGAGTCCTCATTACCTACTTCCCTTGGGTGGGAACCACCTACTAGTTCATGTATCAAGTTGATCCCAGACTTTGAAGAAATATTATGCTGCTGCACACACTCAACTCTGAGAGCGGGCGACTTAGCGTTATGGGAAGCAGTAAATTGTGTTGGATTAATTCCCTCACAAACCTGTGAGTTCTCGGCTAAATTATTTTCCATATTCGGACCCTCCAGAGCCAGCCTAGGCGTCCCCACAGGGGAAGTGACGACATCAATATCCTTATTTGCAGTAAGTTGCTCCGAGCCAACCCCCGTTGTCGTATTCTTATCTTTAGACTTTTCCCATAAATGGAATAACTGACACTGGCCCTTTAGTTGCAGGTTTTGGACATCCTTGTTGCGAAGTGGGTTAGATTTAGTGTTTGCACAAGACCTTCCTACCAAGAGTCTCCCTGAACGAAGCTTTTTAGCTGTCATGTTAATATTTCAAGTCAGGGAGAAGCCAAATACAGTATTAAATACGAGCAGATAAATAAGTAAAATAACACTATCAAAGTTTAAGCATAAAAAACTATATGGAGCTGAATTTATCCAGAAAAGAGTCAATGTCTATGCCAAAACGAGGAAACGAACAATATAATAGAACAAACGAAAATAAAAATGAAAATGAGTGGACCCAGCCCAGCCTACTTCGACCTCTGATGGCCCGCCCTTTGCCCGGCGCTCCCGCGCTGCGGGGGCTTCTATCAGTTATGTAGTGAGCGTGGTGGGCGGGTCCGAGCTGGGGGACGCTGACCAGGTGTTACCGGTCATGCAGGGACTCCTGGATGTTAGAGTCCCTGCAGCGCTCACAGTCGCCGGCTCAACCCCCCTCCGCCGCAAACAGCACAACGTCCGCACACAACAAGCTGTCCCCGGTGTCTTCACTCCGGAAGCGGCACCCGTGCAGCGGGTGCGGCGAAAAGTGGGCTCTGTCCCTTTAAACTCCCTCGACGACGAGTCCTCTCCTTCAAGGGGCCGCGGCAGTCAGGAAATCCAACAAAAATACTCTGTCTCTAATTGAAGTTAGCGCTATCAATGTCAATATCAGTGTCAATAAGCGCTACTGCTAAGCTTCTGTATTGAGCTTCTGTGCTTCTACGTGAGTAAATTTGGTAATATAGGAGAAGCCGGAGATGGGGGGTGATGTGGCGAGATAAAGGGGGCAGTAGGGAAGCAGTGCGTCAGACTGACTCACCTTGCTTAGCTGCTCTCACCCATGGAAGCTCTCACGATGCGTGTCTCACTCGCACAGACGATGATCAAATGCCTTAATTTCCAGGCACCACAGCTCCGGGCACCCACTGCTTCACCTCCCTCGTTAGTGCCGTTGATACAGATGCCGAGTGGGGGGAAGTTCAGTAATCTCCAGGCTCCAGGCTGGTCTCAGTGGCTCCTGCGACTCCCGCCGCCTCTGGGGTAGCCCTGGCTGCCACTGCTACCTCAGCCTGGTCGCCCGAGGGCTCTCACCTGAATACTTCCACTACAGGGAGGCCTCGCTATAGTTTCCGCCTTTACCGGGATATTCCTGGGCTGGGCTGCTGAGTGTTCCCGCGGCTTCTGGAATGCTCCTGCCGCTGTAGGGAACCTTGCTGCAATCCTCTGCCGCTTTCCAGGCTGACCCCGAGCTGATCAAGAGCTCTCGTGGCCCCAGCCGGCTGCCTGCTGAGGGCTCCCGCCGCTACCTGGCCGCTCCCGGTTTTTGCCCGCTGCCGCTGCTGCAAAGGCCACGAGTTCTGGCGGCCACCAGCGGTCACGCACCCACGCTCTGCACTGGACGGGCGGGGGGGCAGGGAACAGCCAAGCCACCAGCCTGAAAGCCGCTCGCACCGGGGGAGAGGCAGAGAGGCCGGAGAGACCGAGAAGGGTCAAAATCTGTGGCGCTGCCTGTCAAACGCCGTCTCACTCGCGTCCTCCAGCAGAGCTCAGCGCCCGTGGATGCCCCTTGCTTTAATACTATTTCATTTTTTTATTAAAGAACCAGTATCAGCATAAGACATTCAAAAAAGGTTTTAACAGTATACAAATGGGGAAACAAAAAATATATACCAGTGTTGGAGGATAAGAAAGAAATACATAATAATTTAAGAATGAATAGAATATTATACATTTAAAAACATTGACGAACCATGGAACAAAAGAAGAAAACATTAAATTCGAACATAAAGTTTCATTAATCTCAGCCGATTCCACTTGGAATTAACCCAGCTTTCCAGTTAAAGACGTCCCGCCAGATCGCCTCCCCTCGAAGCTTTGCTTTACAGCCTCTGGTGGCAAATGTAGCCGATTCATAGCTATAAACCTCTAGGAAACGAGCTAGCCACATTTGAAAACTCGGAGGAGAAACTTCTTTCCAACGGGCAGACAAAATTAATCTCTATACCGCTGTACCAATGAATAATAATCTTTCTTCAGATTTAGAAAGTTTTAAAGAATCATCATAACCTAAAACAAAATAGGGTATCAGACTCGGTAAGTGTGTGACAAAATATTTTCTCCCAAAATGAAGCAATCATACTTTTTATGACAATAAGTGCAGAGCAATTGCTAAACATGTGTATTAGAGTAGCGGGTCCTTGTGAGCATCTCGGGCATCGATCGCTCTCTCTTTTGCCCCACGCGAATAGTTTGGCAGGGGTAAAGTATAGATCGAAAACTGTTTTGAGCAATTGAGCTTTTAGGTTACTAGCCATAAATAAATTATTACTCATCTCCAGGACTCTGTCTATGTCAACATCTGGATTGTTAAGTTTCACCGCCCATTTAGTTTCCGTCTGTTCTATATCATCATGTGTATGAGTCAGAAGTATGTCATAAAATGTTCCTATCTTATTGTTTACATTAGCAAATGCCTCAATTGTATCAATTTTTGAAAGACACATTGTAACACTTTTAGCCCTTAATTTAGCATGTAGTTGTGCAAACCTAAGAAAATCCCCATCAGAAAGGCCAAATTTTGATTTTAAATAAAAAAACAGTATCTGAACCTTTTAGCAAAACATCATTAACTGTTTTGATGCCCAACCTTTGCCATTTCTTTGCTGTCGAATAATAGTCAGGACCGAATGTGCGGTTGATTTTACCAATCTGCATATGTTTGACTACTTTATCCCAGACTATCCAAGCACTTTTTAGGATTTCTCCCTTGTTCTTCTTATAATAACTTGCTTCGGTCCTTCTTAGTAATAGACTTTTGGCATCTTGGCCGATTAAAAGCTCGTATATTGAGGGGATTAAGGTTGTATCAGTTCCATTTACTTCAATCGAGTCTAACACCATAGGATTTAGCTGTTTAAGAAAAGCTGCCCAATGATAAAAAGTTATATTCAGTAGCGTAAGTCCACCCCTATCTAATGGAAGAGACAGAAAAGAATATGATCGTCTAATTTTCCCATGTTGCCACACAAATTTAGACATAAGTGTGTTGATCAATGTAAGAATTTTAGGATCAACAGATAGAGGAATAGTTCGAAAAAGATATAGACATCTAGGCAGTATGTTCATTTTCAAATAGTTGACCCTACCTATAATGTAGAGGTAAAGACCATTTAATCTATCCAGATCCGTCTTTATCTTGTCCAGGAGTGGATCAAAGTTATTTTTCACTAGAATCTTAGTATTAGTGCAGATAATCACTCCAAGATAAGTAGCTGTTTTAGCTCTTCTTTGATCTGCACAGACAGTATTAACAGTACATAAAATAATAGTCTTTCCTCTATTGAGAGAATAACCTGAGCAATTGCCAAATTCTAAGGCCAATCGCTCAATTTCGTGAATCGCCTCGATCGGGTGAGGTGTTAAAACCGCGATGTCATCAGCGTAGGCTAATACTTTTGTTTCAAATTGATTACAGAGAACTGGCTTAATAGCATTACTTTCCAGAAATTTGGAATTAAGGGGTTGATATAAAGAGCAAAGAGGAGGGGCGAACAGGAACACCCCTGCCTTGCGCCTCTTGCAATGTTAATATAACCAGACTCTGAGCCTAACAATAACATTTTTGCTTTGGGACATAGATACATTGATTTTATGGATTTTCAAAAATGTACGGCCGAAATTGACACGTGTCATGACAACCCACAAAAAGTTCCATGAGACACGATCAAAGGCTTTCTCAGCGTCAAGCAGGATCATTGACATCTGGTCCCCCGTGACAGACATGGCATCAAATAGGGCAATAGCCCGACGGGTATGATCTGTAGTCCCCTTACCCGGGACAAAGCCATGTTGCCATGGAGAGACCAGATGCCCTATGACCCCGCTGAGTCTAAGAGCCATCACTTTTGCGTATAATTTGGAATCCGAATTAATCAAAGATTTTGGGCAATAAGATGTTAATTGCTCGGGTGATTTTCCCTTCTTTGGAAATACAATAATACTAGCCTCGTCCCAAGAATATGGAGGAATGCCATTATACTGAACCCCCAAAAATAGATCAAATAAGAGGGGACATAATTGTTGGCTAAGAATTTTATAAATATCGATCAGCAATTTGTCTGGGCCCGCTGCTTCGCCAGATGTTAACAACAATAAAGCAGACTCTACTTCTGCCATCGTAATCTCAGCTTCTAGCTCTTCTCTTGCAGTATCGTCTAATAGACTAACAGCTGCCGGATTGTTGAGAAAACTTGCCAAAAAATTATCGATATCTTTTTCAGAGGTAACAACGTCTTCAGAATACAACTTTTGATAGTATTTTTGGAATTGGAGGATGATGTCAGGAGCTTGCACGTATGTATGCCCGCCGTCTACAATTGTAGAGATGTTATTTGATAATTTTTTTGACGGGTTCGAAGTGCAAGCTGCTTGCCCACCTTTTCACCACTTTCATAGACCTTCCTCCTATGAGCTCTGTAGGTTTGGGCGGCTTTCTGGCTGAGATTAGTATTAAGCTCAGCTTTTAGAACCGCTACCTGGAGCATTTGGTTGCAAGCATCTCTACCCTGTGCAATTAAGGAAGTATGGTCTAACTCAGCTTTAGCCAGTGCTGATAGTTTTGCTTCATGATCGTTTCTTGATTTTGTTCTGGCAGAATATTGAAAGCTAGTTATCTCTCCCCTTAAAGCGGATTTGTATGAGTCCCAGACTATATTTCTAGAGGCACTAAACCGATTTATATTAAAGAATACTTCATTCTAAATTTTAATGTGAGTAATAAATTCACTATTAGAGAGGAGTTTCCTATCAAACGACCAGGACCGCTGGCGAGTGCAATGTAAGTTAACTGTAATCTTAAGTATGAGTGCATTGTAGTCGGATATTATTCTTGGGGATTTATTGATTGTTGCATGTGGTGCTAGGTCTCCAGTAACAAATATGTAGTCAATCCGGACTTGTTTTAGATGGGGATGTGAAAAATAAGTAAATCCTGAGTCGTGAGTATTGTTTTGTAGCCAGACATCAATTAATCCATAGTTACCTATAAGTCTTTTAACAGCCTGATACACTCTGGGTTTACGACCATGGTATTTTTGTTTGGAGGTAGTATTGGACAGTATTGGTATAAGTGAAATATTAAAATCGCAACACATGACTAGTGGGCCCTGCCAGGTGGCCAATTCAGCCTCAAGTACCTCAAAAATGGTAGGATCATCATGGTTTGACCCATATATATTACAGATAGTAATTCTACAAGCAAGTTTAACAATAGCCCACCTACCCTGAGGGTCTGAAAGATAGCGTAGTCCTAACCCAAGATTTGTTTTGGCTAAGACTGCCACACCCCTTATATTCGAGGACTGTGTAGAGTATATTCGAGGACTGTGTAAAGTATATTCGAGGACTGTGTAGAGTATATTCGAGGACTGTGCTTTAATACTATTTCAATCATGAAACGAAGCTTGTGGAAACTCTCGCCCCCTTTCCTTCGGAGTTAACCAGGCTGGCACGTATCTGTGCGCATTAAGGTCAAGACAGAAGCTTGCCAAGCCACTGTATTTTGGCTTCGCAGTGGATTGTACATTTCTTCGATAACATCCAGTTCGCTCTGGTCTGTGAGGTGCGAAAAACAAGTGAGGAGCAAAACATTTCCTCTCCACCTTGTGAAGTTCAGAAAATGGCACCAGACAAGAAAATGGAGTCAGTCCTGCAAGCGTTGTTGTGCATGTAAAGAAGCTAGAACAGAACCAAATTAGTACGCAAGATAACATGAGATCATGTCAAAGCCAATAGCAAGCACTGCTGTAAAGCAAGATAAAGTAAAGAACAAGATTGACAGAAGACTGTCAAAGTCGATAGTAAGGTCTCAAAAGAAAGGGACACTGCCCTATTTCATAACTATTCTCACTAGGCAGGCATATGCAATATCATTCTTCATTATCGCTGGAATGAAATAACACAAAAAAATCAGTCTGAGATCTTGATAGTCGATGGTCATCATTGGGTACTCGACCACATGAGTGGCCCATTTAGTACAGGCGTATTCTTGATAGAACTTGAGGTGAAGGACTTTAGGATAATCCTGATATACCTGGAGGTGCGAGACCTGTGAGTTCATCTGTCAACTGGAGGTGAAAGACATGTTGGTACATCTGATGGTCAAAACTGGAGTCCAGAGACATGGGCTTACACCTGACAGTCAGAACTGGAGGTGAGAAGCATGAGTTACCAGTAACAAACACAACTGGCGGTGAGAAACATGGAGGTACCCCTGGTAGAACTGGAGGTGAGAAGAATGGGGTAACTGACAATCAGAACTTTAGGTGATATACTTGGGGTACCCCTGACAATCAGAACTGGAGATGAGACATGGGCTTTCCCCTGACAATCAGATCTGGAAGTGAGAAGCATGGGGTAAATCTCACAATTAGAAATTGAGGTGAAAAATTGGATATACCTTTAACAGTCCTAATGGGAGGTGATTACATGGCATGGCTATACATCTAATAGCACTGGAGGTGAGGAACATGCGGTACCCTTTACAATTAAGGTGGAAGTGAGAGACAAGATAATACCCTGACACTCAGATGGGGCTATGGAAGTCATGGGGTGGGGTACTCCTCTTAATCAGATCTGAAGGGGTGAGAGACCAGGATAACCATCACAAGCTAAACTGCTGGACCTTGACAGTCAGGCTAGAGGGGAGAGGAATTTGCCTCGTGTTTGTGAAAGCAATCCATTATTATAACTTATCAGAATGACATCAACTAACTTTATCTAGGACTGCCTTAGTATCTTATTTATTTCTTTTAAGCCATTCCGATCTCCAGTGCTAGCTGATTTTGGCACTTCCTTTGTGGTCCTCCCTCTCCTGCCATCTAACACTCTTCACTGGCTCCTGGTGTTTAGATCATTGCATATACCAGCATGTCTTGTCGAACAAGCATTTGCAATGCAATAGGTATCGCATTAGGAAAGTTTGAGCTATTGGTATTGTAAATGACACATTTTTTATTTATGTGTTGGTTTTGAAAATAGCTAACTTAATAGCTTTGTCATTTACAATACCAATAGTTATAACTTTTGCAAATGTGACACCTATAGCAATTTTAATGCAATATGTGTTGTTGATATTACAAATAACAATGGCTTTTACTTTTTTAAAATAATTAATACTTAAACAAAAGTCATTGTAATTTATAATGGCAATAGCTTTAACTTTTGTAAATAACTTTTGTGAAGATTATGTTCAGTGTATTTTATTGTGACGAAAATCCAAGAACAGAAGAGAAATATTAGCATCTTTTTGTGACATTTGTAATGAAGCTTGAAACATTGAGAGAACATATTTGAACCAGCTGTTATGTTATGTTATGTTATTTTATGTTATGTTATGTTATGTTATTGCTTATTTATATAGCGCCTATCACCGCCGGTCTCTAAGCGCTTAGAAACAGAACAACAGAACACACTGTTAACCCAAATCCATCAGGCTACCCATCGACTATGCTGAAGTCATCACCCTTTTAAATAAATGGGTTTTTAATTTCTTTCTGAAGGGCAGTAACTGAGATTCTTCCTTCAGAGTAGTCGGAAGTGCATTCCACAACTGTGGGAGAAGAACAGACAGAGCATTGCCTCCTCTGGTTTTTAGCTTGAATCTTGGTTGGATCAGATTAGAGGTCTTCCCTGAGCGCAGAGGTCTACCGGGAACGTATCTCATGAGACGTTGTTTTATGTACTCTGGTGCTTTACCAAAGAGAGCCTTGTGGGCCACACAGAGACATTTGAATTGGACTCTGTACATAACCGGTAGCCAGTGCAACTTTTGGAGCAGGGGGGTGGCGTGAGAGTTTCTAGGCAGGGAGTGGATCAGTCTTGCGGCATCGTTCTGTACCACCTACAGCTTCCTCAACAGCTTCTGTGGCAAGCCGAGGTATAGTGCATTGCCGTAATCCAGTCTTGAAATGACTGTGGCAGATACAATCGATTGCAGGGTAGAGGCTGATAAGATGGGTACCAATTTCCACAATTGCCTCAGTACACCCGTGCAAGAGCCAACCACGGCTGCGACTTGGGAGGCCATCGAGAGGTCTGCATCAATCCTCAGACCCAGACTTTTTACCACCTTACCAGGAGGGGGAGTAGAACCTAACTCTGGGGGCCAGTATAGGTCATTCCAGGGGTTCCCTAGGTTACTGAGGACCAACACCTCTGTTTTTTCGGCATTCACTTTCAACAGATTGTTAGTCATCCAGTTGACCCTGAAGCTAAGCAGATTCCTCACTGATTCCTGGGCCTCATTGGTGTCTTCCAGCTGAAACAGTAGCTGGGTATCATCTGCGTAGTTAAAAACTTCACAGTTCCGGCTCATGAGCTCCTCAACCAGCGGCTGCAGATAGATATTGAACAGCAGGGGGGATAGTGCTGACCCCTGGGGCACACCCCATGTTACATCACTAATCCCCGATAGTTGATCACCCAGCTGTACCCTTTGAGTACGACCTGATAGAAAAGACTCCAGCCACTTTAGCACTTGGCCAGTGATCCCCAGCTTCGCGATACGGTCCAGCAAGATGGCTGACCGTATCGAAAGCCGCCGACAGATCTAAGAGAATCAGGGCGCACGGCTGCTTATTGTCTGCCCTGACTCTCAGTTCGTCGGTGACCGTGGCCATTAGTAGTTCCGTGCTATGTTGGGATCGGAAACCTGCTTGCCTGGCGTGAAGGAGATGGTGTTCCTCCAAAAAACCAGACAAAGTGCCTAGGACGTGCTTCTCCAAAAGCTTACTCAGGAAAGGAAGCTGCGAGATGGGTCTATAATTTTTCAAGGCCTTCGGGTCAGTACCAGCTTTTTTCAACAGTGGGGAAACCCTAGCTTCCTTCAACTGGACAGGAAGATACCCTGTTTCCAGTGAGTTATTAAGTAAACTCAACACCTGGGGCTGGAAGCCTGGCAATGCCATTTTAAAAATTCTTGGGGGGCATGGGTCTATAGTGGAGCCAGATTTGGTCTGTCCAACAAGTTCCTCGAGGCGTGTGTCGTCGATAGGAGGAAAGATGCTTAGCATCATAGGCGGCACCTGAGCCCCTAGCGTGGACAAAGTGGGGGTAACTAAGCGTGCGTTGATATCAGTAATGATATCCTGTACCTTCTGGAGGAAAAAAGTTTGGAATGAATCACAATCTGGCTGATCATTCACAGAAATTATCCCTTTCTGTTGCGTGAGCTCTCTTAGGATGACAAAGGTTTCTCGCTGTAAATTAGTTGCTTCTCTAATTCTTCCCTCGTAGAAGGCTGACTTTCTCTCCAGAATGTCTGCCTTATATTTCGCCAGCAGAGTTTTAAAGGTTTCTGCCTCCGTTTGACCGTAATTAAGTCTCCACATTCTCTCAGCCTTCTGAAGAGCTTGCTTTTTCTCTTTCAGTGAGGCATCGAACCATGGTGCTCCCTTCTCTTTGGATCTGGTCCTCTCTATCTGCTCAGGAGCCAGTTGATCAAGAGCGGCGAGCAGCCAGGACATAAGCGCGGTGGCATTGTTATATAAATTTACGCCACTCAGTGTGGGAGGGGCGGCTGAGGACAGGGCGGCTATTAAAGAGTCAGCCTCAACCTTATTCCAGAGCCGGACTTTCCTCCGTGCCTGATGAGATGCAGCCCGAACGGGGTCACCCGGAACCCAGCATCTGATCATAGAATGGTCCGACCAGATGCAGGGGCTGATGTCGGTAATCGTAGTATTAGGCATAGAAGACCATACCAGGTCTAGCGTGTGGCCCTTCACGTGGGTGGGGCCCACCACCAGCTGTTGGAGGTTTAGCGCTGAAAGATTAGCTTCAAACTCCAACTCGGTGGTGTCTCTAGGTAGCTTGTCCCAGTGGTAGTTAAAAATGTTGTTGAATGGTTGCACAGATTGATTCTGTGGTGGCGCTGAGTGATGTTGTGGTGGCGACGAGTGAAGCTGTGGCGTTCAGTGATGCTGTGGTAGCGCATAGTGATGTTGTGGTGCCCCTGAGTGATGCTGTGGTGGTGCTGAGTGATGCTGTGGTGATGTGATAGATAGAGCGAGAGCGATAGATAGAGTGAGGGTGATAGATAGCTAGAGGGAGGGCAATAGATAGCTAGAGGGAGGGCGATAGATAGCTGGAGGGAGGGCGATAGATAGATAGAGTGAGGGCGATAGACAGATAGAGTGAGGGCGATAGATAGATAGATAGATAGATAGATAGATAGATAGATAGATAGATAGATAGATAGATAGATAGAGAGAGGGCGATATATAGATAGATTGATAGAGTGAGGGGCGATAGATAGATAGATAGAGTGAGGGGCGATAGAGTGAGGGCGATAGATAGATAGATAGATAGATAGATAGATAGATAGATAGATAGATAGATAGATAGATAGATAGATAGATAGATAGATAGATTGAGGGCTATAGATAGATAGATAGATTGAGGGCTATAGATAGATAGATAGTGTAATTATGTGGCACTGAGTGGTATTTGGAGTGTATGTTGCATTGAGTGCAGTGTAATTATGTGGCGTGTAATTATGCGGCACTGAGTGGTATTTGGAGCGTATGCTGCATTGAGCGCAGTGTAATTATGTAGCATATAATTATGTGCCACTGAGTGGTAATATGAGGAGTGTATGTTGTATTCAGTAGAGTGTAATTGTGTGGCGTGTAATTATGTGGCACTGAGTGGTATTGCTTGGAGTGTATGTTGCATTGTAATTATGTAGCATATAATTATGTGGCACTGAATGGTATTGTGTGGAGTGTATGTTGCATTCAGTAGAGTGTAATTATGTGGTGTGTAATTATGTGGCACTGAGTGGTATTTTGAGTGTATGTTGCGTTGAGCGCAGTGTAATTATGTAGCATATAATTATGTGGCACTGAGTGTGTGAGGGTGCAGAGTGTGTGAGGGTGCAGAGTGTGTGTGGCCTAAAGTAGTGTGAGGGCGCAGTGTGTGTGGCCTAAAGTTGTGTGAGGGCGCAGTGTGTGTGGCCTAAAGTTGTGTGAGGGCACAGTGTGTGTGGCCGGCTCAGTGTGTGTGTTGTGGCACAGTCAAATGCATGTTTATGCCTGAATGGTCTTTTTTTATAAGGAATGTAGCAGTTTGTTTCTTTGTTTGGTGATTGTATTGTGTAATAGTTCTATTTTATGTCTGTGAAAAATACAGGAAATGTTTTTGATAAATAACAGTGAAAACTGCATAGAGGTGTTTTCAATTGTGTGTAATTTGTTATTGTTAAAAAAAACGAGGGATAGGAGTGAAGTAATAATGATTGCGGTAAACAAACAGGGGTGCAGTGTGTAAGGGTGCAGAGTGTGTGAGGGTGCAGAGTGTGTGAGGGTGCAGAGTGTGTGAGGGTGCAGTGTGTGTGAGGGTGCAGTGTGTCTGAGGGTGCAGAGTGTGTGAGGGTGCAGAGTGTGTGAGGGTGCAGAGTGTGTGAGGGTGCAGAGTGTGTGAGGGTGCAGAGTGACGAAGTTTAAAGCAGGACATTTGGGAGGGGGGCAGCCTTCGTGTGTCTTTAAAAAGTAAAAAGCAATTTACAAAAAGCGACAGTACTATACACAGAGCATGCTGCTCACAGAGCGGGTGGAAATGGGGAAAGATTTCAGCAGATAGAGTGCAAAACAAGGACGTTCACACACTAGGAGTCACAAGGACGGTTGAACCGGGAGGACATGAAACGCGCAACAATTATTGTTATAATTACAGTGCTTTTCGCTCAATGGTTTCCAACTCCAGGGCTATCTTTTTGTTCTTCCCAAACTTTATTTGCAGTTCAAATTCCTCAGTAGGCACGAAAAGGGCCGTAAAATCTGCATACAAAACAGCAGATGGCGGCCTTTACATTTTTATAGATGAATTATCAGAAAGGTTCAATGAGAGATAATGACTTTGGTTTAGAGGGTGGAAGGACAGTGGGTGACAAGATGCATGGATGGTTTTGTGAAAGGATAGGCGGATGAAACGGGGGAGGTAAATGGCTCAATGGATAGGTGGGTGAATGGATGGATTGAGAAGCGGACGAAAGGATGGGTGGGTGGATGGATGGATGGGTGGGTGGGTGAAAGGATGGAAGAGTGTGAGAGGATGGGTGGGTGAAAGGATGGATGGGTGGGTGAAAGGATGGATGAGTGTGAGAGGATGGGTGGGTAAAAGGATGGATGGATGGATGAGTGTGTGCCCTGCAGCCTACTTTCCCTGTGTCCAAGTGTCCTTTAATATTTCTGCATCCGTGTCCACGTGTCTATTGCCCCAGTGTTCTTCAGGATCCCTGCCCCAATCCTCTTCTGTGTCGTCACCTTTTGATAGCGCATAGCTCCACATCGTGTGAGAGTCTAAACAGCTCCTAGGGAGCTCGCAGTAGTAATTCCACGTGCACGCACCTCTCTCGAAAGGCAGCTCGTTTACAGTGTAGCTAGGGTGGGGTTTAGATGCTGGCATTCTTCCTATAACAGCGATTGGAATGGTTAATAAACCAATTAATTCAACATTCAATTTGTCTTTTGTAGTGCAAGCGCGCCGCACGCACTGCAGAAGCTAGCGCTTAGAGTAGAAACACTTAAGCAACACAGTGCTATGAACAACGGAGGCGACGTGACCAGCACGTAGTGATTTTAGGAGACCCGGCTCGGCTAGTTCGTCACTGGCGACTATTACATGGGGAGAGGGGGAGGGCTTTAAGGCAGGCCACAGGTTTGGAGGAAGCCCACTGTAAAGAAACACGGAGATACGTGTGAATGAAGCATATTATAGCCTCTAAGTCATTAAGGTGGGGGGGGTGCGTGGGGGGTTTCTTGCCAAATGGAAATGAAAGAGGCCAACTGAAAGGAAAGTCAGACAACTAAATTGAGGGAGAGGAACGGTACACAGGTATGGAACCGATGCAGAAAACAAAGAGACGCATGAACCGTGTGCTAAACGAAAGACCACAGAGGCGGAAGAGAAGGGGGGGGGGGGGCGGGCAAGCAGAAGTGGAGCCAGTGTGCGACGAGGTGAGAAAGCAAGCGGACTGAACGGACTCTAAGCTTAATGTCCCTCAGGTCCTCCCCTCGGGCTGTCAGTTAATGCCCCATAGCCCCCTCTACAAGGTGGCATTTCTAATTATGTCCTTTCAGAGGGTGGGGTACTGTTTAGACAAATGTACTGGGTATGTTTTTGTGATTTTTTGTCTGGTTGCGTGATGGTTGCCAGTTAAAGAAGATCTTGATGGTTGTGGTGATACAACAATGATGGAAGCTATGGGCTTCACTGGTTCAAGGGAAATGTTAGGCCTGGTATGTTTATTATGAGAAGTTACCACCGCAGCAGGCCGGACTGGTTTATTGTGAGAAGTGTTTGTTGACGCTGACAGCCCGTGAACGGTGGATTGTTATCACACTGTGTTGAAGGCCGTAAACTGGTCGATTGGTACATGGAAGACGCTTATGTTGGTTGCTCTAAAAGAAAGACCACAGAGGTGGAAGAGAAGGGGGGGGCGGGCAAACAGAAGTGAGGCCAGTGTGCGACGAGGCGAGAAAGCAAACATACAGACCGATGAAAGACAACAGGGACATGGGCGCATACAACAAACATGAGTGCATATTGCGACACATGGGGATGCGTATCAGGTGCAAAACAAAAAATACACTGCCCTTGCCCCTGCCGACCCCCTACAAATCAAAACATTGCAAATTGCTGTGTAACAATTCTGCATTGCCTGTAGCCCAGTACTGAACCAACCCCTGCAGCTGCTGCTTAATTCCCTGCAATCACACGCAGATGTGGTTTCAAATGGCTTAGGAAAACACGGAGTGCTAGCTGATGGGGGGGAGGGAGTCGGGGGAGCGGCTTCCTTTGAAGTCTGATGCCGAGACTCAGACAAATGGTGTGGGATGTGGCTGGCAATGGTGTGGGTGTGCGATGTGCACGCGCCTGGCTCACATGAACTGTACGTGATCCGCAGATAGGTAGACTTTTCGGACCGCTTACTGTAATCTCGCCTATTATCCCTATGGGATGGACAGGCGAGACCTAAAAATGGCCCAATACTTATTCGCCAGAGAATCTTCCCATACTCTCCTACTAGGCCTATTTGTTCCGGTACTGATAATGGTGTGGCCATACATCCTGACAAGTCATGCGAGAAACCCAGAAACTATCAAACTATTATTTTTAACCAGAGCAGTATACAGGGTGCCACTGACTTTCAAACTGTTATACTTCATTTTTTGGGGGGATTCCAACTTGTCACATGGGCTCAGACTGTCAACTTTTACATTGTTCCTCTGATTTTCAGCCTGGCTATCCTTCTATTCGAACCCTTAAAAATCCAAAATGTCCTGTCTATCCTCTGCTTTTGAGTTAAAGCTATGACTGTACAGTCCACTTAACCTGACATGGCAAAGGCGTCAACCTCTCCCAACTTGATCAGGCACTCTGGCTAAAACCATTTTGTGTTTTAAAGGCACTTCGTGTGCATAGACTGTTGGGATGGAGTTCGCTCCAGCATTGGGTTGACCTCACTTGTCTCCCTTGTGATATTGTGTATAGTAATTATTCGTTCACTTCAAAATGTTTCTTTTCATGAGACAATTGGCTGATTGTATGTCATGGTTTTTAGTGTTTATTGATACAGAAGTAAAGTACTATCATGGTTGCTTCCAATTCCTCTTTGCAGGTGGCGTTAGCGGTCTCTATTTCATAATTTTACCTAATAGAGGTTCTTGGCTTGATCCAAGACTCGCTTGCCACACACATCCAATGCCAGAGCAAGAATGCTACACATTCTCACCAAGAAGCACTTAATGTTATCCCATCCTTTCTGTGCCCCAGCTCAGCTACCTCCCTGCCTGAACCGGACCTCCACCCACAGTGTCTACAAACCATCCACTAACTAGCTGCAAAATATTCATCGAGGCACTGCTTAAATTTATACTCCTGTTGAGATGCAAGATGGGCGGTCAGAACCTTGTCACTTGGATCACTGCTGAGGAAAGGAACCAGCAAAATGTATCATCATTGGAGGAGCTCCACCAGACCACATGGACTAGATAGGTTTTCTGATGGCATAGGAAATATGAGCTACCGATTATGGGACAGTGACACAAACCTGCATCATGCATAGCCATCTGGGCATGGTGGAAGCAGCCACACTGGCTAGTTCCAGAACTTGCACTACTTGCCTAATGCTTTAGTGATAGCTAATGAGATTCAAGGCAGGCCTCTGTCCAGGTTATCTAACTATGGATACAATATACAAGCCATTGCTGATATGGTCCCCATAGGTATTGATTTAGACTGCTGTTTTGTTGACCCTGTTCACGACCAAACACTACATTACGTTATCAATCTTTTCGGTGATGGAGTTAGTACCAGAGGAGGAGAGTCCATGTCTGGATTGACTTGGATTGTCAATTTGAGATAGATTGAACTGCCTCACTAAGAGAGGAAAGATTAAAGCTCTAGTCTTATAGAACCTACAGATTCCAGGAGAAGGAAGTCACAAGAAATACTATGAATCCTGCACATGCCAAAAACCTGACCCAGTGATGGACTGTGTAATGGCCTAGATTCACCAGCGGATTGTGCAGCAGACCACAGGAAGAACTTCAACAGCAGGTGGAGACTCTTACGATTGCTCTTCCTCTAGACTCTTCATTTTGAGCTGGAGAGAGGAGCTCATCAGATGGGGACCGAGGGTGGGGGGAATCATTCTCTACGAGCCACTGTGCAAAGCCAGTCCCTTACATCTGCACATAGAAGCACTTGATAGGCGCATGCTGTCTTCCTTTGCAGTGGTAATACGTCAATACATGGGTTGTTAATCTCTTTAACACTTGCCATGTTCAGTTCACTTGCCAACTTTAGCCATCCATCATTAAAGGATTATGGATGGTACCACTCTTAGCAAAGTATGTTACTGAAGTAGTTAAGACCCTCCTGTGTGTTTGTAATTGTATAAACGTTAGTTTTTGTTCTAGACTTTCCATTTGCTAACTTTTCACTTATTTTTGTAAGTAAATCTACTATTGATGGGTTCAAATTAAAGATCTGCAGCTTATATTACTAATAAATCTTTGGGTTAATAAGCTATGTTTAAAACCTTGCGATGGGTGGTATGGGTGGCTGAGCTGAATCTTTGATGTGTTGTTGCACAGATTGTTTATGTCAGACTCCATATGTTATCGTAAATACATAGTTAGCTTTATAAATGTATGTTTTTGAAGCAGACCCTATGATTACAGTTGGGTGTGTCATACAAATACATAAAAGATGTGCTTTGTTTTGTTGTTTTTAATGAAGGGAAACTTCAAGAGCCAGGTGGAGGAGATCCGTGGTACATTTGAGCTTCTGAAGAAGTTTTTGGACAAGGAAGAGCAGCAACTTCTGAGCAAACTGGAAAACGAGCATAAAGAACATATGAAGAACATTCAAGAGAAACCGAGTGAACTGGAGAAGCAGCAATCCACCCACCGGGACCTGATCACAGAGATAGAGGGGAAGTGTCAGCAGCAGGATCTGGAGCTACTGAAGGTGAGAGTTACACATCCCAGGAAGTAGAAGAGTAGAGTTCACCTGAGGGAGGAAGTGTCAGCAGCAGGATGTGGAGCTACTGAAGGTGAGGGACAAATGTCTGTTGAACTAGAGGGAGGAAACAGGAGCAAGTGGATCTGCAGAAATATTTTATATAAACATAATTTTTTGTTTTTCATGCACCATTTACCATTGCTTGAGACTCTCTTACATTTGCACTGGGAGGGACGCAAACCAATGCCTCTTTCGGGCAGAGAAGCGGGAAGTCATCTGGAGTTCATTTGCTTTCCTCTGCCTTGCATTGCAGTAAATAGCGTAACCTACTGCATCAGTTACCTTTTTCTTTATTTACCATGACTTATAAATGCATTTATTAAATACGTCTTTTATTGCTTTTTTTTAATTTGAATTTATCTGCACCGTTAAGAAACTCTTTCTATAGTTAACTTTTAAATCTTACTTTGAGCAATAAATATGTCAGTGGGGGTGTGAATAGATTATTTTCTTCAGCTAAAAGAGAACCATGTAAACTACACTGTGGTTTTATTTAACAAGCATTGGCATAGCCAATATGTCTCGCCTTTGGGACCCTATAAGTGTTTAGGCATGCGGCAGTTAATGTTGTTGCAGTAAGGATATTGTACTGCATAACTAAATACTTATAAGGTTTGAAAGGCGAGACCTATTGGCTATGCCAATGCTTGTTGTATATTTGCCACTGGAATGGTGTTGAGGGGCCAGGTACATTCACTTTAACTAAGATTACAACCAGTACGCTTTTAAAGGACTGGCGTTAGCAAAAACCTTTTGATTTTACAAACACTAAATGTATAGCACTCTTTCAGTCAGCCCTCTTCGTCCATTACTCTGTTGGTGTGTCATTCACATTTTTCTTCCACCACCTCAGCATGGGGTAGAGGATAGGCCCACTTCCGTAACTGAGAGTGATGGTATTCTGCCCTTTGACAAAGAGCACATCCATACATTAAGCAGATCCTGTAAATGCCAATGGCAACCACTAGCAAATGGATGCTTTTTGAGAGCCCAAAAATATTTGGGGTTTCAGCCTGTTTTTTTTTAAGATTGAGTGTCGAGCTGCTTCGTCTGCAATCAGTGTTTGGAAAAACAATAACGAAGCAAAACAAGCATTGACAAAGGAAAAAGGTTGATGGCCAATGACAGACATGTTGGCTTTGCCATCGCTCTTTTAATGTAGAATGGGATATCGTGTCTCCTACTGCACTAGCAGGAAGTGTGATCAGGACTACACCTGGAAACCCAAGCCACTGTGTTCACCTTTAGACAGTTTCTCTTAATGATAAAATCCAGTATCCCTTGTGGGAGTGCTGCTCCCTTCTTAACTAGTTCTGGAGTCTCGTCCTACTGGCGTGGCACACAAACACACACAGCACTGGTATTCTCAAACAAAAGGTGCAAAAGTTATACAAGGCCGCTGCTGCAAATGGTCGGGAACACAATGTGCATGGCTTAAAGTTAGACCCAGTGGCATTAGCTACCTGAGCAAGACAAAGCCGGATTGAAACCGAAACAAAAAAGAATAAAAGATTGACAAAGTTAAACATTTGGAGCTCTGAGAGGTAGCCTCCAAACACAGCTTCACTATTCTTGTAAGTTGTTTGATTCTGGGCAAAGAACTTTATTTTCCTGTTGATCAGTACTTGGAGCAGATTTTGTTGGCAATGTGCACTATAAAAGTGTGCTCACTCATATGCCCCGTTTTATTTTATTCCCGCACCGTATGTTATTCTACAGAATTTCAGTGCTGATTGCTCCCATGAATAGATCTATCACATTGTGCAGCGGGTTCAGTTGCACCAGTGCCCGTGACAGTGATTGGCCCGCTGCTCCTCAATAGTGCCTGTCATTTACTGTTAAACCGGGGCGTCGGAAGACCCACTTTCCTTGTGTAAATTGACAACTGTTGTTCCTCTGGTTTCAAGTACTGCTGCATGCAAAAGGATCGCTACTGAAAGTGATGGTATACACGCAAAATAATTGATAATATATTTGAACAACAGAAACAGCGTTTTCACTCCTTTACTGTATATTATGCGGCAGTTGTGGTCCCGCTCCAGACCAGCAGAGGGAGCTGCCTCACCTTAGAATGTGTGGCTGGAGCTAAAAATGAAAACAAAGGTCATAGTTTGCTGCAGCATTTTCGATCGTTTTCGTTAGCTGGAGCCTTCATTACCTCCGCCTTTCTTGAGTTCTCATCCTGCTTCCTCGAAAGCACCGCCTCTGTTCACAGCTATAAATGTACTAATATTCATAGCCCTGAAGTTTAAAGCATCAGCTGAACTATAGTATACATCACACACCAGCTGGCATGTTAAAAACAAAAACAAGCGTGCGCGCTGAAAGTTAAACGAGCACTGCAGGCTTTAAACAGAGAGCACGTCCTACAACTGCAATAAAAAACGTGCCCGCGATAGAGGCGCTTAATTACCCATGACAACAAAGGAAAGGCAGATGGCGGCTCTGCGCGCGATTGTGCGCATACTCGCAAGCTTCAGGCCAGAAAAAGCCTGGTTACCACTTTGAAAACCCACTAACTAAATGTCTCGCCAGATCAGCGCATGTGCTGGCTCTAGCGAGACTTAAAAATGGAATTTGATGTTATTTCCATTTCCTATTTCGCTTTCATCTACCTTTTTTCCTTTAAGGAAATATGCATACTCATTAAAAGCTGATCCTATACACCATCACTCTGGAAGACAGCTTGAATTTGGCAGGCTATTTTATGTCAGCAAAAATTGTGATTGATGTGCATTGTTTGTGAATAGTAAAAGTGCTCTGCCTTAACGTTCTGTCATGTATTGTACCATCTGTAGTTCTTTCAACAAGTCTGTATCATCCGTCAGTTTGTTGCGATGGAAGTTCCTCTGCATGGCTCTGGAAAAAGACACTACCATGCTGTAGATGTTTTTATGAATGACCCTACACAGATCCCCAGGCCCAGTGAGTTCAGCAATCCTGTAGGACCACTGAGGATTATCCTTTTCAGTGACACAGCTCAGCGGTGGAAATGGTCGTGCAATCATAGTGAAAAAGACAGGCCTTTTTGCTTGTGCCACTGTGGGAGAACCAACTTCTGGTTATCTCATGTTCTATTCAGTCTTCATGACTAGGGTTGTTTACCTCCATCGCAGCTGTTATGTGTGGAAGAACATGCATAGCAGAAAGTAACCATGGGCATTTGTGGTCCATTTTGTTTTTGAGATATGGTAGTATCTTTGGTTCTGTAGTAGGGGATCTCTGTGTATAGTCATAATCTGGTGAATAGTCCCGCCCATATGCGTGGACCCCGGAGCAATCAAAAATAATCTCTTAAGCTGTCTTCAATGCAGTCCTGCATAGACACTTAAGAGAAAATTAAAGACAATAATGCAGCCTATACCTAACAGGCTACACTGTCCAGTACTTTAACTAGAAATGCCAAGGATATAACACCAATAACAAATTTAACACAATCTGTCAAGTTTCCCCCCTTAGAGAAACTTTTCTCCCCTCACCAAATCCTTGGAATGATAGAGAGGAAGAGATGGACATACAAGCCTCCATAGGCTGCCATTATGTGTCTGGAAAAGGGATACCGTGCCTTTAAGGAACTCTCCAGAGACTCTCGGTATCCCAGCATGCACAGCCCACTCCTTTTACTTTCAGTTCTTTTTTCCGGCTCCTGCTAGCAGGACCCTGGAGCATTGAGCTCTCCCTTTTTGGGTGTTTAGTGTAATTTTTGGCACTTTTAAAGTGTTAGAGTGTGTTCACTCGACGTATTTTTGCTTCTTCTTCACTTTGCTGGAGTTTTCTGGTGATTTTGACCACTTTTTTGTCAAATATGCCTGCCTTATTTGATAAATGTCCTGTGTGTGCCAGGAAGAAGGCAACATCTGATCCACACAAGGTGTGCATCCTGTGTCTCCCTTCTTCTCATGTTCCTGAGACTTGTGATATCTGCCAGCAGTTCTCCAGTAGGACCCTGAAGGACAGAGAGAAGAACAGGCTCCAAGGACTGGAGCAAAGAAAGCAGCAAGGTCAAGCTGGGTCTGGGCGTGAAGAGAACTCTTCCTCCCCATGCTTCGGCCTCTGGGGGGCTCCCCAGTAAGGAGAAGGCCAGAAAACGCCACCGGTCTCCGTCGGCGCCAATAGCCTCGACGTCGGCGTCGAGAGGAATGACCACGGTCTGCTCCCCGTCTCCCCAGGACTCTGGGTCGAAGCAGCATCGACCTTCGACATCGAGGGGATTGACGTTGAGACCTCCGACGAGGTCGACGTCGAGGACTGCTTCCTCGTCGAGCCATCATCTACGTTGAGAGGGTTCAAAAAGGCACCGGCGCTCGCCGTCAAGGCGACACCGCCGTTCGCTGTTGACGTCGAGACAAAGATCATCGACGTCGAGAAGGAGATCATCGACGTCAAGAAGACGATCATCGACGTCGAGAAGATGATCATCGACGTCGAGACGACAATCATCGACGTTGAGACGACGATCATCGATATCGAGACGACGGTCAACGGCGTCGAAAAGGCGTTCAGCGTCAAGGTGTGGTAAATAAATATTACCCTTTCATAATTTCTATACTTAAAGGAAAGTTCATGCATTAAATGAGAGGCAGAGTCCGTGGTGTCCGATTCAAAGGGGCTTTATTTACAATAACCCGGGTTAGCGGAGAATCTGTTCCATCACCACTAAGGTTCAGGAAGGGTCTTCTGAACTTTATTCACAGGGTACAATATTTATACATTGAATCTCGTACATAGAGAAGGAGGAGCGCTCCAGGCAGAGAAAGAGAAAGAGATAAGAGCATGTGGGCGTGCATGAGGGCGTACACTTGAGATGTCATGGAGGTGTCATAAGTGGGTGGATACATGGAGGGGGTTGCATGGCCAGCTGGAACTTTGCCCTACTTGTGTGCAACTTGGTCATGACGTGTAATTGACGTGTGACTAGGGGAAGCTGGGGGGGCTGACTTTCGGTCTAGTAGAGAAATCTTCAGTGTCAGGACGACTTGTACATCTAGTAATATCTGATATCTTGGGTCCAGGGATGTTTTATCTGAAATAAAGGTCACTCAAGCAAAGGTTGCTCATCACTAAGAGCCAGTGCGGGCATACATTTCTTGGTTCATTACATGGGGGCCATGGGCTTTCTATGGATGCGAGCTCTGTAAATCACTTAAATGGAGACAGAAAGGCTAGGCCCTATCTTCTGCAATATGTTTATCCTTTTCATTAGGCAGGAATGTGTTTCTGTGGAGCAGAACAGATAACTGTAGGCATAACACTGTCTTGGCAGGCAATTGCTGGGCATCTCTCGGCTGTGGCAGGAAATAAGGGAAAGGTCAGGGATGCAGGCGGGGCTGCAGCTTTCAGAGTGTTTCAGGAGGCTGGAGGCCTGGATTTTGTGTCCTGGCCCTGCAGAGCCTCAAGAACGGGTGCATCTCGATAATTTAACATGCACCATGTAAAGACATTGGCAACATAGGCTTAAAAGCAGAATTATCCTTTCTTCCATGGAGGGCCTGGTAACTGACATGTTAACGTTGGACGCAAATGTAAACACAGAGGCGTCATCATTTCGGCCATAGAGGGACAATGCATGGATGTCATGCACATACATTAAACGTTGGGGTACACGATAGGGGACACATAGGCCATATAAAATTTCATTTACCTCATTCCCTCCTTGTCCCCTACGTTCCCTTCAAGTCACATCTATTTGCATAAGACCTTGTATATGGTCAGACTGCATCATTTGCTCTTCTTGTCTCTTCTGGATACGTGGATGGGGAATACAGGCAGTGGCACACAAGCTGCAAATCGCTGGGTCACACTGCAGACAGAGACAGTCTCATGGCAGACTGCTCCTGGGTCAAGTTAGCCAGGGCAGATGCAGTCTCATTTACTACTGCTTCCAGAGTTCTTGTTAACCTGCGTATGAGTTTACTGTTTTGGACGGGACCTATGAAGAAAAAGAATCCTTTGTTGAAATCTGTATATTGCTCCCAAGCTGTCTCAGTCTGACCAATAACTGGGGAATTTATCTCCCTCTTGTGTCTGACATGTACTAGTCGTGAATCTCGATGATAATGGGATGGGGCTAGAAAGATAGGGGGCAGAAGGAAAGCTATATAACCTGTTCCACCCCAGTCTGAGGGCAGATGTACATAGGCTGTCTGACCGCAAATGAAATAGGTATGGCGTGATGCTTTGAAAATGGACTTTCCTTGGTCATTAAACTCTACTACAGTATTACATTCACTGTGTCCCATATGTACTGATCCTTTCTTTCTAACACACAAATCACCTTTTGCTGGTAGGACTGAAATAGATTGTGGTCCTGTATTTTGCTTGGGCTGAACATTCAGTATTATAAAATTGAGGGAAGCATTTCCTTGCTTGTACTCTTCATTTTCCAGGTCTGTCCCCTTCCTTTGAGGGAGCCCGTCTTCGTCTGGGAAACATGCATCATTCATTACTTTATTCGGGTTTCCATATATCCATTCATTCTGGTTACCTATGGACTTGTTATCTAGTGATGTCATTAAAGCAAACCATGCTCCACACGAACCATTGTGGGAGAACGGAAAAGGGAAGAAGGGCAGAACTCCCTTCGTTTTCTGATAAGGCGGGAGTTGGCCACATACCCAGCAATTTGTTGCATTGCTGGTCTGATGAGAATGGTGCAACATACGAATGAAAGAATTGTTGCGCAGTGCTTCATGGGGTGGCAGATCACTAAATGTGTGCTCTGCAGTGTCGTTAAAAGAAAAGTGTACATGTGAGGTAATAGGAGGAAAGAAAACATGTAGAATTAAGCTGATACATATAATTGTTATGCTTAAAAGGAACATAATAATCAGAGTTATTATAAATCGACTGCGAAGGGATTTGCAGTAAGTCTTTCTCTTATCTCTCTGTCTATTGCTATTTGGGTCTATGGTCTCATACATGTCAGGAACCTGTCTAACCGATTCACCCGAGAGGGACTTAAACAATTAAACTGTCTGACTTACTAGACCGCAACTTGGATTAATACTCCTGATGCGGAGTTTTTCTAGATAAGGGGGTTTTGAGTCACTGGGGTCATTGTCATTTTTGGTCAAAATTAAAGTTCCAAATTGTCCATAGAATCGCCATCCTTTACGTCCTTGATAGCAGTCCTCGTGGTGAGTAGCACAATCCTCGGTGTCTTCCAATGCGGCTCAAGGGGGCTTGATCTGTCAAAAGTTCCGGTCATAGATAACATCTCCAGGGACTATGGCAGGCTCCTGGACTTGGGTGTTGTCAGGGAAGGCGGCGGCAACCTGTGAATGAAGAGAGAGTAGTGCAGACATCAAGGAAGCCAGGTAATCTGTCAGCATGTTATTGTCAACATCAGATATTATCTTAGGCATAGGAGATAGGCCTGTTCTGGAATGGGCTACCATACGCATATAAAAGAGGGCAACCGGCAAGGCTACCATCCAATCCACGCCTTTTTCTGCACAGACTTTCGTTAACTTTGGGCTTAAGTGTCTGATTATGGCTTTCTACAAAGCCTGCTGCAGTATAATCTGGGACTGGCTACGCTTCTGTCCATCTAGTTAGTGCACACACTACTACTAAGACATACTTATAACCTTTACATCTGTCCATTTGGATATAATCCATCTGAAGGACTTCAAGAGGATGGTCAGGAGGATGGAATCCACCTTGTTCCACCGGAATGCCTTTACCTGGATTGAACTGGCAACAGATCATACAGGTACGTACTTTCCGCTTCGCTGCTGCACGCAGGTGCTTGTTAAACCAGATATTCTGTAAACTGTCTAGCATTGCCTTCTCTCCCAAGTGTGCTGGACTATGTGTTTGTGTTTATGATTACTTGTACCATGGAATCTGGACGAAACCATGTAGCTTTGCCTTTAGTCATCCAACCCTGGTCAGTCTGGACCCCTCCTTGTTCAGTCCATTTCTTTATTTCATCTGAAGTGGCATGTGTCTGTATGTCGTACATCTTGTGAAGGATCCCTGACTGTCATGCTATGCGTCAGTAATGGTACCTCTGTCTTTGTCGTGTCAGTTGGAATGTCTGTTTGAGTCTGGGCTGTTAGTTTAGAATTCGATCTGCCAGGTCATTACCCTGGGAGATGGTGTCTGTAACTTTGGTATGTGCTTTGCATTTCAGGATAGCTATGGCTGAGGCAAATGTATTGCTTCTAACAGGGCTTGAATAAGTGGACCATGCTGAATTTTGGCCCCATGAGAGGTCAAGTAACCTCTCTCCCTCCAGAGAACTTCGAAGTCATGAACTACGCCAAAAGTGTACTGTGAGTCTGTATAAATGTTCACTTTCAAGTTCTTGGCTCTTATGCAGGCTTGTGTCAGAGCGATGAGCTCTGCTGCTTGTGCTGACAGTGTGTCTATTCTGTGGGTCTCTATGACTTCAGTATCAGTGGTCACAGCATACGCGGCCACTAACTCTCCTGTGTTTGTTCTCATGCATGAACCATCAACATAGAGTGTCAGGTCAGGGTCTGGAAGTGCCATATCTGTCAAGTCTTGTCTTCGTTTCGTCACTATATTTATTACTTCCACACAGTCATGTGGTGCAGTATCTACTGTACTTGAGGGCAAAAGTGTAGCAGGGTTAAGAATGTTGCATTGTCTGATCTCTATGTGTGGCTGAAATAACGTCAGTCCATATCCTGTCAGTCTCGCTACAGTTAAGTGTTGTGTCTGTGTTCTGTTAAAGAGAACTTCCACTGCATGTGGTACCTGGACTGTCAGAGGGTGTCCTAACACTATGGAATCACTATGGCTAGAGCTGTTGCTGCAACTGATTTCAGGCACGCAGGCAGAGCCTGGGCCACTGGGTCTAGTGTACTAGAAAAATAAGCACAAGGCGTGTGTTTTCCTGCTTGATCTTGTGTAAGGACAGATAATGCTGTCCCTTCCTGTTCAGTGACAAAAAGCATAAAAGGTTTGCTGTAACATGGTGTCGCTAAAACTGGCGCTTGACATAAGGCTCTTTTTAATTCTTAAAATGCCAAGGTGTGTTCTTGTGTCCAAGGAAGGACAGTCGAAGACACTGCCTCCTGTGTTGTCAATTGTATCAGTGGTTTGGCTAGATAGGCATACTGGGGAATCCTTTGCCTACAGTATGAAGTGAGGTCAAATGAAGGCCCGTACTTCCTTTTGTGTCTTGGGCTGTGGAAGATTTGCAATGAACTGAATGCGGTCAGGTGTCAGCTGCCCACCCCTCTTGGACAGCAAGTGTACAAGGTAAACCACTTGCTGGGCATAGAATTGTAACTTCGAAGCGGACACTTTGTGCCCCTTGTCTGTCAGAAAGTGTAAAACTGTCAGTGATGCATGTTCGCAGTCTGTCTCTGATCATGCTACGATCAGGATACTGATCAGTACTGTATCGGTAGGCATGTTAATACTGTCCAGCTGTCTTTTTAATGCTTGACTGTAAATGCTAGGGCTCTCTGTAAAACCTTTAAAAATTTAAAGCTACGTCCACTTAAACTGAATCAGAAGAGATACTGGCTGTCTGGATGAATTGGAACACTGAAAAAGACATTTTTTCAGGTCAGTTACTGTAAAGAATGATGCTTCAGAATCAATAGCAGTCAGTAATGAAGACATGTCTGGGACCACTGGGTATTGTGGTACTACACATTTGTTCAACTACTAGTATGTAAACTGGTGGTGCATTAGGGTCTGATCGTTTAAGGATAGGAAGGACAGGTGAGTTACATATATTTGACTCAGTCTCTACCACCCCCCATGTGCAATGAGTTCGTCAACAATCTTTAATAAGGCTACTATGGCATCAGGTGGCATCTTGTATTGTCGTATACGTGGGAGTACTACTCCTGCTTTGAAAGTGACACGGTGTGGTGTTATGTTCATGTAACCTACGTCAGTCGGACCTTGTGCCCATAGGTGCTGTGGTACATTCTGTGGTCTGGGGTCAAAATCTTTCAGAACATAATGTCCCTTAAAATCACGTAAGAACAGTCGCACTCCTTCTGGAGAACAACAGATAACTGCTCCTAGTTCCTTTAATGTCTTTATACCTAGCAAGTTTTCTGGACATGATTTAGTAAGTACCAAGTCTGTGGTACGTGACAGTGGACCAACTCCAAGGGAAACTGGCTTTGACACTTCATTAACAATAGGCTTTCCTGAAAATCCCAAGGAAATATTTTGTGAGCCTGAGAGAGGTGCCCCTGGAACCTCGTCATGGCTGATGGTAGTTCTGCTCGCCTCTGTGCCAATCAGAAACTTACTGTCCTGTCCTAGTACACGACCTCGTACATAGGGACCCCTTTGATCTACAGGAACCTCAATAAGGGACAAGCCATCTACCCTCTCTAGGCTGTTTCATGAGAAAGATTGGTATACCGTGTAGTCTGACTGCGTGTACTGCCTCACTCCTCTGAGAAGCAGCCCCCACCTCCAGAAAGATGTTCGCGCTCAGAGCTTGAATCTGATCCAAGCAGGAGCCAAGCTACACTGTGATGTAAAATTGATTCACTGCCAACAATGAGCTCATTGCAGGAGCAAAGCTTCCTGCCAAGCACTCGGTTCAAGCATCTCTAGCCTCTAATCAGGGAAGCACACCCAGGCCTACTGTATCTAACTAACTCCAAGGGCCAACTATTCTGCATGTACAAGGATCCCTTATCTGAAGGCAGTGAAGCTGTCTGCGCCGACAGCAAGGAAGAGCGACTTGACCCCTCCCTTACATAAACATTTCTTGCGCGGAACGAAATTGGGTGTTGGCCAATGATAACAAGACAGGCAGTGGTCGGTGATTCTGTCGCTGGGAGCTATGCTAACTTCAAGGTCGAAAAACACATTCTTTGTAACTCAAAACAAAATCTGTTCCCAGGCCAGACCACTATTCTCAAACTAACTGAAGGAAATTTAAAACGTGATGTAAAGCATCCTAAAATCAGTAATTAATAAGGACATATTTTTGTCTTTGTAACTTGGACACATACTGGCAATTAAAAAAAAAAAAATCTGTTACAATGTACTGCTACTTAAAACACTTTTGTCTAACTAATGCAGCTAGAAGGCAAGACATTTGAAACATGTGCATTTATTTAGTATGCAGATTAACACAAAAAAAGGGGACAATTTGCTTCTGCACACAAGGCTTATGCATTTTGCATTTGAAAAACGAATTATCATGGACTGTTGGGTTTAATATTTCTCTGCACATATCAATTGAAATTTCTCCACTAAATGTTTTATCTGAAACCTCCTGTGTGAGCATTACAGTCTAACTGACCTCTGAATCAGACATAATAAATCCTATTTACAAAGGCTGGTGGACATATATCAGGCAGCATGTTTAAAAAGGTTTGCATTGTATAACAAAGAAGTCAAAATTTAGTGTGCAAGCCTTTCTATTCTACCTATTAAAAGGGCCTGGTTCATTAATTTTCAAACAGCCATTTTTACTAACTAAGTGAGTGTGATAACTGTCACACACTGGTCTGCTGCATGTCAGAAACATTTACATTTGAAAAATTCAGCTTGCAGTAGGAAAATATCCATATATATCGTCTATAATATTATTTTCTATAAAAGCACACAGTTGCATTTCACTAATTTAAAAGCACATTCTATGATGGGTCTGTTTTATAAATTCTTCTCTACCATTAACGCACTAATTCTAAGACACTGGTCCGTGTGCCATCCATAGCTGAAAACTCTTATCACAATCCGACTGGTTGATTTATAACATTCCGACCTCCGGAAAAACACATTAAATCATGTGTTCCAAGGCAAACCCACACAAATTCGTGGACGCATTTCAAAGTAGGAAGTTAAATGAACACTGCTTTCTGTTCTCCATGCAAGATGTTACCATGCTGTCAAAGCACATAGGCAGAACCAGTAACCAATGAAAAAGTGAAATCAAACCATCATACATTTAAACAATCACTGACTTTTAGTGTCAGCTCACATAACCATGCATGTTAAACAGCATGTTAAAACAAATACCGCCGTCTCAATCCAAGATAGTAACCCTTAGGCGGCTCAAACACAATCATTCCCCAATGACTGCAGATACATGGGAAAATCAAGAACTTATCACTTCACGTTTTCAAATAACACGTACGCACATCTTCAAAACATTTTCTCCAAGCAGTTGAAAGAGATCCAGCTCTCTCCTGACTAACGCAACAATATCATGCTCTGTACAAGCCATATCCACATGGCGCTATTCACAAGCCATATTTACAAGAAAGTCAACAAGTCCAAAAATGACACGCTATTCAACAGGCATATTTACAAGGCGCAATGCACAAGGAACACAACAAGTCTAAATGAGAATATGCTCCTCACAAGCCATATTTACAAGGAGCTATGTACAAGAAACTCCACAAATCTTCCTAGTCTTAGTGAAATCACGAGCATTGAGCCCTTTCCTGGTTCTGGATCGTATATACAGTGGGGAATTGCTTCTTTCTACATACTCTAAAGGGTACAGGTGGTGGCGTTCGCGACCTACGGGGTGTTTCTAAGGGGGTCACTTTAGCTAGTTCTTCTGAGAGGACCAGTAACAACGGCATTTCTTTCTCTATCAGCCTGTTCTGCCTTGACCTTGTCTAGTTCTCTCTGCTTGATGAATTTCTTTCTCTGTTCTCCTATGTGACTCTTTGCGCCATAACTCAATGGCATCTTTCTATGAGGGTCTTGATTTCTTTTTCCATAGAGCTTCTTCTACTCTCATGATGCACTCAGCATCCCATGTCCCTGTAACAGGCCATCTATATTTCTCTTCTAAATCCTTGGTGTAGTCCACCCACAAATCTAAGTACAGTATGGCATCTAAGCCATGTTTATGGTACATAAAATGTCCTGGAGAGTCCCTAGGCGGGACAGGAACTGCTTCTTCGAGTATCCCTTTCCTAGTTCCTATCTGACGTAACTTTGAGAACAACGGCATCTTTATACTTACTTGAACGTAAACATGAACACAGTAAACACAGTAATAGATGTCAAACAATCATTCATACCACGACATTAAACACATTAAAACATTTCGAACAGATACTACCTGGTACATTGAAACACATTTCTGAGACATAATACTAGAATACTGTATTACTGAATCACTGAATTACTAGATGCACTGCTAAACAGTACAGATGCACTGCTAAAACAGTACAGACCGGATCTGTGTACCCAGACCCGTCTTGACCGGACACAAATTAATGTACCCGTCTAGATGCGTCCCCAGCAACGGTACTCACCGGGTAGCAAGAACGGAAGGCCTCGGAAAACTCGGCACTGGACTGGACTGGACTGGACTGCTACGACGTCTGGCTGCTGCTAAGCACTACGCATGCGCTTCAGAACAGGTGGGCCTCCGGATACCTCGGACCTTGCTCTCTCACGGCTTGGGCTCTGGTTGGGATGATCCGCATTCCTCACCGCCTCGTGTGGATGCCTGGTCGCAGTCCGTCCTCCTCGTGGGCCTGAGGGAGTAAGCGGGAAGTCCCGCGGCGTGCACTCTGAAGTCCGTCACGGCTGTAGAAGGGGGGCAAAAGCTGGACTTACATCACCGGCGAGTGGGGAAAGGGACCAGTCCCTGTTCGGGCGCCAAATTAATGTGGTAAATAAATATTACCCTTTCATAATTTCTATACTTAAAGGAAAGTTCATGCATTAAATGAGAGGCAGAGTCCGTGGTGTCCGATTCAAAGGGGCTTTATTTACAATAACCCGGGTTAGCGGAGAATCTGTTCCATCACCACTAAGGTTCAGGAAGGGTCTTCTGAACTTTATTCACAGGGTACAATATTTATACATTGAATCTCGTACATAGAGAAGGAGGAGCGCTCCAGGCAGAGAAAGAGAAAGAGATAAGAGCATGTGGGCGTGCATGAGGGCGTACACTTGAGATGTCATGGAGGTGTCATAAGTGGGTGGATACATGGAGGGGGTTGCATGGCCAGCTGGAACTTTGCCCTACTTGTGTGCAACTTGGTCATGACGTGTAATTGACGTGTGACTAGGGGAAGCTGGGGGGGCTGACTTTCGGTCTAGTAGAGAAATCTTCAGTGTCAGGACGACTTGTACATTTAGTAATATCTGATATCTTGGGTCCGGGGATGTTTTATCTGAAATAAAGGTCACTCAAGCAAAGGTTGCTCATCACTAAGAGCCAGTGCGGGCATACATTTCTTGGTTCATTACATGGGGGCCATGGGCTTTCTATGGATGCGAGCTTTGTAAATCACTTAAATGGAGACAGAAAGGCTAGGCCCTATCTTCTGCAGGCGGAATATGTTTATCCTTTTCATTAGGCAGGAATGTGTTTCTGTGGAGCAGAACAGATAACTGTAGGCATAACACTGTCTTGGCAGGCAATTGCTGGGCATCTCTCGGCTGTGGCAGGAAATAAGGGAAAGGTCAGGGATGCAGGCGGGGCTGCAGCTTTCAGAGGGTTTCAGGAGGCTGGAGGCCTGGATTTTGTGTCCTGGCCCTGCAGAGCCTCAAGAACGGGTGCATCTCGATAATTTAACATGCACCATGTAAAGACATTGGCAACATAGGCTTAAAAGCAGAATTATCCTTTCTTCCATGGAGGGCCTGGTAACTGACATGTTAACGTTGGACGCAAATGTAAACACAGAGGCGTCATCATTTCGGCCATAGAGGGAAAATGCATGGATGTCATGCACATACATTAAACGTTGGGGTACACAATAGGGGACGATAGGGGACACATAGGCCATATAAAATTTCATTTACCTCAAAGGAGGAAAGCATCGCCATCCAGGAGGAGTTCCAAGGCCAGAACTGGCTCCTCGGTTTCCACGAGTCCACGGTCGCAGCGGCGCCGTCGCTCGTCTACGAGGGGTAAGGCCTCCCCCTTCAGGTCAGGCGAAGAAAAGAAGGAGAGTGGAAAAGTCTCTGGGCTCGGAGCACTCGCAGGTCTATTCGCCCTCCAAGCCGAGGTCACCTACACCTCCTCCATTATCCAAGGAACCTTCTCCGCATAATCCGACACCTCCTCCACCACCTCCTCCTCCTCATCATCCTCCACCACCTTCTGGATGGATTCGGCAGGCAGGAAGGATTGCGGGACGGCCTCCACTTCAATGAAGGCAGCGAGTGCCTCAGCACTGTTGGGACGTTACGATCGGGCTCTCTGGGAGCCCCTCCAACAGTTCTCGGAACTCCTTCCCCGGGCGAAGAGGGAAGATTTCCAAGAGATCCTTAATGAAGGACTGCTGGTCTCCAAGCAGGTGATAGGCTCGGCTGCGGATTCCTCCCTCTTGGCAGCCCACAGGTACTGCCATGCGGTCAACCTGAGGCGCCACGCCTGGTTACGTCTTACATCTTTGTAGCCTGAGGCGCAGCAGAGGGTTGCCAACCTACCCTTTTCGGGTGAGACCCTCTTCGGGAAACATGCGGACGACGAGATGGCCCGCATGAAGGCGGAGGCGGAAACCCTGGCGGCTGCCGGGTTGGAAAACCCTAAGGAACAGAAAAAGACCTTCCGCCCGTTCCAGAGGCGGTACGGGGCGCAAGGCAGAGGGCAAGGTCGGCAGGCTGGACAGCAACAGCAGCATCAGCATTTCCAGCGGAGACCGTTCCAAAAGCACCAGAAGGGCCAAGGTGGTCAGCAGTCTTCCTCGCGACCAAAAGCCTAGCTGGGTCTAGGCCCTGAGGTGCTACTTCCCCTTCATCCGTTACCCGCGCCGGTGGGGGGAAGCATCCAACATTACCTGGCAGAGTGGAGAAACATTACCCGGGCAAGTGGGTGCTGAATATTGTTTGAATGGATACAGTCTTCGGTTCACCAGCCCGCCTCCAACAATTCCACTGGTTGGCCCGCAGTTCAAACTGCGCGAGCTCCAGGCGGAGGCCGATACCCTGTTAAGAAAAAGGGCAATAGAAGACGTCTGTATCAAAGGGGAAAGGGTCTTTACTCACGCTTCTTCCTAGTACAGAAGAAGGACAAGAACGAGTTCAAACCCATTCTGGATTTGCGACAAGCAAACAAGTGGATTTGCGGGAAAAAGTTTTGCATGCTGTCTTTGCACCAGATTTATCCTCAGCTGCAGAGAGGAGATTGGCTGTGCGCGATAGATCTGCAAGATGCGTACTTCCATGTGCCCATTGCACGGAAACATCGAAAGTTCCTGCGCTTCCTCGTCGGCACCAATCACTATCAGTACACCGTACTACCGTTTGGACTGAAGTCTGCACCCAGGACTTTTTCGAAATTCATGGCTGTGGTGGCAGCGCACCTGAGAAAGAACAAGGTGTTTGTCTACCCGTACCTGGACGACTGGTTGATCAAAGCCTCCACCTTCCAGGAAGCGCAATTGCACTTCAACAGGACGGCCGTCCTGCTGAACCGACTGGGGTTGCACATAAATCTGTCCAAGTCTGTCCCGATTCCTGTACAGTGCCTGCAGTACTTGGGAGCCTCCATCAATACGCTGTCGGCAAGCGTGTCTCCTTCGGAGGAGAGACGCTTATCCATCCTTCGGAAGGCTCAGGCTCTCATAGATGCTCCATCTACAACAGTGAGGACGGTGTCCTCTCTACTGGGATCGATGGCCTCTTGTATCTTCCTTACTCCGCACGCCCGCCTACACATGAGGCTGCTACAGGAATGTTTGGAGGACCAGTGGGACCAGAGGAAAGGGTGTTGGGACGACAGGATCTAGTTGTCTCTTCACGCCCAGATGGTGGTGCTCGGCAGAGAATCTCCTCGGAGGGGTTCCTTTCCACAAGGACATCCCGACTCAGACTATCGTGACGGATGCATCTCTCCTGGGCTTGGGAGCGCATTCGGACCATCTACAGATCCAGGGAAAGTGGTCTCTGGCAGAGTCCACGTATCACATCAATTTCCTGGAACTCCGAGCTGTTCACTTGGCACTGAAGGCCTTTCATCCGTCCCTCCAGACCAACTCCTTGCTTGTGCAGACGGACAATACGACCATGATGTATTACCTCAACAAGCAGGGGGTCTCAAGATCGCGCACACTGTCACAGGAAGCGCAGGCGAGGACTGACGATAACGGCAACTCATCTGCCAGGTGTGCAGAATGTTCAGGCGGACGCCCTCAGCAGGTTGCTTCACAAAAACCACGAGTGGGTCATAAACGACGAGGTGCTCGACGACATCTTCGCCATGTGGGGCACTCCAGAAGTTTATCTGTTCACCACCGCCGAAAACAGCAAATGCCGCGACTTCGCCTCGAGGTATTACCAGCCTGGGACTCTGGGGAACGCGTTATGGATCAGCTGGTCGAACATCTTTCTGTACGCTTTTCCACCCATTCCCCTGATTCCGGCGGTGCTCATCAAGCTGGCCCGGTCCCGGGCGCGGATGATCCTCATTGCTCTGGAATGGCCCAGGCAGTGGTGGTTCTCGGACCTGCTTCACCGGTCAATCCTGCCTCATCGACGGCTGCCATGTCGTCCGGACCTTCTCACGAAGTTCGGAGGGCAGATGGTGCACCCCAACCTCTCATCGTTGAGTTTTGCGGCAGGGCTCATGAGATAGTGCAATATGGCCATTTGAATCTTCCTGAGGATTGCATGGACATATTGAAGGAGGCTAAGAGGCCGTCTACTAGGACCTCTTATGCTTACAAGTGGAAGAGATTCTGCATCTGGTGCATGTCTAAGGAGGATGTTATCCTTCCATACCTTCTGCATCTTGCTCAGTCTGGCCTTAATGTCCATTCCATTAAGGTTCACCTGGCTGCATTGACTGCTTACAGAAAATGCCCTTCGCAGACATCCTGCTTTCCAGATTCCTGTGATTAAGGATTTTTTGGAAGGGTTGAAGAAAGTGTTCCCTCCTGTTCGGCTTCCTTCGCCTTCATGGGAACTGAATGTGTTGCTGTCCAGGCTGATGAAGGACCCTTTCGAGCCTATTCAAAAGGCTTTACTGCAGCACCTGTCTTGGAAAGCGGAGTTCCTCGTGGCCATTACATCGGCCTACAGGGTGAGTGAAATTCAGGCATTGTGTTGCCAGGAACCTTATACTGTATTTCATGCTCCTAAGGTTGTTATGCGTACTCACCCTAAGTTCCTTACCTAGGTGATTTCTGATTTTCATGTTAATCAGACTATAACGTTACCAACATTTTTCCAGAATCCTTCCACTCCAGCAGAGCGGTCTCTTCATTGACTGGATGTCAGAAGGGTGTTGAAATTCTATCTGGATAAGACCGTAGATGCGACCAATTGTTTGTCAACTATGGGTCGGTTAGGACTGGTCTGGCTACTTCGAAACAGTCCATCTTCAGGTGGATTGTGTCTTTTATCCAGCTCTGTTATCAGAAAGTGAATAAGACCTGAGGGGGTAAGCCTAAGGCGTATTCTACCAGGGGCAAAGTAGCTACAACAGCTTTGCTTTGAAATGTTCCCATTGCAGAGATCTGCAGGGCGGCCACTTGGAAGTCGGTCCACACCTATGCTAAGCATTACTGTCTGGATTCTGATGCCAGAGCAGATGCTCAGGTTGGGCAGGCTTCGCTGCGGAATCTGTTCGCACAATTGTTCTCCACCGCAGGGTTGTTTTTTGGATGGGCTTGCCATTCTATTCACTAGATTATGACTATACACAGAGATCCCCTACTACTGAAGGAGTAGTTTCTTACCTGTAACTCCAGTTCTGTAGTAGGGGTGTCTCTGTTATAGTCATAAGTGCCCGCCCTCCTCCCCGGTGGAGAAAATGGTACTGTGATGTATGCTACAGGCCTTGCTTTATGCACCTTTCAAAAAGAACTGAAAGTAAAAGGAGTGGGCTGTGATACCGAGGGTCTCTGGAGAGTTCCTTAAAGGCACGGTATCCCTTTTCCAGACACATAATGGCAGCCTATGGAGGCTTGTCTGTCCATCTCTTCCTCTCTATCATTCCAAGGATTTGGTGAGGGGAGGAACATTTCTCAAAGGGGGGGAAACTTGACAGATTGTGTTAAATGTGTTATTGGTGTAATATCCTTGGCATTTCTATTTGAAGTACTGGACAGTGTAGCCTTTTAGGTATAGGCTGCATTTTTTTAAAAATGTTCTCTTAAGTGTCTATGCAGGACTGCATTGAAGACAGCTTAAGAGATTATTTTTGATTGCTCCGGGGTCCACGCACATGGGCGGGACTATTCACTAGATTATGACTATAACAGAGATACCCCTACTACAGAACTGGAGTTACAGGTAAGAAACTACGCCTTGGGTGCATGCTGATTATCACTCTACATCACCTGAGGTGAGTTTCATTAATTAAGCCAAAACTGCACAAGTTGTGAAATTTTGTGAAAATCATCTTCAGGAGGATAGGATAACATTAAGAAAAAAGTACTGACGATAGCCCATAGTTTATTTCAAAGGAGGGGTGAAACGCCATAAAATATTACACCACCCTCATGACAGTGGTTTGGTGGAGCAATTTAATATATGCAGGCGGTGCAGAGAGTGTTGATTTGGAGGGAAGAGTTGAAGAACATCTTATGGAGCCATAAAACTGATGGAGCAAGGACTCGTAGAAAGAGACTTGCTTGAAAGCAATTTCGATGTGTATTGAGAGCTTTGCTCTTTTTCGGTTCTTTGTTCCTCCTATCTGACCCATACAAGTTTATCCACTGGAAATCCCTCTATGATCAAAAGGTACAGTGATGGTAGGAAGGATACCCAGATGATGATACTGATCACCTCAGTGAATGATGGGAATCCGATTGCTCGTATGGGTCTTTCTTTTCTGTAATTGTTTGCTGTAGTACTCCTGTTGTCATACATGTTCAGAGGTTCCTCCTCAGAAAGGGCTTGGTTTCAAGAGACCCCCGGATTATTTGTTTTGTTGTGGTATACAGTGAAACCATTTATTCTTGAAAATAACATCTGTCTTTCTAACTTCATTATTAGTGTGCATTTGGGCCTCTTGGGTAAGGGTGAGCGCAAAATCCGTTCCGCTCGCGGATTTCGTGGATTTTCGGTAAATCAGCGAACTCTCGCGTATTTACCGAAAATCCGCAAAATCCGCGAGCGGCGGATTTGGGGGGCAAAAGTTCGAGCCTGTTGAACTTGTAACTATTTTAGGATGGCGCCGGCAAGTTGCCAGCGCCATCCTAAAATAGTTACTAAGTTAGCTTCAACATGAAGCACTAATAGATAAAATAAAGCAGGTGCTCCAGCATCTGCTTTATTTTATCTATTAGTGCTTCCTGATGAAGCTAATTTAGTAACTATTTTAGGATGGCGCTGGCAGCTTGCCGGTGCCATCCTAAAATAGTTACAGGATGATGGGCATGGGCAGGCAGCTCACTCAAGGGACCCCTGCGCTCTTCGGTGTGATGGCAAAGTTAATCAGCCCCCCCAAAAATGTGAGTTTTGTCGAGGCTGGGCAGGTGTGCGTTCTCCCCATATCTATCGTCGAAAATTAGCTTTGATGCTTGATGGAGGCCTTTGCATTATTGACTTTCACAAGCTCAATTCCTGTGCAGTTCCTGTGACCACGAGCTTCTCTGATCCGTGCCTGTCCTTTTATGCACACAAGAGGCATGTGAACTCGCATATAAGGCTCGCCCATTTGGCCCTGCCCCTCACACTAGCGATGTGCACCGTTTTCCCACCCTTTACCCACTATGAAGGACAGCTCAGTCGAGGGACCCGGTGCTCTTCGGTGTGATGGCAAAGTTAATCAGCCCCCCCAAAAATGTGAGTTTTGTCGAGGCTGGGCAGGTGTGCGTTCTCCCCATATCAATCCCTGTGCAGTTCCTGTGACCACGAGCTTTTCTGATCCGTGCCTGTCCTTTTATGCACACAAGAGGCATGTGAACTTGCATATAAGCCTCACCCGTTTGGCCCTGCCCCTCACACTAGTGATGTGCACCGTTTTCCCACCCTTTACCCACTATGATCCGCAAAATCCGCAAATCCGCAAATTCGTGGATTTTGCGGATCCGCGAATCCGCAAATTTGCGGATCGTGGATCCGCGAAATCCGCCCATGCCTACTCTTGGGTATGTCTGAAGTGAGCCATGTCACATGACTCTGGCGCATGGCAAGTGGAAGTCAGTCCGGAAGGATGACGTGTGGTTCAAGAAGAGTGCAAGGCCACAGCCTGTCTGAAGCCTTGGAATCAGCAGTACAAGACCCGAATGAATAAGACCACATATTAAAGTTAAACATTTGTATCGTATGTAATGTAAATGCGGGTGGGAAAATAAAGTATGAATAAAAATTAAGGAGATGGGTTTATTAACAAAGGGCCAACTGAAAAGAGTGATTTGTATGCATGGTGTGGTGATCTTCCCCACTTGCCTGACCAATCAGAGTTAGTATTTTTACGATACTGAAACATTAATGGGTGGTACATGAGTAATGAAAAGGTATAATTGAGGTAGTTTTTAGTTAGTTATAAGAGAGACGTTGATGCTGAATGCTGCAGAGCTGGGGATGCTGTTGGAGTAGCGAGTGATGCTGATGAAGAAACAAATGCAGAGCTTAATATCCTAAATTATTAGGCTTAGAAAGAAGATCGCGGAAAAATCTCGAGGAGGAAGAGAGTGTCCGAGAGGGGTGCAAAGTGATTGTCAGTTCTAGAGAGGTTATCTATCCTGTCCTGAATCTGTCCTGAAGTCTTTGTCTCCTGATCTATCCCGGGGAACCCCTACCAGCCATTTGGCCAGGGGGTTGGTCTTCACACCATCCTAGGTAAATATACATTTTGTGAATGTGCAGGTACTCTCTTTTCTCTGTCCACTCCTTTCTGAGCACAAGTCATTGCAAGTTTGCAGTATGTGTTGTTGATATGATTAATTGAACCTTCTCTCCTATGATTATTGGTGAATGTGCTGTACTTTGAAGTGGTTCACATGCAAATAATTTAGATAAAGACTTAAAACTTTCCTGAGTCTGTGGTAATTTACTTCAAGGTACAAAAGCTAGAATTTTGTTAATTTTCACCATCAACTAGTTAAACTAATGGTCCATAAACCAGAGGAAAGAACTTTTTGATCAGTGAAAGGTTGGTTAGGAATGAGGAATAATCAATCTTGAGGTATGAAAATAATAAACTTTGACTCCAGAAGTTGACAGAAATTGTGAGTGTTTATGGGCCCGGGTGAGTATATGGTATTGGAGTATCTGTTGCTGGTAAGCCGCTGGATCAGAACCACAGGACAGTCACAGAGATGTCTCTGTTCCTTTTGTTGAAGGGGAGAACTCCTAATACTAAGTTGTCTCCTGGATGGATGAATAGAATGTGTGTGCATTGTGGATACAGTCCAATTATTCAAAAGCGTATAATAAAAACAAATCAAGTACGCCAAAATGTGGAATGACATTAGCTGGTGCAGAATGGAGGTGCCACAATGGAGACATTGTTTGGGTGAAAGTTGGAGGTTGCATAAGAAAGTGGTGTCCAAGTATTCTACTTGTAGGCGAGTGATTGAGGTTAGGAAATATACCATGGTATTTGAGGATGACAAGAATTAGAATATGAGAGTGACAAAATGCAATGAGTTGGAACTGAGCGAGTGGAGGAAGAGAAGGCGGCTAGGACGTGAAGTCGGAGTATCCAGTGGACCGAGCTAGTGGTTGCTGTGTAAAACTTCCCAAGAAGCTTGAAGATTATATTTTACTTTTGGATAAATAAGTGTTCTAATCTGTATCTTTATCATTATATTATTTGTTGTATAGTAAAGACAATTTGTTAGATCTTTTTTTTAATGTGATTCTGATAGTTTAGTTGGAAAGGGATAGCCTGTCATATCCTGTTACCATTGCCAGAGTGTGAGACCTATTCTGGTTCTTAGAATGTTGTCTTTGTTCTGTAATGTGTGTGTCTTGTTGCTGCAGTGTATCCTGCATCATCAGTTTCCAGTATGAATCTATGGGCTGAGACGAGGAACATAAAGGGTGAAATGCTGATGAGGTGATGGTTGCTATGTCATTTATGGCTGAGGTGCTTCAATAAACTTTAGCTTATTGCAAACCTACCTTGCTTCCTGTATTATCTTTAACAACATCACATTGGGAATGAGCGACAGGATCCAGTGCTAAGGTCAAGGTGTGGACTCTTCAACATGGAGAAATGGCACTCATTTTTTTTCTTACTGGTGCAGAGTCCATGTTTTCGGGAATGCACTTGTGGACCTGAGTCGGCTGTACTGGAGGTGGGCAAACTCTTCCATTGATTTCCGGGCTGAAGTAGTTATTAAGTATGTGCTGGTCCGTTGTTTGTTTTGGTGAGCCTTGTTGTCCTTCCTGATAAGTGGACGGTGTGCCATAAGGAAGAGGCCGACTTTCTTGTGACAAGCCCAATTGCTATTTTAGTAGGTTGGGAAAGACCACATCTGCACTCATAGAGAGTTCTAGTTCAGGTGCTGTTTTTGTGACAAACCCAATTGCCTTCAGGAATTTACGTTGAGCCACATTTCCGTGGCCATTTTAGGAGGTTGGGAAAGACCTCATCTGTATTTTTTGGGAGTCTGTTCAGCTGCCAGAGTGAGTCTGGCTCACTGGGCAACAACAAATATCATCACCCGCTGCCTGATATTGAGGAGTCGGGGCTTGTTGGTTGTTTGGTGTCTTTGAATTTGTTCATACGGTTATAGGCAGACCATCAACTGCCTGTCCGGGCGGTAACAGGCACACTTTGGCATACTTTTACCTCTCCGTCTGGAATAGATTGCTTGTCTGCCGCAGTGATAAGCACACCTTTGATTAATTTGGGGACCTGTTGTAGTGATTGGACAATAAACTTCTACTTCTTTGGTATATTGACAGACATTTTGACACTATGTTATTGAGCACAGTTTAGAACTGAATAACGTAGGTTGCATGTTGGTGATTGATAATTAGTATTCAGTAGATGTTCATTATTATTAGCAAAGTGCAATACCTTACAAGGGTTCATTCGTTTTTTAATTGAGTATTCAATATTTAATTGCAGGCTGTTCAAAGCGTAACATAAGTGAATTTTGACTGTGAAAGTGTTGTTATTTTCAGCAAACATGCAGAACGTCATGCCTCCTCCATTTTCTTAAGTATCCCTGGAGAACCAGCTATAAAATGGGGGAAATGGAAGAAAATGTTTGGTCATTATGTGAGGGTGTGTGGTACCAGTCTTAGTGTTGAGCAAAGATAATCTTTACTGATGCACTGTTTGGGGGGAGAGAGTAAGAAGTTTTGGAAAACCTACCTCAATTTAGTCCGGATAAGGAAAGAACCCTTAATGAATATGAAATCTGCACACTTCATTTAGATACGCATTAACGTCTAAGAGTAAGTACAGTTATGGAATGGTAACACTTCGGTATAAGAGAACAGGGAGTGGAAGAATCTGTGTAAGATTATGTTACACGTCTACAAAAATTGGCTCCCACATGCAAACTTGGTGCAGCGACCGATAAGAGCATAAATGTTCTAAAATGTAAGAGTGATACGACGAGAGGAGTTGTGGCTTAAAGGTGACTCGCCACTTGAGGAGGTGATTAGTATAGCAAAGAGAGTAGATCATATGTTGATGTGTTAGTGAATTGAGTGGAAAGGAAGAATCTCATGCTCAAGCTGAGACTGATGATGTGTGTGAGGTTAAGAGTAGAGAGGATGGTAAAGAAGGAGGTATTAAGATTGTGTGAGGATCTTTCAGTTGTGGGTGGAGTGGTCATAGGGCTAATGCTATTTAATGCTTATGTGTATTGTAATGGTTTTGGCAAGATAGGGCATTTTGTTAAATGTTGCATAACAGATCAAGAGGTATTCAAAAGAAAAAAAGAGTAAAACAAATGTCTCAAAAGATTATATTTCAAATTTAGGATCAGTGCAATGGGCATCCCAGTGATAAGGTAATTGTAGATGGTAAACGTATACTTGTAGGACGCTCGCTCTGTATTTACTATACCAAATGAGGTATAGTGTGCACAGAGTCCAGGGAGGCCCCAGAGTAATAGCAGAGGCTAAATTAAGTCAGTACTAACAGCTCTCTTTGTGGTAGTGTGGGCAAGCAGTTAGGCTTATCCAGAGGGTGTGTTAAGCATTTATTGTACTCACTCAATCAAAGACTGAGACACACAGTCGGAGACAGAATCCAGACCAATTAGGAAAGTATAAAAAAGGACTTGGCACATGTAAGTAGAATATACTTTCTAAATGCGGGACTGTTCAAGGAAATGCAGTTGTACTTAAAATTGCACTTGTTATATGTTTCTCTTAGCTTTGTTAACAGTTTAAATTACACAGTAATTACTTTTAATTACTCTTGGATTATTTTGGGATTACTTTGAGTACTGGGGTGGTATGCCTAGATACCACACCTTAGGCTCTCTAAATACAAGGTAAGTATGACTTTTTATACTTTGCAATAGAATTCTCTTTTCTTCATACAATTCCGATACGGTTTAACGCTTAGACATTTTTTAGACAAAAATCTCTTTACATGGGTTCCTATAGGGAGAAAGTGTTAGCGGTTTCACAGATAAGTATACAGCTTACAAGGGTGACTTTTGGGGGTTAGGACCAAGGCTCCCCAAGGTCTAGATGGGCACTCGAGTTGCACCACCAGAGACACTGGGGCGGCAGGGTGCAGAATGCAGGGGCCCAATGTTAGCCAATAGGGCTAAGAGGGCCTTTGGTTAGGGTCGGGTGTGGGAGCAAAGCTTCTGAGGTTAAGGTCAGCACTGCAGGTGCCAACGACTAGCACAGGAGCTGCACCACCAGTGGCACTGGGGCGCCCGGGTGCAGGGTGCAAACCAGACGTCGGGGACCCTGTGCTTTCCATAAGAGACCTACAGTTTTGCAAAATTGCTGCAGGCTCGGGGAGGGAGACTTCTTAAAGGCAACCACCGGCACGGGAGAGGTAAGTTGGGATCTTGGGGGATACCTGGACGCAGTCGGTTGGGCCACCCAAGGCTGTGGGGCGTCGGGTGCAGGGGTGTCTTCTGCCGTTGGGTTTTCTTACCAGCTCCAGTCACAGTCGGAGGGACCCTGCAGGTTGAGGCTGTAGGTGTCGTCTTGAGGCTTGAGGGAGGTCGGGGATCACCAGATCCCAGATCAGGATGGCTGGTGAGACCTCCTTGAGGTGGTGGGCCACTCCAACTCGGGCAGTGGGCTTTGGGGGCAGAGTGGTGCAGGATCGTGGAGTCGGCGTAATCTGGATTCTGGAGGTGAGTCTTTGGTTGAGCAAATCCGGTGCTCACGGGAGACAGAGTCTGTAGGAATGTTGCAGGGCGGGTCCGTAGAGCTGGGGCCAAGGCAGTTAGTGTCCTCTTCTTCTTGGGTCAGCACGGCTCTTTGGTCCTTCTTCCTTCTTCCTCGAATCTAAAGGAGGCAAGGTTCAGGGTTGCCCCTAATACTACATTTAGGGGTTTTAGAGAGATGTGCAGGCCGGGACCAATAGAGCCCTTCCTTGGGCTGGGTACATCCCCCTATTATGCCACCCTCCAGTGGGAGGGGGCATGAACCTAATTGTCAGTGTCTACTCCTCTTCAAAATGGAGGGGACTAAGATGTGTGCTTCACCTTGCCTCCCCCATCTGAGGGGTGAGGTTGGTAAAGGTGGGCACACCTCTCTTCCTTGCTTGTTTTTCCCGCAGAATCTCCCGACCAAAGTGGGGGCCAGAACCACTGGGAGCCAGTTGCTGGGGGCAGCCAAAGGCAAGGACGTCGTCCAAAGGTGGCAGGCCTTTGAAGCTTCCCCTTTCGCTGACCCGCCCATCCTGGGGGAGGAAGCATGACACCTCTGCCCAGGATGGGCTATGTTTCTGGACCAAGAGAGCGGAGGCTCTCTACCCAGGGGTCCAGAAACATGTCTGCTGGTGGCAAATGGCGGGCAGCCATTCAGAAGCCACACCAGGGCTGGTCGATTTTTAGGGAGCCCTCTGAGTGCATTTTACATTAAATCCCACACAGACTTCAGTGTGGATTTAATGTGCTGAGAAGTTTGCTACCAAACTTCCCAGTTTTTAGTTAAGCCATAATAAAGCTGTGCAGGTTGTAATGACCAATTCCCAGTCCATAGAATGGACTTAGACACTGTAAGGGGAAAGGGCACATGCCTCTGTACCCTCACCTTAGGGCTAGTGCACCCTGCTAGAGGGGTGACTGACCTAGGCCTTAAGCAGTGGATTGCAGGAATGGCACATAAGGATGTTTGCCAGGTTGACTTTTCTCTGCATCAAAACATGCAGTCTGCAGTAGCAGTGCATGTGTGTTAAGGTGCAGGGCCTCTAAGGGTGGCACAATAAGTGCTTCAGTCCTTAAAGGCATTTCTTGGTCACAGTGCCCATGGTACCCTTTACAAGGGGTTTACCTGTGGCCAGGGATTTGCCAATTGTGGTTACAAAGGTACAGTCTTGGGAAAGAACATAGGCTCTGTGAACCTGATTGGGAGGGAACTAGGGTACATCAAGTCCGGTTCCATCAGATGTCAGGCGAAACAGTGTGGGGATTAACCATGCAAAAAAGGGCACCTTCCTAATATACTCATGAGATTTAATTCCTGTTCACATTTGACTATTATCTCTAAAGCTACATTTGAACAGAATTTTCAAAAGAAAGTCATGTTAACTTCTATGGACCTAAAACCTGGAGAGTAGGGTGGCCATCCTATTAAGATGCTAAGTTATTTCAATGTGTGCATGGGGTTTGGTAATAAATATATAATAGCAAAGGTTTATGTTCCGATGAAAGGAGACGATCTGATTGGTTGGCTACATCAGAAACCTTTGCATGTCACCCTGAATCCCAATGCCAATCCCCAGGTTCAGGGGCATGAAATTGACTCTCTGATAATAGATTTTGTGGCTGAATATCAGTCATTGTTCTCTGAGAAACTGGGATGTCTCAACGGCTATAAACATCACATAAGGCTCAAGTGTGGAGCTATTCCAGTCATAGCCAAGTGTAGTCTCATTCCTATTAGTGTTTAAAACAGTGCTGAAGTGGAACTGTAGAAGTTGGTGGATGTAGGCGTGATAGTGCCTATTGAGGCCACTGAATGGTTGGCTCCTATAGCCTGGGACAAAAGGCTAGTGGGGACATAAGTTTTTGTGTCGATTTTTGAGCACTTAACAAAGAGGTGATGGTGGACAGATTTCCATATCCCATTATTGATGAATTTATGTCAACTTAAGTGAGTGCAAAGTTTCTTTTTACATCCCTTGATTTGACAGCTGCATATCACACCAAGTGGAATTAGATGCTTCTTCTCGGGAACTAATTGCCTTTATTATGCCCATAGGGGGCATACAAGTTTAGCAGAATGCACTTTAGATTTATTTCTGCAGCATCCATGTTTCAGTGAACTATGGGCAAAATATTGAAAGGATTAATGGGTGTACAATGTTATCAAGATGAAGTTTTTATATTTGGAAAAAACATAGAGGAACATGATACCTGTGTTTGTTTGGTTTTGGACCGACTGATGAATGCTGGGCTGACATTGAAGAAGAGCAAGTGCAAGTTTGGTGTGACAGAATTGGATTATCTGGGCGACAAAATTTCCTGTGATAGCTAATTTAAAGGAAATTGTTCTAAGGGGGAGTTGATTTAATTCCTTGGTATGGTAGAGTACTATGGAAAGTTCATAAAGAACTATGCTGATAAGTCAGCTCTTTAAGGGCACTCCTGGGAAAGAAGGTTGAGTTTTTGTAGGATGAAATTTGTCAGAGTGAATTTGTTAATTTGAAAAGGGAGTTACAAACCACTATTCTCACAAGATTAGAGAGCTGTGAAACCAGCAACTCTTGTCTGTAATCACAGTAACTCGAAGGCCAATTTTCCTGGAACCAGGTAAGAACCAAATTTCCTGGAACCAGGTAAGACTGTTTCAAAGTTTGCTGGTTAAGTAGGAAAAGGAGCACCCGCCTCTTCTTGCCTTGCTGACCCTCGGAACATGTAGAAAGTTTTCTCCATTGGAGCCGAGGGCTCTCTCCTGATGTTTTTTTTGTTTGTTTTTTTGTCCTCATTTGTAATAAGCCAATGTATATTAGAGATTTCAAACAAGAAAGCTGAGAGAAACAACAGAGGAGGGACCCTTTAAACTTCCCACTTTAGGTTTGACATAATGAGGGCATCCGATCACTCCTTTTACAGAGAGCATGTGCTACACATTTCGGGCCCTCAGCCGTTCCAAACCTTATACCTCTTACTCGTTTCTCGCCCTCCCATTCTCCTTTCTCCATTATAACAGGTCCCGCAGAAAACTCTGCACCAGGGTTGTCAGTCCATGCCTTTTGGACTTTTCCTGGCCTGTACGGCTACCACATAATCATAGGACTAAATTAACCATCATAACGGTTATCGAGGAGATGTCCTTAACTGAAAAAAAGCTACATACGAAAAGTCCATACAAAAGAAAACAAAAGAAACAATAGCTACCATAGAATTGCTTCTGGCAAATTTTTAACTCTTTTACATTTGTCTACTTTTGCACCTCGTCCCATATATTCCAAAATGTTTTTTTTTTGTTACACGTATAGCCCTATCTTAATTTTGCAACCCTATGTATCGAGTTGATCCATTCACACTCTATGGGGGGGGACAGGCAAGGTCCACTTAATACACAGCTCCCTGCGTGCCAGTAAAATTAGCAAAAACATTAGGGTTTTCTGATTTTTAGACACGTTAGTTGTTACATCCTCATCTGGGATTACCCCAAAAATTACCTGTGGGAGACTCACCTTAACTTCAAACCCCACAATGCTGGAGATCGTCTCACCGACTTTCCTGATGGTAGGGAAGCAATCTTTTCCCCTAATAGCCAGGGCCATTTTGCTCATGATAACCAGGGCCATTTTGCTCACATGCTCTGTCAGCAAAATGTTATGTGGCTTACAATAGGCAGCCAATGAAGACTGTGCAAGGGAGCTGTGAGATAGGCACCAGCTAGTATCTTCAGAATCAGACAGTTTGCCACATTCTGAATGATCTGCAGATGATGAAGCAGATAGGATGGTAAACCTAAGTACAGGTTATTCGCATTTTCTAGTTTTGATGTTACCAGAGCGTGAAAGACCGATTTATGGCTTTCCTACGGGCTCAAGTGGATCATTTTCCCGACTCTGCACAAAGGCTGTGCATGGAGAAAAGCTGGGAGAGGATAGATGAAAAGACAACCAATCCAAACAAGTTTAAAGTAAGAGGTCTGCAAATAAATGTTTAACTTCAAAAGAGATTCAGATTTATGAAATTGATTTGTGTGAGCTATCTTATTGCACTTTAGACTGTAATAGAAAGAATTGGCGAGGTTCTGTTGTGTAGACCCTATGATCTGACTCAACTTTGTCCCTGATTAGGACTCCATTTTGTCTTTGGCGTACGTGGGAAGTGGCAACCTTTTGCTTGCTTGGTTTAAAACCTGGTGGTCTTTAGCTTCCTTTGGAAAATGTATACCGCACATCCTTTGACCCATGAATGTGTCTCATTCTCCTGACCCTAATATGTAATGATTTCATATCCTGCTGGTAATGACATACAAAGGAGAAGAGCTGAACCCAGCTGTTGTGTGGTTTCTTTCGGGGGAACACTCACTTCTAGTCTTCTTGATAACCACAGCACCTTGCTCTGAACAGGAATGGAGTATGTTGTCTCCCAAGAAACTCTAGATGCAAGTTAATCTGCCCCCTGCTTTCATAGTATACTGAATAAAAAAAGTAGGTTTTCAATTGCTAAATGGCTTTCTTACTATGTTGGAAATGTTCATAATATTCTAATTGGTTGTGTGCCTCAGTGCTGTGTTAATCATATTCTGTGTGGTTACTTTTCCTGTGCTAAGCAACAGAATTGGAATGTTGAAATAAACAATTTTTAGCCATAACATGTCTCTAAGTTAATGGAAAGCTTGTGTGTGATATTTTAAGGATTGAAGTGGAGGTTGAAATTCCACTGCATCCGTGAAACCTTCATGGCACTGGTAGTAACCCAGAAAACACTGAGACCACATCAATCAGAGAGATGAGGGGTTGTGTGGGGCAACAAGAACCTGGACTTTCACGTTCAAGCAGTGGTGCACTGAACGAAGTACAGGCGTCCGTGGGCGGGAAAGTAAGACATTGTAGAACTAAGCATAAAGACTTAAAAGGCCACATGTATCAAGCACAAATGCGTTCGCAAACGCTGAAATTTGCAGAATTTCGACGTTTGCGAATGCATTTTTGCTAAATGGTATGTATCAAGCAAATCTGCGTTCAAAATAAGGAATCGCAAAATTTACGATTCCTTATTTTCCGATTGCATTTAAGGAATCGCAAATTTTGCGATTCCTTAAATGCAATGTAAGAAACACAAAAAAAATGCAATTTCGCCTTAAGGAATCGCAAATTACCACCAACTTCAAGTTGGTGGTAATTTGCGATTTCTTTGAAAAATGCCTTTTTTTGCATTTTTCAAAGTGCCATGTGACGCACATACATGCCCTTAAGGCATGTATGTATGCCACATGTGCACCCATGCTTATTTCAGGGGTGCAATAGGGTGTCCTTTTGACACCCCTGCACCCTTGAAATTGCATTCTCAATTTGCGATTCGCTAATTGCTAATCGCAAATTGAGAATGTCTTCCAATTCATTCCTATGGGCCTGCCCATAGCAATGAATGGTGAGGTATTCCTTAATTGCGAATCGCAATTTGAGATTCGCAATTAAGGAATATGTAGGATTCGCAAAATATATTACAAATCCTATATACATAGCATTTTGCGATTCTCAAATAGCGATTCGCAAAAAATCGCTAATTGAGAATCGCAAAATGACTTCTTGATACATATGGCCCATAGTTTCCGCTACAATTCGTAGGCACTGAAATTCTGCAGCATGAATCACGGGCTTGGTATTCTTTCTCTTTCGCTGATGGATTTTAGGTTAGCTTGAGCCATATGCTTATGGTAGTTTGAGTTTGCATATATTTTCTAGCCCTGAGGAAGTCACAAGCAATTATGCTGGACAAAATATATGCTAGCTATATGTTGTAAAGAGGGGGCAGAGCTTGCCGGTGTCGATGGCGGACGCCTGAAAACCGAGCTGCGCCGATTCACCCTAAATATCCTTCTGTAATCCTTCCTTCACGGCGCTAACTGGCCGGATAGCACGGCGCGCTGCCCCTGGCCTCTGTCGGCACTCCCGGGACCCGGTGTGAGAGGCGCACAAACCTTGTGGGGGAGTGAAACAGCGAAGTGACGTACCGGGACTGAGGGCCTCGGAGCCGCGGCCTAGAGTGGATCTGCCCCGGAGAGCGTGACGCAAGGTGCGGCGCGGGCCGCCCCACAGGCCCGGCGGCTCCGGAAGCGGTGAACTTTCACCCCCGCCACCGAGAGCAGGACAGCAGGCGAACATAGTGGTGAGTGCCGGACGCCGCGGGGGTGGTACCCGGCACGGAAAGACACTCGGAAAGGCCAATGAGGCCCAAAAGTGGATGCTGGGAGTACTTGGCCTATACGCAACTGGAGGGTGGTCGGACACGTGGCTGAGCTGCGGGACAGAGGCCAGACTTGTTGCTGAGCGGTCGGGGGTCTGCGGGGATCCCCTAGTGCCGGTAGTGGACTAATTGCGCCTCTGGGAGCTGGAGAGAGGCCAACCAAGCTACACAGCGCCTACTGCAGCGGTTTCGCTGAAGAGCTGCCCTGAATAGCCCTGCGGCTCCGCATCCGCGGCAGCCCAGCCGCGACGGCCACTCCTGCTGGATGAGAGCAGCTACCACGTCGAGGGAAGAGCAGGAGATACTAGGTGCCCGCACGGGAGCTGTGTCACGAAGGCCACTGAGACCACCTCTCCACCGGATCAGTTCCGCGCAAGGAGCCGCTGAGGGTTAGCAACACTGCAAGATGGGGAAAGGCGACAAAACGCAATCCAAACTGCCTTTCGAGCAACGGCGCAACAAGGCCCCGGATGCTGGGGACCAGGACAATGGACATCCCACGGTGATGCAGGACAGTTCGTTCTACGGCGGAATAAAGGAATTATTGGTTAATATGGAAAAGGGCCTCCAAGACAGCATGGCGTCGACAGGCACGAAGATCGACGCACTCACATACCGCATGGACAGGATGTCGGAAAGGGTAGATGTTAGACATGGCACCTTGGCGTGAGTTTCCCTTCCACTTTTTGCTGGTGTGCCTCCGATGTTTTGCTGGTTTTCCGATACTCAGGGCACTGCGCCACGGCCGACCCGTGCCGCAGTGCAAGTGCTCCCTACGGTAAATTGTACATGTGATTGGTATCCATGATTGGTTCGTTGGATTTACTGTTAGTCCCTAGTAAAGCGCACCAGGAGTGCCAGGGCTTGTAGATGCCAATACTGCTAGTGGGCCTGCAGCGCTGGTTGCGCCACCCACAGAAGCAGCCGTAAGATGTGTCTGGGGACTGCCACCGCAGAACCCGCGTGCAGTCTCGTACTGTCATGCTGGCTGGGCAAGTGCAACCACTTGCCAGCCCCGAAACCTTCCCTTGACTTCATATTAGTCACCCCTCTGGTAGGCCTGAGGGCAGGGTGCATTGTAAGTGTAAGGTAGGACAAGCCCTGATGTGTGTGGCATGTCCTAGTAGTGAATTACACCTAAATTCGTATTTCACTATTGTAAGGCTACCTGCTTCCTTTAGGCCAGAACGGGCTGCTGGAATTATTACACTCTATAATCCCAGCAGGCTCAGGGAGCATGGTAGAGAGTCGTGTTTAGTATGCCTGAACTCAGAATAATAAAATATGTCTTTTAGTAAAGTTTATTTTAGTATCCTGTGTTTGCAAATGCTACTTTTAGAAAGTTAGCATTTGCTTGCCTAACCATTTCAGCTCGCCTCTGCTGGTATGTGTATCTGACTGTCTGGGATGTGTGAGTGACAGGGCTGGGGGATGACAGGTGGTGAATGCGCAGATTGCACCTTAGTGGGAGGTAGGAGTGGCTCTTGACTCTGGATCTTGCTGTGCTCTGCCACCACAATGCTGGCTCCACCCTCCTGGGGAGCGACTGATGACTCAGCCGACACCTGGCCCAGGAAGGGCGAAGCCCCATCAACAAGGTACTCTGGCTGCCCCTGTCCGCACAATGCTGGCTCCACCTCCTGTGGGGCGTCTGATGCGCCTGCCCCTCACACTGAAAGCAGAAGCCGGATTACGCCCACCAGAGTACTCAAGGACTGAAAGTGGCTATGCAAAGGCCCCCCTGGCCTGCGAGAACAAAAGACATGCAGTATAAAAGTAGGAGCCCTGCTCCTTGTAAATTAGATCCTGTTTGTGCTACAGAAGGAACTCTGCCCGACGAGAAGGACCTGGAAGGACAAGGAAGGGTGCTGACTCTTGCCTGTGTCTGGTGCCTTGCTGCAGAAGGAGAGGAAAAGGAAAGACTACAAGAAGACTTTTGCTTTGTGAAACTTTGTGCCAAACTCTGCTAAAAGATCTCCAAGGGCTTGCTGCTGAACTTGCCCCCTGACCAGCGCCCCAGGACCAGTGGGCGCTACACCCTGAAGAAAGCGACTGTGTGTGCTGCTTATCGCTGCAGTACTGACCGAGGGGTCTGGGAGCGCTGGGCAAGCCTGCCACGCCCCCCCGTAATCCAAGGCATCGACATCCCCCCAAGCACCGTGACCGGGACCCAAAGCAACAGCGAGAGCAACGTGAGGTCCAGCCGCCGCTGGCCCGAACACCGTGACCGCATCTGCACCGGGAGCCCGAGAGCAACGTGAAGGAGGACCCGTCCGGTCCAAGCTCCCGAATTGACTGCGCTTCGAGCCGTCAATCCACCTGCGAAGACGGACAGCCGCCCTGTGATAATTCCCCTCTGGTCGGTAACCTGCCCGACAGCTCAGCTGTGAGCGCACAGCTGCAACCGGCCTTTGGCTGGGTACGTCCTGCACTTGGGGACCGTACTGCCACTGGCCGCCACCACACAGCCGCCGCCTCCAGGGTCGGAGCGAAACGACGAGGAAAGGACCCTGCCGCCACAGAGCACCGCCGCCCCGGATGACCCGTGACCTGCCCGGCTGAGAGCCGCAGCGAACAGCGACCCCGGAAAAGCAACGCGACGTGGGACAGCTCCCCTGGAAGCCGCCCGCTCCACAAGAATTTGAAAGGTACTGTGTTGTATCCTCACGGTGCGAGCGTCCTGCAACCCGAGCTCGCACCGCGCTATCTGCTCCCAACGCGAGCCACCTCTGAAACCGAGGCTCGCACCGCTCCTGGTCCTCGAGGCCCGAGCCCCTCTCTGAAGCGAGCAGAGACAGCGGAAAGCGCATTGAGGCGCTACAAGACATTGAACCTTACTGAACCTGGGCCGAAGGCCCAAAAGATTGCTTATTGCTAAGAAAGAACTGTGGCAACCTGAACTTAAGTAAACTGGAACCGCTATTGAAAGTTTGACAACTGTATTTACAAACCTGCTTGAAATCTATATAAAGATATATATTTTTACAAATACAGTTTGGTGTCATTGTGTGGTGGGTTGGTTGTGATGGTGTGATATTGCAAATGTTTAACCCTATGTGCCCCAAAGATTAGCCTAAGACTGCTTAAGCCACACTACCTAGAGGGTAAGCAGAGGTTGTCTTGAAGGTAACCCTCAGCCCTGACGAGGAAGAGAGAGTCCCTGCTTGTCGCTAGTGCTACACTGCGCCAACTAGAGCCTCCCCCTTCCTACATTGGTGGCAGTGGTGGGATTTTCGAATTTACATTTGCAGTGTCTATACCTTAACTTCTGACCATTGCACAGTGATTTCAGTCCAGTTACTTGGCCACAGGTTTTGTTGTAATTTTGCCGAGAAAAGATCCCTAGCGAAGAAACCATGCCGGGCGCGAAGAGCCTGGATGGAGCGGAGTTCACGACCTCTGAGATGTTGGAGGTGGAATGGGATTCAGCAAAGCTGGACAAATACTCAAAGAGTGAGCTGAAGTTTTTTTGCAAAAAACTCAAGGTTCCGCACGCCGGTTGCAAGAACAAGCCAGAACTCTACAAGGCCCTGAAATCCTGGATAGAGTCCAGAAAGCCCCCGGAGGATCAAGATGCCCTTGAGGATCAGGATGCCACTGAGGAGCAGAGGGCACCTGTGGATCTGGTGGATCTCGAAAGGCAAGACAGCGTGAACAGCTTTGGTAAAGGCCTGTCGCCAGAGGAGCTGGCGGACAGGAAGGAAACAAGGGATCATGAAAGGAAGCTGGCAGAATTAAAAATCCAACTGGAGCTTGAAACCAAAAGAATGGCGCTGGAAGAGCGAAAGCACCAAATGGATTACGAATTGAAAATGAGGGAGATGAGTCTAAAGGAGAGAAACTTGGATCATCCTCCCTCTGGTGGCAGCACAACGCTGGTGCAGGTAGAGTCAAGAGTGCACATCCCCAAAGATGTAGTTAAAGAGTTCTTCAAGGGGGATGACATAGGACAGTGGTTTAGGGCATACGAGGTAGCCATGTCCTCCCACCGGGTCCCTGACAAGGATTGGGGAGCGGGGTTGTGGGGAAGGTTCCTTAGCGAAGGGCGAGATACCCTGCTAGATTTGCCCGTTGAAAAGCAAAGATCCTATTCCCACATGAAAGAAGCTTTAATGAACAGGTATGGGCTTACCCCTGAAATGTATAGACAGAAGTTTAGGGGATGTACTAAGCGGCCTGGAAATACGTATGTGGAGTATGTGACTTATTTTTGCAGAGCACTGGATGGTTGGTTGAAGGGTAGCAAAGTGAATGATTTTCAAGGTCTCTTTGATTTAATTGCATGGGAGCACTTGTCTGATCACTGTTTTCCTGAGTTACGCCAACACCTGATCGATAGCAAGCTGTCCAACCCGAGGAAGCTTGCTGAGGAGGCGGACCGCTGGCTCAGCACCAGGGTCCACAAGGGTCCAGTGGGAGACTCCGCCAAGAGTGGGCAGGGTCCCCAGCAGAAGAGTGGGGGGGACAAGGGAAAACAGAAAGGGTTCCAAAAAGGCCCCCAAAGTAATCCCCAAGGGGACCAGCAGAAAGGTTCTCAGCCTCCCCCACCCCGAAAGCAGAATGGAGCCCCGACAGGTAGACCTGTTCCAAAGGGGCCCTTCAATTGTTTCAAATGTGGTGAGCCGGGGCACATATCCAGTGACCCCAAGTGTCGCCTGTTTGGAAAACCCGCACCCACTGGTGCTCCGCCCCGTCAAGTGACTAGTGTTCACTTAAGAGAAGAAGTGATGGTCCCGGGGGGTGGAGATCCCGTTCACATGACCCTAGTCTCACTAGGAGACAGTGAGATGATCCCTACAAACTACCTGCCCTCTAACACTAAGAAATATGGGCAGGTGGTGATCATCAATGGTAAGGAAGCTGAGGCTCTTAGAGATACAGGAGCCAGTGTGACTGCAGTGAGGCAGCACCTGGTGTCTCAAGAGCAGGTTGTACCCCATGCCTACTGTAGGGTTATCAATGCTGATAATTCAGAGAGTCAGTGTCCGATGGCTCAAGTTCCCTTCGAGTGGGGTGGGGGGTCTCTGGTACTCTGCAGGTCTGTGTGAGGAAAACCATGCCTGTTGACTGTTTTCTAGGGAATGACTTGGAGCACTCCCCTTGGGAAAAGGTGGAGAAGACGACTCACCTGCGGATGGTGGGTCTGCCTGACTGGGCGTGCGTGACCATGAAGGACTGGGTTCTTTAAGACCCAGCGGTGCCAGGGCACAACACCTGAAACCTTCGTGGGTAACCTGCTCCGGCGTACGAATCACAGAGACACGGGACACTTCCTTCGACGTCAAAGATTCAAGGTTTATTTGCTGCAGGGAACACAGAGATCACGGCAAGTACACAGCGTGCAACTTGGGGAGACTGCTTCAAATTGGTTCTGTGGACCGCTCCTTTTATACAGTTTTTACCCATAGGATAACATTGAACACAAAAGTTTACAACCCGGTTCCCACAATTATCCCCCAGAGGGGTCACTTTGGTCACTTTAAACACATGAGGTCCGGAACATAAGTGCGGAAACATTTGGCGGTTCCCAACTGTAAAAACCCATCTTCCCACCATTAGCAAATTCCAATCAGCAGTAAAACAGATCGAAATAGGAACAAGGACAGGTGTAGAGGAAGACGGAGACAGTGGGGAGATCGGAAAGGGTGTGAAAGGGGAGGTAACGGGAAACACGAGATACAGGCATCAAAGGGACGTGCCTAATGAGATGCACGGCTGAGACAATAAGCCCGTGCGGCAAGATGAGCCTCGAGCGGCGCCATCTGCCTTACAGTAGCAACCCCCTCGTCATAAAGACATTTACAAAGAACATGTGTCTTCCGCGAATATCTTTGGAGTCCCAGGGTCGCGAAGCGGACAACGTCCGTTCGCTGGCTACTTGAGGGCAAGTGACAAAATGGATGCCGTATCTAAGATGGAACCCGTGGGTACAGATGAAAAACCCACATAACAAACGAACGGTTTAAGTTAGCACAGCGAAACTGCGCACACTTACTAAACTCGTCATTTGCGGTTCATAGATACCAGACTCGACCATATTCGTGCGAGTCGAAAACACCACTTACAATTGTCACGGAACCTCAGACGCTCCTTTTGCCCTCATGTAGGCAAGCACTAGTCGGAATCATATTCGATATTCATCAGACCATCGAGATGTTGCTGTAGCATAGCTCTGTCCAACTGAGTCCCCTCGGTAACAGGTGGTTGTCTCATACACGTTGTAGCACAGAGGCCACATAAGGCAGGACCACACTGCACACAAAGGCAACACGTGAACAGGAACACTACAACGACTCCGATGATCATCAGAATCTTCCAACCCCAAGTCGACATCAGGCCCCAAAACCATCCAAGTAGCGTCCAATCCCCTACATCCACGTGTATGGATTCGGAGATCTTATGCAACCTCGAAATGGCTTGATAGACAGTAGGAGCATTATCTGGAATGAAAATGCAGCAGCTCGAATGGATCACCTTACATACCCCACCTCGATCTGCTAAGATGACATCTAAAACCATACGGTTTTGCAACGTCATAAGTCTCTCCGCCTGAAGTTCTGTGGTGATATTACCAAGGGCACTGGCAGTAATATTAGCTGTCGATTCTACCACTCGAGTCAACTGTCTCAGGTTCCTACTATTGACCATAGGTCCCCAAAACGGGAGGAAACCCTTGAAAAAGTCTCCTGCCTCTTGACCGGCAGTATCCTCTTCGCTAATTACGCCTCGTACAACTCTAGTCTTATGATAATCGGCATCTACAGTAAACGTCGGAGGCAACAGATTTGCAATGAAACATGAGCCCATGAAGTCAGCGGGCAACCATGTGTATGCACGATCATAGCAGATAAAGTATGTACCCTTGGCAGCCAGAAACACAGGGGACGAGGACATTGGCAGAATGTAATTTTCAGTGCAAGCACTTGCTCCAAGTCAGGCTTGCGATCTTCGACCACGACCCATAAGACAAAAATGACCAGTGTGGGGTACGACCCATATTGGAGGCGAGCTTTTAAGCTGCTTTTCGCTAGTGAACACACTATATTCACCTCTACTTAGGACTCTATAGGCTTGTACCTCTTCTTCGGGAATAAGCGAGGGATCATAGATATCACTATCTAAATCCTCTATGGCTATTGACAAAGGCTTTTGATACGAGGTAGGACCAGAGTAGGGGGAACGTGGTTCTCGAATGGGGTGGAAACCCAGTGCGCTTCGAAACATTGTTTGAAATGCTCGAGCTGACCCTTGGGAACTATACGGTAACACCAGATATGGAATTCCCTTATCCGTAGTATGTGGCATCAACCCACACACCCAACAATTAGTAGTGTTAACCACTAACTGATGCTGATGGAGGAGCTGGATAAAGGAATTGTTGCGGAATTCTACACGTCTAGCCTGCTCGTGTTCCGGTAACATATGAAAGGAATGGGGAGAAGCAGTAGAGGTAAGATTAGGGTAAGGAGTAGGAGTAGGTGTAGCAGGTAAGAAGTAAGACATTGTGTAATACACCCCACCCGCCAATAATGCAGAAGCAGTCAAAAACAATACAAACAGTTGGAATATGAAACATTTGGTACGACTGAGTTGCTGCAGCTTGAATCTGTGGACTTGAGCTCCCTCCAAATCATTCAGCTTCGAGAATGCCATCCCCTACGACCGTCCGCAACGTTTCTTGACGCACTTCGTTCTGTGCAGCAATAGTCAATCCCTAGGAGTTCCCAGGAACCGACGGCCTTTAACCTAGCGTCAAGACCTACTGTCCAGAAGGAAGTACGCGCGCGGCCCTACGGCCTTCAATGCACAATATATATGTATGCAAAACAAAGTCTCTCAGCTGTAAAGGCAAAAAGATACAGGGAGTGAAGCTCAAAATATATATACAAAATAATTACAGTAATACGAAAGCTCAAAACTGATCACGGGAAAACGGGATAATGCAGTTGTCAATTCATCAAAGCAAGATTTTTTTATTTGTCCTTAGTGCGTGATCGGAAAAAGTATCGAGTTTTCCCAGGACGTGTCTGCTCGTCGAACAAAGGATCCGTTGAAGAGACAGCGTCTTGCTGATCAGTTAAGTGTTCTGGTCTTGAGTCTTTTGATGCCAATTGTTCAACAGTGTCTTTCTGCTGCGCTGAGGATTCTTCAACAAGCTGTGCGTCGCTAAAAGGCACAAACGCCGGCAATGTTTCTGTTTCAGATGACGCAATGCCTCTCCTTACCCACGGGTCTGCCGGCAAAGGGATTGGGACTCGCTTGGTGTGCGTAGCATGCACCCAATTTTTGCGTCCCTCAAGACGAACGGCAGTCCTCGTGGCCAGGAGCACTTGATAGGGTCCGGTGAACCTCGGGTCCAGGTTATTTTTGCGTGAAAAGTTCCTTGTCACCACCCAGTCTCCGGGCTGGAGCTGGTGGCCTGGACCCTCTGTCTGCGTCGGCAATGCGTCGTAAACCTGTTGGTGAATTAACCTCAGTTTAGCAGTCAAGTCATGTAGATAATCGATCAACATTGGGTACTCAAGATCAGAAAACATTCCTGGCCTAGGAACCCCCCACACATTCGCAGGACGGCCGAACACTATTTCATAGGGACTAAGCCCTCGCCGGGAGTGTACAGTCGCCCTAGTTGACAGTAATGCTAAAGGTAAAGCGTCAGGCCACGAAAGACCAGTCGTAGCCTGAATCTTCGCTAACTTTAGTTTAAGGGTGCCATTGTACCCTTCAACCAATCCAGCTGACTGAGGATGATTGGCGCTGTGGAATTTCTGATTAATTCCAAGGCCCTTACACACACTCTTCATCACACTTCCAACAAACTCACTTCCGTTATCTGACCACACGACTCTAGGCATTCCATACCGAGGAAAGTATTCCTTCAGTAAGATTTTCGCAGTAGACAAAGCAGTATTGTCTTTGAGAGGATAGGCCTCGATCCATCGGGAGAATGCGCAAACCACAACTAAAACGTATTTCAGGTTATTGCATCGCTCCATATGGATGAAGTCCAGTTGAATCACCTCAAAGGGATACGAAGGGGGAGCAAAACTGCCAGGAGGAGTTGGGGTTCCTTTGCCAGGATTGTACATTATACACACCATACAGTTCTTCACCAGACGTTCAGCACATTTCGTAATGCCATCATTCTTCCACACAGCAGCCAACAACTTACAAATACCTTTCGCGCTAATATGTGCTAACCCATGCGCCATTGTCACAACGGCCAGCACATACGCATCAGGCAACAACCATCTTTTCTGATCCGACAAATCAATCCAACAATCATTTGCATCCAACTTTCCCGTACTTTCTTTCCACTTCGTTTTTTCAGTCTCGGTGGCCTCATTCTGAATTGCTTTCACACTCTCGATAGTGTCCTCACACATACTCGATTCTGTAGGCCACCTAACCGAACTCGTCACATACATTCGAGTGCTAAGGTTCCGGGCAGTCTCCTTAGCAGTCTCGTCCGCAAACGCATTACCACGACCAACATCATCCGTCACCTTACGATGCGCACTACATTTAACAATCGCAACTTGCGTAGGCAAAGTCAATGCATCCAAAAGATCATTCACAAGCTGGCCATGCTGTATCTTCGTACCGTGCGACGTCAAGAAACCTCTCTCTCTCCACAATCGTCCAAAACTGTGAGCAACACCAAACGCGTATTGACTGTCGGTAAAAACATTCACACGTTTCCCTTTCGCCAACACACACGCTCTAGTAAGAGCAATCAGCTCCGCAGCCTGGGCAGAATTCTGATTCAACCTTGCAGTCTCAACAACAGTATTCAATGTTACAACAGCATAAGCAGTAGTCACATCGCCATTCGGCAACTTAAAACATGACCCATCCACATACAAAGTGCCATCCGGATCTTCCAATGGGGTGTTTTTAAGGTCCACTCGACCTTTCGTTTCCTCTTCAGTCCTCAAGTAGCAGTCATGTTCTGCTACTTCATCTGACTCTGTGCTAATTGGTAACAAAGTTGCCGGGTTCAGAATGTTACAACGTTTTATCTGAATGTGGCTTGCCAAGAGCGTCAATTCGTACCCAGACAACCTCGCACTCGTCAAGTGCTGAGTTTTCGTTCGATTCAAAAGAGTATCGACTGCATGCGGAACCATCACCGTAAGCATATTTTCCATGACCAATCCTGCTGATTGTCGGATGGAGACCGCAGCTGCCGCTGTTGCTCGTAAACAACTCGGCAATGCTCTAGCTACTGGGTCCAAGGTCGAGGAAAAATATGCACATGGACGTTGCTTACCACCAAAAGGTTGCGTTAAGACACTCAAAGCACAACCTTCCCTCTCGTGAACATATAACGTGAACGGCTTACTGTAATCAGGGGTACCTAACACAGGAGCCGAACACAATGAATCACGTAGTTCAGAAAAACTTTTCTGACATTCTTCCGTCCATGGTAAAGGAGTTGAAACATCCTTGCACGTAAGAGCCACCAATGGTTTCGCTAGCAATGAAAAGTTAGGAATCCATTGCCTGCAGTACGACGTGATACCTAGAAAGGCACGCACATCTCTTTGGGTTTTTGGCACAGCCATTCGCGCAATCGCTGCAATTCTCTCTGGGGTCAATCTCCTTCCCTCGTTTGACAATAAGTGACCTAGATAGGTTACTTCTTGACAACAATATTGGAGTTTAGAAGGTGACACCTTGTGATTTAACTCACAGAGATGTTGCAGCAACGACACCGTAGCAATTTTGCAAATGTCCTGAGTATCAGCAGCCACCAATAAGTCGTCGACGTATTGGATCAAAGCCGCACCAACCGGCAACCTAAATGCATCCAGTTGACCCTTCAAGGCTTGGCTGTAAATAGATGGACTTTCACAGTAGCCCTGAGGAGCGCGTTTGAACCGGAAACTGCGTCCACCGAGAGAGAAACCGAAAAGGTCCCTGCTCTCTTCGGCAATCGGGATGCTGAAAAACGCATTTTTCAAGTCAATCACCGAAAACCATGATGCAGAAGCTGGAATCAGAGTCAGTAGCGCCGTGATGTCAGGCACAACAGGAAATTGAGGAACCACAATTTTATTTACCTCCCGTAAATCGATAACAAAGCGATAAACAGGCGGTTTTGAAGGATCAGTACGTTTAAGAATGGGCAGCACAGGGCTGTTGCACACGTTTCCCCGAGTCTCTTCAATAACATCTTTCTCGATCAAATCATAAATGATCGCCAACAGTGCTCGTTCACCATCAAGGGAGATACGATATTGGGGAATCCGTGGCAGCCGCACATTAGATTTCAACTGAACAACATAAGGGGAGATATCAAGCAGGCCCACGTCATTTGGACCTGTTGCCCACAAAGATGCAGGAAGAGAACTCAATTCCGGTGGGAGCTTATCGAGGGACAAATACATGGGAGAGACTACCCTCTCTCCTAACGTAAGCTTTACACCCGCAGGAGAACAATACAAAGTTGCGTACAAACGTTTAAGCAAATCCAGGCCCAAAAGATTTTCACCACAACCTGTAGTTAAAATCAACGGAGCTTCTAGCTCACGTGGCCCGATTTGAAGAGGCAAAGGGCGCGAAACTGGATTGCTAACAGGGGCGCCAGAGAATCCAACGGAAACATTTGTTAAGCCAGACAAAGGTGCGCCAGGGAGTTTCGAATACATGATAGAACTTTTCGCTGCACCAGTGTCCAACAGAAAAGGCTCAACGACGCCCGATGCAGCAACTGCGACGTAAGGCCCTCTCTGATCAACCGGAACTGATACCACTCCCTCTCCTTGTCTTTGGCTGTCCTAGTAATTACTGTCGTCAGTTCCCTGATCGACGTAATAATCGTCTACATTATACTGCGCAGATCGTCCTTGCGATGATCCACGTTGATCGAAACAATTATTAGAATTGGATGAGTTATCTGAGCGATCGTTCTGAGCACCACGGCCTCTACCTCGTGACGTTTGCTGCGAACCACCACGACCTACTCTAGTTGAGTTACCACTATTGCGTTCGTTTAAAACAGGGCAATTGAATTTAATGTGTCCCTCCTGTCTACAATAAGCACATTGATTGTACCCTAACGAGGATCTTTGGGAGGAGGAATCGTTACGGGTTTGGGATCTGTTTGATTGCGGCTGTGACCTATTCTGTTGCGAATTATTCTGATTTGACCGCGGAGGATACGCTTGTTGCAACAACACTTTAGTTTTTAGCTCTTTCGTCTTTTTGTCAGCACGGTCAATCTCTTCTTTCTCTCTATTCTCATAGTATTGTGCCGTAGCCAATATCTGAGCCGAAGTAGAAACGGCCCATGCACTTTCCGAATTTCTCAATTTATTGCTCAAATCGGGCAACAAATTCGAAACAAATTTATCCACAAACAACCTTTGACCACCCTCCGTGCCCATATCCTGACCACTATGGTCGATGAATGCTTCCTCGAACCTCGTAAAGAAGTCGGAAACACTCTCATCTTTCTTCTGCTTACAGGCTGACAACTTGTCCCAATTCACCTTCATAGCTGGCATAAGAGTTTTCATTAATGTTATGATTCTTTGAGGGAGAGCAGCAATCAACTGTTCAGGCTTAGCGCCACCAACTTGCAACCCATCTGCCGCTAAAATGGCCGCCCAATCACCACCTAGTTCATTTGCGTGATCTTGCTGACGAATCTTAGCCCATACCGGTTGCGGTACGACATTGCCAAACAACATGTCGATATCAGCAAGATTCATTATCGTAGCATCTACGAGCTGCGATAATTCTTTGTAATACCCTGCAGGATTTTTGCGAGGGTCAGGCAAAGATTGCTTCACCTGCAACACTTCCGATCTTTTCCATGGGAGATGTATCCATACTCTCTGGAAATGCGGCGGAATAATAGGAATAGCAGTAGCATCACCTGGCATCCACACTGGTGGAACTTCCCGCATAGGGTATTGGCCAGACTCGTCCGGTTGTTTTTCAATATCCTCAACAAACAATGCATGAGGGATGGGAGCGGAACGAAAAGATAGCAATCGCTCAACAGCACGTCGAACGTTAGTATCCACTATCAGCCCATTTGCGAACTGAAGCTGGAGATCAGACAGAGCGGCGAGCACCTCGTCAGGTGCATCGGCCGCTATCTGATCATGAAGGAATTTACACATTTCATTAAACACATATCTTTGGGTTGGTATATTGAATTGACAAAATGTTTCGAGGACAACACGGGGTGGACTTCTCTGCGGATTTACCATCCAACCCATCGCCATATTATATAGCGCAACGCGTTCTCTGTTTCCAGGAAGCTGACTTCGTCTCTGAGGACCATCGGAACCAGCGGACCCATGAACAGGTCCGAGCGAATGAAAGAAGCTAGCCGCAAGAGGAGAATTGCGACTACGAGTAGAGGGGGAAGAATAAGACACAGGGCTAACAAGAGAAGGAGTAGAAACAGTAGCAACAGCAGGGGTTAACAAAACAGGAGCAGTAGCAGAAGTAGTAGCGGGAACAGGAGTATGTGGAAGCGGAGGAGCAGTAGGAATAGAAACAGACAAAGGAGCAGGAACAGTCGGAAGAACGGGTGCAGGTTGAGGAACGGGCGGAGGAGGAATAGGTGGAAGAACAGGTACGGCAGGGACCACAGGAGCTGCGGTACCCTGTACGTACGGAGGTGGTGACTTCATAAGATAAGACATTAAGGGATCCTCAACTGGCTCTTCCTTCTTTCCCGACTCCGTTGGTAAAGCGGGGTAACATTTATCTACAGTCATATGCTGTAATCGGTCAAACACTTCCTTATCCTTAACCTCCTTATCTCGCTGAAATTGCTCTGCTTTCTTCACTATAGTAGCAACATTATCTCGCTGACTACGTTTATTCTGTCTGATTTCTTTCTGTCGGGCTTCTTTGCGCCACAACCGAAAGGCATCAAACATGGCCGGCCTTGACTTTCTTTCGAACAATTTAATCTCTAGATTATCTAAAATTGAGGCCTCGAAGCTACCATGAGGTGGCCAACGAAGGTCGCCGTCCTTTTTCGTGTATTTAATCCAGTAATCGTTAAAGGTAACTGGGCCTAGCCCATGCTTACTATAGAGCTCATACGTGGGAGTTCCAACCGGAGGTATCGGGCACGAGTCCTCCAATCGGGAATCCATACCACAAGGCCTGAAACAACTAAACAAAGTACTACGACCAGGCATCTTGCACACTAGCCGAGTTTCACAAACTTCAAGGGTTATGGGATTTACCAAGTCCCAGCAAAGAACAAAACCCTCGGTTTTTGGCGGCTGCAGTCGTCAAACAACACAACAAAGTACGCTAGCAAAGTGTCACCGACAAAAACACTCACACAGCGTGTACAACAAAAACACTCGCTAAAGTGTCAACAACCAAGAACTATGGGAGCGACCCACAAATACTTAACTCAAAAATCGATGGCGTCACCAGGAAGGCCCGTCAATCGTCTCGCTATACCAAGGTCTACGCCAGGCGCCAAAACAGGTCTACAGTCAGGGCAGCAGTCCGTCGCAGCCGTCCGGAGGCGGGAATCTTCGCGGGAAAAGTCTTCGGGCCACTTATTTCGACAACAGGATCGATGAAGCGGAGTGCACCTTCCCTCGGAGATTTCACACGAAGTTCCTCACGATCGTCGGGCTTGGACCGGTACCACTGATGCAGCCCCACGTTGGGCGCCAACTGAAGGACTGGGTTCTTTAAGACCCAGCGGTGCCAGGGCACAACACCTGAAACCTTCGTGGGTAACCTGCTCCGGCGTACGAATCACAGAGACACGGGACACTTCCTTCGACGTCAAAGATTCAAGGTTTATTTGCTGCAGGGAACACAGAGATCACGGCAAGTACACAGCGTGCAACTTGGGGAGACTGCTTCAAATTGGTTCTGTGGACCGCTCCTTTTATACAGTTTTTACCCATAGGATAACATTGAACACAAAAGTTTACAACCCGGTTCCCACAATTATCCCCCAGAGGGGTCACTTTGGTCACTTTAAACACATGAGGTCCGGAACATAAGTGCGGAAACATTTGGCGGTTCCCAACTGTAAAAACCCATCTTCCCACCATTAGCAAATTCCAATCAGCAGTAAAACAGATCGAAATAGGAACAAGGACAGGTGTAGAGGAAGACGGAGACAGTGGGGAGATCGGAAAGGGTGTGAAAGGGGAGGTAACGGGAAACACGAGATACAGGCATCAAAGGGACGTGCCTAATGAGATGCACGGCTGAGACAATAAGCCCGTGCGGCAAGATGAGCCTCGAGCGGCGCCATCTGCCTTACAGTAGCAACCCCCTCGTCATAAAGACATTTACAAAGAACATGTGTCTTCCGCGAATATCTTTGGAGTCCCAGGGTCGCGAAGCGGACAACGTCCGTTCGCTGGCTACTTGAGGGCAAGAGACAAAATGGATGCCGTATCTAAGATGGAACCCGTGGGTACAGATGAAAAACCCACATAACAAACGAACGGTTTAAGTTAGCACAGCGAAACTGCGCACACTTACTAAACTCGTCATTTGCGGTTCATAGATACCAGACTCTACCATATTCGTGCGAGTCGAAAACACCACTTACAATTGTCACGGAACCTCAACCACACGGTAAATGGCAGCCAGTAGGGGTGATCAAGAGGTCCTGGGACCTGAAGGAGAGGCCCAGGAACCGGCCTTAGGGAGAAGGCGCAGGGGGCGCGGGAAACCTGACCCTGAAGTTCCCACGGTCCAGGAGGAAGCAGACCCTGAGGGGGATGCCCTGGAGCCTACAGGGGAACAGATTGCTGAACTGGGGGACCTGCCTGAGCTGACCCATTGGCAGCAAGAAGGAGGACCCTCCAGGGAGGAATTCTGCAAGGAGCAGAAAGAATGCCCTTCTCTCGTGGGTATGCGGCAGCAGGCTGCAGACCAGGCCAATGGTGTTCAGGCCAAAACACATTATGTGTACTGGGAGAACGACCTCCTGTATTCAGAGCCTAAGGCTGCTGAACCTGGGTCAGCCCGTGTGCTGGTGGTACCCCAGAAGTTCAGAGCCTTCCTACTGGGTCTGTCTCACGATGTGCCTTTAGCAGGACATTTGGGGATGGACAAGACCTATGACAGGCTTGTCACCCACTTTTACTGGCCCCAAATGCACAAGAGCTCAGACGCTCATTGTAGAACCTGTCCGACTTGCCAGGCAAGTGGGAAGAGCGGAGGAAGGAACAAGGCTCCCCTCCAACCCTTCCCTGTGGTCGGTACGCCATTCCAGCGAGTGGGTATTGACATTGTTGGGCCTCTGGACCCCAAGACAGCCATGGGCAACAGGTTCATCCTGGTCTTGGTGGATCATGCCACCCGGTACCCTGAAGCCATCCCTCTGAGGACAGTGACGGCCCCCGTGGTGGGACGTGCACTGATGGGAATTTTCTCACGAGTAGGATTCCCTCTAGAGGTGGTGAGCGACAGGGGGACCAACTTCATATCCAAGTATATGAAGTCCCTTTGGCAAGAGTGTGGTGTAACGTACAAGTTCACCACGCCTTACCATCCCCAAGGAAACGGGTTGGTTGAAAGGTTCAACCGAACCCTGAAAGGCATGATCATGGGCCTAGAAGGCCCGATGAGGCGTAAGTGCGACGTCCTCTTACCATGCCTGCTCTTTGCATATCGCGAGGTACCACAGAAGTCCCTAGGGTTCAGCCCCTTTGAACTGCTGTACGGTCACCCCGTGAGAGGACCACTGAGTTTGGTAAAGGAAGGCTGGGAGCAATCTCCCAGGAAACCTCCCCAGAATGTATATAGCTACATGCTGGCCTTCCGAAACCAAACCAGGCGCTTCAGACAACTTGCCGAGGCAAATCTGGAAGCAAGCCAGGAGGAGATGAAGCGGTGGTACGACCAGAATGCCACTCTGGTCGAGCTTCAGCCTGGACAAGAGGTGTATGTCCTGGCCCCAGTGGAACCCTGTGCCCTTCAGGATAAGTGGACAGGTCCATTTGAGGTTGTGGAGCGCAAGAGCCCAGTGACATACTTGGTGGACATGAAGACGCCCAGGAACCCTTTGAGGGTCCTACATGTCAACCGCCTCAAGCCCCACTTGAGAAGGTCGGAAGTGGGCATGTTGTTGGCAACTGATGATGGAATGGAGGAGGAGTCTGAGCCTCTTCCTGACCTCTTAGTGGCCTGTGAGAAAGACGGGTCAGTGGATGGAGTTAACCTCTCACCCACCCTGGCCCCCGAACAACAGGAAGACTGCCGCCAGTTGCTGGGGCAGTTTCCAGATCTGTTCTCCCTGGTTCCGAGTGTCACGGATTGGTGCGTCCATGATGTGGACACTGGAGACAGCTTACCTGTGAAGCATAAGGCTTACAGAGTGACTGACAGGGTCCGGGCCTGCATCAAGGAGGAGGTCTCCAAGATGCTTGCCCTTGGGGTGGTTGAGTCTTCCAGCAGTCCTTTGTCCAGCCCCGTGGTCTTGGTCCCAAAGGCTGCTGCGCCGGGAGCCACACCCGAACTCCGGTTCTGTGTGGACTACAGAGGACTCAATTCAGTCACCAAGACTGACGCGCACCCCATCCCCAGAGCTGATGAGCTCATTGATCGGCTAGGGGCTGCCCGGTTCCTCAGTACGTTTGATTTAACGTCTGGGTACTGGCAGATCACCTTGACCGATGGGGCAAAGGAGAGGTCAGCATTCTCTACACCAGATGGGCATTTCCAGTTCCGGGTTATGCCATTTGGAATGAAGAATGCCCCTGCCACCTTTCAGAGATTGGTCAACCAGGTGTTGGCTGGGCTGGATGAGTTCAGTGCCGCCTACCTGGATGACATTGCGGTGTTCAGTGGCACCTGGCCAGAACACCTGCGACACCTCTGGGAAGTGTTGATGGCCCTGCGCAGAGCAGGCCTCACAATCAAGGCAAGCAAGTGCCTGATTGGGCAGGGTTCAGTGGTGTACTTGGGACACCAAGTGAGGAGTGGCAAGGTGGCACCCTTGCAACCCAAGATCGAGACCATCCTGGCTTGGGAACCCCCCAAGACCCAGACTGCAGTGAGAGCCTTCCTGGGGCTCACTGGGTATTACAGGAGGTTTGTCAAGGGCTATGGCACGATCGTGACCCCCTTGACAGAGCTGACTTCGAAGAAGCAGCCCAGGAATGTGATTTGGACTGACACCTGTCAGAAGGCTTTTGACACCCTGAAGACTGCCATGTGCACAGCGCCCGTGCTCCTGGCTCCTGATTTCTCCAAGGAATTCATAGTGCAAACAGACGCTTCAGAGCATGGTGTAGGGGCTGTTCTTTCACAGATGACTGAGGAGGGCTTTGACCAACCCGTAGCCTTCATCAGTAGGAGGTTACTTCCACGGGAAAGTAGGTGGAGTGCAATAGAGCGAGAAGCATTTGCTGTGGTCTGGGCGCTGAAGAAGCTAAGACCCTACTTGTTTGGGTCTCACTTCCGAGTTCAGACGGACCACAGGCCCCTCAGATGGTTGATGCAGATGAGGGGTGAGAACCCGAAACTGTTGAGGTGGTCCATTTCTCTACAGAGTATGGACTTTACGGTGGAACACCGCCCTGGCACAGATCACGCCAATGCTGACGGTCTGTCCAGATTTTTCCGCCTTAGTGATGTGGAACTCCCTGGGGAAGGGTAGTTCCCCCCACATTTCAGCTGGAGGGGACACGTGTTAGACCTGGCACCTTGGCGTGAGTTTCCCTTCCACTTTTTGCTGGTGTGCCTCCGATGTTTTGCTGGTTTTCCGATACTCAGGGCACTGCGCCACGGCCGACCCGTGCCGCAGTGCAAGTGCTCCCTACGGTAAATTGTACATGTGATTGGTATCCATGATTGGTTCGTTGGATTTACTGTTAGTCCCTAGTAAAGCGCACCAGGAGTGCCAGGGCTTGTAGATGCCAATACTGCTAGTGGGCCTGCAGCGCTGGTTGCGCCACCCACAGAAGCAGCCGTAAGATTTGTCTGGGGACTGCCACCGCAGAACCCGCGTGCAGTCTCGTACTGTCATGCTGGCTGGGCAAGTGCAACCACTTGCCAGCCCCGAAACCTTCCCTTGACTTCATATTAGTCACCCCTCTGGTAGGCCTGAGGGCAGGGTGCATTGTAAGTGTAAGGTAGGACAAGCCCTGATGTGTGTGGCATGTCCTAGTAGTGAATTACACCTAAATTCGTATTTCACTATTGTAAGGCTACCTGCTTCCTTTAGGCCAGAACGGGCTGCTGGAATTATTACACTCTATAATCCCAGCAGTCTCAGGGAGCATGGTAGAGAGTCGTGTTTAGTATGCCTGAACTCAGAATAATAAAATATGTCTTTTAGTAAAGTTTATTTTAGTATCCTGTGTTTGCAAATGCTACTTTTAGAAAGTTAGCATTTGCTTGCCTAACCATGTCAGCTCGCCTCTGCTGGTATGTGTATCTGACTGTCTGGGATGTGTGAGTGACAGGGCTGGGGGATGACAGGTGGTGAATGTGCAGATTGCACCTTAGTGGGAGGTAGGAGTGGCTCTTGACTCTGGATCTTGCTGTGCTCTGCCACCACAATGCTGGCTCCACCCTCCTGGGGAGCGACTGATGACTCAGCCGACACCTGGCCCAGGAAGAGCGAAGCCCCATCAACAAGGTACTCTGGCTGCCCCTGTCCGCACAATGCTGGCTCCACCTCCTGTGCGGCGTCTGATGCGCCTGCCCCTCACACTGAAAGCAGAAGCCGGATTACGCCCACCAGAGTACTCAAGGACTGAAAGTGGCTATGCAAAGGTCCCCCTGGCCTGCGAGAACAAAAGAAATGCAGTATAAAAGTAGGAGCCCTGCTCCTTGTAAATTAGATCCTGTTTGTGCTACAGAAGGAACTCTGCCCGACGAGAAGGACCTGGAAGGACAAGGAAGGGTGCTGACTCTTGCCTGTGTCTGGTGCCTTGCTGCAGAAGGAGAGGAAAAGGAAAGACTACAAGAAGACTTTTGCTTTGTGAAACTTTGTGCCAAACTCTGCTAAAAGATCTCCAAGGGCTTGCTGCTGAACTTGCCCCCTGACCAGCGCCCCAGGACCAGTGGGCGCTACACCCTGAAGAAAGCGACTGTGTGTGCTGCTTATCGCTGCAGTACTGACCGAGGGGTCTGGGAGCGCTGGGCAAGCCTGCCACGCCCCCCCGTAATCCAAGGCATCGACATCCCCCCAAGCACCGTGACCGGGGCCCAAAGCAACAGCGAGAGCAACGTGAGGTCCAGCCGCCGCTGGCCCGAACACCGTGACCGCATCTGCACCGGGAGCCCGAGAGCAACGTGAAGGAGGACCCGTCCGGGCCAAGCTCCCGAATTGACTGCGCTTCGAGCCGTCAATCCACCTGCGAAGACGGACAGCCGCCCTGTGATAATTCCCCTCTGGTCGGTATCCTGCCCGACAGCTCAGCTGTGAGCGCACAGCTGCAACCGGCCTTTGGCTGGGTACGTCCTGCACTTGGGGACCGTACTGCCACTGGCCGCCACCACACAGCCGCCGCCTCCAGGGTCGGAGCAAACGACGAGGAAAGGACCCTGCCGCCACAGAGCACCGCCGCCCCGGATGACCCGTGACCTGCCCGGCTGAGAGCCGCAGCGAACAGCGACACCGGAAAAGCAACGCAACGTGGGACAGCTCCCCTGGAAGCCGCCCGCTCCACAAGAATTTGAAAGGTCCTGTGTTGTATCCTCACGGTGCGAGCGTCCTGCAACCCGAGCTCGCACCGCGCTATCTGCTCCCAACGCGAGCCACCTCTGAAACCGAGGCTCGCACCGCTCCTGGTCCTCGAGGCACGAGCCCCTCTCTGAAGCGAGCAGAGACAGCGGAAAGCGCATTGAGGCGCTACAAGACATTGAACCTTACTGAACCTGGGCCGAAGGCCCAAAAGATTGCTTATTGCTAAGAAAGAACTGTGGCAACCTGAACTTAAGTAAACTGGAACCGCTATTGAAAGTTTGACAACTGTATTTACAAACCTGCTTGAAATCTATATAAAGATATATATTTTTACAAATACAGTTTGGTGTCATTGTGTGGTCGGTTGGTTGTGATGGTGTGATATTGCAAATGTTTAACCCTATGTGCCCCAAAGATTAGCCTAAGACTGCTTAAACCACACTACCTAGAGGGTAAGCAGAGGTTGTCTTGAAGGTAACCCTCAGCCCTGACGAGGAAGAGAGAGTCCCTGCTTGTCGCTAGTGCTACACTGCGCCAACTAGAGCCTCCCCCTTCCTACAGTAGACAAACATGCGGAGCGCCTCGACATGTCTGAGAGGCGGATCACAGAAGTGGAAGAGGGGCAAATGGAACTTGACAAAGATCGCAAGCACATGGCGAAACTCCTGCAAGTGATCCAAGACAAGTCGGAGGATTTGGAAGCTCGCTCCCGGAGATCCAACGTGCGTATCGCGGGGGTCCCAGAGACGACCCAGACGGGTAAGATGGAGCTCTTTGTCGAGAAGCTACTCACCACCTTGCTAGGGGGTGACATATTCTCCAGCATGTTCATAGTCGAAAGAGCACACCGCTCGCTGGGTCCGAAGCCGCCTCCGGGATCCTCCCCGAGGCCCATAATATTGAAGCTTCTGAACTACCGGGATAGGGATGCAGCGCTATGAGTCGCCAGGGAGAAAGGACAACTACAGTATGAGGGTTCCAACATCTCCCTGTACCCGGATTTCACCGCCAAAGTGCAGGAGAAGCGGCGACATTTTGCACCGTATAAACAGCAGCTGCGTGATCTAGGTATGGACTATGCGATGCTGTATCCAGCGAAACTGAGGATAACAAATCCTAAAGATCTTCAAAAGGCGCTGAAGTCCAGGACCAAAGAACAACGGAACAGCCCTAGGGAACATGCAAATGAACAGGACCCCTCCAGCGGGCTAGAGGAACAAGAATGACCGTCCGTTTCTACTGACCTGCCTGAGCTTTGGTGGCCTGCGGGACATCGCAGAGAAACGCCAAGCAGGGGGGCAGATCGTTTGGCGACCGGAGGTTGCGGACTGCCTTGATGGAGCGATCTGAGAGTTCTTCCCGCGCAACCACGGACCCTGCGACATGGTGAGAATGTTCCAAGTCAATGTTCCACACTTTCTATATTAGACTTTTTGGCCTGTTGCATCTGTCGACTTGTGGACTTTGGGATGTTGCTTCTTAATGTGGTTCTATTTGACTAGAGGGCTGTTGGGGGTTGGGTGGGTTGGGCGTTTTGCACCGGCAGAGACTGGTCAGTATCTTACACAGACACCCGTACATGTGGAGCCGTTGAAGGTTACGAAATGGGTGAAGATGCGGTGAGCCGGAAGGCAGACACTGTCTTTAAACGAATGTTACCTGTTCTAATTTTGGCGACATCCGCCCTAGCGCTGATAGCACAACAGGTTCCAGTTGGGACCTATGGGGGCCTTTGGGGGGTTTGGTTGGGGTGGGGGTATGCAGTTTGGGCCAAGTTGGGGATGGTCTGCTGTGGGAGGGGGGGCTGTGAAGCTTTGGTTGTTCTGTTTTGTTTCACTGTGTCTTGCCTCACGATATGCAAAGTGCCTGCTTCGAACACTTGATTGCCTGCAATATGGCCTGTCCTACATATTCGGTTACATCAATGCAAACAGCGCAATGTCCTTATGGCTGAAATAGGTGGTGAGCGGGCTGATGGGCGGCTTGCACTGATACACGCCCTCACGTGGAATGTAAGGGGACTCAATGACCACAGGAAGCTCAGGAAGGTATTGTGTTATCTCAGGCGCCACAATATCGACATTGCGCTCTTGTAGGAAACGCACCTCCCATTATCGAGTACTATGCTGCACACTAGGGGATTGGCGGGGCACATAGCAGTGGCTGGGTTCACCTCACACGCTCGAGGGGTCCTCACCTGGGTAAACCCACAATCGGGCATCTCGATACAGACAGTGGGGGTCGACATGGAGGGACAGTACGTCATAGCGTCCTGTAAGGGGCGGGGGATGGACTTGCTGGTGGTTAGCACATATGGCCCCAACTATGACTCCCCTGATTTCTTTGATGCCCTAGCCAATGTGATAGCCAGACACGAGAATCCACATATACTCTGGGGTGGGGACTTTAATCTGACACTAAATCCAGACATAGACAGGTCATCGGGACCCCCCCCCCCCCGTCGGCCCTCAGCAGCTGCGCAATCGCTCACGGCAAAGCTAGTGATGCTGGATATGACTGATGCATGGAGGTACAGGAATGAGGGGAGGGGCGGTTTTACACACTACTCCGTATTCCATGACATACACACCAGTATAGATTATTGGTTCATCACAGCGGGAATCAATAGAGCCATTGGACATTGTAAGGTGCTCCCGCGCACCCTTTCTGACCACTCCCCCCGTCTTGTTAACTTTAGACACCCCAGTGAAGGGATTCGCACCGTTTACATGGCGCTTCCCCCATACTCCCTGTTGGACCCGCTCTTCCGCGGCGAGCTGGCAGAGGCGATTGATGTGTTCTTCGAGAAAAATGTGGGGTCTGTGGAGGACTTCCAAACAATTTGGGAGGCGTTCAAAGTTTGTATTAGAGGCATAGCGATGTCCAAGCACTCCAGGGTCCTAAAGACTATCAGGGCCACCCTTGCAGACCTTGAGCTCCGATTGCAAGCGCTTGAGGCACGAACTCGCTCTAGCCCTGATGACACCACAGAGGATGACATTAAGCGTCTCCTGGCAGAATATCATGAAGCTGCGGACAGGGAAGTACAGCACCTAGGTAAATACGTCACAGCCCACACCTATGGCGAGGGAGAGAGACCGGGCTCGGTCCTGGCCAATGTTGTTAAAGGCCAACGGAGAAAGGCGCTAATCTCAGACTTACTAAATTCGGATGGAGAAAGGGTGACAGATGAGGCGGAAATTGCAGCGATTATTATGTGGAGCTATATTCTTCCAGGAGCGGCGACATGTCGGCCGACATTCTGGACTATCTAGACCAGTGTTTCCCAAACTGTGGTCCGCGGACCCCCAGGGGTCCGTGACACATTCCCAGGGGGTCCGTAGGCAACAGTTTTAAAAGCACAGAAACATTTCTTGTATAATTAGCAGCTTTCCAGCAACAATAAAAGTGTCAAGAGAATGCCAGCGATTAATGTACCTGCTGGAGTGCGAGGAGAGTTTTGTTCAGTGGCAGCTTTGATTTAACTAATGTAGCACAGAGGGTTAATGTGCCTACTGCAAAGAACGTGTAACATGCATCTTAAAAAGCAGCATTTTATGTGCCTAGGTTCGTGGTTACTGCTATTGTCACAGAGATTCCTTTATTACTGTGCACTTCATAAGTGACAGTCGTAATCTAGCAGAGGGACCTATAAACTGTCATCAAAGAGCTGCTTGCAAACTGCATGGTACCAGTTAGTAACTTAGGGGCATATTATCAAGGGGGTTTATCTCCGCTTTTTTGGCTTTAAAAGCCAAGAAAGCGGAGATAAAATTATCTCCCTATTACCAAGCTGTCGCTAACACCAGTTAGCGACAGCTAGTAGGAGATAGCGACCATCTTGGGCCCCACTTTGCATGTCAGTGATATTTATCACTAATGAGATGCAAAGTGGGTGTGCCAAGATGTTAGAGACTGAAAACAGTCGCTAACATCGCTATCTCCTATTACCAACTTTTGGAGATATTCGCGCTAAGCGGGAATATCTCCAAAAGCTAACACCTGCCCTGAGCAGTTCTTAGCCATGTTATCCAATGGGAGGTGGATAACATGGCTAAGAGCATTTGCTCGATAATGCATGAATATCGCTGACTTTTCAGCGATATTCATGCATTTCGGCCGTTTTTTATCGCATTTGCGATAAACCTTGTTAATAGCAAGGTTTATCTGCGATAAAAATCGCCGATGTGCGGCGATAATTTTTGTCTCTAAACAAGTTAGAGACAAAAATTATCGCTAGTTGTTGGTAATATGCCCCTTATTTTGTCCAACTTATTCATTATCCTGATGCTGCTAAAAAGATATATTTGGGTGGAAATACATGTTTTATGTTCAAGTCAATGCTAGCCACTGTGTTATGCTCTGAATCCAGTTTGTGCTTTTCCAGACCAAGCACTCTTTAAACATTTTATATACACACTGATTTACATGTATGATTCAATGTCTCTATATGTGTGTGATGTAAAGTGCTCTGACATCCTACAATGGTATGAGAGATGCTACAAAACAAATGAAATACATGTGACAGAGGGGCTATTACTTCAATATAAAATACTAAGGGCCAGACGTACGATCTGTTTTTATATGCGCGAACGGGTTTGTGAACCCGTTTGCGCATGCAAAAACCTATTTGGCCATGTATATAGCCTATTTTGCGAGTCGCAATTTGTTTGCGACTCTCTAAATAGGTTTTGCAACTTCCTATTTGGAAGGAGCAATCCCTTCCAAATAGCGAGTCTCAAAACCATGTACAAATGTTTACCACCTAATTCAAGTAGATGGTAATGCATTCGCAAATGGGAAGGGGTCCCCAGGGGACCCCTTCCCCTTTGCAAATGCATGCAAAATTATTTTTTAAGGTCAGGCAGTGGTCCCAGGGACCTCTGCCTGCCCTTAGAAAATGAAATGAAAATGTTTCATTTTCTTTTTTTTTTTTAAATGCATGGTAAACAGGCTGCATTTTTTTTAAAAAAACCTGCTTTATTTAAAAGCAGTCCGAGACATGGTGGCCTGCAGAGCCCAGCAGGCCACCATCGCTGGGAGGGCTGGCATTCCCAATGGGCTCGCAAATTGCGAGAGGCTCATTAGCAATTTGCGACCCCATTGGGAATCCCAAACAGTATTAAACACACTGTTGTACATTTCATTTAGCGACTCGCAATTTGCTACTCGCAATGTGTCGCAAATTGCGAGGCGCTAAATGAAATGGTTGTAAATCTGGCACCAAAATCCTTAGTACTTTGAGTATTTGTTTTGTGTTCACACGTGTGTATTTTTTTCGAATTATTGTTTTAATGTTTGAAATTTAACTCATACAAATTGCTTGGGGGTCCCCGGCTTCCAGTGGTGACTCAATGGGGGTCCTCCAGAGTCAAAAGTTTGGGAACCACTGATCTAGACCACATACAACTCCCGTTCCTCCCAAACTCCGACAGGGAGTTTCTGATGTGCCCTATTCAGATTGACGAAATCAGAGACGCGCTAGCCTCCATGAGATCGGGCAGTACGCCAGGCATCGATGGGCTGTCTGTCGGATTCTATAAAGCGTTCCAGGAACAACTGCTGCCGCACATACATACCCTCCTGGAGGACATATGCGTGCAAGGCACCATGCCCAGCTCCATGAGAGAGGCGATGTTAGTCACCATTCTGAAGCCGGGTAAACCACATGACGACTGTAGCTCATACCGCCCATTATCGCTCCTCAACGTTGACACCAAGCTCTATGGCAAGGTACTGGCGAACAGGCTTGCGCTGCTGGCCTCTGACTTAGTGGCCCCAGAGCAGGCGGGATTTATCCCATCCAGAAACCTGACTTACAACATACGAACGGTGCTGGGTACCATACAACACGTGAAACAGGATACACCAGCGGTAGCGCTTTTCTTAGACATGGAGAAGGCATTCGATTCCGTCGAATGGCCATTCCTTCTTCAAGTGCTACGCCGTATGGGACTTGGTGAACCCTTCATCCAAATGATAGGAGCGCTGTACGACGGCCCCTCGGCTAGGGTCCGAGTGGGCAATACGGTCTCCCGCCCCCTATTCATAGGGCGGGGCACCCGTCAGGGATGCCCATTATCCCCTTTACTGTATGCACTCGCCGCCGAGCCTCTCGCTTGTGCACTCAGGGAGTACCACAGCCACGAGGGGGTTCGGTTCCCCACGTACAAAATAGTCGTATCTATGTATGTGGACGACACGTTGCTGTATGCCCACAACCCCGCTACTACGCTTCCCCCCTCCTGAGGGAGGTGGTTCTGTTTGGTGCACTATCGGGGCTCAAGGTTAACTGGGCGAAATCGGTAGTGCTGCCACTCACTCCGGCGACCACGCGAGTGGAGACGGAGTACCCTGTCCAGTGGACGGAAGACCCGATTAGATACTTGGGGATCCAGATACACACGGACCCAGACCAACTGCTAGGACAGAACTATGGGAAGGCGGTCAGTAAGCTAGAGGACGATATAGAGATATGGTGCAAACTCCCCCTTACACTGCTTGGTCGCATTGCCATAATGAAGATGATAGTGCTGCCGAGATTTCTGTTCCTCTTTAGCGCACTGCCGATTGTGCTCTCTAAGGCCTTCTTTCACCGCTTGAACAGCCTGATGATAAAACTAGCATGGGCAGGGAAGCAACCGAGAGTCAAGTGGACAACGCTCACCCTCCCGTACAACATGGGGTGTCTGGCGGCACCGGACCTCGAGTTGTACTACAGGGTAGCCCAGGCGTCGCACTTGCACACTTGGGTACACGGCGACCGGCAAATCCCACATGTTAGGATGGAACGACTATTCGCCCATCCAATACCGCTCCCGGCGACGATCTGCCAACCGCAGGACCGTCGGACAGGGACGCTGGACTCCATCTCCTGTACTAACCACGCCTGGCACTCACTACTGTTCCGACAGGGGGGGGTGGTGATTTATTCACCGGAGATGCTGATAGAATGGATGCGCTGGCTCCCGCCCATGGTGGACAAAGCGGTCACACAGGGGCTAACAAACTTGGGGCTGTGCAAGGCAGGCGACCTGTTCCTGGACGGCACTGCCAAAACCTGGGACCAAGCGAGGAGGGATGGAGTTGAGCCACCGCTGCTCCAAAGATTCCACTTCCATAGAACTCGGAGCGCCCTATCGGAATTTTTGGGCCCGGACATGGCGGAGCCTCCGGAAGTCCTTGAACTAACGTACATAATCACACACAAAGATCCCAAGAAGCTGTTGACCAACCTCTACAGCATAGCTAGATCGCATGGGGAGCACAGACCCTCGAAAGCCCGGCTGGACTGGCAGAGAGATATAGGAACGACACTGGACGACGCGACGTGGCGTTACTGCTGTGAAAACACGAAACGTATTTCCCTAAATCGGCTCATACACTTTAAATTCCTCCAAAGGGTGTTTTACAAAAAATTGTTGTCCCTGACCCAGGAGTCTTATCCACATCAGGGGGTCCTTGATACCTACAATGTATTACACCCCGGCACAGCTTCACAGATACGGGCTGCGAACGGAGGCTCACTGCGAGCGCTGCCGGGCGGCTGACGCAGACTTCCTACACCTCTTGTGGGAATGCCCGGGCATACAGAGGTTCTGGCGAGATATATTTACCGAGATGAGCAAAATACTGGAGGTGGACTTGGACATAGACCCGGGGTTAGCACTCATAGGTAACTCAAAGGGGCTATCGGGGGCGATACGCCGACTCGCAGACATGGGGATGCTAATGGCCAGGAGAGTAGTGGCACAGTGCTGGATGCGAGGCCCTCTACCGACTAAGACCAGATGGGCCCGGGACATGCTATACTGTAGCACACAGACGGAGAATGAACTGTTACCTCCAAAAAGCCGCCCGAAAAACTTCTGGGCCCTCTACAAAACCTACGTGCAGGGGCAGCAGGCTGAAGACGCATGTTTGACGGACAGCGGGGTGGAGGCAGGCGAGTCAGGATGCTAATGGCCAGGAGAGTAGTGGCACAGTGCTGGATGCGAGGCCCTCTACCGACTAAGACCAGATGGGCCCGGGACATGCTATACTGTAGCACACAGACGGAGAATGAACTGTTACCTCCAAAAAGCCGCCCGAAAAACTTCTGGGCCCTCTACAAAACCTACCTGCAGGGGCAGCAGGCTGAAGACGCATGTTTGACGGACACACGGGGTGGCGGCAGGCGAGTCAGGGTGAACCAGCAGGGGTAGGGACAAGGGGGCAGTGGGGTCGGACGGGGTGCGAGGTATACCAGAGGGGGGTGCACTAAGGGGACCACACACCACAAGGAGATGCCTCTGGATATCACACTAAAAGTTAGACGAGGACCGGGATCTTCATTGGGGTCCTACTACAATTGACCACACAGATTCCAGCAGACACGGGGTCTGGGGGCAGGACGGATATGGGAGGACACGGGCAACGGGGCACGGAGCGGGGAACTGTTGTGAGGCAATGAGCGAGGGTAGGGGGGGTAGTGCAATAAGGGAGTTATTGGGTTGATTTAGGGGGAGAACAAGTTGAAAACGCACATGAATATTAGAGGCCGCCGGCACTTCTGATCAATACTAGATTATGAGAACACGAAATCCACACTGCGCCGCCGGACCCCCGGTTTGTCGGCCACCAGGCTTTGTCCTGTATGAATTTGAGTTGAATGTAATACCTGTGACGCGGCCGGCCCGGAGGGGTTGTAGGCCAGAAGCTGTGTAACTTGAAACTACCTCTATGTGCAATAAAAAAAATATTTAAAAAAGCTATATGTTGTGAAGGACCAAGAAAATAAAGAACTGTATTCTGGATAAGACTGTCCAAGACTCTACACCTGTTCTTTTGAGCGCTTACTAGGACGTAATAGTAATCTTTTGTCTTAACAGCCAAAATACTTCCAAGATACAGAGTTTTACCCAATAAAAACTGCGAAAATAGGGAGGACACAGTTCAATGTAATAAGAAGGCCTCTCCCTTCAAAATCATGGATTCTGCCACTGGCCATCAGATGTGGAAGCAGTACCAAATTGCAGAAGAGTAGTTGACTTGTTGATTCACAGAATTGATTGGATTCTTTGAGAAAGGAGGCTAGCCAGTCTAGGACCAGATCTGAATGTGTTCTTTTCCGATTAAAAGAGATGATTCTGTGCCATGCTGTGGCCTGAAACCTGAATGGGAGTTGGTAATTCATAAATTTGTTCAGAGATTCAGGTTTAAGTGGCAGGTAAGAGATAGGCTGGTAACCAGAGCGGGTCAGAGGGTCTGCAGCTTCTTGGGGGGTAGCCTTAGCATGCTTTTGTTTAACGTGGACCAAAGCTGATGTAAAAGACAGGTGAAACAACTGACAGAAGTGTGAAGCTCTCTGATCAATAGGCAGTAGAGGGAGATAGGAAGATCAAAGATCATTGAGCATTACAAGGGAGAGATTAAGAAGAGAAACATGGGACATGCACAGAAATCTACCAGTGAAGGGACCACAAGAGGCACCCATTGAGCTGGAGAACACCCAGAATCAAGCTCAGCAGGAAGCCCACTGCTGGGAAAGGCACAGTCAAAATACTAGCCCCACTGAGAAGAAGAGGAGCCACAACTCCAGCGTTGAACTCAATAGGGATCCAGGGAATGGAATGCAGAACACAGAATGCAGAACCAAAGAAGATGATTGTTTGGCTTTCTAACCAGCAGGATCCCCAGATTAAGTGCCCACTAGGTCTACTGCCTGTGATGTTGAGAGGCCAATGCAGTATAGAAACAAAGGGCTAAGCTTGAAAACGGAGGGCCAGCCATGGCACAGAGCTTAACCTGAAGTAAGACCACATGGAACACTGTCAATCCTGTAAACAGATCAAATAGTACACCACCCCACAAACGTATTGGGAACGGGTGCAGAGGATTAAGGGGCACAACCATGGCCCAAAAGGTAGAGTACAGGGATTCCTTGGCCCACAAGAGCCCTGAACCCAGCAACCCATAATAGGCCAGTGTTAGACCTGTCAGCCTTAGGATGGTCTTCCACCAACTTTTTTGCCTTCATCCTCCCATTTCTGCTGATTTTGTTTTGTTTGCCTTAGGACTCTTCACAGTTTAGCTTATACCACTACTAACCAGTGCTAAGGTGCCTGTGCTCTCTTCCCTTACACCCAATTGGCACTTGTACGTCCCTAGTAAAGTGTTACTCCATGTACCTGTACATTTAATTCTAGTAGTGGGTCTGCAGCAGTTTCCCTTAAGGTAGGTCCTAAACTGGCAAGAGGGCAGGGTGCAGTGTAGTAAAAATGTTTGACATGTACATTTCCTTTATATGTCCCGTTAGTGAAAAACTCTTAAATTTGTTTTCACTACTGCAAGGCCTTCCTCTCTCATAGCATAACATTGGGTTACTTTATTACATTAATAAGGGATCGCTCTCACTTGGGAGCAGGTGGGGATAGTGAGTTTAGGAGGTTTTTTTAAAACTCTCTATAATGCTAAAGTCGAATTTTAGAAAGTTGCCATGTTCTTTTCCTAAACACCTTGTGCCTGCAGTCTGTAACCTGGGTCACATGACTAGTTGTAGCTGGCAGTTGGGCTTTGTGTATTCCTCTCAGACAGCGAGACAAACGGGGAATAGGTGTTGGCAGGATGTGCCATCTCTGTCATGGATGAGAGGAGGAGCTGTCACCTACCACACCTGCACATCACAAAGACTCTGCTTCAGCACACTGGAGAAGAGTTTTACCATAGCCTGTTGTGCTCCCAGACAAGCTGGGGCCAGGACAGGGACGAGGAGGAAGGAAATTCCCAACACCTCTATAGGGGGATGTCTCTAGAAGCTTCTCCCATGTCAAAAAAGACACCAGATATAAATACACAGACCCCGTCTTCAGATCACTTCTCGGCCTGTGGAAGACTCAGAAGTACTGCTCTGCTGCAACCCTGTTGCTCTGCTGTCCTGCTGCCTGAGTGAGAAGGACTGGACCTGCACCTTGAACCCAGGACCACCAGAGGATCTCCAAGGGCTAGTTGCTGGCCTCCTGCTCAGAGCCTTAGGGACAGAATATGCCCCAGTCATCCAGAACCCTCTACCTGGATTCTTCCTGCTGGTAGTGCCCCTCCAGTCCTGGACCTTTAAAAGTGAGGGCAGAAGGTGCTCTGCCAGCCCAGATGTGGACTTCACAGCTCCCCGGAACAAACGCAGCATGATGCAACATCAACTCAAGCCCTCACAGCTTCTAATCGGAACCTATGCACCACAAATGAGCCTTGATGCAAGCCCGCATCACAGCCCTTCAGAAACGCCACTCACGATGTGCTCCTTGGAACCGCCACTTCGTGCTGCAGCACTCCGCATCCAGAACTTGGGTACAATCATCAGCGGGCTTAACTTGGTCCCTGCATCCGACTCGCACTCTATCGTGCTCAGCCTGAACTTGTGATTTTCTCCCTGTTTTAGGCACTTTTTTTACCTACATCTTTAAATTTGCACATCATCAGTACTACTAATTGGCGTTTTGTCAGTTTAGGTCCTGATTAAGAGTTTGCCGGTGTACACAGATTCATGCATCGAGCCCTTAATCAGGGCCTTTGTGTCAAATAGTGTACTAAATTTTACTCTTTTTTTCTAACTGGTTGTGGGATTTTTCTTGTGTTGTTTTTGTACTTTATTACTGTGTGTGTGCTGCAAAATTACTTCACGCATTGCCTATAAGTTAAGCCTGACTGCTATTGTGCCCAACTACTAGAGTTAAGAACAGGTTCATTTGTTTTGCTTGTGTTCCAATCTCACATCCCTCCAAATCCCCACAACACCCTTCCAGGCCAGGTTGGACCCATACAGAGGATCCAAATGAGCAAGCCACATCCCCACTGGATCCCAGGGAGGCACCTGGATTCTGCAGCTTGGGTGTCGTACCACATGAGAGCCACGAGAGCTTCGAACAGAACCCTCTAACAGTATAGTGATGACGCCACAAAAATCATGGACAAGTTCGGTTTGGTGCTTAGAACCCAAAGAGCTGACCCAGGTCCCACTGCTGAGAGAACTACTTCTGAAGGAAAACTACCAGGGCCGTAGCCCTTTGGAAGCCTTGGATCCATGCTCGCAAGCATCCAGTCCACTTCATCAGAACCACAAGGATGGCCAGAGCCACACGGAGGACTGGCCATGCATAGTCACAGTTTTAACTTGGAGAGGGAAAAGGGGAAATACATTTAGAATACAGAGCCTGGCCATGCCTATTTCCAGATTTATGCCAAAGACAGGCAACAAAAGCAGAATGATTGTGGTTCTCGCCGTCCACTGGGCCAGCTCCTATGAGGAAGTGGCTTGGTAGAGGATTTGTAGAAATGGGCAAAAAGCATTTCTTTCTTGTCCGTAGAGATAGGGAGGGTCTGACGTAATGGATTTCACTCCCAGTGTTAGTGAGGGAGCGCAGAAAAGTTTTACGGAGGTAATTAATTATTCCAGAGGAAGATTAAAATTTCCAAATTATATTGGAGTGTTACAACCTATCCACCAAAATTATACGCTCTAGAGCACAAATGTATAGGAGTCTAGGCGGGATGTAACCCTTTCTTCAGTTGTATTGACCCGTGATTGACCTACTTGATGAGGAGACTTTTTTGAAATGTGAGGATTTTTTATACACACTAGGCATCCGTTTCGAAACTGGTAAGCTTTGGAAAGGGGTGATGTTCACCTATGTTTCAGAAAGAAATTAACATCTAGATCTCAACCATCAATGGAACATGCTCTTCTCTACACACAGATCCTGATCAACTTGTTGGTGAACTGCCCTCAAGTTGGAAGGTGGACCTACTCTAGGGCACCTGCTCTGTATTGTCCAACCATATATTTCTTGGGTCTGTAAATTTACGTTGAGAAGTGTAATTTTTTTATTTTGAGTGTAAACAAAAGGAGAAATTTGTATCAGTCACAATTATGTCCACTCAGTGCATGACCGCCATCTTCAAGTTCTTTTTCTCACCATCAGCTTCAGAAGCATGCATCTAATGGGACTGAAAAGCAACATTTGATTAACAAACACATGACATCAAAGCCACTTCAAAATCAGAGGGATGTTTTTTCTCAATTCCGCAAACTAGAGGGGATTCTGGCCATAGGACAGATTGTATAGATTAACTGTTTAGCTGTATCTCCTGGGTTTTGTCACGACTTGTTAGTTCTAGAAAAACTCTTTTCGGATTCTACCCTCTTTGTTATAACCATGCTCATTGGTTAATACACAGACTGTGTGAAATCATTTGATGCAAAACATTTAGTAGAAACATTACGCTAATCACAGCATGGTGGCGAGATCTGATCCTAGTTCAGATTTACCGCTCCAAGGATGATAGCTGGACTGAGTTGGTACAGAGTGAATAATTCTCCAAATCGGAGAAGGAACAAGCTGAGTAGATCGTTATTATCTCTGTCGTGCCTTCAATCCAAAACAGACCTATGGGAGCTAAAAGAAGGAAAAATGGTAAGTTTGAAATGCCTCCCAGTAAGGGACTATAGGAGTCTAAAATTTCATATTAGAAATCTCAGGAACACACGCTTTGTCTCCATCATCCTATTGTGTCATCACCTCACCTTTTGGAGGTGGAGATGGCAGAGTGTATGAATCAGTAGCGTAATGTACTCAGTGGCTTGTTGGCCTGTGTTTAACCGTTTCGTCACAAGTACATTACGCTTCGGATCTGCTCAGCCTTCCATCACTCTAACATTAATAAAATGAGTAACATTGAACTTGGTAACAAAAATCATATATTATCCATATTAAAAAAAGCACTGTAGACTGTTGCTTTCTGTTGTTTTCTGTTCTGTAAACAATAATGATAAATATCTCACCTGGATACTGATGCCTGCAATCCTAAACTTTCTCCGTTAACAAAGTTAAAAGTCATAAACACAAAAACGGGACTAGTGTCGGATACAGTGCGGTACATAGAGTGGGACCTGCTTTTAAATCTTGGTTGGGGGTCTTTTATTCAGGATAATCCCTTCTTTGAATCCAAGGTTACAGATTTGAGGAAAGACTGTTATCCACTTTTCCATGTCACAATGATCGAAACAGTTTTGTTAACCTTGATCAAAGCGACTAGTAAATGTTCATGATTCCGACATTATTTCTTAAAAATTGTATCTTGTTTTTAGTCTTTCAAATAATTGTATGGAGAATCATTCAAATGCATTCCTACAAAGCTTTCTAAAGCATTATATCAAAACCTCTCCATTTTCCCTTCTTGACCACCAAATAACAAACTATTTATGATATCCCCATTAGCCTCTCCCATCCACTGCACAGGTAGGGTCAGATTTGTTCGGGCCATCTTTGTTCCTCCCTTCTCCTGCTCCTGTTGAATGACGGTCTGCTGTTGTTTACAGGGTTCTCTTATGGCTAAAGGTTCAGATCCAGAGCTTGGAGCCTGTGTGGCCATGTCAGGCCTGCCTCAATCCCCACAAGTTGGTTAACTAAGGATTATCAGATCGTACTAAACGTTTCACGCAGATCTGCAATGTCATAAAAAATGTTTTCCATGGTTGTCTAGTAGCTGTCTTAACTTGGTGGACTCGCCCATATCTTTGGCCCATGCATCTCTATTACTACCCTGTGACATATGCTAATAATTAGGTTATCACAAAAGGTCCCATGAACGTGTGGGTTCTCACTCTAAAAGGTGTCTCTGTAACCATTAAAAGCATGTGTCTTCATTTAGGCTCCAGGAAGCAGATTAAGAACTTTGTCTTTGCATCTTTGTAAATTCTCTTTTGTAAATGTTTTACCAAGATGATCCTGTCTAAGTGATTATTAACATAGCATAACAGTTTGATGTTCATTATGTACTGTAATTGTTTATTCAGTCACAATCCGCATCCTTGTCTGGTGGCTCGATACAGATGAATGGGTCTTCCCATCAGTCAGAAAAACCTCTTGTCCTCCAGTAGCGGCTCAATGTCTCTGCGCAAAGGAAATCAATGCTCAGGATTGTGAGGGATGAATATTTATCTTCTTAATCTCTTTTCCTCCCTAGGATGTACGGATTATCTTGAACAGGTATGTTCTCTTCTTCTCATGTCCATTCAAGACTTGCCTTTGTTCCTGCTTTATTTGTTTAATTATCACCTCTACTTTGTTATGGTATATGTTTTTAATAAGGACACTGTTCACCAAAGTGTGCTTTAGTTTCACCTTTGGTGCATAGTATAAATCTTCACTGGAAGTTTGCATTCTGCTATAGATTGGTAGATCTTTAAGAAGTTTGCAGTATGAAGATGGTCTGAGCAAACCTAAGCAATTGTTGGCAGAGAGCTCCATGTATAAGCAGGCATTGTCATTTCATATGATTGGGTGGTAGCATCTAGGCCATTTGCAAAGGAAAATATAGGCATAATAATGGATAGACAGGTAAATGTGTTACTCATTGTATGCTTCTCCACAGGCATGTACAATTATCTCCAATATATAGAGACTTTCTCCAAATTAATACAAGTCAATGTTGCAGGCTCACTTGACTGTAATTAATTGGTTTCAGAAGAAACCTATCTAGAGTATGCTGATGTCCAGACCAAGGAAGCACTGAATGACCTTAGAGGAAAGATATCTTTCATATGCACACTTACTAACTCTACGCTTCTGACAAACTCCCACTTCCTTTACCAGACTTGAAAACAAGGTTACTTTTATAAAAAATATGAAATGCACAACATGAGGCATCATGGTTCCAGGGACTACATGGTCCTGCAGACCTATCAGCAAATTTAATACTGTGTGAAGCTTTAAAGTGAAGAAAACAACAATTATAGTGGTCTTCGATGAATACCTTCATAAACACATGTATACATTTTTATATATTACAATATATTACAGAGAGACACTAGCTACTCTGTAGTTATAGTTAGGAACCCGTTATTAATTGCCAAAATTCAGAGTAATTCCTGTCAGGGAATCTGGTAATATAGAAAAATGCGATTCATTTCACTACCTATTATCCCTTTAAAAACCGGTAATAGGTAGGGAACAACAATGAAACCTACTGCTTATCCATATCTGGGGCCCTAACCTACATGGCTGCCTATTATGTTAATAGAAAAACAAAAACAAATTTTCCTAACTCTGACATGGGTACTTGTTTTGCTCCCAGTTTTGCCAACCTGTTAATTAATAGGTAGGCGGAGCTGGTCATTAGTGCCCTGGACCAATTTAATATACATGTTGTCTTATAGATCGGACACATTGACAAATTATTTATCATTTGGAAAGGGAGCAGTAAAAAATAACTGAGTTTGTAACCACATGCTACAGCAATACCTTGAACCTCAAATTTACACACCACATCAGTAAAAAAGAAATCGAATTTTTGGTCATCAATGAGAAATGTATTAGAATAGATTGATCACTAATCTGCAAATAAAAGCTACTGCTATTACATGCTAATAGCAGCTACCCAACATACTTGATACATAGTATTGCTAATGGTGACTTGCTTTGGGGCAGGCACAGTTGCAGCTATAATGAGACTTTTGATTTTGGAATGCAATAACAAGGTGAGGTTTAAGGAAAGAAGCTATCCAAAGAAAACACAGGATGCTGCCCTCACATGTGCCAGGCAAATACAAAAGGAAGAATTATTAATTCCCAAAACCATGACACAAGGTGCTGACAACAACAATACCATATTCATTAACACTTATAATCACAGAGTCAATGAAATTAGAAATATCTATGACAAAAACTGGAAGGGTTTAATGACGGAGCAGAACCTTAGAGAACCTGTAGAGAGACATCCTAAAATGACATACAGAAAGGTGATCACTTTGAAGGATAGGTTGGACAGGAATGACAGTCCTAAAATGGCTTCCATCACATCTTTGTTGATGTGGTGGCAGCCAAACAGATCTTATCTTAAGATCTGTCTGCTCAGAGGGTCCTCAGCGGCATGAAATGTCTATATTCTTTTAAATGTAATCTCTCTAAAACTACTAAACACAATCACTCCAAATCACAACAAGGCTGCTTTTCAGACTAAGATCTAGCTTTCTCTTCCCAATTTGGTGTAATTCAGTTCAGCCGTTTTTGCTGTAGCTGTGTCTTATTTTCATATGACAAAATTAATGGGAAAAATTAGTTTTGGTACACTCCCATCAACCTTTTTCTTTGCCCCACTTAACGGATCACCCCAAAAATTTCCAGGAAGGAACAGAGGTGGAGGAGACTTTTTTTGGAAAGTTTTGTGAAGATCCGTCACACAGCGGCTTAGTTATTTAAAAAAAAATGATATGCTCCTTGCCCAACGCGCTATGTCCTTACAATTCTGTGCAAGGGATATAACTAACCTTGTCCTCAGGGGCCTCTTTTTGTCTAGCTCCAGGCACAGAGATTGTTTGGAAGTGGGAGGGAGCTAGCCATGATGACTACTCAATTCAAGATCCTACTTGAAATCTTTGTTGCTGTTGCCTTAATCATTGGACACCCTGTTGTTTTATACGGATGCCTGTTGTTTTGTCTGGATGTATTTCGTTGTTTATCTAATTTATATACCCTTAGTATGGAGTTTAGCCATTCATTATGTACTGGTGGATTAGCTTTTACCCAATTAATGCATATCTCCCTTCTGGCTAACAGGATTAATAAGAAAAAATGTTTTCCTGATCTTTATTCAATATTTCGATAGCTTGTGTTTTGGTTAATCCCCAAAATAATTGCTTCCACGCTTACCTCTATCGGCTGTTCCAGCACATCAGAGAGAGTCCTACCCATCTGCTTCCAGAAATCCTCCAGCTGTACGCAGTCCCGGAACATATGCAGGTCATCTGCTCTCTCCTCCCCGCATTTGGGGCATTTTTTTATTACCTTGTTGCTGTCGATCTTTGACAGTCTTTTTGGAGTCCAATACACTCTGTGTGTCGTGTAAAGGCGGTTTTTCTTCAGTGGGGCAGACCTTACCACGCTCCCTAGAATTGCCATTGAGGTTTGCCAGTAGTGAGAGATGTCGAGCCATGGCAGGGATTTCCCCAGATTTCTTTCGGGGCTTCATGCTTTGATTCTCCAGCGTTAATGAGAGCCCAGTACCAATATGATATCTCTTTCTTGAAAAGCTTTGTGCACAGTAGTTTTTGCTCAACAGCTTCATCCCCTTGTAAGTTTTCCTTTATACCCTTAATCCAGCTGTTCAATTGATAGTATTTAAATCTCGCTAATAGTCCCTGGGTTTTCGTGTTTAGGGTCTCCCATCCTATGATTTTATTATTCTCTATTAACTGTCCCCAATTGTTTGTTTTCTTCTTTTAGGGGGTTTACTAGCCTGTCTTTCAGACATTCAGGGGTTCCTGGGGAGTCCCAGATTGGTGCGTACTTTCTGTAGTAAGGGATTTTTAGGATCTTCTTGCTCCATACCAGGTTTTTGCAGCTGATTTCAGTGTCTTTAGCTTGATCTTCTTAAAGTATTTGGGATGGCTTAGTTATTAGCAGACCAAAAAATGTTTATCCTTAAACTCTTGTAATGCTCCCAGTTTTGCCAAGCTGTTGATTAATTGGTGGGAGGAGCAAATCCTCAGAACTCTGGACCAGTTTAATAGACGGGATCAGATACATTGACAAATCATTTTTCATTTGGAAAGGGAGCATGAAAAAAGCCAAATATTTTATAAGCACTCAACAATAAGAACTAGACCCTCAAATTTACAGGCCACATCAGAAAAAAAGAAATATTTTTTGACATCAATATGACAGTTTTAGAATAGACCACCCCTAATCTGCATAGAAAAGCTGATGCTGGAAACACACTATTACATGCTAATAGTAGTTAACCGAAATTCTGGATACATAGTATTCCTAATGGCGACTTGCACTGGGCCCTGCACAATTGCGGCTCTGAGAGTTTTGATTTTGGAATGCAACAGCAAGGTGGGTTTAAGGAAAGAGGCTAGCCTAAGGAAACACTGGTTGCACCCTCGCATGTGTCAGGCAAGTACAAAGGGAAGAATTATTAATTTCCAGGACCGCAATGCTAGAGGCAGACAAAATATAATCACCGAGTCCATGGAATTAGAACTTTCTTTGAGAAAAACTGGAAGATTTCAAGCGACGGAGCAGAGACTAAGATAAACTGTAGGGTCATCCCAAAATTACATACAGAAAGGGGATAACTTTGAAGAATAGGTTGTGCAAGAATGACATAACTGACAACTCCAGCCTCTATAGTATTTGCAGTAGAATGTTTTTTTTAATGCAAACAGTGCAAGGCTTGCATCAGAGTTGCAGGAACTGCTAGACTGAAGACTATTCAATTCGTGAATGATGCCCTCTTGGGCTTAATCTAAATTATTACCAAGTCCAATGTTCATATATTTGATTTCTGGTATTGGTTGAAATGCATTGTGAAGGTGCTTAAGAAATCTGATTTCATGACTTGCTGAGGTGCATTCCACTCTAGTAGGATCAATTTAAAAAAATGTTTATTTAGGGCTTTTACTGGGAAAATATAGTGGGTGGCACCCCCTTGCATCCAACATGTTGTTTTTGATGACTGCACAGATGTAATGCTTGGCAGACTGTGTTGCAAGAATCAACAGATTCTAAACGTTGGATGATATGCTGCCCACTGCGGCTTGATATGCAATAAATATAATGTGTAGAAGTTGGTAATATCGGGTGTGGTTACTTTTACACTCCGATCCTGAGTCAACTCCCTATTTTGCTGTATTTGTATGGGGAGCAGCCTTTACGCATTTGTTACAACGCATGCCATTACATCACACGTTGTTGCAACGAAAAAGGTGTGCAGCAGTGGGTAGAATGTGTTGGATTTAATTCCAACACCTTCTCTACTGTTGAACACACTGAAGTTGGAATAGAAAATGAATCTATTCCAACTTCCAGCGCCCCGACAGAAAGTCGGGTAAAGGTTAGCGTTGCAACGGCATGCCATGTAATGGCATGCGTTGTAACGTCACATATTCCATTTATACCCATACATTGTACAATAATTTTGGGTGCAATTCAAGACAAAGCAAAACAACTGGTATTTTGTTGTGGATTGTTCACAGTACGCAGCATTTTATGGCAAGGAATTTTTTGTTGACAACAAGGAGAATTCCACAGGTTGTTATAATATGGCATCCACATTGCAACACTAGCAATAGTCATTTGTAGCTTGCCCGCCTTGTCACCGACGTCATAAATCCAGTCCTGCTGTTCCCTACCCATGACGGTAGCAGCGTCGGTGGCAAGATCTCGATATTCCAATTGCTTAAGGGAGAGATTATGTAGCAGCTCGGGCACTTTTGAGAGTCCAACTCCATAATCTCAGCCTCAATGCACACCATGTCGGCGTCTCTGTTCCTGCGAACGTCCGCTATGAGGGCAAATGCCTCACCCCGCAAGCCCGTCTTAAACGCCTCCCATAAGGTGGCAGCCGATGTAACCGACCCCACATTCTCAGTAAAGTAGAGCTCGATAGCCTTGGCCAAGAGACCACGTGTCTTTGGGTTTCGGAAGTACCACGGGTTGACCACCACAGGCCGCTCTGCAACCACAATTTTAAAATCGAATGACACCCACACCGGGGAGTGGTCCGAGATGCCCCTCGCCAACAGGCGGGCCTCCGAGATCGCCGGTGCATGAGCAGCCAAGGCAAGGACATAATCTATTCTCGACAGGCTACCATGTGCGCCAGAATGAAACGAATATTGGCTTTGGGTGGGATGCAGGAGTCTCCAGCAGTCGACCAACCCCATAGTATCAAGGAAGTTGGGCAGCCACAATTGCGAGCTACGGAGGTCTCTAGGCGGATGTCTGTCCAAAGACCCGGAGCAAACCGAATTAAAGTCACCCCCCACAATAAGCAACCCCGTAGGCAAATTCAAAATGGCGCTTCCAAGGTCTTGAAAAGTGTTGTTTTGCAGCCCCGGGGGAACATAAACCGAAACGAGAATCAAGACGCGCCCCTCCCACCGCCCCGCCTCGTCCACAACAGTGGAGTCAATCTCGAAAGGGAGGGACGTGCGCACCATAACACCCGCCCCCCGGGACCCCGAAGAGAACCCTCTTGAAACCCTTCCTGTTGAGCGCTCGGCACGTATTCCCCACCAAGTGTGTCTCCTGCACCAGAACAACATCAGTCATATGTCTTTTGAACAGTTGCAATACCACCCCTCTCTTAATGCGATCACCCAAGCCATTAACATTCCAACATAGAACTTTCAATTTCCTACCCCCCATCGTCGTACCTCAAGCCTTCCCCAGCCCCTAGAGGCCCCACCGATACATTAAACGAATCAGAGCATACAACACATTGCCTAAGAGAAAGAAGAAAGAAACAAAGAAAACACACAAAACCAGCCCTCACACCACCCCCCACCCTGCACCCCTGCAGCAGACTAAAAAGCCCCCCCAACCAGCAGTGTGCCTGTCGCCCCATAAACTAAGCTACAAGAAGACCCTAGAGGAGAAAGGAGCCCACGTAGTCCCCCCTGCCACCCTCCATGAAAGAAAAGGATATACCCAATAAAGTGCAATAGCTTGGCATTATTGGTCATAGTCAACGGGCACACCAACCGACAAAGGTAGTGCGAGAAGTACTACTCCTGATGATCGGGGCCACCAGAGGCGCCTTCAGAATGTTCCTCCTGCTCCTCGCGTCGGTGCGGAAAAGTGTCCAGCCAGTCACTCGCAGACTCGGGCATATCGAAAAACAGAGCGCGGCCATCACGTTCAATGCGCAGTTTAGCGGGTAACAACTTAGAGTATTTCAGCCCCAAGTCTCTGAGGCGTCGCTTCACTCCCGCAAAACTTTGGCGCTGTCTCTGAACAGCCCTAGTGAAGTCCGGGTAAAAGTTAACATCCGCGTTCTGGAACTTGAGAGGCCCATGTCGCCTCGAAGCCTGGAGGATCACATCTCGATCTCTGAAGTTGAATAGGCGGGCGATGATGGATCTCGGTGCGACGCCTGTCTTCGGAGGGCCGCCCGGTATTCTATGGGCCCGCTCGACCGAGAAAAAGTGACTGAGGCCTGCTGAAGCCAGATGAGTCTTAATCAGATCCTCGACAAAGAGGTCAGCGGCCGCTTCCTCCGCACCCTCCGGTACCCCAATAATACGCACATTCTGCCGCCTAGCACGTCCCTCGAAATCCTCCAGCCGCCTTGAGAACAGGTCATTGACCGACCGCAGGTTACGGACCTCGGTTTGCAGGTTCGAGACATCGGTCGTGAGGCTGGCAGTTTTGATATCAAGCGATTTCACTCGATCGTTCGTTTTGCCCAGGTCGGCCCTAATCAAATTGAGGTCGATCGCCAGGGTGTCCACTTTGTGTGCCAGGACCTCGTGCTGTTTGTGCATCTCGGTCCTGACGCCAGCGATAGCCCCCATGATGTCGCGGAGAGTGGCCTCCGACTCGTCGGGAGAGCCCGCACGTAGAGAGTCTTTAGATTGAGCGACAACAGTGGGCGAGGTCCTTTGCTGGGCGTACCGGTCGATCTTGTTGGTCTGAGGTTGGACCGTCTTCCTGCTGGCCCGGTTCGCCGTTCTATCGGGATCACCCCTGCCCGCCATGTTGGATCTGGGCAGAACAAAGGGTAGTATTCCGATGTCGCTTCAGGCACTCAAGCGGACGCGGAGCGTAGCCACCACAAATGTCAAGTCAGCAGCAGGCCACTCCGCGGCTACGTTCGCTCCGCCAGCAGAATCAGGAGGCGCTCACTCAGCATATCGATCATGCCCTGCGTCATCCCGGCTGTCGGCCATCTCCGGAACAATGGTGCACCCCTGGCACAAAGTTCAACACGATATAACTTCGTCAAGGAGTGTCGGATTTGGAAACGGAAAGTGGATCCCGTGTCTACGACCACTCACCAGTTAGAATCCACCGCCGTGGATCAGGATTTCTTCCAGGATATGTGCGGAGGGTCGGAGGGTCTGCGGAGCTCCGAGCTTACGCGGCCATCTTGCTTGCCCGCGAAGCTCCTCCTCCAAGCGTATGGGCTGTTGATTGATTTTTTTTTTAATATCTTTATTGCATTTTTATTATTTTCACGGTACAAACAAATCAAGCATCGGTGTACATTGCACTTGCATACAAGATCAATATCACTGTGTTATTACATATATGACCCTAAATATTGCCCCTTATTGATCACAGCGTACTCCGTCTCTATTCCGCAGAGGGTAACGTGCATTGGAAGTTTAGTATGGGCATCTGGTGCCCACATATGCTATCACCTCCAGATTGAGGGGCAGGACATGTCCAACATATATATCTTCTTCCAGCTACAATTAGTCAGAAGCGAATAGGTCTACCAACACAGTTACATACAACTTGTTGCCCAATACAATTGTTGAATAACGATAGACAATAAGGCACAGGTGATAAGAAGTGAACGATGTCCCTGAATGCAAGATACCTTCGTTTTCCAACTTTTAAATCACAACTAATAAACATAAAATAAATACAAGCAAAAGAAAAGGAGATATCAGATACACAATAAAATATATGTCTCCAGTGCAGTATGCGCCTTTCAAATGAAGTCATGCCAAGGGTCGCATGCTTTTAGTAGCTTTGGGTTGCTATTCATAGACAGTATGTGGTTGTGTGGTTGTCAGGGTATCATGTATCTGGAGTTGTGTCCATATAACAACATGAAGGAGTGCGGGATCGTTGCTCATCTTGACAGTCACGTCCTAGGGTGCCTAGTGTATCCAGCCTATCCGCTCCACCCAGACAACAGTTCAGACATCATCTCCCGCTCGCTGTGTGAGGGGAGCACACAGAGCCGTGCCAGTTTGTGTAAGAAGCTTCAGGATATCGTCCCAGACCTGTGCGATGGGGAACTTACGCAGTCCAGCCGTTTCTTCTCTATGAAGAATGGTACTCTCCGCCTGTGCCCAATTTTCTAGAGATTTTATCCAGTGGAGTGCCACCGAAGTTGGCACTCCCAACTGTTGCACACACTGAAGTTGGAATAGAAAATGAATCTATTCCAACTTCCAGCGCCCCAACAGAAAGTCGGGGTAAAGGTTAGCGTTGCAACGGCATGCCATGTAATAGCATGCGTTGTAACGTCACATATTCCATTTATACCCATACATTGTACAATAATTTTGGGTGCAAGTCAAGACAAAGCAAAACAAATGGTATTTTGTTATGGATTGTTCACAGTATGCAGCATTTTATGGCAAGGAATTTTTTGTTGACAAGTTGACAACAAGGAGAATTCCACAGGTTGTTATAATATGGCATCCACATTGCAACACTAGCAATAGTCATTTGTTGCTTCATTTATTTTCATTAGACTGTGTTCAAGTTTTATGTATGTTGTCAATTGTTGCACTTCACCCGTAATCAAGGAAGTTTTCGCTGAAAAGTATTGGGTTTCTTTTTTATTTTTTTTATTTTTTAAAACCTTTATTGTCAAACAGTGCACACAGCTATTCAGCCTTACATCCCGGAGGCTAGGCAGCAGAGCGGAACACAGTAAATCAAAGTGCAAAAATCAGTACATCAGAACGAGTGAAGGTTAAGTTTTCAAGTTTATATAACTAATAGAAGAAAGAGAGAAAGATACGGAAAGAAGCGCCGAAACGGGCGCAATGAAAAAGGCAATGAAACTGAAATACAGTGAGGCATAGTTAAGGGGCCGGTCAAGCACAGCAAACACATTAATAACCAGTACAATAGAGATACTAGGAACGCTGGGGGAGGGAAACACAGGATAGCAAAATATCAAATCTCCAGTTGTAATCATAGGCTATGGGGACAAGTGTTCTTCCTGCGGAGCGAATTCTGGAGGTACGCAAATGTCACCCCTATACTTGTTCCAGGCCCCCCTTATTTTCTGCCATTTTTTAAGGCTTACCCCTGGCAACATACACAGTCTTTTCCCGGAACATACACCAATCCATGTTGGCCTTCCACTGTACCACCTTCGGGCCGTTGTAGCTCCCCACATCTGTGCGATGTCCCGTTTCGCAACCATATTACCAAGGGTCACCCATTGGGTCTGGGCCACATTATGATCTGTCGGGCCCCATATATTCAAGAGGCATCTTCTGCCTCCGCATGTACTTCCACCTCGGTCACCACGCTCATGATCGAGTGCACACGTCTCTAATAGTACTGCATCACATTCCCAAATAATATGCATGAATGTGGCAAGAGCACCACAACCACCCCTACAGAGGCCATCAACAGAGTGTCCCATATGTATAAGCCTGGGGCCAGTGACGTAGACCCTGTGCAAGATCTTTAGCTGCACCAGCCGAAGACGGGAAGAAATAGCGACCTCCTTGGGGGATGACACTGCACACTGCCAATCTTCATCGTCAATCTCTATCCCGTCCCGCACCCACTGATCCCTCACCCCCAGGAGGAGGTCTGTACGAACATTGATAAGCTTCTTGTACGTCAAGGAGATGGCACTGTCCGGCATGTGGCCATCCAGGACCCTATCCTCCAAGGGAGAACTGTCGGGAATCGCCTCGCCCTCTGGCATGGCGGACAATAGTGCATGTCTCAGCTGAGCGTACCGGAAGTATTCCGTTCCACCCAGCCGAAACTCTGTCTGTATTTGGGCAAAAGATTTTACCTCGCCACGCAGCAACATGTCCTCCACCCTGGAGATGCCAATCAAGTCCCACTTATCAAAGCCTTTAGTGTGCCACAGTCTACCCAGTATGTCCGAGTCATAGAGTGGGGTCACCTTTGTTAGCCTGCCTTTCCACCCCTGTGCCTTTGTAATTGCTCTCCAAATGTGACAGCGGTTTTCGTTGGTCGGGACATCCGCCTGTCAAGAGACCTCGTGTAGAGTGCCCTATGATATTTCCCGCCACCCAGAAGCCACCGATCCATGGCGTACCCCGGATTGTCCACTGGACCATATAGGCCATGATTAATGGCTGCTAACTGGGAGGCCCAGTAATATCTCCGCACATCCGGCAGCGCTATCCCCCCATCGTACCACGGGAGCATAAGCTTCGTGATAGCGATGCGAGGCCGACCATCCCAAAGTAGGGCGCGTTGCAGGCTCTCAATCTCACCAAAGTATCGGGCTGGGACCGGGTCTTGAGTGTTTTGCAGGGCGTAGAGGAATCTGGGCAAGGACATAATTTTGAACAGCGCCGCGCGCCCAAGCAGACAAAGCGGGAGTTTACGCCATCCCTCCACGTCTCGCCGGAGGCGGAGAAGAGGGGGGAGCAAATTATTCTCATATCTCGCTTTGGAGTCAGTGGAGATATAAATCCCTAAGTATTTGAAGCCTTGTCTCGCCACCTGTATGCCGCAGCCTCTCGGGAGGCGAGGTGTCCCCCCTTTCAGAACGTACAAATGCGACTTGGACCAGTTAATAACTAGGCCGGAGTACTGACCAAAAAGTCGTAACACGTCGCAGGCCACAATGAGGGACTTGCAGGGGGAAGTGAGGTACAGAAGAATGTCATCTGCATACAGCGACACTCGGTCCTTGAAGTCAGGGGACCACCGGATGCCATGTAAGTCAGGGTGGCTGCGTAGCCAGGCCGCCAATGGTTCGAGTGCAAGTGCGAACAGGAGGGGCGACAGAGGACAGCCCTGCCTGGTGCCCCTCTGAAGAACAAAGGGTGCTGAAACTCGACCATTGACCGCTACATTAGCCAGCAGACCGGCGTATAAGAGTTTGACCCACTCTACAAATTCCTGGCCAAAACCGAGCTTCGCCAACACTGCCCATAGGTAACTCCACTCAAGGGAGTCAAAAGCCATCGTGGCATCCAACGACGCCAGGACAGCCGGCTCCTCAAGCGTATGGGCCCTAGCCAGGGCACCGTGAAGTCTACGAAGGTTAAGAGAAGTGTTGCGGTGTGGAATAAAGCCGACTGGTCCGGGTGCACTAAGTCGCCGATGACGCCATCAGTCGATTGGCGAGCATTTTGGCTAGAATCTTAGGCTCCGCGTTTAACAGAGAAATGGGGCGATATGATCGGCACAAATCTCTTGGCTTCCCATCCTTATGGATAACCACGATGGTGGCCAACCTCTGGTCGTGGGGAAGTATGCCAGCCTCCCGCGCCTCCAAGAACATGTTCCGCAAGTGCAGGGAAACTACTTCCGGTTTGATTTTATAAAGCTCTACCGGAATACCATTAGGGCCAGGCGCCTTGCCAGACCTCAAAGAGCGAATGGCGAGTGCAACCTCGTCCGCAGTAATGTCCCTGTCCAGATCGTCACGATCCGCCTCTGACAGGCACGGGAGATCAATATCCGCCAGGAGAGCGCACGAGTCGGCCTCAGACCGGTCCGAGACAGAGGAGTAAATGCTCCGAAAGTAGTCCGAGAACGACTCAACGATTGCACTTGGGTCAGTAACCAACAGACCGTCGTCCCCCAACACCTCCGGGACCACGCGACTGGCCCTCTCCTTCTTATCGAGCCAAGCTAGTAGCTTGCCCGCCTTGTCGCCGACGTCATAAATCCAACCCTGCTGTTCCCTACCCATGACGGTAGCAGCGTCGGTGGCAAGGTCTCGATATTCCAATTGCTTAAGGGAGAGATTATGTAGCAGCTCGGGCACGGGGCCCGCCTCCAATTGAGAGTCCAACTCCATAATCTCAGCCTCAATGCACACCATGTCGGCGTCTCTGTTCCTGCGAACGTCCGCTATGAGGGCAAATGCCTCACCCCGCAAGACCGTCTTAAACGCCTCCCATAAGGTGGCAGCCGATGTAACCGACCCCACATTCTCAGTAAAGTAGAGCTCGATAGCCTTGGCCAAGAGACCACGTGTCTTTGGGTTTCGGAAGTACCAGGGGTTGACCACCACAGGCCGCTCCGCAACGACAATGTTAAAATCGAATGACACCCACACCGGGGAGTGGTCCGAGATGCCCCTCGCCAACAGGCGGGCCTCCGAGATCGCCGGTGCATGAGCAGCCAAGGCAAGGACATAATCTATTCTCGACAGGCTACCATGTGCGCCAGAATGAAACGAATATTGGCTTTGGGTGGGATGCAGGAGTCTCCGGCAGTCGACCAACCCCATAGTATCAAGGAAGTTGGGCAGCCACAATTGCGAGCTACGGAGGTCTCTAGGCGGATGTCTGTCCAAAGACCCGGAGCAAACCGAATTAAAGTCACCCCCCACAATAAGCAACCCCGCAGGCAAATTCAAAATGGCGATTCCAAGGTCTTGAAAAGTGTTGTTTTGCAGCCCCGGGGGAACATAAACCGAAACGAGAATCAAGACGCGCCCCTCCCACCGCCCCGCGACGGCTGCATACCGCCCCCTCTTGTCCACAACAGTGGAGTCAATCTCGAAAGGGAGGGACGTGCGCACCATAACACCCGCCCCCCGGGACTCCGAAGAGAACCCTGAACGTGCCACCATCTTGAAACCCTTCCTGTTGAGCGCTCGGCACGTATTCCCCACCAAGTGTGTCTCCTGCAACAGAACAACATCAGGCATATGTCTTTTGAACTGTTGCAATACCACCCCTCTCTTAATGCGATCACCCAAGCCATTAACATTCCAACATAGAACTTTCAATTTCCTACCCCCCATCGTCGTACCTCAAGCCTTCGCCAGCCCCTAGAGGCCCCACCGATACATTAAACGAATCAGAGCATACAACACATTGCCTAAGAGAAAGAAGAAAGAAACAAAGAAAACACACAAAACCAGCCCTCACGCCACCCCCTACCCTGCACCCCTGCAGCAGACTAAAAAGCCCCCCAACCAGCAGTGTGCCTGTCGCCCCATAAACTAAGCTACAAGAAGACCCTAGAGGAGAAAGGAGCCCACGTAGTCCCCCCCTGCCACCCTCCATGAAAGAAAAGGATATACCCAATAAAGTGCAATAGCTTGGCATTATTGGTCATAGTCAACGGGCACACCGACCGACAAAGGTAGTGCGAGAAGTACTACTCCTGATGATCGGGGCCACCAGAGGCGCCTTCAGAATGTTCCTCCTGCTCCTCGCGTCGGTGCGGCAAAGTGTCCAGCCAGTCACTCGCAGACTCAGGCATATCGAAAAACAGAGCGCGGCCATCATGTTCAATGCGCAGTTTAGCGGGGAACAACATAGAGTATTTCAGCCCCAAGTCTCTGAGGCATCGCTTCACTCCCGCAAAACTTTGGCGCTGTCTCTGAACAGCCCTAGTGAAGTCCGGGTAAAAGTTAACATCCGCGTTCTGGAACTTGAGAGGCCCATGTCGCCTCGAAGCCTGGAGGATCACATCTCGATCTCTGAAGTTGAATAGGCGGGCGATGATGGGTCTCGGTGCGACGCCCGTCTTCGGAGGGCCGCCAGGTATTCTATGGGCCCGCTCGACCGAGAAAAAGTGACTGAGGCCTGCTGGAGCCAGATGAGTCTTAATCAGATCCTCGACAAAGAGGTCAGCGGCTGTTTCCTCCGCACCCTCCGGTACCCCAATAATACGCACATTCTGCCGCCTGGCACGTCCCTCGAAATCCTCCAGCCGCCTTGAGAACAGGTCATTGACCGACCGCAGGTTACGGACCTCCGTTTGCAGGTCCGAGACATCGGTCGTGAGGCTGGCAGTTTTGATATCAAGCGATTTCACTCAATCGTTCGTTTTGCCCAGGTCGGCCCTAATCAAATTGAGGTCGATCGCCAGGGTGTCCACATTGTGTGCCAGGACCTTGTGCTGTTTGTGCATCTCGGTCCTGACACCAGCGATAGCCCCCATGATGTCGCGGAGAGTGGGCTCCGACTCGTCGGGCGAGCCCGCACGTAGAGAGTCTTTAGATTGAGCGACAACAGTGGGCGAGGTCCTTTGCTGGGCGTACCGGTCGATCTTGTTGGTCTGAGGTTGGACCGTCTTCCTGCTGGCCCGGTTCGCCGTTCTATCGGGATCACCCCTGCCAGCCATGTTGGATCTGGGCAGAACAAAGGGTAGTAGTCCGATGTCGCTTCAGGCACTCAAGCGGACGCGGAGCGTAGCCACCACAAATGTCAAGTCACAAGTCAGCAGCAGGCCACTCCGAGGCTACGTTCGCTCCGCCAGCAGAATCAGGAGGCGCTCACTCAGCATATCGATCATGCCCTGCGTCATCCCGGCTGTCGGCCATCTCCGGAACAATGGTGCACCCCTGGCACAAAGTTCAACACGACATAACTTCGTCAAGGAGTGTCGGATTTGGAAACGGAAAGTGGATCCCGTGTCTACGACCACTCGCCAATTAGAATCCACCACCGTGGATCAGGATTTCTTCCAGGATATGTGCGGAGGGTCGGAGGGTCTGCGGAGCTCCGAGCTTACGCCGCCATCTTGCTTGCCCGCGAAGCTCCTCCTCCAAGCATATGGGTTGTTGATTGATTTTTTTTTTTAATATCTTTATTGCATTTTTATTATTTTCAAACACAAACAAATCAAGCATCGGTGTACATTGCACTTGCATACAAGATCAATATCACTGTGTTATTACATATATGGCCCTAAATATTGCCCCTTAGTGATCACAGCGTACTCCGTCTCTATTCCGCAGAGGGTAACGTGCATTGGAAGTTTAGTATGGGCATCTGGTGCCCACATATGCTATCACCTCCAGATTGAGGGGCAGGACATGTCCAACATATATATCTTCTTCCAGCTACAATTAGTCAGAAGCGAATAGGTCTACCAACACAGTTACATACAACTTGTTGCCCAATACAATTGTTGAATAACGATAGACAATAAGGCACAGGTGATAGGAAGTGAACGATGTCCCTGAATGCAAGATACCTTCGTTTTCCAACTTTTAAATCACAACTAATAAACATAAAATAAATACAAGCAAAAGAAAAGGAGATATCAGATACACAATAAAATATATGTCTCCAGTGCAGTATGCGCCTTTCGAGTAAAGTCATGCCAAGGGTCGCGTGCTTTTAGTAGCTTTGGGTTGCTATTCATAGACAGTATGTGGTTGTGTGGTTGTCAGGGTATCATGTATCTGGAGTTGTGTCCATATAACAACATGAAGGAGTGCGGGATCGTTGCTCATCTTGACAGTCACGTCCTAGGGTGCCTAGTGTATCCAGCCTTTCCGCTCCACCCAGACAACAGTTCAGACATCATCTCCCACTCGCTGTGTGAGGGGAGCACAGAGCGCCGTGCCAGTTTGTGTAAGAAGCTTCAGGAAATCGTCCCAGACCTGTGCGATGGGGAACTTACGCAGTCCAGCCGTTTATTCTCTATGAAGAATGGTACTTTCCGCCTGTGCCCAATTTTCTAGAGATTTTATCCAGTGGAGTGCCACCGAAGGGTCTTTATGTTTCCATCTCTTGGTTATCAGAAGTTTTGCAATGATCAAACCTAAGTCACAGAGCTTACTTTGTTAGCTTTCGTGCGTTTTTAAATCCCCAGGATGCAAACCTCCCATGTGTGTGGCACTTCGGTGTTCATACAGCTGGTAAGAGTGTCCGTAATTGTGAGACAATAGGAGTGTAGTAGGGGGCAGAACCAGCATATGGGTTGTTGGTGACACACGTTATGAGACTGATTAAATAAACGTGATTTGCAGAAGATCAAATTGAAGCTGTAACACTGCTGCTAGAAACTCTACCTGCATCCACTGAAATATGTGAATCTTCACTTCATTTTGAATTTGAACTTTTATCTACAGACCTATGCCGACAAAGCCACCATGTGGTACACTATCATTGGATATATGACGGTACCACGCGTACTTTTACAACGCGTACCGTTACAACTCTACTTTTACCACGCAATTTGTTACAACGACTTGCGTGGAGGGGCGCTGGATAGTAAATTTTTTAATTTACTATTCCAACTCCAGTCCCCGTGGACTCTAGGGAAGGAGTTGGATAGTAAATTAAACTATTTACTATCCTGGAGCGCCCTCCAGCGCAAGTCGTTGTAACGACTTGCGTGGTAAAAGTAGAGTGGTAACAGCACCACGTTGTAAAAAATGCGTGCTAACCGCTGTATACCACTATCATTAGTGCCGGTGTTGTGAATCAAGTGTTGGTGCCAAGCATCGGAAACCACTGGCTCAATTTAAGCACTGAGGCTTAATAACCTCAACACAGAAATCTTTTTCTCACAGTGTTTAGTGGAAAACACATGTTGGCTATGCCGACTGCAAGTGACCTTTCAACCAACTCCCACATGACTCTTTTCACTTTGACAAGCCTTTGCTAGCTTACCTCACCTTGATCTAACACACATTTAAAGCTCGCAGATGCATCTATCTTTATGCCTGACACAACTTTCTTGCAACTGCTTCCGAAGAACATACGAATAATAGGTTGCCTGACACACCTCTTTTGCAACTGCTTCCGACATACATACAGGTAATAGGTTTTTTTAAGTCCAACAAATAGAGCTGCTGTATAAGATGTCATGATCTAATTCATAATGGAAATTTTACTTGACTTTCAGCATTCTAGCCGCACCTTTAATCCATTGTACACTGACTACCAGATTACGGTAAGAGCCCTGTAAACGACTATTTCCCCTATGGGCGCCTGTCACCTTTAACTTCCACAGTGATTGTTTTCTTTGATAATATTGATAACCCCTACTCCTTTCTTCCGATCTACCTTCTTACCGCCCGGTGGCAATCCTCAGGGATCACCCGCATATGTTTCCTGCATCGTAATCACCAGTTAGGTGAACTGGGATCGTTACTTCCCAATATCTGCAATTACCTAACCGTACTACAGGTCTATCTGAGACTTGCTATCTTCTTTTCTATATGCTGGATCTATACTCCGATCCCTCACTAGAACACTAGGACGGTGCTGTATTAAAATGTGTTTGCACTTTTCTATAAATATATTCAGAATTACATTTGACTTATTATAGAATTGTTTTTGCTTTTTCTATATACCGCTTAACCTATATAATCAATGCTGGCTCTCTCTATATTTACAAACTGTTTCAATTTTTTGGGGGGTTTCCTTCTCATGTGCATCTTTACTAATGATTGAAAAATCGCTTTCCATAACACACCTGGACAATGACTTTCTTTTGTAATTATGCTGAATATACTCATCTCACGATATTTCAAGTCCTATATTTGCACTTGCATACCGAACACTCTTGAAATTTTGCACTTCTAGTTCGTACTTGCGGCCCTGTGCTTTTTCTTTTTCTATTCTCATGGATTCTAATTTTAGTTGAATTTTAGTACTATGATTGCTTTGGAAACTGTTTCATATGATATTCTACTACTGTATGCATTTGGTTTTCATTTACGTTTAACTTTGGGTCCATCTTTTAATAACCAACCAGCCTTGAAAAACCCCAGGCTTGAATGCCGCAAGGGGGCGAAACACATGTTAGCTGTGCTAACGTATGTTTTGGATTTAGTGATTCAGATTAAAAAAGAATCACATTTTGAGCTTTGGATTTTTTTGGAAAATAAAGACCTGCCTACCACATTGCATACAATATCAAAACTTTTGATTTTCCAGAATACTATAGTAACCACCTGTCCTGGTTCACTTACATATCGACGGAATTAATGGGCAAGGGGTTCCCCTTTTCAAGGACAAATGCCAACATACATAACTTCATTAACACAGGAATGGGCAAATCAGCAGGATCCATTACCCCTTGCATTTTTGAACCAAGCAGATATGACCTGGCTTCATGATTCATTGAATGTGGAGATTGAAATGTGCAATACCTTCTTCCAATGTATAGAATTCAAGGAAGTACTTCATGATTATACGTTCAAGAAGGTTTCATGTGAGAACATCTGATCTCAGTCATTGGACCAAAAATGTATATTGGTCAGGAGACAATAAATGTGTAATATAAGAGCTTTAAAAGGTATTTGCAGCCAATTGGTAGGAAATTATATGGAGTCTTCTGTGGAGCCAGAAGGAGTTAACACTCACCATTGGTACCTGCTTTGGCCTATAGGTCACAAGTTCGATTTGGAGCAATATAAGCTCCTTCTGAAATCAATAAATTGAAAACCTGTAAAGTTTTCAATTTATTGATCTCAGAGTGGGCAGGTAGCTCATGTGTTTTTGCCATGCTTAGAAATGGCAAACGTTTGAGTGATAGTCAATGATGGGGTAGGCTTCTGGAAATCAAATTGTGAGATAGAATTGCATATCTACCTGTAGAAGGTTGAAATTGTTGGTTGAATCACAGCTGTGATTCAATTACATTGTGTACCAAAAACTGATGTGTAAAACCTGTACTAAATAGTTATAAACCCCCCGAAATGTTTAATATGGAACACTACATAAAATTAAAGCAGTCATGAGATTGCCCTGTACGTGCATAAGATTTTCTGGTTCCCTCTGTATGTTCCATAAGTCCAATGTTGACACAGCATTACATTCCTCTTGCTAACACATCTTCATCCAACCTTCATGAACAGATATAGTCATGAAAGATGAATGGGAGACATCCTGTAATTACTAAAACAGTACAGTTCTAAAAGGTGTGTTTTGAAAGAACCTGAATCTGTAACAGACCCTTGTAGATAAATAGACTTTTGCGTATCAATAAAACAGAACAGTACATAGCTGGCTTACGTCGACTGCGAAACACTAGTCAAACCAAAGTCTTTGTCAAAAGTGTGAGCAGGAAAGAACCATCTCATATCTCCAGAAACGAAGCTATCTGACTCATATCTCTTCCACCTGCACATGAGCCTCATTATAAGGAAGGGGTCTTACTTCAGTCAACAATCTGTCCATAAAAGTGTCCGCTGCCTCAAAATCCCACTCATTCTTTTCCATCTCATTCCTGTTCTCATTTGTGTAATCTTTTGTTTTCTTTTTGTCTGATCTGTCAGGAAGCTCATGGAAAGCACCTATAGTTTCTAACACTTCCTGTCTACTATTCCTTCATCCCAACCTAACCCATATGCTCTTTATTTTATGTGCTTTCTCATTCACCATGTAGCCCCACTCATTCGAGGCTTCGTATTGCACAGTTACATGTTGCAGCTTCATCCCAAACACGGCACACCACAAAGTTTCAATCATTGTAACTTTAAATGTACCATGCACAGGGATTTGTGACTTTTTTTATCAACAGTAATTGTATTCCATGCTTTAATCTACAAGCATGTATGCAATATGGTCCAAGAGCATTTTGTAGTCAGGGGTACCGATTGGGGGGGGAGAATCTCCTCCATTAGTAGGAATCGCACACTTATTCAAAAGTGCATCAATTGTAATCTCAAACTAGCTCTCAAGAAATGCAACACCTATTCAATCAATTACAAAGCAATGCAAAACGGGACTTGCAATGCAAGACGTAAACCAAAACAAATAAACCTTTGTTGGCCTACCGAGATCGAAAACCCAAACTCACCACAAAAACACACCTTAAGTGGTCACAGCCACACCAGTATATGTTCTTGACCAGTGGTAACCCACCTTTAGAGTCCACATGTCTATCCTCGTAGACAGAAGAATAAACAACACTACCCAGATGAGTCCATAGACAACTAGACTATTACGGCTTCCTTAGAATTTTAACCTGTTATCTGACATGAGGCCACAGTCCTTTTTGGCAGACAACCTTATATTTCCTCGAGATCTTGGATTTCCATAAATCTGTAGACCTTATACTTAAATCCAAAAATCTTTACATGTAGGCTACATGAAATCACAATATCTGTTCATCAGGAGCAACATGTAAAAAGATTAAAACATGTGTGCAAAACATTACAATGTAATGCAGTGGTCACATATACACAACGCAAAACAGTTAATTAACTCACTCTAAATCACACGATGCACGACAACACACAGTCGTGATCCACATAACACAAGTCGGCAAGCAGGACAACACATTTCACAAAAGCACACCAGCAGTTATCCACATGATTCCAGGATTCCCTAACTCCTGACCAATTTTGGGCTGCAAATTTTTGATTATATTTTGCACCAAATTTTCACCTACCAAATTACACTAAATTCTGCACCATTTGCCCCAGGTTTTTTCCCCATAATGTTTTATTGGCATTTGTACATGGAAACATTACATCTGTATGCATGGGCCTTGTTTACATTTGGCATACACATATTGACAGTGTTCTGACCCACACAGTCCTTTCTGCTATAATGCAAAGGAAACTTCTCATTAAGATAACTCACCACCCTTCCTCCCCGTCCCCCATCCCCCTTCAATCTGTGTGAAGTTATATGAAAAATACAATACTATATCTAGTAACAGGAATATCAAACATGCTCTAGGCATCATTCCCATCTTATTCTCCTCTTGGGGAAGCTTCCCCACCTGGGCTCCCCTGGGTCCTGGGGGACAGTTCTTCTTTTAATTCTGCCAACATAGAGGCCCATGCCAGGAGATTGTCCCCAACCTTATCATCATTTCATACAAATGTCATTCGCACCGACTCCGCAGTCGCCCATTCGCACACATCTCTAATCCATTCCTCCGGATGCTGGGGCCGAGGGCGCATCCATATTATAATGACACGCCTCCTAGCCAGGACAAGCCCCAGGAGAATACACCGCCAATTTAGCTTTTTGCACTTTGGCATGGGTAATGATCCTAGTAAGACTTGCCTAACATCTCTAGGGATGCTCCAGCCTGTGGCCCCCTGTAGACGTATGAGTACGCCCTTTCAGTAAGAGCACAGTAGCGGACAGGACCAAATCATATGGAGGAAATACGACTCCTGCTGTTCATCCTTTCACGATGGGTAAATTGTGTAGCGTGCGTGGTGTGAGGTATACTTGATGTACTAGATTGTATTGCAGGAGCTTCAAACCGTGTGTTGCCGCTAACCTTCTGAACCCCCTCGTGGACCCTCTTTCTTTTACACTCTGTACTGGTGCTCATCAACCAGTGTATCCAATTTTTGCTGAATTCCGAGGGCGTCCCCCACATGTCATCTCTCAGTTCTCTATAAAGATGAGAAATCAGTCACCTACCCTGCGCATGTACAACATGACCTTCAATATGTTAGTGATAGGAGGTTCCTCCAGGAACTCCGGCCAAATTTCACGGGTGACACGAGATTTTTTCATACTGCATGAATCGTCCCAGTTTAAAGGTGGCCTGTGCTTCTTCCAGAGTCACAAATTTCCCACCCACATAAAGGTCACCCAGTGTTTGGCAGCGTTCATCTCTCCAACGGCGTGCCTACATGTAGTCAGCAGTGCTGGCGTAAGGGCTCAGCTCCCACAGGGGCATATCAGGAGAGTACAGAGCATGCTGCACCACCTGGCGCACGCATTCTCTCACACTGTGGCACATGTCGCACAATATACAGGCTTTCCATGGGGGCTTCGCATCCAAGCATCAATAACCCTACCAGCGAACGGTCTCCGTACAACCCTGCCACTAGATACTTCTCGTAATTTTCCTCGCTGTACAGCCAGTGGACTGCATGCTGCAACTGGGAGGCCATGTAGTAAAGATCCAAACGAGGCACCTCCAGTCCTCCTCTAGCCCACGTTCTCTGTAGCGTTGTTAGATGCACCATTCTATGTTTCTTCCCCCATAGGAGGTCTACCATTAGACTCTCTAGTGTGTGGAAGTAGTGTAGCAAATTATATAGAGCGAGTGTTGCATTGCATAGAGACAGCTAGGTAGAACAATCATTTTAACAATCTCAATGCGCCCCTTGAGGGATAACGGCAGATCCCACCAGAAACGTATCAACCCTCGCAGCCCTTCAATCACCCGACCAATAGTGAGATCCAGGTAGGTAGAGGCTGTATTCGCCAAGCAAATCCCCAGGTATCGCGACCCTTCGACTATCCACGGTAGCTCGGCTTGCGACAGCCCCGATATTGGAGCCATGGCTAGTCTACCCATGGGGCTCACCTTGGACTTCCCAGGGTTGATGTGGAGTCCTGAGTCGTCACCAAAGGTCCGCAGCTCCGTTAGGAGCAAATGTATGGACACTCTGGTGCTTCAGGTAGACCAGAGTATTATCTGCCGATAGGGATAGGGTTGATCTCCCGTAGTTTTCTGCCCCAGGCCCCCAGCACATCCGCAGGCGCACAGCCAGAGGCTCCATACCCACTGTAAATAGTAGGGGGGAGAGCGGGCACCCCTGGCAGGTGCCTCGACAAAGGATGAGCTGTTTAGACACCATCCTCCCAACTCTGATTTGGCTACAAGGGCTGAATAAAGCAGCTGCACCCATCTTAGAAACCGCTCTCTCGCCCCAATTTTTTTAAGAACCTGCCACATATAAGGCCATTTAACTAGAAAGCCTTTTCGATACCCAGCAGTGCTATGGCACAATCAGTCTCCAATAAACTTGGAGCATGCCACACATGCGCCAAGCGCTGTATGAGTCCCGCTTGGTTTGAGCAGATAAGCTGGGGCATCCTTGAGAGGGACGTTCAGCCATAATCCCACTATATTTAGTATATTTATATCGATATTTAATAGCAAGATCGGCCTATAAGAATTGGGTAGTGTGGGGTCCCTATCATTTTTTAATATCGTGGCCTCCAGTGCTTCCACATGGATGGTGATAAAGATACTTTTCCCAACACCTCATTATAGAGTCTGTTTGCCAGCACTGGGGCAAATTGACTATAAAACTCCAACGGGAGCCCATCGGAGCCCGGACTCTTGGCCAGTTTAAGTCAGTGTATGGCCAGTATTTTTTTATTTTTTTTTTAAACTTTATTGTGCAGTTTAAATATGATTACAACTATGGGCCTACAACCACAGGGGCCGGCCGCTAAAGCATATAAAAGCGATCATTGTATATCACAAGACTGTGGCCGATCTCCTAGAGGTCCGGCAATAACACAGGATACAATTCTTAGCAACACAGGATGAAATCAGGATATAGTTGTTTTTTGTATTTTATAGAAAGGAACAAAGAGAAGAAACAAACAAATCTCAAGGCATAAAACATTATATCGAAGTCGTGCTCCTATGGGGGGACTTTCAATACAAGATGAACAACTAAGCGAGCAATAGAGATGGTCGGGGGGGGAGTCAGTGGGGAAGTCAAAAAACAGGAAAGAGAGTATACTACACAAGGAATGTCGGATCAGGGGGATAGGGAAATGTCCGGATTCTCCTCAAACGGGGGCGTACATATGTTTCCTCAATAGGCATTCCACTGGCCCCAGATTCTAGTCCACGCCCCAGGCTTGCCCCTAGCCAAATACACAGTCTTCTCTCTAAACGTACACCAGTCCATATTCTCCTTCCATACTGACACGGTGGGGGGCCGTTGGGAACCCCACAACTGCGCAATATCTCTCTTTGCGATCATGTTCCCAAGGGCCGCCCACCGGGCCTGAGCAACGTTGTAATCATTCGGCTCCCACACATTCAACAGACATCTCCGGGCCTCAGGCAGCAGAGCAACCCCGGTGACACACTCCATTACGGCATTCCCAGATGATATGGAGGAAAGTAGCACTCAAACCACATCCACGCTTACATAACCCATCCGAAGAGAAACCCATGGAGACCAAACGAGGACCGGTAACATACACCCGATGAAGAACTTTGAGTTGGACGAGACGGAGACGGACGGGAATGGCCACCTCCTTCGGGGAAGACAGTGCTGACTGCCAGTCTTCATCATCTAGTTCCAACCCGTCCCCAGTCCAGGCCTCCCTGAGACACACAAGGAAATCTGCCCGATTGTTGATTAAATTCTTATATATTAGTGAAATCGTACTATCAGGCAGATGACCATCGAGTATTCGGTCTTCCAGTGGGGAGGACTCAGGAACATTGGCATCAGCAGCGAAGACCGATGTCAAGGCATGGCGGACCTGTGCGTACCTGAAAAACTCTTTCACTCAGCTCATACTCATTCTGTAGTGCCTCAAAAGTCTTAACCGCACCCTTCACCCAAAGGTCACCCACTCTGCTTATACCAATCATATCCCATTTCTCAAAACCTTTCGTTGTCCAGAGGCATCCCAATCTCTCCGACGCATACAAAGGGGTCGCTCGTGTCAATCGATCCTTCCAGCCCAGGGCAGCATTTGCATCACTCCATACACGCACAGCAATCTTGGTGGGCCCTGTTAAATTTCTCCCTGCTGCCCTAGAGTAGAGCGCCCTGTTGTAATTCCCACCCGGCAACTGATGCTTGTCCATCTCAAATGCCGGATTTGGGCTGGGTTCATACATTGCGTGATTAATCGCGCACAGTTGGGAGGCCCAACAGTACCGCCTGATATGCGGGAGTGCCATGCCCCCGTCATACCAGGGGAGAGTTAGCTTAGCAAGAGCAATTCTTGCACGGCCATCCCAAATGAGCCGCCTCTGCAGGCTTTCAACCTCCCGAAAGTAACTTGCCGGGATGATGTCAAACGAATTCTGGAGTGTGTATAAACACGGAGGCAGTGACATCATTTTAAAGAGATGTTCGGGTGTGGGTCACGCACTCCTCAGTGAAGTTAGGGTAGACAGGTTGTGGTGTGCTACAGAGATATCACCCCCTGACAAAGAAGGTGTGGGAATCAAACTAGTGGTTGGTGACACCTAGAGTAGATGTCAGCTCTCTGAGCACAACCTAAATGAAACAAGCGAAGTTTCTATATCAAATGATCCAAATGTCGCCAAGCAATTAAACCAAAATTGTTGTCATGTTTCTCATGTTTAATTCACATGAATCTCATCAATGTCCACGAAGTTCCAATACATTTATGCATCCAAATTCATTGTATAGGTAATCATATCCCAATGCATTTCGGACACATGGTCCTTCGTCAGGGGAATCCTAAAGAAATGATAATAATGCAATCTAAGTATAATCCACCGAGTAACAAGTTAAAAATACAGTTTTGCTCTAACAATCGTGCATGCGTTTTATGGATAGTGGTGAATAGTGAGTCTAGTGTTAAACAGAAAAGTGCACAAGAACGAGTTGATCCCGATGTCCCCAAACGTGAAAAACATATGAAACGAGCCAAGATTGCGGCTAATATAAAAAGCTAAACAAGACCAAAGCAGGTTGAGTGTCACCGGAGAAAAGGAAATAATTAAATAATCACCGTGAACGGGGAAAACATCACCCTAGTAAAAAAGTCAGCGAGTTATTAGCCAAGTAAGAACGCATATTATAGTGTGTTAGCACTTACGGAGAAATCAAAGCAAGATCACGCGTCCTGCCAGTGCGCCCTTCGCCATGATGTGTGAAACAAGCGTTCCGTGTATGCGGAAGTAGATGAAAGAAGGACAGTGTATATGAAAAGAGGACTGTGGATTTAGCGGCCATATTGGAATGGTGCCACGGAGAGGCGAAAGGGTCAGAATGAGTGAATCATTTGATATAGAAACTTCGCTTGTTTCATTTAGGTTGTGCTCAGAGAGCTGACATCTACTCTAGGTGTCACCAACCACTAGTATCATTTTAAAGAGCGCGGCGCGACCGAGCGGCGACAACGGAAATCTACGCCAACGAACCACGTCAAGCTTCAACCTCTGGAGAGGGGGGAGAAGATTGCGCTCGTAGCGAGCAACTGGGTCTAGCGATATGTAAATCCCCAAATATTTGAAACCGGTCTGGGGAACCTGAATAGGAAATCTACGTGGCAAGGGAGGGAGGCCACCCAAAATGACATACACACAAGACTTAGACCAATTTATGACCAGACCAGAGTTCTTGCCGAACGAAGTGAGAACGTCAAACAAGATATTAAGCGATTTGAGGGGGGAGGTAAGGTATAAGAGAATATCGTCGGCATACAGTGAAATTCGGTCCTCAAAATCGGGAGCCCACTGAATGCCCTTTATCGACGGCTCCCATCGGAGCCAGGCTGCAAGGGGCTCTAAGGCAAGAGCAAAGAGTAGGGGGGACAGCGGGCACCCCTGTCTCGTACCCCTCCCAAGAGTGAAGGACTTGGACACTCGGCCGTTGACAAACACCTGGGCCAGCGGTTCCCTATATAAAAGCTTCACCCACCCGATAAACTCCGAACCGAAGCCAAATTTCGCGAGGGCGGCCCAGAGATAAGGCCATCGTGGCGTCCAAGGAAGCCAAGATGGCCGGCTCTTGAAGAGACCCCACCCTCGCGAGAACACCATGTAAGCGCCGCAAGTTGAGTGCGGTGTTCCGATGTGGGATAAAACCTGATTGATCCGGATGGATCAGGTCACAAATCACCGTAAGCAGACGGTTGGCGAGAACTTTGGCTAGGACTTTAGGCTCGGCGTTCAACAGGGAGATAGGCCTGTACGAGGCGCAGCGATCCGGAGGCTTGCCCTCCTTAAGAATTACCACGATTGTTGCTAAACGCTGATCACAAGGGAGGGGGCCAATGTCTCGTGACTCTAGGAACATATCGAGGAGATATGGTGCGACTTTATCGGGGCGCAGTTTGTACAGTTCAATGGGTAAGCCGTTCGGGCCCATAGCCTTGCCCGAACGGACAGAACGAATTGCGATCGCAATCTCATCTGCAGACAATGGAGCATCCATTCAATCTTGGTCTTCTTCGGATAGGCAGGGCAGCGCAATATCACGCAGCAATAATTGGGAGTCTTCCTCATCTTTATCAGACACCGGGGAATACACAGTACGAAAATAATCCGCAAAACACTCCACAATCTCACTTGGGTCAGTCACACACTCATCATTTAAAGTCTGAATCACAGGGACCACACGATTCGCCCTTTCTTTCTTGTCAAGCCACGCAATCAATTTACCTGCCTTATCCCCTACATCATACAGTCTGCCCTGCTGCTCCCTGTACATTGTTTTGGCAGCATCCGTGACAAGGGACTTATAGTCTAGCTGCTTCAAACCAAGGGTGTGGAGTCCATCATGGGTAACGCCTGATTCTAGGTCATTCTCTAGTTCATCTCACGATATTTCAAGTCCTATATTTGCACTTGCATACCGAACACTCTTGAAATTTTGCACTTCTAGTTCGTACTTGCGGCCCTGTGCTTTTTCTTTTTCTATTCTCATGGATTCTAATTTTAGTTGAATTTTAGTACTATGATTGCTTTGGAAACTGTTTCATATGATATTCTACTACTGTATGCATTTGGTTTTCATTTACGTTTAACTTTGGGTCCATCTTTTAATAACCAACCAGCCTTGAAAAACCCCAGGCTTGAATGCCGCAAGGGGGCGAAACACATGTTAGCTGTGCTAACGTATGTTTTGGATTTAGTGATTCAGATTAAAAAAGAATCACATTTTGAGCTTTGGATTTTTTTGGAAAATAAAGACCTGCCTACCACATTGCATACAATATCAAAACTTTTGATTTTCCAGAATACTATAGTAACCACCTGTCCTGGTTCACTTACATATCGACGGAATTAATGGGCAAGGGGTTCCCCTTTTCAAGGACAAATGCCAACATACATAACTTCATTAACACAGGAATGGGCAAATCAGCAGGATCCATTACCCCTTGCATTTTTGAACCAAGCAGATATGACCTGGCTTCATGATTCATTGAATGTGGAGATTGAAATGTGCAATACCTTCTTCCAATGTATAGAATTCAAGGAAGTACTTCATGATTATACGTTCAAGAAGGTTTCATGTGAGAACATCTGATCTCAGTCATTGGACCAAAAATGTATATTGGTCAGGAGACAATAAATGTGTAATATAAGAGCTTTAAAAGGTATTTGCAGCCAATTGGTAGGAAATTATATGGAGTCTTCTGTGGAGCCAGAAGGAGTTAACACTCACCATTGGTACCTGCTTTGGCCTATAGCTCATAAGTTCGATTTGGAGCAATATAAGCTCCTTCTGAAATCAATAAATTGAAAACCTGTAAAGTTTTCAATTTATTGATCTCAGAGTGGGCAGGTAGCTCATGTGTTTTTGCCATGCTTAGAAATGGCAAACGTTTGAGTGATAGTCAATGATGGGGTAGGCTTCTGGAAATCAAATTGTGAGATAGAATTGCATATCTACCTGTAGAAGGTTGAAATTGTTGGTTGAATCACAGCTGTGATTCAATTACATTGTGTACCAAAAACTGATGTGTAAAACCTGTACTAAATAGTTATAAACCCCCCGAAATGTTTAATATGGAGCACTACATAAAATTAAAGCAGTCATGAGATTGCCCTGTACGTGCATAAGATTTTCTAGTTCCCTCTGTATGTTCCATAAGTCCAATGTTGACACAGCATTACATTCCTCTTGCTAACACATCTTCATCCAACCTTCATGAACAGATATAGTCATGAAAGATGAATGGGAGACATCCTGTAATTACTAAAACAGTACAGTTCTAAAAGGTGTGTTTTGAAAGAACCTGAATCTGTAACAGACCCTTGTAGATAAATAGACTTTTGCGTATCAATAAAACAGAACAGTACATAGCTGGCTTACGTCGACTGCGAAACACTAGTCAAACCAAAGTCTTTGTCAAAAGTGTGAGCAGGAAAGAACCATCTCATATCTCCAGAAACGAAGCTATCTGACTCATATCTCTTTCACCTGCACATGAGCCTCATTATAAGGAAGGGGTCTTACTTCAGTCAACAATCTGTCCATAAAAGTGTCCGCTGCCTCAAAATCCCACTCATTCTTTTCCATCTCATTCCTGTTCTCATTTGTGTAATCTTTTGTTTTCTTTTTGTCTGATCTGTCAGGAAGCTCATGGAAAGCACCTATAGTTTCTAACACTTCCTGTCTACTATTCCTTCATCCCAACCTAACCCATATGCTCTTTATTTTATGTGCTTTCTCATTCACCATGTAGCCCCACTCATTCGAGGCTTCGTATTGCACAGTTACATGTTGCAGCTTCATCCCAAACACGGCACACCACAAAGTTTCAATCATTGTAACTTTAAATGTACCATGCACAGGGATTTGTGACTTTTTTTATCAACAGTAATTGTATTCCATGCTTTAATCTACAAGCATGTATGCAATATGGTCCAAGAGCATTTTGTAGTCAGGGGTACCGATTGGGGGGGGAGAATCTCCTCCATTAGTAGGAATCGCACACTTATTCAAAAGTGCATCAATTGTAATCTCAAACTAGCTCTCAAGAAATGCAACACCTATTCAATCAATTACAAAGCAATGCAAAACGAGACTTGAAATGCAAGACGTAAACCAAAACAAACAAACCTTTGTTGGCCTACCGAGATCGAAAACCCAAACTCACCACAAAAACACACCTTAAGTGGTCACAGCCACACCAGTATATGTTCTTGACCAGTGGTAACCCACCTTTAGAGTCCACATGTCTATCCTCGTAGACAGAAGAATAAACAACACTACCCAGATGAGTCCATAGACAACTAGACTATTACGGCTTCCTTAGAATTTTAACCTGTTATCTGACATGAGGCCACAGTCCTTTTTGGCAGACAACCTTATATTTCCTCGAGATCTTGGATTTCCATAAATCTGTAGACCTTATACTTAAATCCAAAAATCTTTACATGTAGGCTACATGAAATCACAATATCTGTTCATCAGGAGCAACATGTAAAAAGATTAAAACATGTGTGCAAAACATTACAATGTAATGCAGTGGTCACATATACACAACGCAAAACAGTTAATTAACTCACTCTAAATCACACGATGCACGACAACACACAGTCGTGATCCACATAACACAAGTCGGCAAGCAGGACAACACATTTCACAAAAGCACACCAGCAGTTATCCACATGATTCCAGGATTCCCTAACTCCTGACCAATTTTGGGCTGCAAATTTTTGATTATATTTTGCACCAAATTTTCACCTACCAAATTACACTAAATTCTGCACCATTTGCCCCAGGTTTTTTCCCCATAATGTTTTATTGGCATTTGTACATGGAAACATTACATCTGTATGCATGGGCCTTGTTTACATTTGGCATACACATATTGACAGTGTTCTGACCCACACAGTCCTTTCTGCTATAATGCAAAGGAAACTTCTCATTAAGATAACTCACCACCCTTCCTCCCCGTCCCCCATCCCCCTTCAATCTGTGTGAAGTTATATGAAAAATACAATACTATATCTAGTAACAGGAATATCAAACATGCTCTAGGCATCATTCCCATCTTATTCTCCTCTTGGGGAAGCTTCCCCACCTGGGCTCCCCTGGGTCCTGGGGGACAGTTCTTCTTTTAATTCTGCCAACATAGAGGCCCATGCCAGGAGATTGTCCCCAACCTTATCATCATTTCATACAAATGTCATTCGCACCGACTCCGCAGTCGCCCATTCGCACACATCTCTAATCCGTTCCTCCGGATGCTGGGGCCGAGGGCGCATCCATATTATAATGACACGCCTCCTAGCCAGGACAAGCCCCAGGAGAATACACCGCCAATTTAGCTTTTTGCACTTTGGCATGGGTAATGATCCTAGTAAGACTTGCCTAACATCTCTAGGGATGCTCCAGCCTGTGGCCCCCTGTAGACGTATGAGTACGCCCTTTCAGTAAGAGCACAGTAGCGGACAGGACCAAATCATATGGAGGAAATACGACTCCTGCTGTTCATCCTTTCACGATGGGTAAATTGTGTAGCGTGCGTGGTGTGAGGTATACTTGATGTACTAGATTGTATTGCAGGAGCTTCAAACCGTGTGTTGCCGCTAACCTTCTGAACCCCCTCGTGGACCCTCTTTCTTTTACACTCTGTACTGGTGCTCATCAACCAGTGTATCCAATTTTTGCTGAATTCCGAGGGCGTCCCCCACATGTCATCTCTCAGTTCTCTATAAAGATGAGAAATCAGTCACCTACCCTGCGCATGTACAACATGGCCTTCAATATGTTAGTGATAGGAGGTTCCTCCAGGAACTCCGGCCAAATTTCACGGGTGACACGAGATTTTTTCATACTGCATGAATCGTCCCAGTTTAAAGGTGGCCTGTGCTTCTTCCAGAGTCACAAATTTCCCACCCACATAAAGGTCACCCAGTGTTTGGCAGCGTTCATCTCTCCAACGGCGTGCCTACATGTAGTCAGCAGTGCTGGCGTAAGGGCTCAGCTCCCACAGGGGCATATCAGGAGAGTACAGAGCATGCTGCACCACCTGGCGCACGCATTCTCTCACACTGTGGCACATGTCGCACAATATACAGGCTTTCCATGGGGGCTTCGCATCCAAGCATCAATAACCCTACCAGCGAACGGTCTCCGTACAACCCTGCCACTAGATACTTCTCGTAATTTTCCTCGCTGTACAGCCAGTGGACTGCATGCTGCAACTGGGAGGCCATGTAGTAAAGATCCAAACGAGGCACCTCCAGTCCTCCTCTAGCCCACGTTCTCTGTAGCGTTGTTAGATGCACCATTCTATGTTTCTTCCCCCATAGGAGGTCTACCATTAGACTCTCTAGTGTGTGGAAGTAGTGTAGCAAATTATATAGAGCGAGTGTTGCATTGCATAGAGACAGCTAGGTAGAACAATCATTTTAACAATCTCAATGCGCCCCTTGAGGGATAACGGCAGATCCCACCAGAAACGTATTAACCCTCGCAGCCCTTCAATCACCCGACCAATAGTGAGATCCAGGTAGGTAGAGGCTGTATTCGCCAAGCAAATCCCCAGGTATCGCGACCCTTCGACTATCCACGGTAGCTCGGCTTGCGACAGCCCCGATATTGGAGCCATGGCTAGTCTACCCATGGGGCTCACCTTGGACTTCCCAGGGTTGATGTGGAGTCCTGAGTCGTCACCAAAGGTCCGCAGCTCCGTTAGGAGCAAATGTATGGACACTCTGGTGCTTCAGGTAGACCAGAGTATTATCTGCCGATAGGGATAGGGTTGATCTCCCGTAGTTTTCTGCCCCAGGCCCCCAGCACATCCGCAGGCGCACAGCCAGAGGCTCCATACCCACTGTAAATAGTAGGGGGGAGAGCGGGCACCCCTGGCAGGTGCCTCGACAAAGGATGAGCTGTTTAGACACCATCCTCCCAACTCTGATTTGGCTACAAGGGCTGAATAAAGCAGCTGCACCCATCTTAGAAACCGCTCTCTCGCCCCAATTTTTTTAAGAACCTGCCACATATAAGGCCATTTAACTAGAAAGCCTTTTCGATACCCAGCAGTGCTATGGCACAATCAGTCTCCAATAAACTTGGAGCATGCCACACATGCGCCAAGCGCTGTATGAGTCCCGCTTGGTTTGAGCAGATAAGCTGGGGCATCCTTGAGAGGGACGTTCAGCCATAATCCCACTATATTTAGTATATTTATATCGATATTTAATAGCAAGATCGGCCTATAAGAATTGGGTAGTGTGGGGTCCCTATCATTTTTTAATATCGTGGCCTCCAGTGCTTCCACATGGATGGTGATAAAGATACTTTTCCCAACACCTCATTATAGAGTCTGTTTGCCAGCACTGGGGCAAATTGACTATAAAACTCCAACGGGAGCCCATCGGAGCCCGGACTCTTGGCCAGTTTAAGTCAGTGTATGGCCAGTATTTTTTTATTTTTTTTTTAAACTTTATTGTGCAGTTTAAATATGATTACAACTATGGGCCTACAACCACAGGGGCCGGCCGCTAAAGCATATAAAAGCGATCATTGTATATCACAAGACTGTGGCCGATCTCCTAGAGGTCCGGCAATAACACAGGATACAATTCTTAGCAACACAGGATGAAATCAGGATATAGTTGTTTTTTGTATTTTATAGAAAGGAACAAAGAGAAGAAACAAACAAATCTCAAGGCATAAAACATTATATCGAAGTCGTGCTCCTATGGGGGGACTTTCAATACAAGATGAACAACTAAGCGAGCAATAGAGATGGTCGGGGGGGGAGTCAGTGGGGAAGTCAAAAAACAGGAAAGAGAGTATACTACACAAGGAATGTCGGATCAGGGGGATAGGGAAATGTCCGGATTCTCCTCAAACGGGGGCGTACATATGTTTCCTCAATAGGCATTCCACTGGCCCCAGATTCTAGTCCACGCCCCAGGCTTGCCCCTAGCCAAATACACAGTCTTCTCTCTAAACGTACACCAGTCCATATTCTCCTTCCATACTGACACGGTGGGGGGCCGTTGGGAACCCCACAACTGCGCAATATCTCTCTTTGCGATCATGTTCCCAAGGGCCGCCCACCGGGCCTGAGCGACGTTGTAATCATTCGGCTCCCACACATTCAACAGACATCTCCGGGCCTCAGGCAGCAGAGCAACCCCGGTGACACACTCCATTACGGCATTCCCAGATGATATGGAGGAAAGTAGCACTCAAACCACATCCACGCTTACATAACCCATCCGAAGAGAAACCCATGGAGACCAAACGAGGACCGGTAACATACACCCGATGAAGAACTTTGAGTTGGACGAGACGGAGACGGACGGGAATGGCCACCTCCTTCGGGGAAGACAGTGCTGACTGCCAGTCTTCATCATCTAGTTCCAACCCGTCCCCAGTCCAGGCCTCCCTGAGACACACAAGGAAATCTGCCCGATTGTTGATTAAATTCTTATATATTAGTGAAATCGTACTATCAGGCAGATGACCATCGAGTATTCGGTCTTCCAGTGGGGAGGACTCAGGAACATTGGCATCAGCAGCGAAGACCGATGTCAAGGCATGGCGGACCTGTGCGTACCTGAAAAACTCTTTCACTCAGCTCATACTCATTCTGTAGTGCCTCAAAAGTCTTAACCGCACCCTTCACCCAAAGGTCACCCACTCTGCTTATACCAATCATATCCCATTTCTCAAAACCTTTCGTTGTCCAGAGGCATCCCAATCTCTCCGACGCATACAAAGGGGTCGCTCGTGTCAATCGATCCTTCCAGCCCAGGGCAGCATTTGCATCACTCCATACACGCACAGCAATCTTGGTGGGCCCTGTTAAATTTCTCCCTGCTGCCCTAGAGTAGAGCGCCCTGTTGTAATTCCCACCCGGCAACTGATGCTTGTCCATCTCAAATGCCGGATTTGGGCTGGGTTCATACATTGCGTGATTAATCGCGCACAGTTGGGAGGCCCAACAGTACCGCCTGATATGCGGGAGTGCCATGCCCCCGTCATACCAGGGGAGAGTTAGCTTAGCAAGAGCAATTCTTGCACGGCCATCCCAAATGAGCCGCCTCTGCAGGCTTTCAACCTCCCGAAAGTAACTTGCCGGGATGATGTCAAACGAATTCTGGAGTGTGTATAAACACGGAGGCAGTGACATCATTTTAAAGAGATGTTCGGGTGTGGGTCACGCACTCCTCAGTGAAGTTAGGGTAGACAGGTTGTGGTGTGCTACAGAGATATCACCCCCTGACAAAGAAGGTGTGGGAATCAAACTAGTGGTTGGTGACACCTAGAGTAGATGTCAGCTCTCTGAGCACAACCTAAATGAAACAAGCGAAGTTTCTATATCAAATGATCCAAATGTCGCCAAGCAATTAAACCAAAATTGTTGTCATGTTTCTCATGTTTAATTCACATGAATCTCATCAATGTCCACGAAGTTCCAATACATTTATGCATCCAAATTCATTGTATAGGTAATCATATCCCAATGCATTTCGGACACATGGTCCTTCGTCAGGGGAATCCTAAAGAAATGATAATAATGCAATCTAAGTATAATCCACCGAGTAACAAGTTAAAAATACAGTTTTGCTCTAACAATCGTGCATGCGTTTTATGGATAGTGGTGAATAGTGAGTCTAGTGTTAAACAGAAAAGTGCACAAGAACGAGTTGATCCCGATGTCCCCAAACGTGAAAAACATATGAAACGAGCCAAGATTGCGGCTAATATAAAAAGCTAAACAAGACCAAAGCAGGTTGAGTGTCACCGGAGAAAAGGAAATAATTAAATAATCACCGTGAACGGGGAAAACATCACCCTAGTAAAAAAGTCAGCGAGTTATTAGCCAAGTAAGAACGCATATTATAGTGTGTTAGCACTTACGGAGAAATCAAAGCAAGATCACGCGTCCTGCCAGTGCGCCCTTCGCCATGATGTGTGAAACAAGCGTTCCGTGTATGCGGAAGTAGATGAAAGAAGGACAGTGTATATGAAAAGAGGACTGTGGATTTAGCGGCCATATTGGAATGGTGCCACGGAGAGGCGAAAGGGTCAGAATGAGTGAGCGATCAGTTAGTTGTAAAGGAAAGGAAATAAAAAGTGAAACGAAAAATAAAACTAGGCAAGGTGATGGTTAAAACAATGTGATGGTTGTATGCAAATAAACAGATAACAAAAAACGATGCATGTCAAAGTCACATTTCCACAAAAATAGTGAGGTACTCTACAAATAACATTGAAATTCCATCCGATCATTAAGACCAGAAGGTTTCATAGATTGAAGGAATTTGATCCAATGGTTTTCACGCTGCAATAAAAAGTTGTTATTGTCTCTGTCGTCACGCTTATTGACCACCTCCACTGCAGCGAACCTGAGCTGACTGATGTTATGTCTGCTGTCCTTAAAATGAATTGCCAAATTGGATTTCATGTTGACAGTTCTTATATTGCTCTTGTGTTCATTTATTCTCTGTTTCAGTTTGCGTGTGCTTTTCCCAGTATATATCAGTCCACAGGGGCATTTAACAATATACACGACATTTTCAGTGTCACATGTAGCATTCAATTTCAATTTGATATCGGTGCCCTTCATAGGGTGTTTGATCACAGGACCTTTGATCATGTTATTACAGTTTTGGCAATTGAGACAAGGTTGATTGCCTTTGTATTTGATCGTGGATCAAATACAAAGGCTAACTGATCGCTCACTTATTCTGACCCTTTCGCCTCTCCGTGGCACCATTCCAATATGGCCGCTAAATCCACAGTCCTCTTTTCATATACACTGTCCTTCTTTCATCTACTTCCGCATACACGGAACGCTTGTTTCACACATCATGGCGAAGGGCGCACTGGCAGGACGCGTGATCTTGCTTTGATTTCTCCGTAAGTGCTAACACACTATAATATGCGTTCTTACTTGGCTAATAACTCGCTGACTTTTTTACTAGGGTGATGTTTTCCCCGTTCACGGTGATTATTTAATTATTTCCTTTTCTCCGGTGACACTCAACCTGCTTTGGTCTTGTTTAGCTTTTTATATTAGCCGCAATCTTGGCTCGTTTCATATGTTTTTCACGTTTGGGGACATCGGGATCAACTCGTTCTTGTGCACTTTTCTGTTTAACACTAGACTCACTATTCACCACTATCCATAAAACGCATGCACGATTGTTAGAGCAAAACTGTATTTTTAACTTGTTACTCGGTGGATTATACTTAGATTGCATTATTATCATTTCTTTAGGATTCCCCTGACGAAGGACCATGTGTCCGAAATGCATTGGGATATGATTACCTATACAATGAATTTGGATGCATAAATGTATTGGAACTTCGTGGACATTGATGAGATTCATGTGAATTAAACATGAGAAACATGACAACACTTTTGGTTTAATTTCTTGGCGACATTTGGATCATTTGATATAGAAACTTCGCTTGTTTCATTTAGGTTGTGCTCAGAGAGCTGACATCTACTCTAGGTGTCACCAACCACTAGTATCATTTTAAAGAGCGCGGCGCGACCGAGCGGCGACAACGGAAATCTACGCCAACGAACCACGTCAAGCTTCAACCTCTGGAGAGGGGGGAGAAGATTGCGCTCGTAGCGAGCAACTGGGTCTAGCGATATGTAAATCCCCAAATATTTGAAACCGGTCTGGGGAACCTGAATAGGAAATCTACGTGGCAAGGGAGGGAGGCCACCCAAAATGACATACACACAAGACTTAGACCAATTTATGACCAGACCAGAGTTCTTGCCGAACGAAGTGAGAACGTCAAACAAGATATTAAGCGATTTGAGGGGGGAGGTAAGGTATAAGAGAATATCGTCGGCATACAGTGAAATTCGGTCCTCAAAATCGGGAGCCCACTGAATGCCCTTTATCGACGGCTCCCATCGGAGCCAGGCTGCAAGGGGCTCTAAGGCAAGAGCAAAGAGTAGGGGGGACAGCGGGCACCCCTGTCTCGTACCCCTCCCAAGAGTGAAGGACTTGGACACTCGGCCGTTGACAAACACCTGGGCCAGCGGTTCCCTATATAAAAGCTTCACCCACCCGATAAACTCCGAACCGAAGCCAAATTTCGCGAGGGCGGCCCAGAGATAAGGCCATCGTGGCGTCCAAGGAAGCCAAGATGGCCGGCTCTTGAAGAGACCCCACCCTCGCGAGAACACCATGTAAGCGCCGCAAGTTGAGTGCGGTGTTCCGATGTGGGATAAAACCTGATTGATCCGGATGGATCAGGTCACAAATCACCGTAAGCAGACGGTTGGCGAGAACTTTGGCTAGGACTTTAGGCTCGGCGTTCAACAGGGAGATAGGCCTGTACGAGGCGCAGCGATCCGGAGGCTTGCCCTCCTTAAGAATTACCACGATTGTTGCTAAACGCTGATCACAAGGGAGGGGGCCAATGTCTCGTGACTCTAGGAACATATCGAGGAGATATGGTGCGACTTTATCGGGGCGCAGTTTGTACAGTTCAATGGGTAAGCCGTTCGGGCCCATAGCCTTGCCCGAACGGACAGAACGAATTGCGATCGCAATCTCATCTGCAGACAATGGAGCATCCATTCAATCTTGGTCTTCTTCGGATAGGCAGGGCAGCGCAATATCACGCAGCAATAATTGGGAGTCTTCCTCATCTTTATCAGACACCGGGGAATACACAGTACGAAAATAATCCGCAAAACACTCCACAATCTCACTTGGGTCAGTCACACACTCATCATTTAAAGTCTGAATCACAGGGACCACACGATTCGCCCTTTCTTTCTTGTCAAGCCACGCAATCAATTTACCTGCCTTATCCCCTACATCATACAGTCTGCCCTGCTGCTCCCTGTACATTGTTTTGGCAGCATCCGTGACAAGGGACTTATAGTCTAGCTGCTTCAAACCAAGGGTGTGGAGTCCATCATGGGTAACGCCTGATTCTAGGTCATTCTCTAGTTCAACTATTTCCGCCTCAAGACGCACAACCTCCTGATTCCTAGTTTTCGTGGCTTCAGAAATTAAGGATAAGGCCTGTCCACGAATAACAGTCTTGAAAGCTTCCCACAGGGACACAGAAGAGGAAACAGACCCCTCGTTTTCCAGGAAATAGTGGTCTAGGGACTTAATCAAACTGTTACGGGTCTTGGGATTACGCAAATACCAAGGGTTAATGGGGGCGACCCGCCCCGCACCATTCACCCCAGTATCCATACAAAGCCACAATGGGGAATGATCCGAAATGCCCCGGGCCAGGTGTCTGATCTCTCTAACAGAAGGGGACTGGGCAGCAGGCTTGAGAACGTAATCAAGTCTAGAGAGACTTCCATGGGCCCCAGAGTGAAAGGTGCCCTGACTCTGCGTCGGATGCATCAAACTCCAGCAGTCTACCAGACCAAAAGTGTCCAAGAAACTACCTAGCCATGACTGGGACTTAGGAAGACCTCTGGGGGGGTGACGATCTACGGTACCAGAAACCACAGAATTAAAATCCCCACCCATAAGGAGAGTGCCATCAGGGAGCTCCAGCATCACACGGCCGATATCTGAGAAGGTGGAGGTCTAGAGACCCGGGGAACATATACAGTCAGCAGAGAAAGAGTCTTACCCTCCCACCTACCAGTGAGGGTGGCGTAACGCCCTCTGTCGTCGAGGATTACATCGTCAAGGACCGAACAAGAATACCCACCCCCTTAGAACCAGTGGTGAACCCGGAGTGTGCGACCAGGCGATAACCCCACCTATTCATGGCCTGACACATCCTCCTCTGGGGCCTCAACTTGCACCTGGAGAACAATAACGACCGCAACACCACCACCCTGCTGGACAACCTCGCAAACCTGGGACTCAAGCAGCTGGTCACCACCTCCACCCACTACGCCGGACACACACTCGACCCCGTCTTCTCATCCAGCAAGGACATCGCCTTCAGCCACGCCACCGGACTCCACTGGACGGACCACAGCTGCGTCTACTTCAGCTTCAGAAGGACCATGATCCACCACCACCAGCAACAGGTTGCACGCAGAAGCTGGAACAAGATCACAGCCGACCAGCTTGCGACCTCCCTGAGCATGAACCCTCCCACCAGTGCAACGAACCCAAGCCAGGCGGCCACCAACCTCGCGAAGTGGATCAGCAACTGCCCAGACGACCTCGCCCCTCTGAAGATCCCGCCTAGCAGACCCGGTAGCAAGAAAGCCCCATGGTTCACTGACGAACTCAAGAGCTCCAAGAAGAACTGCCGAGCCTTCGAGAGAACATGGCGCAGGGACCCAACACCGGACAACATGACTGCTCTCAAGCTCGCCACCCGAAAACACCACCAACTCATCCATGGCACCAAGAAAACCGCATTCAAGGAACGACTGGACAACAACGCACACAACAGCAAGGAACTCTTCAACATCGTTAAAGAGCTCTCCAACCCCAACGCCGGAAACAACGACATCACCCCTTCGCAAGACCTCTGCAACTCCCTCGCCTCCTACTTCCACAACAAGATCGCGGACATACACATACACAACAGCTTCAGCACTCAACCGACGCACTCCACGACCGAACCACCGCCCCCGACCCCCACCATCCGCGCCTGGACCCCGATCAGCCTCGAAGACACCGTCCGCACGATGAACTCCATCCATTCCGGATCTCCTACCGACCCCTGCCCTCACCACGTCTTCAACAAGGCCGACGCTGTCATCGCAACCCACCTGCGGGACATCATCAACACCTCCTTCGACACCGCTACCTTCCCGGAGAGCTGGAAGCACGCCGAACTCAGCGCTCTACTAAAGAAGCCATCAGCCGACCCCACCGACCTCAAGAACTACCGCCCCATCTCGCTGCTCCCGTTTCCTGCAAAAGTCATCGAGAAGACCGTCAACAAGCAGCTGGCCGCCTTCCTCGAGACGAACAGACCCCTCGACCTCTCGCAGTCTGGCTTCCGGGCCAACCACAGCACCGAGACCGCCCTGATCGCAGCCACCGATGACATCCGAGCACTGCTTGACAACGGAGAAACAGCAGCCCTCATCCTCCTAGACCTCTCCGTGGCCTTCGACACTGTCTGCCACCGTACACTAGTGCAGCGACTCAGCAACGTCGGAATCCAGGAGAAGGCACTGGAGTGGATCATCTCCTTCCTCGCCGGAAGGACACAGAGAGTCCGCCTCCCCCCGTTCAGATCTGAAGCCACCGAAGTCATCTGCGACGTTCCTCAAGGCTCCTCGCTCAGTCCAACCCTCTTCAACGTCTACATGAGCCCCCTCGCAGACATCGCACGCCAGCACAACCTCAACATCATCTCCTACGCCGACGACACCCAGCTGATTCTCTCCCTCACCAACGACCCCGCCTCCGCCAGAGCCAAGCTTCATCGTGGACTCCTCCCTCTCCATGACCAGACAAGTCAACGCCGTCTCCTCGTCGTGCTTCAACATCCTGCGCATGCTACGTAAGATCTTCCGGTGGATCCCCACCGAGACCAGGAAGACGGTCACCTAGGCCCTCGTCACCAGCCGTCTGGACTACGGCAACTCCCTCTACGCCGGAACCACCGCCAAACTCCAGAAGAGACTCCAGCGGATCCAGAACGCCTCAGCGCGACTCATCCTGGACATCCCCCGTCGCAGCCACATCTCCGGACACCTGAGAGACCTGTACTGGCTACCGGTCAACAAGAGAATCACCTTCCGACTCCTCACCCACGCACACAAAGCCCTACACAACCAAGGCCCAGGATACCTCAACAGCCGCCTCAACTTCTACGCTCCCAAACGCCAGTTTCGATCGACCGGCCACGCCCTCACCGCCGTCCCCCGCATCGGAAGAGCCACCACAGGGGGACGGTCCTTCTCCTACCTCGCCGCCAAGACATGGAACTCCCTCCCGACCCACCTCCGCCTGACCCAGGACCACCTCGCCTTCAGGAAGCAACTCAAGACCTGGCTGTTCGAGCAGTAGCGGACCCCCCTCCCCCAGCGCCTTGAGACCCTCTGGGTGAGTATTGCGCTATATAAATGCTTTGATTGATTGATTGATTGACACATATTTGCCACCAGATGCGTCTCCTGCAAAAGAACCACATCAGGGGACAGGCGACGCAAGAACTGCAGTACCACTCCCCGTTTTATGCGATCACCCAATCCATTGATATTCCAAGATATTAACCTCAACCCACTATCCCCCATCCCAACAAGTGATGCAGAACTCACCCCACAAAGAGCAGAACATTCGAAGCATAGACAGAAAACACCAATACGTCGCCTTGAGAAAGAAAAACAAACTCACAAACACCCCTTCCCACCCCCCAACCAACTCCTGTTACAACTCCCCCCTCCCTGCACCCCTGCAGTAGACTAAAAAGCCACCTCAACATGCAGTGTGCCTGTCGCCCTAACAGTTCCCAATCTACAAAAAGACCCTGGAGGAGGAAAGAGGCCCTTCCCCCCCGCCACCCTAGGGGGAACACTAGTGAAACATGTGCATATGAAAAGTATAGAACCCAGCTGAACAATGTCTAGTATTCGGAGACCAGGGGCCGAAGCATCATTTCTGTTCAGGCTCACCACCCTCGGCACCACCAGGGTGCTCAGTTCGGTCGTTCCGGGCAGGCAGGGAATCCAGCCAGTCACTCACATTCTCCGGCCGGTCAATGAAAAATGTCCGTTCCTCGTACTCCACACGAAGCCTGGTAGGGAAAAGCATCGCGTATTTCAGGCCTAAGTCTCGGAGACGTCGCTTTACACCCTGAAAGCCCATCCTTTGCCTCTGGACGAGCTGAGTAAAGTCCGGGTAAAAGTTAACTGTGGAGTTCTCGAATTTCACCGGGCTGCTCACCCTCGACGCCTGCAGGATAGCATAGCAGTCCCTGAAGTGGAAAAGCTTGGCGATGATAGGCCTCGGAGAGGCACCCGGTTTAAGCTTTCCACCCGGAACGTGATGGGCACGCTCCACTGCAAAGAACTTGCTCAGTCCAGTAGGAGCAAGATGGTTCAGGACAAGATCCTCCACCAGGAGATCCATCGAGTGATTATCGTGATTTTCCGGAACACCTCTGACGCGGATATTGTTGCGTCTTGCCCTATTCTCAAAATCTTCCAGCCGATGAGACATAAGATCATTAGCTGATTTCAAATTACCAAGTTCGGTTTGAAGTTCCGACACATCGGCCGTGAGGCTAGAAGTCTTCAAATCCAGCGATTTCACCTTCTCGTTGGTTTTCGACAGGTCGGCTCTGATCTTGGTGACATCGATGGCAACCGTTTCGTTTTTATGAGCAAGAGCCTCATACTGTTGGCCGATGGTCTCCTTCATGTTAGCGATGGCGCCCATGATGTCTTGCAGAGACGGATCAGTAGGGGCGGTTGAGTCCTCCTTGGCATCCTCCGGGGTACGGCTGGTGCCACCAGGGGATCCTTTGGATTGAGTGTACCGGTCCATAATGTTGGATTGGACCGGTCCCCCGCGAAGGGGCGTCTTAGTCTTCCGTTTCTCGGCTTCGCTCCTGGCTGCCATGCTGGAAGATGCGCCCCTGAGGGGCCAGTGAGACCTAGTGAAAATGGCCGCCTGCGGGCAAGTCACCAACGGGCCACAAAAACAGGCTCGTGTGGCCGAGGCGAAAACACAACTTGACCCAACTGCGTAGAGGATAGAGTAGCACTCTAACTGAACAGAGGCTGGACAGATCTCCGACCGAAGGGAACTGTCCCGCAGTCAGACCATGCCAGGACCCAAAAGTGAAACCGAAAGTTGAAGTAGGGCTACTGGGGAAAGGCCTCTCTGCCGTTGTTATTCAACTCCATCCCGGCGATACAATTTGCCAAGTCCCCGGCTTACCGCAGGGTGGGCCTCAAAAGTTTGAATCAATGTAGTTTCGGTTCCCAAAGTCAGAATTAAAATTTTAAAAGAGTTATGAGATCAGCCAAGGTTCCTCTTCAATAATCCGTCCAAAAATTCTGGATGTTGTCAGGATAAGTTGCGAAGAGTGGCGAGGGTGCTCTGTGCTCACACAGCCATCTCGGATGCTCGCGTAGCTCCTCTTCTCTATGGCCAGTATTAATTCCACTTTTGTAATCGGGGCACAAAGTGCTTCAGTCTCCTCGGGATTCAGCTGGGAGATCTTGACAGTATTAAAAAATTGAGAATTGCCTCAGGATTTGAGGAAGGCCACCCCTTATATGCAGCCTGTAAATGGCTTGCCTGTGCCTCTGCTATCCCTCGTTGTGTATACACCAATTTCCCGTTGTCATTACGGATCTGCATTATTGGAACAACGGGGGTTTCCTCCCTCACCAGTCCTGCCAATAAACCTCCTGTTCTAGCCCCCTCTCTGTACAATCTTTTGCAATAGGCTGCATGATTGTTTTTCTAGTCTACGGAGGTCTGTCAACGGGCCTCCTTGGGCGCACACCACCCCGTCAGTCTCTGGGGACCCACAGGGATCTCAGTTTCCAGTCTACCCAGGATTGCTTCGTGAGTAGCACATCTCTCTCCAGTTGCCGTCGAACCCCATAAGACGTTTTGATACACATCCCCCTTATAACCACCTTCATGGCCTCCCATTCAATCGCACAGCTCGAGGTTGACTCCCAATTCTCCACACAGCAACAGCTTAGTTCTTCGGAAAGCTTGGCCACAAATGGAGGGTCTGTCAGGGCTTCAGTTTTGAGCCGTCACGTGTGGGATAGCAGAGGTTAACGGTGGAGTGAACTGTCAAGGACGCTATTAACATCCCCAGCCAGCAGCATTGGTGCCCCGAAATATGGTGTAGCCGTCTCCATAGACATTCATAGACTTCAATAGACATTAATAATGCACACTTCCATGCCATCTAGTCTCCCATGCAGAATGACAAATCTCCCCTCTGTGTCAACCACATGACGTAGGTGTTGAAAAGGAAGCCCCAGTGCCACCCAAATAAGAGCCCCTCTAGCAAACCCAGAATATGAAGTGGCATTTAATTGTCTTCTCCTAACGACACACCGGATACGCACCATGTTCCCTGACGCTGATGGCACGTGTCCCAGGTGCGCAGCGGACGATGCATCACTGGTACACATGCTTTGGGACTGCCCTAAATTGGGCTATTACCGGCCCACTATACACGAATCACTTACTGGAGCTGGCACTCTCCTGCAAGCACCCACATTAGAACATGCAATACTGGGGCTGTGACCAATGGCGCGTAAAAGAAGTGTATCGACACGCTTCACTGATATGGCTGTGTTACTGGCGAAACGTGCAATAACCATGAGGTGGAAATCGTCCAAACCGCCTGACCCTGACTTGTGGAAGACAGAAGTTACAAGATGGGGTAGAGCAGAGGGGGAAGCGCTGCAACGAGAGGAACGCAGGGGTCTCAGGAAGACGCCGATCTCACTGGAATGGTTTGCTGTACTAGGACTCTTTGAATCGGGGGGAGATGATGATTCTAATGTCTCGCTGACCGCGGACTAAAAAGTGAACCACTCTCAATAGATCACACCATGCCGCACGAATGTCTGGTGCACTTGAACGTGACAACGGGGAATACCGTGCAGCCACCGCCTATGTCACTGATTGGTTATACAAATCACCATATTAGGAAGGAGCTTTTCTGAGCGTCGCCAATTAACACAGGATATTTGTATATATGATGTATGAGTACCTAGGGTGGGTATTAACGGGGTGGCGGGTGGGGCTCCTCTCGGGGGTTATGTTTAGTTTAACTAAAAACAACGTAATAGCAAATGTATATTATACTTGATACTACTATACTGCAAGAGCGCATTACTGTACCAACTGTTTTATGCTGATGCCCTACTCACTATGCTAATAAAGAAATTTTCAACAACAAAAAAATAATTGTCTTCTCCTTCGCTTCCTTAGGCATGGTATAATGTCCCCCAGATATGCGTTTCTTTAAGGCTGGCCACAGCGACCTTATACCTTTTCAGGTATGCAAATACATGCCTACATTTTTCAAAGGGAGCTATGCCCCAAACATTCCATGGTAGCTGCCATAGAGTGCACACGTCATCCATTCTGCCGCTGCGTGGCCATTCTGCCACTGCGTGGCCATTCTGCTACAGACCATACATGTAACTTTAACCCTGCAACCATCACTGCAAGTTCTGTCTTCTGACACCAAAGACCCTTTAAACCAATCCCAAACATTACCAACTCCCCCCATTCCTTGGGCAATATCAAATTTCCATACAAATCTGAACATACCAAGGTGAAGGCATGTAGATGTCGCCCCGTAACCCACATGAGAAATACCACAGCTTAGAACACTAATAGGAAAAGAAAACCCACCACTATGGTAGAAACCCCCCTCCCGCTCACCCCAACAGTAGTTGCTGGCCAGCCGGTGGGGTGCGAGAACAAGCCTCCATCTCCCCAACCAGGTACCTGCCTCTGGGGGCAGACCCCCATCAGCTCTTCTCAGCTTGTCTATAGAAGCCTCTGGACCTCCCTAGCAGCCATCCTTTATTCGTGCCAAGTGTCATGTAATGAAGTTAGTATTAATTCTGCTTATATGTCTCTCGTTCCTCAACCGCTTGTCTCTGTTAGTTGTCCGTGTCTTCACTTGGGATACTGTTTGTGAGTCGATTGGGTGACGTAGCCCTCAAGTCTGGAACAACATTCAAGGCCTGTAATGATTCCACTAGAACTCCAAGTCCTGTTGCTGACCTGCGAAAGGGTTTGCTTTTGTCGAACCTGGGGTGGCTTGCCCGACCCTGTCGCTTGGGATGTCTCAGTTGAAGGCACCAGACAAGCTCCCGGTGATCCTTGTGCGTCCAGTCAGTCGCTCACCTCCGCCGCAGAGAAGAAGAACAGTGGTTTCCATTTACTCTCGACTCTCAACTTCACCAGAAAGAGGAGACAGTATTTGAGGTTTAAATCTCCTAGGCTCCTTTTCACCACCAAGAAAGTTTGTTGTTGATCCTGCACTCGCTGTGTGTAATTTGGATAAATGGATATCTGGTGACTCTCTTATAACAGCAGACCCTGGCTTCGGGTAAGTTGCAGGATAGCGTCCCGGTCACGGAAACTGAGAAACCGGGCAATGAGAGGCCTGGGCGGTGCCCCCGTCGTGGGGGATGGGGTGGACAAGCCCTGTGTGCCCACTCCACAGTAAAAAAATGTGAGCTCTTCTTGGGGGCCAATGCGTCAACAAGCCAGTCCACCAGGAACAGCTCGGCGGATGGTCCCTCCGCTTTTTCGGGAAAACCCACGAAGCGGAGGTTGTTCCTGCGTGACATATTCTCAGAGCTTCTTCAGCTCGGTCATCTAGGCGCACCACACGCTTCTGAAAGTCGTCAACAGTCTCCTTTATGGTATGAAGCTTCGTCTGTAGGGTATCCACCATTTGTTCGGTGGTGGTAACCCTGTCTGAGACCTTACTCAGAACGCCGCGGAGCAGATTAACATCAAAGGCGATGGAGTCTATTTTGTGGATCATCTCATCCCTCATAGAATGGATAGCCGTCAGCACATCAGCAATAGAGGGGGCTCGCTCGACTTGTGGCATACCGTCCTCGAGTGAGGCCAAGGCCACGTCGGTGCCCCCTGTTCCTGGGGGAGAGGGTGCGCGTTGTTTGAGATTTTATTGGCCTGAGCCGGCTTGCCTCCCTTCTCCTTAACCATTCTTACTCAGTGGCCCTTCTGCGCTCTCCAGGAAGTCCCAACCGTATTACCAGGCCGGGGTTCTTGAGCTGACACCCAAACAGCAGGACCACTCGTCTTCACTCTGTTGACCTGGATTGGATCGTTACTTCAGGCTGTAGGCCGTTCAGACACGTGTCAGGCCAGCATGTTTCGCTGGCAAGCTAAGTGTATCCCTTATATTAGGCAGGTCAGTATACGAGGAGACATCAAAGCAGGCCCGGTTCTAGAGGGGGGGGGGCCGGTTAGGCCAGGCCGACCTAAATATGAACATTGGCCCTCGCAGTGTCTGCATGAAGGCCAGTAGAAAACGGCCACTTTAATTTAAAACGTTCCTCCGAACGTTGTTTTTGTTCCTGTTGTCTGATTGGGCCTGGGCGCTTTCTCATAGGCACCCCCAATCACGCCCCTGCAGCTGCTTATCAGATCGGGCTGTGACGAGGAACGAAGCAGGTAAGGGATTTGTTTCATGGTGACAAAAATATAAAAGGTTCAGATAACACTGGTGATTAATGATTTTGCCTTTTGGTAGTTTTGAAATACAGATACATTGTCTTTCATGTGGATAGCTCAGTTGGTTACTGCTTTTGTCACAGAGATCCCTGTGTTACTTGCAGTTAAGAAGTTACAATCCTAACATGGACAGTGACTATGAACTGTCATCAAAGAACTGCATACAAACCTGAATGGTATAGTTTTTTGTGTTGTGGTATAGTTAGAACTTTGCTTTATTTGTGTTGTGATATAGTTAGAACTTCCCCAGTCTTTAATTATTCTAATGTTGATAATAATAGTTTGTTTAGGTAGATATACATTTGTTATCATTAAAGCTAACCCCCAACCAATGAGTACTCCTTAAATCCTGAGTTTGTGTTTCCCCAGACCAAACCCTCTTAAAATATACTGCCAACCAGTATGGATGACATGTGATTCCTACACCTTGTAATCCTCATTGGCTTATATGACATTCCCTGTAGACTGATTTACATACTTGTATGATTCATTGTCTCTGTATAATGTGTGTGTGATGTAAAGTACTGTGCCACCCAACACCGATATGAGTAGAGCTATACAACAAATGAAATGCCTATGAGAGAGGGACTACAGAGAGATGAGGGGCGCTGGTGGAGGGTGGAAGTGAGGGAGCCTGTGGTGGAGGTCAATAGGGGGAGGGGCTACGGAGAGATGAGGGGCACTGCTGGAGGGGGGCAGTGAGGGAATCTGAGGAGGAGGCCAATAAGCGGGCTACGGAGAGATGAGGGGCGCTGGTGGAGGGTGGCAGTGAGGGAATCCGAGGAGGAGGTCATGGGATGGAGGGAGGGAGAGGGGGGAGCTACGGAGAGATGAGGGGAACTGGTGGAGTCTGGCAGTGAGGGAATCCGAGGAGGAGGTCAATAGGGGGAGGGGCTACGGAGAGTTGAGGGGCACTGGTGGAGGAGGATATTGAGGGAGTCTGCCGAGGAGGTCATATGGGGGCTACAGAGAGATGAGGGGTGCTGTTGGAGGGTGGCAGTGAGGGAGTCTGAGGAAGAGGTCATGAGGTGGGCTACGGAGAGATGAGGGGTGCTGGTGGAGGGGGGTATGAGGGAATCCGAGGAGGAGGTCAATAGGGGGACGGCCTACGGAGAGATGAGGGTCAGTGAAGGAGGGTGGCAGTGAGGGAGTCTGCAGAGGATGTCATGGGGGAGATTCGGAGAGATGAGGGGCACTTTTGGAGGGTGTTAGTAAAGGTATCTACGGAGAAAGAGGTCATTGGTGGGGCAACAAAAAAGACTTTCACACCAGCGATAAAGCTAGCCCTGTTATGGCTGTTCTATTTTTGTTTATTTAATTAGCAATCGGGTCATTATGACAATTTTTGAACATATTTTAAAGTACGTGCTAATTAGATTTACTGCTATATTCAATGTTTTAAGTTTGAAGGTGATTTTCCTAATGTTTTTTACCGGGAATAATGAAAAGTGGAACTGGATGGTGGCCCATATGGGGCTAGGGCCCAAGGTCAGCTGTGAGAGAAGGTGCACTGGAGAGGGGTGGTAGAAAAGTGGATAATCAAGCCTGGAAGGGACTGTGCTTCAGAGTCCGGGGTCAGGTGGAGGTAATAATGAAAAGGGATTCTCCCTGAAGGCTCGCACAGAGAGAGACTGAGTAGTGTAACTTGCCTGATATTCCCACCTCAGAAACCTCCTCTTCCACCAATTACATGGTAAAAACACTTTATTGAGAGTGATAACATTTAGAAAGTGATTTGGGAAAGAGTGCGTTTTACTGGGCCTTGTCAGACTAAGGAGAAATAAAGGAGGGCCCTGAAGCAGGCCTAGCTAGACATATAAGCGACAAGTTGGGCCTGCTGTGGCCCACCCGAATACACACTTGGCCCACCCAAATAAAAATTCCTGGAGCCGGCCTGCATCAAAGTTTGCCCCCGCTGTGGTGGGTGGAAGTCCAGTGCTGCCTTATGCCTGCCCGAATTTGTGTTGCTACGTGAGCCCCGTTTAGAAATTCCTACCGCTGCTTGTATTGTTCACCTCAATCCACCAGTTAATCGTACACATATTGACCATGACCACCAGTCAACTACTGCCTTTGCTGGCCTCCTCATTAGGGGTGGGCGGAATTTGCGTAATTGCGTTACGCAAATCTCTGCAAAACGGCAAAAAATCTCTGCAAACACGCAGAACTCCGCAAACACACGGAATTGATTGTTTGTGTTGCTTTTTTCCTGTTCGCAATCGCTGTTTGCGTGCTCGGGATAATATCTTGCGAACACGAATTTTCAGAACGCGAACAAGCAAAAAATTTCGCAAACTCGCAGAACGCAGAATTGTGGGCAATTTCGCGTTCTCAGCGGAACGCAAAATTACCCAAATTCCGCGAGCGGGACGGAATTGACCGCCTAGGCCTACTTCTCATGTCCCTCCGTAGCCAGTGCCAAGATCTAATTTGAGGCAGTGTCATTTACCCCCTTCGTTGGCCCCTACTTCAATCCGGGTCCGCTTCAGAGCCAGGCCTCGGTTCCTAGGGAAGCTTTAGGTGCCTCAGCGGCACCTCGTCGTGATTAGAAAGTCTGAATAGCTGGGCCATATTGGAAAGAGCCCACCTTGAGTCACCGGCCTTCCCAGCAAATGCATTGGGTTCTGGGCCCGTCCGAACCCATTCAGGCGCTTCTCTCCCTCCGGCCCTCCGTTACAGTCCCTGCATCAGCGGGGCCGACTCTCAATCGGGTGCAGCCTACGTGGACCGCACCCGCACCCGGCCTCCGCAGCTCATCTCTGTTCAGCCGTATTGCAGAGCTGCTGCCCGTGAGCCGGTCGCTACCGTATCAACGGCCCAGCGATAGTGCACCTGTGTCTCCTCACCTACTTTCTGGAGGAATCGGGCCTTCCAAGACCGGGCATTGGTTCCATGGGTTGCCAGGGTCACTCTCCTCCTTGTGATCGACCAGCGGCCACCCATGCATGCCTCAGCCTCTGTGCAACGCAGCTGCCGCCTTCTGTATCACTCTGCCGCAGCTCCACCATGCCGGTCACCAGCGGCAGGTGCAAGATGGTTCCCAGCCGGCTCAACTGCCCCCAGTATAGCTCCCGGATATCGGCTTGCAGGGAGCAGGGCGCGTGGGTGGCATGAAGAGCAGGGAGGCCTTCCCTCCGTGTTACTTATAAGTATTATGGTCGTCTTCCACACACCGGATGTTTCCGGATTACTGGAGTTAACAGGAGCTCCAGGGAACACATCTACTCAGCCGTCGTGCTAAGCCACGCCCCCCACCATTTGCCCCAGTTATCCACTAAACATCTGTTGGTGATTTACTCTAATGCCTTCCATGGGCCGTTATTAAGGATTAGGGGCAGTCTGAGTGCCATATAACTTCGGCTCTAGAAGCAAACAAAGAAAACCGTTGCAGGACAATATTCAAAATCAAAACCAAAAGGTAGTTAGCTAGCCAGATTTCAAATCAGCATCACTAATACAGAAAAATAAAACCAATTACAAGAGGTCATAACATAAGGGAATTCGTTAACTAAAATTTCTCAGTCCTTAACTCAAAGTGTAATCTGTAATGAGGACTGAGAGAAGAGAGATAAATCAGTAGGCAGTTTAGAGTCCTTTCAGTTTGAAAGCAATACAAAGACTAATTATAAAGTCATATAAATAGTCTGACATGAGGAATGCCAGATATGAACGCAATAAAAAAGTCTGGCACGCATCCCCAAAAAGGCACATTTTATATCTTGAATCTATGAATCTATGAATAACGAAGCACTCGAAGTGGATTCATATGGTTGTGCGAACATAGATACATGACCTAAACCAATAAACACCATACAAAATGTGCTATTTCAAATAAGTTACTTTAAGAAGCTCCTGAATCATTAATAAATATTAATCCCCAAATGTTACAAACAAAGGAATTGATATTTCACTATTGAAATAAACTAGAAATAAGACCTGAACGAAATACAGTTGCGGCGGCAATCTTTGAATATTGCAACATATAAAGAAAATCTTGACAGGGCTGCCTCCTAAGGCGCACTGATATATTGGAGTAGAAGTAAACACCATGAAAAGAATCCCATTTCAACTATTTTATGAAAAGAAAAAACATGTCAATGACGTTTCAGTCCACAGATGAACCCATTTCCAACTTAAAGGTGGCTTCAGTTGGATTGACTATATGATGGCTGGCGGATCACTTGATATGGCTTGTACTGGTGCCTGTACTATTTCTGGAATGTGTCTAATTCAGGTTTGCAAACCACACGTGAGACGTAGGACACAGACGTATCCAGCGATCGCCCCTTTGACGCCAGGTATTTGAATGAATGAGAACCTAAGTGTCTGTGACCTGAATTAGACACATTGCAGAAATAGTACAGGCACTAGTACAAGCCATATCAAGTGATCTGCCAGCCATCATATATTGTCCATCTAATAAGCTACCTTTAAGTTGGAGACTTGTTCCTCTGTGGATTGGAAGGTCATTGACGACACCACACATTAGCCCTATTAGTGAGATAATAATAATAATACTGGTATTTATAAAGCGCGAACAGCTGCCTCAACTAGGAGGCGTCCCGGCGCTGTGAGGGCATGGCAAGAAAGCTAGCTGGGAGTCTGCGGCTTAGAGAGGCTCCGAGAACAGCCACGACTTAAGCTGTCTCCTAAAGCTTGTTTCTGATTGGGCCTTTCGCAGCTCAGGAGGTAGGGAGTTCCAGAGACGGGCCTCGTTGGCTGAAAAGGTCCTGCCGCCCAATCTAGCCCTTTTGACTCGCGGCACACTCAGTAGCACCTGATCGTTTGAGCGAAGGGAGCGGGTCTGTGTGTATCTGGGCAGACGGGCTCTCAGATAATTAGGGCAAGTACCGTAGAGGGACCTGTAGGCCAGAGTAAGAGTTTTAAATTTTATTCTACTGGCAATCGGGAGCCAATGCAAGGCCCGAAGATGGGGGGAAATGTGGTCTTTGAAAGGGATATGCTTAAGCAGCCTGGCTGCCGCATTTTGCACCGTCTGCAGCCTTTGGACCAAGTATTTCGGGAGACCGCTATACAGGCCGTTAGCATAATCCAGTCTCGATGTGATGGTGGCATGGATCACGGTTTTCCAGCATGACTCAGGCAAAAGTTTCAGGACTGGGCGGAGATTCCTCATTTTGCTCAGGCAGCACCCTGTGACCTGATGGATCTGGGGCACAAAAGAGAGATTTTCGTCCCACTTGACCCCCAGATTTTTTGCCCACTGGGAGGGGGGAGGTGGGGTACCCATCTCAATCGGCCACCAGAGCTCAGCTGGAGGGTGACTGTCTTTGCCAAAGAAGATCACGTCCGTTTTTCCCGGATTCAGTTTCAGCTTATTAGTATTCATCCAGGATGCCACATCCTGAAGGCACCCCTTAAAGTTTGCAAATGCCGCTTCTGAAACCTCTAAGTAGGGAAAAACCAACTGGGTGTCATCGGCATAAGATATTGCGGTGACTCCCCAGTTGGCAATGAGGGAGAAAAGAGGGGCAAGATAAACATTAAACAAAAGGGGGCTTAGGGCAGATCCTTGCGGGACCCCGCATCTCAGCGGCTTACGCTTTGAGGCACATGTGCCTAGAGTGACCCTCTGCGTTCGGTTTGACAAGTAGGACTGCATCCAACCAATGCCTGATCTTGTAGACCAATTTCTGCCAAACGATGGACCATCCTAGCATGAACCACCGTATCAAACGCGGCCGAGAGATCCAGGAGCATCAGCATAGCCGAGTCTCCTGAATCTAACGACCACCTCAAAGAATCAGCCACCTCAATCAGCGCTGTCTCCGTGCTGAAGCCGGGTCTGAACCCGGACTGAGTCTCATGAAGGATGTTATTAGATTCGACATGAGCATTCAGCTGGCGCTGAATTAGTTTTTCCAGCATTTTCCCGGGAACTGCCAGCAGAGAGATAGGACGGAGGTTAGTTAAATCCTCCGCATCCCCGTTTGGCTTCTTCTTCAGTGGAAGGAGCGTCGCATGCTTCCAACTCTCCGGAAATTCCCCAGTGTCTATGGATGTGTTCCAGATGTGTTGAAGCATAGGTGCAATAGCGTCCGCCAAAGGTTCCCACAGTTTAGGTGGGCATGGGTCCTCTGGGGAGCCTGACTTACACCGGGTTATCTCTTGCCTTGCCTCATCTAGCGGGATTGGTTGAAATTTCCTCAAAGAGACTGGGGACCGGCCCCCACTCTCTCTATCCTCCTTGGCCGTAGGTTTATGCGGGCCAAAGGAGTCATAGACATCTGTATTTTATTGTCAAAATAGATATAGATCTTGTCACAGAGTGCTACGGATGAAGGAATATCCCTTTCAATACAGTGGGGCTTCAAAAAGGATTGAACCAGTTTAAACACTTCTTTGCTGGGGTTCTCTGCCTGTTGAACAACGGAAGCATAGTAGCTCTTTTTTTCTTTCCTAATCTGCTTATGAAACAGCTTGGTGGCCTCTTTAAATAGTTTTTTTGCTAAGGGGCAGTATTTTAATCTCCAATGTCTTTCGAGTTTCTTACAGGCTCTTTTTTCCAGTCGTAGATCAGCGGAGAACCATGGGGCAGTGGGAGAGGTTCTCTGCGCTGTCACCCTTTTTGCTGGCGCTACAGCCTCTACCATGTTGCTAATCCAGTTACTTAGTGCCTGGGCATCCACACTGGCATTCATAGTACGCTTAGGCGGATCATGGGACAAAAACGGGCTCATAATGGCCGGAGTGAGATTTTTCCATTGCCTCTTCATATAAGAGTGTTTGCTTTTTCTAGGCTCTACACCATTTAATGCTAGTGTGAATGGTATAAGCCAATGATCTGACCATGCTACTGGAAGTGCATCATCCACTACTATGCTTTCTAATGTGGAGAAAATTAAATCAAACGTGTGTCCAGATCTGTGTGTGGGACCTTTATTATGGAGCATCAAGTTTACAGCACTCATTGCTGCCATCAGGTGCTCTGCCGCTGTATTGCCATCCCTATCAATGTGGACATTAAAATCTCCCACAACCAGGAAGTGCTCGTGCTTCAGCGCATTCAGTGTAATCGCATCTATAAGTCGAGCAGTGCTGCTCTCAGCGCAGTCCCGGGGGCGATAAACCACCATCCCAGCAATGGCTAGTTGAGGGTTTAGGAGAAGGCAGAAGTATAAGCATTCCGGGGCATATTATCAAGCCTGTGCGCTAAAATTATCGCCGCTTTATCGGCCGAAAACGGCCGATAAAGCGGCGATAATGGGCTTGATAATATGCTCTATGGAATTCCAATCGAAGCACATGTTAGATGTGAAGACATGTCTTCACATCTAACATGTGCTTCGATTGGAATTCCATAGAGCATATTATCAAGCCCATTATCGCCGCTTTATCGGCCGTTTTCGGCCGATAAAGCGGCGATAATTTTAGCGCACAGGCTTGATAATATGCCCCCTTATTCCTGGGATTGCAACTGATGCTGCGGAAGATAAGGAGAAGCAGTCTTTAAAAGATGTAGTAATTATTTTCTCACTACAGTGAGCCCTTACCGGTATTCTAAAAGAAGCGTTGGTGATCTTTAAGATTCCCCTACCACTCACCTTTAAAGACATAAAAGGGATGTCCTGATGAAGGTGGATACAATTTGTAATCTCCACTGAAACGTGCGTTGACCTCGTTGTTGGTGAAATCCCAGCTGGCAACACAATCGCAGATATCTTATGGAGTGGTCTCTCTGCGAAATCCAACGGTGTATGCCATCTTTGGATGGGTTGTTTATGTATGCGATATGGAAATGTTAGTTTGGTGTTGTGCGAAAGGTTAGGATGGTTGTGTGGTTGATTCAGGGGATATACTTTGTGTTTAAATATCCATGTACTTTTTACAAACTATGATGATGTATTAAAACAAATCTAACATGTATATCCAAACAGAATAATTGTATATTTGCACTTATGAATGTTTTGTGGTTTTAACTTTTGTACAATCAGAGAAATTTAAAAACTGAATAAAAAATATGAATGAATTAAATAATAAAATAAAATGACAAAATCCATACAATCAATTTCTGATCTGTATGCCTAGCAATGGGCAGTACATAGAGCTGTTGAAAGCCTATAGAGAAAGTATATAGGTCGTGAGGAAACTCTTTGTGGTTCAAACCTCTTACCCAAAGAGTGTTAGTAATTAGTTTGTTTATTAGTCAACTTCTGACGGCACTACATTTCTTTTTTTTTACAAAAAGAAGCCCTTACAGGACCTTGAGTTTATTACAGTAGCAGACTATATCTGAGCTGACAACCTACTACTACTTGGAGCAGCAGGCCTCGAAGTTAGACAGAACCTCCTTTGGAGAGTGATGCGTTGATCCAATTGAAGTGCAAATTACAGCCCCCACCTCAGACCCTGTCTGGGAACCACTGACTGCTCCAGGACAAGGAAAAAGTCTCTTGAGAGAGCAATGAGATTCGTAGTAGAAACACAAACTCAGGTGGCAGTGACCTAGTGCAGAGCATACTACACTTTGTTGTGGAAGATGGGATGCAGCGAGAGTGAGGAGAATATGCTGAGGACCATTTACTGTATTTCTCTCTAATCCACAGGTGCAATAACGTGAAGACTCAGAAACCTCCAGAAGATGCGGCTGTGGAGCGGACTCTGAAGAGCATTGGAGAACATTCCTCCTTGCAAGATAAACTCTTGGAATTAAAAGGTAAACGGACATCTATTGTGAGACAAACATCAGATAAGGGAGAATTGTTCACTGTGGAGAAACATGAGCACTGCTACAACACTCCTGTATCCTGCGAAGAAGACTCCACACACAAACAAATGTGATGGCACGTGCTGTCCTTGTTACGTGACGGTGGAGAGGGAGGGGAGTGTAAATAAATCTATGAATGCGTTTGGGAGTGGTGCAGAGCGAGGGAAGAGAAGATTATGAGAATGACAACAGCCGGAATGGGGGAGCAATGGTGCCAGTCAGTGGTGGCTGTGAAACTATTGTTGAGACAGGAAAGGCAGCATTGTGAGACTGTACTGCTTGCAATGAGTAAGAGACCCTTGAGAGGTCACTCCATTTGAAATGAAGATCTCTCATGTGCTGGGCTCTATGGAGGCTTCTGGGATGCCAATACATTTGTTCTCCAGTCTGTGTTTGGGGACTCCTCTAAATCAGGAAGACTGTCTCTTAGGCGTCCTCGGGAGAGTTCTGCATATCTTTCTTTGGGAAAGATGTCAATTGAATGTGGTCAGCTCGATGGGTAATCAACACCTGAGAATATTTACTGCATTTCCAAATTAATATAGCCCTGTAGAGATATTTAGGAAGGAAATGTTCTTTCATTTGAAGTCATAAATATAATAGATTTGCCTACAGATGGGATTTACCACATAACAGCTTATTTAAAAAAATACACTTTCAGATATAAAAATATCGTCCAGGCTATATCCGAAGGCTACATTGTGCACATTTATTGTGTTTTTCTCATTTTGAAAATGCAAAGGTAGACAAAAAAAAGAAAATTGGAATTATGTGGCATGGCAAATAGTTGGGATGAAAGCTGCACAGAAGAGATAGAGAGAAAGAACAAGAGGGATAGGCAATGTGTGCACAAAGTGGTGAATGAACTCACCAGAGTATGTGAGAAAGAGGGAAAGAAGGGGCAAGCGAGCCACAGACTCATAAAGACGGTGCCACTGTGTACGCAGAAGACACCCTAAGAAGAGAAGGAGAGCGTGGGTTTGAGGGGAGGGAACTCTTGAAACGGCACCGAAAAGAAATGATGCTCAAAGACCTGAAGTAAACCATGTGAGAGAGGTGGGAAGAGTGCGTGAGACAGCAAGAGAGGTGTGTGTGAGAGAGAGAGAGAGGGGGGAGAGATGATTGGGAGCTTACGTTAATGAGCTCTAAAAAACAAAACTGTACTGTGCTGAAGCCACCAATAGGACGGCTCTAGCTTTTTTATGATGAGTGTTAACTGTTGGGCGAACTCACCACTGCTCCCTAGATCACCCTTAAGCTAGATCAACCTAATCATTAAACTTTCAGCATACTTTACCTACATAAGAGTGTCAGCAAGCATGTAGGATCGGATTGGGACACAAAATAGGCTCTGGCACCAAAATAAAAGTGGTGCATTAGTGAATCACATTGCTTACAAAATGGCCCACATTTCCATATCAGGGTAGTTTTGACCTTGCAAAGGCACCCTGTATGGGTGTTTTGCAAGGTCTCGGAGAGTGCATGCATTTGTGGATGATCTAGACAAAAATTTGTGGTAATATCATGGAAATCGACGGACCATAACACAAGACTACAAACTGACAAAAACAGCCCACACACTGACCTGTCAGACCAGCCCTTCTGGCATTGCCAGGTTGCCTATGGTTCAGGCCAACCCTGTCAGCATGGATGCTGTTATAAGTCTATTTTCTTCCGGACATCCTCCAAGGCCTTAGGGTGGCAATGCTAAGTATCTAAGGTGGAACACAGCAGGATCGCCAGTGTCCAAATATAAAAGCCATAGGCTTCGTGTGACCTCAAAAGTACTTCAACAGTCAAAAGGTATGTTACTAGAAACTGAAAAGAAGTGCAACATTGCACATTGACTTCCTAGATGGTAGAGAAGAATGCGAGAAAGCACTTTATGCTTCAGATGAGGGTGCTACGCTCGGTTGTCATCTAACATTCCTGAAACCAAGCATGCAAACAGGTTTTGCTCCAAGCAAGGTGCTCGCTGTCACTTAGCACCCATTCTGTCCTGTTTTTGTTATAACACCTAGGCCTAGATGTATCATCGTTCCTATTTGCGATTTCTTAATAGCGATTTTTACCGAATCGCTATTATGAAATCGCAAAATGGGATGTATGTTTTAAATCGCTATTTTTCTGCGATTCCTTATTATTCCTAATGTGCGAATTCGCAAGTTGCGAATTCGCAAATAAGGAATAATTTCCCATTCATTCCTATGAGCCAGGAGGCCCATAGGAATGATTGCGAAATAATTCTCAAATTGCGAATTCGCAATTTGCTAATCGCAATTTGAGAATTATTGCAAGGGTGCAGGGGTGTCTCATGGACACCCTGCTGCACCCCTGAAACTTACATGTGTGTGCATATGGCGCAGATACATGCCCTTTAGGCATGTATGTGTGTCACATGCCACCCTCAAAATTGCCAAATTTTGGTTTTTGAAAGGATTTCGCAAATTAACACGAACCTCAAGTTGGTGTTAATTTGCGATTCCTTAACCTGAATTTGCAAATTAAAAAAGTTTCATACATGGCATTTAAGGAATCGTAAAATTGCGATTCCTTAAATGCTTAAGCAAAATAAGGAATCGCAATTTTTTGCGATTCCTTATTTTGCTAATTTCACATACATCCCAAAAGATGCAAAATGTCCGTTTGCGATTCGTTAAGGCCGAAATTCTGCGAATTTCGGATTTAACGAATCGCAAAATGCTTGATACATCTAGGCCTAAGATACGAACCAACCCGACATAAACTATGCCTTGGTGGAAAGGCACCAGAAAATGAATGTTGCCAAGCCCCACTGCTAACGTGTTCCCATACATGCTGCTATCTAATGTAATAGGACTCAACAAAGACAGAATAGACGGCATGAGGATTCAAAAAAAGTGACAGCTACTCAGCATATACAGACACAAATATAAATAACTATTGCATGGAGGATTGAGCACGACACATTATTGATCAAAATGGGCAAGAGGCCGTGTGTACAGGCTGAAATTCTAGGAAGGATGAGTGAAATAAGCAAATGCTTAAAGGATCGGGCAAAATTGAATGTTACAATGAAACGGTGGATTATTATATGGTTATACATCTGGATTGGGAACATTAATTGACCTTTCTGGGCTGGACATTGGACCTGGAGCAGATGCAACAATTTCCCTACCTTCTGAAAAAGTCGGTGCGGTGCTTTTAAGCCAACATTTACAAATTTCTCTGCGAGCAAGTAAAATTAAATAAAAAGACAATTTACTGACATCTCGAGGTAACAAATCATAATTCGGGAAGATACCAAAAAAAAACAGAATGAATTTTAAAAGTGAACATGGCTTTCATACCTTCAATAACCACACCCCAAAATGTATCTAACATTGGGCACTTTAAAAACCTGAATATCGGGGCGTGGCCGGGCAAGATGGCCGAGCGGACGTAGACCGTCTCGGCTCCCAGTCCGCGCGCTTTCGGCGGGTGATTTTCAGTGGTTATATACAGCGGAATCAGCAGTCAGAGATATAACTGGGCTGCTGATGTAGGGCGGCGTGTGCGGGAGTGAATTGCTGCCCCGGGACCCTCTGCATGCAGAGTTTCTCGACCATGGTTGATACCGGCGTGATCCAAGATGGCGGCCGAAACCCCCGAATCCCGGGACAGATCTAAGAGCCAGGCGTGGTGTGGAGCCAGGAGTGGACCGGTGGCGGAGTAGCGACCTATCCGCATGTGGGGGTGAGTCCGGTGATCTGCTCTGATGGACATGGACCCTTGCAGCGTCAAGCACTGCCGGCCACTCCGGCACTCCTGCCTGACCCCAAGATGGCGGCCGCGCTTCTGCGATCGGAGCAGCGGCCCTTCCAGAACGCTCCCTCGGGCTTGTGAATCCTGGTCTGAGTGCGAGGAGAGTGCGCAATAGTAGTACAGCCTACAAGCTAACCCCGGGCCCGCCTGAACCCTGTGAGCTGACATACCCTTCACTGCATAGGTGCTGGGGGCTCCGAAGGGCAGATGTGACTCCCAGGGATCTACAGCATGCTTCCCCCCTAACGGTTTGACACCTCAAACAGCGAGGCACCTCTCCACCACCGGGGGACCTGATCTTTCAGCGCACAACGGGCGGATATTAGACTCACCTGCTGGATTTGATGCCCAAGGCTACTTCCCCGCCAACGCCCCGCCTTATAATGTCACTCTGAGGGGGGCCTGATACGGATCGCAGTGGCCGGCAGCGGGGCCCGGAAGTACCCCGCTTTGCTCGTCACGCCAGGCACTTAAGAGCAGTAAACGGCAGAACAAGAGGAGATAATCCCCCTGTGGCAACATACTACTCATATAGAATAAACACGATACTAGACTATACCTTTGTCTCCCTTGAGTTGTTCCATAAAGTCATCCTATTTCTTTTAGGGGACAAAGGGGACAGCGATCACCGGCCACAAGAATTTGAGCTTAGAACAACAGTCCACATGTTGGAGGAAAGCCGGACTGCACAGGGAGCATGTGACCCTATTAATCTCAAGAGAATCAAGTTTGGGCCAGCCATACATTGCAGAATGGCGGGAATTGCAAAGGATCACTTCGAACTGAGAGCCGGATCAGACAAGGTCATAAAGTGGGAAAGTTTCACTGATACAATGGCAGCCTACACATCGAAAATTAAGCCAAAAATCCAACAACGAATCAGAGGCCCGGAATCGATATCACAATCGGCACTGAAAGAAATCAAGGCCACCAAGAGAGTCATCTATCGCACTCTGAGAGAGCTACGGTGGAACTCTCAAGACACAACATTACTAAATTCACTGCGAAAGCAAAAGGCTCTGTTGAAAAAACAAAAAAAGGATGCAAAAAGGGGCAAAGAGAACTCCTTGTGGGCCAAATTACACGCTGACATTAAGCAAAACAACAGCGCTAACTTCTGGAGAACCATAAATAAATGTGTTCATCCTAATAATGAGGGAATTAACTCCAATATCTCGGAGGCAGTCTGGACAAAATATCTTGGGTCTCATTTCCAAGAAAACACAGAGTCCACAATGATTGGGGAAAACCACCCTGGCGCCTTGGAAGGCTCTAAAATCAGTGCCGCATATGTAGGGACCAACCAGACCATACAAGGCAAAATCGAAAATGACACTTTATCTGTTGACTCACCAACCAGCCGAATTATGATCCTAAAAAGGCGAATAGGTAAGGGAAGGAGGGAAGGGGCCCCAGGCCCAAACGGCATACCACCTGCGCTATACAAGCAAGAAACATCATTCTGGGCTGAAGCACTAGAACCACTGTTTTGGGAAATCAGGATGACAAATATCCTGCCGGAATCATGGAGAGGATCCATCATTGCGCCAATTCATAAATCAGGGGATAGGTCAGAGCCTCAGAACTATCGGCTAGTCGCATTACTGGACAATGAGGCACACATTTTCGCCGGAATGCTCCTGGAAGAGCTCCAGACCTGGGCAGAAGCAAAATCTATCATCCCGTTGAACCAGACTGGCTTTGCAAAGGACGTGGGGACGACCACAAATATAATAACGATGTCAACGCTCTTCGACAAGGTGGAAACAACTGGGAGCTCCTTGCATTTGTGCTTTATAGTTTATAAAGCAGCTTTCGATCATGTAAAACGAAACAGACTATGGACCAAATTACATAACTGGGGACTCCCCCAACCTCTCCTAAACCTCCTGATAAACTTGCATACTAACACCTGGGAACAGATCAAGCTGGGTGACGGAACACACTTGTCGCGACGCATTCCTACGGACAAAGGGCTTAAACAAGGCTGCGTGCTGGCTCCCACACTTTTCAACCTGTTTGTAGCTGACCTTATACCAATATTAAACACCTGCAACTCACATGCCCCAAAATTGGGAGACATCTTAGTGCCATGTCTCTTATATGCAGACAATATAGTCTTGATCAGTAAAACGAGAGTAGGCCTCCAACATCTTTTGAATGCCACACAAGACTTCTCAAAAGAAAACGGTCTAACGATAAATCTTGACAAAACTAAAACCATCACCTTGAGCACAAAAAGGGAAAAACCCTCAGTATGGTTTTGGGGCAACACCCGAATAGAGAGCACAGCGGAATATAAATACCTGGGTGTAAAAATCGACAAAAGAGGTCAATTCCTTGCACAAAGAAACAGCATTAAGGAATCGCTCCTGCAATCTCCCTAAAATCTTTGAATTCCAAACTAACCGGCCCGTCGATTCTTCCCATAGTCGAGGTGATTTGTGCCAAGTTACTGCCAACAATAACTTATGGTAGCGAAGCCCAGAGAGGAAGAGATGCCAACCTACTGGACTCCACAGTTACAAGCACCTTTAGGATTGTATTTGGGTTACCCAACTATACTTCCTCTTCGCAAATAAGGCTTGAGTTTGGCATCCAGAAGCAGTCTCTTGCTAGACATGGGGCTTACATCATAACGTGGGATAAAATACGTAAAGCCGATCCAGGGACGCTTAACGCACAGTTATGGAAAGAGATAAGCAGACATACTTCATCACCTGCAGCGAGATACCTTAAAGAAGGATTACAAGAATTGGGACTGAACCAACTGTGGGAAACTCCCACCAGCTCCGGCGTAGTTAAGAAACTAGTCTGGAAATCAGTCAAATATCTATCATGGCTGGAGGACAAAGCTTCACTCGCCGAAAGGTCTCACGGCTGGATGACTTTGAACACATACTGTCAACAAACGGCCCAGAAGTATTTCAACACGGGTTATGCCAAGCAGACAAAAATTAGCGTTCTGAGGTTTAGATTGGGCTTGTTACCGGGCTCTCAGCACTCTCCACCCTGGCTGAAGGAGAAGGTGGACCCTTGTTGCCGCCTTTGCGGGATAGCATCGGAAGATCTACTGCATCTATTATGCTCCTGCAAACAACTCTCACAAGAACGGCTACAAATATTGAAAGCAAAATTCAATCAGCGTGGAATTAGGACTAGGAGGCAGGCAGTTCTGGCTTGCCTTGCCCCAAGTCACCCTCAACTAAACTGTACTTTGGTAAAATTTCTGACAGCATGCCAAAAGAAATTACCGGAAATCAAATCACTGGCGGTAATCTAACTTTTAAACTTTTAAAATTATCTGTGCAATTACAAACAAAGTACTATACCCATGAATTATTGTGGCGGAAACAACAGGACATGTACTCCTGTTTATAATGCGCCTGAATAAGTGATTTTTAATATTTGAATTTTATTGTTCAGTTATCTAACAGAAACGTTTTATCCCTTTCTAACTAAGGAGCTTTTATACACATAAAATGGACTGTAATGAAATATTTCTGTGTTGCAATGGTTTTAACAAACTATGCAAATAAAATAAACTTGAAACTTGAAAACTCGTCACGACAGGCCCAGAGAAGGGGAGGTCTGCCTTTGTGCCTCGCTCTTAACTCCAGCTGGGCTATCTACGGCGAGGGGACGAACGGGCCACCGGAGAGGCAGGTGCATGAGGCCTCATCCATATGCCCCCAAAGAAAGCGACGTGCAAGAAGACCAGCAAGGTATCTGACTTTTTTTCATCTCTCGATAAGCGTCCGACCCTGCGAGGAGTCACAGGAGGGGCGGCCATGGCACTCACGAAGTCGGATTTGATGGCTATGCTTAGGGATTTTAAAGCGGAGCTGCGCACGGAACTGGGTCAGGACATAATCGCCTGCATTGACCAATTGAGGTCTGACCTAACGAGTCGCTTAACTTCACTCCAACAAGATGTAGACTCGGTGGGCACTAGAGTACTGGACTTGGAATCGCAAATTCAGGAATTAAGCCAGCACTCCACTGAGTTACCTGACGACGTCCGTGTGCTGAAGGAGCAACTGCACCAGACCCAGCTTAAAGCAGAGGACTTTGAGATCTGGGCGAGACGGGAGAACATTATGGTCCAAGACCTGGAAGAGGGAGTGGAGGAGCTGGACCTTGGGGCGTTTATCGAAGGTCTTTTTGCGGAAATTCTGAGTCCCCAGGTCCTCAAGATAAAACTTGACAGAGTTCACCGGGTGGGCCCCTTACCGTCCGGTGACAAGAAAAGACCTCGGGACATATTGGCGAAATTTCATTCCTACAAAGTAAAGGAGGCAGTCCTACAAGCGGCACGCTCGAAAGACACCATCTAATTTCAAGGCCATTCCTGAACTATATACCAGGACGTCGCCCCATCGACATTGGCAAGAAGACAAACGCTCCGGCCGATCACAGCCAAACTGCAGGCTGATGGCATTAGGTACCGATGGACTTATTTATTTGGGCTCAGTTTTGAGTTCCAGAACAAGCGGCGCCACATTGTCGATCTAAAGGAGGGGTTGGAAATCCTGGGTCTCCCTCCCGAAGGGGAAGGTCCTCTCCCGGGTGCATCCGGAGGCTCCTCGCAAGGCAAAAGCTCCACTTCTACTTGGGTGACGAATGCACGCAGAGGGCGCAGTTGATTGCTGGTGAGGAGCGACACGATGGTCGATGGGCATCTTAACTTTCCTGAAAATGTTTTACTTGGGAATATGAACACTTTTATGGAGCAATAGGGTATTGGGGTTCCGCCAGACTTAGTCTCCCGTTAGACGTGGATGCATGCCCTCGGACTCCCCATCGGTCCCATAATCGGGAAGTTCCGGTCCCATGAGTAGTATGTTCCGTTCTGTCATACAATTCCAACCACTGAGAGTCCAGAGTGACAAAGACGAACGCTGGGTCATGGTTAAGGGTCGTTTGAGGGGGGAAATATGTACATTTGTAGCGGTATATGCGCCTAACTCTGGTCAGACTGGTTTCCTCCATGCTCTTCTGGGGAAAATCACGGACTTTGCTGAAGGGCCAATGTTCCTAATGGGAGATTTCAATCTAGTGTGGCAGAAGGACCTCGACAGTACTCATCCACAACGCTCTGACATGGGCTCGTTTTCACTAGACACACAACAGCGGATTCAGGATCTGGGTCTGTTGGACGCCTGGCGGACTCTGTACCCTCAGTCCTGGGATTATACGTTATTCTCCCACTTCCATCGCTCCTACTCTCGCCAAGATGATATCTTTTTTAGCCAATCTCTACAGGGTAACCTGCGGGAGGCCAAGATATTTCCATTGTCAGTCTCTGACCTTAGTCTATTCTCTATCTGTCTTGGCTGGGGTGTGAACAGCCAGTCCCCCCCAGATGGTACTTTCCGGCATCAAACTACGGGCGCTCTACAAAAATAGGGCAGAGTACACCCTGCTAAAATAAAGACAACTGTCCTATTCGCAGGGCAACAAGGTTGGTAAATACCTCGCCAGGTAGCTGAGAGATAAGAGAGAGCAGGAGTAAATAGGGGGCATCCAAGGACCTTATGGGGACATTACACATAAAGACGAGGGCAAGGCTGAACTCTTCGGCTCATTTTACAAAAACATGTACTCTGGGGATACTCTGGATCCGGATAGACAAGGAGAGTACCTGCGGGCATTGCATCTGGCCCAGGTTTCCGCGGAGTGGAACGAGGAACTCTCGGCACCTATCACTAGAGAGGAGGTTGTCTCTGCTATTAAAGCTTTGAAACCCCATACAGCCCCTGGAACTGATGGCTATACATCCATATTCTATAAGATATTCTCCTCGGACATTAGCCCTCACTTAGTACGACTTTTTAATCAAATGGCCACAGATGGCAAGACTTACGGTACTATGGCAGAGGCCATGATTTCGGTCATACCTAAACCTGGGAAGGACCCTAGCCGCTGTGCCTCTTACAGGCCCATTGCCCTACTTAACCTCGATGCGAAATTATACTCCTCAATAATCGCGAAACGGCTCAACGATTTTATGCCGGGTCTCATCCATCCCGATCAGTCCGGATTCATTAAGGGACGCCAAACTCATGACCACACGCAGCGAATCGTGCACTTGATAGAGAAGGCCAATAAGTTTAAGATCCCGGCTGTGCTAGTGGGGCTCGACGCCGAAAAGGCATTTGGAAGGGTAGATTGGGTTTTTCTCTTCCAGACTTTAACAGCATTCGGCTTTTCATCTACATTTTTAACTATGATCCGTGCTAACTATTTACTTCCCCGGTCCAGAGTCGCAGTGAATGGGAGCCAGTCCTCTTTTTTCACTCATTCTAGGGGCACTAGGCAGGGTTGCCCCCTCTCGCCCCTGCTTTTTGTTCTAAGTATTGAGCCCTTGGCACTGGCGATTAGGGCTAACATTGATATACGAGGCTTACCCTTTACGGGAGATTCGCATAAAATTTCTTTATTTGCAGACGATGTCCTCTTGTCTCTCTCCGATCCGGCCTTTTCCCTCCCGCATGTACAATCAGAGCTTGAAAGATTTGAGGCCGTAGTGGGTTTTAAAATCAATTTAGACAAGTCGTACATACTTAACCTCACTCACCCCCAGTCGGAAGTTCGCAGACTTCAGTCACTCACACCCCTGCCATGGGCCGGCTCCTCCATTCAATACTTGGGAATACATCCGACGCCAACCGTGTGAAAATTATATGCAGTCAACTTCCCCCCATATTAACCCGGATTCAAGCCGATCTCCTAAGATGGAAGTCTTTGTTTCTATCTTGGATGGGTCGGATACTTGCTGTGAAGATGTCCCTTCTCCCTAAGCTCGGTTTCAGGCCCTTCCCATTGAACTCGATGGGGACTTCTTTAGGAGAGTGAAGAACATGATTCTTTGCTTTATCTGGCAAGTGGGGCGAGCACGCTTTTCCTTTTCTATACTGCGCCGGCCTCGTAAGGAGGGTGCGGTGTGTCTTCCGGACATTCGTCTCTATTATAAAGCGGCACAGCTACGAGTGTTGGTAGAATGGGCGCAATTAGAATCTGAAAAACATTGGTTACATATGGACCGTAGTGTGACGGGGAGGACCATATGGGACCTAGTCTGGAGACCCAAATGTGACAGCCCTAGGAATGCGTATATCAGTACCCCCATTCGCACCACTCTCAAAGTCTGGGACTCAGTGACAAGGGATGACAGGTGGATCACTTTTCCCTCCCCATTTACACCACTTCACTTTAATCCTGCTTTGCCCCCAGCGCTACACGAGGGCCCATTTGCGGCGTGGAGAGAGGGAGGCTGTCTTGCCTTAACACACCTTTTCCATAATTTTGATCCTCTCTCTTTCGATAATTGCAAGCAGGACTATGGGATAGGGTACTCGAAAAGATATCACCATGCCCAATTGTTACACTGGGCGCTCACACCTCAGGTACGGGAGGCGGCTACGCGCCCCCTCATGAAATTTGAGGCTTTTCTAACTAGGGCCTCTTCGATGAAGGGAGTAACCTCATTCATATATAACTTCCTACATACCACGGCGCTCACACCCCGGCCACGGTATATGTCTATGTGGGAGGGTGTACTTCAACAAGACATCACCGATGAGGAGTGGACTCATTTATGGTCTGACATCTCAAGATTTAACCACTCATTGGAACTCGGGGAGGCCCACATGAAGACTATGTTGCACTGGTACCTACACCCGTCCACACTTTGACAGATCTTTCCCGGCGCCTCCGATAGGTGTTGGAGGGGATGTGGTTTTCTAGGGGACTTTCAGCATATTTGGTGGGATTGCCCTATTATTCGCCCCTTTTGGGAAGAGATTTTAGCTCACATTAAGGAAATGCTGGGTTACCCCATCCCCACATCTATGGCTAGTATCCTTTTGGGTCTACAAGACTCCTCCCTAGAGCATCAGACTAAAGCGGATAAAAAGATCATGTGGCTCAGTATTGAAGTAGCCAAGATTACCTTGGTGGCCGCCTGGAAAAGGAGAGAGGCGCCGGCCATCTCCATTTGGCACTCCCGCTTATGGAAATTACTGAGTCTGGAGTGCATGTCTGATGTGTTTAGGGATGATTTTAAGAACTTTGAGTTTCGGTGGGGTCCTCTGGTCTCCTTCCTCTCATGGGCCTCCCGTCAGCAGTTTTCCCTTCCAGCGTTAGGGCCCTCCATCTTTTTCAACTCTGAGGCCACATTGTTGTAGGAGGTGATTCTCACTGCCTGCAAGTTGCCGCCACCACGGGAGGGAGGGAGGGGTTGGAGAGGGTTTATTTTTCTTTCTTTGGCTTTTCCCGCTGGTTGCGCTCAGTAAGGGAGCTCTATGTTTTGAGACTAAGATCACGGCGGATGTCGCCTTCTGACCGGGAGGCGCAGAATCTTACACCTAATGGCATGAGACTGGATGACATGTAGTGCTATTGCTTGTCTTCTTCATGGGAAGGATTGCACTGTGAACCTAGTTGATATTAGAAGCTGTAACCTTTAGTAAGCCGCTCTTAGTAATGGGGGTTGCAGTTATGCTAGATCTCTTCATATGTCACGGTCTCCTTTTTTGCTGTGCCATGGAATGCTCTCCCCTGCGAGGGAAGTTGTGCGGGAATGTCGCACTTCACTTGTTAAAATCAATAAATATCTTTGGAAAAAAAATGTGAATATTGTCAGCTTTTTCCTGCTGACACTTCGGGCAGCGGGGGGTGAGAACCCTTGAAAATTTTGACAGCCTAAGAGGGGACCAGTAAACTCTGTGGAGAGAAAAAAGGTGATTTCTTTTTAAATTGGCAGCAGATACTATAGAGTGTAGTAAGTCATAAGATACTTGCCATATTTCTTCTGTATTCTCATCTGGCAAGCATTTTCCCCAAAGCTCAATCGGTAAGGTGAAGTCTCCGTCAGCCCAGTCCAACATCATCCGGTATAGATTTGCTGTCTCTTTCTTGTTCCGCTTTCTCTCATGTAGTGCCCTCTCCATCTCATTTGAGGCACCCACAACTGAGCCAACTGCCTGGCTCCAGCTTCTTGTTTGAAGGTATTTGAATTTTGATATTTTTCTTTCTGTGATGTCATTGAACTCATCCCATGATAGCAGGCAGCCCTCCGGCATTAGCTGAGCCCAGCATACTATCCCTGCCAATTTCAATGGAGTTGCGAGTACATCTTTAGCCCACTCTGGAGATCCCGGCGAATCCCATATGGGGGCCAGAGTACTATAGTAACCAATTTTCAAAAGCCTTCTGATTTTATACCAGATATTCGCTGTATCTCTCAGCAGCTTTGAACAAACCTTCTTGAAGAAGCGTGGATCACCAAACTTATACATAAAGGCTTGGTCACCTCCTTTAATGTCCCTTAACATTTCTGTAAGCATTTTTCCTTTATCTGAGTCATCTGGCTCGTTCAAGAGCATCTTCCCTGCCCGTAGTAGAAATACCCAGGTGTAGAGCTTCAAGTCGGGTGCACATAGACTCCCTTTATTTTTCTTCCTTCGTAGCTTTTTCTAAGAAATCCTTGTGCCCTTAGCGGCCCAAACAAAAGAATTCATTCTAGCTTGTATTTTCCTTAAAGTCTCCTCCTTAAAGCTATTGGGATATTCTGAAATAGGAATATAAGTTTTGGTAAAAGCATCATTTTCAATATGTTGACTCTGCCTATTAATGTCAAGGGGAGAAACGCCCAGCTTTTTAAGGAGTCTGCAATTTCTTTGTCTATTCTGGATACACTTTTGTCGGTGATAGGATCACTATCTTGTGTGATTCTGATACCCAGATACCTTATCTCCCTTTTCAATATAGGAAGTTGGACATTTATGTTCCAGACCATACACTCTGTTTTTGACTGATTGATCTCATAACCAGAAATCTGCCCAAACTGGGAAGCTATGTTATATATTGTTGGAATCGCCTCTACTGGGTCAGATGAATATAGAGATACTTTTTTTCCCCATCTTCGAAACTTGAAGGGAGCTATGCTAGCTTGCTGCCTAAACTTCTCCACCAGAGGCTCGATATAGAGGTTAAAAAGTAAAGGTGAAAAGGGGCAGCCCTGCCTTGTCCTTCTATTACTTGTTACAGCCGCCGAAAGAATGCCATTTACTAATACTCTGACTGTAGGTTTTTGATAAATCAATGAAATAGTTCTGCAAAAATTTTCACCGAGATTACACCTGCCAATACCTGTGCTAAATAAACCCAATTCACGCGATCGAGCGCCTTTGTGGCGTCTAATGTTATGATAGCCAGCGGCAATTTATGCAGTGTTGCTATATCTATAGCACCAACCAAATTATGTGTCAAGTACTGCATGCTCTGCCCTCTAACGAAACCTTTTTGATCATTATGAAGAAGCTTTCCTACTACACCATTTAATCTCTCTGCTAAAATCTTGGCAAAGATCTTGTAGTCAAGATTAAGCAGAGAGATTGGCCTGTAAGAATCACAATGGCTTGGTGGCTTTGATGGTTTTAGAATCAGGACCACCGTTGCCTCGTTCCATGAGGGAGGCGCCTTCCCTCTGTTCTCAAAAATATGAGCAAATAACTTTTGCAGCATAGGGGCAAGGACTACCGCTAGAACTCTATACAGCTCGGCTGGCAGCCTGTCGGGTCCCAACGCTTTGCCCTTTTTCCCAACCTCGATTGCCTTGGTTATCTCACTTAAACGAATCGTTTTGTTTAGGGTATTGGATTTTTCCTCCTCGAGTTTATTCGGAGAGTATTGATCCAGCCATGAGTGAATAAAGTTGTCTTGTGGAGTTAGATCTTCCTTGTAAACCTGTTCGAAGTGCTTGTAAAAAGCTTCTTCAATATCTTTGGGATTCTCCCAAAATTTTCCAGAGGTCTCGCATAAAACTTCTTTTATATTGTTTTTGCTTAGATCCTGTTTGGTTTTCCAGGCTCGGAGCTTACTACTAGATTCTCCATATTCAAAGTGGGCCAGCTTACTGCCTCTCACCTTTTCCTCAACCTTGTATTTAGCACCCCCGCTAGTTCTAACTTATATGATAACAAATCCTCCTGAATATCCCCCTGAAGCGTTAGCCTCTGGGCTGAGAGATCTTGTTCTAAATTCTGAATTTTTGCCTCTATACCTGCTATCTCAGCCTTGTACTTCCTTTGTCTATTGATTTGTATAGGTGTTATCTGACCCCTCAGAAATGCCTTGTATGCATCCCATACCATTACAATTGGAGAAGTTTCTAAATTCTACGCGAAAAAGCTCTCTGTCTCTCCTATCAACTTTTGTACAACTTCATCCTCTAAAAAAATAGTTCTGTCTAGGGTCCATCTTTTAGTACCCTGCATAGTAGGTAGTTTCAATACTAGCGAAACTGGCGAATGATCTGATAAGTGACCTCCTAAGTGTTTATAGTCTATCACCCAGCCTAACAGCTCCCTACTAATCAAGAAAAAATCTAGCCTAGATTTGTGGCCATATTTTTTATTATGGAATGTATACCCCCTTTTATTTGCCATTCTCTTCCGCCATACATCTACCCATCCCATTTGCTGCATTGCACTTGTTAGAAGAGATCTCATCTTGCAATTATGTGGTGACCTATTCGTGTAAGTTCTGTCCAACAGGGGATCTAGCACCAGAATAAAATCTCCAGCGAGAATTAATGAATCCTGAAAAACTAATAACTCTGCCAGCATCTCTCGGAGCGGAACTGGGTCATCCAGGTTGGGTCCATAATAGCCAGCTACTGGTCGGCGGACTGGTGGCCTGTGGAACTTAGGGAGGCACCCAGTCCAAAAAAGCAGGCAAGGAACCAGGGAATTATGATTGATAATAAACTGTCTCTGGTGGATCACGTGAAGACAGTCTCAGGTACATGCTTTGGCATTTTGGTCGATCCCCCTAGAGGCCAGAAAGGCCTGTGATCTAGTCCCTAGAGAAAAATGATGGGCTATCCTATCTGATTTAGGGGAGCGTCCGTACTTATGCGAGATCCTGAAAAGATTGCATGCGAACAACTATGCCCCAATTAGATTTGGAAAGAATGGAGCTCTCACCGATCGTATAACCACAGAGAGAGGCGTAAAACAGGGGTGTGTACTAGCCCCAACCCTTTTTTGTCTCTTTATAATTGGCCTAGTGGGAGAATTGGCAGCGGGAGGGGACATAGACGCTCCAAAACTAGCAGGCCTCAAGGTACCTGCCTTGATGTTCGCAGATGACACCCTCCTGCTGTGAAAATCACCGATGGGTATTCAAAGGGCTCTGGATATTTTTTTCTATTCTGCAAGAACTGGGGCCTGAAAATAAACACCCAGAAAACAAAATTTATGGTGTTCAATACAGGCCACTCAAAGTGTCCCAATCCACAATTAGCCGGGGAAGTTTTAGAGGAAGTCTCTGCCTGTGATTATTTGGGCCTAACCCTCAATGAGAAAATGGAGTGGGGTGATCAAATCAGGAAGGTTTGTCTCAAGCTGACGCAAACATCCGGGGGCATTGCGAAACAGAAGAGGAAGTGTGTACGTAAAATGCTGGGGCCAGTGTTGGAAATCTATAAGGCGCAGGTTAGAGGGGCTGCCATGTACAGAGCTGAATTATGGGGCCATAGGCCAACCGAACAACTAGTAAAGGTCGAAAACTCATTCCTTAGACAGGAGGGTGGGTCTTCCCAATAGCACCACTTGACTCTGCTCCGAATGGACCTGGGCGTGAGCCCAATGGCACAGGAGGTAGCGCTCAGACCCTTACTTTACTGGCAGCTGGTGGGTCTTCCCAATAGCACCACTTAACTCTGCTCTGAATGGACCTGGCCGTGAGCCCAATGGCACAGGAGGTAGCGCTCAGACCCCTACTTTACTGGCACCTCCTATGGAGTACCGCAGAGTTATCCACGTATAAGGAGGAATTGTGGGAGGTGGCTAATATCAGGGGGCAAGCAACATTTCCTGGCTCACCTATATTAAGAACTTCTTTGTAACCATTGTAATGGGAGACCTATGGGATAGCCCGGAAGAAAGCTCTTCGGTAACACCAAGAAAAGTCCTGATAAAAAACTTTAAGGATCATCATCGTAATTTAATCTAGAGGGGCCCCAGGACAGGCACACTTACTACTTCCTTTCTAGATGTCAAATTCCTATACCTTCTAGAAACCGGCATTGATGACATACATCCCTCCCTAGCTAAAAAACTCTACATGCAGTTCAGGCATGGCGTACTCCCCTTATGTGCTGTTACCTATAAGTGGGGGGAAGTCTGACAAAAGATTGTCCATCTTGCAATATCTGCACGGAGACCGACTTGCATGTGTTGTTTTTCTGCCCTATGTATAAGGCTATAAGGGCTCGTTGGTTAAGACAGCTTTGTAGGAACCTTGGAACATCCCATTACCTACAGGCCTACAGAATCCTGAAATATGATACCGGCATGACAATTGTTTATTCTGTCTCCCTTTACTTGTTCTCAATGTGGTGTGCTCGTTGCACAGAAAGTACAAGTTTAAACTGCCCACCCTCTGCACTTTCCAAGACCCGGACACCGCATTTTAATTAGTTTTATCTCTTAATACATTCGACTTTGCATTTTATGATCCAGATACTTAATGCCTACCAAGCTATTCAATATTTTATCTTATTAACTTTTTAGATGTTCTTATATTTTCTTATGAGTATACAAACAAATTTACATCGATAAACTGTAATGAATTTGTAATTGTTTCATATGTGCTTTTAAGGTCTTGTAGGCCGAAATAAAGTATATTTTGACTTGACTTGACCTTAATACAGGCACTGCTAGTTCCTAGACTAGACTATGGAAACGTACTACTAGTAGGACTGAGGGAGGATCTATCATCTAGGCTGTAAGTTGTGCAAAACACAGCAGCACGCCTGGCTCTCAAGTAAACGGTTCATACCTCGTCCCTACCTCTTCTGCAAAAATTGCACTGGCTGCCCATTAGGAAGAGCAGTGTTTAAGCTCCTGACTTTTGTGTTTAAAGCACTGCAAGGGACGGGCCCAGCATACCTAAGGAAGACGTTAATTCCTACTGTTCCTGTACGCCAACTTAGATTGAGTAATCGGAAACTGCTCTGCCCCTGCAAAATCAGTAAAATCAAAATGGGTGGGCATGCATTCTCTCATCTTGCACTGGAACGGACTACCAGATGAGATCCGAGCCTGCACAACGTTGGTGCAGTTTAAGAAGCAGCTTAAAACATGGATGTTTTAACTACCATATTGTCATAAGTTACCGGTAGTGGGCAGCTAAGGCGCAAGAGATCCCTTTGGGGATGATTCGTTGCGCAATACAAGTGCTAATAATATAAATTATATTTATGTTTAGTGGAATATTATTCCAAATGTTCAGAAAATAATGGAACCATAACAGATTTACTTATAAAGGGGGAATCTGTAGGTATGGTGTGAAGAGTTCCAATGTGCAGTGGATACAATTAAGTCAGATATTGCTGGAGCTATGCCTTTAAAGCCTAGTGACCCTTCTAATTCACAACATCATCATCACAGATGCCAGTAATGATGGGTTGGGAGCTATATTACAGAAAAGGAAAGATAGTAGACCAGAAGTGATTGTGTTTGCCTCTAGAGTATTACATAGGTCAGAACTAACCTATTCTACCTGTGAGAAGGATGCAATGCTGTTATGGTGGGGTACTCAGCATTTCAGAACATTTGTTTGGGGTTCTGTTATTATTCTGCATTGACCACAAACCCCTATTGGCTCAATTTAATACCAAAGGCGGTGGCAGCGCAACGTCCAGAGTTGCCAAAGGGCAATACTGTTTACAAGAGTGTCATTATCGCATGGAGTATGTGATAGACAGAAAGAACGTTGCAGCAGATCACCTCTCCAGAATGTCATTAAATAATTAAGCTGAGTGTAAAATGGAAGATTAAATAGTTGTGTGTAACATGCATCAAGTGCTTGTCGTGACGAATAGTGTAATATCTGAGCAAGAACAGAGGGATGCACTTGAACTTAAAACTGTTTTGTCTCAGGTGAAGAATTGGTTTAGTGGTAATTGGCCAGATGCTACATGTGGGAGTATGGAATTTGGTCCCTACTTTCAAGTAGCAGATGAGTTGACATGTGAAGAAGGTTTAGTATGGAGAATCGAACAATTATTAGTACTGAGTGTTTACAGTACAAGAGTCTTGATGATGGCTGATGGCTGATGGCTGTTGAAGGGCACATGACATGGGAATTCGAGCAATAAAGCGGAGAGTAAGAAAAGAATTTTGGTGGCCAATCATCGACAAGCATGTGGAGACCGTTGTACACGACTGTGAAACATGTGTTCTGAGCTATGAGTCACGTCTCAAAACACTCACCAGTAATTCCTGTGGAATCTGACTTGTCTCCTTTGATGAAGTTAGTTTTTGACATTGGTCACCCGTTAGAAGTCCCTGTTGAGGTATACAAGTTTGCTTTGGTGTTGATTGGCTACATGCCTGAGTGGCCTGAAGTTGCTTTTGTTATTAATATAGAAGCCCATACAACTATATAATTTTTACAAGCAGTGTTTGCAAGAATGGGTTAGCCCAACAAAGTTGAAAAGAAAATGGGATGCAATTGGTTTCAGAAGAAATGTGTTTTTTTTTATCCCAATTTATTTATTTATTTGTGTATTTTGTAAAGCGCAACAGCTGCCCCAACGGGGCGTCCCGGCGCTGATAAATCATGGAACTTAGAGGCTAGGCACCAATGGGGCATTATATGGGGAAGAGATGTGTTTTCAGGGACTTTCGGAATGCTAATTCGGTTTGACAGGCTCGTAATGCAACCGGGAGGTTATTCCAACACCGAGTGGCACAGACCTCGAATGTTTTCCCTCCGGCGCGAGTACGTTTAAATCTAGGGGTTTCCAGCAGAAGTAGGGAATTTGAGCGTAATGTCCTGGTGTTGACATACGGTCTCAGAGTGCTTTTCAGATGGGCCGAGCCTTTGCCCTTGGAGGCCCGGAAAGCCAGGGTCATGGCCTTAAAAATACATCTCTTGGAAATGGGGAGCCAGTGGAGTTTACGGAGGTGTGGGGAGATGTGATTTCTGGCAGGAATTCTCTCCACCAGCCGAGCAGCAGCATTCTGGACAGTCTGTAACTTGTGGCATAGGCCTGCTGTGATGCCAAGATATAGTGCGTTGGCGTAGTCCAGGTGAGATATTATCAGGGCTTGTACCACAGTCTTACGGCAGTCCATCGGCAGGTAGTTGATGAGCCGTCTAATTGTCTTGATCTTAGCAAAACAGGATGCTGCTACTGTTTGAACCTGGGCGTTGAAACTGAGATGATTATCCCAGCGCACTCCCAGGTTTCTCACCGAGTCTTTAGGCGTGGGGGCATGGCTGAGATCATCCGGCCACCATAAATTAGAATCAAGAGGGGATGATGAGTTAAAAAACCGAATCTCTGTCTTTCCAGCGTTGAGTCGGAGGGAATTGGAGTCCATCCAGCTAGAGATGTCTCTTAGACAGTTTTTCAATGGGTCGAAGGCAGAGGCAGTGGGGGTATCAAAGGTGAAGAGTAACTGAATGTCGTCAGCGTAGGAGGTGGATTTAATCCCAGTTTGCGCAATCAGTTTAGCCAAGGGAGAAAAGTAAACATTGAACAAGAGCGGGCTCAGGGAGGAGCCCTGTGGAACTCCCCATTTAAGTGGTCTAGCGGTGGAGGTGTAGGGAGGGGTGTATACCTGCTGAGTACGGTCACCCAGGTAGGAAGAGAGCCATCTCAACACTGTACCGCCAATACCCAGGTCTCCCAGCCTTCTCAGCAGGATCTTATGAGAGATCCAGCAGCACTAACACCGCCCTCGACCCTCGATCCAGCGTCCATCTCACCGAGTCTGGAATATGGTATTAAGCATATCTGAGCTTCATCACATTATCACAGGAGTAATGGGTTAGTGGAACATTTCAACTGCACGCTTAAGGATCAATTGCAGCTTGCTTTTGTCAATAAATTGAGCCGGAGGCATGTGGTCAATGGCATGTGGGTTAGTCGATCAGCACCAAATGTGACAACAGGCATCACACCTTTTGTGCAGCAGAGAGGACAAGAACTGGCATCCAAATTGAACAGTAATTGGATGGGTCATCACATGATTGATACTTCCCTGTTGGAAATTGTAGTGGAGGTCTAAAAGAAAGTTCAAAATGCTTAGTGTAACAAAGTAAGTGGTGGTGTTAGGGTGAAACTGTTGGGTGAGTATAAAGAAATTTGTATACGTGACGAAGCGAAAGTCTAGATACTTTTCTCTAGTGCATCTTCTACGTGTAATGCCTCATGCCGTGCGTGCCAGTGATGGTCATCTCTGGAATAAAGATAGGTTGGCAGTTGTTACAGGTGACTAGGTTGACGACAAGGTTGATGTTGTGCCTTATTACACGGGAATGTCCACTGATGATTGTAGTTTACAAACTTCATGTTATGCAGGGTTGCCTCACCCCTCATGTTCAATTGTTTCCAGGAATTTTCTGGACCGATTTAGAGAGTATATTGTTAGATAATCCCGCGTATGCTATCTATTTTACATTAATGTGTTTAGTGTTTACTCCCTTAGTTTTCTCTGTTCTCTCACCCTTGCTAGTGAGTGTGTTTTACTTGTTTTCTTCATGGTTTCTGTTTAATATTTATTATTGAAAGGGGAGGGATGTGTTCAGTTTAGCACCTCAAGGTTCCCTGCAACGTGGACCCATAGTGTGCAGTTGTTTCTTTTTTTTTTTTAATTCTTTTTATTAAACAATAAAAGTAACAAAAAGACACATCAGGTGACATATTCATGACTATTTCAAGGTTTTCAATGACATTCTATACATTAAAAATATCATGCAGTTACGACAGTCGATGGATCAAGGGGATTTGTGTGCCTCCGATTCTTCTTGACGTGCCGGTGCATCACAGATATCACACCTGTATTTTTTCCAGGCCTCCCAGACCCTACCCCACTTCCCTGGGCATCCCCTGGCAGAATAGACTGACCTCTCCCTAAACATACACCAGTCTAAGTCCTCCATCCATTTCTCAATCCGGGGCGGCTGGCTGGCTCCCCACAATTTGGCAATATTACGCTTCGCTATCATGAAGGCCAATGTTACCTATTGCTTTTTGTATGCGTCCAGGTCCGTAGGTTCCCAGACGTTCAGAATGCATCTGCGGGCCTCTGGCTGCAATGGTATAGCCAGGACCGCCCGCAGCATACGATGAACCTCTCCCCAATACGCTTGTAGCTACAACAGTGCCACAGTATATGGGTGAACGTCCCCAGGTCCCCACATCCCCTCTTGCATTCTCCGCTCTCCAAGCGGCCCATATGGACCGGACAGGGCCCAGTTACATAGGACCTGTGTAGTATCTTGAGTTGCACCAGTCTAAGCCTCATCTGAATCGCCACCACCCGCGGGGAGGAAACCGCCTCCTGCCAGTCCTCATCATCTAACTCAAAACCATCCTCGTTCCAGCGTCGCCTTATTATGACTAATGGGTCCTACATGTTATTTATAAGTTGCTTGTATATCAGAGAGATGGTTTTCTCGGGGAGATGCCCGTCCAGTATTCTGTCTTCAAGGGGAGAGTCATCAGGGAGTGTAGTGCCGCTAGGAATGTGTGTGAGTAACACGTGACGGATTTGGAGATATCGGAAATACAGTCGTTCAATTGATACTGCCGCCTAAGGGAGTCAAATGTGTGTATAGTTCCTTCCCCCAAACATATTTTATGTGCGTGATCCCTATAAGGTCCCACTTATCAAATCCCTTCCATAAACTTCCCAACCTCTCTGAGTTCCAAAGCGGGGTGGTGAGTGTGAGCTTTCCCTCCCATCTGAGGTGTCTGTAAGCCCCTGCCATACCTGGAAGGCATGTGCATGGGTCCCGTGAGCGGAAACCTGCGAGGCCTGGCATACAGCGCTCTAGTATAGTCTCCCCCTGGTAGCTGCCAGCGGTCCGATGCATACCCGGGACCATCTGGGGGGGACCATATATCACCTGGTTCGCTGCTGCCAATTGGGAGGTCCAGTAATATTTCCTTAGATCCGGCAGTCCTATTCCCCCATCATGCCAGGGAAGGGTAAGTTTGGAGAATGCTATACGAGGTTTACCGTCCCAGAGTAGCTGCCTCTGGAGGGCCTCGATTTCCCGAAAGTAGGACGCGTATAAAAAACGGGGCAAAGCCATCATTTTAAAAAGCACCGCTCTGCCTAACAGGGAGAGTGGCTGAGCCTTCCAATGCACCATGTCACCTCTAAATCACGTTGGAGGAGGGTCCAGGTTGTTAGTGTAGCGGAGCTTCGGGTCAAGCGTGATATAGATACCAAGGTACCTATATCCTACGGGCGCAATCTGTATTGGGCAAGAGTCTGGGACCACTGGCGGGTCGCTCCAAAGAACATATAGTACCGATTTGGACCAGTTTATCGCGAAGCCTGAGTACTTCCCAAAAAACAGCCAAAACGTCTAAGAAACAGATTAGGGATCCCCTTGGGTTTGTGAGGTAAAGCAGGATATCATCTTCGTAGAATGAGATTTTGTCCTCCCACTCCATTGTCAACCGCATACCACGTATCGAATGATCCTGTCGGACCCAGGCCGCCAATGGGTCTAAGGCCAGGGCAAAAAGGAGCAGGGACAGGGGACATTCCTGTCTGGTGCCCGTGCCCAAGTGGAAGTCGGTGGACCTGAGGTTGTTTACCACCACCCGGGCCATCGGAGCGAATATAGAAGGCGTATCTAACTCGTGAATTCTGGGCTGAAACCCAGTTTGTCTAACACTGCAGAAAGATAGGACCACTTGACCCTATCAAACGCCATAGGCGCATCCAACGACACCAGCACTGCCGGCTCCTGAATCGTTGGGGTCCTGCTAAGGACCCCGTGCAGCCGACGTAGATTGAGGACCATATTTCGATGTGGCATGATGCCCGATTGATCCGGATGAATGGTAGTAATGACTTTGGCCAACCTCATTGCCAACAGCTTTGCCAAGACCTTAGAGTCCGCGTTCAGCAGCGAGATACGTCTGTAAGATGAGCAGCATGTCTTAGGCTTGCCACTCGCTGGTCATATGGAAGTTGCCCCTTGTCCTTGCTTTCTTCAAACATAGAGCGCAGAAATGTGGCGAGTCTATTAGACATCAGTTTGTAAAGCTCTGTGGGAATGCCTTTCGGCCCGAGGCCTTCCCGGAGTGTACTCCTCTGATGGCTTGTGCCACCTCGTCATCTGTGAGTGGGGATTCCAAATAGTCTGGGTTATTATCCGACAACATGGGCATCTGAATATCTCCGATCATCTCCATGTTTTCCACTACCGTATACGCACTCGCTTTCACTTTGCTATATACCCCACGATAGTACTCTGCAAACGAGTCGGCATTAGCCTGCGGGTCTACAATAATACTGGAGTTTTACCCCCGCAACTCTGGCACCAGCCTCGATGCCCAATCCCTCTGTTCGAGCCTTGCAATCAGTTTACCCGCCTTGTCACCATGCTCATATAACCTACTCTGAGTTCTGCACCCTAGCCCTGAACTCATCTTGCCGTAGTTTAAGACCGTGAAGACCGTCAGGGGTTACCGCTTGAGATACCTCCCTTTCTAATTTTAGCACTTCCTCTTCCGCCATTTCCAGGTCAGCCTGCCGTTCCTTCTTTTTCCCTGCGATCAGAGATACCGCCTTTCCCCGAATAACCGTTTTATACGCCTCCCACAAGATTTGCGCCAAATCTACAGTGCCCTGGTTTTCTTGGAAGTACCTGTCTGTGGCTACAAATATGTTTTTCTTTGTGGTAGGGTCCCTCAAGTGCCATGGGTTGATGGGCGCTATCCTGCTTGCATTGACCTGGTCAAATTCCATTTTGAGCCATTCTATCCTGGACAGGCTGTGATGTGCACAGGATACATGTGTGTATTGCATGCCGTCTGGGTTACGCGCCCGCCAGCTATCTACTAACCCCATTGTATCCAGCCCAGCTTTCGGGTAGCTACCCCAATACCTGACAATGTACATTAGTCCCCTTCGCTGTGCAACTGCGCTCATTCCTGCTCCTGTGGTGCTTCCTCTTCGTCTCAGCCATGCTCCCCAGAGCCACCAGGGGGATGGCTGTCGATCCAGTCCGATGCCACCTCCGGATTATCAAAGAACCAAGCTCTCCCGTCAATCTCCACCCTCAGGCACGCCGGCATATTGGATCCCTTTGTCCCGAAGTTTCTTTTTGACCGCTAGGACGTTCCGGCGTTGTTCCTGCACCATTTGAGTGAAGTCAGTGAAGAACGAAATGGTGGCATCTCGTACTGCAGAGGGGGTCCCAGGCGAGCTGGCTGCAGGATAAAGTCTCTGTCCCTGAAGTTTAGTACCCTGGCAATCATTGGGCGTGGTGGCGCACCAGGCTTAGGCCGCCCCCCGGGGCACTGTACCCGCTCGATGGTAAAGAAGTTACCCAGACCCTTGGGCTTGAGGTGGGTAAGGATAAGTTCCTCAACAAACAGGTCTGGGCCGGGCCCTCAGACTTCTCGGGCACCCCCAGTATGCGAGCGTTGTTGCATCGGGCTCTCCCTTCATACTCATCTAGCTTACGTTCAGTCGCTTTGCGCTCCCGCACTTCCTGTTGGAGCTCCGCCATGTCATCAGTCAAGCTAGCAGTCTTTATATCCAGCGATTTAACCCTCTTGTTTACTTCAGTGAGGTCTGCTCGGATAAGGTTAACTTCAATGGTGACGGTGTCTAGCTTATTGTCCAGCGATACAATTTTCTGACCCAGGGACGATTTGACCCCGTCTATTACAGCGATGACATCAAGGAGTGCCGGGTCAGGCAGTGGGCCAGAGGAGTCGCCCCCCCCGTCGGCAGAGGATGCCTCAGATCTGTATGGGGAACCTCTTGGCATCGTGTAGCGGTCCAATTTGTTTGACTGGACCTGTCTGGTCCCCTTGGAAATCCTGGGCTGGTGCCTGTCTGTATCCTGTTTGGTGGCCATTTGGAATTTGTTTCCCGGGCACGCCGGTCCTGTAGCCCTCTCCAACTGCGTTACGGAGTGATGCGGCCCGCTTCAAACACGATGGCTATCTGCGTCTCTTCTTCCCTCCCAGGGTCAATCTTCCAGGGTCCAGGCTGGAGGACACAACGCACCACCTCAGCACAGCAAGATCACGACTAACGCAGTGCCCAGCACTATCCGGTCCGTGAAGGAACTGGTGCCCCTGGGGGCCCAGATACCAGCTCTTCTCGAGACAGCCGGCTGACTGGTGAGCACCTCTCTCGGGGGGGGGGGGGGTGCTCCTCTCGTGGGCCCCCCAACAACAGTGCCTAGGCCAGGCCTCTGCTTACTGTCTCCAGGCTGCGCCCTCGCGGCTCACCCACTAGCTCCGCAGTCCCCCCCTGGCCAAGGAGTAGCCCCAGGGGGGCCATCAATCCCACACACTCAGGGACCCCGGGATCCACAGCGGGTCCAATCGGCGATTGCCTGGCAAGCTGTTTGCCCGCTGGGGCACCGAAACCAGCCCTCCAGGGCTCGCGATGTGTCCCCAACTCTATAGCATGTAGGCGAGAGGGAGGGGGGAGCGTTCCACCCGCTGCCCCAGCACACCCCCCGGGCGCCCCTCAGGATCACCTCGCTCTCTTCTCCCTCCAAACTACTCCAGCACTGGCTCCGTTTCACCAGTCGTTGTCTGCCACTCCAGGGACTATGCGCGGAGGGGTCCACCAACACACCCCAAATCATCCCCTCCGTCTTCAAGACTTCACAGTAGTTTCTCTCGAGAAGTGGGGCGGGCAGGGGATTTCCGATCTGCGGCCCACTGTTGTTCCACTTGACTCCGGCCTCGACACCGACCCGAGTCCCCGGCTCCAGGCCCCGTACAGGCCGGAATTTCATGCTGTCATGGCTCAGGCCCCCTATGTCGCCGGAGGGCCAGAGTTGCAGTTGGGAGCGTCGCTTCCTTTCTGCTATGGAGCGGTGCTCTTCAATTTCAGGATTTATTTCAGGATATCAGGGCTGGGGGACAGGCATGTAGGAGCCGAGTTCCTGCGCGGTGAACTTAGACCGGCACGTGGCTCCTCCCCGGCGTGCAGTTGTTGTTTCTGAAGGGGGTTCAGAAAGGAAGAAGTTGTGAGGTGCTGGCTATCACTTACCTCCTGCACAAATCCGTTCGACGTCCAGGGGCTGACGCTCGCCGTATGGTCGCCGTTCTTCGACGCCGAAAAGAGGTGGAGGCAGACCTGACGCCGTGGGAGGTTCGCCTACGTCCCAGGCTGGAAAGGAAGGGGGTTTGCCGCACTCGGTGTATTCCGAGGTATATACCCCGTTGGGGAAGATGACTCCCCCTCCACCGTTACAGAGGGGTCCCCGTCCGAGGACCCCTACGCCGCCCTCGTTGCCTAAGCTTCCGACGCCTCCAAAGGGTACGCCTAAACCTAAGGCACAGTCAAAACCTAAATCACCTGTTCCGGGGGACCCGGCGGAGGAGGTCCCGTTCACGCTCCGGACGGAGAGGAAGATCAAGGAGTTGCCATAGATCCTCCACCAGATCAAGGCGTCGCCATAGGAGGAGGGGGTTCAGGTCACGCACGGACTCCTACAGGACCCATACTTCCTACTCGCCGACCTTATCGGACTCTCCAGAGACCAGGATCTCTCCAGTGGACGACATTGCCACGTTCCAGGAGGTTTTCCTAAGGGGGGCTGCGAAGTTAGGTATCACGGTGACGGCTCCAACACCTACGACGTCCGTGATATTCAAGACGCTTCACAAGAAGCACTTGTCTCGCCCTCTTCTGCCTCTGGTGCCTGGACTGAAGGAACCTGCGGAGGAGCTGTTCCTCACGCCTGCAGTGGTGAAGGCCGCTCCGTCCCGGCTTCTGAAGAAGTACAGGGCCCCGGATTCGGACCCTGCATTCCTGAGAATGGATCCGGTACCGGATTCGGTGATTGTGACGGCGGCCAGAAAATTACACTCTACCTCCCCGTCATCCACTGTGCCGCCAGATAAGGAAAGTCGGTGGATCGACTCAGCAGGAAGGAAATCGTGTGGGACCGCTTCCGCAGCCATGAAAGCTGCCAGCGATACAGCTCTGCTAGGCCGTTACGACCTGGCGCTGTGGGACTCCCTTCAACAGTTCGTGGAACTGCTTCCGAGAGACAAGAGGGAGGACTTCCAGGAGATCCTCAAGGAAGGGATGCTGGTTTCAAACCAGGTGATCAGTGCAGCAGCGGACACCTCCCTGTTGGCCGCACATGGTTACTGCCATGGAATCAACCAGCGGCGGCACGCCTGGCTTCGGCTCACGTCACTCAAGCCGGAGGCCCAGCAGCGGGTGGCCAATCTGCCCTTTTCCGGAGAGACCCTTTTCGGTAAACACGCAGATGATGAGATGGCCCGCATGAAGGCGGAGGCAGAGACCCTGACGGCTGTGGGCTTGGAGAAGCCCAAAGAGAAGAAATCCTTCAGGCCTTTCCAGAGGCGCTACGGCGCACAGGGAAGAGGACGGGGGCAGTCTTCGGGACAGCAGCAGCAACACCAGCAGCAGTTCCGGAGACCCTTCCAGAAACGTCAGAAGGGTAGAGGGGGACAACAGTCCTCTACCGCAAACAAGGGCCCAGCCGGGTCTCGACCCTGAGCGGTTACTTCCCCGTCATCCGTTACCCGCTCCGGTGGGGGGAAGCGTTCAATTTTTTCTGGCAGAGTGGAGAAAAATTACTCAGGACAAGTGGATGCTGAATATTGTTTGCAATGGATACAGTCTTCGATTCATCAGCCCTCCTCCAGCGATCCCTCCGGTCAGCTCGCAGTATCAACTGCACGAGCTCCAGGCGGAGGCCGATATCCTGTTAAGGAAAAGGGCGATAGAAGACGTACCTCTGTCTCAAAGAGGAAGAGGTCTGTACTCCCGGTTCTTTCTGGTTCGCAAGAAGGACAAGAACGAGTTCAGGCCCATTCTGGACTTGCGGCAGGCAAACAAGTGGATTCGCAGAGAAAAGTTTCGCATGCTGTCGTTGCATCAGATTTATCCTCAGTTGCAACAGGGGGACTGGCTTTGTGCCATAGACCTACAGGATGCGTACTTCCACGTGCCCATCGCGTACAAACACAGGAAGTTTCTGCGATTTCAAGTCGGCACCAACCATTACCAATACACAGTGCTGCCTTTCGGGCTGAAATCTGCGCCCAGGACATTCTCGAAGTGCATGGCAGTGGTAGCGGCACACCTCAGGAAGAACAAGGTGTTTGTCTACCCGTACCTGGAGGATTGGTTGATCAAGGCCTCCTCCTTCTTGGAAGCTCAAGCAGACTTCCAGAAGACGTGCGTTCTCTAGAACAAGTTGGGGTTGCACATCAACATGTCCAAGTCTGTCCCGATCCCGGTCCAATGCATTCAATACTTGGGAGCCACCATCAATACGCTGTCAGCAAGCGTGTCTCCTTCGGAGGAGCGACGGCGATCGATCCTTCGGAAGGCTCAGGCTCTTATGACCGGTCCATCTACAACAGTGAGGACGGTGTCTTCTCTACTGGGGTCGATGGCCTCTTGTATCTTTCTCACTCCTCATGCACGACTACACATGAGACCTCTGCAGGAGTGCTTGGAGGACCAATGAGACCAGAGGAGAGGATCTTGGGATGACAGGATACGACTGTCTCTGCATGCTCTTCAGTCTCTGAAGTGGTGGTGTTCAGCGGAGAATCTCCTCAGAGGGGTTCCCTTCCACAAGGACATTCCTCCTCAGACTATTGTGACGGATGCTTCTCTCCAAGGCTGGGGAGCGCATTCGGGAGACTTACAGATCCAAGGTACGTGGTCTCAGACAGAGTCCACGTATCACATCAATTTCCTGGAACTCAGAGCTGTTCACTTGGCACTGAAGGCCTTTCATCCATCCTTCCGGACCAACTCTCTACTTGTACAGACGGACAATACGACCACAATGTATTACCTCAACAAGCAGGGGGGGTCGAGATCGCGCACCCTGTCTCGGGAGGCGCAGACGATCTGGCGATGGCTTCTGGCCAGAGGATTGACGATAACTGCTACCCATCTGCCAGGTGTGCAGAATGTTCAGGCGGACGCAATGAGCAGACTGATTCAGGAAAACCACGAATGGGTCATAAACGACGACGTACTAGGAGAAGTCTTCGAAAGGTGGGGGACTCCAGAAGTAGATCTGTTCGCCACCGCCGAAAACAGCAAATGCCGAGACTTCGCCTCCAGGTACTACCAGCAACGGATGCTGGGGAATGCACTCTGGATCTTATGACCGGTCCATCTACAACAGTGAGGACGGTGTCTTCTCTACTGGGGTCGATGGCCTCTTGTATCTTTCTCACTCCTCATGCACGACTACACATGAGACCTCTGCAGGAGTGCTTGGAGGACCAATGAGACCAGAGGAGAGGATCTTGGGATGACAGGATACGACTGTCTCTGCATGCTCTTCAGTCTCTGAAGTGGTGGTGTTCAGCGGAGAATCTCCTCAGAGGGGTTCCCTTCCACAAGGACATTCCTCCTCAGACTATTGTGACGGATGCTTCTCTCCAAGGCTGGGGAGCGCATTCGGGAGACTTACAGATCCAAGGTACGTGGTCTCAGACAGAGTCCACGTATCACATCAATTTCCTGGAACTCAGAGCTGTTCACTTGGCACTGAAGGCCTTTCATCCATCCTTCCGGACCAACTCTCTACTTGTACAGACGGACAATACGACCACAATGTATTACCTCAACAAGCAGGGGGGGTCGAGATCGCGCACCCTGTCTCGGGAGGCGCAGACGATCTGGCGATGGCTTCTGGCCAGAGGATTGACGATAACTGCTACCCATCTGCCAGGTGTGCAGAATGTTCAGGCGGACGCAATGAGCAGACTGATTCAGGAAAACCACGAATGGGTCATAAACGACGACGTACTAGGAGAAGTCTTCGAAAGGTGGGGGACTCCAGAAGTAGATCTGTTCGCCACCGCCGAAAACAGCAAATGCCGAGACTTCGCCTCCAGGTACTACCAGCAACGGATGCTGGGGAATGCACTCTGGATCAACTGGTCGAACAGCTTTGTTTACGCTTTTCCGCCCATTCCCCTGATTCCAGCGGTGCTCATCAAGCTGTCCCGGTCCAGGGCACGGATGATCCTGATTGCCCCGGAATGGCCCAGACAGTGGTGGTTCACGGACCTTCTACACCGGTCCCTCCTTCCACACATACGGTTGCCGTGCAGGCCGGACCTTCTCACGAAGTTCGGGGGGCAGATGTTGCACCCCAACCTCTTGTCCTTGAGTTTGGCGGCATGGCTCCTGAGATTTTAAATCTGCCCGAAGATTGCATGGACATACTGAAGGAGTCTAAGAGACCTTCCACTCAGACGTCCTACGCTTACAAGTGGAAGAGGTTTTGTATCTGGTGTGTGTCCAGGAACTTTGACCCTACGACGTGCAAGGAAGATGTCATCCTTCCCTACCTTCTGCATTTGGCGCAGTCTGGCCTTAATGTTCATTCCATTAAGGTTCATCTCGCTGCATTGACTGCCTACAGGAAAAGCCGTTCACAGACTTCCTTCTTCCAGATCCCTGTGATCAAAGACTTTTTGGAAGGCTTGAAGAAAGTGTTCCCTCCTGTCAGGCTTCCTTCGCCTTCATGGGAATTGAATGTGGTGCTGTCCAGTTTGATGAAGGAGCCTTTTGAACCCATTCATAAGGCTTCGTTGCAGCACCTGTCCAGGAAGGCGGCGTTCCTCGTGGCTATTACATCGGCCCGCAGGGTGAGTGAAATTCAGGCGTTATGTTGTAATGAACCTTATACTGTATTTCATGCTGCTAAGGTTGTTATGCGTACTCACCCTAAATTTCTTCCCAAGGTTATTTCTGACTTTCATGTCAACCAAACTATAACTTTGCCTACGTTTTTTCAGAATCCTTCATCTCCAGCGGAAAGGTCTTTACATTTCCTGGATGTTAGGAGGGTGTTGAAATTTTATCTGGATAAGACCAAAGGTATTTGTAGGTCAGACCAATTGTTTATCAATTATGGATCGGTCAGGACGGGTCTTGCGACCTCTAAGCAGTCCATCTCTAGGTGGATTGTGTCCTGCATACAACTATGTTACCAGAAAGCTAAGACCTTAGGAGGTAAGCCTAAGGCTCATTCCACCAGGGGCAAAGCTGCCACGACAGCCTTGCTCTGTAATGTGCCGATTGCAGAAATTTGCAAGGCCGCCACTTGGAAGTCGGTTCATACCTTTGCTAAGCATTACTGTCTGGACACTGATGCCAAGGCGGATGCTCAAGTTGGACAGGCTTCGCTGCGGAATTTTTTCGCACAATAGTGGTGTTGGTTTCTTTTCTCCACCGCCGCTTTGGTGTGGGGATGGGCTTGCCATTCTATTCACTAGATTATGACTATACACAGAGATCCCCTACTACAGAAGGAGTAGTTTCTTTTCTCTAACTCCAGTTCTGTAGTAGGGGTATCTCTGTTATAGTCATAAGCGCCCGCCCTCCTCCCCGGTGGAGAGATATTCATGTAAGGAATGCTACAGGTCTGGCATGTTACGCCTTCAAAAAGAACTGAAAGTAAGAGGGACCTGCAGGGCATTCTGTGATACTGTGAAGTTTTGGAAAGTTCTCTTAAAGGCACAGTATCCAATTCTGAGCCACATAATGGCAGCCTATGGGGCTTGTCTGTCTATGTCTTCCTCTCTATCATCCGGAGGGGTTTGTGCTGAAGGCAAGGGAAATCTGGACAGGCTTTGCTGTTTTGTGGATTTTTGGTGGATTTTCTAGCTGAAGTACTGGACAGTGTAACCTGTTATAGGCTGCATTATATGTCTTTAAATTCTCTCTTAAGTGTCTGTGCAGTTCTGAATTTTTTCGACACTTTAAGAGATTATTTTTGATTGCTCCGGGGTCCACGCACATGGGCAGGACTATTCACTAGATTATGACTATAACAGAGATACCCCTACTACAGAACTGGAGTTACAGAAAAGAAACTACTCCTTTTTCCAGAATCGTTCAGCTGTGGGTCAACAATGTCCTCTGGTTGCCAACAGTACTATTCGAGCCATGCAATCAGTTTACCCGCCTTGTCACCAATCTCATATAATCTGCTCTGAGTCTCTTCGTTCTGCACCCTAGCCCTGAACTCATCTTGCCGTAGTTTCAGACTGTGAAGACCGTCAGGGGTTACCGCTTGAGATACCTCCCTTTCTAATTTTAGCACTTCCTCTTCCGCCTTTTCGAGGTCAGCCTGCCGTTCCTTCTTTTTCCCTGCGATCAGAGATACCGCCTCTCCCCGAATAACCATTTTATAGGCCTCCCAGAAGATTTGTGCCAAATCTACAGTGCCCTGGTTTTCTTGGAAGTACCTGTCTGTGGCTACAACTATGTTTTTCTTTGTGGTAGGGTCCCTCAAGTGCCATGGGTTGATAGGGGCTATCCTGCTTGCATTGACCTGGTCAAATTCCATCTGGAGCCAAACTGGAGAATGATCCAAGATGCCCCTACCTAAATGTCGCACCTCCCGAAGGGCGTGTGCCTGAGCGACCGGGACCAGAGCGTAGTCTATCCTGGACAGGCTGTGATGTGCACAGGATAAATGTGTGTATTGCATGCCGTCTGGGTTACGCGTCCGCCAGCTATCTATTAGCCCCATTGTATCCAGCCCAGCTATCGGGTCGCTACCCCAATACCTGACAATGTACATTAGTCCCAATCGCTGTGCAACTGTGCTCATTCCTGCTCCTGTGGTGCTTCCTCTCTGTCTCGGCCACGCTCCCTGGAGCCACCAGGGGGATGGCTGTCGATCCAGTCCGATGCCACCTCCGAATTATCAAAGAACCAAGCTCTCCCGTCAATCTCCACCCTCAGGCACGCCGGGAACATCATGGCATATTGGATCCCTTTGTCCCGAAGTTTCTTTTTGACCACTAGGACGTACCGGCGTTGTTTCTGCACCATTTGAGTGAAGTCAGTGAAGAACGAAATGGTGCCATTCTCGTACTGCAGAGGGGGTCCCAGGCGAGCTGCCTGCAGGATAAAGTCTCTGTCCCTGTAGTTTAGTACCCTGGCAATCATTGTGCGTGGCGGCGCACCAGGCTTAGGCCGCCCCCCCCCCGGGACACTGTGTGCCCGCTCCATGGTAAAGAAGTTACCCAGACCCTTGGGCTTGAGGTGGGCAAGGATAAGTTCCTCAACAAACAGGTCCGGGCTGGGCCCTCAGACTTCTCGGGCACCCTCAGTATGCGAGCGTTGTTGCGTCGGGCTCTCCCTTCATACTCATCTAGCTTACGTTCAGTCGCTTTGCGCTCCCACACTTCCTGTTGGAGCTCGGCCACGTCATCAGTCAAGCTAGCAGTCTTTATATGCAGCGATGTAACCCTCTTGTTTACTTCAGTGTGGTCTGCTCGGATAAGGTTAACTTCAATGGTGACGGTGTCTAGCTTATTGTCCAGCGATACAATTTTCGGACCCAGGGACGATTTGACCCCGTCTATTACAGCAATGACATCAAGGAGTGCCGGGTCAGGCGGTGGGCCCGAGGAGTGCCCCCCCCCCTCCGTGGGCAGAGGATGCCTCGGACCTGTAGGGGAACCTCTTGGCATCGTTTAGCGGTCCAATTTGTTTGACTGGACCTGTCTTGTCCCCTTGGATATCCAGGGCTGGTGCCTGTCTGCATCCTGTTGGGTGGCTATTTGGAATTCGTTTCCCGGGAACGCCGGTCCCGTAGCACGCCGGTCCCGTACCCCTCTTCAACTGCGTTACGGAGTGTTGCGGCCCGCTTCAAACACGATAGCTATCTGCGTCTCTTCTTTCCTCCCAGGGTCAATCTTCCAGGGTCCAGGCCGGAGGACACAACGCACCACCTCAGCACCGCAAGATCACGACTGCCACAGTGCCCAGCACTATCCGGTCCGCGAAGGAACTGGTGCCCCTGGGGGCCTAGATACCAGCACTTCTCGAGACAGGTGGCTGACTGGTGAGCAACTCTCTGGGGGGGAGGGGGTGCTCCTCTCCTGGGCCCCCCAACAACAGTGCCTGGGCCAGGCCTCTGCTTACTGTCTCCACGCTGCGCCCTCCCAGCTCACCAACTAGCTCCGCAGTCCCCCCCCTGGCCAAGGAGTAGCCTCGGGGGGCCATCAATCCCACACACTCGGGGACCCCAGGATCCACAGCGGGTCCAATCGGTGATTGCCTGGCAAGCTGTTTGGCCGCTGGGGCACCAGAACCAGCCCTCCAGGGATCGCGGTGTGTCCCCACCTCTATAGCATGTAGGCGAGAGGGTGGGGTGGAGCGTTCCACCGGCTGCCCCAGCACACCCCCGGGCACCCCTCAGGATCACCTCGCACTTTTCTCCCTCCAAACTGCTCCAGCACTAGCTCCGTTTCACGGGTCGTTGTCTGCCACTCCAGGGACTATGCGCGGAGGGGGGTGTCCACCAACACACCCCAACTCGTTCCCTCCGTCTTCAAGACTTCCCAGTAGTTTCTCTCGAGAAGTGGGGCGGGCCGGGGATTTCCGATCCGCGGCCTACTGTTGTTCCACTTCACTCCGGCCTCGACACCGACCCGAGTCCCCGGCTCCAGGCCCTGTACAGGCAGGAATTTCACGCTGTCGTGGCTCCGGCCCCCGATGTCGCCGGAGGGCCAGAGTTGCAGTTGGGAGCGTCGCTTCCTTTCTGCTATCGAGCGGTGCGCTTCAATTTCAGGATTTATTTCAGGATAGCAGGGCTGGGGGACAAGCACGGAGGAGCCGAGTTCCTACGCGCTCATCTTAGACCGGCACGTGGCTCCTCCCCAGCGTGCAGTTGCTTCTGAAGGGGGTTCAGAAAGGAAGAAGTTGTGAGGTGCTGGCTGTCACTCACCTCCTGCAAAAAGAACAATTGATGGACAGAATGCAGAACAATGTCATACATTCACCCCTGTACAGAGATCTGGGCATAAATACATCGTTTTTTTGGCTCACCATGCAATTCCAGTTTGGACTCAGCCATATGCAAATCATTCTTGACCCTGTGCCCACTGGGAACAGTCCAGCCCGAACTGCCAGGCCAGGTCCTCCCTGGACTGGAAGCAAGCATCCTAGGACCAGTTTCGGGCTTTCAGCCCTTATCAGCCAGGATAGCTTGACTCCAGTGGCATGGAGAGCTGGGGACTCACGTCTGAGCATACCCGTCCCACTCGGGGTGACAAATGCAAAAAGAACAATTGATGGACAGAATGCAGAACAATGTCATACATTCACCCCAGTACAGAGATCTGCACTAAGTCCATCTTTTTTTGCTCACCATGCCAGTCCAGTTTGGACCCAGCCATATGCAAATCAGTCTTGACCCTGTGCCCACTGGGAACAGTCCAGCCCGAACTGCCAGGCCAGGTACTCCCTGGACTGGAAACACGCATCCTAGGATCGGTTTCAGGCATACAGCCCTCATCAGCCAGGATAGACTCCAGTGGCATGGAGAGCACGGGACTCACATCTGAGCATACCCGTCCCACTCGAGGTGACAAATGCAAAAAGAACAATTGATGGACAGAATGCAGAACAATGTCATACATTCACCCCAGTACAGAGATCTGGGTCTAAATCCATTGTTTCTTTGCACACCATGCCATTCCAGTTTGGACCGAGCCATATGCAAATCAGTCTTGACCTTGTGCCCCTGAGAACAGTACAGCCCGAACTGCTAGGCTAGGTCCTCCCTGGACTGAAAACAAGCCTCCTAGGACTGGTTTCAGGCTATGCTCAGACTTGGGTCCCTTGAGGCACAGGGTCAGACTGATTTGTATATGGCCATGTCTGAACTGGGTGGCGGAATGAGCCAAAGAATGATGATGGATTAAACCCAGATCCGTTGACTGGGGTTGAGTGCTTGCAATGTTCCACACTTCGTCCATCATCCCCTTTGGTTTTGCATTGTTCGCCCTGAGTTGACAGGGTATGCTCAGACGTTGGTCCCTTGCTCACTTTGCCACTGGATTCAAGCTAGCCTGGCTGATGACGGCTGATTAGCCAGAAACCGGTCCCAGGATGCTTGTTTCCAGATCAGGGAAGACATGGCTTGGCAGTTCGGGCTGGACTGTTCCCATGAGGCAAAGGGTCAGACCGATTTGCATATGGCAATGTCTGAACAGGGTGGCGGAGTGAGCTAAAGAATGATGATGAATTAAACAAAGATCAGTTGACTGGGGGTGAGTGCTTGCACTGTTCAACACTCCGTCCATCATCCGCTTTGGTTTCACTTACCTCCTACCTGGCTCTCCAAATAAATGCCATAATGTAAATGTTACTGCTGTGTGACATCCTTTCAGTCCAGTAGCACCCAAACCAAGCAGCCAATATCACACTTAAACAAATAAAATCATTAGTGTGTTGATCTGTGAGGGCATTACTGTGGGAGACTAGCTTCAATGACTATTCATTTCCATTTCACAAAAAAATATAGGTACTTGATAAAGAGGACAGGTAAAGATTGATTCTGGTCTATTGTAGAGTAGACATTACATATGGGGCTAAGCTTATTGACTCAGCTTCATCATAGTCATTAGCTTTAAGGTTATGTTGTTTTTCCAGAGTCGTTCAGCTGTGGGTCAACATGTCCTCTGGTTGCCAACAGTACTTTTTTGATAGTTTTGAGCTCAACACTTTTCCTCTTAAGGTAATCTAATTGTGATATTGTTTTTGTTGTCAGGCGGTTTTTATTGCTCATTTATTAACCCCAATAGTATTACCAATGTTATGTGTCAGATACCTTTTACCAAAACCCATTATATTTATGGAAAAAACCCAGTGTGTTTATTGCATTAACATGCTTGAGGCTCCCATTATACTGGAGATTATTAAAGTAGTCCAATCACAGCAACGACTATAAATAGTAGCTCTTATAAGAGAAAGAAAAATTGAGACGCAAAGTAGTAGAGTGCTTTTGAGTGCCAGCCAAACTGTATGTCTTGCACTTTAATTGAACAGACTCATCAACAGCCCACAACCAATAGAGGAAGTAAACACCTTGGCTGCCCCTGCTCACACATGTTTTATTGGCTTAGCAGCAGCAAAGGGGTTATAAAAGATGGTTGGTTTAATTTTTTGAAATGTTGCTGTTGGCTTTGTACATATGAGAGGATTTTTACAGAAGTACAAATCTGCATGTCTTTTGCAAATCACAAAATAGCTATACACTAGAGGGGCATCTTTAATGGGAACATCCACTGTCCACGCATCAAACTACGCCCACTTAGGGGAGACTTATAGATTGAACATCCAAACACCTAAATCATAATTGACATTAAAAGGTGTAAGATATATTGAAAAAGCTATAAGCCTGATAATTTGGGTTCTAAGCCACAATTTTCCTTTTTTTTAAAATACAGAAACGTTTCCTGCAGAACTGGGTAAGTTTGATAAAGCATATAAAACATTATCATGTATTCTATTTTCTGTATCTAATTTCACATACCCTCTCTTCTTTTCTTACGTTTAGAAAGCAGATACATCAAACCTGGTGAATGTGAGTAATATCCATGTACTGGGAGATGTTGTAGCACTCGTGAAGTCAGGAACAGGGGCGGTGGGTGACATTTGAAAGTGGTGGGGCGCAAAGTGATTTGCATAGTGCACCGTAGCGAGCGAGCGTAGCGAGCGAGCCCGAACCCCATAAGGGGGGTTTGGGGGGATAATCCCCCCCTAGAAAATTTTGAAAAAAAGGAAGAAAAATTGTGCATTTTCAAGCAAATTTGAGAAAGCAGGCAGGTTAATAAAGCAATTGTGGAAGTGCAGTTATTACATTAATAAATGGCTTAACATAGGTAGCTGCTTATTCAGTATAACCACAGAGCTTCATACATTCTGTCCTATTACGCTCAGGTGCTGAATTCAGACTATAAGACTTTCATGAAAATCTCAGATCAACAATATTCACACCTAAGGTGGGAGCAAACGAGGCATTCCATACTTTTCTGGCAAAGAAACACATTTTAAATTACTGTAGGACTGGTATATACATCTGGCGAAACTCCACAAATAATACCCTAGTGCTAGTGCGCCTCGCTGCGCTGGCGAGATTGTGATAAGTTAACATAGGTGATCTACTTCATATGTCGTGGCCTTGTCCCAAAAATACGGGCCCCTCGTGCTTGCTTTCCTGCCCCCTGCTCCCTCGTTGTGCTTGCTTTCCTGCCCCCTGCTGTGGCTCTGTCTGGCTGTGTGTGTGGCTCCGTCTGGCTGTGTGGGTGGCTCTGTGTGTGTGTGTGTAGGTGGCTCTGTGTGTGTGTGTAGGTGGCTCTGTGTGTGTGTAGGTGGCTCTGTGTATGGGTGGGTGGCTGTATGTGGGTGGCCGCTATGTGCAGAAAAATACTTGCGAGTGCAAAATGAGGGTACAGTGTCTGCCCTTAAAGTCCAGTGAGCTCTGCACCGTCTTTCAATCAACACACCCTACCCAACAGCGGTCAATGAACCAATCCAGAGAAGAGTGGGAGCACGGAGGACCACACAAGACACGATGAAAGGCTGACCCAACAGCTGCCGATGGACCACACCAGAGAAGAGTGGGAGCACGGAGGACCACAAAAGACACGATCAAAGGCTGACCCAACAGCTGCTGATGGACCACAACAGAGAAAAGAGGGCGGTATAAGACTATCAAAAGCCAACCCAACAGTGAACGAGAAGAAACCCCAATAAAGCAATGTGATATGATTAAAAGCCAACTCAGTGACTGCTGATATACAGTGTGGCAGAAAGGAACAAAGATGGCTTTACAGAAGTGTGATAATGACATTCAACTCAATTTTAAAGGGAGTGCTGATAGAGAGAAGGTAGGGGTGAGAGTGAAATGATGTTAATGAAGACAGCTCAGCATCTATCAACATTGCTGGATAATAGAGAGAAGTCAGGGCGACAAAGAGCTGCACTATGTTTCAAACCAACCTTAACTAATACAAGACCGTGCCAGAGAGCAGAGAGTGGGTGACAAAGAGATAAGATAATATTAGTGGCAAAGGTTGTCCAAGGACAGGACCAATGAAGACAGATGACTGTGAAACAAGGAGGAAGATACGACAAACTACTGAAAACCAAACCTGCAGCTACTAATGTACAGGACAAGTCTTAAATAGAAAATGCAACAGAGATTTGGACAGTGCAGAAAAACACGAGATAAGATGGGCAGAAACAACAAAATAGAGCCCTGATAGTGTACGATGCCAACAGAACTACCGCTGGAGGATATTGCTGTAAATCAGGCCAGGAAGGAGCCTAGTGTCAATTTAGGTCGCAGCGCTGCAGTAAACAACATTTCTCGCTAAATAAATAAATAAATAAATAGGAACATTAGCACCAGTTGTGCGGCTGCCATTCAGTTGAGTCAGCAACACATGCGCCTTTAGATCTGCCTATGGCAACAGCGGCAGGCAGCCCTTTGTCTACGAAGATGACTGTTCTTCTGTTTACGTTGTTGACAGAGATGGGCTAGTTGTCCAACCGCTCCAGAAATTTGTCTCCAACCTTATGAATGTAAGTTTGACTCCTGCTGTGCCCGATGTAGCCTTTTGACCCCATTGAAGTGCGTCTGCAAGTGCCTAGAACACGTTCAAGGTGTGATGTGCGCAATAGTAATGGTCGATGTTAAAATAGCGTTATTGACATGCACCGACCCCCAATAGCTATAACAAATGTGAGCTCTGATTTTCTGAGCCTTCCCTCGCCTGCAGTAAGGGTTTCAAGGAAATAAGCAACCGATTATAGCCACAATTATGTGAAGAGAGAGAAGAGAGAAAAGATGAAGTGCGGAGAAAGACGTCTCTGCTGGCTGGCTTTGTGGTCCCGGCAGGAATTGGCCGGGCTCTCCGCTGCTATCCTGATGCATGTAATGATGTATAAATGACATCATAATGTGTGATGTAAAAGAATGTCAAAGATAAAGAATGTTGAAGGGACATTCATAGGATATATTAAGATAGAAATGGAAGCTGACTTACAAGCTCTAATAAAGAGATATTAATTAATTATATTTATTGAGTCTAATGGACTTCTTTACAATGGCGACGAAGGGAGAAAAACATTTATAAAGAAAGTGAGGATTTTTAGCAAAGGAACATTTTATGGAAATCTTAGAGGAATTTACAAGACTCGCAATTTACTGGATTTGCGTATTTGGCAATTGACTGCTTGGAGATATCCAATCAGCTGTGGACTGAACTGGCTAATAAGGAAAATCATTTCAAATTGCGCAAAATGTGTACAAGAGGAGAATTGATGGAAACTCCAAACATTCTTGATGGTAATTTCAAACTGTAAGTAAATTTAAAATTGACTATACAATATATATATATATATTTTTTCATTGTGCGCAGTTAAGTAATAAAGAAATTGACTGGAAGTAAGCCAAATGTGAAGAGATTTGAAAATAAATAATAGCGTGTGAACTGCTAATTTAAGATAAACGTAGTTTGAGGCAGCTTAACAGGAAATAAAGGCATGACAGTGCCGAGCCAAGTTTAAAAACAAAGAAATCCATTATAAACAAGAGTGCAAGTGAAAAGCCTGTTGTGAATCAAAATTCAAGAGAAAGAGTTTCAATGCGTGTGGTCAAGCGTGAAGGCAGTAATTGAAAATAGACATTGCCAGCGTTTATACCTCAGTGCTTATAACTAAATAAAAGACGGGCAGCCTTTGTAGCGCTAATGTCTGCAGGGAAATAAGTGGGCATAAACATAATACCATCCCTGCACATACCGCCTTCCGTGTCTTGCATGCACAGCAATAGCAATCTTTAGAAAATGGAACAAAACAAACCCTGTTCTGCCATGGGTTTTGCTTTGCTGCTTGTGTAACTTTCGCTGGAAGGGGGGCCCACTCGCACAAAAAGAGGAGAGATTAATTACAGCGAGGATTCATTATTTTGTACCCCTGCTACCTGGCTCACTCACACTGTGCCGGGGGAGGCGTCAGCCGCTCCTCCTGCAGGTAGGATGCTCGGCTCCAAACCCTTGTGCAATGCTGTGACTGGCGGCAGCCCAAGACTTCTCTTTCTGTGTGCCGGGAAGTGACAGGGCTGTTAAAGGGATGGTGTAATTCATTTGACTTGGCAGGCAGACAAACAAACTTCTCCATCCTTCCTTCTCTCTTTTCTTCCTTCCTCTCTCCCTCCCTGCCTTCCTTCCTTCCTTCCTCCCTCGCTCGCTTCCTCCCTTAATTCCTCCCTTACTCCCTCCCTCCTATTTCGGATTTCATGCAGAAATGCACATCCCCCTTCATTCTCCCCCTCACACGTGTCAAATATTCTACCTTTCAGGTTGCTAACATTATCTTGCTTGCTATTAAATGTACACGTTTCACTCATTTCTGCTTCTTTTAGTACTTTCTTCCTCGTTAAAACAGCTCCTCTTTCTCTCTGCATATCGCTTAATTCCCTGTGCTACCTCATTCTTCCTCTCTTAACTATCTTCTTGATCTCTTTCAGCTCTCTGTGTTTTCCCTAGTTTCCCCCTAACATCTTTGTTTGTTTTATCTTTTCTCTGCCTTTACCAGCCCTAATCTTGCAACCCTTTTCGAGACAGTTGGATGACCATTTGGCGCCTCATACCCCATTACCCGTTTTTCAATCATCGGCCCATCTCGCCTCATACCCCATTACCCGTTTTTCAATCATCGGCCCATCTGCTTTGCTTCCAGTCATCCCAGCCAAACTCTCTTGTCTAACAGTAAAACACATGCTTCTGCTAATTACCATGATTACGTTTTCACTGTCTCTCGTTAGAAGGTCGTCGCCATTGAGCCTCAAACCTCTGAATGCGCTATATATGCAAAAGGATCAGCAGTCTTTTAACTTTAATCGCATGAAAAAGAATTTCACCCGTCCTATATATGATTGATGCCTGTAAATCTCATTCAATGTAAATGTGAACTTAGACATGCACCTCTCTTTACAAGTGATGTGCACAAAGTAATAGGAACAAACGAAACCTTTTTTGCGATCCACGGTTTTTTGAATAATGTTCTGCACTCAAAGCAGTAGAACATTTTATTTTTATCCTCGCTCAAACTAACTAACTGAGATTGATAATGATACTCACTCACCAGTGAGAGCAGGCTGAACAAGAGTAGTCGGCACGAGTGACGACGAGGCAAAGGCAAGTCCACACACCACGGTGACGACGAGGAGGGCCCAGAACCGTCGGCAGCAGCGCCGTGCACCGCAAATGGCCAATCACTGCACAGACTACATGAAGTCAGACACAGTGATTGGCCATTGTGCAGTGCGGCTGAGTCACCCACGGGCGGCATCCAATAATGGATTGCCCTGCCCTGCTGCAAGGTGACCGGCCAATCCTGGCGGCTTGGGGGGCACACTAGCTGCTCGCCCTGTCGCCTTTGTGAACGCTGGGGCTCCTGCCTGGTTTAATCAGCACCCCCCTGTCACCAGCTATCATGGGGGCACTTTCATCGCGCATGCGCGGGCAAGTTTCAGCCCTACGCAAATATGCGCATAATCATTAAGTATGCCTGCATGCCCGGCTGTGTCTGACTGTGACGTAGACCTGACGTAGAGGTCTCGACTCGACTGTCCGCCCGGCCCAGCCCCCCCCTCGCATCCCGTTTCAGTCGGGTGCGCCCCGGATTCCAGGCGGATAATCACCGAATAAATTAATTTAAAAAATACAGTAGTACGTTTTCATAATCATTATTATACTTGCAGCCGCGGCGGGTCCCTGGGCTGGTGGGGCTACGCCCCTACGCCCCTATGGACGCACCGCTGCTGGTCAGGAATTACAGGGGTGTAGATGTATACACTTGGGATTTTAAACTAGTTATGTGCTGTTGTTGCCTAAATTCATTGGGCACTTATAACTATGTGCTCTAAGAATCTCTTGTATTTTGCAGGGAGTTAATTGTAGTTCCCTGGGAGTTAATAAAGTCACATGCTTGCTGGCAGAATTGTTTAGTTATTGGTCTAAGGTTTGATATCCCTTCAGTAGTATCTGAATTTGGATCTTTTAAATCTTACTTTTAATGTTACCTGTCAGGGACTTCATAAAATTACAAAAATGCAAAATAATTAAAACCCGGTATGATAAGTGGATAACCTTAATAATCAGACGTTAGATTAAAACTATTGCAGATTGATTTAAGAACGGAAAAAGGAATAGGGATGTGTTACAGGATCTCATATAGCCAGACAGAGCTGTCATGAAGATCACTTACCCAAGCTAGTATGATTGGCAGATCAGTCTGCATTCTCCAGTCCTGGGTTAATGTTTATTCTGGAGCTGATCAAGAATATATGTCTCATACATGAATATGGGTTTATGAATGTCAACAGCCAAACTGATGAGAGAGTGCTTTGTGTCTCTTGGTGGGTATAATCCTATAGCATTTGGTAACAGCACACCATGTCCTTCACATTCCATGGCGTGTTCAAGCTGAGAAAGCCTTCATGCAGCTGTTTTCTGCAGGGGCCATACGATGATGATGTTGCAGTGATTGGGTACAAGCTACATCCTGAGAAAAGTTACATGAGAATTTTCCAATGCTTTATTTAAAGAAAGGAAAACTGGAACATATCTAAAGGCTGTTTAATTACCGACAGCCTCATTTAAATGTCAGACAGAACTGCAAATAGCTTCATTGTTGGGAAAGCTTTCCACTTCAGCACATACTGGTGTCCATGGCATCTAAAAATCATCAGTTTTTTTTTAATTATCGTTTTATTATATAGCAAACAACATAAAAACATCAGATTTAAGGCAAAACTTCAAAGCTGCATCTGCTCTCCTTTTAATCCATGTGAACCATGATGGTCCTCAACAAATAATAAGATCTCTCATTTTTTAAGACATTAGTGTGTTTTTCCTGAAAAAAAGATCCTCTGTTTCGGATGACTGACCTGCTACTGCTTCCAGACTTGCCTGGCGTAGAGAAAAAAACTGACGACAACTGAAGAACACTTCAGTGTGGCAACTGATTCAGTGGAGGTGATGCTGCCACCAAGCCAACCGCACTGTGTGAGGTCTGCTGTATGCTAAATATCCCCAAACTTCCACCCGCTGGAAGCTTCCTGTTTTCCTGTTATGCATATAGAGAGGAAAAATGAATCTGTTACCCTGTCTGTATTTATTTTTAAACATAAAAAGATGGAACAGGTAATTTGATTTTAAAGTAGTAACTCCAGAACTTCTGTTTCCGCTACTGTGAGGGATTGAGTAATTGGCTAATTGGGTGAGGAGAATGAAACCCTATTTTAGCAACAACCACAATCCTTGTCAGGGTGAAATACAAAAAGTCACAAAATTAACTGGTGCTTAACCCTCTAGTAGCTTGGCACAAAACCAGCCAAGCTTAATTTACAGGCAATTTTGTAGCACTCAAACAGTAATAAAGTGAAAACATACCACAAGAAAAATCCCACACCAATTCTGAAAAATAGAGTAAAATTTAGTACATCATTTCACACTATAACTACACAAATCCAATCAATAGAACCGAAGATATGCTGTTTCAAATATTTAGGTAAGTAGCGTTTAAAAGCACAAAGCACCACTAGCGGTAATCTGGTAATGCAAGACCATGGAAAAGTCACAAGCTGAGGCCATCCACAATAGAGTGTGTGACAGATATTGGGTCCATGTTAGTTCCTCTGAAAAAGTTATCTCCTCAATGTTCGATGCGAAGGGTCCAGTCCACGGTTGCAGAGGCCACGAGGAGCAGGGAAAGCATCGCGAATGGATGTTACTGTAGCAAGCGCATCCTGTCAGGAGTCGAGGACGGGTGCTGTTTGGAGCTTTGAGTGGCGGTCACCTCGGACGTTCGGTGCTGTAATGCAAAGTGCTAATCTTGTGTTATCGGTCGGCGCTGGCGATCTCTGTAGTGTGAAGAGTCAAGTTCACAAGGCCTCAGGACCTGGAGGTACCTCTTGGTGATCGGTGTCTCGCACTTGCAGAGGTCAGCAGGTCCAGTACAGCAGGTCAGCTTTTCATTCGCAGGCATTTGCAGGGAGGCCTCTGAAGCTTGTTATGTCCCAGTAGCTCTAAACAGGAGGTCAGTCAGCTGACTCTTGAAGTCACATCAGGGAGCCTGAGATGAATGGAGCAGGTCCAGTCATTCAGAATTGTGACTTAAAATCCAACTGTACCATTAGAGAGGGTTTTAAATTACAATTCATTAGAAACCAAACTTGACTTTCCTACCTGTTCCCAATCAAAGGTTAGCACTTATTAAGTGTAATAATGTAACACATTTAAATGCTTTTCACTACCAGGACTTCTTAAATTTAAAAGAACATGTCCAACCTTTTAAATACAATGCACCATGCGCATGGACTGTTTAGAGCCTACCCTAGGATTGACTTTTAGGTAATAAAAAGGAAGACCTAGCAAAGGTTTATTGACCTGGTCGAAATGTTTCAACTGAGACATGTTTTAAAGGTCTACTTAAGTGGGTGGCACCAAGAATTAATTACATTGCTTTCCACCCATAGTACAAAATATGGCTGCCTTCCACACATACAAATATATAAATCACACTTTAGAGTTCAATAGCTACCCAAAAAAATGCTGTATGGTAAAAATATGTTATACCATTCCATATCGATAAAATACTTAAGAGAATAAAACCATGTTAAAAAGTCGTCGGGCTACAAGGTATTTAAGCTGGTGAGCTTGCATTAAGACTAAGCTGACTAGTTAGGCAACCTAGTGTTTTTCACAAATATGCCAGCTTAGTATTGAATACTGGCCAGTTGCTTTCGCTACATAGCCCATGAGATCACTTAGCAAAAAGAGTTTGCTGTGTTGTCAAGCTACTCTCTACATAAGACCTTAATTATCTGATTTGGCGTGGCCTGATCATAAACTTTGCAGAGCAGCATAAAATGTTCCAGGTCCTCTCTTTTGCCACAAAGACATTTGACCCACATCGCTGGGTTTCTCCTATTCATAGTCGCGCTCAATCACAAGCATCCCCCATTACATTGAGGGTGGCACAACAAGTGCTGAAAGCACACTAAGAACATTTAATGTACAGCCTTGGAGTACAGTGAGTACCCCTTTGCTAGGGACTTGTAAGTAAATTAAATGAGCCAATTGGGTGAAAGCCAGTGTTACCAACTTTAAAGGAGAGAGCACAAGCATTTATGCACTGGATAGCACTGGTAAAGTCCTAAAAGCCAACAAAAATGGGTTCAGAAAACATGAGGGGTGAAGGCAAAAGGTTTGGGGGGTGACCCTGCATGAAGGGCCCAGTCCAACAACTACCTTAATGTGTTTGTGGTATTTGGATAGGGTAAGCGCTCACAATGTGTGTTTAATAAAATTGTATATGGCATTATGTATGGCAATTTATTAAAACGCCAATACCTATCATTTTCCTTTTTTTGTACAAGTGTTGAAAAATTGTGGTAGAAACACCCTTTTTCAAAGGACAAATACATAAATGTTAGTACATCCAATAAGAAAAAAAACTCTTTATGGATAAATTACGGAAGAAAAGCGAAAACCTAAATATCTTAAAACAAGGAGCTTTGTATATGAATAGATCATTTAGCATATGTATATGCTAGAAATATTACCTCAATAAAGAACAAAAAATTTGACAATAATAAAAAACTAAAATTGAAAGTTTCAGAGCTACCACAACTTAGATAACCATTTCTAGATAAATACATAGCTGTATCTGCTTAGCTGAAGCGATACTCGCTTTTGGCTTAATTCTTATTTTCACTTGTCACTACTCAATGTTGTGAGGAACATTTGAAAATTCGTTGAGTATTCTGCGTCAGAGAAAAGGATAAAAAGAGCTTTAATTATAAAACAATAGAAGTGGCAATCTATCTGGAAATCGGGCAGTGAGCTGGCCAGGAGAAAGACTCAAGTGAGACAAGGGGCCTCCATTTTAGATATGTCGTATTACCTTGTAGTGATGATTCTGACCTGTTAATATGAGACCAATGTCTTTCAAGTAATCTGATTAGTAACCACAGGTATGCAATTAGTAGTCTATCTACTCTGAATCAACAAGGTATAATCGGATTAGTCAACCCCCAAGAAAAAATTGAGAAACCACCCCAGTGCGATTGCTCGTATGGTTATTTACAAATAAAAAGTGAGTGCATCTTGACAATCCCCCTCCCCCGGGTACATTGGCTGATGCTTGTATTAACTACTCCTCACCTTGTACTGTGAGAATTTGAAAATGCAGTAACTTCCGGGCTTCACCATTCCTTTGGAAATGATATGATACATCACTAATGCTCACTGTAAGCTAGTGCGTGAGGGATGGATAAGAGGGAGGAATGAGGGGTACATAGAATTATAGCTTGAGGAGTACCCGGTGGAGGGAAGGGTGAGATTATGTGGCGGTAGAAGGGTTGTTTCAATAAATTGGAAAACAAGTAAGAATGGACTGATATGATTTGAGATCTAATGTATAATTTTTTTTTTATACAGCCACTTTTCCTACAGCACGGGGTAAGTTTCATAAATACTAATGAATAGTTTTGTTTAATCTAATACCATTGTTAGATTTGACTTAACAATTACTCCATTTTCTTCTTACTTTCAGAATGGACGTACATTAGAACTTGGGCAAGTGAGTAAAAATCTTTCATGTTGACAGTCAGAAACTCTTAAATCTGGATGGAGGCTTCCAGAAGCTTGGAGTGAAAGGGAGGGCAATGACAATGCAGACAAGGCACATACGACTGTGGGAGAGTATATAAAACATCTGGGGTCAAAGTAAGTTTTGAAGAAGTATATAGACTGATTTGGAGCCACACTGTCACGTAAAAATAACCTAACTCATATAAAACGTATTATTCAATGTGCTATAGGGGCACAACGTGTTTGCACCTTAGAAAGGAGCCACCATATCATTGTAGTGACTGGCAACAGATGCAATCCATACTTCATACACAAACCAGTTCTAACAAGTATTGGCAAAGCCAATAGGTCTCGCCTATGCAAGAGCAATTGGCTTTGCTAATGCGTTTAAGCCATGTTGTACACTTGCATGGCTACTGTTCAGCATGGCTAAAGTTTGTGGCATAGAGTGGGGAGGCATAAAGTGTAGTGGCGTAGAGTGGCATAGAGTGTTTTGGCGTAGTGTAAGTTGCATATCATGAAGGGACGTAGAGGGGCATAGTGTTGTGACGTAGAGTGGAGTAGAGTGTTGTGGAGGGGCTCAGAGTGATGTGAGGTAGAGTGTCATAGAGTGGAGTAGGTGTGGCATGGAGTCGCATAGAGTGAAGTGCCGTGGAGGGGCAAAGAGTTTCGTGGAGTGGCACAGAATAGTGTAGAGTGTTTTGTCGTAGAGTAGAGGGACGTGAAGTAGAGCATCGTAGGGATGTATGACGTTACCACGCGTACTTTTACAACGCGTACCGTTACCACGCTACTTTTACCACGCAAGTCGTTACAACGACTTGCGTGGAGGGGCGCTGGATAGTAAATTATTTAATTTACTATTCCAACTCCAGTCCCCGTGGACTCTAGGGAAAGGAGTTGGATAGTAAATTAAAGTATTTACTATCCTGGAGCACCCCCCAGCGCATGTCGTTGTAACGACTTGCGTGGTAAAAGTAGCGTGGTAACGGTACCGCGTTGTAAAAAATGCGTGGTAACCGTTGTATACCGCATCGTAGAGTAGAATGATGTAGAGTGGAGGTTCATAGAGTGGCGTATCACAGTGTAGTGCTGTAGAGTGTAGTGTGGTAGAGTGTCAAGGAGTTGGGTGTTGTGGAGTGGAAAGGCATAGATTGGAGTAGAGTGGCATACAGTGGAGGGGTGTAGAGTGGTAGCACAGATTGAAGTAAAGTGTCAGAGAGTGGAGTAAAGTGTTGTATCGTGGAGTTGAGTAACGTGGCACCAAGTGTTGTAGATTGGAGTGGCATTGGGTGGAGTAAAGTGACCTAGAGTGTTGTGGAGAGACCGGAAGTGGCATAGAGTGGAGTGGAGTATTGTGTCATAAAGTAGAGGGGTTGTGAAGTGTGGTAGAGTGGAGGACCGTGGAGTGATGTAGCATAGAATGGAGTAAAGTGTGCGAGAGTGGAGTGGTGTAAAGTGGCGTAGCAAAGAAGGCTGTACAGTGTCATAGTGTGTTGTGGACTGGTGTAGAGTTGAAGTGGCATTTTGTGATAGCACACTGCCATTACATGCAGCACATTTTCAATTGAAATGGCTTTTACATTTGCACAGATATACAGTGTTACTGATAAAACTATACAACACAAAAACTGTAATGTGTGGAAATGGCATCAGCAAGTGTATTGAGTATTAAAATATGTTTCCTCAGCACTTCAAATTTTTTTTTTAAAAGTGCTTCTTTTGTGCTTTACTAATTATGATATATTCTGAAATATTTTTTAAAGTTTATTTACAGACATTGAAATTTTGTTGTGTGCTAGAAACAATAACATCCTACAGTCTTTTGTCTCACATGTGTACCCAGTAGTATTGTTACATAAAAATCCTCTCGCTTTGAAGTCCTAGAACGAAAAGTAAACACCGAGCTCCCTCGGAAGACAGACCCTGACATTTGACCTCAGCAAATATAACAGCATAAGAACTAAATTTAAAGACCTATTTAAAGAGAAAAAGCTTTTGGAAGGATACATTAAACAGATCTACTCCACAGGATGGACTACTCAATCTTGATAGCCTAAAACAAATAAAGTCAGCAAATAGAAAGCAACCAAATGGGAAACCACAAAGCCATTGGTAAGCAATGGGCAGAATGCATTGCCAGTGAAGCTTTTTGAACGTCCCCTAGATGTCTTCAGCAAACCAGACAGCTTCACTGTCGACTTCGACCTAATATGTAGTGGTGCCCCTGAAATCAGGCCTTATATTCTTCCTTCCTGACTAGTTCTTTCAGCTCTGGCCTTGGATGGGGGTCAGTGGCCTTGAAATCACTGTGGGTCATCTTTTACAGTTACATGTCTACATCTGGAAAGAGTTTTGAAACTCACCTCTCGCCTTTACCATTTAGCTTCCTGAACTGGAATCTTAAAAAAATACCAAGTGTTGTTACTGTAACTTTAGATAAATCAACATTTATATTCTCAATAGGTTCAGAGTAAAACTAATTTCATTTTCAGTCACATATTCTTTATTGTGGTAACATTTTGTGGCTATAGAAATTAAAATTATATTTAGCAGCTTGTCAGTCCTGATCCTGAGCAGCACAAACTCTTAACAATTTTGTTAAAACACTAGCTAAACAAATTTTTTACTTTCTCTCCGTCCTGCAGTGCATCAGGTTTTGGTCTCGGTACAACTCTGCCAATGCACTTCAATCCTGAAGCCATTTAGTCAATGGACAATACAGATAATTAATTATTATAGCCAACGTTGATCCCACTGCCTCACAGAGGGTCCTGACTTTATCTCAACAACATATTCACTTTCCTTTGAAGCACAGCAGCAAAAGCAAAAACAACAGAACATTGAGATACAAATAAATCTATTTTAAACGCTGGGACAGTTGCCACAAGTGAGCTCTAGAATGTATGTTTTAGAATGAGATTCAATACCAACCCTGAGCCAACTCCCTCTCATTCCACCTCTCTTCATTCCTCTTTGGTCTGCTCTGTGTGTCAGGAGGATGTTTGAGCTGCCCTATGTGTGAGGAGGAAGTTTGAGCTGCCCTGAGTGTGGAGGATGTTTGAGCTGACCTTTGTGTGAGGAGGATGTTTGACTTGGCCTGTGTGGGAGGAGAATGTTTGAGGTACCCTGAATGTGAGAAGGCTGTCTAATCTGCCCTGTGAATGAGGAGGATGTTTGATGTGCCCTTGGTGTGAGAAGAATGTTTTTTTCTTTTTTTTATCGAGTGGATTACCAACAGAAAGAAAAACGACAACAAAAAGAAAGAGACTACACAATTGCCTAATACATCTTATATACATTAAAACAGTTGATTCCTGAATACATCCATAAAGTGCTAGTGCGATGAAGATAAAGTGCTAAGAGTGGGATCAAGGAATATCAACAACATATAAGAAATTACAGCATATATCCACTAGGACAATTAATTCATGAATGCATTGGTAGAGTGCTAGTACGGAGGGAATAAGGTGCTAACAGTAGAAGATCGATGATAGAGTGCAAATATCACTAAAATATACGAAAGAGAGATAACCATTATTAAATATGTCGATAGCAGCATCTTGTTTTACATCCAATTAAAACCAAAATGATAAAGTGCAGTCTAGTAAACAAATGTTAGATGCCCTCTTGGTCAAATACCGTCTATATAATGGGTTAGCTCTATGGCCCTTTGGGGGTGTGAGTGTTGAGTTCCATTTTAAAATGCATTGTTGGAAAACCCTGACCAGGTCACTAGAAATTTTACGAAGAGACTCTATATGTTTGGTGTATGCGTCCTCCCAAATGTATGTCTTGGCCATCTACTCTTGCCAGTGCTGGGTCGAAGGCGACTTATCAGACTTCCAATTCTGTAGAGTTAGGGACCTAGCCAATGCTCTGGCTATAGAGCAAAAATATTGCTGATATTTTGACAACTGCTGGACCTCTATTGAACACCCAAAAAGAGGAAGACACTACTAGCTTCCATTTCCAGAGACCACACAGAAATTTCACCTCTAGCCGCAAGTGTACTGCAACAACGAGGTCTCATATGGCTCATAAACAGCTGTAGGATTGCAATCTAAACCCGGTAGGAAGGCTGTGTTCTCAAAGAAACACTTTACAATTTCCATGCGCTCTCATGTGACACAATAAACTCAACAGAGCCCAATCTTCTCCCCTAGAACTGTGATGTTCTCTTTTAGGAATTGAAACGGGTAGCAAATGACAAGCATTTCATTACGTTACCACCCCCTTTTGTACCGCTTTTGGCCGCCATAATGTGGCAGGCTACGCTCAGACGTGAGTCCCTTGCTCTCTTTGCCACTGGATTCAAGCAAGCCCCCTTACCACCCCCTTTTATAAGCATTTCATTAGCGCAGCCTTTGTTTGGTGCTTAGATGAAAATAACCTTGTTGTCAAGTAATTATCCTCTTTTCAGGAATCACAGATCACCCATGCCATTTTAGAATTACTCACAACCAGAGATGCCCTTCATGACCAGAGATGCCTTTCAGATGTGCTCTTAATCACCTCTTTGCTGACCTGTAGATGAGTGTTTTTATCCCTACCATTTCATTACAGAGACCTTCAATGACCTTCACCAACCATCCTTCAGAGTCGCAGCGGCTAAACTGTGGAACAGTCTGCCCTTTGACATCCGACAAATATCACAACTCCTCCCCTTTCGGAAACGTATCAAGACCTGGCTATTTCCCTAACTCTAGAAACAGAATGGAGGCAGCACCAAGTATGAAGTAGACCAGGACCACGTAGTATCAAAAATATATTTTCTTTTATTTTTTCATTTATAAGACAGCCAACGCGTTTCGCTCCCCAACCATGGGAGCTTCGTCAGGGCAAGGATGTTATTAGATCTTGAAGCAACGGAATGACGTCAGTAAATACGTTTGACCAAAACAGTACAGAAGCCGATATCAAAATTCTGATATCCGGATAATATTATAAACACGTCAAGGGCTTATGGGTAAAGTGTACGATTATCCAAGAAGGTAATATTCCAAAAAATAATGTAAAATTTTTGACGTCCAAAGACAGGCACGTGCGCAGACCTTAATAAGCTGCTACCACAGATGCTCCACGCGTCCTGTTACTGCAGTGTCCCCATGACGGATTCGATCGAAGGAAACAATTCTATTAAATCCCTCATTCCAAAGGTTCAGAACTACAGGGACTGTGGATCATTTCTGAGAGTTGTTAGCGAGTCTGGATACTTTTTGAATGTTACTCACAAAGTATTATTAATTATTTAATGATTGCAGCGCACAGGTTCACACGCAATTTGGCTATCTTGAGGAGGTTGTGAGAGCCTAGAACATCTGATATACCATACTGCAGCTTGCACAGCTTGATATAATAGTGCAGGTGAGATCTCACCTTTTTTTTTTTTTTTTACTAATGTGGCAGCAACCTTCACCATTGCTGCTGACAACTTGATGGACTGATAACTACTCCTGGGCTTAATCTCTACTCTAGTATTCTGATTCTGAGTGAAACATTTTTGTAGCCACATGATTTGCATCTTAACGTCAAATGTCCAGGAGCAGGAATGGGTTAACTTTCTCACAGAGAAAATTAAACCGAAACAGTCTAAAGACGTAGGCGACTGTCAATCACCACCAACGGGCATGGTTCAGTCACCAGTGTATGAATTAGTCATATTAAAAAATCATTCCCATTATGCAACAGGATATAATAAACATAATAAATAAAGGCAAAAGCGACAGACCTCCCTGCCCGAATGGTATCCCGCAAGCCACATTAAAAAATGATTTGGAATACTGGAGTACACATCTAGAGAAGCTTTACGCTGATGTTGAGATCAATAATCAGGTTCTAGACTGTTGGCAGGGATCAATCATAACCCCAATTTACAAAGTAGGAGATAGAACTATCCCTTCAAATTACAGGCAAATGCCTTACAGGATGTTGAAGCTAAATAGTTTGCCTCACTAATCCTTGATGATCTGGTCAACTGGGGGCATATGTATCATCCGTTTTTTTTGTCGCAAACGCTGTGATTCGCAAAATAGCAGCGTTTGCGACCAAAAAAACGGGATTTGGAATGTATCATGCAAAATGCCTTGCAACATTAAGGAATCGCAAATTTTGCAATTCCTTAATATTGTGTAAGCATTTAAGAAATCTCAAATTGCGATTTCTTAATTGAAATGTATTAAGCATTTCAGTTTTGCGGTTTTTGACTAAGAAATCGCAAATTACCACCAACTTGTAGTTGGTGATAATTTGCGAATTCTTTTAAAAATGCACTTTTTAAAAATTCTAAAGGTGCCATGTGACGCTCATGTATGTGCGCCATATTCGCACACATGTCAAATTTAGGGGTGCAGCAGGGTGTCCTTAAGACACCCTTGCACCCTTGAAATTATTCTCAATTTGCGATTAGCAAATTGCGAATGGCAAATTGAGAATAATTTCACATTCATCCCTATGGGCCTCCTGGCCCAAAGAAATGAATGGGAAATTATTCCTTAATTGCGATTAGCAATTTGCTAATCGCAATTAAGGAATTTTAAGAAATCGCTAAATAATAGCGAATTTCTACATACATCCCAATTTGCAATTCCCAAATAGCGATTCCTTAAAAATCGCTATTTGGGAATCGCAAATGATGGGGATGATATATCTGCCCCCTGGTCAGGGGAATGCAATTTGATCACAAAAAATCAAACAGGATTCAAAAAGGGGATTGGAACTATCGCTAACATTCTGTCAATTTCTCTAATAGTAGAAAAATGTAAGAACAAGAATCAGGATCTGCACTTGTGTTTCATAGACCTAAAAGCTGCATTTGACAGCATACACTGTAAACTACTGTGGGCAAAATTAAAAGCCTGGGACATACCAGAGAAAATCTTAAGGGGTCTACTGTTGTTTTATACAGATACTTGGGTTCGAGTGAAGCTTGGAGATGGTCCTAGAATCTCTAGAAAAGTGTATACTACCATGGGCATGAAACAGGGGTGCGTGCTGGCCCCGCACCTCTTTAACTTATTCATTTCAGACCTATCTTGAAAGTTCAATGGAATTAATTCACACTCACGAATTGAGGTAAGCTACAACTAATTGCACCTTGCCTACGCAGATGACATTGTTCTCTTGAGTCTAACCAAGGTTGGTTTGACAAGGCTAATTATGGAATTCTCTGAATTTCTGTCCACAAATAAGCTGGAACTTAATAAATCCAAAACAATCAATCAATCAATCAGTGACACTTATAAAGCGCGCTACATACCCGTGGGGTCTCAAGGCGCTGGGGGGGGGGGGGCCGCTACTGCTCGAACAGCCAGGTCTTCAGCTTCTTCCTGAAGGAGAGGTGGTCTTGGGTCAGGCGCAGGTCGGTCGGGAGGGAGTTCCAGGTCTTGGCGGCCAGGTGGGAGAAGGACCTTCCTCCTGTAGTCGCTCTTCGGATGCGGGGGACGGCGGCGAGGGCGTGGTTGGCTGATCGGAGGTGGCGTTTGGGAGCGTAGAAGTTGACTCGGCTGTTGAGGTAGCTCGGGCCTTGGTCGTGTAGGGCTTTGTGTGCGTGGGTGAGGAGGCGGAAGGTGATTCTTTTGTTGACGGGGAGCCAGTGAAGGTCTCGCAGATGTCCGGAGATGTGGCTGGTTCGTGGGATGTCGAGGATGAGTCTGGCTGAGGCGTTCTGGATCCGCTGGAGTCTCTTCTGGAGCTTGGCGGTGGTCCCGGCGTAGAGGGCGTTGCCGTAGTCCAGTCGGCTGGTGACGAGGGCCTGGGTGACGGTCTTCCTGGTCTCGGTGGGGATCCACCAGAAGATCTTCAATGCTTATTACAAACCGACTTGCCCCACAACATAACATCTGGCTAGAAGGCCAATGACTGGAGAATGTATCCAGCTACAAGTACTTGGGATATTATATAGATGACATGTTATCCCTTCGTGATCAGAAAAACTACATGACACAGCAAGCGGGCCCTAACATTCGCATTCAGGGCATTGGCAAAGAAATTGGGACGGGCCATCATTAAGGCCACTCCTGTTGACCATATCCGCCAAAGTACTGCCAACCTTATCTTATGCTAGCACCGCTATGCATGGGAAGGACTCTGGGATTCTTAATAATTTAATAACAAGTATTTATGAAAAGGTTCTTCAGCTCCCCATGATCGCCTCACACGCGCAAATGTGCCTAGAAGTTGGGCTAATGAATGAAACACTGGGTAGACTTTATACATACATAAAGGTGTGGTACCTGATAAAACAAAACACAGAGGAAAATAACCTCAATGAATCATTATGGTTGGAACTAGAAAAGGAAAAGAAATCGCCGGACCCAATTTTTGGACTACGCGCTTCAGGCAACTTGTACTATTGATCTCTGGAATAAAAAAAGCATTGGAATAGCCAATAGGTCTTGCCTTTGGGACCTTATACGTTTTTAGCTATGTAGCACATTATGTTTCCATTTATTTCTCATCCTTACCTGTATTGATGTATTTCAAAGACCCATTAATCGCGAAAAGTTACTTCACTATGTCCATCCAGGGCTTACAATTCTCGAGACAAAATTGGTGCATTCAAACCCCACTGCACACCATAGCCTTCTGTAAGAAGGGCTGCGTTTCCATCCCACCCTTACTGTTGTCTCCTCATCTGGGCCTTGGTTCTGTGCAGAGTAATGCAGACACAGAACGCCATGCCAGGATGCTACACAACAACGGAGACATGAAAGGCCATTCGTGAAGAGGCATTTGTGAATACACTCGACCTGCACCAAAACGTGTATCAACTTCCAAGCCCGACGCATGTTATCTGTGTTTTGCGTTTGCCATCTTTCTTCCCACATTACAGGCACCCTCTCCTGCGCTTGTGTTTTCTGAGGGCCTAGAAATTCACATCCAACCCTTCTCAAGCAGCCTCCCGATACAACAACAGCCTACATTTTTGTGGAATTGAACAAACAAGTCCACCGACTGGGATAGAGTAAGTATAGCTTTGTATGCAATGAAATCTGAAAGGTACCAACACAGACACAGCAACACCATTACCTAATCAGAGCAGATGGCTCGTAAACGCCCCCTCTGAGTAGTATCGAAAGCATCGTGCACACAGGTATGTGTGCAAAAAAAACAACCCTGCTCCGCCGAGGCATTTACACAAGATCCAGGGCCCACACATACTGTGTGCCCTCGGTCGAGGACTGTGCTGCCGGGCTTCCTTTGCCTCCTCACTCCTGCAGCATGCCATGATGGATTCCAGAGTAATTTTTCCTCCCGGCAGCCCACCCATCAACCACCACCACCTCCCCTACCACCACAACCCAAAAAAAAACCTGTGAGAAGCCCCTGCATTGTTAACGCTGCCTGGTGTCCCGGTGTCCTGTAAATCGGTTCTGCTGCTGCTGCCTCTCTCTGTCAGTCGCCTGGTCCAACTCCACCTGCGCCTCCTCCTCTCTAAATCATGCAGCAAACAACATGGAAACATCCACTGGAGCACAGCAGAGAGACAAGCAAGGCTCCCCTCCCACCCGCTTTTTTTCTTTCTATTTTTTTTTCGCTACACCCCAACCTCTGATCAGGAGTCACCAATATGAGCTTCCTTTCATAAAACTAGATTAACAAGCCACTGCAAGAGGGGGAGCAGCCTCTGCTTGCGCGAGAAAATAAATAATAAATAAGTAAATTAACAAGCGAGCCCGAAGCGGACAGCGCTGAAAATTATTAACAAACACGGCGGAAGCGGACCCCACTGAAAAAGAAAATGAAAGAGTGCTTAACAGGCTTATAAAAGAGACTGTGTTACTTTACCAGTAAAACATCCAGTCTGGGTGGGCGGAACAAAAAGGAGACAGGGCGGTAACAAGACGCGACTAAAAAGCCTTACTCGCAATAAAAAGCCAGAGTTTGCCATAAACAAAGACTCAACAATGACGCAAGCCAATAAAATACGAGGCGGAGACTACACTCCACTTCTGAATGTTATTGATTACAAGAGGGCTCGCAGAGCGAGCAGCGCATGCGTGCTGCAACGTCAGGCAAGACCTACACATGCGTTTTCCAACATTCAGGCTGGCACTAACTAAAGCCGCAAAATTCCATTCGCTGCTAGTTGACAAAAGCATCTTTTCCCAAAGATCTCACTCGTGGACAGTGATCAATAACTACCAAATCCTTAAACAAGCAGCCTACCTAGATTCTACTTTCTTTATTCATATAAAAAGACAACTAACGCCATTGCGGTTTGGGAGTTCCCTACTCTGGCGGATGCGCCGCACTGGAAACACTTGCAGGAAAAAGAATGTTGACTTTGCAGCAGTAAAAAGGAAGATTTTATTGATCTTGTATGTCACTGTAAGAAACTGCAACCAGCGTGAATAAGTAGAGCATTCTTGGATAGAGGAATTAACTCATGTAGAACTACTATCCTAGAGGACTGGACCCAACCGTTCCCCAAATGAAGTGTAAATGTATAACGTTTTTACGCACTCAGGAACAAGCACTGAAAGCAGAAGCACTTTAAAGAGCTAACTTTAACAGGCAGCTATTAACATTTGCCATGGTACTGAGGAGGAGACGATACAGGAAGTCATCTTCAATTCTCTGATTTAACAAAGTAGACCTCCCTTTAGTGGTACTGTCAATACAATTTGTTAGTATGTAACAAAGAGTCTTACAGATGTAACTCAAGGCCAGAAAGGAAGTAAAAAATAACCTGACGCTGATATTGTTTACTTCAATTTTATTCATTTTATTGGTTTCACCATATGTCAGCAAGTAAAACAAGGAAGTAAGAGCAATATTGATGCACGTTACACACTGATTTTATGTTGCTGTTTGCACGCTTTATGATGGTTTTTATATTGTAAAAATGTTACTTGTTTTAAATTTTTGAGTGAAGGAAATGTTGTATGTAAAATTGTTATGGATTTAACTAACTAAACAATAAACTAATAATACTAATATTAGACCCCTCATTCCAAAGGTTCACAACTACAGGGACTGTGGATCATTGCTGAGGGTTGTTAGCGAGTCTGGATACTTTTTGAATGTTACTCACAAAGTATTAATAATTATTTAATGATTGCAGTGCCGAAGTTGCACACTCAGTTTTGATATCTTGAAGAGGTTGTGAGAGCCATCTGATATACCATACTGCAGTTTGCACAGCTTAATATAATAGTGCAGGTGAGATCTCACTTTTTTTTCTTTCTATGTTTTTTACTGATGTGGCTGCCACCTTCACCATTGCTGCTGACAACTTGATGAACTGATAACTACTCCTGGGCTTAATCTCTACTTTAGTATTCTGATTCGGAGTGATACATTTTTGTAGCCACAAGATTTGCATTGTCACTTTGTTGTTCACAAGTCGTTACTGGACATGTCTCTGGCTACATTGGTCTGACTTGTTGGCAGAGCTCATCCGATCCAATGGAGTTGCCAGGCAAATGAGGAAGGGTGAAATACATTAATACATCAAAATATAGAATGCTACAAGACAATTAATAACAGTAAGGGTGTCCAGCTAATTTATGGGAGTTGACAAAACAACAATTAAATCTTAGAACCTATTCAAACGCAAGGGAGCATGTGCCACAGGATGCAATAACCCTGTCCCCCCTCCTGAGGTAAATGGAAAGTTACACTTGTACATGGTATTATAATGTAGGTCACCACAGGTGTCACTGCAGTGCTGCCTCTGGGCTGATCGTAATAGCGTTGAGACCCCTGATCGAGGGGGCGGAGTACAGGAGCATTCACCTTATGGGAGCAGCGTGGGGGGGGGGGGGGTAGACCCTGTCGGAGGGTGAACTGCTTGCCCACACTGCATAGAAGAGCATAATGCAATTGGTCACTGCAAGGGCCAGTGGGTTGGAGGATTGAATTACTGGAAGGCCTGAGTTTGTACTGTTTGGCGGAGTGCTATTTCTGCACTGCTTTGGGGCATGACTTGCCTGGGTTACTAGGGTGCTTCCCGACAGGCGCAGCTTATTTCCCATGGTATGTACATCATATGCACTCCAGGAGTGAGTAAGTTCCTCGGTCGGGGGGGCTTCGGCACAACTTTTTCAGGGCTCTGCTGAAATTCTGGCTTAGTTGGGCAAATGCTTGAATTCTTGAAACGTTCTATGTCCAGATGCGCGAGGCGCGTCATTATTTTGTTCATGATGCAGATAGGACAAAGGAAGGGGGCGTGGTAGACTTCTAACTCTGTTCAGGCTTGATGTTAATAGATATCAGGAGGGTCTATGGCATCGATTATAACTGTGTCTCCTAGAGTTTTCTCATATAAACATAAGAATTGTTGAATTCACGTGTCATGCAATTTAGACTTTTCAGCTTATCCTTTGAAATACTTGGTAAACAATGTAAGACGTTCGAGAAAGTTCCTATCATCCATCTGCACGGAAGTGGCATCACTGGTTTCCTGCCAAAATCGTCTTTAAAAGAAGAAGCATTGAAGGAGGATTTTATTCATCAGGATTCATCTCTCCCGGAAGTTACATGATTGGTTTCCCGCCAACACTACCTTTCAAAGTAGAGGCTAAGCAAAGTGACTTAATTTTCCATCATCCATTTGCACAGAAAGGGACCTCACTGTTTTCCCGCCATGTTTAAAAGATGCCAAACACAATGATTGCATTTTTCATCATCCATCTCCAGCAAAATCACTGCATTTTCTATCATCCATCTGCACAGGATGACTCATCACTTCCTGCGTTCCTGCCTTCCTGCAGCGCTTGTCTGGCGAAGCTCTTCATTTTTAATTACCCGTTTTACTCTAGCTTATTTTTTTTAGGTTGGACACTTAATCCCTGTTTTTAATTCTGTGGCCTCGCACACTCGCACTGCTGTCACCCTTACTCGCATATAAATGATTTAAACTCACTGCATTTTGTGGGTCCCTGCCCCTGACTCGTTTCGGCCATATTGAGTAGGGTCATCTTGTGTGCTGTAGTCCTTCCTCTATCTCTTTAGGCGGACTTAAAAGGTAGCCATGCTGATGCGCAGCGGCCACGCGCAGCGGGGACGCCAGACTGACGCCGGAGTTACGCCAGAGTTCAGCCCGTCTGCGCCCGTCCGTGCTGAGGACGGGCTGCGGGCTGGGCTGGACTCTGTTCCATCTCTTCTCCATTCGTCTGCTTCAAGATATTCTAGATCGGATTTATTGGCATTTAGACCGGCCTTATTGCCATGCTTTCATCGCTATGCACCTGAGGGGATTCTGCACGCCTACAAGTGTAGGGCTTGTTCGGCCTCTCTTGATTTCTCTCGCACTGGCACTGTAATTCCTTATGCCTCGCCAATACATTCCGATGTACTCGTGAGATCGGGCCTCTTGGTCAATGCTCGTTCGCTCATCAAACACAACATCGCTTTTCACGATTTTGTTGATGAGCGACAGCCAGACTGGGTCTTCATTACAGAGACTTGGGCCTCAGACACCTCAGGACATGACCTGATCTTGGCCATTCCTGATGGATATTCTCTTTACAGGCAGGATAGACCTCTACGTAGAGGAGGAGGTATCGCCATTCTTAGTAAAACCTCCTTTCCCTGTGTGATAAAATCTCTCTCTATACCCTCAGATGGGTTCGAAGCCCTATATTTTTGTATTACCCTTTCTCCTTCGGTCTCTTTTTCGGGGATCTTGCTATACAGGCCCCCTGGTCTCAGAGCCAGTTTCCCTGTAAAACTGCTGACACTATTGGAACCCTATTTTGGAAAATCCGCCTTCACCATCTTGGGTGATTTTAATTTTCATCTGGATGAGGCTAACTCAAAGGACACTATATCTCTCGTCGATTCGTTAGGTGCTTGTGACCTTGCCCAACTGGTTAATAGTCCCACACACAAGGCTGGGCACACACTTGATGGGGTGTTCTCCAACGATTCCAGGCTCTCCACTGGCCCCCCGCTTCCTTTGGTGTGGACTGACCATTTTGGCGTCCCACTGGAACTCTCTATTCCCGCTACTTGCCCTATCAACATGGAAACCTCTCCATTCATTCCCAGGCGAAACTTTAGGAAAATCTCGGATGAGGCCCTTGCTCCCTTTGTCCCTCCTTCCGAATTACTATCTCTCAAAGACGCAGCTGCTGCAGCTCAAGAACTGACAGACTCTATTGCTAATGCAGTGGAACAACTTGCCCCATCATCTTTGCGCTATGTTGCTAGCCGAAAACCTACAGCACCGTGGTTTTCTGACCAGCTGCGACTCTTGAGGCGGGGCTGTAGGAGTAGTGAGAGAACCTGGAGGAAATCTTGGGACCCTAAAGATCGTGAGGCCCACAAGTCTGCACTGCGGGAATACAAACAGAGAGTGGTGACAGAGAAACAGGAATACTTCTCCAATCTCACAAGCTCCCTCTCTTCTTCTAGGGAGCTCTTTAAAATCGCAGACACCCTTTGCTCCCTGCAACTACCTGATCCCGTAGTCAGTTCGCAAGAACTCTGTAATAACATCTCCGACTTCTTCCACAATAAAATTCTCGATATCCATACCTCTTTGGAAGCTCAGTGCCAAGCGTTGGATCAAACTGTTCCATCTGTTATTTCCAGCCTGGACTGCCTAGCTACAGATTACTCCTGTTCCCTTGCTCAATTTCCCTCTCTATCTTTAGAGGGACTTAATCTGTTGCTAGACAAGACTAAATCTGCCTCCCCCCAGGATCCTATACCTTTGAAAAAACTTAAAGAATGTAGAAACTGCCTTCTTCCTCCCATGCTTGAGGTAATGAATATGGCTATTATCCAGGGTTCCTTTCCATCGGTATGGAAGAAGGCTATTGTGAAGCCTCTCCTTAAGAAGCCGTCCCTCGATCCGGCCCTTTTGAAAAACTTCCGGCCGATCTCCCTCCTGCCTGCCCCCGCCAAGATGTTTGAGGCACATCTTAATTTGCATTTGTCTTCTTTCCTTGAGTCATCCGGATACCTTGACAACACGCAACATGGTTTTAGAAAACACCATAGTACTGAGTCCGCCCTCACCTGTGTAGTCGACAACATCCGACGCAAAGTGGACTCTGGCCTTACCACGGTTTTGGTCTTGTTGGATCTCACGGCCGCGTTTGACACCCTATCCCCGGCCATTCTTACATCTCGGCTTAGGGAAGCTGGTGTCACGGGGTCGGCCCTGAGTTTCTCAACTCCTTCCTGCTGGAAAGAGAACAGAGAGTGATGCTTGGGAACCACCTCTCCCCTGCTAAGTCTCTGCAAAGTGGGGTGCCACAAGGGTCGGCGTTAAGTCCGACCCTATTCAACATCTATGTGGCTCCCCTGGCAAGACTAGTAAGTTCGCAGGGGATGGAGGTGGTGTCCTACGCAGACGACACCCAGATAATGGTGTCACTGGCTCACTCCTCCGTCAGGCTGCCAGCTTCAGGGTATGCATGCAGTATGTGGCAGACTGGATGACTTTAAATTCCCTGAGGCTGAACGGCGAAAAGACGGAGGTGTTGATTTTTGGGAAGGACCAAGATGCTTGGTCTGATGAGTGGTGGCCATCTTCGCTTGGCATCTGCCCCACCCCCTCCCAATCTGCCAGGAATCTGGGTGTAATATTTGACATCTCGCTCTCAATGACCCTTCAAGCCAATAGAACCGTGGCTACTTGCTGGGGTGTGATCAGCATACTCAATAAAATCCGAGGGTATCTCTCCCCCCAAGCTCGTAAACAGGTCGCAGTTGCCTTGGTAGGATCAAGGTTAGATTATTGCAACTCTCTTTATGCGGAAGCTAATAAAAGTCTTGTTCACCGACTGCAGATGGTGCAGAATGCGGCAGCTCGGTTTGCTCTGGCTCTCCCTAAATCCTCCTCCGCCACTGCAGCCAGGAAAGAACTCCATTGGCTCCCTGTCCACTACAGAATTTCGTTTAAAATTCTATGCCTGGCTTACAGAGCTTTGGTAGAAGGCCCCTCGAGCGCCATTGGTTCCCTTCTCACATGTTACGTCCCTACACGAGATCTTCGCTCTTCGGGACTTTGCCAACTGGTTGTTCCTCGGGCTAAATTAGCCAGATGGGGAGACAGAGCTTTCTCTGTGATTGCTCCGAAGCTTTGGAACTCTATCCCTATCCAAATAAAAACCCTTCCCTCAATTGAAACTTTTAAAAAGGCTCTTAAAACCTGCCTCTTCAAGAGAGCTTACCAATGAGAGAAGGTTGTAGAAGGGGGGACACTGCTGCTATATTTTATTTAGGCGCCTTGACGCCCATTGGGCTAAGTTTGCGCGCGATAAGAACCGGTTCATTCATTCATTCATTCACATCATTCAACTTTTCATGGAGTCCTGTCGCCTGGACGTCCCAAGAAAAAGGGCGAAACAGAAAAGAACATTGCCTGTTTAGGCTTGTTAAGGCCAGTAAAGGCCTTGTGCTTGTACCAGAACCCCTGTTCTGCTGAAATCTACGAGGTAAAATATAATCATGTGCCTAATCTAGTTCCCTATAGTGCCATTCTCAACTGTCACATTCAGATCTAGATGACCCAAACACTCGCATAGCATTCCCATCACAAATAGATCCAACCTCATGCACACCCCATTAGCTACCTCACTAAGGGCCATATGTATCAAGCAAATTTGCATTTGCGAATGCGAATTAGCTAAATGGAATGTATAAAGAAAAATTTGGTGCAAAATAAGGAATCGCAAAATTTGCTATTCCTTATTTTGCAATTGCATTTAAGGAATCGCACATTTTGCGATTCCTTAAATGCAATGTATAAAGCCAAAAAAAATTCCAAAATGCCCTTAAGGAATCGCAAATTACCACCAACTTCTATTTGGTGGTAAGTTGCGATTTCCTTTAAAAATGCACATTTCAGCATTTTTCAAAGTGCCATGAGACGCACATACATGCCCTTAGGGCATGTATGCGCACCACATGTGCACCCATACTTATTTCAGGGGTGCAACAGGGTGTCCTTTGAACACCCCTGCACCCTTGAAATTATTCTCAATTTGCGATTAGCAAATTGCGAATCGCAAATTGAGAATAAATTCCCATTCCTTCCTATGGGCCAGGAGGCCCATAGAAATGAAGGGGAAAGTATTCCTTAATTGCGAATTTGCGAATTTGCAATTAAGGAATATCAAGAAATCGCTAAAAAAATTGCGATTTTCTTGATACATACCAAATAGCGATTCTGAAATAGCGATTTCTTAAAAATCGCTATTACAGAATCGCTAATTGGTTTCTTGATACATATGGCCCTTACTCAAACTACAGAAGACCTATTCCAACTCATGCACATTAACTCCCTTTCTGCAGTCCTCCTCACACCAGACATTGCAGACCTCATCACCTATCACAAGCTTAACACCTTTGGAGATGTTTTTGTGCGTTTTTATTTTTTTGTGCATATTGAACAAGGTTCAGAGTATAGTTTTACGCTTGAATTTGCATGTATATACTAACAATAGGTTATTACCTTTGAAACAAATTAGATTGTTAAAGCGCATTTTCTTTGCTTATGCGAACTAGGCCTCAAATGGACTCTGATACCATCTTATTGAAAATGGATGTCACATTTACTGTTTATTGTTCACCGCTGTATACACTTAAGCAAAGTCACGTTTGTTTATTCTTTATTGATGGTGTTCTCATTGGAAGTCTCTAACATGGTGTCAGAACCTCTTTCATATGGCCATGCGGCATGCAGAGGTTACAGGGCCTGATCGTTTGGGGTTGAGGCTTTTTTTTTACTCCTGATGTCCCAAGGCCTGACCTGATTAGGATCCTAAGCAACTGAGCCCTTTCTACACTTGACTCTGTGGTACATATGGTAGAGTAATCTGAGGCTCCCACATGGGTGGGGAGTGTGAATACAGGTCAGTGAATACAACTCCTAACTCGGAGCACACAGCAGTGTAAAAACAAATCCATTTCCAGCCAAATACTTATTCTCATAATAAAAAGTATTTTATTTCTAACTCTGTAGTCAAAGCAGTGCTAGATAGATAGATATATTTGTATGTATATACATGCAAAAAAAGAAGCAGAGAATTTTGCGTACTTCTCAAGTTTAGGTGGAAAGCAGCTCCAATATAGAGCACTCTCAACCTCTAATTTATGCATCACTCTATGCCTGAAAGGGTTTTGTTTTAACTTATACTGGGTGCTCCCTTGTGTCTGGATCCTACGCTTAAAGACTTTGATTGAAAAACAGGCATTTGAGGTGAGCAGATAGAGTGTCGCTGGGGTTGAGAGTGCTTATATTGGAGCTGCTTTCCACCTAAACTTGAGTTCTCTGCTTCTTTTCTTGCATTAATTTATGTCACTCTATGCCTGAAAGCGATTTGCTCTGATATATATATATATATATATATATCACTAAAAAACATAGGTTTCAGGCACGTTATAGTTAGTAATTAGCATTTAAAAAACCTTGGAAATTCACTGAAAAAAACATAGGTTTTAGGGAAAGTTATAGTTAGTTGAACATTTCACTCGTACAAAACCAGAGAAATTCCCCCATTATAGTTAGTTCAGCTAACTATAACTTGCGCCCCCGCAAGTTATACACTAGGGAACACTATGCGTTGGGGTACCCCTGTGATTAGCATGACCTCTTCTGTGAGGCCCTAGTAAAATAGGGCGACGGGATTAAAACTACATCTAAGTCAGAGGTGCAGAAATATGCTACTTTAACTAGTAGTCGCGTTTGCAGAGTGGTGGAGAAAGAGTGCTGGGCCTCTGACCAGCGCTCAGGAATTCCGCTGTGTAGGACTTACAGGAGGTACCAGGAGGGATTCTTGGCCCCCAAACTCCCTCAGGACTAAATTGGACTTCATCCCCCATCCCGTAATATGCCACGAGGCACGTTTGCAGAGTGGTAGAAAAAGGGGGCCATGGCCTCCGAAGGCGTCTTAGCAATCTTACTGGAGATAACTGGAGATAACAAGAGGGGTAGTTGGCCCACAAGGACATCCTTGGGGGCCAACTTCCCAAACTATTACCTCCAGTCAGTCCCACACAACAGCACTGGTAAGTACTCGTACCAGGCCGTGCCCACTTTGCCCACCACTTTACAAACGCGCTCCCTGGCAGGCTCTTGGATGGGGATTGAAGTCCCCTTCACTGCTGGGGGTCCTTTAGGGGCCAACTAGCCTACCTTTTACCTCCAGTAAGCCCCACGCAGTGGGATTGGTGAGAGGTAGACAAAGGCCATTCCCCCTTTCTCCAATACTCTGCAAACGCGCCCCTTGCGCATTGTAAGTTGGGGGATTAAGTCCCCTTGAATCCTGAGGGTCCCTGGGGTCCAACTAGCCCACCAGGTACCTCCTGTAAGCACCACAGAGCTGCGTTGCAGAGAGGTGTAAAAAGAGGCGTGGCATGGCCCATCTCTGCAACGCAGCGCAGTGGCGCTTATTGTAGGTACCTAGGTGTTGAACTTACAATCAAAGGCACCACGCCCATCAAATTTCACACCATCTATCATCCTCCCGGTGAACGTGCCATCTTCACTGAAGAGCTAACTGACATAATATCTCATTTCTTAACAGACACAGAAGACATGTTCCTGGGTGACTTCAATATTCACTGGAACAACCCAGAAGACAACACTACACAGGTCCTCTCCACCCTGCTTGAAATAAACAACCTCAAACAACTGTGCAATGGACCAACTCACATCAATGGAGCTACACTGGATACGATCATCACCAAAAATGAGCTGGTCTCTCTGAGATCGATTTCTCCCATTGACTGGTCCGATCACCACCTCATATTGTTAAATATTGTCTCACATGTCAGAAACCATTCTATACATCCTGTCAAACCTAAGCCCTGGACAAGGAACATCAAAGGAATCCCCATAACCAACCTAGAATCCAGGATTCAGGCCCAGCTACTACCCCAACCCTCCAATACGACGACAGATGACCTCACAGCCCACTTTAATTCCACAATGACAGAGGTGTTAGATCAAGTAGCTCCATTCAAACTAAAAAAATTGAGATCAACCAAATCTATGTCCTGGTTCAATGGTGATCTTAATAACGAAAGGCGACAACTCAGACAATCGGAAAGGACTTGAAGACTAAACCCTTCGACTCTCCACCTAGCACAACTTAGGTCTTCCCGGCTGGCATATAAGAAACACAACTTTAGAGAAAAAGCCTCGTTCTTTCGCACCCAACTAGACCAGGCAAAGAATAGACCTAGAGAACTCTTCAAAATTGTAAAAAGTCAAACTAACGTCACACCGCCACAAGAAATAATTGCCACCCAGGATCGATGCGAAGAAATCGCAAAAAGTGAGCAATCCTTCATCCAAACCCCAAAGCCTCCCTCCCCCGCAAGCTACCCCCTTTTAACCACTCCTGACCAAACAGACCAAAATCTTACCACAGACAACTGAAGAATGGCGCTAATTGGTCAAACTTCAAACTCATGTCAGAAAGTGAAGTCTTCAATATAATTGCCAGCTTAAAGCCATCTTCCCACACTTTGGACCCCCTCCCATCCTCAATAGTAAAAAATCTCAACCACATTATTACCCCTTTTTGGACAAAAATCATTAACTCATCTCTCGCATCAGGTTGTGTCCCAGACTCCCTTCATCTAGGGCAAATCATCCTGTAACGACCGGATTCTCAGAACGAACAGGCTACTAACCGTAGCTAACCCAATCGTCACGTAACCACACTCTTCTCAGGCCACTATTTACAAGATATCTGGAGGACTCACCTGAGAAGATGAAAAGAGGCTATTTACAAGCCTATACAAGTAAAAATACTACTAACATCTAAAAGATCTCATATCTTATCCTATACTTACCTCACCTTGTCTGATTTAACGTCTTCCGATGATACCTATCTGATTTAACGTCTTCCGACGATACCTATCTGATTTAACGTCTTCCGCCAATGTATTTAACGTCTTCCGACGGTACCTATCTGATTTAATGTCTTCCGACGATGTATTTAATGTCTTCCGACGATATCCCTAACTCTTAGGACCAATATTATCTACACTTCCCGCTGGTATACCTGTTGTCTCCCGGCGGGGTGTTCTATGGTGTACCGACGATATTTACTATTCCTAATTTAGATGTACACATAAGAGTTGTCTTATTATTTCATTTGGGAGTTATTTCCTGTCAAATCCACCCTGTCCTCCATTTCTCAGTTACCTGTAAGAAGGGAATTACCCATCCTTCTATACGACAGCACCTGGTTGAAAAGAAAGGTTAATCCTGCTATGAAAACAACACTCAAATATATTGGGCATTACATCTTTATTCTACAATTAAACATAATAGCGTTAGCAACAAAGACATGATTGAAATTAGTCACCAGCTACAACCTAAAAAGGGAGTAAAATGAATGATTATATGTACTCAACTCAACACTAATTCAGAATGCCTCACCTTAAACGTGCGTCTTTCCATCTCAGCAGCGGAGCTGATCCCTCTCTCTCTCTTCAGTTTTCACTCGCTCGGGACTTTGCTCTCCCACTATGGCTCACGAATACACGTCTGCACCGCTACGCCTCGTCTACGCTGCCATGGTTCCAAAACTCGAACCCTCTTCTGGACTCAGTCACTCCTGCATGTTGGTATCACGGGACTCTCGATCTCTTCCCTTCTTCGCTATGAGCTATCAACTGTCTGCTCCACACGTTGCTCTCTCCGTCTCCCTACCTGCTCCTTGATAATATAGATCTCCCTTTCTCTATGGAAAATTCCAGTATTAGGCTGACTCCCACCGAATTCCTGTACCGGTCTCTGGCTGCCTACGCACTCCGCAGTGGCCACCTGCGTGTTGCGTCTAGAGCCGAAGAGCCAAACATATTCCTTCGATAAGGACCAGTCTTGACCGGTTCCTCACTAGCGGAAAACAGGCTAAATTCTAAACATTACCTTTGCTCTGCAAGCACCTCGGACAGACGAGGCAGCTATCAAAGATGGCTTCTCTCTAGTTTTCGGGCCTGTAGGCCCAACTAACGGAAAAAGGCACTAAACCCTGTCAAGGCGCATAGTTAAGCCCTACAAATGAACGAAAATGTTACTAAGACTGAAATGGTAGTAGATTATAGTCACTACTAGTCTAAGAATAGGCTAGAAATTACCCTGTCGTAACACACCCTCATACTCAAGAAACCAGGGGCCGACCCCAACGAGCTCAACAACCTCAGACCTATCTCCAACCTACCTAGCTAAAACATTAGAGGAATGCGTTCTCCAACAACTCAACAAACATATGGACGACTTCAACCTGCTGGACACCTTTCAATCGGGTTTCAGGAAAGGTTGTAACACTGAAACAGCAATGCTCAATATCTCAGATGATATCCACAGAGCCTTAGATGAATGTGAGGCCTTTCTCCTCATCCTTATTGACTTATCAGCTGCATTCGACACAGTAAACCATACAGCTTTACTTGCAACTCTGAAAAGACGCTCTAGCATTAATGACACAGTACTTAAATGGTTCACTTCCTTCCTTCAGCACCGTTCGCAATAAATCAAAATCAACTCCTGCCTCTCTGCACCATCACGTGTCAGACTTGGAGTCCCGCAAGGATCGATTCTCTCACCATCCCTCTTCAATCTCTTCATGGAACCCCTTGCAATTATTCTGAAGCAAGCAGGGGTTCAATACCACCTCTGTGCCGATGACACTCAAATATACCACAAAATCAAATCGCCTAAGGATATAAAACGGGGAACGACCTTTACAACGCTACTTTTACGACGAAGTACCATTACAACGCAACTTTTACCCCGCAGGTGCCATTACAACACATTCCATTAGAACGCATGGCATTACAACATAGGTGCTTTTACAACGCATGCCATTACAACGTAAGTATAGTTAAGGTAAGTATTTAATTTTAGTTTGTAATTATTTTAGTTTAATAAATTAATGTATTTAAAATAATTATTACAATTTTAATACTTTTTATTTTTTTTTCTAAATATAAATTAATTTTTTTTAATTAATGTTTGCTTTCTTAATTGAATGTATTTTAGAATAGTAATTTAAACCCCTACACTATCCAACACTTACCCTACTATTACACCCCCCCGGAGTTAGAATAGTAATTTTTACCACTACACTATCCAACACTTACCCTACTATTACACCCCCCTGGAGTTAGAATAGTAATTTTTACCCCTACACTATCCAGCACTTACCCTACTATTACACCCCCCGGAGTTAGAATAGTAATTTTAACCCTTACACTATCCAGGACTTACCCTACTATTACACCCCCCCCCCGGAGTTAGAATAGTAATTGTAACCCTTATACTATCCAGCACTTACCCTACTATTACACCCCCCTGGAGTTAAAATTATTAATTATATAATATATTTACAAATTAAAAATTAATTACAATTATTTATTGAATCATTTTTGTAATTTAATTAAAATTAAATTAATATGAAAAAAAAATACTTACCTATACTTACGTTGTAATGGTATGCGTTGTAATGGCACCTGCGGGGTAAAAGTTACGTTGTAATGGCATGCGTTGTAAATGCATGCGTTGTAACATCATACATCCATATCCATTACCTCAATACCACGCTTACCAAGATCCAATCCTGGTTTAACGCAAACCATTTAAATCTGAACCCGTACAAAACAGAATTAATACGGTTCTCTCCGAAAAGTAACCACCGACCTATCCAAGGCTGGCTCAAGAATCTTAATGCTCTAAACTGCTCCTTTGTCCTATCAGATTCAGTAAAATCTCTAGGCATTACCGTGGATAAGAACCTGTCATCAAGAGCTCTGCAAAAGGTACTCTTTACTCTCTAAAACACCTCAAGAAAATTAAACCTTTCATTCCATAGGATGATCTTAAGACAATTGTACAATCCCTAGTCCTTTCTAAACTAGACTACGGGAACGCCATCCTAACAGGTGCACCAAAACCTCACCTTGCCCCACTAAGGTCAGTCCTTAATATGGCAGCTCGACTCATAACTGGTGGAAAAAGATTTGATCACATCACACCTACCCTCAAATCTCTCAACTGGCTCCCCATGGGAGGCCGATGTATTTACAAACTGGCCTGCAGCACTCACAAGACCCTTCACATCCAATCCCCCAATTACCTGAACAAACTGCTTAAAGCAGGAAAATCAAGAACTCTGAGAAGCACCAACTCACTTCTTCTCATCCCCCCGAAACTGAAAAGAAAAGAGACCCAGTATCGATCCTTCTCTGATAATGTTCCCAGGATATGGAACACACTCTCTACTCACCTCAGATGCAACCCCTCCTTCCCTGGCTTCAAAAAGGACCTGAAACTACTGCTCCTCAACCAATACTTCCCTGACGAAGTCAACCATACCAGGCATCAATAGACTAATGATCTCCCCTCTCACTCTGACTTTTTCTAGGAAGGGGGTCATCTGACTGTTTCAACCACCTGCGTTCTTCACTCCCCCAATGTATATTTAAGTGTGATGTCTTTGCTCATATATTGTATGATTCCTCATGGTCTACGATGTAGTGCAACTTATTCTTTTCCTGTGTATGTAAAGCGCTCTGATACCCCTGGGTCTAGCTAGCGCTATATAATACTTTATAAATAAAATAAATAATTCCCCACCTTAAAACGCGCCACAGGGCGTGTTTGAACACATGTCACCTCAGGCCCCGGCTTTTCCCTTCGCCACTGGGCAAACACGCCTGTGGCGTTTTTTATGTTGGGTAATTAAGTCCCCTTAAATCCTGAGGGTCCCAGGGGGCCAACTAGCCCACCAGGTACCTCCAGTATGTGCCAAGGAGCTGCGTTGCAGAGAGGTATTCAGAGGCCATGCCCCTTTTTACACCTCTCTGCAACGCAGCCCTGTGGAGCTTACTGGAGGTGCCTGATGGGCTAATTGGCCCCCAGGGACCCTCAGAATTGAAGGGGACTTAATCCCCCAATTTGCAATGTGCCAGGGGGTGCATTTGCACACTTGGTATGTATGGCCCGCCCCTTCCGTGCACCACTGTGCAAATGTACCCCCTGGCGCGTTGTAAATTGGGTGTTCATTACCCTTGAGTCCTGAGGGTCAATGGGGAACAACTAGCCCACCAGATACCTCCAGTATGCGCCAGGGAGCTGCGTTGCAGAGAAGTGTTCAGAGGCCATGCCCCTTTTTACACCTCTCTGCAACGCAGCTCTCTGGCGCACACTAGAGGTACCTGGTGGGCTAGTTGGACCCCAGGGACCCTCAGGATTCAAGGGGAGTTATTCCCCCAACTTACAACGCACCAGAGGGCCTGTTTGCACAGTGGTAAAGGGAGGGGGTGGGACCTGATGTGACAAGTGTGAGAACATGCCCTGTGGCGCATTTTAAGTTGGGGGATTAAGTCCCCTTGAATTATGAGGGTCCCTGGGGGATAACTAGCCCACCAGGTACCTCCTGTAAGCACCACAAAGCTGCGTTACAGAGAGGTGTAAGAAGTGGCGTGGCCTCGGACCACCTCTTTGCAACGCAGCTCTGTGGCGCTTACTGGAGGTACCTGGTGGCCTAGTTGGCCCCCAGCGACCCTCTGGAGTGAAGGGGAATTAATTCCCCAACTTAAAATGCGCCACAGGGCCTGGTTGCACACATGTCACATCAGGCCCTGCCTTCACCACTGTGCAAACGCGCCCGTGGCGCGTTTTAAATTGGGGGATTAAGTCCCCTTCAATCCTGAGGAGCCCCGGGGTGCAACTAGCCCACCAGGTACCTCCAGTAAGCGCCACAGAGCTGCATTGCAGAGAGGTGTAAAAAGGGGCGTGGCCTCAGACCACCTCTCTGCAAAGCAGCCCTGTGGCGCTAACTCGAGGTACCTGGTGGGCTAGTTTGCCCCCAGGGACCCTCAGGATTGTAGGGGAATACATTTCCCAACTTAAAATGCGTTGGCGTGTTTGCATAGTGTTGCTTGGAGGGTGCGGGGCCTCCAGCATGATGTGGGCACCCCGGGACACTGCTGGAGCTGGACCTAGGGGGTGACAGTCCCCAGGGTCATCATGGGCTCCAGGAGGGGGGCAGCGTGCCCCTCCTCCCTTCAATTGCAAAGCCCCGAGTGGTGGTCCGCGGGGGTCTGTAACGGACCTCCAAATTAGCATTTTTGTGCACCCGGGGAGGTGGCGGACCCCAGGGCATGTGGGGGGGCTTGAGCCCCCTACACAGGTATATTTTTTATTAAAAAAACAAGCCCTGGGGGTGGCGGTCCCCGGGGCTGTGGGGGGCCGTGTGCCCCGTCAAATAATTTATGAAAGCCTCTGGGGTGGCGGTCCCCGGGACAGTGTGGAGGGGTTTGGGCCCCCCACATTTTTTTTCACTGCCCCCGGGACCTGGCCCACCCGAGGGCTTCAATACAACGAAGCGCGGGAGCCCACGCTTTTTTAAAATTTATTTTCTCAGCCGGATTTGCGCACCCAGCGAAAATTCGGCCGATTTTCTTTTAAAAACATGCTTTTTTGTACCCATGGGGTCCTTGTGGGGCCCCTGAGCAGGCCTAGGGGGTCAGGGTGTTTCTACCCTGCCCCCTTATCTTGTTTTTTTGTAAGATGGCTGCCAACACTTCCTGGTTTGGAGTGTTGACAGCCAATTAGAATAAAGCTCGAGGTTGGGAGGGTGCGCGGATCCACCGCGCCTCTATGTATCGAAACCTTTATTTTCTGACTTTCTCAGCAACCACTGAACGGATTTACACCATTTAAAAAAATGGTCTCTTTCTGAACCAAGGGCTACCTTGTTGCCAAATTTGGTGTAATTCCATCCAGCAGCTCAAACTGTAACTGTGTCTAAAGTTTCTACGGGAATTGACATGGAGAAAACACTGTTTTGGACCCCCCTTTTTTCACGTTATTTGGAAAACAAAAAACGCATTTCCTATGGAAACTCGGTACTAACTATAACTACCTACTGGCAACCGCCAGTAGGTAATATATATATATATATATATATATATATATATATATATATATATATATATATATATATATATATATATATATATATATATATATATATTCACTGAAAAAACCATAGGTTTCACACCAGTTATAGTTAGCTGGACATTTTACTCATACAAAACCATTGAAATTCCAACGTTATAGTTAGTTGGACTCACTATAACTCGCGCACCCGCAATCCACTGCTGATGATGTCACATATTACATTCATGACATGGTCAGTGACATCACTGATGACATCACTGATGACATCTCAATTGACATCACTGATGCCATCACTGATGACATCCCAAATGACATCACTGATGACATCATCCAGTGAATGTGTGTTTCTGTAAAGTTAAAATATGTTTTACATATTGAAGAATGAGTGTATGTATGAGTGTCTGGATGAAGGATTTAGTAGGTGCGTGACTGACTGTATGAGTGAGTGATTAAATGTGTCTTACTGAATGCATGGGTTAGTGACTAAACTGCCTGAATGTGTGCATCATTATGTCTGTTGTGTAAGCTGCTGCATGTGTTGATTAGTAGCTATATGAGTGGCTATATGGGTTATTGATTGGTTGCCCAAGTATTTGTATGTGAGGGTGAGTGTGTGTGGGGGTGGCTGGGAGGTGTGTGTCTCTCTGCATAGATGTGTGAGCAGTTGATTCACTTGGTGTATGGGTTCAACAGTGCATGTGGAAACAGCTGTATGGGCGGTTGACTGTGTGCATGGGTGTGTTGGTGAGTGAATGGATATCTCAGTGCTACATGTCCAAGTAAGTTCATATGTAAAACACAGTGCATGTGAGAGTTGGCATATATCAATGACTATACATGAGAGCCTGTGATTGCGTAAGTGACTGTATGGATCAATGTGTACTTGTATCAGTGATTGTAAAAGAGAGTAAGTATGTGTTAGTATATGTTTGAATAAGTAAGGTTATGTGTATATAACTGTATAGATGAGGAAATGGGAGTGTGATTGATTCTTTGAATGACTGACTAGGTTTGTGAGTAACTCCATGGATGATTGGCACTGTGTGAGTGTCTATATAGGTGTATGAGTGCATATGATAGTGTTGTATTGATGAGTGACTGTATGTATGAGTGATTGTATGGGTGAATGAGTGGATGTGTGTGTAGTCTTAGAAATCAGTGAGTGCGTATGTAGTAACTGGTATTGGTGTGTCAATGGTTTCTGGAATGGTAATCTGTATTTAACACTGGATGTATCAAAAGGTTAGATTAGAGTGTGAGGAGGTGCATCGTATTATCACATGAATGATGTCATCAGTGATGTCATTTGAGATGTTATCAGTGATGTCATTTGAGATGTCATCAGTGATGTCACTGACCATGTCATGAATGATGTAACATGTGACATCATCAGCAGTGGATTGCGGGCGCGCAAGTTATAGTGAGTCCAACTAACTATAACATGGGAATTTCAATGGTTTTGTATGAGTAAAATGTCCAGCTAGCTATAACTGGTGTGAAACCTATGGTTTTTTTCAGTGAATTTCAAAGGTTTTTTAAATGCTAATTCCTAACTATATCGAGTGTTAAACCTATGGTTTTTTCAGTGAATTTCAAAGGTTTTTTAAAAGCTAATTGATTACTATAACGAGTTTGTAACCTACGATTTTTAAAGTGAATTATTAAGTTTTTTAATAGCTGTTTTTTATAACTATTAATTATAATATTTGTTATAAAATTGTTATTTTTTATTTTTTTCTAACATAAATTTTTCAATGTATTTTTCCTGTTTTTTTTTTTTTACCATTTTACCTCGGAGCGCTCAGGGTGCGTGCACCCGTAAACGCACCCGTGCACGTAGCGAGAGCGCTATATCGGCGTGCGAAAAAAAATATAAGTATGTATTTAAAGTAAATAATAATGCAAGACATTAAGTGCCAGACTTATAAAAGTAGTATTTTTGATTTTAAATAACCGTATTTTAACTTAAAACGCATTTCCTAAAATCTAACAAAACGTCATTCAGGTGCGCCGCGTAAGCGCCCCCGGAAGCGCTCCGGTGCGCGTAGCGTAAGCGCGTCAAGTCATGTGACCTTAAAATAACACTTTTCATTGGTTGTTAAGTTTTCTTTACAACTAATGATAACCCCACCCATTTCCTTCACTACCTCTTTTACTTTGGAGAGAGCAAGACCTATTCCCTTCTTCTTTGCAAAGAATGGCTGCAAGACCACCAAGCAGCAGTGATGACTCTGATGAGTTTCTCCAGGAGGACCCTCCTCAGCCAAAAGTGAAGGAGCACTTCATTTGGAAATGTTTTACAATTCCAGAAGGGGAGAAAAAGGTAAATGCTCCTAAGGTGGAGTGCAAAATTTGCCACACTGTTCTTTCTCGTGGTGACCGCACCAAAAAATATAGTTTGGGGAACTCTGCTATGATAAGGCAGGTGCAAAGAAGGCACCCCCAGAATTATGCCCGGGAGAGTGTCAGGGACTTGGCACGGAATGCACCTAGAGCTGGCGCCTCAACTTCCACCGGAGGAGCAACATCATCGGGGAGAGGAAGAGCAGTGGAGCTGATACCCAACATTCAGCCTGTTTTCACTGATATTACCATTAGGTGTAAGCAGTGTGACGAACTGCTTTGTTATGGGGAGCAGAGTATCCTACTAATTGTTCACAAAAGAGAAGAACACCGCTGCCCTCCCCAAGCCCTAATTTTTCCCCTTTTTTTTGCTCCTGTTGAGCAGTTTGGCATTCCCTATTTTTGTTTTTGTTCTGAAAAAAAAACCAATTTTTTTTTTAAATGTTTGGAAAAAGTAAAAAAAAAACAACTAAAAAAGAAGAAAAAAACAGTTCTTTTTAGAACTACCTCCAATTCTCCAAAAAGAGCTATATTCTTTACAAATTCAAAAGGAGTGAGTGAAGTGGAGTGCAGTGAGAGAGGAAAAGAAAATGAGTGAGGGAGCAAAGAAAGGGACGAGAGGGGAAGGGAAGTGAAGTAGGGGGACTGAAAGAAGGTGAGTGAGGGAGGTGAGTGAGTGAGGGGAAGGGGAGTGAACATGGGGAATGGAGATAAGTGAGGAAAGCGGAGTAAGGGAACGGGGGAGGAAGGGTAAGAGAAGAGCAGTGAGGTTGAGGAAAGAGTGGTGACAGAGTGGATAAAGGCAAGTGAGCGTGAGACAAGGGGAGTGAGGGAGTGAGGAGACAGAGGAAGTGAAGGAAAGAGTGAGAGAAGAGGACTAAGTGAGGGAGTTATAGGGAGTAAGGTTGACGGAAGAGGAGTGAGAGAGTGAGGGGATGGAGGTAGTGAAGCTAAGAGAGAGGGAGTGAGGGAAGGAGAATGAGGATATGACGGGACAGAGGTAGTGAGGGAAAGAGTGAGTGAAGTGGAGTAAGGTGAGTAAGGTAAGGGGAATGAGTGAGTGAGCGAAGGAAGGGAAGAGGGGAAGAGGAGTGAAGCATAGGTACTGAGAGAAGGTGAGTGGGGAATGAAAGTAAAGGGAAAAGGAGAGAAAGATATGGAATGAGGGGTAGTTAGGGAACCAGACTAACAGAACAGGAGTGAAAGAACGGCAGGGAGCAGGAGTAAAGAGGGTGGATAAAAGTGAGTGAGGGTAAGACAAAGGGAGTGAGGAAGTGAGGGAATAGAGGTTCTGAAAGAAAGAGTGACAGAAAGGGACTGAGTGAGGGAGCAAAGAAAGATAAGTGAGGGAGTGTGTCTGAGTTATGGGGAGTGATCGTAACAGAAGAGGAGTGACAGATTAAGAGGACAGACAGAATTGGGGTAAGAGAGAGAGAGTGAGGGAAGGGGAATGAGTAAGTAAGAGGACAGAGGGAGTGAGAGAAGGAGTTAGTGAAGTGGAGTAAGGACAGTAAGGGAAGGTGAAAGAGTGAAGGAGCGAAGGAAGGGAAGAGAGAGGAAGGGAAGTAAAACAGGAGATCTGAAAGAAAGTGAGTGTGGGAGTGTGGCTGAGCTATAGGGAGTGAGCGTGACAGAAGAGGAGTGAGAGACTAAGAGGTCGGAGAGAATGAGGCTAACAGAGAGAGAATGAGTGAAGGGGAGTGTAGAAGTAAGAGGACAGACAGAGTAAGAGAAGGAGTTAGTGAAGTGGAGTAAGGAGAGTAAGGGAAGGGAAAAGAGTGAAGGAGCGAAGGAAGGGAAGAGAGGAAGGAAAGTAAAGGAGAAGGTCTGAAAGAAGTTGAGTGTGGGAAGGGAGTGAGGAAAAGGGGAGTAAACGTGGGGATTGAGAATAAGTGAGGGAAGCGCAGTAAGGGAACGGGGGTGTGGGTGGGTGAGAGAAGAGTAGTGAAGTTAAGGAAAAGAGTGTTGAGAAAGTAAATTTTGTATGTCAAACTTACCTTATAAGTAATGTAAACTTAATTACATATTTTCAGTAAATTTAATATCTGTGAAAGAGAAAAAAAAGTAAGTTATAATATTTACAATATAGATTTTACAATACAAGAGACAAAGCAGGAGATTAAAAGTCATAAAAGGGCAGTAGGAGATAAAGTAGGAGTGAAGGACTCAGAAAGGAAAACAAAAGAATGGTGAAGGTCAGAAAGAGTGAAAAAGAAATAGAGGGAGAGCAAATTACTAAAAGGATAATGACATGGATACATTCAGTGACAGAGAAGAAGATCAGGAGAGAGAAATGAAGTGAAGGTGAGTAAGATACTAAAGGAATGTGCATTAGGAAAACTAAAGGAAGAAAGGGGAGTAAAGAAAGGGGAGTGAGTGACAGGGAAGCAGGAGTGAGTGATGGTGGATTCATGACAGTGAGGGATGGAAGGTGAGTGAGGGTGAATGTAGGGTCGTAAGACAGTGAGGAGACAATGGGAGTGAGGGTAACAGAGAGGGAGTGAGGGAAGACAAGTGAGAATATGAGAGAACAGAAGGAGTGAGAGAAAGAATGGGTAAAGGGGAGTTAGGTGAGTAAGGGAAGGAGAATGACTGAGGGATCATGGAAAGGAAAGAAGGGGAAGAGAAGTGAAGCAAATGGACTGAAAAAAGGTGAGTGCATGAGGAGAGAAAGAGGAAGGGGAGTTAAGGATGATGAATGAGGATAACTGTGGGAACCGGAGTAAGGGAACAAGGGAGAGGGAGGGTGAGAGAAGGGCAGTGAGGTTGAGGAAAGAGGGAAGATAGAGGGAGGATAAAAGCAAGTGAGCAGGAGACAAGGGAAGTGAGGACATAGAGGTAGTGAAGGAAAGAGTGACAGAAAGGGACTGAGTGAGAGAGCAAAGAAAGGTAAGTAAGGGAGTGTGGGTGAGTTATAGGGAGTGAGCATGATGGAAGAGGAGTGAGAGAGTGAGAGTACCGAGAAGTGAGGCTAAGAGAGAGGGAGTGAGGGAAGGGGAGTGAGGATGTGAGAGGACAGAGGGAGTGAGAGAAGGAGGGACTGAAGTGGAGTAAGGTAAGTGAGAGAAGGGGAATTATTGAGGGAGCAAAGAAAGGAAAGAAGGGAAGGGGGGTGAAGTAGAGTGACTGACAGCTGGAAAGTGGTGGATGGGAGAGAGGGAAAGGGCAGTGAAGGAATGGGGAATGAGGATAAGTGAGGGAAGTGGAATAAGGGAAGGGAGGTGAGGGAGAGTGAGAGAAGGCCGGTGAGGGTGAGTTAAGAGGAGTGATAGAGGGTGGAAAAAGGTGAGTGAGCATAAGACAAGGGGAGAATAATATATATTTCATAATACAAAATACAAAATAATTTGTACAACATGTTATATAGTTTATTTTTGCTGTTCTCAGAATATATTGAATTTCACTTAAAACAGTGACTTCAATACTACTCATCATATGACAGCGGGCAAAAAAACCACAATCAAAATGATTGTATTTAAAAAACCCATACAACGTTTCAATAAATAATGTAACATTTAGAAAAAACATATCTTAACTCACTTTTGATCCACATACTTTTCCACGAGGCCAAATAGTATATGGAAAGTCACTTTCTTTGGAAATTACTCAAGAGTATTCTTAATGTCCCATTTACCGGAGTTTCTGAAAGAAAAGCTCCAACATCTTATACATTATGAAAAAATAGTTTTATTTCCACCTCTAGCTTACTTTTTATTAATATTTCCTATAATACTCACATCACACACTAGGTGCTACACTTATACTATCCTATATCAGAACTACATGTTTTTTATTATCTTAATCACTCTCACTCGGAAAGTAATTTTGAACAGCAAACTAAGTTTTATTAACTGCTCCAATCTTCATAGGCCAATTACCTTCCCTAAAATTTCAGTTGTAAGAACACTAGGTAAGAATTTTGTAAGTCAGAAGGCAAACGTTGTTTGAAAGTCAATTGAGTATCATTGCAGTTACTCCATCCTTTTTGACATTTTAAATAAGCTGTGTAATGTCCTGATGTTGTCGAAGGACCATCATGGTAAATAATTGCTGCAGTTTGCAAAGGTTCTTCCTGAAATTGATAATTGAGAAGCCACAAAATGTTTCATTAAAGTTGTCAATTTAGTTCCATCAGGTCTACATCGTTGGAACATTAAAATTACATACTGTCCATATCTTTGTATAAATAATGTTGATAGCATTGCAGATTTACATTGAGTACAGACCATGTTTTGATTTGCTTCTCTAACTAGATTATTAAAAGACACTGATTGGCAGTCTGGTAAAGTCAAATATATAAATCTCTCCGTGTCTATTGTAGTACTACTTGAAAAGGAACAATTGTCGCAGTCATGCTGCCATTTATAAGAAAGGCCAAAAAGATTTTCTACATCTACACCTTCATTTTGCAATACAACAAGCATACACATTAGAAATTCCTGACAATCTTGCTGAATATTCTGTGAAAATTGATTTAGATCAGAACATTTCGAATTTCAGAAACACTTTGTATTTTTGTTCTATCACTGCTAATATTTCTCAAACACAGAATTCAACAAAGAACAAAATCTTTGATCCCGATTTTCAACAATCTGTTCTTGTACAGTTTGGAGAAAAAAAACAACATTAACTACTACATTAGCAAAGCAGTTGACACCAGAACTGTTTTCAAACTGAAATCCAACAACATCTTTAACTGAATCCTTTTCGTTTCTGCTTACTGGTTCATCTACTTTTTTCTTTTTGCTACAACTTCACTACAATTTTTCTCATTTCTTCTTTTTCGGCCTACTACACGCTTTTCAAATAGAGGATATTGAGGTAAATTTGGAGTATACTCTCTTCTTAACCTATTATATTCTTTTACACAATTTAGATCTGCATTAATCTTTGTCTCATCAAAATCAATCAAGTACAATCCAGATAAAGTTCTGACTCGAGATAAAGCAACATATGCCATACCCTCCTTGAACACAGAACTTCCAATATTCATTAAAGCACTATCTACACTTAAACTTTGAGATTTATGAATAGTCACCGCATATGCCAAAGAAACAGGAAACTGTTTTCTGCGGACATATAAATCTTTCACAAGCAAAAATCGGGCAGAACAACGACTGATTTATTGTACTTCTTCAATACCATCAAATTTAATTTTTATAAATTCAATTCCATCTCTATTTCGGTAATTCACAAAATCAACAACATGACCCATTGCTCCATTTACTAAACCTCTTTCCACATGTAAATTACGTCATAAAATTATTCGACAATTTAAAGGTGCATACAGACTCTTTTCCAAACCAGCAGTTTTAGATATTGTCTTCTCTAAAGAATCCAATTTTGATTTCAACTTTTCTGACAAAATAATAGTTGCTCCTTCATGTTCTATTTTATCAATAGCTTCGAGTTTCACAATCTCTTGATTTTCCAACTTTAACATTTTGTTGTTGAAGATTGAACATTCTTTCAGAGTTGGCATCAAGCATATGATAGATTTGTTTTCAGGAATTTTCTTAAAAATATTCTCTGGGAGAATGTTTTAGTTTGGAAACAAATTTGAAATTAATCGTGCATGTAAAGCTGCTTTCCCATGCTCACTTAATTTTCCAATTCTTACATCTTGTAGAATATTTTTATAATCTTCATCCTTTGCCTGTCGCATATTTTGTAGCAGTTCTGCATATTTGAAATGTAACCATATGTTAACATTTCCAATGCTTCCTAGACACTTCCTTGTATCTTCATGTGTAAGCATTTTAAACACTGGTTGTCCTTTCAGTGGTGTTAGCTGCAGTAGATCTCCAAAAACAATGATGTGTTTGCCTCCAAATAACACATCATACTCTGTTTTAAGAATTTCTTGCATTCTTAAATGCACAAAAGCAAGCATTACATTTGATACCATGCTTACCTCCTCAATGATAAGAAGTTTCATTTTCTTCAAGACTCAGGAAACTTCACAACAAGCTTCTCCAGATAGCTTGTGGTATTGTAATTTATTATCATGTATGTAGGTGTATGTAGGTGTATTTATAAAGCGCGGTCCTGTCACCCAAAGGGCATCCTGGCGCTTGAGATTCAGTCAACAACACTTTTCGCTGCTCAGACATTTCTAGGAAAAAGATGCGGTTTTAGGGCTTTCCTAAACGGGAAGTAATCCCTATGGCTTCTCAGAGAGAGTGGCAGGGAGTTCCAAAGTTTGGCCGCTGCGACACTAAACGAACGGCCACCCATCCTAACTCTCTGGAACCTCGGGACCACAAGCAGTTGTGCCGAAGAACAGTGAAGGAGCCGCGGGGCAGAGTACCAGGCGAACATATTCTGCAGGGGCACTGGACCCTGTCGATGTACTGCCTTAAACACCAGGCACGCCGCTTTAAACAATACACGCAGATGCACTGGCAGCCAGTGTAGGTCCCTTAAAGCTAGAGTGGAAGAGCTGACTTTAGGGCGAGAAAGAGCCAACTTGGCGGCCATATTCTGCACCCGTTGTAACTTCCCCAGCAGATTTTTTGGGGCCTCCAGAAGTACCGCATTACAATAGTCTAGACGACTCAGTATTGTCCCGCAAACTACTTCCGGCCTGGCCTGGGCAGGGAGGAGGGGCAGGACTTTACGCAGCATGCGCAGCAGCATCATGCACGTAGAGATGGTCTTGTTGACGTGCATGTCAAGTTGTAGATTTGGCCCGAAGATCACCCCCAAATTACGAGCTGACTCCGCAGCCGAAACTGGCTCGGGGAAAGTGGCAGGCCAAAAATTCTCAGGGAGTGTCCGCGGGATCCGGTCCATGGAACAGTGAAGCACCTCAGTCTTTGTGCTGTTAAATTGTAGGGAATTGGCCCGCAGCCAATCCGCTGTGGCTGCCATACAACAATGGAATGTCTCCAGCGAGACCGCATTATTTCCTTCCAGAGAAAAGACCAGCTGGGTCTCATCAGCGTAGTTAAAAGCCGAGATACCGAAAGATTTTATAAGCTGGACCAGAGGGCGGAGGTACAGATTAAAAAGTATAGGGCAGATGGCCGAGCCCTGTGGAACCCCCTGCCCTACTTTCCGTGGCTCCGATCGAAATAGAGGAAGCGCAACCAGCTGCTGCCGGTTGCTAAGATAGGATACCAGCCAGTCTCTTGCCCCCTCTGTGACCCAGCACTCCTCAAGCCTCCTAATGAGGGTCCGATGACAGACCGTATCGAACGCGGCCGACATGTCGAGCAGCACCAAAAAGGCTGCCCGACCACTGTCGACACGCGAACGGAGATTGTCCAATACGGTTACCAGTGCGGATTCCGTCCCATGCCCAGGACGGAAGCCAAACTGTGACTCATCGAACCATCCGATTTCTTCCAGGAAGCCTGAAAGGGAGCGGGTCACCCATTTTTCCACGATCTTACTAGGAAAAGGGAGTAAAGATATGGGCCTGTAGTTGGAAAGACAGGCAGGGTCCAGCGTTGGTTTCTTGAGCAGTGGTGACACGACTGCCAGCTTCCAGCACTCGGGAACGGTTGCCGAATCCAGAGACTGGAGGGAGATGGAATACAAAGGCTGGAAAAGTTCCACCTGAAATGCTCTACTGGTAGCATCAATAAGCGATGTAAAGTAATCCCTTTAATGTTATGTACTGCCAACCCAGTTGGAGCGGTATCAACACAAGACAGCGATGACTCCATTCTTTTCTGCAGATAAGTTGCAATTGCTTTAATCAGAAAACTTTTTCCAGCTCCTGCTTCTCCACTCACGTACAGTCGGACAGGTATAAATGATGTACATGAGCACTCTTTTTTCTCATTACATAAACAATGCTCAATCTGTTCTGTGACTTCGTCATATATTTGTCTCTGCTCAACGTTTAGTTCTTTTTCCAAATCTTCTAAGTTAACTACATCATCCTGAGCTTGTTCCATGGCTCTTTCAACTTCATCCATGGCAGTGGCAGCTTCATTTTGTATAATAGGTCCTCCTAGTGGATCCTGACTCAATGAAGCAGAACTCTGACTGTCTTGAGAACTGTCTCTAGCAATCTCTGCTGCAATTGTAGCTTCTTGCTGTATTTCCTCGTTCAACATTTGCAGATAATTTGAAAAAACAGGACATTCTATGGTATCCTTGGTTGCATTGAACGAATCTTCATAAGTAAGAAAATCTCCAAGTAGTTCCTCTTCTGTACGCTAAGGCTTAAAGAGTTGCAAAAGAGCTAAGTAATAAAATTCTCTTTTGTCTGGAGATTCACAACTCAATTTTCGATGATTAATCAAATGGCCTTTTCTTTGTTTCACCGGACAGCCTTCACATCCAATTACAACATGTACACCTTTATTGATATCTTCTGTGGTGTTCCTCTTAAAAGTATAGGTTTGCAGAACTTCATACAGACAAATGTTCTCAAGATGACTACTTCTATTTGGATAGTATGTATCAAACATGTTTGTCTTCAAAATATCTGTACTGTTTGGTTCTTTCTCCGCCAAATACTCTATTTCTTGTACAGATTTCAAAACTTGGTTTCGTGTTGCAGCAAGACCTAGACTCACCCAAATGATGGTTCTAGATTTGGCATATAGACCTGCTGATGATAACCGATCAGAACATTCATATGCTCCAATTTCTCGATGCGACAACATCTTCAGACTGTAACTGTATAATTTCTTGCTTAGACTCTTTTCATGTGAAATTTCCTCCCACATTTTCTTCAGTTCCATCTTTTCTGATTTTGTGATGTAAGATGTCACATATCGCGCCACAGCAATAGAGTTGTCAGCAACATATTGAATATCCATGTTAGCATTCCAAATGGACAAAGTGACTGGGTTGTAGTCATTTATGTATTTTGATTCCTCATTTCTTCTTAGGTTGTATGTATTTTTAGGTGATTTTCTTGTCACAGTATGTCGCAGAGAAGACATAAAATTGTTCACTCTTCCTTTCAATGTTACTGGACGTGGAAATGCAAAACGACATTTTGTGTAGAACTTGTCCTTGGATTTGTATTTTCGACGACAGTATTTTCCACAACAATGGGTTTGAAAGCGTAAAACTTGATGTCTTAAATTGTTTTCTTCTGTACTTTTCGGGACAGCACATGTGGAATACTGCTCAATGAAACTCATCACTTTCTCATCTGAATCTGTTCCAAATTTTGGTGCATCTTTAATCCATAGCAGCATATGTATGTGAGGAGCACCTCTTGCTTGATACTTCTTTCTCCAAAAGAAATCCAAAACCTCTCCAAGCAGAGGATTTTTTTTGTTTGTAATGAAAGACATCATAGCTTCAAACCTATGATTGAAATACCTGCATACATAAACTGGATCCAAAGAGCACAGTTCTCCAGGTGTCTTGTATTCAATATTTTCAATGTTTTTATTTGCCTCTCGTAAAAATTGAAGTAAGTCTTCCCAAGCATACTCAGCACAGCTAAGAGTGAGGAACCATGTAGGAGTTCCTAAGTTTCTTAGCATACATTTCAATTCCCCATGACGATGGTACCAATACTCGTTAGTACCATGCTGACATGCCATGAGATTAATTAGCTGAGATTCCAAAACACTGTCTTGCAGTTTTACTTTATCCATAAAGTCCCTTGCCGAAACATTTTGTACATGTACTCCACTTTTCAGTATATGGTTCACTGCATAAGAAAGTCCAGACAAGTCACTCTCAAACAGTAGATGGAACAAATATGGAATGCATTGACGAAACCTTGGATCTTCTGCATATAATCTTGAAGTCCGGTATTCAGATGCAGGAATTTGAACAGGTCGGTCGGCATATCGTCCACCTTGACCTGTTGGAAATAACTGTGGAAAACAAAGAGCTTCCAAACTTTCTTCCCATACACTAATGGGACTTCCTTTTGCTTCTTTCATTTGAAACAAGTCAATAGCATTCCCATTACTTCTTTGGAATGCAATGGATGAACACTATAATGTTCATAAACTTCTTCACTTCTAGAGACATCAACTTTTTCAATTTGCCCAGCTGAGAAATCACTGTCCTCTTCCACAGTTGTTTCCTCTTCTCCTACATATACATTTTTGTAGTAGTGATTATTTTTTACCAAATACAACGTTGCCTTTTTGACTTTCCTAACATCCACTAATTCTTGCCAGATTTTCTTACTCTTTGTCGGAACACCATTAACTAGAATAACCAGAGGTTCCTCTTCTACTTTTTCTACACCAATTGTATCAATATTTTTCTTAAAATCTAGAGGCAAATAAACAACTCTTCCCTTTAATCCTCTCTGTAAATCTGAAGGAGGCAATTTCCCTGTCTTAGGCTCCATGCGAACAATAGCCTGAAAAGGATGTACACATTGATCAGAATAGACTCATAGGTATTTAAATCCATCAATTCAGAAGGAATGTCTACCAACTCCAGATTATTATGAACAGCTCTAGCAGGCATTCTGTTTTCATTTAATTTATTATAACAATATTTACAAATACGTTGATCAGAACCCAAATCAAAACAATTTTCTACCAACAAATAAGTTGCAAAATCCTTCCACTCATTATTATTTTCCATTTCACTTTTTACATATAAATCAACTAATCTAGTCTGATTCTTATAATGAGTTCGTCGACAACACATACAAGTAAAATTAGGCCTTTCACTTGAATTGACCTTAAACTTTGTAATGTCATGGTCAAATTTTTCTGTTCTTGAAATCTCTACATTCTCTTCCACATTACCTTCTATTACTGTATCAGTTTCTGCACTGTCCTATTTTTCACCAAAGTAACAAAACTCAATTTCTTTACAAATGTTCTTCACATCTAATTCAGTTCCATGCAAAAGAGCACTGTTTAACTGTTTTAGCTTAAGTGCTGGACTTTTTGCATAATACAAACTTCTCACTAATTTCCTCACTTTATTATGATGCACTGCTAACATCTTAAAATGGTGAAAAACACTCTGACATACTTTTCTTGAAAGACAAGCCAGTGAATGTCCATGCAAACCAGTTTTTATTCTCACTCTACAAGAGTGTTTTAGACTTTTCTTAGTATATGTCCGTAGGAAACTGAGAAACAAATCAATTGAATCCTGTCGCACACAACAAATACTACTACAATTCCAAGTATACACTGGAGCCTTAGGACATCTCCCTAAAACTTCATCAGCTAACACCTCTTCTGCATTTCTAGGCACAATATTTTCTATTTCAACCGGACAACCGTCCTTCACCTCATATGCTCGGCCACTGGTGTCAACTGCATGCACCAAATCATTATCCTGAAAGTAACTCTCTTCATTAAAAAATGGCTCACAACTTGAACTATGCTTCCATTCTCCAGAAAAACCATCACAAAAATTAGTCCGATTAATTACTCTTTTCCACATACATTTTGATTTGAGCACATTGATTACCTTATCTAGTGTACGAATTCTATTCATTACTAAACAAAATAATTTATTTTTCACTTTAAATGCTTCATCCACAATCTTCACTATGCTTTTTTTTTCTTGTAAAAAGCAGTCTTTTTTTGATACAGCTTTACATTTTTTAATACATTTGTAACTATTCTGTTATAAAACATTCGTCTACGAATTTCAATAAATTGATTTCTCCTTCTATTGCTATAGACAATATCATCTCCTTCTACAGGTCTAACATTTTTGGAGGGGTACAGTTTTTTCTTTCTACTTAGAAGTGCCTTATTCTTCTTTGAAACAACATCTTTTATTTTGACATTTCAATAACTTCTTTAGAAAAGTCCCTAGTTTGCTTACCAGGAGCATTATTTTTTTTTACTGAAGATTGTGTTTTGGATGAGTCTTGTTTTTCTGTTTTCTTGGACCATAAATCTTGTTTATATTTCTTTTGACGTCTTTCCTTTGACGGCATATTCTTTTATCTCTCTATAGATGATTATAATCTGTGGTAAAGAAAAAATAACATATTATAGACCACTACAAACATACTACATATCAATTACAATAAGTAAACGATATAAAGACTGGTTTACAACATAAGTTACCTTATACCACAGCAACTGTGTCACAGTAACAGTGCAGTACAGTTTCATTATTAATCTTACTCTCTGCCTGCACCATCTCATTCTGTGCCTATGTCTTATGTCACTCTGTGCCTGTGTCTAATCTCATTCTGTGCTTGTGTCTCATCTCACTCTGTGCCTGCCCCATCTCTCTCTCTTTCTGTGTGTCATTTGTCTGTTTGCGTGTGTCGCATCTCATTCTGGTAAATGTTTTATGGTAAAAAGTATGGCTTTAACATTTTTGACAAGGATCACACTGAGTGTCTATATGAAATAAGGAATTATATTTTCACATTTTTCAATAATGTCACCTGTGTCTGCTCATAGTTTGCATCTGTAAACTAAAAGGGTACTCTGTGCCTGTGTCTCACCTCACTCTGTTCCTGTGTCTCATCTCACTCTGTGCCTCCCTATCTCTCTCTCTTTCTGTGTGCCATTTGTCTGTTTGCGTGTGTCTCAGCTCACTCTGGTAAATGTTTCATGGTAAAAAGTATGGCTTTAACATTTTTTACAAGTATCACACATTTGCAATAATGTCACCTGTTTCCATCTCTCTAACTCTCATCAAATTATTCACCCAGATCCATTTTAAATCGAGCTTGACTCACAGTGTGATCTTAGACACATGACCAGGATGTTACATGTAATCTACCATGTCTGTCTCTGCATGCAATATGTGTGTCTCTGCCCATACTATTTCACAGTCTCTACTGGCAAAAACAGACCACATATATATAAGCAAGACATAACATTCCTTTTTCATTTCAACGGCACACCCTGGATCTTGATTGCACAGCTTAGAGCCTATTTGTAAAGTAAGAGGCTAACAGACATGCTGCCTAAGATTCCCTACTAGTACATATGCTAAAGCCTAACTGACTTTAAGAAAACATGTATTTCCATATTTTTAAACACATCAACTAAGCAAATTATTCACCCAGATCCATTTAAAATCAAGCTTGACTCACAGTGTGATCTTGAGCACATGACCAGGTTGTTACACGTAATTTACCATGTCTGTCTCTGCATGCAGTATGTGTGTCTCTGCTCATACTATTTCACTGTCTCTACTGGTGAAAAACAGACCATATATATATAAGCAAGACATAACATTCCTTTTTCATTTCAACGGCACACCGTGGATCTTGATTGCACAGCTTAGAGCCTATTTGTGAAGTAAGAGGCCTAACAGACATGCTGCCTAAGATTCCCTACTAGTACATATGCTAAAGCTTAACTGACTTTAAGAAAACATGTATTTCCATATTTTTAAACACATCAACTAAGCACATTATTCACCCAGACCCATTGAAAATCGAGCTTGACTCACAGTGTGATCTTAGGCACATGACCAGGATGTTACATGTAATCTACCATGTCTGTCTCTAAATGCAATATGTGTGTTTTTACTCATACTATTTCACTGTCTCTACTGGCAAAAAACAGACCACAAATATATATAAGCAAGACATAACATTCCTTTTTCATTTCAACGACACACCCTGGATCTTGATTGCACAGCTTAGAGCCTATTTGTGAAGTAAGAGGCTAACAGAAATGCTGCCTAAGATTCCCTACTGGTACATATGCTAAAGCCTAACTGACTTTAAGAAAACATGTATTTCTTATTTCTAAACACATCAACTAAGCAAATTATTCACCCAGATCCATTTAAAATAGAGCTTGACTCACAGTGTGATCTTAGGCACATGACCAGGATGTTACATGTAATCTACCATGTCTGTCTCTGCATGCATTATGTGTGTCTCTGCTCATACTATTTCACTGTCTCTACTGGCAAAAAAACAGACCACATATATATAAGCAAGACATAACATTCCTTTTTCATTTTAACGGCACACCCTGGATCTTGATTGCACAGCACATGACCAGGATGTTACAATCAGGACTCAGATGTTACAATCAGGACTCAGTTTCTCACTGAGTCCTGATTCTTTCTTCTACACTTTTCCTTCACTGGACACATTTCTTTTTTCATTTGAGAAAGTTATTGTTGATGACAAAAACATGGAGAAGCTGGTGTTACATTTAGAGCCTGAGCTCTGGTCTCCACCTATTCTGTTCCCTGCGGATTTCAGATCATTATCAAACAAAGGAGTCTCTTGGAAGGCCGGTCAGTAATGGCTGGTACTGCCTGCGAGTTTAGATTTTTTTTCTCACACTGAGGTTGAGGGCAAATTGGAGAGCCCGATAGGGACCAGTCTTGGCACTTGTTTTTTTAGAACTGCCACTGCTGAGCACCGGCAGGACCCATCCTGCTTAAAGCTGTGCCACTTCCGATTCAGTTGTGAGCTATTACAACCTGTGAGCTATAATAACCTGATATTTACAGCACTTAAAGACTGAAATACAGCAGCATGAAGTGTGTTTTGGAAAACAGCTGCAACAATGATTATACAATATAATTACTACTATTAGACGAGGTCCTGCTGGCATGGGGATGATGTCAGCCGGGTGCTGTGCATCAGTATTGAATGAAGCACTGTTGCTGATGCAGCGACCAGCTGAATATGAGTGAAATGTTTATTGTGGACGGGTAGTTTCTAAGCTCATCTTTGCTTCTGTCTGTTTTGCAGCTGCGGTGACCCTGGATCCGGACACTGCAAATCGGTGGCTCATCCTGTCTGAGGACGGAAGGAGCATCAGGCTGGGAGACAGAGCTCGATATGTGGCTGACACGCCCCAGAGATTCAGTCCTATTGTCATTGTCCTGGGAAGAGAGAGGCTGAGCTCTGGGAGGCATTACTGGGAGGTGGAGGTGGGGGACAAGACGGCCTGGGACCTGGGTGTGTGTGATGAGGCTGTGAACAGGACCGGAAAGATCATACTAACACCTAAGAATGGATACTGGGCAGTGTGGCTCAGAGAAGGAAAATACAAAGCTCTCACCTCCCCTTCTACCCTCCTGAACCCCTGTGTTCCTCCCAGGGCTGTGGGTCTCTTCCTGGACTATGAGGCGGGCAGGCTCTCAGTGTACAATGTGGATGACCGGTCTCAGCTCTTCACCTTCTCCGGGGCCTCCTTCCCCCCCACCCTGCGGCCCTTCTTCAATCCATGTACTAATGACGGAGGGAGGAATGCGGGGATGCTGCAGATCCTGCAGGTGAAACAAAAGTGAGAACATCTCTCAGCACAGCTTAGTAATCATTTATTCTGGGACTACTACCACAGCGTATCCAGTGCCCCCCACCACATATTGTTTCTATTCATTGTTTTAAGCTGCTAGAAAGTCACATTAGCACAGAAGTCTAGTTTCTATATCCGTCTCTGTTTACACTCCAATCATCCACTAAACTGGAAACCAACAAACATTTGTTTCAGAAGCTGTGCGGAGCAGGACCAGTGTTGCCTCTTTGTACTTGAGTGTTGCTGAGCACGGGCCAGTAAGTGCGGAGTGCGTCTGCCCACTGCCCCCCTCCCATCCACCTGCATGCCCCTAGAATACAGCTCTCTTCCCATTCAGGGACACTGTTGAGCGTGAGGATGCAGCCCACACTTTTCAGTGGCATTGTTCAATGGAGCTCACCCCCCTTATTCCTCTCTAGTATTGAGGAGAGCTGAAAAATAAAATGGTAACCCTATCATGTCTGTCTTTTTGATTTGGAAATTGTCTTGAGACTGGCTAGATCATCTCAGTAGAATGGATGCCAGTTGTGAGTTTGTTTTCTTTATCTATTTTAACAAAGACCAACAGTTATGCCATCAAAAACTTGCAACATTTTAAAATCATGAATTTTGCGATTCCACATGGAAAAAACTGAAGTAGTTGGAGAAGAATTAAGCAAGCTTATAAGAGACAGAATAACAGGGCCAAAACCATGCCATTGAAGTGCCACTATCATAAAAAGTAAATGTAGGCATTCAAAGGCTTTTTCTGCATCTAGGGTAATAGCAGCTAAAGGGGAGGAACTCTTGGATGCAAGATATATAATGTTCAAAAAAGCTCTAGAATTGTCAGCCAAAGTTCTACCCCTAACAAACCCAGTTTGTTCAATATCATTCAGGTCGGGAATCAACTGATTAATGCGGAGATCTAACATTTTCGCAAACATTTTGCAGTCTAAATTTATACAGGAAATATGGCAATAATTAGTACAAGATGAGGGGTCTTTGTCTGTCTTTAGAATCAAACAGATCATTGCTTCCCAAAAATGCTGCAAGTCTCATTCTGCGAGAGGAAGTAGTGATATAGGGAGAGGAGATGTGGGAGAAGAGTCTGCGAAAAGCAAAATATATTCAGCTGTAAAACCATCTGGACCGGGAGCTTTATCCCTAGGTAGTTGAGCCTGAGCCGCCTTAATTTCAGATAAAGATAAGTCTTGATCAAGAAAAACTGTGACTGGAGGTGAATGTTTTGGCATTGTGCAACATTCCGTCCATCATCTTGTGTGTTTTGTTGATCAAGAAAAAAGCAGTCCGGAGTGGGGGAAGAACTAGGAGAAAAAGAATCAAAAAACAAATCCAAGGCAGCGTCTGAAGGGAAGGACTCAGGAGTATATACATTTTTATAAAGCTCTGTAAAACAAAGCAAAATTTCTTCATCTTTATGATGATTTATACCTTTATCATCCAATGATATTGACTATTTGGGATTTAACCTTCAAATAATTTGCGAGCAATTTACCTGCTCTGTTGCGCCCGCCATAAAATTTAGAGTTGATCTTTAATAATACACTGATGCCTCCTCAGTAGACTTCCTGTTGAAATTCACTTTAGCCTAGTATCATCATTGTTAGAAGTGTAATAAGCATGTTCGAGTTGCTTAATAGACAATAATAAGGATGAGGATTCCTTGAGAAGTTTCTTCCTCTTAACAGCAACATAATCAATAATATAATCTCTGCCTGTTCCCTTGAAAGCATCCCATACAATTTGAAATGGCATGTCAGGGGTAGTGTTAGTATGAAAATAGTCCACTAGAAAAGATTTGAAATGTTCCACAAAAATAGGATCTTTGAGTAGATAGTTATTAAAACGCCACCTACAAGGTTTGGGGGGTTAGGATGGGAGATCTATATCAATAGAAACCGGTGATCTGATATAAGTATGGATCCAATTTCCACATGAATTAAGTTAGTAAGAAATTGAGGGGTCACAACATTGTTGGCAATTCTAGATTCTGAATTATGTCTGGGGGAATAAAAAGTGAATTCCAAATTTTCCGGGCTTATAAATCCTCCAAGCATCAACCAAACCTCTGGATTGGATAGAGTTTGCAAACGTTTTATGCATTTTGTTAGGAACATATCTGGAAACAGATTTTCTATTGATGAAAGGATCCATAATTTGATTACAGTCTCCATCAACGCGAAGATTAGTGTTTGAACAGGAGTGTAGGACATGTGTTGCCAAAACTGTACATCTAAGCCAGTGGGACCATAAATATTAAGGAGGGAAGATGGAATGCCATTAATAACAAAGTGAGGGGAAAGCCATCTACCATCAGCATCCTTCTCCCATTCAATAGTTAGGGAAAGAGACCTATTAAATAGAGCCACCACAACATTCTTTTTTTCTTTAGCTGGGGAACAATAAACGTGACCCACCCAATGCTTCTTGAGTCTATATCACTTTCAGTAAGATGCGTCTCTTGTAGCATTGCAATCTTACATTGTAGTCTAGATAAATGCGTAAGGACTCTTTGGGCCAGATGTATGAAGCCTTTTTCCCGTTTGCAAACGGGCCGATTCTCAGAATCGGCCCATTTGCAAACAGGAGAAAGCCTTTTGAGATGTATCATCCCAAGAGGCCCTCGCACAATTTTCCAAATGCATTTAAGGAATCTCAAATTGCGATTCCTTAAATGCAATTCTGAAAGCACCCAAGTTGTGCGATTTTCCCTTAAGAAAGCGCAAATTGTCACCAACTTAAAGTTGTTTCTAATTTGCGATTTCCTTGAAAAATGCACTTTTTTGCATTTTTCAAAGTGCTATGTGGCGCACAAATATGCCCTTAGGGCATGTATGTGCGCCACATGTGCACACATGCATATTTCAGGGGTGCAACAGGGTGTCCTTTTCGCGCCCTTGCACCCTTGATATCTTCCCATTCATTCCTAAAGAAATGAATGGGTAGGTATTCCTTAATTGCAAATCGCAACTTGCGATTCGCAATTAAAAAATATGTAGGAATCGCAATTATTATTGCGAAACCTACATACATTGTATTTTGCGAGTCCTTAATAGCGAATCGCTAAAATTCTCTATTAACGACTCGCAAACTCCAAAGATGACACATCTTCCACTTTGTTTCCTTATAGGGTTTCGTAGACCCTTCACATTCCAGGACATAATACGAATATTACCAGTCATAGAAAAAAGGAAAAGGCATTAGAAACAACCATAGCCATTCTAAAATTGATAACATTGTGAATATATTAAATAGAAAATAAAGAATCACCATTAAGAGAAATTTGCAATAAGAAAAAGTACAAGTAACAGATAATTGAAACTATAAATGCCAAGTGAGTAGAGAGCTCTCACAGAGATATAGCAGTCCGAAGCCACTGTCTACCAGTTCAGGTAGAGAAGGTGGCTGTGTTTAAAGCCTAGTGGCGAAGGACCAGAAACCAAGACATTACGCTACTGCATTATCCCTCTTCGAGGTAACGCAAATAGATGCCCCCCAACTTCTGACATGAATGTAATGTGGGGCACTCAAGTCTCCCGTATCTCACAATTAATTGCGTTACCTGTCTGTCCCTCCGAACAGTGAACCAGCACAGAACATCTGCATGCAACCATAATCCTGGGATTAAAGATCAGCGGGGTTGGAGTGCGGGCGGGGTTGATCTGCTCTCTTTCAAGAGCTTGCATATCCTTTTCAGGCTGTTATCAGAAACCCTACACTTCCTGCCTGCCTCCTACTATTATAGCATGTGCAGTGGCTTTGAGGGGAGGTCATAAACTGTCCGGCGCGTAGATCTATCTACAAGGGACAGAGCTCAGAGCCAGCAGCTCTGGACTTCTTATCACATAAAATATTTCACTATTGTGACAAGCCTGTTGTTCAAGTTAAGAGGTGTCAAAACACCAGAGCTTCTCATTCACGCCGATGTCTGTACAAATGGTGTAGTGAAGAATAACACTCGGATGGACTAAAAAACCATAGGATTATAAAGGTATAAAATACAACCTCAGTCGCCTGTCCCTTAATTGGATTACATTGTGATGTACAAGGATGACTCTTACATTCATTCATCTACAGATCATTTAGTTGATATACAATTGGGAATTAAATACTGCAGAGTGAGGGACACAAACATATTTCATGCCGCCACAAAAAGTCACAGTGATACACACTTTACATATTCGACCCCGCTTTAAATTTTCACCCTCTTTTGTTTAATGCCACACTGTGAGAAAGTTACCCATGGACTTTAATAAAGTGCTGCAATGGCCGACTAATGCTATATTACAGCATCTAGTTTACCTGTGCTATATTGGACCGGGTGGTTTCTGGTGCTCGGCACCGTCACTTAATTGTCAACACCGGCGCTTGTGACAGCCTGCCACAAGTCAGCGCTGCCTGTCTGTTTTAGAGATGACCACAACAGCAGGCATTGATTAATTCAATATACATTAAAATTACTATTGCCTGCTGCTCAAGCCATTCCTATAGCCTTGGGGGCCTGGAATAGACTGAATCGTCACACTTGCACAAGTGTCAGGGTTAGTAGTTGTGATGTTACTAGGTTTGGCAGCACGGCAGGAGCGATGTGCCGTGCAACCTGAAGTGGCCGCCGGTTGTGAGCCCTGGCATCTAGTTGCTCAAGTGTCGGGGTTAGTAGTTGGGATGTTACTATGATTGGCAGCACGGCAGGAGCGATGTGCCGTGCAACCTGAAGTGGCCGCCGGTTGTGAGCCCTGGCATCTAGTTGCTCAAGTGTCAGGGTTAGTAGTTGGGATGTTACTATGATTGGCAGCACGGCAGGAGCAATGTGCCGTGCAACCTGAAGTGGCCGCCGGTTGTGAGCCCTGGCATCTAGTTGCTCAAGTGTCGGGGTTAGTAGTTGGGATGTTACTATGATTGGCAGCACGGCAGGAGCGATGTGCCGTGCAACCTGAAGTGGCCGCCGGTTGTGAGCCCTGGCATCTAGTTGCTCAAGTGTCAGGGTTAGTAGTTGGGATGTTACTATGATTGGCAGCACGGCAGGAGCAATGTGTGGTGCAAACTTGAGTGCCCGCCTGACGCCGTCCTGGCATCTGGTTCTCCAAATTGTAATCACTTATCGTTTGCTATCTGTGAGCTCTGTGGGCACAGCTGGGCCACTGGTAGGTCAACGATATTTGGGGTGTCGCATGTCCTTTCCTGCCCGGGTCTCAAAATGGGTGGGCAGTTACTGGGCAGAGATCACTGCTGTAATCATCGCGCAATCCTATTGCATGTTTTATGAAGGCACAGCATAGCACAAGACCTGCAAAATTACATTCAGCCTTCAATATACCTGCAAGCCCATTTCGCACACTTCTACCACTCCCCTAGGTGCTGCACCACAAGACGAGTGCTACCCTTCCTTAGGGTTCGGGTCCTCTTTGTAAGATGGGGCTGGTTTTGGTGCGGGATATAAGGGGGGAAACTATTTTTCCATGAAGCAAACAATTTAGCTGGCATGTGAGCTCGTTCTTTATGGCAATTGGAGAATGCACTGATCATATGAGTTTTTATTTATCATACATGGTATCTGTCTGCGATAGCTGGGAGTTGAACCGTGCTACGATAGTGGCAGCTTGGTTGCAGAAAGATGGACAAGACATTCCAGGTGGAGTAGGGGCGGCAGCGGCGCCAAGTATGGGGAGAGCGCTAGGAGGAAGACGGAGGTGCCAGCATACAGGGGTGAAAGGATACCGGATCATGCATTCTTGTGGTTGGTATTGGTAAGGCAACTGGCATTTTAGGTTACAGGAAGCTGTATCTGGCTTCTTAGTACATGCAGTTGCTGTCTTGGGGAGGCTGCACAGACATGGGGTTGCTCAGGGGAATGGGTTCTCCACCAGTCAGGATTCAGAAGAGCACGGTAGACACATCCCATACGTCGACACAGAACCTACCTTCATTTAACTTGGGAAGCCTCCCCATCCCTTCAAATAGAGGAGGGGCGTACAGTCCCACATTTGTTGGCTATGCCTATGAAAGATCTTATGGGACACCCTTTCCAGGCTCATGATTTGTAATTTTCCATCTGATAGTGTGTCGCCCGCCCCCTTAGCCTTTCACCCTCCTGAGTTTGATAAAGTGTGTAACATCGAGTTGGGTAGCAATAAACATCTGTTAATCAGTGGCGGGATAGCCCTCGGGGGGATGGTGCGCAAGCACGCTCCTGTTAATTTTAGCATAGACGATTTCAATCACAGTCAGCAAGTTTTCCTGGCTATGCGGTAAAGACAGGAACAAACACATGGAGAGCCAATGGTTTTGGATCTTGCACAATAGTAATAAGTGGAATAACTTTTACTTTCGACAGGCCCGAGTGCAAACAATTGTAATGAATTTTAGCCGCGGCTTCAGCCAGCTGATCGCAGTATGATTTTTTGAGGCTGAAGGGTTGTTCCCTCTCTAGAGGTAGGTCCAAGATAAAATGTTGTGCTTAGTGAGGTCCTCAAAACCAAAGCCATTGTTGTATCTTCCCAAGGGGAAGAGATATGTTAGGTACTTAATAGCTCGCTATGTAACACATCGGGATGGACAGTAAAAAATTTCTAGTTGCAACTGGGGATTCATATTTGCACATGCTCATTCATCAAGCTGCTGCATCAGGTTGTTCCCAGATGTCTTGGAGTGACAGGCAAATGCAGTAAGGGAACAGGTTTTAAGTTACAAGGTCACGTGCAGGGGGCAGAGGGGTATCAGTGGACCCACAGAAGGTGAGTTGCGGTAAAACAATCTGGGAACCTCAAATTGCGACATTTTTATTGGTTTAATATACGCAAGACTCTTTTGCAGTGAAGTAAAACCGTTCCAGCAGTAATTACAAGGTAACTAGAAGGGAAGCCGTACTCAGCTTTGCTTCTGTGTAGGGCTAACAATTCCAGGGATAACAAAGCAAACTAGGGCTATTGCTGGTTGAAGCACCAAGGGTCACAGTTGGTCAGCAGGTAGGGCGCACCTAGGATCGGACTACAGTAAGTAAGCCTGGGGGGCTGTGTAAGTTGTCACTCCAAAGAGGGTGCAGTGTCTGCAATAGTTGACACAATACAAATATTCCCCCGAACCGGATTTGACACCATCCAGGGGTTCGCCATGGTTTAGCAATCAGAAAGGCAGGGCAAAAATCTGGGCTAACTCAGCAGAGTAGTTGCACACTGGACCCTGGGCCATGTTACAGGTTGCTTTGGTTAAAAAACTTTCCCTGCCCCGATCGCCAGCCGAGCTAGGCCGGTTGAGGAAGCGGACATCTACAAGGGTGCTGCTGTCTCATAGTTGGGGAAACAAGGTATTAAAGCAGTAAAAGGCTACAATGTATTAAGAAAAGTTGGCATGTCCATGATTTAAGCGAAGGCTGGTAGCTGTACTTATAGTGCCCCCCCCCACCCCCGTCCCCATCCACTTGTCTGCGCCATGGCTCACATTGGCGAAGTTTGAAATGCATGACTTGGGCTAGGAGGGGACAGCAGCCTGGAATCACAGCAGTTATACACCGCTGGCAGAAGGTGAGGGGCCAGAATGCTACATGGCCATGTTATAAAGCAGAATAAGGGGGGGTCAGGTGTGATGCCAGGGTATTACATTGGCCATACAAGGGCAGAAGGGTACAGTGCCAGGATCAGCCTGATTTCTGAAGCTAGCTATGGGCAATCATGGGCTGTCGTTCCATATATGGGTGTGCTGTGACTCCCAAGGAGGTCTGGCCCTTCGCCCTTCAGAAGAGGGTTATTTACTGATTCATGCTGACAGCTCACCCATTACCAAAGTCCAGGTTGAGCAGGTAATGTAGGCATACTTTACAATGTCAGGCAATGCAGGTCCTGGTAAGCGCTTTTGCAGTCACTCTTTCTGGAGGGGCAGCGACTGCAGTCTTCAGGGCTGGCATGTAGCAGAGCGCATCATGCAGGTGGGACAATGGGAATCCCAATGTTTTGACGGTACTTCCGTCGGTAAGCCACCCAGGGGAGAGGCTGGAGGACAGTTAAGTGAATTATGTACAGTGTGAATTTTGAGTCTACCGATGGCAACCCTGTGGTGCATTCAATTTTGGCCGGGTGCAGTGTTATTGTGTGAAATTATGGGCAATCTTGGCTAGTGGTATAGAATGTTTCCCAGTGCTTCAATAAATGTGTTTGGCAACCCAGCATTTCTTTATTTTTCCAGGATCAAAAATCTGAGTGAATGGCCTTCATGCGCCTTGAGAGAGGCACAGGAATGGAGGCATGGATTTTTCCTCCACTGAGTTAATTTGGTTGGGGGTCCCAGGCATGCTGTAGAAGCTGCGGCACAGGCTGGAGGGTGGGGGGTGTCTCCCCTCAACATTTTTGTCATACACCTGGGAGGCAATGATTTGACTCTCATGGGTAGGAGGGCACTGCTGCAAGAAATGAAATCCTCCATGTGTAAGCCAATTGGGGGCATGTGAGTTATAGAGGTCAGAGATAACCCCACGTTTAGTGTGGCGCAGTCAGGGGATGACAGGAAACCTCACGCAGGATAGTTAACAGTGCCATGCGCAATTTCACTGAACAGTGGGGGTTTGGCTTTACCAGGCATGGTCTGCTGCATGCCGAGCCTACAGGGTTTTTCGAAGAGGACGGGGTTCACCTGTCTAGAGTAAGCATGCAATTGTTTTTGCTGGACCAGGATCGGAGGACTGGGTGATTGGCCATTTGGGCCGCCTCTTGAGAGTGGCACGGTGGGCAGAAAGCAGGAAATGGCGGCAGGGGTTTTCCTCCAACGAGATAATTTGGTTGGGGTACCCAGGCATGCGCTGGAACAGCTTGCTGAAGTAGCTGAAGCACAGATTAGGGGGTTGTCCCCCCTCTCAACATCCTTGTCATACACCTGGGAGGCAATGATCCAACTCTCTTGGGGAGGAGGGAACTGCATGCCAAGTCCACAGGGTGTTTTGAAGAAGATGGTGTTCACTTGTCTAGGAGTGGGCATGGACTTGTTTTGCTGGATCTGGGAGAGACCCTGAAATCAGCAGAATTTAGGTAAGAATGCTGGCCTTGATGGGGGGCCCTGGTTGTGACGTGGCCACACCCAGAGCTGTTGCGGAGTTACAGGGTGATCCAGAGGCTGCAAGGTACACACGGGTACCCTCTTAAGGAGCACAACAAGGGTGCAAATGCAAATATCCCTGGGAAGTTCTCACGGTGGACCCTGTGGGAGCAACAGTGCCCCGCTAGTCCTAAGGGCGGTTTTAAACCTGAGCAACCGGGGGCTGCCTGGAATGCTCCGCCCCACTCAGGGTGCGTACGTATAGGGCTAGACTGGTGGTCCACAGGTGGGGTAAGCACTCCCCCAATATTGGTAAGCACTGATTGGCTAGGGCCACAATGCAATTTGGCTCGTCAGGTGGGCAGGTGACGGAGGGGCTGCTGCCCTTAGATTGCCTGTAAGCTAACCAACCATGTTGGCATATTTGGTATGCAAATAAACCTGTAGCTATTTTTTCCAGGAAAAAGGTGTCTTGTCTGTTTATTTCATCAGGAGATTGCTGTATGTGTGATGGGGAGTGTGTTGCCGATATTGGCACTAAGCAGCTGTGCACCTCCTGCCCTTATGTGGCCTCGCCAGATGAAGCGCCCTCACGTTTCCTCTCAGCCACAGAACTGTTCTCCGGCGGGGTTGAGATGCCTTGCTGTGACCCTCAGAGACCCAACAGACCATGTGATGCGTCCTGGCTTTCTGCTCACCGCTGGGACATTGCGGGGCACAGCCTCAGCTAGAGGTGCTGGAGCGGGTCAGAGTCAACTCATGGGGATGGTGTCGAGGGGCGATGATGGCAACTGTCCTCGGCAGCGTGTAGACTTTCCCTTCATCCCATCACAAGGTGCAGCAACCGTTGTACTTTGGTTGCTGCATCTCTTAGAGAATTGGACGAGGTGCTCCAGACTCATCCTACACCTTCCACACGGGGAAACACTGTGCTCCTTGCTTCCCAGCAGGTGGGGTCAGACTGCTTGCCACCAATGTAATGTTCTGGGTCCTTGGCCCTCATCATCAATAAAGGATGACACAGAAAATGGTATAAGCGGTAGTCAGCTGGCCGCGAGCACATGCGCTCAGGTCCTTTTATTGGTCGCCTGACCGGTGACACCTGTATTGATGGTTGTGGGGGGAATGTAAAGCCAGCCCATAGGGTGTGGCTGGAAACAACTACATGTCCAGCAGTACACTACAACACCTATGTTCCTAATGGCTGCACCTGCTAAGTGCATTAAAGCCTGTATCCCAAAACTCACTCCTGCCCTCATTAGCGCTCTTGAGTTCACCATTTCCTGAGTCCCACTGCATTTGTTTTTGTCAGAGTTGGTGGGAGTTGTGCTTTGAGCCAGATATGGGCAAAAGACAGGCTCTGCCTCCATACTTCAGGGGGCCCCCATACCACATTAAACCTGTACATATGTGTGAGATAGAGATTCTCGCGCCCGTGACATTCGGAGTGGGGTGTCATCATCTTGTATTAAGTCACCAGACAGAAAGGGGGCAGGACATCAGCGATACAATATCGGTTTGTGGTGTTTTGACAGTGCACACTGACACCAGGCCTAAGTTTGTGACTTGGGGCAGGCAACAAGTCACTCATTGGTGTAAAATGAGCAAGGGGGTCTCTGGTAGCAACACCACTGTCTGCGCAGCTGTAGAAAGGCAGTCATGCAGCCTCTAGAGTGCACCAGGGCCCAGAGGGGGGATGGGCACAGTTCTGTCTGCACAGTTTGCTACTACAGAGCGGGGCCATTCAAGGTTCACCCTGAACTCTTCTGGCCACTACAGGAGGAGCTGGATTCTTCACCCTCTGGTGTCTGGACATCACTTGAAAGAGCAATGGGAGCATTTTTCTCAGGCCGGGAGACAGCGGAATGTGTCGGGCGCTGCTGCAGTCAGTCGAGGCTAGGAGAAGAACACATGGGGCGTATTGTAAATAAGATAGTCCTTAGAGACCAGATGATGAGTAGATATATTCTTTAGATTTATTGATAAGATAACAACATCAATATCGATAGGAAGATGGTAGGCGCTTAAACTGTGTACCGACTTGCCTTGTGCTATCACTAGAACACGGTGAATCATTCAAAGCGAGAAGCTGGTCCTCCGATCTTGGTGTGAGTGGAGCAGTAGATGGAGCTAGCAGTGTGTACACTGACCCATTCGCTGTCCACCAGTCAACGGATACACCAACTATACCTGAATCATTTGTAATTGGGGAATTTGTTTTTTGCGTCACAGGAAAATGCTTGAAAAATTAGCCCGCCCTGCAACAGCTTTCAGTGTGCAGAGGAAGCTCACGGTCCGGTTGAAGTGCAATCTGCTCCTGCTTTTCCCTGAATCCTTCATAATGAGCAGATCTTACGTTCATTTCTGATAAACCCTGAAACCTGATAGTGCACAACCCACCTTGTTAAGTTACATTTAGTCTTTTTTTAAAAGGTGGTAGTGGGGAACGCCTAAAATCCTGTTCCCCAAAAGACACAGCAGTCACACATCCGCGGGTGGGTGGATCGAGGATGGAGTTAAACCTCAATTTCATGAGTCAGTGTGACCCAAGATAAGGTACAAAACAGGATATCAAAATACAGTCAAATAAGGAAGGACAGAAGGGAGTTCTACAGCAGCATCACATTGCCTATCCAGCTAAGCACTATCCAACTACATGAACATTGATTCTGCCCCCTCTGACCGAGTGTCATCAATAGATGGAGAACAAACCAGTTACAAAACAATAATGAACCATTGTGAATAAATGTAATTCCGCAAACAGATGGAAGAGCATTGCCATAGTGAGCCCATGCCGAAGACTCGTCCTCAAAAACAGCATTATGATAAAATAAACATAACTTGCATGAATACGTGCAACAGAAATAATAAACAGTGAATGTGCAGGATGAAACATCTGTCGAAGAGTTTTTCAAATATACAAAATGTGCAAATAGTGTGGAAAAATTGATTTAAAATGCTTTTGTTTTAATGATGCATAGAGTCGCAACTGATAATATTGTACCTGAAACTAAGGGGCTTATTTATGAGCCCCAGCGTCACTTTTGCGCCACCGGTGCATCACTTGTTGTGATGCACCAGTGCCGTAAAAAATGCGCCATGTTGCACCATATTTATGAAGTGACGCATCTAGGTAGATGCGTCACTTCGTAAACCCCCGCGCTACATTATACCTGCGCCAGGTATAATGTATGCAGGGGGGGCATTCCCCCGCAAGAAAGGGTCGTAGGAGTGGTGCAGCGAAATCTATGAGATTTCGCTGTGCCACTTCTAGGACACCAATGCGTCAAAACCTTACGCCTGCCTCATGGCAGTTCTAACAGTGATGTGCTCTCAGGAGAACTGGGCATGGGAACACTAGTACAACTCACTTTTTTACATAGCACTTACTATTGTTTCTAATAACTAACCATCTCAGATGAGAGGTGAACATGTAAGTGCCTTGTCTAATTTGAAGAATCCTTTCTTATCACATGTATGCTGATGACACGCAATTGTATCTCAAAATCTCTTCCCCAGATGACGTCATATCCCTCAACTCTATTCTACAAAATACTCATCTTTGGCTCACCGAAAATCATCTCATGCTCAATGCCGCTAAAATCAAATTCCAGCTCATATCTCTTCCGAACAACATTCCCAAAATTGATCTCTGAATGAAACATCTTACTGCACTCGACTGTTCTCCACACATCATAGATTCTGCTAGATCCTTGGGAATTACCTTAGACAAACACTTGAATATGCAGGATCACAACAGTACTGTCACCAAAGGAGCGAGTTATCAGATGAGCATGCTACGGAAACTTAAACCTTTCCTCCCATAGGAGGACTTCAAGCATGCGGGTCAAGCTCTTGTGTTGGCCAGATTGGATTACGGTAGCCCCACTCTATGTGGCCTACCTAGATACAAACTGGCCCCTTTAAGAGCCTCCCTCAATGCGGCCGCCAGACTTGTCTCCGGTGCAAAACCAAACAAACATCATCCCTGAACTGGCTCTCTTATGAGGCAAGAATTCAACTAAAGATAGCATGCATGGCACACAAAGCCCTACGTTTCATTACCCCCAGATATTTTGCCCCAAAACTAGAAACATCGGGGGGGGGGGGTGTTGCAGACAATCGCGAAGTGCGAGATCACTGCTACTGAAACTGCAGCGCTTCGATAAAAAGAAAACTGGACAAAGAGCTTTCTCGGGTGTCGCACCAAAGATATGGAACTCTCTGCCACCGGATGTTTGCCTAATTTCATGTACCGCTTCATTAAAAAAAGAAGTAAAATAATTTCTGCTGAACAAGTTTTTACCCTAAGCTAGCTCCTTTGTGTATACTGATTGTATCCATGCCTGTAACTCTTTTAGGATGCCTGGCCTTTCGTTGATGACAATCTTTGAGAACAAGTGAAGTTAGTTATGTATGCTCAAGGCTTTTTACTTCCATTTATACAGGTGATCATGTTAGATGTTGAATAATACTCATGTAAAGCGCTCGGATACCCACTAGGGCCATGTTTGCGCTATGCAAAACTTTATAAATAAATCCAGTCCTACGATCCGACATACGACCTAACTAAGATGTCCTCCACTGATCGTCAGTTTGTACTCACACCCCCTCCTGTTAAACTATCACCACTTTAGTTTTCCACAAAAAAGTATGTTTCACAAGACTACAAAACATGTAAAATGAGCAGATGATGCGATCCTCAAGAAATGAAAGAGCTGTCACTTCGGAACCCTTGTTCCCTCCCTAGGCTCTGGTGCAAAACCCCGTCTCATCCTCGCCATATAGTGGTCAATGGTGAGACCCCATTGTTATGTTATGTTATGTTATGTTATGTTATGTTATATGGGACTTTTATAGCGCAACGGCTACTCCAAAGGAGTGTCCCAGCGCTTTGTGCTCCAGACCTAAGAAAGACTGGAAAACATAACAGTAAAAAAAGACAGAAGCCAAAAAAGGAGAGGCGCACTAACCAGAGAACAGCCAAGTCTTTAGACCCTTCCTAAAGGCAAGCAGATTAGATGTGGCCCGCAAGGACAGCGGTAGGGAGTTCCAAAGCTGGGGGGCAAGGAATCTGAAGGACTGACCGCCCAGTCGGGCCCTTTTTATACGTGGCACCACCGCCAGAGCCAATGACTCCGATCTTAAGGATCGTGCAGGCCGGTAAAAGTCCAGCCTCTTCTGGAGGTATTTTGCACCATTGGCATGCAGGGCTTTATGGGCTAAGGTCATAGCCTTAAACATTATCCTCTTCCGTATAGGAAGCCAATGGAGGGATAGAAGTAGGTTTGAGGCACTAGTCCGGCGATGCAGGCCAAAAATCGCTCGTGCTGCAGCGTTCTGGGTCACCTGCATGCGCTGTAAGAGATATTCTGGCAGACCCAGATACAGAGCATTTGCGTAATCCAATCTGGATCCTATAAGTGCCTGGACAGTTATCCTCCGATGTTCCTCGGAAAGCAGAGGAAAAAACTTCCGTAGCATCCTGAGGATCCCGAAACACGTTCCAGTAAGAGTGGCCACCTGGGATTTGAGCGAGAGCTCATTGTCAATTTTGACTCCCAGGTTCTTAGCCCATTTAGATGACTGAGCTGGGGGGAACATGTCAGCGGGCCACCAGCCATGCCAATCCGGTTCCGATGGGCATCCGAAAAAAAGTATCTCGGATTTGTCCGAGTTGCACTTGAGGCTGTTAAGTTGGAACCAATTAAAAACAGCCCCAAGGCACTCCCGGATACTTTCTCCATTGAAATCTTCGCTCTTGCGGCAGGTGAACAGAAGCTGGGTGTCGTCAGCATAAGAGACGATCCGGGCCCCATAGGACTCCGCCAATGTCGCCAGAGGGGTCAAGAGGATGTTAAATAGAGTAGGGCTCAATACTGAGCCCTGAGGGACTCCAACTCCCAATGGCGGCATTTCGGCAGATCCAGATGGGACCCAGACCGTCTGTCGGCGGTTGGCTAAGAAGGAACGAAACCAGTTGAGCACCGTCCCCCCTAGACCGATGTCATGGAGCCTAATGAGGAGATCCTCATGGGGGACGGTGTCGAACGCCGCCGACAGGTCTAACATAACTAACATCACCTTGCCTCCGGAGTCCAGCACCTCATTCACAATCTCAGAGACTTCCAGGAGCGCCGTCTCGGTGCTTAGGTTCGAACGAAAGCCCGATTGGGACTCATGGAGTAGCTCGTTCGACTCCAGGAAGTTAGAGAGCACGCTATGAACGTGTTTCTCTAAGATTTTGGTAAGTGCTGGAAGGAGCGAGATCGGTCTATAATTGGATGGCACTTCTGGGTCCAGGTTGGGCTTCTTAATGAGAGGAATAACCATAGCCTGTTTCCAAGATTGAGGCAAAGCTCCCTGACTCAGGGAGAGGTTAAGAATGGGATTGGCTAAGGAGGTGACAACATCTGCCACCGAGATCCGTTGGGTAGCAGATCTAGGTGGCTGTAATGGGGCAAGCTCATTTAATCTAGCTAGGAGCCATTCAAGGGTGTAAGGCCAGTGAGGGTGGCGAGTGACACCCCACTGAGTTCGATGGAGCTGTTTAGAAGGGGAAGGAGTAGAGAGTGTGCAGGGCAATTCCCACATCCACACAGTACATTCATTTAGACACTAGTATCTCGTGTGCAATCTTTAATCTAATTCTTATGTCATTTGGGAGGCACTGCGTTTACATGATTGAGGGCTTCTGGGTTGGATAATAAAGACATCTGGTATCGAGGGTGCTACCACGAGGGCAATGTGATCACAAACACTAAGGAACACTTTATTTGTTTTATGTTAAGAAAGAATTGTGCCGGAAAAGTCTGTCTTTATTTATCGGGGCTGTCAGAAAAAGTGGGAAAGGGCGTGGGGAACTCCTATCGGGGAGATATATGTGAGCCACCGCCCCGAGGACTATGAATCGAATGAGAGCAACTAAACGAATGGGTCGCAGTACTCTGTTTACCACAAAAAAGGGTGAAAGTAAAATGGGACTGAGTGGTGCCCGGGTGTGGGACTATGAAACTGATGGAAATGTCTACATACATTAAAAGGTGCTCTGTATGCACGTCATGCCAAAAATACTGTATGAAAATTGCTTTGTTTCTTCAATAAAAATGTTTTTTTTTTAAAAGAAAGAAATAAGATTATGATCAAAATAGGATGGCTGTTACCTTAACAGGAAGGATTATCCAATTTTAAGTTTACACTGATTGTTTCACATTATTCAGGCACTTGGTCATTGTAAGACCTCACACAAAGGTTCCCCGGCTTAAGGAGGGTTATGGTATAAATGTTGCAATCTTTAATTGTAGTTTTGCCCAATCTTAAATTGTGACTACCTCAAGGTAGAATGTTGCCATGAAGGTGCCGAGCGTGGCATGCAGTGGCCTTACCTGGCATATAATTGTGATGGATGTGCAATTTGAACCTGGTTAAATGAGGCTAAATATAGGTTTATACAGTAATGTCTGAGCATCTGAGTACAATAGTAGTCCCTGAGCATGGGTATGGGAATGCGAGGTAGTATCTGTCCAAGTGGAGGCAGAAGAAAATGAAAGCAGAGGTTGCAAAGGACAATCTGAATTGGTGGCAGAAAACCTGCTTTCGTTATACCCACCCCAAAACCCCAACATTTTCCTTACCACCCCTTACAATTACCCATCCCTAAGCTCTAAAATTACCTGTACCACCCTTTACCACTACCCAATAACACTAAAATTACTATTAGCTCCCATTATCACTACCCACCCCTAACCCCTAAAATTACCCTTTCCACCCTTTCATTGCGAATGTTAGAACTTTTCAAAGTTTCGTTTTGTTTCTAAAAGAAAAATCAATATTTTATACTCTCTATCAATGAACCTTTAATGTTCCTAATGGCTGCTTTCTGTTGGCGCATACCCACTGTTGGTTCTATACTAGTTTCTGTTTGACTTCCTGGGCTGCTCCCAAGAATCAAAATAAGGATGCCAATTTAATTTTCAGCAAGCAATTTCAAATTCCTTCATATTTACAGAGTGTTTTAAAATTGTGTAATTTTGCTTAATGTATATATACTTTATTGATTTGGTAATAATACTTAATTTTCTAAACCTTTGCAGATCCCTGCAGTAGGCATTGTGGGCTTCATGTTAAGAACCACTCCTATGGAGGCCTCAGCAATGCACTCAATGTCTTGCCAAGAAGAGTACGGTACTAAATAGCCGTACACCACACACAATGCTCTTTGGGGAACTTATGTATGTGTCCAGCCACAAGCTTCCCTGAAAGGCATAGTCAAAGACTGAGTCAACTGACCAACTCTCATGCATTCAAATATAGCCAAATAATCAAGACATGAGTGAGATGCTTGCAAACAAGGACCCGTTCCTGATTCTGCAACTGAAGAGCAAGTTGTTGCTGATGGGTTGCTCCCGAAAGTGGGAGATTTAATCCAGAAATGTGCTGCTAACAAAGGGACCTTTGGATTATCCTGCAGACCACCTATGCCAGTTCTGGGGTTAGAAAGCACCCACACAATCCTGATACCACTGGCTGGTGTGAATGAAGGTATTGATTGACCATGTCAAGAAGCATCATCTAGCACAGTGATACTCAAAGTAAGGACTGGGGGCCACTTGACCTCTTCATGCGACCCCCCTAGCGAACAGTAGCACAGGATGCTGTTTACTTGCTGATTAATAATAGAATGTTTTTTTAAATAAGCCGGCAAGCATTATTTGCAGGCTAACTGGCGTTCAGAAGTTAGTTGGTGTCCTGCACCACTTAACCTTTATTTTTAAAGACATCTTGCAACATGTGTAAGAATAGGATTATGCACCTTCAAAATTCAAAAAAAATTATTTCATTAACATGCTGAAGCGTTTTACCATACCACTGCATTGAGAAGTTTTTTTTTAAGTGATAGTTTTGAAACATGAATTTAGAAACACTCATGCTTCCCCACCGCACCCTGACAACAATGCCAACAGCGAACTAAGAGGCAAGTCAGCTGTCGTGCACCCTTTGAGGGGCCTAGGTTGCTAATATATGTGGACAACATTATAGTCAAACACAGGAGAAGGCTTTGTACAGCTCAAAGTCTGAGCTTATGTATTTCGAAGTCCTCTTATATGCCATAATGAAGACAAATGAGACAAAGTGAAAACAAATTTTCCTATGATCACACAGTTTTGTCAAGGGGAAAGCTGGGGTTGATCTCAGGTTATCTGGTTTAACATTGTGCACTTCAGCCACTAGATGTGCATGCTACGCTTACCCTACAACCACCTTACACAATCTCTGACCCACCAGGACCCTCTACCACCACCCAGCTGGCATCTGTGCGGCCCTCAGTCACACCACAGACCATACTTTGTGGCCCCCTGAGCAAATGTTTGCGAGTACCCGTGATCTAACAGATTCTGTTCAGCGGCCAGCCACCAGTGTCGGTGTCTCCACTTCAAGACAGTAAAATCCATCATATTCCAGACAGCCCCAAGAGGTGATAAGGCAAGTTGAAGTAATTGGTCCCATTCTAGGAATGGGTGGCCCTACTGATTAGTCTCCAGCGATGCAACCTACTTCAAGTACTGTGGTGCAAGCAACATTTTCAACAATTGAATCTACTACTGCAACATTGTGTGCACTGTAGATGTATGTGCATCGCTGAAAGAAACGAGAGCATCTATAAATGCAGTACCTTTGTAAGAAATGGCTTGGTCAGGTAATGAGGCCAAATCTGATCCTGTGGAAACAGTAGCTGTATTCCTTCTTTCTCTTCATAACAATCTGGAATAAGTAGGCACTGCAGACAGATTCTTACCTTTTGGTGCGACCTCAAAAGGTATATCGCTCTCCAAGGTCATACATCCTTTGATTTTTGGAAAAATTCCATCATTTCATTTGTGGCGGATAATGTTGATTATTATCTCGATGATCGTTCATGGGCATCATCTTCCTGAATGTCTTACAGCATCTCCTGGGGTACAGGAACTGCAACCGCATTTCTCCTCACAGAGTCAAATGAAACAATCTTGCCATCAACATTACTGCATATCCCCTGTCTGATGTGCTCTCTGCAACACAGTACCATATCACATTTGTGGCATAGAGAAATATTCAAATGAACTACATTCTGAACATTTAATTTGATGATCTCATCACATCGGGTCCTTTTGCAAGTTCATGGGATATTAATGAAATTAACTGATTAGTGATGTTCATTAATTAGCTTAAATGTAGATTAAAGATCCTTAGACCTAATCAGACCTGTAGAGAAGGGACAATCTATAAATGGTATTAATGGCCCTCAGGGAGGGTCAACCCATGCCTGTGAGGCCAACCCCTACACACAATTACAGTCCCTGGTGGCTAGTGGAATCCCTGCGAGTGGATCGTGGTCCACCCCAATTCACAAACACAGATCTGTTTGAAAAAGGCATCCACACATGCTCATTTGGGGGAAGCCTCCAGTGAGAGCACCAGAGCTTCCCCCACACTCTAATTGGAGGACGACCCGTTGACATCCTCCACACTGCAAAGGTTACATGGAGGACGTCAAAGGGTCGTCCTCAGCATGCTAGGGGTTAAAAACAAAGCCGTTCTTTTTCTACCTTCTAATCTTACTGCACACTAAAGAGCTATCTCTAAAACAGAGGCATCCCATGGTCTTCTGATTCTACAGATAGTGCCTGCACTCTTCCTCCTGCAGACCGATGTGCTTATTGCATGGGCCTCTTTGTTTACCTATAACTGCTTCTCATTATTTTGGCTGTTACAAACAAACCTGTTGGACTTGGCCCTTCTGGCAGGTTCACCCCTGAACATTTTGCTTTTTAATTGTGACATGGTGTTAGTGATTTTTGGCTTCTGCGCACTTTACCACTGTGTACCAGGGTAAAGTGCGTGCGTGTAGTGAGGTTGGCCTGCCCTCCCATAGGAATGCATGGGGAATGTATGTGTCCATGTTAGTTCCTGATGCGTGGGGAGTGCAAGCTCGAGTTTGGTATGTGCGGACTCGTGTGATTAAATGCTGCGCGATGATGTGTGCGGCGTGAATGTGTCTATTGTGGAAGCGCCACTTCTAGAAGTTGGCATGTCTGTGTAATTTAGGTGAAATGACTGGCTGGCTTGTGATTGGCTGGAGCTGGCTGGTGTTCCAGGCTCCAGGAGTCAGGATGGGTCTGCCCCGTGGTGAATGGGAGATCTGCATGTTGATGGCCGGGGAGGAGTTCACCTGGGACCTGAATAGGGCTGGGCTTTCCCAACACAATGCTGGCTCCGCCACTGTGGTGCGACTGATGACCCTAGCCTGCTCTGTGAATGAAAAGAGGGGCTGAGCATAACAGAGTGCTCCAAAACAAGCTGCTACTGGTTTTCCACCCACCCTGCACCTAAAAACAAAGGGATTTCTGAATAAAAAGGGGCTGTGACCCCATGTAAATCTTCTTTTGCTGATCCTAACTTTGAGGGGGGCTGCTGCTGGGCGCCAGGAGGAGGGGGGCTGCCACTGGGACTACCTCCCTGCCTGGAGGGTCATGTGAGGTGGCCCCTGGGCCCAGCCCTTGCCCCCCCTTCTGCTTCCTTACTTTCTGGACCTTGTCTCGGAATGTCAAAACAGTATTAACAAATACAGTACGTCAAGGATGAATAGTCATCTTCGACTCCACCCTCTTCAGAATCTTGGCTGGTGGCTATGGTTCAAACTGCCTCTTATGAAAGAGTTATCTACAATTTGCAAGATCAGACACAATCATTTAATCAAATTTGGGCCCCCTTTCTACAGTTGAATAATCCTTCTGTGATAGACTATTCCGGTCGCTCCATAGTGGATTCCACTGTATCATAACTCTTTCTATTTTACTCTCGCTTCTAATTTTCTTCTTTTCTCACCTTTACTGTCATGCATTTACATACCAACACTGAAAACCTGTTCTAAATCTGCTCTCATCTTATTTCCTCCAATATCTTCCTTTTTATCTTTGGTTAATTTCCCTATATAATTGTCTATACTATTTGTTCCATTCTTTTATATTTTACTGCATTGATACCTCTCCTTTATTCCTCTTTACTTTCTTTCTACCCACATTTCCTGTCTTTCTCTCACTTATTCGCTTGCAATTTTATGCTTCACCTTATATCAAGTTCTTGATAATTTTTGCTTTAAGATTACTTTTTATCTCGCCGCAAGTCATTAGAGTTTGTCAATCAAATAGCTTATTGTTTTATTCACAACTGAATTCTTTTATCCTCCTTTCATCTTATTATTGTATTACTGGCATTTAAATAAGACACAGTCTTTATCCTTATGAATTCATATATGTTTAACATTATAAATTACTTCCAATGTAATTTATGTTATCATATTGCACATTTCTGTATTTTATTGCTTTTGTCTTATATTTAATAAATGCTAATAAATAATTTCAACAACAAAAAAAATGATGAATAGTCAGAAGAGTTGTTACGCTTCTTTAATACAGAAAGGGTGCCAGCCAACACATCTTTCGTCTGGGGAAGTACCCCAAGACTTCTTCAGGGCTGTAAGGATGTAAAGACGCACCACCTAAGGCAGCTCATAAGGGACAAAACGTCCTTCGCATGGACTGAAGAAACTCAAGGAGACTTCGACACAATAAAAAGCTACATCAGCAAGGCTGTGCCCCTTCAAGGATATGACCCCCAGGGACGGTCAGTATTGATGACGGATGCCAGTGAATTCCTCATGCAGGAACGGATAGACGGAGAAACAGCGACGCTCAGCTTCGCGTCCAGGTCATTATCCCCTACGGAACAGAAATTCAGAGTAATAGAGAAGGAGATGCTTGTGGTAGTGTGGGCCATGGGGAAGTTCCAGATTCTTGTGGGGCACGAGGTTCAAGCTCAAGACTGATCACAAACCTCTAGTCAAGGTACTCACATCGAGTGGCCACGCCAGTGCAACCCCCCGCATCGCTAAGATGACGTTGAAGCTACTGGACTATAGGTACGACGTGGAATACATCCCAGGAGCAAGAAATAAGGTAGCTGATTATCTCAGCAGGGCCTCAGCGATGGAGGAAGCTCCCACAGGTACGGAAGAGAGCGAAACCCTAGTGGCCTTCGCAGAGGATCCGGAGAGTGTGATAAGTGGCCAAGAATGGACAAAGGCCTATGGAGAGGACCCTGATCTTCGAGATGTCAAGGATCATTTACTGCATGGATGGCCGGAAAAGAAACATTTGAGGGCGGCACTCAGAAAATTCTATGAGGTGCGCGAGGAGCTGTCCATAGGTGATCAAGGGATATTTTTGTACAGAAGGGACAAGGTAGTCCCCCCGACGACATAGATACCTCACTTACTAGCTGTACAACACAAGGGGTATCTGGGGATCGTGAAGATAAAAATGAGAGCAAAAGAAATGTACTGGTGGCCAGAAATGGACATTCACGTAGAGAGGCATGTAAGAGAGTGTGGCCAGTGCCAAAGAGCGGACAAGACTCTAACTCCCCTTAGACCATCATTGGGGAAATTTGCCAACCCTACGAATCCTTGGGAGGAAGTGTTGATTGACATTCTAAGACCCATAGTAGATACCCAGGGCACTCCAAAATACGTGTGTGTGCTTATCAACAGATATTGAAAGTGGCCCGAGGTGCACATACAGGAAGAGATGGACTCAGAAACAGTCCTCCGATTCCTCACTGCCACATTCCTCCGGGAAGGCATTTCCAGATCCATTTTGAGTGACAATGGACCACAATACACCTCAGAAAAGTGGCACAAGTTCATGGAGTGCAATGGGATCAAGACAAAACACACTTTGATATACCACCCTGCCGGAAACAGTCTAGTGGAGAGATTTAACAGGGTCATAATGGGATCAGTACAAGCTGCCATTGCTGTGGGCAAGACTGGGAAAAAGAAGTACAGAGCATGCTGTGGGCCTATCGCATCACACCAACCAGCACAGGTTACAGCCCCTTCCAGATCTTGAGAGGAAGAGACCCCTTCACCAAGGACAACCTGGCGTGGAAGGAAAAGACAGTCACCAGTAAATGGTCCACTGCAGTGGTGAAACATAACTTGGAGAAAGCCCAAAGAATATACTCGGAACACTACAACAGGAGACGGAATGTAAAGGGGGCCTCCCTTGAAAGAGGGGAGTGGGTCAGAGTCAAACTTGCCCTGCTACGAAAGAAAGGGGACAGTAAATACAGCCAACCCTTGCAGGTGAAGGAAGTGTATGATAGAGCAGCCTTGCTCAGTGATGGAAATGTCTGGTCCTAAGACCGCATGTCCAAATGCAATAAGATTTTGAAATAAACTAATAAAGAAAGAGTGAGAACATCGCAGGACCCTATGCCACCGGGGTTGAGGTGGCGCTAGTCGAAAGAGAAACACATCCTGGGGCAGGAGTGAGTAACATGGAGTTCGACAATGAAGACAACCCCATAGCATGACAACATCAGGAAGAGGTTGGTGAGAATCCGAGAGGTGAGAGTCCTCGGGTAGTTGAGAATAAGATGGCGGACCTGGCAGAGAGCAGCCCCTGGAATGCCTCCACCACCCCGGTAAGACGCACACGGACAGGCAGAGCGGTTGTAAAGCCTGCTAGATTCCAAGACTTTGAACTGGGAGACGGGAGATAGTTTGTTGTTGTATGAGACTGCTTAACTTTCCATTCATATGTAAAAGGAGGGAGATATGTAGTGTCGCGCTCTAGTTGCTGCACGCTGCGTGATGACACAGCGCGCGGCGGCCATCTTGAATGGTATTCTTGAGCGCAACTCGGAGAGCACCGGTCGACCGGCGCTCTCCTGCTGGATAAATAAAGCTCGACCCTCAACAGCAACCCTGTCTCAGTTGAATTATTGTGGGGGTGAAACTGGGACTTTACAGTTACCAAAGGTTACCATTGTCAAAGGAAGGATTTGTCGCCTTTCACCATGCAGAGATGAAGGGGTGAAAAAATAAACAAAGCCTGGTTAACATTTAAATGGTCTTTAAAGACCTGTGAAGTACTTAGGTGAGGCTGCAATCATCTCTAAAACGGTCTGTGTGTGTGTGTGCTCGGCCCGGGCTGACACACACGACCTGTGCTTTGCACACCTGCCTTCAAGCCCTCACTGCTGGGGCCAAGGCTCCTCTTTGGGTGGGCCTTGAGGTTCCGTGACAATTGTAAGTGATGTTTTCGACTCGCACGAATATGGTCGAGTCTGGTATCTATGAACCGCAAATGACGAGTTTAGTGGGTGTACGCGTTTTCGCTGTGCTAACCTGAACCGTTCGTTTGTTTCGTGGGTTTCTTCCTCTGAACCCACGGGTTCCATCTTAGATACGGCATCCATTTTGTTTCTTGCCCTCAAGTAGCCAGCGAACGGACGCTGTCCGCTTCGTGACCCTGGAATTCCCAAACTCTTGCGAAAGACACGTTTCCTTTGAAGGTGTCTTTATGATGAGGGGGATGACACTGTAAGGCAGATGGCCCCGCTCGAGGCTCATCTTGCCGTGCCGGACTATTGTCTCAGTTGTGCATTACATTAGGCACGTCCCCTTTGATGCCTGCAGCTCGTGTTTCCTGGTACCACCCCTTTTACACCCTTTTCGATCTGTTACTGTCCTCGTCTTCCTCTGCACCTGCTTCTGTTTCTTCCTTGATTCGTTTACAGCCGAACAGAATGTACTAATGGTGGGAAGATGTACTTTTACAGTTGGGAACGACCAAATGCTACTGTAATTATGTTTCGGGCTCTGAATACATGAAAGCGACCCCTTACGATCTTTACGATGGGAACCAGGTTGTAATCCTTTGTGCTCTATGTTATCGTATGCTCAAAAACTGTATAAAAGGAGCGATCCACAGATACAATTCGAATCAGACTCCGCGAACTTACATGCTGTGTACTTCACGTGACTTCTGTGTTCCCTGCAGTAAATAAACCTCGAATCTTTGACGCCGAAGGAAGTGTCCCGTGTCTCTGTTATTTGTACGCCGGAACAGGTAACCAACGAAGGTTTCAGGTGTTATCCCTGGCACCGCTGGGTCTTAGAATAACCCAGTCCTTCAGTTGGCGCCCTCGTGGGGCTGCATCAGCGGTACCGGTCCAAAGCCCGACGATCGTGAGGAACTTCGTGTGAAATCTCCGAGGGAAGGTGCACCCCGCTTCATCGATCCTGTTGTCGAAACAAGTGGCCCGACGACTTTTCCCGCGAAGATTCCCGCCTCCTGACGGCTGCGACGGACTGCTGCCCTGACTGTAGACCTGTTTTGGCGCCTGGCGTAGACCTTGGTACAGCGAGACGATAGACGGGCCTTCCTGGTGACGCCATCGATCTTTGAGTTAAGTATTTGTGGGTCGCTCCCAGAGTCCTTTGTTGTTGCGGGTGCTTAGTTGTTGCATGGTTCCATTGCATTTGTGGTTCTTTGGTATTTTGTTCTTAGTTGTACTATTTGACGTCTGCAGTCGCCAAAAACCGAGGGTTTTTGCTCATTGCAGGGATATTGTAATCCCGTAACCCTTGACGTTTGTGAAACTCGGTTAGTGTGCACGATGCCTGGCTGTAGTACTTTGTTCAGTTGTTTTAAAGGTTGTGGTACGGATTCCCGGCTGGAGGACTCGTGTCCGATACCTCCGGTTGGAACTCCAACTTATGAGTTATATAGCCGCCATGGTTTGGGTCCAATCACGTTTAATGAGTGTTGGGTTCGTTACACTAAAAAGGATGGTGTCCTTAGTTGGCCACCTCATGGTAGTTTTGAGGCCCCGATTTTAGATAATCTTGAAGCGAAATTGTTTCAGAGAAAAGCAAGGCCGGCCATGTTTGATTCCTTTCGGTTGTGGCGTAAAGAAGCCAAGCAGAGAGAAATCAAACAACTAAAACGTAATAAGAGAGAAGGTATTGTTACAACGGTTAGAAACGCAGAGCAGTTTCAGCGAGATAAGGAGGAAAAGGAAAAGGAAGTTTTCGATAGTTTGCAGCGCATGACTGTCGATAAGTGTTACCCCGTTTTACCGACGGGTACGGATAAGAAGGAGGACGTAGTAGAGGATCCCCTAATGTCCTATCTCATGAAGTCACCACCTCCGTATGCACAGGGTACCGCAGTTCCTGTGGTTCCCCCTGTCCCTGTTCTCCCACCTGCTCCTGCTCCTGTTCCTGTTCCCCAACCTGTACCCGTTCCTCCACTTGTTCCTGCTCCCTTGCCTGCTCCCATCCCTACTGCTCCTCCGCTTGTACTTCCTCATACTCCTGCTCCCGCTGCCTCTACTGTTCTGATTACTCCTGCTGTCCCTTCTGTTCCCGACACTTCTCTTGTTACTCCGGTGTGTTACTCTACTACCCCATCTGCTCGACGTCGAGTTCCTTCTGTTGCTGCTAACTTTTTCGACGCTTTTGGACCAGTTCTTGAGTCCGCTGGTTCTGAAGGTCCCCAAAGACGAAGTCAGCTTCCAGGTAGTAGGGAGCGTGACTCGCTATATAGTATGGCGATGGGTTGGATTAAATATCCTCTTAGGAATCCTCCGCGTGTGGTGCTTGATACGTTTTCTCAATTCAACATACCGACACAGAGGTTCGTGTTTGAGGAACTGTGCAAACTTTTACGTGATCAAATATCGGCTGATGCGTCTGATGAGGTATTGACTGCTCTATCTAATCTTCAGCTCCAGTTTGCAAGTGGTATAATGGTGGGTAGCAAGGTTCGACGTGCTGTCGAGCAGTTGCTATCTTTCCGTCCTTCCATAATGCCTCGGGCATTGTTTTTAGAAGACATTGAGGAACCACTAGCAGCGTCTGGTCAGTATCCCATGCGCGAGGTTCCACCGGTGTGGATGCCTGGCGATCCCAATGCTAATCCCATTATTCCGCCATATTTTCAGAGAGTGTGGATACATCTTCCGTGGAAACGATCGGAAGTTTTGCAGGTGAAGCAATCCTTGCCTGACCCTCGCAAAAATCCTGCAGGGTACTATAAAGAATTGTCGCAACTAGTGGATGCTACGGTTATGAACCTTGCTGACATCGATATGTTGTTCGGTAACGTAGTTCCGCAACCGGTTTGGGCGAAAATTCGTCAAGAAAATCATGTGGCAGAATTAGGTGGTGACTGGGCTGCACTCCTTGCTGCGGATGCCTTGCAAGTTGGTGGGGCTAAACCCGAACAGCTGATTGCTAATCTCCCTCAGAGAATAATCACTCTTATGAAGACGCTTATGCCAGCTATGAAGGTGAATTGGGACAAGTTGTCCGCTTGCAAACAAAAGAAGGACGAGAGTGTCTCTGATTTCTTTACCAGATTTGAGGAAGCATTCATTGATCATAGTGGTCAGGATATGGGCACTGAGGTAGGTCAGAGGTTGTTTGTGGACAAATTTGTGTCTAATTTGCTGCCGGACTTAAGCAATAAATTAAGGAATTCAGAGAGTGCGTGGGCTGTTTCCACTTCTGCTCAGAAATTGGCTACGGCCTAATATTATGAAAATAGGGAGAAAGAGGAAAATGATTGTGCCGATAAAAAGACAAAAGAGCTCAAAACTAAAGTGTTGTTGCAAAAAGCGTATCCTCCACGTTCGAATCAGAACGATTCGCAACAGCGGAATCGATCGCAGTCTCAGTCAAATAGATCGCAATCACGAAATGACTCCTCTTCGCAGAGTTCTACGTTGGGGTACAATCAGTGTGCCTATTGTAGAGGAGAGGGTCATTTGAAATTCGATTGTCCAGTTTTGCGTGATCGAAATAGTGGTAGTTCATCTAGAGGGGGCCGTAGTGGTCCTCAACAGGCTTCACGTGGTAGAGGTCGCGGTGTTCAAAATGATCGTTCCAATGATTCCTCTGATTCTAATAATTGTTTCGATCAGCGTGGATCGTCGCAAGGCAGATCTGCCCAGTATAACGTGGATGACTATTACGTCGATCAGGGCACTGACGACAGTAATTACTAGGACAGCCATAGACAAGGAGAGGGAGTAGTATCAGTTCCGGTTGATCAGAGAGGGCCTTACGTCGCAGTTGCCACCTCGGGCGTCGTTGAGCCTTTTCTGTTGGACACTGGTGCAGCGAAAAGTTCCATCATGCATTCGAAACTCCCTGGCGCACCTTTGTCTGGCTTAACAAATGTTTCCGTTGGATTCTCTGGCGCCCCCGTTAGCAATCCGGTTTCTCGTCTGTTGCCCCTTACAATTGGGCCACGTGAGCTGAAAGCTCCTTTGATTTTGACTACTGGTTGTGGTGAAAATCTTTTGGGCTTGGATTTGCTAAAACGACTATATGCGACTTTGTATTGTTCTCCTGCGGGAGTGAAGCTTACTTTGGGTGAGAAAGTCATCTCTCCTATGTACTTGTCCCTCGATAAGCTTCCACCGGAATTTAGTTCTCTTCCTGCATCTTTGTGGGCGACAGGTCCCAATGATGTGGGCCTGCTTGATATCTCCCCTTATGTTGTTCACTTGAAATCTGATGTGCGTTTGCCACGTATTCCCCAGTATCGTATCTCCCTTGATGGTGAACGAGCGCTGTTAGCAATCATCTATGATTTGATTGAAAAGGATGTTATTGAGGAGACTCGGGGAAACGTGTGCAATAGCCCTGTGCTGCCCATCTTGAAACGCACTGATCCATCTAAGCCTCCTGTTTATCGTTTTGTTATGGATTTACGGGAAGTGAATAAAATTGTGATTCCTCAGTTCCCTGTGGTGCCTGACATCACGGCTCTACTGACTCTGATTCCAGCATCTGCGTCCTGGTTCTCAGTGATCGATGTGAAAAATGCTTTCTTTAGCATTCCGATTGCTGAGGAGAGTAGAGACCTTTTCGGTTTCTCTCTTGGTGGTCGCAGCTTTCGGTTTAAACGCGCTCCTCAGGGCTACTGTGAGAGTCCATCGATATACAGTCAAGCCTTGAAGGGTCAACTTGATGCGTTTGTGTTGCCGGCTGGTGCGGCCTTGATCCAATATGTCGACGACTTATTGGTGGCTGCAGACACTCAGGACATTTGCAAAATTGCTACGGTGTCGTTGTTGCAGCATCTCTGTGACTTACATCACAAGGTGTCACCTTCTAAACTGCAATATTGTTGCCAAGAAGTAACCTATCTAGGTCACTTATTGTCAAAGGAGGGAAGAAGGTTGACCCCAGAGAGAATTGCAGCGATTGCTCGAATGACTGTGCCAACAACTCAGAGAGATGTGCGTGCCTTTTTAGGTATCACGTCATACTGCAGGCAATGGATTCCAAAATTTTCATTGCTAGCGAAACCATTGGTGGCTCTTACGTGCAAGGGTGTTTCAACTCCTTTACCATGGACGGAAGAATGTCAGAAAAGTTTTTCTGAACTGCGTGATGCGTTGTGTTCGGCCCCTGTGTTAGGTACTCCTGACTACAGTAAGCCGTTTACACTATACGTTCACGGGAGGGAAGGTTGTGCGTTGAGTGTCTTAACGCAACAATTCGGTGGTAAGCAGCGTCCATGTGCATATTTTTCCTCGACCTTGGACCCAGTAGCTAGAGCATTGCCGAGTTGTTTGAGAGCAACGGCGGCAGCTGCGGTGTCCATCCGACAATCTGCAGGATTGGTCATGGATAATGTGCTTACGGTGATGGTTCCGCATGCAGTTGACACTCTTGAATCGTACGAAGACCCAACACCTGACGAGTGCAAGGTTGTCTGGGTATGAGTTGACGCTTTTGGCAAATCACATTCAAATAAAACGTTGTAATGTCCTGAACCCGGCGACTTTGTTGCCCATTAGTATGGAATCAGATGAAGCAGTACCTCATGACTGCTATTTACGAACTGAGGAGGAAACAAAAGGTCGTGTTGATTTGAAAAATACTCCATTGGAAGACCCCGATGGTACCTTGTACGTGGACGGGTCGTGTTTTAAGTTGCCAAATGGTGATGTGACGACTGCGTATGCTGTGGTAACGTTGAGTACAGTTGTGGAAACTGCGAGATTGAATCAGAACTCTGCACAGGCGGCAGAGCTGATTGCCTTAACGAGAGCGTGTGTTTTGTCGAAAGGGAAGCGGGTGAATGTGTTTACTGACAGCCAGTATGCTTTTGGTGTTGCGCACAGTTTTGGACGATTGTGGAGAGAGAGAGGTTTCATGACATCGCATGGTACGAAGATCCAGCATGGACAGCTTGTGAATGATCTTTTGGATGCACTTACATTGCCCGAGCAGGTGGCGATTATTAAATGCAGTGCGCACCGTAAGGTGACGGATGATGTTGGTCGTGGCAATGCGTTCGCTGATGAAGTTGCTAAGGAGACTGCCAGGAACCTTACAACTAGAATGTATGTGACGAGTTCGGTAAGGTGGCCTACAGAAACTGGTATGTGTGAAGACACTATCGAGAGTGTGAAAGCGATTCAGAATGAGGCCACCGAGACTGAAAAGACGAAGTGGAAAGAGAGTACGGGAAAGTTGGATGTGAATGGCTGTTGGATCGATTTGTCGGAGAATAAGAGGTGGATGTTGCCGGATGCGTATGTGCTGGCTGTTGTAACGATGGCACACGGCTTGGCACATATTAGCGCGAAAGGTATCTGCAAGTTGTTGTCCCCTGTATGGAAGAATGATGGTATTACTAAGTGTGCTGAGAGATTGGTTAAGAATTGTATGATATGTATGATGTACAATCCTGGTAAGGGAACTCTTACACCCCCTGGCCACTTTGCTCCCCCTTCATGTCCCTTTAAAGTGGTTCAACTAGACTTCATCCATATGGAGCGATGCAATAACCTAAAATACGTTTTAGTTGTGGTTTGCGCATTCTCCCGATGGATCGAAGCCTACCCTCTCAAAGACAACACTGCTCTGTCAACTGCAAAGATCCTACTGAAGGAATACTTTCCTCGGTATGGAATGCCACGGATTGTATGGTCTGATAACGGAAGTGAGTTTGTGGGGAGTGTGATGAAGAATGTGTGTAAGGGCCTTGGAATTACTCAAAAATTCCACAGCGCCAATCATCCCCAGTCAGCAGGTTTGGTTGAAGGCTATAATGGCACCCTTAAATTGAAGCTAGCAAAGATTCAGGCTACGGCTGGTCTCTCGTGGCCTGACGCTTTACCCTTAGCTCTTCTGTCGACCAGGGCGACTGTACACTCTCGAGTAGGGCTCAGTCCCTATGAGATTGTGTTCGGCCGACCTGCCAATGTTTGGGGGGTCCCTAGACCCAGTGTGTTTTCTGATCTTGAGTACCCAATGTTGATCGATTATCTTCATGATCTGACTGCTAAACTGAGGTTAATTCACCAACAGGTTTTTGAAGCACTGCCGACGCAAACGGAGGGTCCAGGCCACCAGCTCCAGCCCGGAGACTGGGTGGTGACGAGGAATTTTGCCCGGAAGCGCAACCTTGAGCCTCGCTTTACCGGACCCTACCAAGTGCTCCTTGCCACGAGGACTGCTGTTCGTTTGGAAGGACGCAAGAACTGGGTGCATGCCACCCATACCAAAAAGGTACCTATACCTTTACCAGCAGACTCGTGGGTGAGGAAGGGCATCGCCTCGTCTGAAGTCGAAACTGTGCCGACTTTCGTTCCTTTCAGCGACGCTCAGCCTGTCGGAGAGACCTCAGTGCAGCAGAACGACATTGTTGAACATTTGTCATCACAGAACTCAACATCTGAACAATTGACTGATCAACAGAATTCTGTCTCATCATCGGACCAATTGTTTGACGAACAGACTCGTCCTGGGAGAAGCCGATATTTTCTTCGATCTAATACCAGAGACTAATAAATATTTTTGCTCTCTCCCCGGACATCTACGTTACCCCATTATCACTGACCAGTTGAACACACTTATATATAACTGTGCTTTTTGTAAAATTTGAGTCTTTTCCACACGTGTTTTTGCTTCCACAGCTAGCAGATTTTGTATATATTGTTGATTAAAATACCTTGCATCCGGGTGGACCGTAGGGCCGCGCGGGTACTTCCTTCTGGTTAGTAGGTCTTGACACTAGGTCAGAGACCGTCGGTTCCTGGGAACTCCTGGGGATTGGCTACTGCTACACAGAACGAAGTGCGTCAAGAACGTTGCGGATGGTTTTAGAGGATGGCTTTCTCAAAGCTGTCGGACTTGGAAAAGGCTCAGGCCCATAGATTCGAGTTGCATAGAGTTGCACATACAAAATGTTTCATGTTTCAGATGTTCTTCTTTTTCCTAACTGTTTCTTCGTTATTGGTGGGTGGGGTGTATTATACAATACAGTCATTGTTGCCTACTGCCTCACCTACCCTGTCTTCTGAACCTAAACCTACTCCCACTGTTTCTCCTCATTCCTTACACATCTTACCACAACACGAGCAGGTTAGACGTGCGGAGTTTATGAACAATTCCTTCGTTCAGCTCCTTCATCAGCATCAGTTAGTTGTAAACACTACCAATTGTTGGGTGTGTGGGTTGATGCTGCATACTACCGATAAGGGAATTCCGTACTTAGTCCTTCCTTACAGTTCCCAGGGTTCAGCTCGAGCATTCCAAACAATGTTTCGAAGTGCACTAGATTCTTACTCCAATCGAGAGCCACGTTCTCCCCACTTTGGTCCCGGTCCGTACCGTAAGCCTTTGGCAATAGCGATTGCTGATTTAGATAGGGATATCTAGAGCCGTCGCTCATCCCAGAGGAAGAGGTGCGAGCTTATAGGGATCTGAGTGAGGTTGAGTATAGTGCGCTCGTGGGCGAAAGACAGCTTAAAAGCTCGTCTCCTATATGGATCGTACCCCACCTTGGTAATTTCTGTCTAAAAGGCCGTGGCCGAAGCCCGAGAGCTCACCTTGGAGAGAGTGCTTGCTCTGAGACGTATGTCTTACCAATGCTCTCCTCCCCTGTTCTCCTGACTGCCAAGGGCACGTACTTTGTCTGTTACGACCGTGCATATACATGGTTGCCCCTTGACTTCGCGGGCACCTGTTATATTGCAAACTTGTTGCCACCAACCTTTACGGTTGCCGCAGATTACCACAAGACTAGAGTTGTGAGGGGCGTGATTAGCAAAGAGGACACTGCCGGTCAAGAGGCAGGAGACTTTTTCAAGGGTTTCTTTCCGTTTTGGGGACCTATGGTCAATAGTAGGAACCTGAGACAGTTGACTCGAGTGGTGAAATCGACTGCTAATATCACTGCCACTGCCCTTGGCAACATCACAGCAGAGCTTCAGGCGGATAGGCTTATGACATTGCAAAATCGTATGGTTTTAGACGTTGTCTTAGCAGATCGAGGTGGAGTATGTAAGGTGATCCATTCGAGTTGTTGTATATTCATTCCAGACAACGCTCCGACTGTCTATCAAGCATCTCGAAGTTGCATAAGATCTCTGAGTCCATACACGTGGACGTAGGGGATTGGACGCTACTAGGATGGTTTTGGGGCCTAATGTCGACTTGGGGTTGGAAGATTCTGATGATCATCGGGGTTGTTGTAGCATTCCTGTTCACGTGCTGTCTTTGTGTGCAGTGTGGTCCTGCCTTCTGTGCTACAACGTGTATAAGACGGCCGCCTGTTACCAAGGAAGCATTGATGGATAGAATTATGTTGCAGCAGCATCTGGATGGTCTGATGAATATCGAGATCGATTATGATTCCGACTAGTGCTTGCCTACATGAGGGCAAAAGGAGCGTCTGAGGTTCCGTGACAATTGTAAGTGATGTTTTCGACTCGCACGAATATGGTCGAGTCTGGTATCTATGAACCGCAAATGACGAGTTTAGTGGGTGTACGCGTTTTCGCTGTGCTAACCTGAACCGTTCGTTTGTTTCGTGGGTTTCTTCCTCTGAACCCACGGGTTCCATCTTAGATACGGCATCCATTTTGTTTCTTGCCCTCAAGTAGCCAGCGAACGGACGCTGTCCGCTTCACGACCCTGGGATTCCCAAACTCTTGCGGAAGACACGTTTCCTTTGAAGGTGTCTTTATGATGAGGGGGATGACACTGTAAGGCAGATGGCCCCGCTCGAGGCTCATCTTGCCGTGCCGGACTATTGTCTCAGTTGTGCATTACATTAGGCACGTCCCCTTTTATGCCTGCAGCTCGTGTTTTCTGGTACCACCCCTTTTACACCCTTTTCGATCTGTTACTGTCCTCGTCTTCCTCTGCACCTGCTTCTGTTTCTTCCTTGATTCGTTTACAGCCGAACGGAATGTACTAATGGTGGGAAGATGTACTTTTACAGTTGGGAACGACCAAATGCTACTGTAATTATGTTTCGGGCTCTGAATACATGAAAGCGACCCCTTACGATCTTTACGATGGGAACCAGGTTGTAATCCTTTGTGCTCTATGTTATCGTATGCTCAAAAACTGTATAAAAGGAGCGATCCACAGATACAATTCGAATCAGACTCCGCGAACTTACATGCTGTGTACTTCACGTGACTTCTGTGTTCCCTGCAGTAAATAAACCTCGAATCTTTGACGCCGAAGGAAGTGTACCGTGTCTCTGTTATTTGTACGCCGGAACAGGTAACCCACGAAGGTTTCAGGTGTTATCCCTGGCACCGCTGGGTCTTAGAATAACCCAGTCCTTCAGCCTGGCCCACCCGGCCCACCCGCTTGAACCGGGCCTTCTAGGAAGGGGTGAAAAAAAAACCACAAAGCCTCGTTAACACGTGAATGGCCCTTTAAAGACCTATGAAGCACTCGGGTGCGGCTGGCAGCTGAAAAACTGTGTGTGTGTGCCCAGGAAGTTGTCTCAGCCCGGGCTGACCACACGATCGGAGGCTGCTCCCGGGAGGTAGGGTTGCCGGACGCTCGCTGACTCCTAGCGGAGCCTCCCACTAACATTTCTGGGCAGGGGCGCACAACTCGCCCCTAGTGCGGCGGCGGCTCCCCCTCGCACCACCCTCCTTGCACCTTGCCTGGACCTAAGATGGCGGCCACCAGTGACCGCGGAGTGAAGATTGGTGCCACGCGGGGCCTGCTCTTAACCTGCCTGGACCTCCTGCGGTCTCCCCCTATGATTTCCTCGCCTGTCTCCAGGTTGGCCCCCGGGTGGGGACTGTGTTTTTTCAAAATTGCCAACAAGGCCCAGCAATACCTGCCTGACCTGCCTTCAGCCCCGAACAGCCTTCAGTGGAGCAACTTCTGAGGGGTGGGCCATGCTTTGGGGGACCCTTGCCCTCGCGCCCCGCAACGCCAGTGATTGCTATTGTATGGCACAGGACTCCTGATCAGATCCACTATCCCTGTCGGGCGGCTGCTGCCCATGGTTGAGTCCGGTCACCGATACACCGCGAACACCTGAGGATCCTTTTGCCACTGGATTGTTTTGGTTTTTACTGGAACTTGTTTCTGTCTAAGTTTGGTTCCCTGGCTCACATCTGCAATCATCGACCACAGACTCTCATGGACTTCTTTACTTTTTCTTTTGTCCTGGCTGCCATTTTGCTGCTGTTCTCTGACGTTTTTCTCTGGACCTCGACCCGCCACCTTGTCCATTCCCTCGTCTTGTACCCTTCTACCTCGTTTCCCCCTTGACAATCCTAAAATGTTTCTTCCCTTTTCTGTTTTGCCTTTTGTCCATACTCTTGTATCCCTCCCACCCTCCCTTGGCGCTGTGACTGCGTCCCCCCTCCGACCCCACTTAATGGAACTCTGCCTGAGAAAATCTACTTTGTGTGTATATATATGTATATAGAGATAGCTCTAATCACTAGTATATGCAGTAGACCTTTGTACTCTCTATCATTCCTATGTGACTTAGAGTATATCCATTTGTATCCTTTCCGTATGTATATAGAGATAACTCTAATCACTAGTATATGCAGTAGACCTGTGTACAATCTACCATTCCTATGTGACTCTTAGAGTATATCCATTCGTATCCCTCCCTATGTATATAGAGATAACTCTAATCACTAGTATATGCAGTAGACCTTTGTACTCTCTACCATTCCTATGTGACTCTTAGAGTATATCCATTTGTATCCCTTCCCTATGTATATAGAGATAACTCTAATCACTAGTATATGCAGTAGAACTTTGTACTCTCTACCATTTCTATGTGGCTCTTAGAGTATATCCATTTGTATCCCTTCCTTATGTATATAGAGATAACTCTAATCATTAGTAAATGCAGTAGACCTGTATACTCTCTACCATTCCTATGTGACTCTTAGATAGGGCTTTAAGTGGGAAAAAACTGGGGGTGCTCTAAAATGGGCGTGGCAAATTTCTTAAAGGGGTGTGGCCTATCCGAGTAGGGGCGTGGTCTGAATCAAGATAACTAACATTGTGTGCTTCAGAAAATCATGAAGTCGTATCCAGTCACAGAATCACCCAAAGTAGCATTTTCCCATATATCACAACTGTAAAACACCTTCTTATTACACTACAATGGATTAGTTGGGGAAACTAATGTGTAACTAGAGATGGGGTCAGCAGAACGTACTTAGGTCTCATCAGAGAGGTATAGCTTGGTTCCTATGACAATTGAGCGTGGTACCCACAACTGGGCGTAGCCGCTGCATTTATGGAGTCACCAACAAGGTGATGGGAATAATTCTAACATGAATTGCTGTCAAGTTTCGGACTCATGAATCCACTGAAAGCCCTTGCCATCCCTCAATCTCTGCATTAATGCACAGGATGGAAAGTGCCAACAGGCCCAGAAATCAGGTGAGAAAGAGAATTCCTCTGTCTTTAGAGAACCAGGGAATGGGAGCAGAAGAGCAATGGCGAACTGGAGCCCACTTCCTTTGCACAGCTCTGTTTCAAGAGACAGCATCCCCTGTCTTGGTGTTACAAGGGGAGGAAAGATGACTGGCTGTAGGACTGAGGGCATGTGCTGTAAAGATAATACTGGGCATTTTACAAGGAATAGGTTCCTTATGAAACAAGCTGTACTGGTTTCAGCAGTGAGTGGTACAACAGTGACCCGGGGGCGTGCCAGGAATCTGACTGAAGTACCCGGCGCACTGCTGCAAACACACTTGTAATTCCCACCAAACAAAGTAGGCAAGAAGCAGCACTACAAAGGGGCATGGCAGGAGAGGTGCTAACGGTGACCCAAGAAATAGAGAGGGCGACAATGAGGGCTGCCAACCAGATTTGAACTGAATTATAAACTGGAAAGCGAAGGCAGCTATTTGGCTAAAATCCAGAAGCCTTGAATATGAATCTCCCCCCAATGGTGTAACAAAGGCACCCCGCAGCCCCCACGATGCAGGGCTCCCCAAGCTCCTGTGTTGACTGAGAGGGCCCCCTCCAGATGCAACGTAACTCCGCCTGATGAACCTCCGCGTTGCTGGGGGAAATCCTCATTGCTGTGACCAATCCGAGCGCGGCTTGGAAATGACGATCCCGGGCCGGTGGTGGTGAATACTGGCAGGGTGTTTTCAAGGCTCCTTCTCAAAGCGGCGAACCCGGCCTCGGGCGCACAACGCAGCCCGAGGTGTGGCGGTGGAGTCAATGCCCACACAGCGCTCAGGGGCAAAGCAGGCGCTACAAAGTTCCTCAGCGGTGCTTTAATCCGCACACACAGAGCGCGAGGGACTCGATCCTGGGGCAGATCACGTTTGAGGCAGAGCAGGCCTCATGACCTTACACCCCAGCTGTGTGCCGATGAGCACACCGAGACAGATTCTCACAGGGGGGCAGCGCTACAAAGGCACAGCGCAGAGACCCACACAGCAGCTGGAAGGGTGGGTGCTGGAGAACTTTTGTATCTCTGACTTCCCAGCTCTTCTTAGGCCCTTGGAGACAGGAAGGCTTCAGAGGGGCAAAGCACACAGCACAGCTCCTCTTCAAGTTAGGGGGGCACAGCACACAGCAGACAGTCCCTCCCTCAGCAATCACAGCAACTGTAGGTAAACATGTCACACAGCATTCCCCATGTTATCTTATGGGCAAGATAGCCTTTCAATAGTGAAAAACGAAATTGGCAGTATTTCACTATCCAGACATATTACCCACACTAGTAACACCAAACTAAAACCGGGACGTCTGCTCACCCTATCTTTGACCTTTGAGGCCCGAAAAGAGCCCCTTAGAGCCCCCTTTCGAGGCCCCTCCCAAAAAACTGGGGGGGCTCAGCCCCCCCCCCACTTAAAGCCCTGGTCTTAGAGTATTTCCATTCGTATCCCTATGTAGAGATAACTCTAATCACTAGTATATGCAGTAGACCTTTGTACTCTCTACCATTCCTATGTGACTCTTAGAGTATATCCATTCGTATCCCTCCCTTAGGTATTTAGAGATTACTACTTGAACATTTGCAATTTTTCTTTCTGTTGGTTTCTCTTACTTGTGTGACTTTACATCTTGTACATTTGCAATTTTTTTCTGCTTGTATCTTTTATGTAACACATGTAATCCTAAATCCTTATGTTTCGCAACTGGTTCTTATGTAAAGCGCTCTGACACCTTCGGGTAAAGTTCGCGCTATATAAAATCTCATTAAATAAAATAAAATAAATTAAAAAAAACACAGGACGGAGGGGGCTGATGGGCGTTGCGCGCCTGCCTACAGTGCATATGGCCCAGGCCCCTCTGACGGCGAGGGGAACTCACGTAAAGCGCTCCAGTGCCCTATAGGCTAGAATGATCGATCTACATAAATCTCACGAATAAAGAGGAATTTCATCCGGTGCGTTCTGGGCTGGAACCCGTAGATCACATATATTGTTATTATAATTATAGCATGATGCGCACTAGAATACAGATACAAAGAAACGGATGACCTCTGATCAGGACTCGAAATTAGACCTCCTCCGGTTTTGAATTGCAGGGAAGGAGAAACTCCGCCCCTGTGTTCAGCGGGACATCAGTAAAACTCAAGAACACCGGAACTAACCATGGGGCGTGTCCAGGCAGACACTAATTAACGAGAGGCCCAGCTCAACTAGGGCAACGCCCACTCACACCTGGAGCCACGCCCACTCGCCTGGAGCCACGCCTTTTCAGCTGTACACACTCCCGTTTACAGATGTTCACACGCCATACTGTCTTGCTGCAGGCTCGCCCAGTTACACATGTGGACACGCCCCTTCACAGAAACCGCGCCCAGTTTGTCTGCAGACTCCCACCTCTGTTGGATCCAGCCCTGAGACGCCCGAAGAACAGGCAAAAGACACGCCCATTTCACAGGCTGCGAGAAACGAAACTTACTTTGATATAGGAAAATGGCTGCAAACAAACAGCTCAAGGAGGAGGCCACCTGCTCCATATGCCTGGAATATTTCACAGACCCCGTGGCTGCGGACTGTGGGCATGCCTTCTGTCTGTCCTGTATCACTCGGTGCTGGGAGGGGCTGCAGACAGACTTCCCATGCCCTCAGTGCAGAGAAACCTCTAAGAACAAAATATTAAGGCCCAACAGACAGCTGGGAAACATAGCGGAGCTGTTGAAACAGCTTCACACCCCGAGTGCGACCGTCCAGGGGGAGAATCTGTGCGGAGAACACGAGGAGAAGCTGAAACTGTTCTGTGAAGATGACCAGGAGCCCATCTGTCTGGTCTGTCGAGAGGCCGAGGATCACAAGCAGCACACGGTGCGCCCCATTCGAGAGGCTGCCCAGAAGTACAAGGTGAGTAAAATACAGGTGTGTGATATGGGTGGTGCACTCACCAAACTCATGTAATTGCAAAGCTTGCCCAGGATTAAAGGGTGTGTATGCCACAGATTTGGCCTTGGATAGGTTCTGATTCCGAAGCCTTTTTATTTCATTTTTGCACTATATAGTCATGGGTTCCCAATATTCCTGATTTTTTTTTCTTTGCTTTCTGGGACTTGTAGTTTTATTTTTCAATTATAAAAGCAGTATTACACTTCCCAAAATGGTAAGGGAACATCTGGATTCCCACCATGGTAATTCGATCGAAGCCTGTGCCTCTGTCGAAGCTCACTCTTCCTCTGAAAGACAGTTGCACAACCCTGTGATGTTTGTAAGTAGGTGAAAGTAAGCAGTAGCTTTATGTGGGTCAAAACTGAAGGAGGGGGTGGTATACGCAGCATCGTGTGGAGAGAGCCAGGGGGAGATTTCCACATATTTTTTTACACAACTTATTTCCGGACCGGCCGCCAACTTTGGGGGTTAGCGATCCAGACTTTCTCTTACTCCCAGCCAATAAATGACTGGGAGGGACGCACACAGGGGCGTTGTGCCAAAGGCAAACCCGTCTGCGCACGTCCACGATTGGATAGCGCCAGGACCCCATCTCCTATGGCCAGATATTCAGGGAGAGAATTTATGGATTACACCAGAATGGAAAAAGCACCCACTGTCTCCCTCATGACTGGTGCTTTAGCACACACAGGTACAGGTGTTGAATGTGTAGTTTTACCTCCAAGAAAGTCAGTTGTTTGCAGCCTGCTGTTGCTGCACCTCCACCAGTGAGGCAACAAACAGGCAAATGGCCTTGAATGTGCACTCCTGTATGCTGCTCAATTCACGGTCTCTTATTAAAAACAAATATGAATTTGCAGACCTTATGTCCCAATATGATCCAGACATTACTTTTCTCACTGAGACCTGGGAAGACAGTTCCTCAGACATTAAGATCGCCGTGCAGAACGGCTTTCATATTGAAAGGCTAGATAGAACAGGCAAGAGTGGTGGGGGGTTAGCGATTGTCTATCGCAACTCAATTCACCTGGTTTTAGGAACACTGCATTAACATTGCTAATCTTGTTTCTTGATGGTAGACAGCAGTGGGTAGAGATGGGAGATGCAAGGTCTAGACCTTTCTCCCTTCCCTGTGTGGTACCTCGGGCCTCTGCGCTTAGCCCCACCCTATTCAATGTGTACATCACCCCTCTAGTCCATCTTATTCATAGTTTTGGCCTGTCCATATTCGCCTATGCGGATGACACACAGATAGTGGTATCTATTTTGTCACAGGTGGAAAAAGATGCAAACAATTTATTCCTGCAGATGCATGGCCCAGGTTGCAGGCTGGAAGAAAAGACATTTTCTTCAGCTAAACTTGAACAAAACAGAGGTTCTGCTTTTTGGAAAGGAGACCTCCTTTTGGGATGCATCCTGGTGGCCCTCGGAGCTGGGCGCTCTATTAAAGCCAATGCAGAAGGCAATAAACGTAAGTCATTTTCGACACCAAATTATTTTCTTTGCCCAAATTAATGCAGTGACCTCAGCAGATTTTGTATACTGAGGGTTCTCAAATTCTTCCGTTCATTCAGTTTGAGGTACACAAAACGGTGATGATGGCGCTCATCTTCTCGAAGTTGGACTACTGAAATGCCCTCTATTTAGGTACCTCCAAACACTTTATATAAACACTACATTCCCTGCAGAACGCTGTAGCAAGAACTCTACTGAAGGTCCCCAAGTTAAAAGCAATCTCTCATTTAATGTATGGCCTTCATTGGTTGCCGGTGAAGAAGAGGATCTCCTTAAAGGCTCTGTGTGTAATTCACAAGGCCCTATATAGAGAGGAGATCCATTTTTTTCAGGATCGGTTCTCCTGGTACATTCCCAGCAGGAACCTCAGATCGAGCTCTGCACGAATGGTCATGGTCCCAAGAATTAGCAGAGCAAAATGTGGCAGAAGAACGCTCGTGTACTGTGGAGGGAAGCTATGGAATTCCCTGCCTCTTGCACTTAGCTCACAATTCATCTTGCAGCAATTAAAACTCCATCAAACAGTTGGACACCTGGCTATTTTCACAAAAAGTCACTGAACGATGCCAAAGGTATCCCCTTAGGTTGATGGCCGTCTTGGTTTTGATCCGTCTAGCGCTAAGATACCTCCGGGTATTGTACGCTCTATAAAATTATTTCATTCATTCATTCATGCTAGGGCTGGGGCTGGTAAAGGGGGAATGTGCCTGGCAAAATATTTGTTCATGATTTGTCACTATTCATGGGCCATATTCTGCTCCTCCTGTACCATCTGTATTCACCCTGGGTTTGTATTCAGGAACTGGGGACTTTGTGGTCGTGGGTGGCTTAATGTTCAGAGCATCTGACTTTGGAACTAGTGAACCACGCTCTCCTCAACCTCGTTCCACTCAATGTGGTACAGCAGGTCACACAACCAACACCCTCCAAACGTCAACACTCTTCTAAACCTCACCAACAATCTAGGACTATCCACTCATACCCCTGGATTGGCCCAACCACGTAGCCAACCCTATCCCCTTGCCCAGCATCATACCACAAACAAAGGTCAAAGACTTCTCCTTAGACAACTTAATGATTGAACCCATCTTTCAACCCCATCAACTCCATATACCCTTCTAAACAGTTTTAACACATTTTTGGAAACTTGTAAAAATCCACAACCAAATAAAACATGCAAGCCAAAGCTTTCAGCACCCTGGTACTCTAAAGTCCTTGCTGACAGTAAATGATACATCCACAGACAGGAAAGATAATGGAAGGAAAACAGAACTCCTGATGACCTCATGACACTGAAGTCCCTCCACATAACACTTAAAACACCTCATCAGACAAAGCAAAGTATTTTACCAACACGATCAATCAACCCACTAACTGAAGTAGAACACGTTTCAAGACAGTGAAGCACTGCACCAACCTCCTGCTGAATCAACCTATTCCTCACTCCAGGTAAAAGTGCAACCTTTTCTTCAGTGGAAAAATGCAAAAGATCCAAGCGACCATTAAACAAAACCATGCTTGCTTCATCTCTGAAGCCCACCCCTTCCTTTACAATTCTAAAATGGTCATCCTTCAAAACTCATCTCTTTCAGATCTCACCAACATACTCAACTCGCATTAAGCCTGTTCTCACGAAGAAGATTCTTTACCCTGGCCCTTCACCAAAGCTCTCTAGGGACACTTTCTCACCCCAACTCTCGATTGTCAATCCCTCCCTCACTCGAGGCATCTTCACAGAAGCTCCCAAGACAGGCCAGATCCTCCCACTCCTAAAAAAGCTTATATTAGACCCTGATGACCACGCCAACTACTTGCCCATCACCCACCTACCGTTCATTGGTAACATCATTGTAAAAAAGCCAGGATCACATTAATGCTAATCATCTCCTGCATAAATCCCGTTCTGGCTTCAGGTGACACTGCAGCACGGACACCGCTACCTGGCATATCGTAGATGTTGCCCTCCTGGCCATGGATGAAGGTGAGCCCACAGTTTAATATTGCTGGACCTCTCAGCTGCCTTCGACACAGTTGACCTTCCCATCCTCATATGCTCCCTGGAGTTCAGAATCTGATGTACTGCCAGTGTCCTCCAATGGTTCTCCTCCCACCTTTCCAACCAACACTTGTTTGTTCACATGGGCAACCCCAGGTCCAAAAAGATCATTGTCACCTGCAGAGTCCCCCATGGTTCCATGATGTCCCGTAATATTCAACCTCTTCATGGAGCTGTTTGGTCCTTTATTCACAGATAACCGCATCACGATTCACCAATATGCTGATGATACACAGCTGTAGTTGAAAGACTCCTCTGCTTCAGACACCCAACTCCTCAGACACCGCCTGCCATTCATCCAGTTACAGATATCCAGCTCCTCCATGAAGCTTCCCCCAGTCAAGACTGACTTCCTTTTGTTCCCCAAAAACCACAAATAAGAAACATTACAAACCTTGCTTGATTCCTTGAACTACCTCTGAACCCCAACTTTTACTGAGACTATCAATGCCAACCTCACCCTCAAGAAAAACATTTAAAAAAACAAAGGAGGTCTGGTACCAGCTATCTCTTCTAAATAAAATTAGGCCATTTACTCCAGAAAACAACTTCAGAAGAACTCTCCAATCCTTTGTACTTATGCGTCAGGATGTTGGTAACACCCTACTCCATGACCTCCCAGCCTTCACACTGGCACCAATTGAGGGAACCCTACACGCTGTAACACATGCTTGAAGTAACATGATCACATCACCCCCATTGTGATGAAATTCCATTGGCTCCTCTTATTGGCCCGCACGAGCTTCAGAACCATTTGCATCAATTACAAAGCCTCCCTTCTCATCCTGCAGACAAGCTCACCATCTCAGGTGGTCCATTGCACTCCTGCAGCCAGGATACCATCAGACTAAGAAGTGTAAAAAAGAAAAAAAAACAAGGACACAGGCCTTTTTCATTTATGCTCTCAGTATTGGGAACTCTACCCCAATATCTATCACTACCTCTTCCATGTTGCTCCAGTTCAGCAAAAATGTTAAGCAACACTTCTTTAAAGGACACTACAAATTAGTGCATTAACCATCCACTACCCAGTTTCCTCTCCTATCACTCGCTGACTTTATGCTTGTCTGTGATCCTGTAGAGCTCTCTCTGCTAGGTTTGTGCTATTGAAATATCACATACATACATACCTACACAGATATATACAGGCATGCATACATACCTGCAAACATACCTAAGAAAATGGCATTGCACTACCCAGAAGCAAATGGAAGGGTTGAAAGAGTGAACAATGTGGTAAAAGTAGGATTGCAATTGGCAAAAGGCAATGGGAGAGATTGGGTAGAGTTATAGAAGAGAATGGATGCAAATAGAGATCCTTGCATACTGTCCTGGGAAGAATACATTTTGGGCTATTCAAAGGGAGGAAACTAAACTCATTTGTGAGTCCAGAGTGGGTGAAGAAAAGAATGTTGAAAAATGCCACCAAAGTTGAAAAGTGGGTAAAGAGAAAGTAAGATTTGATAATGAAAGGAACATTTTTACTAGAAGAAATCAAAAGGGATTACAAAAAATAAGTGTGAGGGGTGTAATGAAGATATGCATTGGTGCGAAATGAGAAAAGGCCTAAGTTCTGTAACCCATTAAAGTGATAAAGTTGGTCACTTATTGCAGTTACAATAAAGGATTCATATGTATACATTTTGAGTGGAGTTGTTAAAGCGAGTGACAAAGTTATGGAGAATCAGAGACTATGTAAAGAGATGGGTTAAGGAATAACAAAAGAACTGAGAAAGAGGACAGAGAGAAACCTAAAAAGCATGCAGGCTGTGTGATGATTTAAATGTACAAGGAAGACGCAGGAGACAAATGTTCATTGTTATCTGTAAATAGGAATGTTGTTTGCCTTCTAGAATATGTTTTGGAAAATAGTAGGCTCCTATTTCGCTTCTTGGAAAAGTTTAGACTTGCCCAAACCTGTAAAATCCTCAAAGAGGGAAGTGTGTGGTATCCTTGAAGCTGTAATGTATGTAGCTGAACATTCCATAGGGTGTGGAGATGGAGATACAGGATAAGGTGCGTATCCAGAGAGTGAGTGAGCAGTTAAGGAGCAACCTGGTGGATGAGCTGCATACTGAAGAATACCGTTTGGGAATAAAGGCATGGCCTCCTTTATCAATCTATTTGTTAATTTTTTTAAAGATAAATCCTCTTCAATTTAATTAATATTTTTGGTGAGTATGTTTCTTGAGTGCTTCTTGCTGTATCTGGTAGTTGTACAGCAGAAACAGAGCTAAAAGCACAATGTACAGTGTGAAAAGCGTAGATGCCTTCAACTTGATTGGAGTGGTAGCTGGTGTCTTGCTACTGCATCTGGGTGCAGAGATAATGAAGGGAGGTTGCCTATTTATTTATTTATTTTAGCATTTTCTTCATCTTCAACCTGATATTGTCATGACCGAGGTTGTGCTGAGAGATGTTGAGCTTGCCAGCCAGATATGCAATGCCTAGTGTTGTGGTCATATTTTTTCATGCCCTTCATAAGGGGTATTGTTGTATTTTGGATACCTTTAAGGTGGGTCCAGTGTGGATCTGGAAGACCGTTTATTAGGACATTGTCACTGCCCAGATGAGCAAATGTGAGGGCTTGAAGAGCAGTTATGAAGTCCCTGTCTAGGAGGGATTGTTTCACTTTATTCAGTAGAGACATGGTATCAGACAGTCTTTTCTTGGTGATATGTTCCTTGAGGATGAGATCAGTGCTAAATGCGCATCGGAGTGGCTTGCCATTGGGTGAAATGTTTGGGTTCTAATCCTTGCAGGTCTGTGTCATTCAGCCGGGTTTGTACTGGTTCTTGCTTTCTGCTCTTGGCATATAACAGGATCTCTGTCTTGGTGGGGTTGAGTTTCAGGTAGCTGCTGATCATCCGGTCTTGATAAGGTGCAGGCAGCGTTTCAGGCGTTACATGTCTGCCGCAGATGAGACTCTTGTATGTATTGAGGAAGATTTCTAAGAAGGACAAAGAGAAAAGAACGTGTGGAGAGGTAGAAGAATACGAAGTGTCTATGTGGCGTCACATTAATATAACGGCGATGTGCACCTTTGAAGCCTAAAGAAGAGTGTGTCTAAGCAGAAACTTGACATAATGACCTAAGAGTACATTGTGGACTGTATTTATCTCAATGAATGCAGTCTGTGGCATCATAGGGCAGCTACAAAGAAGAAATATTCATGCTTGCTTGGAGTAATTTAGCTAAATATTGTTATGCAGAATAGATGTTGGATAAGATTAACACATGGACTGTTTTTCAGAAAACACTTCATGGCCACGTGGAACGACTGAAAAAGGAGCTGGAGAACCTGCAGATCTGGGCAGCTGAAGAAAGCAGGACCGCATCCAAGGTGGAGGTGAGTGGTTTCCTGATTGTATTTGTAGATAGATGAGAGTGGGGGAGGGGCTCTGATTTAAATAAAGCTGAGAGACAAGGCAGTACTTCTGACTGTCAGAATTGGAGATAGGAGATATGGTGGGAATTCATGACAGACCTTGTGGTAGGAGAGATAAGTGCTCACCAGACAGGGGCAGAGAAAGACCTGAAAATATAGAAAGACCAGGGAAACCTACCATTCCATTTAGATGGTAAGCCAAGGCTGATGGTGTTGTGTAGTTCCCACTAATCTGTAGGATCTGCGCGTTTGTGGACAAGATAAACTTTAGGTGAGGTACCTAGACTGATTCTAGGCAGCCCGCAGTATATGTTGGTATAGAGCCCAGCTGTCTCACAGTGGCACCATAAGCCACCCTAACCCAAACCGGGAGTGAATGGTTTCTCGCAACCACTGAACATGACAACCCTGATTCCCCAGGTAACAGATCTGGAACGCTTTCGCTCAGGGGCTCGTGCTCTCTTGTTCTCAGACAAATATACAAATAATACACAAGGGGACGTTCTTCAATATATTTATTGAAGTAAAGTTATTCTTGTATAGAATGCATGTGCTGCGATAATCAGTAGACGGAAGTATAGAAAGGTGATTACAAGCACCAGAATAGTAAATAGCAGATACAGTTCCACCATGGTGCTAAAAACAGTGTCTATATGCAGGCATATAAAAACAAGGTAGTAATAAGGCGTACTCCTACTATGCAATCTCTATTCTATGTATGTCTAGAGTGTATGTTGGTGTATAGCCAAGAATTCCCCCCCCCCATAGGATGATCAAACCCCATTAACAAGCGGGGAAGAATGAAGGACCCTGTTGTAGTGATGCCAAGAAAGGTAAGAGGCGTCACGTAGTTTAACCACAGAGATTTATTGAAGTTAACATATACACTGCGACCTCAGCCACAGCCTCCGCTTGTCAGCTTTCACACACTCTCCTTCCCGGCGCTCGCCTTGGAACGCTGGTCGCGGTGACATTCCAAGTGATGTCACCGCGAGCAGCTCCATTACAAGCGGAGCCGCCGGGGGGCATTTTGATGGGAGATACCACACCTGTCTTGGTCACAAACTGGAAACCCCTTACAGAGATGTTAGGCAGCTGCTTGGTGAAGCCTCAGTAGGCAGGAACCCCTCGATGTCAGCAAAAGTGTCTCCTCTGGCTAACCCCCTGAAATGGTACTTTATTTAGAATAAAAAACATCCGTGTGATGTATATGCAGGTTAGCATTTATGTGGATATGCTGATGCTCCTATCCGCCTCGTGGTTGAAGATGGAAAGCCATTTGAACAGCGTGCATAAAGGCCTCGTGCTTACTGTTCTAGGCATCATGATAATGTTGTGTGAAGCCAGATGTATAAGAAAACAGTTTCAGAGGAACTAATACAACATTGTCACACACGCAAATTTTTGCAAAAGGTTACCGTAAATGTTATTGTGCAGAGAGAAGACGATGTAAGAAAAATGTGCAGCATTGCTACTTGGGCCTAACTCGAGCACATAACAATGGAAATGACCATTTCGACTGCATGGAGAAGACCATCACTTTGTTGTTCAGTGCCACAATTCTACCAATCTGGTTAATGTAACTGACTTTCAACTAGTCAATTGCCTGGCAGTAAAACAAGTCTCATAGGGCAGCCACTAGAACCGCTAAGTCGGTCCAAGAGGAGGGACAACAGACTGTAGAAGTAAACCAGCATTGGCGAAACCAATTGATCGCATCTATATGAGAGCTATTGGCTTTGCCAATGTCTTTTAGCCTCTTTGTACAGAAGGTTGACTACTTTTCTGCATGGCTAAAAGTTGGCGGTGTGACATAGAGAAGAGTGGCAGAGTGAAGTAGAGTAGAGTAGCATGGAATTGCGTAGAATGGAGAGGAGTTGAGAGGAGTGGCGTAGGATGGAGTGGTGGACGAAAAAGTGGATTAGAGTTGAGTGGTGTAAGTGGTGGAGTGGCATAAAGTAGGATGGCGTAAAGTAGAATGGCATAGAGTATAGCGGCATGGAGTGGATTGGGTGGAGAAGACCGGCATAGAGTACAGTAATGTATAGCAGAGCAGTGTAGATTAGAGGGGAGTACAGTGGCGTAGAGTAGTGTGCCATAGACAAGTGGGAATCTGAAATCAATCGCAACAGTACAATGTAATGGCACCAGAGCACAGTGCTTATTGCCAGCACTTGCTTCTCCTCCAGTTGTACAAGTGTTATTGTTCTTTTATGTGTTCCTCTTTCACCGGCTCCATGTTATATAAAGCCTTTGGTTGCAATTAACTGTGGTGACTAAAGCAAGAAACATTCAGCTTTAAGGTGTCTTTGTTGTCAAAGGGGCAATAACTGGGAAAGCAGGAACATTGGCCTGGGGAACAGGGAGGCCTTTCATTAAAGGCAATTGCTACAAATAAAACTGAACATGAGGCTTTTATATACAAGAAAGAGCCACTAGTGTCAATTTAATATGACTGCAGTTTCTCTAGTCTGATAATTCATAGCAACGTGACGTCATTTTGTCATCCACTTACCAACTTAACGGTCTGTAGTGTTCAACATTGCAATGCACTGAAAGGCCCTGGCTCAAAACTACTAAAAAGACAGGCAGCGAGTGGAAGGACAGTGGCCAGTAGCCATTGGCCAGTGACCTGAAGCTGTACTTGGTCCAAGCTCCGTGCCACTGCGCGGACAGGCAAAGCAGAGCAACAAGACGTGCAAAGTAGATGTGCTAACCACTCAGAAGCATGTAAATTAGAGTGAAGTTGGAATCAACCAATGGTAAGTTCAGGTAAACGTTGGGTGGATTCTAAGCCCATTTTTAAGATATTCTTTTTTTAGTACAAGAGATTTCACAAGCAGACAAAACCTACAAATAGAGCATTGTTTACAGTTTATATGTGAGAGAGGAGGCAGTAACACCACATATCTGACTTGTGGGTAATGACCTTCAGAAACATTGTGTTATATTAGGTGAAAAGTGCAGCCCTAAAAAGAGTGCAAAATCCCGAAAATTGTTTTTTGCGACCACAGAACAGCACTGACCATCGCTAAAGGAAGAACCAGATTCGAGTCTCGCCTCAGCATCCCGTGATCCTGGGCATATCACTTAATCTCTCATACTACAAAAAAGTAATGTGAACTGTGCTCTTGTAAGGAGCTCCAATACCTTCAGGTCCGGTTGTGGTCCGGCTATATAAAAATGGCAAAAAAGGAAAAATAGTCCCTCAATCACAGCGTGAGCAGCTGATCGACACTAATTGGGTAAATCGATGTGTACTTGGTCCATGCTCCACACAAGGAAATGAATTGAGGCAGGAAGTGACGCCTCTCACACGCTGTCGAATTAGAATCAGCAAACAAGAGTGATATGATCCTATCGAATGGTAAGTAATGGGTGGGCTAAAAGCCTCTTTTTAGAATTTTTTCTTTTTAGATTCAATAGATTGTCTCCATAGCAACAGTGCATGTATGCTGCCTGCAGGTCCGATCTTAAAAACTGCAAAGATGGCTGAAGTCACCTGGAAACTCTCAGGACGTCTTTCAGTAACCAAGGGTATACTGTGCCACGGAGTGCACATCTCGGTACTGGTAGAAGCACATTGGTACAAGAAAAACATGGATACTGGTGTCCAGGTCACCTTTCTTTACGAGCCACTTTACAAGACATGTTGCTGACATCTGCAGATAGGTGTGCGCGGTATATCTTTGCAGAGGTATTTTGTTCATACATGGGATGTTAATCTGTTTAACCTTCTGTGATGGGAGTTCACTGGGGCTAAACAACAACTTACCACACTAGCCCATGTCCATTGCTCTTGCCAGCTGTAGCTGCCCAGCATTAAAGGATTAATGGATGGTTCCACTCTTGGAAAAGTATGTCACTGCATAGTTAAGAGCCTCCTGTATGTGTGTGTAATTGTATAGACTTTAGTTTGCCTTTTCTAGCTTTTTATTTTGCAAATGTTTTTTTAAAAGTAAATCCACGACTGATGGGTTTTAAAGGCCTACAGTCTATATTACCAGTAAATCAGTTCTACTCTTTGTGCTGGGATATGGGTCAAATAATGAGGGATAGAGAGTTGCATTGTTTGCGAGTTGTTGCTCACGTTTATTGTATATGGCTTTGACTGTGTTCTGCATCACAAAGAAATGGTTAGGTATATCATTCTATGTGTATGTTTGTGGTAAGCACACACCACTGTTTGTGTCAGATGGAGACAGTGTGATTACAGTTGGGTGTGGCATACAAATACAAAAATGATGTGCTTTGTTTTGTTGTTTTTAATGAAGGGAAACTTCAAGAACCAGGTGGAGGTGATCCGTAGTACATTTGAGCTTCTGAAAAAGTTTCTGGACAAGGAAGAGCAGCAACTTATAAGTAAACTGGAAAACGAGCATAAAGAAAATATGAAGAATATTCAAGAGAAACTGTGTGAACTGGAGAAGCAGCAATCCACCCACCGGGACCTGATCACAGAGATAGAGGGAAAGTGTCTGCAGCAGGATGTGGAGCTACTGAAGGTGAGAGTTAAACATCTAAGGAAGTAGAAGAGTAGAGTTCTGTTGATAGTGAAGTGTCAGCAGAAGGATCTAAGCTGCTGAAGGTGAGAGTCAACTATCTATAGAACTAGAGGGAACTACTGGAATAGATTATTTAAACTTAATTTTAGTTTTTTGTGCACCACTCAGTATTGCTGGAGATTCACATAAAATTGCATTGGGAGGGGAAGAGTTACTCAAATTAAACAGAATGCCATTCACTACCCAGGTGCCTGTTTCTAGAAGTAGTGGACGAGTAGAGTGAAGCTATTCAACAGTGAGAAGCGGTCGCTCCCCACGCTCCCTGCCTGGACATCGTAGCGCTTGGCTCTCACTGCTTGCCTGTAAAAATATTGCTGCCAGGGTATCGTAACGCTTGTTAGCATTACTCGTAAAGATCTTGTGCCTGCTATTGTCCTTGGCTCGCATTTAATTTGTGGAAGTTATTTCCCTGCTCGCATTTTTATCTGTGCTATCTGACTGTCGGCGCGCTTGCATTGCTGGACTTTAAATGAATAATTATTGCCTGATTGTGCTGGTACCACTGCCCATAGCGTCATTCATCTGTGTGCCCCAATCTCGTCCTGTTTCAGTTTTGTTTTCGCTGCCATTTTGTTTGTTGTGCCTCGTAGCCAGCCTCTCCAACCCGCTCCCGCCTCCCAGATGCTCCTCCCTCCCACTGACTGATTAGGCTCGTCCCGTTGAAAGTAGCGCTGTGACCTCTCTGACTCTGTGAGAAGCGGTCGCTCCCCACGCTCCCTGCCTGGACATCGTAGCGCTTGGCTCTCACTGCTTGCCTGTAAAAATATTGCTGCCTGGGTATCGTAGCGCTTGTTAACATTACTCGTAAAGATCTTGTGCCTGCTATTGTCCTTTGCTCGCATTTAATTTGTGGAAGTTATTTCCCTGCTCGCATTTTTATCTGTGCTATCTGACTGTCGGCGCGCTCGCATTGCTGGACTTTTAAATTAATAATTATTGCTCTGATTGTGCTGGTACCACTGCCCATAGCGTCATTCATCTGTGTGCCCCAATCTCGTCCTGTTTCAGTTTTGCTTTCACTGCCATTTTGTTTGTTGTGCCTCGTAGCCAGCCTCTCCACCCCGCTCCCGCCTCCCAGCTGCTCCTCCCTCGCTCCGCCCCCCCCTCCACTATCCACTTATGACAGATGCTTTTGCGCGCAGCGTTCACGCGCAGCGGACGCGCCCCATGCGCGCCGAAGTTGCGCCAAAGGTAAGCCCGTCTACGCCCGTCCGCGCCTGGACCGCGCCCAGCGCCAGACCTCCTGTCCCCCGCAAAATCCACTCCGCCCGCATAACGTACGACGCCGCAACCCTCTCAGCCCATAACCTCGGTCGACCACCTAACTGCTACCTAGCCGTCCCAGGACTCACCCATGGACCATTCACCTGCCACTCCTGCAAGTTCGACTGCACCAGGAGCTGCACCAAATCCACAAACTTCAAACAGAGCCCCGACACTAACCACCTGAAATGCATCCTGCTCAACACCCACTCAGTCCACAGACACGCCATCGACCTTAGGAACGTACTCAACACCACTTCGCCGGACGTCGCCTTCCTTACAGAAACCTGGATGAACGCCTCATCAGCTCCCGACATCGCCATAGCCATCCCAGACGGCTACAAGATCATCCGAAAGGACCGCACCAACCAAACAGGAGGTGGCATCGCCATCGTCCATAAGAACACCATCCGCATCACGACCAGTTCCGACGATAATCTCGCTACCGCCGAACACCTTCACTTCCAGATCCACACCGACCCCAAGACCACACTCAGAGGCACCCTCATCTACAGACCACCAGGACCCCGCACACAATTCAGCGAAGACATCGCTGACTTCATTAGCCCACACGCCCTCCCCTCCAAGGACTACATTCTACTGGGAGACCTCAACTTCCACCTGGAAAAGAAAAACGACAGCAACACCACCACTCTTCTGGCCAACCTGGCCAACCTCGGACTCGAACAACTTGTTGATACCCCCACCCACTACGCCGGGCACACGCTCGACCCAATCTTCACCTCCAGCAAGCCCATCTTTTTCAACCACACCACAGCTCTCCATTGGACGGACCACAGTTGCGTTCACTTCAACTACAAAAAGACCACGACCCACAACCTCCCACAACTAATCCCCCGAAGAAACTGGAACAAAATTACCACCGACCAGCTCTTCACATCGCTTCACCAAAACCCTCCTGCCAAATCATCGGACCCAAACCAAGCAGCCACCAACCTCACACAATGGATCTCCCACAGCGCCGACGAACTAGCACCCTTGAAAAACCATCAAATCAAGCAAGGTAGCAAAAAAGCCCCCTGGTTCAACGATGACCTTAAGAAATCCAAGAAGTTCTGTCGCACCCTCAAGAAAGCCTGGAGAAAAAACCCAACCACTGACAACCTGGCCACCTTCAAGAACGCCACCCGCAAACACCACCAACTGATCCGATCCACCAAGAAATCAGCATTCAAGGATCGACTTGACAACAACGCCCACAACAGCAAGGAACTATTCAACATCGTCAAAGAATTTACCACCCCACCGCGGGCACCAACGACATCACTCCATCCCAAAACCTCTGCGACTCCCTAGCCTCATTCTTCCACAACAAAATCGCCGACATACATAACAGCTTTGAAAACCAGTCCAGAGACCAGTCCACTCCACCCACCTCCAAACCAAACCCCCCTCTAACAACCTTTGCGCCTGGAACCCAATCACCACTTAAGACACCATCTGCCTGATGAACTCCATCCACTCAGGATCGCCAACCGACCCATGTCCCCACCACATTTTCAACAAAGCAGACTCCATTATCGCACCCCATCTCCGAGATATCATCAACTGCTCCCTCAACTCCGCTACCTTCCCGGAAAGCTGGAAACATGCCGAACTCAGCACCCTTCTGAAGAAACCCACAGCAGACCCCACTGAACTTAAGAACTACCGCCCCATCTCGCTCCTCCCATTCCCTGCCAAAGTCATTGAGAAAGCCGTCAACAGTCAGCTCGCCACCTTCCTCGAATCCAACAAATCCCTCGACCCCTCACAGTCCGGCTTCCGAGCCAAACACAGCACCAAAACGGCCCTCATCGCAGCAACAGACGACATTCGAACACTACTGGACAACGGAGAAACAGTTGCCCTCATCCTACTTGACCTCTCCGCAGCCTTCGACACAGTCTGTCATAGCACCCTCATACAACGCCTCAGCAACGTCGGAATACAAGGAAAAGCATTGGACTGGATCATCTCGTTCCTCGCCAGAAGAACCCAGAGAGTCCGCCTCCCCCCTTTTAGATCAGAAGCCACCGAAGTCATCTGCGGCGTACCAAAAGGATCTTCACTCAGTCCCACCCTCTTCAACGTATACATGAGTCCCCTCGCATCCATCGCGCGCCAACACAACCTCAACATCATCTCCTACGCAGACGACACCCAGCTGATCATCTCCCTCACCAAAGACCCAAACACCGCCAAAACCAACTTACACGAAGGAATGAAAGAAGTAGCCGAGTGGATGAAGAACAGCCGTTTAAAACTGAACTCTGACAAAACGGAAGTCCTCATCTTAGGTTTTTCCCCCTCTGCTTGTGACGACTCATGGTGGCCACCGGCCCTGGGAACTGCACCCATACCTACGGACCACGCACGTAACCTGGGCTTCATCCTGGACTCCTCCCTCTCGATGACCAGACAAGTCAACGCCGTCTCATCATCATGCTTCAACATCCTACGCATGCTCAAAATTTTTTTCCGTTGGATCCCCACTGAAACAAGAAAGACGGTCACCCACGCACTGGTCACAAGCCGACTGGATTACGGAAACACCCTTTACGCCGGAACCACAGCCAAACTACAGAAAAAACTCCAACGCATCCAAAACGCCTCAGCCAGACTCATACTTGACATCCCCCGCCAAGCTCACATTTCCGGTCACCTGAAAGACCTCCACTGGCTCCCCGTCAACAAGAGAATAACGTTCAGTCTCCTCACCCACGCACACAAAGCCCTCTACAACCTAGGACCCGAATGCCTCAACTCGCGCCTGTCCTTTTACACCCCCACCCGCCAACTACGATCGTCCAATCAAGCCCTCGCCGCAATTCCGCGCATCCATAGATCCACCATGGGAGGAAGATCCTTCTCCTACTTAGCGGCCAAAACCTGGAATTCTCTCCCCACCCACCTCCACCTTACACAGAACCACCTCTACTTCAGAAAGCAACTAAAAACTTGGATATTCGATAAGTAAAGTACCCCCCTCCCTCAAGCGCCTTGAGACCCTCTGGGTGAGTAGTGCACTATACAAATTTTGAACTTGAACTTGGATGAAAACCAATGCCTAAAATCCTTTTTTTGGGTGAAGCGTTAGGAGAGTTCCGTTGAGAAGAAGTGAGAAGTCACCTGAAGCTCATTTGAATTTGTCTGTTTTGCATCGCACTGAATACTGTAACCTACTGCATTAGTTTCCTTTGTCCTTATTTACATCAACTTATCAATGCATTTATTAAATAGCTATCATTTTATTACTTTTTTAGACTTGAATTTACCAGCACCATTCTGAAACGTTTACTGTTTTTATACTTCACTACTTAATTTTACTGGAGTAATAAACATGTAACCGGGACAGCGTATAGATTATCTGTTTCAGCTAAAAAGAAACCATTATCTATATAAGCTGATCCATGGATGTGTTTCACATTTTACAAAGGGAAGTTGCAGTTGTTTCCCTCCTTTAAAGAAAACTGTGTGTTCATGCTAGAAACACTTACTAGCAACCAGAGCTAGCCGGAAAGTCCCTTTGAGCTGCTGTCTGTGAGCTGGCTTACTATGCAAACAGTGGCAGTCACGAGCTTGCTTTAAGCTGCTGTCTCTATGGCGGTCTTCAGTGTGCCTGCATTGCATAGGGTACGCGTGTCATGCTGCTGACACTGGCAAAGACTCTGTCGGGTCAAACAATTTCTTTGTGGTATTAAACATTTGAGTACACATAACTAATGGACACACACAGAAAGAGAAACCATCTTTATTATTCAAAAACATTATATTTTACTTTATATTTTCAAATTATTCAGAAAAGGTCAAAAATTACCACAACAGACAAGAAAAGGCTGTCTGATAATTAAATTGGTGAAGCGGCGCATGTGAGCGTGATTAAAGTGACATAGTGAGTGTGGTGACAATGTAACGAAATGTGTGTATTAAACACAAGAGTGACATAATACTGTACATCTATTTACAATAAAAACTCTTTTGAAGACAAGCTCCAATTTCAAATTCAAACAAACAATAGCGCCAGTTAGGAAATTGAAGTCTGTGAATATATGCGCTAGCTAGCCTATTGGAGCATGAATGGAAAAACAACTGTCGACGTTTCGACCCTGACAAACAGCATGAATTAAGGAAGTCAAAGACGGGTCTTATTCAGGACAAGGTGGTATGTTGGACAGCCTGCAGAGAAAATTCTGAAGTAAGTGTGTGTTAATATCGTAAGGGGAACATACCATTGTATGGATTATGTACAATCCACTAACCAAATCTTTATATCGTAAGGGGAACATACCATTGTATGGATTATGTACAATCCACTAACCAAATCTTCGTCAATTGAAGGAAGCAAATGGGGTAAGCCCATGGGGTCTTAAAGTAAACATCAGGGGTGTAATCCAACTGTACGTTAATAGAGGATTGTATCAGGTATCTAGGAGTAATGGTGGGAGAATTATGTTTATGATGGTAATAGTGTCAACCCCTCCCTTGATACAAATGGACAGAGAAGGGTAGGCGGATTAAACATACCTGAATAGGAAATTAATCCAAACATTCAGAAGGTATGTAGTAAATTCAATAGGTTGTATAGCAATCAGGACAGTTGTGGCGAATTGAACTGTGAACACCAGTTGAGGAGCATCAAACTGTAAAGAAATGAAATGATTCTAAGTATGCGGTTCATGAAAGATCAGAGCTTCAAAAATAAAAAAATAAATACTAAACCAAGGAAAACGTGTACCTTGATATCCATTAGTTATTCGAGGAATCACGTTGGAAGGTGGCAGTAAATGCCATGTGAGGGATGTCTTGTGAGATGTAAGGGCATCATTATGACTCAGCATCGAGAGAAAAGCAGACCCCAATCTAAGTTTGAGAGTACAAAAAACTTGGGAATGCAGCCAAGTTGAGCAAATGGGCTCGCGTGCGCATACCTGGTGACATCTGTCCGGCTGCAGGATTCGATGATCTGTGCCGCCGCGGAGACGCTCGGGATTAAATAGAGCACTGCGCGAACGAATTGCTGTGCACACTAGCGTGCAGCAGCTCAAAGGTGCACGGGAACGGGATTGAAATGGACAAAAGACTTCCCAGTTGTAGTAGTATGGTTTTGATGAGATTTTGAAGGATACGCATCTATGTGTTGGACAAAACTGTTAAAATTACAGTGCGTGTAAATGACAACTATATCAGAGAAGTTTAGCAGCCTTTGATGGCTGCACCTGCACATTACTGGTAAAGACAGCCACATGAAACAATTTGGATGGAAAATGTCCAAAGTATTGCAAAAGTATACAATTATACATACTTATGAATAAAAGAAATTATACTGATAGTGCTGAATAATGGTTGATGTTCAAAAAAAATTATGCTGATTAATCCGTCAAGGCACACATTTATAAACATATAAAACATCACATCAATAAAATTATTGTAAATACAAAAAATGACATTTCTTACAAAGGGTATACTGACAGATCTGTCAAGGCTCATATTCGCGAAAGTGCAGAAAATCACACGTGAGGCCGCCCAGGATTGTGTTACATGCCTCTCGGGAACAGGTCTATGTCCGGGACAAGTTGCTGAGAATGAAATGTGGGAACCTTTCTGTGTGAGGTACTGACTTACAATGATGGAATATGCCCCACTTAGTGTACGAGGAGCCTGTTGTGTGTTCTCTGGGTTGTTGATAGTATCAACTCAAACGCGCTACAACTAAGATCTCTCTACCATGTGAAGGGGTATGCAGCGTTATCTGGTCCTAAGTTGGCCCATCTGTTTGTGTGTCTCCTCAATCAATCAATCAATCATCGTATTTATATAGCGCACTACTTACCCAGAGGGTCTCAAGGCGCTGGGGGAGGGGGATCTGCTACTGCTCGAACAACCAGGTCTTGAGTTGCTTCCTGAAGGCGAGGTGGTCCTGGGTCAGGCGGAGGTGGGTGGGGAGGGAGTTCCATGTCTTGGCGGCGAGGTAGGAGAAGGACCGTCCCCCTGTGGTGGCTCTACGGATGCGGGGGACGGCGGCGAGGGCGTGGCTGGTCGATCGAAGCTGGCGTTTGGGAGCCTAGAAGTTGAGGCGGCTGTTGAGGTATCCTGGGCCTTGGCTGTGTAGGGCTTTGTGTGCGTGGGTGAGGAGACGGAAGGTGATTCTCTTGTTGACCGGGAGCCAGTGCAGGTCTCTCAGGTGTCCGGAGATGTGGCTGCGACGGGGGATGTCCAGGATGAGTCGTGCTGAGGCGTTCTGGATCCGCTGGAGTCTGTTCTGGAGTTTGGCGGTGGTTCCGGCGTAGAGGGTGTTGCCATAGTCCAGACGGCTGGTGACGAGGGCCTGGGTGACCGTCTTCCTGGTCTCGGTGGGGATCCACCGGAAGATCTTACGTAGCATGGGCAGGATGTTGAAGCACGACGAGGAGACGGCGTTGACTTGTCTGGTCATGGAGAGGGAGGAGTCCAGGATGAAGCCCAGGTTGGTGCGTGGTCTGTTGGTTTGGGTGCGCTTCCTAGGGCGGGGGGCCACCAGGAGTCGTCCCAAGCAGTGGGTGAGGATCCCAGGATGAGGACTTCCGTCTTATCTGAGTTCAGTTTCAGGCGGCTGTTCTTCATCCATTCGGCTACCTCTTTTCATCCCTTCGTGAAGGTAGGCTCTGGCGGTGGCGGGGTCGTTGGTAAGGGAGAGGATCAGCTGGGTGTCGTCGGCGTAGGAGATGATGTTGAGGTTGTGCTGGCGTGCGATGTCTGCAAGGGGGCTCATGTAGATGTTGAAGAGGGTTGGACTGAGCGAGGAGCCTTGAGGGACGCCGCAGATGATTTCCGTGGCTTCAGATCTGAACGGAGGGAGGCGGACTCTCTGTGTCCTTCCGGCGAGGAAGGAGATGATCCACTCCAGTGCCTTCTCCTGGACTCTGAGGTTGCTGAGGCGTTGTACTAGGGTACGATGGCAGACAGTGTCGAAGGCCGCGGAGAGGTCGAGGAGGATGAGGGCCGCTGTTTCTCCGTTGTCGAGCGGATGTCATCGGTGACTGCGATCAGGGCGGTCTCGGTGCTGTGGTTGGCCCGGAAGCCAGACTGCGAGGGGTCGAGGGATCCGTTCGTCTCGAGGAAGGCGGCTTGTTGACGGTCTTCTCGATGACTTTTGCAGGAAACTGGAGCAGCGAGATGGGGCGGTAGTTTTTGAGGTCGGTGGGGTCAGCCGATGGCTTCTTGAGTAGAGCGCTGAGTTCGGCGTGCTTCCAGCTCTCCGGGAAGGTAGCGGTGTCGAAGGAGGTGTTGATGATGTCCCGCAGGTGGGGTGCGATGACAGCGTCGGCCTTGTTGAAGACGTGGTGAGGGCAGGGGTCGGTCGGAGATCCGGAGTGGATGGAGTTCATCGTGCGGACGATGTCTTCGGTGCTGATCGGAGTCCAGGGGCGGAGGGTGGTGGTGGGAGGCGGTGGTTCGGTCGTGGTGTTCGTCGGTTGAGTGCTGAAGCTGTTGTGTATGTCCGCGATCTTGTTGTGGAAGTAGGAGGCGAGGGAGTTGCAGAGGTCTTGCGAAGGGGTGATGTCGTTGTTTCCGGCGCTGGGGTTGGAGAGCTCTTTGACGATGTTGAAGAGTTCTTTGCTGTTGTGTGCGTTGTTGTCCAGTCGTTCCTTGAATGCAGTTTTCTTGGTGGCGCGGATGAGTTGGTGGTGTTTTCGGGTGGCGAGCTTGAGGGCAGTCATGTTGTCCGGTGTTGGGTCTCTGCGCCGGGTCTGTGGACGGAGCGGTTGTTGAGCAGGATGCACTTCAGGTAGTTGCTGCTGTTGCTCGTCGAGGTCTTGAGCACTGCTGGAGTGGTGCAGGTCCGGATGCAGGTGAACTTGCAGGCGTTGCAGCAGAAGGGTCCGTGGGTGCGTCTCGGGTTGGCTGTTGGCGTTGAGTTCGGTGGCGTCGTATGTCCGGCGGGTGGGCTGGTGACGGCGGGGGCCAGGGGTCCTGGCACTGGGCGCGGTCCAGATGCGGACGGGCGCAGACGGGCTTACCTTTGGCGCACCTTCGGCGCTCATTCGATGCTCGGTCGCTCTGGGGGCGTCATAAGTAAGGAGCCTGGGAGGGCGTGTCAGCTGGGCGGCGAATGGGCTGGTGGTGGGCGGGTCCGCAGGGGGCAGCGGCGGGAACCCTGGGCGGCGGGCACTCCGAGCATGGCAGCAGGGGAGTGATCCGGGCGGCCCAGCGGCCCGGATCACCCGGGCCGCCAAACTTAGATTGTGGTCTTATTTTTTTCTCGATGCAGAGCCATAATGATACCCAGAGGCTAGTCTGGTGTGAATGTGGTAGACTAACTAAATGGGAGCCCTAACCAGACCAATGCTATTGAATCTAATGTAGCCGGATGTATGACGTTAGCACACATACTTTTACCACGCATACCATTACCACGCAATTTTTACAGCGCAGGACCCTTTACAACGAATGCCTTTACAACGCATTCGTTGTACCCAGCCCTAAAACCTAAAAATACCCCTGTACCCCAAAACCCAATCCCAGCCCTGAAACCTAAAAATACCCCTGTACCCCAAAACCCAATCCCAGCCCTGAAACCTAAAAATACCCCTGTACCCCAAAACCCAAACCCAGCCCTGAAACCTAAAAATACCCCTGTACACCAAAACCCAATCCCAGCCCTGAAACCTAAAAATACCCCTGTACCCCAAAACCCAATCCCAGCCCTGAAACCTAAAAATACCCCTGTACCCCAAAACCCAATCCCAGCCCTGAAACCTAAAAATACCCCTGTACCCCAAAACCCAAACCCAGCCCTGAAACCTAAAAATACCCCTGTACACCAAAACCCAATCCCAGCCCTGAAACCTAAAAATACCCCTGTACCCCAAAACCCAGCCCTGAAACCTAAAAATACCCCTGTACCCCAAAACCCAAACCCAGCCCTAAAACCTAAAAATACCCCTGTACCCCAAAACCCAATCCCAGCCCTGAAACCTAAAAATACCCCTGTACCCCAAAACCCAATCCCAGCCCTGAAACCTAAAAATACCCCTGTACCCCAAAACCCAAACCCAGCCCTGAAACCTAAAAATACCCCAAAACCCAGCCCTGAAACCTAAAAATACCCCTGTACCCCAAAACCCAAACCCAGCCCTAAAACCTAAAAATACCCCTGTACCCCAAAACCCAATCCCAGCCCTGAAACCTAAAAATACCCCTGTACCCCAAAACCCAAACCCAGCCCTGAAACCTAAAAATACCCCAAAACCCAAACCCAGCCCTGAAACCTAAAAATACCCCTGTACACCAAAACCCAATCCCAGCCCTGAAACCTAAAAATACCCCTGTACCCCAAAACCCAGCCCTGAAACCTAAAAATACCCCTGTACCCCAAAACCCAATCCCAGCCCTGAAACCTAAAAATACCCCTGTACCCCAAAACCCAATCCCAGCCCTGAAACCTAAAAATACCCCTGTACCCCAAAACCCAAACCCAGCCCTGAAACCTAAAAATACCCCAAAACCCAAACCCAGCCCTGAAACCTAAAAATACCCCTGTACCCCAAAACCCAAACCCAGCCCTAAAACCTAAAAATACCCCTGTACCCCAAAACCCAAACCCAGCCCTGAAACCTAAAAATACCCCTGTACCCCATAACCCAAAAAAAGATAAACTTACTGTAGGAGAGTAGGGTCTGCAATCCTATGATCACCCCAGATTTTTGCTTTTTGCTTCACTGGTTTACGACTTTCCCTGGCTGTGGGCCTGCTAATCAGACCCACAGCCTAGCTGTTCTCTCTCTAAATTGATGTGTACCTTAGGTGCATTTACCAATTGGTACTGGGCCACCTTATCAGTCCCTGTACCCAGGGCATAGGTGTACCCAGGGCCTACCAGGGGCTGCAGCATGTATTATGCCACCCCTGGCTGGCCATCTAAATCTGACACAACTGGCTGCACGACAGCTGGGGCAAGGTGGTGTAATCACCCTTTGCTTTAGATATAGTATTCCTATATCTAACCCTAAAATGGACACATGTATTCTTATCAGTCACTCCTTTGGCAGGCCTTATCAATCCTGAAGGCAGAGTGCTTGGAATTATGTGAGATGGTGCTCTGGCATGAGCTGAGCCCGTTTGCAGCTTGCGGAACCAAGTCCTAATAGCTGTTCCATGATAACGCGTACCATATACTCTTAAGTGCATTATAATCCTCGCGGTTATTTGCCAACTTTGGTATCGCTTTATCAAAACATGTCGAGTAATGTTTCATACGAATTGGAATACTAACCCCTCGCCAATTCTGGCGACGGGGTTAGCATTCCACCCTTCTAGAGGGACACAACATGTGTGTAACTGTGAACCCCGGTTAAAGTTAACTCGAGCCTTAGCATCACAAAATGGATGCTGCCACCACAGACACAAGTCTGACCTCCTGCTGCTGGGAGTCCTTCCAGCGAGGAGAGCTTGGACAAAGGTTTCCTGTCAGGGGCGGTGCTAGCACCATCCCAGACAGGGTTTTGTGTATCCTAGGTAGGCAGGGCTTTAGAGGAAGGTGACTGCAAGTGGCTCACTGTGCATATGCCGGCTTGAACAGTCCGGACAGGGGAGAGGGGTGTAACCACCTCCCTTCCTGGTCCCACCCATGGGCAGGACCTAGTCCCGTGCCAGCCCCTTTCTTTAGAATAAAGGTAGGAGCGGGGACCCTTCCAAATTAGATCATCTTTGAATCCTGAAACTACTTTCCACGAAAGGAACTCTCGACTTCTTCTCAAGATTTCTCCCTTGTGACTAAGGAGTAGTCACCCTGCATCAGCAGGCACCAACTAAGTATCTTGCGGTTTGCTGCACGTCCTTCCTCCGGAACCAGACTGACCAGCACGACGAGACCCGGACTCCCTGCCATCTCTGACCTCTACCTACCTCTACAGCCCAGCTGAGAACCGTGGGTGCGACGAGACCAGAGGAACCGGCTATCATCAGAACCTGCACAACACTGACCCAGCACGACCGCCGAGGGACCCTCGAGTTTGTGCACAGGGGTAAGAGAAGCCCCAACCCCAAGCAGCACGAGCACCGAAGTCCAGCCCCCCAGCATCCACCAGATCTGCGTGGGGCCCTTTTGCTTCTGCGTTGCTTGCCACGTTGTCTGGTCACTTGCCCGTTGGCTAGTGACCCTCCAGACGACGTCCTAAGTTTGTTTCACGCTGGTCTAGCTCCTCTAGACTGGCCCTTGTTTCCTCTTGAAGGGGAACTTCCTCGGACCCTCCTGGTCCACTCCAGACGCCATTTTGTGTCGCCACGTGGGCTTGCCTTAGCCAAGGCTTGTTGCCTCCTTCAACGGATCCAGCATTGCCAGCAGCAGACATCCGACGTGGGACAGCTCGCTGACCTCCAGCCTGGTCGACATCAGCGCCCTGGTCCGTGCAGCAGCAGAATCCAGTGTCACCTCTTCACCTGGCTGAGTGACCACCGTCCGGTGCCATCCTGGTACCCACCTAATCACTGGCTAGTGATTCAGAACTTGGTCTCCTCTGCTTACAGGTATCCTTCTTCACTGATCCATCCTTGGATCAGCCCGGAACATCTTCACTGGTCGCCTGCCAGCAACTTCCACTTCAGGCTCCTGGTTCGTCAACGAGGATTCCCGACGACACTTGAACCCTATGCCGCCGCAGCCCCTGGGCTAGGTAAACCGAGTACCACAGTGCTCCAGCGTAGAACCACTCTCTAAGTGTCTAGATCCACTTTCGTTTTTGACCTACCTAGTCGGGTTCGCCAGAGAACACTAACTTTGCATTTACTAGCCTCCATAGACTTTGTCCCGCATTGCGCGTGAGAGTTTCCACTCTGCACACGAAGTTCCTAGGCCTCCTGCTTCTAATCTAAGGGTTCAGCATTATAGGCCCAGCGGTTCTAAAGCCTCTGAGAATAGTTACTTACCTGCTAGTAATTCGCATTCCACTTTTGTAGTATATGGTTTTTCGTGCCCCTCGGGCATTTGTGTAAATTGTGCAACTTAAAGTATTTTCGTAAGAGTTTTGTTGTGTGCTTAGCACCCTGTCCTCATAAAGAGTCCAGGGTTGTTGTGTTCTAAATAAATATCCTTTTATTTTCATAACAACTTGTGTGGTGTCCTTTCACTTGGTGTTCAAGGGGTATATGTAATGTTATAACAGCTGGCGTAACACACCCTCTAGAGTTTAGCCTAAAGACTGCTCTTGTCCATGCTACTAGGATAGCTGGTCTATAAGGTTGACTTACAACCAATCATCAATAAGGGTCGTTTGGTATGATACACAGTGATAACTAGAATAGTGAGCACTATATATGAGGCCAACTTCTCACATTGGTGGGCAGCGGTTGGGATTTGAGCTTGCTGTTGTTTTACCACACGTATCCTAAGAATATCATTTGAAAGATCACATAAGTACCAAGGTACATATAACTTAGCTTAGAATACTCTGAGTTCTACTGAACCAGCTGTTGTAGTGTAACAGAACCTAGCACACCCTGACTGCAACTCTAGCAAGGGATCAGTAGGCAAACAAATAGTGTAGGTAAGTGCACCACTTACACCTCACTAGAAAAGCATGTCAGACAAAGGAAGGAACTCAGAGGCCCCCCTTGTGTCAGTTGACCCTCCACAGGTCATATCAAGATATGCAGCTCTTAGCTTCGAGGAGATAAGACAAGTCTGTACCTCCAGGAAGCTAAAACAGGGTTCTAACCCTACAATCCCATTTCTGATTGGTCTTTTAGAGACTTATGATGCCAGGAGGACTGCTAACACAGACCCTTCTAATCCAGATGGGAACATGCCTCCCTTAGAGGGAACCACTGGTGACCCTGACCTCCACCTCAATGGAACAGTTAGTGAAGGAGAGGAGGAGGATCTGGAGTTGTCAGGGGATGAGGCAGACAAGGGTCAGGTAGAAGTCAGTAGACTTACCAGGACCGACTTAAGCAGGCATGAAAATGGACTTGGGGGACCCCCAGGCCCACTCTCAGGCAGGTTTAACATTGGGAATGGACGAGTTAGGTCTCTATCCAGAGGCTCTAACAGATCCATTCGAACCAATGGCTCTCGGGCCTTTTCTCACAGAGGGATGACATCCCCTCAGAGGAGAGAGCATGAAGCAAAGATGAGGGAAGTCAATCTGAGGATTGAAAGGGAAGAACTTGCCCTGGCCAAAGAGAGACTTGCCTTTGCTAGAGAGCAGAAATTGAGTGGGGCAGACCCCACTGGTGGCAGCATTTTACCTAGAGAAAAGGACAGGAGTTTAGACACTAGACACCTGAGTAAGATAGTGCCTCCCCTTTAAACAAGGGGATGACATCCACAAATGGATGACTGCTTTGGAGAGGGCCTGCACTGTCAAGTGCGTCCCCCAGAGTCAGTAGGCAGCTATCTTGTGGCTCTCCTTTGAAGGCAAAGGTAGAGATAAGCTCCTCACTACTAGAGCTGAGGATGCTAACAATTACCAAGTCCTGAAAAATACACTGATTGATGGGTTTGGCCTAACAACTGAGCAGTACAGGTTGCTGTTCAGGGACACCCAGAAAATTCTGTCTCAGGATTGGTCTGACTTTTGGATTGTGCCACTAAGGCTTTGGAAGGCTGGTTGCTGGGCAGTAAGGTTACTAATTATACAGGGTTGTACAATCTGATCACGAGAGAGCAGATTTTAAATAACTGTCAGAACCAGTTGTTGCATCAGCACCTTGTTGACTCAGATCTGACCTCTCCCCAAGAATCGGGAAAGAAGGCAGACAGATGGGTCAGAACAAGGGTCAAGCAGAACCAGGCTCAGAACCAGGGTGGTCAGAAGAAAGCAGACCAAAAGGGTAGTAATAAGAGTGAACAAAATGACCAGAAGTCTTCGACAGGTCCCCAACAAACCAAAGAGGGTGGGGGTCAGGCTTCACAGCAGAAAAAGAAGACTCAAGAAGGCCAGTCAAAAAGGTGGTGCCAATACTGTAAAAGTAAAACTCACTGGTTTAGTGAGTGTACCAAGAAAGGAGGGCAAACTCCTACCACTACAGCCCCTAAGGCACCTGCACCCCCTAGTACAGTCAGTAGTGGTAGTGCACCTCCCAAGGGATTAGTTGGGTTAACCTTGGGATCTGAGGGGTATGACAACTTAGTTGGCACACTCACTCAGGCTGTCCTTGTCTGTACAGGGGATGTGGATATATCCCCTGATGTCAGTCCCAATACTTTGGGCAAATACAGACAGACACCTTTTATTAATGGAAAAATGGCTCAGGCCTACAGGGACACTTGTGCCAGTGTCACAATGGTGACACCTAGCTTTGTGGACCCTGGACAAATCATGCTAGGTCCAGAGTACCTAGTGACCAATGCCAGCAATGTCCCTACCCACCATAGTATGGCAATTGTTGATTTCTCCTGGGGAGGGGTAAGTGGCCAAAAGAAAGTTGTGGTTAGTTCAGACCTCCCAGTTGAATGTTTGTTGGGCAATGATTTGGAGACATCACTATGGTCAGAAGTGGAGCAGAGGACTCACATGGAAATGTTAGGCTTGCCAGCACATGTGCTTGCTGTGACTAGGTCACAGGCCAGAAGATGCCCCACTGAACAGGTGCTGGATCCTGGAACAATGGACTAGACACCTTCCAAGAAAAGGAGCAGTAGGGTTAAGGCATTGCCTTCCCCCTTGCCCCAGGTTGAGGATCAGGTCTCAGAGGAGGCTGACCTTCAAGAGCTGAGGGAAACTAAGCCTAAAGAACTTGAACCTGATCAGGTTGAGTTTCTGGGCTCAGGGGGACCCTCCAGGGAAGACCTGGGGAAGGCACAGTTAGACTGCCCTTCACTTGAACCCCTCAGACAGCAAGCTGCTGCTGAGGCTGCAGGGAACGCCACAGGTGCCCACAGGGTATACTGGGATGATGGACTCCTATACTCCTAAGGCAAGAGACCCCAAGCCTGGTGCAACCAGGAGGTTGGTCATTCCTTTGTCTCAGAGGGGTTTCCTTCTCACCTTGGCCCATGAGATTCCCCTTGCAGGACACTTAGGCCAGAATAAGACTTGGGACAGACTTGTCTCACACTTTCACTGGCCTCACATGAATGAAGATACCAGGGAGTTTTGTCGCTCCTGTGTCACTTGCCAAGCCAGTGGTAAGTCAGGTGGCACAACAAAGGCCCCCCTTATACCACTACCTGTGGTGGGGGTACCCTTTGAAAGAGTGGGGATTGACATTGTTGGTCCAATGGAACCCCAGACAGCATCAGGGCACAAGTTTATACTGGTGGTGGTGGACCATGCCACCAGGTATCCTGAAGCTATTCCCTTTAGGACCACTACAGCACCTGTTGTGGCAAGAGCCCTAGTTGGAGTGTTCTCCAGAGTGGGCTTCCCTAAGGAGGTTGTCTCTGACAGAGGTGCAAACTTCATGTCAGGATATCTGACTGCTATGTGGAAGGAATGTGGTGTCAACTACAAGTTCACCACACCCTATCATCCACAGTGCAATGGGCTTGTTGAAAGGTTCAACAGGACCCTAAAAGGGATGATTCATGGACTACCTGAACAGCTCAGGCGAAGATGGGATGTCCTGGTACCCTGCCTTTTATTTGCTTACAGAGAGGTCCCACAGAAGGGGGTTGGCTACAGCCCTTTTGAACTTCTGTATGGGCATCCTGTAAGAGGACCCATGTGTTTGGTGAAGGAAGGATGGGAGAGACCTCTCAAAAAGCCTGCAACCAACATAGTGGACTATGTACTTGGTCTCCGCTCCAGGATGGCTGAGTACATGGAAAAGGCATCTAAAAACCTGAGGCAAGCCAAGAACTCCAAAAAGTTTGGCATGACCAAAAGGCTGTCCTGACTGTGTACAAGCCTGGACAGAAGGTGTGGGTGTTGGAGCCAGTGGCCCCAGCAGCACTCAAAGACAAATGGTCTGGGCCCCACACAATCATTGAGCAAAAGGGAGAGGTCACCTACCTGGTGGACCTTGGAACTCCCAGGAGCCCCCTCAGGGTGCTCCATGTAAACAGGCTCAAAGCATATGTCGACAGGAAGGACATGAGCTTGCTCATGGCCACAGATGAGGGACAGGAGGAGGAGAGTGACCCTCTCCCAGACTTGCTCACTCAGAACCCTGATGATGGGTCAGTAGATGGTGTTGTCTTTTGTGGCAGCCTCTCTGAACATCAGCAAAAGGATTGCAAACAAGTTCTTCAATCCTTTAGACATATGTTCTCTCTAACACCCAGCCAAACCAATTGGTGTACCCATGAGGTTGACACTGGGGACAGTCTGCCAGTTAATAGTAAAATCTACAGACCGCCTGATCATGTTTGAGACTGCATCAAGACAGAAGTGCAGAAAATATTGGAGCTGGGAGTCATTGAGCCCTCAGATAGCCCTTGGGCTAGTCCAGTAGTTCTAGTGCCAAAGCCTCACACCCAGGGTGGTAAGAAAGAGATGAGGTTTTGCGTAGACTACAGAGGTCTCAATGCAGTCACTAAGACTGATGCCCACCCAATACCAAGGGCAGATGAACTTATAGATAGATTGGCTTCTGCCAACTACTTAAGTACATTTGACCTGACAGCTGGGTATTGGCAAACCAGGTTAGCTGAGGAGGCCAAGCCCAAGACAGCATTTTCTACCCCTGGTGGGCATTATCAATTTGTGGTAATGCCCTTTGGTTTGAAAAATGCACCTGCCACCTTCCAAAGGCTGGTGAATCAAGTTCTCACTGGGTTGGATGACTTCTGTGCAGCATATCTTGATGATATAGCTGTCTTTAGCTCCACCTGGGAGGATCACCTGGTCCACCTGAGGAAAGTGTTAGAGGCACTGCAAGCAGCAGGTCTCACTATCAAGGCCACAAAGTGCCAGATAGGGCAGACACAGGTTGTATACCTGGGCCACCTTGTAGGTGGAGGCCAGGTTCAGCCACTGGAGAACAAGATACAATCCATCAAGGACTGGGCTCCTCCAACCACCCAGACTCAGGTTCGAGCTTTCTTGGGCCTGACTGGTTATTACAGGAAATTTGTCAGAAATTATGGATCAATTGTGACTCCACTTAATGACCTGACAAGTAAAAAGATGCTAAAGAAAGTTCAGTGGGCAGCAGGCTGTCAAAAAGCATTCAATGACCTAAAGCAGGCCATGTGCACAGCACCTATCCTAAAGAGTCCAGACTACTCCAAACCATTCATTGTCCAAACAGATGCTTCTGAGTTGGGTGTGGGAGCTGTTCTATCTCAGCTGAATTTTGATGGTCATGACCAGCCCATTGCTTTTATTAGCAGAAGGCTGACCCCCAGAGAGAAAAATTGGTCAGCTATTGAGAGGGAGACCTTTGCTGTGGTTTGGGCCCTGAAGAAACTGAGGCCATACTTGTTTGGCACTCATTTCAAGATTCAGACCGACCATAAGCCCCTCTTGTGGCTAAATCAGATGAAGGGTGAACACCCCAAACTACTTAGGTGGTCCATTTCCCTACAGCGGATGGATTTTACAGTGGAGCATAGACCTGGCACTGATCATGGCAATGCAGATGGGCTCTCCAGGTATTTCCACTTAGAGCAAGAAGACTCACCTGGTCAAGGTTAGTTTATTGTCCCAAAGTTTGGGGGGGAGGTCATGTAGGAGAGTAGGGTCTGCAATCCTATGATCACCCTGAGGAAAAGTAGCCCAGATTTCAATCGATGCCCAGGCTGCTGGCACAAGACGCCTCTTAGTTCCCATCTTGAACTGTTATCAAATAAAGAGACGGGCGCTGGAAGCAGGAACGCAAGAACAGAGTTTTATTTCTCATGAGGAGAGCCTGTCGTTTCTGACAAGTTTCTCTGAGGCTTCGTCTTTTATACACAGATTTATGATGTACAAACATTCCTTATTGCAATAAAGACACTTTGAAGTACGGAAAGGCATGTTTGGAATCCCAGCTTCAGGCTTATTCCCATACCCGTCGCTAGGATGTCGTTCCCCCTCCCATATGTAACAAGTGATTGTAATCTTGCAGCCGGACATTCCAACAGGACACGAGGGCAAGAGGGGATGGTCAGATCAAAGGTTGGGTAGGCGATAGGATCGGGCACTTCGGCTGGTGTATCACATTTTGCTATGCGGGGCCATATAGGGGGAGGGGGATACATCCACGAGGCTTGGTTTTATGACTTGGGACCGGGTCGAGAGGCCAGGTGTGGCCAGGGGGGATCATCAGAAGAGGGGAAGGGTGTTCCTGGGAGGAAGGCAGGGGGGTGTGGGTCAGGCGGGGTGTCGCTTTTAGAGCAGGGTCGCGCAGAGGGAGAGGGTTTTATGGCCTGGGATTTAACAAACGGGCAGGGAGGCCGTGGTGCCTAAAAATGGCTGTTGTGTATGTGCGTGCATGGGCCTACGCCGGCGGGATGAGGCGGTCAATGCTTCGCGGTATTCGTTCTGCTTACAGTGAGAGGTATGGCGAACACAAATGAACGCCGCTTATGTACATATACATTTGTCATTTTTCACAACCCCAGATTTTTGCTTTTTGCTTCACTGGTTTACGACTTTCCCTGGCTGTGGGCCAGCTAATCAGACCCACAGCCTAGCTGTTCTCTCTCTAAATTGACGTGTACCTTAGGTGCATTTACCAATTGGTACTGGGCCGCCTTATCAGTCCCTGTACCCAGGGCATAGGTGTACCCAGGGCCTACCAGGGGCCGCAGCATGTATTATGCCACCCCTGGCTGGCCATCTAATTATTATTATTATTATTATTCTGAGTTTTGTATAGCGCCTGGTTACCAATAGGCATCCCAGCGCTTACCAGAGCATAACACTACTAAAAGAATGCAGGGATTAAACGGAGAACAAAAAAGTTTTTAAAAGTTTACGGAACCGAAGAAGACTAGCTTCCGAGCGCAGTTGTAGGGGCAATGAGTTCCACAAGGAGGCCACATTTATTGAAAACCTTCTGCCACCGGTTCTTGCCTTTTTCACCCTGCCAACCTGAAGGAGATGTTGATGGTCAGAGCGAAGAGAACTAGGGGCCTTGTAAGGCTGGACCATCTCCTCCAGAATAGGTGGACCTACCCCGTGCAGAACTTTGTGGGCGATACAAAGTGACTTGAATTTCACCCTGTCCCTCACAGGGAGCCAGTGCAGTGCCCTCAACGCCGGGCGGGCAGATTGACGCCTGGGGAGACCCGTCAAAAGCCTGGCAGCCGCGTTCTGCACTTGCTGCAGTTTGTTCAGGGTAGATTCGGGTGCGCCCAGGAATAGCGCATTGCTGAAATCCAGCCGCGAGATGATAAGTCCCTGGATGAGAAGCCTTCGAGTGGCCACTGGGAGCAGAGGCAGAATCTTCTGGGCTGAGCGGAGCAGGCCAAAGCACACGCCAGCAGTCTTTTTGGCATGAGTTTTAAACGATAGGTCCTGCTCCAGCCATACCCCCAGGCTCTTGATCTCCTGCTTGGGGGGGGGTACCGGTCCCAGACAGTCTGGCCAGCTGCTGGGGGACAGAGATGGAAAAGAGTTCCCCAGCAGCATCAATTCCGTCTTGGAGCCATTTAACTTTAGGGCTGAGCTGCACATCCACGTGTAGATCTTCTCAAGACACGTGTGCAGCCGGTCGGGATGGTGCGCCGACTGGGAGAGGCCTACCACCAGCTGAGTATCATCAGCATAACTGATGATTTTAATACCCAGCGGCAGTACCACACTCTCCAGGGGGGCCATGTAAACGTTGAATAAGGTAGGGCTCAATGAAGAGCCCTGTGGCACACCACACTGGAGAGGGGTTGAAGATGATTTTTCCTGGCCTTCCCACACCTCAAATGTACGACCTTCCAGGAAGGAAGCGAACCATTTGAGGGCCAGACCCGTGACCCCCACCCCCGACAGCCGTTGGAGAAGCACCTGATGGTCCACGGTGTCAAAAGCAGCACTGAGGTCCAGGAGGATCACTGCCACTGATCCCCCCCGAATCCAGCATGCTCCTCGCATTCTCCACGACCGCCAGCAGGGCGGTGTCAGTCCCCTGACCGGGGCGAAAACCCGTTTGGGAGTCGCCCAGGAGGGAATTGGCTTCCAAGAAGTCCGAGAGGCGGCTGTTCACCAGCTTCTCAGCCACCTTACTGATACCCGGCAGCAAGGAGATAGGCCGAAAGTTGGCGAGATCGGCGGGATCGAGGTTAGGCTTTTTCAAAAGGGCCTTAACCACCGCCCCTTTCCAACTGGGGGGGACTACCCCATGGGCGAGAGACAGGTTTATCAGGTCCGTCACAGGGCCGCCAATTGTAGATGACACCTGTTTGAGATATTTAATAGGTGCTGGGTCTTTCGGGGAGCCGCTCTTCATAGACCTCAGAACCGCCAGAACTTCCTCCTTAGTGACCGGACCAAGGGAGGCCAGCTCCACCGATTGCATCTTAAGTTGAGAGCTGGAATTATCATCCAAGGAAGAGACCTCGCCTAGCCGGGGAAGGGAAGCCAATATGTTGTCAATTTTGCTTTTGAAAAACGAGGCCAGTTCTGTGCATTTTTTGCGAGGGTCCTCGTGGAAAACCTGAGGTTCGGGGGCATTCAGTAGCTCCTTAATGACCCTGAATGACTCTTTGGAAGAGTTGGCCGCAGAGCCTATACGCTCGTCAAAGAATCCTGATTTTGCCACCCGAATAGCGGATTTATACCTGCTCAGAGCCGCACGATATTCTTTACGACTCGCCTCACTCCAGTCTCTCCTCCAGGACCGCTCTAGCCTCTTGCATCCCTTCCTCAGGGTTCTCAATTCCGACGAATACCAAGGTGCAGAGCCCACTCTCTACCCCCTCTAAATCTGACACAACTGGCTGCACGACAGCTGGGGCAAGGTGGTGTAATCACCCTTTGCTTTAGATATAGTATTCCTATATCTAACCCTAAAATGGACACATGTATTCCTATCAGTTACTCCTATGGCAGGCCTTATCAATCCTGAAGTCAGAGTGCTTTGAATTATGTGAGATGCCATGATAACGCGTACCATATACTTATTATAATCCTCGCGGTTATTTGCCAACTTTGGTATCGCTTTATCAAAACATGTCGAGTAAGGTGTCATACGAATTGGAATACTAACCCCTCGCCAATTCTGGCGACGGGGTTAGCATTCCACCCTTCTAGAGGGACACGACATGTGTGTAACTGTGAACCCCGGTTAAAGTTAACTCGAGCCTCAGCATCACAAAATGGATGCTGCCACCACAGACACAAGTATGACCTCCTGCTGCTGGGAGTCCTTCCAGCGAGGAGAGCTTGGACAAAGGGTTTCCTGTCAGGGGCGGTGCTAGCACCATCCCAGACAGGGTTTCGTGTATCCTAGGTAGGCAGGGCTTTAGAGGAAGGTGACTGCAAGTGGCACCCCGGTTCTCACTGTGCATATGCCGGCTTGAACCAGTTCCAGGGGCACACCAGCCCCTGAGCTGGGGAAAGTCCGGACAGGGGAGAGGGGTGTAACCACCCCCCTTCCTGGTCCCACCCATGGGCAGGACCTAGTCGCGTGCGAGCCCCTTTCTTTAGAATAAAGGTAGGAGCGGGGACCCTTCCAAATTAAATCATCTTTGAATCCTGAAACTACTTTCCACGAAAGGAACTCTCGACTTCTTCTCAAGATTTCTCCCTTGTGACTAAGGAGTAGTCACCCTGCCTCAGCAGGCACCAACTAAGTATCTTCCGGTTTGCTGCACGTCCTTCCTCCGGAACCAGACTGACCAGCACAACGAGACCCGGACCTCCCTGCCATCTCTGACCTCTACCTGCCTCTACAGCCCAGCTGAGAACCGTGGGTGCGACGAGACCAGAGGAACCGGCTATCATCAGAACCTGCACGACACTGACCCAGCACGACCGCTGAGGGACCCTCGAGTGGGTGCACAGGGGTAAGAGAAGCCCCAACTCCAAGCAGCACGAGTACCGAAGTCCAGCCCCCCAGCATCCACCAGATCTGCGTGGGGCCCTTTTGCTTCTGCTTTGCTTGCCACGTTGTCCGGTCACTTGTCCGTTGGCTAGTGACTCTCCAGACGACGTCCTAAGTTTGTTTCACGCTGGTCTAGCTCCTCTAGACTGGCCCTTGTTTCCTCTTGAAGGGGAACTTCCTCGGACCCTCCTGGTCCACTCCAGACGCCATTTTGTGTCGCCACGTGGGCTTGCCTTAGACAAGGCTTGTTGCCTCCTTCAACGGATCCAGCATCGCCAGCAGCAGAAATCAGACGTGGGACAGCTCGCAGACCTCCAGCCTGGTCGACATCAGCGCCCTGGTCCGTGCAGCAGCAGAATCCAGTGTCACCTCTTCACCTGGCTGAGTGACCACCGTCCGGTGCCATCCTGGTACCCACCTAATCACTGGCTAGTGATTCAGAACTTGGTCTCCTCTGCTTACAGGTATCCTTCTTCACTGATCCATCCTTGGATCAGCCCGGAACATCTTCACTGGTCGCCTGCCAGCAACTTCCACTTCAGGCTCCTGGTTCGTCAACGAGGATTCCCGACGACACTTGAACCCTATGCAGCCGCAGCCCCTGGGCTAGGTAAACCGAGTACCACGGTGCTCCAGCGTAGAACCACTCTCTAAATGTCTAGATCCACTTTAGTTTTTGACCTACCTAGTCGGGTTCGCCCGAGAACACTAACTTTGCATTTACTAGCCTCCATAGGCTTTGTCCCGCATTGCGCGTGAGAGTTTCCACTCTGCACACGAAGTTCCTAGGCCTCCTGCTTCTAATCTAAGGGTTCAGCATTGTAGGCCCAATGGTTCTAAAGCCTCTGAGAATAGTTACTTACCTGCTAGTAATTCGCATTCCACTTTTGTAGTATATGGTTTTTCGTGCCCCTCGGGCATTTGTGTAAATTGTGCAACTTAAAGTATTTTCGTAAGAGTTTTGTTGTGTGCTTAGCACCCTGTCCTCATAAAGAGTCCAGGGTTGTTGTGTTCTAAATAAATATCCTTTTATTTTCATAACAACTTGTGTGGTGTCCTTTCACTTGGTGGTCAAGGGGTATATGTGATGGTATAACAGCTGGCTTAACACGCCCTCTAGAGTTTAGCCTAAAGACTGCTCTTGTCCATGCTACTAGGATAGCTGGTCTATAAGGTTGACTTACAACCAATCATCAATAAGGGTCGTTTGGTATGATACACAGTGATCACTAGAATAGTGAGCACTATATATCAGGCCAACTTCTCACACTTACCTATACTTACATTGTAATGGTATGCGTTGTAATAGTATCTGCGTTGTAGTGTAATGCGTTGTAAAGGCATTCGTTGTAAATACACTTGCGTTGTAATAGTTTCGTTGTAACAGTATTTCGTGGTAAAAGATGCGTGGTAAAGGTTGTATATCAATGTATCCAGCAGAAGGATAACTATTCCAAGCGCAAATTCTTCTCCTACGGTAAGAAACATGGGAGAGGCATGGTATGATACCCAGTTACACTCCCAGGGTCGCATTCCACGCAGTAAAGGTGCAGATGTTGCGCCAAATGCAAACATGCTCAAAATTCTCTCTTGGAACATAGCGGGGCTCCAGAAGAATGTATCGTTGCCTGACTGGAACAAGCTTGTCGAGAGTTTCGATGTATGTTTATTCCAGGAGACCTGGAGCTTAGTTCCCATACATAAGTCTGGCTATACCTCCTACATTGTGCCAGCCATCAGCACAGGCAAGGGTCGCCCGTCCGGGGGCTTACTAATTTGGATCAGCATTTCATTGAACTGGTCAGTTACACCACGCATTTGCCCGTCTCCAGACATTCTTCATCTGACCATTAGAGGGCCACCAAATGGACACATTTTAGAGCTCTTTACTGTATACGCTAGGGGAACTGTGGGAGGCCAAACATCCCCAACCATATCCGCACTGGAGCAAGAGCTGACCAGCACTCTCCCGAGCTCTAACACTATAGTAACTGGCGACCTGAACTTTACCTACGTACCCTTGAGTGCAGATGACCTTTTGGGTCCTGCCGAGGAGGATGGTAAATGGGATATCCCGTCTCTCAACTTAGCCCCAATCAAAAAGTGGTCGCAGATGGCAGTCCAAATTAATGCGCTCACCCAGGAGTTTAATCTAAGAGCTGCAAATGGGAGGGCATGATCAGATCTTATGGGCTCCAACACCTTTAATAGGATAAGTTCTCCATCCCGTATCGATTATATTTTAATTGATGTTTGTTTATGGAGGGACTTTTTGGACATGGTCGTTAAGCCTTATGATATAAGCGACCACAATCCGCTTTGTCTCGAAATGAACAATGTCTGGTCATCCTTTATTTTAGATGCCCACACTACTCTGTTAATGTTAACAAGAGAAGTAATTTCCTCTCATAGTAATAGACGACTCAAGTGGCTTAGAGTGTCACAGGAAGAATCTAAAATAACAAACATCAGGGAAATCCTGGACCAAAAGATCATGGAGCTTGAAGGGCTGCCTAGAGAGGCAGAGTTTAGCACAGTTCTCTGAGATCTACTTAGAAACAACAGGCAGTATAGGATCCTTTTTCATTGTTGAAGGGAAGCATGGTTCTAATAGAGGTCAGTTGCGGACTTCTAATGTATGGTATACACCATTGTGCAGGGCGAAGAGGCAGGCTCTGAATGAAGCGCTTAAAAAGAAAGCCCTCTTGGCGATTCGATCAGCAAGGAAAGCTTACAATAAGACACCTGCCAAAGCAAAACGAAGTTAGAATGAGGACCACTGGCAGGAACTCAAACATGCATCCAAATTGAGGAACTTAACCATATTCTGGGATCTACTTAAAAGGGGAGAGAGGAAATGATTAGATCCTATTCCTTATCACATTACTGGGCAGATATGGCAAGCACACTTTACTAAACTATATTCTGGCAATGAAGGTCTCCCCACAGTCCACACGGGGGCCGACATTTCTCTTCCCCTATCTCTTTCTTCATTAGATTGTTTCGACCTTCACAATGAACAACTAGCAATAAACAGCATCTCCCCTGGGAAAGCTGCGGGCCCTGACGGCCTTCCTGGTGATCTTCTCCTGCATGACCCGAAGCCTTGGGCACAGTTTATTCTATCTTTGATGAATGCAATCGCCAGGGGGGCTGCAATCCCCGACTCATGGAGAGGAGCCGAGGTCGTTCCAATCTATAAAAAAGGAGATAGGGAGGACCCTGCCAATTATAGGCCGATCAGCCTTATTGATGTGATTCAGAAGGTGGTGGGCAGGGTCCTCCTTATGAGGATAAGGTCCTGAATTGAGGAGGAAAAAGTTCTCTCCGACTACCAAGCAGGTTTTAGACAAAAAGTTGGCACAATGGTCCAGATTTTCAGATTCTTTTTGATCAACTGGAAAGTTGTGACAATTGGGAAGGGCAGTTTGTACCTGACATTCATCGATTTAAAAACCGCTTTCGATTTAGTGCCTCTGGACAAGCTCTGGCTGGTGCTACAAGAAATGGGTATTTCTCCACAGATCCTTGATTTTGTCATACGCCTGCACAAGGATAACTACGCCAGAGTCAGGTGGGGTTCACAGGGCCAGCTGACAGGGAGGGTAGAAGTGAACAGGGGCGTGCGCCAAGGGTGCGTGTTAGCACCCACCCTGTTCTCTCTATATATGAACGGGGTGGTAAGCTACCTTAGAGAGGACCCGGCAGTTGCCCCCATCTTGGCAGGGGAGAAAACACCAACGCTCCTCTTCGCAGACGATACCCTCCTGATGTCCAAAACGCCTGGCGACCTTCAAAAACGTCTAAATAGGTTTAGTTCCTTTTGTGAATCCCGCAGGCTGACAATAAACACGAACAAAACAAAGCTCATGGAAAGGGGCGACCACTCGGTCCCCCCGAACGTATGGTGGAGTACCCCGATCCCCCCGGGAAGCCATCTTGGGCGGGAGGCGAGTCTCGGCTGGTATGCCCAAAGCGGCGTAGCCGGGGCGCGCTTCCTCCCGCCCTAGAGTGGGTTGTCCTAGACACTGAAGCCGCCAGCCACGCCCCCGGAGGCGGGCGGAGGCGGGTTTACGCCCGCCGGAAGAAGGATAAAAGGAGCAACAAGCCTAGGAAGCATCCTCTTGTTCCTGTGCTCTGAAGCGGCACCTCCCCGCTGCACGTGAGCTCGAGACGGAACGAAGAGCCAATTTTGAGCGTTGTAATTTTGTCCTTGTTCTTTCAGATATCTTCGTTGGAGAATGCCGAGCAAGAAGGTCGGAAAGCGGGTCGGTACCGATCAGATGCTCCGCATGCTCGTAAAGGATATGGCCGAGATGAAGCAGATGGCGGCAATGAACGGGGCAGGAGGCCCGAAACGCATCGTCGGGCCAGCATTGCCGGGTGTAGTCCCCAGCGGTAGAGGCAAGAGGTCCAAGAGGGGGGCACCTGAGGGAGAGGCCCCGGTTCCCGATACACCGATTGAGGAGCCAGTCTCGGTTCCGAAGGAGGGGCAACCGATCCCCGTCGTAGTCACCCCTGTGAACAAGGGGGATATGCCTCCCGAGTTGGCTGCACAACTGGCAGCGTGGTTGGGGAAAGATTGTGAGGGCACCACGGCAGATGACGCCAGGGCAGTAATGAGGCAACTGCGGGAATCTAGAGAGGCTGCGAAGGCATCATCTTCTGTTCCCCCACAGGCTCCGGTGGGTGAAACCGCAGCGGGCACGAGTTCGGCAGCGACTACAGCTTCTAATTTAGGTAAGCGGCTACTGCCGATTGCGGGGGAGGGGTCTGTACCCTCACGGAGAGAGAAAGTGGCCCAGCATATTCCAATTGAAGTCAAGGAAAAGATTTGGGCTGATAAGTATGTAAACATGTTTTCTTTGCTTACCGATCACTACGAGATCGAGCATGTGAAGGGTCAAAAAGAGTTTCTGCATCCGAGTGTTTGGCGCGCAAAGATGGCCGCCTTTAAGGTCGATGAGAACATAGGTACCTGGGGCAGAGCGTTTGGCATATTCACTTCAATTATGGGGGAACGAAGGCCTGAGTTGTTGGCTGAGTTGCCCATATATCAGACACGTATCATGGAGTATTCTCAATCATATGAGGGCAATCAGTGGTTTTGCTATGATAATGTTTTTCGTAAGGCCAAGGAGCACGACCCAGCTTTGACCTGGGATTGTTACGACTCCATTTCTTGGCAAAAAATGGAGAATTCAGGCATGTTAAAGACACCATTGTCGGGGGTAGCGGGGGTGAGTTTTCCCGCCATTCGTCTGGGACGCCCTTTCGGACGGGGGCAGGTAACGAGCATCACTCGAAGCCGAGTGGCAACGCAGGTAAGAAGGGGATCTGTTGGAATTTTAATAGGGGAAAATGTACAAGGCCCCAGGGGTCATGCAAGTTTAGGCACGAGTGTGGGGGGTGTGGACAGTCCTCGCATCCTGAGACCATGTGCAGAGCCAAAATGGGTGATAACGGTGGTAGGGGAAGCGCCAAACCGGTCTGAAATAGTCCGAGGGGCGCCGTTACCTACCCCGGTTGATACCATGGCAATGATTCCTTGGCTCAATGAATACCCGGATCATGTCTCTGCTGGGGTGTTGCGAGACGGGTTTTCGTATGGTTTCCGCATTCCAGTGGGGAATTTTCAGGGTAAGGCACGTTGTAAGAACCAACTGTCGGTCCTGCAAAATACGGCGGTGGTACAGATAAAGATTGGGAAAGAGGTGACTCGAGGGCGGGTTGCCGGACCATTCGATATACCACCGGTTGCTAACTTTGTTTGTTCCCCCTTAGGAGTGGTCCCAAAGAAGGACCCGGGTGAGTTTAGACTAATACATAATTTGTCAGCCCCACGAGGTCTTTCCGTGAATGATGCGATAGACCCGGAAGTGTGTTCGGTGCGGTACGCATCTTTCGATGAGGCCGTCGCCATGTTGAATCGCCTGGGGCCCGGAGCGCTGATGGCAAAATCAGACATCGAGTCAGCGTTCCGGTTGCTCCCGGTACACCCAGACGATCAGCGTCTCCTTGGTTTTCTGTTTCAGGGTCGCTATTACATGGACAAATGTATGCCAATGGGATGCTCCATATCTTGTGCTTATTTTGAAAAATTCAGTTGTTTTCTGCAATGGGCATTCATGAGAAAGACGGGTTTCCAGCATGTTATGCATTATCTTGATGATTTTCTGTTCCTGGGGCCAGCTGGGGATCCAGAATGTGCACAGGCTTTAAAAGAATTTTGTGTCCTAATGAGTCAGTTTGGTGTGCCATTGGCACCAGGGAAGACGGTGGGGCCATCAACTTCGCTCGAGTTTCTTGGAATAGAGCTCGATTCAGAAGAAGGTTGTTTTCGGCTACCCAAGGAAAAGGTGGGGAAATTCAGGGCCTCCCTTGAAACATGTATTCGGGAGACTAAGGTGAACTTGCATCAATTGCAGCAAACTGTGGGTCCGTTGAATTTTGCCCTTAGAGTGATGCCAATGGCCCGCCCCTTTTCCCGCTCGATTGCACAAGCCATGGTCGGTCTTAAAGAGGGGCACCACCGCACGAGGCTATCGGCAGAGATTCGCCAGGACATGCGCATTTGGTTGGCATTCCTGGCGGATTTCAATGGTCGAATTGTCTGGAACAAGCCGGCGGTGTCCTCCGAGGAGCTGGGGCTGTGGACAGATTCGGCCGGGAGTATAGGTTTTGGCGCCATATTCGGTAATCAATGGTCGGCTCAAAAATGGCCGTCATGGTGGCACGAATCCGGGCTGACGAGTAACATTGCTTTTCTTGAACTTTTCCCTATTTTGGTGGCCCTGAAAACATGGCCGGAGGGGTTCCGGGATCACTCGGTGGTGTTCTGGTCTGATAACATGACCGTGGTTGAGTGTATCAATAGTCAGGCAGCACGATGCAAATGGATTCTGAGATTGCTCAAAGAAATTGTGTTATTGTGTATTCAATTGAACGTGCTCTTTAGGGCAAGACATGTGCCGGGGGTACTGAACCAAGCGGCTGATGCGCTTTCTCGTTTTCGTATGCAGGCCTTCTGGGGTTTTCTACCCACAGCGGACCCGGTGGCGGCACCCTTTCCCGAAGCTCTCTGGTGTCTCGGTGCCCCGAACTACAAAACCTGGTGGGAGAGAGTTTAGCACCCAGGACAAGAAAGGCATACGAAGGGGCGTTCCGTTCCTATTGGTCCTTTTTGGGTGCTGCTAGGGGGGAGTTTTGGGGGCAGGAAGAGTTTGTTGTAAAATTTTTGCTGTCTTTACATCAGGCAGGCAAGTCAGTAGCTACGGCCCAGAGGCATCGGGCCGCCATTTCCTTTATGGCAAGGGCTCATGGGATCCAGGACCCGACAGCGTCTTTCGTTGTGCAGAAAGCGCTACGTGGGTGGCAACGCCTTGAGGGTCGCAGAGTAGATGAGAGACACCCGATAGGTCTGGATAGGTTGGCCCTGTTATTATCCGTACTCCCTGTGACATGTTCATCTCAGTATGAAACAGTGTTATTCCGGGCCGCTTTTGCGTTAGCATTCCATGGGGCGATGCGGGTAAGCGAACTGGTGGCGAAGAACAAGCGGGATACGGTGGGAGGACTGTGCCGAGAGCACATTCAGGTTAAGGGGGAGACGATGATTGTCTCGTTTGTCAGGTCCAAGGCCAATCAGGGTGCGATTGGGGATTGCATAGTCATACATCGGATTCCCGGATCTCCCATGTGCCCTGTGGTTTGCGTAGAGGAATATTTAGCGCAGAGGGCGGCATCATCAGGGGGGGGGGACCTTGTTGAGACACGCTGATGCCACCCCACTGACGAGGTTTCAGTTCCAGCGGGTGCTTACAATGGCATTTTCGGCCGCGGGCTTGAACCCCGGCGAGTTTGGGACCCATTCCTTTCGGATAGGGGCTGCTACTGAGGCTACAGCCAGGGGTCTGAGTGTGGAAAAAGTGAAACGATTGGGGCGTTGGTCCTCGAATTGTTACAAAAGGTATGTGCGGTTGCACATGTTGTGAAGCTGCTATCATGTACTCACGCTTCTTGTTTTTGTTTGGTTTACAGTTTCGCAAGCTTACGAGGCGGGGCGAACTGTGCAGTCGAGCCGACACCTGGGAACCAGCGGTCAAACATCACCGGCTGTGGTGTGGGTCGTGGGCCACTCATACGTGAGGCGTGCCGCGGACGTATTCAAAGCAGGTGACATGATTCACGTGGCTGGGGAATACGGGTACAGGGTGACCTTCTACGGAAGGGGCGGGCTCTGTATTGATCAGTTTCAACCTTTTGTCGAGGGTTTGTTAGGGCGGACAAGGTCACCGCCATCTATAATCATAGTCCATCTTGGGGGCAACGATTTGGTAACCACTGGTAGACGACTTCTTCTCGAGGCGATACTTTCCACAGTAAGTTGGTTGGCGAGAAGGGTTCCAGGGTGCACAATTGCATGGTCCCATATGATTCCACGTAAGGTGTGGCGAGGGGCGAATTCGGTGTCTGCTATAAATCATTCGGTAAAGAAAGTCAATAACAAATTGAGTAGATTGTTTCGTTCAAATGCATTGCATTCTATTCCTCATGGTTGTATCAAGGGGGACAATATGTATTTGGAGGATGGGGTCCATTTGTCCCGGGTGGGGAATGTGTTACTCATAGGAGACCTCATAGCTTGGTTAAAGAGTTTACAGCATGACCTTTAGGCAGGATTTTTGTGGGGGGTCCGGATAGCCGGTCAACTATCCGGCCTGTGGCGGTAAGGTCATGATCGGTGAGCAGTAATTGGAAGATCCCTATGGTGGGGGCGTCACCCATTACGGTTGGGAGCGCCCGGGGGGAGGTGGCCATTGGCCCCTCAACGGGGAGGCGGTCCCTTCTAAGGATGGGACGCCGAAAGGAAAGGGAAGGCGGTCAAGGCCCCTCCCTGGATAGGAGGGGCTACGGTCCCCTCCTGGGAATTTCCCGGGGCCAGGACATCTGCGACGGCAGATGTGGTAAGTTGTGTGGGGTGGGGAAGGGGGTTTACGCTACCTTCTAGACACCTCACACGAGTCCTCGGACGACCATAAAATGGCGTCGAGTTCATTGGGGCCCCCGTCAAGTCAAGGGAAATTGGTATGTGCACATGAGGTACAGCCCTCTGTGCGGTCGCCCCTCGCAAGTGAGGGGGTAATTCTGGTTTAGGGATCTGACACCGGTTACGACCTTGCCGTTGGCCCTTAACGTTAGGATGTACAATTTTAAGTTAAAATGTATTTGTAGGATGTTAGTTTCGGCTAGGAGAACCTTTGTATTAGAAATATGTTAAGGTTAGCCAAAACATCGTAATGTGGAAATAAAATTGTACATAATATGAAACTGTTATTTTAATGTTTTGATTTTGTTTCATATTTTAATAAATACGGCCGGGAGGGTCACTCCCTCCCACCTTCCAAAAGTTCAGAAATGTTTCCGGTTTCCCATCCTTGGGGATTGTGTTGAGAGGGGGTGGTGGGTATCTCAGCCATATGGAAAGGGGCGACCACTCGGTCCCCCCGAACGTATGGTGGAGTACCCCGATCCCCCCGGGAAGCCATCTTGGGCGGGAGGCGAGTCTCGGCTGGTATGCCCGAAGCGGCGTAGCCGGGGCGCGCTTCCTCCCGCCCTAGAGTGGGTTGTCCTAGACACTGAAGCCGCCAGCCACGCCCCCGGAGGCGGGCGGAGGCGGGTTTACGCCCGCCGGAAGAAGGATAAAAGGAGCAACAAGCCTAGGAAGCATCCTCTTGTTCCTGTGCTCTGAAGCGGCACCTCCCCGCTGCACGTGAGCTCGAGACGGAACGAAGAGCCAATTTTGACCCACCCACCAGCCCCTGGAGACAGCAAGTGGTTTTGAAATAAAGTTTTGATGTGGTAACTCGATTTTTTACAGGTTGTTGTGATTAAAGTGTGGTTTTACTATGCAATAAAGTGAATGATTCCTTACAGTATGTTTTTCGAATAAAGTATTTTGCACCAGTGTTGTTCAATGATGTTCCAATAGTCATACTTAAAGCGGTTATTGTCTTGTTTTTAATTTAGTATCGCTAGTTAATGTCGTATTTATTTTGGTCGGGCGGTAAGGTCATGATCGGTGAGCAGTAATTGGAAGATCCCTATGGTGGGGGCGTCACCCATTACGGATGGGAGCGCCCGGGGGGAGGTGGCCATTGGCCCCTCAACGGGGAGGCGGTCCCTTCTAAGGATGGGACGCCGAAAGGAAAGGGAAGGCGGTCAAGGCCCCTCCCTGGATAGGAGGGGCTACGGTCCCCTCCTGGGAATTTCCCGGGGCCAGGACATCTGCGACGGCAGATGTGGTAAGTTGTGTGGGGTGGGGAAGGGGGTTTACGCTACCTTCTAGACACCTCACACGAGTCCTCGGACGACCATAAAATGGCGTCGAGTTCATTGGGGCCCCCGTCAAGTCAAGGGAAATTGGTATGTGCACATGAGGTACAGCCCTCTGTGCGGTCGCCCCTCGCAAGTGAGGGGGTAATTCTGGTTTAGGGATCTGACACCGGTTACGACCTTGCCGTTGGCCCTTAACGTTAGGATGTACAATTTTAAGTTAAAATGTATTTGTAGGATGTTAGTTTCGGCTAGGAGAACCTTTGTATTAGAAATATGTTAAGGTTAGCCAAAACATCGTAATGTGGAAATAAAATTGTACATAATATGAAACTGTTATTTTAATGTTTTGATTTTGTTTCATATTTTAATAAATACGGCCGGGAGGGTCACTCCCTCCCGCCTTCCAAAAGTTCAGAAATGTTTCCGGTTTCCCATCCTTGGGGATTGTGTTGAGAGGGGGTGGCGGGTATCTCAGCCATATGACAATTAATCCATCTAAACGGTTTTGGAATAACATCACCCTAAATGACACCGTATCAGACACTGTTGAGTCTTTTGACTACCTGGGAATTTGGGTCTCCAAAGATATGAGATGGAGTTCCCATCTAGCCAAAATGCTCCTCAACCACAAAAGGGTTTCCGGGGCCATAGTGCGAGAGCAACACCTTTCCTCGAGTAGACCAATATCCCCCGCACTCGCTGTCTACAAGGGTAAAGCGCTGCCTTCGGCCCTCTATGGGGTGGAATTATGGGGCTTTGAAAATGCTGGCGATCTTGTTAAATCACAGAACAAATTTCTTAGAGATCTTGTCTCCCTTCCGATATCTACTCCGCTCAAACCCCTATGCTATGATATGGGAAGGCGTTCTATCCAGGATATTGCACGTCTTCGCCCATTAATTTTTTGGGCCTGCATCAGAAGGGTCCCAGAGCTTGCCAACTATGCAGTAGCACTCAATGAAGTGATTCTAGCTGACATGGGGAACAGGGTGCAATGGTTGACTAACCTTAGGCAGCTCCTAGCCGACATCGGGTTTGGAGAGGCTTGGGCCAGCCAGATTTCCACCGAACAAGCTGAAGCTCAAAAATGCCTATTGGAAATGGGTACAGAGCAGAGAGATATGTAACCCCAAACTTGGGGAAACTCACTGAGGAGTTCTTTGAGCATAAATCCATTTCAAAATTAGAACCCTACCTAGATTTCATACAAATTCCCAGGGATAGGGCTCTGTTTATGAATTTGAGATTAGGGACACTCCCACTCAACAGCATGACCGCTACATGGATTAAATCCAATACACTATCTGAATTTTGCCCAGGCTGTGCCGCTCCCAAAGAATCTCTTGCTCACTTTCTTTTTGCGTGTCGTGCGTACAGGGCGGCAAGGGCCAAATGGCTCAAACCAGTTTGCAAAGAACTTACCTGCACTAATTATCGTGTCGCACTACGCATTTTAAAAACTGACTGCTTCTTTAACTTTGGTTTGTGGAGTGGCTATGCTTGGATAATAAGACATAAGCTCAGATCTTCTCTTCCTCAGTGAGCGACCGAACCCTTATTTCTGCTTGTTCTCTTCCCATAGCTGTTACTTATGGTTCTAATCTTACGTTTAACTCTGTAAAACTGCAAAAGCCCTTATATTTACGATGAATTGGTTTACCCTATTTCAAAGATTTTAAAATGCGATTTTTATATATGTTGCATGGTTTTATGAAATTGTTTTTAAACATTTTACAATGTGACTTTTTTATACATGTAGCATGCTTTTATGATAATCGTTTTATCGAATAAAGCAAGTTTGAATTGATACCCTAAAATATCACAAGACATGCCACGCATGGCATTTATTGCCTCCTTCCAACGTGATTCCTCGAATAACTAACGGATATCAAGGTACACGTTTTCCTTGGTTTAGTGTTGATTTTTGACACTCGGAGCTCTTCCATGAACCACATACCTAGAATCATTTCATTTCTTTACAGTTTGATGCTCCGCAACTGGGGTTCACAGTTCGATGCGCCACAACTGTCCTGATTGCTATACAACTAATTGAATTTACTATATACCTTCTGAATGTTTGGGTTAATTTCCTATTCAGGTATGTTTGATTCGCCTACCCTTCTCTGTTCATTTGAATCAAGGGAGGGGTTGACACTATTATCATCATTAACATCATTCCCTCACCATTACTCCTAGATACCTGATACAATCCTCTATTGACATACAGTTGGATTACACCCCTGACGTTTACCTTAAGACCCCATGGGCTTACCCCATTTGCTTCCTTCAATTGTCGAAGAAAGCAATCGACAAATGAAACTCTGGTCTGTACTCAAGAAGCGTGGCCTCAAATGTGGAATGACTATCGCTTCCTGCTGGTCATCCCCCGTTTTAGGCCACACTTCTTGAGTACAGACCAGAGTTTCATTTGTCGATTGTCCCTGACCGCGTTGTTTAATGTATCGGAGGCAAATTTTCCCCTGATGAAGAGTCCATTGACTCGAAATGCATTGGGACCACTGAATTGATATAACTGACAGAATGCTGAAATTGGAAATGTTTAGTTCAAATTGAATTTGTTTCACTGATGAGATGTATCATGAAGATGAATTCATATGATTAATACATTTGGATGATTTTTGAAGAAACAAACAGAATTTTGGAGGAATTTGTTTAAGGTCCACTTGGACCATCCAAGGGAGTGCAATAGGGGAACATTAAGTACTTTTACTCAGTGCTACATACATCCCCTTACGATATGAACACACACTTACTTCAGAATTTTCTCTGCAGGCTGTCCAACATACCACTCACATGCGCCGCTTCATCAATGTAATGATCAGACTGCCTTCCCTTGTCTGTTGTAGTAATTTTTGACCTTTTCTGAATAATTTGAAAATATAAAGTAAATTATCATCTTTTTGAATAATATACGTGGTTTCTCTTTCTGTGTGTGTCCATCAGTAATGTTTACTCAAATATTTAATACCACAAAGAAATTGTTTGACCTGACAGAACCAATTGTTGTTTATAATGCAATGCATAGGCCCAGGTTCTGACGGATACGGGGTTACCCCATTGTTTTGCATATATTGACACTGGCAAAGAGACTCCCATTAAGTGCTGTGCCCACGCGCCATCACTCTGAGACAGCTTGCATTCGTCAGCCTGTTTCTTCTCAGCAAAAATTGTCAGCAATGTGCATTATTTTTAAAAAAAGTAAGTGCTCTGCCTTAATATTTTGCTATCTACTATACCATCCGTCCTTCTTCAACAAGTCTGTTTCATCAAATAATTTGTTGGGATGGAAGTTCTCTGCATGGCACTGGAAAGCAGCACTGCCTTCCCCAAAATGTTTTTCTGAATTGCCCTGCACAGAAGTCCCAGTGAGTTCAGAAGTTCATGCAGTACTACTGCGTTATCTAATTCATTGACACAGCTCTGGGGTAGAGGGGGCCGTGTAATCATAGTGAGAAGAAAGGCTTTTCTACCTGTGCTACTCTCGGAGAACTACCTTCTGCCTTACGTCTTGTAAAGTTCTATGCCGTCTTCCTAGCTCGAGTTGTTTATCTCCATCACAGCTGTGATTTGTGGAAGATAATATATCCTATTGCCATAGCCATAGTGTGATAAACCATATCGACCCTTGAAATGTTCCGTTGAAGTAAGTAGGGATCTGTGCCCATTTGGGTGTACTCGTTTTTGCTCTAGACATTGATAAATAGAAATGCCTGGGAAAGGGTAGAGTGAACTTTTGGAAAAAAGGCGTTACTCAACTAAAACAAATGGGCCAAAGCAAAACTGTATGTAGTAGAGAAAGGTTAAACCTTGCTGGGTTTGAGGAAACAGTGGATTTTGGGTATCATTCTGGATCAGAGCCACCCGGAATAAGTGCTGCTGACGATGCAAGGGGAAATGGGAAAATTGGTAGATGATTTTCACAGATTACAAGGAAATGACCACTAGTCCCCATCCCTAAGGAGCCGTGGACCCAACAGGCCACCAGCTCACAGCACCAAAGATACTCAGCAGGTCTGAGCAGTTGGATGGAGGAACCAGAATGCTGAGCCATAAAGAGCACTCATTGTTCTGGGCGCTGCAGCTGCAGCTCTCACGAGATCTGGCACAAAAGAACAGCGAAGAAATGGAGAGCTGCCACCGCAGGACAAGCTCCCCTCTTCCATAGCACTAGCCAAACAAGCCCCAGAAGGCGGCAGAGGGAGAGTTGGTAACTATAACATCCAATAGCAACTGATGGACATTCAAAGTCCTGGTAGGAGGGAGTGTGCACTGCAGCAAGCAAGATTCAATATACCAGTTTCACCTCACTGTTTGTGAGAGGATGAGGAAAAGGTAATGAATAATCACAGGGAAAGATTGAGTGTTACATCCAATCCATCCTGGACCACAGTTGTATAGGAGTGGAGGCTGGATTGAACTCTTTCTTGAGTTGCACCAGTACTGGTCAGTGAATGCTGATGGCACAAGGGTGTCTGGTCACTGAAACGTTTGTTTCTTTGGGACTTTCAAACTGATCAGGAAACCTTGATGAGGAGACTTTCTTGAAATGTGATGATTTTTAATACAGACCGGGATCAGTTCAGGAACTTGTACGCATTGGAGAGTGGTGGTGATCACCTAGGTTTCAATAAGAACCTAGCATCTATATCTCCACAATTAATCAATAAAACATGGTCTTCTGTACACACAGACCCTGATGAACCTGTTGGCAAACTTGGACACGCTTCTGATTCTAGGTTTCGTGGTGAACTGTCATCATGTTGCAGTGTGGGGTTGTTCTAGGGGCACATGCTCTACATTTCCCCACTATATATTCTGTTGAGAAATCTACGTTTTTTGTTTTGAGCGTAGACCTAGGAGGAATTTGTCTCGATGACGTCCACACGACACGTACCCACCATCTTCAGATTCTTTTTTACACCATCAGGTTCAGAAGCCGGCATCAAGGGGACTGAAAAGCAGCTACAATGCTTGATTAATAAACACTTGACATCAAAAGCACTTCAAAATCAGAAGAATTTTATTTCCCCAGGTTCTAAAGGGGATTGTGACAGGTTTTATATATTAACAGTTTTTTCTGTCTTCGTTTTTTTTCTCACACCTTTTTGTTTTGCACAGAAATCCTTTTAGATGCTGCCCTCTGTGTTATCACCCACGTCCGTTGGTAAATAAACTGACTGTGTGAAATTATTTGAGCAAATAATTTAGTAGAAACATTTTACTAATCACACCATAGTGGGGAGATCCAGTCCTACTTCAGGGTTATAGCTCCGAGGATGATGGCTCCTCTTGGGCTGTACTGAAGTACAGGGGATGCATCTTCCAAATCAGAGAATGAACAAGTTGAGTGGATGCTCAATATCTCTCTTGCACCTTCAATCCAGAAAATGGCCCTGTTGCAGCTTGGGAAAAAAGAAAAAAAGGTATGTTTGCAATGCTTACCAGTAAGAGAATTTTCTATAGGTAATATCAGAAAACACATTTTGTCTCCCTCATCCTATTGTGTCCTCACCTAACCATTTGCAGGTGTAATTGACTCTGTGTATGAATCAATAAATTAGTGACGTAATGCACTAAATGGCCTGTGTAACGCACTGGCTCCGTACAGCCTTTCCTCATTCTAAGGCTGATACAATAAGTACCATTCAACTGGGTAACAAAAACCATCAATTGTCCATATCAAGAAACAACTCTGGCAGCGAGTACGTGCTTCAAAGGTAGACTTGCGTTATGTTATTTTCTATTCTGTAAAGAGTGATGGTGAATATCTCACCTGTATACTGCTGCTTGTACTCTTAATCCTATCCTTCCTCAATTTACAGTGACTCATCCTTCATACAAAGATGTAAAAAATCAAAATACATAGGAGAGACTTTATAAGACACATACAGATGTGAAATATAGTGATGGACATAAAGTGGGACCTTCAATTAGAATGTAATTGGAATGTAATGGTTTTATAGTTTTATATATTGCATGCGTACAATGATACCCATCCCACTCACTTGCTGGGAAACTTACTGTCTGGACCTGTGGAGGACTCGGAGTCCTGTTGACACTGCTGCTGGGGCTGCTAACTGACGCCCACAAGCGCCGCACCCGCTCCACGGGAGTGCCGCTGACTGTTCCTCTACCGCTGCGGGACTGCGAGGCATTGGAAACACCTGCAGCCTCTTCCCGCAGCGGCCACGCCCCCTTGCCTGCCGCGGGCTACAAGAGCAGTCCAGGCTCTCCGCGAAGCGGGACGCGTGCGGGACGAAGCCCGGGCAAAGGGCGGTCCGTTTGAGGCCGTTCGAGGACGGGAGAGACCGGGACCGGGCCATTCCCCCTGGTCAGGACAACTGAATCCAAGGAACGGATTACTCAGATTTGAAATGTGTACCAGGGAAACAAGGAGTAAATCTTCACTGGCAGTGGCAGGAGCTGCTAAAGGCACCATTGATAATTATTTTGTCAAAGCAGGATCACTGCTGATAGAGGACATTGCTGTACTTGAGAGACGCATCTCTCAGGAAATTGATTGGGTAAGGAGATCATCAATGGGTCCGATGGCTCTAGCCAAGACTCCGGATGGAAGGCTAGAAGCCAACAATTCTGGATATGTGGCTTCGGGGCTAAACCAATCACCCACCATTCCAGACCTCACAATGGAGGCCTCAAGTGATCTTGAGGATATGAGCCTAATGACCCTACCGACAGTCCAAATACCACAAACCCCACTCCAAACCTCTGGTCTTCATCCAGCCATAGTTAACACCAGTGAGAATGCTTCTGATCTCACAAGGGGAGCTAGGGAAGGAGCTATTCAAAAAATGAAGAAAGGGGGGCAAAATAAGGGAGGGAGAAAGCCTAAAACCCCTAAGCCCAATCCCTCAAGGAATGATGCCAGTGTTGCCAACACTAATTGTGCCCACTCACCCAAGGACAGCGCAGTGGCCCCACCAATAGTCACTGCACCCATAGACACACCATCTCGCGCCAACAATATTTCATTGGAATCCCTTAGCGACGATATTACATTGTCAGATATAGGCACACTCTTCAGGTCTCTTTAAGCCCCCTCGAGGCCCGCCTGATAAAAATCGAAGCTAGGCTGGTTAACATTGAAAAATCCACAGTTCAGCTAGCTGACTCCCTGAAATTAGATATCAAGGGAGCCAAAGGGGGGCAGGATGCAAAGACTAAAAAGGGCGCTGAGCAAATAACTACGACGAAGAAAAATGGCCTAGCCACTTCTCAGCATACACAACCCAAACCCAACCAAAATAAAATCCCTCAACCCCTGGTTAACGCTAACACAACCATCCCTCCCGTAAAACCCCAGGCCCCACAGCTTCCACCTCCTAACACTAGTATACATCTTAAAGATACAGCCACACTCCCGGACAAACCACAGAGTGAATTAAAACCCCCAGATAACGTGCAAAATATCGCCCGGAAAATTAAACCTCTGAACCTACCACCAGAGGCGTCCCCCTACACAGTAATTTTAGCGGGCGTGCCCGAGTTAAAACCCACAGCTATAGAATCGACCGCCTCTCTTAAAAACAAAGTCATCAGCTGGCTGTCTATATACAGACCTCCCCCACAGGGTACAACTAGCGATGTTCTTATGGTGAGACGGGCTACCTGGGTGGGATATGTGAGAAAAACAATCATAGGCGACTGTGTCTTGGTCACCTTTCGAGAACCGAGTACAGCCTCCTATATCTGCAGCTGGGCCCCTGATGACCAAGGGAGTAACATCCAGTCCCTCCCCCTCTCATTCTTCTACCCATCGTCTATGTACACATCAGAAGATCAGAGATGGGGGCACCACCAGGAAATGTGGGGAGAATGGGAGAGCAACCGCAGATAGAGGAGGGATCCCTACCAATATAGGAGTATGGCCCCCGAGTACCTACCTCCATATGGCGATGAGGAAGGATGGGAGACTAGCACTAGGAGGAGGGGCGGGTGGGGGGGAAGAATGAGAGGAGTTCCTGGGCTACATAGAATCCACCAGCCAGCCTACCTTCCTACCCACAATAGGTACAGCAGCCTTGAAATGGTTGATTGACAGCTCGTGACTCAAGGGAGGGATCAGCACCATTCCCATCCAATAGATGATAGTGAGGATAGAACAACCTTCTCTGAACAAGCCCCGGTTTCATGTGAACAGATAGTCCCTCCCACCGAACCTGTACACTGTCGAGATTCCGGCTATTCCAGAGTGGACATATCTGGTACTGACAGTAACCTAGGGGTAGGTCAGGGGGAATTGTTACAACATCTAAGGGCAAACCTTGGTACAAAGGAGAATAACTACGCCGACATAGGACCTCTGCCTACAAGACCCCAAACATTGACTCTGATCTCATGGAACGTAGCTGGGCTGGGCAACAAAATGGATTCCCAGGAGTGGGTTTCTTTCATCAACTCAAAAAGTATCTGCCTCTTCCAGGAAACCTGGGCGCGAGAGGAGTATACATGCAAGGGGTTTGCAGTATTTTCAAAACCACCTAAATGGGGGGGTCGGGGACGACCGTCTGGAGGGCTGGCAATTTGGGTAGCATCCCACCTGGGCTGTCAGGCCAGCTGCCTAACTGTAGAATCAGATGACATATTAGCTGTCCTTTTAGAATGGCCAAATTCCACCAAACTGGCGATTTAATAAACGTCTATTCAAGACCTACAGCCACACAACGAGAATCAAATACCATCGAGGAACTCTCCGCTTTTTTGAGCGAAACTTCAAGGGAGCTCCACTACGTGGTCGGAGGGGCCTAAACTTGCACTATGAGCCACTGCCAGGCCTTCTTGATGGACCCTCCCTAGAGGAGGATTCAAGATGGCTGATACCCTGCCACGGTGGCACCACCACCAAGAGCTTGGACTCCCCTCGCTCTCCAGATAACCGCCCTTACCCTAAATCATGGCTTAAGGGCCTGCAATGGGCGTACTAAATCAGACATGCCAAGTAAATACACGTTTAATAAAGCTGGAAGCGAATCTAGATTAGATTATATCCTCGTCCAATTGTCATCCTGGTCACGAATCATCGACTTTATGGTAGTTGAAAGACGGGATAGCGACCACAACGCCCTGCAACTCGAATATGCCCTACCAGGTATCGAGGATATGGGACGGGGTAAACAAAGTCCTAAGACAGGGCTACTCCTGGAGAACAACCGAAGGAGAGTAAGGTGGGGAAAACTGGCCACAAGTGGCGCTAAGTTAGCTAAGCTCTATGCTAGAATCACCACAGTGCTGGAAAAGGCATTCGCCATTGGTGAGGAACTCGGCAACGGGAAAAATAGAGACCTGCTAGGGCGGACCCATGAAGATCTAATAAACACCTTGCAGTTAGATCTCTTTGTAAAGGGGGCCGGTAGAAATAGCGGAACACATAAGAAGACCTGGTATAATGCCACATGCCGGGACTCCAAACGTGAACTTCAGGGAAGAGATACAAACTAGGAGACGGGCATATAAGAAATTGTTGGCAAACGCCAAGGCCGAATGGGACCAACAACACTGGGAGGAACTCTCCAATGCACTAGCCACCAGAGATTCTAGCTAATTTTGGCGGCTAGTCAATAATGGATCAGAAGATCTCCCTTCGGCAATTGAACCCAACATTGCCCCGAGTATATGTCAAAACCACTTCCAGTCACTATATGCAATAGAGGAGGAGGCCCCGAGCACCCCCCACTGCAAGTTAGTGGATGATCCGGAGGGTGAACCCTTCACAGAGAAAGAAGTTCAGGCAGCTATAGCGGGGTTGTCTACAGAGAAAGCCCCGGGGCTTGACGGGGTCCCTGGTGACTTATTCAAGCAGGAACTAGGGGTATGGGCCCCCTATCTCTTGCTAATGTTTAATGCGGTCCTTAAGGGAATGGAGGTCCCGGATACTTGGCTGGGTGCAGAGGTGGTTCCTATATTTAAAAGGGGATCCCCTCTGCTTCCACCCAACTATCGTCCAATAAGCCTCATCGATGTATCACAGAAGCTTTTCGGTAGGCTAATTTTGGACCGCCGGCAAAATTGGCTGGAGGAGACAGATATCCTGACCCCATATCAGGCAGGATTTAGGAGGGGGGTCTCTACAATTGATCAAATCTTTAGGTTAAATCTCATATATTGGAGGACAGCACTGATCGAGGGCGGCACTTTGTACACGGTTTTTGTGGATTTACGTGTCGCCTTCGATTTAGTGCCAAGACCAAAATTGTGGAAGGTAATGGAGAGAGCTAGGCGTCCCGAAAGACATCTTAGCAATCCTGATGAGATTACATCATAATAACTTCGCACGTGTCAGGTGCGGGAGAAGTGGCAATCTAACTGAAAGATTCCCCGTTCGCAGAGGGGTGAGACAGGGTTGTGTGCTTGCACCGACCCTGTTCTGCCTCTTCGTGAACGGGGTTATCGAGCACCTGACAGGGATTGCCAACACCGACGCCCCAAAACTGACCGGCAGCAGGGTGCCCGCAGTTATGTTTGCGGATGACACCCTGCTGCTGTCCAAATCCCCGATGGGCATACAGCGGGTGTTGGATGGTTTCCTGGAGTTCTGTACAGAAAGGGGACTTGAAATCAATCCGCAGAAAACCAAATTTATGATTCTGAACCCCATGCCCCTCAATCGCCTCAACCCCCTGCTTTGTACAGTGCGCTTAGAAAGGGTTCAGACAAGAGAGTACCTGGGGATAACCCTAAACCAAAATCTTACGTGGTCGGCACACCAATTAAAAGCAAATATGAAATTGGCACAGATGGCGGGTGGTATTATGAGAATAGCGAGTAAGTCATCATATCGCCCACTCAGCCCTGCAATTCAAATTTATAAAGCCCAGGCGTGGGGAGGAGTCACTTATGGGGGAGAGTTGTGGGGTCATATTCCATCGCCTAAATTGCTGACCACAGAAAACAAATTTCTTAGGCAGCTGACAGCTCTTCCCTCAAGTACTCCACTCCTGCCCCTAAGACTGGACCTGGGCTTGAGGCCCATCACGGAGGAACTAGGGCTTAAACCTCTAACCTTTTGGCGTCGCCTTTTGAGCAGCCAGGACCTTGTTGCCTACAGAACTGAGTTACAGGAATTTCTATCTCTGCCAAACGCGACCAAGACGCCCTGGTTGAATTACATCAAGAAAACCTGCGAAACTCTTGGATTACCAGAACTATGGTCAGATCCGGAAAGAACAAGTAACAAGATACCGAGGAAAGCACTGTCCAGAGCGTACTACGATAAAACACTCCTCCGAGCACTGGACAGCACTCGTGAAGGATCTCTGACCTATCACTTCATAAAAACTAAAGATTTGTATAATCTTGAAAGTGTCTTAGATGGTATGACTCCGGCGTTAACTAGAAACTTATTCCTGCAATGGAGGTACGGGACACTTCCCTTGGGGTCTTTTACCGCAGGATGGTCTTGCCGGTCTCCCACAGAGACTTGCCCTGTATGTGCCCACACAAAGGAGAACGATGTGCACGTGGTTTTCTTCTGTAGAGCCTATCAGAAAAGCAGGAAACACTGGCTTGTCCCCCTCCTGAAAAACATGGGATTCAGAACATTTTTACCCGCATACAGAGTTTTAAAGACTGATTTATCCCCGCCAATTGTGTTTGCTGTGGCAAATTTTTTAACTGCAATGTGGTATGCCCGAACCCGATTGATAAAGAGGGTTGGAGACTCTTGATAGACTTTTACCCCTTGATGCATCGGTACCCATCTGTGATCAATATTCTCTTTTTAAACTTCAAATGCATTTTATATTGATGATATAATGATACTTTGGATTTTTAATTCATGTGATAAATTTGTATATCTTTTATGATCATGTGATCGAAATAAAGATTTGAAGAAGAAGAATGGATGGTCTCTTCCCTATGTGACTGCCTTGAAAATGTTAAAGAGATTGGACCTGCTTTTTAATATTGGAGCAGTGGAGATGGACATTGTGGGTATATTCTCGGTGGCCCAGCAGAGGCCTTTTGGTCAGGAGAATACTTTATTTGAATCCAAGGTTGCAGATAATTTTGAAAACGTTGTCCTCCACCTCGTTTATAAAACTATGATCACAACAATTGTGTTTTTCTCAAGGGGAAATCAATGTTCATGGTTACAGCCTTATTTCTTAAAAATTGTATCTGTTTCTTTTTGTAGTTTCAGACTATTTTATTGAGAACCTTTCAGAGACTTCCCTACATAGCTTTCCAAAGTATTATATCAAAACTTCTCCATTTTCACTTTTTAACCTGCATATAACAAACTATTCATGTTATTCTTGTCACCCTGCCTTGCACACACAATTCCCAACATTTTTTATTCGCTGGTGCCCTTTTTATTCCCTCCCGCTCCTAGTGAAGGGCAGTTCGATCATTGTTTACAGGTTTTACTTATGCTAAAAGTTCAGTTCCAGAGCTCGGAGCCCGTGCGGTCTTGTCGGGCCTGACTCAAACCCCAGAAGATGGTCCACTAGGGTTAGTCAGATCTTATTAAATATTTCATGCAGATCTGCAATGTCATAATGATATTTTCCATGGCTACTAAATCCATAATTTGGTGTACCACCTGTTGAGTGAGAGGGGGTTGCCTTGGAGGTGTGCAGGGGGTTGTTGTTCCCAGTCTGCCACTATGAGTTGTCTAGTGGCTCTAGTAAGTATTTTAAATATTTTTCTACCCTTTGACATATGCTAATAATGATGTTGTCACAAAAGGTCCTATACATTTATTGGTTCTGACTCTGAAAGGTGTTGCTGTAACCATTAAAAGCATCTCCCATCATTTAGGCTCCAGAAAGTAGATTAAGACCTTTCTCTTTGCATCTTTATAAATTCTCCTTTGGGAATATTGTGCCAAGGTGATCCTGTGTAAGTGTTTAATAACATAGCATAACAGTTCTATATGTGTTATGTTATGTAATTGTTGATTCAGTCAGAATCCACATCCTTGGCTGGTGTCTTCCCACCTGTCAGAAAAACCCCTTGTTCCCCCAGTAGTGGCTCAATGTCTCTTCACAAAGGAAATGAATGCTCAGTATTGTGGGGGCTGAATATTTATCTTTTTTCTTTTTTCCTCCCTAGGATGTGCAGAATATCTTGAACAGGTACTTTCTTTCCTCTTATGTACATTTCAGACTTGCCTTTGTCCAGTGCTTGATTTTTAAATTCTCTCTCATTATGTTATACGTTTTTTTAAAAGTCCGCATTCACCAATGCCTAGGTTCTTATCACTTTTGGTGCATAGTATGAATGTGCACCTGAAGGTTACATTCTACATTAGATTTCTATATCTTTAAAAGCTTCACAGTGTGGAAGATGGTCTGAATAAACAAGAGCAAGTGCTAGCAGAGTGCTCCATATATAAACAGGCATTTTAACTTCATATGGTTGTGCCTAGGCCATTAGCAAAGGAAAATATGGGAAGAATCATGGTTAGACCTGTAAATGTGTTAATCATTGTATACTTCTCCTCAAGCAGCAAGCACATTTGTCAAGGTGTTGGAGAAATTTGTCTTTGCAGAAGGATTTGTTTTTTTTTTTTGTGAACCTTTATTTGCAGCAACCATAGTTACAGTTACGGGCCTACAACCATCACGGCCGGCCACTAGACAAATCCAAAATTTTGCAAGCGAGTGGCAGAGGTAATGCTATACGAAGTCCAGGATAATATAACAACAGCAGATGATTCGGAAGTAGGCACGATAGCATGGAATCAAAACGTGAGACGTTCATTTTCAAATAAGGAGAGAGAAAAAAAAAAAAAAAAAACAAACAAAGAGAAAGAGACGTACAGTCGCGCCCAGTCTTGTGGTAGTGGACAAATCAGGATATATGAATCAGTAGCAACACGGGGAGGGGGCACCAGGAGGTAAATTATATAAAACAGGAGAGGTAGAAGAACGATCCCATCATTAATGGGCCCAAACCCCACCCCTCAACCTCAAACACCCCACTAGGACATGGACGACGACGACATAAAAAGAAAAGAAAGACTAAAGGGCCATATTTATTTATTTATTTAAGAAGCTTATAAAGCGCGCAGCTACCCCCAAAGGGGGTGTCCCGGCGTTGAGAAATACATGTTAATTCATGAGGAAGGAACTTCCAGGTGCATGTCCATCATAACCCGGAGCTACAGGGGGCCTCAAAGGATAAATAATCAAAGATTGGTAAACAGCCAGGTCTTGAGTTTACGTCGGAATACTTGCTCTGACTCAATGAACCTAAGGTCCAGAGGGAGGCTGTTCCAATACTTTGCAGCAGCCACTGCGAACGTTCTGCCACCACACCTGGCGCGGCGAAATCTGGGAGCCACCAGAAGACGAAGGCTGTTTGATCTCAAGGATCTGACGGATACAGATAATTTAAGTCTTTTACTCAGGTAAGCCGGGCCAGTTCCATTTATAGCACGAAAGGCAAGGATCAGAATTTTGAATTGAATGCGACGGGAAATGGGGAGCCAGTGTAATTCTTTCCGGTAGGCTGAAACCGAGTTGCGAGCAGGGATATTTCCAATGAGTCTGGCCGCCGCATTCTGAACAATTTGCAACCTATCAATGAGATAGAGGGGGGCACCGGCGTACAGGCTGTTGGCATAATCTAGGTGTGCCGTGATAAGACAATCATTTTGCGGGAATCCAAAGGGAGGTAGGGAAAGATCTTCCTAATCATTCGCAGCTTGCCAAAGTAGGCAGCGGTGACTCTGTTGACTCTGTTGACCTGAGCTTTACAGGACATGGAGGTATCAAAAAGGAAGCTGAGGTTGCGGGCAGACTGGACAGGGTTAGGAGGGGGGTTCAGGACAGTAGGCCACCTAAGGGTGGCAGGGGGGGGCGATTTTTGGCTGAAGAAAAGAACCTCAGTTTTGTCCGTATTTAGAACCAGATGGTTAGAGGCCATCCACGAGCAGATGTTGCCAAGGCAGTTGCGAAAGTTGGAGAAGTGGGAGTCAGAGTGGTCTCTAAAGGAAAAGACAAGCTGAGTATCATCAGCGTAAGAGACCACCCTGACCCCCCAGGACTCAACTAACCTGGCAAGCGGGCCTAGGTACACATTAAACAAAAGAGGGCTCAAGGCCGAGCCCTGGGGCACACCGCAAAGAAGAGGTTTTTCCTCCAATTCAAAGGGACGAAGGAGTACCCTTTGAGTCCTCCCTGAAAGAAAAGATTTGATCCAGGTCAGAACCGTGCCTCCAATCCCTAGCTGCTGCAGACGAGTCAGGAGTATATCATGAGACACAGTATCGAAAGCAGCGGACAGGTCGAGGAGGACCAGCATGGCCTCCTCACCCCTGTCCACAGACTCCCGGATTGTCTCTGATACCTCCAGCAGCGCCGTCTCAGTGCTGTATCCGGTTCTAAATCCGGACTGAGAGTCGTGCAGCAGCTGATTAGTTTCTAGGTACTGGGCCAATTGTTTCTGAGCCACTTTTTCTAGGATCTTAGCAGGTTTAGGCAGAAGGGATATCGGGCGGTAGTTACAGAATTGAGTGGGATCCGCATCTGACTTTTTTAGGATGGGAAGCAGCATAGCTTGTTTCCACACTGAAGGGAACTGTCCATAGGTCAAGGAGTAATTCCATATGGAAAGGAGAGGGTTGATTAAAACCGGGGCAAGATTTCCCATCACTTTGGCAGGGACAGGATCTAGTGGTGATCCTGATTTAACCTGGCTGAATAGTTTCAAGGCAGTATCTGGCGAGAGCTCATCAAAGAAATTAAATGAGCATTGCTGGGAGTGTGGCTCAGCAGACCAGGGACTAGATGCCGCTGGATCAAATGAGGAAGATAGCCTGATAATTTTATCCTGAAAGAAATCAGAAAGTCCATTGCAAAGGGCTTGAGTGGGAGAACTCTGAGTCTTCAAGGCAGGGGGATTCACAAAATCCTTCACAATTGTGAAGAGAGTTTTGGGAGAGTTCTCTGCCAATTTAATGAGCTGTGAGAAGTAAGCTCTCATCGTGGTCCGTTTGAGTTTTTGGAAATTATTCAAAGCCACCTTATAGACTACTTTAGCAGTAGGGTCATAAGACTGGCGCCATTTACGTTCAAGCTGTTTGCATCGACTCTTTTCCTCTCGCAACATAGGGGAGAACCAAGGAGCAGATGGGCGAGATCTGGCGGAAGTGATAGGTGCTAGTGGAGAAATAGCATCTAGTGCGGAAGTAAGGGCGGAGTTATATCTAACAACTTCCTCATTAAGATCAACAAAAGGGTTGAACTGATTTGAGGAAACAAGGGTCAATGGTGTCACAGGTAACATTAGACCATTTGCGACCGTTTTCTCTATTGATAGATGAGGGAAGGAGCAGGGAAGGGATAGTAATTTCAAAGGGAAGGAGAAAATGGTCAGACCATGTAAGGGGTAGGGAAGAAAGGGAGGTTATCCCAAGATGATTCGTGAATATAAGGTCAAGGGTATGACCAGCTTTGTGTGTTGGGCCCTTGACTAATTGGGACAGGGTTAATCCTTGTAAGGTTTCGAGTAGCAAAGATGCTTGTGCACAGGAAGGATTATCCACATGTAAGTTGAAATCCCCCAACACCGTAAAATAAGAGTGTTTAAGGGAGAGATCAGCAATAGTGTGCACTAATGTGTTAAGAGAGGAAGTAGAAGCCGTAGGAGGATTGTAGACCAGAATACCGGCAAAGATAATAGTGGCAGAATCCATAATCGTGAGATACATGGCTTCAATAAGCCCAAGGTTGGTTAGTTTCTTAATACTCAAATTAAGATGAGACTTAAGAATAACAGCAAGGCCTCCTCCAGATTTATTATTGTCTCGATTGACACCCATCAATCGATAGCCGGGGGGGGGTGGCCAGGTGTATGTCAGGTTTGGAGGTGTCTTTAAGCCATGTTTCAGTAAGGAATAGAATATCCCACTTCTGAGTGTCCAATGATAGCCATATATCAGAGGCATGAGCAGGCAAAGATCGGCAGTTAACTAGGGCAGCCTTCAATGTAGAGGGAGACTGGGGTTTAAAGGCCTTCCGAGAAGAAGGGTCCAGATTACGCAAGTGAAATGGTGAGTTTGCACACCGAACAATTGTAAGTAGAATTCTCAAGGCCAAACGGACAGCAGCAGGCGTCAGGGGTACAGACGTCTTGTCTCAACAGATGGAGCTGCCTGTTGGTCCAGGTAATTTTAGAGGGTCGAGAGGCAGGGGGACCGGCGCTAGGCGCGGGCCCGGCGTGGACGGGCGCAGACGGGCTTGCCTTAGGCGCGCCCCGCTGCGCCCGCCCGCTGCGCGGGCGGGATGTCCTCTTTCTTTTATCCATTTCCGGAGGAGGGTGGGAGGCGTCCACGAGCTGGAGCGCTACCCTGCCTCCCCCCAAGATGGCGGTTTCGCGTTCTCCCAGCCGGCGTGAGCGCTGCAATCGGCTTTGCCGGGGGAGAGAGACCAGTAACAGGGACCCTAGGACGAATTGATCTCGTCGGGTCTAACAAGTCTAGAAACAAATACTAAGCTATCACCCATCCCACAACCCCCCACCCTGCACACCCGCAGAAGGCCATGGCCTACCCCCTAGCCGCGTGCCTGTCGCCCTAATAGAACCCGAAATATAGAAGGATAGGGAAAAGAAAGGGAAGTAAAAGAAGTAAATAGGCAGGAGGAGGGCCCTCATCGCGCCGCCCGGCCCCGCTCCGCATCCCACACACCATAAAGTCCCATAAAGGCACTGACACCATAAGAAGTACAGCAAATCCCAAACGCTAGAGCAATGAAGTATCAACAAGAACACCCGCTGAATCAGTCGTCAGCGATGAAACATGTAGAATGGAGGCCACTTCATCCCTGACCTTGTCTTGCAGTAGTCCCACCGGAAGGTCTCTCATGAACCAATAGGAAACAAAGTCCCAAGGGTCCGAGCAGAATGAAGGGGCCCAGACGTGGCGAAGCAATAAAACAGTGCGATAATATGAATCCATACAGAGATAGATAGTGAAGAGCAGGGGACAGCAACTCCGGTGTTACGAACATCGCAAGGCTGGTCATAAATAACCGCTTCCAGGAGAGGAGATACAAACAGCCCGGCCACCGCCTCGATACATCTCGGCCAGTCCAAGGAGTAGAACAGTGTTCTGTCCCCATCCACCAGCAAAGTACGTGTCCCAAGGATGCAGACAGACGAGCAGTCAAAACGGTCCGCACGGGCACAGGGACCTGACTTCCAAGCGGCCCAAGGTGCACACGAGGGTCCAGAACCTCCTCCTCGAGGACAGCCGCAAGTGTAGCGGCCGACTCCCGGGACAGGACCGCAGCCCCCATAAATGACGAAACAACAATAGCGTCCAGCCTTGCACCCAGATCACAAACCAGACGGCCAATGTTTTCGTGCAGATCCATTAGGGCAGCCAACACGTCCCATGACATAAACTCCGTCGTACAGTCCGGCCCCATCTCCGGAACAATCGCCCAACCTGGATGCGAACCGTGAAGAAGGGCACTAGCCGCCATTTTGAACCAAGCGGTCACGCCCTTCGTCACCACAGTCAAGGACCAGGCCTCACCGCGTAGGCACCGCAGGAGTATCCCCAGGGCAAACGAACTGTGGGGCAGGGTCCAGAAGGGAGAGCCACCAAAAGGCTATGGTCCCGCCGGGCCCCGGGGCTGCCCGCCAATGTCAGGGGCGATCCTTGGCTATATTCGGGCAGCACAGTTTGGGGAAGTGGGGGGCGGAAGGCAAGTGCCCTCTCCGATTCCACGCCGCCTCACAGCCCCTCACAGGTCCCCGTGAAGCGGCTCAGGATGTTACCGCGGGCAACGGTCTTTCAGGTCATCGGCCCCCACAGGCGAGTTCCCGGCCGCCATCAATGGCCATCAGCGCCGCTTCTGTTGCCGGAGGCCCCGCCTAGTCAACGCCCCGGTCTCAGCATCGCGCAGGCCGCGGAATGGCCGGGGACAATTCTCAGGATCGGCGGCACGGAGGAGCACCAGACGTAGATGGTAGGTGTTCTGTGTCTTTCTTTCATCGAAATATGCCGTCATGAGTCAGGATATGTAGCAGGATAGTCGTGTTGGGTGAAAGAGCGCACGGAGCCGAGCGGCTATGCGGCCATTTCGGATGCCCGCTTGGCTCCTCACCGCAGAAGGATTTGTTAAAAATAAAAAATAGCTTGGGAAGCCCAAGTCCAAAACAGGATGTAATGCAACAAAGCAGGCAACCAAGCAAAATATCAATAGACAAATGTCATTACAACTAAGGGACTGATAATGATATTGACGGGCAGGGTTACTCCGTCACAAACGTGACACGATAGGTGGCTATGCAAAGAATGCCCGTACATTCAGAGCTTGTACACGTCTCCGGGAATTCAAATGTAAAATTCAAGCAATTGGGTAAGATTTGGTGCTCCCATGGTATGTGCACCCTGCCACCTGGGGTGCGAAACCAGAAATGGAAAAGTCCAGTTCAGTGTATAATTGTTCAAAAACAATACCGAAGCACTCGGAGAAGTCCACAGTAATATACGTCTGTTCAATGAAGTGGTGAGACAAAGTTTTGATTGACTTCCATGTGGTTTGTTTCTTTCACAATGTTGTGCATTCTTTGTCAATTCTTGTTACTAAAATGCAGAAAGGCAGCCGACACGTGTTTAGTCAAAGAGACGATGATAGAGTGCGCCACAATATAGTGCCTCACTCTTGTAACATGATTTCACGGAACTAAGTATGGAGCCCATATTCTTCTAACTTTTCCTGCTGCTCGCACCCAGGCTTATCAAGGCCTGTTACAGCACGCTTCATACTTAGTTCCGTGAAATCACAGAAGTCAATCACAACTTCGTCTCACCACTTCATTGAACAGACTTATATTACTGTGGACTTCTCAGAGTGCTTAAGAATTGTTTTTGAACTACAGTTCCATTATAACCTTTGAAACTTGTAATATGGCGGATTGAATATCCGTCACGTTTATGAAGGAGTATCCCATCTGTCAAGATCCTAATCGGGCTCTAAATTGTAAGTTGGACCAGTGCGTTTAACATATATAATTTACTCCAGTATATATACATTTTCTCTTAATACAATTCAATGTAGTAGGATCTTGTGACAGCAGTTAGTTTCAACAGAAACGTATTTGGTGTCCAGACCAAGGACTTGCAATGCTACTACTTTAGAATAGTTCAAACAATGGCAAAATAGGCATGACAGTCGGAAACAACGCATTCTGCTACAAACAGCGATGGGGCCTAATTTTTTATCAATGCGGTCAAAGTGGACAAATCTGTTGAAGACAGCTTGTCTCAGAGCATCAATGCACAGTGTCAGAGAAGTAGATCATAAAAGGATTGACTCGCTCTAGAAACTGCAATTAAATCTCAACTAACTTGCTTAAGTCGAGTTGGAGACACTTTAGAGTTATCCAAAAGAACATTCTCTTGTTTACTCCTACAACTTGTTGGATGCTCACTATTACTTATTTGAGCCGGTACTTGAATCAACAAAAAATTCAGAATAAGATGTTCGAAGCATATGGGCTACAGACCACACACTATTGCATAGATCACCATCTGGTGGTGGGCCCTGATGATTACACTTTGTTTTTGTCTTGGAAGAGACTTTGTCTGTTGGATGACTCCTCCTATAGATCATAGTGCGTATGGGCATCGACTCCATCTTCAGATTGTTTTTTTCTGCCATTGGACTCGGGTGCGCTTATCGTTCGGTCCCATTACCGATCTCTTTTCGACTTCCAGTCTGACATCATACCATCGGTATTGTCTTCGACAGTAATTCCAGTTACCCACGTCGAAGAAAGGTTTGCGCTTCTCGATTCCAGAGTTCGTCAGGGCCGTCGGGCCCAACTCCGCCATTGGGCCTTTGGCTCATGGAAAGAACACCCTTCAAGAAGTGCCCTCAGTGTGGACACGAATTTCCTCACACTGATCTTCATGAGGTTTGCAATCTGTGCTTGTCTCCGGAGCACGAGAGTCGAGATTGCGAGGCCTGCGTGCCGTTCCGGTCCAAGAAAACCATCAGAGACCATCGAGCTCGAAGAGTCATGGCGTAGTCCTCTTAATCGACACCAGACCTCATCATAGACGAGGCTCCGATCGAAATAGAGCCTCAAGAACAACAGCAGGACAAGATAATTTCCGAAGCAGAGGATTCAGCTTCCAAAGCCGAGGAACAATAAGAAGACGAAGATCTTCTTCCAGCTGGTCAACAGGTCGTGAGTACAAACGTCGACCCTGTTCACCCCCCCCCCCCCCCATACCGGGACAGGCTTCGGGTCCACCTCCACCTCCGGGTCCAGGTGCACACCGACCAAAACCTTCTGACGCCCCGCCTTCTGGCTAGGCAACTAAGAATCTAAGAAAGCCTCCAGTCGACTCAGGCTTGAGTCAGTCTGTCGGTCCCGACAAGCAAAAGGTCCTCAAACCGAAACTAACCCCGACACCAAAGCATCACTCAGTACCGGAACCAGTCGAGCCGAAAACAAGCTCGGCACCGAAAGACGTTTCAAGTAGATCGAACCTGAGACAATTCCGGTGCCGGAAAAAGTCGACCCGAAGCCAGCTTCGGCACCTAAACTTACTTCGGCTCCGATAGTAGATGATCCCAAACATGCTTTGAGACCAGTAATTCCAGATCCAAAAAACTCAGATCCGAGAAAGAAACATGACAGCAAGTCTTCTGAACCGAAGCCAAAATCCGTTCCAAAGACAATAGACACTGTTAAACCTAAGCATTTCGGTCCCAAGCAGGATAAATTGGCACCGAAAAAGGATATTAGCGCAGAGGAGCTTTTCCAACCAGATCCCAAGCAAAAGACTCTTCGTATTAATCCAAAGACTGGACATGTAATTACAGTGCCTGAAAAGAGGAAAATGGACTTTCCCAAACCACCTTCAGTTCCTCTTAAAAAGCATGCTCAAACTTCCCCCATAAGAATTCCTTCACCATTGCTGGAAATACCAATAGATATTTCTCCTGCACACTCACCATCCATCACACATAGCCCTAGACCACAGGATGATGATGATGAAGGTAGTTATTCACAGGGGGCCGAAAGTGAGCGGCACATAGACGACACAGACAACCCAGACAATATTCCTGGGCCATCAGATGATCCTTGGGAAGACTAATCCGCCAGATGCACCAGACCTGCCACAAGACGACGCATATCCTTCTAGACCATCTCCCCCAGATGACACTATTGGGTTTACACAGCTCATTCATAGATCAGCCACTTTTCATGGAGCGGACTTACATACAGATACAATAGAAGAGGACTTCCTTATGGATACACTACTGTCGTCACATAAAACCACAACCACATTACCAATACTTAGTGGGGTGGTAAAACATGCACCAGAAATATTCAAAGACCTTGTCAGAGCCAGAGTGATTAACCCCAGACTAGAAAAGAAGTATAAAGCGGCTCCAACTGACCCAGCATATATCAAAGGTCAGCTGCCATTAGACTCGTTAGTAGTCTCAAATGCGAGGAAAAGAGCTAACTCGCAAACAGGGGATGCTCCGCCCCCTGATAAAGAGTCTAAGCTTTTAGATGCTTCAGGAAAACACACTATTTCACAAGCAGCCAATGTCTGGAGAATTGCTAACACTCAAGCTTTGTTAGCAAGAGATGATCTTGCTCATTATGATGAGCTAGAAACACTCATGCAGCATTTACCAGAACAATATAAAACTAGAGCTTCTGACTTAATACAAGAAGGCAAGGTTATTACCAATACTTCAATCAGATACACATTAGAGGCTGCTGACACAGCTTCTAGAGCAATAAATACAGGAGTACTGTTGTGTAGACATGCCTGGTTACGTATTTCTGGGTTCAAGCCGGAAGTGCAGGGCAGTATCCTAAATCAACCTTTTTACCAGCAACACCTCTTTGGTCCAACAGTTGATACTGCACTGGAAAAAATGAAAAAAGATACTGATACAGCAAAATCTATGGCAGCCTTACAAACTCAAACCCATCGAGCATCCTTTCGTCGCTATTCTTACAGGGGTGCGTCTAGAGGTTTTCAAACCGACAACACCTCCTCTTCTTATAAAGCGCCCACCCAAACCTCGCCCAGTAGAGGATATTACAGAGGAGGATATAGAGGTTACAACAATAAGGGTAGAGGCAGAGGCAACAACAACTGCAATGCCTCAACTCCCCAACAGTGACTTCCCTCCCATCCCCCCAGACCATTCTACTCCTGTCAGGGGGAGATTACAACAGTTCCTACGTGTCTGGAACTCCATCACCACGGACAGGTGGGTAAGACAAATAATTCAGTCCGGTTATTGCCTGGAGCTCACTTCCACTCCTCCAACAATACCACCCAGACAACGTCCCATGTCACAGGAGCATCTCACACTCCTAAAACAAGAAGTTGCATCTCTACTGCAAAAGAATGCAATAGAACAAGTCCCAAACACCATCAAAACACAGGAGTTTACTCCTTATACTTTCTCATACCCAAAAAGGATGGTTCCCTGAGACCTATACTAAACCTAAGGCCTCTAAACCTGTACATACAATCCGACCATTTCCATATGGTCACATTATAGCAAGTTCTGCTACTGTCAAAACAAGGTGACTTCCTTGCCATATTAGATCTCAAGGACGCCTACTTCCACGTTCCTATCCATCAATCTCACAGCAAGTACCTTCGATTTGTACTACAAGGTCAACATTACCAATTCAAAGTACTTCTCCAACCGTCTCTGTCTCAACAGTATATAGGTGCCACAATAGATACCTTCAAAGCAATTGCATCCCCCAATCCAACAAGGATAGAAAGTATGCAAGCTCTTGTACAAAAATTCCAGCCACTACACTCACTACCAGCTCAAGTGTTCATGCTGTAGTGTAGTTCCTATATTCCCAATAGGCTCTGCGCATTGGAATAATATATTCAGCAGTGTAGACGTAGGACTGAGGTCGACTAGGTCTCTACTGACTATATTAGACTTAAGGTTCGCCAGCTAGCTCAGAGGTCATTGGAAACTTTCTCGAATAAACGAGGGGGAGTTTAACCTCCCTGGATAGACAAGAAGGGATTAGCTTCTGACAACCATATAACATGACAACTTTGCTCCTTCAGAATAAGAGTGTATCTCTAGAGTCGTGTGAAAACAATAGACAGCTATTTCACTCAGTCAATCGTGCGTACTTAGTTTCACCAGAGTGCAGAGAAAAGAGAGACGGGCGTTTTCAATAAAAGGTGTAATTTATTGAACAGTCTTCTTTCTCATGCAAGAGAAATGAATTGCTATAATTGCAATACTTAGTGTAAAGTAAAGTGCGTACAGTAAAAGGAGTATTATGAAATAATACTGTAAAAGCATTGATATGGTTTCTTAGCCATAAGATACTTTAAAATGGATAAAATTTATACATACATATATACATTGACTAACGTACTCAACTGGTGCTTCTAAATACGCCTACCCCGGTGTACCTGACCTAAGCCTAATACGTGGGAAGGAGTAAGTAAGTAGCAGTTTAAGTTAAGTTGGTTTTGCCAAGAATCTGAATCAAGAATTCTCTCAAGGGTTTAGTCAGCTCCGTACCTGGGTAAAAGAAGGTGGGAGGTCTGGTATCTCTTTCCTCAGGACTCGATATTCCAGCAACCCGCAAGGGTAGGCTGGAAACGCCGGAGCTGGATTTTCTCGGCTGGAAAAAAAGACAGCGTCTTTCTCAGCGCGTCAAACAGGAGGGGCGGCTTCCGTGGGCACTCGCATCAGCTGGGCTCTCGGGCAAGTAGATGGCCGCTCTGCTCCAAAATCACCACCGTGTGTTTGCTTAAGGTAACATTGGTATATTTATACCTGAAAGGTGCCGGGTTTGACGTAAGGTTGGACATATACAATAAAGATGTCATTGGCCGTTCTTACAGTGCTTCACAGGAGTTCTAGGACGAAATCAAAACAAAAGCAAATGGGGATTTCCCAGGTTGCTTGAGGTTTGGTTTGTTTAGAGAACTCGTTGTGCTTTCTAGGAGTCCGGGGAAGTAGCCTTGCTTAATGTGACTGCATGGGCTACAACTAAATATGGATATGATTCCTATGGCTTTATAGGGATATTATTGATTATAACCGCACAAAGGCATAAAATAGAAATATTGATTTAGGTTCCTAGATAAAAACACAATACCCACTCCACGATCTAATGTCCATCATTACTAAAACTAAGCAATAGTAAACATTTAAAGGTGCATGTGTATTCCAACCCACCCCAAAATACATTTTTTGCATTCGAAATGGTGTATGCGAAATACACGAAAATGATTATTGGTACTGTACGCTTTTCAAGCAGTGTAATCATTCAGGTAAAAAGGATGCATATATATATCAGCTGAATGATTTGCGATATTGACACATGAAATGGCTCTTAAAACAGAAAAGAAGGTCGAGACCATTCCATCACATATAAATACAGTTGCTGTAAATGTGCTAGAGGCTGAGGTATTATATTGTCTCCAGAGTTCCTAAAAATAGAAGCTCTGTTCTTTAAGAATAGTTCTACTTTAAGCAGAGTACATGTGCCAGAAAAAAGGTAAATATTTTGGAAGTTGAAAAAAAAATAATTTCGCTTACAGGGGAGAAAATAGTTCCAAATGTTTTCAGTAGCTTTTGTTTATCAAAGCTGAAGGCCGAATTCAGAGTTCAGGGAACGCTGTGTGCTCGTTGCTTAAAACAGTTATTCTTTCTGTTCAAGGGAGAACGTCATTTCAGACGGATGTGCAAAAAAGCAGTCTACAGCTTCAGGTGAAAGTTCGACCGAGTTCGAAAATTCCGAAACAGTGCAGTTTTCTGCGTGATTGCTATCATCGATGTTTGGATCAGCAATGCTCTCAGAAGGTTGTACCTGTATGGTGCTGCTTTCCTCTCGTACCTCACCGCCACCTATTCGTAGTGGTGAAGTCTCAACGAATGCCGTCATCAGAATCGGTAACCGCTGGGGACAACACAATGCATGAGTCGTTACAGGACCTAGCAAAGTATCGAGATCCATCGGTACTGCTGATTGTAGTGTAAGACAGGTTTCCAACACGCATTCTTCTCCGCATAGCATACATCGAAGCACAGGTAAGATGCAATTTTTCCAGATAGGTCTGAATGCAAGAAACCAGGTCATATTCAGATCTCTTAGCCGGGCTAATCCAAGGACTTTAGTTATGCGGTCCCGATAGCGTATAGCTAGGATCGTTTCTTCCATCGTTTCTGGAGTTTTGTCTGCAACTTGGCTTGCCATATCGGAGCAGAAGGATCAAAAATAAAATTCCTGCTATGAGTCCCAAAAGTAGTGGTAGGCCGCCAAAGACAGTATGGACAAAATTGGGAAAGATGCCCAGGACTGCTTCGAAGGGTGTTAACAGTCCCGAAAAAATTGTCTTAAATACATGTGCGATGCCACTGGTATCTGACATGTTTAAAATTTGGCTTAGCATTTCTACAAAATGCACGGGGCAATTTGTTGATAACAGGGAATGTATCTCTGCCGTTGTCCTTGCAACTTGCATATCATACGTTTCTTTTGATGACGTTAAAGGCACGGTTGTCTGTAAAAGAACAGACTTCATTCTGCTTGAAGTATCAATTCGAATAGAAGAGATATTCAAAGAAGGCCAAATTTTCGCCTCCGTATCTGGAGTGCTGTTTGGATACAATACTTGCATACAGCAAGTGACCATGGAACTAACGCTTACGAGATATGCTTTCCCTGGCACCATGCCACAACAGCTGTGGTCCGTTATTAGAATGTAACTCCCGTTAGAAAGTTGTCTAAAGAATGGCTCTATTTGTGTTGCAGGTGTGCCGTGCTGGTGACATGAAAGGTTATTTGAAGTCCCCTCACAGGCCCCATGCAAATTAATGCCTTGGCACAGAAGTATACCGCTTAGTGATCGTTTACATTTGTTACCACTAAGAAATACATTCTGTTTCTTTTCACTATAACATGTGTGTGTGTAAGGCAATTTCCATGATGACTTAATGTACCCTTTACCCAACCTTTCATACTGGCCCGCTGGTATATACTCTTGGCAGTATTTAAATTGGAAAGTTGTTATCGGAATTGTAATTATTCCGTGTATTATCCATTCAATGACAGGTCTTTCTGACATTGTCAATGGTAATCTCTCAAGTTTTTCAATGCTCAGGATCGTATAGTCTGCTCCTTTCTGTGCCAAACTGATTTGTTTATCAGTAAGGTTAAGATAGAGAATAATGACGTTGTGTTTATTAAACGCCATGGCACGTAGCCTGAACGCAGATTTTGCAACGTCCAGCCAAGCTGTACAATAGAACATAATTGGGACTGACCGTGTTGTAACATTAGTAAGTCCTGCTCTATTATATCAATAGCAGATGATACAATACTGTCCAGTGAATATATTCTGGAGGACAGAGTCATTAACCCATTGTCCACAACAGAAAGTGATTTTTCCAAATTAATACGATCAATTTCTCGTATTTTTTCTGCTGTTTCAATTTGCTTTACTTTCCAAGCTTCGTTGTATGCAGCGTATATACCGGCCGCTATGAAAAGTTTTTGACGCTGTTTGCGTGGTCCTATTATGAAATCACGCAAGTCAGCACCGTCTTTAAGTAAAGTCAAGTGTTGCTTAATTTCAGCCAGTGTGGATTTTTGTAGCCACTCAAGGCATAGTTTCCCTACACTGTATGTTGTTACTATCCCTGGATGTTGTCTCTGGGAGTATCTAGGGTCTGGCCTGGTCATTTTGAACCCCTGTATTTTGTTCAGGAATCTATCTTGACAGTTATTTGTGTCTGTTGGCCAGATCAACCATTTTTTCCAATCAGGATGTGTTCTGTTTTGGTGTAAAATATGGGATACGTCTATCTCAACATCTGTAGTGCTATTACTGTCAGGTGTTGGCTTTGGAATAGACGGTTTGTTTAAGTCTTTAATTTTGGCTAGGCCAAGACAGGTTGTCTGTTGAATGGTGTCATTCAAGAATATAATTTGTTCTGGGATCATGCAGGTTCTAAATAATGCTTATAAACCTTGGACCTGCCAATTTTTGGTACCCCAGATGGTTTTTGTTTCAATGTTTTTCCAAAAATCAAAACCAAATGTAGTCATTTTTTCATAAAATGTTTCCGAATAGATTAATTTAGTGTTTGTCAGCATTGCTTTTACCCCTGTCTTATTTAACAGTTTGAAGTAAAACGTTTCTGCATTACTCGTGTTAAACTCTGAGAAGTATGAGAATTTCTCATAAAATGTTTTCGAGCTGCTTTTAGGTGGAGTTGCACAATGTTCCCATTGATTATAATTAAAAAACATTTCTAGGTTGAGCAGATTTATGCAAATAATGGTGTGCAAAGTGATTGTAACAGTACATTTGTTCATAATTCGACGAACCCTGTAAGTAATCATGTTCTGTAAATTTTGTTGACATAACTAAATCTGACATCATATTATTTATGCTTTCAAAGTCCCAATCATCAGAGAATGTACTTGGTTTTACAAAGTCACTTAATGATACCTTGAACTGATGTGGATATTTCAAGAGTTCAACCGGGCCATAGATTTCGTAATCCGTTTTGTCCCAAGCTACCCCACCGGATATTGGAATGGCTATGACATTCACTGATGATAGTTCTCTTTTCTCGATGTGAGATGACTTGTGTGGCTTTAGGACCAAGTTGATGTTCTGACTTGCTGTGTCCATTGTACTGTATTTTCCCTCAATGAATTTTCCCAACCAAAGAACCATGATGAGCCAAAGCAGGAGGAAAAGTACCCCTAACACAATCCAAAATTCAATCCATGGAGAAATCAGATCGGTTTCTTTGAGTTGATGAAAGAGTTTAGTTACTTCGTCTTTAAAAGTTTTTGTTGCTGGCGTTTCTTCAGGTTCGCTTGGATCTTCAGAAAAGTTATCGAAATTGATGAAGTAGCCAGATGCAGTTCTGTCAATTGTTGGGATTGCTTCCGAATTTTCTTTCGCTTTTTCATTTTTTTTTTCATTAGCATAGTCTAAGGCTACATCGTTGTAGACAGGTGTTTCTTGACGAACTGTTGAAATTTGGGTTTCAAGAGGCACAAGTTCCATGGCATTGTTGCATAGTCCTTTTTTATTCCCTGCAGGTTTATCGAATGTGATCAGTCTCTCAGTTTGAACCTCTTGTATTGTAGCAAATTTTGGTACTCTGCTATTTCTTGGGAGTCCACTGGGCCTACTACTTATTATTGGCCACATGATTGTGGTTTTACCAGGTCGATGGATACAACTCGGTTCTCCTTTTTACCAGCAAGGGGCGGTAGTACAACTGATCTTGTCCCGCTGACAGCTAAGACAGGTACTGCTTTTCTGTAAGAAGGCCCAAATTCCTTCTTCACCGCGATCTTCTCTCTGACCAGATCCCCAATCTTTGGAATCCAGACAGGCCTTGCTGGGACAGGTGGTTTATCTTCAGTGGCTGTTGGCTGTTGCTATAACTTTATGTTGCTCAGGGCTTTTCTTGTTTCATTTAAGTCCTGTAAAACAGCCAAACGGTCTTTGATATCAAAGCATTTTTCTTTTACCACTGAAGTCTGACTATCTAAGTCCTGAATATGCATTCTAGTACCGAACAATAGTTCGTACGGGCTGAAACCTTTTAGAGAATTTCTTGGCAGATTATTAAGACTATGTTGGACACTTGTTAAATGTTGGACCCACCCATCACCCGAACCTAATACCCTCGCCGTTATAGATTGCTTTATGTCCCGTTTTTTTCTTTCCACAATCCCATTTCCCTCAGGATGGAAGGGACAAGAGTACCGCAATGCAATGCCCATGCTGGTCATGGCCTCCTTATAAGCTCGAGAGCTAAAAGCAGGACCCTGGTCAGAATGTAGCATGCCAATTGTGTATGTGCCGATAAAGACTCGCAAATCTTTTATAACAGTTCTGGCGTCAGCCGAGCGCTGGGGCCACATCCAAATGAATCTTGTGCAGGAATCCACTGCGACCATGATATATTTATAGTTCCCATCCCTTTGTAAGGGACCACAGTGGTCCAGGTAAACACAAGCTAAAGGTCTATCTGAAATTAGAAGGGGCGTCTGTGCTGGTCGTTTCACTGTTGATACTTTAATTCTTTGGCATATTTCGCATTCTAGAACATATTTCTTAGTTTGTATTCTCATGCGTGGCCACCAATATCTCTGTTTTAATAATGATATTGTGGCGGAAACACCAGCATGTGCAGAAGCGAGCCCTTCGTGTGCCGCTGTAATTAGTCCTAACCTGTGTTCCATGTTTGGAATTGCCCTATCTCCCACTCCAGGGATTCGAGCAAAAGGAACATTATTCGCATCAGTTATGTATGAGTACTTTACTGGAAAGCCTTTCGGGAGTGTTTTTCTGTCCTGTTTTACTGACGCACTGACAGCTTACATTATATCGCTGTCTATTATTGTTTTTGACCGGGTGATAGCAGCTACGGAAGCCGTTTGCACTTCGCGGCTTCATCAGCCAATGAATTCCCCGCAACGTGAACGCCATCACGTTGATGACTCAGTGTATGTATCACATGAGTCTTTTGTAGTTCTTTCTGTAAAAGAACTACTTGTTCCCAAAGCGTTTTATGCTTGATTGTGCCACCTTTTGCATCTTTGAAACCGTTTTGAACCCAGTTCTGCAGGAAATTCATTATAAGATTGAACGCAGTAATATGAATCGCACACTATTAGTGTGGGGAATTCGCGATCGGTATTTTCAAGCACCATCTTAAATGCTAGTAGTTCAGCTCGCTGAGCTGTACAATCTCCTAAAGATTGCGTTTTAGTGACCAGGGTCTAAATTTTCCTTTGTGCCAACGACCTTTAACAATTGCGCACGCAGCACTGTAAGCTTGTTTACCCCCAACTGCGGGTTGTGCTGATCCGTCTGTATATATTATACAGCCGTAGTGTTCTAGAGGCAGGATTTCGGTTGACAGAGGACATTCATATTCATATTGTAAAAATTCTTGTGTTTTTAAATTAGGATCAAATTCGTATACTACGTCTGTTGCAGCAAGAGAATTTACCCATTGGATCCATCTCGGATGTAGTGCTTTAGCATTTGGAATGCTTGCTTTTGTGACTGTTTCTAGGGCTGGTACTGGTGTAACGATTATTATTCGTTTACCTTGTGCTAGGGCTCTTTTCTTTTGCTACAGCAGTCTGAACCGCAGTTAGAATTTTTTCAGTTGAACTGAATTTCATTTCAGCTTTTGAGTACAAATGTGATTTGTAAGCTATTGGTACCGTTTCTCCCTCATTAGAGGTCAGCTACGTGAATCCGCATCTTCTTGGGATGACTCGGATTACAAGGTTGCGTGTTTTGTCGCGAGTTTGTAATTTTGTTTTAGCTAACATGTCTGTTTGCAATGATCTCAAAATTTATGTGTGTTTCTGAGTCCAATTGATTGGTTTAAAATCAGGTTTTATTAATTCATAGAGAGGTTTAACCCTCTCTGCATAATTTAGAATGTAAGTTCTTCCGAAATTCAGGAAACCTAGTATTGATTGTAAGCTCTTCAGCGTTTTTGGTGCTTGGAGTACAGCGCACTTCTCTAAGAAGTTGTCTGCTAGGCTTTTGCCTTCACTTGATAATTCATATCCTAAAAACAGGACAGTTAGATGGGCAGTTCGTGACTTTTTAAAGTTGAATTTGTAACCCTCTGCTGCGAACCCAAGTATTATGGTGTTCACTCTTTTCAAGGGAGTATCCAGGTCATCATCTGTGAGATAGATGTCATCGACATAAGATAATGCCTCATCATCATATATTTGTAGTAACTCTGTTACCCTTGCTGAGAATAATCCTGGGCTATTCTTGAATCCCTGTGGGAGTCGACAGAAATGTTTCTGTGACCCCATTATTGAGAAAGCGGTCAAATACCTGCTTTCAGGTGCAATGTTTCGACAAAAGAATCCATTAGAGATGTCTAATGTTGTTTTGTATTTTTTGCGCACGATGTTATTCATTAGTGCTGCACTATGTGAGTTTTGTTCTGCAAATGTCTTGCAACATGTGTTAAGGTGTCTGTAGTCCAAGACTAGACGATATGAAGCGTCTGGCTTGGAGACAGGAAACAAAGGATTGTTCATTTGAGAGGTGCATGTTTCAATCACCTTCCTCTGGACTGGAATATTTTTTCTTTGGGAGTGGATTGTTTATTTCCATCCCAGCTCTTTTTTGGAGTGTTTAGATTATTTTTATAAATATCTTTTCAGGATTTTCAGTTAGTTGGCGTTTTACCGGTTTCCCACCCAAACTATCTCTACCTAGTTATTCATAGGATTTTTCTATGATTCTGGCAAGTTCAATTGGTTGGTCTGCTATATCTGTTTCTTTCAATTTCTGGCGGATCGCCACCGATGCTGCTTCTCCTTTTATGTTTGCTAATAATATAGCCGAGACCTGCTTGAAGTCTTTCAGTAATTTCATACCCAGAGTTAAAGCAGGTTCTGGACCGTATTCATTTTGAATCTGTCTTAGTACATCTGGTATTACCGCCATGGACGGAACACCATGTGTTTTTGTGTAAATGGAAGCAAAGACTGTGCCCCAAGTCTCACAATCCTCCACATGCGGTGCGATCCCCATTGGAAGGCAGATAGTTAGAATTCTGTGTTTCTCACTAGGGGTAGTATACGGAAATACTGCCTCTATTTGAGTTATCTTTTGTGCTAGCCAGAATGGAATTTGTTCCCGTTTTGTGGGTGTTTTACCAAGACATGATTGTATGTTCTGTGGTGTAATTTTGTTTGTGTTTCCCTGATGAGGGTTCAGCTGTAGAAGGTTAATAGCTGGTTGGACTGTTGAAGTCAGCATTACATATTGGACTAATTGTCTATGTATTTTAATTAGTACTTTTAGCTGGGCTAAAAGTTCCCGGTCTGACATTTTTTCGATGTCTGGATGTGGTGTGTTGCTGGCTAGAACCGGCCACGTTGCTCCTGGTCTACCTAGTGGACCGAGCCTGGTGATGTGATTATTATGTTTTAGGGCGCCTTTAAACCAGAGCAGGTGCTCTTGGTATTTTAATGGGATTTCAACCTCCTCGAAAGGAGTGTATTCTTCTGGAGGTTCCTCTATTTTGTAATAGTGGAATTCGTGTGTTACAGCGTTTGCTGCTGGAAAGTTTATCCATGAATAGAATACCTCTGTCTGCCGATATTCATGGGCCTCTACCACAAATATGACTGTACCACCTCGTGATGTCAGTTCATTTTCTATAAGTTTAATAGTTATAGTTTTTCTTATGTTGACCGGAATGAATATAGCATTCGGGTCATTGTCTTGGATGATTGTGTCATCCGCCAGGAGTTGAGCTGCTATTCTAGCTGCCTCCCTTTCGTCTTCACTTTCCCCCATTTTACTGGCAGAAAGGTTTTTGTTGCAGATCAAGTTTCAAGGAAACCAAGATTAGGTGCACAATATTTTGGAACACTGTATCCTTCAACGTTGACTAAACCAAAAAACTATACATAGGAATCTCTTCCTACTAAGTTCCGGCGGATTTTAACCTCTCACCCACTCCAGACGTCTTTTGGAGTATTTACGGGAAAAAGGGTCTGTGTGAAAAAGCACGACTGAGTTACTCTAACGTCTTGCGTTAGATTTATCGCCTTACCAAACGTTGGGCGCCATGTAGTGTAGTTCCTATATTCCCAATAGGCTCTGCGCATTGGAATAATATATTCAGCAGTGTAGACGTAGGACTGAGGTCGACTAGGTCTCTACTGACTATATTAGACTTAAGGTTTGTCAGCTAGCTCAGAGGTCACTAGAAACTTTCTCGAATAAACGAGGAGGAGTTTAACCTCCCTGGATAGACAAGAAGGAATAAGCTTCTGACGACCATATAACATGACAACTTTGCACCCTCAGAATAAGAGTGTATCTCTAGAGTAGTGTGAAAACAATAGACAGCTATTTCACTCAGTCAATCGTGCGTACTTAGTTTCACCAGAGTGCAGAGAAAAGAGAGACGGGCGTTTTCAATAAAAGGTGTAATTTATTGAACAGTCTTCTTTCTCATGCAAAAGAAATTATTTGCCATAATTGCAATACTTAATGTAAAGTAAAGTGCGTACAGTAAAAGGAGTATTATGAAATAATACTGTAAAAGCATTGATATGGTTTCTTAGCCATAAGATACTTTAAAATGGATAAAATTTATACATACATCTATACATTGACTAACATACTCAACTGGTGCTTCTAAATACGCCTACCCCGGTGTACCTGACCTAAGCCTAATACGTGGGAAGGAGTAAGTAAGTAGCAGTTTAAGTTAAGTTGGTTTTGCCAAGAATCTGAATCAAGAATTCTCTCAAGGGTTTAGTCCGGTCCGTACCTGGGTAATAGAATGTGGGAGGTCTGGTATCTCTTTCCTCAAGACTCGATATTCCAGCAACCCGCAAGGGTAGGCTGGAAACGCCGGAGCTGGATTTTCTCGGCTGGAGAAAAAGACAGTGTCTTTCTCAGCGCGTCAAACAGGAGGGGCGGCTTCCGTGGGCACTCGCATCAGCTGGGCTCTCGGGCAAGTAGATGGCCGCTCTGCTCCAAAATCACCACCGTGTGTTTACTTAAGGCAACGTTGGTATATTTATACCTGAAAGGTGCCGGGTTTGACGTAAGGTTGGACATAAGACGTCAATAATGATGTCACTGGCCATTTCACAGGAGTTCTAGGACGAAATCAAAACAAAAGCAAATGGGGATTTCCCAGGTTGCTGGAGGTTTGGTTTGTTTAGAGAACTCATTGTGCTTTCTAGGAGTCCGGGGAAGTAGCCTTGCTTAATGTGACTGCATGGGCTACAACTAAATATGGATAGGATTCCTATGCCTTTATAGGGATATTATTGATTATAACCGCACAAAGGCATAAAAGAGAAATATCAATTTAGGTTCCTAGATAAAAACACAATAATGCAACTAATTGGAATGATGGCATCTTGCATTTTCATAGTACCACACGCAAGACTGATAGAGCGCGCAGGTCACCCGGGTCACAAGTTTACCAATTTTCCCCACGCACTGGGCCCTGACGTGAGTACGAGGACTGAGTTTGCGTGAACCGGGTGATTTCTTGCACGCCACTATGAGTAATTCGGGGGGTGACTCTTACACCACTTACTATTCATGTACCTGACTTACCACAGGCACATTACTCCTAACGGATCAGGAGCTAGCAGTGGACAGGTGACAGGTTTCCTAGGAAAAAATATACTTTATAAACCAAAATACATTTGTCCACTTCATATACTATAAAATGACCACAGACAACTGATGAGTTTTCAAGGTTTTATCAAAAGATTTTAGAATGAATATGTCAAAATAACAAGCCAAATACACAGTAACGCATCTATCAGTAAAACCAAAGCCACAATATAGCTATAGATTAAGGCAAGGATCATTAGAGTGAGTGAGAACACTGCAAGGTAATAGGATTTCACCGCAACTTTAAACTAGGGCAAAGGACAGGAATCCGGACCTAAATCAAGTATTTAACTAGACTAGTTATTCTATTCTTACTGAGTTTCACTGCAATCATACTAAGGGAAAAGGGAAAAAATGGAACAAACTACTATAATGCGACAGTTCGATAATGTCCTACGGGTAGGGGAAAAAGTGGAACAGTTCTAATAAACAATGGCATATACGTTGCTTCAAAGGTAATAGGGCAATATCACAAGCAAGAGCGCTTTATTAAGAAAAGAAAAGAAAGTGAGAGAAAGACGCAAACCCACAGAGTAATATTTACCTAATTAGGAATGAGGACTAACCCTGGCCATGGGTCAGCTTGGAAGGACGGGGACAAGGACCCTCAGGAAAGGAATACCAGAATGCGAGCAGGTACAGCTCACGGACAGTCAGGACAGGATACCCCTCAGGTTTTGGGTCAGGACTGGGCTCACCAAGGTACGACCAACACCCACAGCTTCGGATGCAACGCCTGCGTTACCCCTCTCTGCAAGTTATCCACCAGTAACCCCGATTGGGTTTTCGAATTTCCCCAGCAAAGTGCTTCGCCAGCACTTAAGACTATTTCCACCCCTAGGAGTTTGTGGAAATTAAGGACAGAGTGCTCCGCAGCACTCTAGATTGAGCACCTATAGAGTTCGTAGGGTCAGTGACAGGTCTGCTACTCGGACAAGTCGGACAATTTTCCTAAGCTACACCAGGACAATTATACGGTTTGGGGACCCTTAGACCACCCACCAATGTTGCAAGTGACAGTTTCTCACATTATGATTGGTCAGGAGAGGTGACTTGGTCATTGTCGCCTCCTAGAATTCAGTGTTCCCATCATTACTAGTAATTTCTGCCTACCCGCCCCTTGGGTTCACGTTCCCATGCATAGGAAATACAGCAAGACAATACAGTACATAGCATATAGCAACAGTGTTGCTTTTCTCAAGGTAAGATTCAGTCTCCTGGAGAGGTTTCCCAGGCGTATTGGGCTTCAGGAGCCAGCTGGCTTGTTTTAGCTTCTGCGCAGTGAGGTTTCTCCCAGGTCACATGACAGGTCTCAGAGGAGCTTCATCATGGCGTAGCTCATGTGTCCCCGACCCCCAGAGACGCGATACATGAAAAGTAAGCGAGAACAAATTAGAATCATACATAAAAATTGATCACACTGTATACCGTGATAGATTTAAACACACCCCTTATTTTTAACATCAATAGTATTAAAGTTTAGTGCGAAAAGACAGATAGGCGAAAGCAGCGGTAGCAAGCAGAGAGCGTGGTGAGAGACAAGCGGCCATCTTTGCATCAGTGCGCATGAGCAATACAATCCCTCCAAAATGCGAGTGCGTCACATCACATGGGTATGACCGACGCATGCGCAGACTGGATTTCTGCAAAGCAGCCATTTCCTTAGTGCAAGCATTGTGAGGATGAAAAGACACACAGGCAAGCCTCTCGGGAACGCCCGCGTGTTGGGGAAAATGCTAAATATAAGACGGACAGTTGGATTAATATGATTATACGTTAGGTGAGGTTCATGAGTGTGAGCAAGTCGCTTTACGTGCGAATCCTTGCTCCATCAATCCCCTCTTTGATGATATTTACTATCATCACTATAAAGGAAACAGATGCCAACTTTCATTCTTCCATATCATGCATCTCAATCTCGACAAATTTATTATTTAGTTTTCTCTCGGCTTCTCTATGAGAGTGGTGATTCTTTACTTTTTTGTAGATCTGATTCCTTAGTTCTTCTAATTCTAACTCATCAATGTTTCTTTTCACCCCTCTCTTATTTACTGTGTACTTCTTTTTACATTTTTGGCATTTACAGCAGATGAATATGATCAGAACAACCACACCTATTCCGATTATTGGCATCAGTATTTTCCACAGAAGATTTCTACCTAAGTTAGAAAACCAACTACCTATTGAGGAGAGACCTCCAGTCAGTCTCGTCCAGGCACTGTCAACCTCTAATGGTTTGAGCTCTTTTTCCAAATTAGTTATATTTCTTACATATCTTTTAAGTTCGATACGTTTATCAGGTATGTAGGTGCAACAATGTTGCGCCTTCAGCATTCTACAGACTCCGCCCTCTTTTGCCAATAAGGTATCAAGAGCAAGGCGATTCTGTAAAACCATTGATCTGATCGCAACCATTTCAGTATTGACCAGCAGGAATCCAGCAGCAGTGTCAGTAGATAACCGATCCACTACTGTAGACAGTTTGCAAATTCTGTGTGTGTTCAGAACTACCCCCATTCCAGGTATCAGTGCACTAAAAATATCACCTATGATTTCTCCTACACTCTCACGTTTACTACGCACTAAGCCATTAGTATCTTCATCATTGTTTCCAGCAGCATTATTCACATGGTATATTTTCGGGAAAACAATGCCAAAGTAGCAGCTTCCATACCAGTGATCCGGCAATTTAAAATAAGCCTTGTTCCCACATATGTAATATATTCCGGGAAACACAGGTTCTGACCCATTTTTGAAACCCCAACCTCCAATTACCTTATAATTATGTTCACACTCGCTGGAACCAATGAATACATTGTTATAATATTCTGTCCTTTCTCTATGGAGACAAAGTTTTCCTTTCCGTTCAAAATCCAGCAACAAAGCAGGATTAGCTTCGCCTTGTGAGGTGTTATCCATATGCTCTGCCCACCTAGGCACTCTATCCTTTTCGTCATTTGCCTTTTTCTGAAACTTTTCTCTCCTTCGGTCTGCCATCTTTATAAACATCTTTTCCTGCTCTTGTAAGGAACAGGTCAGATTAGCCTGTCGTGCTTCATTTAAGTCTATGTCACCTATAGTCAGGAAATATTCTCCCATATAACGGGTTACCTCGCTCCTAATATGTACAAGGTTCAGGTGTCCCCTAATAGGAAGTTCAGAAAAGATTACGTCAGCATTTGAATAGTAGTACTGTAAAGTGCTTCTATAAAACAAGCTAGCTAATATACTACAGGAAATTCCATAGGTTAGAGGTAAGTGGTGATATGTCACACCTTCAGCTACAGACTGGGGTAGCTTCATGCAGACATAACAATCCTCTATTTCCATAGCTTCTACGTAATGCACTAAAAGGTTAGCAAAAACATTTAAATGTGTCCGGTTTTTCATCTTGTGAAAGTGCAGTCCACCCTCATCTGATGCTTCTAAATTCGGTCGTGTATGTCTCAGACTAACTGGGTTGTCACGTCGTTCTAAGCTTCGTGGTGTTTCTGCAGTCTGTGCAACGTCTGTCTCTAATATTTCAGGTTCAGTAGGGGACAGGTTAGGATCTTTACTTATCATAAAAGGTATAAAGACTGTTAATCCTATCCACATCACTATTAGCATAGCTACACTACATAAGCATATTTTACAGCAAGTTTTACAACACCCAAGTCTGGACCTCCCAGCTACGTTTGAATCAGACATTTTAGCTTACAGGTGGCTTTTGCAACCCCTCTTCGTTTCTTTACACCAAGGCTTCGCTCTGTTTTGTCTCAAGGAGGATCTTCGTCCGAACTCCGATCAGTGATGGACTCTTCGTCACTTTTGCCACTGCGATTGGGCTCATCAATTTCTTCCAGCACCAGGTATGTCCATTCGGGGCTCCGATACAGTCTATTCTGTTTCTTCACTCTGTCGCTCTTCCTCAGAGACTTGCCTCGGGCTGCTTTTCTTTCACTTTCAGCCCTCTTACGGTCTTTCAGTTTCTCCTCGACTGTTTTTATTCGGAGTCTTAGCCTTTTGACGTACCTGGGTGTACTTTTGCTTCTGTGACTTTCAGTGGTCGAGGACACTTGGCCTTCGTCGTGCACTCTTTTTATTTTTTCTTTGTGCTGGACAGAGTCTATTTCCCTTCCTGTCTGACTAGTTCCAGGTCTTTCATCTATTTCTTCTGCCTGGTCCTCAAACTTGCCCTGTTCAGGTTCGCTTTGTAGGCTTTCTTTGCTTTCAGGTGAACTGAATTCTGATTCCTGAACACGTTCATCTATTTCTATCTGCTCTGGTTCATGCACTTCGTTCTCTTCACTTTCTTCCGCATGAACTTCAGCCTTGACCACTATCTGTCCCTTTCCAGACTCCGGAGTTTCAGGTGGAGTGTTGACGTCTTGATCTGTCCCTACTTGGCCTATTTCCTGATCAGGTGTGATGAGTCTCGTTGACCTGACCTTCGTCCTCTAGTTCTGTCTCACCTGGACTATCCCACTCACTGTCTAGGTAGGAATATTTCCTGGTTCGTATTGGATCATGAACCTGGTCGTCGGCAGGGTACCAATCAACGTCTCGACTTGTGCTCGGCAGTTCGATGTCAGCGAGATCCGGACTCTCTTCGGGAGTCTCCTCAGCGGTGCTGCCTTCAGCTTCAGTCGCGTTTTCTCCGGTTACCCGCTTTGTGTGGCTGGCATGGATCCACTTCGGTACACCAGCACACTTCACAGCAGTAGTGGTGACAAGGATCACTTGTCTTGGCTTTCCCCACTTTGGTCCAAGGCAACTCTTCCGGGTGTGTTTCTTTAACACCACCCAATCACCTGGTCGTAGTTTATGTGCTGGAGTCTTGGGCCATTCGTCAGCTGTCTCTCCAATCTGGTGGGAGATAGAACGCACTTGGTCACCCAGTTGCTTGCAGTATTCTAGCACCAAATCATCAGTAATGCTTAGCAGTTTGTGTCCGGGTACCCATGCTTGTCGCATCACTCTCCCCATTAGTACCTCATGGGGGCTCAGGCCTGTTTTTCGGTTTGGAATACTTCTCAGACTCATCAGCACAAGGGGCAAAGCTTCTGTCCAGTTCATTTTGGTGGAATCACACATCTTCGCCAACCTGGACTTTATCGTGCCATTTATCTGTTCAACCACCCCAGACGCCTCGGGATGGTAGGCACAGTGCAGTCTTTGCTTCATATTAAAGGCCTTACAGAGCTCTTCTAGGACATCGTTGGCAAAATGCCCACCTTGGTCTGTTTCAATCGTCTCAGGAATGCCGAACCTAGGTATCAACTCCCTGAGCAATAATTTGGCTACAGTCAAGGCATCATTTTTCTTTGCTGGGTAAGCCTCCACCCACCGGGAAAACAGGCACACTATAACCAGGACGTACCTATATCCCTTGCATTTGGGCATTGTTATAAAGTCTGCCTGCATCCTAACAAAGGGACCTACTGCCTTTCCGATGGTACTTTGCTCCACTACCGTCTTCTTTCCTGCATTGAATTGTTGACACACTAGGCACCTCTGGCAAAACCTTTCCGCCTGGTTCCTGAATTTTGAATTGTAGAACACCTTGTCAAACACACGACACATGGCGTCCCTTCCCATATGTGTTGGTTCATGTATCATCCTGACCATGGGATCTATCAGGCTGTCGGGCAGCACAGGCACTCCATTTTTGTCTACCACCACACCGTCATTCCTCAATTTGCATTCATTCTCACTCCATCTACCTTTTTCTTCCCTGCCTGTTGACTGTTGCAAGTCTTTTAATTCATCCCACGTTGACATATTATCAAACAACATCAGTTGGCAGCTGTGTCCACCCCATAACCCAATTTGGAGGGACATTTGGTGTCGGGCACAAAATTGTGCGATTTGGTCAGCGTATCTGTTCCCGGCTGTCACATCATCATTTCCTGATCTGTGAGCCGCACACTTGACCACAGCCAATTCTTTGGGCAATTGAATAGCTTCCAATAATTCTTGTACCACCTTTCCGTTTATGATAGGGGTACCTGAGGAAGTCATGAATTCTCTTTGTAACCATAGTTGGCCCAAGTCATGAACAACCCCGTAACAGTACTGACTGTCAGTATAAACAGTTATTCTTTTGTTTTTACCCCTCCTACAGGCTCTTGTCAAGGCGATGAGCTCGGCTACCTGTGCAGACTTCACTTCGCATAGGTAAGAGGCTTCTATGGTGTTGGTCAATGTGACTACAGCATAGGCAGCACACAGACCTCCACTCTCATGTCTTAAACATGAGCCGTCCACAAACATTGTAAGATCCCCATCAAGCAATGCTACTTCTCGGATGTCAGGACGGGGCTTAGTGCTGAATTCTGTTAGATCAATGCAGTTATGTTCCATTTCGTCCTCGTCGTCTACCTCCAGAGGAACAGGTAACAGAGTTGCCGGATTTAGGACCTTGCACCGAGAAATTGTTACATTCTCAGCACCAATCAAAATTCTCTCATACTTAGTCAGCCGACTAGGTGTGAGATACTGGGCCTTGGTTCTTGTCAGTAGAATTACAACAGAATGTGGAACATATACAGTGGAGGGATGTCCCATGACAATATTCTCACTCTGTTCCAGACTGACACAAGTAGCAGCTACTGCTTTCAGGCATCCGGGCAAACCAGCAGCCACCGGATCTAGAGTGGCTGAGAAATAGGCTACGGGACGCCTGACCAGCCCATGCTCCTGGGTCAGGACTGAGAGCGCACAATTTTCTCTGGTGTCACAGAATAGTTCAAAACGCTTGGAATAGTCGGGCATACCTAATGCAGGAGCGGTACATAGACAATTTCGCAATGTTACCCACGCGGACATGCTTTCACTGTCCCAACTGACTGGGTCTTCCACTCCTTTCTTGGTCATTTTTATCAAAGGTTTAGCTAGATTTGCGAATCCCACAATCCACTGTCTGCAGTACCCCACAACTCCTAGAAACATCCTCACCTCTTTCTGAGTTCGGGGTAGGTCCATTGCTTTAATTGTCTTGATCCTTTCTGTGGTGACTTTTCGGATCCCTTTCTCTATCTGGTGCCCCAGATATTTTACTGAGTTTTTACAGAACTGCAATTTGTCAGGGGATACTTTATGTCCTCCCTTTCCTAGGTGATTCAGCAAGGCGATGGTGTCGGTGACACAGTCATTTTGAGTTTTTGATGCCACTAAAAGGTCATCTATGTACTGTACCAAAACGGACTCTCCGGTCAGTATTAGGGACTCAAGACATTTCTTTAGGATCTGGTTGAAAATCGAAGGACTTTCAGTGTACCCCTGAGGGACACGATTCCAGACATAGATATGGCTGTCAAATTCAAAACTAAAAAGGAACTTGCTTTCTGGATGCAATGGGATGGAAAAGAATGCATGGCACAGGTCAATGACAGAGAACCATTCCGCATTCCAAAGAATCTGATACAAGATTACTGCAGGGTTGGGCACGATGGGACAGCAAGGTACAACAATTTGGTTTACCTTGCGCAGGTCCTGCACTACTCGGTACTTTCCACTAGGCTTTTTAATCCCAATGATAGGTGAATTGCAGGGACTGCTCATTACTTCTTCTATGATTTCTGCTTCGAGCAATCGGGTAATTTCAATTGCGACTCCTGCCTTTACTTCTGCACTCATTTTGTACTGTCTTGTTTTGGGATATACTGCATTTGTTTTTATTGCTATTTTAACTGGGTCCACTTTTGCCATTAAGCCTACATCTTTTCCCGTGAAATCCCACACTTCTGGTACCACTCTTAACTGAAGCGCTTCGGGCAAGTCTTCAATCGACAAAGTTTTAATGTCAGCATCAGGTCTTACTAACATCAGTTTGTACAAACCATCTTCATCGGGGGTCTGAATTTCGACGCCTTTTGGTGAGCAAAAGATGGTGCAGTTCATTTTGCACAACAAATCGCGTCCTAACAGGTTCACAGGACTGGAATCACAGACCACAAATCTGTGCATTTCTTTAAAGTTTCCTATGGAGATTTCCATAGGCTCAGTTACTGGAGTACTTATTATTTGATTGGAGACACCCACTACTTGGATTGCTTCTCCCGAGAGGGGTAGGTTAGGAACATCCACTGTTCTCACTGTGGACCGGGTAGCACCAGTGTCCAACAGAAAGGTGACGTCTTTTCCTTCAACCTTTCCTTCAATGTATGGTCCAGTCTGGTCTACCGGTAAGGAGGCGCCAAGTACGCACTCCTTGTCCTCCCCTCTCAGGCCCCGTCAATCTTGTTCATCACAGAGGAAAGAATCATTTAACAGGTACTGTGGAATCGCTGCATTGCTTCCATTCTCTCCTTCCCATATCTCCGCCCTTTCATTCTGCTGGCCCTGATTCTTATAATTCTGTCTAGGTGCGCGAGGTACTGGAGGTAGCTTTACCTGTTGCTGGTTCTTTCTTGTCCCCTCTTTCTGCACCTGTGGATTTAAACCATTTATAGGGGCATTACCGGCCTGCAGGTGTGGACACTCGTCTCTCCAATGCCCTAACTGGCCGCACCCGTGGCAGGGGAACTTCTTCATAGCCTCTTCCCGACTCATTTTTGCCCGAGGCTTCCCTCCTCCCCTAGCAGTGGCATTCTGAGCATTATTATTGGAATTCAATTTACTTAACTGTTTTTCTTGCTGTTCAGCCAATTTCACCTGGGCCCACATAACCTTCTCCTTGAGGGCCTTCTTTTTATTCTCGATTTCATCTTCGCAGTATTTTGCGTATTTCAGGACATCATCTATGGGCTTTCCCTGCCAACTTATTTTATTATCTCGAATCCATTGTGATATTTCAGGCCTTAATCCTAGCACGAATCTGTAACTGAAATGGGTCATGTCTTTCATGTCCACATTATCGATAACACTGTAAGTCTTGAATACTTGCAGTAACCTTTCATAAAAGGAATGGACAGTTTCATCGCGTTCTTGTGTGGTTCTATCTATCCTGGTCCAATCTGTTTCCTTTGCGGGCACCTTTTTCTTGAGGTACTGTATGACTTGATCATACTTTCTCATTACTTCAGGTGAGGGAGCTCCGGTTTTCTCGTCTCTTGCATATTCTTCTATTTTACACTCGGTCCACAAATCTACAGGCACCACAATGTCGAAAAACCCATCCAGGTCTTTCAGAAGACATTTCTGAACTTTTATGAAGCGTTCGACCTGTCTGTACCAATCAACTGGCTTTTCCCGTAATTTCGGGAAGTCATTTGTAAATGACACAATATCCTGTCGGGACCAAGGGACATGGACATATTTTCCCCCCGGGACTTCCCTCATGGGACACAATTTTTCTGTCGGGGTTACTTCTTTTAGCACGTATTCTGACGCCTGGGACTTAGCCCTGCTGTCTTCCTTTTTCTTTGCCCAACGGGTTCTCCATTTCCCTACATCTCCCCATTTCTGCAAGAGTTTCAATAATTCCTTTATCTGGATCTGTTTTCCTACCACATTCAAGCTCTCTAAGTCTTTGTCCGAAAAATCTACTCTGTAAGGTTTCTGAAGGATTTTGGAGCGACTGACATCGATCCCCATTTCAGTGGCTGTGTCCATTAGTCTTTCATGGAGCAATCTAGCATTCCGGGTAAGGTTTTTACTGATGAACAGTAACTCTTCTTCACTGTAGGAGTTTAAGCGGTCTAATCCTACATTTCCAGCCATCATCTCTTCTATTTCTATCCTTAGTTTATAGATCTCTAACGGTCTGGATTGGGGAGTGGTCTCTTTCTCCAACTCTTTGGTCCATCTGTCTAATTCTTCTGGGGATACTACTGTGGCACTCCTAACCCCAGATGTACCTTCAATCAAAACCTCTTTCGGCCTACTCTGACTTCTTGTCCCCGACATGCTAGTCCTAGGTTCTCTAATGGGCAAATCCATCAGAACCACTGATTCACATTCACTCTCTTGATCGTCATCTATGAATACTTCCTTTCTCGGGGGTGGGATGCTAGGAGTAGGCATTATTGGGGAGATAACAGGAGGACGAGGACTAGCCAGGTTATCCCTATAAAGAGGAATAGCGGGCCCAATGGTTACTGGGATAGTCAGGGATTCTGGATGGGGATGTATCTGGGCTATGGTCCGGACTAAATCATCTCGCTGCCTAGTCAGGGCTTCCTTCTCTTGTTCTCGTAAACCCTTTCCTGCGGAATTGTCATGCAATACTTGGGGTACCAAGGGAGGGTAAATACTTGGGGCAGTTGGAGTAACCAATCGAGGTGGGCCTTCTCCAAACGGCTGATAATTCGGGACCGTGGATTTAGGTCTGCAAAACCCATTCCCTTCACTGGTTTTGCTCTCTGTACCTGTTCCATCTGTCTCGCTATCCCTCCGACATCTGGGATATTTGGCAAACGGGTTTGGTGAACTTAAAGGCTCTGACTCGGCTACATAGGGAGGTGGGTTTTTCATTAATAAATCTTCTAGGTGCTCATCTTCTGAGTCCCCTACGGGCATTGAGTGATGGGTTTTTTCTTTACTTTTTCCTTTCCCTTGTTCTAATACCCCCATCATTGGAAACAACCCCTCCACCATCATGCTTTGTCTCCAATGTTTCATTTTCTGCTCTTTGGTTTCTCTATGGACCCTTGGATACCATTTACTCACTCCTTTGTCCATCCGGGGTCTATCTCTCTCCAAAGCCTCAATTTCCCACTCTTCTAAGGCTTCGTACTGGGTCAATCGGGGTCTGGGATGTAATTCATTCATGCGGGTCCTCAAGTTAAACAGGATCCTACCATTAAACGTACCATCAATAGGAAATGCTAGGACTCCGTCATCTGCAGTATACTTGGCCCAATTCTCTAGCCATACACAGGTATGATACCCCTTTTCAAACATCATGAAGGAAGCAGGAGTATTCGGTGGAGGAATGATCACACCCTCCCTCGTTCTAATGGGCTTATCTGTTTTGAAGAAATTCTTTACCCTGTCGGCAAATGACATTTTTCTCTTTATTCCATACATCATGTGCGGTCTACCTCGTATAATCTGTTCCTTATAGAAGCCTGAGTTTTGTGGATTAGGTAAGAACTCAGGATACCACATATGCCTTTCCAGGCTCGCTTCTAACTCTGCCTGATTAATTTTGTTTACTTTTGTACTTCCAATGCTAGCGCGACTCTTATTTTGTAGAAACCAATCAACCCTGTGAATACAAAAATCCTTATCCAATGGGTGCGCGGCCTTTCGCGAGACCAAGTCTCACGCTCCGGCACTCACCCCTCCCTTAAAAATTCGGCTTCACTACACACCCGCTGTCCTGACCAATACCAGCGCGGCACGGAGTGACGTCAGAGCAGCCTTTCGACCGACTCCCTCCTTCACAAGGTAACGGAAACTTTTAACTTTTCCTAAAGTGCGAGTGCAAAATTTAGTTACTAACACACAACGTCTGCCACTGTGTCTGAGTGTTCTAAATAGATAGAAAAGTTTTCTCTCACTACAAGTAAACCACTTCTGTCTACTTTTCATTCACTCCGGATAGACTTCTTTGCCTAACCTCTCACACTAGTAATATAGAGCCCGTTATTCTTCTGACTCATCCACTTCTGTCTGGGATATGTACTGAGCCAGGATTTCACCAGCGGACTATTTTACTTACCAATCAAGCCTCGGAGACCCTATTACTCCTTCCACATGTGACCCTTTCTAGGTGATATCACAAGGGAAGTTTTAAACAAAGGACTCGTGACTATCAGTTATACAGATGCAAAAAGATCCTAATTAGTGCTTCCAGGTATTCCTAACCCTACACTAATGACTCTAAACAAGTGACCTTTCCAGCTAACCGGATTCTACTCACCGTTAGCTATATACTTCCCCGGGGATTCGGACTACACTGAACGCTTACAAACAGTTCTTGGTTAATACGACATGTAACATTTATAGCAGCAATGCAAAAATCATATATATTTATATATAAATCCTTAACACATTTCAAAATATTTGAACCAATACAGTAGAAAATCAGCAGCACATTTTATTTTTCACGGTTTGTTTATCAACTATCCTGTCTACCTATCTTAACTAGTCCTAACCATAGCTCTGCTACCAGAAAATTACTGATAGAGCGCGCAGGTCACCCGGGTCACAAGTTTACCAATTTTCCCCACGCACTGGGCCCTGACGTGAGTACGAGGACTGAGTTTGCGTGAACCGGGTGATTTCTTGCACTCCACTATGAGTAATTCGGGGGGTGACTCTTACACCACTTACTATTCATGTACCTGACTTACCACGGGCACATTTCTCCTAACGGATCAGGAGCTAGCAGTGGACAGGTGACAGGTTTCCTAGGAAAAAATATACTTTATAAACCAAAATACATTTGTCCACTTCATATACTATAAAATGACCACAGACCACTGATGAGTTTTCAAGGTTTTATCAAAAGATTTTAGAATGGGTATGTCAAAATAACAAGCCAAATACACAGTAACGCATCTATCAGTAAAACCAAAGCCACAATATAGCTATAGATTAAGGCAAGGATCATTAGAGTGAGTGAGAACACTGCAAGGTAATAGGATTTCACCGCAACTTTAAACTAGGGCAAAGGACAGGAATCCGGACCTGAATCAAGTATTTAACTAGACTAGTTATTCTATTCTTACTGAGTTTCACTGCAATCATACTTAGGGAAAAGGGAAAAAATTGAACAAACTACTATAATGCGACAGTTCGATAATGTCCTACGGGTAGGGGAAAAAGTGGAACAGTTCTAATAAACAATGGCATATACGTTGCTTCAAAGGTAATAGGGCAATATCACAAGCAAGAGCGCTTTATTAAGAAAAGAAAAGAAAGTGAGAGAAAGACGCAAACCCACAGAGTAATATTTACCTAATTAGGAATGAGGACTAACCCTGGCCATGGGTCAGCTTGGAAGGACGGGGACAAGGACCCTCAGGAAAGGAATACCAGAATGCGAGCAGGTACAGCTCACGGACAGTCAGGACAGGATACCCCTCAGGTTTTGGGTCAGGACTGGGCTCACCAAGGTACGACCAACACCCACAGCTTCGGATGCACCGCCTGCGTTACCCCTCTCTGCAAGTAATCCACCAGTAACCCCGATTGGGTTTTCGAATTTCCCCAGCAAAGTGCTTCGCCAGCACTTAAGACTATTTCCACACCTAGGAGTTTGTGGAAATTAAGGACAGAGTGCTCCGCAGCACTCTAGATTGAGCACCTATAGAGTTCGTAGGGTCAGTGACAGGTCTGCTACTCGGACAAGTCGGACAATTTTCCTAAGCTACACCAGGACAATTATACGGTTTGGGGACCCTTAGACCACCCACCAATGTTGCAAGTGACAGTTTCTCACATTATGATTGGTCAGGAGAGGTGACTTGGTCATTGTCGCCTCCTAGAATTCAGTGTTCCCATCATTACTAGTAATTTCTGCCTACCCGCCCCTTGGGTTCACGTTCCCATGCATAGGAAATACAGCAAGACAATACAGTACATAGCATATAGCAACAGTGTTGCTTCGCTCAAGGTAAGATTCAGTCTCCTGGAGAGGTTTCCCAGGCGCATTGGGCTTCAGGAGCCAGCTGGCTTGTTTTAGCTTCTGCGCAGTGAGGTTTCTCCCAGGTCACATGACAGGTCTCAGAGGAGCTTCATCATGGCGTAGCTCATGTGTCCACGACCCCCAGAGACGCGATACATGAAAAGTAAGCGTGAACAAATTAGAATCATACATAAAAATTGATCACACTGTATACCGTGATAGATTTAATCACACCCCTTATTTTTAACATCAATAGTATTAAAGTTTAGTGCGAAAAGACAGATAGGCGAAAGCAGCGGTAGCAAGCAGAGAGCGTGGTGAGAGACAAGCGGCCATCTTTGCATCAGTGCGCATGAGCAATACAATCCCTCCAAAATGCGAGTGCGTCACATCACATGGGTATGACCGACGCATGCGCAGACTGGATTTCTGCAAAGCAGCCATTTCCTTAGTGCAAGCATTGTGAGGATGAAAAGACACACAGGCAAGCCTCTCGGGAACGCCCGCGTGTTGGGGAAAATGCTAAATATAAGACGGACAGTTGGATTAATATGATTATACGTTAGGTGAGGTTCATGAGTGTGAGCAAGTCGCTTTACGTGCGAATCCTTGCTCCATCAAGACTACAAATGCGCCCCATTCAAGAGTGCTTAGCAAGTCAGTGGAATCAGCCTCCGCAATAAATTACAGATCTGCTGGTGGTGGACGACCGGACATATCGCTCTCTGTAGTGGTGGAACACCAAAAACCTGTCCAAGGGCCGGCCTTTCATAGAGCCTGTTCCACAAGTAGTTCTAACCACAGAAACATCTCTCACAGGATGTGGAGCGCATTTAGAAAAACACACAGTAAAGGGTACATGGACACAGCAACAAAAGCTACTCCACATAAATCATCTAGAGTTGCTAGCAATTTTTCTAGCTCTAAAATCTTTTCAACATTATCTATCAAGCAAGGTTGTACTAGTCCATACAGACAATATGACAGCCATGTATTACATCCAAAAACAGGGAGGAACACACTCCTTACAGCTCTCCCGGCTGGCGCAGAGCATATGGAGGTCGGCCATTCCGCAACATTTTTTCTTGTTAGCAGAACATCTACCATGAGTTCACAATCAAGTTGCAGATCTGGTAAGTCGTCAAAGACAACAGATACATGAGTGAGAACTTCATCCACAAGTTCTTCAACCTTTCTTTCACAAGTGGGGCCAACTAGAGTTAGATCTGTTCGCCACACACCGCAACTCCAAATGCCAAAGCTTCGCCGCCAGATGCCCACACCCATTGTCCAAAGGCAATGAGGTATGGATGAGTTGGTCGAACAAATTTGCGTATGCTTTTCCACCTCTCCCACTAATTCTGTTAGTGGTACGCAAGCTGCAGCAACATTCCCTCACGTTGATTCTCATAGCACCAACGTGGGCAAGACAACCATGGTACACCACACTACTAGAGCTCTCTGTACTACCACATCATAAAATAAAACTCCCTCCACATCTATTCACACAGAACCATGGAGAGAACATGCATCCAGACCCAATGCAGCTCAATCTAGCAATTTGGCTCCAGATGTCCTAGAATTTGGATACCTCAATCTTCCGCCTGATTGCATGAATGTCATAAAGGAAGAGAGACGCCCCACCACTAGAGCATGCTATGCAGCCAAGTGGAAAAGGTTTGTTGTGTATTGCACAAATAACAACATTAATCCATTTGATGTTTCCATACAAAACATCATATGCTACCTGCTCCATCTATAAAGATGTAACTTAGCGTATTCTTCGATCAGGTTACATCTTGCTGCTATAGCAGCCTACCTTCAAAACAGACAACATTTGTCATTATTTAGAGTACCTGCTATCAAAGCGTTTATGGAGGGACTCAAAAGAATAATTCTTCCCAGAATACCACCCTCCCCGGTATGGAATTTAAATATTGTTCTCACTAGACTTATGGGTCCTCCATTTGAACCATTGCATAAGTGTGAATTACAGTTCCTTACATAGAAAGTTGTTTTTTTAATTGCTATTACCTCACTCAGAAGAGTAAGTGAGTTACAGGCATTAACAATTTAAGAACCATTCATACAACGACATCACAACAAAGTGGTTCTTAAAACAAACCCAAAATTTCTTCCAAAAGTCATTTCACAGTTCCACCTCAACCAATCGATTGAGTTGCCAGTATTCTTTTCTCAACCACAAACAGTTGCTGAAAGAGCTCTACATAAGTTAGATGTAAAAAGAGCACTCCTCTACTACATTGATAGGACAAAACCATTCCGTAAAACAAAACAATTGTTTGTGTCCTTTTCTCCTCCACATAAAGGTAATCCCATTTCAAAATCCAGGATTGCAAGGTGGATTGTTAAGTGATTAAAATTTGTTACCAAAAGGCAAAACGCACTCTATCTATTCCAACCAGGGGTTATTCCACCCGTAAATTAGGGGCATCTATGGCATTTCTAGGAAATATACCACTAGATGATATCTGTAAAGCAGCTACATGGTCTACACTGCACACATTTACAAAACACTACTGTGTAGATGTGCATGCAAAACAACAGGCTAGTGTGGGTCAGGCTGTACTAAAGACATTATTTCAAACTACTGCGACAGATACTGGTGGTCGCCGCTAAGGGAGAAAAAAAACTGCTATGCAATCAATGCAATAGTGTGTGGTCTGCAGCCCATATGCCTCGAACGGAAAATGCTACTTACCAGTATGCATCTGTTCTTGGCATGTAGGGCTGCAGAGCCACACACGCCCACCTGCCTCCCCGGCTACCTATATCTGTTCCAGTAATATCTTAATTCGATACACAACACATGGACATCATTTTCTGTACTTCTACAACTCCATCATTTCCCCAATGGCGAAAAACAATCTGAAGATGGAGTCGATGCCATGCGCTCTATGATCTATAGGAGGAGTCATCCAACAGACAAAGACTCTTCCAAGACAACAACAAAGTGTAATCATCCGGGCCCACCACCAGATGGCGATCCATGCAATAGTGTGTGGCTCTGCAGCCCTACATGCCAAGAACAGATGCATACTGGTAGCATTTTCCTTTTGCTTTTTCAAATAAAAGAATTCAGATAAGCTGGCCGCTTGGAATCTTTTACACATTTGCGGTGCAATCTTTCATTATAAACAGTCCGTAGTCCACCTTTTATGCTGATGTATGATGGTGCAGTACAAGCGATGCAGAGCATGCTCACAAATAAATTGATAAGCTGTAGCAAACCATTGGGACACTTCCTGAACACTAAAGGCATAGCTGAGATTTGTCACTGTGCGAAAGTTTTACAATCCATTAAAAAAAAAAAAATTCACAAACCATTTCAATGGTATCTTTTAATTGTTTCTAAATCTTTTTTTCTGTAATTGTTGAACCATTCTGCCATTCTATGTTATGAATACTTCAATAATGTTTATCAGCTTTTGTAACAGTTTTAATGAATGAATTACAATGAAAACACCGTAAAAATGCTCCACACAGGGTTAGAAAAATAGATAATATTTCTATGAGTAAGACAAGACCAAGACGACAAAACTCCAATTAGTAGAACCAGATTTATGAATTGTTAAAGATTAAATGAAATTAAATTATAGTGCTTAATCATAAAGTTCCAACCGGGGACATCTGGTTGCTCTGTACCGGGGTAAATCCAAAGTTCAGGCTGACCGTGATGGAGCACAGGCTGTCTATAGGACTCACACAGGTCCAGCTGGAAAAATAGTACCTTGGATGGAGGAAGAGTCCGCATCGAAGACCCGATGCAAGGAGCATTGTCGTTGATCCCGTGGATGTAGGTGATGCGTCGGTACTGATCCTCGCAGTCAGTGAAGCCTCATCAACAAACCCGTTTGTCATGCGTAGCTGTCGAGCCGCGCAGTCCGTCGAATCGATGTCATCGAGCAGCAACTGTGTCGGCATTAAAGGAGATATGTCAGTTCCGATCGGCGCAAAGCCGTCGATGCGTGGGTTCTGCTGGGTCAGCATAGAAAAGTCACATTCAAGGTCCCAGGGCTGGGTTGGCACCACTTGACAAGGCACAACTCACAGATGGCAGAGTCCAGGTGCTGTTGCAGGGTTGTAGAAAGTCTTTGATCATCCTGAAACTTCATAACAGGGGGCAAGCCAGAAAGCCCTTGAAGTCAGGTGAGATGCGTCTAGTGCTTTTGCTGAGCAGGGCAGAGGGTAGCAAGCAGCAGGCAACAGGCAGCATATCAGGGCAGAAAAACAGTTCTTAAAGAGCAGCAGTCTAGCAGAGTGGCAGGTCTTGTAGCAGCACAGCAATCCTTGTTCTTGACAGAGTTTGTCACAGGTCCAGTAGTGTACTGTCTTGGTAGGGTCAGAGACCCAGTACTTATACCCAGTTGTGCCTTTAAAGTAGGAGTGACTTCAAAGAAGGTCCCTTGAAGTGCACAGATGTCTTACTTCCCAGCCCTGGCTCCAGACTACCAGCAGAGGGTAATCGGCCATGTCCTACCTTTTACTTACACAGCACCCTGCCCTATGGGCTACTGTGATCGTGGGCTGTCGGCGGGCTGGAAATGCAGGCAAGGAGGCCGGATATAGTGGGCAATAGTGTCCTTTTATTGCACACAAGGCAGTTCTTACAACAAGAGAGGAAACAAATATATGGCTCCAAAACGGGTTGCGCAGTCTTCTTCCGCCTCCGCCGGATGTTGTGGAGGTCCAGTGGGGTTCCCGGTCTTGGGTGTAGACGTCGGTCGAAAGTCGGGAAGGCTCCTCGGAGGGCAGTAAGAGAAAGAGAAGGAGCCGTTAGTCCTACTGGGGCTAGAGGTCAGGTACCGTAACCGTTACCAGGGGTGAGAAAGTAGAAAAGACCGTGAGGAAAGGGTGGGAAGGACAAGGAAAGGCAAAGTACAAGGGGTGGTCGAGAAGGTTCGTGCGGGGACAGTGTTTATACAGTGCAAGGTGCTGTATACTATTTACAAGGTGTCTAACTGCTACAAATGACGTGTCTAAGATAGAGGGAGTAATTACACAGGGGCCGTACTATTTACACAGAGCACCTAGCGTTCTTTTAAGAAGGTAGCTGGTACTCGCGCGCTCCGCCGCAACTCTCCGTCGAGTTGCGGCCGCTCTTCAGCCACCTGCGGGGGACTCCACCAGTCTTCGGACCACTCCTCGGTATCTCCACTCCCGCCCTCTCCTTCTGCCGCAGCTCCAGTCAAAATCTCCTGCCACGATACTCCGACGACTTCTGCCTCTCGTCTCTCCGGATTGGATCCTGTACCAGAGAGAGGGGCGGGGGTCCTGTTGTCACGGACGCTTTTGTGGTTGTTTCAGATCGCGTGCCCTGGAAGGGAGAGCATCGGAGGGGTGATAATCCTGGCTGGGTGAGTAAGGGTCTCACGACCCGTGGGGCAATATCACAGCTACCTAGGGCCTACCTTAGGGGTGACTTATTTGTAATAAACAGGGAGTTTAAGGCCTGGCAAATAGTTTTAAATGCCCAGTTGAAATGGCAGTAAACTTCACACACAGGCCCTGCAGCGGCAGGCTTCAGATAGAGTTGAAAGGCTACTTGTGTGTGTGGCACAATCAGTGCTGCAGGCCCACTAGTAGCATTCAATTTACAGGCCCTGGGTATATGGTGTACCACTTTACAAGGAACGTACAAGTAAATTAAATATGCCAAACGGGTGTAAACTAATTAAGCCATGTTTAGAGAAGAGCGCATGTTCACTTTAGCACTGGTAAGGTAAGGTAATACTTTATTGTACAGTGAATTAAGACCATTACAAACCAACATCGATATAAACGGTTTCGTGTGTCTATAGCAGCATAGAAAATTGTATTAATACTGTGATAGAATGTAAAAAACTGCGATTAAAAGGTGCTGAAGCGCCTTGACGCCCATCTGGGCTTAGTTGCGCGTTAAAAATCGTTTTTCATTTCATTTTCATTTCATTTCTGAAGCTAAAACTATTAAAAAACAGGAAGGAAAATTGGCCCACAGCAGAGTCACTTCTATCAAGCCATTGAAGAGCTTTGCATAGTTGGGCTGACCTACTTTCCCCTTCAAAATACATTTGATTATTGCAGTCCGTAATCTGCCTGGGTAACAAGAAGTTATCCTCCCCGTAAGCTTGTGCTTTGTGGCGATGAAGCCCGGCCGGGCTCCTGTATTCCAGCTGGGCCCTCGTTATCATCAATTTATTTTGGCTCTGAGGATACAAGTGTTGCACTGGGTTCCATCACTGTCCTTCCTGATTTTTTGTACCGTCGGATTGTGGTGCTGGCTTCTGCTCTACTGCCAGGCCAATTTGGCTTTTTCTGTTTGTTCTTTCTTTTTGTTAAGACGGGCGTCTGTCACTTCAATGTATTTTACCAGTCGGCAGCTCAATTGAACTTCATCACCCGAAAAGCATGCCAGGACCGCTTGCCTGCATGACCTAATTCGTTTTTTGTTAAAGAATGGTCTCAAAAAGGTCAGGCGATCTTGTAGCAGATCCTTACAGATGGTAATAAGGTGTAAGATGTTTTCTTCGTCTTTGTCACTAAGGCGGCACTTTGCTGGCATTGAGGGATGCAGCCAAGGGGCCATGTGGTCTTCAGAAGGCAATAGTCCTAGGCGATATTTCAGAAATTTCTCTTTTGTATTTTTGGTGAAGCTGATCTGAAGATATGTTTGTGGCCTAAGTTTGGTGTAAGATTGTATAGTTAGCCAGCCATGTGCTCACTCCGCCAGTAAGGCTTTGTCCTGCAGGAGAGATTCTTTTTTGACGGTGTTATTTACTGCTTTTTTTAAGCTTGCCAGGGGCCCTTGCAGATCCCATAGTTGACGCACCCCCAGGTGCTTTATTACGTCCTCCAGGAAAAGCCTTGCAGGCAGTTTTCTTTAGTTTGCAGTTCCTTCCAAAGGAGAGCGTTGAGTGTGTTTGCTTCTCCCCTGCTTATTTTATACCAGCTTTTTAAGTATACTCCTTTACATGCCAGCTCTTCCTTTTCCAGCCCAAATTCGAGTCTAATCTGCGCAGGTGATGTGTACCTCGGCAAACCAAACATCATACGCAGTGCTCTTGTTACTGTTCCGTCTACCATTTCAGCGTCCCTTCCTCTCATCACTTCGCTTCCATAGGTGATAGATGGGATCAGTTTTGCCTGAATCACCTTTATTAGAGGAACAAGGTTTGGTCCAGTGATCTTATTTTGTAGGTTTCTTAGAGATACCGCTGTCATTAGTCCTCTCTTTTTTATTTCCTCGCATTGTGGCTTAAACCTGCCATTGGAGTCTAGAATGACCCCCATATATCTGTATTTGCTCGTGACGTCCAGCTTCCTTGAGTCCAAAAACCAGTTGTTCGTTAATTTCTTTTTGCTATTAGTGATGCACATGACTTTATTTTTTTCTTGATTGATACTGAGTTTGTTTGTTTTAGAATATTGCGAGGTGATAACCAACAGTCGCTGTAGGCCTATCGGGGTCTGGCTAGCACTGGTTAGCAGTGGTTGAGTGCTCAGAGTCCTAAAGCCAACAAAAACAATGTCAGAAAAAGAGGAGGAAGGGAAAATGGTTGGAGTGACCCTCCAGAGAGGGCCATTTCCCAACATTTTGTGACTAATTTTGAAATCTATTAGATTAAACTTAAGCTCCTGTTTTTAGTGCTCATTTTCCCACAGATGTAGCTAGGACCATTTTCATCTATATAATATTATTTTGATTAGGCATGGCTAATGAACCAGATACCTGAAAATAAAACCTCCTTGACCACCCTTTTGGAAACATTTGTCTGAGCCACCATCAATTTCTTCTTTGTTATTTTCTTCTTTCAATCGCAGCAATCTCTACAATACTTTGCATAGGCCATTATTTCATCCAACAATTTGGCCTGTTAATACATCACACATTGCTGATTATGCGAACTAATATCTGGATGCAATCCAACCGCACGAAAGCTTAAATGAATCCAGAAACGTCTTCTTTTGTGAGGGTTCCTATACTGTCTGTAAATCTGCATCACTCTTGCATACTATGCATGCACATGAATCTTGCGTTGCTCTCATGATCTTCGTCCAATTTACTTTTCCTGTGGAACATTTGTTTTTCAAATACTCAATAACCTGATCACATTTCTCCATAATATTTGGAGACGACTTATTTTGAAGGGCTTCTCTTTCTAAGAGACTATATTACAGTGGGCAGAAAAAAAACAGTCAGTCCGCAAATCTTGAGGCACTACCATTTGAAAATAAAGGATCAAAGCTATCCAAAGCACTTGTAAATGTGTAAAGATCACTCCTTGACCAAATAACATGCACAAATGCTCCTTTCTGCACTGCTGTCACTGGTAACCCTTTGTGAACAACTTCACATTCAGAATCGCTCATATTCACATTTTTCATTGTCGATACCCCAAAATGATCAGGTGGTTTCATCCATTCTTTTTGATACTGTCATGTCGCGATATCAATGAGGACAGACAATTATATTATGTGGTAAGGAGCTTTATTCTCTGCTTCCTTTGGCCACCTGGTCCCTACTCTAACTGCCCACTAGCCGGTCCCGGCTCCTCCTGTTCCTGTTTCTAGCTCCGCCCCCCCAAGCACTAGACTGCATTGAACAAGGTTACATCTCCCCCCTTCTTAACAAAATGAAATTGACTTCTACCAAGTTTGTAATTTTCCACTCAGCCCCATGAGTCGGTAGACAGTCTGTTTGGGCCACAGGAATGTGTCTCCATGCATGAGCTCAGATTCAGTCCGGTCTTCAAGCATCAGTAAGGTCGAATCAGTGACGGGCCTGTCTTTGGTCGATCTTTCTATTGTCTCAACAGAAACATCCTTGATCACAGGAGCGCATTCTTGAAAATGTGAGACATTGTGCGTGAACTGCTTGTTCCCAGATTCCACAGTTGTCATGGTTTCTTTTTGCTGTGTGACTACTGATCTCAGCGCGGTAGTGGCAGTCTTTTCTCCATTGTGACACTTGTTTTTCTAGGCATCCGCTTGTGGTTTCACTTCTTTTACCCATTCGATCAGGGGCATCAATGCTCTCGTGTTCACAGCCCTGCGTATTGGACGATAGAGCATTGCCTGATAAGACATTATCTGAACTGAGTGTCCTGGTTCGGTTTTGGGACTCATTTGCGGGCTCTATTTGTCCTATCTGCTCCCACTCGCGTTTGTAAATGTTGAACTCTTTGAGCATTGGGGCATGAGCACGTTCCGTTCTCGTTCCCTCTTGCCTTCGTGATGCGGATCCATCTTTGTCAACACACCTTGTCTTCTTGACGGAGTGATGAGACAGTCTTTTCCCACGCCAGTGTATAGTGTCCCATATGGTTGTCTTTCTTCTGAAAACCCCTGGGGTCAACCTCGCAAACCCCGTCAGGGGTGACGGTACCCTCCTCAGGTCCGGATATGACTGCAACGGACAGGACAAGTTGCTTGACGGGGTGATCGAATGTTCTGAGCCATCAGCGTGAGATGTGTTGCTTTGGGCGGGTAGAACATTCGCTGAGTCCACTGTCCGTTCAGGTGATCGATGCCCTGGGGTTTGTCGTGAACTTGATTCCGTTGATCCGAGTGATCGTACTGACATGTCTTTTGAATCAGGGAAGTCTCTTGCTGATTTCCTTCGGGACGCTTCTTTCAAGGGTGTTTTGACTGATACACTTCTTGAACTGGTAGACTGTGACGAACTGCTTTTAGAGTCAGAACTGTCTTTGGGACATTTCTTGGGGTATGTCTCTCGACATGTCTTCCACGCTGTTTCAGTGGAGAGATTGTCTGACAACCAAGCGTTTATTTCTTTTGTTCGATCCCAAGGCCTTTTGTCGCTGCCCCTCTCGTATGATGTTACTTGTCTCTTCTCAGTTCCCTCATTGTCACGGTTGTCCTGAGTGTGCTTGCCTATCATTTTCGGGTGTTTGAGTGAATCACCCAGTCTTATGAGGTTTCTTTCTTTTTCTCGCTTGTTGGAGCTCTGTTGTCTGTGTCCTGGGAGTGGTGTTTTCGTCGGCTATATGCTTCTTCTGACTCGTCTATAAAAATTGGTGAACCGCAGGTTGCTCGGGTGTGTTTGTGTATCGGCTCCCAGAGTTGACGTGACTGGTCTGGTGTTCTATAGCTTGTCTTTCCTTCATACTTGTTGAGCAGGCTGTCATCGGTTCCATCCGTGTGATCTGTCCCACTTGACTCTTGTTCAGAATAGTTTGTACCATTTGTTGAGGGACTCCTTGAGGTTGAATGACTCCCTGAGGTTATGTCGGTGGGGCTGTCATGATCCTGGATCATCCCAGTCTTTTGTCTTCGCGTTGTTGACTCAAAGTATTTCATGTCACTTTGTCTCTCCTGCTGTCTTGTCTCTAGTCTGTCTTTGCCCTCCCTCTTTCTGGGTTCGGTTGCCTCTTGGATTTTATGCTCTGCCATGAGGGATGTCTCCTTTCGCTTATCTTCCTCTCTTGCATTGACATGCAATTCTTTTGACAATTCTCTCGCTTTGGTTCGCTCTCCAGCTTCAGCCCTCCTGATGATTTCCTTTAGCGAGAATTGCCTTTGAAGTATCTTGCTCTGTGCGTCTGGTTTTGAACAGCTCTCAATGGCCCGGAGACGAATCACTTCCTCATTTGTGAGTGTATTGAATTGACAGTAGCGTACCAACTTTTGTAACCTCGTTATGAAGTTTGGTAATGATTCCCCTGGTTCCCGCCGTGCTGCATTGAAGAAGATGCGTTCATGATCTACATCTTCCTTTGTGGTGAAATGAGCACGTATCGTCTTTTTGAGTTTTCTATATGTCCCTGTATCCTTTGCTGAAAAGGTTCTGATTAGGCGTCGGCCTTAGTGACCCACCAGTTGAAGTAGTATTAGTAGACGTTTACCATCTCTTCGCTCTCCGGTTATGTCAAGAAATGCATCCAGTGATTCTAACCACCGGTTCCATTTGGGACCCAAACTCTGGTTGCCGGTCCGTGTCACTGGAGGTGGCACTCCAATGCAGGGGTTAGATGTATGTGTTTCTTCTCTCACCAACATGATGGTGGAATGTGGTGGCATGATAATGTCACAGGACTGTTCCCTTTGCTTCCTGTCTTCTTCACAGGACTGCTCCCTTTGCTTCCTATCTTTTTCTGCCGACCCTCTTCGGCCGATAGTCTTTTTTTGGTCGTTTCCTTTGATTTTGGTAAGATGCACCGCTCCCGGGTGACTATTGTATGTTGACCGCTCCTGGCACGACTGTAACGGTATGCTTTAGTGAGCTTGGATCTCCTGAGGTCAACTGGCCACCATTCAGCTGCACCATGCGCGACTCGTGTCTCTGCGAATTCCCGCTTTCTTTGGAGTTGCGTGCTAACTGCAGTTAGTCGGTGGGGCTGTCGCAACGATATGTGGCAACATTCACATCTTCTTGCGTTTTGTTCCAGACTAGTACAGGTTGTCCAGCCACTTGGTTGATGAGAGAAGGCTTCTTCGACATTCATCTCCTCATGCCTCTGGATCATTTAATTTCTTGGCTTCTGGTACTGTCTTCTGCACTTCTGCCCTCTTCGGGGTCTTCAGCAACTCTGCCCTCTTCTGGGTCTTCTGCAGGACTGCCCTCTTCTGGGTCTTCTGCACTTCTGCCCTCTTCGGGGTCTTCAGCAATTCTGCCCGCTTCGGGGTCTTCTGCAGGACTGCACTCTTCTGTTTGTGCTCAACGTTGTCTTGATTTATCTCTTGCCCTCTTCGGGGTCTTCTGCACTTCTGCCCTCTTCGGGGTCTTCAGCAATTCTGCCCTCTTCGGGATATTCTGCAGGACTGCCCTCTTCTGGGTCTTCTGCACTTCTGCCCTCTTCGGGGTCTTCAGCAATTCTGCCCTCTTCGGGGTCTTCTGCAGGACTGCACGATTCTGTTTGTGCTCAACGTTGTCTTGATTTATCTCTTGCATTTGCTTATGTTTGTCTGTGTTGACTCTTGTGTTCGCTTGTGCTTGTTCGTTATTTCCTTGGCTCAACCAATGCTTGTTGGATTTCTCTTCTTGTCTTTACCAATGCTTGTTTGTTAATTCACTCTTGTGTTTGCTTGGGGTTGTCTTTGCCAATGCTTGTTTGCAACTGTCAATGCTTGTTTTATTTTTCTTTGCAGTTATCAATGCTTGTTTTGCAGATATCCGTGCTTGTTTTAGATTCAGTCTTGGGATGCCTGACTTCAAAATGGCCGCTCATGTATTTGACAGGGATGTCCTTCAGGAATGCCTGACTTCAAGATGGCCGCCAAACAGAAACTCTCATTCTCCACGAGGTTTAGCTGCATTCATTTTTCCGATTCACTCGGTTCCATCCAGCACTCACCGACTGCTACTTCCACGGGCAGCAGGGTTTTCTCTGCACTTCCCACGCTCCTTGGCCACCACAACCATTCAGGTAGGCTCAGGGGTATGCTCCCGACTCGTTCCGTTGCAAGCGTGCCGTTTTTCACGCATCGGGGGTGAGACCCGATTTCAGCGGTATCAGCTTTTCTTTCCGCGCTTCTTCACACGCTCTGCACTCTTCCGAGCGTCACAACAGGATCGGGGTGGGCTCCCGACCTCCTCTTTTATCACACAGCTCGTTGTGCGCCGGGGATGCACTCCGATTTCTCTTTGGCGCGAAACTAGCGCTCAGTTTAAATTAAATGCAGCACTCGGCCACACTGATTCAGCGGAGCTCCACGCGATCGTCGAATCGCGGAGCAGGTAATTACCACTAGCCTCGAGCTGCAGGCGGCGGCTTCGTTGGGGCACACGTGTCTCACGGACAATTCTCTCCTTGTGATGCCCAGGGACCAGACGCTTCTTCTGGGGTTCTGTGGGAGGTTGGCTACACCATCCCACCCTCGTCGCCAGTTGTCATGTTGCGATATCAATGAGGACAGACAATTACATTATGTGGTAAGGAGCTTTATTCTCTGCTTCCTTTGGCCACCTGGTCCCTACTCTAACTGCCCACTAGTCGGTCCCGGCTCCTCCTGTTCCTGTTTCTAGCTCCGCCCCCCCAAGCACTAGACTGCATTGAACAATGTTACAGATACCTTATCACGTCCTCCCATTTTCTAACCATGTATACCATTTCTATGAGAATTTCTTAGTGTTTTAAAAAAAAATATCTGTTTATTAAACATGCAGGAATGTAGTATACAGTACAGTCACCAACAGAAGCGTATGGTAAAGATAATATAGTTAACAGTGCCAGATTACAAACAGCCAGTATTGTGGAGTGCAGGACATACATCGCCAAAAACTCTTGATCAAATTTTTTTAAGTGTGTTTGAATTCTGATTCATTCATTCATTTTTAGTCAGCCCTATCGTATATGACTCACAAATTCTTTTTTGTTTGTATTCCACTTTTAATTTGCCTGCCAATTCTTGAACTTTTTCAAGTGCACGATGAGCACATATGCCTGATTCTGCATATATAAATTGCAATTCATTTTTATTATACATTCAGATTTTGTCTTTATAAATTCCCTTTTCTGCCTTTATTCCCAATTCTCCTCGAGTTTGAAAGTATCAATCTCCATCACTTTCGTCTACGTACGTGAAGACGAACTAGACACCACCTCATCTGTCCTCGGCTATCCTGCGCCTATCTATTCCACCTGCACTTGCACACAAGTCTCATTACAAGGAGGTGGTCTCACTTCAGTCAACAATCTGTCAATAATTTCATCTTCTCCTTCAAAATCACTCTCATTCTTTTCCCTCTCATTTTTGATATCTTCTGTTTTGTTTTTGTCTTATTCATCAGTAATCACAGGTCGAGCACCTTTAGTTTCTAACACTTCCTGTCTCAGTGCTTCTTCTGAACCTTACCAATTTGCTCTTTCAGCATTTTCTTGTGCGCTTTCTCATTCGTCACGTTATCCCACTCATTCAAGCCTTCGAACTGCAAGTCTGAGCTGCTTTTCATCCCAACCATGGCACGCCTCAAATTCTCAATCTTTTTCACATCAAATTTACAATACACAATAAACTGAAACTTTTTTATCATCAGCAGTAATTGCGTTCCATTTTCTAAGCTGCAAGCATGTATGAAATCCATGATCCTAGAGCAATTCTTAGGTGGGGTACCAATTGAGGGTGGAGACTCTCCTCCGTTAGCCAGAATCGTAGATTTATTCAAAAGTGCACCCATCGAAATCTCAACCGAGCTCACAATGCCTACAACACCAATGCAACCAATCACAATACAATTGCAAAACTTTACTTGAAACACTATGCAGGAACCAAAACAAATAAACCTTTGTCTGCCCAGCGGGAAACAGAACTGAAAAATAAAACTCACTACAGAAAGGGAAAAATACCTTAACACCTTGGCTGCTAGGGATATTTTTCCCCTGTGCTGGAAAGTGTCATTTTGCTTCATTCATGACGAGCTCAGCTCGTCATCAGCACAGCTCAACTGTGCCTCATAACGAGCTGAGCTCGTCATGAGCATGGAAAGGGTTAAGTGCTTTCATCCACACCAATATAGGTTCTTGATGAACGGTAACCTACCTTTAGAGTCAGAGTGTCTATCCTCGTGCACAAAAGAATAAACAACACCACCCAGATGAGTTCATAGACAACTAGACTATGAAGGGTTTCATAGGACTTTAACCTATAACTTGGCGTAACGCCACCTGTCTTTTCAGCAAACAACCTCATGAAATTATCTTGAGAACTTGGATTTCTATAAATCTGTAAACCTTATACCGAAATCCAAAAATCTTTTCACGTAGGGCACATAAAATCAGAAAATGTAAACAGCTTCAGCAATTTACCCAAAACATTACAGTGCAATGCAGTTTTCAACACATGCACAAGGACCCGTAGGTTTTGTTGTTGGTATCCTGCAATTGAAGCTTGGATACCACTGCTTGAATGTGTTCTTGTGATGCTCCTAATTGTCCTGTATCCCGCAGTAGGTCGACCGGTGCAGTCGGCGGAACCCCACTTAAAAACGACGGACTATCTCACTAAGGAACCCGATTGATTCGTCCCCACTTGCAACATTAGGCTGACCGCTGAAGGTGGCGGAATCCCATCCAAAGGCGCCTGATTATCGCTTAAAGGACTCCATTTGCGATAACCCGACCCGACTGATTAGTCCCCATCTGCAACATTAGGCTAACCGCAGAAGTTGGCGGAACCCCATTCAAAGGCGCCTGATCATCTCTTTAAGGACTCTAATCTACTCGCGGCTGAAAACACAGCAGTGATACATCGTTCTGCGCACCATCATTTTGAAATAACAACGGATAGCGACCTGCCGTCCTAAATCGTCAGAAACACGGCGTTCGTGAGTCACGTCCCTGACCATTCTGCCCTAAATCAAACTTCGCTGGACGATGCTTTTTAGACAACCAATATTTTGGCAGTGATTGGAAATTATGACCCCCTTGTGTTGTGAGGTGTGACCTATCCCTATCACTGCCTGACGTTGTCTAACAAAAGCCCTCTGATTTTACTCTTGTCCCCCACCCAGTATACTGCCCCCAGCCCTGACGAAGGTGTGGCCTCATTTGGCCTGTCACCGGAACGCGCATCGGCTTGTGTCTCCAGGAATACGGCACTCTGTCCTAACTACATCAGGACCCGTATTAATGTCATCTGCCTGGAATAACTCCCCGATATAGGCAACATATTGACCATCTATGTGTTGCACACGCCAGGACTAGAAGAATAAATGGAAGAATGAAAGTTGAATGTTAGAATAGTAGGTAGAGTGAACTTTTAAATGAGTGAGTGTGATAGCATGTCTGAAGTGTGGCTGTTACTGGGTAGGTCTTAATTCAGTCTATATCTTTTTTCTCCCCCGTAGTTTAATTTTTTCCATTTGTATATGTCCCTTTTATGCTCTAAAAGTATCACGTGAAACCAGAAGCACTTTTTACCTTTTATATGTTTGTCACCTCAAATTCAAAAAAATATATCTAAAAGAAATAAATAAAAAATATATATTTTTCCAATATATTCTGTTGAGTCTATTTGGATTGACTTTGTGTTTGTTGTGTGCAGTGTCAGCTTCTAGGCTAATCACCCCTTTTGCATATTGTTTGGATCCTCTAGCTAGGGCCACTATACCCTTAGGCAGGGTGCCTTCTTTCATTCTACTCACAGATGCTCCTAATTGTCACCTAATGGCAGTCCTCATAGTCCATATTGTGTGATGCTTGGCTGTGGTATAGCATGGTGTGAGGTTCTTTCTGAATCTTCATTTGTGCCCTGTTTTAGATTAGATGAATCATGTGTCCTTTTTTGGTTGTGTTTTGCGCTACCATGGCATTACCCTCACCTACTTTGTTATTTTAAGAGTTGAGACATGAAACTTTCTTCCTGTGTTTAATGATGGCACTTAAAATATAGGGGTTTAGGTATGTAACACTACGGTTCCTCCTTTTGTGAATCTGCACTGCAAATGAATATGCATGAGCATGTCTTTTATGGTCATGTGCTGTTCTATCATAAAACATATGGCCTTTTGTAAATTGTCAGTGATCTGGTCTGAACCCCACCGAGTTGTGCCTCATTGCACCTGCTGAGAAACTGGAACAAAGGCTGTTGTACCTTAGCAGCAACACCTTGTCTAGAACCATTTATTTGTGTGACTGGGGACTGTAAACAAAGTCAGAGTGAAAGAACTTAGAACCAAACATTTCCTGTAACCACTGACTGATCCTGACAAAAGTCTGTTGAGAGTGCAGTGAGATCCATATAGAAAGCCACGTGAGATGTAGCAATGCGATTCTGCTGAGTTTGCTACACCTTGGTGTAGACTAAAGGATGCATAGAGAGTGAGCAGAGTATGCTGCTGAGGACCATTTACTGCATCCCTCTGTAATCCACAGGTGTAATAACGAGAAGGCTCAGAAACCTCCAGAAGATGTGGCTGTGGAGCGGACTCTGAGGAGCATTGGAGAACATTCCTCCTTGCAGGATAAACTCTTGGAATTAAAAGGTAAACTGACATAAGATGGAAAGGGAAAGCCCAAGTAAGAACTGTTCATGACAAATGCATCCTACGAAGAAGACTTTACACACATGCAAAGGTTACACAAGTGCTGTCCTTGTTCTGTGACGTTAGGTTGGAGGGTCGTGTGAACAAATAAAGGATTGTTTTCAGAAGTGAAAGAAAATAAGAAGCAAGAGAAAAGAACATTCTGAGTATAGCAAGAATGGAGGAGTTGTAAATGGTGCTAATGAAAGTTTGGCTGGACAGGCAGCACTGTGAGACTGTAATGCACGTAATCCAAAGGAGGCCCGCGACACTGAATTTGAACTGAAGATCTGTGTCGTGTGCTGCATCTATGTACGGTTGCATGGATGTCAGTGAATGTGTTCTGCAGTCTGTATTTTGGGAATACTTTAGATCAGGACGAGTGTTGCAGAGACGTCTTTCAGAGAATGCTTCATATCTTTCTTTCAAATAGAATGTGGTCAGCAGGATGCGGCAACAAGATCTGAGAACATTTACCTGATTTCCAAATTAATTGAGGCCTGTGACCCAGGAAGGAATCATTGCGTACATGTAGTTATAAATACCTGAATAGTGTAACAAAGTGGATTATTAATTGGAGTGGATGGTAGTCCACCACAAGAAATAGAGTCATTAACTTGTGTGGTCCAGGCAAAGGTTTCAGAAATTTAAACCTGAGCTTAACCCATGATAGCTATGACACACAGCAGACAGGCTTAGCAGAAATGTGTAAAGCATTTAGTAGTACCAAAGCAGTTAGACAATGTCAAAAACACAACTAAAATGACATCAAAAAGACAAAAATCTAAACGGCAGATGTTAATTTCTGAAAGTGATTAAGAAAAAAAGCTAACAGAAAGTAAATCATTATTCACTGTTCGAGGGGGGTGCAGGTCCACCCCATTCAAATCTTTTAGTTGAGGACTTAGTCTCTGAAATGGAAGTCAAAATACTTCTGTGGGTCAAGGTTGCAGACTGTATCCACCAAGGTTAAGATTTGCCACCCAGGAAAGTTGTTACTTGGTCTTTTGGAGCTCAGAACCCTCCAGCGGGGAAGGGCTGTGGGCTGGACCCAGGACGTTCACATTAAGTCGGGTAGGCTTGTCACGAAGATCCACTCAAAGGGCGGTTTGAGCGGCCAAAACCTCAGAGCATCACCAACTTGATTTTCTTGTCCAGTGAAGTTGTGCTTTGGGCAGATTGACTCAGGTCAGTCCTGGTACTCTGGTGGTCTGGCTATCTACAGACAAGGGTCCCAGGACCTCGTGGACATCACTTAGGGGTCAGAACTTATTCCAGCAGAGCTGATTAGCAGGGTCCAGTCCTCTTCCAGTTGCAACTGCTCTTTCTAGGAAAAAGACCCTGTGCAGTTTGTTGTATCCCTGCAAACACACAGGAGGGCCAGCTGATCCTGGCTTCCACTTCTTTGTCCTGGGTATAAGTGGGAGTAGGTCCAGCCCTCCTGGTCTCCTCACATGCCTCAAACAGCAGGTGAACTTTCACAGGTCCAATGATCTGGAGATGGTTCCTTTGAGTGTTTATTGTTGGCACTAGCTAGTCGGGTAAAAGTTCCCAGATGCAACCCTATCCATTTTTGTAGCAGTTCCTGTTTGCCCTACTCAAAACAGTCCCACAATTGTGCCTTATTCCTTAAATACAAGATGTGGAAACACTTTGTCCTGTTGTGTTTCTATCTAGGACCCTAATTCGATATTCCCGATTTATGCACTTATGTGGTTATAACAAACTAGGGGCCAGATGTAGGAGCCCAAATACCGGTCGGTAAAGGCCGATTTCGGCCGTTACCGACCGGTATTTGGGTTTTGCTATGTAGGGGGCTGAAAATTACAGAATCGGTATATTTACCGATTCGGTAAAATTACCGATTCAGTAAATTACCGAATCTGTAAATATACCGATTCTGTAATTCCAAATGTAGGTGGCACAGTTTACAGTGCCACAGGCCCTTAGAAATGCCCTTAGAAATTCGTTATTTACCATGTAATACTGTTGCATGGTAAATTACGAATTTCTGTGTACATGCACATCTGTGCATGTACACCTGTGCAATGTGACACACATACATGCCCTTAGGACACACAAGCACACAAGCCTAAAACTGGGGTGCTACAGGGTGTCAAAGTGACACGCTGTCCCCCTTGGCAATTCGGTATTTTTACCGATTCTGTAATTACAGAATCGGTATTTGGCATTGTTTCCTATGGGCTTCAAGGCCCATAGGAATCAATGGGAAATACCGAATCTGTAATTACATAATCGGAAAATACCGAATCTTACAGATTCGGTAATTTTCAAATTAAAATTACCTACATCTGCCTCCTTCCTATTTACCTACTCTTAAATACCGAATCAGTAAAATTCGGTATTTAAGAGTAGGTAAATCGGAATTACCTACATCTAGCCCTAGATCCTTATAAAGGCATAAGAATCATATCCATATTTAGTAATAGCCCATGCAGTCCAAATACGGCAAGGCTACTCCCCTAGACTCCTAGAAAGTACAACGCGTTCTTTAAACAAACCAAGCCTCCAGCAGCCCGGGAATCCCCCCTGCTTTTGTTTTGATTTGAACAAGAACTCCTGGAGTCCAGAAAGAACTGTTAGTTCTTAGTGACGTCTTATGTCCAACCTTACGTCAAACCCGGCACCTTTCAGGTATAAATATTCCAACGTTGCCTTAAGCAAACACACAGTGGTTTTGGAGCAGAGCGGCTATCTACTTGCCCGGAAGCTTAGCTGATGCGAGAGCCGAAGGAAGCCGCCCCTCCCTTTTGACGCACTGAGAGAGACGCTGTCTTTTTCTCCTGCCGAGAAAATCCAGCTCCGGTGTTTTCAGTCACCCTTGCGGGTTGCTGGGATATCGAGGCCTGAGAGAGAGATACAAGACCTCCTACATTCTATTACCCAGGTACGGAGCTGACTAACCCTTGAGAGAATTCTTGATTCAGATTCTTGGCAAAAACCAACTTAACTTAAACTGCAACTTACTTACTCCTTCCCATGTATTAGGCTTAGGTCAGGTACACCGGGGTAGGCGTATTTAGAAGCACCAGTTGAGTACGTTAGTCAATGTTTTTATGTATGTATATATTTTATCTATTTTAAAGTATCATATGGCTAAGAAACCATATCAATGCTTTTACAGTATTATTTCATAATGCTACTTTTACTGTACGCACTTTACTTTATGATAAGTATTGCAATTGTGGCAATTCATTTCTCTTGCATGAGAAAGAAGACTGCTCAATAAAATAACACCTTTTATTGAAAACGCCCGTCTCTCTATTTCTCTGCACTCTGGTGAAACTAAGTATGCACGATTGACTGAGTGAAATAGCCTATTGTTTTCACACGACTCTAGAGATACATACTTTATTCTGAGGGAGCAAAGTTGTCATGTTTATGCGGTTGTCAGAAACTAATCCCTTCTTGTCTAAATCAAGAGAGTTAACTCTTTCCTGAACATTCGAGAAAGTTTCTAGTGACCTCTGAGCTAGCTGGCAAAACTAATTAAGTCTAATTTAGTCAGTAGAGACCTAGTCGATCTCAGTCCTACGTCTATACTGCTGTTTATATTATTCCAATGCGCAGAGCCTATTGGGAATATAGGAACTACACTACATGGCGCCCAACGTTTGGTAAGGCGATAATCTAACGCAAGACACTAGAGTAACTCAGTCGTGCTTTTTCACACAGAACCCTTTTCCCGTAAAAACTCCAAAAGACGTCTGGAGTGGGTAAAAGGTTAATATCCGCCGGAACTTAGTAGGAAGAGATTCCTATGTATTAGTTTTTGGTTTAGTCAACGTTGAAGGATACAGTGTTCCAAAATATTATGCACCTAATCTTTGTTTCCTTGAAACTTGATCTGCAACAAAAAACTTTCTGTCAGTAAAATGCCAGAAGGTGATGAAGAAAGAGATGCTTTAGCGTCTCAACTGTGGTTAGATGACACAACTCTCCCAACAGAATGACCCGAATGCTATACTCATTCCGGTCAACGTAAGAAGAACTAGAACTCTTAAACTTATAGAAAATGGACTGTCATCAAGAGGTGGTACAGTCATATTCTTGGTAGAGGCCCATGAATATCAGAAGACAGAGGTATTCTATTCATGGATACACTTTCCAGCAGCAAACGCTGTAACACAAGACTTCCACTATTACAAAATAGAGGAACCTCCGGATGAATGCACTCCTTTCGAGGACGTTGAAATCCCACTAAATTACCAAGAGCACCAGCTCTGGTTTAAAGGCGCCCTAAAACATCAATATCACATCACCAGGCATGGTCCACTAGGTAGACCAGGAGCCACGTGGCCGGTTCTAGCCAGCTATAAACAACATCCCGACATTGAAAAAATGTCAAGAGAAGAACTCTTAGTTAAACTAAAAGAATTAACAAAGGCATATAGAGAATTGGTGCAATTGGCAATGGACGATATAACGTACCTGCAAAAATTGAAAGAGACAGATATAGCAGACCAACCATTTGAACTTGCCAGAATCATAGAAAAATCCTATGAAGAACTAGGAAGAGATAGTTTGGGTGGGAAACCAGTAAAACCCCAACTAACTGAAAATCCTGAAAAAACATTTATTAAAAATAATCTAAACACTCCAAAAAGAAGCTGGGAGGGTAATAAACAATCCACTCCCAGGGAAAAACGATTCCAGTCCAGAGGAAGGTCTCCTAAAAGGAGAGAAAAGTCTCCTGACCGAGGAGGCAAATCTCCCCAAAGGGAGCCCTCTGAGAAAAGATACAACCTTAGAAATAGGGACAATTTGAAAAAACCTGATAGATATCAAGATGTTGATATACGTCCCTCTCGATCTTTTCAGACTTCCTCACAGAAATCGGAAAGAAGAGGACGGTCAGAACACAAAGAAGAGCACGTCCAGTCCAAAGACAAGGAACCTGCTCATCAAAGTAAAAAATTACAATATCCAAGAAAGAAGGTAGCCAGTATTAAAATTAAACATGCCGAGGATTCTGAGGACACAACTGAAAAACGGAGAGTGGGCCCAGACAATGCTAGACAGCGCAGCAGAAGTGACCTTAGCTCGCAAGATCCTGATGAATCTTCTGGAGACAGTGGACACGAATGAATACATTCAAGTGGAAACTGCAGATACGAGAGTTAGCAAACCCCATAAATTATACGAAATAACATTGCGTATAGATGGGGACAAAACTAGGAAAGTAAAGGTTCTCTTTTGGGATAACCTTTCAAAAGGCTATGACATCCTGTTAGCTGAGAAAGACTGGCCACCAGAGTTTGTCAGGGAGTGCCCTCATAGCGAAAAAATTATTATGCCTGCCTTCTCAAATCATATTCCAATTCATAAAAAATATACATTTGCAAGAAAATGGGCAGTGGCCCAAGCCCCTGCATTATATAAAAATCATGTAGGATGGGATGAGGATTCTCCTCACCACAAAATCCAGTTAAAAAATCAACCCACTGAACAAAGGCAGTACCCAGTTAAACAAGAAGCTAAAAAGCAAGTCAGGGAGATCTTAGATCAACTTGAATATCAGGGGGTGATTGAAACATGCACCTCACAAATGAACAATCCTTTGTGTCCTGTCTCCAAGCCAGACGATTCATATCATCTAGTTTTGGACTACAGACACCTAAACTCCTGTTGTAAAACATTTGCAGTACAAAACTCACACAGTGCAGCACTAATGAATAACATCGTGAGCAAAAAATAAAAAACGACATTAGACATCTCTAATGGATTCTTTTGTCAAAACATTGCACCTGAAAGCAGGTATTTGAGGCATTATCTTATGTCGATGACATCTATCTCACAGATGATGACCTGGATACTCACTTGAAAAGAGTGAACACCATAATACTTGGGTTCGCAGCAGAGGGTTACAAATTCAACTTTAAAAAGTCACGAATTGCCCATCTAACTGTCCTGTTTTTAGGATATGAATTATCAAGTGAAGGCAAAAGCCTAGCAGACAATTCCTTAGAGAAATGTGCTGTACTCCAAGCACCAAAAACGCTGAAGAATTTACAATCAATACTAGGTTTCCTGAATTTCTGAAGAACATACATTCTAAATTATGCGGAGAGGGTTAAACCTCTCTACGAATTGATAAAACCTGATTTCAAACCAATTAATTGGACTCCGAAACACACAAAAATGTTAAGATCATTGCAAACAGACATATTAGCTAAAACAAAATTGCAAACACGCGAAAACGTACGCAACCTTGTAATCCGAGTCATCCCAGGAAGATGCGGATTCACGTAGCTGACCTCTAATGAGGGAGAAACGGTACCAATAGCTTACAAATCACACTTGTACACACAAGCTGAAATTAAATTCAGTTCTACTGAAAAAATTCTAAGAGCGGTTCAAACTGCTGTAGCAAAAGAAAGAGCCCAAGCCCAAGGCAGGAAGATAACTGTTTTAACAGCAGAATCAGCCCTTGAGGCATTAACAAGCCCATGCAATTTGAATGCTGTGGCATTAGATCCAAAATGGATACAATGGGAAAATTCTCTTGCTGCAGAAGACGTGAAATACTATTTTGACCCGAAAATGAAAAAACTAGAAGATCTAGAATACGAACCAGAATATCCTCTGTCAATTGAAATTCTGCCTCTCGAACAATACACCTGTGTAATCTATATGGACAGATTTGCAGAACACTACGATGTAGAGGAAAAATCCTACAACGCAGCGTGCGCGATTGTTAAAGGTCGCTGGCGCTTTGGTAAATTCAGGCCAATAGTCACTAAAACTGAATCACTTAGAAACTGCTCAGCTCAGCGAGCTGAAATAAGATCTTTAAAGATGGCGCTTGAAAATGCCGATCGTGAATTCCCAACACTAATAGTGTGCGATTCGCATTACTGCGTCAGGTCTTACAACAATGACATGCAGACATGGGTTAAAAACGGTTGCAAAGATGACACAGGGGCCACAATAAAGCATAAAAAGCTCTGGGAACAGGTAGTTATTTTGCAGAAAGAACTACGAAAGACTCACGTGATACATACACTGAGTCATCGACGTGATGGCGTTCACGTTGCAGGGAATTCATTGGCTAACAGAGCCACAGCGGAAGCGGTTCAATCGGCTTCCGTAGCCACAAAAAAGCGTTCTAAAAAACACATAGACGGAGAAACCATGCTAGCGGTAAAAGCCTCATTAAAAGGCGACTATGCAGCATTACCTCTCGGCTATCCACTCAATAATACATACATAATTGATGCAAACTCCGTACCTTTTGCACAAATCCCTGGAGTGGGGGATAGAGTAATTCCAAACACGAACAGGAGAGTCTTATTGATAGCAGACGCACACATGGGAGAGGGTCTAATGCACCAAGAGATCGTAAAATCTCTGAAAGAATTACAATCAGAATACTGGTGGCCGGGGATGAGCCTGCAACATTTTCAAATTTGCAAAGGGTTGTCCAGACTGCAACAGAGATCGCGGTTATGAACCGGACCAGACAATTGCCAGGACTCCTTTATTAGAAAGCATCAGGCTACCTATACGCAGAAATCCAGCCGGAGAAATGCGTCCCAATAATTATTAAGACTAGATTCACTAAAAAATGTAGACACCAGCGCTCGGCTGACGCCAGAACTGTTATAAAAGATTTGCGAGTCTATATCGGCACATATGCAATTGGCATGCTACATTCTGACCAGGGTCCTGCGTTTAGCTCTCAGGCTTACAAGGAGGCCATGGCCAGCATGGGCATTGCATTGCGGTACTCTTCTCCCTTCTGTCCTGAGGGAAATGCGGTAGTGGAAAGAAAAAAACGTGACATAAAGCAATCTATAACGGCGAGGGTATTCGGTTCGGGTGATGGGTGGGTCAAACATTTAACAAGTGTCCAACGTAGTCTTAACAATCTGCCAAGAAATTCTCTAAAAGGTTTCACTCCCTACGAACTATTGTTCGGGACTAGAATGCACATTCAGGACTTAGATAGTCACACTTCAGTGGTAGAAGAAAAAGCCTTTGATATCAAAGACCGTTTGGCTGTTTTACAGGACTTAAATGAAACAAGAAGAAGTCTGAGTAATATATTTATTTATTTATTTATTTACGTAATTTTTATAGCGCAACAAATACCCTGAGGTGTCTCGGCGCTGTGGAGCTACTGGGGTCAGTCATCCTATTACTGGTTAAATAACCACGTTTTTAAGAGCCTGCGGAAGCTCATCAGGTTCGGGGCAGTTTTGATGGAGTGTGGCAAAAGATTCCAGAGTTTTGGGGTGGCCACCAAGAAACGTCTATCTCCCCAGGTGGCCGTTCTTGTACGTGGCACAGTGAAGAGGTTGGTATTGGCCGATCTTAATTGCCGTCTAGGAGTATATGGCTGAAAAGCTTTCGTCAGGAACCTGGGTCCTATGCCGTGTACTGCCTTATATGCAATGCAGAGGGCCTTGAATTTAATGCGGCTCTCAACTCTCAGCCAGTGGAGTTGACAAATGCCAAGAGTGGTGGAGTTGCGGCGAGGGATGCTCAGGAGAATCCTGGTGGCCACATTCTGGATGGATTGCAGCTTTGTTATGACACGCTTTTGGGTATGGAGAAAGAGAGCGTTTCCATAATCCATTTTGGAGAAGACTAAGGTAGTCTTAAAGTTATAAAGTTAAAGCCAACGACCACTGAAGAAAAACCACCTGTCCCAGCAAGACCTGTCTGGATTCCAAAGATTGGGGATCTAGTCAGAGAGAAGATCGCGGTGAAGAAGGAATTTGGGACTTCTTACAGAAAAGCAGTACCTGTCTTAACTGTCAGCGGAACAAGATCAGTTGTACTACCGCCCCATGCTGGTACAAAGGAGAACCGAGTTGTATCCATCGACCTGGTAAAACCACAATCATGTGGCCGATAATACGTAGTAGGCCCAGTGGACTCCCAAGAAATAGCAGAATACCAAAATTTGCTACAATCCAAGAGGTTTAAACTGAGAGACTAATCACATTTGATAAACCTGCAGTGAATAAAAAAGGACTATGCAACAAAGCCATGGAACTTGTGCCTCTTGAAACCCAAATTGCAACAGTTCGTCAAGAAACACCTGTCTACAACGATGTAGCCTCGGACTATGCTAATGAAACAAAGAAAAATCCAAAGGCAAATTAAAATCCGGAAGCAATTCCACCAATTGACAGAACTGCATCTGGCTACTTCATCAATTTCGATGAGTTTTCTGAAGATCCAAGTGAACATGAAGAAACACCAGCAACAAAAACTTTCAAAGAAAAATTGACTGAACTTTTCAACCAACTAAAAGAGACCTATCTGATTTCACCATGGATTGAATTTTGGATTATGGTAGGTGTACTTTTCCTCCTGCTTTGGCTCATCATGGTTCTATGGTTGGGAAAATGTATTGATGGTAAATAAAGTACAATGGACACAGCAAGTCAGAACATCAACTTGGTCCTAAAGCCTCGCAGATCGTCTCACATCGAGAAAAGAGAACGGTCATCAGTGAACATCACAGCCAATCCAATACCCGGTGGAGTAGCATGGGACAAAACGGATTATGAAATCTATGGCCTGATTGAGCTCTGGAAATATCCACACCAGTTTAAGGTTTCCTTAAGTGACTTTGTGACACCAAGTACTTTCTCTGATTATTGGGACTTTGAAAATATTAATAATATGATGTCAGATTTAGTAATGTCAGCTAAATTCACAGAACATGATTATTTGCAGGGTTCATCGAATTATGATAAGTTATATTGTTATAATCATTTTGGTGATCACTATTTGCATAAAACTGCTCAGCCTAGAAATGTTTTTACTTATAACCAATGGGAACATTGTCCAACTCCGCCAAAAGTCAGCTCGAAAACATTTTATGAGAAATTCCAATACTTCTCAGGGTATAACAACAGTGATCCAGAAACGTTTTATTTTAAAATGTTAAATAAGACAGGAATGAAAACAATGTTGACAAATACTAAATTGATTTACTCAGAACAATTTTATGACAAAATGTCTACATTTGAATTTTGGAAAAATAACACTGAAACAAAAACCATCTGGGGTACAAAAGACTGGCAGGTACAAGGTCTAGAAGCATTATTTAGAGCCTGCATGATCCCAGAGCAAATAATATTTTTGAATGACACCATTTGACAAACTACTTGTCTTGGCCTAGCTAAGATAAAAGACTTAAATAAACCGTCTATTCCGAAGCCCATACCTGATAGTAATAGCACTACAGATGTGGAGATAGACGCATCCCATATTTTACACCAAAACAGAACAAATCCTGATTGGAAAAAATGGTTGATCTGGCCCACAGACACAAATAACTGTCAAGATAGATTCCTGAACAAAACACAGGGGTTCAAACTGACCAGGCCAGAACCAAGATACTCCCACCCAGAGACAACATCCAGGGATAGTTACAACATACAGTGTAGGGAAACTATGCCTTGAGTGGCTACAGAAATCCACACTGGCTGAAATTAAGCAACACTTGACTTTACTTAAAGACGGTGCTGACTTGCGTGATTTCATACTGGGACCACGCAAACAGCGTCAAAAACGTTTCATAGCGGCCGGTATATACGCTGCATACAATGAAGCTTGGAAAGTAAAGCAAATTGAAACAGCAGAAAAAATACGAGAAATTGATCGTATTAATTTGGAAAAATCACTTTCTGTAGTGGACAATGGGTTAACGACTCTGTCCTCCAGAATATATTCACTGGACAGCATTGTATCATCTGCTATTGATATAATAGAGCAGAACTTGCTAATGTTACAACATGGTCAGTCCCAATTGCGTTCTATTGTACAGCTTGGCTGGACGTTGCAAAATCTGCGTTCAGGCTACGTGCCATGGCGTCTAATCAACATAACGTCATTATTCTCTATCTTTAACCTTACTGATAAGCACATCAGTTTGGCACAAAAAGGAGCAGACTATACGATTCTGAGCATTGAAAAACTTGAGAGATTACCATTGACAATGTCAGAGAGACCTGTCATTGAATGGATAATACACGGAACAATTACAATTCCAATAACAACTTTCCAGTTTTAAATACTGCCAAGAGTATATATCAGCAGGCCAGTATGAAAGGTTGGGTAAAGGATACATCGAATCAACCTGGGATTTACCTTATACACACAAATGGTATAGTGAAGGGGAAAAGGAGGTATTCCTTAGTGGTAACAATTGTAAAAAATCACTAAGCGGTACACTTCTGTGTCAAGGTATTAACTTGCATGGAGCCTGCGAAGGGTCTTCAAATAACCTTTCATGTCACCTGCACGGCACTCCTGCAAAACAGATAGAGCCATTTTTCAGACAACTATCCACCGGCAGCTACGTTATAATAAGTGACCACAGATGTTGTGGAATGGTGCCAGGAAAACCCTATCTCGTAACCGTTACTTCCAGGGTCATTTGCTGTATGCAAGTATTGTACCCAAACAGCAATCCAGACATGGAGGCGGCAATATGGCCTTATGTGAATATCTCTTCTATTCGAATTGATACTTTAAGCAGAATGAAGTCTATTCTTTTACAGACAACTGTGCCTTTAACGTCATCCAAAGTAACGTATGATCTGCAAGTTGCAAGGACAGCAGCAGAGATACATTCCCTATTATCAACAAATTGCCCCGTGCATTTCGTAGAAATGTTAAGTCAAATCTTAAACATGTCTGATACCAGTGGCATCGCACATGTATTTAAGACAGTTTTTTCGGGACTGTTAGCACCCTTTGAAACAGTTCTGGGCATTGTCCAGAATTTTGTCCATTTGATATTTGGCGGCCTGCCTCTTATTTTGGGACTCGTAGCAGGAATTTTATTTTTGATCCTTCTGCTCCGATATGGCAAGCCAACCCACAGACAAGACTCCAGCAACGATGGAAGAAACGATCTTAGCAATACGCTACCGAGACAAAATCACTCCTCGGATTAGCCCGGCTAAGAGATCTGATTGGTCTGAATGAAAGAAACCAGGTTGCAATCTGGCAAGATTGCATTTTACCTGTGCTTCGATGTCTGCTATGCGGAGAAGAATGCGTGTTGGACGTCTGTCTTACACTACCATCAGCAGTACCAATGGATATCGAAGCTTTGCTAGGTCTGGTAACGACTCATGCAACGTGTTGTCCCCAGAGGCTACCTATTCTGATGACGGCATTCGTTGAGACTTCACCATTACGAGTAGGTGGGGGTGAAGTACGAGAGGAAAGCAGCACCAAACAGGTACAACCTTCAGTGAGCATTGCTGATCCAAACATCGATGATAGCAATCATTCTCACATATGAACAATTACAGCATTTTCGAACTTGGTCCAACTTTCACCTGATGCTGTAGACCAATTTTTTGCAAGCCTGTCTGATATGATGTTCTCTCCAGTCAACGGGAATAACTTTTAAAAACAATGAGCACACAGCGTTCCCTGAACTCTGAATTCGGCCTTCGGTCTTGATAAACAAAGCTACTGACAACATTTTGAACTATTTTTTTTTCCCCTGAAAGCAAAATTATTTATTTTTCACTTCCAAAATATTTACCCTTTTTTCTGGCACATGGTACTCTGCTTAAAGTAGAACTATTCTTAGAGAACAGAGCTTCTATTTTTAGGATACTAGAGACAATATTTTACCTCAGCCTCTAGCACATGTACAGCATTTTGTATAAATATGTGATGGAATGGTCTCAACCTTCTTTTCTGTATTCAGAGCCATTTCATGTGTAATTTTCGCAATTCATTCAGCTGATATATATATGCATTTAAATGAATGATACCACTGCTTGAAAAGCGTACAGTACCAATACTCATTTTCGTGTATTTACCATATACCATTTCAAATGCGAAATATGTATTTTGGGGTGGGTTGGAAAACACACATGCATCGTTATATGTTTACTATTGCTTAGTTTTTAGTAATGATGGACATTAGTACGTGGAGTGGGTGTTGTGTTTCTATCTAGGACCCTAATTCGATATTCCCGATTTATGCCCTTATGTGGTTATAACAAACTATATCCTTATAAAGGCATAAGAATCATATCCATATTTAGTAATAGCCCATGCAGTCCAAATACGGCAAGGCTACTCCCCTAGACTCCTAGAAAGTACAACGCGTTCTTTAAACAAACCAAGCCTCCAGCAGCCCGGGAATCCCCTCTGCTTTTGTTTTGATTTGAACAAGAACTCCTGGAGTCCAGAAAGAACTGTTAGTTCTTAGTGACGTCTTATGTCCAACCTTACGTCAAAACCGGCACCTTTCAGGTATAAATATACCAACGTTGCCTTAAGCAAACACACAGTGGTTTTGGAGCAGAGCGGCTATCTACTTGCCGGGAAGCCCAGCTGATGCGAGAGCCGAAGGAAGCCGCCCCTCCCTTTTGACGCACTGAGAGAGACGCTGTCTTTTTCTCCTGCCGAGAAAATCCAGCTCCGGTGTTTCCAGTCACCCTTGCGGGTTGCTGGGATATCGAGGCCTGAGAAAGAGATACAAGACCTCCTACATTCTATTACCCAGGTACGGAGCTGACTAAACCCTTGAGAGAATTCTTGATTCAGAATCTTGGCAAAAACCAACTTAACTTAAACTGCAACTTACTTACTCCTTCCCACGTATTAGGCTTAGGTCAGGTACACCAGGGTAGGCGTATTTAGAAGCACCAGTTGAGTATGTTAATCAATGTTTTTATGTATGTATATATTTTATCTATTTTAAAGTATCATATGGCTAAGAAACCATATCAATGCTTTTACAGTATTATTTCATAATACTACTTTTACTGTATGCACTTTACTTTGATAAGTATTGCAATTGTGGCAATTCATTTCTCTTGCATGAGAAAGAAGACTGCTCAATAAAATAACACCTTTTATTGAAATCGCCTGTCTCTCTATTTATCTGCACTCTGGTGAAACTAAGTATGCACGATTGACTGAGTGAAATAGCTGCCTATTGTTTTCACACGACTCTAGAGATACACTCTTTATTCTGAGGGAGCAAAGTAGTCATGTTTATGCGGTTGTCAGAAACTAATCCCTTCTTGTCTAAATCAAGAGTTAACTCTTTCCTGAACATTCGAGAAAGTTTCTAGTGACCTCTGAGCTAGCTGGCAAAACTAATTAAGTCTAATATAGTCAGTCCTACGTCTACGCTGCTGTTTATATTATTCCAATGCGCAGAGCCTATTGGGAATATAGGAACTACACTACAGTCCTTTGTGCAGAGTCTTTGTGCCCGCCCAGAGGTGTGCGCAGGGAAATGAGTACCCCCGCCTTTGCTTTATGTCACTCAAAACTGGTATTGGAGCTAGCTAGGTTTTTTTCCGCTGAAGTTATAGCCAGCCGGGGTGCCCTCCCAAGAACTTACCTTACATTTACTTGTGAAAGGATAGGCTCTTTACAAGTTCATGAAGATCCTGGATCTATCAAGGCTGGTCTTCCTGTAAGGGAAGACTAACAGCTCCCCACACCCAGTTATTGTTTCTGCTCTGGAGGCAACTTTCACACCTCATTACTTCAAGCAATGGCTGACCTGCTGCTGTCCGATCAATGGAAATTAGCCCCCAGGACCATCAGTCAAGGAAAACCTAACTTTATAAAGTTGCTAGAAATTTGCTGTTTTTAGTTAATAATAATATATCTCAAAATGTAGAATTGAAGGGAAAAGAAACTAGATTAGAACTGTACATAGATGTGGAAATGTATTAACCTGATAACACAATATAAGAGAGAATATAGAGCTCTGCTAAACTAAATGCGAAAGGTCCAAGTATTGCACTTAGTAATAACTGAGCAAAGAGTACAGAGAGAGGTCTTAAGTTAAGTCAAGAAAACCATTACCCCTCCTCAAACTGCAGCGGGTCTATGCTCCTGCCCTCTGAGACATGGCCAAGAAGATCTTGCCGACGGCCCAGGAAGACCTGAAGTCATCACTAGCTCAGTTTATTCAGAATGGGCAAGACGCTGTAAAGAGAAAAAAACATTTCTGCCTTAGAAGAACTGCCAAACTGTTTCCTGCACAAATTCAGAAAATTCCAAAGCTACTCCAGGGTGCTGTCGTAGAGGCACTGCCAGTCTCCTCAGCCCCTACAGCAGTCACCCAGGTCCATTAAAAGTCTAATTGTGGATTTTGCAGGCAGCGAGCAGGTCATCAATGGTATCAGTTTTCCCAATCCACTTCCCCTGCTGCCACCTCCATCAAGCCTCTTCAAATGTATGACGTTACTGCGCCAGCACATACCACGCGGTAGGTTACAACGCGGTCGTTATAATGACCGTGTTGTTACCATGCGTGGCTTTACATTGCAAGTTGTTTCCACGACTTGCGCTAGATGGCGCGCTGGACTTAGGAATAGGATAAATTACTATTCCTACTCCAGTTAGGGCAACAGCAGGGAATGTGTTGGACTTAAAATCCAACACATTCCCTAGTGTTGCACGCCACCTAGCGCAAGTCGTAGAAACGACTTGCGATGTAAAGCCACTTGTGGTAACAACGTGGTCGTTGTAACGATCGCGTTGTTACCTACCTGCGTGGTAACAACAGCGTTGTAAACGCTGTTTCCCAGTCTCATTAGCCTACTATCAGCAGCACACAACAACCCAGAGATGCAGGATCCAGCACTTTCTCCCAGGATTGTGAGTCATTACTCTTGACAAATGAGCCCTTCAAATCTTTCAGCAGCTTTGCCCTGATGTTTCTTTCTACCCGCCGCACCTTCCTCCCACATTGAAGGGGGGTCTCAGACAAGCCCCTATCCATTCTAATGCAAGGAGCCATCAATAAAGTTCTCGACTCTGAAATAAGAAAGAACTGTTAGTCCTGCTATATCGTTGTTTCGAAAATGGATGGGGGCCTTTGTTTTATCTTAGATCTCCGCCCGCTGCAGAAGGACAGATTCTAACTGCTCACGCAGACCCATATTTCTACTACTATTGTAGAGAGATATAAAACACATGGATAACCAAATAGAATCTCAGCCACCCGAAGAAAACGCCACCCTTTAAAACAGGCAAGTCTTCAGATGTTTGTATAATAATGCCTCTGTCGTACTGAGGTGGAGGTAGAGGAGGAGGGAGTTGCATAGTTTTTGTGCCAAATATCTAAAGGAATGCCCTCCCTGTTTGCTAATCTGTGGTACCTGAGCCACACTAAGATTAGCAGAGTGCAAGAATCTAGAAAGACAGTAAGAAGTCACAAAGTGCCTCTGATGAGGTCTCGATTGTGACTGCACAGTACAGACAAATCACAGTGCTATAAATTGGATGTGCTTCACCAGTGGAGCCAGTGGAGGTTCCTCAGCTGAGTCAAGACAGTTCAGCACCTAAATATGTGGCCATAAAGATGTACGGCTGCATTCTGGGTTATTTGGAGTCTTTTGGTTGAGACCTTTGAAGCTCTAAGATACAGATTATTGCCATACTCTATTTGTGATATGATAAGTGCCTGGACAATGCCCCTTGAGGTCGAAGCAGGCAGGAGCAAGAAAATCTTCCTCAGGCACCTCAACATACCAAAGCAACATCCAGTTACAGTGTTAGTTTTATTGTCTAATCTCAGTTCCTTATCCAACAATATTCCCAAATTCTTCACCACCTTTATGACTTGCTTCAAGGACCCTATTAGGGTCACCAAGGTGAATCCCACAGACTCGGTTGGTACCCAACTATCAAAATCTCAGTTTTGCTGCCATTGACTTTGAGGCAATTCAGCCTCTTCCATTGGGAAACCGCTTCCAAACGGAGTTTGAGTTGAAAGGGACTTATCTGAGTTCCGAGTCAAGGAGAATACTATCCAGTATCGTCCACATTAGAGATTATGGAAAAACGAAAATATTCCACTAAAGGGTGGACATAGATATTAAAAGGCATCAGAAAATAGTCCTTGGCATCCCACAAAATATGGAACATTTTGTGGACGCATTAAATTTAGATGCAAACTGAAAAGATTGATGCTCCAAGAAGGAAGTGAGCCGTCAAGAAAGAAGTGAGCCAGTGATGGGCCTTACCAGTATCCCCCACAGTTCTAGAGTCTCCTCAGTATAGTAGTGTGGGATATCATGTCAAAAGCAGCACTCCGATTCAAAAGGATGAGTGCTGCAGTTCCTCCCATGTCTAATGTCTGTTTTAGGTTTTCTGAGATTCAGAGGCAAACAGAGTCCGTACTGTGGCTCGGAGGGAAATCTAATTGAGACAACTGCAGGAGTTTGTGAGATTCCAGGTACTCTCATAATGGTCTATTAATGTGCTTTCTGGGCTTTCAGCCTGGAATGATAATAGGGAAATGGGCTGATGATTCTCTCTGTCTTGGACCCGAGCGACTGGATGGTATCATTTGACCTGCAGGATGCATATTTCCATATAGTCATCATGCATTCCCACAAGCATTACTTGCTGTTCCAGGGGAGCCAATAGCATTTTTCAATTTGAAGTGCTCCCCTTGACCTCACTAGTGCCCCTGGGTGTTCATGAAAGTAATGGAAGTGGTAGCTACGCATCTTTGGAGGTTGTAAATGGCAGTTTTTTCCTACATCATGTCTGGCTGTTGAAGCTAGGCTCACCACAGTCAGTCGTAGAACACATCCACAAGACAGTGTGGATAAGGGCGTAAAGGTGGTGGCACATGTCATGGCATCATCCTTAGGTCATGTTGTGTTCTCTAGAAGATTCAGAAAAGGGGGTGGTGATGAACAGAGTGTCTGAATTAAGCAGACCACTCTTACCCAGTCCAAAGATCAGGGATTGATCCATCACCGTTTTTTAGCTCACTGCACCATCCCAGCTCAGAACCTGGCTACATGCAAATTAGTCTGTTCCTGTCCCAGTGCATGATGGGAACAGGGCAAACCAAACTACCAAGCCAATTCTTATACTGGGAAGGAAACAAGCTTCCGGGGACCGGTTTCTGGCATTTCAGCCGTCGTCGGCCCGGCTTGCTTGAATCCTGATGGTGCAATGAGCAAGGGACTCACATCTGAGTATTCCCTTCCACGCTTATGGTGGACAAACTGATTCAGAAAAGGGGGTGGTGATGAACAGAGTGTCTGAATTAAGCAGACCACTCTTACCCAGTCCAAAGATCAGGGCTTGATCCATCACCGTTTTTTAGCTCACTGCACCATCCCAGCTCAGAACCTGGCTACATGCAAATTAGTCTGTTCCTGTCCCAGTGCATGATGGGAACAGGGCAAACCAAACTACCAAGCCAATTCTTATACTGGGAAGGAAACAAGCTTCCGGGGACCGGTTTCTGGCATTTCAGCCGTCGTCGGCCCGACTTGCTTGAATCCTGATGGTGCAATGAGCAAGGGACTCACATCCCCGGTAGCTTGTCTCCTTTCTGGTGAAGAATTGGCTTGGTAGTTTAGTCTGCCCTGTTCCCATGATGCACTGGGCGAGGGACAGACTGATTTGCATACAGCCAGGTTCTGAGCTGGGATGGTGCAGTGAGCTAAATAACGGTGATGGATCAAGCCCTGATCTTTGGACTGGGTTAGAGTGGTCTGCTTAATTCAGACACTCTGTTCATCACCACCACCTTATCTGAATCGTTTTTGGCCACTATAGGTGTGGCAGGGTATACTCAGACATGAGTCCCTTGCTCACTGCACCATCAGGATTCAAGCAAGCCGGGCCGATGACGGCTGAAATGCCAGAAACCGGTCCCCGGAAGCTTGTCTCCTTTCTGGTGAAGAATTGGCTTGGTAGTTTAGTCTGCCCTGTTCCCATGATGCACTGGGCCAGGGACAGACGGATTTGCATATAGCCAGGTTCTGAGCTGGGATGGTGCAGTGAGCTAAATAACGGTGATGGATCAAGCCCTGATCTTTGGACTGGGTAAGAGTGGTCTGCTTAATTCAGACACTCTGTTCATCACCACCACCTTATCTGAATCGTTTTTGGCCACTATAGGTGTGGCAGGTAATACTCAGACATGAGTCCCTTGCTCACTGCACCATCAGGATTCAAGCAAGCCGGGCCGACGACGGCTGAAATGCCAGAAACCGGTCCCCGGAAGCTTGTCTCCTTTCTGGTGAAGAATTGGCTTGGTAGTTTAGTCTGCCCTGTTCCCATGATGCACTGGGCGAGGGACAGACTGATTTGCATATAGCCAGGTTCTGAGCTGGGATGGTGCAGTGAGCTAAATAACGGTGATGGATCAAGCCCTGATCTTTGGACTGGGTAAGAGTGGTCTGCTTAATTCAGACACTCTGTTCATCACCACCACCTTATCTGAATTGTTTTTGGCCACTATAGGTGTGGCAGGGTATACTCAGACATGAGTCCCTTGCTCACTGCACCATCAGGATTCAAGCAAGCCGGGCCGACGATGGCTGAAATGCCAGAAACCGGTCCTCGGAAGCTTGTCTCCTTTCTGGTGAAGAATTGGCTTGGTAGTTTAGTCTGCCCTGTTCCCATGATGCACTGGGCCAGGGACAGACTGATTTGCATATAGCCAGGTTCTGAGCTGGGATGGTGCAGTGAGCTAAATAACGGTGATGGATCAAGCCCTGATCTTTGGACTGGGTAAGAGTGGTCTGCTTAATTCAGACACTGTTCATCACCACCACCTTATCTGAATTGTTTTTGGCAGCTATAGGTGTGGCAGGGTATACTCAGACATGAGTCCCTTGCTCACTGCACCATCAGGATTCAAGCAAGCCGGGCTGACGACGGCTGAAATGCCAGAAACCGGTCCCCGGAAGCTTGTCTCCTTTCTGGTGAAGAATTGGCTTGGTAGTTTAGTCTGCCCTGTTCCCATGATGCACTGGGCCAGGGACAGACTGATTTGCATATAGCCAGGTTCTGAGCTGGGATGGTGCAGTGAGCTAAATAACGGTGATCGATCAAGCCCTGATCTTTGGACTGGGTAAGAGTGGTCTGCTTAATTCAGACACTCTGTTCATCACCACCACCTTATCTGAATTGTTTTTGGCCACTATAGGTGTGGCAGGGTATACTCAGACATGAGTCCCTTGCTCACTGCACCATCAGGATTCAAGCAAGCCGGGCCGACGACGGCTGAAATGCCAGAAACCGGTCCCCGGAAGCTTGTCTCCTTTCTGGTGAAGAATTGGCTTTGTAGTTTAGTCTGCCCTGTTCCCATGATGCACTGGGCCAGGGACAGACTGATTTGCATATAGCCAGGTTCTGAGCTGGGATGGTGCAGTGAGCTAAATAACGGTGATGGATCAAGCCCTTATCTTTGGACTGGGTAAGAGTGGTTTGCTTAATTCAGACACTCTGTTCATCACCACCACCTTATCTGAATCGTGCTCTCAAGAAGAGCTTCTCTGTTGTTGTTGCGGGCTCTCTTTTTAGCATGTCTGATTACTCTTGGAGGGTAGATTCTTTCAAGTAAATTCTTGCTGAGGTCTTTGGCCCGTTTGTCATAGTCACCGCTAGCTGCTGTAATTCCTCCGGACACGAAAGTATTGACCATATGGGAGGTTCTCACAGAGAGCTTTAGGGTGGTGACTCTCAAAAGACAAAAGGCTGTTAACAGTCTGTGTTTTTCCTGTACGTTCTGGTGTGTATCTGACCTTGAGTGAGACCGATTCAAAGGTCCAGAAATGAGATCTCTTTGTCCGAGATCGATCTTGTAAGAGTTAAGGGAGTTGAACCAGTTTCCAAAGGTCTCAGAGATAGTCTTGTATCCTTTCCAGAAGACGAGGATGTTGTTTATATACTGCTTCCATGAGATAATGTTTGCCTGGAATCGGTTGGAGATGAAAAAATGTGTCTGGATTCGAAGTCGGCCATATAGAGGCAGGCCAGGCTGGGGATCTAAGGTACTTCCCATTGAGATCCCTTCTATTTGATGGTATATTTGGGTTTTATACATGAAGAAGTTTTTTTTCAGAGCTAGGGAAGCACATTCGATTATGAAGTCCACCGCAGTGGTGGTCGATAAGGTGTCTATTACTAGAAATGTGTTGATCACCTCTATTGTGGCATCTTGAGGGATGTTGGTGTATAAAGCCTCCATATCGAGTGACATTAGGAAGGAAATCTCCTCTGGATTCTCCATGTGTGCGATTAGGTTAAGTACATCCTTGGTGTCCTTCAGAAATGACTGTGTTGTTTGGACCAGTGGTTGAAGAAAGTAATCACAGAAGTGGTTCAAAGGTTCCAAGACTGACCTGATCCCAGAGGCAATGGGTCTGCTGGGAAGTGGGCATGTCTCCTTATGTATTTTAGTTAATACATAGAAGTAGGGTGTGGTGGGTGAATCGTTCACCAAGAAGGCTGCTTCTCTTTTTGAGATCCAGCGCCGGTTTTCCACCGAGTTAACCATTATTTTGATGCGTCTGAGAAGACTGATGGTAGGGTCAGTGTCCAATACTTTGTAATATCCACTATTTGCCAGTTGTCTTCATGACTCTAGATCGTAGTCATCTGTCTTCAGAATCACAGTGGTGCCTCCTTTATCAGCCGGTTTGTTGATAATGCCTTCATCTTGCGTCAGAGAGGTTAGGGATGTTCTTAGTGTATTCAAAAGATTGTTAACAGGTCTATTTTGTATTAGTCCCCCCCACGTCTCTGAGAACTGCTTTTTCAAATGTCAAAATTTCTCTTGGAGTAAAAGCTGCTCTAGGGGTGAAAGTTGATGGGGTCTTAGTCCTCAGTCTGTTTGGGTGGGACTAGACTTGTCTTGGAAAAAGGAGCGTAATTGGATTTTCTGAAAAAAATGGATGTAATGCAGCTGTTAGGAGAAACTAGTCTTCACGAGGGGTGGGGATAAAACCAAGTCTCCGCTGTAGGACTGTGGTTTCGTCTTCACTTAGTATCCTATCTGATGAGTTGAGGATTCGTTTTTTGTGGCGGTCTGGGCCCTAGTTTGGCATTGGGTCTCAGTCTCCTGCCTTTGTACTTGTTTGTAATTGCCTCTTCTTCCACTGCCTCAGCTCCCGCTCCAAAAAGGTTGGGGGACAGGGTGTTGGAAGAAGTGTTGGAATGGTGGTTGTTGCCCAGGAAAGCTGGGATACCTGGGAATGGTGGTGCATGGAAACCATACATCCGGGGTGTTGGTAGTAGTCCCTGGCGGCTCCTGTTACTGCCTAGGCTGTCCTTGCTGGAGTCACTGTTGGATGACTGGGATGTCCTGCGAGACGATATTGAGCCATCATCAGATGACTGGCCACTGCCGGACGGTTGGCAGTCTTCTTTGGTATAAGGGTATATCTTCTCCTTATCAAATCTTCGGATGTTCTTTTGGAGTTTCTGTATCTTCTGTTGCATCAAGTAATTCTTGTGTTAATTTATTTCAGTGTTTATTTCTGCCAGACATGACTTAATGGTAGAAAGGGTTATGCTTGTCTTGAGAACATTCTCTGCAAAGTTAATCTTGATGATCAGGGCGTCAGATATGCTTTTTGTCGTGCTGATGATGAGGACCAGCCTTGACACTGCCAGCAATAGAAAGAAGAAATGAGTGAAAACAGAGACTAAAACAGAAGCCTGGCTGAGAGAGTAAACCTAATGATTAAAAAGCCTTGTTTTAACGCCTTTCTAAACGAAGGAAGCCTATGTATTACTTCAGCTACAGTGGAAGAGCATTCCACAGCTTAGCAGTGCAGTGTACAAAGCTTCTGCCGCCCCAAGGGGCTCTTTTGAATTTGGGATTTACTACATTGTAAGCAGAAGAGAGTGCAGAGTTCTAGACTGGGTATACCATGTGAAGTTCCGTTTTAGATAGACAGGATCTGGATCATGCAGATCTTTAAAGGCTATACATAAGGCCTTAAAGCCAATGGAGCTGGATTTGGACCTGCGATGCAAACTGATGTTTAGGGATCGCAAGCAGCATGCGAGCCGCAGCATTCTGAAAGACTTACAATCTATTTAAAAGTCTTTGCTGCACATTGGTGTGTGAGGCATTGCAGTAATCCAACTTGGAGAGCACAAGAGCGGTAACAACTGTTTTCTGCAAATCCTGCTGATTAAAAGACAAAACCTTCCTCAAGATTTTCAAGAAGAAAAAGAAAAAAAAAGGTCACAGCATTGATTTAATTCTCAAATGACAATTTGTCAGCAAAAAGAATTGCAAGATTGTTCAATTGAGAAACAGAAGTTGGCAGTGTCCCTAAGTCCTGCGGCCACCAGGCTGTGAACCAAAAGGATGTGTAATTGCCATGCAGAAGTACTCCGGTTTTCACAGTGTTAAATTTTAGTCAGTTATTAGACATCAATTCCCAGACACTGACACCACTATCTGAATTTCGTCCACGTAGGACACTATTCAGAAACTTAAGGTTTTAATGAGTCTGGCAAATAGATTAAAAAGGGATTCAGGGACGAACCCTGACGCACCCCACAGGGCAAAGAGTTGGAGTTAGTTGTAAAGCGATCCATAGCGACAAATTGTAGTCTCTCTGATAAGAATGATTTCAGAAGAGTAAGTGCTGCTCTCCTGATGCCAATAGAGTGGAGACGGTCAATCAGCAAGTTGTGATTGGCCGTGTCAAATGCAGTTGAGAGGTCAAGTAGCATCAAAGCTGCAATTCCTCCTTTGTGCAAGGTGGCTCACAGCTCTTCGGATGCCATGATCAGGGCTGATTCCGTGCTGTGTTCACTCCTGAAACCAAATTAAGAGGGGTCCAGGAGATGATTGGATTGGAGAAACAAGACCAGTTCTTTGCTTAACACCTTTTCGACAATTTTGGCTGGAAACGGGTTGTGTGATATTGTTCGGTAAGTGCCTTGGGTCCGATGGACCGAGATTCATTTTCTTAAGCAAGGGCAACATGGAGGCTAATTTCCAGGCTTTAGCGTAATAACCTTGTGTAAACATTGTGTTAAAGATTTTCACCAGATGGCTAGCTATTACTTTGGGAGCCAATTGAGTTATCTTAGGGGGTAATGGGCCCAAAGCGGAGCCTGATTTTGTAGATTGAAGCAAGTCCAACACCTGATCAGCCGTCAGCGCTGAAAAGGATGAAAGAATTGCTAGATTCGATTGCGGGATGGCTATTCTCCTATGACTCTGGGATGATGCTTCTGGTTCAGCATCCAGCGAGAGCTCCCTTTGAGGTGCAGAGGCCTGCTGCATATTTGCCATGAAGGTATTGTAAATATCTTTAAATCTTCAACGGAAAGGAGGAGGCTAGAGTATTACACAGGGATTGGTTGCTGTTGGTTAGATCAGAAAAGGTCAGGCCCAAGTCATCTTTGTGGCTTTGGATTGGGCCAGGAGAGGGTGATACCCTGAACATCAGGGAATGAGAATCTGCACTCTCTTCAGGCTACCACTTCGAGATGATCTTGTGTCGTAGGAGCAGGGCAGGGTCCGTCTCCCGAACCAGAGCAATCTACACCTGCATGCATCTGTTTCCCGAAGATGTGGAGGTCATCCTGGCTGTCAGACATCCTTCCACCCCAGGTGATGGGACACATTTGTGGCCTGGGGTGGAGCCCACAGGCCAAACTGTTGGATGTTTTATTGTTTGTTTTGCCTTTGACCCAGCACGGCAGTGGTCACTATTAAAGTTTATTTGACAGTCCTTTTGGCTTTTTGTATTTTCTGGACCAACTGTCCTTGTTTACACCTCCTGTTATGATTAGGTTTATTAATGTTTTGACACACTTGTTCCCTCCCAAACGTTTTGCAATCCCATAGTGAGAACCTAATTTGGTCCTGATGGTTCCCATGTGCACCCCCTTCTAGCTGATGTACAGTGCTGGTTCCATAATCTGACTCCAAAAACTGTATTCCTCATTGCAATCCCTTCAGCTCATTGGCTGAGTGAGCTGCAGACACTGGTGATGCAGCTGCCCCACAACAGCCTTTCTGCACACAAACTGGTGCTCAGGACTTGGGGGCCTTCTTAGAAAAAGTCATGACTTCTTTCCACGTAGGGCAATCCATCACTCCATCAGTTGGACCCTAAAAGAGCTTTTAAACTTGTTTGTACCAAGGACTAGTGGGTGGACACGCAGCTTATTGTTGATTTCAGTGGAGCAAACAAAGGAAAGGCTGTTCAGAAAAGACCTCTATCAGGGTGAATTGCTCTTTGCATTAAGAGCTGCTACACACTGGCTAAAAAGCAGACTCTGCCAGAAATTAAGGCCCATTCCATCAGGGCTATGATTGCTCCCGCTGCAGTGGCATGTGTCCTTGAAATCAGCAAGGCTGTGACGTGGGCATTGGTGCAGAGTTTCACATAGCAATACTGCCTTGACAACCAGGACGGTCAAGACAGGCTTTTTGTCTGTCCGGTCATGCATGACTTTTTGATTTAAGTCCACGCCACAGACTCTCTGCTTTCGGGAGGTACTGCTTTGATATCAATTCCAAAGGTGAGACATCTGTGAATAGAAGTATCCATCAGAAGAGCAAATTTTGAGTAATTTATAGCACTTTTAAAGAATTGCGAAGAATATGCTTCCGGATCCAGTCTTGGGCCTGGGCAATATTGTAAAGGTTAAGCATCTGGGGTTGGATAGAGTTTCCGCCAGAAAGAACATTACCTATGGTGTTTAACTTGTTCAGGTGCATCCCTTCTGGGCAAAGGTACAGAATGAGCATCTAACCACTTACATTTTAAGAAACCTTACCTCAAAAGGTATAAGACATAATAAAAAGCTATATGATAATTTGGGATCTAATCTAGCATTTTTTGTCTTTTTATGCAGAAATGTTTCCTGCAGAACTGGGTAAGTTTAATAAAGGACGTGACATTTTTTAATATATTCTATTTACTCTTTATGTTGTCTAATTTCACATACCCTCCTACTCTTTTCTTAATTTTAGAGAGCAGATACATCAAACCTGGTGAATGTGAGTAATATCCATATACTTGGAGATGTAGCACTTGCAAAGCCACAAGTTACAGGGCTGTAGAGGCTCCATTTGGGGGTTCAAAGGAGTTGTGTGCTGTTATTACCTAAACTTATTGAGTACTTATGACCTTGTGCTTTCCAAGAGTTGTTCAGTTTGGGATTATTAAAGTGATGTGCTTGCTGGCAGAATTATTTAGTTATCTGGCCTAACTTAGTTATCTGGCCTAATGCTTTGTGTTTTCTCTTCAATCGTTTTTGAAATTTGGATCTCTTTGTCGATGACCTACCAAAGGCGATGCAGCTGTTTTTGAAATCTAACTTTTAATGTTACATGTCAGAGAATTCACAAAATTATAATAATGGAAAATAATTGAAACCTCGTGTGGTAAATGGATAACTTTGTCATTAAATCTGGGCTAAATCAGATATTAGATTAAAACAAAAGCAGATTGGGATAAGAAAAGGAAACAATGAGTAGAGATTGGTTACAGGACCTCATATAGCCAGACAGAGCTGTCATATGGATTACTTAATTAAAGGAGCATGGTTTGGGATTAAAGGATTGGCAGATCAGTCAGCAGTCTCCAGCCCTGGGATCATTTTTATTCTGAGCCTCAGACAATAGTGTAACGAAAATACATCTAACAAATTAATATTGTTTTAACAATGATCACAGCCAATGAAAAGATGTTTAAAAAAATAAATGACCACAGCCAACATTATGAGGAAGAGCTTTGAGACTCTTGGTGAGAGTAATCCTCCACAATGTGGTAATCGCACGCCATGTCCTTCACACTCTGTCTTGACCAAGCTTAGATCGCCTTCACGCAGGCAGTTGTGTCTGCAGAGGCCACTAGTCCATGGCAGAGACTGATGTGGTAGTGATGGGTTCAAGACGCATTCTGAGAGAAGGTTTCGGAAAAGGTTCCAACGTTTTATTTAAAGGTAAGAAAACCAGAGAAATATCTAAAAGCTATCTAATTCTCCCTCATTTAGAGTTGGGAGTCATAAGTGCCAATGACTGTTAGGAAAGCCTTCCTCGGGAGCACACACTGTTGGAGATTGCATCTTAAAATCAACGGAGGGATACAAAGCCACATCAGCTGTCCGGGTCCTCCATATGAACCATGATGGTCCCAATAAAGAATTACACCTCCCTGGTCATTAGAGACAATAGTTTTTTTACTGTAAAAAAGTATTCTGGTAAGGAAATGCCTCTTTTTGCATGGTTATCCCCCATGTTTTTCGACTGATGCTGCTGGTTTTTCGACTCTGAGAGTGCACTGAGGCGTGCTAACCAGACCTCAGTGCCACTGCCCTGGCCCTAAAGAGTATGTTGAATTGGCTGTACCTATTTGGAAATGGCTAACTTACCTATAAGTTGCTAGTAAATGGCTCCCAGGTACTCTGGGCATGTAAGTTAGAGGGGTAATCCAAGGCTTGCACAACTTTTTGTGCCTCCCTGGCGTTCCTCCAAGTGAGACAAGTCTCCCATTCCGCCACTGCAGACTGATAGAGCAGTACTGAACTGCTAGCCCAACTTTTCCATTGAAACTTCTCTTGTACATTTGTGTTAGTCACCCCTCTAGCAGGCCTCCTAAGTCCTAAAGGCAGGGGGCAATATATGACACAGGCAGGACATGTATCTTACCTGTTCTGACATTTAAACCTGCAAAACTACAGTTTTTACTGTGGAAAGACTTGGCCGCCCAATTGGCAAGTACAAGGTTACATGCTGATCCCTAAGCTGTGCTAACTCCTGAGTGGTGTGACCAAAATGGGCATATGAAGGTATCAAACAACTCCTTACATTAAGCCCGACTTGTATCTCAAGTCGCAATTAATGTCACTTGTTTCTGTGTGCAGCTGTAGCAAGCTGACACGTTGTTGCCTTTAAATCTCCTGTGCCTTCCAGGGTACACATGGAGCCTGTTCCACTAGAGAGCTTTCTGCCTTCCTGCAGAGATGTGCCAAAGATTCTCAGGACGGTGAACAATGAGGAATTGCAGGTCAGGGAGGTGTTACCTCCCTCCTGCAGGATGCCACTTAGGTGTTAGCCCCGAAAGGTAGGCTTCATTGGGGAGGACACCTTTGAAAAGCAGTTGTATCACACTAGGGAAGACGGCTGCCCCATTGTTTAGGCAGACAGGCAGGCACAAAGAGCAAAGGGGGTGGGACCAGTTGCCAAGCCTGTTTCCCCAGGGGTGTGTAGCCCGGAGGTAGCCACACCCCAGGAATGGTCTACAGAGGTCTAAATACAAAGAGAGGGGTCTTGCCATCTGGGGAGTAGGCAGAAGGATGCATCCTGGGATAGCCAAATGCTGTACTCCACAGGATGTAGTCACCAAGTGGGAGGGAACCTGGTAGCCTATTGGCTACCAACTGCATTCTGCCCTGAGGACACCTTCTCAGCATAAAGGGGCTACCCCTGGCACCCAGACCTAAGACCTTAACAGACTTGGAAGAAGGACTGCCCTGCTGCACTGAAGAACCAGCAAAGAGAGGCTGCATCGTCGAAGATTGCACCTGGTGTCTAGCGAAGTGAGGCACTGTGCCTGCTGTGTCCTGCTCAAGGAGAAGTTGTCTCCAGAGCCTAGTCAAGCCAAGAGAACTCAAAGGGCCAGCTGACTGGCCACAGGGGAACAACAGCTGAAGAAGCCTACTTCGGCCAGTTTTTAGCCCAAGCTCTTAGAGTTGCTATCCCCACCACTGTGCAGAACCAAGAACAAAGACCTGGCGCAGAGTAGCACCTGAGTTCACTGAGCCCAGGAGTACTGTCCGAGAGTTGCTAGGATCCACAGAAGGCGAGTTATAGACCCAGGAAGGATTGGACTGAGACCGTGACACCAGGAGACTGGTAGTCCAGTGGCGACTAGACTTCGACCCAAGAGGAACTCGTGGGACACCGACCCTGCAACCAGGACCCCCCTCACTATTTCTGTAGAGTAAGTAAATCTCTAAATGAAGACCCCTGTCGATGGGATCGCGTCCAGAGTCTCATTGGAGCATCTTCAGAATCCTTCATCCCTTGCATCAGGACTACTTCTAAGGAATCCATTGCAACATGAATAAAGTGTCTGCAACTGCTCCAGGACTGCTTCTTCTCTGAAGTTAATTGTTTATAAGGACCTTGCTGGTCCCCTGACTAAATCATCTCAGGAGTTGGCTGCCCCAAGTGCTTCTACCCGACCGCTAAGACACCTACCCAAGTTTTCTTGAAAAAAGTTTCTAAGTGTCAAAGTCATCAAATTTGCCAAGGCTTGGTCGCAGTTGAGTGAAAATTATTTGATTTATTATTTCTTGTACAATCTATATCTCCAGGACCCTCTGCTGGGTCTTTTTTAGGTTTTGACTAGCAAATGCATGCGTACGAAGTACGCATGCGCTAGGAAAAATCTTATGATCTGTGTGTGGAGTCGGGTAACAGCCCCCTCCTCCCATTGGCTAGCTCCATAAATGGAGGCTAGCCATTGGGAGAGGGCTCTGTCCGTCAATCTCGGACCAGATTCGGGGGCGTTCCCGAGAATTTTTGGCTTTTGGCGACGTCACGCTACGTCAGCCAAAAGCCGAGAACGCCCCCGAATCTGGTCCGCCATTGAAGGCACCCGGAAGAAGTCCAGGTGAGTGCTTGCTTTTTTTTTTGCTTTTTACCGCTGCCTCGGCTCCCGTTCCCGCCCCCCTACCGCTGCCTCGGCTCCCGTTCCCGTCCCCCTACCGCTGCCTCGGCTCCCGTTCCCGTCCCCCTACCGCTGCCTCGGCTCCCGTTCCCGCCCCCCTACCGCTGCCTCGCTCTCTGTGTCTCCCCGGCCCTGTTCCCGCCCCCCTACCGCTGCCTCGGCTCCCGTTCCCGTCCCCCTACCGCTGCCTCGGCTCCCGTTCCCGCCCCCCTACCGCTGCCTCGCTCTCTGTGTCTCCCCGGCCCCGTTCCCGCCCCCCTACCGCTGCCTCGGCTCCCGTTCCCGCCACCCTACCGCTGCGCCCCGGGGAAAGAGCAAGTCCCGCCTCGGCCCCGGAACGAAGTCCAGGTGAGTGCTTTGTTTACCCTCCGTGCTGGGGCTAGGGGAGGCTCCCTCCCCTACCTGTGTGTCCGTTCCCGCCCCCGAACCTCCCCCCCCCCGTCTCCGTGTGTAATGCAGCAAAATCTTTTCTGTATGTGTTGCTTGGTTATTGAGTTCATATATTGATGCAAATGTGGGTTGTGGTTGACTTGAAGGAAAACATTTTTGAGGGCATGATTTGGACTGTCATGTATGATAGTGGCTTGTGGGATCATAGACTCTGTTGCCTTCGCTGCTGGAGGGATTTGATCTGCAATTAGATTCGATTGCAGGCTGTCCGCTTCTTATTGCTCGCATTTTGATCTCTTTGATCCTCAGCTTCGACCTGGTCCTGTATCCATCTGTCCTCCCTGCTTCTTTCCATGATCTCTAGTCTGGGTCTTGGATAATTTTCAGGGTTCCCCAGAGCTGTTCATTCAGCTTCTGACTCAGACTGTGCTTCGCATCAGAAGTCAAAAGCATCGGACATTAATAAAAAAAACTCCTTGTGATTCCAAAGTCTCAACTGTCTGTTGCAGTTGGATTTTGCAGGATATGGACCTACTGTAAGAGAATGATGCAAAGCTTTGGTCTTTGTGGGGAAAGTGGCAGAGCATTCTGTGTGAGATAGCTGCTGTGACCATAATATCCTTTTCAGAACTTTGTAACTGATATTTACTGTGTTTGTGTAGTTCTTTGGGTGTTCTCCCATGAGAAAAAGAATGTATTGTATAAAAATAATTTGTACGAATGTGTGCATCAAAGTCCTTAAGTCATTAGTGTCTGTGCCGATGAGCTGCACTGTTACGAACATAATTGAGGCATTCTTAGTGCAGGGTGTTTTTTCCATAGCTGGCAGAGACTGCATGAGCTGTGGTGGAGAGTGTGTTAGCACGTATAGATTGCTTCTGATACTGAGCAGACTAAAGGTGATACTATTAGTTGATCTTTCAGGGCGTCTGTGCCTTTTGATGCTTGTCGATCCCTTTGTATGCTCATCATAAGCTCGTTATTTGGCAACTTCCAAGTTTTAACCTGTTTTGCCCCGGAAAAAATCAGTTAAGACCCACCCCTTAAGGCAGAGGATGTCTGGGGCTGTGCTGTCTCTGCCAGCTTCATCATGGAAGCAAAAGCCAGGGGGTGGGGCAGAGGTGAGGTCTAGGGGCCGGGTGTCTGTGAAGCGATGAAGTGTGAGGTTTCGGCTGCGGTGTCTTATGCCCGACATGACTGACACCTTTCGACACAACTTTAACAGTGTGCTGGGACTGGAGCATTAGATAATCCAGTCGGGCTGGCATGCACTCTGCAGGAGAATAAGTAATGCTGACGTGCCTGGGGCACTGAGACACCGAGACACTAACGTTTTCCCTTAAATTATTACTTTGATTCTTCTTTATCATGACCCCTGATAGGGGGACACAAGGTTCGTGCTTCAGAAGGCATAGCGATTCTTCTCTACCCTGCAATGTGTTTTAACACAGCAATATCTTGCCTATGGCTCTGAATTAGTTTTAAACACAGAGTAATTAAATAACAAGATGCAAATAAATCCACTGATCTTTTGTAGTGTCTTAGAAAAGCATAATTGGTGGTCCTTTTTGTAGTTATTTTAAGCTATATTTGTCTGCATCTTTGCATATGATTGGTCCTCTGTTACGCAGCAATGTCTGAGATGTACCACTGTACATTGGGAACCTCTTTTTAGTGTATTGTTTCTTTACTATGGGAGGACCAAACATGTAGTCATGAGGTCCCATATATCAATTGTGGGCAGGCCCGCAAAGGGATGCTGAATGTTTAGGTTTGTCTTTTTAACTTATGTTGGGCCATAGATTTCATTTAGTGGTATGTCGTGCAGTGTCATCTGTATGCTGGCTGACCTATATCTCTTCCTCATTAAAGCCTAGCTCTACTGGCCTTTCTTGTGTTTGTGGGAGGCAGTTGGTTCATACCTGCCCACTGCATTAGATGAGGGTCATGCATGTGGTTTTCAACACTGAAAAGCTCATAATACTGCTGGGCTGACTGCAACTGACTGTTGTGTCAGAGGAACAGTACTTTAGGGTTTAGTTAATTTCTGCCTAACAAGTATCGCCAGATAAATCTGTCCAGTTGCCTCCCAACTCGCAACAAAATCACCTGTGCAGTCTTTCAAGGGTCAGCACTGCCAGTAACCCTCTTGATCGCTTCATAGTGCTCCTAGCAAAGATCTTCACAGGTTCTGGTCTGTATGTTTACAGATTATTTTTTAAAACATATTTTATTGGCGTTTCAAAAATCACATTTAATATACATTTCGTTGCGATGTTGAATACATTCTTAAATATTTCAAAGCTTCTTCATATTTATTCGATTTTCATAAATAATCTTACATATCCCCATCCCTCCCACCCCCCTAGCAGATTCCAACAGCCATTCCATATGCGTGGCTATCCCAAATAGTAACTAAATGGATCGTCATGACATAATTCCCTGCTTCCTCCCTCTCCCTCCTCATGTTCCTCTTTGATACCACTATTTTAGTGCTTGGTTATATATTACTGACATGGCGTGTTTTTGCTAGGCAGTGAATTTGTTGCCCTATCACGTGTTTTGGAATTGCTACCCTTTGTACTGTGCTGTAAGGGAAGGCCTCCATGAGCATCAGGAGGGAGCTGCAAAAATCACTTGTTCAGCCGTGAAACTCTTGTGAATATCTTGGTTGTGTACTTCTAGAATGGTCTAGTCTGGGTGAGGAAGACTGTCACTAAATACTAGTTTGTGTAGTTTTCTTAATATGTGCCTTCTGTAAGTGTTTTATGCGTTCCAATTGCTAGCCTGAGTAACAAGTTGAATGGAAGGCTTTTTTTATGCTGAAGGAAAAGGCTTATGGAGAAGAGTATATTTATGTGTTTATTTTATTCAAATGTGTTGCCTAGACACTTTATCCAGTTCCTTGATGTCTCGAAATTCTCAATTCCTACATTCTTTTTGATTTTATTGTACTACTGTCATTATTGGAAGGATGAGCAGATTGATGAGTGGGCGGATGGATGTGTGAGCGGATGGATGAGTAGGTGGAAGGATGAGTGGATGGATGAGTAGGTGGAAGGATGAGCGGATGGATGAGGTGGTGGAAGGATGAGCGGATGGATGAGTAGGTGGAAGGATGAGCGGATGGATGAGTGGGCGAATGGATGAGTGGGCGGATGGATGAGTGGGCGGATGGATGAGTGGGCGGATGGATGAGTGGGCGGATGGATGAGTGGGCGGATGGATGAGTGGGCGGATGGATGAGTGGGCGGATGGATGAGTGGGCGGATGGATGAGTGGGCGGATGGATGAGCAGGTGGATGAGTGGGTGGATGGATGGATGAGTAGGTGGAAGGATGAGTGGATGGATGAGTAGGTGGAAGGATGAGCGGGTGGATGGGTGGGTGGAAGGATGAGCAGATGGATGAGTGAGAGGATGGATGAGCGGGTGGAAGGATGAGCAGATGGATGAGTGGGCGGATGGATGTGTGAGCGGATGGATGAATAGGTGGAAGGATGAGTGGATGGATGAGTAGGTGGGCAGCTGGAGGGAGGGACGAGGGAGCGGATGTATGATGAGGTCGGCGGGCGCCTGCTTTGATAGATGAGTGGGTACCGGAATGGACAAGTGGGCAGCTGGGTGGGTGAATGAAGAGATTGGCAAGCGCATGCGTAGATAGATGAGCGGGTGGATCAGTGGCTGGGTGTTCAGATGGGTTAGATGAGTGGTTGAATTATTGTAAATGACAATGCCATTTATGTTAAAAAAATACATAAATAAAAATAATGTCAAGAGCAATGCCAATAGCTCTAACTTTAACAAAGGCAAAACCATTGCATTGTAAATGCTTGTTTTTTTTTTTGCTTGTGTGTAAATTCTTATAAAAATACAGTCTATTTTATAAATTGTTGTTGGATTTCTTAAGTCGTGTTGATTTCTTCTTCAATTGATTTGGTGCTGTACAAATGCTATACACTTATTCCTCTGTGTAAGCCTCGCTGCCCATGGTTGAGCTGAGGGTTTAACAGATGTAACATTAGGTTCTTAAAGGGGTGGGTAAGTGTATTACATGGTGAAGCTGCAGAACCACAACATATAATACACCCCATTCCCTCACACCCCCTCTTTGGGATTTATTTGTGCCCACTTGCCAAGGCTGCATGGCTGTTCTGCAATCACTTCCATGCTTCTCTGCTTAGCTTAAGATTTACTGTTTTTGGTTTAGTTGTTATATTCACTTGTCACAGCCCAAGGAGGTGATGTGGAACAGTTTTGTGGGGAAAGTTAGAAAATATGTGGAGGAATCCATGTCCGAGAAAAGGACAAAGAGGAGCTTGAATTATAGTGCAATAGGAGAGGTGACAATCTACCTGGAAATCAGACAAAGAAGCTGGTCAGAAAAAACTCCAGTGAGACAAGAGGCCTCCATTTTAGTTAATTTGTCTTCTTAAAGTGTAGCAATGAATCTGACCTGCTAGTATGAGACAACATTTCTGTCACAGTTATCTGATCCGTAACAAGAGTTGTGGAACTGATAGCCTAACATGGAATATCATCTCATAACAAGAGACAGTAGGATTAGCCCCTTCCCTGCGGCGCTAATTCCGCTGCGGTGCGGGGATTGAATTAGAGGCATAACTCTTTGCGTACTCGGGGCGGCCCCCGGCCGGCCTAAGTCACGGTAGGCATGTGCGGAGGACGGCAGGGGCCATCCGAACTCCGCCCGGGGCCGTCTGAACTCCGCCCGCTAATTAATTATTCCACACAGGCGGGGAATTCACGCCACGCCCGGGAATCGACGGTGTTCGGATGGCCCCCGGCCGTCCTGAGCACACGCCCACCATGACGTAGGACGGCCGGGGGCCGTACTGAGCACACAAGGGGTTAGTCATAGCAAGAGAAAATATGTAAATCACATAATTTATAAACAAATAGCATAAGTGGATATTAACCTGCCTGCCCCACAAATACAGTATTGAGTTCCAGAATATTGTATCTGATTCCTGTGGTACCTACTTCTCACCCTGTATTGTGTAGTTTGGAGTTGGAATAACGTCCGGGATGTGTCATCCCCTGGAAATCATCTGGTACATCACCCCTGGATGCTCACTGGTCAGATAGTGGGGCGATGGGGTGGAAAGGACAGAGGAATGAGGGGTACATAAAATACTAGGATGAGTGGTAACAGGTGGAAGGAAGGGTGGGATTAGGTGGAGGTAGAAGATTGTTTCAATTAATACGAAGACAAGAATGGACTGATATGATTTGAGATCTAATGTATGAATACTTTTCTTTTTAAACAGCCACTTTTCCTACAGAACGGGGTAAGTTTAATACATATTTATAAATAGTTTAGTGTAACCTACTTGTTGTTGTTCGATTTGATTTTACATTTCCTCCATTTTCTCTTACTTTCAGAGTGGACATACATTAAAACCTGGGCAAGTGAGTAAAAACCTTTCATATTGACAGTCACACACTCTTAACCCTGGATGGAGGCTTCCGGAAGCTGAAACTCAATAGGAGAGGCAATACACACAATGCAGACAAGGCATACACGGCCATAGGAGAGTGTCTAAATCATATTGGGTCAAAGAAAGTTGCAAGGAAGTGTTTACTCTCATTTGACACTATAACAGAGAGTTGACCTAACTAATGTGGGGCGTATTACCTAACGTGCCCCAGGAGGGCCATAGGAACTTGTGCAAGATTTCCTTGCACCCAGGGCACTTTGGTATTACAGAAGCGATCGCTGATGCTTGTGCTGCAATTTCTTTAATACAAATAGCACCGGCGCATATATGGAACCAGCAATATGCTATGGGGCATGCCTATATTTGCATAGGGGTGTGGCCCCATTCAAATGAGGGAAGCACCTTTCCTCTGCTTATGCACCAGATTATGAATGCTTGAATAGAGGCCGTTAGAAGGTGAAATGACTACATGGCACAAAGCGTTGGGGCACAGTCAGTGCGCCCCCCTCCGAAAACTAACAATACATGTGGTAGAGGGTTCCCATGGACCCCTCTAGACATTCCCATGTAGGTGTGTGCTATCACTAACTGCAACAGCCAGAAGGGAGACCTCTGGGCCGCCTTTGAAATGTAGGCCGCATGCCACCTGCAAAGTGAATCAAGGAGTGGCTGCTATAAATAGCCAATCCACGTTTCACAAATGTGCTACCCCAAGTCTGCCACGAGTTCGTGTGTGCCCTAGGGGCAGCATATTATATGTAAAGGGCTGACTGTCTCTGTTTGCCTTCAGCGCATCTTGTTTAATGATGCAGCAAGGCCCAAGCAGGGACAGTGGGACCTTTAAATAATGCTGCCTTTGTGGTCTCTATAAACCTACAGAGGTAAAGACAGTAATTGTAGGATTGTTTCATGTACTCCCTAAATAAACCTGAACATACAAAAGTGGAACTATCCTGGATAGCAGTATATATAGTGCCTATATCAAAAGTATTTGCCTATGTCAGTGGAACCACACAGGACGATAAACCCTTAGAGTGATGTGAGATATACATACCGTCACCTAGGCGCCCCTACCATACAGAATTACTGATGTTATCATTATTATTATTATTATAAGGATTTGTATTGCGCAACGAATCATCCCTGCAGGGATCTCTCGGCACTTGTGACAGGACAGTACTAGCAGCAAAGACAGAGGAACGACTTTTGAACAGCCAGGTTTTTAACCGCTTCTTGAAGTGTTCCAGACTGAAGCAGATGCAAAGCTCTTCAGGAAGACAGTTCCAATGAAGAGGGGCTAGATGAGAGAATGCTCGTCCTTACCATTTTGGATTTCCTGATTTTACATGGGAGGAGCAGATTCCGGTTGCGGGATCTTAGTAAGCTTATAGGTGTATAAGCTATTATCTTCCTCCTTAGGTAGAGTGGGCCAATCCCCTGCCGAGCTTTTAACACCATCACCAGAAGCTTAGACACTGCTCTCTTCCTTATAGGTAGCCAATGCAGCTGTTGCAAAAGAGGGTGAAATGGGGTACGCACTGGTTTGTTGAGAACCAGTCGTGCTGCCGTGTTTTGCACTACTTGTACCCTCGCCGCTAGGTCCTCCCTGATTCCTACTAGTAGCGCATTGCCATAATCTAGTCTGATGTGGCGGAATTAATGGAAAAACAAAAACTGAGATACCATATTGGTGGAAACTAAATCATGGAAAATCAATTTTAAGGAAAGGCAATTTTAAGGAAATCCCAAATTATGTTCAACTTGGGTGGAGTTTATGACTACTGGGGGATTTTAGGGTTCAGTGATTGGTAATGTTTAGGGTGATGAGGGGCTTTAGGGTCAGCAATACTTGAAGTTCGGGCATAGGGTTCAGGGATGGATTGAGTGTAGGGGTGATGAGAGATTTTTAGTGTTCAACGATGAGTGGTATTTAGAAGTGTGAGGTGTTTTTAGGTTCAAGGGATGGGTGAAGTTTAAGGATAATGAGGGGTTTTAGGGCTCATGGATGGGCTGTGAACTCCAAATGTGGGTACCCTTATGTCATTAGAGAGACTTTTCTTTAGTTCATCCAATTTGAGAACATATGTTGGGACTTATTGACTCATACTGTTAGTGTGGTAAAATCAAAATACAAATTACAGCATTCTTATGATTGTTTAATGAAAAACCTCGACTGGCTGAAAACACACCCCCCTGAATTCAGCTAGTTTACACCTCTGAAACTGTATATGTTGTTTATTCACAGATGTGCTGTTGAATAGTTGACTGAAAAGTGTTCAAAGAGCACAATCCCAGCACTCTCTCTCTCTCTCTTAGAAAAGTGACCCTTGGGGGTGTTGGTCCTTCTGATTTTACTGGACCTCATGAGGCCATATGGGCCTCAAGTGCAGCTTTCAGTGGGCAAGCACTAGGGGAAATTCAAAATGCAACGCTAACATGGCCACTTGTAGAGAGAACTTGGCAAACAGATGGCAGGCACAGACATCCCGCTGGGAATTAAAATCAGAGTTAACTCAGTTGTGGTACATGCAACCTCCGTTAAACTGAACTGAACTGGGGTGGGTGGGCTTTAATTTTTTTTTATTTAAACACTGCATTTTCGCACAAAAGATAATAAATAAGTGGGTGGGGTAAGAATATGTGTTTTCCTACATCAAAACATAATGTTACATATAATAAGAATTTTTAAGGAATAAGTAATGCAACCTGTGAAACTGCATCAGTGTCCAAGGTCGCCCCTCCTACGCGCGTGTGACTAAACTCTGTCTTCCAGATCTACCACAGGTGGGAAGGTCTTGGGGTTGTTCAAATCAAAGTGTTATGTGCCAAAAACAGGCCTCCTGAGATGTGAGGAGGGGCTTTCAGTGGCTAAATTCGAGAGCTACCTCTCCCCTCACTGTCCCTCACCTCACTGCCCCTCCCCTCACTGCCCCTCACCTTACTGCCCTGCTTTCTTCTCACCCAGCAAGACAATTCTAGTTTCACTCCCAGACAAAACTCAGAAATTTCCCCTCTATCTGCCAGTGAATTGCAACACCGGGGCCTCATCTGGTTCATAACCAGCTGTAGGATTGATGACTTAAACCAGTAGGGCAGCTGAAAAAGCGGTAAACTGTGTCCTAAATTGCTAGAGTTGGCAATTAAAAAAGACTGTTCAATGTCTCAGAGTGCCATGCGCTCTCGTGTGACAGGATCAACTCAACAGAGCTGAATTTGCTTCCCTAGACACTGATGTTCTCTTTGAGGCATTGAAACAGGATGCAAATGGTAAACGCTTCATTAGAAGAGCCCTTGGTTGGTGCTTGGATAAAAATACACTTTTTCTGAAATAATTATCCTCTTTTCCGGAATCACAGATCATACATGCTATTCTTAGAATGACTGAAGACACCCTTTAGATGCGCCCTCAATTGTTTCTCTTCTGACCTACAGATGAGTGTTATATTTCTACCATTTCATTACAAGGACCTTCAGACCTTATGTCCTATAGGCTGAACACTGTAACCTCCTTCGGATCACTCTAGTCCCCATTCCCCGACCCACACTAAAAATCTAGTTACTATTCTCTTCCATCTCCAAAAAGAGGCATTGCTGGTGTCATAAGTGAACATAGCATAGATCTTGGATTGATTGAACCTTGGGTACATGTTTCCCCTTAAATCAAAGTGGATTCTCAACTCCCATCTGATTATTTCATTATATTTATTTAGATCGTAAAAGAAAATCACATGAAATCAGTTATAACACTCCCTACAAAGTGAATACATAATACCAGGATCTCTTTCCACCTTCCGATGTTTGTGTGGCGCCGAAATCTAATCTCTCTACATCCACAGGATTGAACGTTTTGTACCATCCTCTCTCTAAACATTCCTCCTTTGAGCTGCAATGAATTGATGACATTCCTGCTTACATATTTTTGGCACCTAATGTCTTCCTTGAGGATCTAAATCTACATTTTGGTGGTGACAAGGATTCAGTTGTATCCTAATTGGCATTTTAAGAATAATGATCTTATGCATCACTTTACCAAACCTCAAACCGAAAAGAGCTCCCTATTGGACCACATAATCTTTAAAGGGATATTTGTCTGCTTGGTGTGCCGAAGAGGGTGTAATATGACCCGATGGAGCATTTTGTGGAGCAACTCTGTCTGGTATCTTCCAGTTGAAAGGGCCCACAGGTCACTGGGTCCCAAGACGAAGCTTGGCGACAATCCCCTACTTACCAATGCAAAGGTTCAGAACTAAAGGGCCTGTGGATCAGTTCTGAGAGTTGCTAGCAAGTTTGGAGACCTTTTTAATGTTAGTCACAAAGGATTTATAATTATTTCATGACTGCAGTGCAGGAGTTGCACAAGTACTTTGGATGTCTTAAGGAGGTTTTGAGAGCCAACAACATCTGATATGCCATGCTACAGTCAGAAAAGCTCATTATAATATTGCAGGTCAGATCTCATTTAATTTTTTTATTTTTTTTCTAATGTGGCTGCTACCTTTGCCATTGCTGCTAAATTGAACTTGTTGGACTGGTAACTACTCCTGGGCTTCATGTCCACTCCTCGAAGTATTCTGAACCTGAATGAGACATTTTTGTTGACCCGTCATTTGTATTGTCACTTTGTTGTTAACTAGTTGTTACTGGAGATGTCTCTGGCTACATTGGTCTGACTTGTTGACGGAAATCATCGAAACCAATGGAGTTTCCAGGCAATTCAGGAACGTTGAGGTGACCCACTCTTATTAGGTGAGGGCACTATAGTGCTGTTTCTGGGCTGATCGTGATAGTATTGAGACCCCTGATTGAGGGGGCGGAGTGCAGGAGCATTCACAATATTGGAGCAGCACTGGGGACCGGACCCTGTCAGGTGTTGAGCTGCTCGTTCTCACTGCATAGAAGGCCATGATGCAATTGGTCCCTACAAGTGCCCATGGGTGGGTGGATCGGATTGCTGGGGAGGCGTGAGTTTGAACTGTTCTGCTGGGTAGTATTCCTGAAGTGTTTTGGGTCTTATCACGACTTGCCTGAGTTACTGGGGTGCTTCTGTTTATTTTGTGTGGCACGGACAGCATATGCACTCTGGGAGTATCGAGTGGATGGGTTGGGGCTCAGTGTTTTCATGGCCCTGCTGAAATTCTGACCCAGCTGGGCACTCAGTAACATGAAATGTTCGAAAATTCTTTTGGCCTGCATAGCAGCAATGACTTTCCATGTCCACGCACTTCCTTACTATGCAAACGGGACAAGGGGCGGGCATGATAGACGTCTAGCTCATCGCAGGCTTAATGTTAAAAACATCAGGATGATGTAAGGCATCCATTAGATCTGTGCCTGCTAGACTTTTCTCATATAAACATAAGACCTGCTAAATACACTTGGCATGCAATTAAGGCTTCTCAGCTTATGCGTTGTAATATTTGGTAAACCGTGGTGACTTTAGGGGACATTTCCCATCATCCATCTGCACAGGAACGGGCATTACTTGTTTCGCGCAAAATCATCTTTAAATAAACAAAGTAAGAGGACTTCATTCGCCATGATTCCTCTCCGCCGTAAGTTACATGATTGGCTTCTTGGCAGCAATACTTTAAAAAAAAAAAGAGGCCAAGCTAATGGACTTAATTTCCCATCATCAATTTGCACAGGAAGTGACATCACTGTTTTCCCACCAAAACCATGTTTAGAAGAAGCCAGACAAGATGAGCTAATTTTGCATCATACATCTCCAGCAAAATCACTGCATTTTCCATCATCAATCGGCACAGAATGTGACATCACTTTCTGCCTTCTCCTTACTTCATTCAACTTTTCATGGAGTCCCTTCGCCTGTGCGACCCCAGAAAAGGGGTGACACACACAAGGGCACCACCTTTTTCAGCCTGTTAGAGCCAGGAAGGGCTTTGTGGTTGTGCCAGAACCCCGGTTCCGCTGAAATCTACAAAGTAAAATATAATGATGTGCCTCATCCAGTGCCCCATACTGCAATCTCAACTGTCACATAAAGATCTAGATGACCCAAACACTCGGTTAGCATTCCCAGCGACATAGATCCAACCTCATGCACACATGCGCATTAACTCTTATCCTGCAGCACTCCTGGCACCCAATATTGCAGACCTTATCACCTATCACAAGCTTGATGCCTTTGGGACGTTTTTGTGCTTTATATTTTTTGTGTGCATAGTTAACAACATGCAGCATGTGGTTTTACGCTTGAATTTGCATTTAAATACTGGCATTATGTTATTGCCTATGAAACGATGTAGATATAACTTGTTAAAGTGCATTTTCTATGCTTTAGCTAACTATGCCTTAAATAGGCTTTGATGCCATCTAGTTCAAAATGGATGTCACATTCACTGCTCATTGTTCGCTGCTGCGCACAGTCAAGGAAAGTCATGTTTGTTTATTCCTTATTGACACTGAAAAAGAAGCTCTGTAACATGGTCAGAAGCACTTTCAGATTGCAACAGGGCGTGCAGGGGTTACTGCAGTGGCGTCACTAGGGTTGGTGTCACCCAGTGCGGGTAACTCATGGTGTCACCCCCTCACGACTTACCTTATGGACCTCCTTTGCTCCGAGTCCGACAGTGGACACAGTTGGCAAATAACGGGACCATACAGAATCCTTAGTAACGTTTTTAAATTTAGACTCCACTGTGGTGGTGGCTATTAGAGCAGCTGCCATGGCGTAAGGTGGGCCACACATCAGTTGCGTGTGAAGCGGTGTGTACAGTTGGAGTAGGGGGCTTGGCAGGTGGCCATGCAGTGGGGGACCAGAGTAGATGTCAGAGCATGGGGTGCGCTAAGCGTGGCCATCAGGCCCTGGCGTAGATCGGAGAGATTCCGGTGAGGGCAGGTAGAGATGAGATTGGAGCGGTGGGCCCCTCTTCTGGGACTGCTTTGGAGTCTGTTTTTGGGTCTTCCGAGAACTGGCGAGGGTTGTCGTGCCGCGGACTATGTCTGTGATCACCCACAGCCAGCCCTGAATAGAGCGAGTCTGAAAGCCCCAGAAGGCCTGAGTGTTGGGGGGGGGGGTCTGGTGGGTGTCTGAGTTTGGCCTTTGCCCCGTGTCTGTCGGATTGCTGTAGTTGTGGTAAAAGCCAGAGCTGGATGGAGTCCCTCCTGTCGAGGTGCTGAGAATGGAGGCTCTGGCTGCTCTAAACTGCGATCGCTCGCCATGAGTCGAAAATGTACGGGCTCAATGTTCTGTCTGCTGTGCAGTCTGGAGTCGGTTGCATAGGGGTGTTACCTATGCTATGCCAGCATTGAAAGCATTAAAGGTCCCCGAGCGAAGACCGATTAATGCTCCCGGGAACACACACCTTGAACGATTTTTCTAATTTGACCCCATTGTACTTACTGTGAGAAGTTAGCCTGGCATATGATGTCACTAGTTCTAGTGGCACCTTGCACCAGTCTAAATCGACCCTTATTGATGGTGGTTGTAAAGACAACCTTATAGACAAGCTATCCTAGTGGTAGCATGGACCAGCAGTCTTAGGCTAAAACTCCAAAGAGCATGTGAAGCTGTTGGTTTTTCTCTGTTTGTTTTACCAATTATAATCACTTGAATACCAAATGAAAGGACACCAAACAAGGTATATATCAAATATATATGTATTTATTTCTAACACGACCCCTCTGCACTCTTTATGAGGTCAGAGGTCAAAGTACATCACAAGTTACTTAATTAGCATACGATAAGTTGCACAAATGCAGTTTTGCCCTAGGGGCCTCACAAACCATATACTAAAATAAGAATATGAATAAGAACCACAACAGAAATAGTAAGTAGGCCTAGGGAATCGCTGGGTCTACACCAAACAACCAAGGGTTAGGAGACCCACGGGAGACGCGTGCAGTGTCTAAACACAGTCGTGAGTTACCATTGACTTATAACGGAGAACGTAAAATTTACAAAGTTACTGTTTAAGGGCACTTCCGGATGGACTACGACAAACCCCCTTTAGACTAGGACACTTCGAGAGTCAAGACCCACGGGAGCACTGGAGTACTCTTGTTACCTCACCCAGGGAAGCCGGGTGCATAGGTGCCTTTTGCTGTCGGGTTTCGTCGATGTTTTCAATGGAGATCTGCAAAGAAGTGCTGCAGGCGACCAGAGGAAAAGTGTCCGGGTGGATCCAAGGGTGGATCGAAGATCTGAAGAACCTGAAAGCAGAGGGGACAGAGTCTGGGTCACTAGCCAGTGACCAGGAAGGTATCAGGAAGGAACCAGGCAATGTCGTGTCGATTTCAAGTGAAGAGGTGAAGCTTGTCTCTGCAGCCACGAGGACCAGGAGGTGTCGATGACGACCAGGAGCTGGATTCGAGCTGTCCCACGAAGGATCTAGTTGACTGCGGTGTCGGTATCCGGATTGGACCCAACAATCTTTGGCAAACGCAATTCACGCAGGAAGTGAAGATTGGCTTCGAGTCAGACCAGCAAGGTCTGGGGAGCTTCTCCTTTGCAGGGAAGCTGGCACAAGCCTGGAGCAACCAGGAAAGCAGTTTGGTTTCAAAGGAAAGTCTTCGGAGGGCTAACTAGCCAGCGGGCTAGCAACCGGGAAGACACATTGAGCTGAAATGCAAGAGCAGGCTCCACGCGGCACTCGTGGTGTGTGGAGGGCTGAGCTTCAGTGCTAATGGCGCTCGGGTCTGGGGCTTCTCATACCCCAATGCACAACTGCGAGGGTACCTCGGGAGTCGAGCAGTTAGCAAAATGCAGGATGTCCAGGGTGTCCGGTCCCACGTCTCTGGTGTCCGCCATGGGTCTCAGCTTTGCTGTGGATGTGGGTCGGAGTCAGAGAAGTCTGGAAGTCCAGTTCCTGTGTCGCTGAGTCTTCAGGTTCTGGCTGAAGCGTCGATAAAGCAGACCGGCAAGTTACTGGTGGTGCCTGTTTGCACAGGGTGGTCACTCCTTGACCACAAGGGAGATGTCTTCAGTCTTCTAGTCGGTATAGAACGTTGAAGGTCCAAGAGTTCTGTTTCAAAGTTTCAGTCCAGGATAATCTCAAGTCCTGGGGACACAGCTCCTATACTTATACTAGGAAAGGGGCTGGATTACCTGCTAGGTCCCTCCAATGGGTCGACCTGGGAAGGGGGTGGTTACAACCCTATCCCTTTGTCCAGTTTCGCCCCAGAGCGGGGCTGGAGTGCCCCAGCAACTGGTTTGAACCGGGCTATGCATGGAGCACCTTGTGTGCCCCAGGCAGTGTCTGGAAAAGCATCTGCTGATGCAGCCCTCCCTGTCCCAATACACAACAGCCTGTCTGGGGAGGTGCTGGCACCTCCCTGGACAGGAAACCTATTGTCCAGGCCTCCCCTGCCGGAGTTTCGTCCAGCAGCAGGTCAGACTCGGGTCTGTGGCAGCAGCATCCATTTTGTGAGGCTGAGGCTCTGTTTAACTTTAACCAGGTAAAGCAGTACTTACATGTCTTCTCCCTCTAGAAGGGTGGAATGCTACCCCCCCACCACACCTTACACGACATGTTTCGATAAAGCCAAACCAACGATAGCATTAACCGCGAGGATTATAATGCACTTAAGAGCTATAAGGAGATGGTTCCGAAAGCTGCAGAGGGTCTCAGCTCATGCTAGGGCACCCTCTCACATAAAACCAAGCACTCTGCCTTCAGGATTGTTAAGGCCTGCCATAAGAGTGACCTATAGGTGCATATGTGTCTATATATAAGGTAGATATAGATATACTATATCTAAGTAAGGGGTGATTACACCACCTTACCCAAGCTCAGTGATCAGCCTGTGGTGTCAGTTTAGATGGCCAGCCAGGGGTGGCATAATACATGCTGCAGCCCCTGGTAGGCCTTGGATGCACCTATGCCCCGGGTACCTAGGGTACACCATACAGGGGCTCACAAAGGTGCCCCAGTAACCAATCTGCTATGTACCTACAGTACATGGTATCAATTTAGAGAGAGAACAGCTGGGCTGTGGGTCTGATTAGCAGGCCCACAGCCACACTAAAGTCGAAAAACCAAAGTATTATAGCAAAAAGTGGGGGTGACCATAGGAAGCAGACCCTACTCTCCTAAACTTACAAATGATGAGACAACAATTGTGCTTTTTACGAGCGATGCACTTCTGATATAAACTGAAACTGAGGCCCTGGAACTGGCTATATTTTACAGAGGAATACTAATCTCTCTAACATACACACATAAAAGAAAGACTATATGTGCGTCAGTCTCCGAGGATGTCCCGCAGCAAAGCAAATGCTGTACAACTTTGATACTTTCACATTTTATGGGCGTCTGAGACAGTGTGAATCCAGCAGAGAGTGAAAGATTGTGTGCTTTTTTGGGAGACAACTTTTTTTAGTGGCAAAAGTGGCTTTTGAACAGTCAAGATAAAACATTCTGTTGAATTATACTATCAACAGCAACTCTCTCTGACGACACACAGAGTTGTGCCCACAATACAATAAATTAATAAATAGTATGATATGGGCCCTTACCGTAGCGTAGGGGTTCTGCAAATCACCGGCCCAGCAGCACTCCCCTGCCGAGACAGACTGTCTACACTCAGTCTAAGCGCAGTGGTGGTGGCGCGCTTCAGAGGAGCATAGCGCGGGGGCTGGTGGGATATCCTGTTCTTTATTTGTCCCCTTTGTTGCCTCTATGATCCTTCTTGTAAACATTCTAGCTTTCTTAGGTGTCTATGCTTAGAATGTATGTAGGTCATAGCATCCTTTGAAATGTTAAGAAGACCTGAGAGCAGTTGATGTAGAGTTATCTTCCTAGGGTGAGTACGATTTTGGAAAGGTATCATTTTGGAAAGAGAGTGCAGAAAGAATATGAAAGTGTGGAAACATATGTCACTGATTTAAGGAGACTTGCATCTTCCTGCAAATTTGAAGGGTTAAGTGATGAACATATAAGGGACCAGTTCATGCTAGGTTGCAACATGGAAAAGGTCAGGGTGAACTTTGGTTGAGGGACGAACCTACTCTGGACGAGGTCTTAACAATTGCCAAAAGAATAGAACATTCTCTAAAATGTATTGATGTCATTAAGAAAGACAGTGTAAAAGATAACCAGATTCAAATGGTCAGTGATGTCAATGCTAGAAGCAAGGTCATTCGGGATGGAAAAGGTAAAAGTGACCAAAGGAAGATTAATGATAATAGTTCACGTTTAAAGTGCTTTAGGTGTGACAAGCCAGGTCATCTGGCAAATGACAAAAAATGCCCTGTGTTAGATCATGTTTGCTCCAAATGTAAGAAGAAGGGTCACTTCTCTTTTGTGTGCAAGACGAAGCTAAAAACTACGGTGAAAAAGGTAGATTTGTATGAAGAAAGTAATTCAGATGTAGGGTCTGAAGATTTTGAATGTGGTCAAGTAATTGTGCAAGTTCAATCTTCTTCTCCAAGGAAAAATTCTCCCACTGATGGTATTATGGTTGATGAACAGTTGACCAATGTTTTATTTGATTCAGGAGCAAAAATTACTATTGTTTCTAGTGCATTCTATGAAATTAAGCTCAAAAGGAAGATTAAGTTACTCATATAATCCCACTAGCCTATGGAGGGGAGCCAATAAAGTAGCACGGTTATTTCATTGGTTTAATTGAGTAGAGGGAGAATGATTTCTGGGAAAATCTATATATCTAAAAAGGGAGATAGCATTATTAGTTGGCTGCACCAAGGTGACAGGTGTATATTTAGATCCAAATTCTAATCCACCCATTTTATTGAGAGAGAGATTGAACGCCGTTGACAATCCCGATTCTAATCCACCCACGTTATTGAGCGAGAGATTGAATGCTGTTGACAATCCTTGTGATGATAAATATGTGCATGGACTTATTAAAAATGTTCCTGATGTGTTTAAAAAAAGGTTGAGATGCTTGAAGGGTTACCAACATAGGATAAAGTTAAAGGTTGGTCTGTGCCAGTTTGCTGCAAGGTCCAAAATGTACCTATATCAGTCAGGGCAGAAATGCAAGTGGAGATTGAGAAATTGAAGAATGGGGGTATAATAGAGAAAGTGGAAGGAACGGAGAGGTTGGCTCCGGTAGTCGCTGCGCGTAAATCTAACGGATAGTTAAGACTATCCATAGATTTGCGCCAGCTAAATAAGAACGTGATAGTAGATAGATATCTACTTCGTAATGTTAATGAATTGGTAACTTTGTTAGGTGGTTCCAAAGTCTTTAGCACGATTGATTTAACATCTGCGTACCACCAGATTAAGCTGGATGAATCCTCAAGAGATCTTACGGCGTTCATAACCTCTTTTGGTACGTTTAGGTTTGTGCGTATGCCTTTTGGGTTGGTTTCGACTTCTTCGGCATTCCAACGAGCCATGGAATTGGTCTTAAAGGACATAAAGGGAGTGTGCATCTATCAAGATGACTTGTTGATTTTTGGTAAAAGTATGAATGAACATGACAACATTCTCAGTTTAGTGCTGAAGAAATTGTGTGAGCACAACTTAACTGTGAAAGTTGAGAAATGTAAGTTTAGGACCAGTGCGTTAGACTATTTGGGTCATCACATCAGTGAGAATGGCATTAAGCCCAAACAAGAATTTGTGAATGCAATACAAGATATGGCTTCTCCTTCAAACAAAGGGGAAATGATGAAGTTTCTTGGCATGGTGGAGTACTATGCTAAGTTTGTTAGAAATTCTGCAAATTTAACAGTCAATATGAGATCCCTGTTACGCAAAGGTGTCAACTTTGTATGGTCTGCGAAATGTGAAGAGGAGTTTTGTAAGATTAAGACTCATTTGAAAGATGCTCCTTTTCTTCAAAAGTTTGATCCAAAATGTAAATGTATACTTACGACCGATGCGAGTGAGAAAGGCTTAGGAGCGGTTCGTCAACAGGTTTCTCCGTCAGGGATGAATACAATCATGTTCCTATCTAGAAGTTTAAAGGATCCTGAATCCAGGTATTCTGTTGTGGAACGAGAATCATTAGCTGTGTTTTGGGCCATTAAAAAGCTGAAAAAATTATTGTGGGGAATTCAGTTTGAGGTTAGGACTGACCATAAGCCATTGATTGAAATTTTTGAGAGAAAGGGTAATGATCTTGTTTCCAGTCGAATGACCAAGTGGATAATTGGGCTTCAGGAGTACACCTTTTCTGTAAAATACATTCCTGGGTTGGAGAATTGTGTTGCAGACGTGCTCTCTCGCCTTGAGTCCCTTGAGAGGACATGTCTAGGTGAGTATGAGATGGAAACTGGTTATGATTAGGTATGTGTTGTGGATCATGGCCACATAGATGAGCAGAGGTGGCGTAAGGCAATTACATTGGATGAAGTAATTATGGAAGTAATTTTGTTGTTACACAAGGGTTGGCCAAGTGCAAAGGTGGGAGGGGAAGGTACCAAACCTTTCTGGAATATAAGGCATGAGTTGGCTGTTGAGAATGAACTGTTTAGAGGTACAAAATTGGTTCCTCCCAGTAGCTTGAGAAGTGAATTGATAAAATTGGCTCATGTATCTCATCCTGGTATCACTAAAACCAAAGAGAGATTGCGCATGTCTTATTGGTGGCCAGGGATGGACAAGTTGGTGGAGAGAGAAATTTGTGAATTCATGTCATGTGTTACATGTGACAAATCTAAATCTCCAAGAGTACAACCTATGATTATCAGGAAGAGACCTTCACATCCTTGGGAAGATATTGCCTTGGATATATTTGAACCCATTAGTGAGAAAGGCTCTCAATGGTTTGTTCTGATTGTTGTTGATATGTTCTCTCGTTGGCCAGAAGTTTTCTTTCTATCTAGTATTGACTCTAAGCATGTGATCGATTGCTTGAGAAGTTTATTTCTGAGGGAAGGTATTCTTTGTTCAATTCTTACAGACAACGGGGTACAACTGGTATCAAAGGAGATGAAAGATTTTCTTGCTTCCAATGGTGTTGTGCATAAATTATGTGCACTTTACCACCCAGAGGCTAATGGTATGATTGAGAGACTGAATAGGGTCTTAAAGGAAACCATTTCCTTGGCAAAATCTAATTTCTTGGACTGGAAAAAAGAGGCGGTGGAGTAAGTAAATGAATATAAGTTGACACCTCATTCGACCACTGGGAAAACTCCCTTTCTCCTTTTTAGAGGAAGAATACCGAATACTAATTTAGAACCTCCATGGGTCAATGGGTATTGTTTGTCCAAGGGTAAAGAACATGCTGTAAATCGAGATGATGTGGAAGCTAGAGAAGAGAGATTAGCGTTACAGAGGAAAATGTATTTTGATAAGAAGAAATCCACAAAGATGTTACATGTTAAGGTGGGGGACTGGGTTGCGGTCAAACGTCTTGGATTTGATAGTAATCCGAAATATCTTAAAACAATGAAAGTCATCAAGGTTTTTACAAATACTGCTAAGACTCATGACTATAGAGTATGGAAGTTGAATAGGGTGGTGTTAGTGAATAATAAGTTTCATGAAAACCTTTGTTCAAATGACAGATGTTTTAATTCATCTGGCCCACAAGGGAAAGATGTTGGTGCACAATAAGAGGATGGTATCGTACGACGCTCCTCGAGAGTTTCTGTTCCACCAAAATATCTTGTGGATTACGCTTGATTTTGTCATATTTATAATATATATATAATTATTTTTTTTACACCCTTCATTTATTTTGTTGTTGTTTGTTGTTGTTTGTTTGGGATGGGAGAATGTGTGTTTCTACTTGTTCTTCATTGTTTTAAAGGGTCTAGTTTTGTTTGTCCTTTAACGAGGGAGATGTGTGATATCCTGTTCTTTATCTGTCCCCTTCGTTGCCTCTATGATCTTTCTTGTAAACAGTCTAGCTTTCTTAGGTTTCTATGCTTAGAATGTATGTAGGTTATAGCATCCATTGAAATGTTAAGAAGACCTGAGAGCAGTTGATGTACTAGAGGATGTCTTAAGGAACTGGTGGCTGAGATCTTCTCTGAAGAATAAACTACCAACTTACTCTTTTAACACCTGTGTCTATTTCTTGATTTATTACAGCTGGCCCAGGGCTGTCATTGGTAGCGCTATAAGATTGACGGCCCTGGGACCCACAAACTGAGTACGCCGCCGCCATCGCGCATCGCACCATCACCTCTATGCTAGTAGATGGTGCGTGGGTGGCGTGCACTGGCGCCCCCCCTCCCTAGCTACGCCACTGGTTGGGTTCCTCGTGTTACATTATTTATTTATTTAGGATATTTGTTTAGTTCAATGTTCACTCTCATGGGGTGTCTTGGCATTGTGTAGATTCTTGCTGGCTCATTTTATGCTCACACTGTTGAACTGTCTGGCACACCGCGTAAGCAGCTAGGTTTCTGTTCTGATAGTATGGCACAAGCGTTAAGGTAGGCCTGCACTCATATTACAGGAAGGTTTCAAATGGCGTCACGAATCCAGTACGTCACCACGCACCCTTCAATAGCCACAGAATAAACCACAGAAATCGGTCTGTTTGTCAGACTGTTTTAAGCTTTGTGACCTGTACAGTCGAGGGTTTCCAAACTGTAGAAGTCTGACTTTAGTGCCAGTGCTGGTCTCGGGAGAAAGAAACGACAATGGTGAATTATTGACAGGCTCAGCCTCTCTGAGTATTTAGCTTCACCCCGCGCCATGACAGGCAGTCACATGATATTTATTTGAATACTGAATAGAGGCAAGAAGTGGAAAGGTATGGTGGGGCCAAGGCCTGCTTAGGTGCGCGTGACACTGATGGTAAGATGTTTATTTCCTTTTATTGAGGAGGGCTGGAGAGGCCCTGTTCCTTGTTAGAGGCCCTCAGTCAGCCAAGCCTCAGGCATCACGTGATGCAAAAGAGGAGGAGCCGAGGACAGGAGCAGTACACCTGCCGGAGCATCCTTTGGACCAAGAGGATGTCGATGTGCCATCACAGTATGCAAAAATTACCGCCAGCGTAAACTTGAGCTCTGCAGCGGGGTAGTGACCACCATTTGCACGTATTACTGTCAGGGGCAATGTTTCTGTTGTCATATACCGCCAACTATGTGAAATCAGTCAATACACCCTGAGTATCACAGATGTTAATGGATTGAACTGCAGGACAAATACCGCCGAGGTTAACATCTATTGCCAACGGTATTCTCTCCGCCAGTTTTCTTATAATGCAGAGGCGTAATGGCAAGGAATTATGATTTTAACATGTTGTGTCTGAGTGGGCGTGTCTATCCTCTCGTTATGAAGTCATATCTGCAGTTAGCGGTATTTGTAGGGAGTTCCCGTTATCTAAGCAGTTGTATCTGCATGGTGTTGTACCTGAATTGGGCGTTACGTGCACGGATTTTTAAAAGTAATTATGTTGTCTGCAAAGAGTTATTGCAGCAGGGGGTGTGTCAGACATGTCAGCAAGACGTTGTGCTGGATGGGGCTGAAAGTAGGGAGAACCGAGAGGAAGGGGCGGTGGCGCGGCGGAGCTGGACGCTGGAGCCGGGAGAGGCAGCCAAGGGAAGGGTGCTGCTGCTAAGAGGGAGGGGCGGAGGGACTCGCACTCCAAGAAGATGACAGAGCAGAGGTGGAGAGAGGTGGCAATGAGGCTGTGAACGAGCAGGGAGTGATGAGCACTGCACTGAGAGGGACGGACGGCGGAGGCTGAGGGGAGGAGAGAGCGGGCAGGGAGTGGAGACTGAAGCAGTGAGAAGAAGCGAGCAGGGTGGGACGGGGACTTTAACTATTGAGGAGGGAAGAGCAAGCGGCGAGGGTGCCAGGGAGGGCAGAAAAGAGGAGGTGGAGGAAATTCAGATGTAGGGTATGAATAAGAGGCACGAGAAGGCAACTTCCTCCTGATTATAAAGCAGAGCAGAGGCGAGGCTGCAGAGCTGTGTTACACACTGTAACCAGATTGGTGTCACCCCATGTGACGGTGTCACCCGGTGCGGTCCGCACCTCCCTAGTGACGCTGCTGGGTTACTGGGCCCAACCGTGATGTTTTAGGCTTTTTACTCCTGATATCCTGGAGCCCGACCTACTATGGATCCTGAGCAACTGGTAAAATACTCTTTCTGCACTTGACTCAGTAGTAGGTATGGTTGAGTAGTCCAAGGTCAGTGAATATAGGTCAGTGAACACGACTCATAACTCAATGAGTGCACAGCAGTGTCAAAAGTCAATGTCCAGGCAAATGCTTCTTTATATAATAAAAGGAAGTACTTTATTTCTATTATTTCATATATTGTTGTCTGGAGCACACCATATACATTCAATGTCACATAAAATTACAACAACATTCAGATTTATTACAGTATATCTTACAAATATTCCACATTAATTATACATACACAGCACAATTTTAAAATACAAGACTTTTTTTTCTTTAATACATGGCAAGAATGGGGTTGGACAATGTGCTGATATATTGGACTCAGCCCAAATATAAGAAATACATAGAACTTATGAAAGTCTTTAATATATGTGCAATTGATTAGAAAATCAGACATTGAAATATGAACAAACAGGTTGTTTTATGTCCACTCTGAGCAACCAGCCAACCCGTGTTTTGTCTACTATACTTCCTCAGGGCTTTTGAAATATAAAGTAAAGAAACCATCCAAAGGCTGGAACTGCAGCGACTGGAATATGGTGTAAGAACTAATTGACACTGTGTGGTTGTTCCTTGTTCACTATAATAACATGGCACAAGAAACAACCATTTACAATTTTAAATTCCTCATGGCCAACCAAAGATGCTATTTCAGTCCCAAGAACCAAAGTGGCTAATGTTGGTGCAGATGTCAGAATGCACATCTGAACACTCCATGTTGCAATTATTGGTTTCCCTCGGTCATGTCACCTCACCCATATGGGAGACTAGAAGGCCTTGGCCCTCAGTCTTAGTTACAGACAAAGTCTTGCAGAGCTTCCCCTCCTCACACAGCCCATCTGGCTACTGTGCAGATAAACGATTTTGGGGTCTCAAATCCCCATTATGATCTATTTCCAGATACCAAATGCGATTTCGTGTCTAGGTTTTTGAAGTTTTATGCTGGAGTTCTGCTTCTTTTTGAGTGTACACTTTTATCTCTCTTGAGGTAATATGAATTTTTATGGTCAATTGTGTCCCCTATCGTAGACCCCAACGGCTCCATGTACGTGCTTCTAGTACATGTAAGTTCCCTCCACAACCAGCTATGAAGACGCAAATACATTTGCGTCCAACGTTAACATGTCCTCTCTCAGATCCACCATGAATGGGTCGGATATTAAGTTCCTAAGTGTACCTTGCCAACGTCTTTACATGGTGCACTTTCACGTTTTTCTAGCTCTGTCGAGTTAGGCCCTGATTCCTGCCATTCAAGCCTTTTCCTGCCTTCCGCTGCTGGAAGCTGCAGCCTGGACCTGCATCTGTATCCATGACCTTTTACTTACTCCCTGCGTGGCTAGCGGTGCCTGGCTCAGCCTGCTCGCCTGCCAAGACTGTATTCAGCCTTCAAGTTATCTGCTCCGCTCCTCGAAAATACATTCCTGTCTAGTAGTATAGGTAAACATCCTTCCCAGCTGCAGAGCAAAGGGCCCGGCCTTTCTGTCTCCATGCAAGTAATTCATAGCTTCTGTTACCATGGTAGGCCCATGGCCCCCTTGCTTTACACGTAGACACGCAGTCGCATATGCACGCATTAGCAGTCAGTAAAGAATAGCCTCTGCCCGAGAGACCTTTCCTTCTAGATAATACAGTTCCTCAAACACAAGATATTAGATATGATTTGGGATTAGGTTGTTCTGACACCCCAGACTTCTGTCTCCACATGTCTCCACATGTAGGGCTAAAATGTCAAGTACCCTTCACCCTCCAGTTACACGTCAATCACACGTCATGCTGCTGCGCGCGCATCTCTGCCTCATGTTTTTGCTGACTCTGCAGGATCCTTCTAGGGATCCACCCACTTATGATACCTCTATGTGACGTTTCTAGCATACGCCCTCGTGCACGCCTTCTGTTACGTACTCCTGTTCTTATCTCGTTTCTCTCAGCTGTTACGCCTTCTGCATTCAATACTACTGTATTCATTGACTATATATATGATATCCTGTTAATAAATCATTCTACATGTCCATTGCAATTCCCATCCTGAACCCTCGTGGTGATGGATCATGCTACCTGGTTCGAACCAATTCCTTTTTAAGGAATAAAACCTTCATAAACCTCAGATGCCACGGACTCTGCCTTTTCATTTTGACTGAGTTATTCTTATTGAACTTTACCGCATAAATTCCGTATAGGTAATTAAAATTTACCACAGAATTGGCGCCCGAACAGGGACCCCTCCCCCACCCCACGCGCCGGCGGTGCGTTGCAGGCCCGGTCTCCTGCCACAGCGCTGACGGACAACTACGGGTACCCGCAGGATTTCCTGTATCTCCCTCAGGCCAACGGAGGTGACTGAGGCTGCGATCGACACCCAGACGAGGCGGTGAGGAGTGCGGAGGATCCCGACCAGAGCCTAGCTGAGAGAGCAAAGTCCGAGGTATCCGGAGGCCCACCAGTTCCGAAGTTCCGAAGTGCTTACGTCACGAGTCGAGTCGAGTCCAGTCCGGTCCAGTCCAGTATCGAGTTTCCGAGGCCTTCTGTTCCGTGCTTCCCGGTGAGTACCGTTGCTGGGGACGCATCTAGACGAGCGCATTAATTTGTGCCGGTCAAGACGGGTTTGGGTACACAGACCCGGTCTGCACTGTTTAGCGGTGTATCTGTACTGTTTAGCAGTATATCCAGTATGCAATTAGCTAGTTTTATTCTAATCATTATTGTTCGTTCTGAAATGTTTTAGTATGTTTTAAATGTTGTGGTATGAGTGATTGTTCGATCTACATTATTGTGTTTACTGTATTAGTTGTGTCCAAGTTCGAATAAGTATCAAGTCCCGAGTAGTACGGCTGAGACATGCCGCTGTTCTCCAAACTAAGACAGATAGGAACTAGAAAAGGGATTCTAGAAGAAGCAGTGCCTGTTCCACCTAGGGACACTCCAGGGCACTTTATGTACCACAAACACGGCCTAGATGCTGTATTATATCTCGATTTGTGGGTAGACTATACCAAAGAATTAGCTGAGAATCAAAGATGGCCCGCTGCTGGGACATGGGATGCCGATTGCATCATGAGAGTAGAAGAAGCGTTATGGAAAAAGAAAGCCAGACAGTCACAGAAAGACGCCATTGAATTATGGCGTAAAGAATCGCACAGGCGCACAGAGAAAGCCCTCAGAAAAGCAGAAAAACATAGAGAGGATTCAGACAAAGCCCAAGAAAACGTATTAGTTGAGGAGGGGATACGAGTAAAAGCAGAACAAGTAGACCGACAACGAAACACTCTTATGAATGGTATGTATCCTCTGCTGGCCGAGGGTTTACCTAAGGCCACTCCGGAAATACCGAAGGATCTGCCCCCTCCATTGCTCCCGACTAAAGTACATCACAAGACCACAAAAGACATATTCCTTTCTTCCTATTTAGACGACGTAGCTCCCGCATATGCAAATAGACGTGTCCATGTACCACCCGATGACGGCACCCCACCCCGAAATAATCACCCACTTCCGCAACAACAAACTCCTCCTCCCGTTCCACACCCTGCACCTGTTCTCCCAACTCTTCCTGCACCTATTCTTCCTATCATGCATCCACAAAATCCTTTTGGACCTGGCACCTCTGGAGGTGCGACAGGAGGTTTTCAAACACCACCACAAGCACACCGATTGACTTATAGGGATTTAGCGCAACAACGTACACCTCAAGCAGCTAATTACGACATACTTAAAGAGCCTCTTACAGACTGTAGATATGATCCAGTACCCGGTAAAGACGACAGAATGATGCTCGCATCAGTACGGTTACGACGAGTCGCGAACTTTTTAATGTTACTACCAGGAATGGTTGATCATCTAGACAGAATATATCATTTTGTTCAAACAGGGGAAGGTCCTGAAAGTATTGGCGAGGCCATGGCTTACCAAAAAGTTGACACTCAAGGTATGATATTACGGTTTTTCATAAACTGCCTGATAAGAGACCAAGACAGGCCTGGTGTAGACCAGGAAGAAATGAAAGCACTTAATAAATGGGGTCAGAATATAGCAGACGGAAAACATGATAAACAGAATTGCATAGAAAACATGTACCGAAGGATCCGAAAAGCAGTATTAAAAATACACGAGAGAAGACAGCCTGAACCAGAAATAGATACAGATAAGAATGAATCCTCGGAGGAGGAGGAACAACCAGAAACGACAACAGGACAATTACCGGCTAGAGAAATGATAGCATATGTAGGTAAGGGAAGACCTTTTAATAATTCAATGCGACCGGTACGCCCAGAAAGTAAGAGAATTTTTCAAGCGGCCATGTCAAACCCAAAGACCCCTGAACATCTATTTCAGGCTACTGATAGAATACTTCAAGAACGAATGGGGTACCATGTACTCAATACCATGGATGAACAAGAATTGGCTAGGTCAGCAGTAAAATGGGCTGACAATCCTGATAAATATAGTGATGACGGTTTAGCGCAGACCTTTTTAAACCTTTCCCCTGACGAACAGAAATTAGCTGGAATATATATGGTTCAGCATCTCATTACATTATTCAAAGGCCAACATTCTGATCCAGGTCCCCTACCTGATATTTTAATAGAGCTACTCTCTCCACAATGGAGAGGTCTAGGTACCGACTTAATTAAAGTAATTCTAGAACATCGACACAGGTATAATACCTTTCTGAATACACAGTTTGTTCCAGCTCCACCCGTAGAAAGAAAAATGTATTACATAGACAGACAGAATCCCTTACGAGAAGTGCATCCAGTCCAGAATGATGATAATACCTTTAGACGCGTGTTTGTGTACACGCCCATAACTAAAATGGAATTTTTAGAGATGAAGAAATTAGTGCCCAGTCACGATAAAGACCCTGCAGGTTTCCACCGTGAAATCAAAGACATGTTACTCATGGGTGATTATACCTATCCTGACATCATGAAAATATTGAAAGTATTAATGCCTGCCGGTATTTACGAGAAACTCAAAGAAAAAGATTGGGAGGTGGGAGAACAAAAGATTGATTGGACTGCATTAGAAAATGAAGAAAATCTTCGAACCCCAGGAACAGGGCTTGGGGACAAATCTAAAGCATTACCAGGATTGTTAGTGCAAGTATTGCCACGTTTATTAGCTACTAAAAAGGAGGACTGGGATGCAATCTCAGCCTGTAAACAGAAACCCGATGAAGACACTAGTGATTTTTATTCCCGATTTGAGAAATGCTTTGGTATTAATAGTGGCCTGAAAGCAAGTAGCGAGTCATATCCACATCTTTTTGTAACCAAGTTAGTTGAGAATTCCCTGCCCCAAGTTAAAAATCGTGTGCAGAAGGTCGAGAGCACATGGCAAGCAAATACGCCTTCACAGATGTTACAAATGTTACAGTACCACCAGAATAGAATTAGAGAAGAACAAGAACACGAACAAAGACGCATGAAAGACACGAAAATGAAAATGTTAGTTGCTCAGTCAGTTCCAGCTGACGGTCAGAAAAAGGGCACGACACAGCCCAATAATTCAGCAGCTCCTGTTAAAGGGACATGCAACTACTGTAAACAGCCAGGTCACTACATAAACGATTGTGCAGTTTTGAAACATAATATACTCACTGGAAAAACTAAAGAAAGACCGCGTCCTCCTAGACAGGACCAGGTCCAACAACAAGTACCCCAGAATATCCAGCCTATGCAAGCCTCACAACAGACAGTACAGACAGTAGCGGTACCACAGCCACAACCGATTGCCGCAACACAACATGCATCTCAGCAGATGTACCAGTATGCCCAGACTGATTATCCCGACTATCAGCGATATACATGAAACAGCCTAGAGAGGGAAGTTGGCTTGCCTCTTATTGAGGTTCCTGTAGATCAAGAGGGTCCTTATGTACACAGTCAAGTCTTAGGGAAAGACAGAACGTTTTTAATTGATACAGGGGCAAGCAGGACAACTATAAGTCACGACGAGGTTCCAGGGGCACCCCTCTCAGGCTCACATAATGTTTCCCTTGGTTTTTCAGGCAAGCCTATTATTAATGAAGTATCGCAACCACTTCCCCTTGCAGTTGGTCCATTGACACGTACTACAGATTTATTGCTCACAAAGTCATGCCCGGAAAACTTGTTAGGTATCAAGACTCTGAAAGCTCTAGGAGCTGTTATTTGCTGTTCTCCGGAAGGAGTAAGATTGTTCTTACGTGACTTTAAAGGTCACTATGTGTTGAGAGATATTGATCCCAGATTACAGAATGTTCCTGCACACTTATGGGCACAAGGCCCCACTGATGTAGGTTGTATGCACATTACACCATATCGAGTCACACTTAAACCAGGAGTTGTTTTACCACGAATTCGACAATACAAGTTACCCCCAGATGCTGTAGTGGCTTTGCTGAAAATCATTGACGAGCTCATTGCACAAGGAGTGGTTGTAGAAACCAACTCGAATTTATGTAATTCTCCTATCATTCCAATTCTTAAACGTACTGATCCAAATGCACCACCAGTTTATCGATTAGTTATCGATTTGCGCGAATTGAATAAATGCATTATACCACAGTACCCTGTGGTCCCAGATATCTCATCTCTATTGACAGCTATTGATTCTGAGGCAACGTTCTTTGCTGTAATTGATCTGAAGAACGCCTTCTTTAGTGTACCAATTGACCCGGAAAGCCAATACCTTTTCGGATTCTGTTTAAATGGACGAAGCTTCAAATTTGCACGCGCACCTCAAGGATTCACAGAAAGCCCCAGCATCTATAGCCAAGCACTGAAAAGACAACTCGACAGTATTCACATGCCTGACAACACTGCCCTACTTCAGTATGTCGATGATCTACTGATCACCGCCCGAAGTGAACCTGAATGTGAACTAGCGTCACTGACGGTTTTACATTTCCTGGCTGACAAGGGGCACAAGGTGTCCCCTTCGAAGCTGCAATTCTGTGTTCAGCAAGTGGTGTACCTTGGGCACTTGCTGTCAAATGGGGGAGACAGCTAACACCTGACCGCATCCAGTTAATTGCAAGCATGTTACCACCCAGGACACAAAAGGAGGTGCGAGCTTTTATAGGCCTCACTTCTTACTGCAGACAATGGATTCCTCAGTATGCATTTCTAGCAAAGCCACTCATACAGTTGATAACACAGGAGGCAGCATCTTCGACTGTCCTCCCTTGGACTCAGGAACATACACAAGCTTTTGACGACTTAAAGAAAGCCTTATGTCAAGCACCAGTTTTAGCGACACCATGTTACAGTAAGCCTTTTACGCTTTTTGTCACAGAACGTGAAGGTACTGCATTGTCGGTACTCACGCAGGATCAAGCAGGTTCACACAAACCGTGTGCTTACTTTTCTCACGACGAAACCCAGACAAGACTTGACAGACACCGCATTACCAGATCCAGACCTGACACTCTATGTGGATGGTTCATGCATGAGAACAAGTACAGGAGAATTAGTGGCCGCCTACGCAGTCACGACAGAAACTGAAGTCATAGAAACGAATTGTATTGACACCCTGTCAGCCCAAGCAGCAGAGCTCATCGCTCTGACACAAGCCTGTATTCAAGCCCAAAACAAGAGAGTTAACATATACACAGATTCCCGTTATGCATTCGGAGTCGTACACGACTTCGGTGTCCTCTGGCGAGAGAGAGGTTTTTTGACTTCTCACGGTGCCAAAATTCAGCACGGTCCCCTCATTCAAGCTCTGTTAGATGCAATACATCTGCCTACAGCTATATCCATCATGAAGTGCAAGGCACATACAAAGGTTACAGATACCATTTCCCAGGGTAATGACCTGGCAGACCGAACCACAAAGCATACAGCTCAAAATCAGATTCACACTACTGACTTGACAAAGACAATAGTCGCGACACCGACACATTGCATGACAGTTAAGGATTCCGCCCTAGATGTAATTGACATACAGACACATGCTACACCAGACGAAATCAAGAAATGGGCTGAACTAGGAGGGATCCAGACAGAACAGGGATGGATGACGAAGGGAAAATCCACATGGTTTCTCCCCGACTCTATGGTTCAAGTTATCATTAACACAGTACACAGTCCAGCACATTTAGGAGAAAAAGCCATGTTAGACAGTATTCAACATCTCTGGTTCAATAAACATTTACGAGCAGCAGCCAAACAGAAAGTGCGTACTTGCATGATTTGTTGTCAGTTCAACCCTGATAAAAGCATTCCCGTAGAACAAGGTGGATTTCATCCTCCCAATCACCCTTTTGAAGTCCTCCAGATGGATTATATCCAGATGGAACGTTGTCGAGGATTCAAATATGTCCTCGTAGTTGTATGTGCACTTTCCCGTTGGACAGAAGCATATCCAGTCCCAGATTACACTGCTCCGACCACTGCCAAGCAGCTGGTTCGTGAATTCTTCCCCAGATATGGTTTGCCCCGCATCGTATACTCTGATAACGGTCAGCCATTCTCGTCCGAGCTTATGAAGCAGGTATCACTCCTGCTAGGCTATCAGTGGAAGTTTCACTGTGTCCGGCATCCCGAGGCAGCAGGTCTCGTGGAACGTCATAATCAGACTCTGAAAATTCGTCTTGCTAAAATCTGTAGGGAGAAAGGTGTTGACTGGATAGTAGCTTTGCCAGTCGCTCTTTTCTATATGAGAATGGTCGCACACTCCAGAACAGGGCTATCCCCGTACAAGGTGGTCTTTGGTAGGCCACCAAATATGTGGGGGACGCCTTTGCCTAGAAAAATTACCGATGTTGATTGTAATATGCTGACAGATTACCTTGCCTCCTTGATGTCTGCACTACAATCATGTCGTTCACAGGTCGCTGCAGCCTTTCCCGACAACACCGAGGTGAAACCGCATGACGTTGTTCCGGGAGATATCGTCCTAGTGAGGAACTTCGACAGGAAAAGTCCGCTGGAGCCCCGTTGGCAGGCGCCGAAGTTGGTACTTCTTACAACCAGGACCGCAGTGAAGGTGGAGGGCCGCAAGGGATGGCTCCACTCGAGTCACGTGAAGAAATTTCATGCATTGCCGCCAGAGACTGACTCACCCTCCCCCTCTAAGGACTGTCCAGATTCCAGTGACTCTAAACTTCCCCTGATAGAGAAAACTCCACAGCAGGAGTATAAAGAAAAATTGAGGTCTAGCAAGTCAGACAGTTTAATTGTTTAAGTCCTCCCTTAGGTGAATCGGTTAGACGTGTTTTCTGACATGTATCCCCTAGACCCCAACAGAGAGAGAGATAGACGGAAACAGCTCAAGAAACGTGAATATTGCAAATCTCTTCGCAGCCACTGCATTGTGACACTATTGATTATGTTTTTTCTGAGCCTTATGATTATTGCTGCAAGTGTGCTGCTACATGTGTATTACCCTATTTTCAAGCGTGCACAGTCTCCCTTCAATGTTACTGCCGAGCATTCTTTCAGTGAACTGCCCCCGCATGAATTGTCTTACAGACTTGCGCTGCGCAACAACACATTCATTAGTATGTTACACCATTCCCATCAGACCAGCAACGCTACAAATTGTTGGATATGTGGCCGACTCCCTCCCTATCAGAAATACAAGGGAGTTCTGCCCCTTTTTCCGTACCCGTTCACACACAATGGATCCTGTGGTGCATGGTTTAGTTTGATTAATTCTTTAAATTCAGATTCTGTAGTTTACCAGGGCAACTGGGTATGGGGAAACCTGAACACTGTTTTGCATAAAGTATGTTTCCCTGACAAGAAGGGTCTTCCCAAAAGAACAGGTACTGATCTAGAAAATGAAGTATATGGATTAGGTAACTTTACACTTAACCTCATGATTCTGAGTGTTGAATCCGAAACAGAACCAGTATTGCCCGCTATGTCCGTATTACCAGTCAAAGGTGAATTATGTGTTAGAAAGAATGGTTCAGTACACCTGGGTCATAGTAAATGTACTACTGTGATCGAATTCAGTGATAAGGGCAAGTCTACATTCAAAGCTTCCCGTCATTCCTACTTCATTTGTGGTCATACCGCATATATACGCTTACCTCTAGATTGGGATGGCACCTGTTACATTGCATTCCTTCTGCCACCCGTTTTTCTAGCCCCTCCTGATTATCATAGGGATACACATCTAGTACACAATAGACCGCAGAGAGATCTCCCGATTGTCGACTACACTGAAACAGCATGGGAGCAATACACAGATTTCAATAAAGGTTTCTTTCCCTACTTAGGTGCTGTCTTTAATAGTAAACTGATACGCAAATTAACTAGAACCCTCGAAGCTGTAGTGAATGAAACTACTTCCGCCCTAGGTAACTTAACGGAGGAGCAGTCTGCTATGCGGATTGTTGTTCTTCAAAATCGTCTCGTCCTTGACGTCATCCTGGCCAATAGGGGCGGAGCCTGTAGAGTCATCGGATCGAGTTGCTGTGTTTTCATTCCAGAAAACGCGCCATCAGTATATAGAGCCATTACCCGTCTTCACAAGATTGCAAGTCTGATACATCAGAATCCAGGACCTGGACCACGTTGTCAGCCTGGGGATGGAAAGTCCTATCCTTCCTAGGTATAGCCCTTCTTATAGTATTCAGTTGTTGCCTATGTCTGCAATGTGGGCCAGCGATTTGCGGCTTGTGCGCCACATCATGTATTCCTCATTCAAGTTCACATAGAAAACGCCGTAAGAAGAAAGAAGAGCAAATGATGTTACATGAACAGATTGATAGATTAATGAGGATTGATATATCATGAAGGGTCCGTAGGGGACAAGGAGGGAATGAGGTAATATGAATTTTTATGGTCAATTGTGTCCCCTATCGTAGACCCCAACGGCTCCATGTACGTGCTTCTAGTACATGTAAGTGCCCTCCACAACCAGCTATGAAGACGCAAATACATTTGCGTCCAACGTTAACATGTCCTCTCTCAGATCCACCATGAATGGGTCGGATATTAAGTTCCTAAGTGTACCTTGCCAACGTCTTTACATGGTGCACTTTCACGTTTTTCTAGCTCTGGCGAGTTAGGCCCTGATTCCTGCCATTCAAGCCTTTTCCTGCCTTCCGCTGCTAGAAGCTGCAGCCTGGACCTGCATCTGTATCCATGACCTTTTACTTACTCCCTGCGTGGCTAGCGGTGCCTGGCTCGGCCTGCTCGCCTGCCAAGACTGTATTCAGCCTTCAAGTTATCTGCTCCGCTCCTCGAAAATACATTCCTGTCTAGTAGTATAGGTAAACATCCTTCCCAGCTGCAGAGCAAAGGGCCCGGCCTTTCTGTCTCCATGCAAGTAATTCATAGCTTCTGTTACCATGGTAGGCCCATGGCACCCTTGCTTTACACGTAGACACGCAGTCGCATATGCACGCATTAGCAGTCAGTATAGAATAGCCTCTGCCCGAGAGACCTTTCCTTCTAGATAATACAGTTCCTCAAACACAAGATATTAGATATGATTTGGGATTAGGTTGTTCTGACACCCCAGACTTCTGTCTCCACATGTCTCCACATGTAGGGCTAAAATGTCAAGTACCCTTCACCCTCCAGTTACACGTCAATCACACGTCATGCTGCTGCGCGCGCATCTCTGCCTCATGTTTTTGCTGACTCTGCAGGATCCTTCTAGGGATCCACCCACTTATGATACCTCTATGTGACGTTTCTAGCATACGCCCTCGTGCACGCCTTCTGTTACGTACTCCTGTTCTTATCTCGTTTCTCTCAGCTGTTACGCCTTCTGCATTCAATACTACTGTATGCATTGACTATATATATGATATCCTGTTAATAAATCATTGTACATGTCCATTGCAATTCCCATCCTGAACCCTCGTGGTGATGGATCATGCTACCTGGTTCGAACCAATTCCTTTTTAAGGAATAAAACCTTCATAAACCTCAGATGCCACGGACTCTGCCTTTTCATTTTGACTGAGTTATTCTTATTGAACTTTACCGCATAAATTCCGTATAGGTAATTAAAATTTACCACACTCTTATTCCTCTTAAAAGGCTGTCGTGAGCAGCAAGAGAGACTCTGAAGCCGATAGTCACACAACACAGGCCATGGGAGTGAAAAGAGATCACACCTGGATGTCAGCCACATGAATAGTGCATCAAAAGGTTAATCCAGGGTTCCCAGCCTTACTCTTTATGGTTCCCTTATCAGCTCCATTTCCTTCCTGACATATGTCCAGGTCCTTTACTTGCGATCTATCACTGAATGAAAGACCACCCTCTGAAGTTTAGAGGAGAGAGTGTATCTCTCCCTTCCCCAGTTTGTCCCACCCAGCTCACAGGAATGCAGCACTAAACAAATCTGTCTGGGGGGATTCCTCTACTCCTCATGTCTTCATCTGGCAGGCTTGGGCTTCTCAATAGGAAACCCAGGATCCTACATGTAATGTAAAATTACCTGCAAACTTGCACCCAGTGTTTAGGCATAGCATATGCACTATTTCATTTTGCCATCACAGACACATACACATTCAACCACACCATCATTCTGTGTGCACTGCTCAGTACTGTAGCCTTTCTGTGTTGTGCCATGGTGTGTTACTTGCAAAAACACAGTGACAGTACCCACATTCTCCATGCATGCACTGCACAACACTTCACCTTTCATGTATTTTATTTCTCACATGCAACCAGCACATGCTTCACTGCACACGCACTGCACAGCACTACATCTCTCATGTAATGTATTCCTCTTCAGTATACATCCACCCAGTACACACACTTACCATGCATGCACTGAACAACACTGCTCTATCCCTGTATCCCTGTACTGTACCCTTCCTAGGCACACACACATCCAGCGCAGTGTGAATGAAATGAAAATAAAATTTGTAAAGCGCTACAGCTGCCCTCAGGCGTCCAGGCGCTATGACTAAACAAGAGTGCCCTCAGATGAACAAAACGGGGATTCTGGTTACCGAAAAGGTTTTAAGCTGCTTCCGAAAACTGGTTAGATTAGGGTTGTTTCTCATGTGCAGGGGGAGGGTGTTCCATAATCTTGATACATTATAAGAGAAGGAAAGTCCTCCTGCTCTGGCTCTAAAGAATCTAGGAGTCTTTGCCAGAGATGCAGACGAGGAACGAAGCACCTTATTGGGCAAATAGGGGGAAATCGGGGAACAGTTGATTTCTGGGCCCATTTTCCAGAAAGCCTAATGAGCGACGCACAGAGATTTGAACTTTACTCTGTCCTTGACAGGCAACCAGTGCAACTTTCTTAGCCCAGCTTTTATTGAAGTTCTTCGTGGGACTCCAAGCAATGCACGAGCCGCACAATTTTGGGTGCGCTGAAGTTTTTGTAGGGTGTAGTCCGGTGCTACAAGGTAAAGTGCGTTATTAAAATCTAGGCGGGATTGAACAAGGCCCTGTATAATTATCTGCTTGGCCTCAAATGGAAGGAGGGGAAGGATTTTATCACCCTAAGGAGGCCAAAGCAGGTGGCCGCCACCTTGGTGGCCTGTGTATTGAAGCTCAGCGACTTATCTAGCCATACCCCCAGACTTTTATCTCTGGGGGCAGGGGCCGCTCCCATGCTCGCGGGCCATAGCAGCTCCAAAGTAGAAGGGGCCGACGGGCCCAAGAGCATGAGCTTGGTCTTATCGTCGTTGAGCTTCAGACATGAGCTCATCATCCATCTCCTCACTGTGAGAAGTTGGCCCGATATGCAACGTTCGCTATTCTAGCGACCGCTATGTATCGTTCCAACGACCCTTATGGTGTTTGGTTGTAAGTCAACCTATAGACCAGCTATCCTAGTAGCGTGGATACGAGCAGTCTAAGGCTAAAGACTCGAGAGGGCGTGTTAAGCCAGCTGTTTACCACACATGTACCCCTTGAACACCCAGTGAAAGGACACCACACAAGTGTTATGAAAATAAACAGGATATTTATTAAGATTCACAACAGCCCTGGACTCTTTATGAGGACAGGGTACTAAGCACAAACCAAATCTCTTAGGAAAATACTTCAAGTGCACAATTAAAACAAGTGTCCGAGGACACGGAAAGTTTAAGGTCTCGGGCGGACCCGATAAGGCAAGTCGGAAGCGAGGGACTCGGGACCCTAGAGTAAAGAGGCTATGCAGGCACCGAAATGCCGAGTTACCTAGCCACGAGGGCTGCGGCTGCACAAGTCTTTCAGGCGTCGGGGTCTTCGCTGACGAGCCAGGAGCCGGAAGAAAAGGAGTTGCTGGCCGGCGACCAGTGATGAATAGTTCGTAGAGATCCAAGCCTGGATCAGAGATTGTTGATACCTGAAAGCAGAGGGGACCAAGTTCGTACTACTAGCCAGTAGTCAGAGGGTACCAGGATGGCACCGGTTGGCCGTCACCTCGACCAGGTGAGTGGGCGACGCTGGGCTCTGCAGTCTCACGGACCAGGAGGCGTTGTCGGCGACCACGGCGGAGGTGCGAGCTGTCCCACGAAGGATGATGCTGTCGGCGTCGCTGGGCCCAGGATGGGGCAACAAGCCTTGGCAGATCTCAGGGCCACGTGGTGGGCCTAAGATGGCGTCTTGAGTGGACCAGGAGGGTCCGGGGTGCTTCTCGCAAAGATGGAAGCAAGGGCCAGTCTGGAGCAACCAGACCAGCAGTGTTGATTGTCGGATGTCGTCACAGAAGGGCACAAGCCAGCGGCTAGTGACCAGACAACGTGCTGAGCAGCGAGCAGAAGGGCCCCACGCAGATCGTGGAGATGCTGGGAGACTGCACTTCGGTGCTGGAGCGGCTCAGGGTCGGGGCTTCTCGGACCCCAGAGCACTCACCAGGGAATTGCTTCGAAGGTCGTGCTGGTTAAGAGCGTGCAGGTTCTGATGATGGCCGGTCCCTCGAGGTCTCGTCGCACCCACAGATCACAGCTGAGCTGATGACGTGGGTAGAGGTCAGAGGTGCCAGGGAAGCCGGTTCTCGTCGAGCTGGGCCGTCGGATCCTTGAGGAAGGACTTGCAGCAAACCGCAGAGTTCTTAGATGGTGCCCGCTGATGCAGGGTGACTACTCCTTAGTCACAAGGGAGAAATCTTGAGAAGAGTCTCGAATGTCCTTTCGTAGAAAGTAGTTCTTGATTCAAAGATGATCTAATTTGGAAGGGTCCCCGCTCCGGCCTTTATTCTAAAGAAAGGGGTGGGTACATGACTAGGTCCTGCCCTAAGGGTGGGACCAGGAAGGGGGGTAGTTACACCCCTCTCCCCTGCCGGACTTTCCCCAGGCCAGGGCTGGTGCCCCTGGAACTGGTTCTGACCGGCAGATGCGTAGTGAGCACCGGGGTGCCACTCCGCAGTCACCTTCTCGCAAAAGCCCTACCTACCCAGAATACACAAACCCTGTCTGGGACGGTGCGAACACCGCCCTCGACAGGAAACCCTTTGTCCAAGCGCTCCTCGCTGGAAGGACTCCCAGCAGCAGGAGGTCAGACTCGTGTCTGTGGTGGCAGCATCCATTTTGTGGAGCTGAGGCTTTAGTTAACTTTAACCGGGGTTCACAGTTACGTACATGTCGTGTCCCTCTAGAAGGGCGGAATGCTAACCTCGTCGCCAGAGTTGGTGAGAGGGCAGCATCCCGATTCGTATGACACCTTACTCGACATGTCTTGATAACGCGACACCGAAGTTACCGATGTGGTACGCGTTATCATGGAACAGCCATTGGGTCTTGATTCCGCAAGCTGCAACCGGACTCGGCTCGGGCCAGAGCCTAGTTCACACGAGCCCATGCACTCTGCCTTCAGGATTGTCAAGGCCTGCCATAGGAGTGACTGATAGGAACTCGAGTGTCCATTGTATGGTTAGATATAGGGCTACTATATCTAAAGCAAAGTGTGATTACACGACTTCGCCCCAGCTGTCATGCAGCCAGTTGTGTCAAATTTAGGAGGCCAGCCAGGGGTGGCATAATACATGCTGCAGCCCCTGGCGGCCCTGGGTACACCTATGCCCTGAGTTACAGGGTCTGATAAGGTGGCCCAGTACCAATTGGTAAATGCACCTAGGGTACATATTGTAATTTAGAAAGAGAACAGGCAGGCTGTGGGTCTGATTAGCAGGCCCACAGCCAGAGAAAGTCGTAAACCAGTGAAACAAAAGCAAAAAATCTGGGTGATCATAGGATTGCAGACCCTACTCTCCTACACTCACCTCCTCCAAACACACTGCTAAATTACGCGGTGATTGGAGGCCACTCTTCTGCACAAGGGAGACCACCAGCTGGGTGTCGTCCGCATAGGAGATGTTAATACCATGCGGACGAACAATCCCAGCCAGCGGCCTCATATATGCATTAAAGAGCATAGGGCTCAATGATGAACCCTGAGGGACTCCACACCCCAAAGGCCTGCTCGATGAGACGGATGTGACGTCAAAGACCTGGAAGGTTCTATCAGTCAAAAAAGACTTGAACAAAACCAGGGCTTCTCCGGACACTCCTAGGTCGGCGAGACGGTTCATCAGAATTTTATGATGTACCGTGTCAAACGCGGCACTCAGATCGCGGAGGATCACTGCCACTGACCCCCCCCGATCCAAGATCCGCCTCGCCTCCTCTGTCACAGCCAATAGAGCAGTCTCTGTCCAATGTTTTGGGCGAAAGCCCGCCTGGGAAGCATCGAGGAGATGATTTTCCTCGAGTGTCACCACTCATGCGCTGTGCAGCATTCTACATCTACCTGATGTAGCAAGTTTGATTTAAAAGAGGTGAGTGAGCCTTTAGGCCTCACTCCAGTGACACAGGGTAAAAATGAGCTGTTCACTCCTACTCCTACTGATAACTAGATGGTATGCTGCCACCCCTGCGCCTGTGCTGCTTAAATCCTGGTCAAGGCAGTAGCCTTCCACCACTGCGATTGTAGTGCTTTGGGTGCCCCTGAAGGTCCAACAAGACCAAAATAGATGAGCTAGGCCTATGTCATGGTGCACCTGCATAGTCCATGTTTGCCTCTGACAACAAAAATCAGCATTAGGGATCCAAACAAAAGTACAGTTGGGCACTCAGGTCCCTTACTGTGAGTACACATGGGGTCAGTATTGTATCGCTCTCAATGTTCTTTTGCTTGCATGCGGTGTTGTATTTATTCATAATAGTGCAGTGTGTTTTTTTTAACTAGTTTGTTCTAACATCTTTGGATAACAGTAGGTAAGAGGGGGCTGAACTAATATTGAATAATAGGTTAGTGCTCACAGCCTTACCACCTTACGACGCTCAATATTTCTGTGTTTTGATTTGATGAAATTGTATTCTTTTGCTCACACCATGATGAATATGCACTTTCAGTGTAGTCCTATGGGAAGATTTTCTTTGTAAACCTTCAAATTTGTAGGCGAGTCTGAATCTTTCAGGTTCTACTTGGGAGGATGCCCATTTCCTTATTGATTTTGCTGTTAAATTCGGACTTGGGTTTTTCTCTTGATTTTGTCACTTTTCTGTCCTGATAGCCTTTGTGGCAATGATGTCATGCACCTACATTCTAATTATCCAGTATTGTACCCTCTGAATGTTTGTAATAAATTCTCTGAACTGTTCATTCTGCCCTTGAACTCACTTATTGAGTCTGTTCTTTCCTCATTGACTGTATTTTTGAGATGCTGATTGGCACCTTATCTTGGGACACATTGGCTCAAGAAATTGAGGTTTAACACCATCTCAATCCACCAAGCCATGGTCATACTGCAGAGGGATTTTTTAGGGTGTAGAATTTTAGGGGTACCATGCACCCACACAATCTTCATCACAATAACACCCCCCCCCCCACAGTGTCCTCTCAGGCTAAAGCATCCACTGTGTGGACCATGCACATAAGAAGAAAGGAGGCCTTTCTGTCATCCATAACTCTTCCTGGTCCTGCAGTGTAGGTAAACAAGTAACACTCAACTCTATGAAGCTGATGACGTGCTAGATGACATGCTATTTCCATCTCCCTGACATGTCATGTCCTTCTCTTTGCAACAACAATATGGTGATGGATGGAATACTTGAATTAAGCTTAGCCACTGGAAATCCCTCGGGCCGCATCCCAATCCATTGTTTTTCACCCACCATACCACCTCATTGTGGACCTAGCCATATGCAAATCAGTCGTGACCCTGCTCCAATGGGAACAGTACAGCCCGATGTGCCAAGCCAGGCCCACCCTGAGCTGGAATACAAGTAACCTAGAACCAGTTTTGTCCTTATAAAGGATCATCAGCCAGATTCCAGTTGCATAGTGAGTGCAGAACCCACGTCTGAGGATAGCCTTCACACTTACGGCGTCATCTGCAACAACAACAAGGTGTTGGATGGAATGCTTGAATTAATCCAGCCACTGCCAATCACTAAGGGTGTGGTAGATATGTACATAGATGTAGAGGTATGGGCTGATTTTGGGCCGCTTGCCTTGAGTATCCGGACTGGTTTAAAGACATTAACTTTCAAAATGAAGCTGAAAAATCTTGTTTCATTCTATGCTGTTGCTTATGTTGCAACGCATATCTGAAAAACAGCTCAGATCTTATCAGGGAGAAACTGGTCTTAGGTTACTTGTATTCCTATTCGCAGATCGCATTAGTGATCCCATGTAACCTCACTCAAGGTGTATGATGTATTGGTTTTCCCAATAGTTATGATATGTACGAATGATGACCTAAGAGCTGTGTTATTCTTTTTAGTTCTTGCATTATGGTGTGAAAAATGTCATGGAATCTTCTTCATGGCACTGTTTTTAGGTCTCGCTGAGTCAGCGCACATGCGCTGCTCGGAGAGACATTTAGTAGCGGCTTTTAGAAGTGCTACTAAAGCAGCCACCAGCTTACTCTCACGCGCACGCACAAGCGTGCATCCCTTGCGTGCTTTAGCAGCGCATCACTTTCGCTTTCACAGTGATCGCGATGACTTTCTTGTGTTGGACTTTTGATCTGCCACATTATGGGCTAACTATTCATGGAAAGGGGGATCAACGACTTACCGAAGGTGTCTGTAAGTAGTAATTGTTTTGTTTAAAGTCCCCATCTTTCTCCTCTACCTTTTACCTTCCACCACTTACCACTTTGTAGACTTGTTCTGACACTGACCAAGTAAGACATATCGGTCGGAATCACGGATACATCGTGAACTCCGTTCTCCACCGGAGGCCCTGCAAGTCTTTCCACTATGTTTCTTTTTGCTGCAGGCTTCCCGCTCTTCCTCCATATATATGACATAGGCGCCGACCCTGGCAAGATGCAGATCAGATCGGGCGTCTCCAGGCCTACTGCCCACGCAGGTATTTAATTGCTTACCAATCCCCCCCGTGGCACCGAGCCTTCTGCCCGGTCCTTCAGCCAATTCCTCTGTCCACGCAACCCTGAAATATGCGGCTCGCGTCCCGACTTTCGGAATTATACTCTCCGGACCTGCACCACCCTGACTCCTCCCCATGATCCCCACCCCTCGCACACTTCTTACAACTCTAGTCCCGGATTCACATATACGCCCGTTCTTCTCCAGCGTCCTAATACATGCGCTTTATCCCGCACTCAGGCCCAGGAGTTTACTGCCATATGTTCACCCTTTCTAGGCAGCAGTTGCTGCTGCCAGCCATTTCCAGGAGTGCCACCTTCACCCTGCCACCTGGCGTCACAGATGTTGCCACCACATCTGTCCCGAACTATTGCTGGCATACAGTTTCCCTACTGCGGCGTCACACATCTTTAGGCGCAACCTGCCATACTCCCTTTCCTGAGCGCCTCCCTTCAGCATCTCCCGCTGATCTCACATGCTTTCCACCCTGGCAGACTAGCGCAACACACGGTTGCCCCCCCCTCCAGCCCCCCCCCCCCCTGTCACGGCACACGCATTCTTTTCTCTTACAAGCTCGGACCGTTGCTGGCTCACCACCTCCCCCCTGTGATTTCATGTTAGACTCAGTGCTTTTTTCTGTGACCCCACCAGATCGGACAATTTTTGCCCTTATCAATTTCTACAATCACGAACAACCAGGGGTATTGTTGCATGGTTGTTACCATTCCAGATACCCACAACTGTTCGGAATATCACCACAGGACACGGCTTCAGAAAGTAAAATTCTCCCTCGCCGTGCCACCACATTCAGATCGGTATGTACAGAATTCGCACTTGGACTTCACTCTCCCTTCTTTGCCGTCTCGCTTCAGCCTGTGGGAATGTAATTGCGATTCTCATATTTACATGACTAGAGAATCTGGATTTCATTAAAGAATCGGAGGCTGACATTATGCATACAACTTTAATGCAGATCCCAGCAGCCGCATCACAATAGAAAGTTCCAAATGGAACAAAGGCAACAGCTAAAAGACATGAGCCAACAACACACAGCCTCTTTTAAATGAGGACAACAAAGAAGATAAAGTTCAAAGTTCAAATGTTGAAGTGGAGAAGAATCAATCTTCGGAAAACCGCATAACTTGAAACTTGACTGAAGAAAGTCGAAAAGAAGAAGTCATGAAGGATGTAGGCTTGAAAAGGGCGCAGTCCAGATCAGGCGTTATCTGAAAAAAGACCAAGGAATTAAACCAAAAAGTCTCAAGAGACGTGTCAAGAGAAAAAATCAATTTCAAAGGTGATATACATTGCATTACAATAAGTATACAAAGTAGTAATATAAATTGGAATGTCTCCGGAGGAGGGAGGGAGGGATAATGTCAGCCTCCGAGTCTTTAATGAAATCCAGATTCTCTAGTCATGTAAATATGAGAATCGCGATTTCATCACAAGACCGGAGGCTACATTATGCATGTTGGAAGCTCCCTTAAACAGCATCAGACATGTGTTGGATGGGTTTACAATAATGACGAGCGAAGGTACCTGCATTGGACCAATCAGCAGCTTTCAAAATATCATCCAACTTACCTCCAGACCAAAGAGATTTGCTAGCGATAGCACCTCTTAGGGAATGAGCCTGAAAAATTGACAAATCAACTCCGGCTAGCTTCATAGCGATTTTATCCATCTAGCAATAGAGGGGGAACTAATACCCCTATGAGGTTTAACAAAAGAGATAAGCAGTTGATTAACACCAACTGGACGGAGTCCAGACATTCTAAGGTCATATTCTTTCATGCACTCGACAACACAGAGTTTAGGATGAAGATCAAATCGTGGGTAAAAAATTGAGTCAGACATGGTTTTAGTACGACTATGAATATCAAATTTAACGCCAAAAACATTGTAAGAACGATAGGAAATATCCAGAGAACGGATATCTGAGGATCTTCTGCAAGAAACTAGGCATAAAAGGGTAGCGAGTTTAATAGAAAGATACTTCCTGTTGAGGAGAGATTTAGAAGGCCAATTACTAAAGAGACGAAGAATCAAATTAACATCCCAAAGTATGTCATACTTGGGTTTAGGGGGTCTTTTGAGATGAATACTCTTCATAACCCTACAAATGATAACATTTTTTCCAATGGTTTTACCATTAACGAGGGTATGTCCCGCAGAAATTGCCGACCTAAAGCAATTAATGGATCTATAACTAAGTCCCCTTTCAAATTGTTCGACTAGAAAATTAGTCACGTCAACGATAGGAGCCTCCAAGGGATCCAGGTCCCTTTCCAGGCACCAACGAACCCAAAGTTTCCAGATTCTATTGTATCTGTAATGTGTGCCTGGTGCCCAAGATTCCCTGAGGAGAACTGAAGCCGTGTCCGAAAGTCCTGAGATCTCGTTAGATCTCCTGACACCTTCCAGGCAAGAAGGTATAAAGTCTGATTGAGAATAAGGGGATGAATTCGACCGTCTGAATCTGTGAGAAGATCCTCCAGAGACGGGATTAAAAAAGGAATGCTGCAAGTTAGTTCCAGAGCAGTTGGAAACCAGGCTTGGGAGGGCCAGAAGGGAGTTATCAAAGTGAGGAGACATTGTTCTTGTCTCACCTTCTGGAGGACTCTGTGAATCATCGCAAAGGGGGGAAAGGCATATCCCCGGACACCCCTCCAGGACTGGAGGAAGGAGTTGAATGCTCGAGCACCCGGGTCGGGCATCCAGCTGAAATAATCTGAAAGTTGGGAGGTGAGTCTGCTTGCAAAGAGATCCACCTCTAGAGGGCCCCAAGTGTGGTTCAAGGTCCTGAAGACATGAGGGTTCAGCTTCCAATCGCTGAAATCCACAAGGAACCTGGAGTTCCAATCCGCGGATGAGTTGGCAGCGCCCGGAAGGTATTCTGCTTTTAGAGCAATCTTGTGCTCCAGGCAAAACATCCAAAGTTTCTTCGCTAGATCCGAGAGGTCCGCAGACCTCGTGCCTCCTAGACGATTGATATAAGCCACTGCCGACATGTTGTCCATTTTCAAAAGGACAGACCTTCCTTGAAGCGAATCCTTGAAGCTCATAAGAGCATAAAGTCCGGCCGTCAGCTCCAGATAGTTTATGTGGCGGAGAGATTCCTCCTGAGACCAAAGTCCTCCAGTGTTTATATCCGAGAGGCAAGCACCCCAGCCGTGAAGGCTGGCGTCCGATTCCAGTACAAATTCCGGGGAAGAGCCAAAAATGGCCCTGCCGTTCCAAGCCTCCAGATTGTCTAGCCACCAAATCAATTCTGAACGAGAGTCTGAGTCCAGAGAAATCTGATCTCCGTACCAAAGTCCTGACCTCAGGGCTTTCGCTTTGACTCTCTGAAGAGCCCGATAATTGAGTGGCCCTGGAAAAATCGCTTGAATAGAAGATGAGAGGAGACCTAGTAACCTGGCTAAGTCCCTGAGGGAGAGAGACTGTCTGCTCAGAGCATGTTTTATTTGCTTCTTTATTTTCGAGATTTTCTTCGAAGGAAGAAGGAGGAGACAACAGGTGGTATCGACCGTGAAGCCCAGAAACTCCAAGGATTTTGAGGGAGTCAAGTGAGACTTCTCCTTGTTTATGATGAAACCTAGACTTTCTATGAGTTTCATCGTAAAATACAGGTCTCGAATTAAGGGTGACTTTTCTTGCGCCATAATTAGAATATCGTCTAGGTAGATAATTAGACGAACACCCCTTGATCTTAGGTGGGAAACAACGGCTCTCATCACTTTGGTGAAGCACCATGGTGCGGAAGAGAGACCAAATGGTAGAGCTTGAAATTGGTACAATCGACCTTTCCAAAGAAATTGGAGAAAACGTTGATGAAGTTTGGCCAACCAGTCCCCTTCTAGGAGCAGATCTCTCAGGAGGTGAATACCCTCCATCTTGAAATGCCTGTAGTAAATGAATCTGTTTACTTGACAAAGGTTTATAACCGGCCTTCAACCCTTGTCTTTCTTTTTGACCAAAAAAAGGTTGCTCACAAAACCTATGAGATCCATAGGGACCTCCAAGATAGCACCTTTTTGAATCATTGAAGAGATTTCCTCTTCTATTATGCCTTGTTGTACCTGGGACATTGGAATACATTTTGGGAGAGAAAGCTGAATAGGTTCTTGATCGAAATCTATCGTAAAACCCCTTACAGTGCTTAGAACCCAACTATCCTGAGTAATGGATTCCCAATTTTTTAGGAAATACTTCAGTCTCCCGCCCACCTTTGAGGGGAAAGAAAGGGAAGGTAGAGGGGAAACTCACCTAAGGGGTGGGTCTGGGTATTTGACCCACGTGTTCTGAATCCTCTGCCACGTTGTCCTATGCCCCTTTGAGGGTAGAATTGCGGACTTGAATATTGATATTGTTGATATTGTTGGTATTGTGGGTAGCCTCTGCCACCTCCACGTGATCTGAAATTGGGCCTCTGAGAAAAACGGCCGGAAGGTTGGCCTCGTCTTCCGGCCCTTCCAAAAAGACCGTTTCCAGTATTGAAAACCTTGCGCATGTTTTGTTGCGCTCTGTCTAAGGCAGTGAATGTCGAAACATACTTGCCGAGGGATTTAATTAAATCTTCGCCAAAGAGAAGTCCTTTCTGACTATTAGAGGGGCTCCTTATCAGCAAGATCGGCGAGTTTAGGGTTAATACGAGTGAGAACCACTCTACGCCTTTCCGCGTTAATGCTTGTATTGGCATTTCCCAAAAGAATAATAGCCCTTTGGCTCCATCCTCTTATCAGCTCAGTATCCAGGTGGGTCCCCTCCAAATGGGACTCCTCAGCAGAGTCAAGGATTCTCGTGAGAGGGCCAAGGACGTCGAGAAGACAATCCTGACAAGTTTTAAAGGATTTCTCGATACCCTTCCTGGGGTCACGTCCCAATTTAAAAAGGAATTTGATCAAGTCAGGATCAAGATTTGGGGTGTAACAGGTCTTATCACCAACCGAGGGTCTAGAACATTCTGCTCTCAAGATGTTACGAGTTTCCCTCTCCAAGGGACATCTAATCCATTTTTTAACAAACTTGGAAACATGTTCTTGAGGGTACCACTCAGAGCTTCGTGGATGTCTTAAGTTTTGAGGAGAAAGCATCTCCTCACCCAAAGGGTTACATATAACATCTTTACTGGATGAATCGGTATTATCAAGACCATCCCCAAAATCATGGTCTTGGTCATTAAGATCAAGTACATATTCATCTAGAAACTCAGATTCATCTGAGGCACGATCATCGTCATAGTGAGCATTCCTAAAATGTGTGTCGCTTCGGGCACCATTATTCTTTGTGCCGCCAAGGGCACCCAAGCCACTTGAGGTGCGAAGACCTCCCTCACTCCTTGAGGTACTAGGACCTCTAACCATAGATGAGGTGCTAAGATCTCCCATGCTCAAATTAATATTGTTGTTCTTTCTTAGTCTTTTACCAGAGACTGTGTCATTTTGCTGAATAGGACGTTTAGAACTCATTAGAGTAGAAGGACCCTCTTTCAGAGACGATCTCATCTCTGATTGGAGCAATTTCTTAAATTTATCAGTGGTGACATCCTGACAAGGAGCAGAAGCCTCCTCAGAGCCAGAGCTGGACATTGTAATAAAAGTACACCCACGAAGTAATGTGTGTTAATTTTAAAATCAGGATTGAAACAGTTCTTGCTTTGAGGATTCAATCTCGAAATGCTCAAATATCGAGGGTTTCAACACAACCTCGAAATGCTCAAATATCAAGGGTTTCAACCAAAATGCTTATACGCTTGAAAGATGTCAACCGTCGCTTGCCGGTGAAGACGAGCGCTAGCGAGGAAGAGGTGTTGCTATAGAAACACCCTCTCAAGCTTCGTGAACGCGTGCGAAATAAAGGAAGTGCCCTTAGCAACCCGACGACGCGGCGTCGCTGTTGCTAAGGGTCATTCCTCAAAAACGCCACAGACTCGCGTTGCTGAGCGCGAGGGAAAGCCGAACATTCAACGAAGGAAAGTAAGAAAATAAGGATACTTACCTTAATTAAAGGAACGATGTGTATCGCCAGGGAAAGACGTGCTAAGCACAGTTTACACAGTGGGAAGAAACGAGGATTAATAATTTAACGATTCGGAGGAAAAGTGCACGGCAAAGACTAAATCAAAGTCATTAGGCAAACAGCACACAATCGCGCGCGGGGGGGGGTTGCAATGAGGGAATTTCCATATATTGGAAATCGGTAGTGAAAGGGGGGTGTGGGATTATGGGGGAAGGAAACTACCACACCATAAAAACAGACTCATACTAAAGTCGAGAAAACCCCAAAATACCATAAATCAATAACTAAAACTCTCAAAAAAATCGATAAAACACAGATGATAAGAAGAGTATAAGATAGACTTATCTGCTTGGGAGCCCCATTTAAAAGAGGCTGTGTGTTGTTGGCTCATGTCTTTTAGCTGTTGCCTTTGTTGCATTTGGAACTTTCTATTGTGATGCGGCTGCTGGGGTCTGCATTAAAGTTGTATGCATAACGTAGCCTCCGGTCTTGTGACGAACAACCAGGGGTATTGTTGCATGGTTGTTACCATTCCAGATACCCACAACTGTTCGGAATATCACCACGCGACCACAGGACACGGCTTCAGAAAGTAAAATTCTCCCTGGCCGTGCCACCACATTCAGATCGGTATGTACAGAATTCACACTTGGACTTCACTCTCCCTTCTTTGCCTTCTCGCTTCAGCCTGTGGGAATGTAATTGTGAAGGTTTCACATATGATCATATTGATAGGGGCTAAATAAACCTGCCTCGACGTGCACAGTGGTGTGAGCAAGGGACAAGACATGATGGGGGACAGCCAGCGAGCAGAGGCAGCCCACCTGTGACCTGGGGCCATATGTATCAAGAATTTCGGCGTTTGCGAACCCATTTTCGCAAAATGGTATGTATGAAACAATTTGGGTGCAAAATAAGGAATCGCTAAATTTTGCCATTCCTTATTTTGCGATTGCATTTGAGGAATCGCAAATTTTGCGAGTCCTTAAAAGCAATGTATCAAGGAAAAAAGAAATTCCAAAATGCCCTAAGGAATCGCAAATTACCACCAACTTCTAGTTGGTGGTAAGTTGCAAATTCTTTTAAAAAAGCATTTTTTTTAAAAACCAAAGGTGCCATGTGACGCTCATACATGCCCAAAGGGCATGTATGTGCGCCATATGCGCACACATGTCATTTTCAGGGGTGCAGCAGGGTGTTCTTGAGACACCCCTGCACCCTTGAAATTATTCTCAATTTGCGATTAGCAAATTGCGAATCGCAAATTGAGAATAATTTCACATTCATTCCTATGGGCCTCCTGGCCCATAGAAATGCATAGGAAATTATTCATTAATTGCGATTAGCAATTTGCTAATCGCAATTAAGGAATTTTAAGGAATCGCTAAAAATAGCCAATTCCTACATACATACCATTTTGCGATTTCTAAATAGCGATTCCTTAAAAATCGCTATTTAGGAATCGCAAAAGGGTATGTTGATACATATGGTCCTAAGTCACTTTCAACAGCTGCCAATTTCTCTTTGCCATAAACGAACTCTAAAAATGCAGTATGTTTAAGATTCGCGTGGTTCGCACTTTGGAAAGCTAAATTACAAAGACATTGTCTAATTGAGAGTAACTTTACACACCTATACTGTATAGCATTCAATAAAACTTACAAGCTGCTGTCAAAATCCTTAAGTGATTAGCTTTTATGTACCTTATTTTTATTTATACTTTACAGATTTACAATTATTATTTCCAGTTGTAGAGCGCTTGGTTACACCAACGGTGTGTCCGCGCGCTAAGACATTTGACAATCTGAGTTCTTTTTCAAGCTGGGTAATTTATTTTTTTTCAAACTCACCCAGGAACCACCAGTCTCATGTCACAATTTTCTTTTGAATCAAACCTGAAATGGCGTTGAAGCTCGGCATTTGTTTGCTGTCCTCAAATCAAACAAACACTGAGTTAATTGGATAAACAGCCTTGTGCAATCAGTGGGCGGGGATGGGGGGGGGGGAGATGGGGGGAAGGAGATACTTGGAATTACAGAGAGCACGCTCACGTTTTATTGATCAAGGAATCTCCGGCTAGCAGAATTACCCTGGGGTGCAAACATCTTAGTTTTGCAGCAAAAAGAGAAAATACCATGTAATCAGCTTGTGGCATACCCGCCTCTGCAAAGCTGGGCGTGGGCTTATCTGTCTTAGGGAACCTGTCACCTTTTCAATAATGGATACATTTCGAGCCAGTTCAGTGATACCAGAGGCCCTGTCAGCATTTCAAATATTTAGTTGATATCTAACATGTAACCGAAGAACTGCTGATAACATCTCATCGCGCAATAAGAACACTCCACCCATCTCTTATAAGTAGCATAAAAGGTCACTTTATTTTAGGACAGTCAAAAACAGACTCCTAATCTTGCATTGTATTAAATAAATAAGATATTTTCCAAACCTTTTCCCCAACTGGTTTTTGCATCACAATTCCCCAACCATTTGCCAAAACCCCGAAACTGTAAAATTCCAAACCAATGTTTTCTCTTCAAACTTTCCCTTTCCCTTTTCCACCTACCCTCTCCCACCTCCATAGGGAAAGGATACATCTGCACTAGACTATCCTCCCCAAGAACACGCCTAAAAGAAAATAGAAAATAATTGGAGAACTGTCAAGACTGCCCCAGAGTGACACATTTTTTTTTCTTTTTTTTTTGGGACACAAGAAAAGAATTTACAACAAAAAGAAAAACCACCAAGCCTAAAAGGGGACGGGTGGGCGGGGCAAAAAACCAACACGCCACAGCTCCTCCACTCTGCGAGTGACGTCAATTCTCCTGCTCCCACCCCGAGCCCACCAAACCCCTCCCTCTCCCCAGGCTGCCCCAATCACGCCGCGTGGACCGTTCCATCGCGCAAACTATCCCAGGGGGACACCGGCTCATGCCAAGTCCCACCGGGACCCATAGCGCAATAAGAACACTCCACACATCTCTTATAAGTAGCATAAAAGGTCACTTTACTTTAGGACAGTCAAAAACAGACTCCAAATCTTGCATTTTATTAAATAAATAAACCTTTGTATATTTTCCAAACCTTTTCCCCAACTGGTTTTTGCATCACAATTCCCCAACCATTTCATCATTTGCCAAAACCCCGAAACTGTAAAATTCCAAACCAATGTTTTCTCTTCAAACTTTCCCTTTCCCTTTTCCACCTACCCTCCCCCACCCCCATAGGGAAAGGATACGTCCGCACTAGACTATCCTCCCCAAAAACACGCCACCCATGAAAACCAACGTGTTTTCCTGCCCCCCCCCATAGAAGACATAAATCAAATCCCCTTGCTAGAACACCACAAATCAACTCCCCAAAACCCCGCCAACGGATCCCGTAATGCGACAAGATAATACGCCTGCCCCATCTGAGACAGATGCACTCCATCCCAGCTAAACAAAAGACGTTCCTTGCCCGAAACCTGTCCATGAACCAAAACAGTAATGCTCATTGCCGAGCAATATATTTTCATGGCTCTGTTCAACTTCCGGCGAGCTTTCTCCACTGCCGAATGCGTACGAGCCCCCCTCCATTGGTGAAAAAACAGTGGACCGTAGAAATTACTCCCATTCCTTCAACGGACAACATCCCACCACCCCGCTTCCTCCCAAGTTTATCCACGTTCCTACCCCTTTTGGTCTGTCTTTGACTGTCACAACCTGATCCTTAGAACTTCTTCATTTAAAATTTGTATATCAGACGTCTGTATCCCCGTCTGGTTCCTTAAATCCAATAACTCTGAAACCCGTCAAGCACCAAATAACATCCATATCATGTGCAAACCAAACCTAACCACCTCCCATTCACCATAACAAAATCTAGGCAAACCGTCTAAGATTCGTCGTAAAAGTTCAAACGTAATAGGTTCCCACAAAGGCGAGGAATGAACTTTGCTTCTACCAAAACCTTTCAGCATCCTGCGCAACAAAAACCCAGCCTGCACTTCTCTCCCTAATAGTAACTGACTATAAAAAGAAAATGGCAGCAAGTTTGCCTGAAATAGTCATGTGCGACAACCCTTTGTCCATTAAATGCAACACAAAACTTAACATGAACTGCTCTTTACCCACTGCTGCACCACCCTGATCCTGTGAGGAAGCATAAGTAAAAAAATTCAGACCACACTTGCTGGTAACTTCGTCTTGTGGACCTAGCAATGGAATGTTGCACCAATTCAGCAATCCTCACTCCCCCAGGTCCCAGATGTCCGAAGGAATCTCCGTCTTGCAGCTGTCCGCTTTTGGCGCCAGAGATCGAAACTTCTGCCAATTACCACGAGACAGAGCATCGGCTATTGAATTATTCACACCGTGTATGTGCTTGGCTCTAAAAACCATGTTCAGCTTAAGAGTTTGCTACATAAATGCACATAACAATTGCAATACCCGCACATCTCTAGCTCTCTGCCCGTTGACTAAACTTACTACTGACATATTGTTAATGTGAAAAAGTACACAGCGGTCCCTGAACTCCTCACCCCACACCTGCAATGCCACCAGTAGCGGAAAGAACTCCAGAAAGGCAATACTACGGCCATGGGATAACCAATGTTCTGGCCAACGCTCCGCGCACCAGCGCCCTTCCCACAATAGCCCAAAGCCATGAGCCCCTGAGGCATACCGAAAAAATCTGCACCTGCCACACAGTGTCATTCTCCACAAAGTTGATAGATACCCCATTAAACTCATCCAAGAAACGCAACCAAATGACCAAATCCTCCCTCACCTTTCTGGTCAATCGTATGCGATGGTGCGGCAGAGAAGCTCCCCACATAGCAAACCCAAGATTTCTGCAGAAAGTTCTTCCTGCTCTCACAACTCTACAGGCAAAATTTAAATACCCCACCAGCCGCTGGACCTGCCTGAGCTCTATCTTCCTTGCACTAAGAACTTCCCGCAAAAAGGTCTTGATTTCCTGTACTTTCTCCAAGGGCAAGCGAGCCACCATTGCCTCTGTGTCGATTTCAATGCCCAAGAAAACCAATTTAGTCGTTGGACCCTCAGTTTTATCCGGAGCCAATGGCACTCCAAATTCCTCGGTCTTCGCTTGAAAACAAGCTAACACCTTGCTGCATCGATCGCTTCCTGCCTGGCCGTTGAACAAAAAGTCATCTAAATAGTGACAAACTGCTGCATGACCAGATTTGCTTACCACACGCCATTCCAAAAACGTGCTGAAAGTCTCAAAAAGAGAACAAGATATGGAACAACCCATGGGCAATACACGATCGACATAGAAAGCATCCTCAAAAAACATCCCAAGCAGCTCAAAATCCAAGGGGTGTATGGCCAGCAACCGAAACCCTGCCTGAATGTCACTTTTGGCAAGCTCCGCACCCATCCCTGCCATGCGAACCAGACGCAAAGCATCATCCACCGAAGCATAGGAGACCGCCGCATTTTCCGGTGCAATGAAGTCCTTTACAGACTGACCCTCCGTCCAAGACAAATGGTGAATGAGTCGAAATTCACCCTGTGCTTTCTTTGGAATAACCCTCAAAGGAGAGACCATCAAGTTGGGTAGAGGACACTGATGAAAAGGACCCGCTATTCTGCCCAATTCCAATTCTTTACTCAATTTAGCTCGAACCACCTGAGGTAATTCTTTTGCCGATTTTAAGTTGTCAGCCCAACGCTGCTCACGAGGACCTTGGTACCCAATGCGAAATCCTATTCGAAAACCCCAGAACAACTTAACCGCTGCTACCACATCTGTGTATTCCTCTAGACAGGGCAACATGGCCCGAAGCTTAACTGGTGTAGGAGCCTTGTGGGACAATAGGTGGAAGGGCCCCTCTACCTCTCTGCCCCCTCCCCTGATCTCCCTGGTGATGATTGGGGAAGCACTGAAATATGGCATGCCTACCCCCACACTGAGCACACTCGTGCTTGTATTTGCAGAATTGCCTGACACAGGAACCCCGTTTGAAGTTCCAACACGCTCCCGTGGCAGGCAACTGCGCTCTTCCCATCCCACCCCACCCGCCCCCATTGGAGCGGGACGCTGGAGAAAGGGCCGATATGTTATAGGGAGACCACTTGCCGTATGGATAGTCACTGATGTCTGATGCACTGACATCCATTGGAGCCAAAGCTCTTGGTCCACTTCCCCCCATGGTTTATCGTTGAAAAGACTCACTCTGGCCCTAAACTCCTCATCATAGTTAAGCCAGGCATATCCCCCCACCTGCAAGTGTGCCCTCCTAATAATGTCAATATATTTGAACATCGCCACTGCCCTCTAAAGGTAACCGCTCACAGTATACACTAGCATATATTATAAAAGCGGCCGTCCAGTTTTCTATGGTCTTAGGCACCTTAGGGCGGCAGAACAACTCCATCTCTTCTTCTTTCGAACCCTCTTTAGCCTGCAGATCTCTATGCAATAAACGGAAAACATCCACGTAATCATGGCTCCAAATTTTTTGTCTCGTCCTCTCCGACAAGTATGTGCCCAAGGGCATGGCCACTCCCATATAGGGTAACTTTGTCCGACCACACCCCTAAACCCCACTTTGTAAAGTGCTAACTACATCCGAAACAGGACTTGCCCCACCACCCATCTCCACCTGACCACATTACCCCGTACATGACCAAGGTGTGTCCCGTGGAACCCTGTCTAACTCGAACTGGACATTTGCACTCCCTTCCTTATCACCCTCCCCTGGCACCACACTTGAGCCGCTCACCAAAGGCCGTGTCCACGCAGCCCACCAATCCTTCTTACCTGAAGGCAGCTGTGTAGCCCTTTGCTGAAATTCTTTAAGATCATCACGCTTATGATGTCCGCCACGCCGCCCCCGATCTGCAGAGAAGTCCGCTCCAGCTCTCTGAAACACACCAGAAGACATGAAATGACCCCATCCCCCCACCCCAAACTCGTGGCCGCCCAAGCCAGGAGCCGCATCTAGTGACAACCATTCCCCTGTAACAATCCACATGTTCCTTATCACACCCATCATATTCATCACCATAATCATCATGTACAGTATTATCATTGACACTTGTGCCCGGCATTGCGCCATCTCCAATACCACCATCATATCTCGCCCAATTGGTCACAGGTCGCTGTTGAGAGCGCCCGGCCGATGTCCCTAAATCCGCACAAAATCCGCCACGGGTATGCTTTGTCTTACTAGAAGCCGCACTTTGCTTCGCCATAAGTGGGAAAGAACTCTGAGAGACAGACCTATATCCAGAGTCCGCTACAAAATTCCTGCCGCTCCGGCAAGGAACCGCTCGTAACTTACCTGTTACCTGAGTCTTATTTACTCCAGACAACACCTTCCTTGGCAATTCAGCATGATCAACCCACACCCACTGACCCTGCTGTGGACCCAAATCTGAGTCAAACTCCACTTGTGGGTAACGCAGCGGTGGCCTAGGCTCCGGAAAAACCGCCACCACATCACTGACCATGTTACTGGCCTCACGCAGACCCTGCCCCCCCACCCAAAAAGAACTTGCCCCACCACCTCTGCCCGACAAACCCCCGACTTCTGTCTGAAAGTCATATGCAAACAAGTCAATGCTGTCCTTCTCCTGCATGGACTCCACATCAATATTGGCCAGCGGGGGGGCCTCTAGCTGAGGCAGCAAAACCTCCTGAAACTCCGAGCACTCCTGCAACTTCATGCTGTGGTCTGTCAAAACTGGCTCCCCAAGCCCAACACCTCCAGCTCCAGCAGATTCCACCTGTCCCACTTCTTCCTCCTCACTGTCGCTTGGGTAGTTCACTAGCGCATTCGCAGGACCCCCAACCCACACCTCTGGCGCTATATCGATTCTGGAGGTATCATGGCGTATAGCATAGCTCGCTGGGGGTATCCCTCCTGAAAATGCTGCTTCTTTCTGTATAACTAAGACTCCTGGCGACTGTGACGCAACTCTGACTCCTGTGACATAATCACTAAACATAGCCTCTTCGCTCAGCTCCAACTGCTGCTGACTACTCTTGAAACTAGTGCCGGCTTTTCCTCCTCGCTTTCCAGCTCCCTTCCTTGCCTGGGGCACTAATACATGGCCTCCTCTCAACACACCTGGCGCAGATACTGAGCGCAGCGGCGCTTTTTTGCCTCGAGCGCTCCTTCCTGAGGAGCGCACTCGACGAGGCTTTACAGTTGAAACTGAGGCCTCAAACACAGTCTCTGCGGGAATGCTTGACAGCGGCATACACGCTGCTACAGCGCGACTCACCCCTTCCGCCGCCACGCGCCTCGGGCGCTTCACCTTCTCAGCGCCTTCCATAATGGCTCCTGGACGTAATAAATCTGTGCGCCCGACCGCCACCAGCGCACGAACAGCCTCCCTCACGATGTCCTCTGCCGACATGTTCTCCCCGCTCCTTCGCCCGATACTTCAAGGCAGCACCGCTCTTCAAAAACCCGAACGCTGACAGAAAGAAACGCCCCCTCGCAAAAAACCAACACGCCACAGCTCCTCCACTCTGCGAGTGACGTCAATTCTCCCGCTCCCACCCCGAGCCCACCAAGCCCCTCCCTCTCCCCAGGCTGCCCCAATCACGCCGCGTGGACCGTTCCATCGCACAAACTATCCCAGGGGGGCACCGGCTCATGCCAAGTCCCCCCGGGACCCATTGAAAGACCAGGACGCTCGGCAGAGTTGCGTAAAAATTGCATGCCTTCCAAAGTCTTCCATTGTATGTTAAATTAAATTGCCCGCTTTGCTAATCCCCTGTCCCAGGCCCCTTTGTTTTACTGTTTATCTTCTGCCCACTGTATATGCGTGGTATAGATAGGAAAAGCCTGTATCATTTTACAGCTCGGTCACAATGAGCAGCTGGGATGTATAGATGGGTACAGTCGGTGCCGTGCAATACATTATTTATTTATTATGCGATTTGTATTGCGCAGACTCAACCCGAAGGTGTCAAGGCGCCTATCAAAAAAGGTCAGAAAATTACACAGCGCCACTACAGGTACGCACGTACAAAGAGGTGGGTCTTTAGGGCAGATCTAAAGGCTTGGAGAGTGGGGATAGACCTTACTTCAAGAGGGAGAGCATTCCACCATTTAGGGGCCAGGTTGGAAAAAGCCTTACCCCCCCAGCTGGTCTTCCGGACACGAGGGACAGAGAGGAGAAGTCTATTTGAGGAACGGAGGTTCCCGCCAGGATCGACGAAACGTCCATCTCCTGGGAAGTAGACAGACTAGATATCCACGGATGGAAAGAGTCTTCCTTGATGTTTTTAAAATTCCTTCGTACTTCCATGGTGTTCTGGGTCGGATGAGTCAGACCAAAAGGAACGGCCAAATGATCCGACCATGAAAGATGGAATGGGTTGGTAGCTGTCAGCCTTTGATCATTAGAGAAAATTCCGTCGAGCGTGTGCCCAGCTCGATGAGTGGGTCCTTTCACCAATTGGGTGAGTCCACATGCTGACATAACTTCCAGAAGGGAAATGGTATCATGAGCCTCCAATAACTCAAGGTGGAAATTAAAATCACCTAAAATAGTGAGATTTTGGCGGCCAAAATAAGGTTCCAAAATCTGAAGCAATTTCAGCCCAAAATCTGCTCTTGGGCCGGGGGGAAGGTAGAGCAAAATCCCGTTGAACGCAGGATTAGAATGGTCGGACAGGGAAAAGTATAGTACTTGGAACACATCCTTGGGGTCAGAGAGAGGTATGGTGTGACAATGAAACCTATCCTTGTACAGGATAGCCAGGCCACCGCCAACTCTGCCTATTCTGTCCTGTCGTGCTAGGCAGTAGCCCTCAGGGACCGCTTCCACAAGATCAGGGCCTGAAGAGTCTTTAGCCCAAGTTTCAGTGATGAAGACCCAAGAGGGTTTCCTTTCTAAAACGAGCTCCTTAAAAACAATATTGTTTTTAATGAGTGAGCGAGCGTTGATGAGAAAGCCAATGTCGCTTGACACATTGGGTCCCAACGAAAAGCAGGACTCCGAAGGGGAGGGGGTGGGAGGGAAGATTGAGATCCCCCAAGTCTGCCTGAAAGCAACCACACCCCAGGGGTAGTAAGAGGTCTTCAGGAGTGCACCGATGGAAGCAAGGTGCAGGTGGAGGTTTAAGCCGTAAAATATCCTGTAAGGAGTATTTCGGCAAATAGTAGCCTACCTTATCCTGACAGGCAGTCCAGCCATCCAGCCCGTCCTCAGCGCGGACGGGCGCAGACGGGCTGGACTCTGGCGTGACTCCGGCGTGACTCCAGCGTGGCTGCGGCTAACACGCTGCGCGCACACGCTGCGCGTCATCATGGCCAGTTTAAATAGGGCTCTAGCCAGTCCTCCTGACTGCTAGAGCGCGGGAGTGTCCAGCGTTTCCTACCCCACCCAAGATGGCGCTCACCAAATCCTGAGCGCGAGGGACCGGCCCGCCGAAGTGGCAGTGAGGAGCCAATTTACATGCAAGAATGTGGACGGGGACTTTAAAAACCAGGGATAACGGTGAAAAAAGAAATAAAATAAAAATGCCAAAAAATGGGATAATTAAAAACAGGGACGAGCCTAGCTGTTGTGGTGCTAGCAAGCAAGCTAGCAATTGTATTTTTATTTACCCACAATGATTGATTTTAAATACATACGAATATCCGGAAATATTTTAAGCTGTTTTCTCGTATGGGGCCAATTTTGGTTAACAGTTACCTTCAAATGTATTAACACAGGGGTCACTCAGACATTATATCAAAAAATGGCCGACTGGACGCCAGTGTTATTTGCTCTTTAAATTGCCGTCATTATTTGACTTTAACCCATGGCATTGAAGCGCCCCAAGGTAGATATCTTATCTGTTGTCACCAAGGAACAGGTAGAACAGCCTCAACATCACCAACTGTGCTTTTTAAAGAAGAAATTAGGATGATTGCCACAGCCTGTTGTGTTCCCCTTTTCTGAATCGTTTTTGTCCACCATAAGCGTGGAAGGGTATACTCAGATGTGAGTCCCTTGCTCATTGCACCATCAGGATTCAAGCAAGCCGGGCCGAAGACGGCTGAAATGCCAGAAACCGGTCCCCGGAAGCTTGTTTCCTTCCCAGTATAAGAATTGGCTTGGTAGTTTGGTCTGCCCTGTTCCCATGATGCACTGGGCCAGGGTCAGACTAATTTGCATGTAGCCAGGTTCTGAGCTGGGATGGTGCAGTGAGCTAAAAAACGGTGATGGATCAAGCCCTGATCTTTGGACTGGGTAAGAGTGGTCTGCTTAATTCAGACACTCTGTTCATCACCACCCCCTTTTCTGAATCGTTTTCTCGTATGGGGCCAATTTTGGTTAACAGTTACCTTCAAATGTATTAACACAGGGGTCACTCAGACATTATATCACAAAATGGCCGACTGGACGCCAGTGTTATTTGCTCTTTAAATTGCCGCCATTATTTGACTTTAACCCATGGCATTGAAGCGCCCCAAGGTAGATATCTTATCTGTTGTCACCAAGGAACAGGTAGAACAACCTCAACATCACCAACTGTGCTTTTTAAAGAAGAAATTAGGATGACTGCCACAGCCTGTTGTGTTCCTGTATTTAAAAGTAACTTTGCATGGGACACATTTTCGGGTGGATAATTGGGCTGGCTTACAAACAATTCTGTAAAACTGCTTTGTATTTTTTATTTAGTTTTTTCATAGGCATTCTTATTCAGAAACAAAACAAGCATTGGCATAGCTCATAGGTCTCGCCTTTGGGACCATATAAGTGTTTAGTTAGGCAGCACAATTTCCTTGATGCAACAACATTAACTGTTGCATGGCTAAGCACTTATAAGGTCCCAAAGGCGAGACCTATTGGCTAAGCCAATGCTTGTTAAATCAAGGTTTAAAAAAAAGAAGATATAAATTCATTAACTTTGCACTCCATTGAGAGAATATTTTAGCCCCTCTTTAAGAAAAAAGAGTGAAAAGATAGTTTCAGCACAGTTCTTCACTGTTAACTTTGACTGAAGAAAGAAAAACACTTGGAGCTACTGAAAGGATATGAAAACAACACCCATCAGAGTTTACACTGTGAAAAATTTGTAAGAATAAACAACGAACAAGCACTATAGACCTTTAATGGTTGCACTGGTGTATAGTTTCCTCTTTTATACTTCAGTGCAACCTCTTGCGCTTAACTGCGTGACTGCGGGGGCGTGGCCTGGTGTCGGCCAAGGTGGCTGCGTAAGTCGAGAGCTCAGCCGCGGCCGGGAGTAAAGCCCGGTATATCCTGCACTTATCCAACAGCGGAGGTGAAATCAACAAGCACAAAGGTGTATGAGGCCCGGGGCTATCCAGTGAGCCCACCCTTGTGGTGCTGTGCAGGGGGACTGCTGAGCTACACGACGCGAAGCCCGGGGACTAGACCGTCCACGGAGGCCTGGAGGTGCTTGGCCGGGACTGTGACGTTCCTGGAATACTATACTGCCACACGGAGGGCCCCGCTGCGACCGACCGGCAGGGGTGTGCAAGGGACCTCAGGGTCTAGACTGCGCCTTCAAATCTGTGGGCGCTTGCACCTTGAATGACCATGAATGACCATTACCAAAAATGGGGTCACCCTGAAAGGTCTTGGACCTGGGTACAGTTTGATACAAAAAATAATGGTCCTTTATCCGGTTTCTTAAGGGAACAATTGAATAAGTTAGCTTAAAGTAGTCAATACATTATTTTGGAGCATTTTAAAGAACATTCCGTCTGCTCATGATACTCCATAATTTCACTCAAAACAAACCAAATATCAGTAAAATGCTACATCCAAAAATTCTATTTCACCATGCATTTGTTTTAATGTCAACTGGCGAGGCAATTCATTTATTAAACATTCTGCATAAGGTATTCGCACAGTTAAAGGTTCCTCCAAAAGGGGGAACGTGCATAAAGGAGAGTGCTAAGGTGTGCAGTGGTGAGGGTAGAAGAATCATGGAAGTGACATAAGAAAACAATAGATATGAGTAAAAAGAGAAGGCGGACTGGTTGTAAATCACCGTCCTAGATGGCCTGGCCACAATCTTAGTAGTTACGTTTCTTAATTACAATTTTACATGGAATAAGATTCACATGTGGCACGTATGGATATGGATATAAGGTCCAGGTCCTAAATGAAAGGGGGGGCGTCGACGTTTCGACCCGTCTTGCGGCCATGCAGGTAAGTTAGACCTTGGCCATACGGGTCTTCCTCAGGACAGGGCGGGGCAACCCTAGATAAGGTGGCCGGCCTCCGTAGTACCCTAGGAGTAAATTAGGAAAGTATAAGGATGTTGCACTGATCTTACCATGGGGGAAAAACTGTAGGTATGTATGAATAAATAAACCGTTTTTACCCCCCTGAGTAGGTAGGGTACGATCAATACCAAGCGTGTATACAACAGGTTCACAATTCCCTGTGGCCGTGTGCAACAAAGGCTGCGCGTAGGAAGGAATCTGAAAGCAAGAATGAGCATTAATCAGTATTCCAACAGCGAGTAATTGCTGTGCGCAAGGGAATAACAACATTGTGTGTCTATTTACCTAGTTGGAAGGTCTTCCAGACAAGACACGATTTGTGGATGGTTCGTTTTAATTAATGTTGTCCTCTCATGGGAATTCAATTCCAAAAGCTGGAAGAAGAAGAGGTGTTCTGATTAGCCAATTCTGTAAACACTGGCAATGCGCGTGTTAGACTACGGCCACTGTTGGGTTAGTTACCTTAGAAAGGTGGAGCACCGCGTCTCGGTACCGCCTGCAGGTCCCAGTGCAGCCACAAACACTCCAAGTCCTTCCTACACTGACCAACAGCCTTTTTTAGGAGAGGACACATGGTGGGGTCAGCGAGGCTAGGGACGCCCCTGGGGCAGGCCCAGGGGGACCAGGGCACCCACTTGGAACCAAGGCAGAGGGAGAGGGAGGAAACAGACTCACTTCCAACAGGAAACCCAAGGGGATATTCAAATGAGACGCCAACATTACAGATGGTAACCTACACACCCGAAAACCCTGTGGTGAATCTCTCTATGTGCTGAAACCCAATGAACAAGTCATTTTATCCAAAGGCCTATCTTTTGTGCCTACCTCAATGGACAACAATTTTAACCTAAAAATAGAACTACACCAGTTCTTTCGGAAGGTTAGACTTAAGCATCACTTCCTTAAGGTTCCGCACAACCCCAGTTTCTTGGGTACGGGACTAAGACCCCCTTCCAAATTTACACCCCCAACAAACCATGTGCCTCATGAACTGTTGACCTTTGAACAAGTCTTACTCCGTGACGTGGACAGCCTACTGGCCACTAGGAAATACGTAAAATATACCATCAGTAAAGACGAAAGGGAGGCATTGGAATCTTTAAAAACCAACACCAACATTGTGATCAAACCTGCCGATGAAGGCGGGGCGATTGTAGTACAGAACACTGAGAACTACAAGAGGTAAATCCTCTCGCAGTTATCCGTTGAGGGTAACTACATGAAACTGAAAACAGACCCCACAAAAGAGATCAGTGAAACCATCACCAGGGTAACACGTGAGGTATTAAATGCAGGGTGCCTCAATAAACTTGAACATGACTACCTCAACAATAAGAACCCAAGAATGCCAACTATATACACCCTCCCTAAAATACATAAACAAATGCATGACCCACCAGGAAGACCGATAGTCTCAGGTTGTGTTTCACTGCTTGAACCACTTTGTAAATACATTGATGTTTTCTTAAAACCTATTGCGAAGGGGACGTCCACCTACCTCAGGGACACTATGCAAACTATCTAATTAGTTGATGAGCGTCCCCTTGATCCTATGACGAGCGTACTAGCCACTATGGACATAACTGCCCTGCACACCAACATCCCTCAAGAAGCGGCCATGACATGCATAGACTTGGTACTCAATAGAAGACCGGCACCACATAGGGTCCCTACTGAATTTATTGTCACGCTCTTTAAAATAGCTATGACTAAGAATTATTTCTTCTTTCAGGGACAGTACTATGTCCAGACCAAGGGAGTGGCGATGGGGGCTAGCTTTGTCCCTAATCTAGCCATCATTTACATGAGTGAGTACGAGCATCAATGTATCCTCAATGAGCACAACCCTTACCAGAACAACATAACATTATGGCGACGCTATATAGACGACATCCTGATCATTTGGGGGGGGGGGGGGGGGGGGGGGGGGGGGGGGAGGTAGTGAAGAACAACTCAAGACCTTTCACCACTGGCTCAATACCTGCTCATCTCCTCAGACATCCAATTTACATTAGAGTCAGACAGGCTGTCTATTAACTTCTTAGACATCCAAATCAAGACTGAATCAGGTAAACTATACACAAGCCTGTTTAGATAAAGTAGTGAGCGTAACACCCTCTTGAGATACACTAGCCACGAATCCCCGTAACCTCAGGGACAATCTCCCTTTCGGACAATTCCTGAGGTTACGTAGGAACTGCTCCAAGAAGGAAGACTTTTTCGATGAGTTGGCTGACCTTCTGGCAAGACTCAGTGAGCTTGGTTACCCCGTCAAATTGCTCAAGAAGGCACGAAAACGTGCATGGTATATTCATAGGGAATTCCTATTGGAACCCAAGACTAAAACTAAGAGTGAAGAACGACTGGTCTGTGTGACGACCTTTAACACCTAGAGTAGTGCAATCAAGAAAACTATCAATCAACATTGACACATGGTGGCAGACGAGTTGGGTAATATGCCACCCCCTCTACATGCCTTCCGGAAAGGTAAAAACGTAAGGGACTGTGTAGTAAAGTCCCTACTGCACTCATCACGAACCCCTGGACAATCCACCCTGTGGGGCATCCCTCCTGTCAAGGGGCATTGCAAGTGCGGCACATGCAAAGCTTGCCCACTCACTGAGGAACTAACGGAATTCACTCACAATGAACAGACCTATAAACTACATGAACATACATTACAGTGGGTGAAATGCCGTATCCTGCAACATTGCTGTCGTATACGCTGCAAAGTACAGGGAGCACCATTAGTGGACCACTTCACAAGTTTTGAACATACAGCTGAAAGCCTCAGGTGGTGGGTGATCGAAAAAGTTAAACCTAACCCTAGAGGTGGCGATTTCACATGCGTACTAAACAAAAGGGAATGTAGATGGATACACTCCCTAGATACTGTATCAAGGGGTCTCAATGAGCTTGAGGAGATCAGCAGACAGGTCGCCATGTTGAACAATGGGTGAGATTGTTCACATAGACATGTCTCTCGGTTACATTAGGGCTCTAGTGTATACCTTCATTGCCCCATGAGTCAGCCAGTCCTTTCTCCGTACCTACACACACCGACTGACCTTTAGACACCACTAATGATATGGTCAGGTCACTGGACCTTAGATGGTTACAACTGCAATTGCATGCATAACCGTCCCCACTTGGATCGCATGTGCATACCATTGATTCACTCATGCTTACTACCTGAAATGTACTGAGCTGCCTCTTGGTTTTGTTTTAATCATATCACATACGTGGATACCCTTGTTTCACTTATGCCAATTGCCTGAAAAGTACTGGTTTTCCCATGTATTCATATGTATGTTTTAGCCTTTTATTTTTATTATATCACATACGTGGATACTATTGTTTCACTTATGCCAATTGTCTGAAAAGTACAGTTTTTTTCCTTGTATTCACACGTATGGTTAATCAAATCACTGACTCGCTTTGCATCACAAGCTATGCCCCATTGCCATCTGTGAAATTCGATGCTGAATACACCAATATAATTGTATGTTGCCCGGTTGCACCAGGTACTTGTGTAATTTAATATTCCTACTGTAACTAAACTTCCTATGTACACGGGCATAATTTCACCTCCTCATCGCCTGCTTTCCGTAAGAGGTGCCGTTACATTAGTATAGTCTGTCTACTTTGGCACCCACCGCGGAACCGGCAACGTCGGCTGACGTTCACGCGGTTCCGTTTTTAAATACGTCCTCGAGGTCCTCGCGTTTCTAGTATCCAGCTCGTGCAGGCGGTACCGAAACACTGTGCTCCAGCTTTCGAAGGTAATTAACCCGACAGGGGCCGTAGTCTAACACGCGCCTTGTCAGTGTTTAGAGAATTGGCTAATCAGAACCCCTCTTCTTCTACCAGCTTTTGGAATTGAATTCCCATGCGAGGACGACATTAATTTAAACGAACCATCCACAAATCGAGTCTTGTCTGGAAGACCTTCCAACTAGGTAAACAGACACACGTTGTTGTTACTCCCTTGCGCACAGCAAGTTCGAGGCATGTGGGCTGCTGAATTCATATCTGTAGCATAGATCGCCGCCTAGTGTTGGGTCCGGATGATTGCACATTGTTGTCCTGGAAGAGTCTTCGAAGTATCACGAGATAGGTGGCTCCTCCCTCGGACTACAGTGCGCATGGGCATCGACTCCATCCCCAGATTGTTTTTTTCCGCCATTGGGTTCGGATGCATGTTCGATATCTCCAGTTCGAAATTGATATCAACTTTCCTTAAGGCCCGAAGGCCTTTTCTTTTAGCGTCGGTATTGTATTGCGTTTGGTGCCCAGATCTGTTCCGGCTCAGTTCCCGAGTCGGACATCCAGAGGAGTCGCGTGGCTCTTCGGTGCTCGAGGCCCAGTCAACGCAACCAGTCTTTACGACTCATCATGGAACGAAGCCCGTTCAAAAGATGTCCCGTGTGCAACTCGAAGTACCTCCATATCGACGTCCACCCGATGTGCAACAAGTGCCTGTCGCCGGATCACGATGAAGCCAACTGTATGGCTTGTTCACGTTTTAGATCCAAGAAGACTACCGACTTCGGCGAGTGGCACGCCAGGAGGCCCAGCAGACGGCCCCGGCACCCGTGGACATTTTCGAAGGGGAAGAAGCAGACAAGCAAGAAGATCAAGAACAGATTTCTACTCCAGCGATGGAGATCGGTAACGACTACGACGCAGACGTCGAAGCGTTCGATACCTTAGAAGTCGTCAACGAGGTAGGAGAAGACGATGAGGCCTATGGGGCCATGGAAGATAGCTCGGAGGAAAAGCTATGCCTTGTTCGAACAATCACTAAGGCTCAGGTCGAGGGATCGCCACATGGCCTTACCCAAGATCTTATACCTGGATCCACAGCCTCACCTACGGGCCCGGCTACGGACAGTTCTACGAAGCCGTCGTTGGTCAAACCGAAACTGAAAGTGAAAGATTCGGTGTCGACGAAAACGAAAGTAATAGAGACCCCATCGAAACAGAAGACGTCTGTCGCTCTAGTCGCCTCCTTGTCTTCAGAAGTGTCGGGGCAGCCGAAGCCGAAAAAAGTGGTCGACCCGGTGAAGGGCGTCGAGCCGAAGTCGCTCAAGGGCGTCGAGCCAAAATCCATCAAAGGCGTCGAACTGAAGACGGGGGCGCCGAAGGCAGCTGGCAAAGCCGCTGCTCCGAAACCGTCGGCGCCGAAGGCCGTCGTCACGGACGAAGGTCAGGGCGCACCAAGAGGGGCCGATCCTGCACATCGGCCGGATAAAGCCAAGTCATCGGCGCTCGAGTCTGCACATGCTGGTGCACCGAGACCGTCTGTCAGGGCGACGAAACCGTCCGCATCCTTCACTAAGCAGGTGTCGGACTCCTTGCAGCGCATCAAGGACAGGGCTTCCGCGGTCGATCCGAAGGAAACTTCCACCCCGAAGCAACCTGCCAAGACGCCAAAGTCCTCGGCGCCACTGCTGTTCACGCTGCCGCCGAAGGAAGTGCCGAAAGCGTTTGCACCCAAATCGGTCGGCGAAGCACCCGGAAAGGTGTCGACAGGGTCGAAGCCTTCGCAGACTCTTGGGAGTTCGAAGCGTCAACAACCCCTGATGGAGGAGCAGTCGGAACACTTTATCGACACCGACACCGGTAAACTTACCCTCTACAAGAGAAAGATAACACCGGCACAGCCTATGGAGTCGTACACGATTCCTTTGAAACGCAAAAAACCTTCTGCGGATTCCTCTGTTCTGGTTGAGCCACTTCATCCTCGGACTCAAACCATTGCTCCATCCTCGCCCACTTATTCAGACGTGGACGCTGGGGAGGGGGACGATGAGGAGTATAACTTCCCTGCCGACACTGATCCTGAGGATATCCAGGACTCGTGGGTCGATGCAGGGGACCCAGGGGATCAGTCAACTGCACCGGACACTCAAGTGTACAGTGTCAAAACCTCACCTACTGAGGATTCGGCTGCTTTCAATGCTCTAATTGAGAGGGCGGCTAAAAACCACGACGTCCAGCTCCATGCTGACCCCATTGAAGTGGACTTTCTGTTTGATACCTTTTCCACATCTGAAAAGACTGTCAAGACTCTCCCGATGCTGAAGGGGGTTCTGAAACATGCTGCAGACATTTTTAAAGAACCCACACGTGCCAGGGTTATAAACCCGAGAATTGAAAAAAAGTATAAGCCGGCACCTGTCGACCCTACCTACATTAAGGGCCAGTTGCCCTTAGACTCTCTGGTTGTTTCTAATGCCCGGAAGAGGGCTAATTCACATACAACGGGTGATGCTCCTCCCCCTGACAAAGAATCTAAAGTGTTAGAGGCATCAGGGAAGAGGGTGGCGGCCCAAGCGGCCAATATCTGGCGTATTTCAAACACTCAGGCACTCTTGGCCAGATATGACAGGGCACACTACGACACACTGGAAACCCTGTTACAGCACTTTCCGGATCAGTATAAAGAGGCAGCGGAGATGCTCATTCAAGAAGGGAAGCTCATTTCAAACGCTTCTATTAAATGTGCTCTGGACGTCGCTGACACCGCGGCCAGAGCCATTAACACTAGTGTAATGTTGCGACGTCAGGCCTGGCTCAGAATCTCCGGGTTCAAACCGGAGATACAGACCACCATCCTCAATCAGCCTGTGAACCCTGATCGATTGTTTGGCCCTGAGGTGGATACCACCCTGGAGAAAATTAAGAAAGATACCGAGACTGCAAAGTCCATGGGGGCTCTACAGTCCCAGCAGTTCAGGGGCAGTACTTTTCGTCGCTCAAGTAATAGAGGTGTTTCCAGAGGCCAGATGTCACAGCAAACACAATACACTAAAGGTGGGGCGCAGACCTCCTACAACAAGCAGAGTAGAGGAGGCTATCGAGGCAACAGTTCCAAAGGCAGAGGTCGGGGAAACAACAACTCCCGCTCCTCCACCACAAACAAACAGTGACGCCTTGTCACTACCCCCGACCATACAACACCTGTCGGGGGGAGACTCCAGCAGTTCCTGCCAGTCTGGAAATCCATCACCACAGACAGGTGGGTCAGACAACTTATCCAATACGGTTGTTGTCTGGAGTTAACATCCACTCCACCTAACATCCCACCAAAAGTCAAGTCAAGTCAAGTCATAAAATTTATATAGCGCACTACATACCCAGAGGGTTTCAAGGCGCTTAGGAAGGGGAGGAGGATTATTTGTCAAAAATCCACGTTTTAAGCAGCTTTCTGAACGCTAGGTGATTCTGGGTGAGGCGAAGGTAAGCGGGGAGTGAGTTCCATGTTTTGGCAGCCAGGTATGAGAAGGATCTGCCTCCCATGGTGGTCTTGTTGATGCGAGGTACAGTGGCGAGGGCTTGGCTGGAAGAGCGAAGTTGGCGGGAGGGGGTGTAGAAGGACAGTCGAGAGTTGAGGCAATCTGGTCCGATGTCGTAGAGTGATTTGTGTGCGTGGGTAAGCAGACGGAAAGTAATCCTCTTATTGACGGGTAGCCAGTGGAGGTCTTTAAGGTGACCAGAGATGTGTTCGTTGCGTGGGATGTCTAATATGAGCCTGGCTGAGGCGTTTTGGATTCGTTGTAGTTTCTTCTGGAGTTTAGCGGTGGTACCTGCGTAGAGGGTGTTTCCGTAGTCCAGTCGGCTCGTGACTAGAGCGTGGGTGACTGTTTTCCTTGTTTCGGAGGGGATCCAGCGAAATGTTTTTCTGAGCATGCGAAGAATGTTAAAGCAGGAAGAGGATACGGCGCTGACTTGTCTGTTCATTGAGAGTGAAGAATCCAGGATGACGCCAAGGTTCCGTGCGTGGTCTGTCGGGATGGGTGCTTTTCCAAGGGCTTCCGGCCACCAGGAGTCGTCCCATGCAGAGGGGGATTTACCTAAGATGAGGACTTCTGTTTTGTCTGAGTTCAGTTTCAGACGGCTTTGTTTCATCCATTCGGCGACTTCTTTCATTCCTTCGTGTAGGTTAGTTTTGGCGGTGCTGGGGTCCTTGGTGAGAGATAGGATCAGTTGAGTGTCATCCGCGTAAGAGATGATGTTGAGGTTGTGTTGGCGGGCGATGGCCGCGAGGGGGCTCATGTATACGTTGAAGAGGGTGGGACTGAGTGAGGATCCTTGTGGTACGCCGCAGATGATTTCAGAGGCCTCGGACTTGAATGGTGGGAGGCGGACTCTCTGGGTTCTTCCGGTGAGGAACGAGGTGATCCATTCCAGTGCCTTTCCTTGGATTCCGACGTTTTTGAGGCGTTGTAAAAGGGTGCTGTGGCAGACTGTGTCGAAGGCTGCAGAGAGGTCGAGGAGGATGAGGGCGACTGTGTCTCCATTGTCCAGTAGAGTTCGAATGTCGTCTGTTGCTGCGATGAGGGCGGTCTCAGTGCTGTGTTTGGCTCGGAAGCCAGATTGTGAGGGGTCGAGTGATTTGTTGGCTTCGAGGAAGGCGGCGAGCCGGTTGTTGACAGCTTTCTCGATGACTTTGGCCGGGAATGGAAGAAGCGAGATGGGGCGGTAGTTTTTGAGTTCGGTGGGGTCTGCTGTTGGTTTTTTCAGAAGGGCGGTGAGTTCAGCGTGTTTCCAGTCTTCTGGGAAGGTAGCGGAGTTGAAGGAGCAGTTGATGACGTCTCGGAGGTGCGGAGCTATGATGGAGTCTGCTTTGTTGAAGATGTGGTGAGGGCATGGGTCTGTGGGGGATCCAGAGTGGATGGAATTCATCAGGCGGATGGTGTCCTCAGTGGAGATTGGGTTCCAGGCGTTAAGGGTGTTAACGAGGGGAAGATGGTCAGCTGATGGTAGGGTGGGTTGGCTTCCGGGTTGGTTGTCAAAGCTGTTGTGGATGTCAGCAATCTTGTTGTGGAAAAAAGAGGCTAGGGAATCGCAGAGGGTTTGAGAGGGGGTGATGTCGTTGGAGTTGGCCGAGGGGTTGAAAAATTCCTTGACGATGTTGAAAAGTTCCTTGCTGTTGTGGGCGTTGTTGTCAAGTCGATCCTTGAGTGCTGTTTTCTTGGCTTTTCGGATCAGTTGGTGGTGAGTACGGATGGCGCTTTTGAAGGCGTCCTTGGTGCTGGTGGATGGGTCTTTTTTCCAGGCCTTTTCAAGGGAGCGGCACAGTTTCTTGGACTTCTTGAGGTCATCGTTGAACCATGAAGCCTTCTTGATGCCAAGTTTGTGTTGACGTTTTTTCAGTGGTGCTAAGGTGTCGGCGGTGTTGGATAACCAAAGGGTGAGGTTGGAGGCGGCTTCGTTGGCGTTAGAAGAGAGGGCTGGGGAGGTTTGAAGGAGCGATGTGGAGATCTGCTCCGTGGTGATTTTGTTCCAGTTTCTTTGTAGAGTTGGTTGGAGGTGGATGATGGGTTTCGGCTTGTTGTAGGTGAAGTGAACGCAGCTGTGGTCAGTCCAGAGGAGATCCGTAGTGTGGCTGAAGGAGACATGGTTGCTGGAGGTGAAGATGGGGTCGAGTGTGTGACCTGCGATGTGGGTGGGGGAAGTGACCAGTTGTTTAAGTCCGAGGTTGGCGAGGTTGTCCAAGAGGGTGGCGGTGTTGCGGTCGTTGATCTTTTCAAGGTGGAAGTTGAGGTCTCCCAGAAGGATGTAGTCTTTGGAGGGGAGCGCGTGTGGGGTGATGAAGTCCGTGATGTCTTCACTGAATTTTGCGCGGGGTCCTGGTGGCCTGTAGAGGAGGGTGCCTCGGAGTGTGGTTTTGGGGTCGATGTGGATCTGGAAGTGAAGGTGTTCGGAGTTAGCGAGGTTGGCGTCAGAGCTGGTTGAGATGCGGATTGATTTCTTATGGACGATAGCGATTCCTCCTCCTGTATGGTCGGTGCGGTCCTTGCGTGTGATCTTATAGTCATCAGGGATAGCGATGGCGATGTCAGGGGCGGAGGAAGCGTTCATCCATGTTTCCGTTAGGAAGGCGACGTCAGGAGAGATGGTGTCTAGTAGGTTCCAAAGGTCAATGGCGTGCCTGTGGACCGAGCGGGTGTTGAGAAGGATGCATTGTAGGTGGTTGGGGTCGGGAATCTGTGTTGTGGACGCAGCGGAGATGTTGTCGGTGCAGCTAAATTTGCAGGAGAGGCAGGAGAACGGTCCATGGGTGCGTCCAGGAGCGGCTTGGACGCAGTTGGGGGCGCGACCGGGGTTGAGGGCTAGGAGGGTGGCGGCATCGTAGGTAACGCGGGGGGGCTGGGCAGCGCGAGGGGCAGGGGGACTGGCGCTGGGCGCGGTCCAGGCGCGGACGGGCGTAGACGGGCTTACCTTTGGCGCACCTTCGGCGAGGCCGAAGCGCGTGGACGCTGCGCGTGGGGACATCTGACATAAATGGATAGTGGAGGGGGCGGAGCGTGGGAGGGGCCGCTGGGAGGCGGTCTCGGGGAGGTAGAGGTGGGCCAGGAGAGCTGACAACAACAACAAGATGGTGGCGGGCTGATTCAAAACGAAACCGGGGCACAGTCCGAGTCAAGCCTGAGCTATTATCATACAGTTACACACCACTGGTGGGTCCGGTCAAAAGCGCCAAGAAAACAAATGCCAGGCAGCACACATGCAAATGTAAACTCCAATTGCGTGCAGAAGCGCTACGACATCCAATATGTGCAGCAGGCAGCAGACAGTGAACACCGTCCTATGTCCACAGAGCATTTGCACTTATTGCAGCAGGAGGTACTCGTCATGCTGCAAAAAGGGGCAATCGAGCTCGTGCCGGTGGGGGAAGAAGGCACAGGAGTGTACTCCCTGTACTTCTTGATCCCGAAGAAGGACGGGTCCCTCAAGCCCATACTGGACCTCAGACCCCTAAACCAGTACATTCTATCAGAACACTTTCACATGCTAACACTGCAGCAGGTTCTTCCGTTGCTCAATCAGGGAGACTTCCTCGCAACCTTAGATCTCAAAGATGCATATTTTCACATTCCTCTACACCGTCGCACAGAAAATATCTCAGGTTCACCATTCAGAATCAACATTATCAGTTCAAGGTCCTTCCTTTCGGAGTGACCACAGCACCCAGGGTGTTCACGAAATGCCTGGCGACGGTGGCTGCACACCTCAGAAGGTAGCACGTTCACGTCTACCCTTATCTGGACGACTGGCTTGTCCAAGCAAAGTCGGCCCAGCAGTGTGCCGCCCACATGTCCCACACCATTCGCCTTCTTCACGATCTGGGATTCTCTCTGAATTACCCAAAGTCGCACCTTCAGCCGGCACATGTGCGGCAGTACCTGGGCACGACCATAGATACTCTGGCAGCCACGGCTCAGCCCAATTCTGTGAGGATCAACAGCATTCAGTCGCTGATCCTGAAGTTGAGACTGCAACACTCGCTTCCAGCAAGAGTGTTCATGCAGTTGATAGGCATGATGGCCTCCTGCATCTTCATAGTCCCGCACGCGAGACTACATATGCTTCCTCTTCAAGAGTGCTTGGCGCACCCAGTGGACTCAGGCTCAGGGACAGTTAAACGACCTAGTGTTGGTGACCGGTCGGGCATACAACTCTCTGCATTGGTGGAATCCACACAACCTTTGCAAGGGTCGACCGTTCCGGGAGCCTGTGCCACAAATTATCCTGACGACGGACGCATCTCTCCAGGGATGGGGAGCTCATGTACTCCACTACACAGTGCAGGGACTATGGATAACGCAGCAACAGAGGATGCACATCAACTACCTAGAGCTGATGGCAATCTTCATGGCAATGAAGGCGTTCAAGGTACATCTGTGCAACAAAGTTGTGTTGATCCGGACGGACAACATGACAGCCATGTACTATATTCAAAAGCAGGGAGGTACACACTCTCCACAGTTGTCTGATCTGGCTCAGAGCATGTGGAAGTGGCAATTCAGAGGAACATCTTCCTCATGGCGGAACACCTCCCGGGCAAGGACAATCAGATGGCGGATCTGCTCAGCAGGTACAGCCACCAGATGCACGAGTGGGAGTTACACCCATCAGTACTCCGCCCGTACTTCCAGCAGTGGGGTCATCCAGAGATAGACCTGTTCGCCACACAAGAGAATGCAAAATGCCAAAGCTTCGCCGCCAGGTTCCCACACCCACAGTCGCAGGGCAATGCGATATGGATGAACTGGTCAGGCAGATTTGCGTACGCTTTTCCCCCAGCACCTCTAATACCGCTGGTGGCACGCAAGCTGAACACTCGATGACGCTCATCCTGGTTGCTCCAACGTGGGCACGCCAACCATGGTACACCACGTTTCTAGAACTATCCGTGGTGCCGCATCAAAGGCTGTACCTCACACCCAGCCTTTTGACGCAGAGCCATGGCGACATTCAGCACCCAGATCCGCAACAGCTGAACCTGGCGATCTGGCTCCTGAGGTCTTAGAAATTGGCTACCTTAACTTGCCTCCCGACTGCATGGATATCATACGGGAAGCAAGGAAGCCCACCACTAGAGCTTGCTATGCGGCAAAATGGAAGCGGTTTGTCATTTACTGTGCTGAACACAACATCAACCCGCTGGATGCATCTACTCACGACATCATTTGTTATTTGTTACATCTTTACAAATGCAATCTAGCATATACTTCCATTCGGATACACCTCTCCGCCATAGCGGCTTATCTCCAAAACAGGCGGCATCTCTCAGTTTTCAGAGTGCCTGCCATTAAGGCTTTTCTAGAGGGACTGAAACGGGTCATTCCTCCCAGGACCCCGCCAGCTCCGGTATGGAACCTTAATGTGGTCCTCACAAGGCTGATGGGCCCACCTTTCGAGCCTCTGCATTCATGCGAGGTTCAGTTCTTAACATGGAAAGTGGCATTCCTTATAGCCATTACGTCCCTGCGGCGTGTTAGTGAGCTCCAGGCGCTCACCGTACAAGAGCCATTCATACAGGTTCACTCCAACAGGGTGGTGCTGCGCACTAACCCTACATTTCTTCCTAAAGTGGTTTCACAGTTCCATGTCAATCAGACTATTGAACTGCCTGTGTTCTTTCAAAACCCCGAGACAGTGGCAGAAAGAATGCTCCACACTCTCGACGTCAAACGTGCTTTGATGTACTAAATCGATAGGACCAAGAGTTTAGGAAGACTACACAACTCTTTGTTGAGTTTTCAGCCCAACACAAAGGCAACCCCATTTCCAAAGCAGGTATAGCCAGGTGGATCATTAAGTGTATTCAAATTTGCTATCAAAAGGCTAAGCGCACTTTAACAGTCCCCCCCCAGAGCCCACTCCACTCGCAAGCTGGGGGCCTCCATGGCTTTCCTTGGTAATATCCCTTTGGAAGACATTTGTGGAGCAGCCACATTAGTTACCACACACACATTTACTAAACACTACTGTGTAGATGTGCACTCCAAGCAGCAGGCAGCTGTAGGGCAGGCTGTTCTAAAGACACTTTTTCAGACATCTGCAGCTGGCACAGGCGGCCGCCGTTAATGGAGGGACTGCTATGTATTCTATGCTACAGATATGAATTCAGCAGCCCACATGCCTCGAACTGAATATGCTACTTACCAGTATGCATCTGTTCTTGGCATGTAGGGCTGCTGACATTCATATCGCTTGCCCTCCTCCCCGGCGCCTGTAGCGGCTGCAGAATTCACACTTACTCTTAGCATGGTCATCGCTCACACTGTTACACTCCATCTTCGCCACAATGGCTAAAAACAATCTGGGGATGGAGTCGATGCCCATGCGCACTGTAGTCCGAGGGAGGAGCCACCTATCTCGTGATACTTCGAAGACTCTTCCAGGACAACAATGTGCAATTATCCGGACCCAACACTAGGCGGTGATCTATGCTACAGATATGAATGTCAGCAGCCCTACATGCCAAGAACAGATGCATACTGGTAAGTAGCATATTCATTACTCGCTGTTGGGATACTGATCCATGCTTATTCTTGCTTTCAGATTCCTTTCTATGCGCAGCCTTAGTTGCACACGGCCACAGGGAATTGTGAACCTGTTGTATACACGCTTGGTATTGATTGTACCCTACCTACTCAGAGGGGGTAAGAACGATTTATTTATTCATACATACCTATGGTTTTTCCCCCATGGTAAGATCAGTGCAACATCCTTATACTTTCCTAATTTACTCTTAGGGTACCACGGAGGCCCGCCATCTTATCTAGGGTTGCCCCACCCTGTCCTGAGGAAGACCCGCATGGCCAAGGACTAACTTACTTGCATGGCCGCAAGACGGGTCGAAACGTCGATGCCCCCCCTTTCATTTAGGACCTGGACCCTATATCCATATCCAAACGTGCCACATGTGAATCTTATTCCATGTGAAATTGTAATTAAGAAACGTAACTACTAAGATTGTGGCCAGGCCATCTAGGACGGTGATTTACAACCATTCCGCCGTTTCTTTTTACTCATATCTATTGTTTTCTTATGTCACTTCCATGATTCTTCTACCCTCACCACTGCACACCTGAGCACTCTCCTTTATGCACGTCCCCCCTTTGGAGCAACCTTTTACTTTTTGAATACCCCTTGCAGAATGGTTAATAAATTGCCTCACCAGTTGACATTAAAATAAATGCATGGTGAAATAGAATTTTTGTATGTTGCATTTTACTGATCTTTGGTTTGTTTTGAGTAAAATTATTGAGTATCATGAGCAGACTGAATGTTCGTTAACATGCTCCGAAATAATGTATTGACTGCTTTAAGCTAACTGATTCAATTCTTCCCTTAAGAAACCGGTCAAGGACCATTGTTTTTTGCACCTTGAATGAGGCAGAGGGCCGGCTACCGGCTAGGAAGATTGGAGGAGGCGGTGGCGCCCGCCCAACATCCTACACTGGTGAGACACCACCTGGCACGTGGAAGGGTGTGGAAGGAGCCCGACTGAAGACGTGGTGGTGAGGGGGCTCCCCCCCTGTACCACAACTAACTCTGCTGCGACTGGTAGGGCCTACAATAGGGGCCCGAGACTGACGCAGCACCTCAGCTCGTTGCGCAGGAGGGTGAGTGCCTAATACTGAGATATTAAAGGCCCTGATGAGGGGAGACTTCGTGATTGACTGGTAGGTTGCCCCCACCTGCCTTTCCTGGATGGGCGAGAAAAGGAGGTGCGGAACGTTCTAGGAGTGGTGTGCCTGGACTCCCCCATGTGGCGAGGAATTGGATCGGGTGCCCTATCCTGAGCCCCCGTTGACTGCTGGCCGAGGTCTGGGCCCATGTGAGCGGGATCTCTCAACGGGGAGGAAGACGCCGTACTTCTATCCCCCCGCCTGGCGCCTGAAGCTGTGATTCTGAGGACTGGGCCTGTTGTCGACTGGGGCCAGCGCCGAGGACTACATTGCAGGCCGCGTGGGCGCACTCCTTGCAGAGAGTCATCGTTGGGGGGATAGTGCACCGCAGGAGACAGCAATTGTTTTGTAGGGCGGAGGCCCAGTGATAACATACCCGCCCGGACGGAGGGAACTGTGCTGGTGACGAGGGAGAGGTGGAGGACAGTGGAGGGCCGAGTGGGCATTGCTGCCCTTGGACATCGGTGAGTGCCATCATGAAGCCGAAAGGGGGACCGCCGGTGCAGGCGAACAAGTTGGACAAATATGCGGTCTCCAAATCGCCAGCTATAGATAAGGACAGTGCAGGAGGAAAGGCCGTGGCCTCTGAACCCTCTCTCAGTTCGATCATGGCGGCAATCCAGACGCTAGGAACGTCGCTGGAAACCAAAATAGATAAAATTTCCATTGAAGTTAATCTCCTCAGGGCTGACATGAACAAGACATCGGAACGAGTTAAGGTGGCAGAAGCGAACATTACTGACCTGCAATCAGCCACACAGGGCCTATAAGAAAGGGTCCAGCAGTTGGTCCATCAGCATCGTCAAATGGCTCTTAAACTTAAAGATCAGGAAGGGAGGGCCCACCTGAACAACATCCGCGTGGTGGGGGTCCCGGAGAGGGCGGAGGGGCCCAGTATGGACTTGTTCTTGGAGGACCTTATCCTGAATCACTTAAAGCCCAAGCGCCTCTCAGCCTTCTTTGCGGTTGAGAGGGCGCATAGGGCTCCTATCCTGCCACCGAAACCAGGTGCGCCCCCGAACTATTATTGCTAGTATACTTAACTACCGCGATTGAGATGCCATCCTACAAGCGACTCGCCAGCTTGGAGACCTACCGTTCGAGAATGCGGTAGTGCGTTTCTTCCCGGACTTCACCCTCAAGGTGCAACAGGAGAAACAAACTTTTGACACAGTGAAACGCACCCTGAAAAATTAAAGGGCATCAACGGAGGTTAATCCTGGTTCTTCAAGACTCTGGCTGAGGTACAGGCTTGGCTCCACGAGTCACGGTCATAGAAAGATGGCGGACGGAGAGCAGGGGAATGGAGTGAAGCCCGCGACCACTCGCCAGGTTCCTCTAGTTGTCGTAGCAGGTTGGACAGATGCAATCAATGCATCCGATGATCCAGATTCCTGAGCCTGGCAGACTCAGAGGCTATCGGATGAAAGAGGCTCCATCCAGACTGTGGGGTTTGAACTTTGGACGGCTGCACGGAACGTATATTTTGGGGGGGGGGGGGTGGGTGGAAGACTGTCCTGGTAAATGGGGTGCCATCTGATCCCCGAACCATATTGACTCACTTCAACTGCAGATCTTTTGGGTTCGGGCTGGAATGGGGCCTGACAGACATGTGGGTGGACGAGGCTCTGCAACCCCCTATTTCTTGTTACTTGTTTGGTGGGCGACAGGCGCTCTGCTAGTTGAGGATGTGGGTAGTTCTTAGCCACACAGTAGGGTTGCAGGGTGGGGGGGGTGGAGATTCTGGGTAGAGGGACTAGGGGGTGGATGTTTGTTCAGGGGTTTTCTTGTTTATTGCGACTGTATTTCTTGCTTTCCATTATCTGTAAGTGTAGACAGGCTGGTTGTGGGCAGCGAGGGTGGTGGGTGGGCGGGAGTAGGACGAGAATGCCTTCTATGAATAGCTACTGCCGTGGAATTTAAATAGTTTAGGGGACAAGATTAAACATACCATGGTCCTTATATACCTCCAGACACTCCCCAGACATAATGCTCCTTCAGGAGACACACCTAAAGGGTAACAAGTACTTGGCCTTAAATCGATTTGATTACACTCTGCTGGCCCAAGCTGGCTTTACCTCTAGCTCCAGAGGGGTGGCGATCCTGTCTAAGAGCTCCCTTCCTTTGATAGTGCGACAGACGTGGTGCGATCCCTTGGGTCGGTACGTGGCGCTGAGTGGGACGTGGGAGGGCTTCACCCTGAACATCAGATCTGTTTGTATTCCGCCACGAATGCATGGGAGGACATTTCCCGACCTCAGGAAGCTCTTGCTCGACATGCCATCTGGAATTCTGATTGGGGGGACAAGAATGAAGCAAAATCACAGGAGCTTGACAGGGACAACACATTGTCGAGAACCCAGGGCGCGCAACCATTGACAGCGTTTGTGACTGCGTTGGGGTTAGTGGACCTCTGGAGAGCATATAATCATGAGACACGGCAATACACCCACATTTCTGCAGCTCATGGCAGCGGCTCCCGCCTAGATTACATTTTTACGCATGCAACCTCGGCTGCTTTGTTTAGAGACAGCTGCCATAGGGCCAGAGGTATTTCTGACCATTCCCTGAGAGAGAATGGACGGTTCCCCCGTGTTTGGATCCCTACCTCTCCAGGGACCATGAGTTCCAAGATAGGTACCAAGAATGTATGGAGCAATACTTTACCGAGAATGTTGGGACCGTGCAGTCCCACTGTGTACTATGGGAGGCCTATAGGGCGGTGTCCAGGGATTTTGTCCAGCTGGAGGTGGGGGCCCTACGCAAGGAGAAGCGGGCACGATGCAATGACATACTCTTGCATCAGACAGACTGGGACTCAGGGTCTGAGGCGAGGTGGGTGCACGCACTCCGGCTTAAGCAGAAGGAACTTAGGGATTTGGGTGAGGACCAGGCGCGCGCTCATGCGATAGCGACGCAATGGCGTATATATGATCTGGGGGACAAAGCGAACAAGATGATTACATGGTTTGAGAGGAGGGACAAGAGTAGGAATATTGGTCTCTGATATTCAGTCTGCCGACTGCACAATCAGACAAGGGGGTGAGGAGATCGCCGAGGCCTTTGCTCAGTACTATGAGGGAATTTATCAGTCACAGACTGATAAGGACGAGAAGGAATGTACAGAGTTCCCCAAAGATATACGATTGCCGACATTGGGACAGGAAGAGCGGGAAACTATGGACTCAGACCTGACCGGCGAGGAAATTGTAGGGTCTATCAAGGATTTGCAGGCCGGTAAGGCGTTGTGCCCGAATGAGTTCCCAGCTGAGCCCTTCAAATGTGTGGCAAGTACGGTGGCCCCGTTCATGCTGCAGATGTTTAATGAAGCGCAAGCAACAGGACAACTGCAAGAAGACTTCCGTATGGCAACTATCGTCGCAATTCACAAACAGGATAAGCTACAGAAGAGATGCAGCTCCACCAGACCAATCTCTCTGCTTAACTTTGAGGCCAAGGTGCTTAAAAAGGTTCTGACCAATCGGCTGAGCCCTGTCATTCAATCCCTGATACACCCAGATCAGTCTGGTTTCATGCCCCATAGGAGCACCAGGCTGAATGTACGGCGCCTATATGGTGTAATGCCTGTGATGTCCCAACACCCGGACATGCCGGCAGCACTTTTGTCTCTCGACGCTCATATGGCATTCAACAGTGTAGAATGGGAGTATCTCTTTGCGGTCCTGACCAAGTTTGACTCTGGGCCGACCTTTCAGGCATGGGTCCAGCTTCTCTACACGGCACCGAGGGCGTGGGTCAGGGTGAATGGGACTATGTCCCGAGTATTTGGCCTTGGCAAAGGGACTAGACAGGGGAGTCCGCTGTCCCCGATCCTGTTTGCGCTTGTGCTTGAGCCACTGGCGTCGTGGGTGCGAAGTGACCCGACAATACAGGGGGCTGGGAGGAGCGCATCTCCCTATATGCGGACAATGTCGTGCTCTATGCACATCGCCCCAGACAAACGTTCCACAGGCTTATACATATTCTCAGAACCTTCTGGAATTACTCCGCCTATTGCGTCAATTGGGACAAGTCCCTGGTACTTGTAGTAGCGGGGGAGGCACCGGTGCTGACATCGGCTTGTGTAGACCTGACATTCAGGGACTCGTTCAAATACCTCTGCATATGGATTATGAAATACGACTCAGACTTTATGTGCCTGAACATCCATGCTCAACTGGACAGATTGAGAGAGGATACCAATGTCACAAATGGTGCGTGCAGTTTGGTTTAAGAAGATGGCCCTGCCACGATTGCTGTATGTGCTCCAGAATACTCCCTCCGTGGTTCAGGAGAGTTTCTTCCGGGCAGTGGAAGCAGAGCAGTGCACATTGCTGTGGGGGGGAGGCAACCCCAGAATCGTAAATTGCAACTAGGGGTTTACGAGGGAGGGTTGGCAGTACTGGACCTCAGGAAATATTAGTGGGTTACGCAACTGGTCAATATCAATAGGTGGGTCTTCTCCCCCACCGAAGAACCTGCATATCGGGTAGATCGTATGGCCATGGGAAAAGGCACCTACCCCGCTGCCCTATACAGGAAGAGAAGGGGCAACTCGGGTCTTCCAGCTCATATGGAGCAGTTGCTGGCGGCGTGGCGGAAGGCAACGAAGATGATGGGGTGGGAAGCTAGGCTCACGGAACAAACCTCACCGTGGGAAGGGGACTTTTTGTTGGAGAACGCGCTCCTGAAAGGCCTTAGTGGGTGCAGATCCATTGGGATAGATCTGCTGGGGGATGTTTGGAAACGGGAAGATGCTTGCTTTTTCGGCCATGGAGACGGAATATCAGATGGGCCAGGAAGAATTTTAAAAATAACTTGCGGGTCAGGCATGCCTTGCATTGCCATCTCAAAGAGGGGGAGCCGTTGCCGGAGTGTTCTCCGCTAGAAGATAGGCTCCTACTCAATCCCATGGTGGACAAGGCCATCTCACTTACATATAAAGTTAATTATTAACACGCCCGATCCGCTGGGACCGTTACGAGAGGCCTGTGAATCTGATGTTGAGCTCCTTGAAGATGATGACTGGGCGGAGGCCCTACAGAGCCCCAGAGAGATAGTGGTCAGGGCACGGTTTCTCCTGGTTCAGCTCCGGATTTTCCATCATTCCTATGTCCCTAGAACCGTGCAGCATCAAATCGGGTTTAGTGGGTCAGACAAGTGCATGAGGGGTTGCAATGAGACAGGGACGTTCTTTCACATCTTGTGGGCATGCCCATTGAGACAGAGGTATTGGGAAACCATTGTGCAGGTTATGTCTGAGGTGGTGAGCGCCGAGGTCCCGTTAGACACCATATGGTTTATCCTGGGAGTGACAGGGGAGGTAGTATGGCCCAAATGGGCTGCTTTTAGGCTGGCGCTGGCCGGGTGGTGGCCAAACGAAATGTAGCTAGACTGTGGGGGGCCGCAGAAGTTCTGTCGATAGAAGGTAGGAAAAGGGACCTTAATTGGTGTCAGCGAATTCAACATGTGGTGTACCAGAGCAGGCGGTGCCCACGTAAATGGGAAAAGGTCTGGGAGGCATGGACGGCTTTTAGGGGGGATTTATTAACTGATTGAAGGGTGTGGATTGTAGGGGTAACGGGGGGGAGGTAAGGGGGGGGGGGTCTATGGACTATTATTGGCCATGCGGTGTGGCATTTGCTGTATATTGTACTGTCACTACTCGGCTGACCCACTGCATTGTGTATTGTCTCCTTACATGGAAAGCTATATTTTGTTAATAAAAAAGATGTTTAAAAAAAATTTAATTTGCGTAACTGCACTGCTTAGAAGCACTAAATAACGAAATCACAAAATAATCATGTAAAATGAGTGCAGACAATCTCAAATTGCTGATATCCGTTGAGTAGAGACAATTCAATTAAAAATGAAATCTCATTGGATTCCTATTCATGAATGTTCTACAAATAGCAACAATAACACCCACCATTGCACGAAGGAGTCGTGTATCCTTTTCCAAGTCCAATCTTATTGAGTTCCATTAAAAGATACATGTCAGTCCAGCAAACTTAGGCTCAGAAGAATTTCCCGCATTTTGGATTAGAGTCATAAATTTTGACGGTCCCACTGAGGGTGAGATACATAAATCATCAAATAGTGATTGTTTACCGTCCAGTCCTGGTAAAGGAAGCATGGAGGTACTTGGTTTATGAAAATACGTATCCTCATGAAGTCCTTTTGGACTAAACGCGTTGGCTGGGCTGACATGTATCTTTAAAGAAAATCAAAAAAACTGAGATGAATTTTCTCTACTCAAAGGATATGAACGTTCTGACATTGTCTGCGCTCATTTTGCATTGTTGTTTTGGGACTGTGACAAATATGTCTTAACATATACATGAACAACCTCCCCACTGACATCAGAAAAACAAACGAACTGATGGTTTTTCGGAAAAAGGTTAAAACATGGCTCTTCCCAAAAATCTAACTTATTAGCTCTTTGACCACTGTCCTCTTCTGTTCTACAGGATTCTCAGCTATATGTACTCAGCGCCAGGATGCCCGTAGGGTTGCAGAGCGCTCTACAAATGCCATAAATAAATATAAAAATGCATATTAGCTGTTTCAAGACGTCCCAAATTGACTAAAATCTACCACTCCTCCTACTTTTATCTGAATCAGAGGGGAAATGAAAGAGTGTGCAGAAAAGTGTCACTTCCAATACCTTCTCACAAACATCATCTTTGGCTGCTTCACAGAACCTTCCCATCTAACTGGTTGCCTTTGAATGGGGTGGAACCAACATCATCTCAAATTCAAACCTTCAGCCGATCCCTTTCGGGGGATACTTGTGAAAGACAAAAGTTAACATCTGGACTCTCTCTGAATCGTTCCAGACTGAAGCTCAATTGAAAAATCATTCTGTAGACACAGAGTATCCTAATAATTGTGTCCAGTGTTGTGACTTCAATTCATACTGAAGCCCGGAAAGGTTGCATGGCCACCCTACAGAGTTATTTCTTATTTGGAATGAACCTGCTGGATGAGTTACCCTCTGACTTCTGACCCGATTACAGTAGTAAAACTCCTGCTACAGCAAGTTGATAATGCTTTCCATATATTTCAATGGTCGCTCGTGAATATTGGTCCTCTTAGATCTTGCTGCAGCTTTGGTGTGGTCAATCATAAGGCCCTACGTTGTCACTAAAAGATTCCTAATGTCTCATTAGTACTGTCTTGAGTTTTTCTGCCATTCTTGGATGAATCGCTCACAGCACATAATTTTGGAGCCTCTTTTTTGGTCTATGTTTCTCTCACAAAGTTTTTCATTTTTGACATTTCCTTGCATATCATACCATTAACTATATTTCAAGATTTCCTCACTCTCTTGAGCATTTCAGAAAATAAGCTCTGGATTGCTCTCAATCATCTCAAACTAAATCTACAAACAAATGTATTCTTGCACGTCTCTTACTCTTCTCACCTCGTTCAGCAAAGCTTCCTTTCCAAACATGCCCTCACTACCTCTCCAAAATGGATTGTAAACTCCACATTATTTTATGTATAAGTACCTTGCCTCATTCCTGCAAGAGATTATGGTAACTATGTCTGGATGAGTGATAATGGGAAATCCACTGTAGCAGGGATTCCGTTCTCCTACAGAACTGTGCATAGAGATTTGGAACCTCAGTGAATTAGGGTGTCCCAAAACTCACCTTCGCAGCCAAAATCCCCTTACCGAGCTAGCTACAGTGTCTCATTGGTCATAACAAACTCCCAATGTTTAGACAAACCAGAACATGATCTTAGAATACCTCAGGTCACGTGGAACACATGAACACTCTTTCGCTATATAATCATTTCAAACCAGAACGAGGAGTAAATGAGGACACCTGTGCATTTAAAATGTTTATTTACTAATGCAGTGTTCTCAAACGCAGTATCTTAAATAATACAAGCAAACATATTATAAGAAACAAAGTTATCAGCATAGTTACTAGTCCAAAGAACGCAAAAGGTGACATCATGCTAAAATGCTGAAATGAATACGGTTAACAACACCTAATTCTCACCCTCCCTATCTAGTATATTATATTATATCTAAGAAGGTCTCTTTGGGATTTAGCAGGGCGGGCCCATACCTCAAGATCTCAGTGGCAGAGGATCACATCATCTTCCACCAGCTCTCTGCATGTGAAGCACCATCAAGTGTCTTACGTGTGCTCTATGCAAAGCAATATAAAACGCGCCTAAAGCCAGATTTTGGCAGCAGCTGCATTTATGTTATGTCTAGGAAGGTGCGAAGATCAGACCTCACAACAACACTGTGTCGAGTTATCCTTGAAGGCTTCAGCACTCACTGTACAGACACAGTTTACCAAGCAAAGCTGATATCAGAGCAATAACATATTATTCTCGTGTAAATCACAACGCTCTTCTAGGTTGAAAGCTAAAACAACTATTATGTGTCGTGTGCAGAAGCAGCAAAAGGTAAAATGGCGTTTAAACATTTAATAAGCTCATGCTAACTTAACACGGTATATAGGCAAGCAGTAACTATATGACACCACCAAACACTGTTGGATAGCATTTCACACTCCCCGCATCATTTACAGATCGAGAGATGATTTTCCTGACGACATGGCCACGGCCTGCTCTACCACTGGGAAACCCCTGGTGGAGATGTCAGAAGGATTAGCTGGATCTTTCACACTCTACTCTCCCTAATGGGCAAATAAAGGTGATCGGCACATTTTTGTGCTTCCTGTGAATGGAAGGCTCTTGGCTGTGTGCCTGTATGTAAGATGCTGATACCGTGTGACACAAGGTGGCAATATGTAATTTGGAAGATCTGGAGTCAATAACGTCAGTGGGAGTGCTGTCCCTACATGCACATGTAAAGTGGCATCTGACAGCAAAAACAAAATGTTGGATGAAATGAGGAGTATTCAGCCATTCAGGGGTTCATCCGATATTTGTAAGATGGTTTTCTGATTCAATTTTTAAACATTTGGTGAAAGCCAGTAACTCAGTGCTCCTGTTCACAAATACCCTCAGCTCAGGGGGCGGTTCTTTCCGCCCCCTCTTGATTCAGATTATTACAACCTGTGAGCTATAATCACCTGCTACTTACAGCACTTACAGACTACAATACCAATACGGCACATGAAGTACCTTCTGATGATTATTATGCACCATTATGATTACTGCGATGAAACGGGGTGCAGCTAACATGGGGATGCCATCAGCCGAGGGTGGGGCATCAGGATTGAATGAAGCTCTCTTACGGCTGCTGGGACCAGCTGAGTATGAGTGATGTGTTTATTGTGGAAGGGTGGTTTCTAAGCTCTTATCTCTGCTTCTCTCTGTTTTGCAGCTGCGGTGACCCTGGATCCGGACACTGCGAATCCTTGGCTCGTCCTGTCCGACGCCGGAAGGAGCGTGAGGCTGGGACACAGAGCTCAGGGTCTGCCCGACACGCCCCAGAGATTCGATCCTGTCTTTGCTGTCCTGGGGAGAGAGAGGTTGAGCTCCGGGAGGCATTACTGGGAGGTGGGGGTGGTGGGCAAGACGGGCTGGGACCTGGGGGTGTGTGACGAGACTGTGAGCAGGAAGGGGGGGATCACACTAGCGCCTGAGAATGGATACTGGTCAGTCTGGCTCAGAGATGGTAAATATGAAGCTAACACCTCCCCTCCCACCCTCCTGACCCCCCGTGCTCCCCCCAGGGCTGTGGGTCTCTTCCTGGACTATGAGGCGGGCAGGCTCTCAGTGTACAATGTGGATGACCGGTCTCTGCTCTTCACCTTCTCCGGGGCCTCCTTCCCCCGCACCCTGCGGCCTTACTTCCGTCCCCATCTCAATGATGGCGGGAGGAATGCAGGGGCGCTGCAGATTCTGCCGGTGACACAAGAGTGAGAGCAGCTCTCTGCAGCAGCGGTGGGTGAAAATGTATTTGGACACTCACTGCAACTCACCGTATGCAGGTCAATCAGCGCACTTGTAGCTGCAGCCCCTATCACCCCCCTCCCCCACCACCACATACTGAACAGCAGTGTAGTTTCTATATCCGCCTCTGCACTCCAAGCATCCACTAAAGGTGAAACCGGCAAAGGATTTGTTTCAGATCAGTGTGATGCTGGACCCGGTGTTGCCCCTTTGTAATTGAGCGTTTTGCTGAGCAATGGCCAGTAAGTGCAGAATATGGCTTCCTGCTGACACCCCCAGTGCCCCCCCTCCCCTCCCGGGATGCAGCTCTCTGCCCAGTCAGCGACACTGCTGGGAGTGAGCATGCAGCCCACATTTTTCAGGGCCTTGTTCAATGAAGCCTGCCCTCCATATTCCACTCCAGTATCAGGGAGCGTTGAAAAATAAACTTTTAACCCTATCATGTCAGTCTTTCTGATCTGGAAATTGTCTTGATACTGACCTGAACATCTCAATAGAATGGAACCAGTTGTGCCTTTGTTTCCTTTATCAGTTTTAATTCAAATAAAAAAACAATAGTTCTTCCATAAAAAACCGTGTCACTAGGGTTGGTGTCACCCCCTCACGACTTACCGCATGGACCTCCTTTGCTCCGAGTCCGCCAGTGGACACAGTTGGCAAATAACGGGACCATACAGAATCCTTAGTAACGTTTGTAAATTTAGACTCCACTGTGGTGGTGGCTATTAGAGCAGCTGCCATGGCGTAAGGTGGACCACACATCAGTTGCGTGTGTAGCGGTGTGTGCAGTTGGAGTAGAGGGCTTGGCGGGTGGCCATGCAGTGGGGAGCCAGAGTAGATGTCAGAGCATGGGGTGCGCTGAGCGCGGCCATCAGGCCCTGGCGTAGATCGGAGAGATTCCGGTGAGGACCGGTAGAGATGAGATTGGAGCGATGGGCCCCTCTTCTGGGACTGCTTTGCAGTCTGTTTTTGGGTCTGCCGAGAACTGGCGAGGGTTGTCCTGCCACGGACAGTGTCTGTGATCACCCACAGCCAGCCCTGAATAGAGCGAGTCTGAAAGCCCCAGAAGGCCTTAGTGTTGGGGGGCCTGGTGGGTGGCTGAGTTTGGCCTTTGCCCCACGTCTGTATGATTGCTGTAGTTGTGGTAAAAGCTAGAGCTGGATGGAGTCCCTCCTGTCGAGGTGCTGAGACTGGAGGCTCTGGCTGCTCTAAACTGCGATCGTGCCATGAGTCAGAAATGTACGGCGCTAGGTCGGCTCGATGTTCTGTCTGCGGTGCAGTCTCGAGTTGGTTGCATAGGGGTGTTACCTATGCTATGCCAGCATTGAAAGAAGTAAAGGTCCCTGGGCGAAGACCGAATAATGCTCCCGGAAACACACACCTTGAACGAATTTTCTAATTTGACCCCATTGCACTTACAAATTACGAGACAACAATTGTGCTTTTTACGAGCGATGCACTTCTGATATAAACTGAAACTGAGGCCCTGGAACTGGCTATATTTTACAGAGGAATACTAATCTCTCTAACATACACACATAAAAGAAAGACTATATGTGCAACAGTCTCCGAGGATGTCCCGCAGCAAAGCAAATGCTGTACAACTTTGATACTTTCACATTTTATGGGCGTCTGAAACAGTGTGAATCCAGCAGAGAGTGAAAGATTGTGTGCTTTTTTGGGAGACAACTTTTTTTAGTTGCAAAAGTGGCTTTTGAACAGTCAATATAAAACATTCTGTTGAATTATACTATCAACAGCAACTCTCTCTGACGACACAAAGAGCTGTGCCCAGCATACAGTAAATGAATAAATAGTATGATATGGGCCCCTACCGTAGTGTAGGGGTTCTGAAAATCACCGGCCCAGCAGCACTCCCCTGCCGAGACAGACTATCTCCACTCAGTCTAAGCGCGGTGGTGGTGGCGCGCGTCAGAGGAGCAGAGCACGGGGGCTGGCCCACGGCTGTCATTAGTAGCGCTATAAGATTGACGGCCCTGGGACCCACAAACTGGGTACACCGCTGCCGCGCATCGCACCATCACCACTATGCTGGTAGGTGGTGCGTGGGTGGCGTGCACTGGTGTCCCCCCCAGCTAAACACACAAGACGATGGACGGAATGTTGCACAATGGCAAAACATTCACCCCCAGTCACAGATCTGGGTTTAATCCATCTTTATTTTGCTCACCCAGCCACCCCAGTTCATACATGGCCATATGCAAATCAGTGTTGACCCTGTGCCTCATGGGAACAGTCCAGACCGAACTGCCAAGCCATGTCTTCCCTGAACCAAAATCCAGCATTCTAGGACCGGTTTCTGGCTATCAGCCGTCTTCAGCCAGGATAACTTGACTCCAGTGGCGCAGTGAGCATGGGACCCACGTCTGGGCATACCCTTCCCACATACGGTGAACAGCAAAACCCACAAGATGATGGACGGAATGTTGCACAACGGCAAAACATTCACCCCCAGTCACAGATCTGGGTTTAATCCATTGTTATTTTGCTCATCAAGCCACCCCAGTTCAGACATGGCCATATGCAAATCAGTCTTGACCATGTGCCTCATGGGAACAGACCAGACCGAACTGCCAAGCCATGTCTTCCCTGGACCGAAATCAAGCATCCTAGGACCTGTTTCTGGCTATCAGCCGTCTTCATCCAGGATAGCTTGACTCCAGTGGCGCAGTGAGCACATGACCCACGTCTGGGCATACCCTTCCCACATAGGGTGAACAGCAAAACACACAAGATGATGGACGGAATGTTGCACAATGGCAAAACATTCACCCCCAGTCACAGATCTGGGTGTAATCCATAGTTATTTTGCTCACCAAGCCAGCCCAGTTCAGACATGGCCATATGCAAATCAGTCTTGACCCTGTGCCTCATGGGAACAGTCCAGACCGAACTGCCAAGCCATGTCTTCCCTGGACCGAAATCAAGCATCCTAGGACGGGTTTCTGGCTATCAGCCGTCTTCATACAGGATAGCTTGACTCCAGTGGCGCAGTGAGCACGGGACCCACGTCTCGGTATACCCTTCCCACATATGGTGAACAGCAAAACACACAAGATGATGGACGGAATGTTGCACAATGGCAAAACATTCACCCCCAGTCACAGATCTGGGTTTAATCCATCGTTATCTTGCTCACCAAGCCACCCCAGTTCAGACATGACCATATGCAAATCAGTCTACGCCGCTGGTTAGGTTCCTCATGTTACATTATTTATTTATTTAGGATATTTGTTTAGCACAACGTTCACTCTCATGGGGTGTCTTGGCGCTGTGTAGATTCTTGCTGGCTCATTTTATGCACACACTGTTGAACTGTCTGGCACACCGCTGAAGCAGCTAGGTTTCTGTTCTGATAGTATGGCACAAGCATTAAGGTGTGCCTGCACTCCTATTACAGGAAGGTTTCAAATGGCGTCACACATCTAGTACGTCACCACGCACACTTCAATAGCCACATAATAAACCACAGAAATCGACTGTTTGTCAGACTGTTTTAAGCTTTGTGACCTGTACAGTCGAGGGTTTCCAAACTGTAGAAGTCTGACTTTAGTGGCCAGTACTGGCAGGGCCGGCGCTAGGCATGGGCAGCGTGGGCAGTGGCCCAGGGCCTCGCAGCCAGGGGGCCTCGCGCTTTCAAATGCTTCAGAGTTTGGAGGCCCAGGGGGCCCAGGAGGCCCAAGGGATTTAATCAATATCTGCCTGCCTTGGCCTAATCGCTGCATCTGCATGAGGATAGCAGCGATTAGACAGGTCATTCAAGAGCCCTCACCTGTGAAGTGCGCCCTGTCCCTGGTTGAATAAGAAGCAGGATAACCTGCAGGTCGCTAAAGGAAAGATAGAATGACGGCGCCTCACACTGAAAACAGCTCAGCTCATCCAGGACTAGGGAAAGGGAGCACAGAGAAAATGAAAGGGGTGCGAAATACGGAATCAAGTGAGATGGGGCGGGGGGAGCAGATAGGTGTGATAGCAGCCAGACAAGAGGTGCAGGAAGAGTAGCACAATCAGAATGTAAAATTGGCTGGACTAGGGCTTTCAGTGCTCTAGGTCCCTCGAGTCTTTACCTGGTGGTAAATTAAAATCGACATTCAAACAGGCCCCTAGCGGACCCTATATTCATGTCCTTTACTTTACCTACAAAAACAACGATCCTGTATCAGCACAATAATTGTATAACACAGTGGCCGGGTTGGACATTAGGGCAATCAGGCAGTGTGTAATGGTCCAATCTGCCAGGTTAGTATTTGACCTGTTTTTTGGGCTGTTTGTTTGCCTGCTTTATGGTCAGATGAACATGTTTTTAATGTTGATTTTCATGATATTAAAACAAACATTGCCTGCAGCAAAATCAAATTATGCAATCTCTCATACCTTACAAAAAACGTAAACAGCATGTCTTTACAAGTTAAAAACTGCCCTAATTTTGACACTTTTCTAGCTAACTAATTCACTAATGGGGGGCACTTCTATTTTTGTGCTGGGCCTATTTCCTGACCCTATGAGGTCACTTCCTGTCAGGTTAAATCTTATGCAAATTATAGGAGCCTCGCATGTTCCTATTCTGCCTGGGGCCCCATAAATCCTAGGACCGGTCCTGAGTACTGGTCTCGGGAGAAAGAAACGGCAATGGTGAATTATTGACAGGCTCGGCCTCTCGGAGTATTGAGCTTCAACCCACGCTGTGACAGGCAGTCACATGATGGTTATTTGAATACTGAATAGAGGCAAGAAGTGGAAAGGTATGGTGGGGCCAAGGCCTGCTTGGGTGCGCGTGACACTGATGGTAAGATGTTTATTTCCTTTTATTGAGGAGGGCTAGAGAGGCCCTGTTCCTTGTTAGAGGCCCTCAGTCAGCCAAGCCTCAGGCATCACGTGATGCAAAAGAGGAGGAGCCGAGGACAGGTACGGTACACCTGCCGAAGCATCCTTTGGACCAAGAGGATGTCGAAGTGCCGTCACAGTATGCAAAAATTACCGCCAACGTAAACTTGAGCTCTGCAGCGGGGTAGTGACCGCCATTTGCACGTATTACTGCCAGGGGCAATGTTTCTGTTGTCATATACCGCCAACTATGTGAATACAGTCAATACACCCAGAGTATCACAGATGTTAATGGATTGAACTGCAATACAAATACCGCCGAGGTTAACATCTACCGCCAACGGTATTCTCTCCGCCAGTTTTCTAATAATGCAGAGGCGTAATGGCAAGGAATTATGATTTTAACACGTTGTGTCTAAGGGCCCGTGTGTATCCTCACGTTATGTATAAGTCATTTAGCGGTATTTGTAGGGAGTTCCCGTTATTTAAGCATTTGTATCTGCATGGTGTTGTACCTGAATTGGGCGTTACGTGCACGGATTTTTAAAAGTAATTATGTTGTCTGCAAAGAGTTATTGCAGCAGGGGGTGTGTCAGACATGTCAGCGATACGTTGTGCTGGATGGGGCTGAAAGTAGGGAGAACCGAGAGGAAGGGGCGGTGGCGCGGCGGAGCTGGACGCTGGAGCCGGGAGAGGCAGACAAGGGAAGGGTGCTGCTGCTAAGAGGGAGGGGCGGAGGGACTCGCACTCCAAGAAGATGACAGAGCAGAGGTGGAGAGAGGTGGCAATGAGGCTGTGAACGAGCAGGGAGTGATGAGCACTGCACTGAGAGGGACGGACGGCGGAGGCTGAGGGGAGGAGAGAGCGGGCAGGGAGTGGAGACTGAAGCAGTGAGAAGAAGCGAGCAGGGTGGGACGGGGACTTTAACTATTGAGGAGGGAAGAGCAAGCGGCGAGGGTGCCAGGGAGGGCAGAAAAGAGGAGGTGGAAGAAATTCAGATGTAGGGTATGAGTAAGAGGCTAAAGCCTGAAAACCAGGCAGTGTTCTCATTCGTTATTGGCTGGGCACGAGAAGGGAACTTCCTCCTGATTATAAAGCAGAGACAGCGTAACCAGATTGGTGTCATCCATGTGACGTGTCACCCAGTGCGGTCTGCACCCCCAGCGCCCCCCGTTGGGCCCAGTAACGCACCCCCCTAGTGACGCTGCTGCGTTACTGGGCCCAACCGTGATGTTTTAGGCTTTTTACTCCTGATGTCCTGGAGCCCGACCTACTATGGATCCTGAGCAACTGGTAAAATACTCTTTCTGCACTTGACTCAGTAGTAGGTATGGTTGAGTAGTCCAAGGTCAGTGAATATAGGTCAGTGAACACGACTCAAAATTCAATGAGTGCACAGCAGTGTCAAAAGTCAATGTCCAGGCAAATACTTCTTTATATAATAAAAGGAAGTACTTTATTTCTATTATTTCATATATTGTTGTCTGGAGCACACCATATAAATTCAATGTCACATAAAATTACAATGACATTCAGATTTATTACAATATATCTTACAAATATTCCACATTAATTATACATACACAGCAACATTTTAAAATACAACAGGCTTTTTTTTCTTTAATACATGCAAGGATGGGGTTGGCCAATATGCTGATATATTACACTCAGCCCAAATATAAGAAATACATAGAACTTATGAAAGTCTTTAATATATGTGCAATTGATTAGAAAATCAGACATTGAAATATGAACAAACAGGTTGTTTTATGTCCACTCTGAGCAACCAGCCAACCCGTGTTTTGTCTACTATACTTCCTCAGGGCTTTTGAAATATAAAGTAAAGAAACCATCCAAAGGCTGGAACTGCAGCGACTGGAATATGGTGTAAGAACTAATTGACACTGTGTAGTTGTTCCTTGTTCACTATAATAACATGGCACAAGAAACAACCATTTACAATTTTAAATTCCTCATGGCCAACCAAAGATGCTATTTCAGTCGCAAGAACCAAAGTGCCTAATGTTGTTGCAGATGTCAGAATGCACATCCGAATGCTCCGTGTTGCAAATATTGGTTTCCCTCGGTCATGTCACCTCACCCATTAGGGAGACTAGAAGGCCTTGGCCCCCAGTCTTGGTCACAGACATTGTCTTGCAGAGCTTCCCCTCCTAACACAGCCCATCTGGCTACTGGGCAGATGAACGATTTTGGGGTCTCAAATCCCCATTATGATCTATTTCCAGATACCAAATGCGATTTGGGGTCTGGGTCTTTGAAGTTTTATGCTGGAGTTCTGCTTCTTTTTGAGTGTACAATTTTATCTCTCTTATTTCTCCTAAAAGGATGTCGTGAGCAGCAAGAGAGACTCTGAAGCTGATAGTCACACAACACAGGCCATGGGAGTGACAAGAGATCGCACCTGGATTTCAGCCACAGGAATAGTGCATCAAAAGGTTAATCCAGGGTTCCCAGCCTTACTCTTATGGCTCCCTTATCAGCTCCTACATAGACGTACCCTAGGCACACACTCAATATTTTTGTACACGTAGGTGGTAGTACATGTAATTCATAGTAATGCAAACAAACAGAGGAACAGTTAATATTGACAAAAAAGCGAATGTGGATGAGAGGATGTGGACTTGAAGCGAAGTGCGCTTCTTGCTTATACCCGGGAACTGTAGTCGTCCACTACCAGGACCACGGAGACCCGGGAACAGCTCCTCTGAATACTAGACGAAATGAACATATGCTTACCACGAGGGTACAGAGCTACCTCTGATCCTCCGACTTTACTCAGCGCTTCATTAGACCCTAAGAATCTCGGAGTCACTGGCTCCTTTTAAATATGAACTACAGTTCCCGGGTATAAGCAAGAAGCGCACTTCGCTTCAAGTCCACGTCCTGTCATCCACATTCGAATTTTAAGACGGTCTGGGGCCCCACCGGGTCGGAAGTATCACCGGCAGAGCGACCTTTGGCCCAAACACAGCTACCTAGAGCCCTGAAGATTCGCGTGATGTGATGAAACATGTGTTATGTTATGTTAATTTTATTTATATAGCGCATGGCTACCCCAGCAACGGGGCGTCCCAGCGCTTATGGACATGTCAGAAGATATAACAGCGAGAGAGGTGAGGGTGAGTTAGATGGAGGAGAACAGCCAGGTTTTGATCTGTTTCCGGAAAAGCAGGTGGTTAGTGGTAGCCCGAGCCTTCAGAGGGATCGAATTCCATAGCTTTGGGGCCAGGTGCCTGAAGGAGCTCTACTTCTCCGGATCTTAATGGTACTGGCGAGGGATAGATCCGCCGAGCGGAGGACGCGCATGGGGGCATAGAAAGCACCCAGTCCCTGTAAAATTTGTGGACCCAAGTCATACAGAATTCTATGGATTGTACACAGAATCTTGAATTGAATACGCTGTTTGATTGGTAGCCAGTGTAGCCGTCTGAGAATCGGCGCAGTGTGACAAGTTTTTGGCAATGCAAACAGAGTACGGGCAGCAGCATTCTGAGCTCTTTGTAGTCTATTTATCACTGTCAGGTTAGAGCCAAGCATAAGAGCATTGCAATAGTCTAGATGGGATAAGACTAAGGCCTGGACTATAACCTGACGAGTGAGAGGCTCGAAGAAGCCCAGAATGGGTTTACGGGAGCGTAGACGACCATAACAGGTGCCAGCCACTTTTTTGGCATGCACCTCCATAGAGAGTGAGTTGTCCAACATCACCCCTAGGTTTTTAACAACCTCCTTAGGGATGGGTGGAGGTCCTAATGTGGAAGGCCACCAGTGACTGTCCCATCTCTGAATTTCCTTGCTTACTACCAGTACCTCAGTTTTGGAGGAATTTAGCTGAAGACAATTCTGGGACAGCCAATTTGATATCACCAGAATGTCTTCTTGGAATTTGGATTGGTCCAGCTCGGTGTTTTTGGAGAAGGTGAAGATAAGCTGCGTATCGCCTGCGTACGATATAAGCTTTATCCTACGGTCTCGAGCCAACACAGCCAGGGGGCGGACATACACATTGAACAATGTGGGGCTGAGCGCAGAGCCCAGCGGGACCCCATACTCCAGAGAGTGCCTGCTGGACGAGTATGGCGGAGCATGCACCTGAAAGGAACGGTAGGATAGAAAAGACGTGAACCAATCCAGGGCACTCCCTCCGACTCCGATCTCCCACAGTCGCTCAAGCAAGATCCTGTGGGAGACCGTGTCGAAGGCCGCACTCAAGTCCAGCAGAATCAAAAACGAGGTCTCGCCCTGGTCCTGTACCTCCCTTAGATGTTCCGTAACGGCCAATAGGGCGGATTCCGTGCTGTGTTTGGCCCGAAAACCATTTTGGGACTCATCCAAAATTCCATTAGATTCCAAGTAGATGGTCAAAATGGAGTTCACATGAGCTTCCATAAGCTTAGCAAGGTAGGGTAGTAGGGAGATAGGTCTGTAGCTGTCTGGCCTGGTGGGGTCCAACGTTGGTTTTTTTAAGAGCGGGACTACCTTGGCATGCTTCCAGGATTTAGGGACAGTTGCTGACTGAAGAGAGTTGTTAATCAGCGTCAGCCCCTCCAGCAAGATGGAATCCTGGAAGGTTCTAAACAGATCAGGTTTTACTGGGTCTTCTGGAGAGCCAGACTTTATCTTTAAAGCCAAAGATTCCATCACTGACAGCTCAATTGATGGCAGGACTTAAAGGGAACAAGGGAAGACAGCTGTACCTATGGTAGGGCTAGAGGTCATAGTGTGGTCATCTAGCTTTAGGGAGTTATAGATCCCTTTTACTTTATCCAAGAAAAAACATGATAGCTCTTCGCACTGTGAGTCCGATACTATCAAATTGCCTGGTCCGTCCGGAACCTTAGTCAAATCCTTTACTAAGGCAAAGATAGTTTTAGAACGGTTGGTGCTAGAGCTAATCAGGTTAGTGTAGTATTTTGCTTTGGATGTCTTGATGAGTCTGTAATATTCTTTAGTGGCAGATCTAAAATTAGCTTTAGCCGTATGATCATAAGACCGCCTCCAACTGCGCTTCAATATCTTGCATTGGTTTTTTTTTCTGCAAGTGCCTCGGAATACCACGGATGGGATTGCACACGCTTAGGTCTCGACCATTTTAAGGGAATGAAATGGTCAAGTGCCTCATTTATCCATCCTCTATTGGCTAGGTCGGCCTCATTAATATTACTGGGCCAGACTGGGCAAGATGCTTTCAGTCTAGTTTCAAACAGGACATTATCCAATTTGTTCCACGGGCGTCTCTGCAGCAGGGAGGGGGGCTTTTTGTTAAGCCTTGAAAATTAAAAAAGGACCAAAGGATCATCCCTTGTCACATTTTTCTTTTCCACTTTTTTGTCAATATTAACTGTTCCTCTGTTTATTTGCATTACTATGAATTATATGTACTACCACCTACGTGTACAAAAATATTGAGTGTGTGCATAGGGTACGTCTATGTAGTAATTGTGAGGTTTTGCCAGCTTGGTGACACAACCATTGAGTGGTTCCATGGTTTTCCGCTCACCCAGTTGCATCACAAACTACTGTCCATTAGTGCTTCCGTACAGGCAGTGCGCCCATTGCTAGATTGACCTTCAAAAACCATTCTCTCCTTCTCCCTTATCAGCTCCATTTCCTTCCTGACATATGTCCAGGTCCTTTACTTGCGATCTATCACTGAATCAAAGACCACCCTCTGAAGTGTAAAGGAGAGAGTGTATCTCTCCCTTCCCCAGTTTGTCCCACAGGAATGCAGCACTAAACAAATCTGTCTGGGGGGATTCCTCTACTCCTAATGTCTTCATCTGGCAGGCTTCGACTTCCCAATTGGAAATCCAGGATCCTACATGTAAAGTAACATTACCTGCACACTTGCAATCAGTGTTTAGGCATAGCATATGCACTATTGCATTGTGCCATCACAGACACATACACATTCAACCACACCATCATTCTGTGTGCACTGCTCAGTACTGTAGCCTTTCTGTGTTGTGCCATGATGTGTTACTTGCAAACACACACTGACAGTACCCACATTCGCCATGCATGCACTGCACAACACTTCACCTTTCATGTATTTTATTTCTCACATCCACCCAGCACATGCTTCACTGCACAAGCACTGCACAGCACTACATCTCTCATGTAATGTATTCCTCTTCGGTATATATCCACCCAGTACACACACTTACCATGCATGCATGCACTGAACAACACTGCTCTATCCCTGTATAGGGATACAGGGATAGAGCAGTGTTGTACCCTTCCCAGGCACACACACATCCAGCGCAGTGTCACCACTCATGCGCTGTGCAGCATTCTACATCTACCTGATGTAGCAAGTTTGATTTACAAGAAGTGAGTGAGCCTTTAGGCCTCACTCCAGTGACACAGGGTAAAAATGACCTGTTCACTCTTACTGATAACTAGATGGTATGCTGCCACCCCCGCGCCGCTTAAATCCTGGTCAAGGCAGTAGCCTTCTACTACTGCAATTGTAGTGCTTTGGGTGCCCCTGAAGGTCCAACAAGACCAAAATGGATGAGATAGGCCTATATCATGGTGCACCTGCATAGTCCATGTTTGCCTCTGACAACAAAAATCAGCATTAGGGATCCAAACAAAAGTTCAGTTGGGCACTCAGGTCCCTTACTATGAGTACACATGGGGTCAGTATTGTATCGCTCTCAATGTTCTTTTGCTTGCATGCGGTGTTGTATTTATTCATAATAGTGCAGTGTGTTTTTTAACTAGTTTGTTCTAACATCTTTGAATAACAGTAGGTAAGAGGGGGCTGAACTAATATTGAATAATAGGTTAGTGCTCACAGTCTTACCACCTTACGACGCTTAATATTTCTGTGTTTTGATTTGATGAAATTGTATTCTTTTGCTCACACCATGATGAATCTGCACTTTCAATGTAGTCCTATGGGAAGATTTTCTATGTAAACCTTCAAATTTGTAGGCGAGTCTGAATCTTTCAGGTTCTACTTGGGAGGATGTCCATTTCCTTATTGATTATGCTGTTAAATTCGAACTTGGGTTTTTCTCTTGATTTTGTCACTTTTCTGTCCTGATAGCCTTTGTGGCAATGAAGTCATGCACCTACATTCTAATTATCCTGTATTGTACCCTCTGAATGTTTGTAATAAATTCTCTGAACTGTTCATTCTGCCCTTGAACTCACTTATTGAGTCTGTTCTTTCCTCATTGACTGTACTTTTGAGATGCTAATTGGCACCTTATCTTGGGACACATTGGCTCAAGAAATTGAGGTTTAACACCATCTCGATCCACCAAGCCATGGTCATACTGCAGAGGGATTTGTTAGGGTGTAGAATTTTAGGGGTACCATGCACCCACACAATCTTCATCACAATAACACCCCCCCCCACATTCTCAGTGTCCTTCTCTCAGGCTAAAGCATCCACTGTGTGGACCATGCACATAAGCAGAAAGGAGGCCTTTCTGTCATCCATAACTCTTACTGGTCCTGCACTGTAGGTAAACAATTAACACTCAACTCTATGAAGCTGATGACGTGCTGGATGACATGCTATTTCCATCTCCCTGACATGTCATGTCCTTCTCTTTGCAACAACAATATGGTGATGGATGGAATACTTGAATTAAGCTTTGCCACTGGAAATCGCTCGGGCCGCATCCCAATCCATTGTTTTTCACCCACCACACCACCTCAGTGTGGACCAAGCCATATGCAAATCAGTCTTGACCCTGCTCCAATGGGAACAGTACAGCCCGAAGTGCCAAGCCAGGTCCACCCTGAGCTGGAATACAAGTAACCTAGAACCAGTTTCATCCTTATAAAGGATCATCAGCCAGATTCCAGTTACATAGTGAGTGCAGAACCCACGACTGGGCATACCCTTCACACTTACGGCGTCATCTGCAACAACAACAAGGTGTTGGATGGAATGCTTGAATTAATCCAGCCACTGCCAATCACTAAGGGTGTGGTAGATATGTACATAGATGTAGAGGTATGGGCTGATTTTGGGCCGCTTGCCTTGAGTATCCGGACTGGTTTAAAGACATTAACTTTCGAAATTAGCTGAAAAATCTTATTTCATTCTATGCTGTTGCTTATGTTGCAACCCATATCTAAAGAACAGCTCAGATCTTATCAGGGAGAAACTAGTCTTAGGTTACTTGTGTTCCTATTCGCAGATCACATTAGTGATCCCATGTAACCCCACTCAAGGTGTATGATGTATTGGTTATCCCAATAATTATGATATGTACGAATGATGACTTAAGAGCTGTGTTATTCTTTTTAGGTTCTTGCATTATGGTGTGAAAAATGTCATGGAATGTTCTTTATGGCACTGTTTTTAGGTCTAGCTGAGTCAGCGCACATGCGCTGCTCGGAGAGACATTTAGTGGCGGCTTTCAGAAGTGCTACTAAAGCGGCCACCAGCTTACTCTCACGCGCACAAGAGCACGCACAAGCGTGCATCCCTTGCGTGCTTTAGCAGCGCATCATCGTGATCACTTTTTCTGACACTGACCAAGTAAGACATATCAGTCGGAATCACGGATACATCGTAAACTCCGTTCTCCACCGGAGGCCCTGCAAGTCTTACCACTATGTTACTTTTCGCTGCAGGCTTCCCGCTCTTCCTGCATATATATGACATAGGCACCGACCCTGGCCAGATACAGATCGGATCGAGCGTCTCCAGGTCTACTGCCCGCACAGGTATTTAATTGCTTACCTATCCCCCCCTTGGCACCGAGTCTTCTGACCGGTCCTTCAGCCCAATTCCTCTGTCCACGCAACCCTGAAATATGCGGCTCACGTCCCGACTTTCGGAATTATACTCCTCGGACCCGCAGCACCCTGACTCCTCCCCATGATCCCCACCCCTCGCACACTTCTTACAACACTAGTCCCGGATTCACATATACGCCCGTTCTTCTCCATCGTCCTAATACATGCGCTTTATCCCGCACTCAGGCCCAGGAGTTTACTGCCATATGTTCACCCTTTCTAGGCAGCAGTTGCTGCTGCCAGCCATTTCCAGGAGTGCCACCTTCACCCTGCCACCTGGCGTCACAGATGTTGCCACCCCATCTGTCCCGAACTATTGCAGGCATACATTTGCCCTACTGTGGCGTCACACATCTTTAGGCGCAACCTGCCATACTCCCTTTCCTGAGCGCTGCCCTTCAGCATCTCCCGCTGATCTCACAGGCTTTCCACCCTGGCAGACTAGCGCAACACACACGGTTGCCCCCCTCCCCTCCCCCCCAGTCACGGCACACGCATTCTTTTCTCTTACAAGCTCGGACCGTTGCTGGCTCACTACCTCCCCCCTGTGATTTCATGTTAGACTCAGTGCTTTTTTCTGTGACCCCACCAGATCGGACAATTTTTGCCCTTATCAAGAAGGCCCCAACCTTTCTACAACCACGAACAACGGGTATTGTTGCATGGTTGTTACCATTACAGATACCCACAACTGATCTGAATAGCACCACGCGACCACGGCTTCAGAAAGTAAAATTCTCCCTGGCCGTGCCACCACATTCAGATCGGTATGTACAGAATTCGCACTTGGACTTCACTCTCCCTTCTTTGCCTTCTCGCTTCAGCCTGTGGGAATGTAATTGTGAAGGTTTCACATATGATCATATTGATAGGGGCTAAATAAACCTGCCTCGACGTGCACAGTGGTGTGAGCAGGGGACAAGACACGATGGGGGACAGCCAGCAAGCAGAGGCAGCCCACCTGTGACCTGGTCACTTGCAACAGCTGCCAATTTCTCTTTGCCATAAATGAACTCTAAAAATGCGGTATGTTTAAGATTCGCGTGGTTCGCACTTTGGAAAGCTAAATTTAAAAAAAACATTGTCTAATTGAGAGTAACTTCACACACCTATACTGTATAGCATTCAATACAACTTGCAAGCTGCTGTCAAAATCCTTAAGCGATTAGCTTTTATTTACCTTATTTTTATTTATACTTTACAGATTTACAATTATTATTTCCAGTTGTAGAGCGCTTGGTTACACCAACGGTGTGTCCGCGCGCTAAGACATCTGACAATCTGAGATCTTTTTCAAGCTGGGTAATTTATGTTTTTTTCAAACTCACCCAGGAACCACCAGTCTCATGTCACAATTTTCTTTTTAATCAAACCTGAAATGGCGTTGAAGCTCGGCATTTGTTTGCTGTCCTCAAATCAAACAAACACTGAGTTAATTGGATAAACAGCCTTGTGCAATCAGTGGGCGGGGATGGGGGGGAGGGGAAGGAGATACTTGGAATTACAGAGTGCACGCTCACGTTTTATTAATCAACGAATCTCCGGCTAGCAGAATTACCCTGGGGTGCAAACATCTTAGTTTTGCAGCAAACAGAGAAAATACCATGTGCTTGTGGCATACCCGCCTCTGCAAAGCTGGGCGTGGGCTTATCTGTCTTAGGGAACCGTCACGTTTTCAATAATGGATACATGTCGAGCCAGTTCAGTGATACCAGAGGCCCTGTCAGCATTTCAAATATTTAGTTGATATCTAACATGTAACCGAAGAACTGCTGATAACATCTCATTGAAAGACCAGAACGCTCGGCAGAGTTGCGTAAAAATTGCATGCCTTCCAAAGGCTTCCATTGTATGTTAAATTAAATTGCCCGCTTTGCTAATCCCCTGTCCCAGGCCCCTTTGTTTTACTGTTTATCTTCTGCCCACTGTATATGCGTGGTATAGATAGGAAAAGCCTGTATCATTTTACAGCTCGGTCACAATGAGCAGCTGGGATGTATAGATGGGTACAGTCGGTGCCGTACAATACATTGTATTTTTATTTACCCACAATGATTGATTTTAAATACATACGAATATCCCGAAATATTTTAAGCTGTTTTCTCGTATGGGGACAATTTTGGTTAACAGTTACCTTCAAATGTATTAACACAGGGGTCACTCAGACATTATATCACAAAATAGCCGACTGGACGCCAGTGTTATTTGCTCTTTAAATTGCCGCCATTATGTGACTTTAACCCGTGGCATTGAAGCGCCCCAGGGTAGATATCTTATCTGTTGTCACCAAGGAACAGAACGAACAGCCTCAACATCACCAACTGTGCTTTTTAAGGAAGAAATTAGGATGATTGCCACAGCCTGTTGTGTTCCTGTATTTAAAAGTAACTTTGCATGGGACACATTTTCGGGTGGATAATTGGGCTGGCTTACATACAATTCTGTAAAACTGCTTTTGTATGTTTTATTTAGTTTTTTCATAGGCATTCTTATTCAGAAACAAAACAAGCATTGGCATAGCCGATAGGCTTTTGGGACCATATAAGTGTTTATTTATGCAGCACAATTTCCTTGATGCAACAACATTAACTGTTGCATGGCTAAGCACTTATAAGGGCCCAAAGGCGAGACCTATTGGCTATGCAAATGCTTGTTAAATCAAGGTTTGAAAAAAGAAGATATACATTCATTAACTTGGCACTCCATTGAGAGAATATTTTAGCCCCTCTTTAAGAAAAAAGAGTGATAAGATAGTTTCAGCACAGTTCTTCACTGTTAACTTTGACTGAAGACAGAAAAACACTTGGAGCTACTGAAAGGATATGAAAACAACACCCATCAGAGTTTACACTGTGAAAAATATGTAAGAATAAACAACGAACAAGCACTGTAGACCTTTAATGGTTGCACTAGTGTATAGTTTCCTCTTTTATACTTCAGTGCAACCTGTCGCGCGTAACTGCGTGACTGCGGGGGCGTGGCCTGGTGTCGGCCAAGATGGCTGCGTAAGTCGAGAGCTCAGCCGCTGCCGGGAGTAAAGCCTGGTATATCCTGCACTTATCCAGCAGTGGAGGTGAAATCAACGAGCACAAAGGTGTATGAGGCCCGGGGCTATCCAGTGAGCCCACCCGTGTGGAGCTGTGCAGGGGGACTGCTGAGCTACACGACGCGAAGCCCGGGGACTAGACCGTCCACGGAGGCCTGGAGGTGCTCGGCCGGGACTGTGACGTTCCTGGAATACTATCATGCCGCACGGAGGGCCCCGTTGCGACCGCCCGGCAGGGGTGTGCAAGGGACCTCAGGGTCCAGACTGCGCCTTCAAATCTGTGGGCACTTGCACCTTGAATGACCATTATCAAAAATGGGGTCACCCTGAAAGGTCTTGGACCTGGGTACAGTTTGATACAAAAAACAATGGTCCTTGACCAGTTTCTTAAGGGAAGAATTGAATCAGTTAGCTTAAAGCAGTCAATACATTTTTTTGGAGCATGTTAAAGAACATTCCGTCTGCTCATGATACTCAATAATTTCACTCAAAACAAACCAAAGATCAGTAAAATGCAACATACAAAAATTCTATTTCACCATGCATTTATTTTAATGTCAACTGGTGAGGCAATTTATTTATTACCCATTCTGCATAAGGTATTCGCACAGTAAAAGGTTGCTCCAAAAGGGGGAACGTGCATAAAGGAGAGTGCTCAGGTGTGCAGTGGTGAGGGTAGAAGAATCATGGAAGTGACATAAGAAAACAATAGATATGAGTAAAAAGAGAAGGCGGACTGGTTGTAAATCACCGTCCTAGATGGCCTGGCCACAATCTTAGTAGTTACGTTTCTTAATTACAATTTTACATGGAATAAGATTCTCATGTGGCACGTATGGATATGGATATAGGGTCCAGGTCCTAAATGAAAGGGGGGGCGTCGACGTTTCAACTAGTCTTGCGGCCATGCAGGTAAGTTAGACCTTGGCCATGCGGGTCTTCCTCAGGACAGGGTGGGGCAACCCTAGATAAGGTGGCGGGCCTCCGTGGTACCCTAAGAGTAAATTAGGAAAGTATAAGGATGTTGCACTGATCTTACCACAGGGTAAAAACCATAGGTATTTATGAATAAATAAACCGTTCTTACCCCCTCTGAGTAGGTAGGGTACAATCAATACCAAGCGTGAATACAACAGGTTCACAATTTTCTGTGGCCGTGTGCAACTAAGGCTGCGCATAGGAAGGAATCTGAAAGCAAGAATGAGCATGGATCAGTATCCCAACCACGAGTAATTGCTGTGCGCAAGGGAGTAACAACAACGTGTGTTTGTTTTCCTAGTTGGAAGGTCTTCCAGACAAGACTCGATTTGTGTATAGTTCGTTTTAATTAATGTCGTCCTCGCATGGGAATTCAATTCCAAAAGCTGGAAGAAGAAGAGGGGTTCTGATTAGCCAATTCTGTAAACACTGGCAAGGCACGTGTTAGACTACGGCCCCTGATGGGTTAATTACCTTCGAAAGCTGGAGCACCGCGTCTCGCTACCGCCTGCATGGGCTGGATGCTAGAAACGCGAGGGCCTCGAGGACGTATTTAAAAACGGAACCGCGTGAACATCAGCCGACTTTGCCGGTTCTGCGGTGGGTGCCAAGGTAGACAGACTATACTAATGTAACGGCACCTCTTACGGAAAGCAGACGATAAGGATGTGAAATTATGCCCGTGTACATAGGAAGTTAAGTTACAGTAGGAATATTAAATTACACAAGTACCCGGTGCAACTGGGTAACATACAATTATATTGGTGTATTCAGCATTGAATTTCACAGATGGCAATGCAAGGCGCCACCCCTCTTCGGGGAATGGCGTCGTTAGTGGCAGCCAAAGGGCCGACCCAGAGTAGGTTCACTTCCGAGGCAGCCGACCCGGAAGTGGATATGGTGCAAGGACCAATAGGAACGGGGGGCGGCGGAGCGCCCCCGAAGTAGTCGTAGGGCGCGAGGTATAAAAGCCCGCGACCATCTTAGAGGCCCCCTCTTTGTCCGCTGACCGCCCAGGAGTCGGACGTCACCTAGAGAAGACATCGCGGGACCATCGCATGGGAGTGAACAGCGAGGGTCAATCCGACTCGTGATCTAGGTTAGCGGGCCGTGCAGTGTGTTGTATGGTTGAGTTTAAACGTTATGCATGCATATCTCTTGCTTTATACGTTTTTGTTGAGGAACGAACGGATCGCAGGCATCGTGAGTCACGCGCACGCAGGAAGTAGCTGAACGGGTGTGTGGCAGTCGCGGTGATTGGGACCCCTACGGAATTGCATTAATTCCGAGATGGAATGGGGTGGGGGCTCGGGGATCGGGGTCCAGCGGTAATTTTTAAATGCTTTTGAGGTCGCCCCCCTTTGTTGTCTTCATATCCAGGGGGGGGTGAGCGCTGGCGCATTCAGCACAACCTGATTCCCTGGGACCAAGCTCAAGCCGCGGCACGGTTTGACTAAATGCATGTAATATCAGTTAAAGGTTTTAACGTTTGTTTTCTTTAAGTGCAGGATGCCGCCGAAGAGGGCACCGAAGGGCAAAGAACCCGCAGCCAAAAATGATGAATACCTCGCTTTTACGGAGCTGCTGAAGTTCACAAGAGAAAAAGGCGTGGATTGTGTACTAAAGAACATGAGAGAAGGGGCTAGAGCAGATGTGAATTCTCAGGAAGAAAGGGGGAGAGGCAAGAGAGCGAAGCGTACCCCAGAAAAGCTTAAAGGTGCGACAAAAGGCAAACGGTCTAGGCCGGCAGACCCCCAACCAGCATCACCAGGTGAGGAGGAGGTGCTAGAGACAATTGACTCGAATTCAGGCGCAGATAAAGACAAAGACGATACTGAGGGGCAGCACGTGGTGGCTAGGCCCACGCAAATAGGAGGGCTCCCCGTCACTCCTGTGGGGGGTCCTGTTCGCAGGGTATGTTACCGCCAGTTGTGGCGCAACCGGGTAGCGGAGTGTCTCAAGTGTGGGTGCAACCCGGAGGGGTCGCGCAGTTACCAGGGATGCAATTATATGGGTCGCATGGGCAAGCGATAGGGAACGGCCCCATAAGCTCGATGCTTCCTGCCATGTCCTACCCGACAAATGGAGCCCCCTTAATGATGAATGCTTACTCGAGTTTAGGGTGCCCAACACAGGGCCCAATGGCTAGCACCGTTGTTGATGTGACTGGGTCTCCTAATAGCCAGATACAAGGGGTGGCTGGGGGGCAACCAACAGGTCACCCACTGTTAGCATTCAGCCCTTTAATGTTTGGTTCATCCTCAATGACCCTATCGCCATCCACAGGGATCACGTGGCACGTGCCAGCAGATATGAAAGAAAAAATACTCAGAGGTGAATATGTGGAGGTGTTCGACCTCCTTAATGCAGGGGTAGCAGCAGGAAAACCCAAAAGTGGGAAAGAGGGTGAATATAATCAAAAGAAATCGTGGGTGGAGTGGTTCATGAAAAATTGGATCACGGGATTTGCTATTTATGCCGCAGTTATATTGGAAAAGTATCCTGTGCTGGGCCCGCAAATGATGAGCTATATATCCCTGATTCATGGTGCGGCAGCTGAGTTTCCAGGCCAGGGGTGGTTAAAGTATGATAAAATGTTTAGACAGATGAAAGCAGTCCACCCAGGTATATCATGGGACCAGCGGGAGATCAATCTATGGCACACAGTGTTTTATTCCTCCCCCTCAACGTCTAGCGCTGCTCCCCCTGCTCAGAGTCAGTCCTTTCGGAGTGACAAAGGTGTCGGCGAGAAAAAACAGGCCTGCTGGCAGTTTAACAGAAATGAGTGTACCAGGGGGGTCTCGTGTAGGTTCAAACACTGCTGTTCGTATTGCGGGGGAACCTCTCATCCTGAAATCAGATGTTTTAAGAAAACTGGAAATCTCAAAGAACAGTCCAGCCATGTCACCCCAAAGGGAAGCCACCTAAAACTTCCGACAAAGCTACCAACTCCCATTAAACGGCATGTCCTGACACACCTCCTTAGTAAGTATGACAACCTCGAGGAGGCTCAATTCCTACTTCATGGTTTTACGTTTGGCTTCCGTATCCCGTCTTCAGCCCCCCCTTCCAATGTCCCGCCCCGTAATCAAAGCTCAGTGTTGCGAAATATGGAGGCAGCGCGAGACAAAATCATGAAGGAAGTATCCTTGGGACGGGTCGGGGGTCCTTTCAAAGATCCACCTACCCATAATCTGGTTTGCTCGCCGTTGGGATTAGTTCCGAAAAAAGAGGAAGGTAAATTCCGTCTGATTCATAATCTATCAAGCCCCCCAGGGTTATCTGTCAATGATAAGCTAGACCCAGACCGGTGCACGGTGCGGTATACCAAGTTTGACACGGCCATTGAAAAATTGCAGGCACTGGGGGAAGGAGCATTAATGGCTAAAGCTGATATTGAGTCGGCTTTTAGGTTACTGCCGGTTCACCCAGAAGATACCAGGTTCTTGGGTTTCACTTTTGATGGTAACTACTTCGTAGATTTATGCATGCCTATGGGGTGTTCTATTGCCTGTGCAGTTTTCGAGACGTTTGCGAGGTTCTTGGAATGGGCGGTGGAGCAGTTCCTGACCTCAGACAAATCGCATGCAGTAGTGCACTACTTGGATGATTTTTTATTCATGGGTCCCGAGGGTTCCCAGTCTTGCAGGAAGGCCCTTCTGGGCTTCCAGCACTTGGCTGGGGCGCTGGGAGTACCATTGGCGGCGGAAAAAACCGAAGGCCCGACTACATGTTTGACCTTTTTGGGCATTGAAATTGATACTACAGCAGGTGTGTGCAGGTTGCCAAAGACTAAAGTAGATGCCTTTAAGGCCGCAATTGATAGCTGCCTGGGAGCAAGGAAGGTAACCTTACACCAGTTACAAGTTCTCTTGGGCCAACTGAACTTTGCCCTGCGGGTCATACCAATGGGCAGGGCTTTCTCCAGGAGTATAGCGAGGGCAATGTCCGGGCTGCGGGAAAAACACCACAGTGTGAGGCTTTCAGCCGAGGTGAGAGAGGACCTACTGATTTGGAAATGTTTTTTGCAGGATTTCAATGGCACGGTGTTGTGGCGGGCAGCCAGCACCTCAAATGCTGACCTTGAGCTATTCACTGATGCTGCAGGGAGTATTGGCTTCGGGGCGATTTTGGGCCCTAAATGGTGCATGCAGCACTGGCCAGACGAATGGATAGAGCGAGGTCTGACCCATAACATTTCTTTTCTAGAGTTGTTCCCCATAGTGGTAGCTTTGCACTTGTGGGGGGATATGCTTGCAAACAGGCGTATAGTATTCTGGTCGGACAGCATGTCAGTAGTCATGGTGATTAATAACCAGAGAGCAACCTGCACTTGGGTGCTCAGGCTGTTGAAAGAGTTAGTATTGCAGTGCCTGAGCCACAATGTCCAATTCACTGCTAGACATGTTCCAGGTGTAGAGAACAAAGCGGCTGATGCATTGTCTCGTTTTAAGTTGACAGAATTCCGGGAGCATTGGCCGCAAGCAGAGACGACAATGACAGCCTTCCCAGCGGAGCTATGGAAGTTTGGTGCCCCACGGCTGCCGAGTTGATATCTGCATCCTTGGCCCCCAAGACTAAGAGTATGTATCAAAAGTCCTGGGATTGTTATACGGCATACTTGAGGGGAGCGGGCCTAGTGGACACCTTTGTGCCTCAGAGCGTCTTAGGTTTCATAGTACAACAAAAAGAGAAAGGGAAATCAGTGGCATTCATGAAAAGACAGTTGTCGGCATTGGCTTTCTATGCAGGTCTACAGGGAGTTTCGGACCCGACAAAGGATCAGAGGGTTAGAAGAGCAATGAGAGGTTGGGAGCGCTTGACACCAGGGGAAAAAGATTCCAGAAGACCTATAGACGTAGGGAGGTTGGTTAAAATCTTGGAGGCTCTGCCGTTCGTTTGTTTTTCCCCATATGAGACGCAATTATTCCGGGTGGCCTATGCCTTAGCCTTTTGCGGAGCATTGCGGATCTCTGAACTACTCCCAGCGTCCAAGACAGATAGTGAGGGGGGCCTAAGGTGCTCGGACATAATTGAGTCCGAAGGCGTCCTGAGACTTAGAGTTCGTAGATCGAAGACGGACCCTTTGGGTAAAGGGACTTGGTTACAACTGGGTAGAGTAGAGGGGGAGCCCTTCTGTCCAGTTAACCTACTGAGGGGATTCATCCAAGTCAGGCCTCAGGGAGCGGATGATAGATTGTTAATTCACGAGAGCGGTCTACCCCTTACCAGGTTCCAGTTCACACGAGTAGTTAAAATGACCCTGGCAAGGATCGGAGTTGATCCTACCGACTTTACATCCCATTCGTTCCGAATTGGAGCAGCGACAACAGCTGCTGGCTTAGGCCTGCCCGAACAGGTAATCAAGAGATTGGGTCGCTGGAAATCAGCATGTTATGAACGTTATGTCCCCCCGCAATTAGTTTAACAAGTCTGTATCATTAACTTTCCGTCCCCTTCTGCTTAGATTCATTCTCACCGTATCTCTTAATGTTTACTATAGGTACCTCCCCTAAGAGAATCCAAATATGTTGGTGTGGCCACTCCTTCATTCGCAGGGCGGGGGCGCACTTCGAAAAGACGCTCAAAGACAGGGTGACCATGATGCAAGGTTGTGATCATCATTGGGTGGGCATAGGCGGACAGCGCCTAGCGGACGTCCCGAGGGATGTTAAGGCGGCTTTGGCCAGAGGCATGCCTTATCCGGATATATTCGTGTTGCACTGCGGAGGCAACGATATGATTCCGGGCGGAAGGAGAGGAGTGAAGGAGTCCCTGTTCTCTACTCTAGCAGCGGTCAAAAGCATTTTTTCGGAAGCCATAGTAATGTGGTCAGAAGTCATCCCGAGGCTCGTCTGGTCACGGGGCGCACCTATGAAAGCAGTGAACATATCTATTAAAAGGTTGAACCAGTCGGTGGCGGAAATCCTCCAAAAATCTAGTATTAGAACTATTCGTCACAAGTTGATACAAACGACCAGGCCGGAGTTGTACGCGGAGGACGGAGTGCACCTGTCTGAGGTGGGCACTGAGATATTTATAGAAACAGTCCTAGGGGCCATCTCCGAAGCTCTCGAGCGCTGGGGGGGAGGTCGAGTCCGCCAGTAAGCGCCTCGCCCTGTGGCGGGGTTCCGGACAAGAATACCAAGGGAACTTCTTGTCTAGTGACAGTTTTTACCTCTGAACAGGTTTTATAAATCATTCTGGACTCTGGGCTGGCGGGAGAGTTGGGGCTGACCTGCTGGTGGCCTTGGCTCTTCAGCCCTACCCCGGAGGCCGCTGGTTGCCCAAGTGGGGGCACATTACTCACCTGCGGCTCTGTTGACCGGAAGGGGGTTAACGTAAAGAGAGCAGGTGATCTGGGTTGTGGCCTGCTGGCGCAACCCTGAAGTCAAATCAAAGGCCCATTGGAGAATGGGCGGTAAATGAGTGTATCTTGTATATAAGTGCAAGTTTATTCTTAAATACTGTGATGGAATATTTTACTAATAAATAAAGAAATGGGCGGGTCAATGAAGTAATTGACCTGTGAACTTAATTTTTAATAAACAAGCACACTGCAGAAAATCAAGCATGACTCCCGAGTTTGATGTTGAATTGGGGCCACGTAAAGCATGCAGTGGGGAGGGGGGAGAATGCACTTTGTATGCCATCTATGCAAGGCGCCACCCCCCTTCGGGGAATGGCGTCGTTAGTGGCAGCCAAAGGGCCGACCCAGAGTAGGTTCACTTCCGAGGCAGCCGACCCGGAAGTGGATATGGTGCAAGGACCAATAGGAACGGGGGGCGGCGGAGCGCCCCGGAAGTAGTCGTAGGGCGCGAGGTATAAAAGCCCGCGACCATCTTAGAGGCCCCCTCTTTGTCCGCTGACCGCCCAGGAGTCGGACGTCGCCTAGAGAAGACACCCACCCACCCATCCCTATAATAAGGATTTCAGGTAGGGCAGTAGCGGGGTTCCGGACAAGAATACCACGGGAACTTCTTGTCTAGTGACAGTTTTTACCTCTTAACAGGTTTTATAAATCATTTGGACTCTGGGCTGGCGGGAGAGTTGGGGCTGACCTGCTGGTGGCCTTGGCTCTTCAGCCCTACCCCGGAGGCCGCTGGTTGCCCAAGTGGGGGGCACATTACTCACCTGCGGCTCTGTTGACCGGAAGGGGGTTAACGTAAAGAGAGCAGGTGATCTGGGTTGTGGCCTGCTGGCGCAACCCTGAAGTCAAATCAAAGGCCCATTGGAGAATGGGCGGTAAATGAGTGTATCTTGTATATAAGTGCAAGTTTATTCTTAAATACTGTGATGGAATGTTTTACTAATAAATAAAGAAATGGGGGGGGTCAATGAAGTAATTGACCTGTGAACTTAATTTTTAATAAACAAGCACACTGCAGAAAATCAAGCATGACTCCCGAGTTTGATGTTGAATTGGGGCCACGTAAAGCATGCAGTGGGGAGGGGGGAGAATGCACTTTGTATGCCATCTATGGGGCATAGCTTTTGATGCAAAGCGAGTCGGTGATTTTATTAACCATACGTGTGAATACAAGGAAAAAATCAGTACTTTTCAGGCAATTGGCATAAGTGAAACAATGGTATCCACATATGTGATATAATAAAAATAAAAGGTTAAAACATACACATGAATACATGGGAAAGCCAGTACATTTCAGGCAATTGGCATAAGTGAAACAAGGGTATCCACGTATGTGATATAATAAAAATAAAAGGTTAAAACATACATATCAATACATGGGAAAACCAGTACATTTCAGGCAATTGGCATAAGTGAAACAAGGGTATCCACGTATGTGATATGATTAAAACAAAACCAAGAGGCAATTCAGTACATTTCAGGTGGTAAGCATGAGTGAATCATTGGTATGCACGTGCGATCCAAGCGGGGACGGTTTTGCATGCAATTGCAGTTGTAACCATCTAAGGTCCAGTGATCTGACCATATCATTAGTGGTGTCTAAAGGTCAGTCGGTGTGTGTGGTTACGGAGAAAGGACTGGCTGACTCATGGGACAATGAAAGTATACACTAGAGCCCTAATGTAACCAAGAGACGTGTCTATGTGACCAACCTCACCCATTGTTCAACATGGCGACCTCTCTGCTTAACTCCTCAAGCTCATTGAGACCCCTTGATACAGTATCTAGGGAGTGTATCCATCTACATTCCTTTTTGTTTAGTACGCAGGTGAAATCGCCACCTCTAGGGTTAGGTTTAACTTTTTCGATCACCCACGATCTGAGGCTTTCAGCTGTATGTTCAAAACTTGTGAAGTGGTCCACTAATGGTGCTCCCTGTACTTTGCAGCGTATACGATTGCAATGTTGCAGGATCCGGCATTTCACCCGCTGTATTGTCTGGTCCACATACAGGAAACCACATGGGCAGATGATGGCATAAATGACACCAGTGGTATTGCAATTGCTATGTTCATGTAGTTTATAGGTCTGTTCATTGTGAGTGAATTCCGTTAGTTCCTCAGTGAGTGGGCAACCTTTGCATGTGCCGCACTTGCGATGTCCCTTGACAGGAGGTTTGCCCTACAGGGTGGATTGTCCAGGGGTTTGTGATGAGTGCAGTAGGGAATTTACTACATAGTCCCTTATGTTTTTGCCTTTCCGGAAGGCATGTAGAGGGGGTGGCGTATTACCCAACTCGTCTGCCACCATGTGCCAAAGGTGACTGATAGTTTTCTTGATTGCACTACTCTTGGTGTTAAAGGTCGTTACACAGACGAGTCGTTTTTCACTCTTAGTTTTAGTCTTGGGTTCCAATAGGAATTCCCTATGATTAAACAATGGTCCTTTATCCAGTTTCTTAAGGGAACAATTGAATCAGTTTGCTTAAAGCAGTCAATACATTTTTTTGGAGCATGTTAAAGAACATTCCGTCTGCTCATGATACTCCATAATTTCACTCAAAACAAACCAAAGATCAGTAAAATGCAACATACAAAAATTATATTTCACCATGCATTTATTTTAAGTCAACTGGTGAGGCAATTTATTTATTACCCATTCTGCATAAGGTATTCGCACAGTAAAAGGTTGCTCCAAAAGGGGGAACGTGCGTAAAGGAGAGTGCTCAGGTGTGCAGTGGTGAGGGTAGAAGAATCATGGAAGTGACATAAGAAAACAACAGATATGAGTAAAAAGAAAAGGCGGACTGGTTGTAAATCATCATCCTAGATGGCCTGGCCACAATCTTAGTAGTTACGTTTCTTAATTACAATTTTACATGGAATAAGATTCACATGTGGCACGTATGGATATGGATATAGGGTCCAGGTCCTAAATGAAAGGGGGGGCGTCGACGTTTCGACCTGTCTTGCGGCCATGCAGGTAAGTTAGACCTTGGCCATGCGGGTCTTCCTCAGGACAGGGCGGGGCAACCCTAGATAAGGTGGCAGGCCTCCGTGGTACCCTAGGAGTAAATTAGGAAAGTATAAGGATGTTGCACTGATCTTACCATGGGGGAAAAACCATAGGTATGTATGAATAAATAAACCGTTCTTACCCCCTCTGAGTAGGTAGGGTACAATCAATACCAAGCGTATATACCATAGGTTCACAATTCCCTGTGGCCATGTACAACAAAGGCTGCGAGCAGGAAGGAATCTGAAAGCAAGAATGAGTATGGATCAGTCTCCCAACAGCGAGTAATTGCTGTGCGCAAGAGAGTAACACAACGTGTGTCTGTTTACCTAGTTGGAAGGTCTTCCAGACAAGACTCGATTTGTGGATGGTTCGTTTTAATTAATGTCGTCCTCGCATGGGAATTCAATTCCAAAAGCTGGAAGAAGAAGAGGGGTTCTGATTAGCCAATTCTCTAAACACTGGCAATGCGCGTGTTAGACTACGGCCACTGTTGGGTTAGTTACCTTAGAAAGCTGGAGCACCGCGTCTCGGTACCGCCTGCAGGTCCCAGTGCAGCCACAAACACTCTAAGTCATTCCTACACTGACCAACAGCCGTTTTTAGGATAGGACCCATGGTGGGGTCAGCGAGGCCGGGGACGCCCCAGGGGCAGGCCCAGGGGGACCAGGGCACCCACTTCGAACCAAGGCAGAGGGAGAGGGAGGAAACAGACTCACTTCCAACAGGAAACCCATGGGGACATTCAAATGAGACGCCAACATTACAGATGGTAACCTTCACACCCGAAAACCCTGTGGTGAATCTCTATATGTGCTGAAACCGGATGTACGTTGTTACAACGCATTCTTTTACCACACATGCTGTAACAACGCAAGTTTTAAAACGCATTCCATTACAACGCATTACACTGGGGGGTGCTGGATAGTGAATAGTTTAATTTACTATTCCAACACCAGTCCCCGTGGACACTAGGGAAGGTGTTGGATAGTAAATTAAAACTATTCCCTATCCTAGAGCGCCCCCCACTGTAATGCTTTGTAATGGTTTTCGTTTTAAAGTCTGCGCTGTAATAGCACTGCATGCTAAAAGTTGCGTCATAAAGGTTGTTCCTCGCTGAAACCCAATGAACAAGAAATTTTATCCAAAGGCCTATCTTTTGTGCCTACCTCAATGCCCAACAATTTTAACCTAAAAATAGAACTACACCAGTTCCTTCGGAAGGTTAGACTTAAGCATCACTTCCTCAAGATTCCACACAACCCCAGTTTCTCGGGTACGGGACTAAGACCCCCTTCCAAATTTATATCACCAACAAACCATGTGCCTCATAAACTGTTGACCTTTGAACAAGTCGTACTCCGTGACGTGGACAACATACTGGCCACTAGGAAATACGTAAAATATACCATCAGTAAAGACGAAAGGGAGGCATTGGAATCTTTAAAAACCAACACCAACATTGTGATCAAACCTGCCGATAAAGGCGGGGCGATTGTAATACTGAACACTGAGGACTACAAGAGGGAAATCCTCTCGCAGTTATCCATTGAGGGTAACTACAAGAAACTGAAAACAGACCCCACTAAAGAGATCAGTGAAACCATCACCAGGGTAACACGCGAGGCATTAAATGCAGGGTACCTCAACAAACTTGAACATGACTACCTCAACAGTAAGAACGCAAGAATGCCAACTATATACACCCTCCCTAAAATACATAATCGGATGCATGACCCACCAGAGAGACCGATATTCTCAGGTTGTGTTTCACTGCTTGAACCACTTTGTAAATACATTGATGTTTTCTTAAAACCTATCGCGGAGAGGACGTCCACCTACCTCAGGGACACTATGCAAACTATCCAATTAGTTGATGAGCGTCCCCATGATCCTATGACCAGCATACTAGCAACTATGGACCATAACTGCCCTGTACACCAACATCCCTCAAGAAGCGGCCATGACATGCATAGACTTGGTACTCAATAGAAGACCGGCACCACATAGGGTCCCTACTGAATTTATTGTCACACTCTTAAAAATAGCTATGACTAAGAATTATTTCTTCTTTCAGGACCAGTACTATGTCCAGACCAAGGGCGTGGCAATGGGGGCTAGCTTTGCCCCTTATCTAGCCATCATTTACATGAGTGAGTACAAGCATCAATGTATCCTCAATGAGCACAACCCTTACCAGAACAACATACCAATATGGCGACGCTATATAGACGACGTCCTGATCATCTGGAGGGTGGGGGGGGTAGTGAAGAACAACTCAAGACCTTTCACCACTGGCTCAATACCTGCTCATCAGACATCCAATTTACATTAGAGTCAGACAGGCAGTCTATTAACTTATTAGACATCCAAATCAAGACTGAATCAGGTAAACTATTCACAAGCCTGTTTAGATAAGTAGTGAGCGTAACACCCTCTTGAGATACACTAGCCACAATCCCCGTAACCTCAGGGACAATCTCCCTTTCGGACAATTCCTGAGGTTACGTAGGAACTGCTCCAGGAAGGAAGACTTTTTCGATGAGTCGGCTGACCTTCTGGCAAGACTCTTTTTTTTTTTTTAATTTTAATTTCTTTATTGAGGTAGAGATCACGTGTACAAAATGAAACAAACAGCATGTCATCAAACAATTGTGGGGTTGCAAGAACAGTGTACTAGGCATTATTTTCCAATACATGAAACACAGAAAAATAAAAAGAGATAAGAAGGTACAACCAAATCAAGCCTTCAAACCTAGACAGATTTACATTAAATTAGATCCACTGTTTCATATATTATATATTGACCTGCATATTACAGTATTTCATAACAATCCTACAATAAATCCATTATAGGTTTTACAAGTGGTACCTATAAAGTCAGGGTTGATCAGTCTTCTGCATCCATATATGCTCTAACCGGACCCCATATTTGCTGCCCCAATGCCTTTTTCCTCCTTCCCTTCATGGCGTACAAATTATATTCCATGTTATAAGTGAATAAGAACCAAGTTCGCCATGCTTCAAATGAAAGAGGTTCACTTTGTAACCAATATGAGGCAATACAGAGTCTTAAGACCGCCGTTACAACAAAAATCAGATAGTCAGTATTATCGCTAGCCTCTACTTGATCAGATTCTGCATCTATACCCAGCAAAATCTGCATTGTTGAGAGCTGAAAAGGGGTGCGCAAAATCTCAGATATGAACTTGTTTACTTGTCTAAACAGTTCCCCTAATTTTACACAAGTGACAAAGATATGCTTTACATCCGCCAGTTGGGCCTTACATCTAAAACATTTTCCTTCTGGGTCTCCACCCCACTTTGATATTTTATCTGGAGTACGGTAAGTTCAACAATGCTGGGTTATAAGATTAGCAGACATAAGTATTTTTCCAGCAAGTTCAATTGACTTTTCAAGCGGTACTCCTTGACATCCTAACCTGTTCTCCCATTTGGTCACATGTGCCTCTAAATCATTAGGCTTCTGGCAAGACTCAGTGTGCTTGGTTACCCTATCAAATTGCTCAAGAAGGCACGCAAACGTGCATGGTATAATCATAGGGAATTCCTATTGGAACCAAAGACTAAAACTAAGAGTGAAAAACGACTGGTCTGTGTGACGACCTTTAACACCAAGAGTAGTGCAATCAAGAAAACTATCAATCAGCATTGGCACATGATGGCAGACGGGTTGGGTAATATGCCACCCCCTCTACATGCCTTCCGTAAAGGTAAAAACGTAAGGGACTATGTAGTAAAGTCCCTACTGCACTCATCACGAAACCCCGGACAATCCACCCTGTGAGGCATCCCTCCTGTCAAGGGGCATCGCAAGTGCGGCACATGCAAAGCTTGCTCACTCACTGAGGAACTAACGGAATTCACTCGCAATGAACACACCTATAAACTACATGAACATAGCAATTGCAATACCACTGGTGTCATTTATGCCATCATCTGCCCTTACAGCGGGTGAAATGCCGGATCCTGCAACATTGCAGTCGTATACGCTGCAAAGTACAGAGAGCACCATTAGTGGAGCACTTCACAAGTTTTGAACATACAGCTGAAAGCCTCAGGTGGTGGGTGATCGAAAAAGTTAAACTAACCCTAGAGGTGGCGATTTACCATGCGTACTAAAGAAAAGGGAATGTAGATGGATACACTCCCTAGATACTGAATCAAGGGGTCTCAATGAGCTTGAGGAGATCAGCAGACAGGTCGCCATGTTGAACAATGGGTGAGATGGGCCACATAGACACGTCTCTCGGTTACATTAGGGCTCTAGTGTATACCTTCATTGTCCCATGAGTCAGCCGAACAAGTTGGACAGATATGCGGTCTCCAAATCGCCAGCTGTAGATGAGGACAGTTCAGGAGGACAGGCCGTGGCCTCTGAACCCTCTCTCAGTTCGATCATGGCGGCAATCCAGGCGCTAGGAACGACACTGGAAACCAAAATAGATACAATTTCCATTGAAGTTAATCTCCTCAGGGCTGACATGAACAAGACATCGGAACGAGTTAAGGTGGCAGAAGCGAACATTACTGACCTGCAATCAGCCACACAGGGCCTATAAGAAAGGGTCCAGCAGTTGGTCCATCAGCACCGTCAAATGGCTCTTAAACTTAAAGATCAGGAAGGGAGGGCCCGCCTGAACAACATCTGCGTGGTGGGGGTCCCGGAGAGGGCGGAGGGGCCCAGTATGGACTTGTTCTTGGAGGACCTTATCCTGAATCACTTAAAGCCCAAGCGCCTCCCGGCCTTCTTTGCGGTTGAGAGGGCGAGTAGGGGTCCTATCCTGCCACCGAAACCTGGTGCGCCCCCAAACTATTATTGCCTGTATACTTAACTACCGCGATCGAGATCCCATCCTACAAGCAACTCGCCAGCTTGGTGACCTACCGTTCGAGAATGCGGTAGTGCGGTTCTTCCTGGACTTTACTCTCAAGGTGCAACAGGAGAGACAAACTTTTGACACAGTGAAACGCACCCTGAAAAATTAAAGGGCATCAACGGAGGGAAAACCTGGTTCTTCAAGACTCCGGCTGAGGTACAGGCTTGGCTCCTCGAGACACAGTCATAGAAAGATGACGGACGGAGGGGGGGCGCTAGAGGGCGCACAGCGGAATGGCTGCCTTTTGAGACAGCTCCGCCGGCCAGAGCCTTATAACGTGGATTAACAGCGTGTAACTGGTGCCATGGTCACTGCTAACGGGAGGAAAAGACGTCGGAAGGTGTAGAGAAGAAGTCGAAACGGACAGAATACTGTAACAAACGGCGACTACCCCTGAAATCGGCTCGTGACATTGGAGTGGCTGTTCCGAGACTGCGACCAAGATGGCGGACCTGTGCAAAACATAGGAGGTGAGCGGGCTCGCACTACCCGAGCGCAAGCAAAACGAACAGTGGGAAAGCGAGAAGAGACGTCGGGAGGAGAGATGCAGTGAGAGGAGGCACAGCGGGTTCTATACATATGTGCTGATAGGCGGCATAACATAGGGCTGCTCAAAACTGTCTGGAGGAGAGTCTGTGTAGCGGGCGAAATACTCCTATAACGGAACTGCACAGACCTTGCTCACGGGGAGTGACTCGGGCGCTGCCGTGACGGCCACTGTTGCCTGCTGTACAGCGTGTTCGGGCGGCGGCTGGAGGTTGCAGGGCTGCTGGTGCGACCATTGCCGAGTACGTGTAAGGTGACAGCGGGAAGCTGGATGGCACGACTGGCGGCGCCCGCAGGCTGGTGAGGCGCGGTGCAGCCGGCGGCAAGTGGCGCTGTGCGGCAGAGGACGGGGCCGGTAGTGAAAGAAAGACACACAGCGCCGTCCGAGTAAGTCATACCAGCACAGCGGCAGACTCTGGGCGAGGAGAGGACTTGGGTCCGACAACGCGCTGCAACGGCACGAAAGAGCAATTTAATAAATAAAAGCAGAGTAGAGTCACGTAGCAAGATCGGCTCCCACTACTACGGGACACTCAGTATAAAACGCTACCGAGCCGGATAGCATAAGATTGAGCAGAATACATGGGATGCAGACTGGAGCACTTTCTGGAGACATAACTGCTGGCACACGGGTCACTGCTCATACACCGGCTGTAAGGGACCTGTAACACGTGCTGCGCTGAAGAAAATAAAGAGGGCAGCTGGCAAAACCACACTACCATTGTGCTCTGCAACAAGGTGGGTGTAAGCGGTGATCGGGGACAGAACAAAACCCGAAACATCCACCTGCATACGACTAAGCACACAACAACTTGGGACAGAAAGGTAATAATTGTCCGGAAAAATGGGTAAGCCAGAGAAAGTACAGTCAAAGCTGCCCTTTGATAATAAAAAAACAACGAAAGGGGCCACAGCGCCTGCAGATGTGGACATGGACGTAGATACCGAGGCGCAAAATACCATGGAGTCAACCCTCAGGGCCATTCACAAAAGCTTACAGGACGTACATAGTAAGCTGGACTCCATCACGCAAAGAGTCGACAACATGGCCGCGAAGCTTGACAAGCACGGGGAGCGGCTAGAAGAAGCTGAGACGAGATTGTCGGCTGTGGAAGATGAATCGCACGCGACGACACAAAAATGCACTGAGATGGATAAAGTGTTGGAGGTCATTAAAAACAAGTCTGAGGAGTTGGAAGCGAGATCCCGCCGCAATAATATTCGCATAGCGGGGGTGCCAGAATCGACCAACACTGGCAAGATGGAGAACTATGTGGAAGACCTACTAAGAGCGATCTTTGGGGCCGACCAGCTGTCGACAGTGTTTATCGTAGAGCGCGCGCACAGGACACTAGCGCCAGGACCTAAACCAGGAGCCCCCCCACGCCCGATAGTGGCGCGCCTGCTCAACTATAGAGATCGAGATGCCATACTGAGGATGGCAAGGGAAAAACAGGAGATTGAACACCAAGGCAACAAGCTACAATTCTACCCGGACTTCACCATTAATGTACAGATGGCAAAGAAGGAGTTTGCCTCGGCAAAACAAAAACTGAGAGAATTGGAGATCTCCTATGCGATGTTGTAACCTGCCAGGTTGAAAATAACGAAAGATGGTAAAACTGTGATATGCCACACTCCCGACTATATTAAAAAGTTGGGACAACGTCGAAGGGAGCAGAGGCGTCAAGAGCAGAATCGTGAGTTGGATTAAGCCAAAGGGAAACAGCGAGCGCCATACTACTTTGCCAAAGCCTGCATCACGCGGATGTGAGTGCAATGTACAGAAATGAATGACTATGCCATACCTGGCGCAGGGAGTACACGCACAGATTGAGAGTTGTGCCACAGACATTCGTTGGTGTGATGTACACTAGATACCCATCACTATGTGCACCAGGAGAAGAGAAGAATAATAGTGAACTGGTGCCCGCTGTGTGCGCTGTAGTCAATAGCCACTGTGATGTGTTGGAGACAGGCTGCACCACGCCTAGACTGAGTGAGCAACATTGTAAGAAAATGGTAAAGTAGACTGCTCACTGGAGCGACGAGAAATTGTTAATACAATAACTGAGTAATGTAAAATGTCATATGTGCTGTCTAGACTCCCAGTTCAGACCTACTAGTAGCCCATCACACTGTTCATTTCTAGACTATGTAATTACCCACAGGAAGTATGGTGGGGGGGAAATGCGCTAAACGGCTACTAGGGGTGACCATGGTAACGAGTCGAGCTGGCTGGGTGAACTAGGGCACCTACTTCTATGACGGATACTCTGGCCACATCCACTATGTTGGATGCAGTCGTGTGACCCAAGCGGACCCCCACACAGTGTGTCCCCCTACATTGAACTGTTATTGGTTGATGTTACAACTAGGGAATGTCTTTGGCATGTTTGGGGTGCTGAAGTGGGCGGGGGGTGGGGGAAAGTTGGGAAAAGTTGGATTGTAGAACTGTATTTGAGAAACACAGCCAAATTCCATGGGAGATACAAACTGTTAAATACAAGGCGTAAACCAAAGGTGTCACATAGCATGTCTAAGACTGATACAAACAAATTGAACCTACTAGTAACACTGTTCCGCTATGATGGAGGATAAGCGTGCAAGTAGATTAAGACTGATAACTTGGAATATACGGGGTTTAAAAAAACCCTAAGAAAATTAGGCAAGTACTAGCATACTTAACACGAATGCATGTAGACATAGCATATCTCCAAGAGACGCACGTTGATCCGCGTACACAGACACGCATTGGTAATAGATGGGCGGAAGCCTCATATAGTGCGGCCTACTCTTCATATTTGAGGGGAGTAGTCATATTGATACGTAGGGGGTTAAATTTCAAAATGGAACAAGTACACACAGACAGTGAGGGGAGATAAATCATTGTCACAGGCGTCTTAAGGGGACATAGGTTCAACCTGCTAAACGTATATGCTCCAAATGTAGACGACCCTCAATTCTTTAGCACTATCTGGATGAAACTAACTGAACTGCCGGATTTACCGGTGTTGTGGGGAGGAGACTTTAACATGGCTTTGAATGTTGATGTTGACAGATCAAAAGATTCGACCGAAACACATAAAAAAGCGTTGCAAACACTACAGGACATGATGCTAGATAGACAACTGGTAGATCTATGGCGAATAAAAAACCCGAATAAACAAGAAGCTACACACACAACGGCGGCGTTTAACAGCTGGTCGCGGTTAAATTACTGGATAGGATCATCGGACGTGTTACACTGGATGGAAGATGTCACTCACCTACCAAGGACACTTTCCGATCATAACCCGGTGCAACTCACGATTACATTGCCTCACTATATGCCTCCACCATTTAGCTGGCGCTTCAACGCGAAAGCACTACAAGACACGTGTTACCGAGACACGATTAGTAAAGCAATAAAGGAATATTTTGAATTTAATGACACTACAACCCAGGTTTACTGTGGGAGGCCTTTAAGGCCACGATCAGAGGGGTCTGTATTAGCACTAACACTGGTATATTAAAAGACTTGAGACAGCAAATGGAGAAGAAAGAGGCTGACATTAGGAGACTAGAGATAGACTTTGCTGAGACAAAAGACCCAGCAACATTGGGTAAAATTAGACTAGAGCTAATAGAATATCAAAAACATGCAGAAACAGAACGAAATTACATACACAAACGGCAGATTGCAAGGTCATACGGGGAAGCAAGGAGACCAGTGGCCACATTGGCAGCAAAAATTTGTGTACAGAAGCCACCACAGGTGGTAGAAGTGGTAGAGGACGAAAATGGAGTATTGAGACATGACACAGCAGGTATATTAAAGGCATTTCAAAATACATTTGGTAAGTTGTACGAAGCTGACACAACCGCCCCAGCGGAAGAAATAGATAAATATTGTGATACAGTGGCATTGGCATGGCTATCGGACGCCCAAAGGCAGTATCTGTGCCACCCTGTGACAGTGGAGGAGGTGACAGAGATAATACAGGCGCTGCCAAATGGGAAAGCGCCGGGTCCGGACGGATTCACGGGGGAATTTTATAAAGCCTTTGTGGACTTGCTGGCCCCTCAGTTGGTAGCTATACTAGGAGATGCACATGAGAAAGGTACACTGCCGGCCTCCCTGCGAGAAGCTATGATTATAGCCCTGTTGAAGCCAGACAAGGACCCGGAGAGATGTGACTCGTATCGACCACTATCTCTTATAAATGTCGACACCAAAATACTATCTAAAATCCTGGCGACAAGATTGAACATTTTAATGACGAAACTGATTCTTCCGGATCAATCAGGGTTTATCCCTACTAGGTCGACCTCCCACAATACGAGAACCTTGTTTGCGCTGGCATATTATCTAACCCCTGAAACGAAAGCAGCAGTGGTACTACTGGATGCTGCAAAAGCATTTGACACCATTGCGTGGGTATATCTGCGCACAATACTGAGCAGAATGGGGTTCCCACCAATGTTCTTGCAATGGGTGGCGCTCCTGTATACTAATCCGGTAGCACGGATCAGGGTCAACAAATACGTCTCGTAACCAATACAGATAGGGAGAGGCACACGGCAGGGGTGCCCACTCTCCCCACTTCTATTTGCCATAGCAATAGAACCACTAGCATGTAAAATAAGACAGGAGTATAAACACTCGGCACTGCAGTTCCCCCAACGGCCACTTCACATCTCGCTATATGCAGATGATGTGCTGCTATATGTGAGAGACCCGAAAGAAAACTTAAACCCACTCTTGAGGGAATTCGTTAAATTCGGATACCACTCTGGGCTCAACATCAACTGGGCGAAATCCATGATCATTCCCATTACTGATACAACTCTTCCCTTCCAACTAGATTTCCCCCTAGAATGGCAAACGGACACAGTGAGATACCTGGGCGTGTGGTTCCATAGAGACCCGGAAGAGGTGATTCGCACAAACTACGGTAGAGTATTGACTGAGCTGGAGCGGAAAATAGAGCGTTGGATAAAATTGCCAATATCTATGGCAGATCGGATAGCAATAGTGAAAATGGTGCTATTTCCGAAGCTGCTATATCTGTTCAACAATATTCCGATAAAGCCACCAAAACCGGTGTTCCAGGCGATAAAATCGGCGACCTTAAAGTTAATTTGGGCAGGAAAGACAGCTAGAATAGACTTCCACACTCTAACTTTACCATACGCGAAAGGGGGTTTCAAAGTCCCGGATTTTCTGCTGTACTACTTATGTGCGCAAGCACAATATGCGCAATACTGGTACCACCCCATTCCTTACCTCACACACGTAGCGGTGGAGGAGGGAGACGCCCTCCCTATACCACTGGATGCAGTGCTGGTGCACGTAAGGCCACCATTACATAAAAAGGATATTAATACAATAGATGCTACATCAGCAGCTTGGCACTTAATAGCAAGAAAAGTGGGTAAGCAACCGATATACACAGCAGAAATGCCTCTCCACTGTCACCCAGCACTCTCGGTTACACAAGAGAAGGTGGGCATTGACTTACTTAAACAAGCGGGATTTGACACAATGGGAGACCTGTATCATGAGGGTACGGTTAAAAAATTAGAAGACCTGGACTGTATACAAAATAAATCATCGTTATTTACATTTACGTACTATAGACTACAATGTGCACTAAGGGCACACTATCCCACCTACCCAGCAGAACCTGACACTCTACTGACATTGCAGTTGATTATCACGTCACCAAACCCTGGGCACCTAGTATCTAGACTTTACACGGCGTTACAAGCTGAAATAGGAGACACTGCAAGTAAGGCGCTTCAGAAATGGAATTCATGTTTGGAAACGCCCCTAACGGAGGAGGAATGGGGGGCAGCAGGCACAATTACTGGAATACTACCACCAAACGGGAACCTAAAGCTAATACATATTAGATACCTACATCACGCATACCATACAACTCAACGCCTACACAAATATGGTCTGCGAGAGGATTCCAGATGTCAAAGATGCGGAGTGGAAGATGCGAATTTTATACATATGGCATGGTATTGTAGGGAGGTGGCTCAATTTTGGGTGGCAGAGATGCTGAGTAAGATGGTGGGTATAGAGATACAATGTACTATACGGACATGCCTGCTAAGTCTCTTACGGAATGTCAAAGCGAGGAAACGTAAATTTTGTGTATTGGCACTGTTATTGGCTAAGCGGAATATAGCGATGTGTTGGGGCGGTAAGAAAAAGCCACGAATAAAGCAGTGGGTGTGTGATATGGTATACTGCAAGGACACTCTCAAATTATATGAGGAAGAGTTGCCACCAAGAGCACGACCTAAGGACTATTGGCATTATCTAGTGGAATATCTAGCAGGATTAGAAGAACAAGTGGAATAAGACTGAAGTAGACTGTGATTAATGTGACACGGTATGTATGTAAGGGAGTACCCTATTGGATAAGGGGTGTTGTAATGCAGTTCAGTTGTATGTGGCAGAAATGCCAAAATGTTGGACATTGTATGTCCTATGTTAATTACCTTGAAAATACCAATAAAAACAATTTAAAAAAAAAAATATGGCGGACTGGAGAGAAGTCCGCAACCACTCGCCAGGTTCCTCTAATGGCCGTAGCGGGTTGGACAGACGCAATCAATGCATCCGACGATACAGATCGCTGAGCCCGGCAGACTCGGAGGCTATCGGATGAAAGAGGCTCCATCTAGACTGTGGGGTTTGAACTTTGGACGGCAGCACGTAACGTATATTTTGGGGGGGGGGGGGGGTGGAAGACTCTCCTGGTAAATGGGGTGCCGTCTGATCCCCGAACCATATTGACTCACTTCAACTGCAGATCTTTTGGGTTCTGGCTGGAATGGGGACTGGTGGACATGTGGGTGGACGAGGCTCTGCAACCCCCTATTTCTTGATACTTGTTTGGTGGGCGACAAGCGCTCTGCTAGCTGAGGATGTGGGTAGTTCTGAGCCACGCAGCAGGGTTGCAGGGTGGGGGGGTTGAGATTCTGGGCAGAGGGACTTGGGGGTGGATGTTTGTTCAGGGGTTTTCTTGTTTATTGCGACTGTATTTCTTGCTTTCCATTATCTGTAAGTGTAGACAGGCTGGTTGTGGGCAGCGAGGGTGGGCGAGAGTAGGACGAGAATGCCTTCTATGAATGGCTACTGCTGTGGAATTTGAATAGTTTAGGGGACAAGATTAAACATACCATGGTCCTTATATACCTCCAGACACTCCCCAGATGTAGTGCTCCTTCAGGAGACACACCTAGAGGGTAACAAGTACATGGCCTTAAATCGGTTTGGTTACACTCTGCTGGCCCAAGCTGACTTTACCTCCGGTTCCAGGGGTTGGCGATCCTGTCTAAGAGCTCCCTTCCTTTGATAGTGCGACAGACGTGGTGCGATCCCCTGGGTCGGTACGTGGCGCTGACTGGGACGTGGGACGTGGAACGGCTTCACCCTGAACATCGGATCTGTTTATATTCTGCCGCGAATGCATGGGAGGACATTTCCCGACCTCGGGAAGCTCCTGCTCGACATGCCATCTGGAATTCTGATCGGGGGGGACATGAATGAAGCGATATCACAGGAGCTTGACAGGGACACCACATTGTCGAGAATCCTGGGTGCACAACCATTGACAGCGTTTGTGACTTCGTTGGGGTTGGACCTCTGGAGAGCACATAATCATGAGACACGGCAATACACCCACATTTCTGCAGTTCATGGCAGCGGCTCCCGCCTAGATTACATTTTTACGCATGCAACCTCGGCTGGTTTGTTTAAAGACAGCTGCCATAGGGCCAGAGGTATTTCTGATCATTCCCCGGAAACCTACCCTGAGAGAGAATGGACGGCTTCCCCGTGTTTGGATCTCTGCCTCTTCAGGGACCATGAGTTCCAAGAGAGGTACCAAGAACGTATGGAGCAATACTTTACCGAGAATGACGTGCAGTCCCTCTGTGTACTATGGGAGGCCTATAAGGCGGTGTCCAGGGATTTTGTCCAGCTGGAGGTGGGGGCCCGACGCAAGGAGAACCCGGCGCGATGCGATGATTTAGAAAGTTACATACTCTTGCTGGAGACAGACGGGGACTCGGGGTCTGAGGCGTGGTGGGTGCACGCACCCCGGCTTAAGCAGAAGGAACTTAGGGATTTGGGTGAGGACCAGGCACGCGCTCATGCGATAGCGACGCAATGGCATATATATGATCTGGGGGACAACGTGAACAAGATGATTGCATGGCTTGAGAGGAGGGACAAGAGTAGGAATTGGGTCTCTGATATTCAGTCTGCCGACTGCACAATCGGACAAGGGGGTGAGGAGATCGCGGAGGCCTTTGCTCAGTACTATGAGGGAATTTATCAGTCACAGACTGATAGGGACGAGAAGGAATGTATGAGTTCCCCAAAGATATACGATTGCTGACATTGGGACAGGAAGAGCGGGAAACTATGGACTCAGACCTGACCGTCGAGGAAGTTGTAGGGGCTATCAAGGATTTGCAGTCCGGTAAGGCGTTGGGCCCCAATGAGTTCCCAGCTGAGTCCTTCAAATGTGTGGCAGGTACGGTGGCCCCGTTCATGCTGCAGATGTTTAATGAAGCACGAGCAACAGGATAACTGCAAGAAGACTTGCGTATGGCAACTATTGGCGCGATCCATAAACCGGATAAGCCACAGGAGAGATGCAGCTCCACCAGACCAATCTCTCTGCTTAACTTTGAGGCCAATGTGCTTACAAAGGTTCTGGCACCAGGCTGAATGTACGGCGCCTATATGGTGTAATGCCTGTGATGTCCCAACACCCGGACATGCCGGCAGCACTTTTGTCTCTCAACGCTCATATGGCATTCAACAGTGTAGAATGGGAGTATCTCTTTGTGGTCCTGACCAAGTTTGACTCTGGGCCGACCTTTCAGGCATGGGTCCGGCTTCTCTACACGGAACCGAGGGCGCGGATCAGGGTGAATGGGACTATGTCCCGAGTATTTGGCCTTGGCAGAGGGACAAGACAGGGGTGTCCGCTGTCCCCGATCCTGTTTGCACTTGCGCTTGAGCCACTGGGGTCGTGGGTGCGAAGTGACCCGACAATACAGGGTATTGATACGAGGGGGGGCTGGGAGGAGCGCATCTCCCTATATGCGGACAATGTCCTTCTCTATGCACATCGCCCCAGACAAACGTTCCACAGGCTTATACATATTCTCAGAACCTTCGGGAATTACTCCGGCTAACGCATCAATTGGGACAAGTCCCTGGTACTTATACTAGCGGGGGAGGCACCTGTGCTGACATCGGCTTGTGCAGACCTGACATTCAGGGACACGTTCAAATACCTCTGCATATGGATTACGAAATCCGACTCTGACTTTATGTGCCTGAACATCCATACTTGACTGGACAGATTGAGAAAGGATACCAGTGTCATTCATGGTGCGTCAAGTTTTGTTTAAGATGATGGCCCTGCCTCGATTGCTGTATGTGCTCCAGAATACTCCTTCCGTGGTTCCGGAGAGTTTCTTCCGGGCAGTGGAAGCAGAGCAGTGCACATTGCTGTGGGGCTGTACTGGACGTCTGGAAAAAATAGTGGGTTACGCAACTGGTCAATATCAATAGGTGGGTCTTCTCCCCCACCGAAGAACCTGCATATCGGGTAGATCGTATGGCCATGGGAAAAGGCACCTACCTCGCTGCCCTATACTGGAAGAGGAGGGGCAACTCGGGTCTTCCAGCTCATATGGAGAAGTTGCTGGTGGTGTGGCGGAAGGCAACGAAGATGATGGGGTGGGAAACTAGGCTCACGGAACAAACCCCACTGTGGGAAGGGGACTTTTTGTTGGAGACTGCGTCCCTGAAAGGCCTTAGTGGGTGGAGTTCCATTGGGATAGATCTGCTGGGGGTTATTTGGAAACAGGGGAAGATGCTTGCTTTTCTGGCCATGAAGACGGAATATCAGAAGGTTGATGAAGAATTTTTTTAAAACTTGCGGGTCAGGCATGCCTTGCATTGCCATCTCAAAGAGGGGGAGCCGTTGCCGGAGTGTTCTCCGCTAGAAGATAGGTTCCTACTCAATCCCATGGTTGACAAGGCCATCTCACTTACATATAAAGTTAATTATTAACACGCCCGATCCGCTGGGACCGTTATGAGAGGCCTGTGAATCTGATGTTGGGCTCCTTGAAGATGATGACTGGGCGGAGGCCCTACAGAGCCCCAGAGAGATAGTGGTCAGGGCACGGTTTCTCCTGGTTCAGCTCCGGATTTTCCATCATTCCTATGTCCCTAGAACCGTGCAGCATCAAATCGGGTTTAGTGGGTCAGACAAGTGCATGAGGGGTTGCAATGAGACAGGGACGTTCTTTCACATCTTGTGGGCATGCCCATTGAGACAGAGGTATTGGGAAACCATTGTGCAGGTTATGTCTGAGGTGGTGGGCGCCGAGGTCCCGTTAGACACCATATGGTTTATCCTGGGAGTGACAGGGGAGGTAGTATGGCCCAAATGGGCTGCTTTTAGGCTGGCGCTGGCCGGGTGGTGGCCAAACGAAATGTAGCTAGACTGTGGGGGGCCGCAGAAGTTCTGTCGATAGAAGGTTGGAAAAGGGACCTTAATTGGTGTCAGCGAATTCAACATGTGGTGTACCAGAGCAGGCGGTGCCCACGTAAATGGGAAAAGGTCTGGGAGGCATGGACGGCTTTTAGGGGGGATTTATTAACTGATTGAAGGGTGTGGATTGTAGGGGTAACGGGGGGGAGGTAAGGGGGGGGGGTCTATGGACTATTATTGGCCATGCGGTGTGGCATTTGCTGTATATTGTACTGTCACTACTCGGCTGACCCACTGCATTGTGTATTGTCTCCTTACATGGAAAGCTATATTTTGTTAATAAAAAGATGTTTAAAAAAAAATTAATTTGCGTAACTGCACTGCTTAGAAGCACTAACCAACGAAATCACAAAATAATCATGTAAAATGAGTGCAGACAATCTCAAATTGCTTATATCCGTTGAGTAGAGACAATTCAATTAAAAATGAAATGTCATTGGATTCCTATTCATGAATGTTCTACAAATAGCAACAATAACACCCACCATTGCACGAAGGAGTCGTGTATCCTTTTCCAAGTCCAATCTTATTGAGTTCCATTAAAAGATACATGTCAGTCCAGCAAACTTAGGCTCAGAAGAATTTCCCGCGTTTTGGATTAGAGTCATAAATTGTGACGGTCCCACTGAGGGTGAGATACATAAATCATCAAATAGTGATTGTTTACCGTCCAGTCCTGGTAAAGGAAGCATGGAGGTACTTGGTTTATGAAAATACGTATCCTCATGAAGTCCTTTTGGACTAAACGCGTTGGCTGGGCTGACATGTATCTTTAAAGGAAATCAAAAAAACTGAGATGAATTTTCCCTACTCAAAGGATATGACCATTCTGAGATTGTCTGCGCTCCTTTTGCATTGTTGTTTTGGGACTGTGGGTGGCTGAGTTTGGCCTTTGCCCCACGTCTGTATGATTGCTGTAGTTGTGGTAAAAGCTAGAGCTGGATGGAGTCCCAGATCTGGGTTTAATCCATCGTTATTTTGCTCACCAAGCCACCCCAGTTCAGACATGGCCATATGCAAATAAGTCTTGACCCTGTGCCTCATGGCAACAGTCCAGATCGAACTGTCAGGCCATGCCTTCCCTGGACCGAAATCCAGCATCCTAGGACCAGTTTCTGGCTATCAGCCTTCTTCAGCCAGGATAGCTTGACTCCAGTGGCGCAGTGAGCACGGGACCCACACATGGGCATAACCTTCCCACATAGGGGGAACAGCAAAGCCCACAGGATGATGGACGGCATGTTGCACAATGGCAAAACATTCACCCCCAGTCACAGATCTGGGTTTAATCCATCGTTATTTTGCTCCTCATGGGAAAAGTCCAGACCGAACTTCCAAGCCATGTCTTCCCTGGACTGAAATCAAGCATCCTAGGACCGGTTTCTGGCTATCAGCCGTCTTCAGCCAGGATAGCTTGACTCCAGTGGCTCAGTGAGCATGGGACCCACGTCTGGGCATACCCTTCCCACATAGGGTGAACAGCAAAACACCCAAGATGATGGACGGAATGTTGCACAATGGCAAAACATTCACCCCCAGTCCCAGATCTGGGTTTAATCCATCGTTATTTTGCTCACCAAGCCACCCCAGTTCAGACATGGCCATATGCAAATCAGTCTTGACCCTGTGCCTCATGGGAACAGTCCAGACCGAACTGCCAAGCCATGTCTTCCCTGGACCACAATCAAGCATCCTAGGACCGGTTTCTGGCTATCAGCCGTCTTCAGCCAGGATACCTTGACTCCAGTGGCGCAGTGAGCACGGGACCCACGTCTAGGCATACCCTTCCCACATAGGGTGAACAGCAAAACACACAAGATGATGGACGGAATGTTGCACAATGGCAAAACATTCACCCCCAGTCACAGATCTGGGTTTAATCCATCGTTATTTTGCTCACCAAGGAACCCCAGTTCAGACATGGCCATATGCAAATCAGTCTTGACCCTGTGCCTCATGTGAACAGTCTGTCGGAGGGAAAATTAATTGTGGGCACGAGGGGTCAGGGGGCCTGGCGCAGCAGCTCAGAAGCCGCGCTGGGGAGACCGTGAGAGAGAACTAAGGGAAATGGGACACCTTAATTTGCACCGGGGTAGTCCTGGAACTCTTGCTCTAAAAACAGGAAAAAACGGATATATGAGCCTTGGAGACTGTTTCTGAAAGTTGTACAGGTTTTATTAGAAGACACAGCTTCTAGAAATATGCAATGATATCATAAAAACCACATAGTACTTGGTCCTGCTCCTAGCATTCTCTTGAAAGTCGCATGGACCAGTTTGAATTTACAAAATACAGTTTACAGCTGCTATGAGAGAGAGAATATACTTTAAGTATACTTGTGAGCTTTGGGGCAGATTGCATAGAAAAGGTTAAGCACATATTATTGGGTACACTCACCACTATATGCAAGTGAGATCCTGCAAGTACAAAATAAACGCCTTAAATGCAGTGAAGATAAAACAAGGTCAGAGAAAACATAACATTTCAAATGGCAAAATATAACTTTGAATGCAAAAAGGAAAAAGCATTTCATACAGTAGAATACACAATAGAGGAGCAGAACCTAAGTACAGGTAACAAGGGCTATCTCGAGTAACCCCTGGGAAAAACTCCTGTCCGACACTCAAGTGCAGACGGGGAGTAGTTCAACGATATTCTTGCGGACCACCCTTTTATAGTGACCAAACAATGAGACTGTAATCACGTCATATCACGCCACCTCGTATCACATATCCCTCCATCCTCTCTCACGCCCCTGCCTGGTACCTTCCCATCATAAGTGTAGATGTGGCCCCTTTTCGTAATTGTGTGGCACGTACGCCAGCCTAGACTGACTTCCTGCCATTCTGACTGGAAGTTTGTCATTAATGTATCATAGACGACAGAAATGTGTTATTATTACTTTGAAGGATTCTATTCATGCGTTTATGTGCCAGTCTGGGATACTGATTTGCCACATTTATCCTCATTTATCGGACGGCTTAACTGTGGTGGGAAACTTCCCTTTTCTCCGTTCACAGCTTGTAGGTGGGGGCTTGGGGTGTGTTGCAAGATTAAGGAGGAACTTGAACTTTAATGTTCGTGAACCTAACATACAGTAGGGTGGGGGCTATAAACAGGAGTGCTGAGCCTCGCAGAGACGTGGAGCTGGCAGAAGCTTGGGTCAGACCTGCTTTCTGCTTCTGCTTAAGCTGAGAGAAAATGGCAGTACTCAGGCCAATGTAACGGAGGCCTATAACTTTCAAATAGCAGGGCCTATACAGGGGGTCATGCTGTGCAAATGATAAGAGTGTGCTTGGATAACTATGCAGTGAAATTATCTCCCTCTGTCATTCCCCCCTCTGGTTCATATTTTGAACCAATCAAACATAGCTGGAGATGGGGGAAGTGGCCAGGGCGAGTTTATGAAGAAGTAGTTCCTAAATCCTCATCTGGTCCCTCTAATCTCTTACACATTGTTTCATAGGGACGTACCAAGTCTCTCCCTGAGAGAAGTGGTGGTCCACTATGTACCGGGGCCTGGTACTGACTTTCAGAAGGGACCTGCGCTAAGTGAGGGTGAGGGATGGTACGCTCTATGTTCAACACTGCTATCTCTACATCTTCCCCTTGTCCCCTGCGTATACCTGTGTACACATCTGTGTAGTTCATCTCAACTTTCTTAGACCTTAATCTTCCAACACAATGCAACATAATCTGTGTTCCGCAATACACAATTACAAGCACACATAATATAGGCATTATACATTTTAGTACTGCAGATAGCCATGAAGGCATCCAGTCCAAATTGGACCAATTACTTAAAACATCTGCTTTTGCACTTCCATCCTCAGGCATCTGTATCCCCAAATTGTCCAAGTCCTCAATGGCCTTTGTAAGTGTTCCGTTGTCCGCATCATCGGCCAATATCAAGGCACAGCAGAAAGACTTTCCCATCCTGGTGCATCCACCACTATTCATCGCAATTAACTGGTCCAAAACATAGTGTTGTTTCAGAACCATGAGTCTCAAAGGTCGTAGTTCTTCTTCCACGGCGTTGAACCCATCACAGGTGTTGTTAACAAGCTGCATCAGTTCATATCTCGTTACTTGGAGCCATCGAGCATTGGCTTTTGTCTGGAACATGGGGATAACTCCCCCAAAGTAAAGTTCAGCATCGTTGAAATCTTTCGGAATCTCATGGAATGTATCATCTGAGGAGTACTTTTTGACTTCTCTTTTTCGGTGGTGGAGCAGGGTGACATCACCTGCCATTGGGTGTGCATGGATGTGGGAAATGTTTGCTGCTGGGACGACCAGATGCAGTTCATGCATCGTCTTGATGGAACAAAGTCCTTGCCAGTGGGGAGTCAACTGCAGATACAGACTTTTTCCGCAAATCCAATAGATGTCCATGAGGATGGATGTGCCGTACTTCAGGTTCGAATTAAAACTAGTGCTGTTGCAATCAGTATTCCGACCCACAGGAACCATTACCTAGGAAGCAAAGGAGAAGAGACTTTAGCTTGTATGCTCTTTTCTGTTTGTATGGTGTACCTTCATTGGACGTGTATCTTCTAATTTCCCTACCCCATATCTCAGCACACTCTTTCTATATCCTCATTTAAATTATGTTTGTGCTCTTGTCCTACAATTGTGCTACCTAAGGAGGCTGCCTTACATATTAAGTCATGTGGACCATTCCACTTGTTGTTGAAATAAATATTGGCCTTCAGGTGCAGGATTGGTCTCCACTGACAAGGGCATGTGTCATGGGTATGGTTACATCAGTGATGTTCGGGTGAGTGGCATTTCGATGGGGGTGTTGGGAAGGTGAAGTACCCTAGTTTCTTATAGTGACGTTCCCAAACCTGCATTATGTCGGCAGGTACTTTCATATCACGGTAAACCTCCATTCTCCTTTCAAGTTCAAGTTCAGAAATTTGTATAGCGAACTACTCACCCAGAGGGTCTCAAGGCGCTTGGGTGAGGGTGGGTGCATTACTTATCGAATAGCCAAGTTTTTAGCTGCTTTCTAAAGGAGAGGTGGTTCTGTGTAAGGCGGAGGTGAGTGGGGAGAGAATTCCAGGTTTTGGCCGCTAAGTAGGAGAAAGATCTTCCTCCCATGGTGGATCTATTGATGCGTGGAATTGCCGCTACGGCTTGATTGGATGAACGTAGTTGGCGGGTGGGTGTGTAGAAGGACAGTCGTTTGTTGAGGCATTCAGGTCCTATGTCGTAGAGGGCCTTGTGTGCGTGGGTGAGGAGACGGAACGTTACTCTCTTGTTGACGGGAAGCCAGTGGAGATCTTTCAGGTGACCGGAAATGTGGGCTTGACGGGGGATGTCGAGTATGAGTCTGGCTGAGGCGTTTTGGATGCGTTGTAGTTTTTACTGTAGTTTGGCTGTGGTTCCGGCGTAAAGGGTGTTTCCATAATCTAGTCGACTAGTGACTAATGCGTGGGTGACTGTTTTTCTTGTTTCGGTGGGGATACAGCGGAAGATTTTTTTGAGCATGCGTAGGATGTTGAAGCATGATGATGTAACGGCGTTGACTTGTCTGGTCATTGAGAGGGAGGAGTCTAGGATGAAGCCCAGGTTCCGAGCGTGATCTGTGGGTATGGGTGCTGTACCCAAAGCCGGTGGCCACCATGAGTCATCCCAAGCTGAGGGTGACGATCCTAAGATGAGGACTTCCGTTTTGTCTGAGTTTAGTTTTAAACGGCTGTTCTTCATCCATTCGGCTACTTCTTTCATTCCTTCATGTAGATTGGTTTTGGCAGTGTTGGGGTCTTTGGTGAGGGAGAGGATTAGCTGGGTGTCGTCAGCGTATGAGATGATGTTGAGGTTGTGTTATTGTGCGATGGTTGCAAGGGGACTCATGTACACGTTGAAGAGGGTGGGACTGAGTGATGATCCTTGTGGTACGCCGCAGATGACTTCGGTGGCCTCAGATTTGAATGGGGGGAGGCGGACTCTTTGTGTTCTTCCAGCAAGGAACGAGATGATCCAGTCCAAGGCTTTTCCTTGTATTCCTACGTTGTTGAGGCATTGTATGAGGGTGTTGTGACAGACTGTGTCGAAGGCGGCGGAGAGGTCAAGTAAGATGAGGGCAACTGATTCTTCGTTGTCCAATAGCGTTCGGATGTCATCCGTAGCAGCGATGAGGGCGGTTTTGGTGCTGTGTTTGGCTCGAAAGCCGGACTGTGAGGGGTCAAGTGAATTGTTGGATTCAAGGAAGTCGGCGAGTTGGCTATTGACGGCTTTCTCGATGACTTTGGCCGGGAAGGGGAGGAGTGAGATGGGGCGGTAGTTCTTGAGTTCAGAGGGGTCCGCTGTGGGTTTCTTCAGAAGGGCGCTGAGTTCGGCATGTTTCCAGCTTTCTGGGAAGGTAGCGGAGTTGAGGGAGCAGTTGATGACATCGCGGAGATGGGGTGCGATGATGGAGTTTGCTTTGTTGAAAATGTGGTGTGGGCATGGGTCAGTTGGTGAGCCTGAATGGATAGAGTTCATCAGACGGATGGTGTCTTCAGTAGAGATTGGGTTCCATGCGCAGAGATTGTGAGAGTGCTGTTTTGGATCGGAGGTGGGTGGAGTGGGTTGTTCTTCGGATAGGTTTTCAAAGCTGTTATGAATGTCGATGATTTTGTTGTGGAAGAAAGAGGATAGGGAGTCGCAGAGGTCTTGGGAGGGAGTGATGTCGTTGGAGCCGGCGGTGGGGTTGGTAAATTCTTTGACGATGTTGAATAATTCCTTGCTGTTTTGGGCGTTGTTGTCGAGTCGATCCTTGAATGCTGATTTTTTGGTGGATCTGATCAATTGGTGGTTTTTGCGGATGGCGTCCTTGAAGGTGGTCAGGCTGTTAGTGGTTGGGTTTTTTCTCCAGGTTTTCTCGAGGGTACGACATAACTTCTTGGATTTCTTAAGGTCGTCGTTGAACCAGGGGGCCTTTTTGTTACCTTGTTTAAACTGATGGTTTTTCAAGGGTGCTAATTCGTCAGCGCTGTGGGTGATCCATTGTGTGAGTTTGGTGGCAGCTTGGTTTGGGTCCGATGATATGGTGGCGGGGGGTTTTGGTTAAGCGATGTGAAGAGTTGGTCGGTGGTGATTTTGTTCCAGTTTCTTCGAGGAATAGGTTGTGTGGGATGTGGGGCGTGGTCTTTTTGTAGCTGAAGTGAACGCATCTGTGGTCCGTCCAATGGAGAGCTGTGGTGTGGTTGAAGTAAATGTGTTTGCTGGAAGTGAAGATAGGGTTGAGTGTGTGTCCTGCGAGGTGGGTGGGGGTGTCAACAAGTTGTTTGAGTCCGAGATTGGCCAGGTTGTCCAGAAGGGTGGTGGTGTTGCTGTCGTTTTTCTTTTCCAGGTGGAAGTTGAGGTCTCCCAGTAGAATGTAGTTCTCAAAGGCGAGGGTATGTGGGCTGATGAAGTCAGTGATGTCTTCATTGAATTGTGTGCGGGTTCCTGGTGGTCTGTAGATGAGGGTGCCTCTAAGTGTGGTCTTGGGGTCGGTGTGGAGCTGGAAGTGAAGGTGTTCGACGGTCGCGAGGTTATCGTCGGAGTTGGTCGTGATTCGGATGTTGTTTTTGTGGATGATGGCGATGCCTCCTCCTGTTTGGTTGGTGCGGTCCTTTCGGATGATCTTGTAGCCGTCCGGGATGGCTATGGCGATGTCGGGGGCTGAGGAGGCGTTCATCCAGGTTTCTGTAAGGAAGGCGACGTCCGGTGAAGTAGTGTCGAGTAGGTCCCAGAGTTCAGTGGCATGTTTGTGGATCGATCGGGTATTCAGCAGGATACAATTCAGGTGGTTCGAGACGGAGTTTTGATTGGAGGGGGAGGAGCTGGCATGGGTGGTGATGCAGGTGAACTTGCATGAGAGGCATGTGAATGGTCCGTGGGTAAGTCCTGGGGTAGCTACGCAGCATTGTGGGGAGCGTGCGGGGTTAAGTGCGAGGAGAGTAGCGGCGTCATATGTTAAGTGAGTGGGGTGGGAATTGCGAGGACCAGGGGGTCTGGCGCTGGGCGCGGTCCAGGCGCAGACGGGCATAGACGGGCTTACCTTTGGCGCGCATGGGGCGCGACAGCTGCGCATGAACGCTGCGCGAAAAAGCATCTGTCATAAGTAGAAGGTGGAGGGGGGAGGGGCAAGGGAGGAGCAGCTGGGAGGCGGGGGCGGGGCGGAGGTCCGGGCAGGGAGGGACAACAACAAAGTACAAAATGGCTGCAGGCCAAAAACGAAACTGTATTGGAGGCACAACCTGAAATGGGCGCTATGCACAATTGCACTATTTAAACAATATAATAAAAAAGGAACCAAACACAATACAATCCTACTGGCTGCTCGTTTTCTGAGTGTAGCGTGACGATAATTATTTGGCGAGCAGCAGGCAGGCACCAATGTGCCTTAACGAGCACAAGCGCTACGAACAGTAAATTAAAGCAGACGGGCAGCTGTAAATGAGAACAATGCTAGGAGCGCTGCGATCTCACAACAGCAATAGCGCGCTACAATTCCACAAATGCCAAAGCGCTATGGTGGATTAATTAGCAGCAGACAGGCAGGCACAGTACGAAATAATGAGGGACAATGCGGGTGAGCGCAAGCAGACAGGCAAGCACAGTACAAAATAGTTAAGGGGCAATGCGGGTGAGCGCTACGATACCACGGCAGATAGAGCTGGGAGCTGCGTGGGGAGCGACCGTAGCTGAAGGCTTCAGGGCGGTCAATTTCCAATGGATTGGTGATGACCCTAAATGTTACATACTTGTCATCCCACTCTGTGGTATTTACAAATGCATCATCCACTTTGGCTGAGTGGAGTTGTATCTGACCATGTATGCGGCAAAGAAACAGGTGTAAAAGACATTTGGCTGTGGGTGGTGGGACTTCTTTAGGAAAGATCAATTTATCTGCGCCTACAGCGTGTGGAATGTGAGAACATACAAAGCAGGACTCATTTGTGACCTTTCTTCCCACCTCCCTCATGTCTCTGTACCACATGTTATCTAACAATGCGTTGTGGATACCATAATCCTCTGCATTCTCACTAGGGCACTGGGAGTGGAAATCAGGCATAGAGTGCTGGTCGAAGGTGTAAACAACTGTCTTTTGGAGATTACTGACCCAGTCTGGAATTTGCAAAGCCTGTTCTTCCTTACGTTGGGTACACGATGTATATCTAACTGGCACTATTTTGCGACTCATTCTATATCTAACACTTCTTTTATTTTGGCGGGAACGTCTTGGGGTACCTGGCACAGTGGGAGTCAAGGTGAGATCAGGTACCAAGTCCCTTCCTGTAGGGTCAGCATGGGGTACAGAAGGTGTCAAGATAGGCATAGAGGTGTCATAGCTACTACTGGTGCTTATCTCAGTTTGCTTGTTACCAGGAAGTGTCTTGGGCATGGGGAGCTCTGTGGTCGTGACAAATTTAATATTGCTAGTAGCTCCTCTCTCTCTCTCTGATCGCACTGCTAACCAGTGGAATGCTGCTACTGAAACTACAAACATAACAAAGAATATTATAGCAATTGTACATATCTTTTTCATTGAAAACTTGACACGGAGGGTGGTTCTGTTGCTGCGTCTCAGTCCGTAGGCCATATGATCTTCAAACTCTTGTCCTTGGAAAGTCTGTGGGTACATGATGTCTTCTTCTTTTCGGTCAATGTTCAGAACTTGGACGGTGACGGGTGGAACCTCAAAAAGTTCATTTGCAAGTGTTCGTTGAATTTGAAGTCTCTCCACTTCCGGACTGCTCCTTATAAAAAGATGTGTGTCCCAAAGCAGATAGGCGGAAGTTCATCAGAGATAGGACCCTTGTTCTTCGTCTTTGATATCTGAATGGAAAGGAACTTTGGAGCACGCATTAGTGCACATAAATGAACAACAATTCATCGCTTACAATATCAGAAGAGGGCCCAGTGTCTTATTTTAAGTCTGGTGGAGAGAACAACCACATTCATTGATCTGTCAGTGACAAACCGGTGAGATGTGATGTAATGATCAGAGCTGGGAGTGTTTCTAAGTGTAAACAGAGCAACGGAAAGGCAATATAGCCATTCCTTTCCAATTGGGCACTATCTTACTGATCTTGGCTTTGAACAGGCCGTTGAGGCGCTCACCCTAACATTGTCAAAAAAATGATGTTTGAAAAATGACTACCACTGTCACTGTGAGTCACTGCGAATGGCATCTAGTAATCCTCAGTGACATATGACCTCATGAAGTAGGAAGTCAGCTGCGGCCGTTGCGTCATAATGGATACGTGGTCCAACTTAAATTCGTCGTGAATGTGGAGCTCTCTAAAAAGGACCCTAAAAAGGATACAAAGAGTTGTATCTGTTCATGTGCATTGGAGATGAACCACTCTGTTTGCAGAGTTGTGGACATGATATCACGAGGGACGTGTGTAGGAAGGTGTAACTGAGTGAGTGCAGAAGGGTTTGTGGCATGACAGGCTTTCCTGTCATTGTCCATCTGTAAATAAAATCTGAAGCATCCTGCTGTACTCCCCTCTCCTTCCACATCTTTTTTTCTTCAGGTGGGGCACTTCTCTGTATCTCTCTAAGGCGCAGCTGTGCAATGAAATCATAGTGCTGTGTATTACCAATAGTGTATGGGCGTGATGGACCTTCTTGCACTGTTGAGGGTGCATTTTGGGCAAGCAGACGTCCTTTTAACATTGAAATCTACTTTATGTCTGCATTCATTTGCATTTTCCTAGCACTGGGCATGTGTGAAGTAATAGCTGTACACAGCAGTGCATATCTGAAAACGTATTCCTTATCTCCTCTTATCCATCTGCACATACATATTCCTTACTAACTTTTTTACCAAACTGTGTGGTCTTAGGCCACTCATTTCTCTTGCTCATTTCCACAGACCAACGTATTTTTACACAAGACTTTTCCTTTCTTATCAATCTTATTGTTCGCTGCCAACTACAGGAAGCCTTTTTCCTGTTTGGCTCTACGCCCAGAATATGCAGTCAGCCAGGAATGCTACTCATGAACGTGGTCCGAATATAAATAATAAAACCCCTCAATTAGCTGTTCAGTACTTTTTAATATCTGAAAGCATGTGCTGTCTCTAATTGCAATATGCAAAATATACGTATTGCATTATAAAAGATGGCTTTTTTTTTTTTTTGTAAAGCACATGTTCACTCAGAATTGTATATTGATGATAAACAGCAGATCTTTATTGTCTTCCTTGAATCTACCTTAGAAGGATGAAATGCTCAATAGACCTAGCAGAATGATCTCGTGACTATCAAGTCAAGGCTCTTACAAACCCAACCCATGTTCATTAGAGAGTAGTGGTCCTATATTTATCTGAAAAGAAATGTGATGCAACTAGTGTGCATTCCATTCCATCATTTTATCTCTGGCTTGTGCCTATGTCAGCTGCTGCTGAATTTTGGGAGGTATGAAAAAATCATCCTATTCAGTTGCTTAATCTTGCAATATTTGGTGAAGTTTACAGTGTGAATTATATTTGACCATCCACATAACATAACTATCTATTTCTGAATAAAAATGCAACATAGAACTGACAGTCTGCGTGCACTTGGGAACCGAGAAGGGCATTCTTCAGGCCTATGATCTAAAAATACTGTGTATCTTGAGGACTGTTTGTCTGACAGCCATCATTCTAGTTGGTGGTGCATAGGGATGGAAAAAGGTCATTGTGCCTTTTTCATTGAAATATATTCTCATATTTAATTTGGCCATCAGATCACGTCCCAAGAGATTTACTGGGGACTTTGGTGTATAAAGTAGGCGCTCCTCAATACATTTACCTCCTATTTCTATTCGTACTTGTTCTGTGAAAGGGACCCTTAATATCGCCCCAGAGAAATCTAGTGTGTTTGCGCTCTGGTTGGAAATGGCCAGTGCCCCCTCCTTGATACAGGAGAATGTGGCACCTTTGTCAATCAAAAAACTATACATGTTGTTGTTAATCATGACATTCACAACTGGGTCCTCTCTAATGTTTGTGAGACATGACAACAAGGGACACACTAGAGTTATCTGTGTGCTATCCTAACTTAAATTACCTCCAGCCTGGTGCTGCTGGATGGTGCTCTATGAAACCGAACCAATGGGGGACAGAACTGAAGCTCCCTGTTGTACAAGGGCTTGTGTCTGGGGCACCATTTGGTACACAGGCATGTGTTGCTCTTCTGGTATGCGTTGTGCTGTTACCTGTGTGTCACTTCCTAGTATATTCAAGGCATTTTGTGAAAAATTAGTAACAGTAGTCACTTGACTCACTGGTGTAGCTGTCATAACTGTATCAAGAGTCCTTCTTTTCTTTAATTTCTGCTGTTCTAATTCAGCAGCTGTGTTCTCAATAGCTAATTGCCTTGTTTGTGACATTAGAGATCCGATGTCTGAGACATCGGGAAACTTCCGGCGCAGTTCGTTCCATAGCGCTGATCTTATTTTATTGAAAGGATCACCATCTAATTTTGTATTAGTGGTGGAAAGCCTTATGTCCATGCGTGAAAACATATCCTCTGCATCCTTTCCAATCAGGGATGTGAGCAGGCTTTTCATATCCCAAATAGCCAATGACACACCAGCAGTGTGCTCTTCAAAGGCTTGTATCAATTTTCCCGCACCCTCTGTGAGGGGTGGGAGTTCCTTCTTCAACTTTTCTTTGTCCATTAGGGACCAAGAGTCATAGGGGTGTCCTTGACATTTTTAAACAACAGGGGCAGGTGGTGTGTTTCCCCTGTAGGTCCTGTACGACCGTAGCTGCGTGCGTATTTCTTCCAGACCCTTAGGCCTTGGCGCATGTACTCATAGCTCCAATCGCTGTCTCCTGCTTTTTGCAAGATACATTCTTCAGCATTGGCCATTTCATCTGGCTCAAAAGAACCTTCCTGGGGCCAAACCTTCATTTGAGATGCATTAGCTTTTGTCCAGTCTGCCAATTTATCTGAGAATGGATTGACATAAAAGTCATTCCCTTCTCCCAGTATTACTATCTCATTTGGCGTCAGACCATTGATCAATGGCGGTCTTGGCCTGTCAAGGGTTATGTGGTACAGTACTCCAGATCTGGTGGTGTGTAGACGTGCTGTACCTGATGCATCATATTCCTGTTGGACGTCATCCAGTCGCCCATAGTTACCTAACACTGCAATGCTTTCTATCTCTCTTCTTCTCTGCCTTCTCCTCTTTTCTGCCTGTTCGAACATTTTTGGCAGATCCAAATTGTCTTGCTCTAGCTGTGGTCTCTCTAGCCTACGTGGTGTAACTACTGGAGGTGATGCCTGAGGTATAGGCGTAGGTGGTCGTGTCACCTGAGTGTTATAATTAATGATTGTAGACGGAGCTTGGGGCACACTTAAGTTGGCTGTGAGGGAAGCTGCTGTGTTGCTCTGTGGTGTGGCTACACTTTGTTCTTCCTGATGTAAGTCTACCCATGGCCCTTGCCGTGGCATGATAGTTGGGACCCCACTACTGTGTAGCCCTACCTCCTTCGCACCACTAGCTAATTCATTTGGTGCTTGTTGTTTCTTTTTACTAGATTGGCCCAAGTCACCCATCAGCTCAGTCATTCTATCCCCTATACTGGCTAGGTATAATGACAGTTGCTGGAGTGTTGCTGTATTTCCTGTGGGGCTTCTTGAGTACTGTTTGTGTGACATGTCCCCTTCTTCTTTACCTGTTCTTTGGCATATGACACTTTCTGTCCTATTCCTGCTAATGTCTCCCTCAGTTACTACCTCAGAGGGATACTGTTCACTCTCTCTTCTTACTTCATTGAACTGTAGCAGGTGTTCTTCCTTTCGCTTGGGACCAGTGTTAAGGGGCTGCCACTCATTCCAATATGTCTGTGTATCATAATGCTGATGGCTAGGGGATCGGAATGGGCCATAATGTCTTGTTCTTGTTCTTGGGGGATTATGGTCCTCTGTGAGGGATGTGGGTGCTGGGCGGTCAAGTCTGGGGAGTGGCATGTGGGAGCTGTGCTGTGAACCACCAGAGGCCTCACGGCCCTCTTTGTTTTCTTCCTGCTGGGGGCTACAGAGTTGGACACGTGTCATTTTTATTGTCAATAGCGTGTCAATTTGACCTGGCATTCCTGATGCTGCGTTCTGCAGTACTGGGCTTTGGGAGCTTAGGGATCGCTGGCCTAATGTACTCTCTGGTGTACTATCTTGTGAATTATCTGAGATGTCTGGGGCTAAGGCATCGTCATGGCCTATGGCTGCCTGTACATTTGATAAGGGTTCTATGTCAGTCTTGATACCCTGTCCGGGAACAATGTCATCTGTGTCATAGGCTGGTGGATGTGCTGTGGGTGTTGACATTATACTTCTGTGTTGTGTGTAGGCTGGGGTATGTGTGTAACGCCACCGGGTGTTATTGTCAGCCTTACCTGCTGCAAGTATGTTATGTCAATTCCTAGGGCTGAGATCAGTGGCAAAATGACTGCACATGTCAGGGGTGAGACAGACTCAGGGGATGGTGCTGTATCTTCAGAAAGGGCAACAACACAGCCGTTCACTATGTGTACCGGGATCTGTAGTCTTGGGTCTTGTGTGGGCTGTCTGCTCATCTCCTAGAGTTATCTTTGGGGTGGGCAATCTGTGGCAGTGAATGTGGCAATACTAATCTCCTTTTAACATGCGGCTTTGTAAATATGCCCACATTTCTGGATAATGCGTCGTGGAAGGGTGTCTTTGTAATAGTTCTGTGAGACTTGGTGATGGCTGCTGCTGCAGCTGGTCATGCAACTCGTGGGCGTGATGCTCACAGCCTAGTGGAGTGAGGTTATCCTGTGAATCTCCCTGACCCTCCGGGCAGCTGGTGCTTGGAGGAGGCGGTGTGAGTGAATGCTGGTGAGCGATATCAGGCCTTTCGCTATTTACTACACTACCTACTGACTGAACTGTGAGTTGTGTGTTATCAGTGAGGGATGCATACGTTGGCACTGGGAGGCACAGTCTCACTAGGTGCAATGTAGATGCCCTTATCTCAGTACCCTGTGTGAGTGGGATTCCCAATAAGTCCCACGCTCTAGATATTAAGGAGATTTCGCTTCTGTTAAATTTCCTATGAGTTTGTGCGCTAACGTTCTGCACTGATACAATTTTATTGTCTAATATGTGTAGAACTACCTCAACTGGTTGTTGTCCACTATAGCTCATCTGTACTTTCTTTGGTTATATGTACATATATGTACCGGACATCTGGCTGACCTCCTGTCAGTTGTTTTCTAGGGTGGGGCAGTTTACCACAAGCTCATCACCCAATGCTTCTATAAGGACGGAATAAAATGCCTCTCTAATTTCTTCCTTTTCTGGACCGTTGTAAATACCTTCTGGGGAATTGTCAGGGAATTGCAGGGCAGTAGGATGGTTACCAAAGCAAGCCTCAAGGACCTTGCTCTGCAAAGGGTTGCGAGGCCACAATGATGTCACAATAACAGGTATCACTAGTCCCGGTATTGTCATAAAAACCTGCACGTGTATGGCGTGTGTAGTTTTGTATGTCCTATAATCATGTATCCTATTCATTTGTGTGGAATGCAGTTAAAAAAGAAACATTTCATGCTATACCAAATGACACCCAGTCATCCAGAAAGTGCAGAGTACTTCTCTGTGTCCTCCCTCGTGAAGCCTGCAGTGCTCGTGGAGGGAGGGGGCAATCCTGAATGCCTAGTGTGCACACAGGAGAGTAGCAGCACTAAAAAAAACAATATATCTGTGATAATTGTGGTGCTCAATATGCTGTATCTTTACAGAAACTCTTCAGTTATCAGTGGCAGATCAATACACATGGGGATACATAAAAATGCATTTACAATCTCCCAAGGTATTGAATCTCAATAAAGAACCAGTCTCCTGCATTTGGCAGTGGCCTTCAACAACGCTGACGCAATATTTTCCAGCAGCCTTCTACAAGCAGGCCCTTAGCCTTGATAATATTGGTGTGGGGCCTGGCACAATAATATTCTTCAACAATCAATATACATGTTATTATAATCAAACACAGAATCAACCAATGCGCGCCTTGATATTATGGTCTAACTAAGGTCAGCCTCTGTACTGGCCAGTGGCTTCCAATACACTGACCATAAAAGTAATACTCACACAAAAGCTTGTTTTATGAACCTAAAAAAAAAACCTCTATATATATATATATCACTAGACAATAAGCAATAACATACAGTGTTGCGATTGAAAATCCTAACAATAAAAATCACCTACATTCGTACCTTTGTATTGATAAAAGAAGACTTGTACTATTTGAATTTTATATTACAAAAACTTGCGCACTGTGGCCACTAGAGTGCGTTAGGATGCTCCCTATACACGTGGTGTACACCAAAAAAGTAAATAATAAGACACGTTTAACTGGCGAAAATACAATGGCTACAATGATAAATGTTCCTGATCACACAGCAGGAATTTCCCTGGTCACACAGCAGGGATAAGCGATGTCTGAAAATACTGTTAGCTACGCGGATCTTCAGATTAGCTTCTTCTCCATTAGTAGTGAAATGGAGGCCCTCCCTTTCCTTATACAGAGAGGCACACTGACATGATAAATATTGGAAAGGCGACTGCTCCAACCTTTCCCTTTCCTGTGCTAGTATATTCACAGAGGAACTCTTAAAATAAATATTGGAAAGGCGACTGCCCCAATCTTTCCCTTCCCTGTGCTTGTATATTCACAGAGGAACCCTTAGAATAAATATTGGAAAGGCGACTGCCCCAACCTTTCCCTTCCCTGTGCTTGTATATTCACAGAGGAACCCTTAGAATAAATATTGGAAAGGCGACTGCCCCAACCTTTCCCTTCCCTGTGCATGTATATTCACAGAGGAACTCTTAAAATAAATATTGGAAAGGCGACTGCCCCAACCTTTCCCTTCCCTGTGCATTTATATCCACAGAGGAACTCTTAAAAACAAGCGCTTGAAAAATGCAAATTGCACCTTTCCTTCCTTGACAATCCGTAGATGCGTCAAAGGTCCTCTCCTTAGAGATGCACTGCAATCAAAATAAATGTTGAAAGAACTGCCACATGCATTCTCTCCTGCCCTGTATTTTATATGCAACAGGGGCTCCCTTTTAAAAGCTAAATAAACGCTGAAAGACACCAACTGCGATCTTCCCTTCCCTGAATTATATAACAGGGGATCCCTTTAACCGCTAAATAAATGCTGAATAAAAAGCTAAATGTAAAAATAAGCGTTACAAGATGACAGACACAATCCTTCTTTGTAATTACACGAGGCCTAGCAATAACATGCGGCTATTTACACAAAGAGAAACACATAAATCACAATAATGACCTAACTGTCAGGCTCAGTCTCCACTTAGCGCACAATCCCTCCTCTGCGCAAGATTAAATGGCGAGGCCAACAGACAGGGAGCATGGAAAGACAGGTGGGAGTACCGCTGCGTCACAATAATACACACCTCTCCTCCGCACCCCAGAGAGAGAACAATTGCAGCGACGGGCAGCCAAATAATATGCTTACCCATGCGCTGTGTTCCTCCCAATGGCCCGGCCAGAGAGCAGTGCAGAATCGCTTATCAGCTTCGCACTTCCTCCTTCAATCCAGATGCATCCTGTTCAGTTAGCTTTCGCCATCACGTGTGGATTACCAAGATGTCGGAGGGAAAATTAATTGTGGGTATGAGGGGTCAGGGGGCCTGGCGCAGCAGCTCAGAAGTCGCGCTGGGGAGACCGTGAGAGAGAACTAAGGGAAATGGGACACCTTAATTTGCACCGGGGTAGTCCTGGAACTCTTGCTCTAAAAACAGGAAAAAACGGGTATATGAGCCTTGGAGACTTTCTGAAAGTTGTAAAGGTTGTATTAGAAGACACAGCTTCTAGAAATATGCAATGATATCATAAAACCCACATAGTACTTGGTCCTGCTCCTAGCATTCTCTTGAAAGTCGCATGGACCAGTTTGAATTTACAAAATACAGTTTACAGCTGCTATGAGAGAGAGAGAATATACTTTAAGTACACTTGTGAGCTTTGGGGCAGATTGCATAGAAAAGGTTAAGCACATATTATTGGGTACACTCACCACTATATGCAAGTGAGATCCTGCAAGTACAAGTTAAACACCTTAAATGCAGTGAAGATAAAACAAGGTCAGAGAAAACATAACATTTCAAATGGCGAAATATAACTTTGAATGCAAAAAGGAAAAAGCATTTCATACAGTAGAATACACAATAGAGGAGCAGAACCTAAGTACAGGTAACAAGGGCTATCTCGAGTAACCCCTGGGAAAAACTCCTGTCCGACACTCAAGTGCAGACGGGGAGTAGTTCAACGATATTCTTGCGGACCACCCTTTTATAGTGACCAAACAATGAGACTGTGATCACGTCATATCACGCCACCTCGTATCACATATCCCTCCATCGTCTCTCACGCCCCTGCCTGGTACCTTCCCATCATAAGTGTAGATGTGGCCCCTTCTCGTAATTGTGTGGCACGTACGCCAGCCTAGACTGACTTCCTGCCATTCTGACTGGAAGTTTGTCATTAATGTAGCATAGACGACAGAAATGTGTTATTATTACTTTGAAGGATTCTATTCATGCGTTTATTTGCCAGTCTGGGATACTGATTTGCCACATTTATCCTCATTTATCGGACGGCTTAGCTGTGGTGGGAAACTTCCCTTTTCTCCGTTCACAGCTTGTAGGTGGGGGCTTGGGGTGTGTTGCAAGATTAAGGAGGAACTTGAACTTGCATGTTCGTGAACCTAACATACAGTAGGGTGGGGGCTATAAACAGGAGTGCTGAGCCTCACAGAGACATGGAGCTGGCAGAAGCTTGGGTCAGACCTGCTTTCTGCTTCTGCTTAAGCTGAGAGAAAATGGCAGTACTCAGGCCAATGTAACTGAGGCCTATAACTTTCAAGTAGCAGGGCCTACACAGGGGGGTCATGCTGTGCAAATGATACGAGTGTGCTTGGATAACTATGCAGTGAAATTATCTCCCTCTGTCAAGTCCAGACCGAACTGCCAAGCCATGTCTTCCCTGGACCGAAATCAAGCATCCTAGGACCGGTTTCAGGCTATCAGCCGTCTTCAGCCAGGATAGCTTGACTCCAGTGGCGCAGTGAGCACGGGACCCACGTCTGGGCATACCCTTCCCACATAGGGTGAACAGCAAAACAAACAAGATGATGGACGGAATGTTGCACAATGGCAAACCATTCACCCCCAGTCACAGATCTGGGTTTAATCCATTGTTATTTTGCTCACCAAGCCACCCCAGTTCAGACATGGCCATATGCAAATCAGTCTTGACCCTGTGCCTCATGGGAACAGTCCAGGCCGAACTGCCAAGCCATGTCTTCCCGGGACCGAAATCAAGCATCCAAGGACCGGTTTCTGGCTATCAGCCGTCTTCAGCCAGGATAGCTTGACTCCAGTGGCGCAGTGAGCACTGGACCCACGTCTGGGCATACACTTCCCACATAGGGTGAACAGCAAAACACACAAGATGATGTACGGAATGTTGCACAATGGCAAAACATTCACCCCCAGTCACAGATCTGGGTTTAATCCATCGTTATTTTGCTCACCAAGCCACCCCAGTTCAGACATGCCCATATGCAAATCAGTCTACGCCGCTGGTTGGGTTCCTCGTGTTACATCATTAGGGGCCCGATGTAGGTAGGGCTTTACCGATCGGTATCGGCCGAAAATACCGATTTTTGGCCCTTACCGATCGGTAAACAGCCATCGAGATGTAGGGAACCAAAAACAGAACGAATCGGATAGAAAACCGATTCGGAATGTGTACCGAATGTGAAAGAATCCGATACGTACATACCGAAAATCGGATATGTAACGAATCGGAAAAACACCGATTCGGTTACAAAGACCGAATCGGTCCCACTACCGATTCGTTAGTGACACCGAATCGGAAAATCACCGATTCGGTCCCACTACCGATTCGTTAGTGACACCGAATCGGAAAATCACCGAATCGGTCCTACTACCGATTCGTTAGTGACACCGATTCGGAAAATCACCGATTCGGTCCATGTACCGAATCGGAAAAAATACCGATTCGGACATGATCCGAATCGGAAAACATGCCGATTCGTATGAATCTCCGATCGGGAAATTCCCCGATTCCGACAGTTGGGGAGATGTAGGGAGGCACAGAAACACCGAAATCGGCTCAAAATCGGTAGAATTCACTCGGTATTTACCATGGATTGCAATCAGGTGGTAACCAACTCCAACCCATATAAACACTCCCAAAATGCATTGCAACTTGCAGGATGGCAGCTTTCTATGTCATTGCGAGGCGGCTACGGCTACAGCAGGAAGAACAGAGGGAATGGCTACGAAATGAACAGGTCTACAGACAGAGGATAACCCTGTTCATGCTCACTGAGGCTGAGATCCTACAGAGATACAGGCTGGACTCTGACACCATACTTGAGCTCATCAGGGACCTTAAGCCATACTTGGACCACCACACCCCAAGGGCACACGCCATCCCTGCGCACGTCCAAGTGCTATGCAGCCTACACCTGGTAGCGTCTGGCAGCTATCAAAGTGGAGTAGCAGCAGCAGGAGGGGTGAGCCAGAGCAGCCTGTCAAGGTTCTTCCACATATTCCTTGACGCCATGATAGACAGGATGGACCAATACATCTCATTCCCTGCAACCCACGCAGAACTGCTACAAACCAAAGCGGACTTCTACCAGATGGCACACTTTCCCCAAGTCATCGGTTGCATAGATGGCACGCATATTCCGATTTGCCCACCAGCGGACACCGAATACATATACCGCAATCGGAAATCGACACACACCATCAACGTGCAGGTGATCTGCAATGCCAAGTGCACCATCACAGACCTGGTAGCAAAATTTCCAGGGAGTACCCATGACTCCTATATATTCCAACAGAGCGGCATATATGCACGGCTGATGGCTGGCGATTTTGGAGAAGGATACCTCCTAGGTGAGCCACATCATCAGACCCCCATAACACATAGTAGGTAGGTGTAATACATGTATGCATGTGTCTAATGTGACCCCTTTCTCTTCCAGGCGACAGTGCATATGCCCTCCGCTCATTCATACTCACCCCCTACCTCAACCCCTCCACACCCAGCCAAAGGAGGTATAACCGGGCCCACATACGCACCAGGAATGTTGTTGAACGGACCTTTGGCATCTGGAAAAGTAGATTCAGATGCCTGCACAAGAGTGGAGGTGCAAGGCAGTATACCCCCATCACCTGCTGCAAGATCATAGCTGTATGTGCAATGTTACACAACCTTGCGGTCAAGAAGGGCACTGAGGTGGAGTTGTCTGACTACGAGGACTATGACGACGACGAAGCTGTGCCACTGACACAGCCAGCTGGGGTGTGTACGCCATGTGATGGCAGATACAGACGTGAGGAGATCACTGAGAACTATTTCTGACTGAGTACAGATGCAAAGACAGCTAAATGTTGCTTGGAAAATAAAATTTTTAATAGTGATGCACCACAGTTACATCACTGAAGTGCATCAAAAAATGGAGTCTGTCAAAACAAATAAAGTCCAGGGTTCTGGTTTGATCATCCCCCCTTGCCAGCCTATTTTTTGGCCCGCTTTCCAGACCCACTGGGGTGTCCCTCGGCCCCCTCCGAATGGCCTGCAGCATCAGCGGATCGCCTGGTGCTCCTCCTTGGCTCTGATGCAGCGCTGGCCGGGCTGCTGCGGCTGCTGCTGTCTCCAGCATCACCCAGGTCCAGGGCAGGATTGGAGGCGGCGTTTGATATTAACATGGCCTCCATGGCCGTGGTGATCCTGGCCATCCCCCTGGTCAGCTCAGCCGTATGCTGACTCTGCACCGACTCCTGATTTGAGCTTCGATGGCACAGCTGGGCGGTCGCCGCTGCAAGGCGGGCCATGGCCCGGTTGAGCACCCGGGCATCCCTCCTGCGCGCAACCTCATGCTCCTCCTGCCTGGCAGAGGAGTGGGTGATGGCAGTGGTCAGCCTGCCCAACCCTGCTGCCACCTCCTTGTTGCTGTCCACAACAGCCTGGAACCCCTTCACCAACTCCCCCATCTGCAGGTTGTGCTGCAGGAGCTGGCGTTGGCAGGCCATGGTGGATCTGGCCTGTTGGCGCTGGATTTTGACCATCTGGCCCTCCAGGCCCAGGAACACACTGCCCTCCCGTGCTGGTGCAGCAGTGGTGGTGGTGGTGGTGGTGGCACGGCGTCTGGCACTGCTGCCTCCGGCCTGCTGAGTGGGCTGGGGTGCCACTGGTGGTGGTGTGGTGCTGGCCGGTCCCGGAGCCCCTGCTCCCAGGACAGGTAGGACGGGTGGCAAGGCCACGGTTGTGGCAGGAGCTGTTGTCGGCGGAATGGTCTGCCTTGTTGGGGAGTTGTATGGTGAAAATTGCAAGGGGGGTGAGCTGGGCAGTACTGGGGAGTGCACTGCCTGGAAATCAATCACCAGGACTCCCTCCATTCCAAGGCCTGGGGTGTCTCCTTCCTCATCCTCATCCTCCTCCTCCTGGCCAGGCTGGCTGGTGCTCGGCCCTGCCACTGCAGTATGTGATGTCGAAGCTCCCTCTGCTGCTACAGTGGTGCCGCCTGATGGTGCCCCTAGGTACAAAGAAGCATTTGTAAACTGAGTGCCGATGTATTACAGTCAGTACAATTATGGCATTCCACATGTCCTTGCATCTCCTTACACCGTGTCACACTGTTTCCTGTCTTGTGATTCTGCACTGACATATTTGGCTAACTTCTGCTGACTACATGTACCATGATGCTTGTCTCTTGTATGTTGGTGACAGTACAGTGCTGGTGTTTGCCTATGCATTGTGTCTAATGGGGAGGTGTCTGGTAGGGTGTGTCATGATGCGCATGCTTCTTACCTGTAGCTGTGGCCATCGCAGTGCTGTCCAGGGTCCCGATCCCTACGATGCTCTCCCTCTCGATGGTGCTGGAGACAATTTCCTCCAGCTCGGTGAGGGGTGGCGCCGGGTTCTTGCCTCCTCCGGTGAGTCCAGCCTGCCTTTGGAGGTCGGCCAGCTTCCTCTTCGTGAGGCTGCGGAGGTCATAAAACCTTTTCTTAAGTTCCTCAATGGACCTGGGGGTGACTCCAGCAGCATTGACCTTCTGGGCGATGTCTGCCCACAATCTCCTCTTGGTGCTGTCTGGCACGTTGAGGGACAGCTTGCCAAAGAGCTGGCGGTGCACCCTCACCACCTCCTCAACCAGCACCTGTAGTTCTGTGGTGGTGAATTTGGGCTTCCTCTTTTGGGAGGACTTCTGGCTTCCTGCCTGATCTGCCATATTCTCCTGCTCCTGCTCAGTCTGCAACCTCCTTCTCCCACTGCTGCTAACTGTGTGTTGGGCTCAGGCAGGCTTTCCAGAAACTTCTAGAAACTTCTTAATTGGCTGTACCTGCCAGGGTTGCCACTCCCTGTTTGGGTGGGGGAGGGGGAGCCACCTCATTGGCTGAATCGCCTATTGCCGAGTCTGCTTTTACCGATTCGGTAAAATCCGAATCGGTAAAATCCGATTCGGTATTATCCGATTCGGTAAAAGCCGAATCGGGTCATGCAATGCATTCCTATGGGCTTTTTCGCCATGGGTCTATGATTGCCGAATCGGTTTTTACCGAATCGGCTTTTACCGAATCGGTATTCGCCGAATCGGATATTTCCGATTCGGTGGTAGCCGATTCGGTGTTTTCCGATTCGTTGTTGGCCGATTCGGTGTTTTCCGATTCGTTGTTGGCCGATTCGGTAATTTCCGATTCGGACCGAGCTGAATCGGAACGTACCGAATCTCATTACCGATGCCGACCGAATCGGTTTTCATTCGGTATTTTTTTCCTACATCTCGTTTTCCGATTTCAGAATACCGATTCGGCCCGCCTCGGTATTTTGAAATCGGAAAATCCCGTTTACCTACATCGGGCCCTATTTATTTAGGATATTTGTTTAGCACACGTTGAGAGAGGGACCAATGTTACCGTATAAATATTCTCGGACATTCTTATCACTCAGTGTACCTTTTTGTTCTGCCATATGAAATGTTATATGTGCAATGCTCTCTGTAACTTGTTTTAACCTTTATCACATTTCAAGTGTTCAAATTATAATTGCAGGGTTTCTCACTTATAGGCAGATGTGAGTATTCTCAAATAATATGTACTTTGCTATTTGAATATATTTCACTTCAAATGATAAATGTGTCTTTAAGGTTTAGACTCTCTCTAACTGTTAGAAAGCTTTATTCAGTAAAAGGAATCTGATCCATGTGGCTCTTTGAGAATGCGGAGCACTGGATTCAGAACTGTGATTTTTATGCCTTTATATTGAAGTTTCTTGAAATTGCATCTTCTTAATAAATCTGTTAAACTTTCAACCTCAGTTTCCACGGCTCACATATGTTTTTTCTATTTTTAGAGCAAGCGTTCCTGGACACCCAGTACAAATTAAGGTGCCCCTTTGTCCCTAGCTCACTCCCACGATCATCCCAGCGCAGGCTCTCTGAGCCTTGCGCCCAGCCCCATGCCCTTCTGCCCCGTAATAAATTTCCCTCGAACATTTGGTGCTGTGACTCGGATGGCAGTACCAACAGACAGGAAACAGCTGGACCGGGAGGAAATGCAGGCTGCTAAAACAATCGTGCCCTCCTTTCTGACTGAGCCATAAGAGGAGCACAACGCACAGGTAAGTTTATAACTGGACTGCCTGTTGCGATTGTCTTTTCTTGGTTACCGTGGAGAGGTGTTTGTGTTTTGTGATACAGCTGTATCCCTTCCAGGTTATCGGTTTGTTACTATCTGTTGGTCTCGGTATACATATTCTCAAGCTGAGGGAAGATTGTGTGCGAAGTGGAATTCTGAGCATGAGAGTGAAGTTAGGAACTTGACATGATTTATGTGTTTATCTTTCTAGGGATAAACACATGTTATTACTGTGCCTATTGTGAATACAAGGAAGGAAAGACTGTAACTGGCATCTCTCAGCGCTCCTCTGTCTGATGTAAAGAGACAGGGAAGGAAAAGATTGGAACTAGCATCTTTTCAATATTTATCAAAGAGAGACCCTCTGTTTAAAATAGAGTGACAGGGAAGGAAAACCTCTATTTCAATAGTCAATAGGGAAGAGGCTAAATCTGAGAACCGAGTAGCTAACGGTATTTTGGATGTCGCCTGTGTAGACAATTTAAGTGGTTCTCCGGGAGGATTAAGTGTTTTTTTGTCGTAAGCATTCTGTTTTCGCCAGTTAAAAGTATATTTTGCATTTCTTCTTCTTTTTGTGTACACCATTATCATAGGAAGCACTTTTAGCGCCCTCTAATGGCCGAAGTGCGCAATTGTCAGTTAAAAAAGTGCAAACACTAAAAACATTTGCCTTTGCTTTTCTTTTTTGAAACACATGTACAAATGTTCGCTAATTAATAGGCACTGTCAGGACTGTATGTTATTGCTTAGTGGTATAGATATATAGAGGTTTTTATTAAGTTCAAAAGCGTAACTTTTTTCGTGATTATTGTTTTTTCATGGTTATTGTATTAGAAGTCACTGTCTGGTACAGAGGCTGACTTTAGTAAGACCATAATATTTAGGTACGCATTGATTGTTTTTTTGTTGATTCATTGTTTGATTATACGCACATGCATATTGATTATAAAATATTATTAGGGAAGGTCACTGCCAAATGCAGAAGGCTGGTTTGTTAGTGAGACTCAATAACTAGGGAGATTGTAAATGCATTTATGTATCCCCATGTGTGTTGATCTGCCACTGATTAACTGAAGAGATTCTGTAAGCCAAAGCATCTTGAGTGGCACAATTGTCACAGATATACTATTTTAATGCTGCTATCTTTCTGTGTGCAAACTTTCATTCAGGATAGCGACCCATCAGTACTGCAGACCTCGCTAGGAAAAAGCCAGAGAACATTCACTGTGCCATTTAAAATAACTAGGTGTCACTTAGGTCTGCAGAAAATGTTTTTCTTTTAAACTACATTTTCACACAAATGAATAGGATACATGCTTACAGAATATACAAGACTGCACACACAATACACGTGCAGGTTTCTATGATAATACCAGGATTAGAGAAACCCGCTGTAGTGATCACCTCTTGGCCTCGCAACCCCTTGCAGAGCAAGGTCCTCGTTGCCTGCTTTGGCGAACACCCTAGTGCCCTACAATTCCCTGACCTCTCTCCAGAAGGTGTTTATAACGGCCCAGACAAACAAGAGGCATTTTATTTAGTCATTAAAGCGGCATTAGGGGACGAGCTTGTTCTAGACTATACAACCTTCTTAACAACTGACACATAAGGACAGCTATATATATATATATATACATAATATACTTCACTAGAAGATACAGATGAGCTATAGTGGGCAGCAACCAGTTGAGGTAGTTCTGACATACTAGATAACAAAATAATAGCAGTACAGAACACTAGCGCACAAACTCTGACAAAATTTGACAAACGCCAAATTGCCTTAATATCTAAAGCGTTGAACCTGTTGGGATTCCCACTCACACAAGGTACTGAGGTAAGAGTATCTACACTGCATCTGATGCAACTGTGCCTCCCAGCGCAAACCTATAGATCCCCTACCCATAACCCACACCTTACACTTGAGGGACCACATTACTCACAGAGCTCCCCCTCGGTGGGGGACACTCAAGACATACCTTTGCAACTACCACTGGTGTCCCCATCAACATCATATAATACTGAAGAGTCCTCCACAGAATCAATTCAGTCAGTGGGAAGTGTAGTAAGTAGCGATAACACTGATCTGACCCACCAGCACTCATTGACATCACCCCCTCCAAGCACCAACTGCCCGGAGAGGCAGGGAGATTCACAAGATACTCACGCCCCACAAGGTTGTGAACATCACGCATTATTTCTGCAGGCACTATACGACCCCAACTTGCCCCTGGTTTGTGAGCATCACGCCCAGGAACTGTATGAGCAGCTGGAGCAACAGCCCTCACCAAGTATCACTAGCAATACAGCAACACTCCAGCGACTGTCATTACAGGTAGGCAGAGTAGATGATAGAATGACTGAACTGATGGATGGCTTGGGCCAATTTAGTAGAAGGCAACACCCAACACTCAATGAATTAGCGAGTGCTGCAAGCCTAGCAGGGTCACACAGTGGTGGGGACCCAACCGTCATGCCACGACAAGGGCCATGGATAGACTTACATGAGGAGGCCCAAAGTGTAGCCCCACCACAGATCAACACAGCAGCCACTCTTGCAGCTAACTCAAGTATACCCCAAGCTCCGCCAACAGTCATTAACTACAACCCCCAGGCAACACCACCACCTACGCCTGTACCCCAGGCATGACCTCCAGTAGGTGCACCACGCAGGCTAGTAACACCAGAGCTAGACATAGACAATTTGGACCTATCAAACGTACTTGAAAGAGCACAAAACAGGTGGAGAAGACAGAGAAGAACAGAAATAGAGAATCTCGCAGTATTAGGTAACCATGGGAGACCTGATGACATCCCACAGGAATATGATTAGGGCTCCCGGTTTTCCGTTTAAACGGATTTTTACATATAAATACAGACGGAAAACAAGTTTTCCTTTATCTGTATTTATATATAAAAACGGGAAAATACTAATATATTTTGTCATGACTTCAATAAATCACCCCCCCCGGCCATCTGGTGTCTCCCCCTCAGCCCAGCTGAGACTGCTTCCCGGGAGCACACGGCGCACCCGAGTACTTCACAGGTCTTTGAGGGACCATTTACATCTTAATGAGGCTTTGTTGTTCACCCCTCGGCCCCTGCCTCTTGACTCTGCCGATTGCTCCAGCACCCGTCTGTATTTTATGCTTTCAGTCTCTCTGGAATCAAGAATGGTGCACTGTCTGTTCCCAGAGAGGAGTGCGGATCTGAGAAGCATTCTGCAATTGTGATCCTTCCAACTCACAAAAACACGAAATGGTCAAGGTTGATGACGAATCTTGGGGATTAATAATGTGGCCCAAATGAATATTGAATGTTTTAAAAGCATTTGTGAAGTGCAGACAATGTTACTGAGAGTTTCTCAGCAGTGCCCTGCAGAACGAGCAGCCACTGTACAGACCGCTGGGTTACAAATAACATTAGGCCACTCAGAAGATGTGTTCATGCCATTTAATTGTAAGACTTGCTTATAATATTCATCTATATTTGTGTCCTTTCTTCTACTTAATTGCGCTCAACATTCACACCAAGCTCACATTTCTATTTTATGAAGACACTGAAACCTTCTGTAATCCGTCATTTCATTAATTACTGCTTTAGACATTTCTCTGACGTATTTATAGTAATCTGTCTAGATTAGAACATCCATAACTTATTTAAGTGCCTCATTAATCAGCTCCAGATTACAAAGCAGTGGATGGGGAATGCACAGTCCACAAAACTGACCTGGTTTGAAGTCTCATAAGAAATCCCAACCTTGACAAGATAATCTGCTGTAGGACACCCTAGCTAATGGGAAAAAAAGCATCATGCCTTGTCAATCTTAGTATTGGTACCTCGCCTAAAGGACTGTCATCAATTTCAGACTCAAGATAAAGAGGATGATGTTATTATTTTATATACTGGAAGAGTTATGCCATAGAGAGTTACTCTCGGAAACCAAATGACTATGTGCACGTTGACAGACTTGTTGACCATTTTCCTCATGAGTTTCATGAGATGAGCTTCAAGGCATAAAAAAAGAAAGGGAGGTAGGATCTCGAATTTACCACCACATTAACAGATTCCTGCGCACAGGAATGGAGGAGTGCATAATTTGAATTGAATTGCTTCCAATTGGGTTGCAGCTGAAGGCAGTGTGAGTTTCTCAGTGGAGTAGTAAGGTGTTCAGTGGGGGAGAAGATGTGGCACTCTGTTGATGGCAGAAACTGCAAGGCTCTGAGACAAATGGCTTGTGATAGCACTTTTAAGCATATTTGGGACATTCTGCAAATGGCAACGTTTTCAGATGAATGTATAGTGTTGACCAATAACAACCGACTGCATGTGTGCATTCACAATTTAAATAAATGTGGAAAAATACTAGATGTAGCATCGTCTTTTGCTTGTGATAAAAATAAATGTGGATAAATACAGAAAAAATGCACAAAGAAATAAATATGGATAAATACAGACGTAAATGGCAAAAAAATAAATACCATAAAACCGGGAGCCCTAAATATGATGTATCATGTACAGCACGCCTGCGCTCCACCAGATCTAGAGCACTGCACCGCATGGCCCTTAGCAGGCCAGGACAGTCATTGACCAACGGTCTGATGCCAAATGAGATAGTAATACTTGGAGAAGGGTCTGACTACTATGTCAATCCATTCTCAGATGACTTGGCAGGCTGGACAGAAGCTAATGCACCGCAAATGAATGTTTGGCCCCAGGATGGGTCTTTTGAACCATAGGAAATGGCCACTGCTGAAGAATGTATCTTGCAGGGGGCAGGAGACGACGATTGGGACTACCATTACATGCGCCAAGGCCTAAGGGTCTGGAAGAAATACGCATGAAGGTATGACAACACAAGGCCCACAGGGGTAACAGGCCAACTGCCCCTGCTGTTTAAAAATGTCAAGGACCGCCCCATCTATGTCCCTTGGTCCCTTATGGACAAAGAAAACTTAAAGAAGGAACTTCCACCCCTCACAGAGGGTGCTGGAAAGTGGATACAAGCCTTTGAAAAACACACTGCCGGTGTGCCATTGGCTCATGGGGATGTAAAAAGTCTGCTCACCTCCCTGATTGGAGAGGACGCAGATGAAATGTTCACAAGCATTGACACAAGACTTTCCACCACTAACACGGAATCGGATGGTAATCCTTTCAATAAAATAAGGTCTGCCCTATGGAGTGAACTAAGCCGGAAGTTTCCCGATGTCTGGGACATCGGATCTCTAATGTCACAAACAATGCAAAGCAATGAAGACCCAGCACAGTAGATTTCAAGAATGAAGGAAAAATGGCATCAGGAGTTAGGAGAGAAATGGGACGTGACTGGAGGTAACTGTAGGTTCTTCTACCATACAGTTAAAAAGGGACTGCCCACCGCAGTGCAGGACAAATTAGATGGAATAGTAGCAATGGAATGCAAACCATGGCCAGAAATACAACATCAGATCATTCACTTTTGCAAAAAGGAGCAGGAGCAGGAGAAAAAGAGGCAATTAGCAATTGAAAACGCAGCTGCTAAATTAGTGCAACAAAAACTAAAGAAAAGGGAGGCTTTTGACGCAGTTATGGTAGCTACACCAGTGAGTCAAATGACTGCTGTCACCAATTTTCCACAGAATGCACTAGGAGGTAACACGCAGGTATCCACACAAACTATGCAGACACAGCCCATCCATGACAATGCACAGCAACGGACATACACCAATGAACAACAACAGCAGTATAATGATAACCAGCAAATGAGGTTTGCAAATACTGGGATGCGGGGGAGGGACAGAGGATCAGGCTCCCAAAGACCTGCACAGCAGCCAGGAGCTCGACTGTGTTACTACTGTCAGCGGCCAGGACACATGATAAAGGAATGCCATACTAAAATTCGGGATGAAGAAAGGTCAGCGGGTAGAGGACACCCACAGCAAGTCTGGCAGGCACCAACACAATACGTTCAGCAACAGCCACAGCCACTGCAGCCCCAAGTAGTGTACACCTACCCTTCTCCAGCACAGCAACAGCCAATGCTGCAGCAGGTACAATTACAAACACCTGTGAGGGCCCAAGTACAGCCCCCAATTCAACAAGCACAGCCACAGCTGCTTCAGCCACAAATGCCTATGTACCAAATGGTGCCACAGACACAAGTTCTTGTACCTCAGGGAGCCACAGTACTGCCCCTGCCAATTCAGTTGTGCAGGGCACCATCCAGCAGTACTAGGCTGGAGGGTATTCAAGTTAGGAAAGCCCACAGACAACCCTAGTGTGTCCCTTGTTGTCGTGTCTCACAAATATTAGAGAGGATCCAGTTTTGTATGTCACAATTAACAACAAAACATATAGTTTTCTGATTGACACAGGTGCCACATTCTCCTGCATAAGGGAAGGAGCACTGCCCATCTCCAGTCAAAGTGCAGACACACAGGGTTTCTCTGGGGCAATAACAAGGGTCCCTTTCACCAAGCCAGTACCGATGGAAATAGGAGGTAAAAGTATTCAGCAGCGTCTACTTTACTCAACACAGTCCCCAGTGAATCTCTTGGGACGCGATCTTATGGCCAAGTTAAATATGACAATACACTTCAATAAAAACGGCACAATGACTTGCTCCATTCCTGGTATACCACTGACCAGAATGATGGCTGTCACTGTGGATTCTTCCTTGAGGGATCAGATGAGAGCCCGCCCAGTGGATGAACAAGCATTCTCCACAGCGGTACACATTGTCATTGCCAACACACCAGAGATGAATGGGCGCACTGTCCAGCTTCCCAAAGAATTTCTCTTCCGCCCTCAATCACAGAATATCCCAGTACCTGACAAAAATATGATCCTAGGAATACACTGTCTTGAAATAACACCCACATATGGAGCTTTTCTAGCCATAGATGACTTTACCCACACATGGGCATGCATCCTTTTCATTGAGCCTGGACATCTGGTAAGGAACATTTCAGATCAACAACTATTCGGTGATCCTGAGGAATATTTGAGAGCAGAAATTATGTATCAAAATCCAGCCCCCTATCGGTGACAGTTGAAATTAGAACACCAACACCACCCACAGTAATTGATGCTACACGTGACTCAGACTTAGCTCGGGTGCCCTGGGCCCTCTGGACCACAGGTCCCAATGATGTGGGGCTCATTCAATCAGCTACACCATTCAGAGTGACACTGAAACAAGGCGCTATTCTCCCCAGAGTGCGCCAGTACCCGTTGTCTAAAGAAGCAGAAGAAGGAATTGCCCCTACCATACAAGCATTACTAGACCAAGGTGTGATATACCCCTATATCTCCCCTTGTAACACGTGTCTTTTTCCTGTATGTAAACAAAAAACAAACCAATGGAGGCTAGTTCATGATCTTCGCTCGATTAACAGTATAGTGGTCCCAGAATTTCCCATTGTCCCTGACCCTTCAGTGATCCTGACTAACATCCCACCCAATACCAAGTACTTCTCCGTCTTTGACCTGAAAAATGCTTTTTTCAGTGTCCCATTGCATACTGACAGCCAGTTTTTATTCGCATTTTCATTCAGAAATAGGCAGCTCACATATCAAAGGTTACCTCAAGGCTATTGTGAGTCCCCCAGTGTGTTCAACAGAGTTGTCAAAGATGATTTGTCAAATTTCCAATGTGACAGCACTCTGCTACAATATGTCGATGACATACTTCTCTGCAGCACCACAGAGCAAGAGTGCCAACAAGATAAAATTGCTCTGCTCACAACACTAGCACAGAGAGGTTACAAAGTAGACAAACAAAAACTGCAATACTGTCAGGAGGAAGTGCAGTACCTAGGTCAAATGATTTCAGCATCAGGGAGAAGAGTTACGCCAGGAAGAGTAGAAGTAATCAGGAACACTCCAGAGCCCCAGACAATAAAAGACATGCAAAAGTTCCTAGGACTAGTGAACTACGACAGACAGTGGGTCTTTGACTATTCTACTGTCACTGCACCACTTCTGAAAGCTGTCAAAATGGCTAAAGACAAGCATAACAAGATTGACTGGACACCTGAAATGACATTAGCCTTTGTAAAATTGAAAGATGAGATTACAAATGCACCAGTGTTGGGCTCTCCTGACTATATAAATGAATTCTATCTGTTCACTCACTGTAATGGACAGGCCATGGGCCACAAACCAATTGCATACTTCAGTGGCATGTTAGACTCAGTGATGAAGGGCCGTTATCCCTGTGAAAAGGCTTTATCAACCGCAGCATTCGCTGTTGAGAAAAGCACCCCCATAGTTATGGGCTCCCCTCTGACACTATACACTGAGCATGCTGTCTTTGCAATAATACAAAAAGCTAAAACAACCCTTACCACACAAAGAGTGTCAGGATACGAAGTCATACTGTCATTGCCATCCTTGAAGGTTGTTAAATGTCACACTGTGAATCCAGCCATGTTCTTTGCCCATCCCATTGCCACCACTGATGATGACACTCATGATTGTGCCAGAAAATCAGGGGGGAATGGATCACTTGTCCTGCATAACTTAGGTTAGCGGTTCCTCGTGTTCTGTCCCAATAAAAAACCCTCAACTACATGTAAAACATGTCACTGATCACCACTGCACTAACTAGGGGTTAACCTCCGGGTGAAGGCAGCATGAGCACTAACCCTATGATGATGCTACCACATGACTGAGAGGCGGAGAATCAAGATATACCGCCATTAACATCTTTTACATGTAGTTGAGGGTTTTTTATTGGGACAGAACACGAGGAACCGCTAACCTAAGTTATGCAGTACAAGTGATCTATTCCCCCCTGATTTTCTGATTCAGACCAAGGAAGCTGAATGGATCAAAGCTTCTTCTTTCTCCCTCCCCTTTGATTTTTAGGTCGAGGACCGAGAAGGCTGCGCTTGCGCAGTCTCCGGGAGGAGAATTAATGCTTCTTGGTAGGGCTGTAGAACCCGCCTCCCTGCCCTGTCTCTCCTCCATTGGCTGGCTTCCTAAACGGAGGCCAGCCATTGGAGGAGAGAGCCGTCCCTCCAAAGAACCTCCGTCTTTTTCGGATTTGGGGGCGTAAGTTTTGCTGTTCTTTAGACAGTGACGTCGTCCGTCACTCAGGACAGCAAAACATGCCCCCGAATCTGAAAAATTGCAGAAGCTTTAGGCCGCTATTTTGCTGCTGGTAAGGTTGAGGTAGGCTGCTCTCGCTCTCGTTCCCGCCGTCTTTTTTCCCGGCCCCTCCCTGTCCGTGTCTTTGTTCCCGTCCGGCTGTCCTCCCCGCCGTGTCTTTTTCCCGCTCCCCTCCCGGCACTCAATAGAGCTCTTGTTCCCCATCCGTCCCGCCAGCTCTGCTGTCTCTGTGCTCCGGAGCCTCCTGAAGTCCTACTTCTGTTTGTATCCGTAGTTATCTGTTCTGCTGCTTTGATATTTGCGAGGGGTGCGATCTGTGACTGCTCCCGGCCGCTTCACATGCAGATGGAAGAGACGACAATGGGGTGGGGGGGGGGCTGCATCACCAAGGCCGGCGGCTCAGGGTAACCAGAAACCCCTCTCTACCGACCAGGAAGCCCCTGTGTTGTAAACCCTTGCTGGAGAACTGCGAACATCAATTCCGCAAAAAACAACACCCCGCAGAGACCGCCGGCTGCTTCCACTCGCGGCTCAGTTGGATGGCACCTCACTCGTCACGCTACAAGACAGCCTCTCAGAGAACTGGAAGAGATAACACCGGAGCCTGAATGACCCTTAACCTGAAACTGGATTGCAGCCCAGTCTGTCCCGTTTCCTCTGAAGCCCGAAACAGAGAGATAACCTCGGCCCGATTGGCTGTGGGCCGTTGGAGATGGGGCGGGCGGGTGGGCTAATTGCGGTCCGGTCGCGAGTTAGATCGGGAGCATGTCCCCCTCGTGCCAATGCTTGTGCCTGGCGTGGCTCACCGGGAGGAGCAGGCCGGGTTGCCTTGTGGCGTGAGGGTATCGAGATCGGGGTCAGGTCTCCTGCTGATGGTTGCGGCAGGGCCCACGGATGTCCCCTTTATTCCGCTTGCTAAACGTACATGCACACATAACTGTGTGAATAAGGTCTTTGGTTATATGCAGGTAAAATATTTACCCTCAAGCCTCCCTGTAAAACGTCTGTCCTGCAGTGCTTCATTCCCAGCCCCCCGCTTATGCGGAGCATTGCTTGCCTGGTGACCTTTGCAGAAGGGCAGTGTCTTTTGTCGGGGTTTGCGCTCTTAAGGCAGCTGGTGCACCAGCAGCACAAAGCCTCTGCCCGCGGCGGCGTTCAGTGCCCAAAGCAATTGTGAAAGCACTTCCCGCCCGACCTGTCCAATCAGGGCGGCACGAGGCAGCGGCCTGACCTGATAGCAGGGGCAGCACACAGACGGAAACATGGCCGGCACGCAGTGATTCAGAGAGCGCGAGGCTCGCTGTTGATAGGGAAAGGCCGGGCGCAGTCCTAGAAACAGAGGAACTATGCAGATCTGGCGACTATGTTGGCCGCTGTCTCTGAAATCGGAGGTCTCTGGTGCTACCTGAGCACACATGTCTGCCAATATTTTCGGAGAGCAAAGTGAAAGATTAAAAAAAAAAAAAATCGGAAGAATGTATTTGCCAAGTTGACTTCTATTGAAACCGAGGTAGTTGCAGGCAGGGAGGCGGACAAAATAAAGTCATTGTTGGCTTTAAAAATCGGGAGTACCAGACCTCAATCTGGTCTCTTGGCGGGTATGCCTGAGTTTGAACAATCCAGCACTCATGAGAGCCTCATTGTTTCAGCTGTGAAGAGTGACCGTCCAAAACAATGATCAAGTATTTCAATAGAAATCAACCAGAGTCCTAGGAATTCCCAAGGGCATCAATCTGTCAATAATCCTCCCTGCATCGGAGTCGGCCTGCCCACCTCTCGGCGTTAGGATCTTTTGTGTGTTAAGAAATTACACTCCTTAAAATGTTGCTGTTGCATGCCGAGAAGTCTGTGGCATTTGAGGGTGAGTAATCGTGTGCATACCTAGGATATGAAACAAGTGCTGGAACGAGGCCGAGCCATCGCCGGGAGGAGCAGGCCGGGTTGCCTTGTGGCGTGAGGGTGTCGAAATCGGGGTAGGTCTGCTGATGGTTGCGGCAGGGCCCGCGGATGTCCCCTTTATCCCCCATAGCTCGCAGGCAGCCTGCATAGAATGCTTCATTTTAACACGCATTCTCTCATTCAATGCCTTTGCGGCTTTGACATCGGTATCTCAAAATCCAACATCCGGTCTGCATTTTTTATGAGCGTGTTCGCTGGTGATGGCATTTATCAGCAATTAAGGTGCTCACCATATGGGAATTACTTTATCTTCTGTGACGGGGAGGCCTTGCACCTGCATTCTTTGTCCAAACATTACCGGATGATTTACCAAGGCCCCCTAGAGCAGATGCAGCAACGTAATTATGAACTATTCTTGGCGCGCAGAACGCGGAGCCACGTTCTTAAGGGGCATTTGGCGCAATGATTTTAGGGGCTTATTTAGCCGGGTTGTTAAATTAGGAAAATAAAAAGTACGGTAGTTCGCTAGCGGAACGCGCCATCCGAGCAATTATGTTTTTTTCTCACACCCTAATCCATTCCAGTCTGCCCTCCCTCGCGTCTGATTGGTGGATTTGTATCTTAAATATGTTGTACATTAGCTGAAAAAGACAGTCTTCAAAACGTTTTTTCTTTTTTCTCCTTCAGTTCCAGCATCGCCCCCCATTGAATACGCCCAGTTTCCCTTCTACCTCAACGGACTGCGCGAAACGTCAGACTTCGTGGAAGCGATTGAGAAAGTGTGGGTAATCTGCAACAACTTCTCCAGCCTGGGGGTGGCCAGTTACCCTAACGGCTACCCCTTCCTCTTCTGGGAGCAGTACATCGGCCTCCGGCACTGGCTCCTGCTGTCCATCAGCGTGGTGTTGGCATGCACGTTCCTGGTGTGTGCCCTGTTCCTGCTGAACCCCTGGACAGCTGGAATCATTGTAAGTTTATAATGGCCTCTGTGGCAGTCGAATTCCTTTCAGCATAGCTCTTGCTATAGTCGGCGAGAGTCTGTTTATGTCTGGGCCTCTGCTGCAGTGTGGCTCTTACCAGGCGCGCAACACCCATTGGGCTCACAGGACTTCAGCCTCCCCCCCTCCCCCCCCCCCCGTCGTGTGTGTCGGCCTGGGCTGACACGTCTTCGCGGGCTGGCGAGCATCTAATTGCAGCCGCACCCGAGTACTTAACAGGTCTTTAAAAGACCATTCATTGTAAATGAGGTTTTTGTTGCGTGTTCACTCGTTCTTACAGCCACTCTGTCTGTGGTTGGAAGAATTAGCCCCCCCCCCCCCCGAAATATTTTTCAACCCCCCCCCCCCCCCCCGCCTGAAATATGGCTCTAGTTGCCCGCCTGGCTCTTAAATCATTCATGAAATGTTTATTTGACCTTGGATGAGGCAGGGAGGGGCCAGGAAAAGAGATGGGGTGAACTTCAGCGCTGAAGTAATTGTTGTGTTCTCGGTAATGCACGTAGGATAGTGAAAGAACAAAAGCTTATTTGTTGGTTAGTTGTACCCTGTCAATCATTAAATGCCTAACCTGATGCGGAGATTGATCGCAAGTACCAATAGAAATTGGACTTATATCCCACATGTACTTCATATATGTGTAGTCATAAAATGCCAGAATGGCGGAAGGAAATTGACTTTTCACATTGTCTTCTACCACTAATAGTTCTATATGCTTATAAAAGAGAATGGTAAATGTCAAACTATCAAATGAATGAATCTGTGCTTGGTGCCAGGTTGTTCAGCTGCTTATTTCTCAGCATCTCTCTAGCAATAAGATTTTTTTTCATTGCATTACAGATGTGTTTTCATACCAACTCATTCACCATAAGTCTAGCGTTAATGTTCACTTTGGGCCTTGACTGGATAGCTAAGCTGCTCCAGGGGAAATCAGCTTGTGAGATTGAGCAGTCAGATTAGCAGAAACCCCAGCACCCTCTTTGGACTGGTTTGGTCAAGGGGTGACCTGTGTGTGTTGTGGATTTTACGTCTTTTGCAGTAGGCATAAATTGAGCATAAAATGTTTGTTCGGCATGCAGAGTGTTTCAATGAGCAGAATCTGCCTGCCCTGCATTCTGTCACGCTCTCACCTGTTCCTGATAGTAACTTGTGTTAGGATGTCGCTTTTTCAGAGCAACTTTGATCTTTTTAACTGTGATATACCAAGTCCATGTTAAACTGTACTTCATTGTTTAGGGAGGCAATGAAAAGCACCGCTGTATAATCTGTTCCACGCAATAAAGGGTGCGGTCCCCATTCCATGTGTGCGAACTTAGCGTTTTTATTCAAAGCACTGGTCACATTAGAAAGTGTTTAAATTCATGCTTGCACTTGTTAGCTGGCTATTCTGGTAGCATGCATAGGCTAACTTGAGCAGAACATCGGATCACTGTTATCTACTTAAAATAAAACATTGGTGCTCTCTTGCTCCTCATTATATTGTACTTAAAGTACTGATGGCAAATCTTGAAGTAATTCCTAGACGGAGCTGGCACAGTAAGCATGGGCTATCAATGTCTGCCACAAGCAAAATGTTGTGCGCTCATCTGAGATTACTTATTTCGTTATTTTAACTTGTTGGACCATTCATTGGTTCTTGGTGGTCTGACCAAAGAGTTTACAGTGTTTTTTTGCATCCTTTCAGGTGATGGTGCTTGCTCTGATGACAGTGGAGCTCTTTGGAATGATGGGGCTGATCGGGATAAAGCTGAGTGCTGTGCCTGTCGTCATCCTTATTGCATCCATCGGTATTGGAGTGGAGTTCACTGTCCACGTTGCTTTGGTAGGTACTTTCCAATACTTTTGCACGTGAATGTGAATTTGCCAACACAGGGTGCAAAATCTTTTTAAGACCTTGGGAGGAGTGCTGTAGGAACATTGGAGCCCAAGTCTTTTTTTGGGGGGGGGCAGTGCAGTTTGCAAATATTATTACTTATTTTTGGGAGCTAGGTTCAATCCTCTGTCACCTAAACTTGGATGTTAATTGCAGCTGTACTCTTTTGTAACACTGTCTGAATACTATGCATAATGTGTGTGAGAAGTTGGCCTGGTATATAATGCTCACTAATTCTAGTGATCACTTTGTACCATGCCAAGCAACCCTTATGATGATGGTTGTAATTCAACCTTGTAGACCAGTTATCCTAGTGGTAACGTGGACAAAGCAGTCTTAGGCTAAACTCTGAAAGGCATGTGAAGCCAGCTGTTATACCATACACAACCCCCTTGAATACCAAATGAAAGGGACACCACACAGATATATATTGAAAATATATATTGATTTATTAACTATTAAAATCCCCTGGACTCTTTATGAGCACAGAAGCACAAGCGTTAAATCACAAGACAGTTTAAAATACACAAAAGTTGCACAATATGGATGAGCCCTAGGGGCCACCTAAACCATATACTAAGAAAGTGGTATAAGGGATACCAATAGGAAAGTGAAGAGGCCTAGGGCCTTGGGAATCGCTGGAGCTATTCGAGACTGGAGTTAACTAAGTCGGGAAAGGCCCACGGGACTCGGGTGCAGTGTTCAAAGTGCACGCACTTCTCAATACAAAGTCTATGGTGCGTAAAAAGCAGAAAGTTAGGAACCTTCCGAGTGACCTACGGAGCTGAAACTTAAAACACAGGCCCTTGGGATGTGTACCAGTGCAGGAGCACTGGCGGAGCTGAGTTACCTCACCCACAGGAAGCGGGTGCACAGGGTCGAAGATGTGTCGGGTTTCGTCACGCTGGTCGATGGTGCTTGGAGCTGAAGATGCTGCAGGCGGCTCGATGAGAAGAGTTCCGGTGGATCCAAGGGTGGATCTGAAGAGTTGAAGACCTGAAAGCAGAGGGGACAGTGTTCAAAGTCACTAGCCAGTGACTACCGTGGAACCAGAGTGGAACCAGGCGATGTCGGGTGCAAACAGGCGTTGTCGGGTAGCTTCCTTCTGCAGCCACGTGGATACCCGGGGTCGAGGACGTCCAGGAGTCGATCACGAGCTGTCCCACGTAGGCTTCTCGCTGTTGGCGGTGTCGGCGACCTGATCGGAGCAAACAGGCCTTGGCAAATGCAAGCCACGCAGAAGTTGAAAGATGCTGTTCACTCGGACCAGCAAGGTCAGAGCGAGGGCTCCTTTTCACAGGAGCTTGGGTAGGTCTGGAGCAACCAGACCTGCTGTTTAAATCTTCGGGTTCGTCGCCAAGATGGCCGCTGGCCGCGTGGCTAGTGGCCGGGATGGCGCGTCGAGTGGCACAATGCAAAAGGGCCCCACGCAGATCGTGGAGATGCTGGAGGGCTGATCTTCGGTGCAAGGGCTGCTCGGTGGTGGGGGTTCTCAATCCCCAAAGCACAACGTCGAGGATGCCTCAGAAGCTGCGCAGTCAGCTTTTCGAGTGTCTTTCAAGAGGTCCGGTCCCACGTCACTCGGTGCCTCCACGGGTCCCTTCTTCGCAGGGACTGTGGATCGGGCTCTGAGAGGTCTGGGAGTCTGGTTCTTGTCGGGCTCTGGGCTCGGTCTCCGGCGGGAGGCGGCGGCAAAGCAGACGTCGAGTTGCTGGTTGGTACCTGTGTTCACAGGGTGGTCACTCCTTGGCCACAAGGGAGATTCTTCTTCAGTCTTCTGTGCAGCAGAATGTCGAAGTCCAGTCTTCTTCTTAGTTTTAAGTTGATTTCGGGATGATCTGCTGTGCAATGGCACTGCTCCCCCTCTTATTCCCAATCTGGGGGTGGATCACCTACTAGGTCCCTCCTCTGGGAGGAACCAGGAAGGGGGGCGGTTACACCCCCTTTCCTTTGTCCAGCTCCGCGCCAGGACTGGGGCTGGAAGGCCCCAGAACCGGTTTGGACTGGCCTATGCACGGGGACACCTTGTGTGCCCCGGGCATGTCTGATTCTTTTCAGCCCTGTCCTACCTAATACACAAAATCCTGTCTGGGGTGGTGCTCGCACCTCCCAAGGCAGGAAACCCTTTGTCCAGGCCACCATCTGCCGAGTTTCGGTCAGCAGCAGGAGGCCAGACTTGTGTCTGTGGTGGCAGCGTCCATTTTGTGAAGCTGAGGCTCTGTTTAACTTTAACCGGGGTTAAGGCTACACACATGTCGTGTCCCTCTAGAAGGGTGGAATGCTATCCCCGTCGCCAGAATTGGCGAGGGGATAGTATTCCAATTCGTATGACACCTTACTCGACATGTTTTGATAAAGCCAAACCAAAGATAGCATTTAACCGCGAGGATTATAATGCACTTAAGAGTATATGGTATGGCAATATCCCGGAACGGCTTAGGGAGTTGTTCCCGACAGCTGCAGACAGGCTCAGCTCACGCCAGAGCACCATCTCACATATTTCCAAGCACTCTGCCTCCAGGATTGATGAGGCCTTCCATAGGAGTGGCTGATAGGAACATATGTGTCCAGTTTAGGGTTAGGCACAGACATACTGTACCTAAGTAAGAGGTGGTTACACCGACTTACCCCAGCTGAGTGATCAGCCAGTTGTGTCAAATATGGAGGCCAGGCCAGGGGTGGCATAATACATGCTGCAGCCCCTGGTAGGCCTTGGATACACCTATGCCCTGGGCACCTAGAGTGCACTAATACAGGGGCTCATAAGGTGAACCAGTTCCAATTCGTAATGCACCTAAAGTGCATTGGCATCAATTTAGAGAGAGAACAGCAGGCTGTGGGTCTGATTAGCAGGCCCACAGCCACATTAAGTCAGAAACCAGTGAAGCAAAAAGCAAAAATTTGGGGTGACCATAGGATAGCAGACCCTACTCTCCTACAATGTGTATATTTTCTTTACTGGTGGTCAGTTCAAGAGTAAAATATTCTGTAAAACGCTTGGCTTTGTGCTTAGCATAGTGTGCCACCCAACTTGTATTTTGCTGTTTCTGTCATTGCATCCATATATATGATACACCAAGTAACTTAATACCTACACCAAGTCAGGACTATTGGCTTTGTCAATGGTTGTTAGTTGCATAAGATAAATAAGCAGCAACTATGGCTTGTATATTATTGAAAATGCTTCCACTTAGAGCCATGGTGTGTGTGGGTGACTCTGTGTGGGTGGCTCTGTGTGAGTGGCTCTGTATGTGTGTGTGTGGGTGGCTTTGTGTGTGTGGCTCTGTGTGGGTGTAAATGCAATAGGTCATACATTTGCGAGCGATTAAGCTATTGGCATTGTAAATGACAATGCCATTTATTTAACGATTACGCTATTGGCAATATAAATGACAATGCCATTTATTTATGATTTTAAAAAAAAAACAGCAACAAAAAAAAGTCATGAGCAATGCCAATAGCTCTACCTTTAATAATGCCGAGACCATTGCATTGTAAATGCTTGTTTGTACTCATGATTGTGCCACATACTGTCCAGACGAGTCAGGAACAGCAAAAGAGGACCCATTACCAGGCAGTAGAGTCTACGTTGTTGATGGTTCTTCTACCATTGATCAAGAGACAGGGATCAGATACACAGGAGCTGCAGTAGTCAGAGCACAACAGAATAACTCCTCAGACTCTCTAGACATTGTACAGCAGATAGCATTGCCATCACATTACTCAGCACAGGCAGCAGAGTTAGTGGCACTAATTGCAGCCCTCAAACATGGAGCTGATGAAAGAATTACTGTATACTCTGATTCTGCATATGTCACCACAACAACTCATTCCAGCATTTTGAGATGGAAAAGGCGTAGCTTTCTCAAAACAGATGGCACACCTGTGATGCACAAACAGTTGCTTGAAGAACTAATAGATTCATTGACATTACCAACAGAAGTTGCTGTAGTAAAATGTGCTGCACACACAAATGGCCAAGATTTCGTTTACAGAGGAAATGCCATGGCAGGTTGGGCTGCCAAAGCAGCCGCCAGAAGGCCCGACCTCTACCATCTCTATCCCCAGCACGAAATGACTGTGCCCCCATCCTGATTGCCCAAGATGCACCCTCAGAAGTGCAGGTGGATACACAAAATACAGTTGATGACCCAAGTAAGTCACCACCCTCAGATACCCCTGATCCAACACTTCCATACACTATTGATGATACACAGCGATATGACCTCATTGCATAACGGAACCTCTGAGAGATACAGGAAAGTGCCCCACCTGAAGAAAAAGAGTTGTGGAAGAAGAGGGGAGTACAACAGGATGCTTCAGATTTCATTTACAGACAGACAATGACAGGAAAGCCTGTCATGCCACAGGCTCTTTTGCAAATAGCACTGACTCAGTTACACCTTCCTACACATGTCCCTCGTGATATCAAGTCCACAAATTTTCAGACAGAATGGTTCATCCCCAATGCATATGAGCAGATACAACTCTTCGTTCATCAATGCCTCATTTGTCAACAGTATTCACCTAATCCAGCTATGAAAACAGTTGCCTCAACAATACCAAGGCCCAAGGGTCCTTTTAGAGAGTTCCACATTGACTATGTAGACATGATTGACAGATGCCAGAATTACCGATACCTCATTGTAGTGGTGTGTCCTTTTTCATGGTGGATTGAAGCTGGACCATGTGTTCATTGTGACGCAAAGGCCACAGCTACCTTCCTGCTTCGTGAGGTCATATGTCGCTGGGGATTACCGGAAGCCATTCGCAGTGACAATGGCAGCCATTTTTCAAACACCATTTTTGACATCATTGCCACAATGTTAGGAGTAAGACATAAGTTGACTTCAGCCTATCACCCCCAAAGCAATGGTATTTGTGAGCGCCTCAACGGCCTGCTCAAAGCCAAGATCAGTAAGATAAGGGACACAATTGGGAAGAAATGGCTCTATTGCCTTCCTATCGCTCTGTTTACACTCAGAAAAACTCCCAGCTCTGATCATCACCTCACACCTCACCAGCTTGTCACTGGCAGATCAATGAATGTGGTTGTTCCCTCCACCAGACCTCAAGTAGACACTGAAACGTCTTCTGAGATTGTGAAAGCTGAATTGTTTGACTATTTGTGTGCCCTAACTCATGCTGCTAAGTTCCTTTCTGTTCAGATATCAAAGACAAAGAACAAGGGCCCCATTTCTGCTGAACTTACGCCTATTCGCCCTGGGACACAAATCTTCATAAAGAAACAAGTCCGGAAGTGGAGAGACCCCAAATACGAGGGACCATTCCAAGTCATTGACTCTTCACCTACTGCTGTTCGAGAAGCTGAACGCAAGGCATGGGTTCATCGGAGCAAAACCAAAGGAAATGATGGATGGAGCGTTGACAATACAAGCACTCACCCCCAGTCAACTGATCTGAGTTTAATCCATCACCATTCTTTAGCCCACTCTGCCACCCCAGTTCAGACATGGCCATATGCAAATTAGTCTGACCCTGTGCCACATGGGAACAGTCCAGCCCGAACTGCCAAGCCATGCCTTCCCTGGACCGGAAAAAGCTTCCCAGGACCGGTTTCTGGCATCGCAGCCGTCTTCAGCCGGGCTTGCTTGAATCCAGTGGCAAAGTGAGCAAGGGACTCATGTCTGAGCATACCCTGCCAACTTATGGCGAACTAAGCAAAACCAAAGGAAATGATGGACGGAGCGTTGACAATACAAGCACTCACCTCCAGTCAACTGATCTGGGTTTAATCCATCACCATTCTTTAGCCCACTCTGCCACCCCAGTTCAGACATGGCCATATGCAAATCAGTCTGACCCTGTGCCTCATGGGAATAGTCCAGCCCGAACTGCCAAGCCATGCCTTCCCTGGACCGGAAACAAGCTTCCCAGGACTGGTTTCTGGCATCGCAGCCGTCTTCAGCCGGGCTTGCTTGAATTCAGTGGCAAAGTGAGCAAGGGACTCATGTCTGAGCATACCCTGCCAACTTATGGCGAACTAAGCAAAACCAAAGGAAATGATGGACGGAGCGTTGACAATACAAGCACTCACCCCCAGTCAACTGATCTGGGTTTAATCCATCACCATTCTTTAGCCCACTATGCCACCCCAGTTCAGACATGGCCATATGCAAATCAGTCTGACCCTCTGCCTCATGGGAACAGTCCAGCCCGAACTGCCAAGCCATTCCTTCCCTGGACCGGAAACAAGCTTCCCAGGACCGGTTTCTGGCATCGCAGCCGTCTTCAGCCGGGCTTGCTTGAGTCCAGTGGCAAAGTGAGCAAGGGACTCACGTCTGAGCATACCCTGCCAACTTATGGCGAACTAAGCAAAAGCAAAGGAAATGATGGACGGAGCGTTGACAATACAAGCACTAACCCCCAGTCAACTGATCTGGGTTTAATCCATCACCATTCTTTAGCCCACTCTGCCACCCCAGTTCAGACATGGCCATATGCAAATCAGTCTGACCCTGTGCCTCATGGGAACAGTCCAGCCCGAACTGCCAAGCCATGCCTTTCCTGGACCGGAAACATGCTTCCCAGGACCGGTTTCTGGCATCGCAGCCGTCTTCAGCCGGGCTTGCTTAAATCCAGTGGCAAAGTGAGCAAGGGACTCACTTCTGAGCATACCCTGCCAACTTATGGCGAACTAAGCAAAACCAAAGGAAATGATGGACGGAGCGTTGACAATACAAGCACTCACCCCCAGTCAACTGATCTGGGTTTAATCCATCACCATTCTTTAGCCCACTCTGCCACCCCAGTTCAGACATGGCCATATGCAAATCAGTCTGACCCTGTGCCTCATGGGAACAGTCCAGCCCGAACTGCCAAGCCATGCCTTCCCTGTACCGGACACAAGCTTCCCTGGACCGGTTTCTGGCATTGCAGCCGTCTTCAGCCGGGATTGCTTGAATCCAGTGGCAAAGTGAGCAAGGGACTCACGTCTGAGCATACTCTGCCCAGTGTTCATCGTTGCCACGTGAGGATCCACCCGGCACCGTCCGAGATCTGAACATTGACCGAGAGGAGGGCATCATATTTCCACTGGCTATCCAAGAACATGATCATGGAGATCGTATGATGGTCTATGGACTGAGACGCAGCAACAGACCCATCCCCCATGTCAAGTTTTCACTGAAAAAGATATGTACAGTCTCTATTATTGTCTTTGTTATGTTTGTTGTTTTAATAGCTGTATTCCACTGGTTTACAGTACGATCAGAAAGAGAGAGAGCTGCCACTAGCAATATTAGACCTACCACCACAACAGGGCACCTCATGTTCAAAACGCCTCCTGGTAACATGCAAGATGGGATAAGCACCAGCAGTAGCTATGACACCCCTGTGCCCACCTTGACACCTTCCACACCCCCTGCCGACCCCACAGAATGGGACTTGGTACTTGATATCACCTTGAATCCCCCTGTGCCAGGAACCCCTAAACGTTCCCACCAAAGTAAACAAAGTATAAGGTATAACATGGGTCGCGAGAAAGTGCCAGTCAGATATACTTCACGTACCGAACGTAAGAAAGAGCAGGCTGTGCAAATTTCAGACTGGGTCAGTAGTCTCCAAAACACAGTTGTTTACACCTTCAACCAGCACTCTATGCCTGATTTCCACTCCCAGCGCATTAGTAAGCCAGCAGAGGATAATGGGATTCACAACGCTCTATTAGACAACATGTGGTATAGGGACATGAGGGAGTTTGGAAGAAAGGTCACAAATGAGTCCTGCTTTGTGTGTTCACATATTCCTCACGCTGTAGGCGCAGATAAATTGCTCTTTCCCAAAGAAGTCCCACCGCCCACCGCCAAATGTCTCCTACACCTGTTTCTTTGCCGCATACATGGTCAGATACAGCTCCAGTCAGCCAAAATGGATGATGCATTTGTAAACTCTACAGAGTGGGATGACAGGTATGTTACATTTACAGTTGTCACTAGCCCATTGGAGTTTGAAAGGAGAATGGAGGTTTACCGTGATATGAAAGTGCCTGCCAACATAATACAGGTTTGGGAATATCACTTTAAGGTACTAGGATATTTCTTCTTCCCAACGCCCCCATCGAAATGCTGCTCACCCAAACATCAACAAGCCAACCATACCCGTGACACATGCCCTTGTCAGTGGAGACCAACTCTGCGCTAGAAGGCCAATATTTATTTCAACAGCAAGTGGAATGACCCACATGACTTGATATGTAAGGCAGCCTCCTTAGGTAGCCCAATATTAGGTCAAGAGCACAAACATTATATCAATGAGGATGTTGGGAGGGAGTGTGCTGAGATATGGGCACAGGAAACTAGAAGATACACTTTCAATGAGTGTACAACATACAACATCCCGTGCTCGCCACACCACTGGAGTCAAGCTATCCTGGCTGAAGACGGCTGATAGCCAGAAACCGGTCCTAGGATGCTTGATTCCGGTCCAGGGAAGACATGCCTTGGCAGTTCGGGCTGGACTGTTCCCATGAGGCACAGGGTCGAGGCTGATTTGCATATGGCCAGGTCTGAACTGGGGTGGTGTGGTGAGCAAAAAAACAATGGATTTAGGCCCAGATCTCTGTACTGGGTGAATTTATGACATTGTTCTGCATTCTGTCCATCAATTGTTGTTTTTGCATTTGTCACCTCGAGTGGAACGGGTATGCTCAGACATGAGTCCCGTGCTCTCCACACCACTGGAGTCAAGCTATCCTGGCTGAAGACGGCTGATAGCCAGAGCCGGTCCTAGGATGCTTGATTCCGGTCCAGGGAACACATGGATTGGCAGTTCGGGCTGGACTGTTCCCATGAGGCACAGGGTCGAGGCTGATTTGCATATGTCCAGGTCTGAACTGGGGTGGTGTGGTGAGCAAAAAAACAATGGATTTATGCCCAGATCTCTGTACTGGGGTGAATGTATGACATTGTTCTGCATTCTGTCCATCAACTATTGTTTTTGCATTTGTCACCTCGAGTGGAACGGGTATGCTCAGACGTGAGTCCCGTGCTCTCCACACCACTGGAGTCAAGCTATCCTGGCTGAAGACGGCTGATAGCCAGAACCGGTCCTAGGATGCTTGATTCCGGTCCAGGGAAGACATGGATTGGCAGTTCGGGCTGAACTGTTCCCATGAGGCACAGGGTCGAGGCTGATTTGCATATGGCCATGTCTGAACTGGAGTGGTGTGGTGAGCAAAAAAACAATGGATTTAGGCCCAGATCTCTGTACTAGGGTGAATGTATGACATTGTTCTGCATTCTGTCCATCAACTGTTGTTTTTGCATTTGTCACCTCGAATGGAACGGGTATGCTCAGACGTGAGTCCCGTGCTCTCCACACCACTGGAGTCAAGCTATCCTGGCTGAAGACGGCTGATAGCCAGAAACCGGTCCTAGGATGCCATATTCCGGTCCAGGGAAGACATGGCTTGGCAGTTCGGGCTGGACTGTTCCCATAAGGCACAGTGTCAAGGCTGATTTGCATATGGCCATGTCTGAATTGGGGTGGTGTGGTGGACAAAGAAACGATGGATTTAGGCCCAGATCTCTGTACTGGGGTGAATGTATGACATTTTTCTGCATTCTGTCCATCAACTGTTGTTTTTGCATTTGTCACCTCGAGTGGAACGGGTATGCTCAGACGTGAGTCCCGTGCTCTCCACACCACTGGAGTCAAGCTATCCTGGCTGAAGACGGCTGACAGCCAGAAACCGGTCCTAGGATGCTTGATTCCGGTCCAGGGAAGACATGGCTTGGCAGTTCGGGCTGGACTGTTCCCATGAGGCACAGGGTCAAGGCTAATTTGCATATGGCCATGTCTGAACTGGGGTGGTGTGGTGGGCAAAAAAACGATGGATTTAGGCCTAGATCTCTGTACTGGGGTGAATGTATGACATTGTTCTGCATTCTGTCCATCAACTGTTGTTTTTGCATTTGTCACCTCGAATGGAACGGGTATGCTCAGACGTGAGTTTCGTGCTCTCCACACCACTGGACTCAAGCTATCCTGACTTAAGACGGCTGATAGCCAGAAACCGGTCCTAGGATGCTTTATTCTGGTCCAGGGAAGACATGGCTTGGCAGTTCGGGCTGGACTGTTCCCATGAGGCACAGGGTCAATGCTGATTTGCATATGGCCATGTCTGAACTGCGGTGGTGTGGTGAGCAAAAAAACAATGGATTTAGGCCCAGATCTCTGTATTGGGGTGAATGTATGACATTGTTCTGCATTCTGTCCATCAACTGTTGTTTTTGCATTTGTCACCTCGAGTGGAACGGGTATGCTCAGACGTGAGTCCCGTGCTCTCCACACCACTGGAGTCAAGCTATTTTGGCTGAAGACGGCTGATAGCCAGAAACCGGTCCTAGTATGCTTGATTCCGGTCCAGGGAAGACATGGCTTGGCAGTTCGGTCTGGACTGTTCCCATGAGGCACAGGGTCAAGGCTGATTTACATATTGCCATGTCTGAACTGGGGTGGTGTGGTGAGCAAAAAACGATGGATTTGGGCCCAGATCTCTGTACTGGGGTGAATGTATGACATTTTTCTGCATTCTGTCCATCAACTGTTGTTTTTGCATTTGTCACCTCGAGTGGAACGGGAATGCTCAGACGTGAGTCCTGTGCTCCCCACACCACTGGAGTCAAGCTATCCTGGCTGAAGACGGCTGATAGCCAGAACCAGTCCTAGGATGCTTGATTCCGGTCCAGGGAAGACATGGATTGGCAGTTCGGGCTGGACTGTTCCCATGAGGCACAGGGTCGAGGCTGATTTGCATATGGCCAGGTCTGAACTGGGGTGGTGTGGTGAGCAAAAAAACAATGGATTTAGGCCCTGTACTGGGGTGAATGTATGACATTGTTCTGCATTCTGTCCATCAACTGTTGTTTTTGCATTTGTCACCTCGAGTGGAATGGGTATGCTCAGACGTGAGTCCCGTGCTCTCCACACCACTGGAGTCAAGCTATTCTGGCTGAAGACGGCTGATAGCCAGAAACCGGTCCTAGTATGCTTGATTCCGGTCCAGGGAAGACATGGCTTGGCAGTTCGGGCTGGACTGTTCCCATGAGGCACAGGGTCAAGGCTGATTTACATATTGCCATGTCTGAACTGGGGTGGTGTGGTGAGCAAAAAACGATGGATTTGGGCCCAGATCTCTGTACTGGGGTGAATGTATGACATTTTTCTGCATTCTGTCCATCAACTGTTGTTTTTGCATTTGTCACCTCGAGTGGAACGGGTATGCTCAGACGTGAGTCCCGTGCTCTCCACACCACTGGAGTCAAGCTATCCTGGCTGAAGACGGCTGATAGCCAGAAACCGGTCCTAGGATGCCATATTCCGGTCCAGGGAAGACATGGCTTGGCAGTTTGGGCTGGACTGTTCCCATGAGGCACAGGGTCAAGGCTGATTTGCATATGGCCATGTCTGAACTGGGGTGGTGTGGTGGGCAAAGAAACGATGGATTTAGGCCCAGATCTCTGTACTGGGGTGAATGTATGACATTTTTCTGCATTCTGTCCATCAACTGCTGTTTTTGCATTTGTCACCTCGAGTTGAACGGGTATGCTCAGACGTGAGTCCCGTGCTCTCCACACCTGGAGTCAAGCTATCCTGGCTGAAGACGGCTGATAGCCAGAAACCGGTCCTAGGATGCTTGATTCCGGTACAGGGAAGACATGGCTTGGCAGTTCGGGCTGGACTGTTCCCATGAGGTACAGGGTCAAGGCTGATTTGCATATGGCCATGTATGAACTGGGGTGGTGTGGTGGACAAAAAAACGATGGATTTAGGCCCAGATCTCTGTACTGGGGTGAATGTATGACATTGTTCTTTATTCTGTCCATCAACTGTTGTTTTTGCATTTGTCACCTCGAGTGGTACGGGAATGCTCAGACGTGAGTCCCGTGCTCTCCACACCACTGGAGTCAAGCTATCCTGGCTGAAGACGGCTGATAGCCAGAAACCGTTCCTAGGATGCTTGATTCCGGTCCAAGGAAAACATGGCTTGGCAGTTCGGGCTGGACTGCTCCCATGAGGCACAGGGTCAAGGCTGATTTGCATATGGCCATGTCTGAACTGGGGTGGTGTGGTGAGCAAAAAAACGATGGATTTAGGCCCAGATCTCTGTACTGGGGTGAATGTATGACATTGTTCTGAATTCTGTCCATCAACTGTTGTTTTTGCACGGTACAACATACAAACCAAAAAGAGCATACAAGCTAAATTCTCCTCTCCTTTGCTTCCTAGGTAACCGAACAGTTCCTGTGGGTCAGAACACTAATTGCAGCAACACACTTTTTAATTCGGACCTTCAGTACGGCACCTCCAGCCTCATGGACATCTGTTGGACCTGCGGAGAGCACATCTACCTGCAGCTGCCTCCCTACTGGCAAGGACTCTGTTCTATCGTCACGATGCATGAACTGCATCTGGTTGTTCCAGCAGCGAACATTTCCCACATCCATACACACCCAATGACAGGTGATGTCACCCTGCTCCACCACTAAAAAAGGGAAGTCAAGAAGTATTTCTCAGATGGCTCATTTCACAAGATTCCACAAGATTTCCGCCTTTTCAACGATGCTGAACTTTTCTTTGGGGGCGTTGTCCCCCTGTTCCAGACCAAAGCCAATGCCCGCTGGCTGCAGGTGACAAGATATGAACTAATGCAGCTTGTCAACAACACCCGTGATGGGTTCAACGCCGTGAAAGAAGAACTACGGCCTCTGCGACTTATGGTTCTGGAGCGCAGATACGTTCTAGACCAGTTAACAGTGATGAAAGGTGGTGTATACGCCAAAGTGGGGAGGTCCTGCTGTACTTTCATATTGGCCAATGATGCGGACAACGGAACGCTTACAAAGGCCATTGAGGACTTGGACGATCTGGGAAGACAGATGCATGAGGAGGGAGGTGCTCAAGCAGACGTTTTACTTAACTGTTTCAATTTGGACTGGATGCCTTCATGGCTGTCTGCAGTACTAAAAACTTTAATGCCTATTTTTTGTGTGTTGTTGCTGTTGTGTTTTGGGACACAGATATTGCTGCACTGTGTTAAGAGATTCAGCTCTAAGGTAGTTGGGATGAACTACGCAGACTCAGGTGTATACACAGGGATGCGCAAGGGACAAGGGGACGAGGATGAAGTAGCAATGTTAAATATAGTAGAGCTTACCATCCCTGACTCTCGCACATTACAGGTTCCTCTTGATAGTCAGTACCAAGCCCAGGTGCATAGTAGCCCACCACTTCCCTCGGGGAGAGACTTCGTACATCCTTATGAGACAATGTGTGACAAATTAGGGGGACCACATGAGGACTTAGGAGCTGCCCTGAACAAAAGCCCTGAAGAGCCGGTTCTTCATGACTCACCATGGCCACTCCCCCTGGCGCCAGCTAAATATGCGGTTCGAATGGTGTTCAATAGATGAACAAAAAGGGGGACATAAGAGAGGGACCAATTTTACCGTATAAATATTCTGGGACATTCTTATCACTAAGCTAGCATAAACCCCTGTGTAGGCCCTTCTGTTCAAAATTATAGGCCTTGGTTAGATTGGCCAGAGTACTGCCATTTTCTCAGAACGCATGTCTGATCAAGATTTTATTCAGCTCCACTGACTGCGAGGCTTCTCGCTCCAGATTGAGCCCCCACCCTACTTGTGTGCTGAGTTCACGAACGTTAAAATTCAACATCCCCCCTGTTCTTTCAACATACAATGGACCACATCCTAAGACTGTGCATGAGAAAAAGGGAACTTTCCCACTGCAGCTACGCCAAGCTGCAGTGATGGATGTGGCAACAGGACGTACTGATTGGTACATACATATATAAATAAAATCCCTTTTATGCAATAAAACAGTTTTCTACTGCCCAAAGCAAATTTATGACAAACTTCCAGTCTAAGGCATGACCTTTAGTCTAGCATACCTGCCGCAGTTACAGGAAGGGCTACATTTCAATGTATGGATGGGAAAAGTACGGACCAGGCCGTAAGTGACGTAGGTAGGATAAGTGGCATGGGGTGGCGTGAAATGACGTTACCATAGACTTCTCACCGCCTTAAACAATATAAAAAGGAGGTCCACAGGAATATCTTTAGACAACTCCTCGTCTGTTTGTCGGTATCGAGCAAGCGAGTTGTCTCCAAGAGCTCTTGATCACTTGATTTACTTAATGTATATATACTAACTGTATTGTACCTTTTTGTTCTGCCATATGAAATGTTATATCTGCAATCTCTGTAACTTGTTTTAAACTTTATCACATTTCAAGCGTTCAAATTATAATTGCAGGGTTTCTCACTTATAGGCAGATGTGATATTCTCAAATTATATGTACTTTGCTTTTTGAATATATTTCACCTCAAATGATAAATGTGTCTTTAAGGTTTAGACTCTCTCTAACTGTTAGAAAGCTTTATTCAGTAAAAGGAATATGATCCATGTGGCTATCTGAGAATGTGGAGCACTGGATTCAGAACTGTGATTTTTATGCCTTTATATTGAAGTTTCTTGAAGTTGCATCTACTTAATAAATCTGTTAAACTTTCAACCTCAGTTTCCATGGCTCACATATATTTTTTCTATTTTTAGAGCAAGCGTTTCTGGACACCGCCGTACAAATTAAGGTGCCCCTTTGTCCCTAGCTCACTCCCACGATCATCCCAGCGCAGGCTCTCTGAGCCATGCACCCAGCCCCTTGCCCTTCTGCCCCGTAATAAATCTCCCTCGAACAACGTTCACTCTCATGGGGTGTCTTGGCGCTGTGTAGATTCTTGTTGGCTCATTTTATGCACACACTGTTGAACTGTCTGGCACACGGCTGAAGCAGCTAGGTTTCTGTTCTAATAGTATGGCACAAGCGTTAAGGTGTGCGTGCACTCATATTACAGGAAGGTTTCAAATGGCGTCACAAATCTAGTACGTCACCACGCACACTTCAATAGCCACAGAATAAACCACAGAAATCGACTGTTTGTCAGACTAATTTAAGCTTTGTGACCTGTACAGTCGAGGGTTTCCAAATTGGAGAAATCTGACTTTAGTGGCCATTACTGGTCTCGGGAGAAAGAAACGGCAATGGTGAATTATTGACAGGCTCGGCCTCTCGGAGTATTGAGTTTCACCCCAGCTGTGACAGGCAGTCACGTGATGGTTATTTGAATACTGAATAGAGGCAAGAAGTGGAAGGGTATGGTGCGGCCAAGGCCTGCTTGGGTGCGCGTGACACTGATGGTAAGATGTTTATTTCCTTTTATTGAGGAGGGCTGGAGAGGCCCTGTGCCTTGTTAGAGGCCCTCAGTCAGCCAAGCCTCAGGCATCACGTGATGCAAAAGAGGAGGAGCCGAGGACAGGTGCGTTACACCTACCGGAGCATCCTTTGGATCATGTCAGAGGATATCGATGTGCCGTCACAGTATGCAAAAATTACTGCCAACGTAAACTTGAGCTCTGCAGCGGGGTAGTGACTGCCATTTGCACGTATTACTGCCAGGGGCAATGTTTCTGTTGTCATATACCGCCAACTATGTGAATACAGTCAATACACCCAGAGTATCACAGATGTTAATGGATTGAACTGCAATACAAATACCGCCGAGGTTAACATCTACCGCCAGAAGTGTGGCTCACTGGTTAGAGCAGGCAGACCCTGAAGCAGAGGTCAGACCCGGGACCAGGGTTCAATTCCCGACGCGGCAGGGTGTTGAGCTCAAATGTCCACGGACTCGATAATTCTCGCTTCGGTGCCTGACCTAATCATGGGTTCACACTCTGCAACTCTGGGCATTAAGCTTGCTTAATCTTCACAACGGCCCCCCCCCCGCGGCGGGATGCCTGGCTTTCACCTTGGGGATGCCCCGTAGGGGCTATCTCACAGGGAAAAACCAGGACGGGTTCCCAAGGCAAGCGCGGAGATACCCCTTCGGGGGTCGATTCTGGCGCTATATAAGAAATATAATAATAATAATAATAACATTATTCTCTCCGACAGTTTTCTAATAATGCAGAGGCTTAATGACAAGGAATTATGATTTTAACACGTTGTGTCTGAGGGGGCGTGTGTATCCTCGTGTTACGTATGAAGTTATGTCTGCAGTTAGCGGTATTTGTAGGGAGTTCCCGTTATTTAAGCATTTGTATCTGCATGGTGTTGTACCTGAATTGGGCATTACGTTCACTGATTTTTAAAAGTAATTATGTTGTCTGCAAAGAGTTATTCCAGCAGGGGGTGTGTCAGACATGTCAGCGAGACGTTGTGCCGGATGGGGCTGAAAGTAGGGAGAACCGAGAGGAAGGGGCGGTGGCGCGGCGGAGCTGGATGCTGGAGCCGGGAGAGGCAGCCAAGGGAAGGGTGCTGCTGCTCAGAGGGAGGGGCGGAGGGACTCCCACTCCGAGAGGATGACAGAGCAAAGGGAGAGAGGTGGCAATGAGGCTGTGAACGAGCGGGGAGTGACGAGCACCGCACTGACAGGGACGGACGGCAGAGGCTGAGGGGAGGAGAGAGCGGGCAGGGAGTGGAGACTGAAGCAGTGAGAAGGCTTGAACAGTGAGGAGGGAAGAGCAAGCGGCGAGGGCGCCGTGTAGGGCAGAAAAGAGGAGGTGGAGGAAATTCAGATGTAGGGTATGAGTAGGAGGCTAGAGCCTGAAAACCAGGCAGTGTTCTCATTCGTTATTGGCTGGGCACGAGGAGGCAACTTCCTCCTGAGTATAAAGCAGAGCAGAGGCGAGGCTGCAGAGCTGTGTTACACACTGTAACCAGATTGGTGTCACCCCATGTGATGGTGTCACCCGGTGCGGTCCGCACCCCCCTAGTGACACCGCTGGTGTCAGTTGCTTTTTAAATCATTCATTGAGAAGTTCCATATGGAAATATTTTTAAAATTAACATCTTTCATCTGTTCAATCGTGACTTTACCACCTTCTGGTCAAGTGAGGATCGTAGTCAGGAGTATATTTTTGGGGAGCAGGGGCATGCCCCCCCTTAGAAATGACATACAAGGATTATATTTTGTCTACCGCTGACTGTGTCTCCCTTCCTGTACATCTCGCCGTCATTCATCTTCTTTTACTTTCTTGCACTATGAGTTTCCTTTTTTCTCCCACCTGTGGTTGACTTTACTTGACCTTTCTCCTCCCATTTCACCCGGTAGTACTCCTTTCTACCTCACCACTCCAGGCCCTGGTATTCTCTCCCCACTTCCCATCTTCTGTCCCTCATCCCCGTCCCAGGCTGTATTAGACTTGACTCTTCTAAAGCACTCACATTCATTTATTTGCAGCTAGGTTACCATTATATAGTGTTTTTTAATTATCAAGGTCACAAATATCAGCCTGAGTGTTTATGGACTTCACAATACCCAACATACAGTCCAGGGAGGCATCCATAGGCACTTGCAGGTTTACTACTCCTAACTCCACATCTGCTGCTTTGATGATATGTTGGTAGTTCATAAAGTGGAGTTGACATAAGTGCGGATGGATATTTAATAATATGGTAGGACACTACTATATAAGGCAGGTGCGTGCATAGGTACATACTGCTGATTACCCAGTTACTGCACTAGTCAAACTCAAATAGGTTCCAGTGGTGCAATACAGAATGATGGGGCCCCTGGCAGAATGTGGTGAGGGGCCCATGTCTCACAGACATACATTGACATTAGGCTGAATAGGGGTACCCTGTAGGGTTAGGGGCCCCTTGAAGACATTTCTGCACCCCGGCTTTGCGGCCACTACAGGGGCCTGCATTACTGTTGTCATTGGTTGTAAAACTACATAATGAAGACCTGGTCCATGACCCATGATGTATAACAAACCATGTCTTTCCCAACTGCACTCCTGTCGATGTAGTCAGCAGAGTGTGTCTGGCACTGAACTCTAGTCTTACTCACATCCTCTCTTGTTTGACTGTTGTATTCTCTGCTCCATGGCAGCTGTTGATGAATTTCCGTGTGATGAGCCTTGTCTCACCTGTGGTTGGCTTTCCCTTCTCTCACACTTTCCTTGGTTTGTTGTATAGTCCTTGGGCCCAAGTCTCAGAGATGTGTTCTTCAATCCAGACCTGTGCTTGTATAAATTGCTCAGAGGGGTGTGGCTAAGGTTCAGTGGTTGTTGTTCTTGTCTAATATGACTTCACTGCTCTTGAGGAGGAGGCCATTGAAGGTGGGGCCATGAAAGTGACGGAGTTGGCTGCCACAGCCAATCAGAGTGTATATTCGTCTGAGGTCCAGGAAGTGCTCTGAGTCTGCCTATGTCGGTTGCCCCTGGTCAGAGAACATGCCGTTTACAGAGGTGGAAGGGGAATATAGAGAGAAGGTGAATACAGAAATATGAATGGAATCCTTCACATTCTCTGGCACCTTGTTTAGCTGAGGTAAGTGACTGGTGTTACGGATACAAGTTGGCACCAGAGCCTGAGTATTCTGCAGACTGAAGGACACAAAATTACTAAATATGAATGAAGAGCTTATGGGAGTGCTCAATTCAAAAACTGAGAGTTTTGTTTAAAAAAAACACCACTTTACTGAACAGTTTCTAGGATTGGGTGGGGCGTATTTAAGGGGTGCAAACACTCAGACTACTCTGTTCCTGTTTGGATAGTCGGCTGCACATGGCACTCTCCTAAGCTTACGCTGCTGGCTCCAGTATGTCTTGTGCTCCCCACACGGAGATGATGGGGGGGATTGGATTCCTGTGCTCCCAGATTGTTCCCCAGTGATGCACACACAGCGTCTTCCCCGGTTTCACAGGGCAGTCCTGGTTCAATCCTCATTGATTCGTGCTGACATATGGGTCACGGCTCACATTTCTCAAGTGATGGCAGATTTTTGCAACCACTTGGATGTCAGTAGCCTCTCCCGCCGTATGTAACTGGTCAAGACTTCAGCCTTCAGAACACGGGAGTCTGTACCAAAGTGGCCTGTCATGCAAGGTCACCGCAACAGGTACTACACAGCTTCACTCCTTCCACACTACACTCCTTTCACGGCGGCCACCTCCTGACTTACGAGGGTCACTGAATAGAATCTGCACAGGCAACAGCCCAACCGGTGCAACAGCTGTCTCCTTGCATCAGGAGTCCAATATGGTGTGCTTCCAACCAAAACTCGCTCCCTCCAACGAGATCCTCATTCTCACAGGGCACACTGGTCCTGGCAAGCAGGCAGGTGCTGGTACTCCAGGCTCCATAGAAGGTGGTCTTGGTTTCCCTGGGTGATATACCATCACCTAGCAGGGAATCTAGCAAGCCTTTGCCTCCATTCCTGCTCACAGGCAGAAGTCTTGCAGAGCTTCCTCTCCTCACAAGGCCTGTTTGGCTGCTTGGCAGATGACCAATTTTGGAGTCTCAGCTGCTGCTCATAGTTAATTTCCAGACTCCAAATGTGATTTAGTGCCTTGGTCTTTGAAGCTTTATGCTGGGGTTATGCTTCTCATAAATTGTACACTTTTATCTCTCTTCTTCCTCTTAAAAGACTGCCTGTAGCAGCAGGAGAGATTCTGAAGCTGATAGTCCCACTGCACAGACCATGGGAGTGACTAAATTTCACACCTGGATGTCGACCACAGGGATAGGTGCATGAAAAGGTGAATCCTGGGCTCCCAGCTCTACTCTTTATGATTACCTTATCAACACCATTCTTCCTGAGATGTGTCCAGGTCCTTTACTTGTGATCGTTCACTGAATCAAAGAACGTACGTGGGGGGCCTAGCTCTTTCTTCCCCAGTACTGTAAGTTTTGGGTGTTTTGTCGTCTTGCAAACACACACTGACAGTAACCTGAAAGTAACTGTTCAAACCAAACCATTCTACTGAGACCACCCTTTTAGGTGTCACAGAGTACATCAAATTGACAATAACAAGGCAGTGCTGCTTGTTTTGCTGGAGTTGACAGTCGCCTTTGAAATGTTGTCTCACCAGAAGCTAACTTATAGACTAAGAGAGAACGGTATTCAGGGACAGGCGCCCAAATGGCTTGCAAACTTTCTAGACCAGCGCACTCATACGGTGAACGTGGGTCCATTTATTCTCGCACCCTGAAGCTCACCGAAGGGGTAGCCCATGGCTTGTGCCTTAGCCCCATCATGTTTAGTGTGTATCAGGTCCCCCCTTGCAAAAATCATCAGAGACCATGGGTTCACGCTCCATTCCTTTGCAGACGAAACACAATTGCTTTTATCTTTTGATAATGATAAAGACTTGACCAAACGTCTCCGCTGAGGGCACGTTAGCAATAGCTAGGTGGATGACTGATCCTCCAGCTGAATGGTACCAAAACTGAGATTTTATTATTTAGCGCCGCTCAGAAGATCTGTTCCCCAGACTGGTGGCCCGCCGCACTGGGCTTAGCCCCAATCCCAAAGCTTATAGCTAAAAACCAGGGGGTCCGACTGGGTCACTCTCTATCTATGAGAGACCAAGTTATGGCCACCTCAGGCACCGGCTACCACACACATATTCTTCTGCGCAGAGTGTTCCAGATGCTTCCTTTATCAGTCTGCAGAACCCTGATTCAGGCTTTGGTTATAAGCCATCTTGATTACTGCAACGCTCTCCTTGCCACAGCCAATGAATCTCTTCTGAATAGAATACAGGTGATTCGGAATACAGCAGCTCGCCTCGCCCTCAATATGCTTCCCAGAACATCTTATAGGCCTTTGCTGAAGCAGCTGCATTGGCTTCTCATCCGCCAGAGAATTACATTCTAAATCTGCTGTTTAGCCAACAAGACACTTCATAGCGGTAGCCCAAGCAATCTGGTGGAAAAACGTAAACTCTACCATCCTGGCAGATCTCTGTGTTCAGATGGCAAAGGGCTGCTTGTTGTCCCCCGCTTTAGAAAACTTCGAACTGGGGACAATACTTTGCCTACTTCGCTTCGAAATACTGGAACTCTTTGCCTCTTGAGCTACGTAAGTGCAAAGTGCACCAATCTTCTTCTCTTGAGGACACTCCTAAAGACAGAACTGTTTCATTACTAGCGGCTTTGACCTGGCATACTCTTCTTCTGCAGCGCAGAGATACCCCTTCTGGGGCGATTCCAGCGCTTTACAATCCTATACAAATACAGTACCCACATGCTATGTGCATGCACTGCACACTTCACCCTTCAGGTATAGTACTTCTTGCAAGCACACATAAACCCAGCAGATGCTTTCACTGGGTATGCACTGCACAGCACTACATCACTCATGTAATGTATTCCACCCAGTGCACACACTCATCCTGCATGCACTGAACCGCACTGCTCTATCCCTTTGCTGTACCCTTTCCAGGCACACATACATCCAGGGCAGTGTCACCAATCCTGCCTCTTGCAGCATTCTACATCTACCTGATGTAGGCCAGTGGAACTTTAAAACAGGGGAGTAAGCCTGTAGGCTCACTCCAGTGACACAGGGTAATAGAACCTTTTCACTCCTACTGATTACTAGACGGTATGGTGACACCAACGCACATGTGCTACTTAACTCCTTGTGAACTATTTCTAAAGACAGTGTGTGAGAAGTTGGCCTGGCATATGCTGTCCACTATTCTAGTGGGCACCTTGCACCAGTCCAAACGACCCCTTCTAGATGGTAGGTTAAAGACAACCTTATAGAAAGCTATCCCAGTGGAAGCTGTGGAGAGCAGCCTTCAGGCTAAGTCTTGAAGGAATGTAAAGCAGCGTGTTTTACCAGTCTATAATCTCATGAAATGACCAAATGAAAGGAGAACCACACCAGGTATATATAAAATATATGTATTTATTCTAAACACATCCCTGTAGTCTCTTTATGAGGCTAGAGGCACAAGTACATAAAGTAAACTTATTTAGCACACAGTAAATTAGCACAATAAATGATTAGCCCTAGGGCCGTCACAAACCATACACTAAGAAAGGGGTATAAAAACCACGACTGACATTGATACAAGGCCTAGAGCCTTAAGAACCGCTGGGGCCACCAGGAGCCACACAAGGTAGTGACACAGGGGACCCACGGGGGACGCGTGCAGTGTCTAAACACAGCCGGGAATCACCATTAACTTCTATGGGGAAAGTCGCGGTTGGAAAATTACAGATAAAGGACACTTAGAAGAGGACTTGGAGCCAACTCCTTTAGAACTAGGCAGTTCTAGAGTCAATACCCACGGGAGCACCGGAGTACTCGCGTTACCTCACCCAGGGAAGCCGGGTGCATAGGTGCCTTTTGGTGTCGTGTTTAGTCCTCGTTTTCAATGGTGAGCTGCTGGAAAGTGCTGTAGGCGACCAAGTCGAAAGTGTCCGGTGGATCCAAGGGTAGATCAGAGATCTGAAGAACCTGAAGGCAGAGAGGACAGAGTCTAAGTCACTAGCCAGTGACCAGGAAGGCGAGGAGAAGATGCCAACCAATGTCGGGTGATTTCATGTGAAGAAAGTGAAGCTTGACTCTTCAGCCACGAGGCCCAGGAGGCGTCGACAATGACCAGGAGCTGTATTCGAGCTGCTCCACGAAGGATACCGGGTGCTGCAGTGTCAGTTCCCGGATTGGACCCACCATGCCTTGGCAACAGCAACCCAAGCGGAAAGCAAAGATTGGCTTCGGTGCAGCTCATCAAGGTCTCAGGTACTCACCCTTTGGAGGGGAGTCATGGCACGCCTGGAGCAACCAGGAAAGCCCAAGAAACAGAAGAGTTACCTTCGTGGGGACCCACCAGTCGACAGACTAGGGATCACGAAGGGGCCTCGATCGGAAATGCTAGAAGCAGGCCCACGGAACACTCGTGGAGTGTAGGTCCACAATCTTTGGTGCAAATGGTGCCTGGGGCTTGGACTACAAGTAGCCCAATGCACATCTTCGGGAAAGCTCGGGAAGTCGATGCACTAGCAAATGTGCACGGTGTCCAAGGGTTCTGGTTCCACATCACTCGTGAGGGCTGTGGGTCGCAGCTTTGCTGGGATCTCAGGTCAGCCTCAGAGAAGTCTGGAAGTCTGGGTCCTGTGTCACAAATCCGTCGGGATCGGACGGGAGCCTTGGAAATGCAGACTGGCAAGATGCTTCTTTGGTGTCTGTTTGTACAGGGGAGTCACTCCTTGACCCCAAGGGAGATTCTTCTGTCTTCTAGTCGAAACAGAATGTCGAAGTTCTAGGATATATGTTGCACAGTTTCGTCCAGGGTAATCTAAAGTCCTAAGGACTGGGTCCCTATACTTATACTAAGTTTAGGGGTTGGACTTACTCTAGGGTCCCACCTATGGGAGGACCCAGGGTGGGGGTGGTTACACCCCTTTCCCTTTGTCCAGTTTCGCGCCAGAGCATGGGCTGAGTGCCCCTGCAACCGGTTTAAACTGGGGTATGCACAGGGACACCAAGTGTGCCCTCAGCACTGTCTGAAAAAGCATTCTGTGATTGCACCCACCCAGCCCCAATACACTAAAGCCTGTCTGGGAGGTGGTTACACTTCCCTGTGACAGGAAACCTATTGTCCAGGCCTCCCCTGCCGGAGTTTCATCCAGCAGTAGGAGGTCAGACTCGTGTCTGTAGCCTCCAGCCTCCATTTTGTGATGCCAGGGCTCTTTAAAACTACTACCGGTTAAAGACTATTTACTCCAATCGGACATCCCAAAAGAAAAGCTCATACACCGCGGTTACCCGAAGAAACTCATTAAGGAGTCATTCAAAAGAGCAAGATATGCCAACCGAGATCTGATGTTCGATCCTAAAGAATCTGAAAACCTGGAACAATTGGTATATGTCACTCGTCATACGAATATGAATCACAAAATACGACAGATCATCAACTCTAGTCGGCATCTCCTTAATCTGGAAAAAGATCAAGCCTCCCTCAACCGACCGATATTCGCCTTCAAAAGAAACAGAAACCTAAAGAACTACCTTGTTAGGGGAAAAATATCGGAAAGTCCGTCCAGTACTCAAAAGGCTATCACTAATTCAGAACCGATTTTTGGCAACCATAGATGTGGCACATGCCACGCTTGTCCTCATGCAATAATTGGAGAATCCGTGAGTACCACTGAGCGGACCATCTCAGTGGCCCGCAACAAAAAAATGACCAATTGCAGAACGGCCAATGTCATTTACATTATCCTCTGCCCGTGCAATCTCCCATATGTTGGAGAAACAGGACGGGAATGCCGCCTGAGAATCGGGGAACATAAATCCAACATCAGAAACAAAAAAACATCTACCCCCCTGGTCACTCATTGGCTGGACAAAGGCCACAATGAAAAAGACCTCCGATGGTTTATCCTGGAGAAAATTGTGGCACAGCCTGGAGTTGACCCCACCAACCTCCGCAGGAAAAGAGAGGTGTTTTGGATATTTATGTTCAACTCAGTTGCTAAAGGCCATAATGAGGAATGCCCTTGGCAAAATGCCCTTCTGTAAGGCTCCCTTAAGCCCCCACCCCGGGACCTCGCTCTGTCCTTTTTGAATCAGAAATACTGGAATTGTGGGCTCTGTTCTCTCTATAGGTGAGAATATAGAAATACCAGTCACTCCAATATGGCCACCGCCTTGATCCCCCCCCCCCCCATCCTGTGCCTTTTTCTCTTTCTTTTCCTTCCCTCTATTTTACCCATTCCTAAATGGCTGCCGCCTATCCGCTCTTACTACTCGAGTCTCTTTGCGCTTTTTATACTCTCTTGCGCACCTGACATCTATTAAGATTGTTTCTCTTTAAAAACTCCCGCCTTCTGTTCAGGTCCTCTGTTCGCCGATTCTCCCCAGAGGACGCCGCCCAGCAGTCCGTGCTACCGCCCTTTGACCCAGGTAATTAGAACGCTCCTCAAGAGTCTGCAACGTGGAAATAGCGAGGACGCCGACCGATCACTGGAGCCTCCGCTAACCCCTCACTCTTTTATATTTGACAGGACGGTGTGTTAGCCTATCCGTATCTCTAGCAAAGAATCCAATTGATGCCACTGTGACGCTTCTCTCCTTGCACATTCTAGGTAAGAGACTTGCCTTCATTCGATCGGCCCGTCTTCAGTGCACGCATACAAACCGCTATCCCCCCGTTCCATCCCTGGGGAGTCTAACACGTACTCATTCATTGCAGGAAAAAAAACCCTTATCGTTCTCTCCTGATTGGGAACCAGCCCGGTGGCGCCTTGTGAGAAGACCCTATCCTAATCCTCGGGACCTCAGATTCGGACCCCGATAACCTGTGAGTCCGAATAATAGCGTTGCTTTCTATTATCTGCTTTCCTATCTTCCCCTGCCGACATGAAGACTGCTAGATCCATCGCCCCTAAAAATAAACTAACTCTAGCAGGTCTACCTTAACATCGCCTGAATATAACTTTGATCCCATTCCTTCCATACCTATTCTAATGTATATTTATGCTTTACACAGGGGGCAGCTATCGCAATCCCGAGTGATCTACTTAAATGAATAGGAGTCTCCTCTAAGAACTTTTTTTGTGGAACACCGGTCCCTCACACCCCATTCAGGTAAATTCACCCTGTTGGACCCACTATATACTGTCTCTGACATTTAAGTGTTTCTTCGCTGAATCGACAGTCCTTATGAAATCAACTGTACTTACTGCCTCCTTTGCTCTTTTTTGAAGTGAGTGGTCTTGTGTTTGATTCCTGACACGTACTCCCACGGTGTTATTTTCTGAACCTCGGAGCCGAAGGGTCTCTGGAAACCGAAAGCTCCATAAAATACCCCCACCCCCCGCTCTGTGAAACATTGGTAAGTTTACCATGGGACCGCCTTGTTACTAGACTTGTCCCCATAGGACACATTTTCCTTAGTCCCCTATTTTGCATATCTACCTCCCCCTTCGCTAAAGGCTTTGATGAAATGGCCCCTTGTCCTTAGAGATCAAGTTACTAATCTGAATGAATGTGAGACTGAACTCTTGTGAACACACTTCCTTAGAGGAATTCCTATATGTATTGAGTGACGCCCACCTATCAGAGCTGGGACACACGCATTGAGCCAATGTATTGCATAAAAAATGTGTAAGAAAATTACCTTTTAAACCTGTATCCTATATAGATTGTTGTTCAGAAAGTAAATGAAGGATAGGAAATGAATTATGATTAATTAGAAGTATGATGTTAAAGATGTATTATGGTTTATGAATACAAAAATTGTTTTTAAATAAGATTCTCCTTCATTTACAGTGCTCCTGTCCCCGCCCCCCGGTCCCCCTCGCCCTGATGAAGATGCAGCCTAAATAGGCCCAGCATCGAAACTCGCGTTGGCGTGACTTTGGATGGCCACTGTGTAGTGTTTGTTTTACCATCTCATGCACACTGTCTTGCCTCTATATTATTAATAATAATAATAATCTTTATTCGGTTTTTTAGTGTTGCAAAACCATAAAAGATATCATAGCATACAAAATTTCACAGTAAAGTTTGTTTAAAAAGTACAGTTGAATATACAGTTAAAAAGTGAAAATGCAAACGGTTAAATGGTATACAAATTAGTCCTCTGTTTTACAGGTTATTTCTGTGCCTCATGATACACTTTAGAAAATTCAGTACGTAGTAAACAGTACATTCGGAGTCCAAAGTTTGAAGTGCCAGCATGGCTGGACGGCATTGTCTGTGGCCCCATTTTTTTAGTAAAGGGATTAGCCAGATTTTTCGGTGGGTGTGGAAAAACTTGCAAAACAATATTGTGTGGATGGTGGACTGTTGGGAAAGATCATCACATGGGCACGGATCCATCTGAGTATTCCAGTTATTTTTTTCAGGAAATGACACTAGTCTGAAGAAGAGATTCATTCTGAACCTTGCTAGGAGCATCTTTTCATATGCTGTGATCTCCAAGGTCAAGTATAACTGAATTTTCGGAGACTGCCGAGTCATAATTGCGTGAGTAACAGATTTTTTCGCAATCAGCGAAGTCAGTCTCAGGGATTCCAAATGGCTCAGCGCAACTAGTTTCAGTTCTTTTTTGGATATTTCTTTCAAATTTTCTGGTGTGTGGTAATATTTTTGTAGACCCAGGTCGGAAAAAAAATGTCTTGCATAGGAGAGCCAGGCTATTTTGTGAGCGTGGTCCAGATCCATAGTGTCCTGTAGAATGCTTTTAGTCAGGCTATTTTTTTCCAACAACCAAACTCGCCTCCAAAGTAAAAGAGGTTGGATTTTCATTAAATCTTCGATGTATGGGATTCCCAGTTCCATGTGTGAGGCATAGGTGGAGGTGCCTCTTGGAGATGATAAAAGGAATCTCATGAAGATATTCTCCTCTTTTTGTATAGAGCCGGTGGGTGTATGTCCCCAGATCCTTGCACCGTATAGTGCGATGGCTTGGCATTTCGCAGCATAAATCTGTAGCAGTTCTACCTGTGGTCTTTTTCCGAGTTTATTGGAGAATTTCATCAACGCCATAATCGCTCGTTTGAAGAGATGTCTCCTGGCCTCAACCGCCGCTTTCCAGTTTAGGGCATCATCGATCATAATGCCTAAGTAGGGATATTGTGAGGTCTTTTCAATTTTTTGATCTTTCAAAAAGATGGACTTAGTTGCTTTTCTTGATCCACCGGCTACCATGACAAAAGTTTTTTTGACGTTAATGTGCAAGTCCAAAGCACTCATGAAGTCTGCGTATTTAGATAAAGATTTCTGCAGTTCGATGGGGGTACGTGCTAAAATGACTGCATCGTCCGCGTAAAGCAGCGCGGGGATCAAGCGATCTTTTGCTCTAGGAAGGTCCCTCCTCCCCTCTCAACATAGTCTCTTCTAGGCCATTGGTGTACAAAGAGAAGAGGAAGGGGGCCAGGACACAGCCTTGCCTCACTCCCCGCTCTACCCTAAATGGTGCCGTCAGTTCTCCTTTTGTCCCGTACCTCACTCTCGCCGTGGCTTCACTGTATAGCTCCCGCAGAAAGTCCAAAAGAGGAGGGTCTACCCCCATTGCGCTCAGCAGTGACCAGAGCTTCGCGTGTGAAACGCAGTCGAATGCGGAGGACAAATCCACATATACCATGTAGATGGAACCAGGTTTAGCATGGGTGTATTTTGATGTTAACAAGCTTAGATTTAGGGCCTGTTCGACAGTTCCAAAGCCCTCCCTGAACCCGAACTGTAAGTCCGAGAGGATGTTTTTGTCTTCTACCCATTGCTGTAGCTTTTCAAGAAGGACTCTGCCAACTACTTTGCCCCAGGAGTCGAGGAGCGAGATTGGTCGGTAGCACTTAGTGTCTTGTCGGTCCCCCTTCTTAAAGATTGGGACCATGATGGAAGATGACCATGACTCTAACAGGCCGAGTTTCGTTGTTGCTATGCAAACTCTTGTGAGTATTGGCACCCAGAGGTCAGGAAGATGTTTAAATAAGTCAACTGGGACCCCGTCAGGGCCGGGAGCTTTCCCACTCTTGCTTAAAGATAGCGCCATTTCGAAATCCTGCAGATCAACATCCATTGATATTGGGTAAACTACTGGGTAGATGTTAGGATGGTGTTCTTCACTAGTAGATGTCAATTTGAAGATTTTTGAGAAGTGGTTCAATCAATCAATCATTGACACTTATAAAGCGCGCTACATACCCGTAGGGTCTCAAGGCGCTGGGGGGGGGGGGGGGTGCCGCTACTGCTCGAACAGCCAGGTCTTCAGCTTCTTCCTGAAGGAGAGGTGGTCTTGGGTCAGGCGCAGGTCGGTCGGGAGGGAGTTCCAGGTCTTGGCGGCCAGGTAGGAGAAGGACCTTCCTCCTGTAGTCGCTCTTCGGATGCGGGGGACGGCGGCGAGGGCGTGGTTGGCTGATCGGAGGTGGCGTTTGGGAGCGTAGAAGTTGACTCGGCTGTTGAGGTAGCTCGGGCCTTGGTCGTGTAGGGCTTTGTGTGCGTGGGTGAGGAGGCGGAAGGTGATTCTTTTGTTGACGGGGAGCCAGTGAAGGTCTCTCAGATGTTCGGAGATGTGACTGGTTCGTGGGATGTCGAGGATGAGTCTGGCTGAGGCGTTCTGGATCCGCTGGAGTCTCTTCTGGAGCTTGGCGGTGGTACCGGCGTAGAGGGCGTTGCCGTAGTCCAGTCGGCTGGTGACGAGGGCCTGGGTGACGGTCTTTCTGGTCTCGGTGGGGATCCACCAGAAGATCTTCCTTAGCATGCGTAGGATGTTGAAGCACGCCGAGGAGACGTTGTTGACCTGCCTGGTCATGGAGAGGGAGGAGTCCAGGATGACGCCCAGGTTTCGTGCATGGTCTGTCGGTTTGGGTGCGGTGCCCAGGGCGGGAGGCCACCAGGAGTCATCCCAGGCAGAGGGTGAGGAGCCCAGGATGAGGACCTCCGTCTTGTCCGAGTTCAGTTTCAGGCGGCTGGTCGTCATCCACTCGGCTACCTCTTTCATCCCTTCGTGCAGGTTGGCTCTGGCGGCGGCGGGGTCGTTGGTCAGGGAGAGGATCAGCTGGGTGTCGTCGGCGTAGGAGATTATGCTGAGGTTGTGTTTGCGTACGATGGCCGCGAGGGGGCTCATGTAGACGTTGAAGAGGGTGGGGCTCAGAGATGATCCTTGGGGGACGCCGCAGATGACTTCGGAGGCCTCTGACTTGTACGGTGGTAGGCGGACTCTCTGTGTTCTTCCGTCGAGGAAGGAGACGATCCATTCCAGCGCCTTGTCCTGGATGCCGATGTTGCTGAGGCGCCGTACTAGGGTGCGGTGGCAGACCGTGTCGAATGCCGCGGAGAGGTCTAGGAGGATGAGGGCCGCTGTTTCTCCATTGTCCATCAGGGCTCGGATGTCATCGGTGGCGGCGATGAGGGCGGTCTCGGTGCTGTGGTTGGCTCGGAAACCGGACTGTGAGGGGTCGAGGGATCCGTTCGTCTCGGAAGGCGGCCATCTGCTTGTTGACGGTCTTCTCGATGACTTTGGCTGGAAACGGGAGGAGCGAGATGGGGCGGTAATTCTTGAGTTCGGTGGGGTCCGCTGTGGGTTTTTTGAGAAGAGCGCTGAGTTCGGCGTGCTTCCAGCTCTCGGGGAAGGTGGCGGTGTCGAAGGATGTGTTGATGATGTCTCGCAGGTGGGGTGCGATGACAGCGTCGGCCTTGTTGAAGACGTGGTGAGGGCAGGGGTCGGTCGGTGATCCGGAGTGGATGGAGTTCATCGTGCGGATGGTGTCTTCGGTGCTGATCGGGGTCCAGGCGTGGAGGGTGGTGATGGGGGGTGGTTGTTCGGTCATGGTGTGCGTTGGTTGGTTGTTGAAGTTGTTGTGTATGTCCGCGATCTTGTTGTGGAAGTATGAAGCGAGGGAGTTGCAGAGGTCTTGCGATGGGGTGATGTCGTTGTTTCCTGCGCTGGGGTTGGAAAGCTCTTTCATGATGTTGAAGAGTTCCTTGCAGTTGTGTGCGTTGTTGTCCAACCGGTCCTTGAAAGCTGTTTTCTTGGCGGCGCGGATCAGCTGGTGGTGTTTCCGGGTGGCAAGTTTGAAGGAGGTCCTGTTGTCCGGTGTCGGTTCCCTTTTCCAGACTTTCTCGAGGGCTCGGCAGTTCTTCTTGGTTCACCCACGAATCCTCGTCGATGGCCACGTCTATTTTTGGGCCGTTGGAGTCCGTTAGCAAGGGGGATTTAACTATTTTCCAGAATGCCTGGCTGTCTTTCAAAAGTGCACTCTTGTGCAGAGCGTTCCACAAAGATTGTTTCAGTTCTTTTTTCCTTGCTTTTCTAGCAGTGTTATACTCCCGTCGAAGAGCTTGGATGTTTGTTTTGTCTCTGTTTGGATTTCCAAGAGCTTTCCTCAGATTGGACTGTGCCTTGGTACAGTCTCGGTTGAACCAACCTATGGGGCTTGTTTTATTTTGATTAGGTATTTTGGTTAGCAGTTTTTTGACTTGCTCTATTATTGTGTTAAAGTTTTCCAAGATTTGATTCAGCTCCGCATGAGGGTCGAGACAGATCAAAATTTTATTATAGGCAGATTTTACTAACCGTTTTGTGAGAATATTGGGATCCACTTTTTCCCATTTTATCGTATATCCGTTATTTTTGCCCAGTTCTAGCCTATTCTGTGTTGGAGTATTTGCTATAGTTGCCATCAGTGTTCTTGGTTGATTTGTTTGAAAGTTTAGGCTTAGAGCAGAATGATCACTGAGATTGTTTTCCAAAATTTTAAAATTATTAATTTGATCTTTGAGGCCTTCTGAGACTATTACGTAGTCAACGGTGGTCTCGTGGCCCCTTCCTCTGTAGGTGGCTTCTAGTTTTTTATTTGACTGTTGGATGGGGTTTATAATTTGCAGATCCAGATCGGAAAGTATTTTGTTCATGGCTAGCCCCACTCCTGAATGGATAAAGTGGACTAAGGAGTTCTCATGTTCGTCCACCATTCCACAGGTGTCGTTGTTGGGGCAGGGATGTAGATTGAAGTCTCCTCCCCAAATTATATGGGCATTTTCCATTTTCTGTTTGGGGTGCCAATGTTCGGTTATTTTTTCTTGAATTAGGGAAAGAACGTTCAAGAAGTTGTCATCCTCTAGGTTGTTATATAAGTTGATTATTGTGACGAAGAGTTTTTTCCCAATTATGAAGGTGAGGATCTGGAAATTTGATAATAGGTCTACCTTGATGATCTTCATGTCAGAAATTGTATTTGCTAGGTAGATTACCAGTCCCCCTTTAGGTCTACCTGAAATGCTAGGAAGGGCGGGGGATGTAAATGTCCTGTATCCCTCAAGGTGTAGGGGCGTCGTTGCCCAGGTTTCTTGTAAGCAAATGATTTGGGCGTCCTTCAAGAAACCAGCGGCCGAACCGTCCTCTATTTTGTTTCGGAGACCCGCCACGTTCCAAAAGATCACCGGAAGCTGTGAGGATGTGTTATCTAAGGCTGAGATTTTCATTTGTGGAGGGGCTGGAATGGAGATGGATGGGGCCAAAGTTGTTTGTGGGGGCTCCGGGGATTTGATTATTGGTCAATCGACCATTTCCAGGCCGCTAAACCGGTTCATAGTCGGTATGCCTGGCCAGTTTTGCCCATTGATGGTATCTCTATAGTTGGGTCCGCATAGTTGGTGGGGTGGTCTCTCCCACTGCTCCCAGTTTCTAGGTCTATTTTGTGGGCCCATAATCTGCCACGGGACTTCTCTTTGCTGGTGATTCTGGTTTACTGACCACCAGGAGTTATCAGGGTCACTATGTCGCGGCAGTAGTTTTGGTCCAGCGACATCTAGCTCCCACGGCTGTGGAATAGGTTTCCGCCAGATGTTATCAGTGTCACGTATGTAATTATTGTTATTATATCTTTTTGGGTAGAAGTATGACAAAGATCTTGTGGCGATCCCCCCTGTGATGTTATTATATTCCCAGGAGCAGATGTACTCAGCTATACTGGGGTCCTCAAACGTGATTACAACGCAGTCTCCCCGGATAGTTTTTTTCCTATGGCCCACCCACGAGGTCCTGCAGACTGATACTATTCTGCTTTTCCAGGGTGGCGGGACGGGGCGGTTTGTATTCAGCCAATACTGGACTTTGTTCTTCAATGACCAGTTGGGTTCCGTCCCCTCACCTGTAAGTTCGGGGACCCCCGTCATGACTACCACGTATGGACATGCCTCAGGTGGCATGTTTAAAGTAGGTCTTTGATCAGTAGTCCCTTTCGGGGCTCCTTTTGTTTTTGATGGATTTGTGTTTGTTGTGGCAGGGGTTTTAGAGGCAGGTGTGTTTATGATTGGGGTATTTACTATTGGTGTAGATTGGGAATTAGTTTGTGGGGGAATGGTCAGGGGCTTGGGGATCGGTTTTTGTGCAGTGGGAGGGTTTGGTACTGTAGAGTTTTACTGTGGATTGTTTTTTGGTCTGCGGAGGAGGTAGGGTTTCAAGTTTCTTAAGTATAGGAAGTGTGGTCGTGGGATTTGAGGCTGGTTTTGGAAAGGCTTGTGGGGGTATAGATTTAAAAGAACCGGAAATTTTTGTTAATTGAATCTCAATGTTACTAAGTCTAGTTTCTAAAGGGCAAATATAGGAATTTAGGAGGGAAGCTATCTCCTTGATTAGTCTCGCTGATTCTCTTTCTTTGCCTAATTGTTGTGGGCTTGGGGGATCTGGAATAGAGGTATCTTGAAGGTCATGTGGTGGCTGATGTATTATTACTACATTGTTAGTTGGGGGGGCAGAGTGATGGGGTAATACTGCTGGGTTTGTATCACCAACCAAAACTATGTGCTCGGTCGCTTTAGTTTTTTCAGTGTGATTTGGGTTTTTCCTAGCGTTCCTTTTCTTTATGGCTCCCTCCCGCCTCCCTCTCATTTGCCTTACTTCTTCAGGGGTTGGATCAGGGTAGATATCTGGGGTTTTTTCTAGGTCACTTTCTGAGAAAGTTGCAGAGAGTTGGGAGGATGAAAGGTCTACATTGTTTGGGAGGCTAAGTCTGTTTGCAGCCACCGAGGTTTGGGTTTGCGCTGACTGTATATCTGGGGTTCTTGCGGTAGCTAGTAGTCCCATTGAGGATCGACGTGCGATTGCAAGTTCGGTTGAAACTCTCCCCTCAATTAGACTTATACTTTGATCAATGAATGTGTTTGCTTTGGCGAGGAAATCATCCATTGGGCCTAGCAGTTTTTCTCCTATCCCGTTTTTTAAAAGTTTTTTTTGCTTGCTAGATCTCGTATTCATTTTCCGATGAGTGATTATAGGGAGAACTTTATGTAGTGACTGTTGGCTTGTTGGAGAGGTCAGAGAAGTGATAGATACCTGTATTTAGATGTCCAGAATATAGAGCTTAGGGGGGTGGGCCGGACCGGACTCTCACGTTCTCGAACGGCCTCAAACGGCCCGCTCTTTGCCCGGTCTTCGCCCCGAGCTGCGACCCGCGCGCGTCCCGCGATGCGCGTTCCAAGGATCGCTTTTAAGATGTGATGGATTGTGGGGGCGTGGCACTGTGAGGGGGCGCGGCTCTCGCGGGAAGAGGACCAGCTGGAGCTGTTATATGCTGGTCCTCGCAGTCCCGGGGCCAGCGCTTCACCTTCCTCTGCGGCCACGCGGTGTTTACCGGCGTCCTAGCCGATCCAGCAGCGCAGGGTAAAGGTGGTTTTGCTACTCCTGTAGCGCAGGCGGTATTTCAGGGCTCCAAAACAGCAAAGGCAACAGAGTCTATTACGAGTGGCCTCCATATTATAATTTTAGCTCTAGTAGCTACCAGATATCTTTACTGCAGGCTGCCATGTACCATCGCTACTGCCTATATATGAGCATATAAATATGATATTGAGTGTGGTTGTGAGTGTCTGTATGTCTAGTGGTTATGAGTGAGAGTATTAGTAGTGGATGACTGTGGGAGTGCGTGGGATTTGAATAAATGTATGTTACCATTAGCCTCTTATGGCACACTGTATAATAGATTCACTATCATTTGATGTTTTATGTGTTTCCGATTATCTATGCTGAACCCCTTATAAAAACGTTAGCTTGACTAATGAAAAATAAAATATATATTTTTCTATAACAAATGTGTACGAACTCTATGTGATGAAACGCCAGCTCTGATGTGTAACCCCTTGTCACCTTTTGTTTGAGTGTTAGGGTTAGAGTGTTAGGATCCCCCTGTGGGACCTTGAAAGTTACCCTGGCAGGGTCTCCTCTTGTTCTATTCAGCTACTACCGGTTAAGTAAGTGTGTACATGTCTTCTCCCTCTGGCATAATACATGCTTCAGCCCCTGGTAGGCCTCTGGGGTACCTATGCCCTTAGTACATAAGGTACCATATACTAGGGACTCACAAGAGTAACCCAGTAACCAATCTGGAGTGTACCTAAAGTAGATGCAATCAATTTAGAGAGGGAGCAGCTAGGCTGAGGTCCTGAAGAGCAGGGCCCCAGCCAGACTAAAGTCGAAAAACAGTGAAACGCCAGCAAAAAGTGGGGTTAACCATAGTAAGCAGATCCTACTCTCTTACACAGTGGTCCCTAGACAGTATTCTAGTACAGTACAAATAAATATAGACTCCATCAGTGCTATATTTCTGTCCAGCTGGACAGGTATTTAATCTATATAAATAAAAATGTAACTGTTCGTTTGTTCAAAATCTCAAATCTCCGAAAGTACTTCACCGATTGCTTTGAAATTTTGACACAACTTTGCATTCGAATACACACATGTTTTTATATACACAATGTTGGATTCGAATACGTGCGTGTTTTTAATCGAAAGCACAAACAGACACATAAAAATGTCAATGTGCGTTTGATAAAAATCTTAAATCAAAGAAAGTTCTTCAACTATTGATTTGAAATTTGACACAATGTTGAATTCGAACAACCGCGTGTTTATATATATACACAACGTTTGATTAGAATACGCGCTTGTCAAATACGCGTGTGTTTTCAATCTAAAGGACGAACAGACCGTATCGATTGGGTTGCTGCGCAACAACTACAATAGACGCATACAGATAATAGTCTACATATATTAGGATGGGCAGTTGGTGTCAGGATGGCAGACCAGGAAGTGGGTGGAAGGAAGGGGGAGGAGTTGGTTCACTTTGCAACCCGAACAGACCCTATCGATTTGGTTGCTGCGCAACAAATACAAGGGACGCATATAGACAATAGTCTACATATATTAGGATGGACAGTTGGTGTCAGGATGGCAGACCGGGAAGTGGGTGGAGGAAGGGGGAAGGAGTTGGTTCACTTTGCAACATTAGCGCGTCAGATTGGGAAGTGGATGGAGGGAGGGGGGAGGAGTTGGACAAAAACATATTGTATACACACAAGCATTGCGAAATTAAACATAGTAGAAACGTGCGCTTACTCTTTTCTTTCTCTTCCATTTAACCAGACTGAGCCACAGCAAAGCGTGGCCGGGTAAGCTAGTATACAATAAATGTATAACATAAAGTAGGGGAAAAAAATCCAAGTGGCACACAACGTGCGTCCTACTGACATGAACAGACAAACAACATTAAGTAAAGGGTTCAGGCAAAGAAAACGTGTCTGTATAAAAGTTTGATACAGATGAAACAGACAGAATATCGTAGACACCATTACATATTTTAACGTAGCAGTTTAGTGAATGTATATGGTGTACATTTTGTAGACGGCGTTTCTATCCCTTAAATAAATAGTGGGATTATCTTCAGGACATTAGAGTGACATGCCTGTATACAAAAAGCTATAATTGTGTAAACCATGGAAAAAATAGGGTGGAAGCAAGAGAAACACAAGATTAAATGGGGCTGCTGATGGTCCATACAGTCGTGCTCAAGGGTTATCTCAATTGAGATATCAGTCGTGATGTGCGCAATTTATTAAGGTCAAGGTGAAGAAGAAATGGCCGTGTTATAAGGATGGAGGGGTAAAGGAGCAAGGACAGAGTAGAGTAAGGAGTCATGTGTCATGATCTGGCGAGAGGAGAGCGAGGTGAGAAAATCAAGGTAAGGATGCCAGCTGTGCGATAGAAAGGAAAAAACGACAAGTGATTTGTGACAAAGCAGGCAAGGTGCATTAATAGTGGCTAACCCGCTGGCAGGGCAGGAGTCGTGATACCAGTGCTTATTGGACAATAGTGTCCTGGGCTAGGAGCTTACCAGATGGGCAGGGCTCGCAGTCGTCAGTGAGGTGGCAGGACACCATCCGGTTTGAGACAACCAGTGGCTGGCTGCAATTGGAACAATATAATTTAAATTAATGCACGGTTAGTGACCCATTGAGTGTGGAAGAATGCGGCCAGCTACTGTGGTGAGGACGCTCATCCAATGCGGCATGAAAACACAAAGGAAGTTGCACCTGGCGTCTTGAGGGCCTGATGTAAGCTTGCAAGCGGAAGTGAAGCTAAATTACACGTGTGCTACTGACTGTAAGCGCCTGGGGGTGCGCTATACTCTGCCGCACGCTTACTGTGAGACCGCGTTGGGATATGATGAAGCCTCAAATAAAAAAGCAAGGCACTCTGTGAGGGGGAAGGCAGGCTATGTGCCATCCTGCCTAGCGTACCGCATTATGGGCACGGGCTTACCTTGAAAATGAAAGTTGCAGGGATAGAAAGGAGCCGCACTCGCGTCTCCGTAATGGGCAGACCTGGGGGTTCAAACCAGATGGGTACCGGATTAGTAACAGGGATTCAAGAGGTAGTTAGCTACCTCTACAAGGGAGGGCGGTAGGGTGGGGCGCTTACCGAGGGGATCTCGGCGTCTGGCTTCCGGATGCAGTCTCAATGGACGACAGCCTGAGTGAATCTCGGCATCTGTCTTCAGTCGTGCGCAGCTATGTAGTAGGCGGCAGTGATCTAATGGACTTGCAGCGGTCATGTGACCCATGGGGAGGAGTGTGGGAGGCGGAGAAAGTGAGCCCACCATGGCGACCTTCTTGGAAGGTGAATATTTCCAATAGATTATGTGCACTAATGCCAGTGGAGGGTAAAGGAAGAAAGTGTGAACTGGGGAACTTACACCACTGCAAGCAATTTTAAAATTCTCGTTTCATTTAAAAAAAAAAAAAAAACATTTGTAATTCCTCTGAAGTTGTCTTGTAACAGTGGTGACCGGGGGGGCAATTAGAGTAAAGATGTCCAATCTTCAAGGCGATTGAGGCCAGTATGTATACTGCCCGTTTTCAAGTTCCTCTTTGTTAAGGAGTTAATGGATGTTGGCGCCCCTAAGAGGTGGTTGAATCACGTAGATGATTGTCCATTTCATATCATTCTCAGTGTGTCCTGTCGCATGGAAGTGATCAACAAATGGTGCGTTTGGGGTATTGCATCGTATCCTGCTGCGGTGTTGGCAAATTCTTATGCGTGTTTTATGAGTTGTTTGGCCAATATATATCTTGTTACATGGACAAAAGATAGCGTATATTACTTTACAGGTGTTGCAATTTGAAAAGAATTTACGTTTGAACTTAATCTTATCATATGCAAAATCTTTACCCTCTATTGTTGTTTGGCAAACACTACACTCCCCACATTTTGCATGGCCAGTAAGCGGCGGTAGGCCCCAGATGTCATTCAGGGTGCTCTTAACATCTGTTGGTGGTAGGGTTGCGTGCACTAGTTGGTCTTCAATGTTTTTAGCTTTGCGAAAAGCAAATAAGGGGTGTTCTAGATTAAGCACTCCTGCATTTAGTACTTTACAATGTTTGATGACACTTTTACGAATGGCGTGAGATGCCGGTGAGAAGGTTGTTACGCAGACCATCCGGTTCTGCGCATTCTTGGTTTTGGGCTCCTAGAGTACGTCTCTGGGGCAGTACCACTCTCTCTTGAGCGAATTCCGAACTAACCTACGGGGATAACCATGTGTTGTAAGTTTATTACTTGGGACCTGTGCTTCCTTAAAGTAAACTTCTTTCTGTGAGCAGTTCCTCCTGATTCGGAGGAACTGGGAATAGGGGAGTGAATCCCTGAGGGTACGGGGTGGTGGCTATCATATCTGAGCAGTGTGTTACGCTCTGTGGGTTTCCTGAATAAACTGGTTATCAGTTGTCCGTCTTTATGTTGGAAGTTCAAATCAAGGAAAGGGATGGTGGACCTTGAATCACTGTTACTAATCCTGTCCCCATCTGGTTTTGAGCCCCCAGGGCTGCCCATTACAGAGATCGCTGCAACTTTCATTTTCAAGGTAAGCCCGCGCTCAAAATGCGGCTGGACGACATACAGCCTGCTTTCCCCCTCACAGAGTGCCTTGCTTTTTAGGTCGAGCCTGTAACAGCGCGCATGCGCTGTTCTGGTGATGACTTTATGTAGGGGCTTTTGAAACTTGCCCTCGCACACGCTTGTGTGTGTGCTTTTTCTTTTGTCCTACGCTATAGGCCTTTGTGTGAGTCTTTTTAACAGAGACAGCACGCAATTGGCCAAAGGCGGGCGCATTGCTCTGCTCATGGCCTATTGGTGTCGGTTACATGCACTGCAGGCATGTGGTTTCAATTATCGTGCCCAGACACGGGCGCGATAATTGAAACCACATGGCGCGCACACTCGCACCACTCATTCAGAAGTTGCTGGAGGAACACGCCAATGACCCCAAGAAGCTTGCCTTGACGGGGCTGCCCATCGTGCACTGGCCGAAGAGGGATAGGGTAAGATCTCTTTGTCTAGTTTCCCTTTTGTGTGAAACACTCCTATAGAGTGCACACATTTTAAGCCATCTTCCTCGTGTAGTCTCTCCCCCACACTCCTGTTGCCTGCGTGCTTCTCTCCAGTGCTTCCACTCGCGTCCGCCTACTGTGCTGCTTTCCCCCATCCCTAGTGCTGCTTCTGCTCCTGCCACCCCATGTTGCTTTTTACGCCCCCAGCCTTTCCCGTTGCTTCTGCATCCCCACCTCCCCCCGTGTAGCTTCAGCGTTCGTCCTCTCCCTCAAGCCCCCGTGTTGCTTTGCCGTTTGCCCACTAATGTCTCCCATGTTGGTCTAATGTTCCCACCACCTTCCATAATGATGCTTCTGCTCCCTGTGTCTTAAAAACATGCTTTTGCTCGTTTTCTTTTCTTTTTAGTTACAAATTCAACTCGGATTAGAAGGTAAAAAGAAAAAAAAGCACCGTAAACATATTCTAGGTGCGCATGCTTGGTGTGGGATTTTTTGTTTGTTTAACTTTAGTCACGCGTGGTGGATGCTGTGCAACTTGTTTTATGTTTCTTGTTTAAATTAGGTGGCAATTTCCACCAAGACCAGTCCACTTTCACGTTAGAAAGGTAATGACAAAAAAATACAGTCGGGAAGAGAATTGTGTGGCTAAGGAAATGTACCCAGCTTCCATTGATTCTCCGAGACGCCCCATGGCAAAAATGTAGGCCTCTCAGTCTTAGCTGAACCATACGTTGAATGAACAACTTTTGTGTCATTAGTATTGATTATCTTAATCATGCTAGTACCATCCTATTAGCTCTCAAGTATATGAATATAAATTAGGAGATGGATGGATTCAGCTGTTTGCCTTCTTACAGCTACAGAGCTTCTATTTAGCACTTATGGGCTTCACTAAAGTGCACAGCATGAATAGCAGCAATGCAACATTCTCCAACATATGCAGACATCACAACTAGTGGAAACTGGGCATGCTGTATATACTATACTCACATGCCCACCATACTTGTGAACACTCCCCCAAACTAGTTAAAACACAAGCAGCAGCAGTGCATACCTGCACACACACGGATACAGCTCAGGCAAGTGGAGTGCATGCCTCTCTTATGCACACACATGCAGACGATCACCTACACTACTGGTAACAGAACAACTTCCCTTGCATATCTTTGAGTTTTCAAATGGTGGAATCAGGCCATGCAAGAGGTGAATATTTCAAGCATTCTGCTCATCAATCACTTTTTTGTTTTCTTCAGTGGAAGGACAAGTAGAATGGTACTGACGTCACTAGGATGCTAAATGCAAAAAAGGAAGCAAAGGCATTGAGTTAGATGCAAGCTAATTAGGTTGACAAGAAAGTTAACAAGCAGTAAACAATAGGCCTACCCAAAGTCCACTATACTTATTGGTATTGTCCACATTAGATCTTCGACAACTAAAGGCTGCCTGTAGTCAATATCTAACAATCATTTGCATTTCATCAGGTCTTGTAGTTGTGAGAGTTTGAGCTATTGGCATTGTAAATGGCAATGCCTCTTATTTACGTGTTAGTTTTTAAAACATAAATACAAGGCATTGTCATTTACAATGCCAATAGCTTAAACTCTTGCAAATGCGAGACCTATTGCATTGCAAATGCGTGTTTGTTTTAGGCTTCATCATATACCAACGCGGTCTCTACAATCGCTGTGCCACTCGGCACTCGAATTTTCACGGTGAGCGGCCAGCAGAGTATAGCGCACCCCCAGGCGCCTACAGTCAGTAGCACACTTGTAATTTAGCTTCCCTTCCCCATGCAGGCTTACACCAGGCCCTCAAGACGCCAAATGCAACTGGCTTAGTGCTTTCATACCGCATTGGACCTTCCCGGTTCTCTGGTAAGCGTCCTCACCACAGTAGCTGGCCACATTCTTCCACACTCTTTACTTTACTTTGTGGACTTGTTAAGCGCAGGCGAATCATCCCCGAAGGGATCTCTCGGCGCTGTGAAGGATTGTCCCACAAGCACTGGCATCACGACTCCTGCCCTGCCAGCGGGTTAGCCACTAATAATGCACCTCTCATCGCGCCTGCTTCGTCACGAATCACTTGTTTTTTCCTTTCTATCCTTACCTCGATTTCCCTCACCTCGCTCTCCTCTCGCCAGATCATGACACATGACTCCTAGCTCTACTCTGTCCTTGATCCTTTACCCCTCCCGTTTTCTCGTCGCCATCCTTATAACACGGCCATTTCTTCTTCACCTTGACCTTAATCAATTGCGCACATCAAGACTGATATTTCAATCTAGATAACCTTTGAGTACGACTGTATGGACCATCAGCTGCCTCTTTTAATGTTGTGTTTCTCTTGCTTCCTCACTATTTTTCCATGGTTTACACAATTATAGTTTTTTTTGTATACAGGCATGTCACTCTAATGTCCTGAAGATGATCCCACTATTTATTTAAGGGATAGAAACGCCGTCTACAAAATGTACACCATATACATTCACTAAACTGCTATGTTAAAATATGTAATGGTGTCTCTACGATATTCTGTTTGTTTCATTTTTATCAAACCTGTATACAGACACGTTTTCTTTGCATGAACCCTTTACTTAATGTTGTTTGTCTGTTCATGTCAGTAGGACGCAGGTTGTGTCCCACTTGGATTTTTTTCCCCCTACTTAATGTTATACATTTAATATATATTAAATACCTGTCCGGCAGGACAGAAATATAGCACTGATGGAGTCTATATTAATTTGTACTGTACTAGAATACTGTCAAGGGACCACTGTCTTTATAAATAGTTAACGGCGTAGCTAGAGCTTGTGGCGCCCGGGGCTACCCTTCAGAGTGCCGCCCCTGGGGGGGGGGGAGGGGGGATTTTGTGGGGGGGGGGAGAGAGACGGGGGGCGGCTGCTGGGGAAAAAGGACGGTGAGCACTTGAAAGATGTAGTCTCCGAGGAGAGACACGTAGTATTGCTGCTAACAGTTACCTCGATCATGAAAGTTACATTTAGTAATTTATAAAGTTTTATATAGCGCGAAATCAGAGCGCTTTACAATTTGAGGCAAAGGTAACAAATCAGAACATTAGTCTAACATGGGGAATCTAATGGGCATTGAGATGTTTACTCCTCTCAAAATCGGAATGGTTGTTTGTTAGTAATGGGGGTCTCTAGTTAGCAATGGCTGGCCACTGTCCAACTGGGGACCCTTCTTCCTAAGTCAGAGTAAGGGGCCTACACCCTTTGATAACCCCTGCTCAACCCTGTGGTAACGTAGTAGCACGAGCAGCTAGGCTTATCTCAGAGGCAGTGTGTAAAGCATTTATGATCATACACAGTAACACAGTGAAGAACACTACAAAGGGACACCACACAAGTAGTTATAAAAAAAATACATATCTTTATGCATAGACTTAACACAAGACCAATAACCATAAAATGCAACAATACTGTAAACTAGGGATGCTCTTGAGAGGATGGAAAAATAGTTCAAAGTGTGCAAAAATGCACATACATGACACGGTCAAAGGTTAGACAGTTGAATACACCGGTGACTGGCAATACAAAAGAGAACACACAAGACTGCATGATCTATCTGGGGACTCAGAAAAATCACATGTGACATCCATCAGAGAGCTGTGTGAACAATTACCCCTCAGCACAAAGCAAACATGCACATACATGACACTGTTCAGGGATCCATCATCTACAGCTGACCATTAAATGACCATACATCATAGTCCCCCCATTAAAGCAGTGTGGATCTGCACAAACGTGATGTGCTCTGGGGACCCAAAACTAACTTAACAGTGTCGAAGCCTGTGTTTCTTTACCTTTCAAAAACAGCAAATTAATTATTATCACAGGGACTGACTCACTGTGTGCGCCCTTAGAACTAAACACAGCACAAAGGGATCAGTCAGCTCCACCTTGCCAACACAGACTGGATAAACAGCCCACTCTGGTGGGCCAAAGGCAACAACCAGGGGTCACGCCCTATCATTACTTCTAAGCAGCAGCAACCAACTCCCTGGGAATGAAAAGTTGTGTGCTCTTGGGACACAAAACCATAGTGCATCTCTCCTTCAGAGCAGCCTCAGCACAAAGAACACATAAGGTTAATATGACTTTATTCTTCGGTCTTGTAATAATATAAAAAATATTGGTTTAGTTTGCAGCCCCTCTTAATACACATCAAAATTACAACAAAAAATTCAAAATGATGTATGGGAAAGTAAATGAAAACACCATGTTGAATTTTCAAATAAAACTTAAATCCAAACTTTCTAAACTGCTATTTTTCTTGCTTTTCTATTAGCAAAATCATTGATGACATCATCAAAGTCTAGTTCATCACTCAGTTGCTGTTCTATAGACAGTATGGCAAGATTTCTTAAACGTAAGGCACTCATTGTAGATCTTAGATAATTCTTAATCAATTTCAATTTAGAAAAACTCCTTTCACAACTAGCAACACTTAGAGCAATAGTAAGGAAAATTCGCAGTAGTATTACAATATTTGGAACAGAGTTCTCAAGACTGTATGTTAGTATAAACTGCAAAAGTTCAAGGGGACTGTCCTTCCATGTCTCTGTTTCGTCTTGCGTAGCAGCAACAGAAATAAAACTCTGAAGTCTTTTTCTCTCAACCAGGAACTCTTCCTTGTTAATGTCATCATGATAATGATTTAGTTGACATTCGTATTTATCATCCAAAAGATTTGATGGAGTAAGGATAGCATATTTTTCAGCAAGAACATGAAGTTGTTGAAATCTTGTGGTCATTTCTTGGATCACTCTGTCCAGTGAAGAAAACATTTCTCTCCTCAACTCAGTTTCGTATGACAATTCAGCACCTCGTGATTCTTCACCTGCCATTAGTTTCTTCTTTCTACACCGACGATCCATGACTATCCCAAGATCATCACAAATTTCTTTGGCGTAAGCTACTGATTTGTTAACTAATTCACACCTATTTTCAGTTAGAAATGATTTTAAAGCATTGAGCTTTATGTCACATTGTTGTATATTCAATCCTTTGGTTTGGAGGTAGACCTGAGTGTCGTTAATTTCTACAAGGACAGATTCCCACAGTCCAAGAAAGCACAGGAAGGAAAAAGATTGTAAAGCAACAAGCAGCACACCAGCATCTGACCTGGTAACTCTATTTTCTTCTTCACCAGTTAAACGTTCTACAGCACTTAAGATTTTTGAGTAATTCTTTTTTACGACACTCACAGCATCTCCACGTGCACTCCACCGAGTTTCTATTACACGCTTGACACTCTGACCAGTGACTGAAGTCAGAATATCCCAGCAATGGGTCGAGGAAGAAAAAAACGTGAACAAACGCTCCACAGTTCCAAAAAAGGTAACCGAACTCACAGCAACAGAAGCTGCATGTAAACCAGCCAAATTCAGCGAGTGATTTGTACATGCGACAAATTCTGCTTTTCCATTAATTTCTCTGATGCGTCTTTGAACGCCAGTATGTTGACCAGCCATCACAGCAGCATTATCATATGCCTGTCCTCTACAATTTTGAATATAAATTCCGTTGCTTTCTAAATTCTGCAAAATCATAGTTGAAATATTCTCTGCGTTTTTACCTTTAGTTTCAATGAAATCGACAAATGATTCCACAACCATCACTTTATTTCCATTGATCATAACGTAGCGTAAAACTTGGCTCATCTGATCCTTATGAGAAATATCAGGGGTGCTGTCGAACATCATAGAAAAATACTTTGCTTCTTTCACTTGCTCAATAACTTTGCTTCTTACCTTTTCTCCCAAAATTTCTATGAACTCATTCTGAATAGTAGGCGACAAATATGATTTAGCATACTTTTTTCCCAGCTTAATTCTTACAGTATGCTCACGTAGCACTGGATCGTATTTTGCCAACAAATGAACTAACTCTAGAAAATTTCCTCTATTTCCTGTTGATTCAGGTTCATCATCAGTCTTGCAATGAATTCCTTCTCGGTGACCCCGTAAAGCCAAATTTTGTTTAGCTAGGAATCTAATGATATCCAACAATCTTGAAAGTATCTCCCTCCACTTCTTTACTTCGTGTTCAACTTGTTCTTGTGACTTTTTATCAATTGTAGCTCCACATCGGATTCTAATCTCCAACTCCTTCCATTGTGTGAAACATCGAACATGGGCAACACTAGATTCATGATCGAAAATTCTGGGATTCAGTTTCCACCACATGTTGAATCCATCTGCAGAATCAAAATTCGAATGACTTCTGTCAGAAAATAGTCTACAACAAAAGCAGTAAAGAGCTTTCTTTGAAGGAGAGTACACCAACCATGACCTCAACATTTTTTCATTATTTGGCAGAGTTTGATAAAACCACTCGCGTGTAAGTTTTCTGGTTCGTCCTTTGATGAAAGCACCCTCACGATTGACTTCACCAAAGTCAGAATCTAGATGTTGAACCACAGACGCCCCTTGTTGTACCAGCAAGATACGTGTGTCATCTTTAATCTTACTTGGCCAAAGACCAACATCTTTTAAGTCAACTGCTGGAATTTGTTGTCCATCAGACCCCTTATCACTTGTTGAAGGATCACTTGCCTTTGATGATGGATTGACTTCAAAATCAGAAACTGCTTCAGTAACAGTAGTAGTACTAGTTTCTGCTTCAGTAACAGTAGTAGTTGTAGTACTAGTACTTCCTGTTTCGTGACTGAGGTATTTCAGTAGTGAACCTTCATACTTTTTTAATTCTTCCTCTCTAGCCTTTTTCTTTTTTCTAAAGGCTGCACCGCTTTCTTTTATTCGCTTCATCTTTAAGCTTGAAAGAATAAGAAAAAGATATTCTTAATAAAAAGAATAACGGATAAATACATCCAATTTCAAAATGTTAGCTTGGAGTCTGCTCCATTTCAATTGCAATAAAATAAAGTGAGACAAGAAGGGCATGTGACTCCTACACCTTGTAACCCTCACTGTCTTGTTATCTGACACAGTCTGTACGTTGAGTATCATACAGAGGGGGCGTCACATCACGTACCAGCTATCAGAGCGCGCAGCTCAGTTAAGGGGCCATTAGGCCTCCTTCTGATCGAGTGGCCTGGAACATCACACTTAAATGTAAATACAACGGAGACAAAAGCATACAGCTGGGTATCTCTTCACAGGTACTTAAGAGGCATGCTTTTGACTTTGTTAGGCCCCTTTATGTAAGTGCATGTACTGAAAGTATCTCAGATGTGTTGGTCTGTCCCAGTATTTACACACAATTTAAATAGTACTATTTTACTTTCTTTTATAACGCTACACATCCCAATGCAGAGTGTCAGAGTGATTTTAATAACACATACAGATTGAAAATAAATCATGCAAGTGTGTAAATCAGTGAACAAGATGTGTTGTTGCATGAGTCAGTGTGAGGGTTAAAAGTAGTAGCAGTCATATATCCTACATAGCTCACTGTGCTATATTAAAAGGCTTACTATTTATAAACTGCAAGTAACAAAAGGATCTGGCTGTGTTAAAAACAGTAACTTTACCTAGCTACATTAAAACAAAATATGTCACCTGCATATTACAAGATGTGCTTTGCAGGCACATTAACCTTCTATACTACTTCGAGTCAGATCTGAGAGTACACAAAACAGAAATTTCTCCAAGAAATACTTTAACCTCCATGGTTATCGCACCAATTGTTATTACCTGATAGTTACTGGGCACCTCTGAAGCAGATGCCTTAACCCTATAAAAATATTATGAAATGCAGACTTTGTAACCAATTAAGCATAAAAGATCTACTAACATGCTTCTCCTTGTTGCCAATTTCTTTTTGGCAGGGTTTTTAAAAAAATGAGTTGAGGCCCAGATGTTGCATGGGATTGCACCACTTTTTTAGCACAACCCCAAAGCAAAATCCAGTTTGTTAAATCTCATAATGGGCTTACATGCACTCATGATATACCTAATAAAAACAATGTGTGTGTAATGACACCTATTTGAGCTGTCAGCAATGAGACACTCGAAAAGGACTAAAACCGGTGCAAATGTCTGTGGCGGCGGACTCATGATTACAATAAAATATCAATAGAATAAAACACATACTTCCTATCAACACTTTTATGAAATATGTAAGTATGGGCGTGGTCTTCAAAGCTTTGTCGTGTGAAGGGATGCCCACCCCTCTTTCATAGCTGCCAAGGGTTCAGATTGCTAGGTGTGACCGTGTCCGTGTGACATGATTTTGATAATTTAGTTCGTAATTGTGCCTCCTTCGGCCCCACCCATGTGCAACCCCTATCAAAGTAGCTTAAAACGTTGTCCATAGACAGATACCGACTGCAGGGTGGGTCCATCCAGTGACATCCTTGACAATAATAGCGAGTCTGATGCAGTGCTTTTAATGGGAAAAAATAAGTGCAGGTATTCATAAAAATAAGCTAGAGGTATGGCAAGTGGGAGGAGTTAGGGGCCGGGCTAAGGGAACAATATGATGGTGCATATTGGCTTCTGTACCAGTTGCTGAGCACATATCAAAAACATGAAATGCGTTTATGTACCTGTGAGTACTAAAGCACTGCCACTGCCCTTTTCCCTATGACCAGGCTCATCATGTCTCTTGCTGGTTCCGTGCCTTTACATCCAAATGTCCTCTCCACTTGCCTCATCTTTACCCAGCCTCTATCCTTCTCTCGCTGGCTCTGGCTCTCTTACTCCCATCTCTCGCTTACTATCTCCACAAGTCTCTTACATTTTTTCACTGGTCCCTACATACATACATACATATATATATATATAAAATCCAAAAACACGTGTTAAGAAGAAATGCACCAGATTTCTGAATGTACACATTTGTGTTAAAATGCAATTTACAAGTCCAATAATGATTTTAGAACTCGCCTAATATCTTGCATTTTTATCTGAAAAAGCCACATTTCTAACTTCACCTGTCACCTCACTTTACATTCCTCACTCCCTTGTCCTTTTATGTGCTTTATCAGTGCTCTTAATAAAATGTAACGTTTGTCAGAGCAGAAGAAATTAAGAGGAACACCTGTTAAAAATTTTGGTAGCTGAGTCTGCGCCTCGGATACATTCAGTACCCCAGCGACCGATGATGTATGATTTCAAGTGATGAGACCCAATCTGGAAAACAATCCTCATCGCCTTCTTTCCCCCCCCTTATAGCAGTCATTTTGTTATTCTGTACATGAGATGAGCAAGTGGCACATTGCGCTGGTTTTGCAACACATAATCTGACCCTACTACAATAACTCCCGTTGGTAAAATTTAGAGAAACCTTCTTTTGTTTGCAGTGGTGCGGCATGCACGGCCAATGAGTGGTGCATATCTGAGTCCTCGTTTTGTTTAACAGTATGGTCAGCTTAGAAGGGCACTAGGTGCTTCAGTTTCTGGTTATTTCCAACAGTTTAAACATCTTCTTAGAGAGTGTTGTTGCTCAAATGGGTGCAATTGCTGTTATTTATATGTTTTCCTAGTCTTCCTTGCTTGATTGTGTTTCCTATAAAGTGTCACACATAGTCATTGAAATGTCACTCATAATTTCACTGGAATTAAGAAAATGTCACACATAGCAATGCAATCTGAAACCTTGGCAGCTATGCTCAAGTGAGTCTAATTTCAAATGAAATATTTATAAGTTTCCCTTGTCATCATTGTATGGCTTTTCAAGACAGTGTGTCACTCATAGTAGTTGAAATGCCACTCATATACTGAAATTATGAAGATGTTGTTACACATAGCATAGGTAGCGATTTGAAACCTTTGCCAGCAGCTATGCAAATTGCATCAGCAGTGCTTGTGACATCTATCGTCTCATGTGAATTTTACAGACATAGAATTGAACTATTAAGGCCTAAACAGTTAAAGACAGTTAAACTAGACGGCTGGTATCTAGCATAAACAGAAAACAGAAAAGCAAATGAAAATGTGTGGTTTAAAAAACGTTTACACAAGCCTCACAGAGCAACAGAAAACAATAACGCAGTAATGATAAATGGGGAGGTCGCCTCATTAGTTACTCGGAAGTCTACAGCTGACAACCTGCTGACTCGAACAATCTGATTTACCCTAAAAGCAGGCAGACGGCAGCTTGTTTTACAAGGCACCTCTGCAGCAGAAAGGTTATCTCGCCAACAGCACACATGCTGGCTCAGTCAGCCTGTGTCTTTATATATTCAAAGGCTTACAATATATTTCTTCCACAGACTGCTCTGCTCTCCTGTCTCCATGTTACATCTAAAAGGGCTCACCTAATCCTGAAGAGGCAAACTCTGACACAAGCCCCACATTTTGAAGTATTCTATTCTTCTAAGTTCATCAGCTCTAAAGCCCTTGCACACCCGCTATTCTGCCACCTCAAAAAAAATAGGCACCACATTTTATTTCCACACTCTGTCGAGCCAGGCCTGATTTCCTTGGCCTGTCTGTGCCATGATCTCTCTGTATAGGCTCGCTCGGTGCTGTGTTACTGGAACAGGGTACAGGGATAGTCTGTTATCAGTTTTCAATTTCATTTTTCAACGTTTTCAATTTCATTTGAAAGCACAATCACTCACAACAGCCCACCACCACCCACCCTGGTATGTCGACTCTGTCTGCGGCCTGCCGTGCACGGTCACGGTGCCGCCCCCACCATGAACCATCAGCTCACCTCTCGCCTCAATCAATTATAGTTCGTCACGACCTCTGATAGGAGCCTTGATGATGGCAGCAGGCTTCCTGTCGCGCAGAGAGAGTGCCGCCCGGTGCCCGCAGCCACGCCACCGCCACAGCCCAGTACTGTTACTGTACTCCTGTACACTAGGAAGCAACAGGGCAGCTGCAGCCTGCAGCAGGGCCAGGACAGGGCAGGCAACGGTCGTTACGGCAAGATGGTGCTGGTCTCGGTCTCCAGTCCACACGAGGCTCGACACGACGGGAGGGGCCGGCGTGCAGTGCGCGCCTCGCGTAACGCGTCACCACCAGTGCGGCGAGGGCTGGCCCATGTGTGTTACACAGGGCCGTCATTGGTTGCGGCTGTGCGCACCGCGCACACTACCTAATTGACGGCCCTGTGAGCGAGTCTGGGACTGGGAGGGAGGTGGTACGTGGTGGGGGGCCCTGCCTGTACAGAGATAGTTGATGACGTGACTGACGTCAGACGTCGTTGTGATCAGGCGCTTAATCTGTGTGCCTCCTCCTACGTAACTTAACTCACTGTCATGATTGACATATCGATATCGTGGGTGCGTGCACCGTAATGTAAACTTTTTTTTAAGTTAAGCAGAGCAAGCACCGCCCGGGCCCGGCCACCGGGGTCACCGCGCCGCACAGCACAGCTGAGCTGAGCAGGTCACACAGCACAGCAGGCCTCCGCCTGCGGCCGCAACGGGCCGGGCCTGCCGCCTCGCCTCTCCAGTCAGTCAGAGAGTGCCGGCCCGCCCGCGCGGCCGCGGCCGCCTCAGATAAGGTGCCGCCTGGGGCGGACCGCCCCCCCCCCCCCCCCCCCCCCCTAGCTACGCGGCTCCTGACCAATTGCCTATTGGGTTCCCTTGTGATTTTCAACAGTAACTCCTGGTGAAAGCAGTATCTTAACACCACCACGGTTGTAGTGCTTTGGGCGTCCTGCCCTGGTCCTACAAGACCACAGTCCTTGTGACGGGCCTATGTCATGGCGCACACGCAGGAGACAGGTTTGCCTTTGATAACAAATATCAGCATTAGAGATCCAGACAGTCCGGTTGGGCACTCATGGCAAGGTTACAGGTCCATTACCACCCAGTGGACTTTACCCTCCCAAAACAAGGGGTCAGTATTGAATCTTTCTCATTGTCCTTTTGCTTGTACGCGGTATTGTCTTTATTCATAATAGTGCAATGTTGTTTTTGCAACTAGTTTGTTCTAATATCTTTGGATGGCAGTAGGTAAGAGGGGGCTGAACTAATATTGAATAGTGGGTTTGTACTTACAGCCTTACCACTATATGACGCTTAATATTTCTGTGTTTTGATTTGCTGAAATTGTATTCTTTTGCTCACACCATGATGAATCTGATGAATCTGCACTTTCAATGTATTCATATGAGAAGATTTCCTATGTAAACCCTCAAATCTTTTGGGTCTGCTGGTGATACTCTCCATTTCCTTATTGATTTTGCTGCACATTTGGGACTTGGGACTTAGGGTGGTCTGATGACCTTTATGGCTATGATCTTATGCACCTATGTTCTTTATTGTACCCTTTGAATTTGTGTTGTAAATTATCTAAATTCTTCACTCTGCCCTACAGCTCACTTATTGACTGTATTTTTGCGATGCTGATTGGTTGCTTATCCTGGGACACATTGCCTCATGAAATTGAGGTTTAACACCATCCCAAACCACCAACCCTTGGGCGTACTCTTGAAGTATTTTTGTGGTGTAGAATTTAAAGGGTATCCCGCGCCCACACAGTCTTCATCAAACCTGGTTCACATCCTCATTCTCAGTGTCCTTCCCTCAGGGTATAGAATCCACTGTGTGGACCATGTAAATATGAAGATTCTTCGTCCATAACACATGGTCCTGCACCGTGGAAAACAAGTAACACTCAACTCCATGAAGCTGATGACCAGCTCTTTCATTCTCTCTGACATATCACTTCCTTCCCTTTGAAACAGCAACAAGGTGATTGATGGAATACTTGAATTAATCTCAGCTCCTGGCAATATCTCGGTTGTGGTGGATACATAGATAGATGTACCGGTATAGGCTGACTTCAGGCCCAGTCCTTGAGTACTCAAACTGGTTGAAAGTAAGGTTGGGCAATAAACTCTGCTCCGCCAATGGACTTTAAGGAGTTTTGCCCATTCTACTCTCCGCTTGAAGTGCGGAGTTCAGCAAAATCTCTGCCAGCGGAGTTTACCACCCACCCCCTGTTATCACATAGGCACATAGGCTGCTGTAAAGTGGAGTCCCCATGCAATGTCATGTGAACGCATATCAGATCCGCAGTCCATTGCTGGTCACGAGGGCGTTCAGAATGCTGGGAGTGTCAGTAGTCTCTGAGGTCACATCTTAAGCTTTTGTGATGCACGTGCGAAGTGTGCCTGTTAATGACGGTCGTCTCACACTCTGCTCCGGGTACTGCTTGGACAGACCTCCCTCATCTGCAGAGTGGACTGCAGGGGCCGCAGCAGGTGAGCCACTGCTCATCCTGGCTGTGGTGGTGCTCAGCTAGCTGCTGTACACCAGGGATTGTTACATCAGGTGTAAACGATCATTGCCTATAGTCGGCTGTTTGCAAGAGTCACAGCGATTTTTTTGGTGGTAGGGGATGCACTGGTGAGGGCGTGTCTAGTGGGCTGAACTCTTGCCCTTGTCTAGTCAAGTGTTGCTACAGGTACAGTGGATGACTCTCCACACCACCTTACAGCAATGTCTGGCCCAGTGCCAGTGGATACCTCTCACAGTCAGCAGTGTCTACTGTGAGAGTGGTTATCTCTCTCTCGTTCATTACAGCAGCCCAGTGTCAAAGGTTAAGTGGGTTCCCTTGATCCGGCAGGCAAGTGTCCTGAGTTCCACAGGCCTACTTGTCCATGCCCCCTCTTTTGTCTATGACTATTAAAAATTGTTTCTCCTTTTATAATACGGTCTGAGCTGTTCTAATGGCCGCCTTTATTGCGTGCTGCTGACATGGGGGTGAAGTCAGCCAAGGGTTTTCCATTAGGATTGAATACAGCTCACGTGCTGCTGCTGGGACCGGCTGAGTATGAGTGATGGGTTTATTGGGGACAATTGATTTCTGAGCTCTGATCTCTGCTTCTCTCTCCTGCAGCTGCGGTGACCCTGGATCCTGACAGTGCTCATCGGAGCCTCATCCTGTCTGAGGACGGAAGGAGCATGAGACACGGAGATAGAGACCAGTCACTTTCCCATCGTCCTGAGGACGGAAGGAGCATGAGACACGGAGACAGAGACCAGTCACTTTCCCATTGTCCTGGGGAGAGAGAGGCCGAGCTCCGGGAGGCATTACTGGGAGGTGGATCTGGAGGTGGGGGACAAGACGGCCTGGGACCTGGGGTGTGAGCAGGAAGGGAAATATCCATCACCTGAGAATGGATTCTGGACAGTGCGGTTCAGCCATGGTGAATACAAAGCTCTCGCCTCCTCTCCCACCCTTCTGACTGTCCCCTCCGTGTGCCCCCCAGGGCTGTGGGTCTCTTCCTGGACTATGAGGCAGGCAGGCTCTTGGTTTACAATGTGGATGACCGGTCTCTGCTCTCCAACTTCTCCGGGTTTCCTTCCCCCCCCCCCCAACCCTGCGGACCTCCTTCAGTACAGGGCGAATTGATGGAGGGGGGTTACGGGGCACTGCAGATCCTGCCAGTGACACAAGAGTGAGAGCAGCTCAGCAGGCCTGGGTAAAAATTTATTATAGCGCTCACTACATTTGTTACTTATGAGCAGCCACAAAGGTGAAGTGGTGTGGCTCAGTGGAGTGGTGTGGCTCACTGGTTAGAGGCGGCAGACCCGAGAGCAGAGAACAACCCGGGACCAGGGTTCGATCCCCGACGCAGCAGGGTCTTGGACCAGGATCAGCGGACTCGATAATTCTCGCATCGGTGCCTACTCCAACCAGAGATCACACTCGGCAACTCTGGGCATTAGCTTGCCTCATCTCCACAACGGCCCCTCACAAACGCCAGGGATGCCTGGTTTCACCTTGGAGACTCCCAGGAGGGACTATCTCACAGGGAAAGCCAGGACGGGTTCCCCAGCGGTCTATAGCGCTACGAGGCCTGCGGTGCGGGTAGAAGTGCGCTTTACAAGACACACACAATTCAATGCTATGATCTTGATTGTAACACTTTCTGCTTGGCCTCCAATAGCAGAAAGGGGCTCTAACTGTTGTACTCTGTTCGAGTACATCTGTAACATTCGTCAAGCAGACATACTGCATTTATATTGCATTACACTGCTTATGAATAGGGCAATTTATATGCAAAATGTTATATAAACAGATTTAAAAAAATGAAAGGATATATTTCATCTCTCTACCTGTACATCTTACCGTAATATATCATCCTTTAGTATGTTTCCTTTCTTCTCCTACCTGTGGTTGCCTTTACTCCAACTCTCTCCTCCCATTTCACCCCGTGGTACTCCTTTTTACCTCACCACTTCTCCCCCTCCGCTCCAGGCCTTGGGTATTCTCTCACCACGTCCCCTCTTCTGCCCCTCACCCCCTACCTAGATGTACTGCTCTTGACTCTTGTGAAGCCCTCACATTTCTTTTCAGCTAGGCTACAGTTTGTAGTGTTGTTGGTTAAGTGTCAAGGTCACGATTGTCAGCCTGCGTATATATGGACTTCACAGTAACCAACATACAGTCCAGGGAGACATCTGAAAGGGCCGGGTCTATTCGTTCTGGAACATTTCTAGAGTCACACTCCAGTGGTTCTGTAAAGCAGCATGAAAGTGTGAAGGGGAGGAAAATCGTGGAGGCAACACTTTAATTCAAAGTAGCTCTTTCCGATACAAAATTACCAAAGGACAATTAAAGAAAGTTAGTTGGAATTTAGTACAAAGACAAAAATAACTGACAATAGACACACCTCATCTCAAGGGTATAAAAATACAAAGGAAATAACATGAAGCCAAACCTCCGAAACCAGTTCATCCGGTGCAGCATAAACAAAACTAGTAGCTCACGGATGTTGATACAGTCGGTCAAAAAGCAAGAGTCCAAATTTCCCTGCATCGAGGGTTGATGAGTAAAGAGCATTTAGAATCAATCCCTACACTATCACTAAGATAATCCCTAGCACTATCCCTAAGTTAATGAATAAGCATCTTTAAAAGGAAAGGTGTCAGTCATGGAGTCTTCCTAAGAAGCCTCTCCACTGCTAAGATGGGTCAAGCAGCATGAAGCCATTATCACAAGGGAATGAGTTCGCTCTGAGATGCTCCCTCTCCAAACGCAAAGAAGAAAAGCTCACGGATGTTGATACAGTCGGTCAAAAAGCAAGAGTCCAAATTTCCCTGCATCGAGGGTTGATGAGTAAAGAGCATTTAGAATCAATCCCTACACTATTACTAAGATAATCCCTAGCACTATCCCTAAGTTAATGAATAAGCATCTTTAAAAGGAAAGGTGTCAGTCATGGAGTCTTCCTAAGAAGCCTCTCCACTGCTAAGATGGGTCAAGCAGCATGAAGCCATTATCACAAGGGAATGAGTTCGCTCTGAGATGCTCCCTCTCCAAAGGCAAAGAAGAAATGCTAATCCCAACAATTATCCACGGGTAGAAGTCCCATGATGCACCTCTCTCACACTCCACAATGGGTACAGTCATTACTGTCTTTCCACGGTGTTATTCATGTACATCTCTTGCAACAATTCGTCCTTGGTTCCCTTGCCTTCTCCCGTGTGAAACCGACTCGTCTCTCTCAACATCTCTAGGCCACACAATTCTAACTTCTTTTTCTCCTTGTCTAGCAGTTAAAACAAAGAACTTACTTTGCCCCAAAAAATATTTGCCAACTGCAATGTAAAACATGAGAAGATACAACTTGCACAATACACATGAAATTCAGAGCATTAATCCTAAAGTGAGAGTTGTTTCAGCTTTGACTAACATAAGAGTACATTACTAAGCATCATGATTTTGCATAAAGCTATATTGCATTTTCACTAACACAACTATTCGTTTACGAGAAGTATTATTATTAAACCATATCTAATACTTGGGCAGTGTCAATACTTCAAAACACGGTCCCTTCATGTTAATGTTCTCTGATAGTCACATCTATTCAGTGAGTAGCCAAAATATCGAAATTAAAATATCGATATACAATAATATCGATGTTTTAATTTCGATGGTACAGAATATCGATGTGCAATAATATCGATGGACAGAATATCGACTTTAAGGTGAGGAATATCGATGGTTTTCATATGAATATCGATATGAAATATATCAATGTTACTAATATCGAAATTTTGTTTAGTGTAATGTATTTTATATGTTTGTTAAATATGTTTTTTAATGTATGTTTAGAAATTAGTAATTTTGTTTACATTTTGCGTTTTAGTATCAAAGCGGGTTGTGGGTTTATAGGGGAATAGGGTGGGAAGCAATTTAATTATAATTATTTAATCATTATGTTTTTTAAATATTATTGATTAATAATTATTTTGTTAATTAATAATGAATTGGTAATTAATTATTATTAATTAGTTAATTAAATTCATTAGAGTTAATGTATTAATATTTTTAATTTTTGTTATTGTTAAGTAATAATTAATTGGTAATTAATTATTATTAATTGGTTAATTAAATTAATTAGATTTAATGTATTAATCTTTATTTTTTTGTTATTGTTAATTAATAATTAATTGGTAATTAATTATTATTAATTAGTTAATTAAATTAATTAGATTTAATGTATTAATTTTAAAATTTTGGGGTAATTTTAATTAATAATTAATTATTATTAATTAGTTAATTAAATAATTAGAGTTAATGTATTAATATTTATTTTTTGTTATTAATAATTAATTGCTAATTAATTATTAAGTGATTAAATGATAATTTTTTTTTTATGTGGTTTATTTATGTGTAGTGGGTTGTGTGTTTTTAGGGGAATAGGGTGTGAAATAATTAAATTAAATTAATTAAAGAGATTGTATTTATTTATTGGTATTTAGTATTAATTAATTGTTAATTAATTGGTAATTATTTTTTTAATTTAATATTATTTATAAATAATTTATTAATAAATATTGTTTATTTTTATTGTAAAGTAATTTATTGTTAATTAATTATTAATTAGTAATTAATTATTAATTGGTAATTAATATTTGTCAATTAGTTAATTTATGATTACATTAATTTATTATTATTAATTGTTATTAATTGATTAATTGATATTTAGATTAATTGTGTTTTTTTGTATGTGTAGTGTGTTGTGTGTTAAAGGGGGCGTAGTGTGGGAAGTAATTTTTTGTTATTTAAGTAAATATTAATTATAAATATTTGGTATTTAGTAATATGTTTTTGTAAATAAAATATTACATCTTTTTTTTGGTATTAAAAAATATGTAATTGATAAGCATGTTAATATAACGCTTACGCTATCCTGCGCTTTCCCTACTGTTGCACCCTCTGGAGTGGGAATAGTAATTTTTACCCCTACGCTATCCAACTCTTTCCCTACTGTTGCACTCACTGGAGTGGGAATAGTAATTTTTACCCCTACGCTATCCAACGCTTTCCTCACTGTTGCACTCACTGGAATGGGAATAGTCATTTTTACCCCTACGCTATCCAACGCTTTCCCCACTGTTGCACTCACTGGAGTGGGAATAGTAATTTTTACCCCTACGCTATCCAATGCATTCCCTACTGTTGCACCCTCTGGAGTGGGAATAGGATTTTTTTACCCCTACGCTATCCAACGCTTTCCCTACTGTTGCACCCTTTGGAGTGGGAATAGTAATTTTTACCCCTACGCTATCCAACGCTTTCCCTACTGTTGCACTCACTGGAGTGGGAATAGTAATTTTTACCCCTACGCTATCCAACGCTTTCCCTACTGTTGCACCCTTTGGAGTGGGAATAGTAATTTTTACTCCTACGCTATCCAACGCTTTCTCTACTGTTGCACCCTCAGGAGTGGGAATAGTAATTTTTACTCCGACGCTATCCAACGCTTTCCCTACTGTTGCACCCTTTGGAGTGGAAATAGTAATTTTTACCCCTACGCTATCCAACGCTTTCCCTACTGTTGCACTCACTGGAGTGGGAATAGTAATTTTTACCCCTACGCTATCCAACGCTTTCCCTACTGATGCAATATGTGGAGTAAGTATATATATTAATTTATATGTAGTTTTTAATTTATTTTAAATGGATATGTATTAGTTATTATTTTTTAAATATGTTTAATGTTTATATCTATAATTTTTTTAATTATATATATTTTTTAATTATTTTTACATTATTATTATTAATACATTTTAAAAAAACGATATTTTTTACTTCGATATTTTTGTACTACGATATTTTGTTTCTGATATTTTTGTACTTACCTTTATGTAGATAGAACTTCGATATTTTTGATGTCGATATTTTTGCTTTGATATTTTTGTATTTCTATATTTTGTCTCGATATTATGTCATACATCCGTCTATTCCCTACGTTAGCATTTTACACTGTTTAGTATTAAACTAAATATGTCACATAATTACATCAAAATGGTTCACATTTCTAACACTCCTGTTTACATGAAACAATAATTTATGCAGGTGTGCTGTACACATGTTTATAATGCAGCTCTACAAATAGATAAATGCAGATGCAAAATTTACACTCCATCACATCCACAGGCAATTTACTACTCTTAACGCCACATCTGCCACTTTGACGATATGTTGGTAGTTCATAAAGTGGAGAGGACTTATGAGCAGATTGATATGTAATCTTTAATCTTACGGTAAGACACAATGTATAAGGCAGGTGCGTGCATAGAAGCATACTGCTGATTACCCAGTTACTGCACTACTTAAACAGGTTGCAGTGGCCTAATGCAGAATGATGGACGCCCTTGCGGAATGTGAAGAGGGGCCAATATCTCACAGATATACACTGACATTAGGCTAAATAGAGGTTCCCTGTGTGGTTAGGGGCCCCTTGAAGACTTTGTGGCACCCAGGCTTTGCGGCCACCACAGGGGTCTGTGTTACAGCTGTATTAAGTTGTGAAACTGCTTAATGAAGCCCTGGTCGATGACCTATGATGTCTAACAAATGATGTCCTTTCCACCTGCACTCTGACTTATGTGGTCAGCGGACTGCGTATGACAGTAAACTCTAGTCCTCCTTATATTATCTCTTGTTCTGCTTTTGTATTCTCTGCTTCATGACAGCTGCTGTTGAATGTCTGTGTGATTTGCCTTGTCTGACCCTTGGTTAAATATTCCTGCAGTTTTCTTGGTTTGCTGTAGAGTCCTGGGGCCCCAGTGCCAGTGCTGTGGTTTCACTCCAGACTTCTTGTTGTATAAAAAGATCAGAGAGGGGTGTTGCTCTGAGGCTCAGTGCCTGGTGTTCTGGGCTAATATTACTTTTCTCTAACCTGCAGATCTAGTCTTCTGATGGAGAAGGGCCAGAGGCTTCCTGCTGCAGCAAACTTCACTGCTCTTGAGGAGGAGGTCATGGAAGGTAGACCTTGGTAGTGATGGAGTTGGCTGCCACAGCCAATCAGCGTGTATATTCCGCAGATGTCCAGGAAGTGCTCTAAGTCTACCCATGGCTGTTGCCCTGAGCAGAGAACATGCAGTGTGAGAGGTGGGAGGGGAAGATGGAGAGAATGTGAACACAGATATATGAACAGAATCCTGTACATTCCCCGGCGTCTTGTTTATCTGAATTAAGTTATTGGTGTTACTGATGCAAGCAGGCAGCAGACCCTGAGTATTCTATAGACTGAAGGACACAACAGGACTAAATATGGAAGAGTAGCTTATGGGAGGGCCCAGTGCAGAAGCTGCCATTTTTGTTTTCTAAAACAGGACCTTGCTGAACAGTTCCTATCATTGGGTGTTGCAGTGTTTTCAAGTTAAGCTGCACTGTGGGGCACATTTAACAAAGTGCTTGGGTTAGTAAGAGATATATGCAGAGAGAGTAGTAGAAAAGAGGGAGAAAGATTGTACACAAAAGACTCAGCAATAGTGAAGGCCACTGTGACAAATGTGTTTCCATAGCTGCTTCTTGTACATGTAGATATGAACTTACCACCGCCCATCATGTGTCAGTTATATGCAGATTGCAACCAAAACATTTTCTAGTGCAATCACATCAAATGTTATAAAAATTCTCCACCTGGGGTGAACATTGCACCTGGTTCTGTTGAGAGTTAGTTAGTCACCTTTTAGCTGTTGATTGCTCTATTCAAGCATTGAAAGAGATGACAATTGTCACCTGATAGTTTAAACAGTCCCACTTGATGTACCTAGAGCTTTTGTCAGTGAGCAAACAAGAACCATAACAAAGTAAATTTAATTCAAATGATGGAAAAAATATTTCATTTGGTGTCATCTGAACGTTTCATTTACTACAATGGACACTGTTACCAATTTAAAAGTTATCTCCAGAGCGCCAACATGTAAGTTGGGCTGGGCCGACTATGCCAACCTCTCCGTCCTGGATGTATGACGTTACAACGCATACTTTTACAACGCCTACCTTTACAACGCGGTTTTTACCACGCATACCATTACAACGCATAATGCTTTTAGGCGCTGGATAGTGAATAGTTTAATTTACTATTCCAACTCCAGTCCCCGTGGATAGTAGGGAAGGTTATTGGATAGTAAATTAACTTATTCCCTATCCTAGAGCGCCCCCCAGCGCAATGCGTTGTAATAGTTTGCGTTGTAAAAGTTGCGTTGTAATGGTAGGTCGTTGTAAAAGTTGCGTTGTAACGGTTGTATACCCTCCGTCCTAGGAAATACCCCATTGGGTCAGTGTGCCCTCAGCGCGAATGATGCCAGCCGCTGCGCCCTTCCTCAAGGAATACGTACTTTGGCAAAGATACTGTGACACTGAACTCTGACATAAGGTGGAGAGCAGAGAGAAACTCCCTATTGAACCCAAGAGATTCGTCACCTCTAGGGTACTGGGCCAAAGTAGAGTTACCATAGTAACCTGTCCTCATACCTATGGTAGGTACGGTAACCATTAGTATCCGTCAGATATATCCACTGTAAATTACCCCTGTGTTTTTGCATTGATCGCACATGTAAAGTATGTTCTTTGACTGGACAGTGATTTGTTAACTTCTGTTTGATGCTCCTGAGAGGGAAGTGCCGAAAGGATGTTCTTGCTAATCAGTGTTGGTCCAATAGTGAGGCTAAGTCGTTATACTTAAGTGATTCAGGGTGGAGCCGCGCTTGCAGTTCCGGGGCAAATCCAGGATTATTGAGTGAGGAGGTTCTGATAAGGAACAGTTTTGTTGGGACCAAACTTTAAAGGGATTCTCCTCTGTCCAGAAAGGTTTCAATCAATGGTCAAATATAGGTACACCCAACTTCCAGGTTCAGACCTTACGAAGATGAATTAGTCCATAGAGCCAAATAGAATGTGAAACCTTGAAGGCGAGGGCATCACACAGCAGAGCTACCCCTCAGGTTCCCTGCAACTTACCAGCTCACATCTAAAACAGCAGATCTAGTTCACGATTCACTTGGATTATGTTGCTTATGTTTATTAGTTTCACTTTTATATAAATTCTGCGTCTAGCATATTGCCCGGGCCACTGGAATTATGCATCATGAGATGACCAAGTTATGCAGTGGAGTTGAATAAATAATGCACCAGGAAAGGGCAAATTGTGCAGCATAATGTTGCACATTTTGTGTTCGCATTTGCTCATTATTTTGAGAAATTTGTACACGTTAACTCTTTCGGGGCCAACTTTTCACCTTCTTAGTACCACTTTAACACCCACAGAAATAAGTGATAGGAAATTGCCCAGTCAACTTTTGCGAAGGACCTCCAACTAGACGTCATCGTGTGTTGCTGAATGTTTAGTAACTTTTGATCCATTTGAGCAAGAAACACGTTTTTCTGATAAATTTGCAGTTTATCGAACAGATGATGGATTGTGTGGCAAATTCTGCAAATCCACAATAGCGCGGAAAGTGTGTAACTGCAAAAATCACATAATTTCCGTGGCCATGCATATTGCTTATGGGGCCAATGAAACTATCTGACAGTGGAGGACTGTGGGAACTTCTGTAACAGTCCCAGGGCAGGCACGAGTCACTGAGCTCAGTTTGTGTGAATAAAAGCAGTTTTCCACTGATGTCCCAAGACATCTATCATTCAGACAGAGGCTGACGTTCTTGACTTGTGCCTTCCTGCATAATGTCAAAACGAACATATTAACAGTGGTCCTACTTCTTTCTTGCCCAACCTCTGACCCCTAAAGTGCCTTCTAATGAGGCTTTTATTGACCTTGTTCTGGCAGCCTGGGAGAAACCTTCCTAACCAATAAATCAAATGGTGGCCAGACGTTTCCCCCCTGTCTGGGAGGCCCTACCTTTTTGTCAACTCGCCCCTCACCAGAGAGTCTGGTGATTCAAGTTTCCTGCTCTTACAGCCAGCTTCAATGGACATTCCCTTCTTCCTCAGCAGACAGGGTGTAAAAGCTTTAGAGGCATGGGCAAAGAAAGTATTCACATCCAACAATATGGTGTTAAAATCCTTAAGTGGAAATGGCTTGTTAGTTCGATATATAAATTCCTTATTAGGTGTGTTGCAACAGTGATTTCTCATGCTCCTAAAGACCTGCAGACCATTTCCAAGAAGACCTTATGGATGGTCAGAACGCAGCTCGTCAGATTATTAAATCTTGGCTAGATACCGCCGGTTTGGTAGCCCTTTCCAATAGAAGGGGTGAGGAATTGGCCTAATGGCTAGGGCGACCCCGAATCTGGGGTCCTTGTTTCGAGTCTCAAAATGACGCTGAACATCCTGTGATTCTGGGCAAATCACTTAATCTCCCTGTGCCTAACAGAAATGAATGTGTGTCCTGATGTAATGCAACTGGTGCTATGTAAAGTGCTCTGATACCTGATTCGGATCAAATTTGCGCTATATAAAACTCTGTAAAAGAAAATAGATGTCATGGCTGGCTCAGAAGCTCTGGATTTTCCTATGACGTATAATCTAATTTATTGGACCTACCATTTGATGGTACCAAATTATTTGGCGAAAGTCAAATGCAGCAGTACAGTATTTTAAAGCTAGCAAAACCACTGTGCATTCTTGTGAGCTTCAGCAAAACCAACTTCGAAGAGATTACCACCAATATAAATCTTAGGGTTCTCATTTAGGCACCTTCAAGCTTTCCAACCACAAGGGCCTCAGCTACAAAATCCTTTGGTCCACCAATATAAAGGAAGGAGTAAAAGCAGAGTACGCTGTTCTCATCAACAACCATCATCCTCTTACTCTCAGAACCCACTGGAAAGCAGTCCTATTTCTCTTCCCAGTCTGCCCCTGGCTCATGTGGGGGGAAGGGTGTTCTCCTTTCTACTGGCCTGAAAGGCCATTAATTCAGACCAGAATGTCCTTCAAATTGTGGAAAGAGGTTATGCCATTCCCTTCCTGCAGGCCCCAGATTCTGTATCCCCCATCCATCCACCCCCCGCATGGATCACTTGTCAATACTACAACAGGAAGTGGCAGCACTTCTGTTCAAAGGAGCAATGGAGATGGTATTGTACGCACATTGCTTCCTAATGCACAACAAGCATTTACAATGCAATGATGTCGGCATTCTTAAAGTTAGAGCTATTGGCATTGCTCATGACATTTTTATTTATGTTTTTGTTTTTAAAACATAAATAAATAGCATTGTCATTTACAATGCCAATAGCAGGGCAGGAGAGCAAGCACAACGAATGAGGGGGCAGGACAGCAAGCACAACCACCTAGGGGGCAGGAGAGCAAGCACAAGCAACGAGGGGGCAGGACAGCAAGCACAAGCAACGAGGGGGCAGGACAGTAAGCACAAGCAACGAGGGGGCAGGAGAGCAAGCACAAGCAACGAGGGGGTGGGCAGGAGAGCAAGCACAAGCAACGAGGGGGGGGCAGGAGAGCAAGCACAACCAACAAGGGGGGTGGCAGGAGAGCAAGCACAACCAACGAGGGGCGGGTAGGAGAGCAAGTACAACCAACGAGGGGGGGCAGGAGAGCAAGCACCACAAGCGAGGGGGGGCAGGAGAGCACGCACAACCAGCGAGGGGGGGCAGGAGAACAAGCACAACCAGCGAGGGGGGGGCAGAAGAGCAAGCACAACCAGCGAGGGTGGGGGCAGGAGAGCAAGCACAACCAGTGAGGGGGGGCAGGAGGGCAAGCACAACCAACGAGGGAGGGGCAGGAGAGCAAGCACAACCAACGAGGGAGGGGCAGGAGAGAAAGCACAAGCAACGAGAGGGCAGGACAGCAAGCACAAGCAACGAGGGGGCAGGACAGCAAGCACAAGCAACGAGGGGGCTATTAACCATGGTAATCGTCTCCACCTGCTAGTGCTACCCCCAAGTGACTTCTCCCTTCACACAGTCACACTGATCGGAGTAAATGCAAAAGCTGAGCACACAAAAGGCAGCTGCCTCAAGGGTGGCCAACTGCACATTACTGTATAAAATAACCCGACTCAGCCCAAGGGACAGTCAACACTTCTATCAGATCAGACATTGGGGGACAACAGGGCTGACAAACCAAGCTACATATTGCCTTCCAACTAGTCGGCACTGCAGACCACCATAATTATATCATAATCCCCTGTAGCAATGCACGATCTTAAATCATAAGCTGACAAATATCAACGGTATGCAACACATACTCCACAAACAAAGATGTATACAAAGTCTGCATATTAACAGTGATTTAGAAGTAATTAGCCACACACACAGAGTCACTTTAACAACAAAAACACAAACAAGGGCTTATGAATGAGCCTATGGAGTCGGCTGTGGGTTTGCTAGAGTACCCCCAAACACCCCCCGACCCGCCCGTCCTCCATTTTACCTAAATGCTTGTTATCACTGGTCTGTTACTTTCCGTTGGCGACCGGCTCTTGGCTTTTAACAGTGCTGCTCCCTGATTGGTCTTTCAACAATGTAGCAGCAGATCCCAGGTTGGCAGCGATAGTAGGCAATGGCTGGCCCCGCTTGAGGAGCGGTTTCTGTTCCTGGTGCCGGAACCGAGGTGGTACTTCACGGGGAGGGTATCGCGGCAGTGGCTGCCCGGTCTCCATCAGGTGCAGTGAACCCTATCCCAGTAACCGTGGAGAGAGAATGGAGATTAGCAGTGGATCTTAGATGGATCAGGTCTTTCCTGACAGGCAGATGTTTTCAAGTCCGTCAGGGAGAATCCTATTATAGGGAGATCAGTTTGGGCAAGGGCGTGCCACAGGGCTCGTCCCTGAGCCCAACTTTGTTTAATCTGTACGTCTTCCCCACTGGCGGCTATAGTTGAAAGCCATGGTTTGCACCTTGTGTCCTATGCAGACGACACGCAGCTGGTCATATCCCTTTCATGTGCACCAAGTCTTGCGGCGGACAGTTTCAGATCTTGCATGCAAGAACTGGCAACCTGGATGTCCGCCAATTGCCTGAAAATCAATGGCAGCAAGACCGAGGGGCTCGTGGTGGGGGGAGGACCATCGGTTTGGTCGTCGGCGTGGTGGCCACCCTGTCTAGGAGAAACACCTGTTCCTTGCCAGGAAGTAAAGAATCTTGGGGTATGGTTTGACGCTGATCTTGCCTTTGGCCCCCAGATTGGCCGGGTGGTGGGGGTATGCTTCGGAGTTTTAAAAACTCTGAGGAAGGTCCTAGATCTTCTGCCTACTACAGCTCGCCGGATGCTGGTGCATGCTCTCGTCACCTCACGCCTAGACTATGGCAATTTGTTGTACCTGGGGGCTACAGGAAGGGTTTTCAACCGTCTCCAAGTGCTGCAAAATGCAGCTGCTCGCCTAATCCTGAGGCTCCCCAGGAGATCATCCTCACAGGCAGCGCTCCAGGCCCTGCACTGGCTTCCTGTCAGGCTCAGAGTGGAATTTAAGGCTCTCTCTATGTGTCACCGCATTCTGGGCGGCAAGGCCCCAGTCCCGTTACAGAGTCTGGTTACCCGTTATGAGCCTACAAGGAACCTGCGTTCCGCCTGCACAGGGCTACTGAAAATCCTAAAAATAAAGAAAGCTGGAATGGGGGGCAGGTCTTTTAGATATTTGGCTGCTAAGCAGTGGAATGACCTGCCTCTGGAGCTACGTCTTGAGCTTTCAGAATCCACTTTCAGAAGGAAACTCAAGACTCATCCATTTGGATGGTAGGCGGCTGTGAGGGCTGCTTGGACTGTTTACCCCACTTACCATAGCGCGGGGACACGCCGGTGCGCGTAACCAGGCGCTCTACAAATTTCCCTAATAATAATAATCTCTCCTAGAGTCTTGTCAGTTGCGAACACAAGCAGCATGCTCCCATAGGCATCACCTGCCCATTCCCCCCTCCGACTGGAAACGCATGCAGCACTGTCCTGGGAAGCCTACCACGGAAGACATTAACAAGTGACAGATTAGTTACATTTGGAGTAAAATCCACCAACAAATAGTTTTGTCTTTACAAAACAAACACGTTCTGCTTCCTTTGCTCCTTTAAGTGGAACACGTGTCATCTAAGATTGCGGGAACAATTTGGGAACTCCCTTAAGCGATAAAAGAAGTATCATGATTACACAGTTGATTAATTAAAATTCAAAAATGCGTTAGGAGTGAAACAGCTTTGCCAATTTTCACTAGGCGGATAATGTATTCCTAATCTCCTGGCATGGATGTCTCAAAAAAGCATTTGGCCCGTCTTCAAATTTTCTAGAATGAAATATGCTTCCATATATCATCGGAATTTCTGAGTGTTGAAAAGCATGCCTTACGTTCAGCCTCAAGGGTATACATTATTTAAACACGGCAATCTGCCTCGCTCCTGTTCATATTTCGGGGTAGGGTGCAGGTGGTTCAAATTTAGAGGCAGCCTGCTGAGTTTAGCTGGCTCCGGAGCTCGTTTTGGCAATGTTGGTTTACCAGTCACACACGCATTCATTTTGAGGAGCTGCACGAGCCCCATGCAGTCGGCCCCAGGTGCTGCGCGGATGCAAATGAGCGGCACGTTCTTAGAGCGGGAGATGTGCGCGGTTTCGAGGCAGCCTTCCCTGCCTAATGCGGCTGTCAGGTGTGTCACAAGAAACAGATGCTTGTTTTACAAAGGACCTTTTTATTATTCTGGCTAATTAAGCAGTTAGACACACCAGCCTGTTCGCGACTCTGCTTTGTACAGCCAGCGCTGGCTGAATCATCAATCAGTCTACATGAGCCCCCTCGCGGCCATCGCACGCCAACACAACCTCAACATAATCTCCTACGCCGACGACACCCAGCTGATCCTCTCCCTGACCAACGACCCCGCCGCCGCCAGAGCCAACCTGCACGAAGGGATGAAAGAGGTAGCCGAGTGGATGACGACCAGCCGCCTGAAACTGAACTCGGACAAGACGGAGGTCCTCATCCTGGGCTCCTCACCCTCCGCCTGGGACGACTCCTGGTGGCCTCCCGCCCTGGGCACCGCACCCAAACCGACAGACCATGCACGCAACCTGGGCTTCATCCTGGACTCCTCCCTCTCCATGACCAGGCAAGTCAACAACGTTTCCTCGGCGTGCTTCAACATCCTACGCATGCTACGGAAGATCTTCTGGTGGATCCCCACCGAGACCAGGAAGACCGTCACCCAGGCCCTCGTCACCAGCCGACTGGACTACGGCAACGCCCTCTACGCCGGTACCACCGCCAAGCTCCAGAAGAGACTCCAGCGGATCCAGAACGCCTCAGCCAGACTCATCCTCGACATCCCACGAACCAGCCACATCTCCGGACATCTGAGAGACCTTCACTGGCTCCCCGTCAACAAAAGAATCACCTTCCGCCTCCTCACCCACGCACACAAAGCCCTACACGACCAAGGCCCGAGCTACCTCAACAGCCGGATCAACTTCTACGCTCCCAAACGCCACCTCCGATCAGCCAACCACGCCCTCGCCGCCGTCCCCCGCATCCGAAGAGCGACGACAGGAGGAAGGTCCTTCTCCTACCTGGCCGCCAAGACCTGGAACTCCCTCCCGACCGACCTGCGCCTGACCCAAGACCACCTCTCCTTCAGGAAGAAGCTGAAGACCTGGCTGTTCGAGCAGTAGCAGCACCCCACCCCTCACCCCCAGCGCCTTGAGACCCTACGGGTATGTAGTGCGCTTTATAAATGTCATTGATTGATTGATTGATTGATTGAATCATGCGAGGCTGCAGCTAAATAGGCAAAGCTTTGAAAGAAGGCTAATTAACCCCTAGGAGAAGGAAGGCAATACTGCACAGGCCCAGCTGCTGAATGTGACAAGATTAGCATTTCCCTAAAGTTGATGGGCAAAACCTAGGCGCAGCAACGGCGTTACAGAGCAAGCATGCTCCATTGTGCTCTCTGAAGATTATTTAATACCCTCGCAGTCACAGCAGGGCTCCTTCTTACGCTGCCTGCACGCGCCAGTCGGCCCTCTGATTGGTTAATAAGGAACACCAATCAGAGGGCCGACCGGCGCGTGCAGGCAGCATGATGAGGGGCATGCTCTCTCCCGATGACGTCAGGGAGAGAAAGAAGAGCAAAAACACACCCCTCTGTCCCAAAAAGATGGGCCTTAAATGGAGTGACGCCCCTCTCCTCCAATGGCTGGCCAGCATTTACGAGGCCTGCCAATGGAGAAGAGGGGCGGGTTTAAGCCCCCAATACTGTTGACATGAAATCTCGGCTGCGCGAACACTGCTGCGCATTGTAACGCTAGGCCGAGACCTAAAAAGGACAGTGAGCTTCGTTCATTTCTAGATCTCAGGAGCCTGACTTCTTTCATTAAAATTGAGAATTTCAAGATGCTGACTTAGCTAAAGTACTACTGGCACTTGCATGTGGAGACCGGATGGTGTTGCTCAACCAGCAGGATACATACTACCATATTCTTATCCGTACATGCGATTTATAGAGGGTTCTACGTACTACCAGTTTGTGGTACTACCTTTTGGTCTTACTTCAGCATGAGGGTGATGGAAGTAGTTGTGGCCCATCTCAGAAGGTCGGGCATCTAAATCTTGATCTGGATGACTGATTAAAGCTAGTTTGCCTGTTGGTTGCCCTTCCATTTGCAGACAATAACATCCCAGTTGTTTGACCTGGTATTTTCAATCAACAAGCCCAACTCTCACCTACGATACTCCCAACATCTCCAGTTCATATGGTCAGTACTGGACATCACCCATATTTATGCCTTTCCTCCTCCACAGAGGATCATGGACATCCAGTAAATGATTTCACTCTGTTTCTAAGGCAGGAGAATTCCTGTCTTGAAAATTTCGATTTTCCTCAGCTCCAGTGGACAAACAATCTGGATTTTATTAAAGACACAGAGGCTAATAATATTGCAGTCTCCTTTAATGCCACCACAATTCAGCAGCCCCTTAAAGAACATGAAACAACAAAGTTCCAACAATATAAAACAGTAGAACACCCAGTGATCATCCTTCTTTGTTTTATCTTTGTGTGTCAAACTCAAGAAAGTACCAAACAACTTTCGAAATTATTTAACAAAGTCCACAGTATACTCAAAGTCCAAGTTAAATCAAAACAGTCCTCCAGAACATCCAACAATTATTTACAGTGATTCCGATGTCCTCTGTAGCTCCTCCTCATCCTTATTTTTGTGCTCGAGCTATAACATAAATAACACAATTAATTCTGGGCTGAGAACAAGCAAAGGATATTAGCTTCCGTGTACTTAATAAAATCCAGATTTTCTGTCCATGTGAGTAGAGGAAAATCTATGTTTTATGGCAAGACTGGAGGCAAATGTTATTGCATGTTTAAAGCTACCTCAACAAACAATTACCCACATTTTTGACATGTTTAAAATAAAACCTTGCGAAAACAGCATAAATTGACCAATCAGCACACAATAAATTGTCCTGTAATGCATCTCCAAGCATAAAAGGTGTAATGCACCTCCAAGCATACACCTCTCACAGAATGCGCCCTAAATACGCTAACATCCACACCAAAACTCATCAACACCTCTTTCACCCAATGAGCAGAAGTAGGTGAAGAAACTGCTTTATGTGGTCATTTAAAAAAAATAAGCAACTGTTTTTTCTGAATCAGTGCTTAACTGAGCTGTCCTCCTCTCATACTCCTTCACTTCACGTACCTCACACACATTTTCATGCTTGTCAAAAATGAATACATAATTGACCTAGAATTTGTCGTACTTTTTTATTTAAATGAAAACATACTCCCTCTGGTTGAAAAATCCTATTTTTAAGGTCCAAAGCCCTAACATCCAAAATCCTCCTAAAAGAAACTAGGCACAACTGTCAACTTCTGGAACCACTTTCAAAATCAAAGTTTCATCCACCTTCAAAATCAAAGTCTCATATGCCTCCAAACCTTTTTAAGTAATCTAAGATCTTAGTCTCATCCCAAACCGAATTGTGCTGAGACATTGAAGGTCCGTAAATTCTTATACTCCTCAACAACCTTCTTATCAGCACATCCTGACCAATTGTGCTCCCATTATGCAAGACATGCCCTGCAGCAATAGCTGAACTATGCACATTTATAGTTGTGTATAAAAAATCCCTTCCAAACAATTCTGTCGAATAATTTACTACTTCCACTACATCCACTGAAATGGGATCAACCTCTTCTCCATGCACCAGCAAACCCATTTTCACCATGTAAATCTATACATCTTCCTATTTCTTGGTGCATAGGAGTCTTTAATAAGATTCAAAGCTTCCTGTGAAAGTCCTGGCACCTTCTAGAAATGCCTGAAATTTTCCATGCCGCCAGCCCCAACTGTCCTGACATAAACAACTCGTGTCTATCTCCCCATGGACTCAGAAGAATGTCTTGAAAAATTAGTAATAAGATCTGTAACCCTACAGACATTTCCAGGAGTACTGGATACCAGACCTGTGGCTTCCGAAGAGGTGTCACCTACACCAATGGCTCCTTCCACTTGCGTATCATCCCAGTCACACACGTAATCATCGAAAATGGGGGAAACGTATAAGGTCGGAAAAATTCTGTAGGAATGCATCTATCCCTGCCGACTCCAGATCCGGTCGCCAACTGAAAAAAGTTGACAAGTGTGCATTCAGCCTGTTTGCAAATAAATCAACTTAGCAAAGACCTCTGAGAATCATCAACCTGTGAAATACTGTTTAGGGTACAATCGCAGGAATCCCTGTAATGTCTCAAACACCAATCCGCCTCCACATTGCTCAACCCTGTGTTATGCTCGGCTTGAACTAAAATAATCTGTTTTAAACAATAATCCCAGAAAACGTTCACCAGGTCTGCCAGATCCTTCGATCGCTGATCCCAACTTGTTCACATACCTCACTGTCGAGCTATTGTCCATTCTTAACTAGACCAAGCACATTACCTTGTCCTTCTTGTAACTTCTTAACACGAAGGACCCTGCCAACAATTCCAGACAATTTATATGAAGCCTGTTATCGTCTTCTGACCATACTCTGCCTGTTATGAATGAACCGCAGCTGCCCCCAACCTTCCAGACTCGCATCTGATTCTATATTTATTCAAAAATAGCTCTTCCATTCCATGCTTCCATATTCTTTAACCACCAAACCAGTCTCACTTTTGCTTTCTCCCTGAGTAGAATCTTCTCTGAATACTTCAGACGACTCCATACGTGTGTATTTCAATTTCTGGAGGGCTTGATAGTTTAAAGGACTTGGGAAAATAGCTTGATCGTTGAAGACAACATACCTATAACTCTTGCTAATGCCCTTAAAGAATCCTTTCTCTGAATAAGGCACAATTTCTGTCTGTTTACTACAATTCCTAGATTCTTCAACAAACTTACTGCAATACTTGTGTACTCCAGGAGTTTCAATTTCCTCTGATCCATCAACAAAATGTCGTTTAGGTAGATAATTAGCCTTTCACCGCTCTACCTCAGAAAAGCAGCTACTGGACGAAGAAACTTTGTGAAGCACCGGGGGGCTGGCGACAACCTGAACGGAAGATGAACAAACTTCCACATCTTCCCATTCCATCTGAAATGAGGAAACTTCTGATGGGCTTCCCAAACTGGAATCGATAAGTATGCGTCCTGCTAATCTGGTTGAGTCAACCAGTCCTCTGTCTGCAAAACATATTTGCAAGTTTGTTTCCTCCATTTTGAAATGGTACTACTCCACCCAATCGTTCAGGCCCCTCAAATTTACCTCATGCCTCACATCTTGTCTTTTTTCTCTACCAGAAAAATATTAGTCATGAACCCCTTCACATGGTGCCTTACCTCCACAATTGCTCCCTTTGCCTCTAATTCTTGAACCTCTTTGCTCACCCAAGCCGAAGGTTCTGCATTGACCCTAATTATCCCTGAATAATGATACTGAATAGGCTCTTCCAAAAAATCTGTCATATCCCCTGCTACCCGAGTCCAGTTTCCATAAAATTGAGCAAGTCTGTGCTTTACCCGTCCCTTTGGTACCCATGTCCTCTTCTACCTCTCTTCCTTTGTCTCCGGGGGTAAAATCTCTCTGTCTGATACGGAGTCTGGTAATAACTAGACTTATATGATGCTCTTATAATGCCCTGACATCAGCTGCGGAACCGATCCCTCATTCTCCCGGCCCCTCCAAAAACTAAATGTTCAAACACATTTTTTATCTCCCATTGCGATTTCTGCAACAAACTAAATGCCCCACCCTCATATTTGGACATTTTCATATTGAAATCATCCTTGAACAGCAAATGGACCAGAGAGAGAGCAGGATTACTGCTCCTTTTTGTTAGGATTGATATGGCACATTCAGATTGGTAGACTCCGGTCTGGACCAGAGAGGGAACATCCGCTCAGATTCCGTATTCTTTTACTAAAGAACTTGAATGGAACTTCCTGTTAACACAGGAAGTGGTCACAGTTTTCTCGTGCTGGGATCCAAATTACATGCTTTGATCAGTTGCTTTGATATACGGACCAGAGAGAGAACCTTTTCCCAGACAGAATAGTTTCTCCTGTGATGTACTTGGAGCAGGGATTCTGATGATTGGTAGACTCTGGTCCGGACCAGAAAGAGAACATACGCTCCGATTCAGTATTCTTTTTTCTGGGGAGCTTGAATGGAACTTCCTGTTAACATAGGAAGTGGTCACAGTCTTCTTGTGCTAGGATCCAAATGACACGTTTTGATTGGTTGTTTTCATAAAAGGGCCAGAGAGGGAACCTTTTCCCAGACTGAATAGTTTCTCCTATGATGCACTCGGAGTTCGCAACAAGCTTTTCGATTGGCTGATACAACATATCTAAGGGACAGAAAAACCATCACATTCCTCAATGGATAGAAAGACAGCCTCACACACCCAAGCGAATAACATGCTAGCTGAGTCCTCCTGAAGGAAGGGACCTCTACGGGGCGGCTGGATTTTTTGATCACTTTGCAGTATTTTAAATGTGAGAACAAGTAACCTTGCTGGTTATTGGACCCTTATATTTGTCCAGAAAGATTGTTATTAATGGGAAACCATTCTTGACCATGGGACTATTCTTAATTAGTTACTATTCCCATCTCTCATAAGCTTAAGTGGATTTTTAGGAAGGTATATGTTGTGCCTTGTGTTATCTCCTTGCCTGCTGCTCAGCCAGTATGAATGTGATGTCTGTGTGGAATGTTGAATGCTGGATGACAGAGTGAGTAGAATGTTAGTGTGCCTGGTGTGGATGTGGAATGACAGTTGATGAGAGAGGGCTGAGCAGTGACCATCCTGTTCCTGGTGGGGTTTCCTCCTGTTCATCTTACTTGAAATAAAGAGATTCAAGAAACTACCTGACCATTCATCATTTCATTCACTACATTTTGGCGACGATTGAAGAACTCACAGCGTGCAACATACTATTTACAAGCGAATTAAGGTACCTTCAAGCAATACAAATCTAAGGAGAAGAATTCAATTAAGGTAAAGGACTTTTACATTTCTAAACTTTTGTTATGCTACCTGGCACTTCGAAACCCCACCAGTGACCCCGTATCGGTCGCCCTAAACTCTTTTAAGTGCCAGATCTAGCTCAAGGTCACAAACCCAATAAGACTTGTTTGACCTTTAAATTTAAAGTACTGTTTACAAAGACTATTGAAAGTCAAGTACTGTTATGACACTCGCTTTCTTGCTACCAAGAAGAGGGGAAAACGTGTGGTTTTCATTTAAAATTCAGATGTGAGGAAGTCTGACAAGAAGAAATTTAAAAGAGTGTCCTATAATACAGTTTGCTGCAAAGTGGAAAAAACGAGTGATTTCCATTGATAAAACGGGTGATTTCCATTAAAATCCAATCGTGTGGAAGTCTGAAGCTAATTTGTTAACAATAGATCAGCGATCTTACTTTGCTCCAACTGCCAACTGCCTTGATCTTTGTACACGGAGAGCTCCTTCCACGGTGAAGCCATCCTGGTTATGATGACGTATGAGAATCTTTGCCTGCGTCTGGATGATGCTGTGCGTCGAGCAAAAGGTCGTGAGGGGTACGTCATGACGATCCTTGCCAGCCATCTTGTTGTTCGTCTCCATGGTAACAGAAAACAATGCTACGCCACCCATCTTGTGAAGCGCGTTCTTCTGACATTCTGCCCGCGCTGGTATTTCACAGGCCACAGTGCGTTTCTCCTTGTTGCATGTCAGCACGTCTTCACGCATGACGCCAAGCGCTTGATGTTTTTCTTCCCCATTTCAATTACAAGCTTGCGTTGACAGGGTGAGCCAAATGAAGAGAACGAACGCATTTGTTTTCTGGATATTACATGGTGAGAGATGCGCAGCGCTACTAAAAAGTCTCAAGTATTGCCGGTTTCTGTTACTCTGAGCACAGTTTATTTCCTTTGAACGTGGACCTCTCCGGTCTTGAGGTGTCGCAGGAAAGCACAAACGTGGCAAATTCGTCCTTGATAATGGATAATTCACAATTGACAGAGAAATTGTTATTCTATGACTCATGAGGAACCTATGTTCTTCATGCTGTTTGATTAGTTTTGGGATGCTTTAGTTAAGCTCTTACTGCCATCTTCTGGATTTAGTTGGTACTTTACTTGTTATTGTTTCATGGAGCTCATATTCATTTGTGGAGCTCATATTTATAATTACTTATAACTACTGTAAGGCTTTAGTAATTAATATGGCTATATAGTTAAGACTGTAATGTTTTAATTGTTTATACAGCAATTCGTATAAGTCTGCTTTACGTGAAGTTATCCATGCAGTGATTTGTGTAAGTGAGATTGCAGTGATGTTTGAATAATTTATACAGCAATTTATGTAAGTGTTGTATTTTAAGTAATTTATGTAAGTGTTGTATTTTAAGTAATTTTTTTTTTTAAGTAATTCATACAGCAATCTAGTAAGTCTGCTGTTCTACATTTATAATATTCTACATTTATACAGATATTTAAGTTAGACTGTTTTGTTTTCATGATTTATACAGCTATTCAAATAAGCCTGTATTACGTTTAATGCTTCGTACAGTAATTCAAGTAAGTCTGTGTTACTTTCAATGCTTTATCCAGCGTTTCAAGTCTGTATTTCTTTCAATGCTTGGTACAGCAATTCGAGTAAGTCTGTATTACTTTCAATGCTTTATTCAGCAGTAAGTCTGTATTACCTTTATGATTTAATTAATTGTTGTTACTTACATGGTACAAATTTAGTGGTGCAGATTTAGGTTCATGATTGGGTGCTTCTTGTATTTGCTGGTACTTTAAGTTTAGAGGTTATTTTTCTTAGGGTTGTTCAGAGCTGGTCTCTATACATATTCAGTGCGGGGTGTGCGCGCGCCCTTTCCACTGTTTTTACCCTACGTAATCTTTGTACTTAGCATCAGCTTTACCTTTTATTTATCCGTACTCACTTTTATTGTGCTGTGCCTACTCTGCGATGGTTATTCTATACATTTTGGTATTATTGCATTTTACAATTTTTATGTTCCCAAGGGAAGGGGATGTGTTTAGCTATATTTGCTTAGTCTATTTTCTCAGTTTCTCTTTTGCACTCTTTCCTTGCTGCTTATCTTTTACTCAGTCTTCCTTTCTCTTATCTTTGGTATTCTGGTCTTATTTTGTAAATACATATATATTGCTAGTTTTATCTTTTGCTTCCTTTTATATTGCTATGTATTATATTATTGTGTTTTATTTCCATTGAAGAAAAGGGGATATGTTGTGCCTTGTGTTATCTCCTTGCCTGCTGCTCAGCCAGTATGAATGTGATGTCTGTGTGGAATGTTGAATGCTGGATGACAGAGTGAGTAGAATGTTAGTGTGCCTGGTGTGGATGTGGAATGACAGTTGATGAGAGAGGGCTGAGCAGTGACCATCCTGTTCCTGGTGGGGTTTCCTCCTGTTCATTTTACTTGAAATAAAGAGCTTCAAGAAACTACCTGACCATTCATCATTTCATTCACTACAGTATACTATACTATTTGATCCTAAATAGCAAATTAAATTCTCTTGTCTTTTAGCAATGATCTAAGGCAATTATCCTTTTAAGATTTTATTGAACAGACGCAACAGTGATCACCAGCGCATTGCGACTACATCTGGCAATAAATTAAGCTTCTGGGTGATCATCAATACGCTAATCTCAAGTGAGTCTATTTTTGAGAGATTTATTTGGTTGCTGTAATATGGTAAATGGTCTTTATACTTAATTATAAGTTAAATTATTTATGGTCACAATGAAGTGAACTCTTGAATCTTGGTGCTGCGATCTTAGTCCCATGGTTAGTGGTCTATATATTTAGCCAGAAATTAAAAAAAAAAAAACGGTTACAATGATGAGGATTTATAGATCTCAAATTGTTAACTAATTTGTAGCCATACCTTGGTATAATATTCTTAATCTATTGTTGAAAGAGAGATTACTGAACTTTAATAGTAAACGATTTCCTGTTCCTTTTTCAGTATGAATCTAAGATATTAATTCTTTCAAAGTCTTTATCTAACAGATGCTACGGTGGTTATAATAGAGAAACATCTTGGTGATCTTCAAAAAGACAATTCCAAGCGAGTCTTTCTTGAGAATTTGATTTTGGTGCTGCCATTTAACTAGGAAGTAATTTATTTTGCTGGTCATATTGACTCCCTGATACCTGCTACATGGAGTAAATGCCGCACCCTTGAGCCCAGCCCTTGGTATGATAATTCCTTGATGCTCCTGAAGAAAGCTTGTAAACAAGCGGAAAGAGATTGGCGCAAAACCTATGACGCAGGGAAGAAAACTCAGTACCTAGCCAAAGTTAAAGCCTACCATAGAGCCATCTGCAGGGCACGTGCAGCATACTATTCCAGGGAGTTCAAATGCAGTCCCAATCCGACTAAACTGATCTTTAAAGTCCTTAACCGCATCGCTGCAGCAGTTATTTTTGCGCTACGGGGCTTTTTTCTAAAAGCCACGTTACATGACGAGCTCAGCTCGTCATCCGCACACGCCCCCGTGGCTGATGACGAGCTGAGCTTGTCATCAGCATCGAATGGGTTAAAGACCTTACTGCTAAGAGAGCTCCAGTGGCAGAGATCTGCTCAGTCTCACACTGTGAAGATCTTGCCGTTTTCTTTCTGGAAAAAGTACGTACCATCTACAGCTCATTTCCTAGTACCGATTCTTTGACTGAGAGGCAGAGGCCTAATTTCTGTACCAACGCGGGCCTTACCATCTTCCCTGGATTGACGGAGGTGGAATTTGACAGGATGGCGGCTAAAGTGAAATCAGGGTCTCCCGCCGACCCGCTTAGGCCCGCAACGTTTAAAGACTCGACCATGCTGTGTCTACCCCCCCTGCGCCAACTCATTAATATGTTGTTTGCCACTGGGACAGTCCCGACCAAGCGGAAACAGGCTTATGTCACCCCGATTTTGAAGAAACCCACCTTAGACCCAAATAAACTGGAAAATTACCGGCCGATATCCCTACTCCCTTGGGTAGCCAAGGTGGCCGAAGCATACGCTAATAGCTTATTGACTAAACATCTCCAGTTGGCCAACATCCTCGATATCTCCCAGAACGGGTTTCGGGCAGGTCATAGCACCGAGACTGCTCTCCTTGCTATGACTGAACACCTTCGCTCCATGCTCGATGCTGGTCAGACGGCGGCACTGGTCCTACTTGATCTCAGTGCCGCGTTTGACACGATCTCGCAGGCAGTACTGCTACATCGCCTGGAAGAGGCTGGGATCTCTGACATGGCCCTTGTATGTTTCAGATCATTCCTTTCAGGCAGATGATTTACGGTCGCTACACCTCCATTCAAATCCCAAGCTTATCCTACTGAGCAGGGAGTGCCTCAGGGGTCGGCTCTTAGCCCCACGCTGTTCAATCTGTATGTGCAGCCGCTGGCTGCTGTCGCCAAGCACTGGGGCATGACTATGGTCGCTTATGCTGACGACACGCAGCTGGCAGTTTCGCTTTCTGGGGAATCTGATCTCAAGGCCTCTAGGTTCAGGGACATTCTGGCAGCAGTGGCGGGCTGGATGACAGCTAACTGTCTCCAGCTAAATGCCAATAAAACGGAGGTCTTAATTGTTGGCAAAAACAGCAACCTATGGGGTGATCAGTAGTGGCCTCCGGTCTTGGGCAAGACACCTGTACCAGTGACTGAGGTAAAAAATCTGGGTGTATGGTTAGACCCCTCCCTCAGTTTCTCTGGACACACCAAAAAAGTTGCAGCCACGTGTTTTGGCATTCTACGTGGGATCAGGCCAATCCTGAAATTTTTCGATGCTCCCACTAGACAGCTCATAATCCAGGTCAGCATATTAACCCGGCTGAACTATGCCAGTTCTCTCCTGCTGGGGGCAAATCAAGCTGAAGTTACAAGGATGCAGCACATTCAGAACGCTGCGGCTAGAGCCTTGGTGGGCCTACCTAGGTTCTGCTCGGCGAAGGAAACCATCCGGAAGCTCCACTGGCTCCCAATAGCTCAAAGGATCGCGCTCTCTGGGCTTCACTGGGGTGTGAATATATCTGGTTCTAGAAGTTGGAGCCACATAGCCATCTTCCACGGCATGATGTGCCATGTATGGTGGAGGATGATACCAATATACAGCAAAGTGCGCTTGGGCGCAGTCAAAGTATCTTTCGAAGTTGGGAACTTCGAATCCACCTAAATGGAAGGGGAGCATAAGTGTGTCAAGGCCGAGGCGTGCCTGTTTCCCGCCCCATATTAGTCTCGTGAGTTGGGACCTCAGGGAACTAAAGAAGAACCTCCCTGAGTTATACTGAATGTTGACAAAGAGGTATAGGAGTTTTGGCAAAAGTACCATCTTAGCAAGGGCTATCCTCCCTGCCATTGATAATGGAAGGTGGATCCACTTGGTGACACTATCCGTTATTTTATCTATTACAGTGCCATAGTTGGCGCGCATCATGGCATCCCTCTGCCTGGTGATTCGGATGCACAGGTATTTCAATTCGTCCTGTTCCCATACAAGAGGGTACTCGAGCTGGTGTGGGAGAGTGTTGTCAGTTAACGGGAAAATTGCAGATTTGGCCCAGTTGATTTGCACGCCAGCTAGACCCCCAAATTTGGTGATTTCGCGTAGCACTGGGTTTAAGTTATCTTGGGGCTTCTTAATATGGAGAGCAGTTGACGGGCAGGGTAGATGAGGGCGCGATGATTGTGAATTTGACGGAGTTTCGCGGCTAGGGGCTCAATCGCGATTGCGAAAAGAATCGGGGATAAGGGGCAGCCCTGTCGTGTGCCTCTCTGGACAATAAAGAGGGTAGATCTGGCACCATTGAGCAATACAGTAGTCATTGGCTGATGATATAATAGCCTAACCCAGTCTAAGAAGCTAAACAGCATCCCCATGTGCTGAAGTGTGCCCAGCAGGTAGTCCCACTCTAACGAATTGTAAGCCTTGGTGGCATCCAAGTACACCGCCACAGCCTCGCATTTTGGGTCAATGTCCTGTAGTACCGCCTATAGAGTGCGAAGGTTGTGTGAGGTTGCCCGGTTCGGAACAAAGCCAGCTTGATCTGGCAGGAGTAATCGTTCCATGAGAAGATTAAGGCGTGTAGCTAGTACTTTAGCCAGGATCTTAGTGTCGCAATTTAAAAGCGATAGGGGCCGGTATGAGTCACATTGCGTGGGGGGCTTACCAGGCTTGAGCAGGGAGGTTATGAGCGCTTCACGCATGGTGCGGGGGAGACTTCCTTCCTCCAGCGCCGCATAATATATTTGTTTCAAAATGGGGGCCAAAATAGGAGCAAAAAGTTTGTAAAAGTCAATGGGTAGACCATCGGACCCGGGAGCTTTGCCAGATCGCATACCCATAATAGCCTCAGTTATCTCATCCAACTCCAGCTCTAAATGCAGGAATTTCTACTGGGTATCGCCTAGCCAGGCCAATGCCACATCGCTGAAATATGCCGGGAGGTCAAGAGGTTCCGTCCTGTGCGAGGAGTATAGCTCATGATAGTGGTCTGGAAATATGCGGAGCTGGTCTGGGAGGTTACTATGTATGTTACCATCAGGGTCATGTAGTTTGGTGACGTAGTTATGGAACCTGGGGGGTTTGATCGAGTTCGCCAGTGCCCTGCCAGATCTTTCCCCTCCCAGTAAACGCCGGCCCTGTGTGGACGCCCAAGGAATTTACATTCCCTATCTGCCACCTGAGTGTATTCAGTGAGTTTTTCTCGCATACGGGCTTGTGCTGCGCAATCATTAGGGTTTTGAGCAGTGGAACGCTCAAGCTCTCGTAGGTCTTTTTCTAAATTATGTAGGTCTGTGTGTAAGGATCTCAGGATGCCACCGCCTTTGGCTATGCGCCAACCCCTACCTGTAACCTTAAAGGCTTCCCAGACTGTAGTGACACTATCGACCGAGGACAAGTTGCGTCCTCGAATGTCTTGTTCCAGTTCGGCCTTAAAAAAGGAATCGTTAAGGTGTGCCGGGTTAAGCCGCCAGCTTGAGTAAGGTGAACATATCATGGGCATGTAGTCGTCCCCATACTAGACAGAATCTGCCCTCTGCATCATTGTCTACACCTTTGGGTGTGACTGCCACCCCCTCTTAATAAGAATGGTACCCTCCTGGAGTAGCTAGAATAGGAGGAAAAAGTGCGGCTCATGGCCCATCTAGATGCGAACTGCGCAGTCCCACTGGGAGCCAGATGTGTCTCTTGTAGGATAGCGATGTTGATCCCATGCCTGTCCAGGTACCCCAACACCTGTCTGCGCTTCCTAGGGTCGTTTAGACCGCGTATGTTCCAGGAGGTCAATTTAATGTGCTGTAGTGTCCCATTCTCACCCAAGGATCCTATGACCATGCGTGTCCTGTGTCATCAGGGGTGAATGTGTGGAGTGTGCGGTAGAAAAGAGCAGTTGGTCCCACGAATCGGACCCAGAGTGCAACACAGATTCAGACAATGCTTTGGCATGAAATATGGTACGTTGTACCCTCCCCCCCCCACTCCGGCATCCCCAACTTGCCGGGCATCACAATCCCTCCCATGAAACTAAAACTCATCATAAAACAGTGATCCCCCTTCCCAGATAGCAGTAAAGGAAGATCAGGGGTTCGCCCTGTAACGAGGGAAGAGTCGCTAGGGGCTATTGACCCGCCCATTCATCTCCCTACTTTCACCCACTGGTACCTTAGCCAGAAGCCCAGTACGCGAGCGTGGGACGGAGATGGAAATCTGAGCAATATAATGAGTGCAATAACAAACATTAGAACAGTCTTATACATCACCAAGCAGTTCAGAATGTCACATCATAGCAAGTGAGGCAAGGTCTTCCTCTGGGAAACGTTACAGTCTAAGGAGTCAGTCCTGCTGGGAAAGAGGTGAGGGTGATCTGGAGCGGCTACTGGGTTCCGTTGTCTTGGAAGTCGCTTGTCTGTGACGTTTAAGGTAGTCCTCAGCCTGCTGTGGGGATACAAAGATGTGTTGTTTGCCACGATGAGTAATTTTAAGTTCGGCCGGATATAGCATAGCGTAGGCAATTTCAAGGAATTGCAGCTTCTTCTTGACGCCAGTGAATTTGCGGCGCGCCTCCTGCACCGTAGTTGTAAAGTCCGGGTAGAAGGACAGCGAGGTGGGACATGTTGTTTCTCTCGTGCCAGCCGCAGAACCGTGTCCCGGTAGTTTAGGAACCGGGCAATAACAGGCCTGGGTGGAGCGCCGGGGGGGGGGGGGAACGGGCCGCAAGGGAACGGTGCGCTCTCTCAATCGTGAGGTGTGGAGAGAAGGAGTCCCTGCCAAACAGGTCAGCTATAAGTTTTTCTATGAAGTCCTCCATGCGTCCAGTATTGGTTGTCTCCGCAAGGCCTAAAATTCACACATTGTTCCTCCGTGATCTAGCTTCAAGGTCCTCATTTTTGTCAGCTATGATTTTAAGTAGCTTGACCATTTGAGTGACCTGGCGACCATTGGCTGTGGCGGTGTCCTCTAGCTCTGAGATTCTACTCTCAGCCTCCTTTAAGCGAGTGTCATGCTGACTTAGCTTCGCCACCACAGTGTCCATTCTGGTGTTGAGCGCATCGATCTTGGAGTCGATTGAAGTGAGGCTTTGTTTCATGCCCAGGAGGAGTGACTTCCTGCCTTCGTCAGGTGGAGCTGCATCTCCAGTGGCGGTCTGCTCCACAGGCTGGGATTCTGGGTTTTTCCAGGCTTCATAGGGCAGTTTGGATTGTCGGGCATCATTACGCCCCATATTGTAACCAGTGACGAAAAAGTTGCGATGCAGGCTGCCAGGAGTCAGCGGAGCCGCGCCGAAGCAGAAGCCAGTGATGGTTCGATATGCAATTCAGCAGTGCCGGTGAAGGAGGGTCGAGCCGTAGGCTGCTCCAGGCACAACAGGAAATGCAAGCGCCCAAGGTGGCAGACTGCGGCCAGCGAAGTTTGTTGAGCACCGACCAATGGGAACTGGTGTCTGCCCCATGGGGCCCAAGGCAGGTGAGGTTGAATGTTCAGATATCCGTTGTAGGTGTGTAGTGATGCTGGTATTGAGCAGCCCAGGTAGTACTAACAGCGGGGTTTATCCAGGAAAGAGCAGCCGGAGTCAGTGGTGCCACAGAAAAAGGAGGGTGACTCACAAAATGGAGGTCGAGTCAAAATGGTGTCTTCCAAGATTGCTCCCATAGCCCACACGAGAATGCCAGCCAGGGTCCGGGCGGCGCTCAACTGGACTCCGCTCTCAGCGCTCAGGAAGGGGGGGGGAGTGTCTCTAGAGCAGGTTCAGAACAGTCAATAATGAGCCCCCCCGGCTGCGGCGGCCACTGAGGTGGGGTATTAACAGGGCTGCGCGGCTGGGCTGTCCCAGAAGATGAAGGCCACGGGACTTCAGGCAGGTTCGGTATACCTGGCTGTGTGGAATGGTGGTAGGGCACAGGGGTTTACGGCTCCCTTCCGCCGAGGAGACAGCCCTGTTCACTGGGGGGGAGGCCAAGGAGTCAGCGCCAGGTGTCATCAAGGCCGCGCCAGGCAAAGCTCAGTGCGCGGGGGGCAGGACTGCGAGCAAACGCTCCTGGGGTAAATGGCAATGTCCCCCACTTTTGCGCCTCAGGCAGCAAGCATCTGGAGTCCATAAGGCCGCACCACACCAGGTAGACGTGGCGGGAGCAACTCAGTGGGGGGGTGTTCGAGGCAACTTCTCGGCACAGTGCTTTGAAATCATTAGCGTGTCTCAGTGTTCAGTGTAGGCGTTGGGTTCCTCATGTCCCGTATTGTGTTGGAAGAGAAGGCAGTTCCAGAGTGCAGGGGAGAAGGCACTAAGCCCCGGTGTAAAGTGGCTCCGCCAGCCGCACGGGAGTCCGGGCACGGCAGGGTTGTGTTCCCGTAAGAACGAAGAGCAGAGGGAGCAGGGGCTCAGCAGACGGGTTCCTCAGCGTCGCGCAGGTTGTCACCTGCTCCAGGCAGCAGGATGCGCGCTCCGCTCTTCCTGGCGAGGGGCTCCCGGGCAGGCAGCTCCGTGAGTCCGGACAGGCCCGGAAGCCACGGTGTGCAGTGGCAGTCGCGCCCGGACCCGAAGCTCCAAGGGAGGCCGGCGTGGTCCGCATACAGAATAATGCGATCTTAGTGCGACGATCCTGGCAATAAGTGCAGCGTGTGTGGTATCGCCAGAGTCCTTACCACTTCGCGATGCTAACGGTGATGAGTGCGGGTATAATAGTGCACCTCAGGATGGGATGAAGGATCATGTAAGGCTCAGAGGGGCTGGAGCCTCACAGAAGCGCGGCCATCTTGGTCAAGCACCACCTAGCGCCTCCTAGAGAATACATGTTTTAAAAGCACTGGGTCGAACATGTACTCCCCCAACCAATCTGTAAATGCCTCCGTTTCTCCACCTTTCTCGCCCACCACGGGCGCTGATTTCCAAACACTTCCTCTGTTCTCAACATCTGAATTGAAATCAGAGGAACGACTTAACTATACCTCCACACTGCCAGAGGACTCATCATAAAACAATGCAGAATGTTTGTGAGTTTCAGTTATCCTCCTTACTGATTTCTCTGGACTCTTTCTCTGGTCCCCTTATACGTCCATGACACCATCTGGTTTCGTTTGCCCACAAATTCCTTATTCAGCACCAGTAGGTCTATAATTTCTTCGCCTGATTCCGCACCTCAATAAGGTGTTTTATGTTTCCACTCACTTTCCCACTCTTTCTTTCTGCCAGAACCTCTCCAGCTGAACAGCAGAATAACATCTCTCATCCAGAGTGGCTAACCCTTTACTCTGAATTAAGTCATCCAGCTTTCTCTCCATCTAATTATTAAAATCCATGCAGAGGTTTGACAGCATTTTCATAATCCTCTCCTCAATAGTACTCTCTATGCTGCTCAATGTACTTAGCTCACTCATCTCCATAATCATGTAATACTCTAAAACTATTAACCTGACATCCTAAATCACCAAATCAAACCAACCTCTCCAAAACTGAATCAAATTGTATCTGTGCTCTTGTCAAATGTCTGTATTATAGAACAAAGTGAGCCCACAATTTTCGAGAACCTGGGGCTCTGTGGCAATAAATGTATTTGGGAGGAAAAAAAAGAGCAGTGGTTCACCGTGGCCATATGGTCTCCATGGTGTATAAAACCCAATAGGTCTTGGGCATTTTTTTTCAAAAGACTCAGCGATGCATAATACATAACAAGCAAGTGTAGAAGCAGGACAGTACTTAAACTCGTAATGCAATTAATTTATTCATTGCATATATTTTTGAAACAATTTTTAATTATGAAAAGGTGCTCACAGTTACGTGACGAAGGCATGCAGTGCTGAGTGAGATTATTAAAAACATGCAACAATATAAAAAAAAGATCTCAGACTTCTTTTTCAGTCATATACATGATAAAGAAAGGGGAGTCAACTTTACTTTAGATTAACTTGGTGCAAACCAGGATTAGCTTGAGCTTCCTAAAAATCACTGGCTTGTAACCTATACTTGCAATGACCCAGAGTGGGCCTTTCAAACCCACTTTGTATCCGGACTATACACACATACATCCCTCATGAGACCCTGTTTGGACTAATGACTAACAATGAACAGGAGTCAGAGAAGTTCCAACTCGGTTTAAATCAACATTACCATAGCCAGACGTTCTTCCCAAATCTGCAAATCCTTAGCACATTAGTTTGATGGATAAACCTTATACAATCGCCTTGCTACGCTATTCCTTTTTTGAATTGGCGTCTGTTCATCTATATCAATACCAGGTGCTCACACACCTTGTCTTGATGATGATCTCAATTTGATGAGATCGAAACGTCGTCGACCACAGATCAAATTTACTCCCCTTTTTAGGTCGAGCCTATGGCAGCGCGCATGTGCTGCTATAGGAAATCGACCTCTTGGAATCGCTTCAGCTTCAGGAAAAGCTTGTGCGTGTGGTGCTCACACGCCATTGGCCTTTGCATCTGGCTTTAGTACGCAATTGGCCAAAGGTGTGTGGATGTCCCAGCTTTTAGGAAAATGTTCACTTCCAGAGCGATTTGCTCTCGGGAGCCAGCATGACATCTGTTCTGTGTCACATTTCACTTTCGCGGACGCGGCTTTCATTGTGGTCCCATTTATTACTTTCTGCTTTGGCTTTCTCCGGGCTGAGCTCTCGCGCTTCCCCGAGCCATATTTACTCTTTCCTCACACTGTTTTTAAGCTTGATTTGTAAGTGGACCGATAAGCAGAAATTATTTCGCTATCCCTCTCCCTTCTCCACACCCTTGCTTGTCTTTTTAAGCAGAAATAAACCTATGCTGCTGTTTAGCGTTTGTGCGTTCTGAGGAGCTTCATCCTTTCCGCATGTCAGAATTAATTTTTTTAAATCAAATCACGGCTAGTTTAAGGCATTGCGTATTTCACTTGACACACATTTTCCTTGTTTACTTTTATTGCTTTTAAAGTATTTGTCAGTAAACAAGCAAAACGTGTGTTTTCCCTATTAGAACGGACATGTAAAACCACGCATCCCTTTTTTGTAAACAAGAACTGCAAAAGAGATGTGTGGTTTTACATGTCTGTTCTAATTCGACTTTAAAGCCCCATCTTGAAACCCCTGATGGTTTTTTCTGAGCACAACAGTGTTGGTGTACATTACTGGAGCAGGGGATGTGTCTTTATCAACAACTCAAAGGTCACCAGCAGCACAGCGACCACCCCGAGCTGCAGCAGACTCGCGATGAACAAAAACATTCAGTGGAAATCAAAGGGGAGGAACGGGGGGTTAATCCTGTCGTCCCTGCATTACCAATGGGCAGTCTAGCAGCCCACATATTTTTGAATGTTTCATATAGTGTGAACTCGATTTTTAGGTATTGGAGCATTTTACCATAGTACCAGTTCCATACATTATTAGGAACGCGAGAATGTATCAGGCGTCTAAAACGCATAGGGCCTCATTTATGAGAAATGAAGCATCGCTGCGTGAAAGCAGCTATGCGTGACTTCTCAGTGCGCATTCCTTGCGGCTTACCTGATGCGTCATATTTAATGTATGACGCATCATGTCGCAAGGAGTTACATATACGTCAGTATTTCTGTAAGCGCAAAAGTCACGCATTGCTGGAATGTGTCACAAAAGTGACGCAACTCCAGCAATGCGTCCTTTCACATGGGGAAAGCCCCATGTGCAGTCTTACGCCTGCTGTGAGGCAGGCTCAAGATTTTGACGCAACAGCGTCCTAAAATTGACGCAGTGAAATGTCATAGATTTCACTGCATCACTATTACGAGGCTTTTTGCGGGGGAACGCCCCCTCTGCATACATTATACCTGACGCAGGTATAATGTAGCGCAGGGGTTTACAAAGTGACGCATCTGCTTAGATGCGTCACTTTGTAAATAGTGCGCAACAGGAGGCATGTTTTACGCCGCCGATGCGTCACAAAAAGTGAGGCATCGGAAGCGCAAAACTGACGCATTGCCTCATAAATGAGGCCCATAGTTTGTGATAAGTTTGTACTTTACTAAAATGAAATTCCTATGTGCGGCTGGCAGTGACAATAATTCTTGCTGAAAGATAAGAGATGCATATTTTCATTGGTGGAAGCTGCACAGCTGTTCCTTGATTGCACCAGTAGCATGTGGATGCTCAAGGGTTAACCTGGTTTTCCGTGTTGTTGTATTGCATAGTGCCAATATCGGCAACACTCCCCATCCCTCCCACAGCAATACTTCAGAGAAATAATCAGACACCACACATTTTTAGTGGAGAAAATTGCTGCAGGTTTATTTGCATAACAAATATGCCAACATGGTGGGTTATCTTACGGGCGATCCCAGGACAGGCAGGCCCTCGCCACCTGCCCACCTGATGAGCCAACCTACCCGGTGGCCTTCACCAACCGGGTATAGCCCCTCCCACCGGCGGACCACCATCCACCCTTTACTCACGCCCCTCCCAGCTCAGGGAGGCGGAGAGTTGCAGCCAACCCCCGGTTGCACAGGTCCACAACCGCCCAAAGGACTAACAGGGCGTCGTCGCTCCTCCAGGTTCCAATGTGAGGACCTCCCTGGGGATTTTTGGCTTTCGCACCCTTACTGTGCTCCTGCAGAGGGTACCCTTACTGTACCTTACAGCCTCTGGATTGCCCTGTAAGTCCGCCACAGCACTGGGTGTGGCCACCGTCACCCCAGGGCCCCCCACCACTATAGACTTAGTTACCTACACCCTGCTGATTCCAAGGCCTCCCTCAGATCAAGCACGGACAGGGCCTTTCCCCCTCTGGACAGCACTGCTGACCAGCAACCAAAATCCCCTATCAGTTTTACCGCTCTACAGGCCAGTGAACTTGTATCCCCGGTCTGGCTTCTGGCCTCCTAACCTTTACTTGGACATACCTGAGATATAACCCCACATATAAAAGGCCTGCCATCCGGCTGACCACCAAAATGCAGTCCCATTGTTGGCTGACAACTCCCAAGGACACTTCGCTTAACTGAAGCGACTGGTAACATGCAATCCTTTTTGATCAGGGGACATGGAGTAAACATCTGAGTAATGCCCCTGAACCCTCTAACTTTGACTGCAAACTGTGCTCTGGTAGTATTAGTGCTCCATCCCCTCCATTTCGGCACTATCAAGGCAAACTGCACCCTCTTGGGAATGGCTCACTTATGCCCCCGCTGACAGAAAGGCCTATTTATGTGTAGCCCATAACCTTGCATTTATTACCGACAGTATACCAGGGTTCTGCTGAAACTTAGCTTGCTTTACTGCTGAGTGCGAGTTGCACAATCATAGATATGTTTCTGGCCGCCAAGATGATGACTTTGCCAGCCCCAACTCTGGGCGAAATAAAAGAAGCTTTACTGCTACCCGTGTACACAGCTGCTGTTGCTAATGATGGTCCCATATAGAACCTGTAAACTAGATGCTGTACCATAGCATTAGTGGGCCCATGCATCGCTTTATTTATGTTTGTAGCTGACCTATTCACAAATGGCAAAATGAGAGGCTGCACATTTGAAGTCAACTGAGATGATTGTTAGATAGACCCGACAGGGAGTGCTCCTGTGAAATGAGGTAGGGACCACCCCCACCATGCCCCGCATGTGAATCAGCCTGGGAATCAGCCTGGGTTTACTCTGCCATGAACCCTCCTAAGCCCTTTGAGATCACCATAAACCCCTGGAGTGGCCAGGCAACAGGCACCCAGCGGTACTGGTCAGTCCTATTTCTCACCAACTCCTTGCCGCCTGGCGGCACTCCCTGCTGCAGGAGTCTTGTTGCCACCCCTACTCGCCCCTCATGACCCGTAATGTTCCTTGCCCGTGCACGCCTTAACCCACGGAGCTCTCTTACTACCGGAGCATTTGTCCAAACAGAACTGACAACTCTGCATTTTTCTTCCGGAAGACGATCTATTTAATTAAAAGGGGAGGAATAATATTTACTGTCAGCAAAGGAAGCCTGTGCTCGTCCTCCACTCCTGCCCGCCCCGGTCCGACGCGGTAGCCAATACCGTTGCGCGGAGGGTGGGTCAGGGAGAGCCAGGCACTTCCTGTGGGGGCACTTCCTGAGCGGTTAGCGCTCTAGTGTATGCTTTTCTCTGGGCTATTTAGGCGGAGCCCATTCATCTGCAAGCTGCGGAAGGGTGACGGTGGCAGAGTCCCCGATCCGCTTTGCCTGCCAAAGGTAATACAACTGTGCCTTGCGCTGTGTCAGAATTGCTGCATGTAGAGAATTGAATGCATTTAAATCATTTTTAACTCATTGTTGATTCAAAAACGATGGTGTTCTGTTAATTAGAAAACAGAATTTTACTTTGGGAAATTTTCACTTTTAAAGACATAAGAAATTCTCTTGGTCAGCACTTACATTACTTTACTCCTGCCCACCCTGATCCGACGAGGTAGCCAATACCGTTGGGCGGAGGGCGGGTCAGGGAGAGCCAGGCACTTCCTGCGGGGGCACTTCCTGAGCGGTTAGCGCTCTAGTGTATGCTTTTCTCTGGGCTATTTAGCCCTCGCCCCCTCACGAGCGCGCAGCGGTCGCGCGCTGCGGCGCCGAAGCGACGCCGAAGACCAGCCAAAGAGCTGCCCGTCTGCGCCCGTCCGCGACAGGACGAGGCATAGGGGCAATGGGCTCTACCCCTTCGGACCCAGTTACCACAGGTATCAGCAAAATTATATACCCCGCTCAATCTCTCCTAGATTTAAAACCATCTGGAGAATGTTGTACTAAAATACCCTGGCATAGTCTTGAGGGCTGTTTCTCATTTATGAAATGTCGCTTCCAATCATCTGTAGTTAGGGTGCTTACGAAGGAAAATGCTCCTAAAACTGTACCCCCGGTGGGACTGAAGTGCTTTCTTTTAAATGTTTGATCTCTTCCAAAGCATCAACATCAGGTATGGGATTTAGTTCACACCATACAGCCAGATATCTGCTTCTTAACCGAGACTTGGATGAAACCTCACACAGTTACAGCAACATTAGGGGTTCCATCAGGTTATAAGATTCTACATTTTGATCGAGCCAATAAAACAGGTGGTGGCCTTGCCATCATATATAGAGATGTACTTAAAGTCACAATTCTAGAACAAAGGTACAGCCCACAACTTGAAATAATGATTTTTAAAAAATTTTCGGCAGGTCACATCTCTTGGAAAGGTGCTTTAGCTTATGAATGAATGAAATGAAATGAAATTTATAACGCGCAACTAAGCCCGTGGGCATCAAGGCGCCTAACAAAGAAAATCAAAAAGGCAGAACCAAAGCTAAGGATAGGCTATGGCAAATAGCCAGGTCTTAAGGGCCTTTCTAAAGGCTTGCTTTGAGGGAAGGGTTTTAATATCAAACGGCAGAGAGTTCCACAATCTTGGGGCCAAAGTTGAGAAGGCTCTGCCACCCCACCTCTACGCTCTACGGATAGCAAGACTTTATTGGCCGAGCGCAGGGATCTGGAGGGGGTGTATGGCTTTAACAGATCCCTTAGGCCTCCTGACTTATTCGTGGCTAGGGCCCCATAGATCAGACAGAGGGACTTAAATGAAATCCTGGCCTCAATTGGAAGCCAATGCAATGCTTTCCTGGCAGCCGTAGCAGAGGCCCGCCTAGAAAGATCTAACACAAACTTCGCGGTAGCATTCTGCACCATTTGGAGTCGCATTATAAGACTCTTGTTAATGCCAAGGTATAAGGCATTGCAATATTCTAGTCTTGAGCCTATTAATGCTACTACTATCTGCTTTCTGGCTTGAGGGGACAGGTAATGTTTTATTTTTCTCAGGATGTTTATTATGCCCCAGCAGGTAGAAATAGTCCTGCTCACTTGCTGGCCCAGCCCCAAATGAGGGTCAATCATGACTCCTAGGTTCCTAGCCAAAGCAGTGGGTGTAGGGCACACTCCCAGAGATGAAGGCCATCATTCCGCCGACCAGATTTCCTCCTTGCCTCCGAACACCAGAATTTCTGTCTTCTCGCCGTTGAGCTTCAATGAATTGCAAATCATCCATTGAGCCACTGCCTCCATACAGTGTCTAAAATTGGAGGCAGCCGAGAGGACAGGTTGGGCGAGAGACATCAATATCTGCGTGTCGTCGGCATAGGAGACTACCTCCATCCCGTAAGATCTAATAAGCCTGGCAAGTGGGGTCACATAGATGTTGAAAAGGGTCGGACTTAATGCCGACCCCTGAGGGACCCCACACTGCACAGGAAGGGATGGAGATAGGAACTCCCCCAGCTTAACTCTCTGTTCCCTCTGGCCAAGGAAGGAGGATAGCAAACTAAGTGCAGGCCCCTCAACCCCTATCTCCCTCAGGCGAGATGTTAACACTGAGGGAGACAGGGTATCAAACGCAGCCGTAAGGTCTAACAGGATAAGGAGAGTGGTCTGGCCCTTATCCACTCTGGTACGGATGTTATCAAGCACCGTGGTAAGGGCCGACTCCGTACTATGCTCTCTCCGAAATCCATGCTGCGAGTGATCTAAAAGGCCAGAGGTTTCCAGGAAAGCAGCAAGATGCTGGTTGAGATGAGTTTCCAACATCTTTGCTGGGGCTGGGAGCAGCGAAATGGGGCGGAAGTTTTTGAGAACGCCCGGGTCCAAAGTAGGCTTTTTTAAAAGTGGTTTAACCACCGCTCTTTTCCATTGTAGCGGGAAGGTCCCATCTCTCATTGCCCTGTTCATGATCTTTAATAGCAGGGGCAAGAGAGTCTCCTTGCATTGTTTAAGAAGTTTCAAAGGGCAAGGGTCTAAAGGAGACCCCGACCTGGTCTTCAAAAGGAGAACTTCAAGTTCCTGCAAGGAGAGGGGTGGGAAGCTGGAAAAACACCCTGACGGTACCTCCTCCGAGGATGTTAATGGAGGGACAGGAAAGCTCGGAGAGGAGGATAGTGCCAACCTCTGAGATTCTAAGGCCGAATAAATGTCCACAATTTTAGATTGGAAAAATTGTGCAACATCGTCACAGAGCAGCTGTGAACTAACCTCCGGGTCCGGCACCTTCAATGAGGTGAGCGTGTCTACGATCTTGAACAGCTCTTTCGGCGAGGAGAGAGAGGAGGTCAGCGAGGTGAAATACTCTTGTTTAATCCTTATCACCTCCGTTTTGTACTCCTTTAGGAGGGATTTATGACTATCCCTCTCTCGCAGATCCCAGCTGGTCCTCCAGAGGCGTTCCTGTCTTCGAACTCCCTGTCTGAGGAGTCTTAATGATTCCGAAAACCACGGTGCGGATGGGCTTTTCCTCGCCCACCAGGGTCCAATCCGGATTTTGCTCTCTCCCTTCTGGAGCTACTAGCCCCCCATTTTAAATCCAAGGAGGACTTCATCCTCCTAGGAGATTTTAATGTGCACATGGATAACCTGGGACACCCCGAAACAATCTCACTAATCGCGGATCTGTCCACTTTGGGATTAAAAGCACTGAATAGCGGTGCTACCCATATAGGTGGTCATACTTTAGATTCACTTTTCTCCAATTGCACTAAAGTAAGATGTTCACCTGCTAAAGAAATTCAATGGTCAGATCACTTTCTGATAGAGTTCATTCTAATGGGCCCGACAAAATTATTGCATAAAGCGCCACTCCCGCCAATCTGGCGTCGACAGTGGCATAAAGTATCGGTGGAAAAACTGCGGGAAAGCTGGATACAACCAACCTTTACTGATGAGGATTCAGCAGATACTGCATTAGCCAGATTCAATGACTCACTTAAGCTAGCCATCAATACTTTGGCCCCACTAAAGCTTCATAAGCAATATCCCTCCGCCAAGCAAGAAACCTGGTATACACAGGAACTTAGAATAGAGAAGCAGAAATGCAGGCGAATGGAAAAAGTATGGAGGAAAGTGAGAACTGAGGAGAACAGGAAAATATATCAAGAGGCCCAGTCAACCTACTATAAAAATATAAAGCAAGCTAGAAAAAACAGTCTCACCCAACAACTTGCGGAGGCGGGTAATAGCCCAAGGGAGCTGTTTAAAATACTACAGAGCTTTGTTAAACCTACAGCCTGTGAAAGCCCCGATGAATTTTCTCAAATCCTCTGTGATGAGATCTCGGTGTTCTTTGAAGATAAAATCAATCTCATCTACCATAAAATAATGGCCTCTAGTAGCGCAGGGAACAAGAATTCTCTTCCACATAACTCATCCAAACAAAACAAAAATGTATTATTGTCCTTCCCGCCAATCTGTGACATAGATCTCCCCCCTCTCATCAGCCACATAAAATCTGGGTCCCCCAATGATTTCCTTCCTGCCAAAATGGTCGCCCCTCTGATCACCCTCTTAGGACCTTCCATTCAGTCTGTGATAAACATCTCACTGACAGAAGGACAGGTCCCAATGGAATGGAAGAAAGCGGTGGTGAACCCAATAAGGAAAAAAGCGGCATCCCCATGGACAGATCTTTCCCACCTCCGGCCCATCTCCCTCCTGCCGCACATCAGTAAGATGACCGAGAAGCACGTGAACACCCACTTATCCAAACATATCGAAGCAACGGAGGGCCTGGACTACTCACAATCTGGGTTCAGGCCCAACCACAGCACCAAATCAGCCCTCCTAGCAGTGACCAATAACATCAGGATGACACTGGATGGAGGGGGGTCGATGATTCTGGTGCTGTTGGACCTATCCGCTGCCTTCGATACGGTGTCACATGAGGTGCTTCTTGGTCGTCTTAGGGATGTGGGACTAGGGGGTGTGGCTCTGTCCTGGATGGAAAGCTTTCTCTCAGGCCGCTCTCAAGAAGTCTGGTTGGGCTCCCACAAGTCCATCTCCAGGGAGCTCACCAAGGGAGTGTCACAGGGCTCATGCCTAAGCCCCACATTATTCAATGTGTACGTGGCCCCCCTGGCTGATTTAGTGAGATCCTTTGGGTTCACCCCGGTGTCGTATGCCGACGACACCCAACTTCTGTTCCCTTTTAAGACCTTCACGCCTGCACTAAAGAAATCGTTTGCAAATGGAATGAGGGCAGTGTCAGAGTGGATGGCTAAGAACTGCCTACAGTGTAATGTAGGAAAAACGGAAGTAATGTTGTTCGGGGAGGCAACGACACTATGGTCCCCCGAATGGTGGCCTTTCTGTTCCCAGTCCTAAACAGACCGTTAAAAACTTGGGAGTGCTATTGGACCAAGCACTAACACTGAAAGATCATGTAAACCAAGTTGCCGGCACCTGTTTCCGCGCCATTGGACTGCTGAGAAGGGTTTTTCCATACTTACCTGACAGTCATAGGAAGACATTGGTCCAGGCGTTAGTCATCAGCAGATTGGACTATTGCAATGGTCTTCTCTTATCAACCAATGAAGAACAGCTTAACAAACTGCAAATAGTCCAAAATACTGAAGCGAGGCTAGTCCTCAACGTTCCACCTAGGACCCCCTCCCGTCCTCTGCTGACCAAACTCCACTGGCTCCCAGTGCGGCAACGCATTAAGTTCAAAATCTTATGCACAATCCACAAATGTCTGTCAGGTACTGGCCCCAAGTACTTGACAAAAGCTTTCTCACCTTGTGTTCCAGGACGTTCCTTACGCTCCAGCAATCTCCAGCTACTACAGGTACCCAGAATAAAAAAATCCAGGCAGGGAGATCGCGCCCTTGCTCACACCGGACCTGTCGTCTGGAACTCACTGCCTCAGACACTGAAACAAATCACTAATCACCTAACCTTCCTAAAAACCCATCTATTCATAAATATCTAAACCACATACTCAAACTCCAACCACCCTTCTGACCATGGATCAGCACAAGTTTGTATTCCCCCACTGGCAAAAGCGCGGAGATACCCCTTCGGGGGTCGAGTCAGGCGCTATATAAGAATATAAAATAAAATAAATAAAAATAAATTTATGTTTGCTGGCTTACTACTAAGTGTCCCAGACCATGCACTGCTATATCCAAACAGCTTATCTACTTTCTCTGACCGCAGGTTAAAGGATAATGTAATCACCAAAGCCAATGTAACCAAAATTGCAAGCCAAACTTGTCAGGAGACATTCAACCTCTATCCTAGAAGCGCAGCAAACTTGGCACTCAATAAAACAGAACTGACAAACCTCTATATAACTCTAACTCGAAGTGTGACAAATGAGGCAATCCAGGCCCCCAAGGTCAACAGAATGGCTTGGGCAGAAGGCAATAGTCAACAATGACTGTCAGAGGCGCCGGTGGTGACAATTTACTGACGGTGCCTATTGCACCAGAAAACCACCCAGGGAGATTTAAGGTGAACTTGCTGCTGAAGATCGCAGTGGTGCGCCAATGCCGCACTTACGGAAGTCCAGACTTGACTTTCTCACCTTGTGGGTTAAAACAAGGTACAAAATTGACAAGTGCGTACCCTGTGACTAACTAGATGGAGCGAAAAAGGTAGCCCCCCCTGCTGTGTGCAAAACCAATTGTGTGTCACGTATGTTGATATACATGAAAAGGAAAAGATAACCTTGGAAAGATACCACACCAGCTTCACTTTAAGGAACCTCATTAAGCACAACAGTTTAACATATGCTTATCCCTAGAGAGGTAACCCCCTTATCCTCTGAAAATCGTGATGAGCTTAGCTGGCAGGACCGTGGCTAAACTTCCTTACAGTTGAGTGCACTCAGGCCAGTCAAAAGTAAATGTGGTTCCATAGTACTGCTGTGCAAGATTCAAACCATTGGCTCTCCATGTTCCCCGTCCTTACCGAATAAGTATGAAGCTTGCCAACTGAGGTTGCCACAGGCCGTGGCGGGGTGGCAAATCACCTCTGTATGCTGTACACAAACTCCCAGTGATCTCAGGCATATCCCATGCAAGCTAAATAAGGACACAGAAGATCATTGCACCCTACCAATGCCACAAGGAACGTGCTCAATGGCCAGCATCATCAGGAAGGAAAGGTGAACCCTAACAGCAGGGCCGGCTATAGCACTGGTGGCGCCCTATGCAACACTGTTTTTTGGGCTCCCCCCCAGTGACCGCCTGCTTGACGAATTCCCTGCACTACCTAATACCCCTTATGTCACCATAACCACTCTCACTCCGATGCATCGAATTAGTTTATAGTGTCACTCATAAAAGTGAAGGGTGTCGGAGCACTTTACATTACACACACATTACTTAATCATGTGTAAGTCAATGTACAGGAAACGTTACATCAGCCAGAGTGGTGGAATTTATATGTCATCCATTCTGGTAGGCAGTAAAGTTTAGAGGGGATTGGTCTGGAGAAGCACAAACTCCGACTTTAAAACGTAAGACCATGGTAAGGTATTATCTCTAATAATTGGAATTTATTTCTACCCCCATATGAAAGCAGTAACCCCCTGATGTTATGTTCACTTCGTGGGTTGCATGACACACATTCTTTGCAGCAAGCATAATTTCATGGCACACAAGAACCGGACTGCCTGCCTCTGTGCCTTGAATCTTAGACCCACAAACCACCACCCGAAGACTGAGTCTGTCCACCCTGCAGGTCCAAGTGGGGGAAGGAGGGCAGTGAAGGATGAGCCGTTACCGGAGGCTTGCGACCCCTCCTGGCCGTGGGACCCCCACTCCTTCTAGCAAAGGAGGGAGACTCTGCACACACCCTATGCCTTGAATACTACAATGCGGCCCGGCATCAACACTGAAGTGAACAACGCGTCACAACCGGAACCTCAGACCTAACGCGATTAAACCTCGCCAACATTTGCCGCTTGTGGTGTGCCCATGTGTGATATTAGCAAGTATGGGTGTATGAGACACATTAGTCGGCATAGTCCCGGGTATGGTATGACTAGACGTCGCTCCCGTTTAGCCAATGTCATACATATACAGTCAGTCTGAACAGCCTAATTAGGTGCAGTAGACAGGCACATACAAACAGATAATTACTGCAGCTACCCCTATGCATTATACTGCTCCTTACAGCCTTACTCACAGCATTAGCCTAGTGGGTGAACTGAACCAGTTCTTAACAGCAGGGACAATGTGCCTGACTGATTGCGCCAAAAAAGAGGCTAAGCTGCCTTCGAGGAAACCCAGTGAGTCCCACTGCACGAGGCAGAACCTTGTAAAAGCCAAGTGCTGTGAAAATTAGGCGCTCCGTCCCAAAACACCCCCTGAGGATAGCTGAATATATGCTTAGGGTTCTTACAACCGTGCAACCGTGTACACTGACCCGTGACACAAAGTCCGCGCCGCCATGTCAGTGCTCACCCATCAACTACGGCTGAGCCACGTCCAATCCGCCATGAAATAAAATCAATCTACCTCTTCCCCATGAGTCTCCGCGAGACCGTGAGTCGGGGCTGCAATGACTGGTCCAGCGGGGAGTCCCCTTGGCCGCATCCAACACACAAGTTAACAGTGGAAAAGTTCCCTCAGCAAACGCACCAGCCAAAGCCACTGTTGATCCCAATAATCAAATTAATTGAACCCTGGCATCTTTTTATGATAAGGGAGCCTCTTAGAAGAAAAACGCGAGTGCAGAACGCATTCCCGGCGAGCTATTTACATCCCTTACCCGATCGGAGACTTGGTGCAAGTTGTTCCGTCCTTTCTGGAATAAATGAACTATCTCGGCCCCCGAAAGGCGCTTACACTCCAAAATGTTAGACACCGTGCGGAGCCTCCCGACAACCGCGACTGAGCCCAACATTTATGCATAGGGAAAAAGTATCATTTGGTACTGAAATTTTCGAAAATGAATTTCGCAGTGATATGTGCCTGCAACAATCCTTGCAAGCCCCTGTACCACTGTACTTTTGTGACACATCCCAGCAATGCTTACAGATACGTCAGAAATACTGACGTATCTGTAACTCCTTGCGACATGGTGCGTCATACATTAAATATGACACATCAGGTATGCCGCAAGGAGTGCGCACTGAGAAGTCACGCATCGCTGCTTTCACGTAGCGATGCGTCATTTCTCATAAATGAGGCCCTATGTGTTTTAGACGCCTGATACATTCTCGCGTTCCTAATAATGTATGGAACTGGTACTATGGTAAAGTGCTCCAATACCTAAAAATCGAGTGCACACTATATGAAACATTCAAAAATATGTGGGCCGCTGGACTGCCCATTGGTAATGCAGGGATGACAGGAGTAACCCCCCCCCGTTTCTCCCCTTTGAATTCCACTGAATGTTTTCGTTTCTCGCGAGTCTGCTGCAGCTCGGGAGGGGGGGGGGGGGCGCTGTGCTGCTGGTGACCTTTGAGTTGTTGGTAAAGACCCGTCCCCTGCTGCTGTAATGTACACCAACACTGTTGTGCTTAATAAAAACCATCAGGGGTTTCAAGATGGGGCTTTAAAGTCGAATTAGAACAGACATGTAAATCCCACACATCTCTTTTGCAGTTCTTGTTTACAAACCAGAGAGAGGCCAATATTTCCCGATTTATGTTGGAAGTATCGCAGCAAGTTTTATCGTTTGTTATTGCTACTGACTTTCATTAAATGTTTTTTCGTAGTTGAGTACATCATCTAATCAATTGTAAAAAAAAACATTTTATTTCCGCTTGAAACACGGTAAACTGGTGAGCTTGATCAACTGTACATGTTGCACCCGAATGGGTGGTCCTAAATTAGAAATGCCTTCTGCTTTACTGTCCTTATCGGAGAGAGACACCAGAGTTCGAGACATAGACTTTGATCTGTTAAGGCTCAGAGCTTGAAACTCTCCAGTCATATGCAATAGGGCCCTGATTTCCAGCACTCTAGCTGTGGCCCTAGGTTTCCCACATGGGATGTGCCTGACAAGGGCTGTGCAGGCTTTGGGTGTGGTAGTGGCTTGACCGAGGGCGCAGGGTGCAGAATTTAATACATAAATATAATTTGTACCGAATATTCAGGCAAGAATTACCTTGTATGACTATATAAACTTACATGACAGTGGCTATAAGCCCACGTGGTCAGGGCGTTCTTAAAAAACAAAATCCGTTGTTCCAAGTCCTTTCATCATTTGTCTGTCTTGGGTATTCTCCTATGTTGAGGTGAATATGCCTTCTATTGGTAAAACATAATTAATATATAGTATATGGGACGAATTTGCCATTGAGGCCTCTAGGGCATCTTCAACAATAAATACAACCCTGAATGCATTGCCTAGAATACTGCAGTTTATGTTAATACTGAAGTGGGTATTGAGGTTATTTACCCTGAAAGTGAATTTGCTGTCGGTGTGGAACTCTTTTTCCCAGCTGATATAACAGATTTGATAAATATGCAGTTTATATGAGAACCCGGGCAGTTCCTAATCAGGGAAGGATATAAAAACAAGCATTGGCATAGCCAATAGTTCTCACCATTGGGACCTTATAAGTATTTAGTTATGCAGTACAATATCCTTGATGCAACAACATTAACTGTTGCATGGCTAAACACGTATAAGGTGCCAAAGGTGAGACCTATTGGCTATGCCAATGCTTGTTATTATTTAACTAACGTGAAGTCGTTTTTTATTGTCCTCCATCTTAACTAGCCAACCGCATCATGGCTTCTCCCGCCTACAGATACTTTGCCTAAGTTCCCTTTGTACCGACGCGCTCCAACTGATTGTGCCTAACCAGCCTGTTTCAAACGAAACGCGAATCGGGATAGTATTCCTGGGCGATCCTCATGCGGACCTTGTTCAACAATGATCAATGGCCCTGTGAGAGCCGCAAGCTCAGCTTGTCTGACAAAGAGCGAGACAAAACTCGCAACCCCACCAGCAACCAATGGCTTCAATTTGAAAACCTGCAAAGTACTTAAACTTTCATTATTTCTCAGGGTGTATTTAATACCATAAAATGTTGAAAGCACATACTACCATGCATCTGTTCCCACCTCAGTCGTAATTAACATATTATATTTGCAACTGTCCACTGCTTCCTGACAACGGATGTATCTAACAAAACCGTTACAGCTTACGAGCTCATGCCTCAGATTTTCTTCCGAAAAAGTTCTTATTCATACATTCTACACCGCTTAAACAAAAATATTTGAAAACAAATCGCTCAGAGCGACACTCAGAGTCACAAGATGAGTACTTATGTCTCAAAAAAGAAGAATGATGGTTGGGTGTTCTATTGTTTTATATTATTGGAACTTTGTTGTGTTCTATGTTCTTTAAGGAGCTGCTGAATTGTGGTGGCATTAAAGGAGAGCGCAATAATATAGGCCTCCGATATAACCCTAAAGGTCTGAGATTCTTTGATTTGCTAGCTTACTGCATTCTCCAGGTCACACACTCATGTTAGCACAAGACAGCCCTGACTTGGTTCCTCAGGAGCCAATGACTCTAGTACAGGGAATATCTGTTGGACTCTATCATAATCTCCCCCCAGTGTAGAAGTGGCTTGGTGGGGGAACAAAGCTCACCTAACTTATGGGTTGGCCTTCGCTCCCCCTGTGACCATGACTATGGGAATGATGGATTTCTCCACCTTAGGGTGGGTTGCTCATCTGGAGTTCAGATGCTTCTGGTAAGTGGTATGTAAACAAGCAAGGGGAGTAAGGTCTCACCTCCGTTGCCTCGCAATGCAGAGACTGTAGTCTTGGGCACCTTGAAGGGATCTGGCTCACCAGCAATCACCAAGGGGGGTCTCTGAATGCCAGGGCCGACAGCCTGAGCCAGCATTATCATGAGTGGCATCTCCTGCCGGAAGTAGTCCAAGACATCTTTGTCCAGTGGGGCACTCATCAGGTGGACTTGTTTGCCTCCTCGGATAATGCTCAAGGCCAGCTGTTCTGCACCGTCAAGTATCTGCGGAGAGGAGCCTTGGTGGATGGGTTTCAGTTGAGGTAGAACTTTCAGCTGCATTACACATTCACCTCCCCAACCCTTGAGTTCTGAGGAAGATTCACCAAGGTTATTTTCATCGCCTAGAATTGGCCAAGATGAGTGTTGTATGCGGACCTTACCAGACTCTCCACATGTCCCTAGCACCTTCGTACGCTAGAGAACAGCATCTCTTCAAAAGACACCATCAGACGACGACTTCCAGGACGCGAAGCCAAGTCTAGTAGATCGCAGGTAGGAGTTTAACGACTTGACATTAGAACGAGTAGAAGGAGGTAGAGAGTAAAAGAAAAGGTTAAAAGAATAAAAGCTAAAGAGTTTCTTGTTGCTTCGCAGGTCGACTACAAGAACACAATAGCATCAGATCCGGCCTCTCTCCCTGACTGCTATCCATCACCCTGAAGGACTGGGTTCTTTTGGACCCAGCGGTGCCAGGGCACAACACCTGAAACCTTCGTGGGTAACCTGCTCCGGCGTACAAGTCACAGAGACACGGGACACTTCCTTCGGCGTCAAAGAGTCAAGGTTTATTTACTGCAGGGAACACAGATGTCACGGCAAGTACACCACGTGCAACTTGGGGAGACTGCTTCAAATTGGTTTTGTGGATCGCTCCTTTTATACAGTTTTTACCCATGGGCTAACATTGAACACAAAGGTTTACAACTCAGTTCCCACATCAAGCTCCCAGAGGGGTCGCTCTGGTCGCTTTCAAACATACAAGGTCCGGAACATAAGTGCGGAAACATTTGGCGGTTCCCAACTGTAAAAACCCATCTTCCCACCATTAGCAAATTCCAATCAGCAGTAAAGTGGATTGAAACAGGAACGAAGACAGGTGCAGAGGAAGACGGAGACAGTGGGGAGATCGGAAAGGGTGTAAAAGGGGAGGTGCCGGGAAGCACGAGATACAGGCATCAAAGGGACGTGCCTAATGAGATGCACGGCTGAGACAATAAGTCCGTGCGGCAAGATGAGCCTCGAGCGGCGCCACCTGCCTTACAGTAGCAACCCCCTCGTCATAAAGACACTTTCAAAGGACATGTGTCTTCCGCAAATATCTTGGGAGTCCCAGGGTCGCGAAGCGGACAGCGTCCGTTCGCTGACTACTTGAGGGCAAGAGACAAAATGGATGCCGTATCTAAGATGGAACCCGTGGGTACAGATGAAAAGCCCACATAACAAACGAACGGTTTAAGTTAGCACAGCGAAACTGCGCACACTTACTAAACTCGTCATTTGCGGTTCATAGATACTAGACTCGACCATATTCGTGCGAGTCGAAAACACCACTTACAATCGTCACGGAACCTCAGACGCTCCTTTTGCCCTCATGTAGGCAAGCACTAGTCGGAATCATATTCGATATCCATCAGACCATCAAGATGTCGCTGTAGCATAGCTCTGTCCAACCGAGTCCCCTTGGTAACAGGTGGCTGTCTCATACACGTTGTAGCACAGAGACCACATAAGGCAGGACCACACTGCACACAAAGGCAACACGTGAACAGGAACACTACCACAACCCCGATGATCGTCAGAATCTTCCAACCCCAAGTCGACATCAGGCCCCAAAACCAACCGAGTAGCGTCCAATCCCCTACATCCACGTGTATGGATTCGGAGATCTTATGCAACTTCGAGATGGCTTGATAGACAGTAGGAGCATTATCAGGTATGAAAATGCAACAGCTCGAATGGATCACTTTACATACCCCACCACGATCTGCCAAGACAACGTCTAAAACCATACGGTTTTGTAACGTCATAAGTCTCTCCGCCTGAAGTTCTGTGGTGATATTACCAAGGGCACTGGCAGTAACATTAGCTGTCGATTCTACCACTCAAGTCAAATGTCTCAGGTTCCTACTATTAACCATAGGTCCCCAAAACGGGAGGAAACCCTTGAAAAAGTCTCCTGCCTCTTGACCGGCAGTATCCTCTTCGCTAATTACGCCTCGTACAACTCTAGTCTTATGGTAATCGGCATCTACAGTAAACGTCGGAGGCAACAGATTTGCAATAAAACATGAGCCCATGAAGTCTGAGGGCAACCATGTATATGCACGATCATGACAGATGAAGTACGTACCCTTGGCAGCCAGAAGCACAGGGATCGGGGACATTGACAGAACGTAACTTTCAGTGCAAGCACTTACTCCAAGTGAGGCTTGCGAACCACGACCCACGATACAAAAGTTACCAGTGTGGGGTACGACCCATATCGGAGGCGAGCTTTTAAGCTGCTTTTCATTAGTGAACGCAGTATATTCCACTCTATCCGGGGCCCTATAGGCTTGTACCTCTGCCTTAGGGATGAGAAAAGCATCATAGATCTCATCTTCCAAATCCTGTATTATCATCGATACCACCCACTGCCACGAGGTAGGACCCGGTTTGGGGGAACGTTCTAAAGAGGGGTGGAAACCTAGTGCGCTTCGAAGCATTGTTTGGTATGCTCGAGCTGACCCTTGGGAACTATACGGTAACACCAGATATGGAATTCCCTTACCCGTAGTATGTGGCATCAACCCACACACCCAACAATTAGTAGTGTTAACCACTAACTGATGCTGATGGAGGAGCTGGATAAAGGAATTGTTGCGGAATTCTACACGTCTAGCCTGTTCGTGTTCCGGTAGAATATGAAAGGAATGGGGAGAAGCAGTAGTGGAAGTAGAAGTAACGTTAGAGCAAGGAGTAGGAGCAGGGGTAGGAAGTAAAAAGTAAGACATAGCATAATACACCCCACCCACCAAGAATGCAGAAGCAGTTAAAAACAGTATAAACAACTGGAATACAAAACATTTAGTACGACTAAGTTTCTGCAGTTTAACTCGATACGCCTGAGCTCCTTCCAAATCGTTCAGCTTTGAAAATGCCATTTCCCTACGACCGTCCGCAACGTTTCTTGACGCACTTCGTTCTGTGCAGCAATAGTCAATCCCCAGGAGTTCCTAGGAACCGACGGCCTTTAACCTAGCGTCAAGACCTACTGTCCAGAAGGAAGTACGCGCGCGGCCCTACGGCCCTCAATACACAATATGTATTTTATTTAGCACAAAAAAATCAGCTGTGGAAGGAAAAAGATACAAAAATCTCAATACATGTACAAACAATTTTCAATCATACGAAATATTCAAAGTTGATCAGGGGAAACGAGGATATTGCAGTTATCAGTTTCGGCAAAGCAAGAAAACAATTTTTATTTGTCCTTATTATGAGAACGCAAAGAATATCGATGTTTCCCGGGACGTGTCTGCTCGTCAAATAAAGGATCCGTTGAAGAGACAGCGTCCTGCTGATCAGTTTGTTGATTTGGTCTCGAGTCTTTTGCTGACAATGTTCCAACAGTGGCTTTCTGCTGCGCTGAGTGTTCACCAACAAGTTGTGCGTCGCTGAAGGGTACAAACGCCGGCAATGTCTCTGCTTCTGTTGACGCAATGCCTTTCCTCACCCACGGGTCTGCCGGCAAAGGAAGAGGGACTCGCTTACAATGGGTAGCATGTACCCAGTTCTTCCGCCCCTCAAGACGAACGGCAGTCCTCGTGGCCAAGAGCACCTGGTGAGGTCCAACAAAGCGGGGGTCCAGATTCTTCTTGCGCGAAAAATTTCGGGTGACAACCCAATCACCAGGCTGGAGCTGGTGGCCTGGACCCTCCGTCTGCGTCGGCAAGGCGTCGTGAACCTGTTGATGAATTAACCTCAGTTTAGCAGTCAAGTCATGTAAGTAGTCAATCAACATCGGATACTCAAGATCAACGAACATACCTGGCCTAGGAACCCCCCACACATTCGCAGGACGGCCGAACACTATTTCATAGGGACTAAGCCCTATTCGGGAGTGTACAGTCGCCCTAGTTGACAGTAATGCTAGAGGCAAAGCGTCAGGCCACGAAAGTCCAGTCGTAGCCTGAATCTTCGCTAATTTTAGCTTAAGGGTACCATTGTAACCTTCAACCAATCCAGCTGACTGGGGATGATTGGCGCTATGGAATTTCTGATTAATTCCAAGGCCCTTACACACACTCTTCATCACACTTCCAACAAACTCACTTCCGTTATCTGACCACACGACTCTAGGCATTCCGTACCGAGGAAAGTATTCCTTCAGTAGGATTTTCGCAGTAGACAAAGCAGTATTATCTTTGAGGGGATAGGCCTCGATCCATCGGGAGAATGCGCAAACCACAACCAAAACATATTTCAGGTTATTGCATCGCTCCATATGGATGAAGTCCAATTGAATCACCTCAAAGGGATACGAAGGAGGAGCAAAACTGCCAGGGGGAGTTGGGGTTCCTTTGCCAGGGTTGTACATTATACACACCATACAATTCTTCACCAGACGTTCAGCACACTTCGTAATACCATCATTCTTCCACACATCAGCCAACAACTTGCAAATACCTTTCGCGCTAATATGTGCTAACCCATGTGCCATTGTCACAACGGCTAGTACATACGCATCCGGTAACATCCATCTTTTCTGATCCGACAAATCAATCCAGCAACCATTCGCATCCAACCTTCCCGTACTTTCTTTCCATTTCGTCTTTTCAGTGTCGGTGGCCTCATTCTGAATTGCTTTCACGCTCTCTATAGTATTCTCACACATACTCGATTCTGTAGGCCACCTAACCGAACTCGTCACATACATTCGAGTGCTAAGGTTCCGGGCAGTCTCCTTAGCAATCTCGTCTGCAAACGCGTTACCACGACCAACATCATCCGTCACCTTTCGATGTGCACTACACTTAACAATCGCAACTTGAGCAGGCAAAGTCAATGCATCCAAAAGATCGTTCACGAGCTGGCCATGCTGTATTTTCGTGCCATGCGACGTGAAGAAACCACGCTCTCGCCACAACCGTCCAAAGCTATGAGCTACACCGAAAGCATACTGACTATCGGTGTACACATTCACACGTTTATCTTTTGCTAATACACATGCTCTAGTAAGAGCAATCAGCTCTGCAGCTTGGGCAGAATTCTGATTCAATCTCGCAGTCTCGACAACAGTATTCAACGTCACAACAGCATAAGCAGTAGTCACATCACCATTCGGCAATTTAAAACATGACCCATCCACATACAGGGTGCCGTCAGGGTCTTCCAATGGGGTGTTTTTAAGGTCCACTCGACCTTTTGTTTCCTCTTCTGTACGCAAGTAACAGTCATGTTCTGCTACTTCATCTGACTCTGCACTAATTGGTAACAAAGTTGCCGGATTTAGGACATTACAACGTTTTATCTGAATATGGCTTGCCAAAAGCGTCAATTCGTACCCAGACAACCTTGCACTCGTCAAGTGCTGAGTTTTCGTGCGGTTCAAAAGAGTGTCGACTGCATGCGGAACCATCACCGTAAGCATATTATCCATGACCAATCCTGCTGATTGTCGGATGGAGACCGCAGCTGCCGCAGTTGCTCTCAAACAACTCGGCAATGCTCTAGCTACTGGGTCTAAGGTCGAGGAAAAATATGCACATGGACGTTGCCTACCACCAAAAGGTTGCGTTAAGACACTCAACGCACAACCTTCCTTCTCGTGAACATATAACGTGAACGGCTTGCTGTAATCAGGGGTACCTAACACAGGAGCCGAACACAATGAATCACGTAATTCAGAAAAACTTTTCTGACATTCTTCCGTCCATGGTAAAGGAGTTGGAACATCCTTGCACGTAAGAGCCACCAATGGTTTCGCTAGCAATGAAAAATTTGGAATCCACTGCCTGCAGTACGACGTGATACCTAGAAAGGCACGCACATCTCTTTGGGTTTGTGGCACAGCCATTCGCGCAATCGCTGCAATTCTCTCTGGGGTCAATCTCCTTCCCTCCTTTGACAATAAGTGACCTAGATAGGTTACTTCTTGACAACAATATTGGAGTTTAGAAGGTGACACCTTGTGATTTAACTCACAGAGATGTTGCAGCAACGATACCGTAGCAATTTTGCAAATGTCCTGAGTATCAGCAGCCACCAATAAGTCGTCGACATATTGGATTAAAGCCGCACCAACCGGCAACCTAAACGCATCCAGTTGACCCTTCAAAGCTTGACTGTAAATCGATGGACTTTCACAGTAGCCTTGAGGAGCGCGTTTGAAGCGGAAGCTACGTCCTCCAAGAGAGAAACCGAAAAGGTCTCTGCTCTCTTCGGCAATCGGGATGCTGAAAAACGCATTTTTCAAATCAATCACCGAAAACCATGAAGCAGTAGCTGGAATCAGAGTCAGTAGCGCCGTGATGTCAGGCACAACAGGGAATTGAGGAACCACAATTTTATTTACCTCCCGTAAATCGATAACAAAACGATAAACAGGCGGTTTGGTAGGATCAGTACGTTTAAGAATGGGCAGTACAGGGCTATTGCACACGTTTCCCCGAGTCTCCTCAAGAACATCTTTCTCGATCAAATCATAGATGATCGCTAACAAAGCTCGTTCACCATCAAGGGAGATACGGTACTGGGGAATACGTGGCAATCGCACATTCGATTTCAACTGAACAACATAAGGGGAGATATCAAGCAGGCCCACATCGTTCGGACCCGTCGCCCACAAAGACGCAGGAAGAGAATCCAATTCCGGTGGAAGCTTATCGAGAGACAAATACATGGGAGAGACTACTTTCTCTCCAAACGTAAGCTTTACACCCGCAGGAGAACAATACAAAGTTGCATGCAACCGTTTAAGCAAGTCCAGACCCAAAAGATTTTCACCACAACCAGTGGTTAAAATCAATGGAGCTTCGAGCTCACGAGGCCCAATTTTAAGGGGCAAAGGGCGCGAAACTGGATTGCTAACGGGGGCGCCAGAGAATCCAACGGATACATTTGTTAAGCCAGACAAAGGTGCGCCAGGGAGTTTCGAATGCATGATAGAACTTTTCGCTGCACCAGTGTCCAACAGAAAAGGCTCAACGACGCCCGATGTAGCAACTGCGACGTAAGGCCCTCTCTGATCAACCGGAACTGATACCACTCCCTCTCCTTGTCTTTGGCTGTCCTAGTAATTACTGTCGTCAGTTCCCTGATCGACGTAATAATCGTCCACATTGTACTGCGCAGATCGTCCTTGTGATGATCCACGTTGATCGAAACAATTATTAGAATTTGATGAGTTGTCAGATCGGTCGTTCTGAGCACCACGACCTCTACCACGTGATGCATTCTGCGAACCACCACGGCCTCCTCTAGACGAATTACCACTATTACGATCATTTAAAGCAGGACAATCAAATTTAATGTGTCCCTCCTGTCTACAATAAGCACATTGGTTGTACCCTAGGGAAGATCTGTTGAAAGAGGAATCATTACGCGATTGCGATCGATTCGATTGTGACTGAGATCTATTCTGTTGAGACGCATTCTGATTAGAACGCGGCGGATATGCTTGTTGCAGCAACACTTTAGTTTTCAGCTCTTTTGTCTTTTTATCAGCACGGTCATTTTCCTCCTTTTCTCTATTTTCGTAATATTGTGCCGTAGCCAGAATCTGAGCTGAGGTAGAAACGGCCCACGCACTTTCTGAATTCTTCAATTTATTGCACAAGTCGGGCAATAAGTTCGATACAAATTTATCAACAAACAACCTTTGTCCACCCTCAGTACCCATATCCTGTCCGCTATGATCAACGAATGTTTCCTCAAACCTCGTAAAGAAGTCTGAAACACTCTCATCTTTCTTTTGCTTACAGGCTGACAACTTATCCCAATTTACCTTCACAGCTGGCATGAGCGTTTTCATTAACGCAATGATTCGCTGGGGAAGAAGTTCAATCAACTGATCGGGTTTAGTAGCAGCCGCTTGTCCAGCGTCTGCCGCTGTAATGGCATTCCAATCACCACCTAATTCATTTGCGTGATCTTGGTGACGAATCTTGGCCCATACCGGTTGCGGTACGACATTGCCAAACAACATGTCGATATCGGCAAGATTCATTACCGTAGCATCTACGAGCTGCGATAATTCCTTGTAATACCCAGCAGGATTTTTGCGAGGGTCGGGCAAAGTTTGTTTCACCTGAAGCACTTCCGATCGTTTCCACGGGAGATGTATCCATATTCTCTGGAAATGCGCCGGTATTATGTTATTAACATCGGTATTATCAGCAGGTACCCAAACCGGCGGAACTTCACGCATAGGATATTGACCAGACTCAGCTTGTTGGCGTTCAAGATCCTCTACAAACAGTGCGTGAGGAATGGGAGCTAGACGGAAAGACAACAACTGCTCGATAGCACGTCGGACATTAGTATCGACTATCAGTCCCGTTGCGAACTGAAGCCGAAGATTAGACAGGGCGGTCAGCACCTCGTCAGGCGCAACTGCCGCTATCTGATCATGTAAAAGTTTACACATTTCGTCAAACACATATCTCTGAGTCGGTATGTTGAATTGACTAAATGTTTCAAGAACAACACGGGATGGATTTCTCTGTGGATTGTCTATCCAACTCATCGCCATATTGTATAGCGCAACACGTTCTCTATTACCAGGAAGCTGACTACGTCTCTGCGGTGGGCCAGCAGAACCAGCGGACCCGAAAACAGGTCCGAGCGACTGAAAGAAGCTAGCCGCAATGGGAGAATTACGATTACGAGTAGAGGGACAAGAGTAAGACACAGGACTAACAAGAGAAGGAGTAGAGACATTAGCAACGACAGGGGTTAACAACACAGGAGCAGTAGTGTGAGCAGGAGTATGTGGAAGCGGAGGAGCAGTAGGAATAGACACAGGCACAGGAGCAGGAACAGTCGGAAGAGCGGGTGCAGGTTGAGGAATAGGTGGAGGAATAACAAGTGGGGGAACAGGTACGGCAGGGACCACAGGAGCTGCGGTACCCTGTACGTACGGAGGTGGCGACTTCATAAGATAGGACATTAAAGGATCCTCAACTGCCTCTTCCTTCTTATCCGACTCCGTAGGCAAAGCAGGATAGCATTTATCTATGGTCATACGCTGCAACCTCTCAAACACTTCCTTATCCTTATCTTCCTTATCACGCTGAAACTGCTCAGCTTTCTTTACAATAGTAGCAACATTATCTCGCTCACTACGTTTATTCTGTCTGATCTCTTTCTGTCGGGCTTCTTTGCGCCACAACCGAAAGGCATCAAACATGGCCGGCCTAGATTTACGTTCGAACAACTTAATTTCCAAATTATCTAAGATCGACGCTTCGAAGCTACCGTGAGGTGGCCAACGAAGATCGCCGTCTTTCTTTGTATATTTTATCCAATAATCGTTAAAAGCAATCGGGCCTAGCCCATGTTTGCTATATAGGTCATAAGTAGGAGTTCCTACCGGAGGTATCGGACACGAGTCCTCCAACAGGGAATCCGCACCACAAGGTCTAAAGCAACTGAACAAAGTACTGCGACCAGGCATCTTGCACGCTAGCCGAGTTTCACAAACTTCAAGGGTTACGGGATTTACCAAGTCCCAGCAAAAACAAAACCCTCGGTCTTTGGCGGCTGCAGTCGTCAAACAAATACAACAACAAAGTTACGCTAGCAAAGTGTCACCGACAAAAACACTCACACAGCGTGTACAACAACAACAAACCACTAGTGTTTACAACAAAGACACTCGCTAAAGTGTCTACAACCAAGGATTCTGGGAGCGACCCACAAATACTTAACTCAAAGATCAATGGCGTCCTCAGGAAGGCCCGTCAATCGTCTCGCTATACCAAGGTCTACGCCAGGCGCCAAAACAGGTCTACAGTCAGGGCAGCAGTCCGTCGCAGCCGTTAGGAGGCGGGAATCTTCGCGGGAAAAGTCTTCGGGCCACTTATTTCGACAACAGGATCGATGAAGCGGGGTGCACCTTCCCTCGGAGATTTCACACGAAGTTCCTCACGATCGTCGGGCTTGGACCGGTACCACTGATGCAGCCCCACGTTGGGCGCCAACTGAAGGACTGGGTTCTTTTGGACCCAGCGGTGCCAGGGCACAACACCTGAAACCTTCGTGGGTAACCTGCTCCGGCGTACAAGTCACAGAGACACGGGACACTTCCTTCGGCGTCAAAGAGTCAAGGTTTATTTACTGCAGGGAACACAGATGTCACGGCAAGTACACCACGTGCAACTTGGGGAGACTGCTTCAAATTGGTTTTGTGGATCGCTCCTTTTATACAGTTTTTACCCATGGGCTAACATTGAACACAAAGGTTTACAACTCAGTTCCCACATCAAGCTCCCAGAGGGGTCGCTCTGGTCGCTTTCAAACATACAAGGTCCGGAACATAAGTGCGGAAACATTTGGCGGTTCCCAACTGTAAAAACCCATCTTCCCACCATTAGCAAATTCCAATCAGCAGTAAAGTGGATTGAAACAGGAACGAAGACAGGTGCAGAGGAAGACGGAGACAGTGGGGAGATCGGAAAGGGTGTAAAAGGGGAGGTGCCGGGAAGCACGAGATACAGGCATCAAAGGGACGTGCCTAATGAGATGCACGGCTGAGACAATAAGTCCGTGCGGCAAGATGAGCCTCGAGCGGCGCCACCTGCCTTACAGTAGCAACCCCCTCGTCATAAAGACACTTTCAAAGGACATGTGTCTTCCGCAAATATCTTGGGAGTCCCAGGGTCGCGAAGCGGACAGCGTCCGTTCGCTGACTACTTGAGGGCAAGAGACAAAATGGATGCCGTATCTAAGATGGAACCCGTGGGTACAGATGAAAAGCCCACATAACAAACGAACGGTTTAAGTTAGCACAGCGAAACTGCGCACACTTACTAAACTCGTCATTTGCGGTTCATAGATACTAGACTCGACCATATTCGTGCGAGTCGAAAACACCACTTACAATCGTCACGGAACCTCAACCCTAGTGTAAAAAGAAAGATCACAGGTTGTAAGGTAGGGTTCTGGGAGTTTGGCCTATAGCGTCTCTGCAAAATCGATAAAAGCACCTTACAGGTAAGGGTTTGCGGAAAACGCAGGTAAGAGTGCTTGTTCTCTCTGACAGAAGACTAAGCCCACGAAACAGATTTTGCCCAGACGCTATGGATGAAACTCTGCAGATCACTTTGCAGGATATAGCTACAGTGTTATTGGAAATTAGAGCAGAGAATGCTGATTTAAGAAGGGATTTAACTGCAATTCAGAGTAGATTACAACCCCCTAGTCCTACAACTTGGACCTTTAGCTCTGACAAAAAATCTTATTTAAAACCACCAGTTTTTCAACCAACCATGCAAACCTTGTATAGTGGGAATACCGCGTCTAATACTTCAGCTAATACTCAAATTCAGGTAGTTACTCCAGTTGCTGTACCTTTAACACCCCCAGAGAGATTCTATGGGGACTGCAAGAAGTTCATGATATTTTTGAATCAATGTCAGTTACATTTTGTAGCCAAGCCTGCAACATTTCCCGATGATTCCTCCAAAGTTGCTTTCATTTTGTCTTATTTAGGAGGTGATGCTGCTTTGTGGTCTGTACCATATGTGGAAAGAAATGATCCAATTTTAAATGATTTTAGACGGTTCAAAATAGCCATGAAAAAGTTATTTGCCAAACATGTTTTCGTTCAAACAGCAGATTACGAACTATTAAATCTGAAGCAGGGTTCATCTGATCTCTTGCATTATATTTCTACCTTCAATAGACTGGTCATTGAAGCAGAATGGCCAGAAGAAAAACGTGTGTCACTGTTCTATCGTGGTTTACGCGAAGATTTAAAAGATATGATAACACAGATTTTAGATCCACCAACAGATTGTGAGGATTTTATTGACCTAGTAGTAAAACTTAATCACAGGATTTCAGAAAAAAAGGGAGAAAGAGGAAAATCAGATTTCAGGATGATGATGTTCAAAGAAAGGAGGAATTCAAAACTAGAATCTTCCACAGCTAAGTTAGACCCAGTAGAACCTATGCAAATAGGGACAATTAGAGGACCTCTTTCTAAAGATGAGAGGGACAAGCGTAGGAAATTAAATCAGTGTATGTACTGTGGGAAAGCTGGACATTTCATAAAAGACTGTCCCATACGACCAGTAAGACCGAAAGTCAAAACTTCAGAGATAGCAACAATGCAGCAGTCGGAAAACTAACAAACTCGGTAGACAATGAGGTCAATCTATCGAGTTCACATATCACCTTGGCCTCCTTAACACCAACTGCCTCTCATTGTCATCTCAGTATGGGTATTCTTCTCCAATCTCAAGAAGATAAAAATCGGTCTTGGTCCATAGATGCTTTGATTGATTCCGGGGCTACAGGTAATTTCATTGACACTCAGTTATTCCAAAAACTAGGTTTACAAAAGGTAATAAAAGACTCTCCAGAAATTGTGAGAGCAGTAGACGGAAAAGAACTCACCTCAGGACTAATTCAACACCATACAGAAAGCTTAAAAATGACTTGTGCTGAGAAACATGTAGAGAAAATAACATTTGACATAATTGATGCTCCTCAATTTGGTTTGATTCTGGGCATTCCTTGGTTAGTGCTTCATAATCCTTATATTGATTGGACAAATAGAAGCATACTATTCAAATCTGATTATTGTCATGCCAAGGGTTTCCAACAATTCCCAGGTTCAGAGTTGTTAATACAGGGTTATGATTTTCCAAAGAATTCCAAAAGTGTTTTGGTAGTCGCTGGAGTGCCTGATGAGTATCAAGATCTGGTGGATGTTTTTGACAAGAAAAAGGCCAACACCCTACCATCTCATAGAGATTTTGATTGTCAAATAGATTTACTTCCGGGGGCATCTTTGCCATGTAGCCGCATTTATGCCCTAACTGAGAAAGAGAATGAACATTTACGCAATTATCTTGATGAATATTTAGCTAATGGTTTTATTAGACACTCCAAGTCTCCGGTCTCTTCTCCTCTTTTTTTTATTCTGAAAAAGGGAGGAGAATTGCGCATGTGTATAGACTATCGTGCTATTAACAATGTGACTGTAAAAAATCGATACCCCTTACCTTTAATTCCAACATTACTAGATCAAATCAAAGATGCCACCATTTATACTAAACTGGATTTGCGTGGAGCATATCATCTGGTGCGAGTCCGAGAGGGAGATGAATGGAAGACAGCATTCCGTACGAAATATGGATTATATGAATATCAGGTTATGCCTTTCGGACTCTGCAACGCTCCAGCCGCATTCCAGTTTTTTATAAATGCAGTGCTAAGAGATTTCTTGGGTATTTGCTGTATCGTCTACATTGATGATATTCTCATTTACTCAAAAGAAATATCTGAACTGTAAAGCAAGTACGAGCCATTCTTCAGCAGCTTTTACAAAATTATTTATTTGTAAAACTTGAAAAAAGTTTATTCCACGTAACCACAGTAGACTTTTTGGGATACAACCTTAGTCCGGCTGGCATTGAAATGGATCCAAAAAAGGTTCAAGCAATTATAGATTGGCCCAGTCCTACTTCAGTGAAACAAATCCAGAGCTTTTTGGGATTTGCACATTTTTATAGACGATTCATAAATAATTTTTCGCAAAAAATAACTCCCATCACAAAATTGTAAAGAAAAAACATGAAATTCGAATGGACCTCAGAAACTGAATTCGCTTTTCAGGATTTTTAAAAACCAATTCGTAACAGCCCCGGTTTTAAAGCATCCTGATCCCTCTCAACCTTTTATTGTAGAAGCTGATGCCTCCCAATTTGCAGTAGGAGGCATTTTGTCCCAAAGAAGTAAAACTACTGGACAATTACATCCAATTGCATATTATTCCAGAAAATTATCCCCTACTGAACAAAATTATGCCATAGCTGATAGAGAATTATTTGCCATAAAAGCTGTGTTCAAAGAATGGCGACACTACTTGCTAGGGGCTCGTCATCCTGTAACTATATATACTGATCATAGAAATTTACAGTCACTTAGATCCGCTAAAGCTTTGACTCCTTGTCAATTGCGTTGGACTCTATTCTTTAATGATTATGATTTCATCATCACTTATCGCCCTGGAAAAGATAATAACAAAGCTGATGCATTGTCAAGAATAGGTTTAAGTGATGATTTGAATGCAAAAAAAGAAACACTACATCCAATTATTCCTGAGGAGCGTTTTAGGATAGGACTTATTGACTCTGAAGTTTTGTCAGACATTGAAAAGGCCCTAGAAAAGCAATCAAAGGAAGAATGGAATAAGCTTTACCCCTTATTGCAATGGAAAGAAAACCTATTATGTATGAATGATCAGGTGTTTGTTCCTAATGAATCATTACAGGAAAAGGTGTTACAATTTTATCATGATTCAATTTTGTCAATCCATCCTGGGGTAACGAAAATGTACCAACTTATTAAAAGGCAGTTTTGGTGGCCGAATATGTTAAAAGACATTCAAAAATATGTAGAAACTTGCGCTGTTTGTAGTCAAAACAAAGCAGTTCATCGGTCCCCGCATGGTTTACTTTTGCCTTTACCAGTTCCACCTCAGCCTTGGTATACTGTATCTCTTGATTTCATTGTAGAGTTGCCTCGTACCAAATCTGGTTTTACCACCATTCTCACTGTTGTGGACCACTTTTCTAGATATGCTCATTTTATTCCCCTGAAAAAGCTCCCTTCAGCTTTTGATTTGGCACACATCTTTGTAACACAAATTGTCAAATTGCATGGAATTCCTGCAGTGGTACTCTCGGATAGAGGATCTCAGTTTGTGTCACATTTTTGGCAAAACCTTGGAAAGTCCCTAAATATGGAAGTGCGTTTGTCATCTAGTTATCATCCACAAACTGATGGCTTAACAGAACGTACAAATCAAACAATTGAACAATTCTTGCGATGTTTACTAGCCACCTATGATCAGGAATGGTCAGAAATTCTTTGGGCTACGGAATTTGCGTACAACAATTCAGATCATTCTTCTATTGGTATGTCTCCTTTTTTTTGTGTTCATGGTTTTCATCCAAAAGACATGTTAGGTGTTGGTAAAAAGGTTACTGTTACGCCAGCAGTCACAGATTATGTAACTCATTTGGTTTCTATTCAAGAAAAAGCCCAACAACATTTAGTTCTTGCAAAAGAAACTCAAAAGAAATTTGCTGACAAACATCGTTCTGAACAGCCACTCTATTCAGTAGGTGACAAGGTTTGGTTAGCCACAAAAAACTTAAAATTAAAATGTCATAAAACTTTTCGCCCACGATTTATAGGTCCTTTCACTATAGAAAAAGTTGTTAATCCTGTTAGTATGAAATTGAAGTTACCAACTACTTATCGAATTCATCCTGTATTCCATGTCTCTCTACTTAAGCCATGTAATCCAGAAACCCGAATGTTGAGTCATCCTCCAGCACTAGAGATAGACGGTGTACCAGAGTATGAGGTAAAAGCAGTTCTTGATTCCAAAAGAGTGAAAGGCAAATTGTTCTATCTGGTAGACTGGAAAGGTTACGGTCCTGAAGACCGCTCGTGGGAACCTCTTGTTAATTTAAGAAATTCTCCTCAGATCCTAAAAACCTTTCATAACAGATATCCAGAGAAACCAAAACCAGTTCCCACAGTATTAGGGGGGATTCTACGGGGAGGGTACTGTCATGAATCAACAAGTCGCAACTCCTCCTGTAGGCTTATCACTGATTCACATTCCTCGCAAGGATTAATTCACCTCTCTTAAAACCCACCCCTGTCCCGTGCATCCTGCACTCCAGTTAATTTTCAAGTACATGGTTTATATTGTAATATATGTTTGTGCCTGTGCTTGATTGTAATATAGGTTTAATGTTTTCGGAAATGACTTGAAACTCAATCAGGGCATTGCGAGCTAGATTTCAGAAAGAACAAAATCGGTAAAAGAAAGATGCGTTTAAAATATAACACGCGTCCGTTTGAAAAGTCCTCGCTCTGTGTGTTGTTTAACACAGCGTGAGAACAACGTTGCTCGTACAACGCCCAGAACGTCTCAGGGTGTGGCGCGTACAGCTTCCAGGACGTCCCGGGGTGTGGCAGGACTATAAAAGCCACACCCGGGATTCTGGAAGATGCTTAGTCTTCTTGTGCCTTCGTAGAAGCGCCGCGTCAGAGGAATCTTATCGGTGGACTTCAAATTCGGAATCCAGGCCTGAGTCTCCGGTTACAGGAAATCTCCATGCTTCTGTTTACAGCACAAAAGAGAAAGAGCTAAGTACTTTCTTTAAGAAAAGGTGGCCAACGCTAGCTAAAGAGTAATTTTTGGACAATCTTCGTAAAGAGGGAATTTTGGACTCAGATTCATTCAGAGACTTTATTTAATGTGTAATATTGTCGCGCTAGTTTTAAGATAAAGATGTTCAACTAATTTAGCAATGTTTTAAAGAAATGTTTGGAGAGTGAGAATTTAACTCTTAAATCCCAAGTGAGAAGTCGTTTGGACAACAAAAGAATAAAGTAAAGTGAGTAGGTTTAAAAATAGATTGGTTTAGCAGGAATAACAAAAGATAAAGGAAAGTGCAAATGATTTGTTGTTGTTTTATTTAGAAACATAAACCGTCTGGGGCGGACAGTCCAACCACCTTCGGAGGCTAGAGAACAGCATCTCTTCAAAAGACACCATCAGACGACGACTTCCAAGACGCGAAGCCAAGTCTAGTAGATCGCAGGTAGGAGTTTAACGACTTGACATTAGAACGAGTAGAAGGAGGTAGAGAGTAAAAGAAAAGGTTAAAAGAATAAAAGCTAAAGAGTTTCTTGTTGCTTCGCAGGTCGACTACAAGAACACAATAGCGTCAGATCCGGCCTCTCTCCCTGACTGCTATCCATCACCCTAGTGTAAAAAGAAAGATCACAGGTTGTAAAGTAGGGTTCTGGGAGTTTGGCCTATAGTGTCTCTGCAAAATCGAACAAAGCACCTTACAGGTAAGGGTTTGCGGAAAACGCAGGTAAGAGTGCTTGATCTCTCGGACAGCCTACTACAAATATTATATGCAAAGCATCCGACTACCTCCATTCACCTACGCCCCCAAAACATTAAATGCTGCATGCTACAAGGACCACCCCTGAGCCCCACCCTATTCAACATCTACATGACCCCCCTCGCAGACGTCGTCAGATCCCACGGACTCAACATAATCTCCTACTCAGACGACACTCAACTGATCCTCTCACTCACCTAGGACCCCTCCAAAGCAAAAACCTGCAACGCCATGACCAACGTAGCCACAAGGAAGAGTGACAACTGCCTCAACTCCAATAAAACTGAAGTACTGATCTTTGGTAAAAACACCTCCACATGGGATCACAGCTGGTGGCCTGCAGATCTCGGACCTACATACCACACCAACCGACCATGCATGCTACCTCAGCATCATCCACAGCAGCCAACTGACCATGAAACAACAAGTCAATGCAGTCGCCTCCTCCTGCTTCCTCACACTTTGCATGCTCCACAGAATCTTCAGATGGATCCCAATCAACATCAAAAAGACCATAACTCAGGCTCTTGTTACCAGCGTCCTCAACTATGGCAACACCCTCTACGCCAGCTCCTCAGAAGATTCCAGACCATTCAGAACTCTGCAGCTAGACTCATCCTGAACCTCCCCAAATGAGCCCACATCACCCCCACCTGAGAGACCTCCACTGGCTCCCCATCCAGAAGAGATGCCAGTTCAAGAACCTCACACATATCTACAAAACCATCCACAACCTAGGACCTGCCTACATCAACCATTGACTGAAGCTTCACCAGCCATGTAGACACCTGCGATCCTCTTCACTCATGCTCACACACGCCCCCTTCATCCGTCACAGCAGCAGTGGCAGCCGCCTATTCTCCTACATCACTACCAAGACACTCGCTGACTTCAGAAAGAGACTCAAGACCTGTATCTTCGACGGACACACAGCGCCCCGATGCCCCTAGGGTTGACAGTGACGTACTTTTCAGATGCTGATTGATTGATTGATATTATGGTAATCTGCTCGAGTCCACTTTAAAAGTTCCCCCAATGTTGCTAAGAGACAAAAATGCCCCCATGGTCTGTCTGCTAGAGAGAAGAGGGGAAGCACATCTTCAGAGCCACATGGGAAGATCTTGTTCGGTCCCACACCCATGTTGAGTAAACCAATGCAGCTAAGCACGGTGCAGCTGCTGAAATAAAAGCAGCCATTCTTTTTAAATGGTGCTAGGCCACCTGCGAAGGAACACTGGACAGCTGTGCCTCCCTGTCATCCCCATAGTATCTTTCAGAATCAGCATGTGGTGAGGGCCTCTAATACAGCTCTCAGGAGTGGCACCCACCCCACGACACTTCAGCATGAAAGCCCTGCTCTCCGCATCTCTTGTGGCCGAGGGGGCCTTGCAAGGGGGGTTCTAGAGGTACGGCAACCATGACACAGCCAGCAGGGGATAGCTTTACCCTGCACACAGGATTCTAGCATCGGTCATCACAGATTTCTCTCGCAGGAAGGGCCATGCTGATCTGGGGTCTTCACGTTGCCTGGGCAACGCAGGTCGAACAAAGGCAACATGTTGGCTTGCGCACGCTCTGCCTAAGTGGCGCAAGGCAGCATAAATACTGAGTAGAGCTTGCCACAAAACGCCTTTCCTTCAGAGTAAAGGCATGAGAAGTACTCAACATGCACTATCGCCAGAGTCAGGAGCATAAGCAGCTCTCACTGGGTGCTTGGTGATAACTCCTTCCAGTAGATTACAACACTACAGGTTTTAGGGCAAGATTAATTGTATCGCAAGTGCTGATCTGGAAACGCAAAGAGCAGTTTCTCACAACTCCTGGATAATACACCCTGGTAATCATGGGTGAGCAAAAAGTGCTCCTTGGAGAACACTTGTGGTTTACACAGGGAGTGGCAGGCAGGCCAGCACCTAAATGTACTTGGCTAAGTGACAATCAACCCAGCAGTCCAAAAGGTAGAAGGCTAGCACAACAAAGCAGGTAGTCCTAATGGTGGCTCTTCCTGGGTGCACAACAGTCTTCTGGCAATGTGCAGTATGAAGAGCCAGTGGCGTCTGGGTACAAGTTTGGGGGATAACCCTGCAAAAAGGGCCATGTCCAAAGCAACCCCTCTACAGCCAGGATAGACTAATCAAAACCTTGATGGACTTCCCTGCTTGAAGCGATAAAACGTAGACCTTGGCCAGCTACTGCAGGGGCACTTACCAGTTCTACGCCTCTCTGAACTTAGTTGGATCCCTTTATCTATGCTCTCAGGGCCTGCTAAGCTAACCTATGGGGAATCCTTCTCACATGCGGACATGAAGCGCATAACTTTAAGTTGTTCAAAGATGCAGCCCAGTAGGCAGATAGTACCACCATGGCCAACAAAGTGATGTGACCTACTCCACCCACTGGGTCTGACTTCTGACCCTAACCCAAGGAAAACTCTGTCCACAAGGAAAGCGACCAACAGAGGCCACTGACCCTCAGTGGATGGTCTCCTGGAAAGAATACGAGGACTGGTTGGCCAAAGCCCTAGATAGGGCCGCGACATGGACAAATAAGGCCCCGGCGAGGTGCTCTAAGATGGCTCGGTGGTTCACTGTTGATTTAAGAGCAGCTACGTCCGCCTGCAAATTCTTAGAGTGCACCTGGTGTAAAAACTATGAGAATACGGCCAAACTGAAATACAAGAATAGTATGAAGGATTACCACCGCCTGATAAGAAGGACAAAAAGAGATTTTTTAAGTAAAAAATTGAGCAAGCAGAGAACGCATCTAAGGCGCTTTTCTCTATTTACAAGGCGCTCATGTCACTTAATCGGACTCTAGCTCCAGACACCTACTCCACTGAGATCAGTGAGGCTCTGGCTGACCACTTTGTGCATAAGGTAGAGACCACTTACAGGTCTTTCTCTATGAGATCAGAGGAGATATCCACAGGAAGAACTAATGAAGTGAGGCTCAGGGCTGATATGTGCCTTAATCAGTTTGTAGTCCCCGATCAAGTTGAACTGATGAGGATAATTCGCAGTATCCAATTGGGCTCCCCAATGGATGCAGCCCGACCGAAGATCTTTAAGAATCTGCTGGAACTTTTGATAAATCACATAGGACATATGGCAGAGCTGTCCTTCAAAGCAAGCTATGTGCCGCAGGATTGGAAGACGGCGCAGATCATCCCAATTAAAAAGAAGCCCAATCTTAACTTATCCCATCTAGACAATTTCGGCCTATCTCACTCTTACCTTGTTGTGCTAAGGTGGTGGAAAAAATGTTGAATGCTCAGCTGGTCGCATATATGGAGGAGGGTCAACTTTTTCACACCTCACAATCAGGTTTTCGAGTTAACCACTCCACTGAGTCGGCTCTGCTTTTCTCCACTGAGCTGATGTGCGGGAAAGTAGATGAGGGACGGACAGCCGCGCTGTTGTTGTTAGATCTTAGTCCAGCATTTGATACCGTCTCCCATCCTGTACCGTCTCCCATCCTGTACTACCCGCCTTATGGAGGCCGGGGTTGCAGGGCCGGCTCACGCGTGGTTATGTTCGTTCCTAGCAGACAGAAGGGTCCAAGTCCACCGCCCCCCTTTCAAATCGGAGCTACGCCTACTAAAGCAAGGAGTTCCACAGGGTTCTATCTTGAGCCCCACGTTATTCAATCTATACATGGAACCCCTTGCAAAGTTAGTAGAAGCTTACGGGGTGGAGATCGTGTCCTACGCAGACGACACACAACTGGTGGTGACACTGTCTCAGCCCCCGGAAGAGGCTGCAGCTAATTTCTCCGCCTGTCTAAGGGAGCTGGCAGGCTTGATGAATAACAACTACCTGTGCCTGAACGCGAACAAAACCGAGCTTCTAGTTATAGGGAAGGCACCATCAATATGGTCCTCAGCATGGTGGCCGTTGTAGCTGGTGCCGACTCCTAACCCTGCAGAACGAGTGAAAAATCTGGGAGTACTATTGGACGTCACTCTGTCCTTTGAACATCACACAAGAGGGGTTGCTGGTAAATGCTACGGCATTTTAAAAACCCTGCGTAAAACCCTGGACTTACTCCCCATCACCTGTAGGAAAAGGTTCATCCATACTCTTGTTACTCCTCACCTGGATTATGGGAACTCGCTGTACATCGGTCTTAGCACAAAAGGTCTGCACCGCTTTCAGTGTGTGCAGAACGCGGTCGCTAGGTTGGCACTGAACCTTTCCCGTAGGTCATCCGGGAGACGGACCTTGGCCACCTTGCACTGGCTCCCCATCCGTGAACGAATTGTGTTCAAAACGTTGTGCATGGCACACCGTAATGCACAGGGAAAGGGCCCTGTATATCTTCAAAAACTACTGACCGTGTACCAGCCAAAACGGTTGCTGCGATCCCTTGGGAGTATGCTTTTCCAGGTTCCGCGTATCTATAGAGCACGGATGGGAGGCCGCTCCTTTAGATATTTAGCCAGCAAGCAGTGGAATGCTCTTCCGACTGAGCTCCGCATGGAACCATCCGAGGTGAGGTTCTGTCAGAAATTGAAGACATACCTCTTTCCCAAGATAGTGTAGGTCCGATGCCTCTCTCTGGCTCTTCAAGCTCGTTACTGAATGGCCTATTGTAGTCTGTACGGTTTCTGTTTCCACAGCGCGGGGACACACTGTTTTCCTAGTGTAACCAGGCGCTTTATAAGCTCTATTATTATTATTATTATTATTATTATTATTATTATTACTCTTCCTGCTACACTGGGAACTATCTAGGCTCTATGAACTGGCCTTTGTTTGGGGGAAAACAGAGTCACTTCCTTTAGGATCACTCTAATATGCCTTTCCAGGCCCTCTGGTTCTCACCCAGAGGTCTGACTTCTTTGCTAGTCTCTGGGGTCAGAGAACGTACACTCCAACAGATGTTGGTACAGCTCTGGGAAACAGCGCAACAAGTGCTCTCTGACAATCGGATTGTTCACCCCTTCAAAATTGTTTACTGTGCTACCCTTCACCCATCCATCTAGGGCTTTGCAAAAATCCTCCACAAATTCTGCTCAAGCCTGGTGAGACTGCTTCCTCCTGCCCCTGAACCTCAACCTATACTCTTCAGGGTTGAATCCATACTTTCTTATCAGGGTTTTCTTCAGGGAGATGTATCTCTGCCTGGCCCTCCGCTCTCATCTCCAGCAATATAACTCCCCAGGTCAGTTCCCCAATCTTTCTCAGGGATCCTGCGCACTGCCAGAGCTCTCTCATACTCCTGCAATCACTGTTTTTTTTTTTATATGTTTTTATTGCAGATTCATAAACAACGCATTGAAATAGGTCAACCTTCCCACCCCTGATCTTCATAAAGCACGTTCTTGTCATAAAATTGTACACAGCCATTCAGCCCACATCCTGGAGGCTGGGCGGCGTACCTGATCGATCCATTGATGATGTCAAGAAGGCCACCTCACAGAGATGTCCGGTCAACAACACAATTCAGTATCTGCTTTTTTATAACACCCAAACCCCTCCCTCATACTCACAGCCGAATATAGCAATCCACCAGCGGGGAATGATGTCAATCTTATCAGATCCCGCACCTGCCAGTCACACTTCAGAATCCCCCCGTGGTAGTACTCTCCGGGTTCTATCATGAACCAATCCCTGAATGTCTTTTCCTTCGCCTATGACCACGACTCCCTCTGCGGGCATCCCTCCTATTGCTATTTCGGATCCCTACTAGTCCACCCTCTACCCCTCCCTCCCCCAACTGCTGCTGATGTGGGCTATAACTATAGGTTCTGATTCAAGACTTCGCCACCTGATGAGTCTATACATTCGCTCCTTGATGTCCCATGGAACCCCCTCCATCGGTTATCCCTTAATCTTCATCCTCTGTTAAATAGTCCTTCAAGGCCTGTACAATTGCCTCCCAGGCCCTCGCCATCTCCAAACACTTCACATTTGCTGTCCTAGCGGCTTGCCGCAGCCTAACCACGCCCTCACATCTGGACCATTTCAGCAGCTCATTCATCCATCTCCTAACTGATGGGCCTTCCTTGGATTTCCAGTGCCAGGTGATCTCTCTCTGGGGTAATATGAGTCCTAGGTCAATAAACTTACTCATAATTTTCGTCTTGCCCGTGTGAGGGAACCAAAGCAGTAGACATTTTGCTATATCATACTCCACTTCACGATCAGTGACTGCATTGAGGAGCTCCCCTACCTCCGACCAATAAGTCCCCAATTTCGGGCAACCCCACAGTAAATGGTCCAGCTCCACCTCAGGTGCCAAACATCTCGGGCACGCTGCATCTTGTACCCAGAAGTACCTTCTTATCTTTCCCGGGGTCAGGTAGGCCCTGTGTAGTACAAAGAAATACACTTGTTGAAAGCGGGCATTTCTGCAACCCTTCCATGTCCTCTTCAAAATATGTCCCCAGACCGTGTCCGGTATGGGTTTGCCTATACTCTCCTCCTACGTCTCCTTCAGAGCTGCAAGCGGTTCTAGCCCCTCATGCAGCATTCTAGAATGGAGACATGTAACCGCCTTAATCGTTCCCGCAGCCATCACCACATATTGACAGGCCATGGTCGTGCTGGGTTCTGCCAACCCCCCTCTCCAGTGTTTCTGCATTGCCGCGACCACCGCCGCATGCAATAGGTAGCTTCCATCCGGGAGGCCAAATTGGTCTTGCAGTGCTCTGAAGGGGACCAACATCCCATCAACATACAAGCCTCCCACCATCTGTAGGCCCAGATCTTCCCATTCCAATAGAGGAGACCAGTCACCCCCATGTGGCAGTGCTGTCAGCATCGCCAGAGGAATCTCCGGCGCATATGGGCGCGCCGCCTTCGCTCTTTTCATGCTCCTATGCCAACACATCCGCAAGGTTTTCTCTTCCATGGTCAGGCCTCTCAACTCTAATTTCTGTTGCATAATTATATACGATAGGATGTGTCTCTGAATGCCTGTCCCCCTTTCCCGGTCCGGGCCTCTAAATTCTCTAGCAATGTGTTGGGTTAGTACCTGTAACTGTGCCTCTAGGTAGTATAATTCAAAATCGGGAACCGCCATCCCTCCTTCGAGTTTGGGTCTCATCAGTGTATTCAGCGCTACCCTACGTCTCCCATGTCCCCAAAGAAAGCCAATAATCATCGTTCTCAATTCTCTAAAGACCCGCTAAGGAACCCACACCGGCAAGGTGCGGAAGTAGTAGAGCAACCTGGGCAAAGCCACCATCTTCAGCAGTGCCACCCGGCCCTGAACCGATAAAGGTAGTGAGGCCCAAAAGGTCATGCACCCCCTCAGAGCCCTAATACATCTTCCTATGTTCCCTTCCAGCAGATCCATAGCATCATGATATATGCGGACCCCTAAATAGGTGAAGCAAGTTCCTTCCCAGACCACATCAACTGTAAGAGGAGGATAAGGCGTATCCATCCGCAACGGAAAAACACATGTCTTGTTCCAATTTACCTTAAGGCCCGACAGTCTCCCAAAACTCGACAGCATCGCTACTGCCCCTTCCAGTGCCCCTCCTGTGTCTTCCAGGTACAGCAACAGATCGTCTGCGTACAGTGATATGTAATGAAACTCCCCACCATTTCCAATCCCACTGTACAATACCCCTGCTCGTGCCTGGGCCGCCAGTGGCTCCATCGCTAACGCATCCATCGCTAACGCAAAGAGGAGATAGCGAGCATCCCTGCCTCGTCCCCCTACACACCGGGTAGTCGGAGGATATAACAGGCCCCAGTCTCACCCTAGCTGTCGCAGAAGAGTAGAGAACTCTTGTCCAGCGCCCAAATCCGTCTCCTAGTCCAAACTTCTCTAGTACTTTATCAAGGTACCCCCATTCCAGGCTATCGAAAGCTTTCTCGATATCAACCGACAACACTGCTGGTTTTTTATCTGGCTCCAAGTGACTGTCCATCTGGGGAGCGGGCAACTACACCAATCGGACTAGGAGCGAAAGCAGGGGCTGCGAAGTCTGTGCTGTGGGCGGAATCCCTGCCACAGCGCTAGCACCACCACAGGCTGTTGGTCCCCCCCGCCACCGCGACAGGAGAACTACGCGGTCGCCGAGCGGGGGGACTACAGCCCCCACCATTCCTTGCGGCTGACCCCGCCCCCTCCCGACTGGTGACGCGCCCGGAAGGTGCAGAAAAGGAAGAGGCTCCATCTGGGGAGCGGGCAACTACACCGATCGGAGGCGGAGCGAAAGCAGGGGCTGCGAAGTCCGTGCTGTGGGCGGAATCCCTGCCACAGCGCTAGCACCACCACAGGCTGTTGGTCCCCCCCGCCACCGTGACAGGAGAACTACGTGGTCGCCGAGCGGGGGGACTACAGCCCCCACCATTCCTTAGGGCTGAACCCGCCCCCTCCCGACTGGTGACGCGCCCGGAAGGCGGAGAAAAGGAAGAGGCTCCTTCCGCGTCGCGGGACGCGCGTGGGCGGTGCCGGACGAAGCCCGGACTAAGGGCGGACAGTCTGTGACAGTCCGGGACTGTCCGAGGCTGGGCTGGGCCGTCCCCCTTTGATCTCCATGCCGAGGTACTTTGTTGTGCTAAGTGTAATACTGCATTTGGACTGTGACTGTTTTTGCCTTCCATACTAAGGACTTTTTATCAATCCATTACTGTTATCTATTTTAATCTAGTCTGGTTGCAATACATGAAAGCTTTGTCTCCTAGATATTTGTCTTAATAATTTTAATTGGCCGTATTTTTAGTTGGTCTCTTTGAGCATTCTAACACATAATGTCCAAACAAAAGGCTCCTAAAAACTCTTCTGTAACAGCCACTATGGATAACTACCTAGTGAAAGTGGTTAGCCAAATAAATAAGGAGCGAAGGATGTCGTTAGGGAAGGAGAATCCTCCTATTATTTGCCCTACCCTCCCTGATCTTAACATTATAGCACTTACGGATGATCATCCAGATCTTGTCACCCTTGATATTTCTGTAGGAACTATAGCCCAACCCGAAAATGGTCCTGATATCTCTGTTCTTCCGTCTGTATCCCCCAGTGTTTCGCCTGCCCATAGTTCACCGGCCCCTAGAGCATTAAGAGCCTGCAGGAAAGCTCCCATTACACGAGGTGGGTACCGTACTTGCAACAAAAAAAGAGGAGAGACTGTATCAAAAATCTCTTCCGGGGCTGAGGAATTGACCACTAAGAATGCCGCACCCTTTAGGAGTTCTGACCAGTTTGATCTTCTAATAAGCATTTTTGATTCTAAGGTTGATAAGATTATTAAACCCTTGGTGGACAAACTGGATCAGCTCCATTTGAAGTAAATAGATTAGGTGGGTTGCTTGACGCGCACATAGCTTTGGCAGGAAAGTCGAGGCCCATCAATGTCGACAAAGCTCCTCCCATACTACCTGTAAATCCTGCAACTGGGGGCGAAATAGTTAAAGAAACTGTATTGCCGGCCTCATTACCTACAAACCTACTTTCCATCTCCCTTCAGAGTAAGTCTAATGCTAATGAGCAGGGTCCACCGAAACCAACTAGACGGAAACGCCCTGTGAATCTACCACCAGACTGTGCCCCCTATGTGGCTGTTTTGACTAATGTCCCTTTCTATGAGACTGATCCAGCTAGACCCCAACTTGAATCTCATGATTCGTTAAAAAACAGAACAGTCTCATGGCTACATAATAACTGTGGCTTTCCAATTACTTATGCAGACCAAATTCTAACCACCAGAAGGATTGACTGGATAGGTACGTCTAGCAAAACATGTAGGGGTGATTGTGTCATCGTTAATTTTAAACACCCCCAACATGCGGCCACAGCTTTATTAAGGCTGGATCCTTAATCCCCGGGGAAGACAGAATAAGTGTACGTCCTCTTGTTTTTTTTTATAGCCACCTAATTAAAAACCCCCCTCATAAACCAGGAAATAGAAATCCCCTGTCTAATCACTTTCTGGGGTTCGGGATCCCTGTTCAGAACAGATTCCAGGCACTAAGCTCTTTGGACTCCAATGACTGACTTGCTTGGACAGGGGTTAGTGTCCCGTGTCAGCCGACTATTGCCCAGGCTCCCATCACGTGTGTTTTACCACCTGACCCTGAACCCATTACGGTGGAGAACCAGAGTGAAGAAAGATGTATTGGCCCTGGAGCTTTAGGGGACAGTATGAATGAGGTATCTGAGGTATCAGTGGGTAATACTGTCCCTCTGATTGATCCCAGCGCGAATATACCGACCGGCATCTCTATTGTAAGCTGGAACGTTGCCGGGCTAAAGTCCAAACAGGACACCTTGTGTTGGAAGGATTTTATTAACACCCATGATATTTTGTGTTTCCAGGAAACTTGGTGCCAGGAAGATGTATATTTTGAGGGGTTTGTAACGTTTAACCTACAGGCAGTTAGCTCTGGATCAGGGAGAGCAAAAGGTGGTCTTGTAATTTTGGTCTCGATTAGCAAAAATATTAGGACTGTGAAATACTCAAATGTGGGACCTTACGCGCAGTTACTGGCTCCAGAATGATCAAGGTCAACAAGTCCTCCTAATTAACTACTACAATAATATTTTTGATGATAGTAGGATATCCGTTGTTAAAAATCTAGCTATTGATGAATTAATGGACCAATGTAACGTTTCTTTTGATTTTATATGGCTAGGAGATTTTAATATTTCTTTATGTGAATTGACCTTTCAGAAAGCATGTGGGGTTGTAAATAACGCTGGTGATGTGGACCTCCACTTCCGGCATAATAGCTATGGTGAAATACTGTATAAATGTATTATTAATTATGACCTTGAAATTTTGGACTTTGCCAAAGATGCTAATGGGATGACCATCCCTACTTTTATAAACTGGAGGACAAGTTCGGTGATAGATCATGTTGTCGTGTCTTCGACTATTACCCCCTTATGTGAAACCCCGAGGATCGAAGTTACATCTTTGAGCGACCATAATCATATTGTTCTAGAATTTGCCCTATGGAGTAAGAGTCCTGTAGCCGTGGGCCATATCATCGCCAACGTAGAACCCCATAGACCCAATGGTGTTAGAGTCAAATGGGTTGGGGATAGAGCAGAAGAACTAATTGGTTACATTGTTTCTGATTGTTTAACTGACATCTCATCAATCCTTGAAAACAATACTGGGTCAGAATGTGTTTTAACTGCTTTTAATAATATTAACATATTAATTGATGCAAGGTTTACTAGACCAATTAGAGATCAAAATAGCCATGGACATGGTTGGTTTGACCATACCTGCACCAGGCTACTAACGGAGCTAAAGAAGGTCTTGGCCATAAAACCTAGGAACACTACTTTAATAATTGAACGAAGAGCAGAATACCAATCAGCATTAAAAAAGAGGAAAAGAGAGTTACAGCAGGAAGCGTGGGAATCACTAAATCAAGCAGCAGAGATCCACAATAATACTTTATTCTGGGCTACGGTTAATTCTCCCTTCCTGAGAGACGATAACTCCCCGGTATTGAGCTCTAATGTTCCTAGTGATTGCTGGGTAACGCATTTTTCCAATATATTTGGTTCAAATAGTGGTTTAGCCACCACCCCATGTAATTGGCCCATATTACCTTTAAACTTTACAGTAGCCGAGGTCGTGTTTGTCGTGAATGTGTTTAATACAGCAGTTTGCACTGAAGCTCCGACAACATGGGGGGAATCGATCATTATCCCTATATTTAAAATAGAAGCAAAGAATTATCGCCCTATTTCCCTTCTGGACTCCTCTGTAAAGGTTATGAGCAGAGTTATGCTAGCTAGGCTCGAGGAGTTGCTTGAAGATAAGGTAATTTTGTCTGAAAGTCAGTTTGGTTTTAGGAAAGGTAGGGGCACTCTGGACCAATGTTTGAACCTTGACCTCATAATTGGGAAATATGTTGAAGCCAAAGGTAGCTCTTTATATTTATGTTTTGCTGATCTAAGCAGCGCCTTTGATATGGTTGATCACGGAATTTTATGGCCCACTCTGCTGCGGATGGGTGCCCCTGAGGGTATTATTTTCTTGCTTGCCAGGCTGTACCAAAAACTGCAAACTTGTGTGCGCTTTGGAACCAAGGGAGAATGTACCACCAAATTCAGTGTACGACGTGGCATTAGACAAGGCTGTGTTCTAGCTCCGTTACTGTTTATTTTATTTATCAATGGGATCGATGTTATTTTAAAAGGTGTTCAAGCAGATGCTCCCAGTCATAAAGGTGTGTCATTGCCGGTCTTATTATATGCTGATGACGCTGTGCTTCTTTCTAGGACCCCCCCTGGGACTGCAAAGACTGATGGATAGATTGTCACTGTTTATTAGGGACAGGAAACTACTCATCAATAAGGATAAGACTCATACCATGACATGTGGGGCAAAAAATAGGAAACATAGTGCTTTTTTATTGATGGTACTAAGGTGCAATCAGTCAACTCTTTCTGTTATCTTGGAATAACCTTTTCCATTTGATAGAAGGCGGTCTAATGAATTTAATAATGTCAGTAATAAAATGGCAAAAAGTGCCCATGGAATTTTCAAATTTGCGGCTAAAATAGGTGATAGATGAACAAGAGATATGCTGCAAATATACCAAGCAAGATGCGCCAGTATTGCATTATATGGGGCGGCCATTTGGGGCCATAGTAGTGCCCACAAGTTGCAGCTCGAGGAGAACTCCTTTTTAAAAAAACTCTATGTCTGCCCTCCTCAGCCGCCACTGTATTGACCCATTGGGAACTAAACATTAATTATTTGAGTGATCTCTTAGCCTTAAGACCACTAATGTTATGGCGTTCGATCTGGCTCCAGGATGAAAAGACTCTAAATAGATCTATAATTGAAGACTGTCTTTCTCTGGACATGTATAGGAAGATCCCTTGGATAAGATATGTTGTAGATTGTTACTCACAAATCTTCAATCTTGATGTTTTGACCAATCCGAAGACTGCATTAGATATACCGAAATCAGAAATGAAAGCAATCTTCATAGAGAACATGGCAACTTCTTCGAGTTGGTCTATGACAACAGTTTCCTTTTACAACAAATATTCTTTCACCGAAGGTTTTCCACCCTACCTTGTGCTGGTAACGAGGTCCTTGCACAAATTTGTTCCAACCAGACTCAGGTTCGGAATTGTGCATTTGTTAGTGGCATTGCCTAACATCAAGCAACACCCCAAAGGACCATGTCAGTGAGATGGTATATCGAAACAGAGCACCCTGCACTTTTTACTTTTATGTAAACTGTACCAGAATTATCGAATTCTATATTTAAAGCCTCTATTTGTTAAATATGGGGTACGTATAGTGGATGCCTCAATGAGTCTTATTTTTAACATGAAATCTGCTGACATTTGTTTTTATACAGCAACGTTCTTAATCAAATCTATCAGTGTACGTAAAAGCATGATATTTTAGCATATTGGTCTGTACTGTATCACACCTTTTTTACAACTATTTTTTTTAATGTTTTCTGTATATGTATTTTCAATATGTGCTTTTATGGTCAATTCTTTTGTACCGAATAAAGCTTCACGAACTGAACTGAACTGAACTGACTGTCCATTATTCGGATTAAACGGCGGATGCTTATTGAGGTGTTCCTAGTAGGAATGAACCCGGCTTGGTCCGTGTGAATGAGCGTGGTCATGTGCGGCAACAGTCTAGTGGTCAAAATGCGACTTAGAATCTTGTAGTCCACCGTCAGCATGGACAGCGGCCTATATGATGTAACGCCGGTGGCCTCCCTACCGGGTTTCAGCAGCGGGACCACCAGCGCCTCCCTCATCGATCGGGGTAAACACCCCAGTTTCATGGCTTCAGAGTATACCTCTAGTAGCCTGGGTGCCAAAACATCTATATATTTTGCATAAAATTCGATCGGCAGGCCATCCACCCCCGGCGTCTTGTTCCTAGCCATCTGTTTGATGGCCACTCTAATCTCCGACACCGTGATGGCACCGCCCAAGTCCTTTGCAGTAGCCTCATCTAGCACCGGAAGTTGAACATTTGCCAGGTAATTCTCAATGTCAGGGGCTTCAACTTCCAGCCGACTTTCGTACAAAGTCGAGTAGTATGTCAAGAAGCGCGACAAGACTGCAGCCTGCGAATAGACCACCTCTCCTGTCTCCATCTTTATACTCATGATCGGGCAACCTCTAGGGTCCGGATTAGCAAGTTTAGCTAGCAATGTACCCACCTTGTCCCTTTCTGCATGTACCTTGGTTATATACAACTTATAATCATAACACCGCAGTCGTTCCGTTTCTGTCGCAACCAGTACCTTTGCTTCCTGCAGCCGGGCCTGTAGTTCCGGTCGCTCAGGTCTGCGCTGTTCTAGATCCCTCAACACACTTTCCGCTTTCCCCAAATCAGCCAGGACTGTCGTTCTCTCATTCGAAAATCTACCAATGCAGAGGCCCCTCACCACCACCTTCATAGCATCCCATTCCACCGACCTAGTGGTGGCCGTGCCCTCATTCTCGCCAAAGTAGCGCTCAATACCCTGGTGGACCGTATCACTGAACACCAGGTCCTCCAAGGTATCAGGCCGCAACCTCCATGTGGGAACCGCTGATCTCGCTCGCTGCCACTGAACAGTTATCAATAAGGGATTATGGTCTGAGTTGGTTCTGGCCAAGTATTCTGTGTGCGCTATCATGGCGGCCAGAGGTCCACTACACAAGACGGAGTCTATCCTGACATGTAACGCATGTAGTGCCGAGAAGAAGGAATAGTCCCTAAAATCAGGATGTTGCTCCCGCCATACATCAATAAGGCCCCACCTCTCTTGCCAATCCTTCTTATGTGTAGCTAATCTGCGTACTGGGGAGTCGGGCAGTGGTGGGTGTGATCTATCTAACAATACATCTGTAATGGAATTAAAGTCGCCTCCCAATATTATAGGACCCGCTAAAAAGTGTGCCCGCGAACCAGTTAATTTATCAAAAAAACGGGCCTGATCCATGTTGGGAGCGTATATACTGCATAAAACCACGTCACGGCCATACAGCCTTCCCTCCACTGCTACAAATCGACCTTCAGGGTCCACCAGATGGTTCGTGGCCTGAAAAGGAACCCCCGCTTTCACCCAGATCAACGCTCCCGTGGCAAACGCAGAGTAGGACGTGCCAAACACCTGGCCATGCCACCTCCTCTGCAGTGCAGTACATTCCTGCTTGGTTAAGTGAGTCTCTTGCAACAGCGCTATTTGAATACCACGCCTCACCAGATATGCGTGCACCTTATAGCGCCTTGACATAGTTCGAGGTCCACGGACATTCCATGTAAGACATTTCAAATTAGGTAACGTCCCCATTGCAGCCGTCCCCCAACTACCTCATCAGTATCATTCGATCGCCCACATCATTGCAGCAAAGCCCCCCACTCAAAACTCCCCTGATAACTCCCACAACCCCTCTCCCCAGAACAGGACCCAATAACGCATCATCAGCCCCCATCCAAACTTGTAACATAACACGCATTCTTCTATTCTGTAGTCGTCACTACAGAAGGCCTTAAGGGCAATAGGAGGGTGACTCAGGGCCAACCGGGGGCAGGCCGGGCCCTTACCCCGAGCCCAAGATCCCATGTGATGTTCCGACACAGTACCTGCTACTCTGCAGCCCACCAGGTTCAACAATCCCTGCAGATCTAGTTATCGTGGTCCTTGCTCGAAATTGTTACTCATTAAAAATCCCATCCGCCGTTTGGGGGTGACCGCTGGCCCCCCGGAGCTGTCAACATCCGAAAGGTCTCCCCCAGATTTTCCTGCCCTATCTTCAGACTCTGAGCCCACCGATTGTCCCTCCTGTTGTGAGCCCGTAATGACTGCCGTTGCCGCCAGAGCCCCTTTTTTGTCCACTGCCATTTGGTCATCCCGCATCGCTCTCTTGAGTTTGTTTCGTTTGCGGATGCGTTGAGATTTTCGCACCTGGATAGGTTTCTGTCTCTCTCTATCACCTCTACCTCTGCGGTCCGTACCAGCCTGATACGACTCAAGCCATGACCATGCTTCGTCAGGGGTTTGAAAGAAATGGGTCGAGCCGTCCATGATCACTCGCAGCTTAGCATGGAAGAGCAAGGAATATTGTATGCCCTCATCTCTCAGTTCTTTTTTCACTGCCAGATAGGAGGCCCTACGCTTTTGGACCTCCTGGGTGTAGTCGGGAAAGATTGTGACCGAACTGTTGTCCACCTGGAAAGAACCCGTTGAACGCGCTCTCTGCATCAGCAAGTCTCTGTCCCTGAAATGCAGTACCTTGACCACCACCGGTCGGGGCGGGCGGCCCGGCAAGGGAGGGTGGGCAGGGACCCTATGTGCTCGTTCCAAGGAAAAGAAAGGGGATAGGCCCCCCGGGGCCACAACCGTTTTAAACCAGTTCTCCATATAAGCTACTGCGTCATCCCCTTCAGCTTTTTCCGGAAGGCCTACTACTCGTACGTTGTTCCTCCTATTGCGGCTTTCGGAATCCTCTGCCCTCTTTTCCAATGTCGCCAAGCGATCAAGGATATCTGTTGTTAGATTATGTTCCGCTGTAACCACCGCCGGCCTGAGTTCCTGAAGCAGTAGTTCATTTTCTTTCACTCTATCAGCTAGCTTAGCATGATCTGCCCTCAAGAGACCCAGTCCCGTGGCGACCTGCGCTATATCTTAATGGAGTGACTCCTTGGTCGCTGCTATTGCTTCCAGTATCCCATCCAACCTTTTGTTCAGTCTCTGCTCCTGCGCCGAACCTTCCAGGTCAGTTTGGGCCCTGCAGTCTGTCTCCGGTCCTTTCGCCTGGTCCTGCCCCTGTTTCACTTTCAGTTCTCGACCATTGGCGGCCATCTTGATCACCAAGATCACCGTTTCTGTTCCCCTTTCAAGTAATTTCCCGGTCCTGTCGTCAATCAGCAGAGTTATATATTTCCCCGAATATTTTCTCCCCTCCGCGATGAACTTGTTTGCTTCTTGAGTTCGCGGATACCACTTCCGGGCATTAAATCGTCCGCAGTTTGCCTCCTCTTCCTCCGTTCCACCTTCGCAAGGGCAATCACCCTTGTGGCAGTCCTTATCTCCTTCCCAACTTTCAGCTCATCCCTTCAGCTGCGGACTCTCTGCAGTGTCCACTGTTGAGATTCAGTAGCGGGTGCAGGCGCAGTCAATTTGAGGGCCTCACATCTGCGTCCAAAATGGCCGTGCACCATCTGGGGAGGCAACAACCACCCCCAGAGAGTACTCCACCTCACTCCAGCAGGGACTTAGCGGCCCATGAGCCTTCTCTTTTTCTATCTGGGTTCGCCCCTCCTGCGGGCTCTCCGTGTCCCCCAGATATAATAATCGAGTAGGTCCTAGTATAGTAGAGTCGTAGTCGCTATGTAATTGTGGGAATGCCGGTTATGTGTTCCAGTGCCAGCAAGTAAATGCTCGTTGTCGCCTGGAGAGCTGCTCCGTATAAACCCGGTGTGCAACCCCTCCACTCTGGCCGAACTCTATGTATCCGTTCTCAGTCCGACCGTGCCATGCCAAAGTGCCGCTTCAGTTCGTTGATCTCGTTATCAGGCGTTGGTCCGTGCCACCGCGGTCATCGGGATGAGCCTGTCAATGACTCCTCTTCACACAGCTTAGCGGTCGTTCCTGTGACCCGTTGCCCTATTCAGGGAGTGAAGTTTTATCAGGGCCTCGGCCCGGTGCTACCGACCTTCCATGAGTCAGGATTGGGGTTCAAGTCGTTCTCGCTTCCGCGTACTCCCTAGTGCGGTGCTCTTCTTCACAACCCCTCTTCAGCCTTCCGTTGTCGGGTTCTCCTCAGCAGCAGCCATCTCGGGCTGCAGTCAGGAAACGAGGTCTACCTCATACGGATGCCATCTTAGGTAGCAGACATCGTATCAGCAGTCGTGGTGCTTTGAGGTGGCGGGGAGTTCACCTTGTCGTAGCCTCGTCTGTCGGCCTCTTCGTAGTGTGAACCCCACTCCGCCCGCCCGTTTAGTCGCTTTCCTCCGCTATTCTGCTGCCGTGGCACTCCGCACCTCTCCTTTCATTCTCTTTGGCTCGGGGTTGCCGCCATCTTGTAGTCAGATCGCAAAACCTCCAACTCCGAAATCGGCTCTCCTTACACCATTCGGCCTTCCGCCTCTCCAAAAGTGTGCTCCTCAGCTACCCCCGGTGTTCCGGACAGAGTGCCTGCACCGCAAGCGGCGCTTAGGCGAGGTTTATCAGGAGAAATTGCGGGATCGGGCACGGAGCTGCAGGCTCACGCCGCCATCCCTATCGGCGTCCAAGCCACGCCCCCCTCCTGCAATCACTGATGTATGTCATCCCCCTCCTTGAAGCTAGGCACCAAGTCTGTGTGTATGTGAAGGGTACTTTAAACACTGGACTCACTAACTTTGCTGCCACCACTGAAATCTACCTGCAGTGCTTGTAAGTCCTGAACTCTCAAACTATGCTCAGAGACCAATGAAGTGCATCACCCTTCTTGAAGCTAGGGACCAAATCTGTGTGTATGTGAATAGTAATTTTAACACCGGACTCACTAACTTTGCTGCCACCACTGAACTCTACCGGCAGTGATTTTAAGTCCTGAACTCTTAAACTATGCTCAGAGACCAATGTTCTCACTTCAAGAGCAAGTTTTTCACTGGCGAAGTCCCTATCAGCCTCCACCATCCTCTCCGCAGCTAAGGCTCTGCCAGCCTCTGTCCTTCTCTCCTCTACGGCCAGCTGGGCCAGCTGCAACCTCAGGTTTATCCTTGCGCTCCTCAGGGGACAGGGTTAGGAGGTGTCACTGCTCCTGGCACAAGACTCTTCAAGGGACTCCCTATCTATGGGATTATGGGATCCCCTCTGCTGGCATACATACCCAGTAATTGTATCCCTCCTCCTCAAACTCTACAAGGTCACTGCCGTCTTGAGGTGTGGGTTGGGAACCCTCCCACTCAGAGTCCTCACTAATCTCGGGGTCCTGTTCTGGATCACTACCTTCCTGGTTCTGTTTTCTTTTTTTTTGGTCTGGAACATTTTTATTGAACTTATATGGAACCTGCTGAAGCATTCTCTTTAATGGTGGAAACTTTGTGACTACAAGGATGCACACGACTGGAGCTTGGAATAGCATTTCCTTTCTTATACTAGTTAACCTCTTAGAGATCTTCACTGGCTCCCAGTTGCTCAAAGGATCTTATTTAAGATTCTTGTGCTAGCATACCGAGCACTCCATCAAACGGGTCCAGCTTATCTGAGAAAAAGATTTTCCCTCTATGCTCCCAACCGCCCTCTGAGATCAAGCAATCTCCACCAAATGACTGTGCCAAAGTTTAAATAAAGCAGGCTTGGCGGCCAATCCATCTCTGTCAGAGCAGCGAGAGCTTGGAATACCCTGCCTCTGCATTTGAGAACAGCCCCATCCATCATGGCGTTCAGGAAAGGCCTAAAAACCCACCTCTTTAACACCACTGCCTAATGGTTGTTTCTCCTCCTGCACTTACTGTGATCTGTTCCCCTTTCTCTCACGCCAGGATACTATACTTTTTAGTAACAGAGCGCGCTACAAAAGCCTCTATAATAATAATAATAATATTTTAATTTATTGTTTTGATAAAAAATGTTAGCCTACTTTTTAACTTTTTCTCTTTTTGTATATCAATTATTGTAATTGTAAAATTAAGAATTGAGAAATTACAGTAAATACAGTGACATTCAAGTCCAGCTTATAATATATAGAGATATAAAAGTTGATTATGATATATGTGATAGAGCGCGCGGAACCACTAGTCCAGTTTTATAACATACTCACCTGGGCCTATACACATTCGCACATTGAACTAATGGTCCTGCCTGTGTTGACTATTAACAGTCTATCAGTGACTTGAGTCCTTTAGGACTCATACCTGTAAACCATGACTTACCAATCCTTGTCACCTTAGCTATAAGTCCTGGGGATCAGAGGGTGTTAGCATAAAATGGGCATTTAAACATGTATCCTTCCTGAAATAACCACAGACTCGGGGAAAGTTTTAAAAGTTTATCTATGAAAGATTTAAGTGAGTCTTTAACCACATTACAGAAATCATGAATTTCATAAGCAAGATTATGAATATAAACAGGTAAAGTTTGCAAGAAATCACAGTAACACCTTTAAATATTGGTACCTGGGAAGGGTGAGAAATGGAGAATAGCACAAGGGCATCCTACATGGATTATATTTACCTAGAATGATGCAATGACCAATCCTGGTCACGGGCTGGGGCAATATCAGGAGCAGGCACCCGGCAAATCAGGCACCCACGGGAGAAGACAGGTGCAGATCAGGACAGGTGACCTCAGCTAAGTGCAACGCCAGCGTCACACCCCTCTCTCTAGGAAAGCCAATTCATACCCCAACTGGGTAATCGATTATACTGACAGAGTGCTCTGCCAGCCCCTCTGTTCTCGATCGCCTATTGATTGCGTTGGGTCAGTGACACGTCAGCTATTCGGACAAGTCGGACGATTTCTCTATCTAAACCTACCTTAGTTATACTATTTTGTGGGCAATGTACCACCCCTCAATGTTGCAAATCTATGTGTTCCCCTTCAGTGATTGGTTGAAAAGACAAGGAGAGGTCACCACACCATACTAAGATGAGGTAATTTCAATTCGATTCGATTGATTGAATCTCCACTCACAACTTTATTTTCCCATGATTTTTATTCCGCCCATCCATACGGTCATACAAATTGTATACATTGTATTTGTTTGAGTCTTCTTGCTTCCTTCCTAGAGGTCAACAGAGCAGGTTCCCAGGCACATTGTGGGTAAGAAGAGTCTTGGACGCGATTCAATGACAGTGCTTCAGCAGTTTTAGAGTCTGAGTGCGCCTGCTGGCATCATCAAAATGTAGGACTCTGTCAGTAGTCGGGCCCAAAGTACGAGCTAGTAGCAAAGTCAAAAAGAAACAAATTAGCATACACAAATAAATGAATACACTGTATACCCCCTATCTCTACTCTAACTCCATTACTTTATTTTAACTTATGCATTATTGATTAGGCAGAACGAACAAGTTTTAGTACATGCAGCAGCATGCGCATAAGTATGAGTAAGCATGAAGCAGCCATCTTGGCATTTGTGCGCAGAAGCAAAGCTTTCCCACCAAACGATAGAAACGTCATGCCACGTAGATGTGACTGACGCACGCGCAGAAAGTTTCCCGCGTTGCGGCGGCCATTTTAGTTCACTCAAGTTATTGTTAGTAAAAAACACATATGCAAGCGTCCCCTAGATACTAGAAATGTCGTGTTTGTGCAGATATTAGTAAACAAAACATGTTAATTAGTATATTACAAGTTATTTAGAGAGGGCTGAGCACGAGCAAGTTTCGATATATGTGAAACCTTGCTTCATCATATGCACCAATAGCATATGCTAGAGGTGACACGATAAGCTATAGAAGGAAAAAAGGAAGGAGAGGAAGGGAAGAGGGACAGAGAAAAAAGGAGGTAAGAAAGAGAGGATAGGGAGAGGGAGGAAGGAGTAGTGTGCACAATGATGGTAATGAGGAAGAAGCAGGAGTCTAAGCAAACTATGAGGGAAAAGAGAGGCATCTTGCAAAAGGGTGACCATATATGAATAAAAGTATCTGCTTTGTCCATATAATTGTAAATGATCTTTACATATGATAACGAGCAATTGGTAAGCATGGTGGGTTAATTTGGGAATGTTCGATAAGTCATGGAGGAGAATTAAGGGGCCTAGAAGTGGCGAGGGCAAATCTATGGATTCCCGGAGCGTGCCCTCTACTGATGTCCAGAAGAAGTGTATGGTAGGACTGCCCAGCAAAATATGGACAATATCACAGGATGCTTGATCACATCGCCAACAGGCAGAATAAGGGAGTACGCCTGTAGCCATGCTGGGGTCCAGTGCCAGCCCTGAAGGATCTTAGAAATACTGAGTTTCCTCTGTGCCCGACGGACTCCTCATTATAGGGTCTCCAAAAGTTCTGGCTAGTCTTCCTTGTCGTATTCCACCTGCATACGAGCCTCCAAGGTCATCCTGAGGTTAATCCATTGTGGCTGAGAATAAAGATGACGAATCATGAAATTATATAATCTACACATCAGTCCTTTAAACTGACCCCACGTGTTGAGGTAAGAGAGCACTGGAGAACAGGGAATGTTCCAGGGTTCAGGACCCAATTTGCTCAGCAGACTGACTTAATTGTATATAACACCATTGTTGGGTATACAAAGATCCAAATTTGTCCTGTAGCATCTCAAAGGACTTCAGTTCACCACCAGAGACCAACTGCATAAGAATCAGACTCCCAGCTCTGCACCAAGGGCCCCAGTCAAGCATGGTCCCTCCTATGAGAATACCTGCATTAGTCCAGATGAGAGGTTTGTCATGAAGATGCGAGTCCAGCGAAAAAAGCTTGTGGGCCTGCATCCACACACCCTACATAGCTTTCAGCATGGGATTGGGCGAGTCGCTGGCAACAGGGCCAGGAAGATAGAGGGCCTGTAATCCCAACAATGCCTTCTGGAGTGTGAGTTCAATCATATCCCGCAACAGAGTCTTGGACCTAGGGGTGCATGTATGACATTTGTGCCAAATGTAGGGCTAAACAGTAATGTTCCACAGAGAGCAGACCTAATCCCCATGCTGATCTGTGGCAATAAGCTTCCAAGTTACCAGATGAGGTCTTGCTGAGCCCAGGTGAATCCCTTAATGGTTTTAGCTATCCAATGGCCGGTCAAGAGAGGTATTAATTGGGGAAGCATACCTAATACATGCCTGTTTCGGGGAAGGGTAACCATTTTCACTGCTTGAGTCTGTCCCCAAATAGAGAGATTAGGTGGAACCACTTCGCTAAGTCCAGTCACATTTGCTCCACTAATGGGTTCAGATTATCTGTCACCATGCGTTCCAGGTCCCTATTTACTAGAATGCCCAGATACCTTGGGTAGAAATTCTTCCACTGAAATAGGTAATCAGCTATGACGGTGCTGGTGGTACTCCACGACAGCTGCAAGGCTTTGTTCTTTCCTCAGTTCACTTTGCAGCTGGATACTGCCACAAAGGCATTAAAAGTCTCCAGCATCACAGGGACAGAGGAGGGTCGACAAAGTAAGTACAATGTCATCTGCATATAGATACAATGTTGAGGGACCTCCAGGTGTTGGAATATCTATTATCCAATCTGATTGGTGCATGGACGCTGCTAAAGGTTCCATTGCAAGGCGGAATAACAGAGGGGAGATAGGGCAACCTTGACAGGTACCCCTACAGACAGGGAAGGGGTCAGAAAGAAATCCCCCACAATTGACATGCACCGAAGGGGAATCATAGAGCAATCTCATACTGGAGATGAAGTCCACACCAAGGTCGAATTTCCAGAGCGTGACAAAGAAATAGTCCCATTCTATTCTGTCAAACGCCTTTTCTGCATCCAGTGCCAAGGCCCCAGCTGGAAATCCGCTGCTAGCCAGACTGTATGAGCTAGTGTGCAGAGATGATTTTGTGATGAGTAGCCTGGGACAAAACCCACTTGTGAATAGTGAATAGGAGAGGTAAGTAGTCTCTTAAGATGGGTTGCTAGAATGCTTGCCAATATCTTGACGTCCCCATTGAGCAGGGATATGGGGTGATAACTTCACAAAGGAAAGGATCTTTTCCAGATTTGGGTAAGACCAAAATCAGTGCCCTGTTGGATAATATACCCAAGGGGCCTGAGTAGTCAGCCTCAGCGAAGGTCTCTCAGATTTTGTGCATTTATAGCACTCTGCCAGGAAACCATCCTCACCCAGGGCATTGTGATAGGGTAAATCCAAGAAGGCCTGCTCCATCTCCTCCTTGGTGATCTCACCCTGAAGCAGCTGCCTGCCATCCTCTGAGAGGCAAGGTAAGCCAATACCTTCCAGGAAGATGTTTATCTTATCTATTTCTTGAACAATTTACAGAGAGTAGACAGTCTTGTAATAGAATGCAAATGCATCTGCAATTTCCTGTGGCTTGGTGACCACCTTCCTTGAGTCAGTAATGATAGCAGGAATGGCCATTCCTCTGCTTGAGTTGCACCACCAAAAGACGCCCACCTTAACTCCCTATTCATAGAGCCGGTATTTCAGCCGGTATTTCAGCTTCCGTAGTACATATTCTGCTTTAGAGTTAAAGAGGGTATGGAGTTTCATGAGCGTCTTCTCAAAGCTGCGCCTGGTGATAGTAGAAGGGAGATCCATATTAGCACACCTGAAGTGGTCTACATCCACTGCTAGTACTTTCACACGCTCCCCCCTCTTCTTGTTTGACAGCTATCCCCGGAGGATTGCCTTCGCCACCTCCCACAATAACAGGGCAGAAGTGGCCGAGCCATCATTGTTCTCCCAGTAAGTGAGCACATGGGCTGGAAGCTGTGCCTTGCCCACCGAGTGGTTGCATCGGGATAAGTTGAGACGCCATAGCTTGTAAAATGGCCATGAACAAATATATGTATTCCCGGTCCGTAGGATGCAAAAGATGCCCTACATCTCGGAGGTCATGATCAGCCACAAGCTCTCCTAGGAGGGCTTTGTCCGCATTACTGGATACATAAATTTGACCATCCGCATTCCAGGCCAAATTCCAATCTGTGCCTATCAGGATGTTGACGGTATCTATCTCCATCAATACTCTCCGGAGTTGAAGAAGGAAAGTACGCTTCGAAGCCGGAGGTGCATACACTGAACGTATGCATAAAACTGTACTATTAATCTTAAATTTGGCGAACACATAGCAACCCTCCCGATAGACCCAATTCTTAAGCACTATGTGGGATAACTTTCTTGAATCAGGAGGGATAGACCACGTTTCCGTGGGGTTGGTAAGTCGTCTGCCACTCTCAGAGGAGAGCAACTGCATATATCTTTGCCCACCCAATCTCACTGAAGGTTCTCCACTTCTTTCTTGGTAAGGTGCGTCTCCTGGAGAAGAGCTATGTCAGAGTGTTTGGAGGTGAGATAAGAGAGGACTTTTTTACGCTTGATGTAATGTGTAAGACCATTGACATTCCAGGAAATAATGCACAAGGGTGTGTTCATGGTTATAGAGACTAAACGATTTAAAGGGAGGGTAAGTAATAATGAAAGTATGCAAAAGAAAGGATAAAAAAATGTTGCTTACTAGAAAACAGAAGAGAAGAAGGAATAGGAGGAAAGGAAGAATTAGGTTGGGGAAAGAAAAGAGCAATACACCAAGAAACAATAGTATGTGAGCCAGAAATCAATTATATAATCAGTATAATTGCTGGGTCCTATTAACTGTAGTTGGCATGTCGACACTAACCCTGGGCGTAGTTTGCAAAGTAGCACTACGCGTAGCTACGCGAAGTGCACTTCACACTACGTGAGCTACGCGAAGTGCACTTCGCACTACGTGAGCTACGCGTAGCTTTGCAAACTGCGTAGTGCGCTGTGCAAAATGCTGTTCGTTCTGATTGTACAGTGCCGGATGCTTGTCCGCACTGTGCAATCAGTGCAAACTGCATCTTGCACAGTGCAAGCAGTCGTTTTCTGCACTCGAGTAGATTTCTACTCGAGCAGCAGCTTTCTCAACGCAGACTGGTAGTTTCTCATCGCTAGCGGTAGTGAGCATACGCGACCACACGCGACCATACGCGACCACTCGCAATGAGAAACCTGTCCTCCCAGGTTGAGAAGCTCGCCGGGAGGTTTATTTTCCATGCTCGCGATCGGCAACTTGATGTTGCTGATCGCGAACGAGGAAAAAGTCTCGCCGGGATGTCATTTTGCTTGCTCGCGGTCGCCAACTTGACGTTGAGGACCGCGAGCAAGCTAAAAATTACGCTGTTTGCACTGTGCTACGTGCAATTTGCGTATTGCGAAGTAGCGCAAACTTCGTAGCGCAGTGCTTTGCCCAGGTTTAGTCTACACCTGAACAGCCGTCGCATCCGGATGATCTAGAAGAAAAAGAAACAGTGTGATGGGAGCATAGACCCTACAAAGTGTTGAGGGCGTTGGTAATGGCAAAGATCAGATAGTGGTTGAGTAATGAGATGGAGAAAGAAAACAAAACTTGTTCTTATATCTTCAAGCTGAGTGTAAGGGCAATTGATGGGAAATAGGACATACTGGGGGATATTCTCAAGGACTTATCGCTGAGTTATCGTCAATTCAGCGCAGCAAAAGTGGCAAAAGAATTATCGACCCATTCTCAAAGCTGCTGCAAACTGCCGATATTGTTAAGTCTGTGAGGCACCAGCCTCTCAGACTTAGAACCAGAGGAAGTCATTGCCCACTACAGGCTCAAAAGGACAACCATCCTCTGCATCCTGACCCACATTACCCACAGGCTGACGGTACCAACACAGCGGACAACCAACATTCTTCCGCAGACAAAGCTGCTGGCTCTGCTGCACCTGTTTGCCTCCTATTTGCCTCTGGTACCTTCCAACCAACAACTGCCAGAGTAGGAGAAGTCTCACAGCCAGCCCTGTCAAAGTTCATCACAACTGTCTTGGATGCCATCATCAGCTTGGTACCCTAGCACCTCCACTTCCCCCACACAGCACAGGAACTGCTGGAGACCAAGCAAGGCTTCTACGCCATAGCTGGCTTCCGGCACGTGTTGGGGGCACACATGTCCTACTTGTGCCCCCTGCCGACACTGCACATAATTACCTGAACAGAAAGCACACTCATTCCATCAATGTGCAGGCAACAGTGGACCACCAATGTCGTCGCCAATTACCCAGGCAGTGTGCATGAATCCTACATCTTCCGCCAGTCCATCATCAACCAGTGCTTCGCGGATTGCACCTACGGAAATGCACTGCTCGTTGGTACGTACCAATGAACACACCACACACCTCAACTCCACAATCATGCAACTCACAACTGTGGGAATGCACATGTAACAAAATCACATACAACATGCCAAACAACATGCCCACCTACCAGACACGACAACACAAGGAACTGTGGTAACAGGGGCCAGACAAGTAAACAAACCATCCCCGTCAGGGCACCTCTGCCACACAATAGCAGGATGAGGTGAGAGGTAGGAACCAAGTATGTGCGAAGGAGGCAAGTGACCCATGAATCAGAATGTACCCAATGCCAAGTGTGGCGGTGATGTGCTGGACAGACTTAAGTATGCTGAGCACAGACATGTCCATGTGGACATATACTGCTGATGTTTGTTCTGTGGTAGAAAGTAGACGCAACCATGTAACCTCAGGCAGTGGGGTAGACCTTGGACATGTAGCTATGTCGTCCCCCCCCCCTGTAAGCATAAGCGGAGTGGGCTGGGCCAGCGTAGGAGTAGAAAGTAATTGCCCGGGTCTCAGGGCTTGGAACACTTCCGGGATGGCCATCATGCACAGACAGTTGTGACAATGATGTGTCTTAGGAGTGCAAGTGATGCAACCGCGCAGCACACAAAAGTAAATAGGCTCGGGGGAGTGTGGAGCAGCTGTGAGGCAATGTAATACACATGGATGCTGCTCATTTGCCACATGCAAGACATGTCAAACATGAATCCCAAAGTGCCACACATCACACACCAATATACTAATAAGCCTGCCAACACAGAATGCAGAACCACCGATTGACACATCTCTCTCCTCTGTCACAGGTGATCAAGGATATGCACTGACCGTGGATGATGACAACGCTCCGAGCCCCGAACACCCAGGCCCAGAAGCAGTACAATGCGGCCCACCAACGCACCAGCGGCATTGTGGAGCGCTCATTTGGTGTGTTGGGGCGCTTGGACATCACAGGTGGAAGACTCCTGTGCAGCCCGGAAATAGTGTGCAAGATGATCATTGCATGTTGTGTGTTGCACAACATATGTGTACGCACCAATGCCCCATGGATCCATGTGCCAGATGCACTGGTCGATGATGAGGATGAGGCAGGTGGACCACACCCCAGTGCAGCAGCAGCAGGAATAGCCCGAAGGGACACTATCATTAACAATTTCTTCACCTGAGTACGTCACATTGGGACTGTCCTCAGCAATCATGGGACAGGACAGAATGACCACAGGCACAGCATGTGCAAATAAATTCATTCCAAGACACATTCCCTGTGTGCATGTCACTCCTCTGCATTAGCACATCACTCTGACAAGTGTAAGTGCAACATTTAGTGCTGACAATTTCACCAATGGCAAAATAGATGATGGGAGTGTATCGGGATCCTGTTTTCCTGTGGACTGAACCGTATCTTCCACTTCTCCTTACCCTTATCTGACCCCGGAGTCCCAGGCTGGTCCTTCGTTAGGCTTGTGGGGTTCTGGTTGTCCTCTGTACTTGCTCCGGCTACCTCCATGGTGCTTCGAAGTTGTTTGTGTTTTTTGTTGCAGCTTTCATACTGATTTTTGCAGCCTCACTTGTGGGACTTGCAGGCCTGGTGCTGCTTATCGCTGACTTTTTTCTCGCAGTTGGGCCCAACGCAACTTTTTTTACATTCGGGTTTTGATTTTTATCGCCGTGCCGGTAATGTTATCGCAGACATTTGATGCACTATATGGAAACTATTGCATGTTGCCGCTGTGTTGAAAATGTGACATTAACATGGAGTTAATTTCACGTGATGGATGGGGATATGTGAAATTGTGTTGACCTATTTTGGTGATGATTAGCGCACGTTCTGGAGAATATACCCCACTGTGTATCGGCATTAGGTGATACAATGCTCCATGTGAGTTAGTACTTCTTAGAGTGTACATTTGAAGAGTAAAAGGAGTGAAAGGTGGGGAAGACGTATGCGATGTTCTAACATGACTTTGCATGTTATTTTATGGGAAGGGAGGATGAAAATTAGATGAATATTTGTTTTTGCCGGACCAACAATGGGTAGACCTTGATATTAAACATTTAATAATGAACAACAATAAGCAATGTATCAAAGACAGACAAGGAGAGAGGTGATCCCACCAGTGACAAACATGCAGTCTACTATCCTCAGGCTGCAGTTTGGGAAAGTTCTGCAGGACCAGTATTACGTCCAGTACATCAGCCATCAGACTGCAGATGGATTCAGCTTAAGTGGTGATCGGGACTTGTCTTGCCCTCTGTCCTGTGTGTGTTCTGCCACCCCTCTAGTATCTTCTTCATATCACACTGTATTCCGTGATTTTTGTCTTGATATCAGGCCCCTTTGCACATGTTTCAGAGATCCTCTGGGAACAGAATCCTCCTTTGCGACAGGTAATCTGTGTCCCCTCTGGGGAGAAAAGCAGCATTATGAGCGAGAGGAACTAATAATAATAATTCTTTATTGTTTGATTACTTAAAATCTTACAATATAACATATACATCTACTATAATATAAAAAACGCTAAAATAAGATAAAAAGGATGCAGCACCAACTTCTTATTCAGTTACAGGAGATATGACATAATTTTAAAACAGTTTTAAACTGTGCAAATGTTTTCATAATTATAGTCTCCCAGTTTTGCTTATACTCTCAATAAAAACTTTACAAAAGCAGAATTCATACTTATGTCGTTAGAATGCAGACACCTTATCAGAGCTTGCCTACAAGTCCTTATTCCTCGCGTATTAAAAAATGTTTTAAGTATAGTTTTTCTATCGATCTGAAGTTCAGGACAAATACATAGCAAATGGACAATGTTCTCCTCACCAGTTTTGCACAATCTGCATACTGTAGGCCCCTCCATTTTCATCCAAGGGGGAAGATGACTAAGTCCCGGGAGTACACCAAGTCTTGCTTTAATAAAAATGTGCATATTTTTTACTTACCATGGTATTTCCAAATAGACTTGAACCTGCTTTTTTGTAAACCCATTAATTATTGGCCATGCATATTTTCTTTTTGCCAATATATCTTTATCTTGTACGAGCGACAGTTGATTTGTTGTTCGGTTAATTACCTTTTTGAATGATGCCGTGTTTATTGTATTGTTCCAAATTGGCATAACAGCAAATTCTTCTAACGCCATTTTAAGATAATTCCAGGCTTGTGATTTCATATTGTTATTTATTTCTTGCCATAATAACGGAGACAGCTGGTTATCATGGTCATTTTTTATCCTATTCCATGTTTTAATAAATTGGCCTTTTCTTGCATACAGCTGGTTATTTAGGCCGACTCCAATCTTATTTGTGCGGGTGATGCATTATTTGGAAGATAAAAAAGGGATTTAAAAGTTTTTGAGACTGCATTATTTATTGTTGCAGTATCTTTCTCGGTTAATGCCTCACTACCGTATGTAAGAGTGGGGAGGAGTGTTGCCGCTATAACCTTTAAGAGGGGACGATAAGTGAGATTTCCATGTGATTTGTGCAGTATTCTCAATGCTACCATCAAAGCATTTGCCTTCCTTTGTATGTCCAATTTTTGTGGGCGATAGTTTCCTTTTTCATCGAATAATACTCCCAAATACATGTATACTTCAACTTGTTCTAGTTGGATATCCTCCATATACCACTTGTGTTTATTTTTTAATCTTACATTTTTAGTTTCAACCATAATTCTAGTCTTGGTTTCATTTATCACCATTCCATTTTCTTTTGAGTATGTAAATATTCGGTTTATTAGGCATTGTAATCCCACTTTTGTTTGGCTTAAGAGGATGGCATCATCTGCGTATATCAGATTAGAAATTTGTTTGCAGGCTAATTCCGGTGAATGTGCGTTTATTTCATCCAGGGACAGCGGTAAATCACCTAGAAATAAATTAAAAAGTAGGGGGGCCAGGACACATCCCTGCTTAAGGCCTACTGTTGTTGGTATTTCCCTTGTTAGTGTGTGGCCATCCCCAATCCTCACTCTGACCCATGTTTTGCTATACAAAAGTTGAATCAGTTCTAGCAATTGATCTGGAATACTTTTTTGCTGTAGTTTTTTTCCATAGGAGGCTTCTTTGGACACAATCAAAAGCAGATCTAAAATCTACAAAACATAAGTACAACGGCTGCTTAGTTCTAATCGATTTGTCAATTAAAAGTGATAAAGATAAGATGTTTGTTGTTGTTCCGAGTCCCTTAAAAAAGCTGGTCTGGTTAGGAGGTAATTATGGATAGAACACAAGAGAGCAACCCTGCCCTACGATATAGTGGTCCCAGAGAGGATCCAACCAGTATTAAAGGGGTGATTTATCGGGGAACATCACTTACAATGCATTTATTACAACGCACTACCATTACATCGCAACCATTACAACGCAAACCATTACAATGCATTGCGCTGGGGGCCGCTCTAGGATAGGGAATATATTTAATTTACTATCCAACACCTTCCCTACTATCCACGGGGACTGGAGTTGGAATAGTAAATTAAATAATTCCCTATCCAGCGCCTAAAAGCACTATGCGTTGTAGTGGTATGCGATGTAAAAATTGCGTTGTAACAGCAGGCGTTGTAATAGCCTGCGTTGTAGTGACACCAATCCGATTTATCTAGGAGCCAGCACTGCACATAACAAGAGGCAAATCAATCCAGATATACTCAGAGAAGATATATTTTTTTATATATATATTATTTATTTATCGTCTTTGGTTTTATGTAACAAAAGGTACAAAAGTTGATTACATTGTTTGAATCCACATTATATTTATAACGTCAAAAAACACATGATAGGGGGAAGGATAAAAAGGAAGAGGGTTAGTCCTATAGCATAGCCTACCCAGTAACATACCACACTGCATTCATACTCTCAAACTCACTCATTCCATTTCAATCAATCTAGTGTTCTTTCATTCAGCTTTCATTCACTCATGTAGTCCTGGTGCTTGCAACATGAAGATGTTAAGTTTGTTGCATAGGTCAGAATGTTATTCTAGGGGGCAGACGACGTATAAAGAAGTCCTGATGAATATGGGTCAGTGTGCCGTTTTCCTGGAAACGCAAGCCGACGCGCGTTTCGGTGGTTGGCCGGTGGGGCTGCACCTTCGTCAGGGCTAGGGGTTGTTAACTGGGAGGGGGACAGGCATAAAATCTGGAAATAAAAACAGTGTCTTAGATTTTTGTTCAAAATACAGATTCAAATCATACAAATATACATTTTCTGTTTATTTAAAACATTTCAATAACATTATTGATCTCTTCTTTTATTTTTTATGTTTTTAGCCAAAACATTGTTTCATAGTTGGATTGCTGTATAGTTAACTTCTTGTGACTGTGCAGCACTAGACTACCTATTAACACTCCCTGGAGAAGACTTCCCGTTTGGTGAGGTCTGCTAAAGGCAACTTGATAACCTGGTTAGGAGGTAATACCTTATTATCCACTGCCCATTCAGTAAGATTGGTAAGCAAGATCCCTGCAAACAATTTAGCATCTGCGTCTTGTAAGGTAATGAGCCTATAATTTTCAGGGAGTGCCCAGTTTCCTTGTTTATAGATAGGCGAAATTAAAGACCCTCTCCATGATTCAGGTATTGCGCCTGCCCATACTATTTCTTCGAAAACCTCTGCAAGGTATTGTGATCATAAATCCGGATTTTCTTTGTAGAGGGCAAACGGAATTCCATTAGGTCCCGGCGCCCCATCTTTTTGTTTTCTAATTAATTTAGTTAATTGAGTTTTTGATATATCAATTTGACCATCAATATCATACTTTGGTATGTTTGTTCTGATCTGGGTTTTCTCCTTTATTTTTAATTTTTCTTTTGGATCAGAATTTAGATGTTTTTCAAGGAATCTAACCCTCTCTTGGTCCGATAATGTCGATGACACCACCAATTTGTTTGGTCGCACTAAGCCATTTATGGTTTTCCAAAATTCCCTTGAATTTGTTTGGTTGCTTGCAAAGAACAGTTTTGACCAAAACACTTGCTTAGCTTGATTTCTTTCATTCCATATCAATTTCCTCACATTTTGATTTAAGTTTTTTAGTTTAGTTATTAATTCATCGTTATCCGTGAAGTTTGTGATTTGTCTTCTTAACTTATTACGGGTTCTTTTCATTTTTTTATTGTATAATGAAGATTAATATGAGGTTTCCTTTCCTCTCCTTGCTTAGTTTGGTTCTTCTTAATTACTGGTATAGGGACCTGAGGTTTAACCAACTTATGAGTAAAGTTTACCCATTGTTCAATTGGTGACACCAAACTTTTATCGTTAAAGCAATCTTTGATGAGTTTCTGCACCAGTTCATTCATCTCCTCTTTGTTGTGTTCAGTCCAGATAACTTCCCTGTAATTGATCAATCCCGTCTGACCATGCATAGATATGTATTTTTGATGTTTATTACTCATAAAGTTTGTAGTAATTATCTGCTCACTATGGTCACTGTCTGGAACCTTCCTCACATGATATGGGGTAATATTACTAAAAATGTTAAGTGATGCAATCGTATAGTCAATCCTTGTCTCTGCATTATGAGATTGGAACGTATATGCTGGCGGTACGTCTGACATAAATCACCCCTTTAGGATTCGTAAGCCCATCGCTTCTATGTCCTTTACGAATTGTGTTCCGGGTTTACTTCTTGGGTGATTTGTCTCCATTCCTAGAACCTGGTGAGGGTTAGCCCATTGGTGATCTTGAGACTGCGTGATGTCATCTCCAATAAAAGGCACTAATAGATTTAGATTAAAATCTCCAGTCAAAATAAAGTCTACTAATGGGTCAACCAACATTTGCTCCAACACAAAACTATTAAGGGTGGCACACATTTTTTCTCTAATACTCTGTGTTGGGTGTATGTATACATCAATCAAAATTAAGGTCTTTGGTTTATTATGATTATTTGTTTTATATTCCAACTTGACTATTAGGATATTAGGACTCATTGTGTTTAATTGCTAGTAGGTCAATAGATATAAATGTTGCTGGCCCCCACTCCCTGTAATAGCCTTTATTTCCCCGAGCGAGAGGAACTATGCATCCTGGTGTAGATTTACAAGCCCCATGAGCTGCCGGTGCATCACGTTGCGTGACGCCCTGGTGGTGCAGCCTGCTAAGGGATTTTTACAAGCACAGGTAAAGTCACCCTGCATGACTTAACCTGTGCTTGTAAATGTCGCCCCTAGTGGAGAGGTGTGGTGCAGCGGCCAGGGCAGCTGACTTTGGAGCACAGGGTTCACGGTTCGATCCCTGGCTCTGGCGTCAGCTCAGCCCAGCACCATGTGACTCTGGGCAATAGCTCACTTAATTTCCACAACAGCCACCAGCGCCTTGAGACCCGTAAGGGTGAGTAGTTCGCACTTTACAAATATGGATTTATTCACAGAGTACTTTGCGTGTTAAGGCGGGGGGTAATGGGTGTTCCCACGCAACACCCATGTCCACTGATGCATTTCCAGATTTATGAGAAATTGTAAACCTGGAAATGCGTCAGTTTGCTGCGCCACCATAAGGGTGGCGTAGCCAAGAGAAACGAGGAGAAATGTTTTCATTTCTCCTCGTTTTTTTCCTCTACCAATGCTTGCTGCATTCTACAGCACGCATTGAAAGAGGAAAATGCCTACAGTGATTGCTTTTGTACAGGAAGAGGCCCTTCCTGCACAAAAGCAATCTCCCCTGGCGCAGGCATCCTTGCACCATGGTGCAAGGGTGCCTGCGCCAGCGCTTGGCAGCTGTTTCCGCGCCAGCGCAGGGGAGAGCACAGGAATGCAACATATCATTGTAGATATGTCACATTCCTGTGCTCTGAAAGTGCCGCAGCGTGGCGCAGCCAATGGGCTTGCGGTGCCGCGCTACTGCACTTTCTTGTAGATCTGCCACTCAATTCCAAAACGTCCACTCAGATATCAACTGCTGTTGATGCTGCGAGGCCTTTCAGAGTCCTTTTACTATGGTGGGCTGCCCGCGCCAGGGAGCCCAAGTAGCCTTTGTCCTGTAGGGAGAGTATCAAAAATGGTTGTGTCTGGACTGTAGTGTGATAAATGGAGCAGAATGTACTTTGATCTTGAGCTCTTTCCACTTCTGGGGATCAGCTGCACCCCATGGGGGGTGGGGGGTCCTTGAGGCGTGTATGGCTCCTTTTCTGTGCTCAGCAGCTCAGCTGTTGGTGATTCTTGGCCACTGAGGCGAGGCTCTGATATTGCGGATGAATTGTATGGGTGACTCTTTCTAGTCCCTCAAGTAGGCAGTTTCCTTCTACTCCTGGTTTCTGTCCTAGCAACTGCCTGGTGAAGTTTCAGGTGCAGCAGTGTCAAAAAAAACATAATGATTACTAACCAACCATATGAGTCAAAAATATAAATATACATATGCGTATACCGCCACCGTTGTCCAGTTAGAGTTTCTTTATAAAGGAGAAACATATTTTATCCTTTGGCTCCTCCTAGTGGTGAATTAAAACATTTATACAGCTGTCCAAGGTGCTGAAACACTCCGTGAGGCCAAACAAAGAATGCAGCTCCTGAAAATTAACCGCCACGAGGCCTGATCGTGAAGGGGCATAATTCCATCGCTATCATTGCAAGCTCCCCGACCCCCAGCTCTCCCCCAGCTTTTCTGATTCACCTGATAAGATTGCAGGGGCTGAGGTTGTGCTGGCGATGCACCTGCGCCGTGTGGGCTGACAGTGAATGTCCGTTACCTCAGGCCGTAGGTCGGGCCTCCTGCGATGAGGCTGGAGGGCTCAGCAGAGCGCGTCGAGTGTCTCTGATCGTCCTGCTTATTCCTTGCACGGGCGGATGCACGCCCAGCAGTCGTGTCGCGGTGACCAATGAATGCCGGTTAACTGTGCGTTTCTCCCCAGGGACTCCCTGTGTAATCTCAGGCCATCATCGCCAGGTTCTCTCTTTAAGGTTGTTTCACTCTGCACCCTTTCAAAATCAAACCGGGCTCTCCGGAGGCCCCACTTGTCGGATTCTTCACTCACTGCTCCTCCCGTCTCCCTGCAGAAAACCTTCATCTCCTCTCTATTGCAAAACAACAGGTCGTCCAGGTCAAGGATGAATCCCATTTTGGCAAAGTAACAAAAACACTGGTATAACAACAAGAGTCCCAAGATTGAGAGCTGAAGCAACAGTAAACAGTAACAAGCATTGGCATAGTCAAATGCCCCGCTGTAGGACCTTATGAGTGTTTAGAAACGCGGCGTGTTATCCTGGGTCTGTTGCTTCCCTCAACTAACTCATGCTGGTGACGCGGGCGAATAGACAGAGGTAAAGTGAAATGACGCTAAAAGTGTTGGAGCTTACCTATGAAAGCTGCCGGCTTCAATAATTACTGTTCTTGATGTCACGGGCCAGGTGGATGGTCCGGCATTTACAATCTTGGACTTCACTGGTCGATAACTGAAGCTCAAAGCCTGGGTTTGTCTGAAGAAGCCACCTACCTCAGGGATCAGCTGTGACCCGTGGAATGAACAGCTGTGACCCAGGGAATGAACAGCTGTGAGCCAGGGAGTGAACAGCTGTGACCCATGGACTGAACAGCTATGACCCATGGAATGAACAGCTGTGACCCATGGAATGAACAGCTGTGACCCAGGAAAAATAACAGCTGTAACCCTGGGAAAGAACAGCTGTGACCCAGAGAATGAACAGCTGTGAGCCAGGGAGTGAACAGCTGTGACCCATGGAAAGAACAGCTGTGACCCAGAGAATGAACAGCTGTGAGCCAGGGAGTGAACAGCTTTGACCCAGAGGATGAACAGCTGTGACCCATGGAATGAACAGCTGTGAGCCAGGGTGTGAACAGCTGTGACCCTGGGAAAGAACAGCTGTGACCCAGAGAATGACCAGATGTGAGCCAGGGAGTGAACAACTTTGACCCAGGGGATGAACAACTGTGACCCATGGAATGACCAGCTGTGACCCAGGGAATGAACAGCTGTGACCCTGGGAAAGAAAAGCTGTGACTAAGAGAATGAACAGCTGTGACCCAGGGGATGAACAGCTGTGACCCGGGGGATGAACAGATGTGTCCCAGGGGATGAACAGCTGTGAGCCAGGGAGTGAACCGCTTTGACCCAGAGGATGAACAGCTGTGACCCATGGAATGAACAGCTGTGAGCCAGGGTGTGATTAGCTGTGACCCTGGGAAAGAACAGCTGTGACCCAGAGAATGACCAGCTGTGAGCCAGGGAGTGAACAAAGGGACCCAGGGGATGAACAACTGTGACCCATGGAATGACCAGCTGTGACCCAGGGAATGAACAGCTGTGACCCTGGGAAAGAAAAGCTGTGACTAAGAGAATGAACAGCTGTGACCCAGGGGATGAACAGCTGTGACCCGGGGGATGAACAGATGTGTTCCAGGGGATGAACAGATGTGACTCAGAGATTGAACAGCTGTGAACCTGGGAAAGAACAACTGTGACCCATGGAATGAACAGTTGTGACCCAAGGAATGAACAGCTGTGACCCAGGAAATTAACAGCTATAACCCAGGGGATGAACAGCTGTAACCCAGGGGATGAACACGCTGTGATGCAGGGGATGAACAGCTGTGACCCAGGGGATGAACAGATCTGTCCCAGGGGATAAACAGTTGTGACCCAGGGAATAAACAACTGTGACCCAGAGAAGGAACAGCTGTGACCCAGGGGATAAACAGCTGTGAGCCAGATAATGAACAGCTGTGACCAAGGGGATGAACAGATGTGACCCAGGGGATGAACAGATGTGTCCCAGTGGATGAATAGATGTGACGCAGGGGATGAACAGCTGTGACCCAGGGAATAAACAGCTGTGACCCGGGGGATGAACAGATGTGTCCCAGGGGATGAACAGCTGTGACCCGGGGGATGAACAGATGTGACCGAGGGGATGAACAGATGTGTCCCAGGGGATGAACAGCTGTGACCCAGGGGATGAACAGATGTGACCGAGGAGATGAACAGATGTGTCCCAGTGGATGAACAGATATGTCCCAGGGGGTGAACAGTTGTGACCCCGGGAATAAACAACTGTGACACAGAGAATGAACAGCTGTGACCCGGGGGATGAACAGATGTGTCCCAGAGGATGAACAGCTGTGACCCAGGGGATGAACAGATGTGGCCCATGGGATGAACAGATGTGTCCCAGTGGATGAACAGATGTGTCCCAGGGGATGAACAGATGTGACCCAGGGAATAAACAACTGTGACCCAGAGAATGAACAGCTGTGACCCGGGGGATGAACAGATGTGTCCCAGTGGATGAACAGATGTGTCCCTGGGAATAATCAACTGTGACCCAGAGAATGAACAGCTGTGACCCAGGGGATGAACAGCTGTGACCCGGGGGATGAACAGATATGTCCCAGGGGATGAACAGCTGTGACCCAGGAGATAAACAGATATGTCACATTGGATGAACAGCTGTAACCCAGGGGATGAACAGCTGTGACCCAGGGGATGAACAGCTGTGAGCCAGAGAATGAACAGCCGTGACCCGGGAGATGAACAGATGTGTCTCAGGGTATGAACAGCTGTGACCCGGGAGATGAACAGATGTGTCCCAGGGGATGAACAGCTGTGACAGAGAGAATAAACAGCTGTGACCCGTGGGGAGAACAGCTGTGACCCAGGGAATGAATATCTGTGAACCAGAGAATGAACAGCTGTGACCCAGAGAATGAACAGCTGTGACCCAGGTAATAAACAGCTGTGACCCAGAGAATAAACAGCGGTGACCCAGGTGATGAACAGCTGTGAACCGGGGGATGAACAGCTGTGACCCAGGGGATGAGCAGCTGTGACCCAGGGAATGAACAGCTGTGACCCGGGAGATGAACAGCTGTGACCAGGGGTTGAACAGCTGTGACCCGGGGGATGAACAGCTGTGACCCAGGGGAATGAACAGCTGTGACCCACGGAATGAACAGCTGTGTCCCCAGCTTAACAGCTGTATACCATGTGTATATCATCAGGAAGTGACCTTAGCTTTAGCAAGTGCTTATTATTTTAACTGATTGTGTATTGGCTAATACTGTGCTTTTATATCATGTAATATTTTTTAATTAACTAAATCATTCATGATTAATAAACTTTACTTTACTGTGTCCCCAGCTGGTGCTTGGGACCAGCAATCCAGACTCTAACATGAGCTTTCTCTCTTGGTAAAAATTGTGAAATGCTAACCTCACTCCCTCATTCCATTCATCCAGTCATGACTGTAACGACTGAGCAAGGGACTAATATAATTACTGCTAAGTAATCGAGTTAGTAACCACTTAATCACCATGTGCCTCCGTTAGTTAATCTACTAAAATTAGGCGACTACGGAATCAGCCTAAACACCATTATTGTTACACTGAAAAAAATGCATCACTCAGCTAAGCAAGAAGCGCTGAGAAGCCGCTCAATTCATTGAGCTGCTCTACACGCTTCAGTGCGCTTTGGGAACACGAGGAGAATGTGCAAACCAAATGCGCCAACCGAGTAGGCGCTCACATTCACAGCAGCAGCAGCCCCCGCGGTGTGACCAGTTACCTGAACACATACCATTACCTGCATGTAATGCAATGAATCACTGCCACAACCCGGCAGGCCTCTGAGAGACTGAATAATAGCTGTAAATATTGCCCACTTTACTTTACACACAGTATCTAGCCCAGATGGGTGAAGGGTGGAGATGGTTTATTCTCCACTCTCACCCTCCGAAGCGTCAGGTATAGTGTGCTTGAGCACAGGAGGGGGAACAGGGCTCTCGAGCTGGCACAGAGGAATGGAGAAAGTGTCAAGAGGGACGATTTGGGAGCGCTGAAAAGTCCATTGTGGGCGCTACATCACACATGCTGACACTGCAGAATTTTGTGACTGAGTCAACGTTTCAGCCAGTGATTCCATCCTGATCTTTCTCACTTACTTTCTCCCATTACAAGACCCCTCAACAGAATACTGGAAGTCCAAGGGCAAACTCAGTTCGCCTGCTACGACCCCCCACTTGTGTGCTATACATGCACTTAACAAAAGTAATCAATCAATCAATCAGTGACACTTATAAAGCGCGCTACATACCCGTAGGGTCTCAAGGCGCTGGGGGGGGGGGGGTGGGTGCCGCTACTGCTCGAACAGCCAGGTCTTCAGCTTCTTCCTGAAGGAGAGGTGGTCTTGGGTCTTGGGTCAGGCGCAGGTCGGGAGGGAGGGAGTTCCAGGTCTTGGCGGCCAGGTAGGAGAAGGACCTTCCTCCTGTAGTCGCTTTTCGGATGCGGGGGACGGCGGCGAGGGCGTGGTTGGCTGATCGGAGGTGGCGTTTGGGAGCGTAGAAGTTGACTCGGCTGTTGAGGTAGCTCGGGCCTTGGTCGTGTAGGGCTTTGTGTGCGTGGGTGAGGAGGCGGAAGGTGATTCTTTTGTTGACGGGGAGTAACACATATTTTCTTGAAGAATGCGAAATGTGGACACCCGCTGGTGTTGGGGCCGAAACCGGGACCACAGGAGCCAGAAGTCATAGCGCATTGCACAGCGCACGTCACCTGAAAGTGCCAGGAGGCGCTTAAAAACCCAGGGCCTCATTTATGAAAGCCTCGCGCCACCGATGCGTCACTTTTTCCCATGTTAAAAGTGATGCACCGGCGGCGCAAGGCTTTCATAAATAAGACCCCCAGCGTGGGACACAAGCGGGCTGCGCTCGGGCTAAGCCCAGTCCAAGGGCGGGCCCGTCCTTTCCCATCAGAGCCAGAAGCTGGGCTGGGCCCGGTCTCTTGGTTCGTGGATCCGGCCACTCAATGGACATCAATACTGGTCGCACAACGAGGGGCAGCCCGAATAGAGTCTTCCTGTATAAGTAAGTCCAATGTATACGTGTAATACACCCCTGTCTGGAATTGCAGCAAAACAGAAATCAATGGGGGGAAAGCGGCCACTCCAAAACCGTCTACACTTGACGGCTTCCTCCTACGGGCCGCTAAGGCCATTGGCCAGGAGATTCAGGTCGCAGAGCGTCAATTGTCGGTGGAAGGGGGTTCGGCTGGCCTTATAAATGGCCCTATTGTTGAAGCTACCGCACAAGCTGTCCCAACAAGTGAGTTCAGTCAGAACAATCATGTACTCATTAGATGTCCTTCTGTCTCTCCCCCGCTCAGCGTCCTCTCCCTTTATGTATGGCAACTCCCGGGCGTGAAATTGCAGCCAAAAAGAAAAAAAAGTTAAACATCCGGAGCCTCTATGGGTTATACGGACTAGATCCAGGAAAGAGACCCATGGTTTAGCCCCGGAAGCAATTGCTGACACTTTGCAAAGGTCATCTCCATGGTTGATTCTAACATTAATTTGCCTTGACTATCTCCGCAAACCATTGACACTTCTATCATGCTTAGAAAATACTATTGCCAAACATTTTCCACCCATCATGGCTAGACTTGACAAATTAGAGTCAAATGTGGAATTAATGTATAATTTGGTTGCTGATATATTATCTGGAGCAGGGGTTAAAACGAAAATGTATGAAAGGGGTGGGGGGGATTCTTACAGGGGCTCTAACTCCGGTGAGTGGCCCTCCATTAGAAATGTCGATTTACAAACTTGCACCAAAAATACTGGAACTAATAGGGATATCATTAAGGCAGTACCACAGAAACAGATAGGGCCCTCAAGCGCTAGTCATCCGGGGAGTATCAGGTTGCCCCCTAGTAACATCGGGCCTATCCCCTCCAGCTTAACTCCCATAGGGAACTTATTTGATTGCAATCAACAAATATCTCTTGAAATGTCGAATCAAAATGGTCTAATTGATCAAGATGTTAAGGTGACCCTTCATCTTCCACAGAGTGCTGTCCTTACGTGGCAATCCTAACTAATGTCCCCGTGTTACAGGAAAATCAAAAAGAATCACTGAACCAGTTGTAAAAGAAAGTCTGCCACTGGCTAACACAAAACACACATATTTCAAGCACCAACTTTAGTGACATTGTGTTCCTAAGACGGATAAGCTGGGTTGGTCCGTTGCGCAAGTCCATAGCAGGAGACTGTATCATCATAAACTGTAGATCTTCAACGTTAGCAGGACAGTTGCTCAGCTGGGGGAACAACCCTTGAATTCAGAGGCCTAGAATAGGGATTGATATTGCACCACTTGGGATTTTTATAGGCATCTTAAGTGTGCAGGCCCAAAAATTCCAGTTATTAAGTCACTTACCAAGCAGCCTTTTGCGAGACAGGAGTTCCCCCTTTTGGAACTGAGAAATAGATTCCAACCTTTGACTGACCTGAATTCTAAAGACTGACTACCCATAGTAACTACCAAATCACAAATGACATCTGAGGAATCACCCGCTATTCAGTGCGAAGAGTCTAATAAAAATCAACACTAATAATGATATTATATATTGTGGCCCAATAATTAAGTGTTGCCATCAGTTTCAACAACTAGATGATGAGAGAGTAAAAACCACTCTAGGATGTAGTTCCTGGGAACCCATGCTAGATACCCAGGATGTGAAAATCCTATCCTGGAACATTGCAGGCATAAAGTCTAAGATAATTGACCCTGAGTGGTGTAAGCTAGTGGATGATTTCCATCTATGCTTATTCCAGGAAACCTGGGCAGAAGAGCAGGCACATAGGGTGCGGTTTACTACTTACAGTGTAGAAGCTAAGCAGTCTTTAGTTGGCCACCCAGCCAGTGGCTTATTAATTTGGCTTAAGAAAACACTAGCATGTAAAATCAAGGTGCTGGAACTTGGTTCAGAGGAAATACTTGGGCTGGAACTGACTTCCCTGAAAGGAAATATCCACCTCAGGCTATTTAACATCTACAATTGCTTCAGGAGTCCCCACAAGCTATCTGATACCATAACCACTTTAACTAATTATCTTGATTCAACCAAGGGGAACTACCAACTCATAGCCGCAGGTAACCTTAATATAACATTCGAACCTGTTGACTATATACAGGAGTTATTATATGATGGAGACCAAGCCAGAGGGATTGAGAAGCTCCAGACTCCACCTATTAAGAAGCGTAATAGGGTGGGGCAACAGGTTTTATCATTCACTATCACCTACGGGGTTCGAGCCTGAAATGGTCGGACACACTCATATAGAGAAGCATGCCACACGTTTAAGAGGGGGGAAGCAAAGTCCAAGATTGACTATATCTTGGTTGATCTTGATCTTTGGCCAAGTGTCAAAGATATGGTCGTATTATTTCGGGACGATAGCGACCATAATGCTCTGTCACTTACGCTGTCTGACCTAGCACTCTTAGATTGGCAGTCTTGGCGCGAGATCGCCCCTGTAATCACCACTAACAATAATAAAAGAGTAAAATGGCCTCAAATACTGGCTGATCCACTTACTCTCTCAAAAATATATTCTGAGGTAGTGCAGATTCTCCCCGACATGAGTAATACTGCTGCTAGAGCAGACAATATTATGGGTATTTCCAGCAATTGGCCTATACAATAAGACAATTTTCTAACAAACAGTGCAACAAAATGTATTTACATGCAGTACTGCACCGTGGTATAATAAGGCTTGTAAAAAATCTAAGGATGATTGATTTTTACTGTGGCTGTAAAAGAAAAATCTTGTATAGATATCATAAATTGCAGGAAGCTGTATAAATCGGCTCAAGACACGGCAAAAAAGGATTGGAGGCAGGAAATTGGCGCTCATTCTTAGAAGCATCAAAGCAGAAGGACAGCCAATTATTTTGGCATCTCCTGTCGAAAGGGTCACCCAAACTGAAAATGGAAACAAACTTCCATATACAGCCCCATGTTTGGGAAGAGTATTTTTTGCATCTTTATGCAGGCCAACAAGTTGCCCCTAACTTAGGCTTACAGTTGAATTATTCAGACCCCACACTAACTGATGAGATTGCAATTAAAATAGAAGAAATTATTATAGCTATCAATTCTCTACAGAATGGGAAAGCCCAGGGCCTAGATAAACTCCAGGGAGACATGTATAAGGCAGAACCTATAATATGGGGACCACTGCTACAAATGGTTTTTAATGCTATTTTGTGTGGTAGTGAAATCCCGGCGTCCTTGAGAGGTACTGAAATTATTCCAATTTACAACAAGCACTGGCGTTGCCAATAGGTTTCGCATTTGGAAAGTTGGAGCTATTGGTTTTGTAAATGACATTTTATATTTATATATTGTTATTGACAATGCCAATAACGATATATAAATATAAAATGTCATTTACAAAACCAATAGCTCCAACTTTCCAAATGCGAAACCTATTGGCAACGCCAGTGCTTGTTTACTTTTATATTGCTTTTCCATACATCTCTAAATGACGAGCTATAAACGTTTTGCTCTGCTAAAGCATGTTTTGTATAGAAAAGAACGAAATTCTTGAATGTTTGTTGCTCAAAAACACGCTGCTTTCTTTCATCCGTGGACTTTCAATTATGATTCTAATTTCCAACTTTTTCTCTATCACTGGACTGTTTGCCGTCGCTATTGCAGCACGTTGCGGCTTTGATGTAACACACTAAGAAAGTGTTCTCCTTTTTAATAATCAGCACAAAAAAAGCATAAAATAGACAAAAAATAAGTTGGTGTATTTCGAAGTTGTCAACAATTAAGACGTTCCCAAATGGAAGTCAGTTTTGTGATTAACTTCATACATGAGTAACCATAACAAAAGTTTCTATATTGCTCTTCTGATGTTTTGATGCGCTACAAGCAGTGTGTGCTACTGTTTCCCTGTTTACCTGCACTCCATTTATCCAACTTGGAAAATGAAAAGCTAAGTCAGTCAGCCTTGCTACGATTTGAGCCCTTGAGGTACAGATCACCACATATTTCAGCAGCAAACATTCAACTCACTAAGCCCCCCTTTCTGGAGAATTCTTCCCTGTTTTCGAATATGCTTTTATAGGGTGAAGTTACTAAGGAGGAAAAAAACCATTGACTCTTCTATACTTCTCAATGGAACTTTGACTGTTACAGGTGCACTCTTGAAGGTGTGCCTTCTCTTTATGACTATGGTGCAACACCACGAAAAGGTACACAAAAGAGGCATGCGCTGCTTTGTCAAAAAATAATAAAAACCAAGTGGGGGAGGCTCCAACTTAATTAAAAAACGATGCCCTTAGCCGTGTCCCTTTTTTCATAGCACAAAGCTATTTCCCCTTTGGACGGTATCATTTCCTTCCAGAGAATGTCTGGAGTATGGATAAGACATGAGCAAGTGTACAATACAAATGCTTGTCTGAGAAGCTAAATTTCTAGTGGGTGGTAGGTAAGAATTGCTAATCTGATCTGCGTGAGTAAACTTAAAACAAGGATTAGGGTAAGATTCCCGAATATGTTAATCTTCCTTTACAGAAGTAAACTCCAGTCCTGCCATCAACCCCATGGTTTAAAGTTTGAGCGAACAATGAACCAATTAAACTTCAGAAAGGAAAAAAATCTCCCGCACAAGTTCAGAGATTGTTGTCCAAAATACTGAATCTTTTTCATTCTTAGGTTTTTGGCTCGGTTGCAGAGGACCAGGAAACAGGGCAGCATCATGTTAGCGTGCACCCGTAATGCATTTCTAATTAAAAGCACTTGCGACAAACTTGGTTTTACATCATTCATGTTACCGCGGCAATTATTGAATAACCACAGATCCAAGACAAACGAGTTACACACTAGGGCTACAGAATAAAAAAAAACCTGAGACACGAAATTGTTCGTCCAGGGTTTGTTTACTCGTGAGAGATTTGGAATCGTCGTTTGCAAAATGGAGGTCTTACTTCTTGGGGCAGCGGCCACACACGCACTAAAAAAAGACACTAGTGAGTTACAAATTATCCATATGTTTAAGAATGTGCTGTCGCTGAACGTGATTCATACGCCTGGAGTAACACTGCGGTAAAGGCAAGTTTTCACGATGCAGTGATTTGTTACCACATAAAAATGTCATCTCATTAGCACAAGTATAGGCGCCCAGGATTAGCACTTGCCTTTAAAGGATTAAAACCACCCAAGAAGTTCGGTAATCCTCCGAAACGCGCAGCTCTTCGGCCTTCAAAAGACACCATCAAATAGCTGAAATTGATAGCTTTAAATGAAAATCCAACCTAATAGTATTGACAAACATGCTGGTCTCCGTTGCCGTTGCACCGTCACCGTGTGTGTCGAGGGCACAGTACTAGTAAGGTGGTTTCTTTGTGCTAAAGCTTCGTCTTTGTTTTGAGTGGTGTTGTTCTGTCCGCCACCATTGCATGAAGTGTTGCGAGTTGTCTGGCTAAAACAGTCGAGTCATACTGCGAGATAGTTTGGGGGTAGAGGAGGGAGTCTGTTGTATGTAAACCCAGAAAAACAGAGCTGCCACCGTTCTCTGCATTGAACAAGTGAGGGAGATTAACAGAGGGAAATAAAAAAAATGATTGCAAAACAAAACAAGGGAAGCCGGATGGGGGCGGGAGAGCCTGGTGGGGAGGCGGGAATGCGAGCGAGGGGAGAAGTGTGGCAGGCAGATGCGCGGAGGTAAGCCGGATGGGGGCGGGAGAGCCTGGTGGGTGGGCGGGAATGCGAGCGAGGAGAGAGAAGTGTGGCAGGCAGATTAGGGAGAGGAGATGCGCGTGCTTGTGTGGTCACGTGACCCGCTTTTGTGGTCACGTGACTCACATGCACTGTGAAGAAACCGCAGTGGTTTGACGAGTGGATCGAGCCCTTGAATTTTCGCCTATTACATTCGCAAGCGAATGATAATAGGCGAAACCTAAAAAGGGAGACAAAGTGTCCCCGGCAAATTACAGGCCCATAAGCCTTATAGAGGTCTCTGCAAAAAGTTTTAGTTAAATTATTTTAACCCGGATCCAAAATTAGTTTTGAGGAAAATAATATTTTAGCAAATCTGAAGGCAGAATTCAGGGCCTCCACATGCACTATAGATTAAGTTTTTAGATTTTTTCTGTTAAAATGGAAGGAAGTGACCATTAGAGGAGGTCACTTGTATGACGTGTTTGTGGACTTAAAAATGGCTTTTGACTCAATGGAACATACTCAACTCTGGTCAGCCCTAAGAGATTTAGGACTCCCATCATACCGACTTAAATTTTTGATTTGCCTGCGCCATGACACTTATTTAAAGGTCACGTGGAATCTGGATGGTAGTCTCTCAAATGAGATTTCTGTTCACAAGGGAGTACGTCAGGTTTGCGTTCTTGCCCCAACATTATTTACCCTATACATTAACGGGCTAATAGGAGAGTTGTATTATTGTGGAGGGGACCCCTCAAAATTAGTGGGTCGTTCTGTGCCCTCCGGCTTTTCGAAGATGATACGCTACTCATTGCTAGGACGCCAAAGGGAATATTTTGAACAAATTTGCTAAAGCTTGTAAGGACAGGGGATTAGAAATTAATTGTTCTAAGACAAAATGTATGACATTTAACCCCTATAAATTCCACAAGGGTAAATTGACGGTGGGCTTGCAAACCGCAGGCTAAGGCATTTGACTACCTGGGAGTACGAATTAGTGATAGGCTGGTTTGGACACCACAAATTGAAAAGAGTACTCTGACTCTCCAACATGCCGACTGTGCAATAACAAGGAGGGCTAGGGCGTCTCCATATCAACAACTTTCCCCAATTCTGGAACTCCACAGGGCTAAAGGTCTAGGAGCAGCCCTATATGGGGTTGAGTTATGGGGGCTGGATAACCTCAAGGACGTAGGGCCATATGTATCATTGAAATTCGCATTCCAAAGGCCGAAATTCGCAGAATTTCGGCCTTTGCGAATGCGAATTCTTAATATGGTATGTATTAAGCAAATGTGGTTCAAAATAAGGAATCGCACAATTTGCGATTCCTTATTTTGCGATTGCATTTAAGGAATCGCACAATTTGCGATTCCTTAATTGCAATGTAGCATGAAAAAAAGAATGCTAATTGTCCCTAAGGAATCGCAAATTACCACCAACTTCAAGTTGGTGGTAAGTTGTGAATTCCTTTCAAAAAGCAATTTTTGAAAAACAAAAGCTGCGATGTGACGCTCATACATGCCCTTAGGGCATGTATGTGCTCCAAATGCGCACACATGTCATTTTCAGGGGTGCAGCAGGGTGTCCTTTGGGCACCCCTGCACCCTTGAAAATATTCTCAATTTGCGATTAGCTTATTGCTAATCGCACATTTCCCCTTCATTCCTATGGGCCTCCTGGCCCATAGAAATGAATGTGAAATTATTCCTTAATTGCGATTAGCAATTTGCTAATCGCAATTAAGGAATTTTAAGAAATCGCTAAAAAGAAGCTGATTTCTACATACATACCATTTTGCGATTTCTAAATAGCGATTCCTTAAAAATCGCTATTTAGAAATCGCAAAACAGAACTATGATACATATGGCCCTAAATCCTTGCTGAGAACAATTTTATTAGGGCGATTCTTAATCTACCCGTAAATACTCCCCTTTTGTCTCTAAGACGTGAGCTTGGTCTAAAACCTATTTACAATTTTGCCATCCTTAGGGCTCTGTCGTTCTGGGTAAGGATATGTACCAGTAACACACAGGTTCTTGTGAAGGAGGTCCTGGAAGAGCTATTGATACTACAAAAAAACGGGCTGCATTTGCGTGGTTTAATAGGATCAAGGAATAGTTCTTAAAACTAGGGCTGGGGCCCATGTGGGAGGATCCAGGGTCTATAACGAAAAAAATGGTCCCTCTCCTTACAAAAGTTTCTGGGAGTGAATGGATACACAAAGTATTGATGGTAATGCATACAGCACTTTAACCTTTAGTTTTATAAATATAAAAGGATGGTTTGGTTTTGAAATGTTCATGGATGATATCGAACCTCCCCAGGCAAGAGCTCTGTACATTCAATTTAGGTACGGAGTTCTTCCCCTTAATGCTTGGAAAAGCACTTGGGAAAATGCATCTGTAACATGCTTGTGTCCGACCTGTCACTCCCTCCCTGAGACTCTTGATCACTTTCTCTTCGTTTTGCCCCTCCTATGCTGACTTTCCTCAAAAACTGCTTAATTCCTGCTTAATTCCTGCTGGTCATCTGTTATCCTTTACATGCCCCATTGATGCTTTACGCAGGTGGCTAGTGTTTACAATTTTGAAATATCTGCTCTTTGCCTGGTGGAAAAGGTAAATAATGATCAACAATGTCTCTGTCTACTTAATGTGAATATTTATGCAACCTGGCCATGGGGGTTTAACTGAGACATCGGGGAATAGAATTATGGAATTTTATAAACATAGATTCCCTGGAATGTGGTAAATGTCTTTTAAATTACTTCTGTAAATCTTGGAACCTCTGAAGTGTTTAATATTGCTAGAGGCGTATGTTAGCCTGCTTTTTTAAATCATTCTTTTATAATGTAATGAAATGAAATATTTTATTGCTTTTATGGTTATGAATTTTTATGATGTAAATGATCATGCTTTTGATCGAATAAACTACTATAACATACATGCTGTGTGCTTGGACTGGGAGGAATTTACTGTCGATAGCTTTATTTCTAGAAAACACTTGTCAAATTCCTGTCAGCTTTGAAGTGCTTTGGGTGAAGGGCTGTCACCAATGAAGATCCCTTGGAGTGGGGTGTGGAGGTGTACAGAGAAAGTGAGAAATGCACTTTATATCAAACACAGCAGCACATGGACAAGTGCCCGGAGGAAAAACGTTCAAGGATCCCACTCCACACAATGACAAGTGCAAACAACAGTCATAGCGCCAAGAGGCCATCTCTTTGGCAGATGCTGAGCCATTGAAAAATAACAAAGTAATAATGATTTTCATGTTAATCTAAGGCATGGGTACTCATAGTACAGCCCGCGGACCGCCAGCGGCCCGGCAAGCCTTCCTTGGCGGCCCGCGGACCTAGCAGACATTGCACCTGTGTTTTTTTTGGTGTTTTTCTAAGAGTGTCAGCAAACACCACCGAAGCAGGACGGACTCTGAGAGACTCTGCTCTTTGGGGCCCGGGCGATTCCAGCGATAGTCAGTGGAGATGCAGGGGCGCTAAGAGGTGAAATGCAACAAAGCCTCATTAACAAGTAAATGGTCTTTTAAAGACCTGTGAAGTGCTCGGGTGCGGCTATGTGTGTGCGCCCAGGAATCTGTCTCAGCCCTGGCTGCCACACAGGCGGGGGGGGGGGGAGGTGACAGAGGGTGACAGACAGAGGGAGATAGAGGGAAAGAAACAAAGGGAGGGTGACAGAGGGAGGGAGACAGAGGGAGGAGACCGAGAGACAGAGGGAGACAGAGAGAGAGGGAGACAGAGAGAGAGGGAGACAGAGAGAGAGGGAGAAAGAGGGAGATAAGGAGGGAGACAGAGGGAGGAAGACAGAGAGGGAGACAGAGGGCGACAGACAGAGGGAGGGAGTCAGAGGGAGACAGACAGACAGAGGGACGAGGGTGATGGAGGAAGAGTGACAGAGGGAGGGCGACAGAGGGAGGGCAACAGAGGTGGGGAGAAAGAGGGAGGGAGACAGAGGGAGGGAGAAGGACAGAGTGAGGGAGAAGAACAGAGGGAGACAGAGGAAGGGAGACAGATAGAGAGGGAGACAGAGAGAGGTAGACAGAGGGAGGGAGAAGGACATAGGGAGACAGACGGAGACAGAAAGAGGGAGACAGACGGAGACAGACAGAGGGAGGGAGACAGAGAGAGAGGGAGACAGAGAGGGAGACAGAGAGAGGGAGACAGTGTGAGGGAGACGGTCAGACCGAAATCCCTACAATTGCGGTGCTGCCTATGCAGACACTGCTGTAGGGATTACGATGTTCATTTCTCAGAGCCATGGCGGTCCCACCAAATGGAAAGGCAGTCAGAAAGGAACTTTGAGGGCCCCTAGCAGGGCCCCGTCCCCATGGGCCTCCGCTATGTGGCAAGGGAGGCACATGTGGAGCTCCCCAACACATCCATGCACCTTACGCCATGCACCACATGGTGCCTGACACACAGTGCATGGATGTTTAAAGACATCCCTTTTTCTACTGCGGCTTGTGCTGCAGGCCTTACTGGGTGAAAATTGCAAAAAACACAGTTGATGGACAGAATGTAGAACAATGTCATACATTCACCACAGTACAAGGATCTGGGCCTAAATCCATCGTTTTTTTGCACTCCACACCACCCTGGGTTAGACACTGGCTATATGCAAATCAGCTCTGACCCTGTGCCTCATGGGAACAGTCCAGTCCGAACTACCAAGCCATGTCTTCCCATGAGGCACAGGGTCAGAGCTGATTTGCATATAGCCAGTGTCTAACCCAGGGTGGTGTGGAGTGCAAAAAAACGATGGATTCAGGCCCAGATCCTTGTACTGGGGTGAATGTATGACATTGTTCTACATTCTGTCCATCAACTGTGTTTTTTGCAATTTTCACCCCGAGTGTGCTGGGTATACTCAGACGTGCGTCCCAGGCTCTCCACACCACTGGAGTCAAGCTATCCAGGCTGATGAAGGCTGATAGCCAGAAACCGGTCCTTGGATGCTTGATTCCGGTCTGGGAAAGACATGGCTTGGTAGTTCGGACTGGACTGTTCCCATGAGGCACAGGGTCAGAGCTGATTTGCATATAGCCAGTGTCTAACCAGGGTGGTGTGGAGTGCAAAAAAACGATGGATTTAGGCCCAGATCCTTGTACTGTGGTGAATGTATGACATTGTTCCACATTCTGTCCATCAACTGTGTTTTTTGCAATTTTCACCCCGAGCGTGCTGGGTATAATTAGACGTGAGTCCCAGCCTCTCCACACCACTGGAGTCAAGCTATCCAGGCTGATGAAGGCTGATAGCCAGAAACGGGTCCTTGGATGCTTGATTCCGGTCTGGGAAAGACATGGCTTGGTAGTTCGGACTGGACTGTTCCCATGAGGCACAGGGTCAGAGCTGATTTGCATATAGCCAGTGTCTAACCCAGGGTGGTGTGGAGTGCAAATAAACGATGGATTTAGGCCCAGATCCTTGTACTGGGGTGAATGTATGACATTGTTCTACATTCTGTCCATCAACTGTGTTTTTGGCAGGCCTTACTGGGCCACGGCACAATCCCCAATGGAAAAAGGATGTTTCGACCGCCCACATGGCGGTCGCACCATAATCTGGTGGGTGGGACCGCTGACTACTTGTTGGGCGGTCCCACTCCGGCTGCAATGTGGGTCGGATGCTCTTCCAAGCACCATTGTAATAAGGCCCATAGAGTCAAATTAAACCATCATGCTGTCAACATCACTGCATATCCTCTGTATGATAGTGTTCTGTTAGACATGGTACCATCTCAAATTTTGTGTCCTAAAGTACCAGGTCAAATTCACTATATTCTATGCATTTTATTTAATGATGATATTGATGGAGCAAGGATTTGCCCGTAAAGCGCCTTGCTCGTGTGCAAAACCCTTGTCTAAACTGCATAATAATATTAACCTTATTATTCGTCATTTATAAAGTGTTTTCCCAACACGCGGGTGTCCCCAGGATGCTTGCTTGTTTGTTTTTCCGTACTAAAACGAAGCTTGCACTTAAAATGGCTGCTTCGCTGAGATTCAGTCTGCGCATGCGTCGGTCATACCCATGTGATGTGACGCACTCGCATTCTGGAGGGATTCTGTGCTCATGCGCACTGATGCAAAATATGGCCGCTTGTCTCTCACCACGCTCTCTGCTTGCTACTGCTGCTTTAGCCTATCTGTCCTTTCGCACTAATCCATAATGCTATAGTCATTATAAAGTAAGGGTTGGTTAGATTTTATCATGGTATACAGTGCGATCATTTTTATGTATGATTTTAATTTGTTTTCGCTTACTTTTCATGTACCGCGTCTTTGTGGGCTGGGGCATACATGAGCGACGCCATGCTGAGGCTCCTCTGAACCCTGTCAGCTGACCAGGGAGAGTCCTAACTGCGCAGAAGCTAAAACTAGCCAGCTGGCTCCTGGAGCCCGATGCGCCTGGGAACCCATCCCGAAGATGCAAGATTACACCTTGAATTGTCATACACTGTTGCTATATGCTGGACTCTTGCATTGTCTTCTGTATTCCTATGCCTGGGAACGTGAACCAGGGGGGCGGGTGTGCAAAATTGAATAATTATGATGGGAACGTTGAATTCTAGGAGGTGGTAATGACCGCACCACCTCTCCTGACCAATCACAATGTGGGAAACTGTCACTTGCAACATTAGTGGGTGGTCTAAGGGTCCCCAAAACAGTATAATTGCCCTAGTTTAGCTTAGGAAAATTGTCCGACTTGTCCGAGTAGCAGACCTGTCACTGACCCTACGATCTCAATAGGTGCTCATTCTGAAAGTGCTGCGGAGCACTTTGTCCATACTTTCCACAAATCTCCTAAGGGGTGGAAAATCCTAAGTGCTGGCGAAGCACTTTGCTGGGGAATTAGAAAATCCAATCGGGGTTTCTGGCGGATTACTTGCAGGAGGGGGTAACGCAGGCGTTGCTGTCCGAAGCTGTGGGTGTTGGTCGTACCCTGGGAGGCCCAGTCCTTGACCTGAACCTGAGGGGTATCCTGTCCTTACTGTCCGTGAGCTGTACCTGCTCGCATTCTGGCATTCCTTTTCTGAGGGTCCCTGCCCCGTCTTCCCAACTGACCCGTGGCCAGGGTTGGTCTTCAATCTGAACTAGGTAATTATTGATTGTGGGTTTGCGTATCTCTCTCTCTCTCTCTCTCTTTTGTCTGATCTGTTAAGGCATTTTTACCTGTGTTAATGCTCTATTGCCATTGCAAATATATGTGACTGAATTTTAGTTGGCTCCTTCTCTCCCCCCTCCTTTAGAAATTCATTGATTTTATAAAACAATAGCATGTTCCCGTTTTCCCTTTTCCTTTAGTGGTCTGCAGTGAACTTAGCAAGAATAGCTTAAAACACTTAGGTTAAGTACATACTCTAGGTCTCATCCCCATTCCTATGTTCTAGTATAAAATTGCAGTGACTATTTTTTTTTTTTTCTAAAACTTCTACCTTTAGTTTCCCATATATCCTAAATGGTCTTATTTTTGATGCAAAGTTACCTATTGGTGTTGATTTTAATGTTTGATATATTATTCTGTGTATCGCTTATTATCTTGGCATCTTCTCTTTGAATTCTTATATAAAGTTTCAAACTTCATCAGGTGTCTGTGGTCATTTTACAGAATTGTGGAAAGTATTTTGCCGATTATAAAGTGTATTTGATGTTAGACCTGTCTACTATTTTCCCTGATAGCTCTAGGTCCGTCGTGAGAGTTGTGCCTGTGGTAAGTCGGGCACATGGTAAGCAGAGGTAAATCCAGACTTGATTACTCTTAGCAGCGTGCAGGAGGAGAAATCCTCACCCGGTTCACCCAAACAAATTAGTGTGATAATAAAAGGGTTTTTTTCACGCCAAGGGCCCAGTGCGTGTAAAAGAATTGGTAACTCGGGTGACCAGGGGAAACTGCGCGCTCTAGCAGTAATTTCTGGCAGCCAGAGGATGGTTTGGACTAGTTAGATTAGGTAGACAGGATAGGTCATAAACAAACCGTGAAGATTAAGAGTGCTGCTGATTTTCTACTGTATTGATTCAAAATTTTGAAATGTTTTAAGGATTTATATGTAAATGTGCATGATTTTGCATTGCTGCTATAAATATTGCATGTTGAATTAACCCAGAATTGTTTGTAAATGTTCAGTGTAGTCTGAATCCCCGGGGAAGTATTTTAGCTAACGGTGAGTAGAATCCGGTTAGCTGTTGAAGTCACTAAGTTTGAATCATTAGTGCAGGGTTAAAGGAGTAACTGGAAGCACTAATTAGGACCTTTGTTTCTGGAGTGAATGATAGCTACGAGTCCGTTATAAAACTTTCATTGCGATATCACCTAGTAAGGGTCGCATACGGAAGGAGTAGTAGGGTCTCCGAGGCTTGTCTGGTAAGTAAAATAGTTCGCTGGTGAAATCCTGGCTCAGTACATATCCCCGACTAAGGTGGATGAGCCAGAAGAATAACGGGTTCTATGTTACTGGTGTGAAGGGACAGGCAACGAAGTCTATCCAGAGTGAATGAAAAGTAGACAGAAGTGGTTTACTAGTAGCGAAAGAAAAGTCTTTTCTCTCTTTAGAACACTCAGACATAGTGGCAAACGTTGTGTGTTGTTAACTAAAACGTGCACTCGCACTTTAGAGAAAGTAAAAAGTTTCCGTTACCTTGTGAAGGAGGGAGTCAGTCGGAGAGCTGCTCTGACGTCACTCCGTGCCGCGCTGGTATTGGTCAAAACAGCGGGTGGGTAGTGGAGCTGAATTTGTAAAGGAGGGGTGAGTGCCGAAGCGTGAGACTCTGTCTTGCGAAAAGGCCGCGCACCCATTGGTTAACAGTATTTGTATTTTCTGACCTGATTGGGTGGTGCGAAATAAAAGTCGCGCTAGCATTGGAAGCACAAAGGTAAACAAAATTAATCCAGCCGAGCTAGAAGCGAGTCTGGAGAGTTGTATGTGGTATCCAGACTTCATACCAAATCCCAAGTACCTAGGATTTCATAAGGAGCAGATTGTACGAGGTAGACCGCACATGATGTATGGAATAAAGAGAAAACTGTCATTCTCCGATAAAGTAAAGAATTTTTTCAAAACTGACAAGCCCATTAGAACGAGGGAAGGCGTACTCATTCCCCCGCCAAATACCCCTGCTTCTTTCATGTTGTTTGATAAAGGGTATCACACTTGTGTCTGGCTAGAAAATTGGGCAAAGTATACTGTAGATGACGGAGTCCTAGCATTCCCTGTTGAAGGTACATTTAATGGTCGGATCCTGTTTAACTTAAGGACCCGCATGAATGAATTACACCCTAGACCTAGGTTGACCCAGTACGAAGCTTTGGAGGAATGGGAGATTGAGGCTGCAGAGCGAGATAAACCCCGAATGGATAAGGGAGTGAGTAAGTGGTATCCCAGACTTCCAACGCCAACTAAAGAACAGAAAATGAAACAGTGGAGGCAGTCTATGTTAACTGAAGGGCTGTTCCCTATGATGGGGGTATTAGAAGAGAAGAGAGGAAAGTGTAAAGAAAAGACCCATCACCTAGCACCTATGGGGGACATAGAAGATGAACACCTGGAAGACTTGTTAATGAAGAATCCACCTCCCTATGTTGCAGAATCAGAACCGGTGCATTCTCAAAATCCCTTTACAAATTACCCCCGAAGTAGGAGGGAAAGTGATACAGACGGAACAGCTACAGGCAATAAAACTGGTGAAAGGGATGGGTTTTGCAGACCTAAGTCCACAGTCCCGAATTATCAGCCATTCGGGGAAAGTCCCCCTCGATTGGTTGCTCCGACTGCCCCGAGTATTTATCCGTCCTTAGTACCTCAGGTATTGCATGGCAATTCTGCTGAAAGGGGGTTGCAGGAAAAAGAGAAAGAAGCCCTGACTAAACAGCGAGAGGAATTAGTCAGAACCATTGCCCAGATGCATCCCCATCCTGATTCCTTGACCATTCCGGTAACTATTGGTCCTGCTATTCCAATGTATAGAAATGACCTGACTAGTCCCCATCCTCCTGTTATCACCCCAATACTGCCTACTCCTAGCATCCAGACCCCGAGGAAGGAAGTATTCATAGATGAGGATCAGGAAAGTGAGTGTGATTCTGTGGTTCTGATGGATCTGCCCATAAGGGAGTCGAGGGCCAGCATAGCAGGGACAAGAAGTCAGCCCAGACAAAAGGAGGTGGTGATTGAAAGTGCAACTGGAGTTAGGAGTGCCACTTTAGTTTCCCCTGAGGAATTGGACAGATGGACAAAGGAGCTAGAGAAGGAGACCACTCCCCAACCTAAAGCATTGGAAATATATAAATTAAGAATAGAAATAGAAGAAATGATGGCTGGGAACGTGGGAGTTGAGCGCCTAAGCTCGTATAATGAAGAAGAGTTACTATTCATCAGTAAAAATCTTACCCGGAGTGCTAGGGTGCTCCATGAAAAGATAATGGATGCCGCCACAGAAATGGGAGTTGATGTTAGTCGCTCCAAAATTCTTCAGAAACCCTACAGAGTAGACTTCTCAGACAAGGATTTAGAAAGCCTGAATGTGATGGGAAAACAGATCCAAGTAAGAGAATTGTTGAAAATCTTGCAGAAATGGGGCGAAGTGGGAAAATGGAGAACCAGGTGGGCAAAGAAAAAGGAAGGCAGCAGGGCTGGGTCAGTAACTTCAGAATTCGTATTAAAGGAAGTAACCCCAACTGAAAAATTGTGCCCCATGAGAGAGGTCCCGGGAGGAAAATATGTCCATGTCCCTTGGTCCAGACAAGACATTGTATCATTTACAAACGACTTCCCGAAATTACGTGAGAAACCAGTTGACTGGTACAGACAAGTAGAACGTTTCATAAAAGTTCAGAAATGTTTGCTGAAAGACCTGGATGGGTTTTTCGACATTGTGGTCCCTGTAGATTTGTGGACCGACTGTAAAATTGAAATTGATTGGCCCAGTGAGGAATTTCCCAGAGATGAGAAAACAGGAGCTCCCGCACCTGAAGTAATGAGGAAATATGAGCAGGTCATACAATACCTCAAGAAAAAGGTACCAGCAAAAGAGACAGATTGGACCCGTATAGATAGAACCACCCAAGAACGTGATGAAACGGTGCATTCATTTTATGAAAGGTTACTGCAGGTATTTAAAACTTACAGTGGTATCGATAATGTAGACATGAAAGACATGACCCATTTCAGTTATAGGTTTGTGCTAGGATTAAGGCCTGAAATCTCACAATGGATTCGAGATAACAAAATCAGTTGGCAGGGAAAACCCATAGATGATGTCCTGAAATATGCAAAATACTGCGAAGATGAAATCGAAAATAAAAAGAAGGCCCTCAAGGAAAAGGTCATGTGGGCACAGGTAAAATTAGCTGAACAGCAAGAAAAACAGTTAAGTAAAATGACTTCTGATAATAATGTTCAGAATACCAATACTGGGGGGGGAGGAAAGCCCAGACCTAAAATGAGTCGTGAAGAGGCCATGAAAAAGTTTCCGTGCCATGGGTGTGGCCAGATGGGGCATTGGAGAGACGAGTGTCCACACCTACAGGCCGGTAATGCCCCTGTAAATGGTTTGAATCCACAGGTACCGAAAGAGGGGACGAGAAAGAACCAGCAACAGGTAAAATTACCTCCAGTACCTCGCGCTCCTAGACAGAATTTTAAGAATCAGGGTCAGCAGAATGAGAGGGCGGAAGTATGGGAGGTTGAGAGTGAAAGAAACGCAGTCATTCCACAGTACTTGCTAAATGATACCTTCCTTTGTGAGGATCAAGATTGACGGGGCCTGAGAGGGGAGGATGAGGAGTGCGTACTTGGCGCCTCCTTACCGGTAGACCAGACTGGACCATACATTGAAGGAAAGGTAGAGGGAAAAGACGTCACCTTTCTGTTGGACACTGGTGCTACCCGATCTACTGTAAGAACAGTGGATGTTCCTAACCTACCCCTCTCGGGAGAAGCAATCCAAGTAGTGGGAGTCTCAAATCAGATAATAAGTACCCCTGTAACTGAACCAATGGAAATTTCTATAGGAAATTTCAAGGAAATGCACCGATTTGTGGTCTGTGATTCCAGTCCTGTAAACCTACTAGGACGTGATTTGTTGTGCAAGATGCGTTGTACCATTTTCTGCACACCAAATGGCGTCGAAATTCAGACCCCCGATGAAGATGGCCTGTACAAACTGATGTTAGTCAGACAAGATGCTGATATCAAGCCTTTGACAATTGAAGATTTACCTGAAGAACTCCAGCTAAGAGTAGTACCAGAAGTATGGGATTTCACAGGAAAAGATGTAGGCCTGATGGCAAATGTGGACCCAGTTAAAATAGCAATAAAAACAAATGCTGTATACCCCAAAACCAGACAGTACAAAATGAGTGCAGAAGTAAAGGCAGGAGTAGCGACTGAAATTACGAGGCTGCTCGAAGCAGAAATAATAGAAGAAGTGTTGAGCAGCCCCTGTAATTCGCCTATCATTGGGATCAAAAAGCCTAGTGGGAAGTACCGGGTGGTGCAAGATTTGCGCAAGGTAAACCAAATTGTTGTGCCTTGCTGTCCTATTGTACCCAACCCTGCAGTAATACTATACCAGATTCCCTGGAATGCAGAATGGTTCACTGTCATCGATCTGTGCCACGCATTCTTTTCCATCCCATTGCATCCCGAAAGCAAATTCCTTTTCAGTTTTGAATTTGACAGCCATATCTATGTCTGGAATCGTGTCCCCCAGGGGTACACCGAAAGTCCATCGATTTTCAACCAGATACTGAAAAAGTGCCTTGAATCCCTATTGCTGCCAAGAGAGTCTGTTTTGGTACAGTACATAGATGACCTGTTAGTGGCATCTAAAACCCAGACTGACTGTGTCACTGACACAATTGCCTTGCTGAATCACCTAGGAAAAGGAGGACATAAAGTGTCGCCTGACAAATTACAATTCTGTAAAAACTCAGTAAAATATCTGGGGCACCAGATAGAAAAAGGAATCAGGAAGGTCACTACCGAAAGGATCAAAATAATCAAAGCAATGGAACTGCCCAGAACACAGAAAGAGGTGAGAATGTTCTTGGGAGTTGTGGGTTACTGCAGACAATGGATTGTAGGATTTGCGGCTCTAGCCCGACCCCTGATAAATATGACAAAGAAAGGAGTAGAAGACCCCGTCCACTGGGACAGTGAAAGCATGAATGCTTGGGTAACTCTGAGAAACTGTCTATGTACCGCACCTGCATTGGGTATGCCTGAGTACACTAAGCCCTTTGAGCTGTTCTGTGACACGAGAGAGAATTGTGCTCTTTCAGTCCTGACCCAGGAGCACGGATTAGTCAGAAGACCAGTAGCCTACTTTTCGGCCACCCTAGATCCAGTGGCTGCTGGACTGCCTGGATGCTTAAAAGCCGTTGCTGCTACTTGCGTCAGTCTGGAACAGAGTGAGAACATTGTCATGGGACATCCCGTCACTGTCTATGTTCCTCACTCTGTTGTCATCCTACTGACTAGAACTAAGACCCAGTACCTCACACCTAGTCGGCTGACTAAGTATGAGAGAATTTTGATTGGTGCCGAGAATGTAACTATTTCCAGGTGCAATGTCTTAAACCCTGCGACCCTGTTACCTATCCCTCTGGATGTAGACTCTGATGAGGACGGGGAATATAATTGCATCGATCTAACCGAATATAGCACAAAACCCCGTCCAGACATCCGTGAAATAGCGCTACTTGACGGAGATAAAACAATGTTCGTGGATGGCTCGTGTTTGAGACATGAGAGTGGAAGTCTAAGTGCTGCCTATGCTGTGGTTACACTGACAGGAACCATCGAGGCATCTTACATGCGCGAGGTGAAATCTGCACAAGTGGCAGAGCTCATCGCGTTAACCAGAGCCTGTAAGAGGGGTAAGAACAAGAGAATAACTGTTTACACAGACAGCCAGTATTGTTTTGGGGTCGTTCATGACTTCGGCCAATTGTGGTTACAAAGAGAATTCATGACTTCCTCAGGCACACCTATCCGAAATGGGAAGGTGGTGCATGACTTACTGGAAGCTATCCAATTACCCAAAGAATTGGCTGTGGTCAAGTGTGCGGCTCACAGATCTGGAAATGATGATGTGACTGCCGGTAATAGGTACGCTGACCAAATTGCACAGTTTTGTGCCCGACACCATATGTCCCTACAAATTGCACTGTGGGATGGAACCAGCTGCCAACTTATGTTGTTTGAGAATGTGTCAACGTGGGAAGAATTAAAGGAGATACAACAAGCCACAGACAGGCAAGAGAAGGGCAGGTGGGCCGCAAATGGATGCGAGTTGAGAGAAGATGGTGTGGTGGTAAATCCGACTGGGGTGCCTGTACTGCCTGATAGTTTGATCGACCCCATGGTCAGAATGATACATGAGCCAACACATATGGGAAGAGACGCGATGTGTCGGGTGTTTGAACAGGTGTTCTGTAATTCAAAGTTCAGGAACCAGGCGGAAAGGCTTTGCCAGAGGTGCCTAGTGTGTCAGCAATTCAATGCAGGAAAGAAGACTGTAGTGGAACAGAGCACTATTGGAAAGGCAGTAGGGCCCTTCGTTAGAATGCAGGCAGACTTCATAACCATGCCCAGATGCAAAGGATATAGATATATCTTGGTCATAGTTTGTCTATTCTCCAGGTGGGTGGAAGCATATCCAGCTAAGAAAAATGACGCTATCACCACAGCCAAATTATTGCTCAGGGAGTTGATACCTAGGTATGGGATCCCAGAGACGATCGAAACGGACCAAGGTGGGCATTTTGCCAACGATGTCCTAGAGGAACTCTGTAAAGCATTCAAAATGAAGCAAAGATTGCACTGCGCCTACCATCCAGAGGCTTCTGGGGTAGTGGAACAGATAAATGGCACCCTGAAGTCCAGATTGGGAAAAATGTGTGATTCCACAAAGATGAACTGGATAGAGGCTTTACCCCTGGTGCTGATGAGTTTGAGAAGTATCCCGAACCGAAAGACTGGCCTAAGTCCCCATGAAGTGTTGATGGGAAGAGTGATGCGCCAGGCATGGGTACCCGGAAACAAACTGCTAAGCATTTCTGATGATATGGTGCTAGAATACTGCAAGCAGCTGGGTGACCAAGTGCGTTCTCTCTCTCAGCAGATTGGAGAGATAGAAGACGAGTGGCCAAAGAATCCAGCACACAATCTGCAACCAGGAGACTGGGTGGTGTTAAAGAAACACACCCGGAGCAGTTGCCTGAAACCAAGGTGGGGAAAGCCACGACAAGTGATCCTCGTCACTACCACTGCTGTGAAGTGTGCTGGTGTACCGAAGTGGATCCACGCCAGCCACACAAAGCGGGTATCTGGAGAAAACGCGACTGGAGCTGAAGGCAGCGCAGCTGAAGAGGATTCCGAGGAAGAGAGTCCGGAGCTAGCTGACGTCGAACTGCCGAGCACAAGTCGAGACGTTGAATGGTATCCCGCCGACGAACCAGTTCATGATCCAATACGAACCCGGAAATATTCCTACTTAGACAGTGAGTGGGATAGTCCAGGTGAGTCAGAAATAGAAGAAGAAGGTCAGGTCAACGAAAGCCGCAACACACCTGATCAGGACATAGGCCAAGTAGGGTCAGATCAAGACCTCGAGACTCCTCCTGAAACTCCGGAGCCGAGAAAGGGACAGTTAGAAATTAGAGCTGACGTTCATGCAGAAGAAAGCGAAGAGATCGAAGAGCATGAACAAGAACAGATAGAACTAGATCAAAGTGCTCAGACAACGGAAACAACAGTAACCAGAAATAAGAAGAAAGTGCGTTTTGAATCTGAGCAGGGTCAGAATAGGGACCAGGCAGAAGAAATAGACGAAAGACCTGGAACTAGTCAGACAGGCAGGAAAACAGAGGTGCCACCCCAAAAAGTGAAAAGAGTGCACGAGGAAGGCGAAGTCTCCTCAACCACTGGGAGGCACGGAGGAAGAAGTGCACCCCGATACGTCAAGAGACTAAGGCTCAGACTAAAGACAGTCGAAGAAAACGATAAAGACCGGAAAAGGGCTCAAAGTGAAAGAAATGCAGATCGCTGAGAAAGAGCGACAGAATAAAGAAACAGAACCGACTGTATCGGAGCCCTGAGTGGACGTACTTTGTGTTGGAGGAAATTGACGAGCCACACCACAGTGGCAACAGTGACAACGAGTCCATTGCTGATCGGAGTTCGGACGAAGACCCTCCTTGAGAGAGCCCCGAAGTGAGCCTTTGGTGCAAAGAAACGAAGAGGGGTAGCAAAAGCCACCTGTAAGCTAAATATGTCTGATCCGAATGTCTCTGGGAGATCCCGGTGTGGGTGTCTCAAAACCTGTTGTAAGATATGCTTGTGTAGTGTAGCCATACTAATAGTAATGTGGATAGGACTAACTGTTTTCCTACCTTTTATGATAAGTAAAGATCCAAACTTGTCCCCTACTGAACCCGAAGCAGTAGATGTAGGGGTTGTACAGACTGCAGAAACACCACGAAGCCTAGTAAGACACGACAAAAGAGTAGGACTGACACACACACGACCTAAGTTAGAAGCACCAGATGAGGATGGACTACATTTTCACAAAATGAAAAACAGGACGCATCTAAATGTTTTTGCTAACTTGTTAGTGCATTATGTAGAAGCTATGGAAATAGAGGACTGTTATGTCTGCATGAAGCTACCAACCTCAGTGGCTGAAGGCGTGACATACCACCATCTACCTTTGACCTATGGAATCTCCTGTAGTATATTAGCTAGCTTGTTCTATAGGAGCACCTTGCAGTACTATTATTCAAATGATGACGTAGTATTTTCTGAACTTCCTGTTAGAGGACACTTGAACCGTGTACATACTACAAGTGACGTGACCCGCTATATGGGAGAATATTTCTTGACTATAGGTAACATAGATTTAGATCAAGCAAGAGAAGACAATCTGACCTGTTCACTGCAAGAGCAGGAAAAGATGTTTATAAAGATGGCAGACAGAAGGAGAGAAAAGTTTCAGAAGAAGGCAAATGACGAGAAGGATAGAATCCCTAGGTGGGCTGAGCACATGGATAACACCTCGGAAGGCGAAGCCAGTCCTGCCTTGTTGCTGGATTTTGAAAGAAAGGGGAAACTTTGTATCCATAGGGAAAAGACAGAGTACTATAACAATGTATTCATCGGTTCCAGCGAGTGTGAACATAATTACAAGGTAATTGGAGGTTGGGGTTTCAAAAATGGGTCAGAACCTGTGTTTCCCGGAATATATTATATATGTGGGAACAAGGCTTATTTCAAATTGCCGGATCACTGGTATGGAAGCTGCTACTTTGGCATTGTTTTCCCGAAAATATACCATGTGAATAATGCAGCTGGAAGCGATGAAGAAACTAATGGCTTAGTGCGTAGTAGACGTGAAAGTGTAGGTGAAATTATAGGTGATATTTTTAGTGCACTGATACCTGGAATGGGGGTAGTTCTGAACACTCATAGAATCTGCAAATTGTCTACAGTAGTGGACCGGTTATCAACGGACACTGCTGCTGGTTTCCTGCTGGTCAATACGGAAATGGTTGCGATCAGATCAATGGTTTTACAAAACCGTCTTGCCCTTGACACCCTATTAGCAAAAGAGGGCGGAGTCTGTAGAATGCTGAAAGCGCAACATTGTTGCACTTACATTCCTGATAAAAGTATCGAATTAAAACAATATGTGAAGAACATAACTAATTTGGAAAGGGAACTCAAACCATTGGAGGTTGACAGTGCCTGGACGAGACTGACTGGAGGTCTCTCCTCTATAGGTAGTTGGTTTACTAACTTAGGTAAGAATCTTTTGTGGAAAATACTGATGCCAATAGTTATAATAGGTGTGATTGTATTGATCATTTTTATTTGCTGCAGATGCCAAAAGTGCAAAAAGAAATATACAGTAAATCAGAGGGGGGTGAAAAGAAACATTGATGAACTAGAACTAGAAGAGTTGAAGAGTGCAATTTACAAAAAGGCGAAAAATCACCACTCTCATAGGGAAGCTGAAAGAAAACTAAACAATAAGTTTATTGAAATTGAAATGGACGATGTGGATGAATGAGAAAAGTTGGCATCTGTTTCCTTCATGTAGTGATGATAGTAAATATCATCAAAGAGGGGATTGATGGAGCAAGGATTTGCCCGTAAAGCGCCTTGCTCGTATGCAAAACCCTTGTCTAAACTGCATAATAATATTAACCTTATTATTCGTCATTTATAAAGTGTTTTCCCAACACGCGGGTGTCCCCAGGATGCTTGCTTGTTTGTTTTTCCGTACTAAAACGAAGCTTGCACTTAAAATGGCTGCTTCGCTGAGATTCAGTCTGCGCATGCGTCGGTCATACCCATGTGATGTGACGCACTCGCATTCTGGAGGGATTCTGTGCTCATGCGCACTGATGCAAAATATGGCCGCTTGTCTCTCACCACGCTCTCTGCTTGCTACTGCTGCTTTAGCCTATCTGTCCTTTCGCACTAATCCATAATGCTATAGTCATTATAAAGTAAGGGTTGGTTAGATTTTATCATGGTATACAGTGCGATCATTTTTATGTATGATTTTAATTTGTTTTCGCTTACTTTTCATGTACCGCGTCTTTGTGGGCTGGGGCATACATGAGCGCTCTAGTATTTAATCTCTTAACAACTGAGGATTTTCCACCCCCAGTTTACAGCCCTTTTTTATTTGAGGCTATTAGTGCTTATACCTTCATATGTTTTTTTCACGGAAGGTATCCACAGCAAATCTATGTCCTTTTTTCCCAACATTATAGGAATTCTAAAGGTACCCGTAGTTTCAAGATTCCACTAGACGAAACCAAGAAAATAGCCAAGATATAGCTGAAGTTTGTTTTTGGGGCACAAATGGGAAAAAATGTTTTCAAAGAAAGTGCAAAAGTTTTTCTATAATGGCACCAACAAAGATGTCCCAACTCTCATGAACAGCAGAGCTGTATCAAAAAATCTTTTTTTTACTAAAGTTTTGGCATTTTTCTTAGAGGTAGTTCATTTTTTCCTCATTTTTGTGGTTTCAACCTACTTGCAGTTTATGGTGGAAACAGGTGTGAAACCTTTGGCTGACCCTGAAAAGCGATATATGTCAGACATTTACAAATGAAATCTGATTTATCAAGGGGTGATTTGTGTAGATCCTTGAAAGGTTTCCACAGTAACTAATCATTAAAATCAAACAATAAGGAAAATTAAAAAAATAGCAAGTTTTCATCTTTGTGACGATGACTGATTTACAAAAGAAATATATTGTTACATCTGTCAAACACTTTGGGTTACACGAAAATATAGGGTTTGTAGGTTTCCCTAAAACACTTGCTATCCAGAGCCAAAAACTGGGCTCCGGCTTATAATGATTTTTCATTGTGTACCAGCCATGCAGCAACCTGTGTGGTAAAATTTAATGAAGGAAAAAGTGTTTTTAAGAAACTATGTATTTCTGAAATGTGCACACAATACTGAGTTTAGTAACTGTGGTTATTTGTATACCTGAGTTTGGGTTTAACCATATTATTGTGATGGAGGGAGAAGAGGATCTGCTTCCCAGGCTGACCCGCATTTTTACTGTGGTATTGTAATGATGATTGGATGGTGCAACTCTTATCTTAACCCGTTTACCACGGCAGACATTCCGCCGCGGTGCGGGCCTTCTACAGAGTGGGCGTGGCTGCTGTAGCGACAGGGTAATTTTAGTCTATTTTCAGACTGGTGGTAACTATAATCCACTACCATCTCAGTCCTAGTTGTAGTTGCGTTCATTTGTAGGGCTTAACTATGCGCTTTTGACAGGGTTTAGTGCCTTTTTCCGTTTTCTTGGGCCTACATGCCCGAAAGCTAGAGAGAAGCCATTTTGTGATTCTGCCTCGACTGCCCGAGGCGCTTGCAGGGCAAAGGTAGTGTTTAGAATTTAGCCTGTTATTCGCCAGTGAGGAACCGGTCAAGACTGGCCCTTATCGAAGGAAGGTGTTTGTCTCCCCAGCTCTAGAAGCAATACGCAGGTGGCCACTGTGGAAGGCGAAGGGAGCCGGGGACTGGTACAGGAATTTGGTGGGAGTCGGCTTAATACCGGAATTTTCCAGAAAGAAAGAGAGCTCTATATTATCAAGGAGAGAGCAGAGAGACAGAGAGAAAAGTAACGTGTGGAGTAGACAGAAGAAGTTGGTCCGAAGGCTGGTGCAGAGAGATTGATACCATCAGCTAATTGAAATCCTGAAACGAAGAAGGAAAGTGACTACGGGTCCTGCATTGACATCATACAGGAGTGGCAGAGACTGAGTCCAGAAGAGGGTTTGAGTATTTCGGAACCATGGCAGCGTAGATGAGGCGTAGCGGTGCAGACGTGTATTCGTGAGCCATAGAGGGAGAGCAGAGTCCTGAGCATATTGAAGACACGAGAGAGAAGAGAGGGATCAGCTCCGCTGCTGGGATGGAAAGACACAAGTCTCAGGTGAGGCGTTCTGAGCTTAGTGTAGAATATATCCAATCATTCATTCTTATTCCCCCTTTTTAGGTTACAGATAGCAACTAACTTAACTCATGTTTCTTTTGCTCATTCTGTCATGCTTAATTGTAGAATAAAGATTTAATGTTAAGTATCTTTGAATGTTGTTTTTTAATGAATGGGATTGACCTTTCCTTTTAACCAGGTGCTGACATACAGAAGGATGGGATATGCCCTTATGAGAAGGTAACTGATGATGGGGGAGAGTGTGAACTTCATTTGGGAAATAACTTTTAAAGATGAATCCCCATTAGTGTAGATCGTCGGGTGACGTTAAAGATATCGTCGGGTGGCGTTAAAGATATCGTCGGGTGACGTTAAAGAGATCGTCGGGTGACGTTAAAGATATCGTCAGGTGACGTTAAAGACATCGTCGGGTGACGTTAAAGATATCGTCGGGAGACATTAAAGAGATCGTCAGGTGGCGTTAAAGAGATGTAAATGTAAATGTAAATGTAGGTGTATTTATATAGCGCAACCTGTCACCCAAAGGGCATCCTGCCGCTTGCCTAGGGAACCCGTCCTGGTATTCCCCTGTGAGAGGCCCCAGCAGGGTGTCCACAGGGTGAAAGCCAGGCATCCCGCCGCGAGGGGCCGTCGTGGAGATTAAGCAAGCTATTGCCCAGAGTTGCAGAGTGAGACCCCGTGAGTCGAGTAGGCACCGGAGCGAGAATTATCGAGGCCGTGGAATTTTGAGCCCGAGACCCGCTGAGGCGGGGAATCGAACCCTGGTCCACGGTCGATCCCAGGTCCGGGTCTGCCGCCTCTAACCACTGAGCCACACTTCTCCACATGGTCGGGTTACGTTAAAGATATCGTCGGGTGACGTTAAAGATATCGTCGGGAGACGTTAAAGAATATAAGATGAGGTAATTATAGGATAAGATATGGAATCCATTAGATGCTAGTGGTACGTTTGACTGTATAGGCTTGTAAATAGCTCTTTTTCACCTACTCAGGTGAGTATTCTAGATATCATGTATATATATATATAGTGGCCTGAGAAGAGTGTGGTTACGTGACGACTGGGTTAGCTACGGTTGGTAGTCTGCTTTGTCTGAGAATCCGGTCGTTACACTTGGCGTCACGAACCGTTTACGATTGATGGGTGCGGGTATGCCTTCGCGATTTCGTATGGGGATCCGTGGGTTCTCGCCGTGAATGGTTTTGTATATATTTGTTTGATTGTACAGTTTTTTCTTATTTGATATTATTTTCATTTGTTCTTGTTTGTTTGATACGATTGTGCAATGATTTTGAGAAAATCGAAACCGTCTTTTCAGTTGCCTTTGGAAATTCCTGGTTGGGAGGCGACTGCTTATGAAGCGCTTGCTCATGAATGGGCTAATTCTACTGGTTTGAGTGAGAACTGGAATTCATGTTTGGAGGATGCTGAGCCAGCTCAGGTGGTTGCGTGCTTGCAGAAAGTTCCGGTTGCGAAAGGTGATGAGCTTCCCATATTTGGACGTAGAGGTTTGATTTTATTAAATGCGTACAGGCTTGTACATGAGAAACGTTCTCGATTACAACGTCAGAATAAAACTTTGGAAGAACAGTTTGTTCAGGTTCAAAATTATGTTACTCTTTTACGATGTCAGAATAAATTACTTGTCGACAAGTTAGAAACGTATCAAGTTGTGGCCGAAAGGTCTGCTGTGCGCATTGCGAAATACAAATATAGACGCAGATGTGGAAAGGTTAATACCAGAAAAGTGCGTATGGTTATTGCAAAAGCAGGGCTCGATTGGAACCCTGACGAGTGGGACGGTGACATTTGGAATTCGTCTGATTCATTTTCTTCGGCTGAAGAGAATGCTGCGCGTGCGCCTTCTCGTACTAGACGTCATTGTCACTCTAAAGACCGTACTGAGATTTCTGCTCAACCGATTTATCGACGTAAATTACAGGGCAATCCTAATGCTCCCCATGGTATTCCGCTTGACAGCTTGGAAGATTATACTCAACAAGAAATAAATGACATTTTGGAAAGGTTCCGGCAAAAGTCGGGTGAATCCTTGCTTACTTGGATGGTTCGTCTTTTTGATTTGGGTGCTTCAGGTATCTCGTTGGATCGAGGTGAAGCTGTGAAATTTTGTACTTTGAGTTCTGATCCTACGGTTCAGGAATGTTTTCGGAATTTTAATAACAATAATCAAACTAATCTGTTGCAGTTGGCAGTAGACGGTTGTGGTCACAAGTACCCTACTGAATCTGATTGGCCTCTTAGTGAGAAGCCGTGGTATACTTTGAGAGATGCTTCTCAATGACTGAAAGAGGAAGTTATGAAAACCGCTATCTTTTTAGGTACGGCGGATAGGTTAATAGATGGTTTGCTAAATGCCTCTGTGCGGAACAGAATCATTCGTACTTCTCCTGCTGCATACAAACAAGTGATGATGACTTTGTTGATTAATCAGAATGGTAATGCTTTGTCTGAAGTGATTGAGGCTGTGCGTGAACTCGGTGAGTTGGGTGAATGGATTAAACCTGAACGACAGTCTCGACCGGAAGGTCGCACTAATGATTACAGATTCACTAGACGTGACATGTTTCAAGCTTTGATAAAGGATGGTGTGAAAGCCGATGACATTCATGATCTGCCTAATAATGTGTTATGGGCTATGTTTCGTAAGCGTGGTCTGGATAAGAAGGAAGGAGCTGGAAAAGTCCGTAAACAGGACTATGATGTTAATCATTCTGATGGCAGTGGGGATGATGCTATGCCGCGTCGAGTGGGAGGCAGAGAAAGTGGGAGAGAAAGAGAGTGGGATAGGACACGAGATGAATCGTCTCATTCTAGAAGAGAGCGAGAGAGAGATATAGAGGAGAAAAGAGATCATTCTGAACGCAGAGATAGAAGAGAGAGAGATCAATCCCCAGAGGTGAGGTTGAGAGACAAAAGATCACGATCCCTTGAGCGGGGATCGCAATATTTTTCAAATGACAAAAATCCTTTTCATGAAGAGAAAGGGTATGAACGAGAGGTGACATTACCTAAACGATATGAGAGTCTTTATCCTGATTTGACTTGGGCGACAGAACACAGTAAACAAGACTAGGAAGTAGGTCAAGCTCCAGTACAAAATTGGGCTCACAAAGATTACAGGCCTTATGTAGATATTGAAATTTATTGGAGACATCGAAATGTACAGAGGGCCCGAGCATTAGTGGATACTGGAGCGGAGGCCACTCTAATTTCTGGAAATCCCAAAAAGTTTAAAGGACAAGGCTACACGATTACTGGATTAGGTGGTAAAGAAACCCCCTCAGTACAAACTAATCTTGAAATGAGAATAGGTAGGAACCCCCGAAAAGAGTATCATGTATTGGTGGTACCTCTTGATGAATATATAATTGGAATTGACATTCTAAAAGGTATGACATTGTATTTAGATGACGGATGTTACAAATTTGGACATAAGTATTACATATCAACAAAATCTGTGAGAGTCGGACGTTTAAAAATACCTCTGATTAAAATTCCCCAAGCCACAAAGGTGGTTTCAATCATTCAATCAATCAATCAAATCATTTATATAGCGCACTACTCACCCAGAGGGTCTCCAGGCGCTAGGGGAGGGGGGTCCGCTACTGCTCGAACAGCCAGGTCTTGAGTTGCTTCCTGAAGGCGAGGTGGTCCTGGGTCAGGCGGAGGTGAGTCGGGAGTGAGTTCCATGTCTTGGCGGCGAGGTAGGAGAAGGACCGTCCCCCTGTGGTGGCTCTACGGATGCGGGGGACGGCAGCGAGGGCGTGGCCGGTCGATCGAAGCTGGCGTTTGGGGGTGTAGAAGTTGAGGCGGCTGTTGAGGTATCCTGGGCCTTGGTTGTGTAGGGCTTTGTGTGCGTGGGTGAGGAGACGGAAGGTGATCCTCTTGTTGACCGGGAGCCAGTGCAGGTCTCTCAGGTTTCCGGAGATGTGGCTGCGACGGGGGATGTCCAGGATAAGTCGTGCCGAGGCGTTCTGGATCCGCTGGAGTCTCTTCTGGAGTTTGGCAGTGGTTCCGGTGTAGAGGGAGTTGCCGTAGTCCAGACGGCTGGTGACGAGGGCCTGGGTGACCGTCTTCCTGGTCTCGGTGGGGATCCACCGGAAGATCTTACGTAGCATGCGCAGGATGTTGAAGCACGATGAGGAGACGGCGTTGACTTGTCTGGTCATGGAGAGGGAGGAGTCCAGGATGAAGCCCAGGTTGCGTGCGTGGTCTGTTGGTTTGGGTGCGCTGCCTAGGGCGGGGGGCCACCAGGAGTCGTCCCAGGCGGAGGGTGAGGATCCCAGGATGAGGACTTCCGTCTTGTCCGAGTTCAGTTTCAGGCGGCTGTTCTTCATCCATTCGGCTACCTCTTTCATCCCTTCGTGAAGGTTGGCTCTGGCGGTGGCGGGGTCGTTGGTGAGGGAGAGGATCAGCTGGGTGTCGTCGGCGTAGGAGATGATGTTGAGGTTTTGCTGGCGTGCGATGTCTGTGAGGGGGCTCATGTAGACGTTGAAGAGGGTTGGACTGAGCGAGGAGCCCTGAGGAACGCCGCAGATGACTTCGGTGGCTTCAGATCTGAACGGGTGGAGGCGGACTCTCTGTGTCCTTCCGGCGAGGAAGGAGATGATCCACTCCAGTGCCTTCTCCTGGATTCCGACGTTGCTGAGTCGTTGCACTAGTGTACGGTGGCAGACAGTGTCGAAGGCCGCGGAGAGGTCTAGGAGGATGAGGGCTGCTGTTTCTCCGTTGTCAAGCATGGCTCGGATGTCATCGGTGGCTGCGATCAGGGTGGTCTCGGTGCTGTGGTTGGCCCGGAAGCCAGACTGCGACAGGTCGAGGGATCCGTTTGTCTCGAGGAAGGCGGCCAGCTGCTTGTTGACGGTCTTCTCGATGACTTTTGCAGGGAACGGGAGCAGCGAGATGGGGCGGTAGTTCTTGAGGTCGGTGGGGTCGGCTGATGGTTTCTTTAGTAGAGCGCTGAGTTCGGCGTGCTTCCAGCTCTCCGGGAAGGTAGCGGTGTCGAAGGAGGTGTTGATGATGTCCCGCAGGTGGGGTGCGATGACAGCGTCGGCCTTGTTGAAGACGTGGTGAGGGCAGGGGTCGGTCGGCGATCCGGAGTGGATGGAGTTCATCGTGCGGACGGTGTCTTCGGTGCTGATCAGGGTCCAGGCGCGGAGGGTGGTGGTGGAGGGCGGTGGTTCGGTCGTGGCGTGCGTCGGTTGAGTGCTGAAGCTGTTGTGTATGTCCGCGATCTTGTTGTGGAAGTAGGAGGCGAGGGAGTTGCAGAGGTCTTGCGAAGGGGTGATGTCGTTGTTTCCGGCGTTGGGGTTGGAGAGCTCTTTAAGGATGTTGAAGAGTTCCTTGCTGTTGTGTGCATTGTTGTCCAGTCGTTCCTTGAATGCAGTTTTCTTGGTGGCGTGGATAAGTTGGTGGTGTTTTCGGGTGGCGAGCTTGAGGGCAGTCATGTTGTCTGGTGTAGGGTCTCTGCGCCAGGTTCTCTCGAGGGCTCGGCAGTTCTTCTTGGAGCTCTTGAGTTCGTCGGTGAACCATGGGGCTTTCTTGCTGCCGGGTCTGCTAGGTGGGGTCCTCAGGGGGGCGAGGTCGTCTGCGCAGTCGCTGATCCACTTCGTGAGGTTGGTGGCCGCTTGGCTGGGGTTCGTAGCGCTGGTGGGTGGGTTCTTGCTCAGGGAAGTCGCGAGCTGGTCGGCTGTGATCTTGTTCCAGCTTCTGCGTGCAACCTGTTGCTGGTGGTGGTGGATCGTGGTCCTTCTGAAGCTGAAGTGGACGCAGCTGTGGTCCGTCCAGTGGAGTCCAGTGGCGTGGCTGAAGGTGATGTCCTTGCTGGATGAGAAGACGGGGTCGAGTGTGTGTCCGGCGTAGTGGGTGGGGGTGGTCACCAGCTGCTTGAGTCCGAGGTTTGCGAGGTTGTCCAGCAGGGTGGTGGTGTTGCTGTCGTTGTTGTTCTCCAGGTGGAAGTTGAGGTCCCCGAGGAGGATGTAGTCAGCGGAGGGGAGGGCGTGTGGGCTGATGAGGTCGGCGATGTCTTCACTGAATTGTGTGCGTGGTCCCGGGGGTCTGTAGATGAGGGTGCCTCTGAGGGTGGTCTTGGGGTTGATGTGGACCTGGAAGTGCAGGTGCTTGGCGGGTGCGAGGGTGTCGTCGGTGTTGGTCGTGATGCGGATGGTGTCCTTGTGGACACAATGAAACAATATCTTATTCCTGGTGGGCACGATGAGATCAGTGCTACTATTCGAGATGTAATGGATGCAGGAGTGGCAATTCCCATTACTTCGGCCTGGAACAATCCTGTTTGGCCGGTACGTAAAAGTGATAATTCTTGGCGCATGACTGTTGATTATCGAGAATTAAACAAACATACACCTTCTTTGACTGTTGCAGTCCCTGATGTTATTACTTTAATTGAAAGAATCCAGAAATATTCAGGAACATGGTATGCATCCATTGACATTGCTTTTTTTTTTTTTTCAAAAACCTTTATTTTCGAGTGCACAGTACACAGCGTCTGCCTACAACCCAATCGGGCCGGCCGCTATGACAATCAACAGGATATCAGACAACACTGCGTAGCGGAAAAGCCATAAGTCGTAACATTACGGTGCATTGGCATCAAGCATCATAGGGAGGATCACGTAGGTTTTGTTTTATAATTTTGATGAATTTGAAACAAACAACACAAACACTCACATGGTAGGAGCAGTTTCTGGGGCATGAGAGGGGGAGGAGGGGGAAATCAATCCCCAAGAATAAAGGCAACTATCTAGGGGCGGGAGGGCGGTGAAGAGGATCATTAAGAAATCGTGGTGGCCAGTCTATAGGAACGTCAATTACGGGGACGAGGGAATATCAGCAGTGAAATCAGGTGGGGGGGGGTACAGATGTCTCCACGGTATGTATTCCATTGTGACCAAATCCTACCCCACTTCCTGGGACGGCCCGAGCCTCATATACCGTCTTCTCCCGAAACATGCACCAGTCCATGTTTTCTTTCCAAGCAATTATTCCAGGTGGTCTGTGGGAGCCCCAGAGTTGCGCTATGTCCCTCTTGGCAACCATGTTGACCAGAGTGACCCAAAAGGTCTGAGCGGCCGTACAATCCGTAGGCTCCCATACATTAAGCAGGCAACGCCGCGCCTCAGGGAGAAGAGAGACCCCGGTGACTCGCCCCATTACATCATGCACTCTGGACCAGAAAGCAGAGATCACCGGACATTCCCATATGATGTGGAGAAAGGTGCCATCCATACCACAGCCACGCTTACACAAACCATCGGTCAAAAACCCCATCCGAACCAGACGCGTACCAGTCATGTAGACTCCGTGGAGGATCTTCAATTGCACAAAACGAAGGCGAGCCGGAATAGCCACTTCTTTGGGAGAGGAAATCGCTATCTGCCAGTCCTCGTCATCCAGTTCGAGGCCATCTGCAGTCCAAGAGGTCCTAAGTCACACCAGAAGATCAGCTCTGGTGTTAATAAGCTTTTTATAAATTAAGGAAATCGTACTATCCGGCACATGGCCGTCCAGAATCCGATCCTCAAGCGGGGATGATTGGGGGATCTCCGTCCCAGGGGGAAAAACGGAGAGCAGGGCATGGCGCACCTCGAGATAACAAAAATACTCCCTGTCATCCAGTTGATATTCCACCTTAAGGGCCTCGAAGGACTTAATTGTGCCTCTGGCCCAAAGATCCTCCACCTTGCCAATGCCAATCATTTCCCATCTGTCAAACCCTTTCGTACGCCACAGGCCACCCAACCGCTCTGAGTCATACAACGGAGTCAGTCGCGTCAACCTATCACTCCAACCCGTGGCCACAGTCGCATCCCTCCATGCACGCACAGCACATTTTGTGGGTCCGGTCAGAAGTCGGAATGGCGCTTTCGAACACAAGGCCCTATTTTAGTTACCGCCCGGCAACAGTAATTTATCCATAGCGAAGGTGGGAACGGGGCCCGGGGAATACGTCACGTGATTAATCGCACTTAACTGTGAGGCCCAATAGTAACGCCTGATGTCCGGGAGGGCTATGCCACCATCGTACCATGGGAGCGTGAGTTTAGATAAGGAGATGCGAGCCCGCCCGTCCCAAATGAACTGTCTCTGAAGACCTTCAACCTCGTGAAAGTAACAGGAAGGAACAGGGTCAAAGAAATTCTGCAAGGCATACAGAAATCTAGGAAGGGACATCATTTTGAAAAGGGCCGCGCGTCCCAATGGGGACAAAAGCAAGCCTCGCCACCGCCGCACATCTTGTTTAAGGCGCCGGAGAGGAGCATAGAGATTGCGGTCATATCGCACAGAGGGATCCATGGAGATGAAAATTCCCAAATATTTGAACCCAGTCTCTGCCACTAGGATCGGAAATCTACGAGGTAGCGGAGGCAGCTCCCCCGCTATAACATACACACACGATTTGGTCCAGTTGATAACGAGCCCCGAGTTCTTCCCAAAGGAGGTAAGGACATCAAAGAGCACGTTGAGGGATTTCTGAGGCGAAGTAAAATAGAGAAGGATATCGTCCGCGTAGAGAGAGACACGATCCTCAAGGTCCGGTGCCCACCGGATCCCCTTAATCGAGGGCTCCCATCGAAGCCACGCCGCCAGTGGTTCCACTGCCAAAGCAAAGAGGAGAGGAGAGAGCGGGCATCCCTGTCGGGTGCCACGCCCCAATGTGAATGATCCAGAGACTCTGCCGTTAACTACGACTTGGGCCAACGGTTGTTCATACAGGAGCCACACCCACGCGATAAAGTTAGGGCCAAAACCAAACTTCGAGAGGACCGCCCACAAATATGGCCACTCAATGGTGTCAAAAGCCATCGTGGCATCCAGGGAAGCCAAGACAGCGGGTTCAGTAAGGGTCCCAGCTCTCGCGAGAACGCTGTGGAGTCTACGGAGATTGAGCGCCGTATTCCGATGAGGAATGAAACCGGACTGATCCGGATGGATCAAGTCGCAAATAACTGTTAGTAAGCGATTCGCAAGGACTTTAGCCAGGATCTTAGGCTCGGCGTTAAGCAACGAGATAGGGCAATAAGAAGTGCACCGATCACGAGGCTTGCCGTCCTTGTAAATGACTACTATAGTGGCCAAACGCTGGTTGGGGGGAAGGAGGCCGGCCTCAAATGCATCGACAAACATATTGCGCAGATGGGTCGCCATTTTGTCCGGACGGAGTTTGTATAGCTCGATAGGTAGACCATTAGGCCCCATAGCCTTACCCGATCGCAAGGACCGTATGGCAATGGCAACCTCATCCACCGTGAGAGGCGCGTCTAGAGCAGAGCTATCCTCTTCCGACACGCAGGGCAGCGCGATTTCACGCAAAAGCAAGCGGGTGTCGGCCTCATCTCGATCACTCACTGACCGGTATACTGTTTGGAAATGGTCCACAAAGCATTCGACAATCTCCCCCGGATCAGTCACGCATACCCCAGTCTCACAGGTTATTACGGGCACCACACGATTCAGTTGCTCAGATTTATCCAACCACGCCAACAGCTTACTAGCCTTATCGCCCACATCATAAAGCCTGCCCAGCTGATTCGTACGCATTACTTTAGCAGCGTCAGTCACCAGGGCCCTATAGTCTGCCTGTTTCAGCGCTAATGAGTGCAAAATAGCAGGGGTATCGTCACCACCCAGGTCACTTTCAAGCGAGGTAATTTCGGCCTCAAGAGCTAACACATTTTCTCTCCTGGCCTTCTTGTCAGCAGCAATAAAGGAGAGCGCAGAACCCCGTATGACGGTATTAAAGGCCTCCCACAAGGTAGTAGGGGAAGAAACGGATCCCTCGTTCTCATCAAAATAACAATCAAAAGCCTTGACCAGGTCTGAACGAAGCTGAGGGTTCCTAAAGTTCCATGGATGAGGAGGGGGGACCCTACCCCCAGAAAAGCCTCCCACCGAAACCTCAAGCAACAGGGGGGAGTGGTCTGAGATACCCCTAGGAAGATGTCGGACCCCACGTACCAAGGAGGTATTAGCAGTTAACATCAGAAAGTAATCAATCCTCGAAAGGCTGCCGTGTGCGCCAGAGTGGAAAGTATACTGAGTTTGCGTAGGGTGCAACATCCGCCAGACATCCACTAACCAAAAAGTCTCAAGCAGCTCAGTCAGCCACAACTGAGACGACGGCAAAACCCTGGGGGGTAATCGGTCACACTCACCCAAAACCACCGAATTTAAATCTCCACCCACTATAAGGACACCATCCAGGAGCCCTAGGAGAGTCTTACCAAGATCGGCATAAGTAGTAGCCTGGAGTCCCGGAGGAACATAAACAGCGACAATTATAATCAGTTTCCCCTCCCACCTCCCGGAAACAGCAGCATAACGGCCTCGATCGTCAAGGGCAACCTCGTCTATCTCAAGGGGCAAGGAGGATTTGACCATTATACCAACCCCCCGGGAGCCGGATGTAAAGCCAGCATGTGGCACTAGTCGGTAGCCTTGTCGATCTAGGGCCTTACAAGCGTTCCCTATCAAGTGGGTCTCCTGCAACAGAACAACATCAGGGGAATGGCGTCTAATAAATTGAAGCATAATACCACGCTTAATCCTGTCACCCAGACCATTAACGTTCCAAGACAGCACTTTCATATCACCCCCCCCATCCCAGTAGAGCCCCCGAACCACCCTCTCCCGGGACCCCAGAACAAAAGGACACAAGCAAATGAAAAGGTACCATGTGAGAAAACATACACAAAAACGAAAAACAGAAAGAACCCCCCCCCCACCCCCAACCAGGAACCCGTTTCAACACCCCCCACCCTGCACCCCTGCTGACTAAGAAGCCACCCCAAACTGCTGTGTACCTGTCGCCCCTTCATCAAACTCTACACAAAGAACCCCTGAGGAGGAAGGGAAAGACGATCCCACCCCGCCCCACCCCCGGGCCTAACAATAAGAACATATAAACAATACTCTGTGGATAAATGCGACCCAGAACCGGACCTCCGGAACCAAAATGTCACTCCTGTGCCGATGCACCTCCGTCCGCGCCTCCGGGGCCTCCACTCCCGGCGTCCTCCTTAGGCAATGAGTCTAACCAGTCGCCAACACTGTCCGGTCGATCAAAAAAGAAAGTACGTTCTCGATACTCGATGCGAAGGCGAGCTGGGAACAGCATCGCGTACTTAAGTCCCAAGTCCCGAAATCGACGTTTCACTCATTGAAATCCCGTTCGTTGCCGCTGCACTTGAGGAGTGAAGTCAGGGTAGATAGAAATGGAGCTGTTCTCAAATTTCAGCGGGCCATGTCTGCGAGAGGCCTGAAGGATGGCGTCCCTATCCCGAAAGTGGAACAGCCTAGCAATGATAGGCCTCGGGGGAGCCCCCGGCTTAGTCTGTCCACCTGGGAAGCGGTACGCATGCTCGACCGCAAAGAACTTACTGAGGCCTGCGGGAGCAAGATGAGTCACAATTAAGTCCCCGACCAATAAATCGACAGAAGGAGCACCACTGTCCTCTGGTACCCCAACCAGGCGAATGTTATTCCGTCGGGCCCTATTATCATACTCCTCCATACGCCTGGCCAGTAGATCATGTGATGACCGCAGATTGCCGATCTCCGATTGTGCGTCCGCCATGTCGGTAACAAGACTGGAGGCTTTAAGGTCTAAGGCTTTGACCCTCTCATTGGTCTTAGCCAAGTCAGCTCTAATGAGGGTGACATCAACCGCCACCGTGTCAATCTTCGATACGATGGCCTCGTACTGTTGTCCCATGTCCGTCTTGATCCCAGCAATGGCGGCCATGAGATCTTGGAGGGACACCTCCGATGTCGCCGCCAGGTCCGTCCTCGGGTCCTCAAGACTACGGCCCGCAGCACTGGGGGAGCCTTTCGGTTGTGTGTAGCGGTCCATAACTTTAGATTGGACCGATCCCCCACGAGTAGGCACTTTCGTTCTGCGCTTCTCTGTCTCGGGTTTAGTCGCCATCTTGAAATCAGCACCCCGAAGGGTCTTCCTGGACCTGGTGAAAATGGCAGCGATCCGCTGGTCACCAAAGCAGCACTTCTACCAAAAATCGCAGCCGTCCAGACCAGGGCTGTGGTCAGGGAGCACAGCTGGCTAGGCTACCGTGGCCAGGAATGAGGAGTGCTTCCCAGGCAGTCAGCTCGGAGGTAGAAGGAAAACCGAAAGTGAACGTGATAGCGGCACCTGTTGGGCAGATGTCAGGCGACCGTTGTTGTTGAATTACGTCTCGGCCAGCCAGAGCAGCAGAGACCCCGGTCCCGTCCGGGGCTAGGCCAGAAAACGTAGGACGACGTAGAAATGGTTCCCAAAGTCCGATCCCAGCCCTGAAAGGTGCAGCAGTATCAGCAAGAGTAGACCTTCAAAAGCCCATCAAAATAATCAGGATATCGAAAGGATAGATTGATGAGGGCGGCGCGGGTCTCTGGAGCTCTCTGCTCACGCGACCATCTTGGATGCCCGCGTAGCTCCTCCCCCATTGACATTGCTAATGCTTTATTTTCTATTCCAATTGCCCCCGAATGTCAAGAACAATTCAGTTTTACATGGAATGGCCGTCAAATGACATTTAGAAGTCTTCCCCAGGGCTATGTACATAGTCCGACAATCTGTCATCGGATAGTGGCAGAGCATTTAGATGAGGTGACTGTGGATCCAAATATTCAGGTGTGTCATTATATAGATGATATACTAATTCAAGGTGAGACACAAGATCAGGGACAAATACAGCTAGAACGAATTGTTGCACATTTACAAAGCAAAGGCTGTGAGATTAATCCTGATAAATTACAGGATGCAGCGCAACATGTGAAGTTCTTGGGTATTCATTGGTATGAAGGGAATCGAGAAGTGATTCCACAAGTAAAACAGAAAATTGCAGAATTTGTAGTTCCTAAAAACAGAAAAGAAGCTCAAAGATTCATTGGTTTATTTGGCTTTTGGCGTCAACACATTCCACATTTAAGTCAGATTCTGGCCCCTTTGTACAAAGTTACACGTAAAAAGAATGTGTTTGAATGGAACAAGATGCGTTTGATTTGGCGAAAGAAGCGATTCAACATGCTTTGGATCTGTGGCCAGTGCTGGCCAATGCTGGTGATGTGATGTGGATCTGAATGTATCTGTACAAGATATGTATGCAAATTGGAGTTTATGGCAAAAGCAGGGTAAAACTAGAGTACCCCTAGGTTTTTGGACTAAAAAGTTACCTGAGGCTGGTGAGCGTTATACACCTTTTGAGAAGCAGTTGCTTGCATGCTATTGGGCTTTAGTGGATACTGAGCAGTTAACATTAGGACATGATGTGATTTTGAGACCAGAAATTCCTATAATGCAGTGGGTTTTGAGTTCACCGAGAACTCATAGGATTGGCCATGCTCAGGAAGTGAGCATCATAAAATGGAAGTGGTATATACAAGATCAGGCTTGTGTGGGCCCAAAAGGAGTTGCAATGTTGCATGAGAAAATGGCGCAGGCGCCGATGGAAGAGAGAGAGAAAGAGTTCTCCGTACCTATAGTACAGGAATCTCCTGTTAAGTGGGGTATGCCGTTTGATGATCTGTCCGTGGAGGATAGACAACATGTATGGTTTACGGATGGTTCAGCCAGGTACATAGGAGAAAAGAGACATTGGAAAGCAGTAAGCATGGGCGAATTTTGCGAATTCGCGATCCGCGAATTTGCGGATTTTTTCGAATTCGCGATCCGCAAAATTCGCGAATTTGTGCGAATTTGCGGATTTTTGTTTCTTTGCGTGTTCGCGGGGTTTTTTGCGTGTTCGCTGCGATTTTTGCGTCTTCGCGAGCCGCTTGCATAGCGAAGTTACCCATGCAGTCGTTTATGGGAGAGGGAGAGAGAGATAGATAGATAGATAGATAGAAAGAGAGAGAAAGAGAGGGAAAGAGAGAGGGAGAGAGAGAACGAGAGAAAGAAAGAGAGGCCGGATCTCTGAAGGGCCAGATTCCTGAGTTGCCCCTACAGAACATACAGCTTTTTATTTTTAGCAAAATGCATATGAAAATTGTGCTGTAAAGGTCTCTTTTAGTTTAACCCCTCCTGACAACTCAAAATGGGTGTATTTGCCATCCTCTCCCTTCATCCTGTTTTTTATATCTGTAAGTGCTTCCTGATGAGGTTTAATTCCTTGGACAGGTGCCTCGTTGCCTACTTGTAACTATTCTCTGACCCTGCTTCAAGGGTCAGAGCAGGGTCAGAGAATAGTTGCAAGTAGGCAACGAGGCGCCAGGAAGCAATTAGCAGCAGGTGTCCAAGTTGAAGTTAATTTGTTTGTAACCCTTTTGTAAAAGGTTACAAAGAAATTAGGTTCAACTTTTGCACCTGCTGCTGTAACCCTTGCTTGGCTGAAAATTCGTCCCCGCTGATTCACGGATTTTGCCGCGATTTCGCGAGATTCGCGGATCGCGAAATCGTGGAAAATCCGCAAATTCGCCCGCGAAACGGATTTTACGCCCACCCTTAGAAAGCAGTCTCGTATAACCCCACGACTCAGAAATTATTGAGCACTACTGGTGAAGGACGAAGTAGTCAGTTCGCGGAATTGTATGCTGTGTATCAAGTTTTAAAACAAGAATTGCCAGGAACATGTCATATTTTTACTGATTCATGGTCGACTGCGAATGGATTGGTAGTCTGGTTACCTACATGGCAGTCCCATAATTGGACGGTCCATAATAAGACGATCTGGGGTAAAGAATTATGGCTTGAAATTTATGAATTACTTCCTCAAAGCAATGTGACAGTTTTTCATGTTGATGCTCATATGCCTATTGACTCACTTGATAAGTTATTTAATGACATTGCAGATGAGAAATCTAAAATTTCTGAGGCAGTGGTGGACTGACAAAATTCTGATTTGGCGGGATTAGCGAAATGGGCCCACCAAAAAGCAGGACATTTTGGAGAGAAAATTACTAGCAGGTGGGCTACTGAAAGAGGCATTCATATTCCCCTTGATTTGATTAAAACAGCAATACTTCATTGCCCTGTATGTCAACATTCGCGACAAAGAGAGGTGCCTCGAATAGTAAACGGTCAGTTACATCGAGGTAAATCCCCCGCACAAATTTGGCAGATTGACTATATCGGTCTCAGCCTATGAGTAAAAATTGCCAATATGTCTGTACAGTTGTTGACACTTATAGCGGTTTCTTAATCGCTTTTCCATGCAAAAGAGCTACTCAAATTAATACAATGAAGACACTAGATTTTACATGTCAGGAATTTTATGTTTTTTAATCTGAGTATATATACTGAATAATAAACAAAATTTTGTATTTTTTAACCACCTGTTCTGCTTGTTACTTATCGTTTGCTCCCTTTTGTTATTGCATCTGTTTTCTTGTTTGCATTGTCTGAATTTCCCTGTCAAACATATTCTGTTACGTAAACAGGGGGTCCTTCTTATTTACACCTCTGACACTAGATTTGATTACATCATATTATGGTACTCCACTTCAGGTGCAGTCTGACAATGCATCACATTTCAAAAGAAGATTGGTGCAAAATTATTATGCAGAAAATAATATTGATTGGGTGTTTCACATACCTTATTACCCACAGGCTGAGGGTTTGATTGAGCGGATGAATGGGTTATTAAAAGACCAATTGTGCAAATTGTCGGATGGTACCTTAAAGAACTGGAGAGATCATTTATCAGATGGTTTATTGATTTTAAATAACCGACCTTATTTGTATGCAAATTCTCCTCTGATGCGTTTGTTTCCTCCTGTTGTTGATGTTTAACCTAATTCAATTAAAAGTACAGTTTCCTATTGGGAAATCACTCCCGGAGCTTTGGCTCCACGTAGAGCTACCCCTGGGTCCGCAGGCTTAGACCTGCATTCTTTGAAAACGATTGTTCTAAAAATTAACAGTATTGTTATAATTGAAACAGGAATTGGTGTTCAAATACCAGCAGAACATTTTGGATTGATTGCCCCGAGATCTGGTTTAGCTTTAAAAGGCATCCAGGTGCTTGGTGGGGTGATTGATAGCGATTACGAAGGAGAAATAAAAGTTTTTGAAATGCAGATCATTGTATGGATTTCTGCTGCCGGATGTGTCGTCATTGGACTCCCTTTGGTCTACTGCGCTGAGAGTCAAGAGAGCGCTCAGGACCGGATTAATCATGTGGACAGAGAACGTCGTTCCATTGCTTCCTGGGACGTCACTACTAACTTTTGGACGCATCTGGCACCGACCATTGTTAACTCTACTCACTTTTGCTTAGCATCTATGAGATCTGTTAATGACCTTCTCACAACGTGCCTTGTGGCTGTCCCAATCTTGACAGCCTCCCTTCTACATTTTTTCAATGTATCTGAAGTTTATCCTACATTTATTCATTCGGATTTTTCGGCATATGATTATTGTGTTTCATGTACTGTTCTAAATGAACCAGAACCCCCATTGACTTTTCACATTTCGACATACAATATCACGGAAAGTGACATTTGTTACAATATGACTTGCGATTGTAGATACATAGGCAAATGTGCCCAACTACGATTAGAATATTCTAATTCATTTTCTATTCATGAACATTTTTTATGTGTTACCAGGACTCCTGCCGCATGAACTACAGTTCAAAATAATATGAGTTGCAAATGTTTTATAGTGACTGCTAGCCATTACTATCATGTGTTATTACCGTCTGGATAGCTGTTTTCCTGTGGCAATGTGTCCTGGTCCTATATTCCAGCAAATATCTCTGGAGGTCCATGTGCTTTAACACGATTAAGCCTTTTGTTGTTTTCCTCTGATGAGGTTGCATCATCCCGAATAGTGTGTGATGCACCTCTACTTTCAAGAGACTGTGATTCTTCCTTACATTTATATTCCAAATCTGAATATCTTAGTTTAGCTAGTTCTAATATTGGTGTTCCTGCACTATCTGTTTACAATGCCAAAACTATAGGCAAACTTGCTTGCTGGATGGTTAAATCCCTAAACAGTACTTCTGCTATTTTAACTGATTTACTATTAGATGCTCAAGGCGAGCGCCGTGCTATTTTACAGAATTGAGCTGCGATAGATTATTTACTACTAAAACATGACCATGGTTGTTCAGATTTTGAGGGCCTATGTTGTTTTAACTTGTCAGATCATTCCAAATCCATTAGGTCCCATCTTAATAAATTACATGAGCTGACACAAGTGAGGGAACATTTAGATGTAGGGTGGTTTGATTGGCTTTTTAATTGGCTGCCAGATTTACATTCCTTAGGCCAGGTATTAGGTGGAATTTTCTTAGCAGTTAGTTTCTTAATTCTTATTTGTTGTTGTATTCAGTGTATACCATCCTTTTTCCGTATGTTCCGTCCACAAGTTATGGCTAGGTCTTTTAGTATTGTTTCCTATTATTCTTCAACTGATATACGTCCTGTTTGAGTTCCCTTTTTATCTTAATTTTTGACTTTCATTGTTAGTACATTTAGTCAGGAGTGGAATGTAGCGACAGGGTAATTTTAGTCTATTTTCAGACTGGTGGTGACTATAATCCACTACCATCTCAGTCCTAGTTGTAGTTGCGTTCATTTGTAGGGCTTAACTATGCGCTTTTGACAGGGTTTAGTGCCTTTTCCCGTTTTCTTGGGCCTACATGCCCGAAAGCTAGAGAGAAGCCATTTTGTGATTCTGCCTCGACTGTCCGAGGCGCTTGCAGGGTGAAGGTAGTGTTTAGAATTTAGCCTGTTATTCGCTAGTGAGGAACCGGTCAAGACTGGCCCTTATCGAAGGAAGGTGTTTGTCTCCCCGGCTCTAGAAGCAATACGCAGGTGGCCACTGTGGAAGGCGAAGGGAGCCGGAGACTGGTACAGGAATTTGGTGGGAGTCGGCCTAATACCGTAATTTTCCATAAAGAAAGAGAGCTCTATATTATCAAGGAGCGAGCAGAGAGACAGAGAGAAAAGTAACGTGTGGAGTAGACAGAAGAAGTTGGTCCGAAGGCTGGTGCAGAGAGATTGATACCATCAGCTAATTGAAATCCTGAAATGAAGAAGGAAAGTGACTAAGGGTCCTCTAGTGACATCATACTGGAGTGGCAGAGACTGAGTCCAGAAGAGGGTTTGAGTATTTCGGAACCATGGCAGCGTAGATGAGGCGTAGCAGTGCAGATGTGTATTTGTGAGCCATAAAGGGAGAGCAGAGTCCCGAGCATATTGAAGACACGAGAGAGAAGAGAGGGATCAGCTCCGCTGCTGAGATGGAAAGACACAAGTCTCAGGTGAGGCGTTCTGAGCTTAGTGTAGAATATATCCAATCATTCATTCTTATTCCCCCTTTTTAGGTTACAGATAGCAACTAACTTAACTCATGTTTCTTTTGCTCATTCTGTCATGCTTAATTGTAGAATAAAGATTTAATGTTAAGTATCTTTGAATGTTGTTTTTTAATGAATGGGATTGACCTTTCCTTTTAACCAGGTGCTGACATACAGAAGGATGGGATATGCCCTTCTGAGAAGGTAACTGATGATGGGGGGAGAGTGTGAACTTCATTTGGGAAATAACTTTTAAAGGTGAATCCCCATTAGTGTAGATCGTCGGGTGACGTTAAAGATATCGTCGGGTGACGTTAAAGATATCGTCGGGTGATGTTAAAGAGATCGTCGGGTGACGTTAAAGATATCGTCAGGTGACGTTAAAGATATCGTCGGGTGACGTTAAAGATATCGTCGGGAGACGTTAAAGAGATCGTAGGGTGACGTTAAAGAGATCGTCGGGTGACGTTAAAGATATCGTCGGGAGACGTTAAAGAATATAAGATGAGGTAATTATAGGATAAGATATGGAATCCATTAGATGCTAGTGGTACGTTTGATTGTATAGGCTTGTAAATAGCTCTTTTTCACCTTCTCAGGTGAGTATACTAGATATGATGTATATATATATATAGTGGCCTGAGAAGAGTGTGGTTACGTGACGACTGGGTTAGCTACGGTTGGTAGCCTGCTTGGTCTGAGAATCCGGTCGTTACAGCTGCGTCGGCCGTTGGTTGTGCGCAGCACCCAGAAGGTAGTGCTCGCGTCGGCCGTTGGCATGAAACAGGTTAATAAGGGGCACTGCTTGACTAGTGCATGCAATTATTTAAGTGGTGGGGGATGTTTGGGAACTGATTTTTGACTCAAACTAAACAGTATATGTCATGGAAGTCATTATTAAAATGTGTTGTAAACCATTACAAATTTCAATGAAGATTATATTAAAATACATTCTTTCTTTCACACTGCTTTACATTTGGAAACCACAAAAATGCAGAGAAATCTAAACAATAATAACAAATGTTCAACGATTCTGTGTTTCCGCATGTCTCCCGATAAAAAACGGTACTTCACTTTTTTGGCACGGCCTAGTGCACGGGACACAAAACACCCCAAAACGCAACTGTTAGACCCGGCACCATTGGCATGGGTCTCCCTTCCATTTTATGCTGTTGCCTCCTATGTTTTTGCTATGTTTTTGCTGGTCTAGATGCTTTGGGCACTTTGCCACTGCTATTCAGTGCCAAAGTGCAAGTGCTCTGTATTGTAAATTGTTGTAATGGTTTAATGACCCCATGATTGGTTATTTTATTTACTTGTCAGAACCAAGTACAGTGCACCATATGTGCCCAAGGCCTGTAAATCAAATGCTGCTGGTGGGCTTGCAGCACTGATTGTGCCACCCACAAAAGCAGCTTGTCAAATATGGCTCAGGCCTGCCATTGCAGAGCCTGTGTGCCGTCTGCGACTGCCATGTCAACTTGGCAAGTGCATCCACTTGCCAGTCCCTAAACCTTCCCTTTTGTGCATGTTAGTCACCCCTAAGGTAGACCCAAGGTACCCCTGTGGGCAGGGTGCTTTGTCTGTGAAAGGTAGGACATGCCCTGATGTGTGTGGCATGTCCTGATAGTGAACAACAGCCAATTTCATTACAAGACCGGAGGCTACATTATGGAATAACTTTTATTGCTGCCCAAGACATGCAGCCCTTTAAAGTGTAACAAGTACATCATAGATAAAACATTCAAAATAACAATAACAAAACGCCATGGCAACCAAGTAGCTTCCTCTTTTTTTCGCTGCTGCAGGACAATTAAGTACAACTTCTTCCTATCTCCTATACTTAATGTCTTTTGATGTAATTGTTTAGGACTAAATTCGATTTTTTTCACAGATTCATTGGTTTGGTAAGTAAGCCTATAGACGTAGGCTGCATTTTAGATAATATTATCCTTATCTGGTAAGTTTAACTTTCTGTTCATTGACACCCTTCCAATTTATGGTTGGGTTCCTTTCTTTCCCTTTATTTAAAAAAAAAAAAAGAGTGTGGCTCCCCCGATAGTGACGCACCCTCCCGGGCTGTTCTGGCTTCACCGGAAGAGACCCTTTTGCCCAAATTGAGCTTTTCCCTCAATTGTGACCCGCAAGGCACAAATTAGGGGATTCTGAGCCCGCTTGTGACTCGTGCTGTGTGTCTCTGTGGAGATACACAGCGCTGAGCTAACAGATCCAAAACAGCTGATCTTTCTGCCGGCACGATCGCTTTCCTTACTGTTGGTTATTTTAATAATTCCTCACTTACCCAATAAGGTTTTTTAAAGAGATCCATTTTATTTTTAAAGGGAAACCTTATTGAAGCACCATCTCTGGGGCTTCTATTTAAAAAAAAAAGGGGGATTATAAAGGCATTACGTCTCAAGGCAATTCTCAACCTAGTAATGAGTCTCCTCTCACTGAGACGTCTCTGATTAACCTCTTTGAGAGACAATTAAAGTCCTCCCTAAAGGAAGCTGTGGAGGCAGCACTTGCCAAAAGAAAAAGAGATGTTCCTAGCGAAGGCCCAGCACTCTCCTCTGAAAAGGAGCAAGACGCTCTCCCCAAAAAAGGCCTTAAAAAAAGGCCTTAAAAAAATCTAAAAACATTGAGCCTCATGGTAACCTTCGTGCTACTAATGACAGGGTTTTATTGATTGGTAGCCTGTGCGCTACAAATGACCTAGGTGCCCCGAGCGGCACAATAAGAATGAGCGACCTTGATGGCGCAAACAGCACAGGTGTCCCTCGCGGCACACAAAAGACCAGGTATCCATCGCGGCACAATAGACCTCATCGAAGATGACGATGATTACCTGTCTTTTACCTGATATTGATGATGAGGCTGACGAATATGTATTTGATCTCCAGGAGAAATTTGATGATGACCTCCTTGATGAGGACCTGGGGCAATCTAGCAACAAATCTGACTCTATTAAAGACCCATCAGGGTCTGAGATGTTTAACCCCTCAAAGATCACCCATCCTAGAGGTTCAGAGTGGTGGCCTTTAGATCATGTATCTACATGTATCAAGGCCTGGATAAGGAAACCCCTTGAATGAGATTCTCCCAATCTCATGAAATCTGAGTGTCCAAGACCCTTTTTGAATAACAAGGCTGGCATGACTTTGATCCTGAACTTTTGACTTTCTTATTCAAACCGGTAGAGATCCTTGCCAGGGCCTGGAACGCTGCCTTAAGCAGTGCCAGGACAAACTATTAGACACATTTGGTCCCCTTGCCAGGATCTTGGACCTAGCTGAGGAGTCCTAAATGAATGGGATCCCGGTTGACACTGAACTTCTACGAGGTTGGAGCCAACGTGTCATTTGCCTGCTTGGAAATGCTAAAGCTAATCTAACCTCCGAAAGACGAAGGGCAATATTAATGCACATGAACCCCAAGTTGGGAGATTTAGCAAACAAGGATGTTCAAGGAGACCCGAATGGTCTACTCTTTGAATAGACCTTCATTAAGGCACTTGGTAAGTACGTATCCACATTCTCCACCTTCAACAAAGCCCAAACAAACATGAGACGCATGTTCGGAGGAGGAGTTTTTGGACGGTCTGTCAGGGCAGGACTGGTTGCCAGCCGTGGATATAACAGGTCCTTTTACCAACAAAGCCAACGCGGTTATTCAAGATACTATCAGGGGAATAACAGCTTCTTCCCCCAGAGGGGCCACAACAGTCGAACACGAGGTGGAAACAATCGGGGAAGATTCCAAGTTCAAGGAGAACAAGGTAAGGAGCTCTCCTCCTGGTTCTTCCCCCACAAAGGTAGGGGGAAGGCTCTCTCTTTTCAGCCACAATTGGTCATTCATAACGAACGATGCCTGGGTCCTAGAGACTGTCAAAGGTTTCAAAATAGATTTTATTACTACTCCTTATCAGACCAAACAACCCAGAGAACTTTCCCTAGACCAAGAACAATCCCCGCTAGTAGATGCCGAAGTGAGTCAAATGTTAGTCAGTGTGCAATTCTTATTGTGTCAAACATTGGTCCAGGCTTTGTGAGCACAATATTTCTCGTGAAAAAGAATGAAAAGGGCTAGCACCCCGTAGTAAATCTAAAGGAATTAAACTCCTTCCTTGTATACAGACACTTCAAAATGGAGGGTATACATTTTCTGAGCGATATTCTCCAAGAGGGAGATTGGCTCATAAAACTAGACCTCAAGGAGGCCTATTTTACAATCCCTATGGATCCAGATTCTCAGAAATACCTAAGGTTTGTATGGAGGAATACAACCTACCAGTTTCGCTGTCTCCCCTTCTATCCTCAGCTCCTTGGTACTTCACCAAGGTCCTGAGGCCAGTGGTCACCTTGTTAGGGACAAGAGGAGTACATCTGATTATCTACCTAGACAACATCTTATTGATGTCTCAAAATCAGGAAGAATTACTCACTCACATGAAATGGACTGTAGATCTCCTAGAGAGTCTAGGTTTTATTATCAATGTAGTGAAATCCATTATGACCCCTTCACGTAACCTAGAGTTTCTAGGTTTTCAGGTGAACACATCTCTAACTCAATTACAACTTCCTTTGAAGAAATGATCAAAAATAAAGAAAGACATTTCCTATGTTTTGTCCAAATACACAGTGAGCCGGAGGGAACTAGCAAGGATAGTATGGCTCTTATCTTCATCCATTCAAGCAATTTCCCCAGGGCCCCTTCACTACAGGGCATTACAGAGACTAAATTCTTCAGGACTGAAGAAAGGTCTTCGGTACTCGGATTTCGTTCCCCTGTCTCTGGAAGCTCAAGAGTATTTCTTATGGTGGCGCAACCACTTAGACAGTTGGAATGGGAAAGCAATATTATGGAATACTCTGAATCACACCGGAATCCGATGCGAGCAATCTAGGCTGGGGTGCCAGACTAGGAAAGATAGAAACTGGGGGGAAATGGTCCCAGGAAGAATTCACCCTACACATAAATTGCTTGGAGTTAGCCAGCCTGAATGCCCTAATGAGCTTCAAGTCTACCCTGAAAAACAAAACAATGTCGGAAAACATTTTCTACCCATTCTTTTTTGACTGTTCCTAACTTTGTGTGGTAAGTTGCATGAAAGTGTATGAAGAGAAAATGAGTGTTTTCAGACCTATGAATGAAAATCAACTACTGATTTCTTTTGTTAAACCCTACAAGGTAATCTCTTCTGCTACTATCTCTAGATGGTTTAGAACGCTTATGTTGGCAGCAGGTATTGACTCATCCAAATTTGGCGCTCATTCTTCCCGAGGGGCTATGACCAGTAAGGTTTTCTTGGGTGGAAGTTCCCTTTCAGATATCCTCAAAGTGGCGGATTGGTCAAATGCTTCCACTTCGTTAGATTTTATCTTAAACCTGTAGAACATGTAAGCAACGTAGCATTGCAGAGCTTTAAACTTGCATAATGTAGCCTCCGGTCTTGTAATGAAATTACGATTCTCCAATTATCATACAGAGAGAATCTTGATTTCATTAAAGACAACAGAGGCTGACATTATCCCTCCCACTACTCCCTGGTAGATGTTTTATCAATGTTAGTTTATATCAAATGTTATTTATATAGATTTATGGAAATAGTCTCTACCAATATTCCTTTTTTCTATTCCAGACTCTACATCTTTGTAAAGAAGTCATAATGATGTTTTTCTTGGAAGAAGTTATCTATCCTTTCACAGCTCCAAAAAAAAGATACTTGGTTGCCATGGCGTTTTGGTATTGTTATTTGGAAGGTTTTATCTATGATGTACTTTAAAGGGCTGCATGTCTTGGGCAGCAATAAAAGTTATTGCATGTCAGCCTCCGTTGTCTTTAATGAAATCAAGATTCTCTCTGTATGATAGTTGGAGAATTGTCATTTCGTTTTTCACTATTGCAAGGCTACCTGTTCCCATAGGCCAGAATGGGCAGTTTAATTATAACATTTTATAATCTTAACTGGCCAAGGAAACAAGGTAGACATTCGAGTTTAGTATGCCTGAACTCAGAATATTAAAAACTATCTTTTAGTGAGGGTGATTTTTACATTCTGTGTTTGAAAATACCACTTTTAGAAAGTAGGTATTTTCTTACCTAACCATCCAGTATGCCTCTGCTAGGTTTGTGTATTCCATGTCTGGTTTGTGAGTGGCAGGGGGCTGGAGAGGGCCTTGACTCCAACAGTCTGATGGGTCAGGGCTGGGCCTGAATTGGACCTGCATTGACTAGAAAGTAGGGGGAGGAGATTTCCTTTCACTTGCCTGAGCCTTCATAGAATAGAGAGTAGGGGGAGGAGTTTTCCTTTCAGCTACCTGGGCCAGGTCTGCTTTCAACAATGCTGTTTCCACCTCCTGCCAGGAAGCTGCACCAGGGAGGACACAACTGGTTTTGGCTGGGCACAGACACTCTGCCTTCAGAGAACAAAGGATTTTGCAGTATAAATATTGGGGCCCAGACCGCTTTCTGGGTGGCGGGGGTTCATGAGATTTTCCCAATCTCATGAAATCTGAGTGTCCAAGACCCTTTTTGGATAACAAGGCTGGCATGACTCCCAACTTTGATCCTGAACTTTTGACTTTCCTATTCAAGACCGGTAGAGATCCTTGCCAGGGCCTGGAACGCTGCCTTAGGCAGTGCCGGGACATACTATTAGACACATTTGGTCCCCTTGCCAGGATCTTGGACCTGGCTGAGGAGTCCTCAATGAAGGGGAACCCGGTTGACACTGAACTTCTACGAGGTTGGAGCCAACGTGCCATTTGCCTGCTCGGAAATGCTAAAGCTAATTTAACCTCAGAAAGACGAAGGGCAATATTAACGCGCATGAACCCCAAGTTGGGAGATCTAGCAAACAAGGATGTTCAAGGAGACCCGAACGGTCTACTCTTTGAAGAGACCTTCATTAAGGCACTTGGTAAGTACGTATCCACATTCTCCACCTTTAACAAAGCCCAAACAAACATGAGACGCATGTTCGGAGGAGGAGTTTTTGGACGGTCTGTCAGGGCAGGACTGGTTGCCAGCCCTGGATATAACAGGTCCTTTTACCAACAAAACCAACGCGGTTATTCAAGATACTATCAGGGGAATAACAGCTTATTCCCCCAGAGGGGCCACAACCGTCGAACACGAGGTGGAAACAATCGGGGAAGATTCCAAGGTCAAGGACAACAAGGTAAGGAGCTCTCCTCCTGGTTCTTCCCCACAAAGGTAGGGGGAAGGCTCTCCCTTTTCAGCCACAATTGGTCGTTCATAACGAACGATGCCTGGGTCCTAGAGACTGTAAAAGGTTTCAAAATAGATTTTATCACTACTCCTTATCAGACCAATCAACCCAGAGAACTTTCCCTAGACCAAGAACAATCCCCGCTAGTAGATGCCGAAGTGAGTCAAATGTTAGCCAGTGTGCAATTCTTATTGTTTCAAACATTGGTCCAGGCTTTGTGAGCACAATCTTTCTCGTGAAAAAGAATGAAAAGGGCTAGCACCCTGTAATAAATCTAAAGGAATTAAACTCCTTCCTTGTATACAGACACTTCAAATTGGAGGGTATACATTTTCTGAGCGATATTCTCCAAGAGGGAGATTGGCTCATAAAACTGGACCTCAAGGAGGCCTATTTTACAATCCCTATGGATCCAGATTCTCAGAAACACCTAAGGTTTGTATGGAGGAATACAAACTACCAGTTTCGCTGTCTCCCCTTCTATCCTCAGCTCCTTGGTGCTTCACCAAGGTCCTGAGGCCAGTGGTCACCTCGTTAGGGACAAGAGGAGTACATCTGATTACCTACCTAGACAACATCTTATTGATGTCTCAAAATCAGGAAGAATTACTAACTCACATGAAATGGACTGTAGATCTTCAAGAGAGTCTAGGTTTTATTATCAATGTAGAGAAATCCATTATGACCCCTTCACTTAACCTAGAGTTTCTAGCTTTTCAGGTGAACACATCTCTAACTCAATTACAACTTCCTTTGAAGAAATAATCAAAAATAAAGAAAGAAATGTCCTTGTTTTGTCCAAAGACACAGTGAGCCTGAGGGAACTAGCACGGATAGTAGGGCTCTTATCTTCATCCATTCAAGCAATTTCCCCAGGGCCCCTTCACTACCGGGCCTTACAGAGACTAAATTCTTCAGGACTGAAGAAAGGTCTTCGGTACTCGGACATCGTTCCCCTGTCTCTGGAAGCTCAAGAGGATTTCCTTTGGTGGCGCTACAACTTAGACAGTTAGAATGGGAAAGCAATATTCTGGAATACTCTGAATCACACACTGGAATCCGATGCGAGCAATCTAGGCTGGGGTGCCAGACTAGGAAAGATAGAAACTGGGGGGAAATGGTCCCAGGAATAATTCACCCTACACATAAATTGTTTGCAGTTAGCCAGCCTGAATGCCCTAATGAGCTTCAAGTCTACCCTGAAAAACAAAACAATGTCGGAAAACATTTTCTACCCATTCTTTTTTGACTGTTCCAAACTTTGTGGGGTAAGTTGTATGAAGAGAAAATGAGTGTTTCTAGACCTATGAATGAAAATCAACTACTGATGTCTTTTGTTAAACCCTACAAGGCAATCTCTTCTGCTACTATCTCGAGATGGTTTAGAATGCCTATGTTGGCAGCAGGTATTGACTTATCCAAATTTGGCACTCATTCTTCCCGAGGGGCTATGGCTAGTAAGGTTTTCTGGGGTGGATTTCCCTTTCAGATATCCTCAAAGTGGCGGGTTGGTCAAATGCTTCCACTTTGTTAGATTTTATCTTAACCCTGTAGAACATGTAAGCAACGTAGCATTGCAGAGCTTTAAACTTGCTTAATGTAGCCTCCGGTCTTCTAATTAAATGACAATTCTCCAAATATCATACAGAGAGAATCTTGATTTCATTAAAGACAACAGAGGCTGACATTATCCCTCCCACCACTCCCTGGTGGATGTTTTATCAATGTTAGTTTATATCAAATGTTATTTATATAGATTTATGGAAATAGTCTCTACCAATATTCCCTTTTCTATTCCAGACTCTACATCTTTGTAAAGAAGTCTTAACAATGTTTTTCTTTGGAAGAAGTTATCTATCCTTTCACAGCTCCAAAAAAAAGATACTTGGTTGCCATGGCGTTTTTGTTATTGTTATTTGGAAGGTTTTAGGTTTTATCTATGATGTACTTGTTACACTTTACAGGGCTGCATGTCTTGGGCAGCAATAAAAATTATTGCATAATGTCAGCCTCCGTTGTCTTTAATGAAATCAAGATTCTCTCTGTATGAGAATTGGAGAATTGTCATTTCGTTTTTCACTATTGCAAGGCTACCTGTTCCCATAGGCCAGAATGGGCAGTTTGATTATAACATCTTATAATCTTAACTGACCCAGGGAACAAGGTAGAAATTCAAGTTTAGTATGCCTGAACTCAGAATGTTGAAAAATATCTTTTAGTGAGGGTGATTTTTACATTCTGTGTTTGAAAATACCACTTTTAGAAAGTAGGTATTTTCTTACCTAACCATCCAGTATGCCTCTGCTAGGTTTGTGTATTCCATGTCTGGTTTGTGAGTGACAGGGGGCTGGAGATGGCCTTGACTCCAACAGTCTGATGGGTCAGGGCTGGGCTGAATTGGACCTGCATTGACTAGAGAGTAGGGGGAGGAGATTTCCTTTCACTTGCCTGAGCCTTCATAGAATAGAGAGTAGGGGGAGGAGTTTTCCTTTTCTCTACCTGGGCCAGGTCTGCTTTCAACAATGCTGTTTCCACCTCCTGCCAGGAAACTGCACCAGGGAGGACACAATTGGTTTTGGCTGGGCACAGACACTCTGCCTTCAGATAACAAAGGATTTTGCAGTATAAATATCGGGGCCCAGACCCCAGAACTTTAGATCTCTTCTGGGAATCAAGATAAACCCTTTGCCAAGGAGAAAAACCAAGGAAGCTGAAGGAGGAGACTGCCCCAGTACTGTTTGCTGTTTGGTGTTGGCCTGCAGTGGTTACTTATTGCCAAGGAAAGGAGAAAAGGAACATTTTGTGTACTTTTACTATCTTGAGGAAGATCTCCAAGGGCTTGAAGTTGAGCTTGCCTCCTATTCTTTAGTCTCAGGACCACAAATACATTACCACCAGCTCCCCCGGAATTCCCTTGCTGGGAATTCTACCTGCATTGAGGTGCCTGCTGTTGTTTGTGCCCTCTGAGAGACTGTGTGTCACTGAGTGCTAGAAGCGCGACGCAACGGGGAGAAGCGTGTCACCCCCACAACAGTGGCCGTGGCATTGCCGATGAAGCATGCCGCTGCCGCCGCAGCTGTTCACCGTTGCATCACTGGAGAAGCATGTCACAGAGCCTGTCGTGGCTACAACGCATCTCATCCAAATTGTTGTATCGCATCAAAGACGCCATTTTGTTGCATCGCACCGGATCGTCTCATCGCATCGAGGCTCCATCTTGCCGCATCGTAACCAGAATGCAGTAAGAAACCAACGCATCACCTCCTCTCCAGTAAGGAATCGAAGCATCACCTCCCCTGCGCTGGTACCATTAAAAAACTGGGGAAACGTAGGTGGTCTACTGTTATGCGTAGCCTCCTACTTGGTCAGCACGCTTCAAAAGCCAATTCCCTTGGCTTTCTCTTCAGGACCGTGCGTGATCCCTATGTCACTCACATATCATTTATATGTAACATGTACTTAATATGGTTTTGCCATCAGAACATGCTCAATTTGGATGCAAAAAACATACCTAGTTGGTATCTTATTTGACCTGCGTAAAAAATGGAAAAATTATATAATAATGCATTATTATACACATATCACCATCATGGGGAACAAGGTAGTTGGCAGTAAATACCACTGTGATATGTTTTTCAGTGTGATCATCACACCACACTTATAGTGTTAAAGTGGGTGCTGTGCTGTCCAACGGTATTTTTTGTTACTTTTTTGTTTTCACAACACACATGAAGGCGTATAGAACACTTTAAAACACTTAAAAACACACACACATATATATGAACAAAAAATGCCTGATGTTAATAAAGGCATTCCATGCTTCTTTTACTCCTCATTTTTATGTGATTCTCAATGCGATTTCGAATAATACATACACTCTTTTGGAGGCTCTAGCACTCCATGAGCTTTCACGGTAGGGGAGGGCACCTGTAGTTTAACACTGCGTAGAGCAGGGGTCTCCAAACCGGTCCTGGAGGGCCGGATCCATGCCAGATTTTTTGGATATCCCCATTGAGATACATGTAGTTATTTTAAAAATCTGGCATGGATCCGGCCCTCCAGGACCGGTTTGGGGACCCCTGGCGTAGAGTAACGGTAAATGGTATTAGTTACATACAGGGTAGTGTTCTACTAGCCGTGGGGGGCTGTTTTTAAAGACCCGCCTGGGTCTTACTCACATCTTAAATGCTGCACACTTGACGGTCAGTGCCTCGGTGTAGCTCCGTGGAACGGGCCGGAACGTTCGGAACTTGTACTGGTAATGATTACTTCCTGAAAGCGCGCTCTAAAGGAGTTTGACCACTAGAGGGTCAATCGTCCAAAAATGGCAACCCTTACTGTGCAGCTCTTCGTCCTTGGAAGTAACGTTTCTCTTCCTGTTTCTCCTCTAACGTGCCTATAGTGATCCATTGTGAAGGCGATTGCTCCCCATATGATTAAAAGGTGCTGCTGCAAGGCAGTTGTAGTTCGGGGTTCTGAACACGAATTTAACCCTATTTAATTATTTTAGAGCTGTGTAATCATTACTAAAGCATGTTATTATTAATTATTTGGAAGCTCGCGAGTGGAGCGCTTTGTCATTCTTAGGTGTGCTTGTGTTGGTCTTAAAAGGAGGGGTCCCACACATTCTGCATCTAAGTGCAATGATTCTGCATTTACACTTTCCGCTGACTACTTACGTAGCATCAGGTTTGCCGTTTATATGCCGGACCAAATTGGGAGGGGTGGGGGGGGTGGGGGGGGGGGGGGGGGGCGCAGCAGACCACAACCAGTTTTTGAGTGTGAAAAAGGCCACTTTATTGAAACAGGTGCACATTAACAAATTATAAAACCTCGGCAAGCGCCTTACAAAACTAAACCGCACTAAATAACATATTTCCTTAACCCCTGATCCCCGCCCCCACCCCAAACACGTCATTGGCCCCGCCCCCACCCATACATTACATCATTACCCAATACAAACAATGCAAATCCCTGCATAATCGTTTAAACTTAACAAGTCCCCCAAACCATTATCCAAAATCCCCTGCTTGCCCCTCAACCAATGTTGTTCCCCCAACTCCTGGAACCCCCCCAACAACTTAGCCTGCCCAACTCACCCTGACAATGCCACAACCAAGCAATTGAACAACCACAATCCTGCCAGTCCTGGCAAAAACACCACTAACCCCCCCACCTGCACCTGGTCCAAGCGACAATACGACAACCAAAAACCCCATGCATACCTGTTCCAACAAAAACCACCAAAATAAAATAGGAAAAAATTGTAAAGAGAAGAACTAAGTAAAGACAAGGGAGGGAGGGAGGGAGAAAAAACAACACCAGCTACACCCCGGCCACCAGGTCACCGAATTCTAAAATGGTGGCCGGGGGAGGAGACAGGGGAACTTAAACTTGGGCTCCAATTGGCACTACGTAAAGGAGCCCAATACAAAAAACCCGCCATGAGCCTGCATATATCCACCCCCCCACCCCTCCCAAACTGCCCGGGGGGACCTCCCTGCGGTCGGCGGCCCCCCAAGCCCCCTTTGGGAGAGCGGGGTGGGGGGGAGCAGACCACAACCAGTTTTTGAGTGTCAAAAAGACCACTTTATTGAAACAGATGCACATTAACAAATTATAAAACCTCGGCAAATGCCTTACAAAACAAAACCTCACTAAATAACATATTTCCTTAACCCCAGATCCCCTCCGCCACCCCTAACACGTCATTGGCCCTGCCCCGACCCATACATTACATCATTACCAAATACAAACAATGGAATCCCTGCATAATCGTTTAAACTTAACAAGTTCCCCAAACCATTATCCAAAATCCCCTGCTTGCCCCTCAACCAATGTTGTTCCCCCAACTCCTGGAACCCCCCCCAACAACTTAGCCTGCCCAACTCACCCTGACAATGCCACAACCAAGCAAATGAACAACCACAATCCTGCCAATCCTGGCAAAAGCACCACTAACCCCCGCCAACCAGAAAGCGGAATAGGGGATAAATACTAACCCCCCTTTCTGCCCCCCCAGAAAACAGTAAAGAAGGAATGAAATAACACTGCCGAATGACTTAACTAGCAAAATCCCGTACTTTCAGACAGCGAGACCAAACTTCTCTGAGCTCCAAGAGATATAAATCCATACTCAGCCTGGATAGATGTACCCCATCACGCCGAAAAAACTCTACAGCGTCGAAACGAATGTCCATGTGAATCACTCTACTAAAACCCAGGCCTTCGCAAAATCTGGAAACTTCCAAGTTTATCTTTTTGCGTGCCCTATCAATAGCCTTAGGTTTTATAGCATCTCTCCAAATTCTACGTGGAACCAGTTCGGTCCACAACACGTGGCAACCTGACCACTGATCCTTCTCATTACTCTCAACAAGACCACACCTTTAACACCACAAAGACCGTTTTCTCCTAAATGGATTAACAACACATCTGGGCACTGGCCCCCAACCATCCACAAGTTAAGTGCAGGAATCAACTCCCTCCACAGCATCCCTCCTTTACCCTTCCATACAACCTTGAACAAACGTTCATTAAAACCCAATAGAGACCCAAAATAACTACTGCATGCTTGAACATGAGCCCATTTTACAAAAGAGTGCCCAACAATCCAGATGGTCATTTCCGCCGCACGAGGGCCAGCTACAGAACCTGAAATGAGAAAAGCAGTATCAGACTTATGACAAAGTAGATGACGCAAGCGCCTCCCTCCCCATCACTTCTCACATAGCGCTGAAAGCAATTAGAAGGCCAACTCTCTAAGCGCATAATATCCTGTCTAGACCAACCCCGGTTATGCGCCCCGGTTGCCGCCCGATCCGGAAAGAGTGAGTACCATATTGTGAACCATCCAGACCAATACTCCTCAAAGCTTTACGAAGCACCATGCAAAGCTGGTATTCCGAAACCCGGGACCCATCAGCATGCTGAAAAACACTGGATTCAACACCCCGACCAGATAACACCCATCAACGCCGGGCCCATTGTAACAGACACGTCCCAAGGGAGGAGGACGCTACTAACCAAATCCCTTTACCTTTACTCCTCTGGTCCATTGTAGATCTGTTCAGCCGAATATGAACACCTCTGTCTGACAAATGCACTTCCTGCCATTTAATGCCCTGAAGTAACTTAGAACCTAACAACTCAGAAACCCGAAACGCTACAAAAAACATCCATACCATGAGTGTAGAAAAAAGGCATGCCTCAAAATTATCTCTGCAAACTGACGGCAAAGCCTCTACCACCCTGGCTAAAGTCTGCCAAGACAAAGGGGACCGAACTGGCCGTTCTGCTCCCCGCTCCCTAGCCCAACCTTCCAACATTCTCTTCCCCACCTCCCCTGGAGCTTCCCCATTAATGCAATGCCCGCTAGCTTCCCAGCAATCGTAACTCTAGACAGGCTTTTGTCCATTAAATCAAGAATGAATTGAATGACATCCTCAGACCGCCGCCAACCAGGTTCCCGTTTGCAAGCACCTGACGCCAAAAATTCCTTCCAAGCCAGCGTGTAAGCAGCTTGAGTGGATGTTGACAAAGAACCTACCACCAGTTGTATGACCCTACGTTGCCTACATACCACAATGGTCCGGCATGGGGGTCTATGTCCTGTCCGCGTCCCTGGCAAGCCCATGGAATCTCTCCCACTGTGAATGAGACAAAGCATCCCCGATGTCATTGTTCACTCCGGGGATGTGTAAAGCCCTAAAACTGATGTCTGAGGCAACCCAACACAAAGACTCGTAGCAATTTCAAGATATGTTCATCTCTGGGCGACTGTCTGTTAATGATGTCCACCACTGCCATGTTATCAATTCGGAAAAGCACCTTCTTATGGGCCAAATCTTGTCCCCACAACGTTAAAGCTACCAATACTGGAAAGAGTTCCAAAAAGGCAATGCTCCTCCCACCTGCCTTTCACTGTTCTGGCCAATTCTCCGCACACCACTTGCCTTGCCAATAAAGGCCAAAACCTTCACTGCCCGCTGCATCTGAGAAAACTTGGACATCCCAATCCCAGTCTTCTTCCCTGGCCAAAGGAACTCCAATAAATAAGTGCAAAAAGACTGACCACATTCGAAGATTTTCCTTAACCCTGGCTGACAACCGGACATGATGATAGAGCAAGTGCTGACCGGACAGTGCCCGACCCAGTCGTCTACAGAAAGTCCTCCCCGCCCTGACCACCCTGCACACAAAGTTAAGATGGCCCAGCAGAACTTGCACCTCCCTCACTGTCACTTTTTGTTTCTGCAACATGGCCTCCAAGAGCTCCAACATTTTCACCTTCTTTTCAATGGGCAAGCGGGCCTGCATTGCCACTGATTCAATCTCAATTCCTAAAAAGGACATGGTCGCGCAAGGACCCATTGTCTTCTCTGGCGCCAATGGCACCCCAAATTCTTCCATTAGCCCTTGAAACGTATCCAGAGCTGCCTGACACTTTGTGGATCCCGGGAGCCCACAAAAAAGAAGTTGTCCAAATAGTGCGTTACTAACTCATTGCCACTGCGCTGTGTGAAAAACCATTGCAAGAAGGTACTGAAAGACTCAAACAGGGAACAGGACATTGAACATCCCATCGGCAATGCTTTGTCAACGTACCATTTTCCATCAAAATGGATCCCCAGAAGATTCCAATCATCTGGATGGACTGGAAGCAGCTGAAATGCAGATTTAATATCGCATTTTGCCATTTCTGCAGTTGCGCCCACGGTCACCACTAGTGACATTGCAACGTCAAATGAGGAATATGACACAGAGGCTGCCTCCTCATCAATAAAATCATTGACTGAAGACCCCTCTGGCCATGGTAGGTGTTGAATTAACCTGTACTGACCTGCCTCCTTCTTGGGAACTACCCCAATCGGCGACACAATCAGATCCTCCAAGGGCCAATCATCAAATGGTCCTGCCATTCTTCCCTCCCGCACTTCCTTGTCCAGTTTTCCTTGCACTATGTCTTTGTGTTCCTCAGCTGATTTCAAATTTCTCGACCAACGCCGCAGCCACGGCCCGTTGTAACCAAGGCGAAAGCCTTCTCAAAATCCTTCCAACAGCAACTTTTTCACTCTCACATCCCCATAACCCCGCAGCCCTTCCGCTAATTGCTCTAGCTTAACCGGAGTATGAGACTTTGGGCCCAGACCCCTGTGGACCTTTTCCCCCTCTGTTAACCTGTGACTGCGGTGATGGGCCTGGAGCGCTGGCCACTGGCCGCGGCCACTGCTGACTGCCTGGATTCCCTGCTCCCCAGCACTTGACCAAGGGATGCTTTCTACCACACTGTGAACATTCATGCCGAAATACAATATTCTCTGGTACACAGGCCCTTGCTAAAATCCCGCGATACAAAAGGGGATGGTGATGGACGGAGCATCCAAACCAATCAAACACTCACACCCAGTCATTAGATCTGGGTTTAATCCATCACCGTTCTTTAGCCCACTCTGCCACCCCAGTTCAGACATGGCCATATGCAAATCCGTCTGACCCTGTGCCTCATGGGAACAGTCCAGCCCCAACTACCAAGCCATGCCTTCCCTGGACCGGAAACAAGCTTCTGAGGACCGGTTTCTGGCATTCTAGCCGTCTTCAGCCCGGATTGCTTGAATCCAGTGGCAAAGTGAGCAAGGGACTCACGTCTGAGCACACCCTGCCAACTTATGGCGAACAGAGCGGTACAAAAGTGGTGATGATGGACGGAGCATCCAAACCATGGCCCTATGCAAATCAGTCTGACCCTGTGCCTCATGGGAACAGTCCTGCCCGAACTGCCATGCCATGCCTTCCCTGGACTGGATTCAAGCTTCCTAGGACTGGTTTCTGGCATTCCAGCTGTCTTCAGCCAGGCTTGCTTGAATCCAGTGGCAAAGTGAGCAAGGGACTCACGTCTGAGCATACCCTGCCAACTTATGGCGAACAAAGCGGTACAAAAGGGGGTGGTGATGGACGGAGCATCTGAACTAATCAAACACTCACACCCAGTCAACAGATCTAGGTTTAATCCATCATCGTTCTTTAGCCCACTCTGCCACCCCAGTTCAGACATGGCCCTATGCAAATAAGTCTGACCCTATGCCTCATAGGAACAGTCCAGCCCGAACTGCCAAGCCATACCTTCCCTGGACCGGATTCAAGCTTCCTAGGACCGGTTTCTGGCATTCCAGGCGTCTTCAGCCAGGCTTGCTTGAATCCAGTGGCAAAGTGAGCAAGGGACTCACATCTGAGCATACTCTGCCAACTTATGGTGAACAAAGTGGTACAAAAGGGGGTGGTGATGGATGGAGCATCTGAACCAATCAAACACTCACACCCAGTCAACAGATCTAGGTTTAATCCATCATCGTTCTTTAGCCCACTCTGCCACCCCAGTTCAGACATGGCCCTATGCAAATAAGTCTGACCCTATGCCTCATAGGAACAGTCCAGCCCGAACTGCCAAGCCATACCTTCCCTGGACCGGATTCAAGCTTCCTAGGACCGGTTTCTGGCATTCCAGGCGTCTTCAGCCAGGCTTGCTTGAATCCAGTGGCAAAGTGAGCAAGGGACTCACATCTGAGCATACTCTGCCAACTTATGGTGAACAAAGTGGTACAAAAGGGGGTGGTGATGGATGGAGCATCTGAACCAATCAAACACTCACACCCAGTCAACAGATCTGAGTTTAATCCATCACCGTTCTTTAGCCCACTCTGCCACCCCAGTTCAGACATGGCCCTATACAAATCAGTCTGATCCTGTGCATCATGGGAACAGTCCAGCCAAACTGCCATGCCATGCTTTGCCTGGACCAGATTCAAGCTTCCTAGGACCGGTTTCTGGCATTCCAGCCATCTTCAGCCAGGCTTTCTTGAATTCAGTGGCAAAGTGAGCAGGGGACTCACGTCTGAGCATAGGCTTGTGTGTCTCATCCGCTGCTATACTTTTGTAATATATTAATAATTATTTTCTATCTATATTTATTTGAAACGTATTGCCGAGGCGGCAAACGTTGATTACATACTCCATGCAATGCCATTTTAGTAGTTTTCCTCCGTTATTTTTATTATACCTGTTACTTTCATTTTACCCTCCGCCTATCTTCTCTGTGATCGATGAGATTTCCTGCCACAGACACCACGGTATTCGTCCTTGGCCTCCGATGTTATCAGACTTGGTCAAACGAATACCTAAAAACTAATTTGAATCACGTAAGCCACAGCCATTACAATGCGTGTCCGTCACCAGAAAGCCATTATCATGCTTATACCTTTATCATGGGTGGTAAATGTTTACTAGTTGTAAAAGCATGCGTGGTAAAGCCATATGCGTGCTAATGAATTCGTGGTGACGGTCACGCGTGGTTATGACCACGTTATAATGGCTTTTTTCCCCCAGGACACTGCAGGAACCGGGTCTGGGTGTGGCAGACTCCAGGGCATCAAGCGGTGGGCCACGCACCCTCCCTCCCACAATATAGAAATCTCAGGGGGGTGGTCGTTTTCGTAGTTTGAGGGGTGTCATTGAGGCCCACACAGTTAATTTTGTACGGGGTAGGTTTGCATGCTAAAAAGGTCGCAAGAGGTTTGTAAATGTGGTACACATTGTTGTTTTACTTTGATTTCCTTTCTATGTTGTACTGCATCTAGAGAAAATATAACTTAAGGTACAGCCAGTACTTTTCAACCCTACGGTCAAACATCTTACTATAGTACTTCAAATTATAAATATTATTTTTGTTGTGGACCGTCCCCCCCCCCCCAAAAAAAAAACAAGTATATAGTTTCTTTTATTAACTTTTATTAAAACAACAATAAATGTAAACGTAACTTAAAGATAATGTAATAAACAACTAGAAAAATAACTTTAATAAAACAGTATTATAAACAAATTGTGATGTGGACGCCAAAAGATGTTGGGTAGGTAATCTGCAATACAAAAAAGAAAAAAGAGTTCAAAGTTATTTAGATGTGACTTAATAAGGTGAAGCATTACAAGTGAAGGTAACACTACGATTTTACGTGTGCACTGTGCCTAGTACATTTCACTTCTGTTATAGTCCCGCGTTCAAGTGGTGTCTATGTGGAAGTGCCTACTGCGTTACTGACACAAAAGTGGCACAACGGGATTGTAAATACGCCAACTTATTTCTAATGCATTGCAATAGAGGCATCGTATATCTAGGCCGCTGTGCTTGCCTTGTATTAACACTGCGGCTACCGGAGTTCACAACTTGAATTCAACTCTGCTTCTACACGTCAAAGTAGACAGCAGGGTCTATAACTTTAAAAGAGAAAGAGAAATGATGTCACAGAGAGCGAGAGAGAGAAAGAGAGAGAAAACAACATTAAAACTGTCTCGCAGTCTGGAGTTGAGATTTTTTCTTGAAAAGTCAGACGCAGATTTACCAGCTTCTTGCGCCACTTTTCTCATGTTAAAATTGACACAAAAGTGGCGCAATAAGCTTGTAGATCTGTTTCTCAGACTGTTGTAACCTATCTGTTGTCACTGCTCGGAGGTAATTATACATTTCTACACAGTCAAGCTGCTGTAGACTACCCACCCTCTCCTTTCACAAATAATTTGTTGTTTTTTCGGAAACAAAATTCTTTGCTCACCTAGTGCCATTGGCGTGATTGAAAGAGGGTGCTCTATGTGTCGAAGAAGCCTTCACTATAATCAAGAGAGTTCACCACTTCAACTCAGATAAGGTTTTATACAGCAGACTGGAGATAGGAGCGTCCAAAACTTTAAAAAAGAAAGAGAAACGATGTGAGAGAGTAAGAAAGAGAAAGAGAGAAAAAAGGACATTAAAACGTGGGAGAGACACACACAACAGGAGGGGGGGTGTCTGAAGCTAGAGGCGCAACCACAGTCAAAAGTATCGGGGCTAGAAAAAAAAATCGGGGGGGGGGCTTAACTTCAAGCAAAAAGAAGAGTGGAGCTGCAGGGGCTGTAAGCGGGGGCAGGGGGGACATCAAAGCCTCATTAACAAGCAAAATGTCTTTAAAAGACCTGTGAAGTACTCAGGTGCGACTGTGTTTGGGCCCAGGAAGCTATCTTATCCTAGCTGAAGCCCCGTTAGCCCAATGTGTGTTTTGTGCGCCTGCTGCATACTACACATTCTCTCCTTTCACAGATAACTTGTCGTTCTTTCGGAAACAAGCTTCTTTGCTCACCTTGTGCCATTGCCGTCGTCCTTGTTACATAATCCATCCTGAAACTCTACATCTAAAAGATATTAAAAGAAAGATGTTATGATTGGTAATTGTTACTATATTAATTTGGAGTTAGGTAACATTGGGGTTTCATACACGTTCCTTCTCACATTTCTACGAACTGTTTGTATTGGTAATATTCCGGACATTTCAGCGATTATAAAAACGTTCCAGCTATTGGGAAAAAAAATTATACATGTAAATTAATACACTATATAGGAGTCCGTTCGTCTAAAATACAAAGTTGTGTATTTCTATCTAGTCTGCTACAACCCTGACTCCCTCCGATGCATACTCAAGCGTCACTGCTCACCTTTTCGTGGATAAGACACCTTCTGCATGATCTAGTCCCAATCTCCAACAAAGAAGTCTCATATATGGGGCTGAGTCTTGATATCTCTATGGCTAACGACAAAAAACGTAAAGCCCGCTTTATTGTTAATTAGCCTCCGGGGGGGCCAAATCCCAAGGGCAATTCTTTTTTCATACGGAGCGTACAATGCCCCCACAACTCCTCGTGATCGTCATGTTCGAATAGAGCATGCGCAAATGAAATGAAAAACATTAGGGGTAGACGGACTGAGGGAGGGCGTGGTGGGGCGTATTGTGTGCATGCGCACCATTAATGTGCATGATTGATACCATTGTTATAGTAAAAAGAAAAGGAAAATAAAGTTATGTATTCAACAGAACATCCATATTGAAATACTGTCAAGCGGTAATTATTTACTGAACTTCTTTTCTCCGGGAGGTGAACAAGTTTGATCTTCGTGGCGATGGGTCATAAACTCCTCTGAGATCATGATGGTGAGAATAATAATATGTATATATTTTCACAGCACATGATCACAAGGGGATAATAAACTGAAAACCGCAAGCCGGTAACGTTTCTTACTTATCTTTACTGTTTGTGACGACGGATTGTGAATTCCACTAAGATCACCAAGACTGTTTATGTTATAATATACATATTAACAGTATGTGATCTCAAGGGGAAAACACAATAACAAGTGGAACATTGTGACGTTGATTGTAAGTGTTTAGGGTTTGCGTCGACGGGTCAGCAACACCTCTCAAGCGAAGTACAGTGTCAATATTATAATATAAAAAGTCACTATATACAAGGTGAAAAGAGCCAGAAAAGGAGCAATATTTGTTATAATATATCTGTTTCTAAAAAGAAGGTGCTGACGTTACAGAGAAAAAGCGAAAAACATGCAATAACATTTTTTTCTAGATATAAATGTTTCAATATTGACAAATAGCCACAAATAGCCACAAATTATAACTAAGTACTATGCCTATGCGATATTAAAACAACTTACAACTCTGGAATATGTTTGTTGACGCAAAAAGAGAATCCGATGCTAGAAAACGGAACCTTCAACAGAGAATGGCGATTCAGAAATAACTTGCGAAAACAAAACTAATTTATATGCTATTTTATATGTTATATGCTATTTTATAACGCGCTCAACTACTACCGGAGTATCCTGGCGCGGAGTGACCAAAAAAAGAAAGGAAAAAAAAAAAGAAGAAGAAAACAGGAAAATAGAGCCGGCGGGGGGAACCTAAAACGTCATTTTAAACAGGTGAGTTTTCAGAGCTTTTTTGAATGAGCCAAAGTTCGGGTTAGACCAGAGAACCAGAGGAAGGTCATTCCAGGCAGACGCTGGTCTGACCGCAATCGACTGCCCACCCAGCCGGGATCGCCGGAATCGTGGGACCTGCAGCAGATTTTGAGTAGCAGAGCGTAATGGCCTGTTCTGAGAGTAACGACAGAACCGTTTCATCAGGTATGCAGGGCCATGGCCATTAATGGCCTTATGGGCCAGAGAGAGTATTTTGAAAAGGATCCTTTGCGGCACTGGCAGCCAGTGTAAGCTCTGCAAATAGGTCCGGACACTCATGCGGCTGGAAATATTGCCTAAGAGTCTGGCAGTGGCATTTTGAATAATCTGGAGGCACCCCACCAGATAAGCCGGAGAACCACCCAACAAAGCGTTGCATAATCGAGACGCGAAAGGATTAATGCTCTCGCAACTGTCTTTCTCGCTGTAGACGGAAGTTATGGAAAAAACTTCTGCATCGCTTTGAGGGTGCCGAATCAGACTCCCAAATTCTTAGCTGGGATATCAACCGGGCAAGGTAATGGGAAGCCAACCGGCCAAAGTGATTCTCTGAATCTAGGAGGAAACTGACCATACAATAGGATTTCCGTTTAATCCTCATTGCATTTCAGCTGGGCAGCAGCTAGCCAGTTGAAGACCGAGGATAGACAGGACCGAATCGTGCCTGTGTCCAGGTCAGCGCTGGGCCATGTAAACAGCAATTGCGTGTCATCGGCATAGGCTATAATTTTGGCCCCCAGTTGTTCTGCCATCTTTATCAGGGACGTCAAATACACATTGAATAGCAGCGGGCTCAGCGTTGATCCTTGAGGGACCCCCGTCAAGAGTGGTTTCAATTCAATTCAATTCAAAGAATCTTTATTTGAATTTTTTCAATTCATAAAAGTACATATCATAGTACATATTCCATAAAATACTATTATCCATTAAAATACAGTAAAAACAGGTTAGATTACAATCTAAACGTTTTTCATCATTTTTCGTGCACCAACAGCAATTTTTAAAAAGGTACCGCTACAACAAATTACTTCTTCCTTATCTAGATTTAACAGTGCCTGATAGGATTGTTCCAGAGTAATAGGTCTATGTTTTAAAAAAAACAGAATTAGTAACCATTTTGTATATTTCTCATAAAATTTACAGCAAAAAAGAAAGTGCAGGTCGTTTTGTGTACTTTGCCCATCACAGGGGCAGCTGATTTTAGCTGTTCTTTGCTGGTAACCCAAAGGGAAGTTTACCAAATACCTCACAGTGCCAGCCCTTAAGCGGAACAATAAACTTCTTTCCCAACTAGTCAATGATAATGTTAAATACAATGCAAAAGAACATCTAGGTGCCTCAATATTCAGGTACCTAGCGACTGTGGTTTTCCCTGATTCGATCGTCGATCTTTTCAGTAAATAAAGTGCTTTTAGTGCTTCTTTCAGCTCAGATTTCTTAACAGTACTAGCCTCATTGGGGTTAGAAAAAATATTTCCCATACCTACTTCCTGCAGGCTAGTATGCACATATGAAAGCCACTTGATCTTTCTCCCTCTTTCGCAATTTAAACAGTCAGTTATTATCTCTTGTGTAAGTTTTGCTGACTGGTTCGTCCAAACCGAGTGCCAAAATAAAGCTGGGCGAGTATTAACAAAATCTCAGACAAATTGTATATTTAGTTCACTATGTGTAATAAAATTAGATGTATAAATTGGGACACTTAACAAATTCCTGCAGAACCTATTCTGTATTTGCTGGATAGTGGTACTTTTCCCAATGCCCCATACTTCTGCCCCGTAGGTCGCTACCGGGACACACTGTAATTTGAAATTTTTTACAATCGCTTTAATGGCATCATATCTCTTTGGTCTTGGAATACTTAAAATTGAGTTAGTGGCCTTTGAGAATTTGCCAGTGGCCTGGGCCAAATGCCCAGTCCACGAGCTATTCGCAGCAAAGGTCACTACCAAATATGGGAAATTATGGGTTGCAGTAAGTTTTCCTTCTCCAACCTGTATGGAGTTCATCTGTCGCTTGCCTGGCCCACAAGACATTATAAAAGATTTTTTTAAATTTACCCTCAAATCTAATTTGTCCATAAAATCTGTAAAATTTAAGACCAAAGTATGGAATGAGTTAGGTGTTCGTCCCAGTAGTACTGCATTGTCTGCATACAGAAGAGCAGGTACCGGTTTGCCATTTACTAACTGGACATCAGGGGTGAATTTTTCAAGGTGCTTACTGAGGCCATTCATATAGATTATGAAGAGCAAGGGTGCTAAAACACACCCCTGCCTAACTCCTCTACCTATCTTAATTATTCCTGATAATTCTCCACCCATACCTATTCTCACTCTGGATTTTGAATCTGTTTGTAAAAAAGCTAAAAAGTGAACCAGGGCAATATCCAGACCATACTCCAATAAAATGGACCAAAGTGTGGACCTGTTAACAAAATCAAAAGCTGAAGACAGGTCCATAAATGCTAAATAAATAGGAACCGACCGTGCAATGTTATATTTATCAATAATTAGTTTCAAGTTGAGGCATTGTTCACCTGTACCGACCCTGTTTCTAAATCCTAATTGGTATGAAGACTAGATCCCACTGTCTTCTATCCATGTAGTAAGCCTATTATAGATAACACGGCCTAAATTTTTTAGAGAGTTATCTAACAATGAGATGGGCCTGTAATTCATGGGATCAGACCGGTCTCCTTTCTTATGTATGTTAAATGTTAAATGTTAAATGTCGTATACTTGTAAAGCGCACAGCTGCCCCAGCAAAGGGGCGTCCCGGCGCTGTATACCGCTGGGGAACCCATCCTGGCTTTCCCTGTGAGATGGTCCCTCCTGGGCACCTCCAAGGTGAAGACAAGTATCCCCGGCGCTGATGGGGCCGTTAGTAGAGATTAAGCAGGCTATTGCCCAGAGTTGCTGAGTGGGACCCATAGTTGGAGTAGGCACCGAGGCGAGAATTATCGAGTCCGCTGACCATGGCCCAAGACCCTGCCGCATTGGGAATCGAACCCTGGTCCCGGGCCGACCTCTGCTTCCGGGTCTGCCGCCTCTAACTGCCGCCTCTAACCAGTGAGCCACACCACTCCACTAATGGGGACTATTATACTAGTACCCCAAGTTTCTGGCATTTTGGCTTTAGGAAGACTATGAAAAACATTCACCAGTATTGGAGCCCATAAACCCGGTTGCCATTTCATAAGGTCTATGGGTAGCCCACCAGGGCCAGGGGCTTTATTTCCGAGACTCTGGGCAATTGCTACTTCCACTTCTCCCAAGTTAAAATTTAAGTTATTAGAAGCCTCAAAATTATTTATATCCTCGCTATTCAATAAAGAGGCATACATTTTTGAGAAGTGGCATTCCCAAGTGTCACTGGCAATGGTGCAGCTAATCGGTGTGAGTTGTTGACCCATATTTCAAAGTTCTTTAACTGCGGGCCAGAATAATTTACTTAGCTTCCCTTCTGCTGTTTCAGACAGGGACTCCCAACGTTCGCCCAAAAGTGTAGCTCTCCGTTTCTCTACAGCTAGTTTATATATTTTCCTCGCTGCACTCACATTCTCCCTAATTCTGGGAATCTCTGAAAGAGCCTTGCGTAAATTCCTATTAGCCACAGAGCAGTTATTATCAAACCACCTAGCTTCTTTTGGGCCTAGACCTGCTGGTACAGATAACAAGGTTCTAACTGTGGATCATATTCTGCTAAAACAGGAAATAATAACCTGACCATCAGTTGTAGAATCTAAACAATGGTCTATTGATATCTGTTCTTCCATTAACAACGACTTTGTAATTCCAGCTTTATCTATCCCTTTCCATTTCAACCTTAGTTTATCTGTGGTTACACTTATGTCTCTTGCTCCTTGTGTCACACAGAAAACAGGTCGGGATCTAACCTCATAATTACTGTTACTGGATTATGATCCCCAAAGTCTGAAGCTACAACATCCGTTGCTATTATACGGTCTGCCATACCAAGGGAGACAAAAATAAAATCAATAATAGAGGTACTAGCTCGACCTCTGTGCGTAGGTACTTGCTGTAGCAAGATCTTCTGGCCAGAATCCATAATATTAGTCAGACTATGCTCATCTAACAGACATTTCAATTCTTGGCCCCTTTGATTTGCCAGATCCCCCTTCCTTTGTTTTTCTTGCCAATTATTATTTGGGAGCTGGGCATTAAAATCACCACCTAAAATAATTTCCTTCACTTTTGCCCCAGCTATCCTCTAATTTAGAAATAAATTTGGTGAGCGCTAGAAAATTCCTGTTTGGGATCGAAATAAAATTATTGTTATAAAAATTTAGCAAAACAAAAGGAGCCTGCCGTGTATATTCAGTAGCTTGTATATTGGCGTTCTCCGTGTTAATAATCCTATGTTTCCCCCCAGCCATAATGCTCAAGAGTGGTTTATCTGTTCATGAAAATGGGGGAAGCCAGACCTGCTGGGACCTAGCCAAAAGAAAGGAACCCAGCCAGTCCAAGGCCAAGCCCGTAACACCAATGTCAGCAAGGCGGGAGAGAAGGCGTTGATGGGGCACTGTATCGAACGCGGCAGAGAGGTCCAATAAAATTAGAGCCGCTCTGCCGCCGTTGTCCAAACAGTCCCTGATGACTTCGGATACTTCAACCAACGCGGATTCCATGCTATGCGCAGCACGGAAACCAGATTGGGCAGGGTGTAGAGCTCCAGATGATTCTACAAAAGTGTTCAATTGCCGAAAAGCCATTTTTTCACCACTTTTAGCCATAGCAGGGAGTAGTGAAATCGGCAGATAGTTAGCAGGCCGTGCTGGATCAGAGCCGGCCTTTTTCAGCAGAGATAAGAGCTTAGCCTGCTTCCACTCAACCGGCACCATGGCTGACCTAAATGAGAGGCTGACGATATGCGAGATCTCCAGGCACACCACTTCAGCAACTCCAGCAAGCACCTGTGCAGGGCAGGGGTCCGTCGGGGATCCTGAGTTCAAGGATTTCACCACCGCTAAGGTATCCTCTGTCGAGGGTGGAGCAAACTCCTCGACTCTAGGGGAGACGGACCCTAATACTGGAGAGGAGTCAGAAATTGTACCATTAGAACTGATAGATCGAAGACTAGCTTGAATCCCCGCTATTTTTTTCTCAAAAAACGAGGAAAGGTTCTCACACCAAGCAGCCGAAGGGGGCACTGTTAGTTGCTCAGCACAGGCGGAGAGAAAGCTGTTAACAATCGAAAAAATCTCCTGGCTGTTATTGTTGGCCTTATTGATCCTATCAGCAAAGTACTCACATTTTGCTGTTTTGATGCAAGAATAGTACTTCCTCTGTGCTTCGCAAAAGGCCACCTTGGCCGTGGGGCAATATGCGTGGCGCCATGTCCTTTCCAACTTTTTGCAGGAAAGTTTAAGATCGCGCAGGGCAGGGATAGGTGTGGATTATATGTTTTTTGGTTGTTTAGTAGTCTATGGAAGGAAGATGTGGCTCCGCCTATTTAGATGGCACGTTTTGCAGTTTACGCGTGGTCACGTTTTAACTGTTTTTCTTCTGCACGTGTTCAGAAAAGTTACAAACTGTGAAGCTGTAAAGGTTTCGATTTCGATAGTAACAGTGGCGTCACTAGGGGGGTGCGGGGGGTGCGGACCGCACCGGGTGACACCGTCACAATGGGGTGACACCGTGAGCCTCTGCTTTAAATAATCGTATTGCTTTGCTACATATCAGGAGGCGAGCAGAGGCTCACGGTGGTGTCACCCCATGTGACGGTCACGGTGTCACCCAACCCATTACCCGGCCGCAGCCCAAGATTATTATTAGGCTGCTGTACGAGTCCGACGTCAGCGTCCGGACGTCAATGACGTTCAGCTTCCATACGTCACTCACGCAAGCAGCGGCGGGAATGCTTTGGCGTGATGATCCACTGAACCCCGGATGTACCGCGCGGCCGACCCCCCACCCTGGCCCTGCCGGAGGGTTTAGCTCCCGCCGCTCGGGGTTTTACAGCATATTTTCCTCATTGTGCCCCCACACCATGGCTCACAGGCGGGGGCCTCCGAGACCGGCCGGGGCCCGCGGGACCTCGTGTGCAGACTAAGGTAAGGATTGTGCATTTCTTGTAAGTAGAGCCAGTACTGTCCGGCACTTTTTTATTTTGAGAGGGACGGAAAGGACTCACAAATACGGAAATCGGACAGTTGGTCTGGCTTGCATCATAATGAGACCCTAAGAGTTGGCGTCATGATTCTAAAACTGACGGGCCTACCAAAATGAGAAACAATATGTTTAAAAGTGTTCCATTTGTGCTAAGATAGAGTTTCCATAATAAACGTGCAGCTTTTCCTGTTAAACTCACATTGTGGCATAGGATGTCAATCTATTTTATAGCGGGGTTAATTGAATTTGAAGCTGAACTGTAATGTTGATGATTGTAGACTATTTAAGTGAAATGGGATAAGTTTATGTCATTATCAATATTACCCACTTCAAAAACGTAGCATAATGTTTCCACATAACATAAATTCGAATGTCTGGTGTTCCACAAGTCTAAATTAGGGACCTGAGGTCTAAATTCACATGATACTTTTGGTATGCTTTAGTGTACCTGCTGCACTTCCCAAGAAAAATGCAATACTTTTACCTGGAGAGCACCAGCACTTCTCAGAATCACGCAGGTACTCTGCTCCAGAGTGCCTGCACTTCTATATTTCCATTTCAAGCTCTAGCTAGGCCCCTGGTATGTGTATATAATGTCATCTTGTTCACTTCTTGTGACAGCCAAGTTTCGCAAAGCTTTGCTGCTCAGGGCATAGGCATTGCTACCTTTCGTTTGGATATACGTTTAACTGCGTCATTGCAGTGAAAGGGCCATAACCTTAGGCTGCGTGGCAGCCGGACATGACTGCTTGTTATCAGGCAGTAGTGGGCGGTGTATCTGTCACCTCCTTTCATGTCTCTTCTATCACACTATTTTGTGCCAGCTCTGGGACAGAACGGGCGAAGGGGGCGACACCTGAGACAACAGAGGGAGGTAAAGACATTAGGGGAGGGGCGCCATAGAGGCTCGACTGGGAGGGGGAGAAGTAGAACTTTCAACATCGATTACCTGCATAACTAATCCAATCCGTATTAATGATTTACAGTAGCAGTACTCCCCCTGAATATTGGCGTTACACGATTTTTTTTTGACTAAACTAACAAACGTAAAATGTTTTGCACTTGGAATATGATCCAATAATTCGAGCAAAATAATTGGAAAAAATATATTTGCTTCTTGAACTCACACATTAGTGCAGTATTACTCCACAAAAACAGTCTGTAGCGCCACGGAAGAAACATTTCCTGGGAGATGAAGCAAAACCTGGTATTTTCTGCCATTCAAAATTGGTGTCGTACCTAAAATGAAGCCTTCGATATTATAGAAAAGCGAACTTGCCTTATTCCTACATTTGGTCGGTTTCGGGGTACATTGTGAAACTGACAGGCAGTGAGTGACCTGAATGCTCTGCATTAACTCCTCATCTGCTTAATGACATTCAGCTGTGTAATCATGCCTGCCCTCTGTGTGCTGTGTGATGACGTTTTGGTAGCTAGTAGGTATAATGTTACTTGCTATATTATATATCTGAATGCATTGATAGAAAAGGCAAAATACCAGTCAGGGGGCACACTATGCTAAGCACAAGTTTTTAGCGTAGGTGTTAAGTCACAACCTTAATTATATAGGCCACGCCCCTTTGAGAGACCCCCCGTTTTTTCATCCCACTTAAAGCTCTGAATGAATGTATCTATGCACTATTACTGTAGTGAAACAATGAACAAGACTGTAAGACCCAGTATGTAGTATTTGTATAGCTATCCAATCCCTGGTGGCATTGCACTCAGGATAATGTGCTGTATGGCTAAACATTTATTAGGTCCCAAAAGCGAGACCTATTTGTGTCAGATATTCGTGTCTTTTTTTCCACGTGTTATGGTGCTTTATTTACTTTAATTCTCATCATTTTTAACAAAAAGATGAGTAAACTTTACAAAAGTGACAGTACAGCAAACTAGAAGGTGGGGATGTCAAAACATCACAGATTGACTAACATACAGTTGCTTTTGGTGTGTTGTCAGAGAAAGCCGAACCTTTTTCAGCAGGACTCTACACATTAGTGTTGTTCTTAAGAAATACCATGACAGCCTGGGGCTGTAGTTCTTATGCTTTTATGTTATGTAGACATCTGGGCCCATACTAGATCAGGTGCACTGGCTCAGCGCGCAGCAGAGTAGCTGCCTTTTTACGTCTAAGGCATCTAAAGTTCATACATGCAACTCAGAAACATTCCAGACTGTATATATGGATTAGGGAGGGAAAGGAGAACACATAATGGCAAAGGAGGGTGTAAGGAAGGAGTGGACATGGAAGGATAGGCTACAGTGAGAATTGAGAGGTCGGTGGGCAGGCGAGAGAGCAAAAAGTAAAGCAAAGAATATGTATAATAAAGAGAGAACGGATACTGTAAGGAGAACTAAACACATGGCCACGTGGCCACTTCAAACCTGTAAGAATGATTCCGGTCCTTACTTGGGCGCTGTGACATTCATTTCACTATCAATGTATGTCAGATGGCACACATTAACTATGCAGGCCTCTTGGCGCTACAGAGTAAAAGGAACCATTTACAATAAGGAGATCATTTTAGTTTGCTTAGTGGGCAGTGGGTTGAGACACAGAAAACTGCCTGGCAATGGTTGTATCCACATAGAGTTAGTGGTTATTAAAAGTGGCTTCAGGAAAGGCCTGAACCAGAGAATAATTCAATACGGTGGAAACCAGTGAACTGAGTATAACGCCCAGACGCAGAGTGAACCAAACTGCAGTCAAGTGAGTTTATATTGAGCAAATACAGGCACAAATGCTCGCAAAATACAGGGGACAACGCTGGACACGCAGATGAGCGTCCTGAAAGTCGCGCAGGGTACCCCTAGGTAAACAGTGGAAAGGGTGCAGACTGGAAGGCAAACCCGCAGATGGCACATGAGGTCCATGCAGTAAGTGGTCAGGGGGTGACACCATGAGTTACCCGCACCGGGTGACACCAACCCTAGTGACGCCACACGTGTAAGGTATTATTATCTACATACGTTGAAGAGTTTAAAAAGTGTTAGCCGGTAAATTGTGTTCTTTGCATTTTCATCATTAAAAACATATAAATAGAAGACATACAAATATCGTTATCATTAGAAGAAAAAAAAAGGAATAATAGTTGTTATTATTATGCTTCAAAATTTTAAAAATGCTAGCATTTGTAAATCGAAAATCTACCCTCGGAAAGGTGTGCTGGCGCTTGGGGCGTTGGGAATATTAATAAATAATAAAAGCCCCTTTCGATGCACCTGCAAACTTGGCTTTTAAACTTTCAATTGCCCAGTCTGTATCTTTACACTTCCTCCAAACATTCTGGTACTGCTATTTTAGTATTGTAGTGAGCCCTTCAGAAGTATGTGTTTATCTATCTACTGTTATAAAAGTGAAGCTGCTATACATTCTGCTAGACACTCTCCTTGCAGAATTGTAATAATTCAGCCAGTACCCAAGTAGTCATGGTGCAAAGTGGGCCTAAGGGCATGGACTGCTTCAAACTCCTATACACTATGCATGCACTCTTCTATGCACGGGCAAACTTGTCTTTTATAGCTTTTATTTCCCAGTCTATTTTCCTACACTTCCAGCAAACTCTTTGTGATTGCTGATTCAGTATTGTAGTGAGCTATTCAGCAGAATGCCCTTATGTATGCACTGTGCTAAAAATGAAGCTCTTTTAAATTCAGACAGACACTCTCCTTGCAGAACTGTAATTATCCAGTCAGTACTCAAGTAATCATGGTGCAAAGTAGGCCTTAGGCCATGTACTGCATTAAACCTGTATAGACTATGCATGCACTCTTCTATGTAGCTGCACATTTGTTTTTTATACATTCAATTCCCCAGTCTGTATCATTAGACTTTCACAATCACTCTCACTTTACTGTTTCAATATTGTAGTGAGCCATTCAGCTGTATTTCCTTATCTATGTACTGTGGTAAAACTGAAACTGTTATAAATTCAGTCAGGCACTTTCTTTGCAGAACTGTAATCATCCACTCACTATCTAAGTACTCATGCATTAAAATAGAGTTTAGGTCATAGACTGCTTCAAACTCCTATAGACTTTGCATGCAGTCTTTTATGCACCTTCACACTTGTCTTTTATACCTTCAATTCCACAGTCTGTATCCTTATACTTACAGCAAACACGCTGACAATGATGTGCTTATTTATACACTGTCCTAAAAGTGAAGCAGTTACACATTCAGCTTGACACTGCTTGCAGAACTCTTATAATCCAGTCAGTACCCAAATATTCATGGAGTAAATTAGGCCTTAGTATATGGACTGCTTCAAACTCCTATTTACTATGCATGTACTGTTCTATGCACCTGCAAATTTACCTTTTATATTTTGAATTCCCCAGTATTTATCTTTACACTTCCACCAAGCACTCTGACTTCCTGGTGTACTTTTGTAGTGACTCATTGATCAGTGTGTAGTAATCCATTCACTACATTTAAACAGTAATCAGCAGATGTACAATAAGTGTTACATCCCCAGAGATATGCCAGTTATTGTGCACTGTGACATCACCACAATGGATACACCGTATTTACAATGTGGTGTATTATAGGGCAAAAACGGCACAGATATGTGATGTATTTGTGTGACGGAAAAGATGTGCAAAAGAGGCACAAGGGGGTTGTAAATCTGCTCCTAACACATACAAATTCACCCAGGCAGTTTCACCAGCAGTGCAAATTGAAGCATAGACTTGTAACATATTTATATGGATATGTTACATTGAAGTGCTTCGGAGGTACTACAGTATACTATAGGTAAACACCTTATAGATTTATGCTGTAGCACTTCCTCATAGTTTTGCACTTTCACATTCACCATACACTACTAACTCATTCATTTATTTATGCACTACACATTCATTTTGACAAACTTTTACACACTAATATAGAAATATAGTTATTTCTTAAGCCAGTGGAGGTAGTTCTGAAAAGAACTATTTTTTTTTTTTAGTTTTCTATTTTTTCAACAAGTTTTTAGTTTTTTTGTTTTTAAACCAAAAAAATTAAACTGGAAACAAAAAAACTGTGGAACAGGAACAAAAAAGACACAAAAATATTATTGTTTTGGACAACGGTGCTCTTCTTTCCTCTTTACAATGAGGTCAATAGACTGCTCACCGTAACAAAGGAGTTCTCTGCAAAATTTACAATGAATTGTAAGATCCTCAAACTGTGGCACAATAATAGAATGTGGACTGCTCGGGGAAGGTGGTGGTGCAGTTGAGGTAGAAGGAACTGCAGGTTGAGGATTCTCCTGGAACCTTTGTGTTGCCATCCTTGCATAATTATTTGGATGCACATTTTTGACATGGCGAACCATTGAGGCTGTCCCGAAAGAGTACTTTTTAGTGGGATCACCACTGGAAAGAGTAACCTCACAGATCTTGCACGTTACTTTCGGCACATTTACCTTTTTCTGTCCCTCCGGATATGAAAAAAACTTCCAAATGAAAGCTTCTTTTCTCTTTTTCTGAGTTGGCTCAGCAACAAAATCTTCCTCAGAGGAATGTACTGATGAAGTCTCAAACAGAGCAGCCATTGTAGAGTTTGGTTCTAAAAGACTACAGCTCCACAGAATAGATGTTTCTCCTGGGAAAGTCCAAGTAGGATGATCAAAATCAGAGGGGTCTTTCAACAGTTGGAATAGGAATTATTATGAACCAATCAAAACTCTCCTTTTATGGTCACATGACTTTGCGTACGCTTACGGTGCTCTTAAGATGCGAGTATGTACGACGTACTTTTCCGATTTGCGTAATTGCTTTTAGAAGTAATAATCGCTTATTAAAAGTTAAAAAAAACTATTTTCATGATTGTCCCAGATAATGTCTTCCATTAATATGTACATTAAATACATAAATATATGTTTTTGAACAATTAAAAACTTTTGCGCCATACATGACATCACGCAGAAGCGTTGGTGCGACGCGCAAGGTCAAAGCGTATCCGTAACGAGTGCACGGGTACGCGCAGAGGACGATTTACCGTACAAAGTATGGTCCGATCCCCGTACGCGTACGGTACGATTACCAAAAATGAAAAAGGAATTATACAGAATTTAATTGTAATATATTGGGGAAAAATTATTAATAAAAAAAATTGGGGATTTAGTTTTGTTAATATTTTACATTAAAAATATGAAATATTATTTAAAAAATAAAATAAATATAAATATTTATAATAAAAATGTAAGAAATTAGTGTAAAAAGAAAGAAATATAATAATTTATACATTTAAAAATTATCATTTACAAAACCTTTGAAATTCACTGAAAAAAACAGGTTTCAGCCACGTTATAGTTAGGAATTAGCATTTAAAAAACCTTAGAAATTCACTGAAAATGTTATACACATGTTATAGTTAGCTGGACATATCACTTGTACAAAATGTCATTTGAGATGTCATCAGTGATGTCATGAGTGATGTCACTGACCATGTCATGAGTGATGTAGTATGTGACGTCATCAGCAGTGCATTGCGGGCGCGCGAGTTATAGTTAGCTGAATTAACTATAATGGGGGAATTTCAATGGTTTTGTACAAGTGAAATGTCCATCTAACTATATCATGTGTGAAACCTATGGTTTTTTCAGTGAATTTCTAGGGTTTTTTAAATGCTAATTCCTAACTATAACGTGGCTGAAACCTATGGTTCTTTCAGTGAATATATATATATATATATATACACACACACACACACACACACACACACACTCATGCATGTCAGGTCTGGTGGCTCAGTGGACATCATGGTCACAGTTTTCTTTTTTGCTATAGCCCCGCCTCCGCCCCCTCCCACATTGGCGCCCCCCCACCGTTGCGGCCCTTAGCCACAAACCACACTGTAAATTTGGCCCAGAGAGAAAGTTTGTGAGTACCCATGCTCTAGGTCATTGTCCGTCAGATAAATACCATCCACATAGGATAATGCCTCTTCATCCAATTTTTGAAGTAACTGGGTTACTCTGGACGAAAACAACCCCCGGCTGTTCTTATACCCCTGGGGAGTCGACAAAATTTCTGCTGGGACCCTAGTACTGAGAATGCGGTTAGATACCTGCTTTCAGGTGCTTTATTTTGGCAGAAATTTTTTCCGCACAATGTTATTTATGAATCTGGCAATGTGTGCATTTTGGACTGCGAATGTCGTAGTGCAAGTGTTTAAATGTCTGTAATCTAAAACTAGACAATATGTATTGTTGGGTTTCATTACTGGAAACAAAGCATTGTTCATTGACGAGGTGCAATTTTCAATCACCCCTTGGTATTCAAGTTGATCTAAGATCTCCTATACCTGTTATTTAGCTTCTTGCTTTATTGGATACTGCTCCTGTGCAGTTGGAATCTTTTTCAAAGGAATTATGTGGTGGGTTGAGTCCTCATCCTATCCAACATACTTTTTGTATAATGCTGGAGCTTGGGCTACCGACTAACCCTGGGCGGAGTTGGCGGAGTGGGGCTTCGCGGAGCTACGCGAAGTGGGCGAGAAACTACGCCCACCTCCGCACTCCGCGTAGCCCCACTCCGCAAACACCACTGGCCGCCAGCCCCGCCACCCGCCTCCCTCCCGCCCTCCCTAAATACTTTAAATTAAAGGAATGAAATAATTTAAAACGCACTTACCTTGCCCGCCGCTGCCCGCCGCGTCCCCGGGGCTCGCTATCTTCCGTCTTCCGACATCTTTACTAATGCGCATGCGCGGGCGGCCGCGCATGCGCATTTCTACGAGAAAATGCGCATGCGCGGCCGCCCGCGCATGCGCATTAGTAAAGAAGACGGAAGACGGAAGATAGCGAGCCCCGGGGACGCGGTGGGCAGCGGCGGGCAAGGTAAGTGCGTTTTAAATTATTTAATTCCTTTAATTTAAAGTATTTAGGGAGGGCGGGAGGGAGGCGGGTGGCGGCCAGCTACGCTCCGTCTGCGGAGCGTGCGTAGTGCCGCCTGGCTACGCCCCCTCCGCAAAATGCGGAGTAGGCGGCACTACGCACACTCCGTGCACGGAGCGTAGCTGGCCGCCCACCCCTACTACCGACCACTCCTGCGCATATGAGTGTTGCAAATGATCTGAGAATGCCAGTAAAATTACCGTTTCTCCTTTAGGGCAATCCATGACGAATGCTGGCGGCCCCTCTAGTTCAGCTAACAAAATGTCAAAGCCAAAAGTCAGGTTCTCCCAAAAGAGACCTCTCACTTTTCTACTCTTGTCCCCCTCAATCTGGAGTGCTATTTCATATACTTTATGTGGGACACCTACTCTAGTATCAGGCTTTCCACCGTGATGTAATCATTCAAGTCTGCTTTCACCAGAAATTCCATCAGATTCTGACAAGCTATTGTTACTTCTTCCGCACTGTCTAGCATCGTCTGAGCCCATTCCCCGTTCAGTAGCAGAGTTCTCAGAATTCTGGGCATATCTGATCTTTAAACCTGCAACATTCTTCTTTTTGAACTGTGGCATTTGCTTTGGCTTCTCTTCTTTTTTGGAAGTGTAATCTTGGGCATGCTGCTTGTCTCTGGACTTTGTATGCTCTTCTTGTTTCTCTGATCATCCTTCCCCCTCTGAGTTATTCAATGAACCCTGAAAGGAAAGAGAGGAATGTGTATCAGTATCCTGATACCTGTCAGGTTTCCTAATATTATCCCTATTCCTAAGGTTAAACCTCTAATCGGAGGGCTCCTGTGAAGGAGATCTAGCTCGGGATTGAGATCTGTTTCCTTTAAATGTTTTTAGTTTTTTTATTATCCCACTTCTTTTTAGAAGAAGCAGGTGTCTGCTTGGTAGTGTCTTTTTCAGAACTGCCCATTAGTTGTGGTTTTAATGCTTTCCCACCCAAACTGTCTCTGCCTGATTCTGCGTACGCAGTTTCAATATGGCTGAGATACCCGCCACCCCCTCTCGACACAATCCCCAAGGATGGGAAACCGGAAACCGTACTGAACTTTTGGAAGGCGGGAGGGAGTGACCCTCCCGGCCGTATTTATTAAAATATGAAACAAAAATCAAAACATTAAAATTAACAGTTTCATATTATGTACAATTTCCTTTCCACATCACGATGTTTGGCTAACCTTAACATATTTCTAATACAAAGGTTCTCCTAGCCGAACTAACATCCTACAAAACATTTTAACTTGAAATTGTACATCCTAACGTTAAGGGCCAACGGCAAGGTCGTAACCGGTGTCAGATCCCTAAACCAGAATTACCCCCCCCACTTGCGAGGGGCGACCGCACAGAGGCTGTACCTCATGTGCATCTACCAATTTCCCTTGACTTGACGGGGGCCCCAATGAACTCGATGCCATTTAATGGTCGTCCGAGGACTCGTGTGAGGTGTCTAGAAGGTAGCGTAAACCCCCCTCCCCACCCCACACAACTTACCACATCTGCCGTCGCAGGTGTCCTGGCCCCGGGAAATTCCCAGGAGGGGCCCGTAGCCCCTCCTATCCAGGAAGGGGCCTTGACCGCCTTCCCTTTCCTTTCGGCGGCCCATCCTTAGAAGGGACCGCCTCCCCGTTGAGGGGCCAATGGCCACCTCCCCCGGGCGCTCCCATCCGTAATGGGTGACGCCCCCCCCATAGGGATCTTCCAATTACTGCTCACCGATCATGACCTTACCGCCCGACCAAAATAAATACAATTAACTAGAATTACTAAAAAATAAAAAATAAAAACAACCATAACTGCTTCACGTATGAATACTGATCAACACTAGTGCAAAATACTTTATTCGAAAAACATACTGAAAAGAACCATTCACTTTATTGCATACTCAAATAACACTTCAATCGTAACAACCTGTAAGAAATAGAGTTACCACATCAAAACTTTATTTCAAAACCACTTGCTGTCTTCAGGGGCTGGTGGGTGGGTCAAAATTGGCTCTTCGTTCCGTCTCGAGCTCACGTGCAGCGGGGAGGTGCAGCTTCAGAGCACAGGAACAAGAGGATGCTTTCTTGGCTTGTTGCTCCTTTTATCCGACTTCGGGCGGGCGTAAACCCGCCTCCGCCCGCCTCCGGGGGCGTGGCTGGCGGCTTCAGTGTCTAGGACAACCCACTCCAGGGCGGGAAAAAGCGCGCCCCGGCTACGCCACTTCGGGCATACCAGCCGAGACTCGCCTCCCGCCCAAGATGGCCTCCCGGGGGGATCGGGGTACTCCACCATACGTTCGGGGGGACCGAGTGGTCGCCCCTTTCCATATGGCTGAGATACCCGCCACCCCCTCTCGACACAATCCCCAAGGATGGGAAACCAGAAACCGTACTGAACTTTTGGAAGGCGGGAGGGAGTGACCCTCCCGGCCGTATTTATTAAAATATGAAACAAAAATCAAAACATTAAAATTAACAGTTTCATATTATGTACAATTTCCTTTCCACATTACGATGTTTGGCTAACCTTAACATATTTCTAATACAAAGGTTCTCCTAGTCGAACTAACATCCTACAAAACATTTTAACTTGAAATTGTACATCCTAACGTTAAGGGCCAACGGCAAGGTCGTAACCGGTGTCAGATCCCTAAACCAGAATTACCCCTCCCCACTTGCGAGGGGCGACCGCACAGAGGCTGTACCTCATGTGCATCTACCAATTTCCCTTGACTTGACGGGGGCCCCAATGAACTCGACGCCATTTAATGGTCGTCCGAGGACTCGTGTGAGGTGTCTAGAAGGTAGCGTAAACCCCCCTCCCCACCCCACACAACTTACCACATCTGCCGTCGCAGGTGTCCTGGCCCCGGGAAATTCCCAGGAGGGGCCCGTAGCCCCTCCTATCCAGGAAGGGGCCTTGACCGCCTTCCCTTTCCTTTCGGCGGCCCATCCTTAGAAGGGACCGCCTCCCCGTTGAGGGGCCAATGGCCACCTCCCCCGGGCGCTCCCATCCGTAATGGGTGACGCCCCCCCCATAGGGATCTTCCAATTACTGCTCACCGATCATGACCTTACCGCCACAGGCCGGATAGTTGAACGGCTATCCGGACCCCCCACAAAACTCCTGCCTAAAGGTCATGCTTTTAAACTCTTTAGCCAAGCTATGAGGTCTCCTATGAGTAACTCATTCCCCACCCGGGACAAATGGACCCCATCACCCAAATACATACTGTCCCCCTTGATACAACCATGAGGAATACAATGTAGTGCACTTGAACGAAACAGTCTACCCAATTTGTTATTTACTTTCTTCACAGAATGATTTAAAGCAGAAACCGAATTCGCCCCCCGCCACACTTTACGTGGAATCATATGGGACCATGCAAATGTGCACCCTGGAACCCTTCTCGCCAACCAACTTACTGTGGAAAGTATCGCCTCGAGAAGAAGTCGTCTACCAGTGGTCACCAAATCGTTGCCCCCAAGATGGACTATGATTATAGATGGCGGTGACCTTGTCCGCCCTAACAAGCCCTCGAAAAAGGATTGAAACTGGTCAATACAGAGCCCGCCCCTTCCGTAGAAGGTCACCCTGTACCCGTATTCCCCAGCCATGTGAATCATGTCACCTGCTTTGAATACGTCCGCGGCACGCCTCACGTATGAGTGGCCCACGACCCACACCACTTTTTCCGCAGCCGGTGATGTTTGACCGCTGGTTCCCAGGTGTCGGGTCGACTGCACAGTCCGCCCCGCCTCGTAAGCTTGCGAAACTGTAAACCAAACAAAAACAAGAAGCGTGAGTACATGATAGCAGCTTCACAACATGTGCAACCGCACATACCTTTTGTAACAATTCGAGGACCAACGCCCCAAACGTTTCACTTTTTCCACACTCAGACCCCTGGCTGTAGCCTCAGTAGCAGCCCCTATCCGAAAGGAATGGGTCCCAAACTCGCCGGGGTTCAAGCCCGCGGCCGAAATTGCCATTGTAAGCACCCGCTGGAACTGAAACCTCGTCAGTGGGGTGGCATCAGCGTGCCTCAACAAGGTCCCCCCCCATGATGACGCCCTCTGCGCTAAATATTCCTCTACGCAAACAACAGGGCACATGGGAGATCCGGGAATCCGATGTATGACTACACAATCCCCAATCGCACCCTGATCGGCCTTGGACCTGACAAACGAGACAGTCATCGTCTCCCCCTTAACCTGAATGTGCTCTCGGCACAGTCCCCCCACCGTATCCCGCTTGTTCTTCGCCACCAGTTCGCTTACCCGCATTGCCCCATGGAATGCTAACGCAAAGGCGGCCCGGAATAACACTGTTTCATACTGGGATGAACATGTTGCAGGGAGTACGGATAATAACAGGGCCAACCTATCCAGACCTATCGGGTGCCTCTCATCTACTCTGCGACCCTCAAGGCGTTGCCACCCACGTAGCGCTTTCTGCACCACGAAAGACGCTGTCGGGTCCTGGATCCCATGAGCCCTTGCCATAAAGGAAATGGCGGCCCGATGCCTCTGAGCCGTAGCTACTGATTTGCCTGCCTGATGTAAAGACAGCAAAAATTTTACGACAAGCTCTTCCTGGCCCCAAAGCTCCCCCCTAGCAGAACCCAAAAAGGACCAATAGGAACGGAACGCCCCTTCATATGCCTTCCTTGTCCTGGGTGCTAAACTCTCTCCCACGAGGTTTTGTAGTTCGGGGCACCGAGAGACCAGAGAGCTTCGGGAAAGGGTGCCGCCACCGGGTCCGCTGTGGGCAGAAAACCCCAGAAGGCCTGCATACGGAAACGAGAAAGCGCATCAGCCGCTTGGTTCAGTACCCCCGGGACATGTCTTGCCCTAAAGAGCACATTCAACTGCATACACAATAACACAATTTCTTTGAGCAGTCTCAGAATCCATTTGCAACGTGCTGCCTGACTATTGATACACTCAACCACGGTCATGTTATCAGACCAGAACACCACAGAGTGATCCCGAAACCCCTCAGGCCATGTTTTCAGGGCCACCAAAATAGGGAAGAGTTCAAGAAAAGCAATGTTACTCGTCAGCCCGCACTCGTGCCACCATGACGGCCATTTTTGAGCCGACCATTGCGTACCGAATATGGCGCCAAAACCCATACTCCCCGCCGAATCTGTCCACAGCCCCAGCTCCTGGGAGGACAACGCCGGCTTGTTCCAGACAATTCGACCATTGAAATCCGCCAGAAATGCCAACCAAATGCGCATGTCCTGGCGAATCTCTGCTGAGAGCCTCGTGCGGTGGTGTCCTTCCTTAAGACCGACCATGGCTTGTGCAATCGAGCGGGAAAAGGGGCGGGCCATTGGCATTACTCTAAGGGCAAAATTCAACTGGCCCACCGTTTGCTGCAATTGATGCAAGTTTACCTTAGTCTCTCGAATACATGTTTCAAGGGAGGCCCTGAATTTTACCACCTTTTCTTTGGGTAACCGAAAGCAACCTTCCTCTGAATCGAGCTCTATCCCCAGAAACTCGAGTGAAGTCGAGGGACCCACAGTCTTACCTGGTGCCAATGGCACACCAAAATGATTCATTAAGCCACAAAATTCTTTTAAAGCCTGTCCACATTCTGTATCCCCGGCTGCCCCCAGGAACAGAAAGTCATCGAGATAATGCATAACATGCTGACAACCCGTCTTTCTCGTGAATACCCATTGCAGAAAACAACTGAACTTTTCAAAATAAGCACAAGATATGGAGCATCCCATTGGCAACCGGGGTAGGTAAAGGCGCCCCTCGGACTATTTCAGACCTGTTTGGCGCTTCCCCTACCACCGTTATCACCCGTTTTGGCTCTGCACATGGTCTCGGGATGGGAGGACTGTCCACACCCCCCACAGTCGTGTCTAAACTTGCATGACCCCTGGGGCCTCGTACATTTTCCCCTGTTAAAATTCCAACAAATCCCCTTTTTACCTGTGTTGCCACTCGACTTCGAGTGATGCTCGTTACCTGCACCCGTCCGAAAGGGCGTCCCAGAGGATTGGCGGGAAGACTCACCCCCGTTACCCCCCGACAATGGTACCTTTAACATGCCTGAATTCTCCATTTTTTGCCAAGAAATAGAGTCATAACAATCCCAGGTCAGAGCTGGGTCGTGCTCTTTGGCCTTCCTAAAAACATTGTCATAACAAAACCACTGATTGCCCTCGTATGATTGGGAATACTCCATGATACGTGTCTGATATATGGGCAACTCGGACAACAACTCAGGCCTTCGCTCCCCCATAATTGAGGTGAATATGCCAAACGCTCTGCCCCAAGTACCTATGTTCTCATCAACCTTAAAGGCGGCCATTTTGGCGCGCCAAACACTCGGATGCAGAAGCTCTTTTTGGCCCTTCACATGTTCGATCTCGTAATGGTCGGTAAGCAAAGAAAACATGTTCACATACTTATCAGCCCAAATCTTTTCCTTAACTTCGAGCGGAACATGCTGGGCCACTTTCTCCCTTCGTGAGGGTACAGACCCCTCCCCCGCAATCGGCAGTAGCCGCTTACCTGAACTAGGAGCTGTAATCGCTGCCGAACTCGTGCCCGCTGCGGTCTCGGCCACCGGAACCTGTGGGGGAACAGAAGATGGTACCTTCGCAGCCTCTCTAGATTCTCGCAATTGCCTTATTACTGCCCTGGCGTCATCCGCCGTGGTGCCCTCACTATCTTTTCCCAACCACGCTGCCAGTTGTGCAGCCAACTCGGGAGGCATATCCTCCCCGTTCACGGGGGTGACTACAACGGGGATCGGATGCCCCTCCTTCGGAACCGGGATTGGCTCCTCTATCGGTGTATCGGGAACCGGGGCCTCCCCCCCAGGTGCCCCCCTCTTGGACCTCTTGCCTCTCCCGCTGGGGACTACTCCCGGCAATGCTGGTCCGATGATTCGCTTCGGGCCTCCCACCCCGTTCATTGCCGCCATCTGCTTTTTCAACTCGGCTATGTCCTTTACGAGCATGCGGAGCATCTGATCGGTACCGACCCGCTTTCTGACCTTCTTGCCCGGCATTCTCCAACGAAGATATCTGAAAGAACAAGAACAAAATACAACGCTCAAAATTGGCTCTTCGTTCCGTCTCGAGCTCACGTGCAGCGGGGAGGTGCAGCTTCAGAGCACAGGAACAAGAGGATGCTTTCTTGGCTTGTTGCTCCTTTTATCCGACTTCGGGCGGGCGTAAACCCGCCTCCGCCCGCCTCCGGGGGCGTGGCTGGCGGCTTCAGTGTCTAGGACAACCCACTCCAGGGCAGGAAAAAGCGCGCCCCGGCTACGCCACTTCGGGCATACCAGCCGAGACTCGCCTACCGCCCAAGATGGCCTCCCGGGGGGATCGGGGTACTCCACCATACGTTCGGGGGGACCGAGTGGTCGCCCCTTTCCATTATTTTTGGTAGTTCATGTTCCTGGACTGAACTCCCTTAGGCGTTGGTGGACTGCCACTGAAACTGCTTCCCCGTTAATATTAGCTAATATTATGGCTCACACCTGGGCATAGTTACCTAGTAACTTCATCCCTAAGTTCAGAGCAGGTTCTGCTCCATACTCGTTTTAAATTAGTCTTAATATATCGGGTATCACCGCTAATGAAGGAATACCATGAATTCTGGTATAAATGGCAGCAAACACTGTGCCCCAAGTGGTACAATCCTCTACTTGTGGTGTTATCTCCATGGGCAAGCAGATTGTTAGCATTATATGTTTTTCATATGGGGTAGTATTTAAGAATACTGCCTCTAACTGTTATTTTCGGAGCTACCCAGAATGGCATTTGTTCACGTTTTGTGGGCATCTTGCCCATCACTGCATGTAATGTTTGTAGTGTGATTTAAGTTGCTGTACCCTAAGATTGAGTTCCATTTGTTGCAACTAATGCTAGTTGGACTATAAATGTCCTCATGACGAATTGTGTCAATAGATTTTAATTAAACCATTATGATGTATGAGTAAGTTTACTACTGGCATTGTATTAATGTCAGGAAGTGGTGTGTAGGCTGCTAATATCAGCCATGTTGCCCGTTCTCCTCCGAGTGGGCCCAGTCTTACTCTTCTTCTTATGTGGAGTAGGGCGCCTTTAAACAAGTATAAATATTCCTGGTATGTGAGTAGAACTTCAATGTCCTCATACGGACAATGTTCCTCTGGTGCTTCTCCTTCTGTGTAAGAGTGAAATGTCTTTGTTCTTGCATTTGCTGCTGGGGATGTAACCCACAAATAAAATACCTCTGTTTTGTTTGATTCATGTGCCTCAATCACAAAACCTACTATGCCATCCCTGGATGATAATCCATGCTCTAGCAGTCTCAGGGTGACTGTATTTCAGAATAATTTTCCTGCAATCGGAATTGGGTCTGCATCTTCTCCGGCTGAGAGGTGTAGATCTACTTTTACGTCACCTCCTGTCTCAGTCATTTTTGTAAATAATAAGTTTGTCCAATGGAACTAAGATAAGGTTTTTTATGCAGCATTTAGGAACACTGTGTCACTCAAGCTTAATTAACCAACAGCTAATAAATAGGATTTTTCACCTACTCAGCTGAGGCGTAGTTTGTGCCCACCCACTCCAGACATCTCCAGTGTTTTTGTGAGTAGAGGTCTCTGAGAGTAGCACAACTGAACTACTCAGATTCTACTGTTAAATAAGTCCCAACCAACGTTGGCGGCACCATGTTGTTTAGTTCCTATATATCCAAGACAGGATCTGCGCGTTCGAATAACATAAACTGTGAGATTGGTGGCAGACTGGTCCCGTGCCCCCCCCCCCCCCCACCGGATATGTTAGTCTGTTTGCATAAGCTAGCTCAGTGCCACTAGAATCTCCTCTTATCGGGGAGAGAATAGTTTCTGGCAACTTTAGAACATGACAACCCTGATCCCTCAGGATCGTGGAAACAATATACTACCTTTCGCTCAGTCACTCGTGCTCTCTTAGTTTGTCTCAGAGATACACAGAATAAACAGTCTGGGTGTTTCAATAAGAATTTATTGAACAGTTGTTGGTCTAGTGTAAAATAGATGTGCTGTAACAATAATTAGACAGTAGAAGAGATATGTGATTAGCAGTACTATGAAAGTAAAGGGATGGTATAGTTCTACCATCTTGCAGTAATCAGGAATATATATATATATATATATATATATATATATATATATATATATATACAAGTACATAAAATACATGATAATAAATGTGTACTCCTCAATGCCTCCCTAACTAGATGTACCTAAATGTACCTAGCAGATGTGTTGGTGTTATGCCAAGAATCCCTCTAGGATATGGTCAACCCCATTACCTGAGAAAGGAGATGGTCTCGAGTTGGATACCCCGCGAGGGACGTTAGACCACTGCAAGCTGGAGTGTCTGTATGCAGGAACCTCAGCGTCTCCGGTCAGTGTGTCTGCCGGGAAGTCATGATCTCCTCCGTCTCTCTAAACAAGACATGATGTATATATCAGCCTGAAGGATGACGTCGGACCTGAACTGTATACAGAGATATTATACAGGAGATGTTCACGCTGCTGTGCTTCCAAGAAGGCTCATGCATAATGTATGAGTTTTGAACTAGAGAAAAACCCGCGTTCTGAATGCAGTGTCGTATCTAGGTAAAAGGTCAGTTCCTATGAACTGTCATGTATGTAATGTAGGGAAGGATCTAGGTGAAAGATTGCAGTGTTACCTGCGCCTATATAGGGTACCTATATGGAATATAACACTACCACAAGGCTTCAGTCTCTCCTAACCACAGCTAAGATGTAATGGCAACTAGGAAAAAGACTGTAAGAAATTGAATCTAATGATTCAAAAGTAGGACCCTCTAAAACCTTAAGAAACAATGGTCGACCCTGTCCGGGTATGGGAGAATGAATTATAGGTGTTCTATTGATTATATGCAATATTTGAACAAGAATTTCTATTTCCTCAACATCTTTATCTTTAAAAGATGCAATAGCTACCCATTAACTGCATAAAGTGGAAGCGGCCAAGCCCAATAAAAACCATCCCTTAAAAAAACAAAAATTAGTATGCTGCAAGGGTCTCCAACCTTATAGTAACAAGAGGTATTTATGTTCAGTTAAAATCATCCTGAGCAACTAATATTACTAGTGTTGTAATAGTGACCACATCAGACAAGAATACATTAGTGATCACCGCAGTGCCGGGCTACCAACAATAATATAAAAAAGCATTTGCAATGCAATAGGTCTCGCATTTGTGAGAGTTTGAGCTATTGGCATTGTAAATGACAACGCCTTTTATTTATGTGTTGGTTAGATAAATAAAAGGCATTGTCATTTACAAGGCCAATAACTTAAATTCTCCACAAATTTGAGAACTATTGCATTGCAAATGCTTGCCACGCTTTCACTTTTAATGGCGGCCATGCCCATTTCTTTAGAAGAGCCACGTCTAATGAAAACGGCAGCGCCGCCATTAAAGTGAAAGCAGTGCATGGGGCGCTTTTACAAAAAAAATACATTTGTCTTTTTTTTTATAAAGCTCCCCATGCCACGCTTTCACTTTAATGACGGCCGTGCCCCTTTCTTTAGACGCGGCTTGTCTGAAGAAAGGGGAACGGCTGCCATTAAAGTGAAAGTGTGCCAAGGGGTGCTTTTACAACGAAAAATAGCATTTGTTTCTTAACCCCTTTGCTTCGGGGGTTATTCCCCCACTGTGCTGGAGGGCAGGGGGGCGCACACAGTGCCCACATGCTCATGACGAGCTGAGCTCGTCATGAGCTACAGTGCTCCTGTGCTCATGACGAGCTCAGCTCGTCACAGGTGCATTGGCTCAGTGGAACGTTCAGCACAGTGGGGGAATTCTCACTGCACCTGAGCGTTCCACGGGCTATGACGAGCTGAGCTCGTCGTGAGCACCGGAGCACCGTGGCTCATGACGAGCTCAGCTCGTCATGAGCATGGAAGGAGTTAGGTTGACAAACAAATGCTTGTTTTGTAAAAGCAACCCATTCTGCGATTTCACTTTAATATCGGCCGCGCACCTTTCTTTAGATAAGCCGCGTCTAAAGAAAGGGTCACAGGTGCCATTAAAGTGATAGCACGGAAAAGGGCGCTTGTGAAAAAATCTATAATAAATAGAAAAAAAAACATGCAGCCACATTTGGCGCCGCAAATAAGAAACCAAAGGTGCGCCCGCCATTATATCAGCTGAGGCGTGCCGGGCTATGAAAGAGAAAAAAGAAAGCATTGCAAGAGAGCTTGTCCTGCCGGCAACAGCAGGCAGGAGAAAACCATTTAACAAAATAGTGCTTGGAGGCTATCATTAAAGTCTACCAAGTAACAACACATGTAACAGGGGGTGTCCTCATTGGAGGTTACAAGATGAGAAAATGGGGTACTAAGGAGGGACTACTAAGCCTATTGACCAATGAAAAGTTACAGTTTACGAAAGACAGAGACAAGAGCTAAATAAAAATACGGGCGGAAAGTGGGCGGAGCTTCAAGTCCTCACCTGAATAGAGCATGTCTCAAAGAGTCAGTGAAAGTGCTGCCGAGGCTAGACCTAAAAAGGCTTTGACCGTTTGGAACATCTCTGCACGGCCAATATAAAAACAGCCTTGGCTTCAATGCCCCTGGCACCAAGGTAACAATATTAGTAAAAAGTCTCCCAAATGTAGCATCATTTATCACTTACATTTCAGCTTTAAATGTGTTTTGGAAATAATGAGATCTTAAAATTCACACATTTTCATCTCAAATAAGCACTTTTCAATTCAACAAAGCAAAAGCTTCTAATTTATTAGGCTGAGAGATATACTAGAGAGCTACTTACAGGTAGCCGGATATCTTCTAGTAGCTTAGGAGCTACTTGTTGGAGAAGCCTGTTGTAGGGGGTCAGGAGACAGCCATAAACTCATTTGCACCAGAACAGAATTTTTCCAAGTCCTAGAATAATTTGTATGGGTAAAAGGCCTTCTAGATAGTTGAACTGTGCAGCCTATGTCTTCAGGACATCCTAAATTAGTTAACCTCCTCTCCTCAACTTCCAGACCGCTAGTCTGAGTATAAACAGGGAAGTTTCTGAAAGAATAAGAATATGTACAGGGAATAGATTGGTTGGAAGAATCCAAGGATCCTCCACTGCTAGTCTGAGAAGTAACAGAAACTAAGGTCTCAGAGGAAAGTATAGTGCTATTAACAGAATTTGAGCTCTTTCCTGAATCACCTTCCTGAGCAAGGGAATTTTAGGAAAGCCATAATAAATCAGTGTCTATAGCAAATGAGCTGTTCTTCCTCAGACCACTCTGTCTGAGAGGGACCCAGGTAGCAGAATATGAGGAACAACGAATTGTGTTCTGTCACAAACATGCCAAATCAGGAAAGACCAAATCTCTGAATGAACTGCTGTAAAATTACAGGTGTGATACTCATTGAGGCTGATGAAGGGAAAATCCTGCTCAATCAGTCTCCAAACTCATCCATCTTCCCCGGAAGATGAATTGCTTCCAGAGGGAGGAGTTTGAACTTTATCCTCTTCTCCTGAGCTGGGGCTGCAAGGACCTAGCCTCTTGTTTCCCTTTGGTAATTTATATAGGTCTTTGCAACCTGATTGTCTGTTTTTATCCTGACAACTTGTTTCTGAATGAACAGTAGGAAACCCTGGAAAGCATTGAAAGTATCTGCCAGCTCCCTCCAATTTTAATTTTTTTGCATCTCCCCCAGACCAGAGCCCATGTACTGATTTACTGTCCGTTACACCACCCCAGCCCTTGAGGCTGGCATCTGTTTTGATAAGCTTTGGAGCACAGAAACTCCTCTATCCAGATTGCTCATGTTAGAAATGGGATTTCTGGTTGGCTAGGGCTTGCGCCTAAGCCAGGCAGAAACCAACACTCCAGTCAGGGCAAGGGAGTTACACGCTGAAGATAACCCTGCTCACCCCCTGGGTAGCTTGGAACAAGCAGTCAGGCTTATCCCAGAGGCAATGTGTAAAGCGTTTGTGTAACACACACACAGCAGCAACACACTAGGCACACCACAAAAGAAACTCCACATAAGGTTATATATAAGAATAGCCTTTGTATTTTCCAAAACACTTTAGAATAGTAATCACACAATATACACTGTGCCAACTAGCACTAGGCACTAGGCAATATTTACAGGGGATTATATACACATGACAGGGCCAATTGGGCCACTGTCAGAACCATCACAAAGCACAAATAGTAAATGTAGAACACAACCAGTAATTACTGGCAAAATACTGTACTCAGCATTATATCCTGAAACATAAATCACATTATGCACTGAGCATCACCTTAGGCGTAAAACTCATTATGCGCCAACCTCATAAGTATAAACCACATTAGGCAATAAGCATCACCAACATAAACACAGTATCCAATAACCTCATAAGCATAAACATCAGAGACATAATTCATGGTGCAAAAATCACATTAGTTAGAGGCGAGCGAGATCTCCGCGTACCTTGATGACCTACTGCCGCAAGCCGTCCCCGATGAGACCAGAACCGCACTGGACGCCCCGCTTACGGCTGAGGAGCTCGGAGAGGCTCTTGGTCAACTGAACACGGGTAAGGCGCCCGGCCCGAGTGGCTACCCAAGTGAATTCTACAAAAGGTTTCACGTTCAGCTGGGGCCCCACTATCGCTGTGCTCTGGAGGAGGCGCGGGCTCGGGGAGAGCTGCCACCTGATTGGCGACATGCGGAAATCGTGGTATTTTTGAAGCCGGGCAGGGCACCAGACCGGCATTCCCTCCTCAACATTGAGGCCAAGGTTCTGGCTAAGGCCTTGGCAAACCGCCTCCTGCCCCACGTGGCTGACCTAGTGCACCCCGATCAGGCTGGTTTCATGCCTCGCAGGGCCACTCGACATAATATTCGGCGGGCGCAGGTGGCGGTGGATGCTATGGGGGCTAGAGATGAGCAAGCGGCACTCCTCCTAGCGGACATGGACCGAGCCTTTGACTCGGTGAGCTGGGCATATCTGTTCACACTGTTGGCCCGCCTCAACCTGGGGCCGGTCTTCCTGTCGTACATTCGTCTCCTTTACACCAACGTTACGGCCTCGGTCCGCGTGGCCGGTGCTACCTCTGGGCGCTTCCATGTGGGTCGTGGTACTCGGCAGGGTTGCCCGCTGTCCCCGTACCTGTTTGCCCTTGCCATGGAACCTCTGGCGTCGCGGATACGAGCGGATGACCGGTTGCGCGGTTTCGTTTGGAATGAGGATCTGGTGGATAGGATTGCACTGTATGCGGATGACGTTCTCCTCTTCCTTACGGACCTACGGCGATCGGGCCCCCGAGTTCTGGAAATCATGCGGGAGTTTGGCGGGGTCTCGGGCCTTCACCTTAACCTGAACAAATCGACCCTGTGGGTGCTGGGCGGTGGTGTGGTTGCTGACCCCTGGGCTGCTGAGTTGCGAATGGCCTCGGATGGCCTAAAGTATCTGGGAGTTTTTCTATCGGAGTCGCGGGCCGTGGCCTGGGCGCGTGGAGTCTTGCCGGTGTGGGAGCGGGTTCAGGCTGATGTCAAGACCTGGGCTAGAATGCCGCTTACTATCTTTGGGAGATCGGCCATCTTCAAGATGGTGACGCTTCCGCGGCTCCTGTACCAAATCCAGAACTTCCCATACCCCATTGGCCTGGAGTGGTTCCGTCAGGTTAACTCGGTGCTGGGCCGCTTCCTGTGGGGTGGTGGTGCGGCCAGAGTGGCGTTGAAGACGTGCTTTCTGTCCACATACAGTGGTGGCCTGGCCACCTCGGACCTCCTCTCTTACTACCAGGCTTCCCACCTGCTGGTCCTAAATGATTGGTGGTATGGTGATAGAAGAGACCCGGCTTATGCCCTGGAACGGTTGCTCATGGGCGACCACACGCTCCATACAATTCTTTACTCCGCTCGCTTACGTCGTGCATTGCCATCGGTCACCGGAGTGGTCTTTGCGGTGTGGCGACAGTCATTGCGCCGCATGGGATGGTGGGGCAGGTTGACGGCTGAGACGCCGCTTTGGCACAATGGTTTGCTCCCGGAGCTGGCGGCCCTAACCGGGTTTGAGGGTTGGGAGACCATTGGGATTACTCAGCTGGGCCAGGTTGTGTCGGGCACCACCCTCAAATCCTTCGAGGAGCTCCGTGCAGAGTTCCAAATGCCTCAGTCCCAGTTCTTCCGCTACCTCCAGCTGCGGCATGCCCTCGCCCCGAGCATCGCCGGTCTCGACTCCCTGCCGGAATTTAGTCCAGTAGAGGCCAAGGTATTTATGGGGGACCTGGGGGACAGGAAGGTCTCTAGGATCTACCAGACACTTGTAATTCATTGCTCCTCCACCCTACACTCCCTTCGGGAGGCGTGGGAAGAGGATGTGGGCCCCCTTGATGACGACGATTGGCGGGAGGCACTGGAATCCCCACGTGGAACCGCCATTGCGATCCGGCTCCGGCTGATCCAATTCAAATATCTGCATCGTGCCTATTATACCCGTGAGCGGTTGTCGAAGGCTGGGTTGATTGTGTCCTCGGAATGTCTGCGCTGTGGAGTGGTGCCTGCCTCTCTGGTGCATACGGTGTGGTCGTGTGGCCGATTGACTGGGTTCTGGAGGGGCGTGTGGAGTTGTCTAGCTGAGGTCCTGGGCTGGGATCTTCCCCGTACTCACCGGCTGGGCCTCTTGCATATCATGGAAGGGATTGGTGGTAATGTTTATAAGCGCCACTTGTTGCTATTGGGGTTGGTCGTGGCTAAGCGGGACCTGGCCTGAGCGTGGAAGTCGGTGAGGGCTCCCCCCTTGTCGGCGTGGAAGGCTGGGCTGGATTATTTCATGGGTCTGGAGGGACCGATATTTGAGGCGAGGGGGTGTCCGCGCAAACACTACAAAATTTGGAAACGTTGGGCCGACTACCGTGGTCTGTCCTTGGACCCCCCGGCGGAGCAGGAGGAGGACATCTGATCGCAGTGACAATCTTGGTCCGCAGCCGTAACGCCCTGGTGGAATTACACCCACATATGACTCTTCCCTGTTGCTATATGTACACGTGTGGTGGGGGGGATTAGGGGGGGGGGGTTCTTAGAATGGGGGGGAGGCAGCGTTGGGGGTTAGGGTAGGGTTTTGGGGAATTTCTATACTAAGCCTATTCTGAATCTGCTCTATTATTTGCTGCCTGTGTAATTGCTGAACTGATTTTGTTGTGGTGCTCTCGATGTGTGGAGATGCCACATTTGTGATGATCATTTGCTTAATAAAATTGGTTGTGAAAAAAAAAATCACATTAGTTATAGGCACTCCATAAATCACATTACGGCCTGGCACCCTACTAACCTAACACTGACCCCCTGGCCAACTGGCCTTCTCTCTGGGGCTCAAATTCCCTATGTCCAACATGTCAGGGCTGGGCTGCCAATGCAGCAATATCAAAGTGCAGAATGCGCTGGGGCAGGGCAGGAGTGTACCTAACTGCTTTCTCATCAAAATGAATAAAAATGCCCCCAAAGATATAGTGATGCTGGCACTACTGTGCCTCCTGGACCCACACTGGGACTCTTCACAAATGGCCCCCACGTTGCAGTTGCCCGCTACAGCAGCGCAACTGAAAAATAAAAGAGGCACTGTTGTGCCCTCTAGACCCCCAATGGGGCTCTGCCAAACAAGTGTGGCCAAACGTTGCAGCTACCACTACGGCGGTACAGCTGTGGTCAAAAACAAAAGAGGCACTGCACTCCTGTGCCCTCTGGAACCCCACTAGGGGCCCTGAAAACAATGTGCAGCACATTGGAGCGGCCCGTTCCCATGCGGGTCAGCTCAGGACAACAGGCACCGGCAATGTGCCTTGAAAGGAGCTCCTGTGTGGGGAGAGACTTCAAGGCAGCTGTCCACTACCATCCGGGGCAGCAGCTATGGCGGGGGAACAACTCCGCTCTTCTCCCACCTCTCCCTGCTCCTCACCTGTGACAGGCACCGGCAGTATGCCCTACAGGCCCTCCGCTACCGGGACCTCCTCTCCCTGCTCCTCTGACCGGCTGATGCGAGCCCTTGAGCTAGGTTACTTCCCGCTTCCTGTTTTCCACAACGCCCACAACCGGCAACCGACCTGACATCCGGGTCGGCCGCATTGTCTTCTCCCCGGGTCGCGGCGTTGAAAGGCGGGGTAGACTCCTGCTTCAAATCCAGGCAATTGTGGGGTGGGCACCTGCCAGTCAACACCATAAGCAGGGTGGGCACCCGCTTTTCTAAGTAAGCACGAAATACGGGTGGGCACCCACATTAAAAATATGCAGAAAGCAGGGTAGGCTCCCACTAAATCTGCAGGAACGCGGGGTGGGCACATGCCTCTCAAATAAGCACCAGAGCGTGGTGGGCACCCGCTTCTAAAACAAGCATAAATGCGGGGAAGACATCCGTGAAAAACTGCGAAATATGGGGTGGGCACCCGCTCCTTCCCACAGCAATGCGGGGGAATCCCTACATCGGGATTCCCTCTCCAGATGTGGCAGCTCAGCGCTGTAAGGCCCCCAGCACTTTCCCAGGCCTGGGAGAGAAAATGAAGTGCTCATGAGGCGCTAAAGTCCTGGAAAGGTTAGGGGCACAGCTGGGCCCAAGGATGCCGGCCCACAGGGCCCTCCAGCAGGGAGGCAAGCCCTCGTGACAGTTCCTCCTGGGCCCCCAGCAGCAGCAAGCCTCAGCAAGTACAGGAACAGCACCAAAAAGTACAACTTTCATGGGGTCACATCACATCCTCTATATTTATAATCCATTTTTGCTTTGTCTGCCCTGGCACAGTATTTGTATTTATTTTATTTAGCACAGTTACTTAAAACTATTGCTACAAAATATCTGACTACATTTCATCAATTTTTAAAGTAATAAAACCAGTTTGATAAAAATCAGTTGAAATCAGTGCAAATTAATTGATCTTTGCTTTTTAACTATATTGATGTTCTAGCCAGAGATCAGTATATCTACATTGGGGCATTTTCTTCTCCACGTGTTTCAAAAATTTTACAAAGCAGCACTAGGCTTGGGGGAACCAGACAAAACTGGTTCAGGGAGGAATTGGAGCACTTTATTTACAAGGCTCCTCTTCCCCTTTGTCAGGTGGGGGTTCGTCATCAGACACACCACAGGGGGGCAGAGTCAGCATTGTACACAGACCTATTCCGGGACCAGGGACTTCTCCTCTCACTACTCAAAATGCAGATGTCCCATTCAGCCTAGTGCTGACTCACCCTGCCCCTCCTGGAACCACACACGCCTCACCAGCCCCTGTCACTCAAAAGCCAGATATGCAATTCACATCAGGCAGGCAGACACATAGAACACAGAAATGCCAACTTCTAAAAGTGGCATTTCTAAAATAGTTATAATAAATCCGCGCACACCATTGTGCAGCATTTATTATTACCTTTCTAAATATACTAAACTTGACCACGCTGCTCCTCTCATGTCAGGAATTACCACTGAAACACTTATCAGGGAATCCCCAATGCATTCCTATGGGAGGGCAGCCTCACAGTAGTGAGAACCCAAAATGGCTATTTGTCACTACCGATTCAGAAAAGGGGGTGGTGATGAACAGAGTGTCTGAATTAAGCAGACCACTCTTACCCAGTCCAAAGATCAGGGCTTGACCCATCACCGTTATTTATCTCACTGCACCATCCCAGCTCAGAACCTGGCTATATGCAAATCAGTCTGTCCCTGGCCCAGTGCATCATGGGAACAGGGCAGACTAAACTACCAAGCCAATTCTTCACCAGAAAGGAGACAAGCTACTGGGGACCGGTTTCTGGCATTTCAGCCGTCTTCGGCCCGGCTTGCTTGAATCCTGATGCTGCAGTGAGAAAGGGACTCATGTCTGAGTATACCCTGCCACACCTATAGTGGCCAAAAACGATTCAGAAAAGGGGGTGGTGATGAACAGAGTGTCTGAATTAAGCAGACCACTCTAACCCAGTCCAAAGATCAGGGCTTGACCCATCACCGTTATTTATCTCACTGCACCATCCCAGCTCAGAACCTGGCTATATGCAAATCAGTCTGTCCCTGGCCCAGTGCATCATGGGAACAGGGCAGACTAAACTACCAAGCCTATTCTTCACCAAAAAGGAGACAAGCTACCGGGGACCGGTTTCTGGCATTTCAGCCGTCTTCGGTCCGGCTTGCTTGAATCCTGATGCTGCAGTGGGAAAGGGACTCATGTCTGAGTATACCCTGCCACACCTATAGTGGCCAAAAACGATTCAGAAAAGGGGGTGGTGATGAACAGAGTGTCTGAATTAAGCAGACCACTCTTACCCAGTCCAAAGATCAGGGCTTGACCCATCACCGTTATTTATCTCACTGCACCATCCCAGCTCAGAACCTGGCTATATGCAAATCAGTCTGTCCCTGCCCCAGTGCATCATGGGAACAGGGCAGACTAAACTACCAAGCCAATTCTTCACCAGAAAGGAGACAAGCTACCGGGGACCGGTTTCTGGCATTTCAGCCGTCTTCGGCCCGGCTTGCTTGAATCCTGATGCTGCAGTGAGAAAGGGACTCATGTCTGAGTATACCCTGTGTAATCGGCTGGACGGGGATAGGTAGGAGACGAGTCCGGGTAGGTTTCAAACAGGGCTTTATTGAATGATACAGTCTGTCCGTACAAGTAGGTCGGGTGTTAGGGCGACGAGGAGGTCGGCTTCTTTCTCTGCGGCTCTTTCCTATCACTCCTTCTTCCCGCCTAAGGTTGGTCCCTCTTCGTCCTCTTCTGTCGGTCTCCGTCTTGTCCCAGCCTCCACCGAAGGAGAGAAGCAAAGACAGAGGAAAGTATCAGGACAGGGCTGTACTGTAATCGTTATCAGGGAAGGGGGTGAGGGAACACACGGTGCACCTTTACCAAATGTGACAGTGAGTGAAGTGCACAGGGTAATTAATCAAGGGTACCGGGGCTCCCACGGCGTTTACTCCACACCCACCCCGCAACTCTGTTACGCACCTCTGTGAGCCACGCCCCTCCGGGGGAGTGGCTGGGCGAAGCGTGTTGTCGTTGGCATCCTGGCTCCGATGATCCCGCTTGTCGCCTTGGGAACCACCGGCGTCTCGATCCGTCCGTCGTCTGCTCTCTCTCTGTGGCGATCCCCGCCGATGAGTCCTCTGTTCCGGACGCGGCTTGCTTCTCGTGCAATCCTCTCGAGTAGTCTTCTTCTCTACCCTCGGCTGAAGCTTGACCTCGTCCTGGAACTGTCGACGCCTTCGTTCTCGGCTCCTCTTCTCCGCACTCTCCTTCGTCCTCTCGATCCCTCGCCTTCTCCGCTCTACCGCTTCTCGTTTCTCCACTGCTCCACGCCTCACCACCTCTCCAATCCACTCTGACCGCTCCTCCGGTGTATAGACACACCTGGTCCTGGGGCAGGGAGTCTTTTAAGTCCGCCATAGGCTCCTCCTTCTCATCTAGCATACCTGGCCAGTTAAAGGGACCCTGTTCCCATTCCTCCTCGTCACAGCTGTAGGGCTCTTCCACCCTGTGCCAAGTAGGTGCGTCCGTTTCCTGGGGAGAAAAGAGGGGGGGGTCACACGTTACGAGTCCCTTTCCGCAGACCTGGGCCAAGGGCCCCCCCACATTGCTACACCCTGCCACACCTATAGTGGCCAAAAACGATTCAGAAAAGGGGGTGGTGATGAACAGAGTGTCTGAATTAGGCAGACCACTCTTACCCAGTCCAAAGATCAGGGCTTGACCCATCACCGTTATTTATCTCACTGCACCATCCCAGCTCAGAACCTGGCTATATGCAAATCAGTCTGTCCCTGCCCCAGTGCATCATGGGAACAGGGCAGACTAAACTACCAAGCCAATTCTTCACCAGAAAGGAGACAAGCTACCGGGGACCGGTTTCTGGCATTTCAGCCGTCTTCGGCCCGGCTTGCTTGAATCCTGATGCTGCAGTGAGAAAGGGACTCATGTCTGAGTATACCCTGCCACACCTATAGTGGCCAAAAACGATTCAGAAAAGGGGGTGGTGATGAACAGAGTGTCTGGATTAAGCAGACCACTCTTACCCAGTCCAAAGATCAGGGCTTGACCCATCACCGTTATTTATCTCACTGCACCATCCCAGCTCAGAACCTGGCTATATGCAAATCAGTCTGTCCCTGGCCCAGTGCATCATGGGAACAGGGCAGAGTAAACTACCAAGCCAATTCTTCACCAGAAAGGAGACAAGCTACCGGGGACCGGTTTCTGGCATTTCAGCCGTCTTCGGCCCGGCTTGCTTGAATCCTGATGCTGCAGTGAGAAAGGGACTCATGTCTGAGTGTACCCTGCCACACCTATAGTGGCCAAAAACGATTCAGAAAAGGGGGTGGTGATGAACAGAGTGTCTGAATTAAGCAGACCACTCTTACCCAGTCCAAAGATCAGGGCTTGACCCATCACCGTTATTTATCTCACTGCACCATCCCAGCTCAGAACCTGGCTATATGCAAATCAGTCTGTCCCTGGCCCAGTGCATCATGGGAACAGGGCAGACTAAACTACCAAGCCAATTCTTCACCAGAAAGGAGACAAGCTACCGGGGACCGGTTTCTGGCATTTCAGCCGTCTTCGGCCCGGCTTGCTTGAATCCTGATGCTGCAGTGAGAAAGGGACTCATGTCTGAGTATACCCTGCCACACCTATAGTGGCCAAAAACGATTCAGAAAAGGGGGTGGTGATTGTAGGAGAGTAGGGTCTGCAATCCTATGATCACCCAGATTTTTTGCTTTTGTTCACTGGTTTACGACTTTCTCTGGCTGTGGGCCTGCTAATCAGACCCACAGCCTGGCTGTTCTCTTTCTAAATTACGATATGTACCCTAGGTGCATTTACCAATTGGTACTGGGCCACCTTATCAGACCCCGTAACGCAGGGCATAGGTGTACCCAGGGCCGCCAGGGGCTGCAGCATGTATTATGCCACCCCTGGCTGGCCTCCTAAATTTGACACAACTGGCTGCACGGCAGCTGGGGCGAAGTCGTGTAACCACCCTTCGCTTTAGGTATAGCAGCTCTATATCTAACCATACAATGGACACCCGAGTTCCTATCAGTCACTCCTATGGCAGGCCTTAACACTCCTGAAGGCAGAGTGCGTGGGCTCGTGTGAGCTAGGTTCAGGCCCGAGCCGAGCCCGGTTGCAGCTTGCGGAATCAAGACCCAATGGCTGTTCCATGATAACGCGTACCATATCGGTAACTCCGGTGTCGCGTTATCAAGGCATGTCGAGTAAGGTGTCATACGAATCGGGGTGCTGCCCTCTCACCAATTCTGGCGATGAGGTTAGCATTCCACCCTTCTAGAGGGACACGACATGTACGTAACTGTGAACCCCGGTTAAAGTTAACTAAAGCCTCAGCTCCACAAAATGGATGCTGCCACCACAGACACGAGTCTGACCTCCTGCTGCTGGGAGTCCTTCCAGCGAGGAGCGCTCGGACAAAGGGTTTCCTGTCGAGGGCGGTGTTCGCACCGTCCCAGACAGGGTTTGTGTATTCTGGGTAGGTAGGGCTTTTGCGAGAAGGTGACTGCGGAGTGGCACCCCGGTGCTCACTACGCATCTGCCAGTTAGAACCAGTTCCAGGGGCGACAGCCCTGGCCTGGGGAAAGTCCGGCAGGGGGAGAGGGGTGTAACTACCCCCCTTCCTGGTCCCACCCTTAGGGCAGGACCTAGTCATGTACCCACCCCTTTCTTTAGGATAAAGACCGGAGCGGGGACCCTTCCAAATCAGATCATCTTTGATTCAAGAACTACTTTCTACGAAAGGACATTCAAGACTCTTCTCAAGATTTCTCCCTTGTGACTAAGGAGTAGTCACCCTGCATCAGCAGGCACCATCTAAGAACTCTGCGGTTTGCTGTAAGTCCTTCCTCAAGGAATCCGACGGCCCAGCTCGACGAGAACCGGCTTCCCTGGCACCTCTGACCTCTACCCACGTCATCAGCTCAGCTGTGATCTGCGGGTGCGACGAGACCTCGAGGGACCGGCCATCATCAGAACCTGCACGCTCTTAAACCAGCACGACCATCGAGGTAACTCTCTGGTGAGTGCTCTGGGGTCCGAGAAGCCCCGACCCTGAGCCGCTCCAGCACCGAAGTGCAGTCTCCCAGCATCTCCACGATCTGCGTGGGGCCCTTCTGCTCGCTGCTCAGCACGTTGTCTGGTCACTAGCCGCTGGCTTGTGCCCTTCTGTGACGACATCCGGAAATCAACACTGCTGGTCTGGTTGCTCCAGACTGGCCCTTGCTTCCATCTTTTCGAGAAGCACCCCGGACCCTCCTGGTCCACTCAAGACGCCATCTTAGGCCCACCACATGGCCCTGAGATTTGCCAAGGCTTGTTGCCCCATCCTGGGCCCAGCGACGCCGACAGCATCATCCTTCGTGGGACAGCTCGCACCTCCACCGTGGTCGCCGACAACGCCTCCTGGTCCGTGAGACTGCAGAGCCTAGCGTCGCCCACTCACCTGGTCGAGGTGACGGCCAACCGGTGCCCTCCTGGTACCCTCTGACTACTGGCTAGTAGTACGAACTTGGTCCCCTCTGCTTTCAGGTATCAACACTCTCTGATCCAGGCTTGGATCTCTACGAACTATTCAGCACTGGTCGCCGGCCAGCAACTCCTTTTCTTCCGGCTCCTGGCTCGTCAGCGAAGACCCCGACGCCTGTAAGACTTGTGCAGCCGCAGCCCTCGTGGCTAGGTAACTCGGCATTTCGGTGCCTGCATAGCCTCTTTACTCTAGGGTCCCGAGTCCCTCGCTTCCGACTTGCCTTATCGGGTCCGCCCGAGACCTTAAACTTTCCGTGTCCTCGGACACTTGTCTTAATTGTGCACTTGAAGTATTTGCTAAAGAGATTGGTTTGTGCTTAGTACCCTGTCCTCATAAAGAGTACAGGGCTGTTGTGATTCTTAATAAATATACTGTTTATTTTCATAACACTTGTGTGGTGTCCTTTCACTGGGTGTTCAAGGGGTACATGTGTGGTAAACAGCTGGCTTAACGCGCCCTCTCGAGTCTTTAGCCTTAGACTGCTCGTATCCACGCTACTAGGATAGCTGGTCTATAGGTTGACTTACAACCAAACACCATAAGGGTCGTTGGAACGATACATAGCGGTCGCTAGAATAGCGAACGTTGCATATCGGGCCAACTTCCCACATTGGTGGCAGCGGTTGGGATTTGAGCTTGCTGTTGTTTTACCACACGTATCCTAAGAATATCTTGTTGAAAGATCACATAAGCACTGTTAGTACATATAACCAAAGCTTAGAATACTCTGAGTTCTACTGAACCAGCTGTTGTAGCTCCTCAAGGCTTAGCTCACCTTGGCTACAACTCTTAGCAAGGGAACAGTAGGTAAACACGTAGTGTAGGTAGGTGCATCACTTACACCACACTAGAAACAGTATGTCGGACAAAGGAGGAAACTCTGGGTCTCCCCTTGTGTCAGTTGACCCTCCACAGGTCATCCCTTCAGGATATACTGTGCTGAGCTTCAAGGAGTTAAGACAACTGTGTCACTCCAGGAAGATCAAGCAGGGGTCTAACCCCACAACGTCCTTTCTGATTGGTCTCTTGGAGACTTATGATGCCAGAAGGGCCGAGAAACTTCTTAGCTCTTCTAATCCAGAAGGAGACATGCCTCCCCTCGAGGGAACCAGAGACGATCCTGACCTCATCCACTTCGCAACTGAGAACGAAGATGTGGAGGATGATGAGGATGAGGATCCCTCTGGGGATGAGGCAGATAAGGGACAGGTAGAAGTCGTTAGACTGAGCAGGTCCAACTTAAGCAAACATGATAGTGGTACTGGGGGACCCCCGGCGCTACTATCAGGTCCGCTTAACATTGGGAATGGACGAGCCCGATCTCTGTCGAGAGACTCTGGCGGATCCCTTCGAACCAATGGCTCTCACAACTCTTCTCAGAGAGGGATGACGTCCCCTCAGAGGAGAGTGTACGAAGCTAAGGAAAGGGCAGCTAATCTGAGGATCGAAAGGGAAGAACTTGCCCTGGCCAAAGAGAGGCTTGCCTTTGCGAGAGAGCAACAGTTAAGTGGGGTAGTCCCCACTGGTGGCAGCAATGTACCTAGCAATAGGGAAAAGAGTTTCGATACGAAACACCTTGGTAAGATAGTGCCCCCCTTTAAGCAAGGGGACGACATCCACAAATGGATAACTGCTTTGGAGAGGGCCTGCACTGTGCAGGGTGTTCCCCAGAGTCAGTGGGCAGCTATCTTGTGGCTCTCCACAAGGGTGGAGGATGCTAACAATTACCAAGTCTTGAAGAATACACTCGTTGAAGGGTTCGGCCTAACCACTGAGCAGTACAGGGTGCTGTTCAGGGATACCCAGAAAACGCAGTCTCAAGATTGGTCTGATTCTGTCGATTGTGCCACTAAGGCTTTTGAGGGCTGGTTGCTGGGCAGTAAGGTTACTGATTACAAAGGATTGTATAATTTGATGATGAGAGAACAAATTTTAAACAATTGTCAGAACCAGTTGTTGCATCAGCATCTTGTCGACTCGGATCTGACCTCTCCCCAAGAATTGGGAAAGAAGGCAGACAGATGGGTTCGTACGAGAGTTAAACAGAACCAGGGCCAGAATCAAGGTGGTCAGAAGAAAGCAGACCAGAAGGGTAACGATTCTAAGGGGGAACAAAATGACCAGAAGTCCCCAACAACCCAAAGAGGGTGGGGGTCAGGCTCCCCAAAAGAAGAAAGAAGGCCAATCCAAAAGATGGTGCCAGTACTGTAAAAGTAAATCTCACTGGTTTAGTGAGTGCACCAAGAAAGGAGGAGGGCAGACTCCTGCCGCTGCAGCCCCTAAGGCACCTGTGCCCCCTAGTACAGTCAGCAGTGGTAGTGCGCCTCCCAAGGGTTTAGTAGGGTTAACCCTGGGTTCTGAGGGGCGTGACAACTTAGTTGGCACACTCACTCAGGCTGTCCTTGTCAGTACAGGGGACGCGGACGTGTCCCCTGACATAAGTCCCAATACCTTGGACAAATACCGACAGACGCCTTTCATAAATGGAAAGATGGCTCAGGCCTATAGGGACACTTGTGCCAGCGTCACCATGGTGACGCCTAACTTTGTGGACCCTGGACAGATCATGCCAGGTACAGAATTCCTGGTGACCAATGCAAGCAATGTCACTACCAATCATAGTATGGCAATTGTAGCTTTCTCCTGGGGAGGGGTAACTGGCCAAAAGAAGGTTGTAGTTAGTCCAGACCTCCCAGTGGATTGTTTGTTGGGCAATGATTTGGAGTCATCACAATGGTCAGAAGTGGAGCACCGGACTCACATGGAAATGTTAGGTTTGCCAGCACATGTGTTCGCTGTGACTAGGTCACAGGTCAGGAAATGCCCCACTGAACAGGTGCTGGATCCTGGAACAACGGACCAGACACCTCCCAAGAAAAAGAGCAGTAGGGTTAAGGCTGCGCCTTCCCCCTTGCCCCAGGTCGAGGATCAAGTCTCAGAGGAGGCTGACCTACAGGAATTGAGGGAAACTGAGCCTAGGGAATTCGAACTTGATCAAGTTGAATTCTTGGGTTCAGGGGGACCCTCAAGGGAAGACCTGGGGAAGGACCAGTTAGACTGCCCTTCTCTTGAACCCCTCAGACAGCAGGCTGCTGCTGAGGCTGCTGGGAACGCCACAGGTACCCACAAGGTATACTGGGAAGATGGACTCCTGTACACTGAGTCAAGAGACCCCAAGCCTGGCATGACCAGGAGGCTGGTTGTACCCTTGTCTCAGCGTGGTTTCCTACTTACCTTGGCCCACGAGATTCCCTTAGCAGGTCACTTAGGCCAGACGAAAACGTGGGACAGGCTTGTCTCACACTTTCACTGGCCTCACATGAACGAAGATACCAAGGAGTTTTGCCGCTCCTGTGTCACTTGCCAAAGCCAGTGGTAAGTCAGGTGGCACGACAAAGGCCCCCCTTATACCAATGCCTGTGGTGGGGGTGCCCTTTGAACGGGTGGGGATCGACATCGCCGGTCCCATGGAACCACCTACAGCATCAGGGCACAAGTTTATACTGGTGGTAGTGGATCATGCCACCAGGTATCCTGAAGCTATTCCCCTTAGGACCACTACAGCACCTGTTGTGGCAAGAGCCCTAGTTGGAGTATTCTCCAGAGTGGGCTTCCCTAAGGAGGTCGTCTCCGACAGAGGTGCAAACTTTATGTCGAGCTACTTAACTGCTATGTGGAAGGAATGTGGTGTCAACTACAAGTTCACTACACCCTATCACCCACAATGCAATGGGCTTGTTGAGAGATTCAACAGGACCCTAAAAGGGATGATTCATGGACTACCGGAAAAGCTTCGGCGTAGATGGGACGTCCTGATCCCCTGCCTCTTGTTCGCCTACAGAGAAGTCCCACAGAAGGGGGTTGGCTACAGCCCTTTTGAACTTCTGTACGGGCATCCTGTAAGAGGACCCCTGTGTTTGGTGAAGGAAGGATGGGAGAGACCTCTCAAAAAGCCTGCAACCAACATAGTGGACTATGTGCTTGGCCTCCGCTTGCGGATGGCTGAATACATGGAAAAGGCATCCGAAAACCTTAAGGCCAGCCAAGAACTCCAAAAAGCTTGGCATGACCAAAAGGCTGTCTTGACTGTTTACCAGCCCGGACAGAAGGTGTGGGTGTTGGAGCCAGTGGCCCCAGCAGCACTCAAGGACAAATGGTCCGGGCCCTACACCATCCTGGAGAAAAAGGGAGAGGTCACCTACCTGGTCGACCTGGGAACTCCCCGGAGCCCCCACAGGGTGCTTCATGTCAACAGGCTAAAAGCATATGTCGACAGGAAGGACATGAGTTTGCTCATGGCCCTAGATGAGGGACAGGAAGAAGAGAGTGACCCTCTCCCCGACCTGCTCACTCAGAATCCTGACGATGGATCGGTAGATGGTGTTGTCTTTTGTGGCAGCCTCTCCGAACATCAACAGAGCGACTGTAAACAGGTTCTTCAGTCGTTCAGGCATATGTTTTCTCTAACACCCAGTCAGACCGATTGGTGCACCCATGAGGTTGACACTGGTGACAGCTTGCCCGTCAAGAGTAAAATCTACAGGCAGCCTGATCACGTTAGAGACTGCATCAAGAGTGAAGTGCAGAAAATGTTGGAGCTGGGAGTCATTGAACCCTCGGATAGCCCTTGGGCTAGTCCCGTAGTTCTAGTGCCAAAACCTCACACCCAGGGTGGTAAGAGAGAGATGAGGTTCTGCGTAGACTACAGGGGTCTCAATGCAGTCACTAAGACTGACGCCCACCCAATACCAAGGGCAGACGAACTTATCGATAGATTGGCTTCGGCCAACTACTTAAGTACGTTTGACCTGACAGCTGGGTATTGGCAAATCAGGTTAGCTGAGGACGCCAAGCCTAAAACCGCATTTTCAACCCCTGGTGGGCATTATCAGTTCGTGGTAATGCCCTTTGGTCTGAAAAATGCACCTGCCACCTTCCAACGGTTGGTGAATCAAGTCCTTACTGGGCTGGATGACTTCTGTGCGGCGTATCTTGACGATATTGCTGTCTTTAGCTCCACCTGGGAGGATCACCTGGTCCACCTGCGGAAGACGTTAGAGGCGCTGCAAGCAGCAGGTCTCACTATCAAGGCCACCAAGTGCCAGATAGGGCAGACACAGGTTGTATACCTGGGCCACCTTGTAGGTGGAGGTCAGGTTCAGCCACTGGAGAGCAAGATACAGTCAATCAGGGACTGGGCTCCTCCAACCACCCAGACTCAGGTTCGAGCTTTCTTGGGCCTGACTGGTTACTATAGGAAGTTTGTCAGGAACTATGGTTCAATTGTGACACCATTAAACGAACTGACAAGTAAGAAAATGCCAAAAAAGGTTCAGTGGACAGCGAGCTGTCAAAAAGCATTCGATGACCTAAAGCAGGCCATGTGCACGGCGCCTATCCTCAAGAGTCCGGACTACTCCAAACCATTCATTGTCCAAACAGATGCTTCTGAGTTGGGTGTGGGAGCTGTTCTTTCTCAACTGAATTTTGATGGTCAAGACCAGCCCATTGCTTTTATAAGCAGAAGGCTGACCCCTAGAGAGAAGAATTGGTCAGCTATTGAGAGGGAGGCCTTTGCTGTGGTTTGGGCCCTGAAGAAGCTGAGGCCATACTTGTTTGGCACTCACTTCAAGATTCAGACCGACCATAAGCCCCTCTTGTGGCTAAATCAGATGAAGGGTGAAAACCCCAAACTGCTTAGGTGGTCCATTTCCCTACAGGGGATGGACTTTACAGTGGAACATAGACCTGGTACTGATCATGGCAATGCCGATGGGCTCTCCAGATATTTCCACCTAGAACAAGAAGACTCACCTGGTCAAGGTTAGCTTATTGTTCCGACGTTTGGGGGGGGGGGTCATGTAGGAGAGTAGGGTCTGCAATCCTATGATCACCCAGATTTTTTGCTTTTGTTCACTGGTTTACGACTTTCTCTGGCTGTGGGCCTGCTAATCAGACCCACAGCCTGGCTGTTCTCTTTCTAAATTACGATATGTACCCTAGGTGCATTTACCAATTGGTACTGGGCCACCTTATCAGACCCCGTAACGCAGGGCATAGGTGTACCCAGGGCCGCCAGGGGCTGCAGCATGTATTATGCCACCCCTGGCTGGCCTCCTAAATTTGACACAACTGGCTGCACGGCAGCTGGGGCGAAGTCGTGTAACCACCCTTCGCTTTAGGTATAGCAGCTCTATATCTAACCATACAATGGACACCCGAGTTCCTATCAGTCACTCCTATGGCAGGCCTTAACACTCCTGAAGGCAGAGTGCGTGGGCTCGTGTGAGCTAGGTTCAGGCCCGAGCCGAGCCCGGTTGCAGCTTGCGGAATCAAGACCCAATGGCTGTTCCATGATAACGCGTACCATATCGGTAACTCCGGTGTCGCGTTATCAAGGCATGTCGAGTAAGGTGTCATACGAATCGGGGTGCTGCCCCCTCACCAATTCTGGCGATGAGGTTAGCATTCCACCCTTCTAGAGGGACACGACATGTACGTAACTGTGAACCCCGGTTAAAGTTAACTAAAGCCTCAGCTCCACAAAATGGATGCTGCCACCACAGACACGAGTCTGACCTCCTGCTGCTGGGAGTCCTTCCAGCGAGGAGCGCTCGGACAAAGGGTTTCCTGTCGAGGGCGGTGTTCGCACCGTCCCAGACAGGGTTTGTGTATTCTGGGTAGGTAGGGCTTTTGCGAGAAGGTGACTGCGGAGTGGCACCCCGGTGCTCACTACGCATCTGCCGGTTAGAACCAGTTCCAGGGGCGACAGCCCTGGCCTGGGGAAAGTCTGGCAGGGGGAGAGGGGTGTAACTACCCCCCTTCCTGGTCCCACCCTTAGGGCAGGACCTAGTCATGTACCCACCCCTTTCTTTAGGATAAAGACCGGAGCGGGGACCCTTCCAAATCAGATCATCTTTGATTCAAGAACTACTTTCTACGAAAGGACATTCAAGACTCTTCTCAAGATTTCTCCCTTGTGACTAAGGAGTAGTTACCCTGCATCAGCAGGCACCATCTAAGAACTCTGCGGTTTGCTGTAAGTCCTTCCTCAAGGAATCCGACGGCCCAGCTCGACGAGAACCGGCTTCCCTGGCACCTCTGACCTCTACCCACGTCATCAGCTCAGCTGTGATCTGCGGGTGCGACGAGACCTCGAGGGACCGGCCATCATCAGAACCTGCACGCTCTTAAACCAGCACGACCATCGAGGTAACTCTCTGGTGAGTGCTCTGGGGTCCGAGAAGCCCCGACCCTGAGCCGCTCCAGCACCGAAGTGCAGTCTCCCAGCATCTCCACGATCTGCGTGGGGCCCTTCTGCTCGCTGCTCAGCACGTTGTCTGGTCACTAGCCGCTGGCTTGTGCCCTTCTGTGACGACATCCGGAAATCAACACTGCTGGTCTGGTTGCTCCAGACTGGCCCTTGCTTCCATCTTTTCGAGAAGCACCCCGGACCCTCCTGGTCCACTCAAGACGCCATCTTAGGCCCACCACGTGGCCCTGAGATTTGCCAAGGCTTGTTGCCCCATCCTGGGCCCAGCGACGCCGACAGCATCATCCTTCGTGGGACAGCTCGCACCTCCACCGTGGTCGCCGACAACGCCTCCTGGTCCGTGAGACTGCAGAGCCTAGCGTCGCCCACTCACCTGGTCGAGGTGACGGCCAACCGGTGCCCTCCTGGTACCCTCTGACTACTGGCTAGTAGTACGAACTTGGTCCCCTCTGCTTTCAGGTATCAACACTCTCTGATCCAGGCTTGGATCTCTACGAACTATTCAGCACTGGTCGCCGGCCAGCAACTCCTTTTCTTCCGGCTCCTGGCTCGTCAGCGAAGACCCCGACGCCTGTAAGACTTGTGCAGCCGCAGCCCTCGTGGCTAGGTAACTCGGCATTTCGGTGCCTGCATAGCCTCTTTACTCTAGGGTCCCGAGTCCCTCGCTTCCGACTTGCCTTATCGGGTCCGCCCGAGACCTTAAACTTTCCGTGTCCTCGGACACTTGTCTTAATTGTGCACTTGAAGTATTTGCTAAAGAGATTGGTTTGTGCTTAGTACCCTGTCCTCATAAAGAGTACAGGGCTGTTGTGATTCTTAATAAATATACTGTTTATTTTCATAACACTTGTGTGGTGTCCTTTCACTGGGTGTTCAAGGGGTACATGTGTGGTAAACAGCTGGCTTAACGCGCCCTCTCGAGTCTTTAGCCTTAGACTGCTCGTATCCACGCTACTAGGATAGCTGGTCTATAGGTTGACTTACAACCAAACACCATAAGGGTCGTTGGAACGATACATAGCGGTCGCTAGAATAGCGAACCTTGCATATCGGGCCAACTTCTCACAGTGATGAACAGAGTGTCTGAATTAAGCAGACCACTCTTACCCAGTCCAAAGATCAGGGCTTGACCCATCACCGTTATTTATCTCACTGCACCATCCCAGCTCAGAACCTGGCTATATGCAAATCAGTCTGTCCCTGGCCCAGTGCATCATGGGAACAGGGCAGACTAAACTACCAAGCCAATTCTTCACCAGAAAGGAGACAAGCTACCGGGGACCGGTTTCTGGCATTTCAGCCGTCTTCGGCCCGGCTTGCTTGAATCCTGATGCTGCAGTGAGAAAGGGACTCATGTCTGAGTATACCCTGCCACACCTATAGTGGCCAAAAACGATTCAGAAAAGGGGGTGGTGATGAACAGAGTGTCTGAATTAAGCAGACCACTCTTACCCAGTCCAAAGATCAGGGCTTGACCCATCACCGTTATTTATCTCACTGCACCATCCCAGCTCAGAACCTGGCTATATGCAAATCAGTCTGTCCCTGGCCCAGTGCATCATGGGAACAGGGCAGACTAAACTACCAAGCCAATTCTTCACCAGAAAGGAGACAAGCTACCGGGGACCGGTTTCTGGCATTTCAGCTGTCTTCGGCCCGGCTTGCTTGAATCCTGATGCTGCAGTGAGAAAGGGACTCATGTCTGAGTATACCCTGCCACACCTATAGTGGCCAAAAACGATTCAGAAAAGGGGGTGGTGATGAACAGAGTGTCTGAATTAAGCAGACCACTCTTACCCAGTCCAAAGATCAGGGCTTGACCCATCACCGTTATTTATCTCACTGCACCATCCCAGCTCAGAACCTGGCTATATGCAAATCAGTCTGTCCCTGGCCCAGTGCATCAAGGGAACAGGGCAGACTAAACTACCAAGCCAATTCTTCACCAGAAAGGAGACAAGCTACCGGGGACTGGTTTCTGGCATTTCAGCCGGTTTCGGCCCGGCTTGCTTGAATCCTGATGCTGCAGTGAGAAAGGGACTCATGTCTGAGTATACCCTGCCACACCTATAGTGGCCAAAAACGATTCAGAAAAGGGGGTGGTGATGAACAGAGTGTCAGAATTAAGCAGACCACTCTTACCCAGTCCAAAGATCAGGGCTTGAACCATCACCGTTATTTATCTCACTGCACCATCCCAGCTCAGAACCTGGCTATATGCAAATCAGTCTGTCCCTGGCCCAGTGCATCATGGGAACAGGGCAGACTAAACTACCAAGCCAATTCTTCACCAGAAAGGAGACAAGCTACCGGGGACCGGTTTCTGGCATTTCAGCTGTCTTCGGCCCGGCTTGCTTGAATCCTGATGCTGCAGTGAGAAAGGGACTCATGTCTGAGTATACCCTGCCACACCTATAGTGGCCAAAAACGATTCAGAAAAGGGGGTGGTGATGAACAGAGTGTCTGAATTAAGCAGACCACTCTTACCCAGTCCAAAGATCAGGGCTTGACCCATCACCGTTATTTATCTCACTGCACCATCCCAGCTCAGAACCTGGCTATATGCAAATCAGTCTGTCCCTGGCCCAGTGCATCATGGGAACAGGGCAGACTAAACTACCAAGCCAATTCTTCACCAGAAAGGAGACAAGCTACAGGCCCGGCTTGCTTGAATCCTGATGCTGCAGTGAGAAAGGGACTCATGTCTGAGTATACCCTGCCACACCTATAGTGGCCAAAAACGATTCAGAAAAGGGGGTGGTGATGAACAGGTTCTGAAACTGGGATGGTGCAGTGAGCTAAAAAACGGTGTTGGGTCTAGCCCTGATCTCTTGACTGGGTGAGAGCTTTCTGCTTAATTCAGAGACTCTGTCCCTCACCACCCCTTGTTGTAAATATTTTTGTCCACCCTAAGCGTGGAAGGGTATTCTCAGATGTGAGACCCTTGCTCATTGCACCATCAGGATTCAAGCAAACCGGGCCGAAGACGGCTGTAATGTCAGAAACCGGTCCCCGGGAGCTTGTTTCCTTCCCAGTGTAAGAATTGGCTTTTGTAGTTTGGTTTGCCCTGTTCCCATCATGCACTGGGACAGGAACAGACTAATTTGCATACAGCCAGGTTCTGAAACTGGGATGGTGCAGTGAGCTAAAAAACGGTGTTGGATCTAGCCCTGATCTCTTGACTGGGTGAGAGCTTTCTGCTTAATTCAGAGACTCTGTCCCTCACCACCCCTTGTTGTAAATATTTTTGTCCACCCTAAGCGTGGAAGGGTATTCTCAGATGTGAGACCCTTGCTCATTGCACCATCAGGATTCAAGCAAACCGGGCCGAAGACGGCTGTAATGCCAAAAACCGGTCCCCGGGAGCTTGTTTCCTTCCCAGTGTAAGAATTGGCTTTTGTAGTTTGGTTTGCCCTGTTCCCATCATGCACTGGGACAGGAACAGACTAATTTGCATACAGCCAGGTTCTGAAACTGGGATGGTGCAGTGAGCTAAAAAACGGTGTTGGATCTAGCCCTGATCTCTTGACTGGGTGAGAGCTTTCTGCTTAATTCAGAGACTCTGTCCCTCACCACCCCTTGTTGTAAATATTTTTGTCCACCCTAAGCGTGGAAGGGTATTCTCAGATGTGAGACCCTTGCTCATTGCACCATCAGGATTCAAGCAAACCGGGCCGAAGACGGCTGTAATGCCAGAAACCGGTCCCCGGGAGCTTGTTTCCTTCCCAGTGTAAGAATTGGCTTTTGTAGTTTGGTTTGCCCTGTTCCCATCATGCACTGGGACAGGAACAGACTAATTTGCATACAGCCAGGTTCTGAAACTGGGATGGTGCAGTGAGCTAAAAAACGGTGTTGGATCTAGCCCTGATCTCTTGACTGGGTGAGAGCTTTCTGCTTAATTCAGAGACTCTGTCCCTCACCACCCCTTGTTGTAAATATTTTTGTTCACCCTAAGCGTGGAAGGGTATTCTCAGATGTGAGACCCTTGCTCATTGCACCATCAGGATTCAAGCAAACCGGGCCGAAGATGGCTGTAATGCCAGAAACCGGTCCCCGGGAGCTTGTTTCCTTCCCAGTGTAAGAATTGGCTTTTGTAGTTTGGTTTGCCCTGTTCCCATCACGCACTGGGACAGGAACAGACTAATTTGCATACAGCCAGGTTCTGAAACTGGGATGGTGCAGTGAGCTAAAAAACGGTGTTGGATCTAGCCCTGATCTCTTGACTGGGTGAGAGCTTTCTGCTTAATTCAGAGACTCTGTCCCTCATCACCCCTTGTTGTAAATATTTGTCACTACCAGCACATTTCACACACTTAAGGTACGTCCTACCTTTTACCTACAATGCACCCTGCCCATATGGCTAGCTAGAGCCTACAATAGGGATGACTGACATACAGTAAAAGGGGGGTCACAGACATGGCACAGCGGCAGTAACACTGCGCGCACAGGCCCCGCAATGGCAGTGGCCTGAGATAGATTTGAAAGGCTACTTTGGTGGGTGGCGTAATCAGCGCTGCAAGCCCACCAGTAGCATTTAATTTACCAGCCCTGTGTATATGAGATACCACTTTACAAGGGACTGACAGGTAAATTAAGTAGGCCAAACAGGTTTAGACCAATCTTACCATAAGTAACACAGAGAGCACACAAACTTTACACTGAACAGCAGTGCTAAAGTGCCCATAGTCCTAAAACCACCAACACCATGTCAGAAAAAAGGCTAGGAGAAAGGCAAAAAGTTTAGGGATGAGCCTGCAAAAAGGGCCAAGTCCAAAAGCTCAGAATTAACCAACAATCCAAAGCATGACTTATAGTTTGGGTCAGAGAAATGCACCTGTCATAACCTGTAACCAAGGGTTCCAGTGTCTTCATAGATGCTATATTAGAGGCACTCGGGTAACGAAAAGTGAGGGGGCCTCCCTACACAGTACTTAGGGGGGACCCCTCCAGGTTCAATCAGGAGCTCTCCGGCCAGAGTGCAGTGCTGAGGAGGCCCCTTGAAGCTAGGGGCCCCGCCGCACCGCGAGGGCTGCGGGGGCCTGTGTTATGCCCCTGATTAGAGGATACATGTGGAAATGAGACCAAGAAATGATTCATAAGCAAGAAGCCACCTCCCCTTGTACTCCGATTCATTCACTTGCTGCTGCAGAATTCTTCTTTAGGAGATTGCTCACACCTTGAGTTAATTTCAACTTTCCTAGGATCGAAGGAACATTCTGGCCTCCACTGTCTGACAATTGCTCCTTTATATTGGAGTGTCCGGGTTGGTACCAGAAGCGATTTCTTGCAATTCAAGAGGAAGACGTGATCCTGGAGTTCTCTGTATACAGTCTTTTGGTGTTGTTGTGCCTTTGGAAAAAAGAACAAATTATTAGATCATCATCACGGTAAGGAAAATATTAATATGCTTATTTTGCAAACTTTCCACAAGAGAATCCAATACTTCTGTAACTATCCTAGGTGCCACAGAGGCCAAAGTATTAAACACTAGACTGATATTGTCTCCCCAATACACAAGCATACATGTGGATACGCATTTAACATTGGAGAAAGTCTTTCACTCAGAGGTCAGAATTTTCCTGTTTTTCATCTGCCAAAGCTTGAAAATTCCTCAACAGCGACTGTACGGCGTAACATGCATAGGCAGCTCTGAAGGCAAAATTTGATGTTACATAGGTTCTATTGCTGCTTCTATCTTTTTATCTACTACATTTGATGGCAAGGCGGCCTCCAAAATGATGGTCACATGAGATGACAATACTGCCCCGAGGGAATCAACCTTTATTAAAGATGGAAATTCCACCTGAAAATTTTCCAAAGGATGTCTCTTGAAAAGAAATTGAGGGAAGCGTGGGTATCAATATCCTTCTTGTAAATACTGAGGGGAAGGATAAGGTTGCCTTGCAGGTTCTTCCTGCTCCACAATCCATCCAACCATCAGGATGCGCCTCTTTTAGTAAACACTTTTTCCTCCATTCTCCTCCATGGTTGCAGTCAACTATAAAGGGAGGTTTTAGGAACTTTTTTTAAGAAGGTGCACTGAAGAAGAGCAGACAGAGAAGAGCAGGTAAGCAAATGTACAAGCTTTATAATACTAGATTAGCTGCTTTATATCAAACACAACTAAAGCCTGACTGTTTGTGCTGCCCCTTAAGAGGATGCGCTGAATGACCTTAGTTTTGTGTATGTGACGCAAATGCGCTGTCTACGACCATACATTTAACTGCTCATGTCTTTGATAATCAGACATGAGCAGACACACTGGGCAAGCGCTGCTCGTACCTCTGTTACAACATAAGAGAATCTGAAGGATGCGCCGGCTCTGCCCAGCTCCAAGCTGATGAGATACAGATTTGATGCGCTGAACACAGTCCTGATCTGAAATTGAAAGATGTATGGAGGACTTTGGCTCCGCACAATGGCTTCCTCCATTAGATAAACAATATGGAGGACGCGATTGCTCTGCTCAGCTGCGTCCTCCTAGCTGCTGTGTTATATTAAAAAATACAAATCGGATGCGCTGTAAACCAATGCCTTGAGCCAAGAAGTAAAGTGCACAGAGGACACGCTGGCTTTAGCTCAGCTACGCCCTCCTTTCCTATATTAAATTGACTGAGTGCTACGTTTAAATATTTCTGTTGCTGGATGTTCGAGAGGGTTAGTCCCTCATTTGTGTCAGTGGATTAAGGGGGTAGTGCACTTACCTCTTATCCTCAGTCCACAGTTAATCTTTATTTTTTGGGAGTTCTAATCCACTCTGACACTTCTCACAGAGTGGCTATCTTCCACCACCAAAGTACTTTCACATCCCTAGCAACTAAACACTTTCACTACCGACAGTACTCTCACACTATTCGCACAGTAGCAGTAACACACCATCAGTAGCACTCTCATTAACAGTGGCGGGCCCTTATTCCTAACACCATTCATGGATACCCCAGAGTAACTCTGGGACAGCTGGGATTCTCTGCGGGTCTATGATTTGGACCAAGGCTTGACACCCTCACAGATTAGCAGTCTCACACTACCAGCAACATTCTCACACACCTCAGAATAGCAGTCACACTATATTGGAAGCCCTCTCCCCCTCCTCACAGAGTAGTATGCTTGCATAACTGACAGCACCCTCAAACACTTCCCAGACTAGCAATTGCACAGAATCTGAAGCACTCATATGTCCCTCATGGACTAGACATCTCACAGATCTCAGCACTCTCACACCCCTTGGAGTAGCAGTCAAATACCACAGGTAGTACTTTCACATCCATCTAAAACATGGAATGTTGCACTGACAGCACTCTCACACTTCCTACATGACCAGTCACTCACTGCAAAAGTGCACTCTCACATCATCACATTGCATTTATTGCATCTAGTGTTTCTGCACTAGTTACTACCGTCCATCTTGAAAGAATGGCCCCCTGCAGCTCGGACCGCCCCTGCACCGCGGGGGATGCGGGGGCCCGTGTTACGCCCCTGAATCCTATCTGTGTGCCTATTTGGTCATTTGAACCTACAGTGCAGATAGCTGAGGCCTCTCTGACGGCGAGGGGGGGTGGGCAGGCAATGGACTTCCTGAAAGGATACAACTATTTTACAAGCCACTGTTAATAGATTTATTTAAAATCATGGCACATCTTCCGTATATTGTCACCAAGGAGACACGGGGGTAGACGGTTTGTACCCACTATTTTCACAGGGTGGATGCCAACCACCCTGCTAATCAGTTAGGCCCTACTGAAAATATACTGAACTCCTGGTGCAATTTTCAGACACCGAGACACATTCAGCAGCACCTGTACATTGTGTGCTTCCTTTCCCAGCAGCTGCAAACAAAACAAGTGATGGACAGAATGTGGATCAATGTCACACATTCACCCCAGTCCAAGGATCTGGGCCCAAATCCATCGTTTTTTTGCACTCCACACCACCCTGGGTTAGACAATGGCGATATGCAAATCAGCTCTGACCCTGTGCCCCATGGGAACAGTCCAGTCCGAACTACAAAAGCCATGTCCTTCCCAGAACGGAATCAAGCATCCGCGGACTGGACCAGTTTCGAAGTAACACCTCTCATCAGCCCGGCTAGCTTGACTCCAGTGGTGTGGAGTGCCTGGGACCCACGTCTGAGCATCCCCAGCGCACTTATGGCGGCAATTGCAAACAAAACAAGTGATGGACAGAATGTGGATCAATGTCACACATTCACCCCAGTCCAAGGATCTGGGCCCAAATCCATCGTTTTTTTGCACTCCACACCACCCTGGGTTAGACAATGGCGATATGCAAATCAGCTCTGACCCTGTGCCCCATGGGAACAGTCCAGTCCGAACTACAAAAGCCATGTCCTTCCCAGAACGGAATCAAGCATCCGAGGACCGGACCGGTTTCGAGGTAACACCTCTCATCAGCCCGGCTAGCTTGACTCCAGTGGTGTGGAGTGCCTGGGACCCACGTCTGAGCATCCCCAGCGCACTTATGGCGGCAATTGCAAACAAAACAAGTGATGGACAGAATGTGGATCAATGTCACACATTCACCCCAGTCCAAGGATCTGGGCCCAAATCCATCGTTTTTTTGCACTCCACACCACCCTGGGTTAGACAATGGCGATATGCAAATCAGCTCTGACCCTGGATGGATTTAGGCCCAGATCCTTGTACTGGGGTGAATGTATGGCATAGTTCTACATTCTGTCCATCAACTGTGTCTTTTGCAATTTTCACCCCGAGTGTGCTGGGTATACTCAGACGTGAGTCCCAGGCTCTCCACACCACTGGAGTCAAGCTATCCAGGCTGAATGAAGGCTGATAGCCAGAAACCGGTCCTTGGATGCTTGATTCGGTCTGGGAAAGACATGGCTTGGTAGTTCGGACTGGACTGTTCCCATGGGGCACAGGGTCAGAGCTGATTTGCATATTGCCAGTGTCTAACCCAGGGTGGTGTGGAGTGCAAAAAAACGATGGATTTAGGCCCAGATCCTTGTACTGGGGTGAATGTATGACATTGTTCTACATTCTGTCCATCAACTGTGTTTTTTGCAATTTTGTCCTTTCCCAGCAGCAACATGAGTGGTGAGGAGGCTTTGTTATCTTAAATTTCAGCTGGACCCAACACAGAGGCTGAAGTAAGGGGCCATCTGACCTCCTTTTGTTAGAGTATCTGGACCAATGCATCCACTGACCCCGACATCAGCACCGCCATCCCAGACAGATACAAGATCCAGAGGAAAGACCACCCCAACCCCCCAGGAGGGGGCCTCACCATAGTCCACAAGAGCACCCTTTATCTCACCACCTCCAGCTAAACCATCCCCTCCGCTGAACACCTGCACTTCCAGATCCAGACCACCCCCAAAGCCACACTCCGATGAACCCTCGTTTACAGACCCCCTGGCCCCTGAACACCGTTCGCCACCACCATCACTGACTTCTTCGCACCCCACGCCATCGCCTCAACAAGCTACATACTCATTGGAGACCAGAACTTCCACCTCGACAAACCCAGCTACCCCAATTCCACTATTCTTCATGCCAACCTCGCCAGCATCGGACTTAAACAACTCATCAACACACCGACCCACAGAGCAGGACACACCCTCAACCCCATCTTTGTGGCAGGAAACAGCATCCAATTCAGCCACACAATGCAGCTGCAATGGAACGACCACCACAGCGTACACTTCGCCATCAACAAGCCCAAGGCACCCAAACCAGTCCCACGCCCACCACAAAGGAACTAGAGCAAGGTTACTGATGAGCAACTTAAATCCACCCTCACCCGAGACAACCACACATGGGCACCCGACGCAAACAACGCAGCCAGAGAACTCCACCACTGGATCTCCAACTGCATAGACAAGCTCTCCCCACTACTTAACCCCGACAGAAAATACGCCCCAAGAAATCCACCTGGTATACTACCACTCTCCAAGAAGCCAGACACACCTGCATACGCCTGGTGAAGAACTGGAGAAACACCAAGACAATCAAAAACCACACCACCTACAAGGATGCCATGGCGGACTACCACAACCAGATCAGAGCCACCAAGAGGAACTTCATCCACAACAAAATCCTGGCCAACTCCAAGGAACTTTTCAGTGTCATTCAAGAATTCACCAACCCATGCAGCGAAGCCACAGACATCACTCCATCCCAAGACCTCTGCGACAAGCTCGGTACCTATTTCCACCTTAAAATAAAAAACTTCTACAACAAGTTAATCGATCATCCAACAGACTGCCCCCGGAAACCCTAGCCAACTCACCATCTCCAACGGGACACCGATCACAGCCAAAGACATCGCCTCGACCATGAAAAGCTCCACTCGGGGGCCCCCACTGACCCCCTCACATCTACCACAGAGCCTCAGCCGCCATCGCACCCGAACTACAATGCACCATCAACACCACCTTCAAAACAGGCACCATCCCAGATGACTGGAAGCGCACAGAAGTCAGACCCCTGCACAAGAAGCTCACAGCTGACCCCACCAACCTTAAGAACTATTGGCCCATCTTGCACCACCCCTTCCCAGCCAAAGTTGCTGAGAAAACAGTTAACAGGAAACTGACATGATTCATTGAAGACAACGCCATCCTCGACCCGTCTCAATCTGGATCCCGAAGCAACCACAGCACAGAGACCACCTTACTGGCCACCCCAGATGACATCCGCACCCTCCTGGATCAAGGCCACTCCACAGCCCTCATCCTACTCGACCAATCAGCGGCCTCCGACTTCGTCTCCCACTGCACACTAGTCGGCAGACTGCATGACGCAGGCATACAAGGAACAGCCCTGGACTGGATCCGATCATTCCTCACCGGAAGAAGCCAAAGGATCAGACTCCCACCCTTCCTCTCCAACCCCACGAAAATAACTTGCTGAGTCTCACAGGGTTCATCCCTGAGCTCCACCCTCTTCAACATCTACATGGGCCCCCTCGCAGCCATCGTCCGACAACATGGCCTCAACATCGTATCCTACGCCGACGACACCCAGCTCATCCTCTCCCTCACCAAAGACCCCACCACTGCCAAACACAACTTCCAGAAGGGAATGCAAGACGTCACAGTCTGGATGACCAACAGCTGCCTGAAGCTCAACGCCGAGGAGACAGAAGTCATCCTCCTCTGTACCACCCCTTCTGCATGGGAAAGCACCTGGTGGCCGACTGCCCTCGGAAGCCCACCTACCCCCTCAGACCACGGCAAGAACCTCGGCATCGAACTCGACTCATCACTCACCATGAATCGACAGGTCAACATCGTCACCTCCAGCTGCTTAAACACCCTATGCTTCCTCCACAAGACCTTCAAGTGGATCCCCCCTGAGTCAAGGAAGACAGTCACCCACGCACTCATCACCAGCAGACTGGACTGTGGAAACGCACTCTATGCTGGCATCACCAAGTCCCTGCTCCGCAAACTCCAGACAATACAGAACACCGCCGTCTGACTCGTCCTCGGCATCCCCCAACACGAACACATTAGCCAACACCTACGAAGTCCCCACTGGCTCCCTTTGGGGAAAAGAGTCATTTTCAAAATCCTCACTCATGCCTACAAATGCTTACACAACAACATACCCAAATACCTCAACGACAGAATCAACTTCCACGTACCCAAAAGAAACCTCCGATCTTCCAACCTCGCACTGGCCGAAACATCAGGCGCACCCCCTCCCTGAACACCTTCAGGAAGACCCTCAAGACCTGGCTCTTTAGCTAAACAGATCTGCAGACCCACCCCCCAGCGCTTGAGACCCTCACAGGTGAGTGGCACTCTTACAATTCCCTGATTGATTGATTGATTGATTGATTGAGTATCCTGACTGGGATCCATATGGTGCCTCATACCAAGTTGCAGACGCAATGGAGGGAAACAGTAATCTCACACCTACTTATGAGAGGCATGGTTTTGACTTTGTTCAGTTCTTGTATATAAGAGATATTCATGCACAGTAGAATGTCAGATGGGTTGGTCTGGCCCAGTGATACGCAAAGAACTATTTAAATACCACTATTTTATAGCGCTGCTCATCTCAATGCAGGTTGTCAGAGCGCTTTACATTACACGTACACATTATACATTGACAATAAATCATATAAGTGCGTAAATCAATGTAAAAGATGTGTTACATAATACAGTCAGGGATACAAAGTGTTGTAGTAATATGCCCTTCATAGGTCACTGAGCTGTGTTAGAAGGAATACAATTTATGAACTGCAAGTAACAAAAGGGTACCTGTGTTAAAAGTAGTAACCCACTTACCTAGCTACATAAAATAAAAATCCCTCATCTGTAATGTTGTATGATGTGCTTTGCAGGAGACACATTAACTCCCTATGTTACTTTGATTCAAAACTGGGACGAGACAAAAAACAAATCTTTCCCATAAATGGGTTAACCTCCAGAGTTATTTTACCATTATCCTTATTCCCTGTGGGCTACTGTGCACACAAAGATCTCGGCAGCAGGTGCCTTTACCTTCTAAGATAATTTAAAATGCAGACTTTGCAGCCAATTAACCATAACAGATTTACTGTCACAATTCTCCTTGTTGCCAATTCTTTGTGGCACTTTAAAAAAAATAGATGGGTATGTTAAAGCCCAGATTTTGTGTCGAGTTGCGTCACTTTTTTGACAGCACCCTGACGCAAAATCGCATTTGTTAAATCTGATAATGTGTTCAAATGTACTCAAGATATACCGGCTAAACATAAGTCTGAGGTATTAAGATCTGATTTTACTTCTTGTGATGTTCCTTCCTGTGAGGTCCTGGGTTGTGATGCCACTTCCTGTGATGCCACGTGTGATGCTATGCGCCATGATGTCATATGCATAATGCCTGTGTTGCTTAGTCCCCCCACTTTTGTTTTTAGAACTTGTGTCCTAATTGTCACTGACCCAAAAGTACTGTCTAATCAAATATTGAAAAACGGCATTCATACACAATATTTGCAAGCTGGACACTAGGACATTATACAGTAATATTTCATCATTGTTCGCCTCTTCAAATCCATTAATCCATTCTGCAAAGACCTCGAGTAGTGGAATCAGGCTGCAGTTCAAGAAATTCGGGAAGCAGGCTTTAGTCCTAGCGCTCAACATCCTGTGTTTCTGGGCAATCACTTCACTTCCCTGTGCCTAAAAACATATATGAAAACGCCTTTCTGTAATGTAACAGGCGACTCGCGTAAAGCGCTCCAATGCCCTATAGGGTAGATCGCGCTGCATAACAATCAAACATAAAGAGGAACCTCATCCTGTGCCTTCTGGGCTGGAACCTGTAGGTCACGTTTATTTCAATTATAATTGCTGCATGGTGCGCGCTAGAATACGGATACAAAGAACTGAGGACTTCTGATCAGGACTCGAAATGATTGATTCCTCTTCCTGTTTTCATTGCGAGGAAATAGAAACTCCGCCCTTAGTCAACGGGTCCAGAGCAAAGCACAGGAGACTAAACCAACCGTGGGGCATGTTTCAGCCAAATCAGATAGACTAGACACTAATTAACGAGCGGCCCAGATCAACTGAGTCACGCCCAGTCACACTCGTAGCCACGCCCACTGACATCTGGAGACACGCTTCTGCAGCTGTATCGCTCCCATTTACAGATGTTCACACGCCGTCTTGCTGCAGGCACTCCCAATTACAGATGGAGACACGCCCCTCCAGAGAGACCACGCCCTTCTCATCTGTAGACACTCCCACCTCTGTTGGATCCAGCCCCGGGACGCCCGAAGAACAGGCAAAGACACGCCCTCTTTACAGACTGCAAGAAACGAAACTTTTATATAGGAACATGGCGGCAAACAAACAGCTGAAAGAGGAAGTCTCCTGCTCCATATGCCTGGAATATTTCACAGACCCCGTGGCTGCGGACTGTGGGCATGCCTTCTGTCTGTCCTGTATCACTCGGTACTGGGAAGGGTTGGGGACAGACTTCCCCTGCCCTGAGTGCAGACAAACCAATAAGAACAAAATATTACGGCCCGTCAGACAGCTGGGAAACATAGTGGAGCTGTTGAAACATCTGCACACCCCGAGTGCGAACGTCCAGGGGGAGAACCTGTGCAGAGAACATGAAGAGAAGTTGAAACTGTTCTGTGAGGATGACCAGGAGCCCATCTGTTTGATCTGTCGAGAGTCCAAAGACCACAAGGCTCACTCCGTGCTTCCTGTGCAAGAGGCTGTCCAGGAGTACAAGGCGAGTAAAATCCAGATGTGTGATATGGGTGCCCTCACCAAACTCATCTAATTTCAAATGTTGCCCAGGATTACAGGGTGTGTATGCCACAGATTTATCTTTGCATAGGTTCTGATTCAGAAATGTTTAATTTTGCACGTCGTGTATAGTCATATATTCCTATTTATTTTTTTGAAGAGTTTTATATAGCGCTGCCTAGACCTGGAGGTTTCAGCAGTGGCGGCTGGTGAACTTTGAAAGTATTTGGGGCGTAAAATTTTAGTTGGAGTGCACTGCGACGTAGCGAGTGAGCCCTAACAACCTAAGGCGTGTTGGGGTTGTTATCCCCCCCCCCCCCGAGAAATGTTTGAAAAAACAGTGGGCAAATGGTGCATTTTCATGCAAATTTTAGAAAGCAAAGTTGTACTGTGCATCCTTCCTGCCAGTATAATTGTCTATGCATTCTGGGCAAACATTGAAGTGAAGACTGAGTTCTTTCACTCCCATTTTGTATTGTTAATGAATGTTAAACCTATGAAATGTGTTTTAAACCTATGAAATGTGTTTCTTAAACTGTAATAATGTGTTGTAATTTTATGATCTTTTATTACGTTTATTCGACATCAAATGTTTAATGTGTATTTTTAGAAGTATTTTTATAAGTAGTATTTATTGTATAGGGTTAGGTGAATGCTTTTATGACAAAATGTCGAATAAAGCTTATAAATTGAAATTGTATTGTTAATGTACTGCTCTTTCAGACCATTTTCACTACTCCTGAGTCACCACTCATCCGATATTTTATACACCTGAAGGACCTATCTATTGTAGTAAAACATATAAAGAGAAATAGCCGCCATTGGCACAGTGCTAAGAAAACAAGTCATGTTTCAAACAAGGTGCTCTTCATGAAACATATAGCTAGTCCAGTTTCACATAACCACTTTAATACTGTGTCTCACAGAACAAACTGAAAGTCACATGCATTGGTTTTGTTATTCAGCAATGCTGACTGAAGACAAGGGCATTTCCTTCTCCTTAATGCCTTGGTGGCCTTTGGACCTCCCTGGGTATTAACAAATGCTAAATGCCTGACCATGGGTGCTGGTATTCATACTGCACCCATATGAAATTGAGCATGATCAAAAGTGTGTTTTAGGTCTCGCCTGCGTAAGCTGCGCATGCAAAGTCTCACTGGTGAGATTTTATGTTTTTTAGTACCTTTCAATAACTGGCTTTAGGCCCCGCCCCTCTTTCCCATTGGCCGGCGTCACTGTTTATGCTACATTGTGGCCAGCTATTGGGAAAGAGCTTTTGCTGATGTAGACTTTTCTCTTTTTCTGCCGTCCAAGGCCTGGCCTGCTTTTCTTCTGCCGTAAAAGGTTTCTTATCTTTATGGGGCCAAACACATGGCCCCATAAAGATAATAAACATTTTACTTAAGAAAGAAAGCAGGCGAGGCCGTCCAAGTGGGACGGCACACAAAGAGAAAAGGATACGTCATGGCGAGCATTTTTTTAAAAGGGTTCCACTTTCATTTTTCATTCAGAACTTTTTGTCCTGCATTGTGTTAAGATTAGTGTTATATCATTCTCTAAATGGCCGCTCCGATAACACTAATCTTAACACAATGCAGCACAAAAAGATCTGAATGAAAAAACGAAAGTGGAACCCTTGTGACCGGCGCAGTAACAATCCTTCCATGAGAACCTTTATTGGGGGGAACTTGCAACTCGTTTAACAATGAGAGTGATGTTCTTCAGTTTGCCAATCGTTATATCCTATTACTTGTTAATTAACTATACCTGACATTTAGGGGCAGCCTCTTTTCTCTTTCAAGTACTGGCCTAGGAGCGGTAGTGTAAAAAACGCAATTGCAAAATAGGCCTATGGACAGTGAGGATAATATTCGTATGGCTCCTATGTCCCAGCACAGAGCGCACATTTAACGCACACACAGACGTGTCCTGCAACAGTTTGCATTCGATGTCCCACCGGCGGCCCTGCTCTTTATTGGAACAATGTTTGCACCTTTTAGATCTCACGCTGATGCACGCCAGACGGAGTTCTGCCAGTGAAATGCTATGCGCGTTGCATTCTGGTACATGTAGTTTGAATTTGGAAACGTTCTACTATAAGTCACAGCATGCGTCGGATATTACCAGCAATGGCTGCCACCTTAAGAACTGTGTACTAGGTGCTCATGCAGGAGGGGGGTAACTCCAGTCAGTGTCCTGCTCACTTACCTTGCTGAGAAGCCTCCGCCCCCTGGCTTCCCTGGCTCACAGAATGCTGCTCATCTACAGGCGTTAAATAGTGAGCTCTGTTGATGCACGCGGACCGTTGCGGTAAGAAGTTGGTGCTCCAGCCGGATAGACGCTCTTTGGAGAGGCCGCTGCTTCCCACGAGAGTAAGTGCCCGCTGGCCGCCTTCTGGGGTGACAGGGGCAGACCTGCCATGTGTATCTGGGTCCTGGGGGATGCTCCAGGGGCACAGTCACTTGCAGACCCCTTCTGCTCCATAAATCCATCAGCTGCAGGCTGTGTCCTGCTTTTTCCATGTGGTTGTGTCATGCAAACCTTATGTATTGTCTGTTACACCTGCTCGCTTGATGTGAAAATCTTGATGCAGACAATTCTGACTGTCCCCCCCGTGTTAGCTACTAGTTACTGGCATGGCGTACTATTGGCGCGCTAAAAACAGACTACAACCGACTCTGCCTTTCTACTCCAGTGGCTTTTAAACTTCTCAAACTGTCCTCATTGCAGGGGTATTTAAAGTGTGGGTCTGAAGAGGGGTTGGTTCCTTTTGTATGATGAGCAACTCACTTGTAAGGGGCAGCGTGGGACTGGCCAGCATGGCATTCTGGGCTGGCAGTGATCTGACGGATCGGTGTGGGCTTTCTTTTGGCCGCTGTGGCCTAATTTCTGGGCTACTGGGCTGGTGTTTGCTATTGACGTCTCTGATACTACCACAAACATTGCCTGAGGCAAGGACACATGTATGCAGTCTACTGTACCTTGTAAAACCCTTAGACAGCTTGTCATTATCGTGCAATACTTCCCTCGTTTGCAGATGTGAGCTTCTTAACTATGCATTCACGTATGGTTAAAACACTCATTCAGATATTCACATGAAGGCAAAAGAATTCTCTAATCGCCAACATGAGGCTAGAACAGCCATTCCCAAATAAGTGACTGTTTCCCCAACAGTCGCATTAAAGATAGTCGTTCACCAAACATTCATACAGCACGCGTTCGACCGGTCACATGCTACAGAAACGTTTACAATAAATGCATACGATGCCCGGATAGCAATTCACTGTATACTATAAAACAATATTTATTGTCCTGGTGGAGTTTCTTGAGCAAGATCGAGATCTCCCTATAAATACTCATTCAGGCAGCAGAACAGAATATGGAAGCTTTGGTTGCTAATCATGAATTTCAAATGACTACTAAGTCACACAAACAAGAATTTGCAATGCAATAGATCTCGCAGTTACACGAGTTAAAGCTATTGGCATTGCAAATGACTGCCTTTTATTTATGTTTTTAAAACAAAAACAAATATAAAAGGCATTGTTATTTACAATGTGAATAGCTCAAACTCGCATAAATGTGAAACCTATTGCATCTCAAATGCTTGTCTGATACTTTATCTAGATGACTGAGTGACAGCGTCATTTTGTATTTAGAGCTATGGCTCAGAATAGGGTTGTTTCCATTAGCCCCAGTAAATGCCGATTCAGCAGTTGGCCCCAGATGCTCAACTTTGTCACTCTTTCTCCCTTGCCACAGAAGACAACTAGCTGTTTCACCCCTGGCCCTCACAGATGTAATTCCAGAGCTTGACTCCTGCACTAGCCCACGTGCAATGTTGTAAACCGATTTCTGCGCGTGCCGTGCATATAAGACACCTGGGGCCTTATTTATGAAGGACTTGCGCCACTTTTACGTGACTTTTAAAATGGGAAAAAGACACGCACCGGTGGCGCAAGGCCTTCATAAATAAGGCCCCTGGTGTTCCATAATTCATACCAGAATTAGGCGTGTCTTCAATTTTCGGTCTGGGGATGCTGCAACAACGGTCGCATGCCTAGTTCCAGTGCCCTCAAGACTGGCTCAAGGAGTGTGACGTAGACTAGCGCCAATAGTACAAGCCCCTTAAGTATCCATTTGGCGACACGCAGTGCTATATAAAACTCCCAACAGTGTACATAACACAAAATTATTAACTAAATCAACAAAAATCATGAAAAGTGACGGTTGCTGCCCTTTCCACTGCCTTCCTGTGCAGAAAGAATGTAATATATAGCTTACAGGAGAACCAATGGAACAAGTTGGGGGGCAGCAGTGGCACGAGGAATAACTCACTAGTCAAATTTACACACACAGAAAACAAGTTAAAGCTACGGTCCTCCGCTATTATGTATAACCAGAAGCAGGCATGGTTTGTCAATAAGACAAACAGGATGTGAAGACTTCTGTTCATTTTCTCAGGTTCCTGCTTCAGCCCCCCACAAACTAACATCCCCAACAACAAGGTTTGCGTAAGAGGAGGTGCAAGTGATTGCTACACAAAATATGGCCTCGCAATGCTTTTTGCAATCTGTGCTCACCAGTTGCGGACTGCATGACGGGTTGGCGAGGGGGGAGGTAATCACAATTTAAAACAAGCATTTACAATGCAATGGTTTTGCCTTTGTTAAATTTAGAGCTATTGGCATTGCTCTTGACATTATATTTATTTGTTTTTTTTAACATAAATAAATGGCATTGTCATTTACAATGCCACTAGCTTTATCTCTCACTAATAACACACACAAACACACACAGAGCCCCCCCACACACACACCCACACAGAGCCCCCCCACACACACACCCACACAGAGCCCCCCACACACACAGCCACACAGAGCCCCCCACACACACAGCCACACAAAGCCCCCCACACACACAGCCACACAGAGCCCTCCACACACCCACACAGAGCCTTCCACAGACACCCACACAGCACAAGCAGGCAACAGGGGCACACGGAGGCACAAGCAGGCAACACGGGCACACGGAGGCACAAGCAGGCAACAGGGGCACACGGAAGCACAAGCAGGCAACAGGGGCACACGGAGGCACAAGCAGGCAACAGGGGCACACGGAGGCACAAGCAGGCAACAGGGGCACACGGAGGCACAAGCAGGCAACAGGGGCACACGGAGGCACAAGCAGGCGACAGGGGCACGAAAACGGAGGCACAAGCAGGCGACAGGGGCACGAAAAACGGAGGCACAAGCAGGCAACAGGGGCACACGGAGGCACAAGCAGGCAACAGGGGCACACAGAGGCACAAGCAGGCAACAGGGGCACACAGAGGCACAAGCAGGCAACAGGGTCACGAAAACAAGCACAAGCAGGCAAAAGGGTCACAAGCAGGAATTGTAATTTAGACGGGGCTGAAGTGGAGAACGGTCAGTAGGGAAGTAGTGCGGCTGGTGCAGTGGTACCAGGCCGAAAGGTGAGAGGGGCTGTCTGCACCCCAGTTTGGACAGTTTCCACTACCTAATAGGGATTGGTGGGAGGGGGGCGTACTTCTTGCTTGCTTTAGGGCTGTTGCTTCGGGGACGCAGTGCACGCTCTTGCCTGCTGCCTGCTGCCACCAGGACACAACAACAGGCAGGGAGAGGACAGGCTGGGAGAGGGCAGGGAGGGGACAGGCTGGGAGAGGGCAGGGAGGGGACAGGCTGGGAGAGGGCAGGTTGGGAGAGGGCAGGCTGGAAGTGGACAAGCTGGGAGAGGACAGGCTGGTAAAGGTCATGGAGGGGACAGGCTGGGAGAGGGCAGGCTGGAAGTGGACAGGCTGGAAGAGGACAGGCTGGGAAAGGGCTGGGAGAGGACAGGCTGCGAGAGGACAGGCTGCGAGAGGGCAGGCTGGGAGAGGACAGGCTGGGAGAGGACAGGCTAGGAGAGGACAGGCTGGGAGAGGGCAGGCTGGGAAAGGGCAGGCTGGGAGAGGGCAGGCTACGAGAGGGCAGGCTGGGAGAGGGCAGGCTGGGAGAGGGCAGGCTAGGAAAGGACAGGCTGCAAGAGGACAGGCTGCAAGAGGGCAGGCTGCAAGAAGACAGGCTGCGAGAGGACAGGCTGCGAGAGGACAGGCTGCGGGAGGGCAGGCTGGGAGAGGGCAGGCTGGGAGTGGGCAGGCTGCGAAAGGACAGGCTGTGAGAGGACAGGCTGCGAGAGGACAGGCTGCGAGAGGACAGGCTGCGAGAGGACAGGCTGCGAGAGGACAGGCTGCGAGAGGGCAGGCTGCGAGAGGACAGGCTGCGAGAGGGCAGGCTGGGAGAGGGCAGGCTGGGAGAGGGCAGGCTGTGAGTGGGCAGGCTGTGAGTGGGCAGGCTGCGAGAGGGCAGGCTGCGAGAGGGCAGGCTGCGAGAGGACAGGCTGCGAGAGGACAGGCTGGGAGAGGACAGGCTGGGAGAGGACAGGCTGGGAGAGGACAGGCTGGGAGAGGACAGGCTGGGAGAGGGCAGGCTGGGAGAGGGCAGGCTGGGAGAGGGCAGGCTGGGTGACGGCAGGCTGGGAGAGGACAGGCTGGGAAGCAGAGAGGGTCTTACCTGAGAAGTCTGCCAGCGCGGAGCTCTCCGGGGCGCAGAGCAGCAGCAGGGCCCAGCAGAGCAGGGCAGGGGGCGGCAGGGGCTCGCAGAGGTGTCTCCTGGGGCAGCCGCCCAGGTCCACCATGGTGCGGCTCCGAGCCCCAAGCTCACATGGTGCCAGCGCTGCCCGCTGCCGAGCAGCGCCAAGTCTCCGGGGCGCAGAGCAGCAGCAGGGCCCAGCAGAGCAGGGCGGGGGGCGGCAGGGGCTCGCAGAGGTGTCTCCTGGGGCAGCCGCCCAGGTCCACCATGGTGCGGCTCCGAGCCCCAAGCCTCTGGTGGTGGTGCTGCTGCGCTCTGTAGCCCATTTAACTTACCGGGCACTCTGGCGGGGGCTCCTTGCGACGGCGGCAATCTCTTGGGCACTTCTCTGGTCTCCCTCTTCGGCATGGGAGACCGGCAACGTCCTCCGCTTCTCCCGGGGCTCCCTCCAGGCCACTGGAGCCCCGCGTGGGCCGCCATACTTCTTTTCCTGGGCCGCCGTCCTGGCGGGGGCTCCTTGCGACGGCGGCAATCTCTTGGGCACTTCTCCGGTCTCCCTCTTCAGCATGGGAGACCGGCAACGTCCTCCGCTTCTCCCGGAGCTCCCTCCAGGCCACGGGAGCCCCGCGTGGGCCGCCATACTTCTTCTCCTGGGCTGCCGTCTTCCTTCTTCCCCCGTGCTGCGGGGGGGGCGGGCACTTCGGCCGGCCGCGCTAGAATTGGCCGGCCGGTTAGTCACTTCTGGGTCGCCGCAGGCAGCGCGGCGGCCCGTCTCTAGCTCAGGCAGGCGGGCGGCGAAGTTTCCCGAGGAGTGGGCTCCCTCGCGGATCGCTCAGAGCGGAGATGGGCGGGGGCTCTCGACCAGCAGTGACGTCCACGCAGCTCAACCAATCAACGCTAACAGACAGGAACCCTACTCGACCGGCCATGCTTGCAATTGGTCCTAGCTGTTCGTTACAACTGTCAGGAGGAGGTACCAGTAAAATGTCTTGGTCAATCGGAGCAGTCACCGTCTGGCAGTCGCCCCGCCTCCCCAGCTTTCTGGTTTCCCCGGCGTGTCCCGAGCAGGAAGGCAGGTGCCGGCAATGCCGGACCAGATTCAGGGGCGTTCCCGATAATTGGCTTTCGGCTGACGAAGCGTGACGTAGCCAAAAGCCAAAAATTCTCGGGAACGCCCCCGAATCTGGTCCGGCATTGACGGACAGGCTCGTCTTCCAATGGCTAGCCTCCATTTATGGAGCTAGCCAATGGAAGACGGGGGGCGTTCCTGTCTCCCCTACTATAATCATTAGGTTTTCGCCTGCGCGAAAATGCGCATCTTTCGCCAGGCAAAACCTAACAACAAGTTCTATGCGCTATATGGTGCAGTAAACTTCATCTTCGGATGCACAAGCAGTCTGTGGACCTCAGATAGCTCCACCAAGATCAAACTGAGGGTGCGGGCCACCAACATCTGGCTCAATGCCCATCTAAGTGCAGTGGTGAGCCCTTGGAAATTCTGCACAGGCCCAGAACTACCAAGGAAAAAAGAAAAGGACTGGCAGAGGCCAGCAGGGGTTGATGCCCCAAGCTGGACCAACAGCTCAGCCAGCAGGGCTTGGCACGGTCCCATTTACGAACATCACGTATGCACACGAATACACACGAATACACACAGAATCCTCGATTTTCCCTGTCTGGGAATAAGAAAAGAAATGGAACACAGGTACACCAACATGTTAAGACCGGCCAGGTGCTATGCGGTTTGGAAGGGAAGGGGTCACAACGGATATACCTATTTCTGAAGTACGGATGTGTTTGACTACAATGCTAATGTTTTCAGGGGAGTGAGTGCCTTCTTGTTTTAGCTGTGATGCTTACAATACCAGCACCGTTCGTAGACACAAGTGAGTGCACATTTAGCAGGCAAATACGGGAGCGTCGTTCATTTTTCACAGTGCACACAGATGAACATGGATCAACAGATCCAAATGAACTGAAAGCAAACAGACCTAAATGTCAAAAAAGGCGGCAAAAACATAAGCGCTATTTACAAATCACAAGCGAGTCCTGGCGTCTGAACCCCTTAATTCGACATTGACTTACTGTGTTAAAAAAATAACTTTTTAAAAGATTTGTGATACTAAAGGGGATTCCAGTTGAGCCATTAAAGGGGAATCTATAGGGTTGGTTCCGCCGCCGAAAAGAAGTAAATTAACTCCATCGGCTTCTGAAACAGTCGGAAGGAATTTCTAAAGACTAAAACCAGCTCCTGCCAAGGACACAAACACGCGAAAGTGGTCTGTAGAATTCGTTTCTAAAAGGCGCGGGGGGGCCTCTCTGTAGGTCACCGATGAGTAAAGACAAGGGTTTTAAACTGAATCTACTGCTGCAGTCAGTCCCTAAAGTGTGGGTGTAAAGGGCTCCCACCTGCCAGAGCCCCAAAGGTTGAACTCGGAGGTCTGAATGACTTCAAGCCGATGAATAGCGCATCAGTGCCTCGTCAAGGCCCTTAAGAGCTATATGAATACATCTACAATCACACACCACATAAAGGGCCAGCGTCCAGGCGCGACGAAGCTGCAGGAGCGGTGGGAACCTTAGCTCCTGTGGAAGAAGGGACGAGGCTTCATGGCACATTGGGATCAAATGAAATGCTGGCCAGGTGTACCCTGTGGGGTCAGCCCAAAGCAGGGAAAGGTCTTTTAGCCCACAAAGTGGTGGGCAGGCGCCCGAACAGACGAGTCGCGCTGGGACCTCGCTGAACAGTGATCAAACCCCCAGTTTTCCTTGAGATTTGAAGGCGGCCTCATAAACCTGGCAGTCAGAGAGGGGGTACAGCCCATTGACAGAAAACACGAGGCAGACAGAGGGCAGAAGGACACAAAAACGAGAGGGAAGAAGGACACACAAGCTACGGCAGGAGGGGGTCAGGCACAAAGGGAATACGGACAACGGGAGGGGTCGGGAGGAAACACAAACTACGGTCACAGATGCCAGCCAGTTACCCCCACATTGGGTCACGGGTCGAAATGCAGCCTCAGCCCCACCCCTGCCCCTTCTCTTAGACAGCAGTGACTGTTTATCACACCACAGCCCCCTCATGCTCTCACCTTAATGGTCTAGTCCATCTGGGGGAGTCAGCCAGTTGCCCCCACATTGGGTAATCCTGGGGGAGAGCAGTAGCCCGTTCCAGTGTGGTCCCCTGTCTCCCGCTCGTGACATGCTCGTGTCGCCCGCTCGTGACACGCGATGCTTCCTGTTCCGGCTCCCTTCATTACGCTGTTTACTCAACCTTAGTCAATGAATGGTAGAGTCCTTCACCTAGGCAGAAGCGCGTCTCGGAGTATATAGCGTATCTTCCATAGTAATTTATGCTTTTCGGATTCCATTGACGAAATGTCAACCATGAATGTATTATTTTTGTTCTTTCGAGAGCAAAGATTCGAGCGGGGGCCTTGTATGCTCCTCTCTCTCAAATAAGAAGCCGTGGCTAATAGTCTAGTATAACTCCCAGATTAAGGTTTATAAGGCGTCTAGCTTTCACAATCTGCGACACCCTTGGTGCAGGAGCTGCTGAACGTGGCATCCCTTTTAATAAGATGTTCCATACTTTTAGTTCTTGCACTGTTACATAAAACAGAGTGCCTCTCAGACTTAAGAATCTTAATAGGGGACAATTGTGTCAGAGAAAAAACAAAATGATTATAAAAGCAGGGAAGTGGCGTCAGCCTTCTCTCCGCCCCCCTGCTTGTCGGCTGGGCGAGAGCGTGTGGCTGTAAAGGTGGTGCAGTCCCCGCGGCGGGCGCCTTGCAGCGGCTCGGGGTCAGGCGAACCCTCTGTGCTTCAGGGATCACGGACGGCTTCACATGGCCTTTGCGAGTGATGGGCCAATCCCAGCGCGGCCCTGAGGCGAGCCCCCGATGACGTCAGAGCTCCTTGACCAATCGGAGCGCGGCTCCCGCGTGCCAGCAGCCTATCAGAGCACGGCTCCTGCGTGCCAGCCACCAATCAGCTAGCTGCCCCTTCGGTTTGGTCTCCGTGGCTCTGGAGATGCGGGCGGCGATTTCTAGGGCAGTCTCAGGCCCCGGGCCACGGCGGTGGAACACAGCAGGGTTACCTCACGGCAAGGGCTCTCACAGCCAGGAGTTTTTAGGCCACAAAAGCGGGCGCTAAGGAGAACGATCTCGGCCTCGGTAACTCCTAAGCACTCACCTGGACTTCTTCTGGGTGCCGTCAACAGGCTTTCGGCTGACGTCGCCAAAAGCCAAAAATTCTCGGGAACGCCCCCGAATCTGGTCCTGCATTGACGGACAAACGTGTCTTCCAATGGCTAGCCTCCATTTATGGAGCTAGCCAATGGAAGACGGGGGCGGATTCCAACCCCTATACTATACTCATTAGGTTTTTCCTAGCGCATGCGTACTTCGTACGCATTGGCTAGGCAAAACCTAAAAACTTACCTTCACGGGTCACACACTGTGTGCCAGGATTGGCTTGAGCAGGGATACTCCCCGCTCATTAGGAGAGCGGGGGCTGCGGCATGAAACAACCCTCGGACTCCTAATGTGTAGCCCTAGTGTGCATGTTCGGGCTGTTCGGGAAAAATGATCACCCAAAAACCAAACATGCGCACTCTCTTGCTGCTGAGCTAGCCTACCACCACTGACCCATGCTGCATGTTGTCAGTCAAACCTGCTGCCAGTGCGTGCCCCACCCCCTTCAGAGCCATCCCACGCCTGACTGCCTTGGGCGTGGCCCGGTGGCTGGGCGGCCTGGATTAATTATTTGAGTAAGTTAAGTTAAATTAACTTAAACTGTTTAAGTTAATTTAGTGACACTGACAGCGCCCCGATGCGACTTGATGTGTGTAGTGAAGCAACGCCCCAGCGCCCTAATGGACGCACCGCCATTGGTTATCAGCGCTTTGCATGAGAACAATTGTACAAAAGTTACATAAGTTACAAAAGCATTAAAAAAACAGATATAAGTCACTTGGAGCATGGGGTAGGTGGGGGATTGAGACAAGGGGGTAGGAGGAAAACAAACATAGTCAGGCAGGGCAGGAAGGGGGAGGCACCCAAAGGATCACGGAGGGAGGGGGCATGGGAGGGAAAGGAAACACAGCAGAGAGACGAGGAAAAACATTGCCCAAGGTCCGGCTGGGTAGGTGACGGCCAAAGGGTGAAACCGAAGCCAATCTCCTCTATAGCTGCCTAAACAGTTCGACCGGGCATCGGCCATGGTTGCTCGGGCTCAGCAGTCAGTACAAACATAAATGGTTTCTGCCCGGGGGCATCGTCATAGTTCAGTCAGCGGCACCAATCCCGGTGATACTGGAAATAATGGGATATTATTCGAGATTTTTTCTTTGCATTCTGGGACTTGTAGTTTTATCCTTCTATTGTAAAAGCAGGATTACACGTCCCAAAATGGAAAGGTAAAATCTGGACTCCCACCATGGCACTGAGATCTAAGTCTGTGCCTCTGTTGATGCAAACTCCACCTCTGAAAGACAGTTGCATAACATTCTGATGTTTGTAAGTAAGTGAAAGTAAGTATTAGCTTTATGCTGGGGCCGGTAAAGGAGGAATGTGCCTGGCAAATTATTTATTCATAATTTGTCACTATTCATGGGCCACCTTCAGCACCATCCACACCATCTGTGGCCACCCTGGGTTTGTATTCAGAAAGTGGGCAATTTGTGTTCCTAGGTGGCATAATGGCCAAGGCTTCTGACTCCAGAACTGGGGAACCACACTGCCCTCAACCTCATCACACTTAACGTGGTACAGCAGGTCACACAGCGAACATCCTCCAAAGGTCACATTGTCACTCCTCTCCAAAACATCACCAATTATCTAATACAAACCACTCGTACCGCAGGACTGGTCCCATCACTTAGCCAACTCTAGCCCCTTGCCCAGCATCCTACCACAAACCAAGGTCAAAGACTTCTCCATAGATAACTTAATGATTGAACCCATCTTTCACCCAATCAACTCCATGTCTGACACTGTACCTGACACTGTACCCTTCTCTGGTACTCTAAAGTCCTTGCTGACAGTAAACGACCCATCTGCAGACTGGAAAGATAATGAAAGAAAAACAGAACTCCTGATGACCTCATTACACTGAAGTCCCTCTACAAAAAACTTAGACAACTCATCACATCAATCAAAGTACAATACCAACACGATGAATAAAGCCTCTAACTGAAGCACAACACTTTTCAAGACCGTGAACCTCTGCACAAACCTCCTGCTGGATCAATCTGTTCCTCACTCCATGTAAAAGTGCAACCGCTTCTTCAGTGAAAAATACAAAAGAGCCAAGCGTACATTAACAAAACCATGCTTGCTTCAGCTCTAGTGCCCACCCCTTTCTTTACAATCCTAAAATGGCCATCCTTCGAAGCTCATCTCTTTCAAATCTTACCAACATACTCAACTTGCATTAATCCTGTTCCCATGAAGAAGAGCCTTACTCTGGCCCTTCACCAAAGCTCTCTCTGGGGACGCTTTTTCACACCTACTCTCGATTGTCAAACCCTTCCTCACTAAGTACATCTTCCCAGAAGCTCTCAAGACCTCTCTGTTGCCTTCGACGCAGTTGACCAACCCATCATCATATGCATCCTGGAGTCCTGAATCGGATTTACTGACAGTATCCTCCACTAGTTCTCCTCTCACCTTTCCAACTAACACTTGTTTATTCACATAGGCACCTCCAGGTCCCAAAAGTTCACTTGCTGAGCCCCCCGAGATTCCATAATGTCCTGGGCCAGACTGACCGTAGCAGACATCAGACATTTTCCCGGTGGGCCAGAAGGGTAGGGGCCGGTTTTTGACCCGTGGGGGCGCTTTTGTTACAGGGGGCCTGTATTGTCAGTAGTGCTGTAATATCTGCCCCTGTAAAAAATGCGGCAGCATTGCTTGACACTAGCACACGCATTCCCCCCCCCCCCCCCCTTCCCCCCTCCACCCCACCTCCTCCCCTCCGGCTGGTGGTTCAAGGAGAATTGCCAGGGCTGGTTTCCGGTCTGGCTGTGATGATGTTCCCTGTCATCTTCAACCTCAACATGGAGCTGCTTGGTGCTTTACTCACAGATAACAGCATCAAGATTTACCAATATTCTGATGATACACAGCTGTAGTTGAGACTGCTCTGCTTCAGACACCCAATAACTCAAACACCCCCTGCCATTCATCCAGATCCAGATATCCAGCTCCTCCCTGAAGCTCACTGCAGTCAAGCCAGAATTCCTTTTTTTCCAAAAACAACAAATAAGAAACCTGGTTTAATGACATGAACTGCCTTTGAAGCCCACCTTTCATTGAATGCACAATCACTTGGATTCACTCTCAACACCAACCTCCTATTCAAGGAAAACTTGCAACCCCCCCCCCTGAAAATAAAGGAAGATATGGTACCAGCTCCCCCCTTAAAATAAATGAAGCAATTTCTTCCAGAAAGCATTTTCAGAACTGCTCTCCAAGCCTTCGTACTCCTGCATCTGGACAGTAGTAACACCCTATTCCGTGACCATCCAGACTCCTCTCTGGCACCAATCTAGGGCATTCTACTCGTTGTAGCAAGTCCATCCCAGGCCTGAAGTAACATGATCACATCACCCCCCTCGTGATGAAACTCCATTGGCTCCTCTAACCGACCCACACTATCTTCCAAACCATTTGCATCAGTTACAAAACCTTCATGACCAGCCTCCCTGCTTATCTTGCAGACAAGCTCACCATCTCAGGTGGTGAACTGCACTCCTGCAGCCAGGATACCATCAGACTAAGAAGTGTAAAAAAAGAAAGAAAACAAGGCAGCAGGTCTTTTCCATGTATGCTCCCAGTATTGGGAACTCTACCGTCCTATCTATCATGTCCGCTTCCACTCTGCTCAAATTTAGGAAACATTTGAAGAAACACTTCTTTAAAGGACACTACCACTAGTGCACTCACCGTCCACAACCCAGTGTCCTCTCCTATCACGCACTGACTTAATTCTTCTCTGCGACCCTGTAAAGCCCTCTCCGCTTTTTTGCTAGGTTTGCAATATTAATATTTCAGATACGCACACACATACCTATATGGATATATGGATACCTGCATGCATACCTGCATGCATACATAAGAAAATAGCACTAAACTGGCCTGAAGCAAATACAAGGGTTGAAAGACTGAACAAAGTGGTAAAAGGAGGAATGCATTTGGCAAAAAGCTGTGGGAGGAATTGGGAAGAGTTGCTGGAGAGAATGGATGCAAATAGAGTTCCATGCATGCTCTCCTTGGAAGAGTACCTTCTGCGCTATTAAAAGGAAGGAAACTAAACACATTTGTGAGTCCAGAGTGAAGAATGTTAATAAATTATACCAAAGAGGAAAAGTGGGTAAAGAGAAAGGAAGATTTGATAATGCGAGGAGCATTTTGACTTGAAGAAATCTGCACGGATAACAAAAAATATTAGGGGATGTAATTCTGTAATAAAGAAAAGCATTGGTTGGAAAACAGAAGAGGTCTTAGTTCTGTAACCCATTAAAAGGGATAACGTTGTTCACTTAATCTATACACATGAGTCCTTTGTTATAACTACATTTAGAGTGGAGTAGTTAAAACGAGTGACCAAGTTATGCAAAATCAGAGACTATATACAAAGATATAGGTTAAGGAATAACAAAATAACGGTAGAAGAGTAGAGAAAGAGAAACCTAAGAAGCATGCTGACTGTTTGATGAATTAAATGTACATGGGAGATGCAGAAGTAAAATGTAAATTTTTATCTGTAAATAAGAATGTTGTTCTTTTAGAATAAGTTCTGGAAAATAATAGGTTTCTGTTTCGCTTCTTGGTAAAGTTTAGACTTGCCCATAACTATAACATCCTCAAAGCCTTTGGTATACCTGAAACTGGAATGTATGGAGCTGAACATTCTATAAGGTGTGGAGACAGAGATGCAGGAGGAGATGTGTCTTAGAGATTGAGAGAGCAGTTAGAGAGCAGCCTGGTGGATAAAGTGCATACTGAAGAATAACATTTGGAAGAAAAGGTATACTGTGTTGCCTCCTTTATCACTCTATTTTTTGCTTTTTCTAAAATAAAATCCTCTTCAATGTAATTAATATTTTTGTTATTTGTGGTAGTTGTACAGCAGAAACCAACCAGTGTGAAAAGCTTAAATGCTGTCAACTTGATTGGAGCAGTAGCTGGTGTCTTGCTACTGCATCGTGATGTAGTGTTTTTAGGTCTCGCCTACGCAGCGCGCATGCGCTGCATAGGAGAGAGACCTAATGCCATCAGTACAGCTTTGGGGGCAAAAACGTGCACGCGTTGCATTGCTTGCAATGGCAACGCGTGCACGTCTGACGATTTCCTTGTGGGAGCGTGCGGCACTATATGGTCGCACACTCTTGCAAGGGAATCGCGCAGGTCCCCTCCCCTGCTGCCGTGCACTTGTTATTCCGAGCATTGATCGCCCCAGCAGTCTTCACACGCAGACACCACAGAGCGCCGCTGTTGCATCACAAAGGAATACACTGAGCCTCGTGAGTTATTCCAAAGAGCATCACTCTCATTTCATACGTACTGGCTTCATTCCGACTGAAATTTCAAAACACAAGGACACCTTCTGAAACATAGGGCGTGTTGACCATTTCACATGAGGCATCGTATACTATTTTGCTGCCTTATTTGCTAGTCTCATGTGCTCTATCGGATCATATAATGTGCACCACTTGGTCAGTGTTATTTTTCCGCATGGACTACACATTTCGCATTAATTCAGCCAGTGATACCGATGTTGTTTTTTCACCCTGTTCTTTTTGCCACTTCCTCCTACATTAATGTTACCATAGGCATGTAGCTGTAGATACAGGGCTACGACTAGTCATGCATAATAATAGGCACATTTATAAAGCGTGTGGTTACACTCTGCCAGTGTGTCCCGGCGCTGCGGTGCAAACTGCCCGGATTGCTCTACCCTAACCTAGCCAGTCCTGACTATCCCGGGGGGAAGAGATACGTTTTCAAGTTTTTCCTGAAGGTGCCCTCCGAGGCCTCCAACCGGAGGCTCAGGGGGATCTTGTTCCATTGCTGAGCAGCCAAAAAGCGGAAAGAGCGCCCACCCATCCTTGCTCTCTTAATAGCAGGAATGCACACCAAGCCCGTCCCACATGATCTAAGTTGGCATGTTGGGTCATAAGGAGTGAGTAGATAAAACAAATAGGATGGACCCGTCCCCTGCACAATACGGTGGCATACTCACAGTGCCTTGAAAAAGACTCTCTCGCTTATCGGCAACCAATGGAGGGAGGCCAGCGCCACCTTCGAGGATGCCCTCCTCAGGCGCATAAGAACCAGACGAGCTTCTGCGTTCTGTACACCCTAGAGTCTTTGCATACATTTAGCTGGTGCACCCGGGTACAGAATATTGCCATAATCAAGGCGCGATGTCTCCAAGGCATGTACCATGGTCTTCCTGGCTGCAGTAGGCAGCATATCCACGGTTTTACAAAAGCCCCTCAGGACTCCAAAACAGGAGCTTGCCACCGGCCTGGTATGGTACTCAAAGGAGGGCTTTGTGTCCAGCCATACCCCCAGGTTCTTAGCCTGAGTGCAGGGCATAGGGGTGGACCCCAAACTCTGGAGCCACCATGCCTATGACCACACACACGGGGCTCTCCCTAACACAAGCACCTCGGTCTTATCGCCATTCAATTACATGCATGTTAAATGAATGTATTTTTTAACGGTGTTTTGACTTTTAACAGTAAGTTACAAATGTTTTGATGCATTGATTTTTGTTTAAAATGAGATTACCACTATCGGATTCTTTGTAAGACCTTACATTTCTGAACCAGAGCCATGCTGCGATGCACACACATAGCATACGTTGTTTTGCCATCTAGCGTTGCTTATTACGTGCTAGGTCTTCTTCACCTGTATTTTCGTAAACTTCTTCCATGATTCTTTTTTGATAATTGATTTCCCCCTTTCATATTTATTTTTAGGTTTCTACTCGTCTTTAATATTTGTCATTTGTGTACCATCCAAAATGGCATAGGTTGTGAGCGGTGGTGGCCTGTACTATTAGCAGGGAGAAGGGGGGGCGTGTTGGGGATTAGGTTCCCTCCTCTTTCTTTGTTCACGTACAGCCGGTCACCTGGTCTGAAGTAGGTGGGGCATGGGGCATAAATATTGCACCTACCTTTATTTCCTTGCTTGGTTTTGTTCCCGGTCGCCTTTGTCTGGAGATTAGTACCTGTGACTTTGTCTGCCGTCCTGGACCCTTCTTTGGATTCCTTCGTTTCTTCCGGTGGTTCCTCGAGACCGGCGGCTGACGGTCCCGATTTTGTAACCCCTTTCATAAATACGCTGATGCTCTGGAGAGCATTGGTTCAGCGATCCTGCCTGTCTTCATTTTTCCTCGTTACCAGAAGGGTTCATACGCGGCTGCGTAGAGGATCTAGACACGCTTCCGGTGTTTTTGGTAACCTCTCTACCTCGTTGTGTGAGGTTTCGGGTGTTTTTCCGGAGTGTGTCAGTCGAGGAGGTTACTCTGTTTGTTTTTGTAGTGCGAATACAGTCGGTGGCCATCAAATCGCGCTACTTCAGGTTTTAGCCCCCTACACTTTGTGGAACTGTCAGAAAAAAGGTATTTATTCTGTCTTTAGACTTTTTCCCCTGGTTCAATACGGAGGTGGGAGAACCTTACGTTTCCTCTGGAGTCTACAGACCATTATTGCTGCTCTACTTCGCAATCCTTGCCGGTCAGATTAGAAGACGCCCAGATACTTTGCCGGTAAGAGGGTGGTTCTAAAGACAGAGGGGGGATTTGTGTTGTACATGAATAAAGAAACAGCTGATCCATAGTGGTGTTTCGTATTAACCCTTGATATTGTATGCTCTTGTCATTGAATCCAGGTATCCCTTTGGGTGTGGGTTTTTCGCTACATCAGAGACCAACAAGCAGCAGGAGCATTTTATCCTTCAGAAGTCCAGAAATCCAGTTGTCCTTCCCTATTTCTGTTTCTCTCCCATCCTCTCCCTGCACCCCAGTGAATGGTGTGCTGTACTTTCAACCAGTACACCGCATAGGGGTTCGGATAGAGGATTGGGTTATTCTTCGCCTCTGCAGCGTTGGGCACAGCTGGATAGTAAAGGTAACAGAAAACCAAGCCCACGAATTCAAACGCTGCCTGGGCGAAGATGAATTAGGATGGGCATGCAATGGGTGAGGGTGAGGGCCTTACCTTGCAAGATCTTATGGGTGCTATTGCCTCCCTACAATCCCAGATGCAGGACTTAAGGCAAGAAAACGTAGGCTTAAGACAGGAGCTTAGTGTTGTGAAAGCAAGGGATCGGGGTGGAGTACAGGGACCGGTATTACACCCTGCCACCTTCCAGTTTGAGAGAGGTGCAGGACAGGCTGCCAGTGGAGGGCCCCCCATAGCGGTGACTGTAACTACTCCTGTACCTGTACCCTTGGCAGCGCCAAAACGCTTTTCTGGTGACTGCAACAAATATAGTACATTTATGAACTAATGCCATCTGCTTTTCATGTGTCGTCCTAATGCTTTTCCGGACGATTCAGCCAAACTGGCTTTTATCATTTCATATTTAGCAGGTACAGCGGCATTATGGGCAGTCCCATTAGTAGACAACGACGATAGAGTTCTGTATAATTATCAGGCGTTTAAAGAGCAGATGCGATGTTTATTCGCAAAACACGCCTTTATGCAAGCTAGTGATGCGGAGTTACTTAACCCCTTCCCTGCTCGGCACATTCCCCTGCTGTGCTGGGGGGAGGGGGGGCACGCGCAGCGCCCCGGTGCTCATGACGAGCTCAGCTCGTCATGAGCTACAGTGCTCCTGTGCTCATGACGAGCTGAGCTCGTCACGGCCACACCCGTTTCTTTAGAACGCTCAGCACAGCAGGGGAATTTGCCCAGCGTGCGAGCGTTCTAAAGGCCATGACTCGTCAGGAGCACCGGAGCACTGTAGCTCATGACATGCTGAGCTCGTCATGAGCATGCAAGGGGTTAAGTTGAGGCAGGGTAAGCAAGATCTACTGACTTATATAGCCACATTCAATCGTCTGGTATCCGAAACACAATGGCCCATGGAGAAAAGGACTTTTCTGTTCTATCAGGGATTGTGCAAAGACTTAAAGGATGTGGTGTCACAGGTCGTGGATCCTCCCACGGATTGTGTGGCTTTTATTGATTTGGTGGTAAAGCTCAATTATCGGCTGTTGGAAAGGCGTGGGGAGCGAAATAGGTTTCAGTCTTCACGAACTGCGTGAGTAAAACAGGAAGGGAAACCTACTGTTGAGTCCAAGCAGCTAGGACCTGAACCAATGGAGATTGGTGGAGTCAGGGGTCCGTTAACTTTTGAAGAGAAGAAGAGAAGGCGGGACCTGAATATGTGTTTATATTGTGGCGGTACAGGTCATTTTGCCCGTGAATGTCCATTGAAACCCTCTAATGTAACTCTACCGAAAAACACAGTGGCATTTATAGAGAAACAGAGAATGGGTACCATATTGGAAGATTACAATACGTCATATGAGGTCATAGGGGCCGTGCAGAGAGTACCGCAACACTTTACCATCTCAGCCTGTCTAGTGATTTCAAGTACTAGGAGGGTTACGATTACAGTATTGATTGACTCAGGGGCCACAGGCAACGTTATGGATATTCAGTTGACTGAGAGATTGATGGTTCTGTGTGTGAATATAGAGCAGCCAGAACCTGTACGTGCTATTGATGGCACTGAGCTGTCATCTGGATCCATAACACAGCAGACAGAATCGTCATGTTTGTTGTTTGATAATGGTCATTCTGAGGACATAAGTTTCGATTTGATTGATGCCCCTTCGTTTGGTGTGGTCCTTGGTGTGCCCTGGCTGCAACTGCACAATCCTTGAATTGATTGGGTGAGGCGAACAGTGACATTAGACTCTGTTCACTGTTTACAAAATTGTTACAAGGTGGCTACTGACTGGATACCTCCTTTGACGTGTGCTGGAGTGAGAGTGGAGAGGTCCCGTTGTTACCAGCTCCCTACTCCACTTTCAGGGATGTTTTTGATAAGGGTCAAGCAGATAGTCTTCCACCTCATCGATCCTTTGATTGCCGAATCGATCTGGCACTCGGAGCTATTTTGCGATGCAGCCGCATATACGCCTTATCTGAGCCAGAGGAAAAACATCTTAAGCAGTATGTCGATGAAATTTTTATTTTTTTCTCAGTCTTCAGTTGAGCACAAGTCACATGTCCTCCAAGTCTTGCGGAAATTGAAGGAGCATAAGTTATTTGTGAAATTGGAGAAATGTTGTTTCCATGCCACCAGTGTAGAATTTCTGGGGTTCATCATCTCATCAGACGGTATTAAGATGGATCCTAGAAATATAGTCTATTGTAACATGGCCAAAACTTATGTGTGTTAAGGATGTGCAGGTCCTATTAGGTTTTGCCAATTTCTACAGGCGTTTCATCTCGCATTTCTCGGATGTGGTAGCTCCCATGACGGCCTTGCTCAAAAAGGGTGTTCTGTTTGTTTGGACAGCTGAGGCACAGGCCTCCTTTTGTCAGTTAATACATCTTTTTACCTCTGCCCCTGTTCTGGTGCATCCAGACCCTGCTTTGCCTTATTTCGTGGAAACTGATGGCTCTTTGTGTGCTGTAGGGGGGAGTGCTCTCACAGAGGGACCGGGACACAGGTTTTATGCATCCTGTTGCGTACTTCTCAAAAACTTTGGCAGCTGAACGCAACTATACTGTTGCGGAACGAGAATTGCTGGCAATTAAACTATCATTCGAGGAATGGAGACATCACTTATGTTGAGCCAGGCATGTGATCACTATTTACACAGATCATAAGAACTTGGTGTTCTTTCGCTCTGCCAGAGCATTGACACTTAAACAAATGCGTTGGGTTTTGTTTTTTAACGAATATGACTTTGTCATAACGTATCGACCAGCAGCCCAACAGGTAAAATCAGACGCTTTATCCCGCATCCATGTAGAACAGACTGATACTGAACAAGAGAAGGAAATGCTACCTGTGATTGCGGGTGAAAGGATAGTAGGGGTGCTGTCTGCTGATGACTTCTGTGCCATAGTAAAAGAAAAGATGCAGAATGTTGATTTGGTGCCCTGGTTATCTCACTCATTGTTTGAGGAAAGAAAGGGGTTGTTATATCGTGAGAACCGTTTGTTTATACCCCCCGAATTGAGAGATTTCTTTCTTCAATGGTGTCATTCCTCGTCTTTGGTTGCACATCCGGGTATTCACAAGACTAAGGAGCTCTGTTTGAGGTGGTTTTGGTGGGATACATTGGCGCGGGATGTTCAGGTTTATGTGTCATCTTGTCCTGTTTGCGCCATTAGTAAGCCTTCCCACCTAAGCCCTTCTGGAATGTTGCATCCGTTGCCTGTTCCTCCGGCCCCTTGGCACACCATTAGTATGGACTTTGTAACAGACTTGCCTCCAGTAGCAGGGTATACAGTAATAAGGGTGGTGGTGGATTTATTTACTAAGATGGCTCACTTTGTCCCATTGCCAAAGATTCCCACTGCCAGGGAAATGGCAGCAGTTTTCATTAACGCAGTCATAAAATATCATGGTTTACCCTCTGCTATAATATCGGATAGGGGAGCGCAGTTTATATCCCATTTTTGGACGGAATTGTGTTCAGTGTTATGAATGGAGGTACGGTTATCGTCTGCGTACCATCCGCAGACGGATGGCCAGACAGAACGCACCAATCAAACGGTGGAGCAGTATCTCTGTTGTCTTCTATCTTCTTTATCATGTGCATGGGTTGATGCTCTTCCTTTGGCAGAATTCGCCTATAATAACAGCGAGCATTCTGCCTTAGGATTGACCCTTTTTTCTGTTCTATGGGTTACCATCCTAGAGCCATACCCATACAACCGTCTGGACATGTACCTGCTATAGATGTTTTGAGTAAGTCCTTGACACATATATGGGAGATGGCACAGTCACATTTACAGAAGTTCAAGGTGATAATGAAGGCACAGGCTGATAAGCATAGGTTGCCCGCTCCGTTATATGTAGTGGGTGATCGAGTACGTTTGGCCACCAAGAATTTACGGATCAACGGGTCTAGAAAGTTGCAGCCCCGGTATGTAGGGTGATTAACCCCGTGGCAATGAAGTTGGAACTTCCTGATGATTATGGGGTACATCCTGTTTTTCACACCTCACTCATCAAACCTTATGTGGAAACTATGCAGAAATTGCCCCCTCCCTTGATGGTTGATAGTCAGGAGGAGTTCGAGGTACATGCCATTATTGATTCCAGGCGTAGGAGAGGGAGGTTGTATTATCTAGTTGACTGGAAAGGCTACGCTCCTGTAGATAGGTCATGGGAATTAGCTAGTGGCGGGCATGCCCCTAGATTGGGGCGTAAATACCACATGGCTCATCCATCCAAGCCTCGTCTGGTAGGGATGCCTTTGGGGAGGGGGGTACTGGTTAGGGATTAGGTTCCATCCTGGGTCCCCTCCTCTTTCTTTGTTCATGTACAGCCAGTCACCTGGTCTGAAGTAGGTGGGGCGTGGGGCATAAATATTGCACCTACCTTTATTTCCTTGCTTGGTTTTGTTCCCGGTCGCCTTTGCCTGGAGATTCGTACCTGTGACTTTGTCTGCCGTCCTGGACCCTTCTTTGGATTCCTTTGTTTCTTCCGGTGGTTCCTCGAGACCGGCGGCTGTCGGTCCTGATTTTGTAACCCCTTTTATAAATACCCTGATGCTCTGGAGAGCATTGGTTCAGCGATCCTGCCTGTCTTCATTTTTCCTCGTTACCAGAAGGGTTCATACGCGGCTGCGTAGAGGATCTAGACACGCTTCCAGTGTTTTTGGCAACCTCTCTTCCTCGTTGTATGAGGTTTCGGGTGTTTTTGCGGACTGTGTCAGTCGAGGAGGTTACTCTGTTTGTTTTTGTAGTGCGAATACAGTTGGTGGCCATCGAATCGCGCTACTTCAGGTTTTAGCCCCCTACACTTTGTGGAACTGTCAGAAAAAAGTTTTTTTTTCTGTATTTAGACTTTTTCCCCTGGTTAAATACGGAGGTCGGAGAACCTTACGTTTCCTCTGGAGTCTACAGATCATTATTGCTCCTTTACTTCGCAATCCTTGCCGGTCAGATTAGAAGACGCTCAGAGACTTTGCCGGTAAGAGGGTGGTTCTAAAGACGGAGGGGGGATTTGTGTTGTACAGGAATAAAGAAACAGCTGATCCATAGTGGTGTCCCGTATTAACCCTTGATATCGTATGCTCTTGTCTTTGAATCCAGGTATCCCTTTGGGTGTGGGTTTTTCGCTACATCAGAGACCAACAAGCAGCAGGAGCATTTTATGCTTCAGAAGTCCAGAAATCCAGTTGTCCTTCCCTATTTCTATTTCTCTCCCACCCTTCTCCCTGAACCCCAGTGAATGGTGTGCTGTACTTTCAACCAGTACACCGCATAGGGGTTCGGATAGAGGATTGGGTTATTCTTCGCCTCTGCAGCGTTGGGCATTTTAATCTGTAATATTTGTAATTTGTGTACCATCCAAAATGGCATAGGTTGTGAGCAGTGGTGGCCTGTACTATTAGCAGGGAGAAGGGGGGGGGAGGGCGCGGCTGGTTGTGAGACATGCAAGATGCACCTTAAATGGGGAAAAATGCATAGTTTGCCCTTTGGTAATGTGAGAAATATTACACATTATATCACTTTGTGATTCCATTTTTTTATTAATCTCCTTTTCATCAAGACAGTCTGCATAGGTAAAGACTAAACTTAAGTTTAGACATTAAGGGGTATATTTATCAAAAGGTCATGCAATGCAGGGCCGCAAGTACAATTGCTGCTCTGCATTGCTGAAAAGCGACATATCTACAAAAATAGTGTAGGGGTAAGGGACTTCTAAATCACCCTCAGCATAAAGCTGAAGTTGTAGAGGGGCTGGAGAAGCATGAATTCAGGAAGGACAAGCATTGGCATTGCCGATAGGTCTCGCTTTTGGGACCTTTTAAGTATTTAGTTATCCAGCACAATATTCTTGGTGCAACAATAACTGTTGCATGGCTAAACACTTAAAAGGTCCCAAAGACGAGACCTATTGGCTATGTCAATGCTTGTTTAAAGAGGTGTGTCTTCATCTTTTCTCTAGACTGGAGCAGGGTTTGGACAGACTTTCTTGATATGGAGATGTTTTTGCAGGTCATTGGTGCGCGATCGCTTATTAAACATAATGTAGCTTTTCACGATTTTGTAAGCATGAGGCAACCAGACTGGGTCTTTGTGACCGAGACATGGGCCTTTGAGTCCTCTGGTCATGATCTTCTCTTGGCTATACCTGAAGGATATGCGCTTCATAGGCAGGATAGAGTGCGACGCAGAGGAGGTGGACTGGCAATCCTCGTTAAGGCCACACTTTCCTGTACTGTGAAGTCTCTATCGGTCCCTTCGGGTCCCTTTGAGGCTTTATATTTCTGTATTGTGTGTTCCCCCTCGATCTCCTTCTCTGGAATTCTTGTATATAGACCTCCAGGACCGAGAACTAACTTTTGCCTTGACCTCTTTAGAATCTTGGAGCCCTATTTTTGGGAGAACTCACTTCACCATTCTTGGTGACTTAAATTTTCATTTAGATGATCTGGAAGCTAAAGACACATCTACTTTGGTCAATGCTTTGGAAGCCTGTGACTTTGTCCAAATGGTACATTGCCCGACTCACAGGGCTGGCCATACCCTGGACGGGGTGTTCTCCAGTGATTTGAGACTAACAGTCGGCGCGCCTTTGCCTATAGTATGGTCAGATCATCTAGCAGTACCTCTGGACTTAAACACTCCCCGTATTGAGGGTAATTCGGTTACCACCAATAAATGTCTTAAAAGAAGCTTTAGAAATATCACCAACGAGGCTCTGGCCCCTTTTATTCAAACCATCAGCATCACATCTCAGAGGGCGGTTGATGAGGTGGCACAGGAACTTGCCGACTCTATCACTAAAGCAGCTGATGAGTTAGCCCCTACCTCACTCAGATATGTGGCACGACAGAAACCCTCAGCCCCCTGGTTTACAGAAACATTGAGGCTCCTCAGACAAAAGTGTAGAAGGAAGGAGAGAGACTGGCGCAAACCCTGGGATCCGACAGCACGGGAGGTATACAGGCGCCTGTTGCGAGAATATAAAAGCAGAGTTATCAAGGAGAAACAGGAATATTTCACCAACCTGACCAGTTCTCTTACTTCATCCAAAGAGCTTTTTAAGATCGTGGACTCCCTCTGCTCTCTTCAGGCTCCTGACCCTGTGGTAGGCTCACAGGAGCTATGTAATAACATCTCGGACTTCTTCTATAAAAAAAATAGATGATATCTATCTGGCTCTACAATCCCAGAGGAATATCCTGAATGACAATGATTCCTCTCGAATTAAGCAGTTTGAATCTTGGACTGGTGATTCTACCCAAATCCTTGCCCACTTCCCTTCGCTTTCCTTGGACGGTCTTAATCGACTTTTAGATAGAACGAAATCAGCCTCTCCTCTGGACCCTGTTCCTTTGAAAGTACTAAAGGAATGTAGGGACATCATTCTTCCTCCTATGCTGGAAATAATGAATGGAGCTATGGAACAGGGCACCTTCCCTACGGCATGGAAGAAGGCCATAGTGAAACCTCTTCTTAAAAAGCCCACTCTGGATCCTGGTCTCCTGAAGAACTTCAGACCAATATCTCTTCTGCCGGCCCCTGCTAAGATGTTGGAAGCTCATTTGAACTGTCACCTATCCAACTTCCTGGACTCTTCTGGGTTCTTGGACGGGTCCCAACATGGTTTTAGGAAGCTCCACAGCACGGAGTCTGCTCTGACTAAGGTTGTAGACAACATTCGCCGAAAAGTAGATCTGGGCCAAACCACCGTGCTAGTACTGTTGGACCTCACAGCGGCATTTGACACCCTGTCTCCCTCTACTTTAACATCTCGGTTAAGGGAGGCAGGGGTAACAGGGCCGGCCCTGAGTCTCCTGAACTCTTTTTTACAGCAGAGAGAACAGCGTGTGATGCTTGGAGATTTCCTCTCCCCTGCTAAGTCTTTGCAATGTGGGGTGCCACAGGGGTCAGCATTGAGCCCGACCCTGTTCAATATCTACGTGGCCCCCCTTGCGAGACTAGTAAGATCTCAGGGGATGGAGGTGGTGTTGTACGCCGACGACACGCAGATTATGGTGTCCCTGACCCACTCTGTGAGTATTTCCGCGTCCAACTTTAGGTCCTGCATGCAACTCGTTGCAGAGTGGATGATTCTCAACTCCCAAAAGTTGAACGGCGACAAAACAGAGGTCCTGGTCTTCGGCAAGGACCAGGACATGTGGTCGGGTGAGTGGTGGCCCTCATCTTTAGGCACCTGCCCCACTCCCACACAATCTGCCAAGAATCTCGGCGTCATCTTTGACACCTCGCTCTCTATGGAGCTTCAGGTCAATAGGACTATGGCCACCTGTTGGGGTGTCATCAGGACCCTTAAAAGAATTCTTCACTACCTTTCCCCCCAGGCACGCAAGCAGATTGTGATTGCTCTTGTTGGCTCAAGGCTCAATTATTGCAACTCACTTTATGCCGGGGCCAACAAGGGTCTTCTGCAGCGTTTACAGGTTGTGCAGAATGCCGCTGCGAGATTTGTGTTGGCCCTGCCATGGCTGTCATCCGCTACCATGGCAAGGAAGAGCCTCCACTGGCTCCCTATTACCTCCAGAGTGTCTTTTAAACTCCTCTGCCTTACTTATAGTGCCCTCATGGCTGGCCCTGCCGACGCTTTTGGATCTCTGCTCACCCGGTATGTCCCGAGCAGATGTCTACGCTCTCTAGAGCTGAATCAACTGGTAGTCCCTCGCTCTAGGAAGGTTAGATGGGGGAGTAGGGCTTTTTCCATCTTGGCACCCCAATTATGGAACACACTTCCCCTGGAGATCAAATTACAGCCCTCATTGGATCTCTTTAGGAAAGCCCTCAAAACCTGGTGTTTCATTAAGGCCTACCAGTAAGCTCCTGTCACCTGGTAGATTCAGCTAGATATTGAGTTAGGCGCCTTGACGCCCACTGGGCTAAGTTGCGCAGGTATAAATCACACTTCATTCATTCATTCAAAGATAAAGAAGGGCAATTGCTTATTTTTTCCTTTTATTTTTGCATTTCTTTCCTGTCTGACTGATAGTGTTGTAACCAGGGGTGTGCCAAGAACGACCGGAGACGCTGAGCTTGTCAACCAGATGTCCTGGAGTTGCATGTCATGATGACTTTGTAAATGCACTCGTTTTAAGGTGGTGCGGCCTGGCAATGGGAGCCCAGTGATGTGGTTCTATTTTTTCATAGCCTTCATTAGGGGTGTTGCAGTATGTTATGTGCCTCTAATGGCTGAATAGTGTGGATCTGGGAGGCCGTGTATTAGGTAGCATTGCCACTGTCCAGATGAGCAAGTACGAGGACTTGTAAAGCAGTTATGAAGTCCCTGTCTAGGAGAGATGATTTCACTTTACCCTGTAGAGAGCTGGAATCGGACAGTCTTGTTTTTCTCAGCGATGTTTTCTTTGAGGATGCGATCAGTGTTAAATGTGCATCTGAGTGACTTGCCACTGGTTGAAATGCTTGGGTTCTAATCCTTGCAGGTGCATGTCATTGTACCTGGTTTGTACTGGTTCTTGCTTGCTGCCCTTGGCTTATAACAGGATCTCTGTCTTGGTGGGGTTGAGCTTCAGGTAGGTGCTGGTCATCAGGTCTGGATGAGCTGCAGGCAGTGTTTGAGGTGTTGCATGTCTGCAGCAGATGAGAGTTCTGGATGTATTGAGGAAGACTTCTAAGAAGGCTGTTGAAGATAATATGCCAAGCTCTTTGGGGTAAGTAGTGAATTTCTATTGGAGAACACAGGTACAAGCATTCTAGAATAATCAACACTGAAGAAAGGTAACACATTTACAACAAAGGCCAAAATGAAAAGAACTCATGGTGGGGTAGGAGAATGCGAAGTGTCTATGTGACATCACATTCTTATAATGGGTGATGTTCTCCTTCGTGACAGCCTAGTGGAGAGCATGGCTAAGCGGACTCTAGACCTAATGACTTGTGTGTACAATGTTTATGCCAACAAATGCAGTCTATAGCATCATAAGGGCAGGTGCACAGCTGAAATGTTCACTAACTAATAATATGCAAAATAGCTGTTGGTAATATTAACACTTGGACTGTTCTTCAGAAAATACTTCATGGCCACCTGGAACAACTGAAAAAGGATCTGGAGAGCCTTGAAACGTGGGCAGTGGAAGAAAGCAGGACTGCGTCGAAGGTAGAGGTGAGAGGTTTCCTGGCTGTATTTGTAGAGAGATGCGAGACATTGGGGGCCTCAGACTTTAAAGAAGCCGAGAGGCAAGGGGGTACTCTGAGTCTGAATTGGAGATAAGCGATATGGTGGGTATTCATGACCGACCTTGAGGTAAGAGAGAGAAGCCAGGGACAGAGAAAGACCTGAAAATGCTGAAAGGACAGGGAAACCTGCCCTTTCATATAGCGGGGTAAACCAAGGCTCATGGAAATGACCTTTTCTGCAATGTGGAGAAGACCATTACTTTGCTGTTCAGTGCCACAATTCTACCAATCTGGTATAGATAACAGAAGTTCAACTAGTCCCTGTAGCAGGAGCTAGCAGTAAAAGAAGTCTCGTAGGGCAGCCTCCAGAACCCCTGAGTTGGTCCAGGAGGCGGGCCAACAGACTGCAGATGGAATGTTTAAGCCACTTTGTACAGCAGAGTGACTGCTGTTCTGCATAGCCAAATGTTAGTGGTGTGACATAGAGAACAGTGGCATAGAGGAGAGTAGTGTAGAGTGGAATTGTGTAGAATGGAGTGATGTTGAGTGGAGCAGAGTGGTATAGGATGGAGTAGAGGAGGACAGAGTGGATTAGAATGTTGAGTAGTGGCCTGGAGTGGTGTAGAGTTGAGTGGAGTAACGTTGAGTAGAGTAGCGTAGAGAAAAGTAGAGGGAGTTGGGAGCCGTAGAGTGGCATAAAGTGGTAGCATAGTGTGGAGTGACATAAAGTAGAATGGCATAGAGTATAGTGGTATGGACTGGTTTGGGTGGAGAATACTGGCGTACAGTAGAGTGATGTAGAGCAGAGTAGTGTAGATTAGAGGGGAGTAGAGTAGAGTAGCACTCTTTGAAATCAATTGCAACAGTACATTTTAATGGCACCAGAGCACAGTGCTTATTGGCAATACTTCCTTCTCGTCCCGATATACAAGTGTTATTGGTCTTTTATGTATCCCTCTTTCACCAGCTACATGTTATATAAAGACTTCTGTTGTACTCAGCTGTGGTGGCCATTCAGTCCTAAGATGTCTCTTTGTTGTCAAAGGGGCAATAACTGGGAAAGCAGAAACACTGGTCTGGGAAACAGGGAGGCCTTCCATTAATGGAAATCCCTACAAATAAAACTGAACATGAGGCTTTTATATACAACAAAGAGCCACTAGTGGCAATTTAATATGACTGCAGTTTCTCCAGTCTCTGATATTTCATAGGAACATGACGTCTTTTTGTCATCCACTTACCATCTTAATGGTCTGTAGTGTTCAAAATTGCAATGCACGCAAAGGCCCTGGCTCAAAACTACAAGCATTGGTTTTGCAAAGTGTATTGGTTTTGTCAATTTTTTTTTTAGGTCTCGCCTTAGCCATCCCGTTAGGGATACTGGACGAGATTATAGTAAGGCTTTTCAAAAGTCTACCCAAACTGTGGATCGGGTACAGTGCATGTGAATACAACCACACGCATTCAGCTCACCAGGCTGCACACCCCCTCACTCTCCATATGCTTGCTCGCCTTTCCTTTGATTTCTGCCGCCAAGCCAGGCGCGGGCACATCGCACGCCTGTGAGCCTCGGCATCAGACTTCAAAGGAGTCGGCTCCCGCATCTGACACCCCCTCCCCAGCTCTTGTGTTTAATTGCAGCTGGTGTTCCTGCAAAATGGCGTCCGCTATCTCCTAACCTCTTGAGGCGCCCGCTTCATGCCATTTATTCTTGTTTGCATTTGATGCTGACAAAACTCTGTTCTCGTAACTTCCAGTGAAACTGCGTGTTTTGAATTGCACTTTCACAACCCTTTTAGATCACTTAATTTCATGCGCGTCACTGGTATTTAAGGTTGTCTCCCCCCCACTTCACGTTTGGAGCCCTCCTCCCACCCTCCGAGAACAAACACAGCGTTTCCGTTACCCATCCCCTCCCTTCCCGTGTGCTTGGAGTGAGGCAACAATTGGCACAGGCACCCGCTCAGCTCCGGGTCTCTTTCACAATGCTTGGCTGCTGGTTGGTTATTTTTGGAGTCTACCTTGGGTTTGTGTATCAGACGGGCTCCTGCGTCAGGGGTGGCGTGCTCGAGTTTACAAAGGAGTAAATTTTTATTGTTGCGATTCATCTCTTCTGTAGCCGCGTTGCATGTACAGCGTCATTCTCTCCTCCCACATCATTATTGACTCTTTAGGCCCTGCCCTTCTTCCCCATTACCATCCTCGCCCCCTTCATCACGCCCTCCCTGCCTCCTTTTCTGTGCCCTTTCGCTCTACGCCGTGTAGACACGACTGCTTGTAATAGTTACCGCTTGTTTTAAGTTGTGCAGCTCAGAACGTGCTCATACCTTGTCAACTTCATTAGTATTATTCTTAACCGTGCATACAGAGTGAACACTTAAGCACTTTATTTCAGACCCTATTAGAAGGTTTCCGTACCCAGAGCGATGGACACATTCCAATCAGCAGCTCGGGGCTCTGCAGCTACTACCTGCTAACTCCAAGGTTCAGGTGGCACTTGAGGCAGGAGCCCAGGAGAGAAACGTGTACATTTTAGGACCCAAGCTCTCTATTTTCATTTCATTTACCCGATTCACAGGAATGAAAGTATTCGCACTGCCTGCAAAAGCTGCAATCAGTCTCCAACTTGTGCCATTCTAAACCAGGGGCACCCAGAATAGGTTCCACTAGCCCTAGTACCCAGCGTATTACACACACAGGAACACACTCTCTCTCTCTGTCTTTCACACACACACTCTCACACACATACTCTCTCTCACACACACTCTCTCACACACTCATACACACTCTCTCACACACTCATACACACTCTCTCACACACTCATACACACTCTCTCTCACACACACACACACACACTCTCTCACACACTCTCTCACACACACTCTCACACACACACACACACCCTCTCTCTCTCACACACACACACTCACACACAATCTCTCTCACTCTCTCTCTCTCTCACACACATACTCTCACACACACTCTCTCTCTCTCTCTTTCTCTGTCTCTCACACTCTCAAGATTAACAGTAAGCTCCGCCACAGCTTCATGCATGGAGTTCACTAGGAGGGAACGCTCAAGGTGCCCCTTCAGGTCCCCGATCAGGATCTAGCCCTCCTGTTGCCAAGAGCAGGAGTCTGCCTCTGCGCGCACTCCTGATCAGCTGGATGCCAAGTCCAATCAAAAAAGCAGAATACCAGTTTCACATGCAGTCGGACACTCTGGACAAGGGGTACGTGCCTCATTACCACCCAGGGAACATTTCTGCCTCAACAATCGTGCTTTCATAATTCGGAAATACTTTTGCTTCACCTCTTGTCAGACTCCCTACATAGAAACTCGCTATCTTAAGGGTCACCAGATTTTGAAATCCAAAAACCGTAGCATAGAAACATGAAGCGGAGGGCAGAAAATGGCTTAAGTAAAGTCATTAATATGTAAAGAAAACACGGACAGTGAGGCAATAGAGGGAAGTAAATGCAACTTTTACATTCTGTATAATCTGTTAGGTAAAATGCTTTGGCTGGAGGCTTCTCAGGAATGCTGCACTGGAACACATGAACACCCCACTTTCTCTCTGTTCATTAGACCCTCTCTGTAAACCGTGATAAGCTGCAAGTTGTGGTGAAAACTCGAGACTGTCCCAGCAAATTCTGAACACTGGATAACCTTAATAATCACTTTTTTGTGTCTGTGAATCTTTGCATAAGCGGTGCATGCACTGCCACACTTATTCAGTTCATCTTGGTGCAATTTGCGCACATCCGCAAGTCGCGCTGGTCATCAGGTGATCGCGTTGCTGATTTCCTCCAGCCCTTTGGGGTGGGAACTGGTGACATTGAGCAGTCTGACCCCTTTGCTCTGAGATCACCACAAGCCTGCTTGTTTGGAATCTTAACTCAAAGATGATCCTTTGCGGAAGCTCCAGTGCAAGAACTTTTATGGAATTAAGCAATTTGTCAGTTTGCCATTTGAGTGCTCTCCCTCAGCTAGCAGAAAGATCATTTTTTAAGCTAGTTTCTTAAAATGGAGCACCCAGTTGTGACAGTGTCCGATGATAATAGGCAACAGGAACATTTATATACGATCAGCCATGATAATCAGTGGTGCACTGGAAAATGACCTGTGGTAAAAAATTGCTGTCTGCTGCTGATTTATTGGTCATACAAACACTTAATTCAATCACAACTTAAATTAAACCACAGGAGTATTTTTGTCTCCAGTGGCTTAGCAAGGGGGTGGTGAGTGGGTGGCTTTCCGCCCTGGGCAGCACGAGTTTTGGGGGCAGCGGCCTACCCCGCGCTCTTACACCGCCAGCCACATCGCAAACCATTTGTCTGAGCCTCGGCGTCAGACTTCAAAGGAATCCGCTCCCCTGCCCCCCCCCATCAGATTTCAAAGGAATCTGTCCCCCCGCCACGCAATACCGAGAGCTTGTTTTTATATAGCGCGGACGTTACCCAACGGCATTCGAGCGCTTTACAAAAACACAGAGATTGCTAGTACACTTTTTGACCTGTCACTAAGCAGGGAATATTCGGGAAGTACATAACAAAATAAACGATTCAGCCAAAGATCCACCACTAAACATCCGCAGACTGTTCTTATAAGTATATAGGGCTGCACTGAAGCACAGTGAATCCTAAACATTCCTAATAAAGTAAGTGGAACTGTTTACTTGCACTTAGAATAAATATGCATTTTATGATTGAATTGGGTAACTGTAACGCTGGATATTTACAGCACTTGAAAAGGGCCGAAGTGCGGCATGAAGCACTGTCTCAAAACAAGTAAGAATAATTCTCCCTATTTTTATTACATTACATTACATTATCTTATGGGCAACCGTTTTCTCTACCTATCGATCGCCCTCACTCTATCGCCCTCACTCTGTCTCTCTATCGTTCTCACTCTATCTCTCTATCGCCCTCACTCTATCTCTCTATCGCCCTCACTCTATCTCTCTATCGCCCTCACTCTATCTCTCTATCACCCTCACTCTATCGCCTTCACTCTATCGCCTTCACTCTATCGCCCTCACTCTATCGCCCTCACTCTATCTCTCTATCGCCCTCACTCTATCGCTCTATCGCCCTCACTCTATCTCTCTATCGCCCTCACTCTATCGCTCTATCGCCCTCACTCTATCTCTCTATCGCCCTCACTCTATCTCTCTATCGCCCTCACTCTATCTCTCTATCGCCCTCACTCTATCTCTCCATCGCCCTCACTCTACCTCTCTATCGCCCTCACTCTATCTCTTTATCGCCCTCACTCTATCTCTCTATCACCCTCACTCTATCTCTCCATCGCCCTCACTCTATCTCTCTATCGCCCTCGCTCTATCGCCCTCGCTCTATCGCCCTCGCTCTATCGGCCTTGCTCTATCGCCCTCGCTCTATCGGCCTTGCTCTATCGCCCTCGCTATATCGCCCTCACTCTATCTCTCTATCGCCCTCACTCCATTGCCCTCACTCTATTGCCCTCACTCCATTGCCCTCACTCCATTGCCCTCACTCCATTGCCCTCACTCCATTGCCCTCACTCCATTGCCCTCACTCCATTGCCCTCACTCCATTGCCCTCACTCCATCGCCCTCACTCCATCACCTTCACTCCATCACCTTCACTCCATCGCCCTCACTCTATCGCCCTCACTCTATCGCCCTCACTCCATCGCCCTCACTCTATCTCTCTCACTCTATCTCTCTCACTCTATCTCTCTATCGCCCTCACTCTATCTCTCTATCGCCCTCACTCCATCGCCCTCACTCTATCGCCCTCACTCTATCGCCCACACTCTATCACCCTCACTCTATCACCCTCACTCTATTGCCCTCACTCTATCTCTCTCACTCTATCTCTCTATCGCCCTCACTCTATCTCTCTATTGCCCTCACTCTATCGCCCTCACTCTATCGCCCTCACTCTATCGCCCTCACTCTATCGCCCTCACTCTATCGCCCTCACTCTATCGCCCTCACTCTATCGCCCTCACTCTATCGCCCTCACTCTATCGCTCGCCCTCCCCACTCCATCGCCCTCACTTCATCGCCCTCACTCCATCGCTCGCCCTCACTCCATCGCCCTCACTCTATCGCTCGCCCTCACTCTATCGCTCGCCCTCACTCTATCTATCGCCCTCCCTCTATCTATCGCCCTCCCTCTATCTATCGCCCTCCCTCTATCTATCGCCCTCCCTCTATCTATCGCCCTCCCTCTATCTATCGCCCTCCCTCTATCTATCGCCCTCCCTCTATCTATCGCCCTCACTCTATCGCCCTCACTCTATCACCCTCACTCTATCGCTCGCCCTCACTCTATCGCTCGCCCTCACTCTATCGCTCGCCCTCACTCTATCGCTCGCCCTCACTCTATCGCTCGCCCTCACTCTATCGCTCGCCCTCACTCTATCGCTCGCCCTCACTCTATCGCTCGCCCTCACTCTATCGCTCGCCCTCACTCTATCGCTCGCCCTCACTCTATCGCTCGCCCTCACTCTATCTATCGCCCTCACTCTATCTATCGCCCTCACTCTATCTATCGCCCTCACTCTATCTATCGCCCTCACTCTATCTATCGCCCTCACTCTATCTATCGCCCTCACTCTATCTATCGCTCTCACTCTATCTATCTATCACACTCTATCTATCTATCGCATCACCACAGCATCACTCCGCACCACCACAGCATCACTCAGGGGCACCACAACATCACAATGCGCTACCACAGCATCACTGAACGCCACAGCATCACTCGTCGCCACCACAACATCACTCAACGCCACCACAGCATCAATCTGTGCAACCATTCAACAACAACTGGTTCAAATATGTTCTCTCAATGTTTCAAGCTTCATTACAAATGTCACAAAAGATGTTAATATTTCACTTCTGTTCTTGGATTTTCGTCACAATAAAATACACTGAACAGTATCTACATAAGTTATTTACACAAGTTTAAGCTATTGCCATAATAAATTACAATAACTTTTATTTAAGTATTAATTATTAAAATAAATAAAAGCCATTGTTATTTGTAATATCAATACATCTAAGTCACGTAAATACAACACATATTGCATTACAAATGCTATAGGTGTCACATTTGCGAAAGTTAAAACTATTGGCATTGTAAATGACAAAGCTATTAATTTCGCTATTTTCAAAGCCAACACATAAATAAAAAAATTGTCATTTACAATACCAGTAGCTCAAACTTTCCTAATGCGAGACCTTTTGCATTGCACATGCTTGTTGCCTGTTTCATGGCTTAAAGTTTTTTTTAAAAAATAAGCATCATAGCGCTTTTTTTCCTGTTAAGGAAAGAACAGGATGCAGAATGAAAGTCGACACAATAGACACAAGGTAAGCAGGAGGTGGAGAGAAATGGGTGAATGGCTGTATGGAGGACACCAGTGGAATAATAAACAGAAAGCATGAGCATAAGCAAGATTGCAATGGAGCATATAAATAAAAGAAGTCGGGAAGACTTAGGGGTGGGGATTGGGGAAGGAAGGAGGCAGATTGCAGTTCAGTATTGCAGAGGAAAAGGGTTACAGCAAATCCCAATTTTGAGGGGTGGGGGTGAGCAAGAAGCAAACATGTCCAGTGGATGTAGAGTAATCGGAGATGCAGAGAACGGATGTGTTAAGTGCATTAGAGAACAAGGAGAATGGCAGAAACGGGAGCATGGCCCAGAAAGCACGTTTTGAGGTGGGCAGGCAAATGGTTTACAGGCGAAATGGCAGGCAAATGTGAGGGAAAGCATATTGCAGGAGGGAAGGCATGGCGTGTAATGTAACCAGAACTGCCACCACTGAACTGGGGAGCTAGGTTGGAGTCTCAGCGTCCGCACAACACCCTGTGATTCTGACCAAATCACTGAAAATCCTCGAGGCAAAAAAAAAAAAAAATGTGTGTAACCTGTGCGAAAAATATTGTGGCCATGTTAAATGCTCCAATACCATCAGGGTGAGCTTGTGCTATAAACCTACAAAAAAGACATCCACACTCTGCTGATATGATACAACACTTACTACGTGGGCCGACACTATGAAGGCCATATAGCCAGTATCACAGGCTCCAAAGATTATTTCACACTTGAAAAATGGAAGACAGACTTTGACTCCACAGGAATTGGATGGCTGTGTTGAATAGGAGCACAGCACGAGCGAACACAGACACAATAAAAAAAATTGCAAACATTCGTGACAAGAATTTTCAATTCTATTAAGGACTTTTGGGGGAGGATTATGCTAGTCTCATTTCTTTATTTAGAAATGCCCAGCAGCCATGTAAAAACTACATTACCCAGAAACACTTGGGTCAAAACCATAGAGTCTGTACTATAAATATCCAAGGAGACAATCCCACTTCCTCTTTCTTTGGTGAGAAGGAATTCCTGGAGAGCAGAACAACAGTACATGAAAGTCAATGCAAAAAGCAAACCCAGTCCAGGGCAACGAATGAAAGTCCAGCACAGCAACTGCCGAAGGGAAAAACAGGAAAAGCAATCTCCAAAGAAGAAGGCAGGAACATCCACGTCGCACCGTAGGGACATCATTTGGGATCAGATCCTGAAATGAGATACAAAGTCGTAATACACGTCCATAATATAAAGGAACATGTTAAGAAGGGTGGGTAGAGAAAACAAGGCAATGGTAACATTTGAACACAGAGCAATTCTGGTACATTCATCAGTAAGTATCATGAACAAACAATGGGTGGGATAATCCTCGCCTCCTAGTCCTTAATAGAATTGAAAATTCTTGTCACGAATGTTTGCAAATTTTTAATTCTACGGCAGGACAGGAGGCTCCGATTATGCTTGTTCAAAGCTGATTCACCACAACAGAAGCAACATTTGAAATAGGTGCACTGCCCCCCTTATAAATCCTCCCTTCGAAAGCTCAGACATGGGGTTCCTCAGGGCTCCAGTCTGAGCCCCACGCTGTTCAATCTATATATGGAGCCCTTAGCTCATATTGTGGAAGCTTTTAGAGTGGATATCGTCACATACGCTGACGATACCCAACTAATAATCAAACTCACTCACAACCAGGCAGCGGATGCTACTAACTTTTCCAACTGCATGCTTTCTGTGGCAGGGTGGATGAACAACAACTGCCTACGCCTTAATGGCGACAAAACAGAACTGCTTGTAGTTGGTAAATCCCCCTCTGCCTGGTCGCAGGCCTGGTGGCCAACAGAACTAGGGGCAACCCCCTGCCCGATGGAGTCTGTAAGAAATTTAGGAATTATGGTGGACGCGGAGCTTTCCTTTAAGCATCAGATCAATAAAATCACGGGAAAATGCTTTGGAATACCTAAAACTCTCCGAAAGGTTCTTGACTTACTCCCCATTAGTGCCAGGAAAACACTTATTCATGCCCTGGTAACGCCTCATTTAGACTATGGCAATGCTCTTCTCCTAGGCCTTAGCAAAAAAGGCATTTACCAGTTGCAATGCGTCCAAAATGCTGCTGCACGTCTGGTGCTCAACCTTCCACGCAGAGCATCAGGCAAAAGGGCACTTCTTGAACTTCACTGGCTCCCTATTGAGGAGTGCATTAAGTTTAAGGCTCTCTGCTTCGCCCATCGCATTGCCCAGGGAAAAGGCCCTGGTTATTTGCGAAACCTTCTCACTATTCATCGTCCTACCCGTAACCTATGATCTGCCGGAGCGATGCTGTTCCAACTTCCCCGCGTTCGCAAGACCAGGATGGGAGGTGGCTCCTTTAGGTTTCTTGCTAGTAAATACTGGAATAAGCTTCCTCTGGATTTATGTATGGAACCCTCCGAAACAAGATTAAGATTAAAACTGAAAACTCATCTCTTCCCATGTAATTAATAGTTCCTGTACACGGGGTTCCAGGTGATTCCTGGACAATGTCCTTTGGGGAGCAGTAGCATCTCTCAGCGCGGGGACACACTGTTCTAGTGTAATCATGCGCTTTAAAAGTGGTTTTATTATTATTATTATTTTTAAAATAGAAAGTCTTGAAAACAGAATCTGTTGACCAGTCAGCAGCCTTCATAATGTCCAACAAGGTGACCCCCAAAGAGAAGGCCTTAGATGTCATAGCCCCACGGGCAGAATGAGCACCAAACACAGAGACATCAATGCCAGCTTCCCCCATAAGCCACCGTACCCAACGAGCCAAGGTGGCCGGGGTAACGGGGCGAAAGGGCTTCTGCAATGCAATCAATAATTGGCCTTGCATATCAGAGCGAAGAAGAGAAGTACTCACCTCATAATCTTTAAGGCATTGAACCACACAAAGGTTAGGACGAGCAGGAAAAGAAGGGTAAGAAATGACCTCAGTATTGGTCTTGGTGCGCCTGGAGAGGCGAAATGTAACACCTTCAGGAGTGAAGCTACGTCCAGCTAAATCCAAAGCACGGACAACCGACACCCGTTTGCAGGAAAGCAAACACAACAACATCGTAAGTTTGGCCGAAAGTTTTTTCCGAGATAACAAAGAATTGATCGGCCAGGCTTACAAGAAGCGTAAGACAACTGAGACATCCCACAAAGAAACATATTTGGGACGTGGAGGAGTAGCCAGACGAATACCTTTGAGAACCTTAGCCACAAGAGGATGTTCTCCCACAGGGTTTCCATCCACTGGAAGATGACCCGCAGAAATAGCGGAACAGAAAGCATTGACCGTGCGGTACGCCAAACCAGAAGAAGAGAGAGAAGCCAAAAAATTGACCATCAAAGAGACATCAGCTGATGTTGGATCAACTTGCCGTTGAGCACACCAATCACTCCAACGTTTCCATGACCCTCTGTAACGTTTGTGAGTACCTGGAGCCCAGGCGTTGCTGAGAAATCTGGTAGCGTCCGCAGAAAGGCCTGAGACTGCCCAACGTTCCCCGAAATCCGCCACGCCAGGAGAAGGAGGGAGCCTGACTGAACCAGGGGATGCGGATTCTGAAGCAGATCTAACAGTAGATTCCACTTCTGAGGAAGAAGGAATGGAATTGCACATGCCATCTCCAGGAGAACTGGGAACCACAGCTGAGCCCTCCACAAAGGAGCGATCAGAACCAACTCCGCCCGAAAGCGTGTCGCATAAGCCAGAACCCTGGGGATCATCATGAATGGGGGAAACGCATAACAAAGGGACGTCGGCCGCGGTTGAAGGAAAGCATACGTGGCAAGAGCCTCCGGATCCGGTCTCCAACTGAAGAATTGGGGAAGTTGGGTGTTGAGACGGGACGCAAAGAGATCGAGCAGACAAGGACCCCAAGCCCGAAGAAGCTGGCGGAACACACGAGGATGGAGCCTCCAGTCGCTGAAATCCTTCAAATATCTGGAGTTCCAATCCGCCACAAGATTGCGACAACCAGGAAGGTACTCCGCAATAACTGTGATCTTGTGCTGAAGACAATAATGCCAAAACTCCTTGGCAATCTCCACCAACAATCTCGACCAAGTTCCCCCCAGTTTGTTGATGTAACGGACTGCTGATACATTGTCCATCCGGAGAAGAATGCAGCAGTGGGACTGAAGAGGCGACAGGCACTTGATCGCGAACGACCCCGCCAGCAATTCTTAACAGTTTATGTGAAGTGAGACTTCCTGGGGAGACTATCGTCCCCCCGTCGAGATTGGGCCGCAGCGGGCCCCCCAGCCCCAACGACTGGCATCCGACTCGATCACAATTTCCGGAGAGGATCCGAAAAGAGCCCGACCGTTCCAGGCTTCCATGTGATCCAGCCACCATTGCATTTCCGACTTCGCCTCCTCCGAAAGAGGAATCTGATCGGAATAACTGAGGCCCCGTTGAAGATGCTGAATCTTTAGACGCTGCAACGCACGGTAGTGCAGCGGAGCCGGGAAGATCGCTTGCAGGGAAGACGCTAAGAGACCGACAACTCGTGCTTATGATCTCAATGACACAGTCTGGTTCGAGATAACGGAAGTCAATTCCCGTTGGATGTAACAAATCTTCTGACGGGGTAACTGAAGCTGACAAGTCAGGGAGTTGACCTGGAACCCCAAGAAATCTATCACCTGAGTAGGATGTAGCACAGACTTGGGAACATTCACCAGAAAACCGAGGGACTGGAGAAGGTCGATAGTCCACTCCAGATGGGACATTATTTTGACAGGACAATCCTCCAGAAGGAGGATGTCGTCCAAATAGATTATCAAGCGAACCCCGCGAGAGCGGAGAGACTCCACAACCGGACGTAACAGTTTCGTGAAGCACCAAGGTGCTGACGAAAGGCCGAAGGGTAGAACCAGATACTGATACCAAGTCCCCAGCCACTGGAACTGCTGAAAGCGGCGATGGGGACTGAAGATTGGAACAGAGAGGTAAGCGTCCTTGAGGTCCAGATGCACCATCCAATCCCGTTCTTGCAGGAGATCCCTCAACAGATGGATGCCCTCCATCTTGAAGTGGCGGTTAACCACTTCTGCATTGAACTCCTTCAGATTGAGAACTAACCTCGATCCCCCTCCCTTCTTCTCCACCAGGAAGACCGAGCTGGCAAACCCCTGAGGGTGGCGTACGGTCGGGACAATTGCCCCTTTCAACTCTAGAGACTTGAGTTCCTCTGTGATGAACTCTTGATGTTGCTTTGAGAAATGAAGGGGAAAAGGAGGATGGGACTGACGCAAGGGATGATAGAATTCGATTTTGTATCCCTGAACTGTCTCCAGCACCCAAGCATCGCTGGAGATTGTGCGCCAAATGTGTAGAAAAAGGCGAATCCTGCCCCCCAGAACAACACTGCATGCAGGAAGAAGCCTCACCTGAAGTGGCGGAATCCTGATAAATGCCGGAAGCACCACCGGAACGTCCTTTCTTGTATTGACCACGTCCTTTTCTGGAAGGGTAGAAATGTGAACGTTGGGTTTAGCCCGAATCTTGTTGGCCTCCCCTATGGGACTGATATCCACGCTGCGTGGGCTGTTGTTGACCACGGCCGGACGAGCGTCCCCTGTTTCGTCCGGCCCTGCTGAAAACCGGACGCATGGCCTGCTTCAAAGATGCCTGGGCTTTGTCAATGCTGCTAAAAGTACTGACAAAATAAGTGAGCTCCTTCAGAAAGGGTTGCCCGTAAAAGGAGGCCTTGAGCCGCAGCCCCTGCTCGGAAGCCGAAAGTTCAACCAATTTTGAGTCTAACTTGAGGAGAATGGACCCCAACGCTCACTAGAGAGGGCGCAGTTGGCGTTACCCCAGTTGACAAATCGCCCGCTGCGCCCATTCGATCAACTCATCAGGGTCAACTGTGGATGAGGATTCCTTGGGCATGAAACCTAAATCTAAAATCTTAGTAAGAGGCCCCAGGAGATCCAAGACCTTGTCCTGACAAGCCCGCCAGGACCGATCTAAACCTTTCTTTGGGTCCTTGGTAAAGTTTCTCAAGTAGGTGAGCATGGAAGGATCGACCTCAGGCGTGTCCGCAAGGTTGTCCGCCAAATCAGGCCGAGGACATTCTGAGCAGAGACGCGCACATACGTCTTTATCAAATGGTTGACGGATATGTTGCTGAACATACTCCGCCCCTGCCGGGGAAGGAAGCCACACAGTGGAATGAGGATGCACAATGTCTGCAGGCTCAAAGGTCAAAATTGGGGGATGACTGGGTGCATCCACAAAATGTTCTTTACATTTTTTCTTTTTTGGAGGCGGAGGAAGAACCTCTGAGGATGACGAGGAGTTCTGGTCATCACTGTCTGCTTTAACCGGAAAAGCCTTAGACTTGGAAGAGGATAATGAATGCGCCAACTTGCGAAATTTTGAAGAATGAGGATTACCAGGAGAAGTAGATGATTTTTTCGATGAAGGGACCCAACCTTGTTGCTGCGCATATTTAGTCAAATGGCGTTTAAGGGGCGTGATAGCACATACAAGAGCCTTATTCATAGACTGTTGAACCCCTTTGTCAAGGGCCTCATCTAGGTCCTGTTCAAGGAACTTCGTCCCCTCTTCCTCATAGTCACCATCATCCTCATAATAATAATTATCACTCATGATACACAGGTAGTGTAAAGTCAGTTGCCCACAAGGTGACTAAAAAGTACGGTATGCCAATGGCAGAGTCTGAGGGAGTGAAAAAACCTCCCAGCAAGCAAGACTAAGCAGGAAACTGCACTAAAAATTGTTAGAGGGTGGAGGGAGGGCTTGCTGTCGACAAAAATGCTCACTCTCGGCAAAGCCTATGCAAAATTATCCAACCGGGACTCTTTTCTGAAGCTCCGGTGTCAAGGGAACAGCTGGGAGACCGTGGGCGGGAACGTCTTGTGGACGAACCTTCAAAGCCGGCGCCGCACTGGAAAGGAATTCCAGACGCGTGAGGAATACAAATCGCGCATGCGCGTTGAACCGGCAAGCCAACCAACTTTGAAGCAAATCGCGCCAGACGCGCGCGAGGCTGCTCGTCCCCAAAGCTCCACTCCACATGCAAACGGGACTTACAGGCGGCACGTGTCCAGACCCCGGGAGGTGACACACACGCTCCCCGCCGCAACGCCCACCGAGCACCAGAGACGCGACGAGAAGGCGGAAACAGCGCGACAGAAGCGCACAACAAAGCGGCAGACAGCGCGAGCAAAGCGCTAACCACAACAATGCAACCACAATAAGTAAGCAAGGAATATAAATTGATAGTACTTAACTGGCTGCGGAGCAGCAAAGAAAGAGGAAGTGGGATTGTCTACATGGCTATTTATAGTACAGACTCTATGGTTTTGACCCAAGTGTTTCTGGGTAATGTAGTTTTTACATGGCTGCTGGGCATTTCTAAATAAAGAAATGAGGCTAGCATAATCGGAGCCTCCTGTCCTGCCATAGAATTTGGTTTTTATAAGAGTGAAGGAAGGGCTCTTTTGAAGTGGGCTGCACTTTTAATCTGAGCTTTCCAAGGTTTTTCTGAGAAGCAGTTTGTAAATAAATAGGAGACAGGTGTGCGGGGGAGGAACAGCAACAGGGGGAGGAGAGTGAGTGGGAAAAGGAGCAGCAACAAGCTGGGAGGAGAGAAGGCGGCATGCAGATGCACTCGCAGGAGTTCTTGCTAGTAAATGGGAAAAAAAGTGCCTTCAGAGTAGCAGCGAGTGGAAGGACACTGGCCAGTAGCCAGTGACCTGAAGTTGTACTTGGTCCAAGCTCCGCGCCACTGCGTGGACAGGCAGAACACCAAGACGTTCAAAGTCGATGTGCTGAACACTCAGAAGCATGTAAATTAGAGTGAAGTTGGAATCAACCAATTGTAAGTTCGGGTAAATATTGGGTGGATTCTGAGCCCCTTTTAAGATTTTTTTTTTTAATACAAGAGATTTCACATACAGACAATACATAAAAATAGAGCATTGTTTACAGTTTATATGTGAGAGAGGAGGAAGAGAAACCACATATCTGACCTGTGGGCAACGACCTTCAGAAACATTTTGTTATATTAGGTGAAAAGTGCTGCATTAATTATAAGAGTGCAAAATCCGGAAAATAATTTTTTTCTACCACAAAACAGCAATGACCATCACAAAAGCAAGAACCAGGTTTGAGTCTCTGCTCAGCATCCTGTGATCCAGGGCAAATCACTCAATCTCTCATACAACAAAAACAAATGTGAACTGTGCTCTTGTAAGGAGCTCCAATACCTTCAGGCCAGGTTGTGGTCAGGCTATATAAAAATGGCAAAAAAGAATAAAATAGTACCTCAATGGAGAATGAGCAGCGGACGGACACTAATTAAGGAAAATCGATGTGTATTTGGTCCTTGCTCCACAAAAGGAAATGAATTGAGGCAGCAGCTAGAAACACATTGGTGTAGGACGAACATGGATATTGTTGTCTTGGTCATCTTTCTTTACGAGCCACTTTACGAGACATGTTGCTGACATTTGCCGATAGAACCAATCAATATGTATCTGCGGTATATCTTTGCAGAGGTATTTTGTCCATACATTGGACGCTAATCTTTTTAACCTTCTGTGATGGGAGATCACTGGATCTAAACAACAACTTACCACACTAGGCCCATGTCCACTGCTCTTGCCAACATCCAGCATTTAAGGATTAATGGATGGTTCCACTCTTGGCAAAGCATGTCACTGAATAGTTAAGAGCCTCCTGTACGTGTGTGTAATTGTATAGACTTTAGTTTGCATTTTCTACCTTTTTATTTTGCAAATGTTTTTTTGTAAGTAAATCCACGACTGATGGATTATAAAGGCCTACAGCCTATATTACTAGTAAATCTGTTCTAAACCTTGTGCTGGGAGATGGGTCAAATAATGAGAGACAGAGAGTTGAATTGTTGCCTAGTTGTTGCTCAAGTTTATTGTATATTTCTTTGATTGTGTTCTGCATCGCAAAGAAATGGTTATGTATACAATTATACATGTCTGTGAAGCCCCCCAACTGTTTGTGTCAGTTGCAGAAACTGTGATTACGTTTGTGTGTAGCATACAAATACAAAAATGTGCTTTGTTTGGCTGTTTTTAATGGAGGGAAACTTCAAGAACCAGGTGGAGGTGATCCGTACAACATTTGCGTTTCTGAAGAAGTTTCTGGACAAGGAAGAGCAACAACTTCTGAGCAAACTGGAAAAGGAACATAACGAGAATATGAAGAACATTCAAAAGAAACTGAGTGAACTGGAGAAGCAGCAATCCACCCACCAGGACCTGATCACAGAGATCGAGGGAAAGTGTCAGCAGCAGGATGTGGAGCTACTGAAGGTGAGAGTTAAACATCTATAGAACTAGAATAGTAGGATTCTGTTGAGGGAGAAGTGTCAGCAGAAGGATCTAAGCTGCTGAAGGTGAGAGTTAACTATCTATAGAACTAGAGGGAACTACTGAAATATATTATTTAAACTTCACTTTTCCTTTTTCATGCACCACTCGGCATTGCTTGAGATTCACATAAAATTGCATTGGGAGGGGAAGAGTTATTCAAAGTAGAGAGGTTGTCATTCACTACATTGGGGCCTGTTTCTAGAAGTTGTGGACGAGTAGAGTGAAGTGAAGTTATTCAACCGTAGGGATGAAAATCCATACCTGAAATCCTCTTTTGGGCAACGAGGTAGGAGCGTTCTATAGAGAAGAAGTGAGAAGTCACCTGGAGCTCATTTGAGTTTGTCTGCTGTGCATTGCACTAAATAACGTAACCTACTGCCTCAGTTTCCGTTTTCCTTATTTACATCAACTTATCAATGCATTTATGAAATAGTTCAAAGCAAGGAGATGATGGACGGAGCGCTGAATTGTTTCAGACACTCACCCCCAGTCACAGATCTGGGTTGAATCTATCATCGTTCTTTAGCTCACTTGGCCACCACAGTTCAGACACAGCTATATGCAAATCAGTCTTGACCCTGTGCCTCTTGGGAACAGTCCAGCCTGAACTGCCACGCCATGTTTTTCCTGGACCGGAAACAAGCATCCTGGGACCAGTTTCGGGGGTGTGTAACTGGTACCACGGATTTTTTACAACGCATACCATTACAACGCATACTATTACAACGCAGGTCATTTTACAACGGATACCTTTACATCGCATTACACTACAACGCACATACTATTACAACGCACACCATTACATCATAAGTATAATTATAGGTAAGTTTATCTTTTTTTATAAACATTGGGTTTTGGGGTACAGGGGTATTTTTAGGTTTTAGGGTTGGGTTTGGGTTTTCGGGTACAGGGGTATTTTTAGGTTTTAGGGTTGGGTTTGGGTTTTGGGGTACAGGGGTATTTTTAGGTTTTAGGGTTGGGTTTGGGTTTTGGGGTACAGGGGTATTTTTAGGTTTTAGGGCTGGGTTTGGGTTTTGGGGTACAGGGGTATTTTTAGGTTTTAGGGCTGGGTTTAGGTTTTGGGGTACAGGGGTATTTTTAGGTTTTAGGGTTGGGGTTGGGTCTTGGGGTACAGGGGTATTTTTAGGTTTTAGGGTTGGATTTGGGTTTTGGAGTACAGGGGTATTTTTAGGTTTTAGGGTTGGGTTTGGGTTTTGGGGTACAGGGGTATTTTTAGGTTTTAGGGCTGGGTTTGGGTTTTGGGGTACAGGGGTATTTTTAGGTTTTAGGGCTGGGTTTGGATTTTGGGGTACAGGGGTATTTTTAGGTTTTAGGGTTGGGTTTGGGTTTTGGGGTACAGGGGTATTTTTAGGTTTTAGGGCTGGGTTTGGGTTTTGGGGTACAGGGGTATTTTTAGGTTTTAGGGTTGGGTTTGGGTTTTGGGATACAGGGGTATTTTTAGGTTTTAGGGCTGGGTTTGGGTTTTGGGGTACAGGGGTATTTTTAGGTTTTAGGGTTGGGTTTGGGTTTTGGGGTACAGGGGTATTTCTAGGTTTTAGGGCTGGGTTTAGGTTTTGGGGTAGAGGGGTATTTTTAACCTATTTTTACAAATTAAAAAATTAAAATTAATTTAATTAATAATTTTACTAAAATAATATATAACAAACAATTAAATTAAATAATACATTAATAAATATTTACAACATATTTTAAAATTATATATTATTATTATATACTTACCTATACTTACGTTGTAATGGTATGGGTTGTAATAGTATGTGCGTTGTAGTGTTTTGCGTTGTAATGGTATCCGTTGTAAAATGACCTGCGTTGTAAAAAATTTGTTGTAATGGTATGCGTGCTAAAAGTACGCGTTGTAACATCATACATCCAGTTTCGGGCTAACAGCCCTCATCAGCCAGGCAAGCTTGAATCCAGTGGGAAAGTGAGCAAGGGACCCACGTCTGGACATACCCTGCCAACTTAGGGCAAACAAAGCAAGCACAAGGAGATGATGGACTAAGAGCTTATGGTGAGGGAATTGCCTGGAGGTGGACGGGGGAGAGGAGTACTGCTTTTGTTCCCCAATATGCCACAGCCGGTTGTCTTTTCTACCCTTCGACATAGGTTTATAATGAAGTTTTCACAAAAGGTCCTATGAATATGAGTCTGCCTCTGAAGGGTTGCTGATACCATTCAAAGCATCTGGCTTCTCCTACTCTTTCCTTCCCCCTTCTCGCTTCATCCCCCTTGGTGATACACCATACTTACCAAGCGATACAAATTTTACCACGCATTACATTACATTATTGTGCTACATAGTGGTCTTTCTTCTGACCCCTCTTCCTTGGGATGATATTTTCTATTCATTGACTTTGAAACACCTGCTCTTTGTCACTATATGTCTATATATCTATATATAATGTTTTTCTTCCATTATCAGCCTAGTTTAAATACTTTCTGTCATGTAAGTGTTCGAGGCATGTGGGCTGCTGAATTCATATCTGTGCATAGATCGCCACCTAGTGTTGGGTCCGGATGATTGCACATTGTTGTCCTGGAAGAGTCTTCGAAGTATCACGAGATAGGTGGCTCCTCCCCTGGACTACAGTGCGCATGGGCATCGCCTCCATCCCCAGATTGTTTTTTTCCGCCATTGGGTTCGGATGTGTTTCGGTTCCCTCTGTCGGAACCGATAGTTGTTCTACTTCTACTCGAGACCAAAAGGTCTTTAGGCTGGGCATCGGTATAGTTGCGTGCGGGTTTCTTTCTGACTCTCAGCTCCGATCTCTCGCTGCCCTTCCACGTGCCTTCGGCGCGGACGGGCCTACACTCCTACTCTTGCTATGGAGCGAACTCCGTTTAAGAAGTGTCCGGTGTGTAACTCTAAATATTCACACCTCGACGTGCACCCCGTGTGCAATACCTGCTTGTCGCCGGATCACCGCGAAGACACCTGCATGGCGTGTTCGAAGTTCAGAAGCAAGAAGACTTTAAAGATTCGCCGGGCTAATCGGCTCCAGGCTCAGTTATCGGCTACGGCGCCCCCACCAGACGACATTTTCCAGGAATCTGTCGAGGGAGAAGACGACGTGCAAGGTTCGGACTCTAATCCCGCATCCGAAGGTGAAACCTATGACGAAGGTGCGGAGAACTTTGACGAAGTCACCGACGAGGTAGGGGACGACGAACAGGCTTTTGCCACTATGGGTGATAGCTCAGAGGAGGAGCTTCCCCAACGAGACTCTGGGGTTATTACCCCTCCTACGGCCCAGGTCGAGGGATCGCCTTCGGGCCTTACCCAAGATCTAACTATGAGTCCTACGTCCCCGCCTCCGGGCCCGGTCACGGACACTTATGAACCATCACTTACGTCGAAGAAAACGAAAGTGAAGCCAAGTGGTCACGCACCCTCGGATGCGAAACCGAAAGTGAAAGTGGCGCTGGTGAGGAAGGTTCTGGAGGCGTCAACTTCCAAAGAATCCAAAATGGCCGACTCACAGAGCCACGCCAAGATGGCCGACCCGAAGTCCTCGGGATCGGTACCGAAGGCGAAATCGTCCGACGCGGCTGCGTCGGCTCCGAAAGGGGTCGTGAACCCGAAGTCGGCTCCGAAAGGGGTCGTGGACCCGAAGTCGGCTCCGAAAGGGGTCGTGGACCCGAAGTCGGCTCCGAAGAAGCGCCTGGGCGACGACGACCGTGGCCAGGGGGCCTCGGCCCCGAAGAAGGCGCATGTCGAGCCGGTCAAGCCCTCCCCGGCCTTGACAAAGAAGGTGGAGGAATCCTTGCAGCGGATTCGAAAGGACACTGTGGCGCCGAAGCTCACGCCTAAGCCTGCGAAGGAGCAAACGCCTATCTGTTTCACCTTTCCTCCCAAGTCGGCGCCGAAGGCCTTCGCGCCGAAACAGAGTGGACCCTCGAAGGAGGTATTGGCACCGAAAGCGGCCTTGGTGGTGTCGAAGCTTCGACTCCAACCCCTTGCTGAAGAGGAACGTCGTGAGGTACTCATCGACGCCAACACCGGAAAACTGTCGCTCCTCAAAAGGAAGATCACGACGGAGCCGGCGTTGGAACATTTTAAGATCCCTCTCAAGAACAAGCGGGACTCCGAGGGCTCTTCGGCTTTGGTGGAACCTGTGTCCCCACAGACACTGGGGTACTCGCCGGCGCATTCCGTCGCGGCCGAGGCGGACGAGGAGGATGCCGAATATGACTATCCGGCGTACTCGGATCCGGAGGAGGAGCATGTTCCGTGGTCTGCCGGAGGCGACCCGGAGGACCCGCAGGGGGGTCCGGACGCGCAACTTTTCGCGGCCAAGACGTCCCCGACCGAGGATTCGGCAGCCTTCAATGCCCTCATAGAAAGAGCTGCTGCTAACCACGACGTCGAGCTGCACTCGGACCCCGTGGATGTGGACTTCTTGTTCGACACCTTCTCGGTAGCCGAAAAGTCAGTCAAAACGCTACCGATGCTGAAGGGGGTGCTTAAGCATGCAACGGAGGTTTTCAAGGAGCCCACCCGAGCCCGTGTGGTCAACCCTCGCATCGACAGGAAATATAAAGCAGCGCCCACGGATCCCACATATATCAAGGGACACTTGCCATTGGACTCCCTGGTCGTTTCCAATGCTCGGAAAAGGGCAAACTCTCAAACTACTGGTGACGCTCCTCCCCCAGACAAAGAGTCCAAGATCTTCGAGGCCTCAGGCAAACGGATTGCTGCACAGGCAGCTAATATTTGGAGAATATCTAACACACAAGCTTTGCTTGCACGTTATGATAGGGCCCATTATGACACATTAGAGGCCATACTGCAACACTTGCCTGACCAATACAAAGAGGCGGGGGAGATGCTGATTCAGGAGGGCAAACTCATTACAAATGCATCCATTAAATGTGCGTTGGATGTGGCAGACACAGTCTCCAGGGCTATCAATACTAGTGTGCTGCTTAGACGCCATGCCTGGCTTAGAATTTCGGGGTTCAAACCCGACATCCAAACCACTATACTGAATCAGACAGTGAATCCTGACCATCTGTTTGGCCCAGAGGTGGATGCCACACTGGAAAAAATGAAAAAAGATACGGAAACTGCCAAGTCCATGGGGGCTTTACAAAGTCAGCAGTTTCGGGGTGGTTCCTTTCGCCGCTCAAACTCCAGAGGCACCTCAAGGGGACAGGCAGCCCAGTCCACGCAATATTTCAAGACGAACACCCAAGCCTCGTATAACAACAAAAATAGAGGTGGTTACAGAGGCAATAATGTCAAGGGCAGGGGACGTGGAAACAATAGCTCCAGGTCCACCGCCAACAACAAACAGTGACGTCTTGTCACTGCCCCCCGGCCACGCAACACCGGTCGGGGGGAGACTCCAGCAGTTCCTGCCGGCGTGGAAGTCCATCACCACGGACAGGTGGGTGAGGTCTATTATCCAGTACGGGTACTGTCTAGAGCTTACGTCCATTCCACCGGACATTCCCCCAAGGAGCCGTCCTATGTCAGGCGAGCACTTGACCTTGTTGCAGCAAGAAGTTCTAGTCATGCTGCAAAAAGGGGCGATAGAGCTCGTTCCACTGCAAGAGCGGGGAACAGGGGTTTACTCCCTGTATTTTTTGATTCCCAAGAAGGACGGATCCCTCAGGCCGATCCTGGACCTCAGGCCCTTGAACTGGTACATCCTCTCGGAGCATTTCCATATGCTCACGTTGCAACAGGTGCTTCCCCTGCTTCAACAGGGGGACTTCCTGGCTACGCTGGACCTCAAAGATGCCTATTTTCATATTCCCCTGCATCCTTCCCACAGGAAGTACCTCAGATTCACGATCTTAGATCAACATTACCAGTTCAAGGTTCTGCCGTTCGGAGTCACCACGGCACCAAGAGTGTTTACCAAGTGCCTAGCGACTGTGGCGGCCCATCTCCGTCGCCAGCACGTACACGTCTTTCCCTACCTGGACGACTGGCTCATTCAGGCAAAGACAGAACAGCAGTGCGTCGACCACGTGTCACGCACCATTCATCTCCTGCACGATCTGGGATTCTCTCTGAACTACCCAAAGTCCCATCTCCAGCCCGCCCACGTGCGACAGTACCTGGGTGCGACAATCGACACTCTGGCAGCCACCGCGCAGCCGAATTCAGTGAGAATCGCCAGTATCCAGGCGCTGATCCAACGATTCAGACCCCAGCACTCGCTTCCAGCGAGGGTGTTCATGCAGTTGATAGGCATGATGGCCTCCTGCATCTCCATTGTCCCGCACGCGAGACTACATATGCGTCCGCTTCAGGAGTGCCTTGCACGTCAGTGGACTCAGGCTCATGGGCAACTGACAGACCTAGTGTTGGTGAGCGGTCGGGCATACAACTCTCTGCATTGGTGGAATCCACACAACCTTTGCAAGGGCCGACCATTCCAGGAGCCTGTCCCACAGATTGTCCTGACGACGGACGCCTCTCTCCAGGGATGGGGAGCGCATGTACTCCATTACACTGTGCAGGGACTATGGACACTACAGCAAAGGAAGATGCACATCAATGTGTTGGAACTGATGGCAATCTTCATGGCCTTGAAGGCGTTCAAAGTACATCTGTGCAACAAAGTCGTGTTGATCCGGACGGACAACATGACGGCCATGTACTACATCCAGAAGCAGGGAGGCACGCACTCTCCACAGCTGTCTCATCTGGCTCAGAGCATGTGGAAGTGGGCCATTCAGAGGAACATCTTCCTCATGGCAGAGCATCTCCCGGGCAAAGACAATCAAATGGCGGATCTGCTCAGCAGGCACAGCCATCAGATGCACGAGTGGGAGATACATCCATCAGTACTCCACCCGTACTTCCAAAGGTGGGGTCATCCAGAGATAGACCTGTTCGCCACAAAGGAGAACGCAAAATGCCAAAGCTTCGCCGCCAGATTCCCACACCCCCAATCACAGGGCAATGCGATGTGGATGAACTGGTCAGGCAGATTTGCGTACGCTTTTCCCCCAGCACCTCTGATACCGCTGGTGGCACGCAAGCTCAGGCAGCACTCAATGACTCTCATCCTGGTTGCTCCAACGTGGGCTCGCCAACCATGGTACACCACGTTTCTCGAACTGTCCGTGGTACCGCATCAAAGGCTTCATCTCACTCCCAGCCTTCTGACGCAGAGCCATGGCGACATTCAGCACTCAGATCCGCAACAGCTCAACCTGGCGATCTGGCTCCTGAAGTCCTAGAGTTTGGCTACCTCAATCTTCCTCCCGATTGCATGAACATCATTCGGGAGGCAATGAAGCCCACTACCAGAGCTTGTTATGCGGCTAAATGGAAGAGGTTTGTCATCTACTGTGCTAACCACAATATTGACCCGCTAGATGTTTCCATTCAGAACATCATTTGTTATCTTTTTCACCTGTATCAATGCAATCTGGCATACTCTTCCATCCGCATTCACCTGTCTGCTATGGCAACCTACCTCCAGAATAGACAACACCTGTCACTCTTCAGGGTCCCTGCTATCAAGGCCTTTCTGGAAGGACTCAAAAGGGTCATTCCACCAAGGACCCCACCAGCTCCGGAATGGAACCTCAATGTGGTTCTTACGAGGCTGATGGGTCCTCCCTTTGAGCCACTGCACTCTTGTGAGCTTCAGTTTCTGACTTGGAAGGTTGCGTTCTTAGTAGCGATTACTTCGCTACGGAGGGTTAGCGAGCTGCAGGCGCTCACCATACAAGAACCTTTTTTCCAGGTGCATGCTAACAGGGTGGTGCTCCGCACTAACCCTAAATTCTTACCCAAAGTGGTGTCCCAATTCCACTTAAACCAGACAATTGAATTGCCGGTGTTTTTCCAAAACCCAGAAACGCTGGCGGAGCGCATGCTCCACACCCTTGATGTCAAAAGGGCCTTGATGTATTATGTAGACAGGACAAAAGATTTTCGCAAAACCAAACAGCTTTTTGTTGCTTTTGCCACTCACCACAAGGGAAACGCTATCTCTAAAGCAGGGATTGCTAGGTGGATAGTGAAGTGCATTCAGATCTGTTACGCTAAAGCTAAGCGCACTCTCACTATCCCACCAAGGGCCCACTCCACCAGGAAGTTGGGGGCCTCTATGGCTTTCCTAGGTAACATTCCCTTAGAGGATATCTGTAGAGCAGTCACATGGTCTACCACACATACTTTCACTAAACACTACTGTGTAGACGTACATTCCAAACAACAGGCAGCTGTTGGTCAGGCTGTTCTAAAAACGCTTTTTCAGACTGCTGCAGCTGGCATGGGCGGCCGCCGTTAATGGAGGGACTGCTATGTATTCTATGCACAGATATGAATTCAGCAGCCCACATGCCTCGAACTGCAAATGCTACTTACCAGTATGCATCTGTTCTTGGCATGTAGGGCTGCTGACATTCATATCGCCCACCCTCCTCCCCGGCGCCTGTAGCAGCTGCAGAATTCATTCATTTACATACATATGCTCATAGCATGGTCATCACTCACATTCTTCACTCCATCTCTGCCAATGGCTAAAAACAATCTGGGGATGGAGGCGATGCCCATGCGCACTGTAGTCCAGGGGAGGAGCCACCTATCTCGTGATACTTCGAAGACTCTTCCAGGACAACAATGTGCAATCATCCGGACCCAACACTAGGTGGCGATCTATGCACAGATATGAATGTCAGCAGCCCTACATGCCAAGAACAGATGCATACTGGTAAGTAGCATTTGCACTTTTTACCTTTTTAACTTTTCACTTGTATGCATCAATTTTGGGTATTTATATATCACTGTTTATCTTGATTGTATTTCCTTTTCTCCAAATCAAATAACTTATTTGAACATAAAAGCATCTGTCTTCATTTAGGCTCCAGGAAGCAGATTATGACCTTCCTCTTTGCACCTTTGTAAATTCTCTTTTGTAAATGTTGTGCCAAAATGATCCTTTGTAAGTGATTAATAATAAATCATAACAGTTCAATATATGTTATATATTGAAATTGTTCATTCAGTTACAATCCACGTCCTTGGCAGGTGGCTTGATAAGAGTTAGTGTTTTTCCATTAGTCAGAAAAAAACCTTGTTCTCCAATTGCGACCCAGTGTCCCTTTGGTAAGGAAATCAGTGCTCAGACTTGTGGGGGGTGAATATTTATCTTCTTTTTCTGTTTTCCTCCCTAGGATGTGCGGATCATCTTGAACAGGTACATTCTCTTCCTCTTACATATGTACATTTGAAACTTACCTTTGTCCTGTGCTTGATTTTTAAATTCCTCCTCCTTATTATGGTATAAGTTTTTATAGGGAACACTGTTCATCAACGTGTGGTTTCTTGTCACTTTTGGTGCACGGTATGAAGTTGTGCCTGAAGTTTGCATTCTACATTAGATTGCCAGATCTTTAAGGGGTTCACAGAATGAAAAATTGTCTGTGCAAACGAGTAATTGCTGGCAGAGTGCTCCTAATGTAAGCAGCTTAACCTACTATTTTTAGGGAAAGAAGAGTGGTTGTTATGAACAAGACATAATAACCTGCTTTTGACTTTGCAAAACAAACAATTTTATTACTCTTTTTTACACATCACAGAATATTTACGCAATATTTTTTGTGCGTGGAAGTCTCAATGCGACATTACAGACTATATACATATATATACATACATCAAAGAAGGAAATTGTGATTATACAAGGAAAAATATTTACAACACGCTATACATTTCACTCATTCTTGGCCAAACATTCATACACCACCATTATCAACACTCACACACATATAGGTTCCAGTGTCAAAAATGCTACTGCAAAAGTAATAAATAAAGACGATGTTTTTCAGTGTAATACAAATTATTCTAATGATCTGATAAAGGAAACCATCCTTTTAATATTTACAGTCCAATCTTAAGTTCTATATGACCCAGAACCAGATAGGCAATTGAAATTGCAGCCAAATTGTAAGTTGGAACAGTGTGCTGAACATGAAAAATCCACTCCAGTATATATATATGTTCTCCTAATACATGTCATTGTAGTAGGATCATGTGGCAGCTGTTAGTTAGTTTCAGCAGAAACGTATCTGGTGTTCAGACCAATGACTTGCAATGCTCCTACTTTAGAACAGTTCAAACAATGGCAAAATAGCTATGACTGTCAGATACTGCGCATTCCGTTTCAAACTGCAATAAGGCCTAATATTTTATCAATATGGCCAAAAGTGGTCAGATTCCTTTCAAGGCAGCTTGTCTCGGAGCACCAGAACTATAGGTATCAAGGCTGGGGAAAATGGTAGCTTGATCTCACTGTTGGAGGTTCCTCCTCCGTACCTCTCTTGCGCTCTCACCTGATGTTGGCTGTAGCACCTTGCAGCAGCAACTCCAGCGAGACAGAACTCCCTGTTCTTTATTCTATCCAACCACTCGGATCCTGATAAATCCGAGAGCCTTTGGTAAACCATGAGAACGCGATAGAAGGGAACACACCAAGGAGAACGCCTATCAGGTCTGAGATGCCGATCAAAGGCTTTCGGATTTATCAGGATCCGAGTGGTTGGATAGAATAAAGGAGATATATAGAGCCAATCTCAAAACTGCTGGGATTTTAACTTTGTCTGGAGTGGAAAACGTAATTTTTAAATCGAAATACAAACGGGACTTGTGCATTGATTTGGGAATGAAAGCGGTTAAATAAACCTAAATTCCTCAAAGAATATCTGCATTTGTATCCGCGCAGTGATTACCAAAGAAAATTATCTAATGAAACATCAACTGTTTGATTCAGCTCATAACTTTAAGCCTTGAAAAAGCCCTGCGGGCGAAACGCGCGTCGACTGCTGCTGTGTCAACTAACATTGATTTGAAAATAAAGCACACAGATCGGATTGAAGAGTGTGACTGGACTACTTCCTCTGACTGGAATTTTGGGAAATTGGACCACATTGTGAAGGGACTTGTTTTGACTTTTTGAGTGCTATATACAGAGATTGGAGAATAGACATAATGATTGGGTGTGCTCAGGTGTAATGTATAAAATGGTCCTATCTGTGCATATGAATTGCTAGGGGCCTGTGTTCAAGAAATTTAGGGGCTTAATACGATGTCAGACTTAAAGACCCCACCCGACCGTCGGAAGCCTACTGACTGCGTAGGAGCCCTTCCGACCAGCTCGGTCGGTTTACAGTCCGCCTGCCAGATTTTGAAGTTTGTGGTCAGAACATAAACCGGCCGGTCATTCCGACTCAATTCCGACTGACTCGCAGAGTATTCCTGTCGGTCGGAAGCGCACCGTAACCCCCTATGGCCAGCATTTCCTCTGTCGGGATTACGATGTCGGTTTCCATGCCGACCTTTCCGACACAGAAAGGCTGTTGGAAAATTACTTTGGGGGCCCCTGGCAGGGCCCCCTAGTCCCCACGGCCTAAGGTTGGTGGCCAAGAGCGTACCTGTGGAACCCCCCTGTAAATCCCTGCACTGTGCAGCAGGGTGCAAGGTTTTACAAACACGCCCCATGTCCCCATAGGAGCCTGTGTTACGGCCGGTTCTCGGGTGTCGCACGAGCTCCCATAGGAAACAATGGGAATCTGACCGAACATTGTTTGGTTGCATCGTAATCTGGCGGTCAGAACCGCCGACCGCAAGTCGGTCGTTCCTGAGTTGGAGACTGTTTCAGTCGCAGGCTTTCCGACCGTCATCGTAATGAGCCCCATTGTTGACACAGTATTACATTATTCTTGCCGACGCATCTTCATCCATCTTTCAATAACAGATGTAGTCTGCAAAGATCTAAAGTAGTGCAAGTCTAAAAGTGTTACAAAAGGTGCGCTTTGCATGAAACTAATTATGTAACAGAACATTGCTAATAAATACATTTTTCACTTTTGCGTATCCAAAAAAAAGCACAGTGGATAGCAGGTTTGCGCTGAAGAGGAAACTTACTAGTCCAGCCAAAGTCTTTGTCGAAAGGGTAAGCAGGAGAGCAGTGGGAAAGCTAGGAGCCTCCTCTAGGCTTCACCGCTCAGCTGCCTGTGAGAGCAGTCCTTTCAGAGAACAAGAGGGCAAGGAGAAACTCTTAAGTTCAAATTAGTTTTCTGTCTCTTTTACTGAACATTCCATAATTTGACCCACTTCGAATACCCTGGAAAACAAATTCTATTCACGTTAGCTGTCTGGGTTCTCTCCAAACAATCCTCAATTATAAATACCATATGGTTATAGTGCAGATACAAAAATCGAACCCATCGAGGCCATGGCCACATGTACAACACACGCACTACTCATTCCCACCATAGATACTTATGAGTACATACATGCAACATCCCTGTCTCACATGAATGGCCAGAGGGCCCTGTTCCAGTGGACTCACGGGCCCTATTTAAAAAATTGGAATTGTGAGCAAACCCCACTCCCTGGCAGGAATAGGTAAAAAGGTATTCTTTGCCACTTAAAATGATATTGCTGTCATCACTCTCAGTACTCTACAGTGCAGTAAACTGACAGTAGAAATTGCCAACAAAAGAGAGATGCATAGGGTGTACTATTCAAGACCACAGAGCCCTGACAGGGTTCTCAATTCATCTTACAACAAGCATTTACAATGCAATGGTTTCGCCTTTGGAAAAGTTTGAGCTATTGGCATTGTAAATGGCAAAATTTGTATTTATGTGTTGGTTTTAAAAACAGATAAATAAATGGCATTGTCATTTATATTGCCATTAGCTTAATCTCTCCTTACAAGATGTATGTGCACTGTGGGGTTTCCAGGGCTGAGGCCCGCGAGCCCAGACACTCATTAAAACCCACAAGGCGTTTCATGCAAATCAGGAGGCCTCGACCACAGAACAGAGCTATCATTTCAGGGCCCGTTCTTAGGAGGCCGGCGTCACCCCACCGCGCTGGCTATCTTAAGCTTGCACAAAATAAAAGCGAAATCATAGATTTGAGACCCCCCTTCTGCTTCAGGAACAAAACCTTAGTCTTTTCCACTGAAAGGGGGAGGTTTTGTGTGTTGCAACCGTCAGAGCCGTGTGTCAAGTAGGGCCCTTCAAGGAGGCACAGGCCCGCGTGGCAGTGAGAGAGGGAGAAAGAGAGGAATAAAGTAGGAGGCAAAGAAAAGCACGAGAGGGGAGGCAGGAGAGAGAAGAGAACAGAATGACTGCAGGCAAACAAAGAGGGAAAAGAAGGAGGCAATAAAGAGAAGGCAAGGACGAAGTAAAATAACCAAAGAGGGTGAGAGAGGAAAAGCGGGCAGATTGCGATTGTAGAGACAGAGGGCAGAGAAGTGCGAGTCTTGCTGTCTGCTCTGGTCATCTACATATAATTGGTAATATTAGTCATACGTCCCAATAATCTCCCCAACATAAGGTAAGTTAAGGCAGCGTAATACGCTGTTACCGTGATTCTATGTAGTAGCGTCCTGAAAACACACCACCTCTGGTCCACGCAAGATCACCTCTGGATCTGTACCACTGCCAATGGGAAAGGATTCACCAAACGGGAGACAGCTCCGGTCCGTGAATCAAGGAGGTAAAAACACCAGGCTGTGTCCAGCCGGATGACGGAGCAAAGCCCGGCCGCCGGGCGGAGCACAAGGGCGGGGAAGAGTGGCTGGCTGTGCCCGGCCGGACGGCGGAGCAAAACCCGGCCGCCGGGCGGAGCACAAGGGCGGGGGAAGAGTACAGGAAAGGCTAATCACCTCGGAAACACAGATTCCGAAAAAAGAACGTAAATAAACAAACATAGACATAGGCTGTCCCTGAGATTCGTAAATTTTATTTCTATACAGAGACTGCTGAAGTGATTATTTTTGTACTTTCGTAAAGAAGGAACAACTGCTTCTACTAGTTGTTTTAAGGGAAGAGACTTTCTACCCAACAAGTGAAGCCATGCTGGAATTTGTTGGCAGCTTCCCGTTTGATGAAATTGATATCCGTTTTTAAATACCTGTTAATTTCTTTGTTGTCCACTATTGCTTGGGGTAAAGTCATTGTATTGTGACTATCTTAAATATTCTACATGGAGAGCTGCACCAGCATAAGGTATTAACTAAACAAATGTAAAATGCATGTATTTGGGACGTGGGGCCTCCATTTGTCTAAAAGTAGGGTTCAACTATATCACTTGCAGTGTAAAGCGCAGCAGGGGTTTGGTTCATCAGCAGACGGCACGTGTTCTTGTCATGGACTGAGACCGCCAGAGTGGCCACGACCCCCAGTATGGAGACCACTACAGCAGAGACTCACAGGGATCTCTCAGGGTGCGCACAGAGAGGAATCTAACGACGAGGACCCCCGACTTTTAGTATGGGTAAAAACAGTAAGTGAGCAATTCACCTTTTCATAAAATATTTGGCACCGGCAAGGACTGAATAACACTCGAGTGACTCTCCTGTATGCGATGGTCATGGGGTGGTGGTCTGGATTTAACTGTCCTCATACTCCAGACCTTTGTGCTTCAGGCTGCACTCGAATGAACTGAATTACACGTTTGCCAGGCCAGTAATGTCGATGTTAATCTGCTAACTTCACAAAGCATTGCAGTTGTTCGCGTGGTAACTTCAAATATCTCTCCCAATATACGGAGCTCATCGGAGTGTTAGTGTGTTATCCGAATACTTCAGTACCTGTGCTGCGAGGTGCTGTCTCCCCTGCAGGCTACCCGAAGCAGAGACTGCAATCCGTGTGTGTTGTGACTGCACTTCAGAAAATAAGGTGGCCTTCTGTACTGCACCAGGTAGCGGGCAGCAGGGGAGCACGGGAACAGTAGCAGAGCCCCGCAGCCGTCCTCTCTGCCAGACCCCGATGCCAGGCCCTGTAATCAGATTGTGGTAAGCGCCAGTCGTCAGTTCAGCTAAAACGAAAAACAAAACGAGTACTTAAAGGGAAACGTGTGGGAAGGGCAGGGCCGGGCTTCAGCGTGGGCAGCTCTGGAAACAAGCATTGGCGGTGGCGAAATGAAATAAAAACAAGCACCTACGTGCACACGGACAGCGGAAGGGGGGACGGACAGCGGGAGGGGGGCGGACACGGACAGCGGGTGGGGGGGCGGACACGGACAGGGGGGGGCGGGAACAGCGAGTACTTAAAGGGAAACGTGTGGGAAGGGCAGGGCCGGGCTTCAGCGTGGGCAGCTCTGGAAACGAGCATTGGCGGTGGCGAAATGAAATAAAAGCAAGCACCTACGGGCACACGGACAGCGGGAGGGGGGACGGACAGCGGGAGGGGGGGCGGACACGGACAGCGGGAGGGGGGGCAGACACGGACAGCGGGAGGGGGGGCGGACACGGACAGCGGGGGGCGGGAACAGCGAGTACTTAAAGGGAAACGTGTGGGAAGGGCAGGGCCGGGCTTCAGCGTGGGCAGCTTTGGAAACAAGCATTGGCGGTGGTGAAATGAAATAAAAACAAGCACCTACGGACAGCGGGAGGGGGGATGGACAGCGGGTGGGGGGGCGGACACGGACAGCGGGAGGGGGGGCAGACAGGGGGGGCGGGAACAGCGAGTACTTAAAGGGAAACGTGTGGGAAGGGCAGGGCCGGGCTTCAGCGTGGGCAGCTCTGGAAACAAGCATTGGCGGTGGCGAAATGAAATAAAAACAAGCACCTACGGGCACACGGACAGCGGGAGGGGGGGCGGACAGCAGGAGGGGGGGCGGACACGGACAGGGGGGGGAGGGAACAGCACACGGTCAGTGGGAGCGGGGGCGGGAACGGGCACTCACCTGGACTTCTTCCGGCAGCCGTAGTCTGCATGGAATGACGAAAACAAACACCTAAAAAAAAACACGAAACTCCGCCCACCACCGCGATGACGACATCGCAGAGGCGGAGAGCGAAAAAATTGCAGGAACGCCCCCGAATCTGGTCCGGCCTTGACGGACAGATCCGGCTTCCAATGGCTAGCCTCCATTTATGGAGCTAGCCAATGGGAGCCGGGGGACAATCCTATAGCCCATATAGTAAACATTAGATTTCACCTGCGCCGAAAAGCTGCGCAATGCGCAGCCTTCGGCCAGGCGAAACCTAAAAAGTTGAGCAAGCAGACAACCTGATTATCAGTGTGCTAAGGTGGGTGTCAAAAATGTGCACCTTACTTAAGGGAATTTGGGATAATCATTCATGCATGCAGTTTGGCTGCATGCATGAATGATTATCCCATAATATTTTGCAAAGAACCAAAAGTCTTTCGTCCATTCTACACCACCTATTTATGCGAAAAATATTTCTATGCTGTTCTGTACCTAAAAATAAAAACATAGAACGCCTAGAAACCATTTAAGAAAAGGTAAAAATAACCTCAGAACTCAACTTTCAGAGCAAAGACTAAATATTAAAAAACTAAGCTTCCAATACTTTTGTTGTATATTTTCTTGGTTGTAAATTCGTGATATATTACCAATGTGTGTATTTGTTAGCTGTGTACCTGTTTGTTTTATGAAGTTCAAATTCTAAAAATGGTTTGGGCATCTCTGGCCTCCAGTTGTGATTCAGTGGTGGTTGTGCTGAGGCAACTAATAGTTATATTTAGCAAATTAAGGCTGTGACTGGCCATTTAAGACTATTGCTGGGAATTTGATACTTTGTTTAGGAATAAGAAGACTGTAGCCGGCCTATTACAGCTTTTCTCCTGGCTTTTCATGGTTGTACAAATGGCACATCATGAGAGCAGCCTCCTCTCCATCACTGTATATTTTTCCTTAGTCCATCCATCCAAACATATACATTCACTTGTGAATGTATTTTGATTAAACTGCGCGTTTTAGTGCCCATTTTCCCCCACAGATGTGGCAAGGAGCATTTTTCATCTGTATTGTCATGTGGCTCAGTTACGCCTGTGGAGAAACACTGATATTTTACATGCACGTGTTTTCCTAAATTGCCTTCTCCCTCACACAATGACTTTTGACACACATTTGCGTGCGTGACAGTGCAGGATTCGTTTCCATGAAACTACATTCTGTACAAATCCCACTTCTTAAGAACACTATCATGACACCTTGAACATTTTAAACAAGGTATGAACATACATTGTTACGTTATGTTATGTTATTAAACATTTATAATGCGCACGGATACTCAAGAGTGTCTCGGCGCGGAGGTGAACCATAACAATGGGCAGCATATTTTAGATGGGTTGGTTAAAAAGGAAGGTCTTCAGCTGTTTCTTAAATAACATGGTGTCTTGGATGTTGAAAGGCTCCAGAGGAAGGGAATTCCAGGCCACCGCAGCCTTAACAGAGAGGGAACTACCCCCTAGCCTGACCCTGCGAAAACGGGGAACGGTGGTCAGGCGCAGAGTGGTAGAGCTGAGGTTTCTATGAGGCGTGTAGAAGGAAAAGCGCCTCTGGAGGTAAACCGGGCCATGACCATGCAGGGCTCTGTGAGCCAGCGTAAGGGACTTGAACTGGATACGGTGGACAACAGGCAGCCAGTGCAAGTCGCGTAAATGCTACTTCATGCTTACGCGCCCAGGGATTTGCAACAAAACCCTGGCCGCCGCATTCTGAATTACTTGCAAATTTACAATTACTGAATCTGAATTACATTGTGCAAATATGATTGTTGTTCGTCCATGCGGCTATCAATAAAACATAAACCAGTGGTGGCCCGACTAAGGTCTTGTCTCAGGAGCAATGATTCTTTTTGTTATAAATAAACATGCATTTCCAAGATGGGGCAGTGGAGCACTTGCTGTCATTACGAGGTCAATACACGGTGAAACCTCAGCCCAGCCCAGCTGTTTGCTGATTCCTCTGCTAGCAGGGATGTCCAAGCTATGACCAAGTTGGGGACCTACACACTTTTCCTTCAGGTAAACTATTCATTTTGTTCACTATCCTTATACTTCTAATCACTTTTATCTGCTTCTGTCTATTGATCAATGTAGCACATATTCTATATAAGAATCAGGATGTTTCAATAAATATTGAAAATATCCCTCTGTATATTCTTTTTATATTTCTCCTAGAGATAGCACGAGTGACTGAGCGAAAGGGTTCTAGATCTGTTACTACGATTTCTTGGAGGAGTCAGGGTTGTTATGTTCTGTGGTTGCCAAAGCCATTTGCTACCTGTCTAAGTTAGGGATACTTAAGGTGGCACTGTGAGCTAGCTGGTCTCTAGGCCAACATATCCTGAGTGGGTGCCTGGAATCAGTCTGGCACCATCCCAACGTTTATGTTGCCAAACAAATGTGCAGTTCCTAGTGGAAAGTGGAAACTACACGACATGACGCTGCCAATGTTGGTAGATTGGGTTCTTATAGAAAGGGTCCCCAGAGTAGTTCTCTTGTGCATTCTCAGAGAACCCTACTCCCCTCCTATCTGGAGACGTCTGTGGTGGTAGGGACTATCCTCCTCAGCTGAGCAGGTAAATCCTATGTATTAGCTGTAGGTTGTTTAAGCTTGAAGTCTTTAAATGATCTATTCCCATCATGGTACCCTCTCTGTAATTTATTTAGAATAATGTCTGAAGATACAGCACTTAACATTGCTGAAAACTGCAGACATGCGGTTACTCAAACTATTACAACATGGTCTCTCACTTGCAGGTGGAGATTTTATATTTGTGGATGAGGCTCACAAAGCATATAGAACAGAGGTGTTCAATTCTTGGGTTACTTTCCCAGCTACAAACCATACAACATGGTTATTTCACACTTGTAAAAAGGATGTAGTACCAGAAAATTATTCACCATACGAAGAAATGGAGATACCTCTAACATACCAAGAACGCACAAGTTGGTTTAATGACACCCTCCCACACACAACAGAAAATGATAGATTCGGTCCCTTAGCAATGAGGGAGCCACATGGCCAGTCTTAGCCAGATACACACTGCATCCTAATTTTAATAATATATTAACAGCACAAAAACGATATAAAGACTTAGTAACAATATACAGATGTTTGACACAGTTTGTTATGCAGACACTAACACTTAACCCTGCGTTGACTACTCAAGCTGCACAACCACAAATGGCTACCTCGGACATCAGCCCACAAACACTGATTGCAGTCATGGGTAAGGTTCCCATCAGACAGGAGCAAATTTCATTCTGGATTGCACCAAAAATTAGTCCGCTTAAGGCAGTGTTTCCCCATACAGGACCGCAGGAAAAACACAGAATATTAACAATTTGCTTGCCTACATGGATGGCTTCCCCTGTGAAGGACTGCATGACTTGGGGTACAGTCTTTGCTGCAGTACTGACAATAATGTCCTAGGCCTACTGAAATAATGTCTGTAGAACGGTATGATTACATCATATATACTGATGGTTTTGCCCAGCCTGCCATAGGTACTAAGCACCAATACTCAGCAGTGTACGCAATTGTGAAAGGGTGCATGCATGATGGGGAGTTCTATCCCGAGTAAAGCTACATGCAGTCGCTTGGTGACTGCACAGCTCATTTAGCTGAGCTAAAGGCTCGAGTTCTGGCACTGGACAATACGGATCCTGGATTCGACACACACTTATTGTGTGTGATTGGTAGCACTGTGTCCAGTCTTATAATGAATACCTACACTATTGAAGCCAGAATGGATTCAAAGGGTTGTACAGGAAAGCACAAGATGCTTTGGAAACAGGTAGAAAAATTGAAAGACTGCCTGACCCCGACTCATGTAATACTCATTCAGTAATTAATGTGCTGGCGTACACGTTGCAGGGAATTCCATGGCTGATGAAGCTGCAAAAAGCAACAGTTCACACTGCTGTAGTTTTTTCAATTACTCTTTGAAGTTCGAGGATTGACAGAGACATCATGGTGGCTGTCAACGCTGTTCGCAATGACACTCTTCCGAAAGGCTTTCCACTCAAATACTCCTACAAGTTAGATGCACTAACTATTCCACATTCCTGGAGTGAAGGATAGAGTAATACCAGACACTGATCGCAGGATGTGTTTAATACTAGCTGCATATTAGGGTCTGGCATTTGCACATGCAGAGGTGGCTAACATAGCTTCATTACTGCAGCAACACTACTGGTGACCCGGTCTTTACAAACAGACCAAGGACTTTGTCCTTAAATGTGTCATCTGCCAGCAGAAGAAGAGTTCTTCCGTGGCGCATCCACCCCAGACACCTCTACTGATTTCAAACAAGCTTCTGGCTTGTGATTGTTTGGACCATTGCGGCCCCTTGTCATCAGATGGGACTTACAAGTACATCTTGGTAGCAGTTGTATTATATTGTATTGTAATTGCATTAATATAGCGCTTACTACCCCTAACAAGGCGTCAAAGCGCTTTTCGGCGAGTAGCACGCTACTCCGGGACCCATAAAGGATTAGTGTTGAATTAGTATAGTGAAACATGCAAGTAAATTTTAAGTGGTGGATAGGTTAGTCAGTTATTTGGATTCGGAAAGGGTAACAGAAGGATAGAAGAGGGGGAAAAAAGGTTTGTATGTATATAGCGCTTGTTACCCCTGATGGGATGTTGAAGCACGCTACTCCGGAAACCCTTAAAGGATTAGTGCTGAATAAGTATGGTGAAATATTAAACTAATTTGAGGGGTGGATATTAGTCAGTTATTTGGAGTGAGAAGGGTAGCGGAGTGATAAAAGGGAAGAAAGGTTTGCATTCATGTGTCACCTGTTACCCCTGATGGGTGTTAAAACGCTTTTCTCGTGAGTAGGACGCTACTCCAGAACCCATAAAGGATTAGTGTTAAAAATTAGTATATTGAAGTATGAAGTAATTTGAGTGGTGGATATAGTATTCAGTTATTTGGATAGAGAATGGTAGGTTGCGGGATAGAAAAGGGAAAGAGGCTTGTATTTATATAGCGCTTGCTATCCCTTAATGGGGTTTTGAAGCGCTTTATTGGCGAATAGCACACTACTCTAGAACCCATAAGGATTACTGTTGAATTAGTATGGTGAAACATGAAAGTAATTTGAGTGGTGGATATTTTAGTCAGTTATTTCGATTGAGAAGAGTTGGAGAGGGGTAGAAAAGGGAAAAAGGTTTGCGTTTATATAGCGCTGGTAAACCTGATGGGGTGTTGAAAAGCTCCATTGGCGAGTAGCGGGCTACTCTGGAACTCATAAAGGATTAGTTGTTAATTAGTATAGTGGAATATGGAAATTGAGAAATTAACATATTCGTCTGTTATTTTTTTTTTCATAACCAATTTTATTACGAGTTCAAGCAAAGCTCAACACAGCCCTCCACAGTCAGGAGGAGACTGTCAACGACAGATAGTAAGAGACACATCATTAGTACAGCATCGAACCCAGCGTTATATAGTGAATGACATCGAACTACCCCACCCACCCAACCCCAAAAACACCAACCAGCCCCGCCCGCAGCTACCCACCCCTTATACCACCCTAACCCACCCTAACCCAGTGCACGTGATCACAGTCCAGCAACATGAGATAACCTACAAAGGTGGAGCCGGCCAGCGGCCTAGAGTGCGGGATCCACATCCAGCTGTAATGCATCATCAATGTCCACGGGGGGGTCAAGGAGCAGGCCCCGGTAATCCGCCCACCGTTTCCAGATTTTGTAATGTTTGCGGGGACATCCCCGGGCTTCAAAAACAGGCTGCTCTAGACCCATGAGGAAATCCAGGCCCGCCCTCCAAGCCCCGAGTGGGGGGGCGCGCTCGCTCTTCCAGGCCTGCGCCAGGTCCCTCTTCGCCACCACCAGCCCCAGCAACAGCAAATGGCGTTTGTAAATATTGCCCCCAACGTTCTCCAGAACATGAAGAAGGCCCAGCCTGGGGGTACGGGGCAGGTCCCAACCCAACACCTCTGACAGGCAGTCCCAAACCCCAGCCCAGAATCGAGTCAGTCTCTCACAGGACCATACTGTATGAAACAGGGTGCCCTCTTCAGAACCACACCTCAGGCATTCCGGAGACGCGATAAGGCCTGCCCGCCATAGGCGGTGTCTAGTATAATACGCCCGGTGGAGGTATTTGAACTGGATGAAGCGAAGGCGGATGGCTATAGCAGCACCACGGGGAGATTCCAAGGCCTCACGCCAGTCGTCATCATCCAATGGACCAACATCACCCTCCCAAGAGGCCCTCAGCGCCGCGAGTGAAGGGGAACAGTGAGTGACCAGAGAGCGATATATCTGCGAGACCTTCTTGTCACCTAGGTCTCCCATAAACAGTTTAGCCTCGATAGGACTAAAATCAGGGAGCTGTTCCAGGCCCACCAGACTAGGAGTAAGTGAGTGGCGAAATTGAAGGTAGCGGAAAAACTGGGTCTTGGGCATGCTAAATTCGGAGCTAAGTTCCCGAAAGGACTTTAGGGTAGTACCAGAGAGGACATGACCTAGGGACGAGATCCCAATCGCATCCCAGCCGTCAAATCCGGACAGAGACGCCAGCGCCGGTAACAGGCCATTGCGCCACAACGGGGTTTCAGCTGTAAGCCGACCCCACCAGCCCACCCGGTGCAGGGCCCGCCGCCAGACAGCGAAGACCACTTGGGTGACTTGCGGAAGCAGTCGCCTCCGCCTAGCCGAGTACAGCAGGGTGTGAAGGGAGGCGCCACCCATCAGTGAATGCTCAAGGGCATAAGCCGGATCACTACGGTCTCCATACCACCACTCGTTAAGCACAAGGAGATGGGAGGACTGATAGTAAGATAAAATATCCGCGGCCGCCAAGCCGCCGCAGTAGGTAGAGAGGAAGCATGTGTGCAGCGCCACCCTGGCGGCACCGCCAGCCCACAGAAACCGGCCCAGCACAGAATCAACAGTACGGAACCACTGCGGGTCAACCTGGAAGGGATGATTCTGCAGTTGATATAGCAGACGGGGCAAAGCCACCATCTTGAAGATGGCCGACCGGCCGTAGATATTAAGTGGCATGCGCGTCCATGTCTTGACGTCCAGTTGGACCCGATCCCATACCGGCAGGATGTTCCGGTCCCATGCCACTGCAGGCGAGGCAGAGAGGAAGACACCCAGGTACTTCACACCTTCCACAGCCATCTGAAGGGATGCAGCCCAAGGGCAGTCCACTGCGGCACCCCCCAGCACCCACATGGTCGATTTGCGCGGGTTAAGGAAGAGCCCTGATGCCCGACCAAACTCCTGCATCAACTCCAGGACACGAGGACCCGTACGCTGCAGGTCAGTCATGAAAAATAGCACATCATCCGCATATAAAGCTATGCGGTCTGAATGATCCGCACCCCAGACGAAGCCACGGTAGAGCTCATCGCGGCGCACCCTGGCGGCCAGCGGCTCCATGGCCAGCGCGAAAAGGTAAGGGGAGAGCGGACACCCCTGACGCGTGCCCCTGGACACCGGAAAATGAGCCGACGCCGTTCCCGAGATACGCACCGAGGCCGTGATCTCAGTGTAGAGCAGCCTGATATAGGAGAGGAATATCGGGCCGAGGTTCAGCAGCGGCAACAGAGCAAAAAGAAAGGTCCAGCTGACCGAATCGAAGGCACTATCAATATCAGCCAGCAGGAGCGCCGCCGGGTCCTCCGAAGACTCAATCGCTTGTATCGCGGCCTGCGCCCGTCGTATACTGTGTCTCGTTGCCCTGCGCGGCATAAAACCCGCCTGATCTGGGTGGACAAGGGCCGAAATGTGTGGAAGTAAGCGGTTCGCCAGCGCCTTTGCCAGGAGCTTGGCCTCGAAGTTGATGAGGGATATGGGGCGATAAGAGTCATGGCGATCAGGGGGCCTACCTGGCTTCAAAAACACCACTATTTCGGCATGACGCCAGTCCGGTGGGAGGCGGCCAAGCTCCCGTGCCTGTTCCAGGGCCCGCAAGTAGTGCGGCCCGAGCTGCAGATGGAACTTCTTATAAAATTCGCTGGGGAAACCGCTCGGCCCCGGCGCCTTGCCTACATTTAACTGACCCAGTGCATCACCCAGCTCCTCAGCCGACAGGGGAAGGTCCAGGGCCTCGCGCACCTCATCAGATACAGCAGATGGGGGAACCGATGCAATATAATCTGCGATAATGGCAGGGGAGAGAGTCTCCCGAGAGGCATACTGGTGCCCATAATAGCGCGCAAAACTCGTTGCAAGAGTTGCCGGATCTGTGATCGCCACTCCTGCACCATCAACAAGGCCCGGCAGTGTAAGAGGCTGTAGGTTCTGTTGGCACAGCCTATGGAGCATGGTGCAAGACTTGTCGCCCCACTGGTAGACCCGACTACGGGTGGCCAACCACGCCTGACGAGCCTCATCCAACAGGACCGAGGAATAAGACTGTTGCGCCTGCAGGAGTAGCCGCAGTGCCATATCATCGGGTGCCTCGCTGTGCCGAGCCTCGAGCTCCTCCACCCGCTCTGCGGCCGCAGCAATGCCTCCCAGCCGAGTCCGGCGAGCAGACGCACACCAAGCAATATCTATGCCCCGCAGGGTGGGTTTCATAGCCTCCCAGACTGTCACCGCATCCATCCCTCCGGTAAGGTTGTCCTGCCAATAATGGGCGATCGCGCTACGCAGATGCTGGGAATAATCAGGGCGCTGCAGATGCCACGCGGACATTCGCCATCGGAAGGGGGAGCGTGCTTTGCACAAGTCAATTTGTACCGCCACCGGGGAATGATCAGAGAGCCCGCGAGGCCGAATCGTTGCCCCCTTCACCCTGTCAAGGAAAGCCCTCGGGACAAACACACAGTCCAAACGCGAAAGGGAGCCATGGACAGCCGAGACAAAGGTGTACTCTCGCCGTTCCGCATGCAGATGTCTCCACACATCCACCCAGCCCAGACCATCAACCCTAGCCCCCAACCGTGTAGGGGAGGATACAAGTGCCACTCCTGGCCTCCTCTGCCGGTCCAAAGCCACATCCATCACATCATTCCATTCTCCGCCAATCACAGCCATGGAGCGGGGTAACTCAGCCCATAAGGCAAACAAACGTTCAGCTAAGGCCCATTGCAAGGGGGGGGGGGCATACACACAGCCAAACACAACCGGCTCCACCCCGACCTTCCCCTGTACAAAAACAAAACGTCCCTGGGGGTCAAGCCACTGACGCTCATGTACATATGCCAGCCGTCTATGAATAAGAATGGCCACACCCCTGGAGCCCCTGGTAAATCCGGCGTGGAACACTTGATGGAAGCCAAAGCGCTGCAAACTCAGGGCTTTCGTACCTAGCATGTGCGTCTCTTGAAGAAGGAGCACATCTGCCAAGTCCCTCTTAGCCCAGCGAAGCACCGCTCCCCGTTTAAACTTGTCCAATAGTCCTCGTACATTCCAGCTAAGAACACGCATGGAAGCGCCATTGGGCGCTAAGTGAGGAACATCAACCATGATCACAATGCTCCCAGCCCCACACTCCCCGACCCCCGGCCCATGCCCCAGACCCCACAGTTGCAAAATACACAGAGACCACGTGCACCCCCAGAACCAGAACCCCAGACCCCACAAATCCCGAAGCCCCAAACCCTACTACCCCTCCGACCCCGACCCAACCCACAAGCAACCAAACACCCCGGTTCCCCCCACCCCCACCCCCATACCTCAAGGAACAATGAAGTATCTGTCGCGGTATACGGTACTTCAGGCCCAAAACACAGCGCCCAAAGCCAGCCATACCAATGGATCCCAACTAGTCCCCCCCCGAACTAATCAGACACACTCCCAGAACCACCCCCCAGTCCCAACAGGAGGAGGCAGCCCAAAGTACGTGCCCTGAACCCCAACAAACACACAGTAGAGTCATAAGCAAAGCACCACAAGAAAGTTACAGCCCATGAAGGCCCCGGCATTCGCCAAGAAGAAGTCAATACTGCACCAGCCAATGTATGTCCCACCGACCACAGCTCAGCCTCTGCCAGATATAGTCACATATAGAAGGCAACCAGCAGACAGTCCCCATGAAGGGCGATCAGGAGCCTCTATCAGATTGATCCGCATCAGGCTGTGTGTCCCCCAAGAGGGGGTCCCGGGACAGGGACCTCCGCCGGGAGCGGGACTTGCGATGACGTTTCTCTTTGCCAGACGGGTTGCTCCTGTCCTGAGACGAACCACGCGACGATCCAGAGTGCAGCCCCGGTTGGACGTGAGGTCGGATTCTGACTGTTTCATCGGTCCAGTTGAAGACGGCCTCCGGTGTATCAAAGAAGAGGGTCTTGGAGTTGAAGATCACCCGGAGGCGGGCCGGGTAGATCAGCGAGTATTGAATTTTCAGGCCACGCAGCTTGGCCTTGGCAGCCAGGAAGGAGTGCCTCTGTTGGTGGACCAGTTTGGTATAGTCCGGGAAGATCATTATTTTATGATTGTCATACAGCAGGGTGTCCTTCATCCGCGCTTCCCGGAGAATGACGTCCCTGTCGTGGAAGTTGAGGAGCCTGGCGATGATCGGGCGAGGCCGCTCCCCGGCTGGCGGCTTCTGTGTCAGGGCGCGGTGGGCACGCTCCACTATGAAGCATCGCGACAGGGAGTCCGGTGGTAGCCAGCTCTCCAGCCACTGGGACAGAAAAGCGTCCATAGGCCCATTCTCGCAGTCCTCCGGAAAGCCAACGAAGCGCAGGTTGTTCTGCCTCGCCCGCCCCTCGGCATCCTCCACACGAAGCGCCAGGCCCCGTTGGATCTGTTCCATGTCGGCAATCTTCTTCTTAAGGGTACCAACATCTCCCTCCACTGCCGTGACCCTGGTCTCAGTTTCAATAATGCGGGCGACTGCATTGCGAAGATCTTGACGCAGCAGCATCACATCGGCCCCCACCGCGCCAATTTTCGCATCCAGCATGTCGCGGGACTGTGTAATGGCCGCCATCAACGCCGCGTTGTCTGGTCCAGCAGGATGACCCCCACCAGCCGCCCCGGCTCCTCCACCATGGCCAGTGAACTTGTCAATGGGTCCTGTCTTAGTGGCGGCCGAGCCCCTCGTCATGGCGGCCGCTCAGACGGTAGAGCAGTGACACGCACCTGTATCAGGGCCGCTTCTCGCAATAGTCCACCAGCTAGGCCCCGGCCGGGGCGTCCCAAACACACCAGGCCGCTCGAGAGTCCCTCGCCAGCGGCCCACAGATCGGGTACACCCCAGGCAATGCCGCCCCGCCAAGGTGTATGAAATCGTCTTCGCGCCCACCGGCACTCCTGGCACGGCACAGATATGGGCCACTCTAGTGCAAACCACAAGTTCTCCAACCGCCGCCCCAGGTACCACTGGAGCAGGATAGGGCAATTATCCGGGCCAGGCGCCTGTTTGACCCCTCAGTTCCCGGGGGGCCCCGCCGTGTCCACTCACCAGGGCAATGGATCCGGGCTGGTGACTCCGGGCGGGGACCACCAAACTAGAGGTCCCGGCTGCACCAAGGCCAGGCAGGCCGCAGATCTTCCGATACCCCTTCCAGTCGCAGGCCCCACCGCAAACATGGTGAGGAAAGGCAGGGGATCCCACTGTAGGTCGTCAGGAGCAGGCAGCCCCGGATCGTGGCCAGCCCAGGCTGCGAAGATCAAGGTCCCGGCTGCGCCCAGACCACCAGGCCGCCCCTGCCGCTCCGGTCCCTTCGCCGCGTCCACACCACCTGCAGGTCCAGCCAAGCCCTGGGAGGATAATCACTGGTCAAAGGTCCAATGTCTGCAGCGACCCCCTCTGGCACAACTCCTCGCAACAGCCCCCACAGCACTGGTCAACAAGAATGGAGGATGCAGCTCTCACCGGCATCGGAGCCGCCGCCAGTCCCAGTGGGGGGTAACGCGTCTGCCAGCGGTGGGGGGCGCCGCGCCCCCGGAAGGCGGAGGGTGCCGCAGACAGCAGTAGCAGAGTGTCCGAATACCAGCGTGAATGTCCTCGGGCGGGGGTCGCCAAACTCGAGGCCCCGGCTCCGGCAAGGCCAGGTAGGCCGCAGCCCCTCCGAGGCCCCCCTCCGGCCCAGGCCCCCACCGCCGGCAATGTGAGGATAGGCAGGGCACTCCGCTGCGAGCCGCCGACAGCAGGCAGCCCCGGAACGCGGTCAGGGAGCGGCAGCGCCGGCTCCGGGTCAGGTCCCCCCGTCGGGGATGCCAAAATTGAGGCCCCGGCTCGTCCGGCGGGCACCAGGCCGCTCGCTGCACTCACTCGCCCCACAGCCGCCGACGGTCTCGGCGCGTTGTCTCCAGCACCGGACGATTCCCGGTGTCCTCCGCCAACACCACCTTGGATGCGGTGCACTTTTCGGGGTTCAGGGCCAGGATAATTCTAGGATAATCGGCGGGCCGGCGGGAGCTCTTAGGCAGCCACGTCCGCCATGATCGCCCGCTAAGCCACGCCCCATTCGTCTGTTATTTTAATTGAAAAGGATGGTGGAGGGACAGAGGAGTGGGATTTTCTTTTTTTTTAGGTCATTGCAGTAGGAGGAGGCTTTTGGATGAGTAAAAAAGGGGGTTTTGAGGGAAAGAGTCAGAAGGGAGATTTTATAAAGGTGTGTTTTGGGGATAGGTATAGTAAAATAGGTGTCCGATGATGCAAGGAGGGGTAGAGTAGGAGAGAGTCTAGAAAGCGTTATTTCGGGATCATAGTAGTGGTATGGGGTTTGGGATAAATAAGAGTGGATGTAGAAGATATATTGATAGATGTATAGGGTGAGAGATAGGGTAGTGCATTGGAAAGAGTAGTAGAAAGAAGTTTGAGATGAGTCAGAAGGTTGGGCCAGAGGATATATTGAGAGAATCATAGGCTTAGAAGTAGGGTAGTGCATTTGAAATGCTAAATTAGAAGAAAGTGATAAATATATAGATCCATAAGTACATTGAAAGTATATAGATGCATAAAGGAGGTAAGTATATGTAGATTAAAGATATTGATAGAGGTGCAGGATGAGAAATAGGATACTGCATTGGATATGCTTTTTCAGGAGAAAGGTAACAGACACACAGATCCAAGTACATGGATGGTACATATGTGGAGAAGTGTGGCTCCGGGGTTAGAGGCTGCAGACCCGGAAGCTGAGATCGGCCCCGGACCAGGGTTCAATTCCCCGCCCCAACGGGGGTTGGGCTCAATAATTCCACGGACTCGATAATTCTCGCTCCGGTGCCTACTCGACTCACGGGTTCACACTCTGCGACTCTGGGCAATAGCTTGCTTAATCTCCACAACGGCCCGTCGCGGCGGGATGCCTGGCTTTCACCTTGTGGATACCCTGCCGGGGTATCTCACAGGGGAATACCAGGACGGGTTCCCTAGGCAAGCGCATAGATGCCTGCGATGTGGGCGATTTGCGCTATATAAATACACGTACATTTACATTTACATTTTACATAGATGCACAATGGAAGTAAATACATGTAGACCAAAGATGGTTTAAAAAAAAACATAATTATTCTACATGTTTATACAAAGTAATACACAAAGATGGGTATATATCTATGGTGAAAATAAACGCGTATATACAGAGGAATATGCTGTAAACATCTGTTTGCGTATGGTGCTTATGTGGGGAAGAGCCAATTCTTGAGTAGTTTTCTGAAGATAAGGTGGTTGTCGGTGGATCTTATGTTTGGGGGGGTAAAGAGTTCCATAGTTTGGCTGCTTGAACAGAGAAGGATGTGCTACCCATGTTTTTTTTCTTGTATCTTGGGATTTTGAGGCGAGATGCCCCTTTAGAGCGTAGGTTCCTTTGTTGAATGTGTTTGGTGATTTTATTCCTGATGAAGAGCGGTCCCATCCCATGTATTGCTTTGTGGGTGACAAAGTAGCTTGAACGTGGATCTTCTGGCTACCGGTAACCAATGCAGGGCTTTCAAGGCAGGTGAGATGTGGTCTCGTGGTTTGATATGCAAGAGTAGTCTGGCAGCCGAGTTCTGAATCCGTTGTAGTCTTTTCATGGTTGTTAAAGGTGATCCGTGGTAGAGGCTATTGGCGTAATCGAGTTTGGACAGAACAAGGGATATGGTAGCTTGGACATTGTGTGACAATCCCAATTGAGGGGAAATTCGTTGCAGCGTTTTTATAATGACAAAGCTTGATCATGCTAGTTTGTCCACTTGGGCATTCATCGACAACTTGGAGTCCATGATTATTCTGAGGTTTCTTACTTCCTTCGATAATTTAGGTACTGATCCCAGTACATCAGGCCAGGCGGAAAGCAGGTCGTAATGTTTCCAATCACCACACATGAGTATTTCCGTTTTTGAAGCATTCGATTTGAGTTGGCCACAAGTCATCCACTGATCCACGGCCCTGAGACAACTGAAAATTGGGCATTTTTCAATGTCTTTGGGGCATTCCAGTTAAAGGAGTATTTGCGTGTACTCTGCATAGTTATAGCACATGAGGTGAAATTGATTGATCAGTACCGGTAATGACTTCATGTAGATGTTGAAAAGCGTGGGCGAGATGATAGATCCTTGAGAGACCCCTGCTTTTGTGGAGTATGGTTTGGACGAGAAAGGTGGGGTATGGATGACATTAGTTCTGTTTCCAAGGTAGTATGTGATCCAGTGTAGAGTGGTTCCCTCTATGCCGGCTTCATAGAGTCTTTGTTTCAGAGTGTCATGTTCAACCGTGTCAAAGGCAGCCGAAAGGTCCAAGAGGAGTAGCGCAGCAACCCCGCTGCAGTCAACTGTATTCTTCAGGTCATCCCAGATGGCAAGGAGGGCAGATTCAGTGCCTCTTCCCGGATGGAATGCTGTTTGGAAGTCTGAGAGCATGTCATTCTCTTCTATGAACTGTGACATCTGGGCGAACGTTGTGCTTTCTATCAGTTTGCCCAGGAAAGGTCCATTTGTAATGGGTCTATAGTTGTCAGGGTTCAGCAGGTCCAACTTTGTTTTCTTCAGTATAGGGCGAATTTGTGATTTTTTGAGTTATTCTGGAAATATTCTGGTAGTTAAGGAATCGTTGATGATTCTTCTTACTGGAGTGGCAGCAAAGGATGTTAAAAGAATTGTCTTGAAAGTTTGTGGTGCACAGGGGTCAAAAGGGCTTTGACCAGGTCCATCAATTCATCGTGTGAGATGTGTTTGAAGGGACGTAGAGGCTGGTTTAGAGTATTCTTGGATTGTTGTTTTGTACAGGGATTAGGGCTTGTGCCTTGTTTCTGTTTTAAGTGTGAGTCCAATGTGTCAGGATGAGTTCCTTCTAGGCAATTTGGTTTGCGGAATTCATTGAGTATTTTATAGAATTCTTTATTTGCAAATTTAGCATTTTGAATTCTGTCTGAATAGTACCTTTTCCTAGCTTTTTTGATAGCTGACTGGTTTGGGGTTTGTTTTGAGCCAGGTACGTTGCAGCTTTCTAATTTGTTGCTTTGTCTTTTATTTTCTGAGTTTCTCCAAGGCAATGGATTACTGCTTTTGATAGCTGTGGATATGCACACACCGACGCGTTTCGCCTTTCAGCTTTTTCATGGTATGGTGGTTGCTGCCATCATGCCGATTTACATACACAGAGTACTCAACATTAAGGAAGGACACGTTTTCAAATCTACATGTAGATGGCAGCAACCACCATACCGTAAAAAAGCTGAAAGGCGAAACGCGCGGTGTTCGAGCAAATCATGCCATTAAATTTATTGAAAAAAACAGTTGATGGACAGAATGTAGAACAATGTCATACATTCACCCCAGTACAAGGATCTGGGCCTAAATCCATCGTTTATTTGCACTCCACACCACCCTGGGTTAGACACTGGCTATATGCAAATCAGCTCTGACCCTGTGCCTCATGGGAACAGTCCAGTCCGAACTACCAAGCCATGTCTTTCCCAGACCGGAATCAAGCATCCAAGGACCGGTTTCTGGCTATCAGCCTTCATCAGCCTGGATAGCTTGACTCCAGTGGTGTGGAGAGCCTGGGACTCACGTCTGAGTATCCCCAGCACACTCGGGGTGAAAATTGCAAAAAACACAGTTGATGGACAGAATGTAGAACAATGTCATACATTCACCCCAGTACAAGGATCTGGGCCTAAATCCATCGTTTATTTGCACTCCACACCACCCTGGGTTAGACACTGGCTATATGCAAATCAGCTCGGACCCTGTGCCTCATGGGAACAGTCCAGTCCGAACTACCAAGCCATGTCTTTCCCAGACCGGAATCAAGCATCCAAGGACCGGTTTCTGGCTATCAGCCTTCATCAGCCTGGATAGCTTGACTCCAGTGGTGTGGAGAGCCTGGGACTCACGTCTGAGTATCCCCAGCACACTCGGGTGAAAATTGGAAAAAACACCGTTGATGGACAGAATGTAGAACAATTTCATACATTCACCCCAGTACAAGGATCTGGGCCTAAATCCATTGTTTATTTGCACTCCACACCACCATGGGTTAGACACTGGCTATATGCAAATCAGCTCTGACCCTGTGCCTCATGGGAACAGTCCAGTCCGAACTACCAAGCCATGTCTTTCCCATGTTTTTTGCAATTAAATTTATTGAAGCAGCCTTGGGTATCCTAGAGTATTCTTTGACTTTTGAAGAATTGGGGATCGGAAAATATATACATATGTGTGTGTGTGTGTGTGTGTGTGTGTGTGTGTGTGTGTATATATATATATATATATGCATATATAAATGAGCGTGTGTGTTTGTATATTACCTACTGGCGGTCGTCAGTAGGTAGTTATAGTTAGGACCTATTTTTCATAGAAAATCTGCAACATTCTATTCCCAATAACTTTGGCGCCGATTGACAAATCTTTGCGAAATTTTCAAAACTTACAGTCCGCTCCGGTCCTCTCCTATCCTGAAAGTCTCTGGAAGATTCGTGTAGGGGGGGTGGAGAAAAAGGGGGGTCCCAAAACGTGTTTTCCCCATGCAATTTCCCATAGGACCTTTAGCCGCAGCTACAGCCCGAACTGCTGAAAGGAATTACTCCAAATTTGGCAAAGAGGTAGTCCTCAGTTCAGACTTGTGCCTTTTGCTTAAATGGTGTCAATCTGTTCAGTAGTTACTGAGAAAATGACAGTTAAAAGTGCATATAAATCTATAGCCGCGGTGGATCTGCGCACCCTGAGTGCACCCTCTCGATCACACGCTGAATGCTAATTGGCTGTCAAGTGGTTGTCAACATTCGAAACCAGGAACTGTTGGTAGCCATTTTGTGCCTCGGTAGAAGCGAGGCTGAAGAAGTCTGTGGAAATTGTGTGCAAAACGTATAAAGGGGGAAGGATAGAAATACACTGACCCTCTTGACCTGTTTAGGGGGTCCCAGAAGGACTCCCAGGCCCCCCAAAAATATTATTTTTTTAAAACGCAAAGTGCGCGCAGGGTGTGCGGATCCTGACGTAAAAAAATAAATACAAAATAAATAGAACGGAGCTTCTTTTATAATTAGCCCCTGGCGGGCCAAAATTAATTAATTTAAAGGGGGCCCAGAGTGGCACCCCGGGGAGCGCCACCCCAGGGGCTACAAAATAAATTGTTGGGAGGGGCTGAAAAGCCCCTCCTAGTATAATTTGTGGGGGGGCCATAGAGCCCCCCCAAGCCCCGGGATCACCATCCCGGGGCTTTCTGTATTGTGAGAGGGGGGCTGTGTGGCCCCCCTCCTGGAGCCCTCCAGGGCCCTGGAGACCACCACTTCCCCTAGACAGGGCCGCCTTGCAGATTTTGCAAGTTACTTTCGTGGCATTAACTTTTTTCTGCCCTGGAGGAAAAGTGAAAAACTTCGACACAATTGAATAATACCTCTCTGGAGGGGAGGTTTCAGCCACAAATTCTTCATTTCCAGAGTGTTCTGAATCAGAAGATGGTGGGTTAGTTGCCATTTCTCCAACTTTGCTGAGAAACAGGTGTGCAAAATTGAAAAAGAGCAGATCTTGCCAGAAGATGTCTTCTCCTCAGGAAGTTCTAACAAGAGTGATTGAAATGGGTGGTGTCCTTCAATACTTACAATAGGAAGTGTAATGAACCAATCAAATCTCTATTTTTCTGGTCACATGGGGTACGCGTAGGGTGCGCATACGCAGCGGGCACTCCAATCGCACCCAGCGCAACTTCGCGAAATTGTATTTATAAGCAATATAACTTTATTGAAAGTTAAAGAATATTATTTTTATGATTAGTTCAGATAATGTCTTGTGTTAATATTTATATTAAATATATATATATATATATATATTTATATATGTTTTTTAACATTAAACATTTTTTGCGGGTGTCGTGCACTCACCGCGTCTGATGATCGTATATCATCACATGCAACCACGCGACCGTCACGTCATGTAATCTGTACATGTCGCGTATGCGCTAAGAGTCGCGTACCAATCGCATAGCATACGCATTGGAAAAGTCGTACCCGTCGCACACCGTACACAGATCCTACACAAGAGTCTAAAATGGCGAACATGGTCTGCGCAGTGAACGAGAAGGGTGCGCTTTGGGTGCGTGACTCCAAAAAAAATTGAAAAAAATTAATAAGAAAATAATATAAATATATTTAAAAGAACATAAAAAATAAAAAATAGATATCTTTTTTAAATACATTTTTATTAAAAATGTCAAATGTACCTTGAAAAATAAGATATCTTAAAAAAATGTTAAAAAAAATGTAGTAAAACAATTTTGAGAAAAAATAGAGTAAGGGGGCGTGGCTTTGAGGGCAACGATGGCGGACGTGGCTCCTTAGAGCTCCCGCCGGCCCGTAACTTATCCTGCCGATTTATCCTTACCCCGAACCCACAACCACCTCTACAACGACAGCGGCGGCTGCTGGAGACAGGAGACACCCTCCGGTGCTACATCCGAGACTCCCGGTTACTGGCTGGGGGTAATATCCGTGGAGCGCCGGGGCCTCGATTTCTGACGATACCTGGCTGCCGGCGCTGGACCTTGGGCGGCTTGATCGCTGGCGGGCCCCGTGGGTCTCAGGAAGGCGGGTGTCTGGCTGCCGGAGAAGAGGCGGCGGAGTCTCCTGCCGCTGGCAGGTTTGTGGACGTTGCTGGGGGCCGTGCGGAGGAGGCGCTGAAGGAGGGCTCCGCGGACCCCAGGACCGGTCGGGTCCCCCTGGGCTGCCGAGGACAGAGCAGCGGTGGGGCTGGTGCCAGCATACCGGCAAGGAGGGGGCGCGTCCTGCCCGTTTGCAAGCAGCTGTGGGCCCTGTGTTGTGGCCCACGGGAGTGGCCGGTCCGGTGTTTTGGCCTGCGCCATTGTTGGAGGCGCCTCATCTTCCCGCCTTGCCGGCGGAACGGACCGTGGTGCATCGGCGCCTTTCTCGCCCCCCCCGGCGCTGGGCCCAGATTGGGTGGCTAGTGTGGCCCGGAGGGACAGCATCGCCTGGCCGCCCCGGTCCTGGCGCTTGGTTGTGCCCGCCACACCCACGGCGGTGGGGTGTTCGTTGGACAGGGGGGACCGGTGGTGGTCGGGGAGGACCCGCGGAGCCCCGCGAAGGTGAGGAGCCGGGATTACCGCTTCATTTGCTGTTGGGGCCCTGGGTGCTGCTCGGGCCATCGATTGTTGGAGACAGGCACAGTGACCGTGCGCTGTGGTGGTGAGCGGGTGTGGCAGAATGCCCTGCAGGATTCCGGGTCCCGGGCCTCACCCCGGGTGGCGGCTAACCTTGGGTGACGGTGAGAGGAGGGACTGCCAAAGACACAGGGCGGCCCACTACAATTATCCGAACTATGACCAGAGGCGGGGGCGGCACGACCTCCGCCAAGCAGGGGCCAATTGATAAATTCACCGGTCCCAGTGTGGGATCCGGGACTGCCAGGGGTGGCCAGAACACCGGGCCGGACAACGCGGCTCTGATGGCGTCCATCACGCAGTCAAGAGACATGTTGGATGCCAAAATTGGCGCGGTGGGTGCCGATGTCATGCTATTGCGCCAAGACCTCCGCAACGCTGTCACCCGCATCGCGGAGACCGAGACCAGGATCACGGGAGTGGAAGGGAACGTCGGCGCTCTGAAACAGAAAGTGGTGGAGATGGAGAGGATCCAGAAGGGACTGGCTCTTCGTGTGGAAGACGCAGAGGGGCGAGCGCGAAGAAATAACCTGCGCTTCGTAGGCTTTCCGGAAGATTGCGAGAAGGGGCCCATGGATACCTTCCTGACGAGTTGGCTGGAAAGCTGGCTTCCCCCGGACGCTTTGTCACGCTGCTTCGTAGTGGAGCGCGCACATAGAGCCTTAACGCAGAAACCGCCGGTGGGGGAAATGGCCTCGGCCAGTCATAGCAAAAATCCTAAACTTCCACGACAGGGACACCATACTCCGGGAAGCGAGGGCCAAAGAGACTTTGCTGTTCCCGGACTACACCAGGCAGGTGCAGCAGCAGCGACATTCCTTCCTGGCTGCAAAGGCCAAACTGCGCGGCCTAAAGATCCAATACTCACTGCTGTATCCGGCCCGTCTTCGGGTTGTCTTCAACTCCAAAACTCACTTCTTCGACTCCCCGGAAGATGTATTCAAGTGGACGGATGAGACAGTCAGGATCCGACCGAACGCCCAGCCGGGACTGGGCTCTGGACCATCGCGTGGATCATCACAGGAGAGGAGCGACTCTGCCGGCATGGGTAAACGGCATCGGAAATCCCACTCACGACGGCGTTCCCTGTCCCGAGAGGGCCTACTAAGTGGGACGCAACCTGACACTGATCAATCAGGAAAAGAAAACTGAGCATTGTGTGAATCCAACCTTAATCGCTTAACCCGGGTCCATTGGTGGACTCCACGGAGGGCCTGGTTCGGAGGCTCTGGTGGCGGAGCAGACGACGACTGGTGCAGTATGACCTGGGCCATGGTGGGGCTTGGGGGCCTTCAGCTGGGTGGCACTTGACTGCTACGCTCTTCTTGTGAACTGGATACTTGGTACAATGGGGTTCGGGGTACTACTTGACGGGCCGCCTGATCCTCCCATGGCTGGGGGGTGGCCCTGAGGGAAAAGCCCTGTTAGTTGGGGGGAGTAGTTGGGATCCATTGGTATGGTGGGATTTAGGCGCTCTGTTTTGGGCCTGAAGCTCCCCATGCCGCGACAGGTACTTCAATGTTTCATGAGGTATAGGGGTGGGGGGTGGGGACTTGGAGTTGGGTTGTTGGGGGGACGGGGCGGGGGACGGGGCTGGTGGAGGGGGACAGGGGGGGTTGTGGGTGTTCTGAAGGGGGTGCACATGACTTCTGCTGTTTTGGCTTGTATGGTGTTTGAGGCCTGGGTCGGGCCCTGGAGGTCTCAGAGACTTGTTCATCGGGACCATGGTTGACACCTCAGGGCAGGAACTTGCTAGTGACTCTATGCGATTATTGAGCTGGAATGTCCGGGGGTTGTTGGACAAAATCAAACGCGGGGCAGTATTGCGCTGGGGTAAAAGGAACTCGGCTGATGTGATGCTCCTCCAAGAAACGCACATGTTAGGCACAAAGGCACTGAGGTTGCAGCGATTTGGTTTCCACCAGGTATTTCATGCCGGGTTTTCCAGGGGCTTGAGGGGGGTGGCTATTCTTATCCACAGACGGCTGTCCTATACCCACGAGCGTCACTGGCTTGATCCTTAGGGTCGGTATGTGTTTGTGAAGGGGACGATTGGTGCGGAACCAGTGGTATTTGGTAGTGTGTATGCCCCCCCCCCCCTGCAGTGGTCCTTGGCTGAGAAACTGTTTAACCTATGGGCCGAGATCCCAGACTCCTTGGCTGTGATCGGTGGTGACTGGAACGATGTGGTTGATGTGAGCCTGGACAGGCAGAGGTCGCAGGGGGTCGCGGCGGCGGCCTCCCCTATGCGGCTGAAGGCAATGATTGATGGGCTGGGATGGGCAGATGCCTGGAGACACTTGCATGCCAGGGCGCGTGAGTACACGTATGTATCAGCTGTGCACGGCTCCTTCTCACGACTGGATTGTGTGTTTGTGCCAGGGGCCTTCCTTGACAGGGTAAAATGGGCTGCAATTCGGCCTTGGGGCTGTCTGATCACTCCCCTGTTGCGGTACAGATCGACTTGCGCAAGACACGCCGACCATTTCCGTGGCGGATGTCCTCATGGCATCTGCAGCGAGCAGACTACACACAGCATATGCGCAGTGCGATCGCCCACTATTGGCAGGAGAATCTGGCGGAAGGGATTGACGCTGTGACTGTGTGGGAAGCCATGAAACCCACTATGAGAAGCATTGACATTGCATGGTGCGCTGCTGCCCGTTGTACTCGGCAGGGAGGGGGATGAAATGGCGCTACGACTACTCCTACAGGCGCAGCACTCCTACGCCTCAGTGTTAATAGACGAGGCTCGTCAAGCGTGGCTGGCCACGCGGAGCAGGGTCTACCAATGGGTGGATAAGTCCTGCACCATGCTTCATAGGCTCTGTCAACAAACGCTACAACCAATCACCTTACCAGGCCTCACTGACGGGGAGGGGACCGCGATAACAGACCCTGCGACTCTTGCTGCGAGCTTTGCACACTACTATGCAGAGCAGTATGCTCCTCGGGAATGCCTCCCACCGGAAGCAATTGATAGGTTCCTCGCGGATGTTCCCCCTTGTGCAGTCTCGGACGAGGTGAGGGAGGCCCTGAACCTCCCCTTGACGGCGGAGGAACTGGGTGATGCACTAGGCCAGCTCAATGTGGGCAAAGCACCGGGACCGAGTGGATTCCCCAGTGAACTTTATAGGAAATTCCACTTGCAGCTTGGGCCACATTATAGGCGGGCATTGGAATTGGCGCGGGAGCATGGTAGCCTGCCGTCGGACTGGCGTCAGGCGGAAATTGTGGTATTCCAGAAACCAGGTAGGCCCCCCCGATCGACACGAGTCCTATCGTCCCATATCCCTGATCAACTTCGAGGCCAAATTACTACCCAAAGCACTGGCGAACCGTCTGCTCCCACATATTGCAGATCTGGTCCACCCGGATCAGGCAGGCTTTATGCCGCACCGGGCGACGCGACACAACATTAGGCGTGCACAGGCAGCGGTAGATGCTGTGGGGGCGACCGGGGATCGGGCAGCGTTGTTGCTAGCAGACATCGACAGGGCATTTGACTCGGTCAGCTGGACCTACCTCTTTGCCCTCCTGCCGCTCCTCAACTTGGGACCGGTGCTCATCTCCTACGTGAAGCTGCTGTACACGGACATCACCGCCTCGGTGCGTATTTCTGGAGCGGTCTCGGAGAAGTTCCCAATTGCCAGGGGAACCCGACAGGGATGCCCCCTATCCCCCTATCTCTTCGCACTGGCCATGGAACCATTGGCCACACGGGTACGTCTCGATGCACAGTATCGTGGCTTTGTGTGGGGGGCGGAACTCTCAGACAGAATCGCATTGGATGCAGATGATGTCCTTTTCTTTATGACTGACCTTCACCGCTCTGGCCCTCGCATACTGGATATGATGCAAGTGTTTGGCGAGGTTTCAGGACTCTTCCTCAATCCGCGCAAATCGACCCTGTGGGTGCTGGGTGACGAGCTGGAGACATACCCCTGGGCTTCGGCTTTACAGGTGGCGGTCGGTGTCTAAAATACCTGGGTGTCTTCCTGTCGGAGTCTGCCGCGGTCGCATGGGAGCGCAACGTGCTGCCGGTGTGGGATAAAGTCCAATCGGACATCAAGACCTGGTCTCGCATGCCCCTTAATATCAATGGCAGATCTGCCATCTTCAAGATGGTCGCCCTGCCACGGCTCCTCTACCAACTACAGAACCACCCGTACAGGATTGACCCGCAGTGGTTCCGTCGCGTGAACTCAGTACTTGGCCCATTTCTGTGGGCCGGGGGTGCCTCTAGAGTGGCACTGCGGACTTGCTTTCTATCCACGTACTGTGGAGGTCTGGCTACCTCTGACCTCCTGTCCTACTACCAGGCCTCTCATCTACTGGTTCTAAATGAGTGGTGGTATGGTGACCACAGCGACCCGGCATATGCGCTGGAACACTTCTTGATGGGCGATGCCACGCTACATATGCTGTTGTACTCGGCCAGGCGGCGGAGGATGCTGCCGCGGGTCACCCAGGTGGTCTTTGTGATCTGGAGACAGGCGCTGCGCCGTATGGGTTGGTGGGGCAGGCTGACAGCCGAAACTCCGCTGTGGGGTAACGGACAGCTTCCTGCACTGGCCTCCCTATCGGGGTTTGGAGGCTGGGACGCCATCGGGATTTCCTCACTCGGCCATGTCCTCACGGGGACTACCCTCAAATCGTTTCAGGATCTCAGCTCCGAATTCAATATGCCCAAGACCCAATTTTTCAAATATCTACAATTCCGCCATGCACTCGCGCCGAGTCTGGTGGGGCTGGTCCAGCTTCCCGAATTCAGCCCAGTGGAGTCCAAGCTCTTCATGGGAGACCTGGGAGATAAGAAAGTTTCCAAAATATACCAAACGCTGGTTACTCACTGCTCTTCTTCTCTCCTGTCACTGAAGGCCTCCTGGGAGACAGATGTTGGCCCGTTGGATGAGGATGACTGGAGGGAGGCCCTTGAGTCCCCCCGCGGGGCTGTCATTGCTGTGCGACTCAGGTTTATACAGTTTAAATACCTACATAGAGCATACTACACTAGGGAGAGACTGTGGAGAGTGGGCCTCATTGCCGCTCCGGAATGCTTGCGTTGTGGAACTGAAAGAGGAACGCTGCTGCATACGGTGTGGTCTTGTGTGGGTCTGACCCGATTTTGGAATGGGGTGTGGAATTGTTTGTCAGAGGTGCTGGGGTGGGACCTCCCTTGTACACCCAGACTGGGCCTCCTCCATGTCCTGGAGAATGTAGGAGGCAACATCTACAAACGCCACCTCCTGTTACTGGGTTTGGTTGTAGCTAAGCGAGATCTGGCGAGAGCCTGGAAGAGCGACCGTGCCCCCCCACTTACCGCCTGGAAGGCGGGCTTAGACTTTCTTATGGGGCTAGAATTACCTGTGTTTGAGGCCAGGGGGTGCCCCCGGAAACATTATAAGATCTGGAAGCGGTGGGCGGACTACAGGGGACTGACTTTGGAACCCCCAGTTGATATAGATGATGTGCCGCCTCCGGATGGGGACCTTGGGACCTAGGTCGATATCTGATACCTACTTTGCCTTACCTGTATATTTGGTGGAATGTGAACACGTGCACTGGGTTAGGGTGGGATAAGGGGTGGGTAGCCGGGAGAGGGAGTTGGGGTGTGTTTCTTGGGGGTCGGTGGGACATGGGACGGAGAGGGGGGTGATTTCAAGTTTAGGCCTTCGATTCATCCTGCTATATGTTTACTGTAGACAGTATCCTCCTGATTGTGGAGAACTGTACCTATGCTCTGCCTAAACTTTCAATAAAAGCAGTTGTGAAAAAAAAATAGAACAAGAAATATATTTAAAAAATATAATTTAAAAAACCTTTGAAATTCACTGAAAAAAACATAGGTTTCAGACATGTTATAGTTAGGAATTAGCATTTAAAAAACCTTTGAAATTCACATAAAAAACCATAGGTTTCAAACATGTTATAGTTAGGAATTAGCATTTAAAAATCCTTAGACATTCACTGAAAAAACCATAGGTTTTAGGGGTGTTCTAGTTAGCTGGACATTTCACTCGTACAAAACCATTGAAATTCCTCTGTTATAGTCAGTTGTACTAACTAGAACTCACGCGCCCCCAATCCACTGCTGATGATGTCACATATTACATCATTCATGACATGGTCAGTGACATCACTGATGACATCACTGATGACTCATATAAAAATGCACCTGGATCTTGTGTTGCTCTCATGATCTTTACATAATTTACTTATTCCTGTAGAACATTTGTTTTTGAATTCCTGATTACCTGATTATAGTTCTCCATAATAATTGGAGAAGGCTAATTTTGAGGGGCTTCTCTGTGTGGATTTTCTTCTAGCCTCTGTACTATGGTCTCTTACAGTCAGTCCTCATTTCTTGAGGCACCTCAATTGAAAATAAAGGTTCTAAATATGTTCAAAGCACTTTTGAAACTGTCACATTCCTTTCCATCTCTGTAAACTCCTTCTTGGGCTCCACTCTGAGCTTTGGGAAATTCTTTGTAAATGTGTAATGATCACTCCTTGTCCAAACCATATGCAGAAATGCAATGTGGAAAACAAGTCAAATTTGTCTGCTACCGGGACTCATAACTGAAAAAGCAAACTCACTACAGAAAGGGAAAACTTGCCTTAAGTTCTTTCAACCACACCAATATAGGTTCTTGATGAGCAGTAACCTAACTTTAGAGTCTACGCGTGTATCCTTGTCCACAAAAGAATAAGTAACACCACCCAGATGAGTTAACACACAACTAGACTATTGAGGGTTTTGTAGTGCTTTAACCTATAACCTGACCTAATGCCACATGCGTTTTCAGCAAATAGCCTTATAACATTATCTTGAGAACCTGGATTTCCATAGATCCGTAAACCTTATACTGAAATCCCAAAATGTAAACCGGTTCAGCAATTTGCATGAAAAATCACATTGCAATGAGGTTTTCAACACATGCCCAAACCCTATATGTTTTGTTGTTGGTATTCTGTAATGGAAGCTTGGATACTACTGCTTGAATGCGTTTTGGCGATGCTCCTAATGGTGCACCTAATGGCAGTCCTCATGGTGCATACTGTGTGATGCTCAGCTCTCATACAGCATGGTGTGGGGGTCTTTCTGAATCTTTATTTGTGCCCGGTTACATGACTCATGTGTCCTTTGGTTGAGTACAACGTTAACCATTGCACCCATTAATTAATTAATGTTTGAGCTTGTAAAGCGCACTGCTACCCGTAGGTTTCCTGGCACTGTATAACGCTGGGGAACCCGTTCTGGCTTTCCTTGTGGGATAGTCCCTGCTGGGAGTCCCCAGGGTGGAGCCAGGCATCCCCAGCGGTGATGGGGCCGTTGTGGAGATTAGGCAAGCTAATGCCCAGAGTTGCCGAGTGGGACCCCTGATTAGAGTAGGCACCGAAGCGAGAATTGTCGAGTCTGCTGACCAAGGTCCACGACCCTGCCGCGTCGGGAATTGAACCCTGGCGTCGGGAATTGAACCCTGGTCCCGGCCGACTTCTGCTCCCGGGTCTGCCGCCTCTAACCAGTGAGCCACACCACTCCACACCCTTTACCCTCCCCTACCGTGGTATTTTAAGGCTAGTGACATGAAGCTCTCTTAGTGTGTTTAATGATGACACTTAAAACATATGATTTTACTTTGGTTCCTCTTTTTGTGAATCTCCATGCAAAAGGAATGTGTTTGGTCATGGCTTTTATGGCCATATGTTGTATACCATAAAACATTTGGGCTTTTGTAGACTGTCAGTGATTCGCCCTCAAACCTACTGAATTGTGTTTCATTGCAAATGGTGAGAACCCGGAACAAAGGCTGATGTATCTTAGCCATAACTTCTTCTTCGCCACTTTTTGTTTGACTGGTGACTAAACAAAGTCAGAGCTAAAGATCTTGGAACCACACATTTTCTGTAACCACTGACTGATCCAGGACTCAGAGAAAAGTCTGTTGAGAGTGCAGTGAGATCCATACTAGAATGCCACGTAGGATGTAGCAGTGAGTGTCTGCAGAGTGTGCTACACCTTAGTGTAGATGACAGAGTTCAATGAGAGTAAGCCGAGCATGCTGCTGAGGATCATTTTCTTGCATCCCTCTGTAATCCACAGGTGTAATAACGTGAAGGCCCAAAAACCTCCAGAAGATGTGGTCGTGGAGCGGACTCTGAAGAGCATTGGAGAACATTCCTCCTTGCAAGATAAACTCTTGGAATTAAAAGGTAAACAGACATCTGATTGAAAGGGAAAGCCCAAGTATATAAGAATTATTCATGTTGAAAGCATGATACAAAAAAGACTTTATATACAGGCAAATGTTACAGCAAATGGAGGCCTTGTTCTGTGATGGTTATGTTGGAGGGTCATGTAAGCTAATCAGTGATTGTTTGCAGAAGAATAAAGAGTGAGAGAAGAGTAAATTCTGAATATAGCAAGAAGGGAGGTGGTGTAAATGGTGCTGGTCTTTGGTGATAATGAAAGGACGACTGAACAGGAAGCCACAGTGAGACTGTAATGCACGTAATCCAAAGGATGCCTGTGACAGTTCACTGTATTTGAACTGAAGATTTTGTTATGTGCTGCATCAATGTGCCACTGCATGAATGTCTATGAAAGTGTTCTGTAGTATGTATGACTGTAGCGTAGACTTCTTTGAGAGATCGCTTCGTATCTTTCTTTCTTACAAATAGAATGTGGTCTGCTGGATGCGGCATCAAGACTTGAGAACATTTACTGTATTTCCAAATTAATTGAGGCGTGTGACCCAGGAAGGAAACAGTAGTTATAAATACCTGAATATTGTAACTGAGTGAATTGTTTATTGGAGTGGATGGTAGTTAGCCACAAGAAATAAAGTCATTAACGTGCGGTCCAGACAAAGGTGTCCGGAATTTAATCCTGAGCTTAAGCTGTGATTACTATGACACACAGCAGTCAGGCTTAGCAGAAATGTGTAAAGCATTTAGGAGTACCAAAACAGTTAGAAAGTCAAAAACACAACAAAATCACATTGAAATTACAAAAAGCAAAACAGGGGAACCACAGATATGAGATTGTAAAGATTAGTTGCGTAAGGTAGCAGACTGTATACAAGAAAGTTCAAACTAAGCACCAAGTTTGTACTTGGTCTTTTAGAACTCAGAATCTTACACCGGGAAAGGCTGTAGGCTGATGAAGTTCACATTGAAGTTGAATGTGCTTGCCACAAAGATCTGCTTTTCGTGGTCCTCTGAAGGGCTGGTTAGTTACAGACAAAGGTGCAAGGACCTCACGAACAGGACTTAGGTGCTGAACTTACTCCAGCAGAGCTGATTAACAGGGTCCAGTCCTCTTCCAGTTACAACTGGTCCTTTCAGGAAAAAGGCCACTTCCAGCTTGGTGTGCCCTGTAGCCACACAAGAGGCTGACCTTAGCGTCCACTTCTTCGTCCTGGGTACAAGCGGTAAGGTTGTATGACGGAAACAATGCAACGAAGTACATTGCATGCCTCAACCGCACAATTTTTACCCCGCATTTGTTTTACAACGCATATGCTTTTACAAGGCATGCCTTTACAAAGCATTGTTTTTGGGTGTGTGTGCAGATGTGTATGTGGTAAAAACCTCGTTGTAAAGGCTATTTTTCCAAGTGGTAGTAAATTTAACCTTTTAGGTCTCCTCACATGTCTTAAACAACAGTTGTTTTGTCACAGGTCCAGTGTTCTTCAGAGGGTTCCTCTGGATACTGCATTTTATTATTTGCAGTAGTTAGTGGGGTAAAAGTTGCTAGTCCACTTATTGAATAGTTCCTATTTGCCCTGCTACTAACAATGCCACAAATGCACCTTAGTCCTAAAATCCAAAATAGGAAAAAACGTTCTCCCTTGTGCAGAGCTGTGTCCCAGCACAGAGATGTGCCCAGGGAAATGATTACCTTCCCCTTTTTTGTGGTCACTCAAAACTGGGATTGGAGGTAGCCTTCTTCCCACTAAGTTTATAGCCAACCTGGGTGGGTGAACAAAGTTTGCCTTCCCCAGGTATTACCTTACATTTACTTATGACAGGCCCTTTACAAGTTTTTTGTGTGCGTAACATATTTTTATTAGTATAATGAGCAACAGCAGGTTCGGTAACAAATATTGTAATTGTGTTATTGGTCAATACTCCAATGGTGCATCAGTGTAAGTGTTAAACATTTCCATCTTTGTCAAATCTATAATTTTTTCTGCATTTAAACTATTGTGTTTGCTTTCACAATCTTACGTGGTAAAAAACAATATGTTATAACATTTTACTGTTTAAACTATGCAACCAAGTGTGTGTGTGTGACTACCAGCTTATCCAAGGGGAGAGTAGGTGCGAGGGGGACAGGGTGGAGGGGCAAACTACCCATCCACAGAGCCTCATGCAAACAGGCCCTTTACAAGTTAATGAAGTTCCTGGATCTACCTGAGCTGGTCTTCCTGCAAGAAGAAGATAGACAGCCCCCTACATCCAGCTATTGTTTTAGCTCTGAGGGCAGTTTTCACACCTCATTATATCAAGCACTGACTGACTGACTGGATGCTGTCAGGCTAATGTAAATTTGCCCCATGGAGCTTCAGACAAGGAATAGGTAACATTCTAAAGTTGCTAGAAATTTGCTGTTATTGTTAAAAATGTATCCGATTATAAAAATTCCTAGCTTTTGTTGAAGGAAAGTTTCAATTCTGTTTAAGACTCGGATGCAAGGATTATGCTTATCTCTTCCATTTATTTCTGCCAAACAGCCTTAAACAACATATTTTATTGAAAAGACTACTTATCCCATTAGTCTTTAAAACAATACCAAATAACCATACAGTCAGTCCCATATAAACAACATCAAAGAACAGCAATTCCCCTTTCTTCGAGTGAAACATGCATCATCCCGCTTTTCTATCATTAATCTTGCTTCTGATCAGATCCTGTAGAAGAACCAGATGATATTACCTACGGCATACAAGTCGTTAATACTGGAAACAATCAATAATCTCACTGATGAATTTACCATGTGAACGGTTAGAATTGACATTATTGAACCATGTTAAAATGACATTATTGAACCAGGTTACAAACAACTTCAAGATGCCTCTGAACCCATCATACTTATCCAACTTCAAAGACTTCATCAAGTAATCGGAGGGTAATAAATGAGAATCACAATCTGGAGGGATAATCCTCGCCTCTAGGGCCCTTATTTATGAGGCCTTGCGTCAGTTTTGCGACGCCGGTGCGTCACTTTTTGTGACGCACCAGCGGCGTACAAAATGCGCCTTGTTGCGCCATATTTAAAAAGTGGCACATCTAGGTAGATGCGCCACTTTTTAAACCCCTGCGCCACATTATACCTGCGTCAGGTATAATGTATGCAGAGGGGGCGTTCCCCCGCAAAAAGCCTCGTAATAGTGACGCAGTGAAATTTATGAGATTTCACTGCGTCACTATTAGGACGGTGTTGCGTCAAAATCTTGCGCCTGCCTCACAGCAGGCGTAAGACTGACGCAAGCCCTTTCACATGGGGCTTTCCCCATGTGAAAGGACGCTTTGCTGGAGTTGCGTCACTTTTGTGACACACTCCAGCAATGCGTCACTTTTGCGCTTACAGATGCGTCAGAAATACTGACGTATCTGTAAGTCCTTGCGACATGATGCGTCATACATTAAATATGACGCATTATTGGTGTCGCAAGGAGTGCGCAGTGAAAAGTGACGCATCGCTGTTTTCAGGCAGCGATGCGTCACTTTTCATAAATGAGGCCCTATGTCTTTAGAAGAATTGAAACATTCCTCATGAAAGCTAGGAGATTTTATCTCTATGCCAGGGCCGGAGACTCAGATAATGCTAGTTAAAAGCTGGTTGACAAACAGAGAAGCCATGCCCATTATTGGTTTGAAGTAAAATGCCTTAAATGTGTAGTCTGAAGACCAGTCTGCTTCTTTGAGATTGTCTTCGAGTCGGCTCCCCAGGGAAAAGGCTTTCAAGGCCATGGCTCCCCTAGTGGAGTATGCTGCAAAATCAGAAGTATAGATGCCTACTTCATGCAGTACCCATCTCACCCAAAGGGCAATAGATGTTGCCAATACTGGCTTGAAAGGCTTCTTAATAGCGAGAAAAGTTTGGGATGCACCAGTGGTCTATATTCCTCAGTCATGGATTCGTACGCCCTGAGGTCGTGCACCACACACAGCTTTGGATGACACAGAAAAGCCAGTTGGTGAATCACCCTGGTGTTTGATTTGGTGCACTGTGCAATCGCGAAAGACACTTACTCTGAAGTGAACATACGTGCTGTGACCCCCAGGGCCCGACATCCGAAAACAGTTTGCACGATATTAGGCATAGTGGAAATGGTAATGTCCGTTACCTGCTTATAGGAAAGATATGTATTTTCCTGCCATACTTGTAGTAGTTGTAGAACCACATTCAAGTCCATACTTTGAATTAAGAGTCTTTGGTTAAGAGTCTACAGAATAAGGGATGTTCCCCACCCGGAAACTGATGGATGGGAAGATGACCCATTGAGATCCCTGATCTGTATGTATTAATCGTTCGGTAAGCCAGACCTCTGTCTACCAATTCGAACAAGAAGTGGACCACATAATCTATAGCTGCACACAGGATCCAAACCCCGCCGTAAAACCAGCGTGACCACCTCCTCCATAAGGACTTGTACCTCTTGAATGTAGAGTCTGCCCAGGCTCTTCTGATAAGGGAGGAAACTCTTGCAGAAAGGTAAGTGATTTCCCAACTTCCATGTAATCCTCAAACTCATGAGTCCCTTCCTGAACAAGTTGTTGCAAGTTGCCATGCGAGTCTGTCAGAAGCCGAGGAGTCGGGGAAGTTGGATTGGAAAATCCATAGAAAATTCCAGAAGAACTGGATCCCAAACGTATGACTTCCAAAGCGGCGTCGCCCACACCAGATCAATGCCGTGAGTTTGAGGGAAGCGCATACCCCTTCAATTGACTCCAATCCTGTAGGAAGGCATCTGCCACTTCTGCAAGGGGATCCAGCTGAAAAAAATTAGAAAGCTGGTAACTGAGCCAAGATTCAAAAAGATGTACTTGACACGTACCCCACTGAACCTTCAGGCTCTGAAGTAGAGAGGGGTCTCACATTCAGGCACTGTAGTCTGGTAGGTGCCTGGATTGCCAATCCGCAGTTCGATAAAATTTCCACGGCAGAAATTCCGCCGTGATTGACAATTTGTGAACCAGGCATTCGTTCCAGAAGTCCCTGGCCAAGTCTGCCAGAACCCTAGTCTTCCTTCCCCGTAACCATTTTATATAGCTCACAGCATAGATGTTGTTGGCGGGCAGGCTCCGAACCACGAAGGATCCGGACAGTCGCTCTTGTCAATTGATGTGTAAAGACACCTCTTGCTCTGACCAACGACCTCCTGTGGTAGTATCCTCACAACGGGTGCCCCAACCCCGCCGACTGCCGTCTGATTTGATCACCAGGTCCGGGTCGATCTGAAGATGGCCCTCTCATTTCAGTCCTGCATATGCTCGAGCCACCAGTAACGCTCAGTGCACGCTTCTGGAGAAGGAGAAATATCCTGGTTGTACGACAGGGCCTGGTAGTGTAATGGACCTGGAAAGATCACTTGGATTGAAGATGATAGGAGACCCACAACCTGAGCCAAGTGCTGTAGAGAAACTTTCTCCCTCACCAAAGTTCGGCGCAACTCTCTGCTAATCAAAAGTATCTGCTTTTGGGTAACTTGAGGCATTTGCATACCGTGTCGAACTTGAACCCTAGTACAGTCATTTGTTGTGCCTGTACAAAGTCTAACTTCAGATTGATCAAAAAAAAAACCAAGGTCTTGTAGCAGGTATTGAATCATCTTGAGTTGAGAGAGTAAGATCGATTTCTTATGGTGCATCAAAAGGATGTTGTCCAGCTACACTATACGTAGCACACCCCATGCTCGCAGCCACTCCACGACTGGCCGCAAGACTTTGGTGAAGCACTGAGGTGCCGAGGACAACCCGAACGATAGGCAAGGGAATTTGTAGACCTGATCGTCCCACTGGAACTGCAGAAACCTCCTGTGGGGAGGCGGGGAGGGTATATTGGGATGGTAAAGTAGGTTAAGCCATACCAACCAGTAGTTGGGCAACAAGACGTCTCTTGGGAGGTGAATTCCTTCCATTTTGAGATGGCAGTATACCATTCATTGATTGAAATACCACAGATGTATTACTGGTCTAAACATTTTATCCTTTTTCTCAACCAGAAAGATATTGCTCAGAAATGCGCCAGGGTGGAGAACAGATTGAACCATGGCCCTTGTGTAGTAGGTCTTGCACTTCCCTGTGTACCACCTGTACCCCTTCTCATTAGAAGACTAAATGACGGGGTCTGGAAAATTGGTGTGGAATTCTATATGAAACCCTTTCACTGTTTGGATCACTAATGCTTCCCCTGTAATGGACTCCCACTTATAGCTGAACCATTGCAGTCTCCCCCATCGCCCCCACTGGTGGGAACAAAGGGGTGTTTCTTACCTTGTGGTTCCACCTGGCACATTGCTGGCTCCTCTGAAGTTTCCTTTTCTGCCACGTCCTCTGCCACAACCTCTCTAGGGGTAGAAACCTGCAAATTTTTTATGATCTTGCTGGGCTGTGGGAGCAACCTCTAACTCTTCTGGCCTCCCAAAAATCTGCTGGCTAAAGACCATCTTGGTGGATTGTTGGGCCTTGTCCAGTGTTCAGAACCTGTTATCGAAACATGGCAACTCCTTTATGAACGGCTCACCAAAGAGGCCCCCGTTTGCCACAGGACAAGCTTTGGTGGTGGCTAGTTCACCTAGTCTGGGTTCTATTTTAATCAACAAGGAACGTCTATGCTCCATTGACAATGCATAGTTTGCATTCCCTGGGAAATATAGGCCCTCTGAGCCCACCCTGATAGGATTGTGGGATCAATCATACAGCCTGACTCCCTGGCATCTTCCCCCATGTCTAAGATTTTAGTCTGCAGACCCAGATCATCCAAGACTTTATCTTAGCAGGACCATTCCTGGTTATGAATGTCGCCATTCGTGCATCAATTTCTGGGGTGCTTGCTTCTTTATTTGCCAGGAAGGGCTGTGGGCAATCTGCTTTCAGGCAACCTCAGACCTCCTGGTCCAAGGGTTTTCTGATATGGCTGGCCACACAACGTGCCACAATTGGCACAGAGATCCAGTCCGCTGAGGGGAGATGACAAATATACTCTGGATTGAGCATGCCTGGTTTATCTGTGGAGTCCTGATCTTGAGGAACTTCCAGCCAGGGTTTTTTGGCGTCACCATCCAGTCACCAGGGCCTGGTTCATCACCGAGTCCCCATCTGGGTTATCAGTATCATCCCCAGTATTGTCTTACCAGGCTGAGAATCTTCCTGTGGCACTTGTCTGTCTAGGCATCTTTTGAGAAAGGCCTGGCACAACCTCTCGAAGACATTGGATGAGGTAGTGGTTGTGCGGGCTGTGGTATTTGGCCGAGCCTTACCATTACAGGGCCCCAATGCGCCAGTAGGGGGGTTCCCTCCAACCTTCCCTAGATGATGGTACAACTCTGTGCCTCACAGTGAACTCAGTTATGCGCTGAATTAGGGGTTCTAGAGCCGAAGAGACCACCCTTTCCAGAGATGCATCAATGGCAACAACCAATACTTTGTGGATGGGGAGTAAAGAATGTTCCTCCTCCTCGGACTCCCAATGTGCATCAAACTCACCTGCCATAATGCTTAGTTGAAAGTAGAGGTCAAGGTATTGTGAGGAAAGTAAGACCAGCTCAGTACCATATAGAGAATGTTATCTATTGAGGCCAAAACGGCCTTCAGTTACACTGCCCTGGTAATGACAGAATGCTCCGTAGATGAACCGCTATTCTGGAACAGGTAAAAAAACAAGTGAAATGACCGGGCGATCACTCGCTGCCTCCGGCGAGATCAGAAATGACTGTTTCACAGCAGAAAGAGAACAAGCATTTTCAATGCAATAGGTCTCGCATTTACGCATGTTTGAGCTATTGGCATTGTAAATGACAATGTCTTTTTTTTAGGATTTGGTTTTTAAAACATAAACCAAAGGCATTGTCATTTACAATGCTAATAGCTTAAAATTGTGTAAATGTGAGACCTATTGCATTGTAAATGCTTTTTCTTCTTTTGGCAGTGGTCGGGTAGTTATCTTTGAGTCTGGCATGACACTGGTACACTTACCTTTAACAAAGTCAGTTTGAGAAATCAAACTTGGTTTCACGATCTCAAACTTTCCAGGGAAAACCCTTGAAATATAATCCGGATTTGTTTCCGGTCCATGGAAGAACTGGGATGGCAGTTCTGGCTGGAATGTTCTCATGGGGAGCAGGGTCAAGACTCATTTGCATATGGCTGGGTTTAAACTGGAATGGCATGGGGAGCAAAACAAACGATGGATTTAGGCCCAGATCTCTGTACCTGGGTGAATTTTTGACATTGTTCAAAATTCTGTCCATCACTTGTTCTTTTTGCATTTGTCACCCCGGGTGGGAACGGTAATGCCCAGCCATGCTCGCCATCCCACTAGAGTCAAGCTAACCTTGCTGATGAGGGTGAAACCAGTACCGGGATGCTCGTTTCTGGTCCACGGAGGACCTGGCCAGGCAGTTCGGGTTGGACTGGTCCATGGGGAGCAGGGTCAAGACTGATTTGCATATGGCTGGGCTTAAACTAGAATGGCATGGGGAGCAAAACAAAATTGATTTAGGCCCAGATCTCTGTACTGAGGTGTATGTTTGACATTGTTCAACATTCTGTCTATCAATTGTTCTTTTTGCAACCTCTAACTTAAACATGGCACTGGATTCCACTAGCGTTAGATCCCCTCTTTCAATGAATTGCCCACAACACATGCAGGTAGTCAATCAAACCCTTACTTGGTTAGATACTCACTTTCTTCTACTTGTTATGTTATGTTATGTTATTAACTTTTTGTATAGCGCGCAGATGCCGCAGCCAAGAGGCGTCCCGGCGCTTTTGGAGATAGAAGACATAACACAACATTGATGACCAAGCACAGTGCTATACAGCAGAGAATAAATGGGTTTTTAATTGTTTCCTGAACTGAGACAAGTCGTGGATGGAACGAAGTGAAGCAGGCAAAGAGTTCCATAGAGTAGCCGCCATCACCGAAAAAGAGCGTCCACCCATTCTGGACTTTTTAAAACGAGGAACAATGGCCAAATTAGACCCTGCTGACCGAAGAGTTCTTGCGGGGACATAGTGGAGGATGGTCTGGGAGAGAATGGGGGGGGAGGCCAAGTTAAGAATTTTAAAAGTGAGGCACAAAGCCTTGAACTTAATTCTTTGGCCAACTGGGAGCCAGTGAAGGTCACGGATAGTACTACGAGCTGAAACAAATTTGGGGAGGCCGACCAGCATCCTAGCCGCCGAATTTTGTACCCGCTGAAGACGGGCAAGCTCAGCTTGGTTAACACCCAGAAACAGAGAACTGGCATAGTCCAATCTGGTCAACACCAGAGCTTGGACTATGATCTGCCTGGTGTCCGCGTCAAAAAATTTAAAAATAGGCCGTAGGCTTTGTAGAGCGCCGAAGCAGGTTCCTGCAACACGTTTAGTGTGGGGGATAAAAGACAATTGATTGTCGAGCCAGACGCCCAAATTTCTGACTTCGGTTACAGGAGTAGGAACAGGACCCAATTCAGAAGGCCACCATTGGTCTCCCCAGAGCTCACAGTCTCTGCCGAAGAGAATAACCTCCGTCTTGGTGGCATTAAGTTGTAGGCGATTGTTCGCCATCCAGCCGGCGACCGCTTTGAGGGCTGCCTGAAAGGTGGAGGCGTTCAACAAACATAATGCTGCAGATACGAGTGTGAACTACAAGGTGTGTGACCCTGCTTAAATGCATCTCCATGTCTATCACATCATATATTGCCAGATCCCCTGAAGTGCCTTGAATTGTTTGTGCAACAACAAATCCATGCTTTAGTCGGTAGATTTACATTAACCGTGGCATAGAGAAGTGCCATGGAAAAAACATAACGTGTGATATAACACATGTCATGTTCAAAAGTATAAGATCCAATATTATACAGCCACTGGACCTTTCAGGAGGTACTGATGGTTCTTTATCAATAATGGTATATGGCTTAGCCATGTGCCTTTACCTCTTGTGAATGTCAATGGCTGGTCTTACCGTGGGTCGGTGGTTTGGTGAGAACATCATGGGTCCCTTGCCTTGTGTTTGGAGAGAAATAATCTTGCGTGTTTCAGCCACGGTTATTCTCTTGATAAAACTTTAAAGTGACTGGGAGAATGGGGCCTTCACATGGACCAGATCTCGAATGAGAAAAACAGCAAGTGAAACTCCAAACTAAAAGTCTCAAGAGGATAGCTGAAGTTTATTAGCCCTACATAAACCCAGAAGTATGAGACAAGGAGTCTCAGGAACCAGCCATAGACAACATAGGGTGGAAGGAGCCATGGGAGCCCTCAAAGATTTGGGTAAGTTGTGACACGAGTAAACATGGGAAGGCCTACGTAAGAGAAGAGGGTGTGGCACTATTTATGCACCAGGGATGCCCCTACCACACTGCCTGCTAATGCCAGCAACACAAGAATCTAAGGCCTGCTCACAGATGGACAAATTTGGTATTGTGGGATGGGGTGATCTATAGTAGCATTTCAGTGGAGTGCCCTTGCCGCAAACCCTGGGCATATTGCTGGAACAGCCTGCAAGGGACCCGTTGATCGATGGACCCGGGATTCCCATCTGAGCAACTATCATTACTGCCACAAAATGCATTACTCAATAACTTCTCTACCAGACATCTAGTCTCAAGGCTCCCACGGGAGGCGCTAGAGGCACTGCCGGACACTGCACAGACAGCGAGGACTGAGTGGGAAACAGACATCGGTATGGAAATCACTCAGAGAACATAGAAATTCTGCTGCACTTAAACAAACCTGGCATCTGAAGCAGGTATCATACACTTTAAATGCCTCAGCAGGGCATGTTACACCCTAAAGACCCTGCACTGTTTTGTGCTCCCTGCAACCTTGGAGTGCGTGCGACGCGGAGCACCTGAGGCAACCTTCCTGCATCGAAAGAAGACAAAACCGGCCCAATAGTGGAGGACATATAGACAGGACGTGGCTTATGCGGTAGGAAAATTGCTGAGACCCGCGTAATGCAAAGGAAAGTCACTGGCAGAAACTTAGCCTGATAATGAACTCCCACCATAAGGCTGGTGGTATAGGCGCATGACCTCTTGCCGATCCCCTCTATAATAAACTGCTTGAATATCGTCAATGTGCCCGTATGCTGTCTTGAGCCTATTAGTGGTTAATGTTTACTGATATGTAAGCTGAACGAAAAAAAATGCTAAATTCAAAAATGTTGTGACATAAGTAGCAAGTTAGCGTGTACCTTATCATAACAGTCAGCCTACATCAGAAAGTTGATGAACTCTCATTTACACATGCCCATAGAAAAACCAAGCCGTGAGCGAAACCAAAACCTTCCGTGGGGCGGGACTTCCGTCTTCAGAAGCCCGCGCACGCGCCCACGGAGAGAAGCAGTGCTGGTGACGTGGGGCTCCCATGCCCGAAGGAGAGCCCCGCGGTGGCGGCTGAAGTCTGGAGTGGCGGTAAGTGGGCCATACTTGTGGGGGGGTGGGGTGCGCTTGTGTATGTGTGTGTGTGTGTACGCGCTCATGTGTGCGGCGGGGGGGCTCTGTATATATGTGTGTGTGCGTGTGTGTAGGTGCGCTCGTGTGTGTGTGTGTGCAGCGGGGGTGGGCGGGGGTCTCTGTATGTGTGTATGCGTGCGCGTGTGCAGGTGCGCTCGTGTGTGTCTCTGTTTGTGCGCATGCGTGCAGGGGGAGGTGTGGCTGTGTGGCAGCTTTCCAGGAGAGGAGACAGGAGCTGGCCACAGCGAGCGCGTTCACGTGCGCGCGGCCCGTTCAATTCCGAGCACGCCTGCTCCTGTCCCCTCTCCTGGAAAAAAGACACGCTGACAATAGGTCTCGGCGAGACCGCGGTTACGCGAGACCTAAAAAGTCAGACGTGCCTGATGCACCCTGAGGAATGTCGGGAATGCAAGGGAGGGGCTCCAACTCCTCTGCAAAGATGCCCATGTGCCACACCAGTCTCCCTGGCGAGACCTGGTATCGTTGTACTGCCTACCACAGCTTACTAGCCCTGTGCTGCCTTGCTCGCTGCTCCGCTTTCAGCATTTACTCCATTAGCTCATTAGCCTCGCTGCTCCGCTATCATTATTTTCTGTATTCAGCTTATTTGCACTGTGCTGCCTTACTCGCTGCTCCGCTTTCAGCATTTGTTTCATTAGCTCATTAGCCTCGCTGCTCCGCTATCATTATTTTCTGTATTCAGCTTATTTGCACTGTGCTGCCTTACTCGCTGCTCCGCTTTCAGCATTTGTTTCATTAGCTCATTAGCCTCGCTGCTCCGCTATCACCAATTGTCTTCAGCTGATTAACATTGTGCTGCCTTGCTCGCTGCTCCGCTTGTTCTTTAATTTAAAATTGGCCAGTATCAGTTTAAACTGTTATCCCCTGCTCGCTGCTCCGCTCTACCTGCGCAGAACCTTTCACACTTAGCGCGATCACCCCCGGCGCTGTTCTCTGCCCTCCCCTCCGCTGCCATTTTGGATGTTGTTGTTTGTGTAGGGTCAGCGTCCTCGTGAGCCCGCCCCGCCTCCCAGCTGAGCCGCCCTCCCACTGACGATATACAGCGCTTCCATACCTGAAAGCGCTGTGATCTCCTCTCCACCGCCGTGCTGAGTGGTCGCTCCCCAGTCTCCCTGGCGAGACCTGGTATCGTTGTACTGCCTACCACAGCTTACTAGCCCTGTGCTGCCTTGCTCGCTGCTCCGCTTTCAGCATTTACTCCATTAGCTCATTAGCCTCGCTGCTCCGCTATCATTATTTTCTGTATTCAGCTTATTTGCACTGTGCTGCCTTACTCGCTGCTCCGCTTTCAGCATTTGTTTCATTAGCTCATTAGCCTCGCTGCTCCGCTATCATTATTTTCTGTATTCAGCTTATTTGCACTGTGCTGCCTTACTCGCTGCTCCGCTTTCAGCATTTGTTTCATTAGCTCATTAGCCCCGCTGCTCCGCTATCACCAATTGTCTTCAGCTGATTAACATTGTGCTGCCTTGCTCGCTGCTCCGCTTGTTCTTTAATTAAAAATTGGCCAGTATCAGTTTAAACTGTTATCCCCTGCTCGCTGCTCCGCTCTACCTGCGCAGAACCTTCCACACTTAGCGCGATCACCCCCGGCGCTGTTCTCTGCCCTCCCCTCCGCTGCCATTTTGGATGTTGTTGTTTGTGTAGGGTCAGCGTCCTCGTGAGCCCGCCCCGCCTCCCAGCTGAGCCGCCCTCGCCCCTCCCCCCCCTCTCCATCCATATATGACAGTAGCCCATGCGCGCAGCGTCCACGCGCAGCGACCACGCCCAACCCGCGCCGAAGGTGCGCCAAAGGTAAGCCCGTCTACGCCCGACCGCGCCTGGACCGAGCCCAGTGCCAGACCCCCTGGCCCTTGCACCCCCCACCCCTCCCGAATCACTTACGATGCCACCACCCTCCTAGCCCTTAACCCCGGCCGCTCCCCCAACTGCATCCAAGCTGCTCCTGGACAAACCCACGGACCTTTCTCATGCAACTCCTGCAAATTCAACGGCACCGTCCACAACTCCGCTACGATCACACCACAGATATCCGACCCCAACAACCTACAATGCATCTTGCTCAACACCCGTTCGGTCCACAGGCACGCCATTGACCTATGGAATCTACTAGACACCATCTCTCCGGACGTCGCCTTCCTAACAGAAACATGGATGAACGCCTCTTCCGCCCCAGACATCACCATTGCCATCCCTGAAGATTATAAGATCATACGCAAGGACCGTACTGGCCACACAGGAGGAGGAATCGCTATCGTCCATAAGAAATCAATCCGCATCTCAACCAGCTCAGACATCAATCTCGCCAACTCCGAACACCTCCACTTCCAGATCCACATCGACCCCAAGACCACACTCAGAGGCACCCTCCTTTACAGACCCCCAGGACCCCGCGCTCAATTTAGTGAGGACAGCACGGACTTCATCACTCCACACGCGCTCCCCTCCAAAGATTACATCCTTCTGGGAGACCTCAACTTTCACCTTGAAAAGCACAACGACCGCAACTCCACCACCCTTTTGGACAACCTCGCCAACCTCGGACTTAAACAACTTGTCACTTCCCCCACCCACATCGCAGGTCATACTCTCGACCTTATCTTCACCTCCAGTAATCATGTCTCCTTCAGTCACACCACGAATCTCCTTTGGACTGACCACAGCTGCGTTCACTTTACCTACAACAAGCCCAAACCCAACAACCACCCCCAACCAACTCTGCAAAGAAACTGGAACAAAATCACCATCGACCAGATCTCCTCATCGCTTCTTCTAAACCCCCCAGCCCACTCCTCAAACCCCGACCAAGCCGCCACCAACCTCACCATATGGTTATCCAACAGCGCCAACGTCCTAGCACCACTGAAAAAACGACAAAACAAACTCGGCAGCAAGAAGGCCTCCTGGTTCAACGATGATCTTAAGAAATCCAAGAAACTCTGCCGCTCCCTTGAGAAGGCCTGGAAAAAAGATCCAACCACCAGCACCAAGGAAGCCTTTAAAAACGCCACCCGCCTACACCACCAACTGATCCGAAAAGCCAAGAAAGCCGCTTTCAAGGAACGACTAGATAACAACGCCCACAACAGCAAAGAACTATTCAATATCGTCAAGGAATTCACCAATCCCACGGCCAACTCCAACGACATCACCCCCTCCCAAGCCCTCTGCGTCTCCCTAGCCTCATTCTTCCACAACAAAATCGCAGACATCCACAACAGCTTCGACAACCAACCCGTAGACCATCCCACCCAACCCCTAGCAGGCCCCCCACCTCCCTTGAACACCCTCAACGACTGGAACCCAATCTCCACTGAGGACACCATCCGCCTGATGAACTCCATCCACTCAGGATCCCCAACTGACCCTTGCCCTCACCACATCTTCAACAAAGCAGACTCCATCATAGCACCACACCTCCGAGATGTCATCAACTGCTCCTTCAACTCCGCCACCTTCCCGGAAAGCTGGAAACATGCGAACTCAGCGCCCTCCTGAACAAACCCACAGCTGACCCCACCGAACTCAAAAACTACCGCCCTATCTCGCTCCTTCCATTCCCAGCCAAAGTCATTGAGAAAGCGGTCAACAACCAGCTAGCCGCCTTCCTTGAAACAAACAAATCCCTCGACTCCTCACAATCCGGCTTCCGAGCCAAACACAGCACTGAAACCGCCCTCATCGCAGCAACAGACGACATTCGAACTCTCCTGGATAATGGAGACACAGTCGCCCTCATCCTCCTTGACCTCTCCGCAGCCTTCGACACAGTCTGCCATAGCACCCTTCTACAGCGCCTCAAAAACATCGGAATACAAGGAAAAGCACTGGAATGGATCACCTCGTTCCTCACCGGAAGAACCCAGAGAGTCCGCCTCCCACCATTCATCTCAGAGGCCACTGAAGTCATCTGCGGCGTACCCCAAGGATCCTCACTCAGTCCCACCCTCTTCAACGTATACATGAGCCCCCTCGCGGCCATCGCACACCAACACAACCTCAACATCATCTCCTACGCGGATGACACTCAACTGATCCTTTCACTCACCAACGACCCTAGCACCGCCAAGACTAACCTACACAAAGGAATGAGAGAAGTGGCCGAATGGATGAAACACAGTCGTCTGAAGCTGAACTCAGATAAAACGGAAGTCCTTATCTTAGGCACCTCCCCCTCTGCCTGGGACGACTCTTGGTGGCCAGAAGCCCTTGGAAAAGCACCCATCCCGACGGACCACGCACGTAACTTGGGCGTCATCCTGGATTCCTCACTTTCAATGAATAGACAAGTCAACGCCGTCTCTTCATCCTGCTTCAACATTCTTCGCATGCTCAAAAAAACATTTTGTTGGATCCCCACCGAAACTAGGAAAACGGTCACCCACGCGCTGGTCACGAGCCGACTGGACTACGGAAACACCCTCTACGCCGGTACTACCGCTAAACTCCAGAAAAAACTCCAACGAATCCAGAACGCTTCAGCCAGGCTCATATTAGACATCCCGCGCAAAGAACACATCTCTGGTCACCTGAAAAACCTCCACTGGCTCCCCGTCAATAAGAGGATCACTTTCCGGCTCCTAACCCACGCACACAAAGCACTCTACGAAATCGGACCAGAATGCCTCAACACACGACTGTCCTTCTACACCCCCTCACGCCAGCTACGATCATCCAACCAAGCCCTGGCCACTGTACCTCGCATCAACAAAACCACCATGGGAGGTAGATCCTTTTCCTACCTAGCAGCTAAAACCTGGAACTCACTTCCCACTCACCTACGCCTTACTCAGAACCACCTAGCATTCAGAAAGCAACTTAAAACATGGATATTTGACCAGTAATTCCCCACCCCTCTTCAAGCGCCTTGAGACCCTATGGGTATGTAGCGCGCTATATAAATTCTCTGACTTGACTTGACTTGACCGTGCATCTTCTGTGAGACGCGCTGCCACGTGTGTGTATGTGAGGATGGAGAGCCTAGCAGAAGAGCCCTGCCCTGTGTCGCTCTCGCTGGGAGTATCAGGTGTGAAGCCCGCTCTTTGCAGAAATCCGACTTCCCTGCCACCGCGCGAGGGCTGGTGTGCGTAATGAACGAAGGTATTAACCCTCACCGTGGTGTTAGGCCACCACAGTGCCTTCCCCTAAAATGCAAGCAACAGCACATCTATTATATATAGTCTAAGCACCACATAACTGCAAAATACAGCACTACCACTATGACTGCCACAAAGACCCATATAGGCAACATTAAAGAAAAGCATGTATATGGCTGCTGAGCTGCGAAGAAAGAGGAAGTGCTGTTCCTTTATGTTGCTTATATGGGACTGGCTCATGGGGTATGACGTCTTTTCAATAAAAATATGTGGTTTAAGGCTGCTGAGCGGAAATGCATGGGAAAGATCAGCATAAACTAAGCCTCCGGCCCTGACATAGCATCGTAAATTCAAGAAGGGAAAAGAGACTACACTAAATCTGTACATAGAGGTGGAAATTTATTAGCTTGATCTCACAATATAAGAGAAAATATAGAGCTCTGCTAAAATGGAAGAGAAAGTCAAATAAATGGCACGTAATAATAATCGAGCAGATACAATGGAGAGAGGTCTTACGTTAAGTCCAGTACAAGTAGGGCAATGTCACAAATTATTAGTGTATGTTTTTGTGAAGGAATTGCTGTGAGTGAACAATATAGTTTCAATGTGCCATACTGTTTCATTGCATATTTTCGATTCCTCTAAGAAGATATCAGGACTTGGGAAACAGGACGAGTGAAGATTGGCTCTGGTCTTCGAGTTGTTGAGATTCCATATGGCATTTTGTAGCATTTATGCAACCTTTTTAAACTTGTTGAAGAAACCACTCACTCGTGGTCCTTTAGCTGTATTTTTGTTGTTTTTCCAGAGTCATTCAGGTGGGGTACAATAAAGTCTCCTGTTTTCCATCTGTACTGTTTTAGCGGGTCTTTGACCACAATGATTTCCCACATAATGAGATCTGAATGGGATCTTCTTTCTATTCCTAGTCAATTTTTATTACTTTTTTTATTTACTCCAGTAGAACTATTAATAGTATATGGCAGATCATTTTTACACAGCTACTTTTCGTGAAATAATGTAGTGTGTTTACTGAAATAACATGCTTGAGGTGGCCACGTAGTATTTTGAAAGCAGGTAAAATCGAGATGCATACTTCTGCTGTGCTGCTCTGTAGAAAAGCTGTGCACTGCTACATTTCATCACATGGCTCCATGCTGGCACTGTACCACCCTGGAAGTGACAGCAGATGTGCATATAAACGCCACCAGTTTGCACTGACGTCAGTTCCCTTATTTCCTCGCCTTTCAATTCAGATTCGGAGCTCTACTTCTTGACCACTCCTAAAACTAAATCCAGTGTCAACAGAGCTGTTACCCCTTCCTAAAGCTACTGCAGGCCAATATACTCCTGCCGTCTGCGGCATGGCCAGCAAGATATTGCCAACGGCCGTTGAAGACCTGAAGACATTAGCTCAGTCAATTCAGAATGGGCAAGATGCGGCCGAATACATGATTCTTGCTGGCCTTAATACTATTGATTGTCAACACCAGCACTTATGACAGCTGTCACATCGCGCAACAAAGACACTCCACACAATTCTGCTCATAGCATAAAAGGTCACTTTTATTATTAGGACAGCCAAAGACAGACTCCGCACTTAACGTTTTATTGAAAACACAAAACTTGTACATTTTCCAAAATCTTTCCCCCAGCTGTTTTTCCATTCCCCAATGATTTCCATTATTTTGCCAAAACCCCAAAACCGTTTTAATACCAACCAAAGTTTTCCTTCCAACTTTTCTTTCCCTTATTCACCTAACCCTCCCCCCACCCCCCAGAGAGAAAGGATATATCCGCTCGAGACAATCCTAAACCCCAAAACACGCCACCCAGGAAAACCCCAAGAGTTTTCCTGCCCCACCCAACCTCTGCAATAAAAGGACAACATTTAAACTTGTGTATTAGAACACCACAAATCACCCCCCGCAACTTTGCCAGCACATCACGCAGTTCCATTAAATAATAAGATTGGCCCATCTGCGACAGGTGCACCCCATCGTACCTGAACAGATGAAGCATCTCACTTGAAAAATGTTCATGCACCAATACTGTGAAACCCATTGACTTACAGAAAACTGACATTGCTCTGTTCAATTTTCTACGGGCTTTTTCCACCGCTGAGTGTATTCTAGCCCCTCTCCATTGGTGTCTGTATACAAATTCAGTCCACACGACCATTGTTCCAACCCAATTATTTTTTATAACTGCTAGATCCAACTTCATTTGTTTAATCAAGGTGAGTCCTGATAATTCCACTAAGTCGTTCTCTCCCAAGTGTAGAACTAGCAGATCAGGGATTCCCCATTCAGCATACAGTTTTGACAGCAAAGGGAAAAGGTCCTTCCATCTCATACCACCCACACCTTTCCACAAGACTTCGTGATCTTTCCCATACAAACCCAAACCCCTTCCACAGATTTGCTGCTCTGCAAAAACCGATGACCATTTAACCAAGGAATGGCCCACAATCCATGTTCGTTTTTTCCGGGGGAAATCCAAGACTCGACCTAATGATAAAAAAACCTACAATTAACTAATATATGTAAGAGGGACGCATTTCATAACCAAACATATCTGTAACAGCAGTTGGACTTCCACCTCCCAATGTGCTGAATCTCCTTCCTCCCCCAACCCAATCTGGCAGCCTCCGTTGCAGCTCCTTTTCTAAAGGAATGTGTTCCAAAGCATTTAGGATTTTCCCCACCAATGAAAGCGCCTTTTCTCAGTACTGATAAAAACTGAAAACCGGACAACCGTCCCCCCTGCTCACGGCAAAAAATTACCCCAGAACGGAAAACATCTGACTTTAAAAAGGAATCCCACTCCCCCACGGACAACAACCCACCACCCCACTCGCTCTCAACTGAACCCACGTCCCAAACCCTCTTTGGTCTGTCTTGGACTGTCTCAACCTGATCCGTAAATCATCCCCATTCACAATCCGTATGTCCGATGTCTGAATCCCAGACTGATTTCTTAACCCCAATAGTTCTGAAATCCGAAAAGCCCCGAAGAACAACCATGCCATGCACAACTTGAACCTTACTAATTCCCATTTGCTGTAACAGCAGCTAGGCAAAACATGTAAAATCCTTCGCAACAACTCAAAAGTAATAGGTTCCCTCAAAGATTTAAAAGCAACTTTGCTAAGCCCAAACCCCTTCAGCATCTTCCTCAACAAAAACCCCACCTGAGCTACCTTACCCAACAATAACTGACTATAAAAGGAAATACCCGCAAGCTTGCCGGAAATCTTTGTGTGTGACAAACACTTGTCTAACAATTGTAATACAAAGATTAACATAAACTGTTCATTCTCCACTGCAGCGCCATCCTGATCGTGTGCCAAAGTATAAGATAAAAATTCAGACCACGCTTGCTGGTAACTCCTGCGCGTGGACTTAGCAATGGACTGCTCCACCAATGCCACAATCCTCACTCCCCCAGGTCCCAGATGGTCGAAGGAAGCGCCGTCTTGCATCGGTCTGCTTTTGTATGTATGTATGTATGTATAAACCATTTTATAGCGCGCTCCGTTACTTGAGAGTATCCTGGCGCGGGTACAGGAGAGGCAGACAGCAGAACAAAAAGAAGGCCTCTTAGCTTACACTCTTGAACAAATGTGTTTTCAGGTGTTTTTTGAATTCAGCCACTGAAGGCATAGAGCGCAGATGGAGAGGGAGAGCGTTCCAGGCCCGTGCCCCGATCACAGAGATCGGGCGCCAACAACCGGAACTTCTGCCAATTGCAACGAGACAGAGCATCGGCGATTGAGTTGTTCACCCCAGGAATACACCTGGCTCTAAACACAATGTTCAACTTGAGGATTTGCAACATGAAAACACGCAATAATTGTAGTACTCTGACATCTTTTGCCTTTTGTCCATTAACCAAGCTTGCCACAGCCATGTTGTCGATGTGAAATAACACGCAACGGTCCCTGAACTCCTCTCCCCACACCTGCAAAGCCACTAGTAGCGGAAAGAATTCCAAAAAGGCAATACTGCGGCCTTGCTCCACCCAATGCTTCGGCCAACTCTCCGCGCACCAACGCCCTTCCCAAAATAAACCAAAGCCTTGAGCCCCCGCAGCGTCCGAGAAAATCTGGACCTGCCACACAGTGTCATCCTCCACAAAGTTAATTGACACACCATTAAAGTCTTCCAGGAACCTCAGCCAAATGGCCAAGTCTTCCTTCACCTTGTTGGACAATCTAATGTGGTGGTGCGGCAAGGAGGCTCCTGACAAGGCAAAGCCAAGACGTCTGCAAAAGGTTCTTCCCGCTCTTACCACTCTACAGCAAAATTGAGGTAGACCAAAAGCCGCTTAATTGCAACTTCTTTGCACCCAAAACTTCTTCCAAAAACATCCTGATCTCCTGCACCTTAGCAAAGGGCAGACGAGCCATCATCTCCTCAGTATCGATCTCAATGCCTAAAAAGACTAACTGTGACGTTGGACCTTCCGTTTCGTCTGGGGCCAAAGGGACTCACAAATCGCCTGCCATCTCCTGAAAACATGTTAACACTTTGGTGCATTGCTCACTCCCCGCCTGACCTATAAACAAAAAGTCATCAAGGTAATGGCAAACAGCTTCATGTCCGGATTTGCGTTTCACACACCATTCCAGAAATGTGCTAAACGTCTCAAACAGGGAACAAGAGATGGAACAGCCCATGGGCAATACACAATCAAAATAAAACTTCTCTTCAAAATACATTCCGAGTAGTTCAAAATCCAAAGGATGGATGGGCAACAACCTAAAAGCCACCTGAATGTCATACTTGGCAAGTTGCGCCCCCATTCCAGCCAAACAAACCAGACGCAAAGCGTCGTCTACAGAAGCATATGACACCGCCGTGTCTTCTGCAGAGATGAAATCATTTACTGAATGGCCCTCCGGCCAGGACAGATGGTGAATGAGACGAAACTCACCCTGGGCTTTCTTTGGAACAACTCCCAAAGGCGAGACCATCAGATTGGGCAGTGGACAGCTATCGAAGGGATCCGCTATTCTACCCAGCTCTAATTCCTTCACCAGCTTAGCCCTAAACACATGGGGGAATTCCTTTGCAGACGTAATATTATCGGCCCAACTCTGCACCCGCGGACCTTGGTAACCTATTCGAAAACCTACCCGAAAACCCCAGAGCAATTTGACCGGTGCTGGCCTATCCGGGTAATCCTCCAACCCGTCCAGCATGACCTGAAGCTTAACTGGGGTAGGCGCCTTTTGGTATAAGAGGTGGAAGGGTCCCCCTGCCCCTCTGCCCTCTCCCTTGGTCCCCTTGGTGGTGACTGGGGAAACACTGGAATATGGCATACTGACCCCCACACTGTGCACACTCATGCTTGAACTTGCAATATTGGCGGATACAGGTACCCCTATTAAATCCCCAACACGCTCCCGTGGTAGGCAACTGTCCCCGTCCCATCCCACCCCCAATGGAGCGGGACGCTGGAGAAAGGGCCGATACTGTTTTGGAAGACCGCTAGCTGTATGTATGGTAGCTGATACCTGATGCCCCGACATCCATTGGAGCCACAGCTCCTGGTCCACCTCTCCCCATGGTTTATCATTAAACAAGCTCACTCTGGCCCTAAACTCTTCGTCGTAGTTCAACCAGGCATAGCCTCCTGCCTGTAAGTGTGCCCTCCTGATGATGTCAATGTACTTAAATAAGGCCACCGCCCGCTCTGGGTACCGCTCACAATATACACTTTATAAAGGCGGCCGTCCAATTTTCGATGATACCTTGGGGCGGCCGGACAACTCTAGCTCCTCCTCCTTTGACCCTTCTCTAGCCTGAAAATCTCTATGTAAGAGACGGAAAACGTCGACATAGTCATGACTTCAAATTCTCTGTCTCGTCCTTTGCGACAAGTGCATGCCCAAAGGCATAGCCACACCCATATAAGGTAACTTGGTGCGACCACACCCCTGACCCTCACCCAGCACAGAGCTTTCTATGGACGAAGCAGGAATTGCACACCCAACCCGATCCAACTGACCCCCAGACCTACTAGTGGACTGTGGTGTTTCCTGAACCACATTACCCAAATCGCCCTGAACCTTTGCCCTCCCTTCAGGCACACTCTCCATTGGCTCCACACCTGAGTCGCCCACCAAAGGCCCCGTCCACGCAGCCCACCAGTCTTCCTTACCTGACGGCAGCTGTGTAGCCCTTTGTTGAAAATCCTTCAGTCCATCACGCTGATGATGACCGCCATGCCTTCCCCGATCAGCAGAGAAAACCGCTCCAGTTCTCTGAAACACACTAGAAGATGTAAGGCGACCCCCCCCCTCTAATCCCAAAATCTTGACCACCCCAGCCAGGAGCCACCTCCCTCGACCCCCAATCCCTGTGATTATCCACATTTTCCTTATTAGTGTCATCATTAGCACCAATGTAATCATCATGAAATATGGTATCATCACTACTTGTGCCCGGCATAGCACCATCGCCAAAGCCGCCATCGTAATTTACCCAAGTGGACACAGGCCTCTGTTGTGAGCTACCGGCCGATGACTCAAACTCCGCACCAGAATCGCTACGGGTCTGCTGTGCAGTACCCAAAGCCGGACCATGCTTCCCCACAAAATTAACAGAACTCTGACCAACAGACCTATGACCAGAGTCCGCTGATAAGTTCCCGCCGCTCCAGCGAGGAACCGCTCACAACTTACCCTTTACCTGAGAACTCGTAACTCCAGATGGACACTTCTTGGGTAAATCGGTGTGTTTGACCCATACCCACTGCCCCTGCCGTGGCCCCCTGTCAGAGTCAAACTGCACCTGAGGACGACACGGGGGTGGCCTGGACTCTGGATACACCACCACCGCATCGTTGTCCCTGTGAAAAATAACACCATCATCCTGACCCCCAACCCACGTGAACTCACCCCGGCACTACTACCCAATAGACCCCCATCATCCTGCTGAAAGTCACATGGCTGCAAGTCAAAATTGTCTTCCCCATGCCCAAGATCCATGCCCCATGCCCCTTCGGAGGCCCTCTAGCTTGAGGCAGCAACACCCCTTGCAAAACTGTAATCTCCTGAGTCTGAAGGCTGTGTGTAGACGATGCTGGCTCTCCCCTCCCAGCACCTACAGCCCCCAAAATGTCCTCCTGACAAAGTTCTTCATCGCTGTCGCTGGAGTTGTCCACCAGCGCATTGGAGGACTCCCCCACCCAAACCTCAGGCGCAATATCCACACTTCTGCCAGTAGCGCCCACAGCATATGCCACAGGGGGCCTTCTTCCCGTAAAAGCAGCGTCATGTAAAAAGGAAACCCCTGACGCCTGTGTAGGAACACTGTCGTCCGAGAAAAATTCGCCACCCTCCTGCTCTTCAAACAGCTCCACTTTCTGCTGCCTATTCACCAAGGCAAAGCTGGCCCTACCACCTCGCTTCCCTGCTCTCTTCCTGGCCTGTGGGTCAAAAGCAGCTTGAGCTTCCTTCAAAACGCTTGGGGATGAAGCAGAGCGCAGTGGTACCTTCTTTCCTCTAGAGCTCCAGCCTGAAGAGCGCGCTCGACTCGGTCTAAAAGCTGACGCAGAAGGCTCAAACGCAGTCTCTGAGGAGCGACTAACCCCTGCCATGCATGCTGTCACCGCGCGACTCATCCCTTCAGCCGCTAAGCGCCGTGGTCGCTTCACCTCCACGCCGCCCTCAATGACAGCTCCTGGGCGTAATAAATCAGTGCGCCCAACTGCCACCAAAGCTCTAATTGCCTCCCTGGCAATGTCATCCGCCGACATCCTTCCAGGAGTCGCCAGCAGCTTCAAATATCAAAACAGCGTTAAAAAAACACAAAACGCTGACAGAGGTCGACTTTCAGATGACTTCTAGCCTCCGTTACACTTTCCCAGCGCTGCAGCTGTTTTCTGTCAAAATTCTGACAGGAAAACCCAGCTGGCGCGCTTCTCTTGTCTAGAAACTCGCCACCGCCGCCTCCTCACTCACTGCGAGCGATGTAATCCCTCCCGCTCCCACCCCGAGCACCGCTAAGCCCCTCCCACTCCCAGAACAACCAATCGCCTCCCGTGTGAGGACGCATTGCGCGAAATACCCCGGGGGGACACCGGCTCGTGCCAAGTCCCCCCGGGAGCCATTGTCGCACTGTTTGAGTAATTTAGAGATGAGCAGAACAACAGTTGTTTATAAATGCAATATACCTTAAAAGTAGCTAATATCTGCTGTCAAAGCCATTCTTATATCTTTGGGAGCCTTGAACAATCTGGATTGTATCCCTTTAGCAGGCAGTGCAATGGTTAGTAGTTGTGTAGGAAATGCCATTGACAGCGCTGGCAGTGGGTAGTGGAAGCTGTGGTGCCCTACTGACGAAGGCCCTGGGACTTTTTTTTTTTTTTACAAATTAAGGACTGCTTGCTGCCATGCGTGGATGCACTCCTCAAAGTTAATTTGAGAAGTACATTCCTCTCTCATGTATATGCCTTTCGATGCGTCATGCCTGTGAAGAGAAAAAGCCATTTCTGCCACGGAGCATTTCAAGGAAGGTAAGGCCACAGCATACACACTGTGAGTTTTGGCCCCTACCAAACTGTTTCCTGCAAGAATTTTGGAAATTCCAAGACTACTTAGGGGCACTGGCGTATAGGCACCGCTAGTCTCCCCAGCTCTGTGGCAGTCACTCAAGTTCTTTAAAGGTCTGATCGTGGATTTCGCAGACAGCGGGCAGATCACCAAAGTCATCAGTCCTCTCAGTACACTTTCCCTGTTGCAACAGCCACCAAGCCGCTTTAGCTTACCATTAGTAGCTCACAACCACCCTTGTAGGCAGCATCCACCACTTTCTCCCAGAATGGTGAGCCATCACGCTTGACAAATGAGTCCTCCAAATGGTTCAGCAGCTTTGCCCTTATTTCCCCCTCCTCCCCTCAGCCCCCACACCGTCCTCCCACATTGAATCATCCCTCGGAGATGCATCTACCCATTCTCATGCAAGGAGTCATCAAGAGTGTTCCCGACTCTGAAATATGGAAGAGTTGTTACTCTTGTAATATTCTTGTGCCGAAGAGGAATGGAAAACTTTGATCTATCAAAGATCTCTACCCGCTGACTGCCTTCTTGCAGAAGGACAGATTCAAAATGCTTACGCACGCCCAGATTTATTTTACTATTGTAAATATTTATAAAATGCATGTATATCCAAATAGAATTTCAACCATCAGAAGCAAACGTCGCCCTTTAAAACAGCCAAGTCTTCAGATGCTTGCAGAATAATGTCTCTGTCGGATTAAAGTGGAGGTAGAGGGGTAGAGCGTTCTCTAGTTTTGGGGCCAAATACCTAAAAGTGCGTCCTCCCGGTCTGGTGCTGTAAATCCATGGTACCTGAGCCAGGCTAAGATTAACAGAATGTAAGGATCTAGAAAGACAGTAACGAGTCACAAAGGGCCTCAGATAATGAGGTCCCGATTGTGAAAGCGCTCTATAGACAAATCAAAGTGCATTGAATTTGATGTGCTTTGCCAGAGGCCGCCAGTAGAGGTCTCTCAGCTAAGTCGAGCCCGTTCCGTACTTGAAATGTGGCCAAAGAGTTGTACTGCTGCATTCTGGGTTCTTTGGAGTCTTTTGTTGAGACCTACGAAGCTCCCAGATACAAAATATTGGCATAATCTATGTGTGATATGATCAGTGCCTGCACAATGGTCCTTTGGGTAGATGCAGGCAGGTGCCAGAGAATCTTCCTGGAGCACCTCAACATCCCAGAGCAACAGCCTCTTACAGTGACAAATCTCAGTTCCTTATCTAGCCATATTCTCAAATTCTTCACCACCCTTTTGACCTCCAGCAAGGACGTAATACCTCCAGTCACCAAGGTGAAACCCACAGTCTTGGTTGGTTCCCAACTGTCAAAATCGGACTTTTTGCTGCTATTGAGTTTAAGGCAATTCAGCCCCTTACAATGGACAACGGCTTCCAGAGTTTGAGCTGTGAGTGAGGCTCTTATCTGAGTCCAGAGTAAAGAAAAACACTACCTGAGAATTGTCCGCATTAGAGATAATGGGAAAGCTCAAAGATTCTACTATTCCCACTTAATCGTGGACATAGACATTAAAAAGCATCAGAAAAGAGCCTTTGGCTCTCCACAAATTATCGAGTGTGTTGTGGATGCATAAGGTTTGAAATGACCTGAAAAGATCGATGCTCCAAAAAGGATGTGAGCCAGTGATGGTCCTTACCAGTAATCCCACAGTTCTAGAGTCTCCTGAGAAAAGCAGTATGCGATACCATGTAAGAAGCAGCACTCTGATCCAAAAGGATGAGTGCTGTAGTCCCATCCCCGTATGATGTCTCTTTCAGGTTTTCCATGGAGGAAATCCAATTGAGACAAGTGCAGGAGATTGTGAAATTCCAGATACTCATCTCATAATGTGTTTTTCTAGGATTTTAGCTTGGAATGATTAAGGAGAAATGAGGATGATTCTCTCTGCCTTGAAATGAGCGATTGGATGGTATCATTTGACCTGCAGAATGTGGATTATCACATACTCATCCTGCCGACCCATAGACATTACTTGCTGTTGCAGAGCAGCCAATAGCATTTTTCAATATGCAGTGCTTCTCATGGCCGCATTAGTTCATCAGGTGTTCATGAAAGTGACGGAGGTGGATGCTACCCATCTTTGGAGGTTGGAAATGCCAGTTTGTCCCTACCTCAGTGACCGTTGTAGAACACATCCACGTAACAGTGAACCTTGTGACATTGTTGGGGTTCTCTGTCAATGATCCCAAGTTGCATCTGACTTCTTCTCAGAGGCTTCCTTACATAGTGGCTGCCTCTTATACAGTACAGTTATTATCCTCTGTTGCAACGAGACCAGTACATTCCGTCTATGACCCCAATGTTTCAGCATCCATCCTTTATTTCAGTGTGAGCATATCTGAGTCATATTGTCCACTACACCAGATGGCAAATGCAGGTTCTGCTACGGAATCTTATGTTCCAATGGGCCCAGCGCCAATGAAATGTGTAGGATGCCATCCAAATTCTGGAGGAGACAGCACATTATTTATTTATTTATGAAGTTTATATAGCGCGACAGCTAACCGTAAGGGTTTCCCGGCGCTGAAAGAAGCCAGGTCTTCACAGCTCTACGGAAACAAATGTGGCACTTCTCCATCCGCAGAACCAAGGGAAGTGAATTCCAAAGTTTGGGTCCCAAGGTTGCGAATGAGCTGCCGCTCATTCTCGAGAGTCTGAACTTAGGGATACAGAATAAGTGTTGGGAAGTAGAGCGAAGTGAACGGTCAGGAATATAAGGTGTAACGAGGGACTGAAGACAAGAGGGGGCAACTCCAATCTTGATCTTGTGCATAAAGCATAGTGCCTTGAATTTTACCCGGTTGTCCAGACTGAGCCAGTGAAGCTCCCTCAGTAATGTGATCCCGTTTACGGCAACCGCAGAGAAGCCGTGCAGCAGCATTTTGAACCACTTTGAGACGGCGATTGACCGCCTTGGTAGACCCCAGATAGAGCACGTTGCCGTAGTCCAATCTGGAGGTCACCAAGGCCGTCATCACCGATCTCTGGGTGTTAGGAGGTAATATCCAGAAGATTTTTCTCAGCCACTGTAAGATGGTGAAACAGGTGGGTGCAACTTTGTTGGCCTGATCTTTCATAGATAGACCCTTGTCTATAATGACCCCGAGGTTACGTACTCGTTCTGATGGAATGGGCAAGGAACCCATGGCCGATGGCCAGTGCCTCGGGCTCCAAAGACCGGGTTTATTTCCGAAGACTAATACCTCAGTCTTTCCGCTGTTTAATTTAAGAAAGTTGCGATTCATCCAACAGGATATTTCGCTGAGACCCGTTTGCAGGGAAGAGGAAGAAGTGGCATCAGCGTGGGATAAGGAAAAAAACAATTTGAGAATCATCAGCGTAAGTGAATAAATTTAAACCAGATCAATGTGCAATATGGGCCAGAGGAATAACGTAAAGATTGAAAAGAAGGGGGCTAAGGATTGAACCCTGGGGCACACCATGTGGGTATACATAAGTATTGGAAGTGGACGTGCAAGAGAAGATTTGGAAAGTACGGTCCGTGAGAAAAGACGTAAGCCAGTTCAGGGCTTTTTGGCCTATGCCAAAGGAAGCAAGGTTATTGAGAAGGATGCTGTGCGATACAGTGTCGAAGGCTGCACTGAGATCAAGTAATATCAGTGCAGCCGTTTCACCTCGATCCAATAGCAAGCGAAGATTCTCAGTCACTCCTAGAAGAGTGGTTTCTGTAGAGAAACCCGGACGAAAACCAGACTGGGAGGGATGAAGAAGATTGTTAGTTGCCAGTTGCCACAAATTGTGACAAATGCAAATGAACGTGTCTCTCAAGGATTTTAGAGAATGCAGGCAATAATAAAATAGGGCGAAAGTTGGAAGCAGCATTTGGATCCGCGGTCAGTTTTTTTAATAGCGGGGGGACCATTGCGTGCTTCCAACAAATAGGGACAGTGGCTGAGCTAAGTGAAAAATTAAGTAAAGTGCAAATCGTGGTAAGTTGAGGGAGCTCCAGCATACGTAAAATCGAAATGGGTAAAGGATCAACTGGAGAGCCTGACTTAATGTTGCTCAAGATCTCCAGTAAGGTAGAAGGGCAGAGATCAGGCCAGGTCAAAAGTGAGGCAGTAGGTGGACACAAAGCTGGGGGTAGCGACGAGGGGTCTGCGCCATTCCCCGTAATAGAGGATGAATTCGTCAAGGCATTGCTGTCATCTCGGGCTGCAATATCCTGGTAAATATTCTCGATTTTAGAGATAAAATACTGGGCGAGTTCATCGCATTTACTGCTAGATAGAGGGGGGGTGTAGCAGTAGTCTGTGAGCCAGCAAGATCTCTGACCACATTAAACAATACTTTAGATTTGTTTATTGCTTCGGTGATTATTTTGTTTGCATAAGTGGCTCTAGTGTGGGCACAAGCTTTGTGATATTGCTTTAGTTCCGTTTTATAAGTCAGACCGGCTGAGATGGAATAATCCCTTCTCCTGACACGTTCCAATTTTTTGCATCGGGATTTATGAAGACGAAGTGCCTCGTTGTACCAAAGAGCAGGTGATTTATGAGTAATTCTTTTCTTTTGAGCAAGGGGGAGACAGATGTTAATAGCTTTAAAAAGCCAGGAGTTCACAGAACTTGCCGCAGCTTCCATATCACCCAAGCCTGGTAGATTGTTAGGCACAAGATCGAGCAAGGCTTTGTTAAAAGCAACAATATCGAGATTCTTCCAGTCTCTCTTCCTGATATTCTCAAAAGGATTGTGATTATACTGTGCTTCGTTACTCGTCATGATGAACTTAATGAGGTAATGGTCAAACCAAGAAACTAGCAGCGCCGGAAAACAGACTAGTTGAAAGATATTTGAAAGGATAGGATCTAAGAGATGCCCACCTTTATGAGTGGGGCCCTTATTATGTAAAGTTAGATTCATAGAAGCTAGATCCGCAGTAAAAGTACCAGCCACACTGTCCGTAGGGTCTTTGAGATGCAAATTCAAATCGCCGACAATTAAAAAATTACTGGACGATGTAAGAACGGATGCTATATATTCTAGAAGTTGTGACTGCCAGGAATTCATAGTGCCCGGAGGGCGATACACTAGCAGTCCCGTGAGGGTGTTTTTAGGGTTAAGAGCAATCTTAAAGTGCAATGCTTCGCAGCTGCCTATAATGACAGGATCAGACTGGCATTGGTACTTTTTCTTAAATATAATTGCCACGCCACCCCCTACTTTTTTAAGGCGGTCACTCCTGACAATGGCATACTCGACCGGCAAAGCTTCGGCAATATCCGGGCCAGAACTGTCGTAAAGCCATGTTTCAGTGATGAAAAGAGCGTCAGGAGCTTCATCAGTTAACAAGTCGAAAATTTCACGTATATGCTTGGGCAGTGAACGGCAATTATGACTCAAGAACATGTAACGGGAAAGAGGGAGTGATCCCCCGTGATTCTAGGCTGTTGCATAAATGCGGGGCGTCTAGGTGAAAAGAGCAATGAGGGCAGTGTTGAGGGAACGGGTCAAGCATGTCAAAAGAGACTACAGTATGAGTACTCGGAGGTCTCAAATCCAGTAGTTGTTTAGCATCATAAGAGATGAAAGTCCCTGTAAGTTGGCCAGGGGGTATGGCCCTGGGGCCCGTGTGGACGCGGACGGGCGCAGATGGGCCCGCCTTTGGCTCGCCATCATCACGCCCGCTGCGCGGACGGGAAATGATGCACATTTATACAGGAAGAGGGTGGGAGGGTCGAAAGAACTAGACCGCGATCCCTGCACCTCCCTAAAATGGCGGCTCACCCCCGCGACAGTGTTCAATCGGCTGTACGGTCCGATGTCAGTGCACCAGATTGGTTATGTGCAAAGATGAGCAGGTAAGCTGCAAACAAAGTGCAACAATTTAAAAACGCTAATAAAAACAGGATAAGGTATTTCGCCTAACTTTCCCGGCTTTTCGCCTCAGGAAAGTGAAATTACATAGAGTCAATCGATGCGCGTCATGGCCAGCGCGATTTAAATACCAGAGAGGGCGGGAGGGTCGAAAGAACTAGACCGCGATCCCTGCACCTCCCTAAAATGGCGGCTCACCCCCGGCTCAACCCGCGACAGCGTTCAATCGGCTGTGCGGTCCGATGTCAGTCACCAGATTGGTTATGTGCAAAGATGAGCAGGTAAGCGACAAACAAAATGCAACAATTTAAAAACGGTAATAAAAACAGGATAAGGTATTTTGCCTAACTTTCCCGGCTTTCCGCCTCAGGAAAGTGAAATTGCTTAGAGTCAATCGATGCGCGTCATGGCCAGCGCGATTTAAATACCAGAGAGGGCGGGAGGGTCGAAAGAACTAGACCGCGATCCCTGCACCTCCCTAAAATGGCGGCTCACCCCCCGCCTCAACCCGCGACAGCGTTAAATCGGCTGTGCGGTCCGATTTGACAGTGCACCAGATTGGTTATGTGCAAAGATGAGCATCTAAGCGGCAAACAAAGTGCAACAATTTTAAAACGCTAATAAAAACAGGATAAGGTATTTCGCCTAACTTTCCCGGCTTTCCGTCTCTGGAAAGTGAAATTGCTTAGAGTCAATATCTGCAGTGGTGACTGGTCGAGCCCAGTTGGATCAGTGGCAGACTCCTTTTCCTTCTCCACCGACAGCTAATTGTGGTGATGGATGCATTACTGCTGGGTTCGTAGCGCTAGATTGCCCCGTCTGTTTATTATTAATTAATTGCTGATGTAAATTAGATCGTAGCGCTTGATTGCCAAGGTGCGCTTTTACGATAATTTGAACTTGTGCTGTGCTGCCTGCAGACTCATTTGTGCCTGATTGTGCCGGCGCCTCTGCCGTTTGCATCGCGCTATTTACGATTGTGCCCCAATCCTGTTTCGATATTGGCTTGCTGCCATTTTGTTGTTGTTGTTGTGCCTCCCTGCCCTGATCTCCACCCGCTCCCGCCTCCCAGCTGATCCTCCCTCCCACTGATACTGTTTACCCCGCTCTGCCATGGTAGCGCTGTGACCATCCTGCTCCCATCAGAAGCGGTCACTCCACACGCTGCTCCCTGCTTCGCATGGTATTCGCCAGACTACTGAGTGCTTATCTCGCCTTGCTCACTTTAGCCTGATTCATTATTTATTTGAGTTTGTAGCGCTAGATTGCCCCGCCTGTTTATTATTAATTAATTGCTGATGTAAATTAGATCGTAGCGCTTGATTGCCAAGGTGCGCTTTTACGATAATTTGAACTTGTGCTGTGCAGCCTGCAGACTCATTTGTGCCTGATTGTGCCGGCGCCACTGCCGTTTGCATCGCGCTATTTACGATTGTGCCCCAATCCTGTTTCGATATTGGCTTGCTACCATTTTGTTGTTATTGTTGTGCCTCCCTGCCCTGATCTCCATCCCGCTCCCACCTCCCAGCTGATCCTCCCTCGCCCCCGCCCCCTCCACTATCTACATAGGACAGATGCTTTTGCGCGCAGCGTTCACGCGCAGCGGACGCGCCCTATGCGCGCCGAAGGTGCGCCAAAGGTAAGCCCGTCTACGCCCGTCCTTGCCTGGACCGCGCCCAGCGCCAGACCCCCTGGTCCACGCTAATCCCATTCCCCCGCATAATATACGACGCCGCAACACTCTCAGCTCTCAACCCCGGCCCACTCCCAAACTGCTACCAAGCCGTTCCAGGACACACCCATGGACCCTTCACCTGTCACTCCTGCAAGTTCGACTGCATCAGGAGCCACACCAAATCCACAAACTCCAAACAGAGCTCCGACACTAACCACCTAAAGTGCTTACTGCTCAACACCCGCTCAGTCCACAGACACTTCATCGAACTCTGGAACCTACTCGACACTACATCGCCGGACGTAGCCTTCCTTACAGAAACATGGATGAACGCCTCATCAGCCCCCGACATCGCCATAGCCATCCCGGACACCTACAAGATCATCCGAAAGGACCGCATCAACCAAACAGGAGGAGGCATCGCCATCCTCCATAAGAACACCATCCGCATCACGACCAGCTGCGATGATAACCTCGCTACCGCCGAACACCTTCACTTCCAGATTCACACCGACTTCAAAACCACACTCAGAGACACCCTTATCTACAGACCCCCAGGACCCCGCTCACAATTCAGTGAAGATATCGCTGACTTCATCAGCCCACATGCCCTCCCATCCGAGAACTACATTCTACTGGGAGACCTCAACTTCCACCTGGACAAGAAAAACGACAACAACACCACCACCCTTCTGGACAACCTGGCCAATCTCGGACTCAAACAACTCGTTGACACCCCCACCCACTCTGCCGGACACACGCTTGACCCTATCTTAACCTCCAGCAAGCACATCTCCTTCGATCACACCACAGCTCTCCGTTGGACGTACCACAGCTGCGTTCACTTCCACTACAAAAAATCCACGACCCATAACCCCCCACAACCAATTCCCCGAAGAAACTGGAACAAAATCACCACCGACCAGCTCTACTCGTCGCTTCAACAAAACCCCCCTGCCAATTCATCGGACCCTAACCAAGCAGCCACCAACCTCACACAATGGATCACAAACAGCGCAGACGAACTAGCACCCTTGAAGAACCATCTAATCAAGCAAGGTAACAAAAAAGCCCCCTGGTTCAACGATGACCTTAAGAAATCCAAGAAGTTCTGTCGGACTCTCGAGAAAACCTGGAGAAGAAACCCAACCACTGACAACCTGGCCTCCTTCAAGAACGCCACCCGCAAACACCACCAACTCATCCGATCCACCGAGAAATCAGCATTTAAGGATCGACTTGACAACAATGCCCAAAACAGCAAGAAACTATTCAACATCGTCAAAGAATTCACTAACCCCTCCGCAGGCACTAATGACATCACCCCCTCCCAAGACCTCTACGACTCTCTATCATCATTCTTCCACAACAAAATCGCCGAAATACATAACAGCTTTCAAAACCAGCCCGAAGACCAGCCCACTCCACCCACCTCGAACCAAAACCCCCCTCCAACAACCTTTGCGCCTGGAACCCAATCACCACTGAAGACACCATCCGCCTGATGAATTCCATCCACTCAGGATCGCCAACCGACCCTTGTCCCCACCACATCTTCAACAAAGCAGACTCCATCATCGCACCCCATCTCCGAGGCGTCATCAACTGCTCCCTCAACTCCGCCACCTTCCCGGAAAACTGGAAACATGCCGAACTCAGCGCCCTTTTGAAGAAACCCACGGCTGACCCAACCGAACTTAAGAACTACCGCCCCATCTCCCTCCTCCCATTCCCCGCCAAAGTCATTGAGAAAGCCGTCAACAGTCAGCTCGCCGCCTTCCTCGAATCCAACAAATCCCTTGACTCCTCTCAATCAGGCTTCCGAGCTAAACACAGCACCGAAACTGCCCTCATCGCAGCAACAAATGGCATCCGAACACTACTGGACAACGGAGAAACAGTTGCTCTCATCTTACTTGACCTCTCCGCAGCCTTCAACACAGTCTGTCATAGCACCCTCATACAACGCCTCTGCAACATTGGAGTACAAGGAAAGGCATTGGACTGGATCATATCATTCCTCACCGGAAGAACCCAGAGAGTCTGCCTCCCCCCTTTCAAATCAGAGGCCACCAAAGTCATCTGCGGCGTACCACAAGGATCATCACTCAGCCCCACCCTCTTCAACGTATACATGAGTCCCCTCGCATCCATTGCGCGCCAACACAACCTCAACATCATCTCCTATGCTGACGACACCCAGCTGATCCTCTCCCTCACCAAAGACCCAAACACCGCCAAAACCAACTTACACGAAGGAATGAAAGAAGTAGCCGAGTGGATGAAGAACAGCCTGTTAAAACTAAACTCGGACAAAACAGAAGTCCTCATTTTAGGATCATCCCCCTCTGCCTGGGACGACTCATAGTGGTCACCGGCCCTCGGAACCGCACCCACACCTACGGACCACGCACGTAACTTGGGCTTCATCCTGGACTCCTCCCTCTCGATGACCAGACAAGTCAACGCCGTCTCATCATTTGCTTCAACATCCTACGAATGCTCAAAAAAATCTTCAGTTGGATCCCCACCGAAACAAGAAAGACAGTCACCCACGCACTGGTCACAAGCCGATTGGATTATGGCAACACCCTTTACGCCGGAACCACAGCAAAACTACAGAAAAAACTCTAACGCATCCAAAACGCCTCGGCCAAACTCATTTTAGACATCCCTCGGCAAGCTCACATTTCCGACCACCTATAAGACCTCCATTGGCTCCCTGTCAACAAGAGAATAACGTTCCGTCTCCTCACCCACGCACACAAAGCCCTCTACGACCTAGGACCCGAATGCCTCAACACGCGTCTATCCTTCTACACCCCCTCTTGCCAACTACGATCGTCCAATCAAGCCCTCGCCGCAATTCCGCGCATCCACAGATCCACCATGGGGGGGAAGATCCTTCTCCTACTTAGCGGCTAAAACCTGGAATTCTCTCCCCACCCACCTCCGCCTCACTCAGAACCACCTCTCTTTCAGAAAGCAACTAAAAACCTGGATATTCGATAAGTAAATCACCTCCCTCCCTCAAGCGCCTTGAGACCCTCTGGGTGAGTAGTGCGCTATACAAATTTTGTACTTGGGTTGGGGAGGTCAGCTTTGGGAGGTAGAGCTCAGAGGACCCTGGTCTCTGTTAGTAACCCAGATCTTAATCAATCATTTTCAGTTGTGGGCCATTCAACCAGTGTTGAAATCCTACCTGTATTCTATCAAATGTGTAGTACTGCAAAAAGATGGGCAGAGTGGGGCCCTGGGTCCAACGCCAAGAGGTCCTGCACCTCTAGAGTTGGCCGGAGAGAAAAGCCAGTTCCCTGGTCTTAAACCACCTCATGACTATAGGTGCAACACTAGACTGGATCATTTCCAAAGAAAAAATTATTAAATCAATCCAAATCGACCCCTGCGATTGGTCAGACCATCATATTATCACCATCCAGAATACCTCCAACAGGAAAGAAATCAACCTCACAATCAATCAAACCAGACAATGGGGTTGTGACATAAAAACCTAAAGTTGGAAATACTAGCAACTCCATACAAGAAAGATCTTCTTCCTCCTCATAATATGGAGGACGTCAACTCCTACAACAAAAGTATCCTAAAATCTAAAAAAGATCTTTTTAGATCGGAACTTGACAAAGCCAAAAACAGACCGAGGAAACTATTTGAAATATTAAAACTGCAGTCACACAAAATAGCCAAATTCACACTCTTGACATCAAAATCACATCTAAGCAGCAAAGAATTCTCCTCCTTCTTTACTGGGAAAGCCGCTTCCCTAGGGAAGGAACTCAAGACTGCCGCTGACAACAGCACTACCTCTAAAAATTCTCCAACCAATCCTCCAACCCAACCTACTATATCAGGAGCCAAAAATAAAGCCCAGTGGTCCTCCTTCAAACTTTACAGCCACAGAGACATCACCAAAATCATATTGACTATAAAACCAAACAACTTCTACAACAACCCCCTTCTGTCAAATTGCTTGTCATCTATCTACCATACCTTCATCCCTATCAGGACCAAGGTAATCAATGCATCGTTTTTGCAAGGATCCATCCCGGATTGCCTAAAAACTGGCCAAGTCATCCCCATCCTAAAAAAACCTACAGAGAACCCTTCGGACCCAATCAATTTCCGACCAATAACTAACATGCCCATGCTAGCGAAAGTAATAGAAAAATGTGTTCAACAACAGCTTAACCAACACATAATGAACTTAAAACTGTTTGACATCTGTCAATCAGGTTTCAGACCCGGGCACAACACAGAAACAGCTATTCTACATATAGTAGATGTCGCCCTACTAGCATTAGACAGTAATGAAACATATCTGCTTGTGCTGCTTGACCTCTCGTCTGTGTTCGACACTGTTAACCACAGCAAAATACTCTAGAGACTTGAGAATAGGATGTGTATATTGGGAACCGTCCTAAAATGGTTTACATCCTTCTTAGATAACAGAACACAAAGATTCCTGGTGAATCTAAATCTATCCACACCATCCCCAAACCAATTAGGAGCTCCACAAGGCTCAACACTATCCCCATCACTATTTAATCTTTATATCAAACCCTTAACCAAAATACTACGTCAGGCTAACATCTCCTTCCACATGTATGTGGACAACACTCAGCTACATATTAAGATCACTTCCCTAGAAGAGATTAAGATGATAAACCAAGCATTAAAAAAGACCGTCCATTGGCTAACAACCAATCCTAGTCCGGTGAAGTGCTATGAAAAAATATACATAGTGATTTGTGGCGTGAATTCACACATTAAAACAACAGAGGACTTCATGTGACAGTAGAGACAGACACACGTTTAGACACACATAACATAGAATGGTTTTCTCAATGATTACTTTATACAGTGCCTACTAGCACTCCATGGTCTCTGGGGGGCGGTGTCACCCTTCCAAGTAATCCTGGTAGTGCGGAAAAAATGAAAGCAAAGTGCGGTTTTGTTACATTGCTAAAGCCCGATATTATTGTTATTACTAAACAATAATATCGGGCTTTAGCAAAGTAACGAAACCGCACTTTGCTTTCATTCTATGTTATGGGTGTCTAAACGTGTGTCTGTCTCTACTGTCACAAGAAGTCCTGTGTTGTTTTAATGTGTGAATTCACACCACAAATCACTATGTATATTTTTTCATAGCACTTCACCGGACCTGAGAGTTTGCACGCACCAATATGGAGCAAACAAACCACCATATTCTGCCTGCAGTATGAAGGAAGTTATGTACCCTGACTCTATCGAGAAAGGGGTTGTGTACCACTAATTTTCCCTTATTGTTTTACAGATATACTGCGTAGAATCAGATTGTATGTATTATCACGCATGCTTTTATTAGTAACAGCGTCATATGTTTTTTGTATCATATTTTATGTTCCTATTTAGGCAATAACAGGAGTGGCATACACAGGGCTGGTCCCTGTGTGGTCCTGATAAAAAGCTAGGGGAAGCTTGAAACATGTCGACCGCACACTGATCCCACCTTCATTACAGGTCGGAACACAGTGTCCTACCCCATTTTAAACCATACCAACCCAGGAGCAGTAATAAATTTGTTGAGGCCCACTAGCACGGTATTTTTAAATCACTTACACCCACTCCACTACACTTTGCACTACACATAGTCCTTCACAAAAATAGTGCTCCTACGTAATTCGCAAGTCGTAGCACGCCCCTTTTCATAGAGAACTGGGATGGCCCCAATGATGAAGCATGTCACCGTAGGGCAACCCCGGTGAGTGAGGGGACTCTAGAAAGAATTTTTTTTTCTTTCTTAAAGGCTCTGTCGGACCAAATTTTCCAGGAGCCATGTCACAAGCTAGGTCTCAGAACCCAGCACTCTGGGCTCATTGCCTGCATACTTGACATCTGCCGGGCTGTGCGTGGGCATCAGTGCACACGTTCACAAAGCAATACTGCCTTGACAACCAGGACTGTCAGGAATGGCAATTTTGCCTGTCCGGTCATGCATGACTTTTTTATTTGAGTCCACTCCACAGACTCTCTGCCTTCGGAAGATGCTGCTTTGGTATCTGTTCTAAAGGTGAGTAATCTTTGGTTAGAAGTATCTATCCGAAGAGCAATTTAGAGTATTTTAGAGCACCTTTAGAGTTTTGCTATGAAATATGCTTCTTAATCCAGTCTGTGGCCTGGGCAATATTTTAAAGGTGAAGCATCTGCAGTTAGAGTATCCGCCAGAAAGAGCATTCCCTTAGGTGTGAACTTGTTCTGTTGCATCTCCATTTTGGGGAAATTAAAAGAATTAGCATCTAAACATAGCCAGCCATGATGGCGGTCGGGGGCAGCTATAGCTCCGGTGCCGCCTCGGGGTTATTGCCCTGTAGAGTGCTTATTGAGGGCCCCTGGCTATACCTGCGGCGAGGACTCAGCGGCGCTGTTCCCCCGGAGCCTCCGGGTGCTGACAGGAAACGGGAAAAACTGGAGAGCACTGGCAGGGAGCTCGGGCCTACTGCGGCCTTCCACCGGACTGGAGTGTTGGCTGGGCCCGGACCGCTCCGGGTGGGTGGGGCCGGATGTGCCGGGTCTCGGGCCTCGAGATTCCGCGACAGTGCCCAGTCCATCGGAGCACTGTCTAAGAGCGGTAGTGACTGTAGTCGTGCCCCTGTCGACCAGCCGCCCGGTGAAAGGAGGACGCTACTAGGCGGCTGCCTTGGAGGACCGAGGTGGACACGGACGGCCGGCCTTGCTGGGGTGGCGGAGGCTCGAGGCCATCATTGCCTGAGTGGCGGCCCAAGGACCTGGTCCAAGAGGTAGGAGGGCGAGGCTGCTGACACTATGGGGGGGGGATCTCTTCCTTCCTTCCCCCCCTCCTACTCCCCTCCTGCTGGTGCGCCGGCGATTGTAGACCCTGCGCAGGGCGGTGGCTACAGCCACGGCGCAGAGAGTATTGATTCCCCCCGCGTCCCAGGAAAATGCGCCCTGCAGGTTCGAAGGCCTGATGCATAGTCTGACATTATCTGGACAGCAAGCTGGCGGTCCGAGGATGATGGAGAGCAGCTGTGGGTCCTTGAACGCGTGGAATTGACAATGGAGTGAGGAGGAGAGCCCTTGCGCTGTGCCCTACGTTGGGGTGCAACGGAATCCGCAGAGTGGTGTGAGCACACGGACTACCTTAGACTATAGTGCCTGTGCTGGGCAGTATACACACGCAGTGAGTTGGTTCTTTCTGATCGATCTGGCCATGGTCTGGAAAGGGGCGAAGGTGCTGGAGGGCCGGGATGGCCCGACCACTGTGCAGCAGACTCAGGACACTGAGGAAGGAGGAGCTCTTTCAGGGGCAGCTGAGTTGAACCCCGCTGGGGTACAACAAACGGACAAACTGGACTTGATCCTGAAGGAGATTAGGGATTCCAGGTCAGTAATAGAGTCGCAGCTGGGGGCCCTTACCACCAATCTCTCCTTGCTCAAAGCGGACCATGCTAAATTGGCCGATAAGGTTAAGGATCAGGGCGTTGTGGTGGCGGATCTCACCCCGACAGTGGTGGACCATACTAACTCTATCCAGCAGTTGCAGCAGCAGGTTGCCTCTTTGATGGACTGCGTGGAGGATGCGGAAGGCCGTAATTGACGCAATAACATCCGTGTCATTGGCCTTCCGTAGCCCTGTGAGGGGACCCACGCAGCGGACTTCATGGAACAATGGTTCCGGGACCACATCACTGCGGATGGCCTGTCGCCACATTTTTGTGTGGAAAGAGCACACCGCATCCCCACTGGAAGGCCTAGACCAGATCGCCCACCCCGCCCTCTGATCGTGCGGATACTTAACTATCGGGACAGGGATGTCCTTCTGCAAAAGGCGAGGGAGAAATCCCTTATACAATATGAGAACCGCCGCATATCTTTGTACCCGGGCTATACTAATGTGGTGCAAAAACAACGATCTTCATATTTGGAGGTGAAGAAGAAACTCCAAAAAGCCAAGCTGAAGTATGCGTTACTATTCACAGCCCGACTAAAGATCGTGCATGACAAAAAAACGCACTTCTTCAAAAAAAACACAGATGTGGAGGAGTGGTTCGAAGTGATGGGCATCGAGGATAGCCAAGAGGCAACTCAGGACACACCCTCTGGCGGATCACGGAACGGCTCGGAACGCAATGATGGAGATTCTCCTGTCTTAGGGAGGAGATCCGGAAGACATGGACCGACGCGGGGGCAGCAGAAGGAAGACCAGCTAGGAGCCGTTGCACTGGTGGGCAACTTTCAGGAAGATCAGGAGAAGATTAGCACGGACACAGACGACAGCACAATTCATTCAGACTCAGATCACAGCGGCAGATGACATGCTGGACAATTGAGAGGATATGAGTCCCGGCTGGGAGCAGATTGCTCACTTGCAGACCTTTGATATCCTTTTTGTGACACCTGGTTGATGCTTGTGGCTCTAGCGTGTGGGGAGGTACTGGGGGGACTGGGGAACTATTTCTAGTTTAGATCCTGTGAGATGGGTCCCAGAGTTACTTTGATGCAACGCTGAGTGAGTCCAGAGGGTGGGGCCACCTTGGATGTTGGGTTCTGATGGATTTTGAAGTCCCCCTGTTAAGGTCCTCCAGAAGACACCTGCGAATAATCTCCTGATAATGGTACCCCTGGGTTGGCACACCGTTGAGCCAGCTGCACCCTAGTGGATAGTTAAGATGACTAAAACAGTTCTTGGCCACCCCCCAATGGCGCGTGCACCTGTGCTTGGATCGTTCTGTTTAGGATTTTCTTGTTCGGCTCAGCAATGTTCTTAGGCTGCGCCAGGTCAGTTTTGTTTTTGGGTGGAAAAGGTTACGTTTCCTGTCTGTTTCTAGCATTATGCATTAGGAAGGGTATGGTAACACTCCGAGTTCACTCCGAAAGTGGTTATGGCTGACACAATAGGGACTTATAGACTGGCTACCTGGAACGTGCGTGGGCTTTGTGCAATACAAAAGAGACACAGGATCCATGCGTTCTTACTACGGCACTATACACAGATTACAATCTCACCTGACAGTATCTGAAAGTCAAACGCTGAGGAAGAGGTGGAGGGGTACTATTTACTCCACTTCCTACTCTGCCTTTTCCAGGGGAGCGACCATTTGGGTACGTCATGGGACACCCTTTGTAGAAATAAAGAGGAAGGTGGATGACCAGGGGAGATACATCTTGGTGAAAGGTACACTGGATGGCACGCTATTGGTTCTTGGCAGTATTTACGCCCGAATTTTGATCAAGACACATTTCTTTGTAAGGTGAGATGGGCTTTGTCGGACTGGGTGGATATCCCCTGGATTCTGGGTGGTGATTGGAACATGGTGTTAGATGTAGGCCTGGATAGGTCACACCCCCCCTCTCCAGATGACTAGGGTAACTAAATTGGCTGAGACGTTTCAGACCTGGGTTGCAGGATGGGGGCTAGTGGATACCTGGCGTGCATTAAATCCGACCCACCAAGAGTACTCTTATTATTCTCCAGTACACAACTTACACACGCGAATTGATAGGTTTTTGTGCTCCTGTTCCCTAATGTCCAAGATTAGCACATCGGAATACTTAGCTAAAACTTTCTCCGATCACAGACCTTTGACACTTGGCCTTCTCTGGGGTAGGGTGCTGTCTCCGGTGCCCACCTGGAGACTTAATCCAATGCTTTTGGAGGGTGCCACCTTTCGCACATCCCTATCTGGTACTTTAAATAATTATTTTAGAGAGAATTGGGACTCCGCAACATCCTATTTGGTGGTGTGGGATGCCATGAAAGTAGTAATACGGGGTGCCTCTATTGGCCAGCTGGTGGGGGAACAACAGGAGATTCATAAGAGACTCTGCGAAGTTGAGAGCCACTTGAAAATATTGGAGAGGGAGGCGAGTGTAGACCCAGGAAAGAAGGGGGAACTACAAGCAGGAAATATAGATCATGCTGAACTGTTGGAAACACTGAGGACCATTGACCATAAAGAATATTTACGCCGTCAACAAGCCGAAGCAGACAGGTCCGGCGCCTTGTTGGCCCGCCTGGTACGAGATAGTCCTGACCCCCCTGATTACGCAGATTCGTGACAGGTCAGGCGGCATTACGCAACAGGAAATCCGAGCGGCATTCCGGTCCCTTAATCGTAGTAAGACGCCGGGCATGGACGGGCTTCCAGTAGAGTTTTACCAGATATACCCTGGTGCCCATCCTTGAAAAGATATATAAGACGTCGTATGAGGAGGGACTCCCACGCCCTTATGACTGCCACACCGCAAGAACTCCCCCAGGCGGGCTGTATTGCGCTGGACCTCAGGCAGGCGTTCGACTCTCTGTCATGGACGTTTATGTTCGAGGTATTACGGTGCTTCGGTTTCCCAGATTCTCCATTAAAATGGGTGCGGCTATTATGCACAGATCCCTCGGCCCGAGCACGTACTGGTCGGTACATTTCAGACAGCGACCCAGTATACAGAGGTACCCGGCAGGGCTGCCCCCTGTTGCATATCTTATATGTCCTAACCCTGGAGCCTCTGGCCATGAAGAAAGGATGGGTATTTCAATTGGAGGAACGCACAACCTGACATCAATATACACAGACGATATCTTATTATGCTTCCGTGATTTGGAAGATGATCACTCTGCTATGGCCGACATTTTTAATTGCTTTGAGAACGTGTCCGGCTTAGCCATTAACCCCGAGTTACACTCCCTGTTATTGCCTAGGACCAGGATTCCTCCGGACTGCCATCCTCTCCTGCGCACCGCTCTGACGTGCTGGAGGAAGGCACTAGCATATACATCTACGACCATGCCCTTCGCAGAGAACGTTCCTTTGTTAGGCATCCCAACACGTCAGGGACAACTTAATCAACGTAGGCTACAGCCTTGGACGGAAGATGGGGTGGAGGATGTGGGGGCCTTTTTTGGGGGTGACACTTCATTGGATCACAGGGGCTCCCCAAAGGTTATACCTTCTACATGCTACTGTGTCATACTACATAAGACGTACATGGGCTCCACAGCGGATTAAACCTGCACAACACGAACTGGTTCACTTACTCTACTATATGGGAGCAGGTGGCCATTTAGTACGGTGACTTTACATTGGAATCAGAGAGCATGCAGCCACATCACTCACCTCACTCAGGGACACAGGACACAGGGGAGGTTTTATCAGATAAGGCCTGGAAGGTTGTCCATGAGCACCCCAGGAAGGTGTCCAGGAATTTTAAATTTAAATATATTCAGGTTATGCATAGGGCGTATCTTACCCCCCAAATGCTGCATAGAATGTTCCCGGATTCTTCCAACCATTGCCCTTGTTGTAAGGCAGATGAGGCTGGCTTTCTTCACATGCTCTGGCCATGCCCGCGATTACGCAGTTATTGGGGGGAAATTTGCCATATATTATGCACAGTCACTGCCCTACCGGTCCAAGAGGATGCGATGTATTGCTTGGTGGGGCATCGTAAACGTCCTAAACACCATAAGGCTCAGTTGAAATTCTTAAACCTGGCTCTTTTACTAGCATTTAGAGCTTTAACAATGAGATGGAAGTCCCCCAGACCTCCTGGACTATCAGTGTGGCAATCTGACCTGTTGAGATGGGGTAGGGCGGAAGGTGCGGCCTTGCGCCGGGAGGAGGAGAGAGGACAGCGGAAGTATCCAATTGCACAAGAGTGGGAAATTATGTTGTTGGAACTGAAAGGAATGGAATTGGTGCCTTTGCAAGTAGATGTTTTGTAAACGGAAGACCCATAAGTGGGTGTCAGCGTGAGAAGTATGAGAGCACAGGATCCCATAAATGCGCAGGTTTTACCCAAAGTGACACTGCACACTATACCAAGGTAGCTCGATATCTATGTTACGGAGTGTTACCCCTTGGATTTGGTGTATCAGGAGACGTACAGGACAGGGAGGGTGGAAGGGGGGCGGGACGGATCAAAGGCGCTGTCTAAATCAATGGTCAGTAATATTCGGCTTGTGTATAACATGATGGGTTGCATAATGATGATAACATAATTGATGCTTTCTCGCACATTTTTATACAAAGACTATACAATTCTGCTTTCCTGCTATTCTTAAAATACTGTAATTGTCAAGCCGCTATTACTTAACCCTGTTGGGGTATGTTCGGGCGGGTAAGTTCAAAAGACTGTATTTCACAGAAAATGAAAATGATAAGATGTATGACATACTATGCAGTCGCAAATAAAGAGTTTTTTTTAAAAAAAACATATCAATTATAAGTAACTTTACCTGCAAAGGTATGATATATTTAAAATGCTACATTACATAATTTGGGATCTAATCCAGCATCTTGTGTCTTATTTATACAGAAACATTTCCTGCAGAACTGGGTAAGTTTGATAGAGGTTATGAAATGTTTTAATGTACTGTTTCCTCTTTATGGTAATTGCATATACCCACTATTTTCTTCTTACTTTTAGAGAGCAGCTACATAACACCTGGTGCATGTGAGTAATGTCCATGTATTTGGAGATGCTGTAGCACTTGTGAAGCCACAGGTTACAGGGCTGTAGAGGTTCAACGTGGGGGTTCAAAGGCGTTATGTGCTGTTATTACCTAAACTTATTGAGCACTTATGACCTTGTTAATAAAGTGATCTGCTTGCTGGCAGAATTGTTTATTTATCTGGTCTAAGATTGGATGAGCTACCAAACGTGATGCTGCCGTATTTGTTTTTAAATCTAACTTTAATGTTACCTCTCAGGGAATTCACAAAATTATAATGATGGAAAATATTTGAAACCCGGTATGGTAGATTAATAGCTTTGTCATTAAATCTGGGCTAAATCAGATGTTAGATTAAGATAATTGCAGATTGGTTTAAGAAAAGCAAAAAAGAGAAGAGATTGGTTATATGATCTCATATAGTCAGACAGATCTGTCATGTGGATTACTTAATTAAACAAATATGGTTTGTGATTTTAATATTGACAGATCAGTCAGCAGTGTCCAGCCCTGGGTTAATGTTTATTCTGAAGCTCAGAAAATAGTGTAATGAAAATTCATCTAATTAATGAATATTATTTTAAAAATGGCCACAGCCAACCTTATGAGAAAACGCTGCGTCTCTAGTGAGGATAATCCTCTCCGTTTGGTAAAAGCACACCATGTTCTTCACACTTCATGGCTTCAACAAGCTCATATAGCCTTCACACAGGCAGTTGTGTCTGCAGAGGCCATATGAGTGCATGACAAAGACTGATGATGTGGCAGTGATGGGTCCAAGCCACATCTGAGAGAAGGTATAGGTAAAGTTTCCAATGTTTTATTGAACAGCAAAAAAACAGGAAAAATATCTAAAAGCTATCGAATTCTACCGCATTTAGAGGTGGGAGTCATGAGTGCCAATCACTGTGCAGTTAGGAAAGCCTTCCTCAAGAGCACACGCTGATGGAGATGGCTTCCCAAAATTACCAGATTTAAGGCAGGCCTTCAAAGCCTTATCCGCTCTCTGGTTCCTCCATGTGAACCACGATAGTCCCGAGCAAGATTAATACCTCCCTGTTCATCAAGGACATTAAGTTTTGTTTCTGAAAAAAGACCCCTGTTCGGGATTTGTTTGGAGGTGGGGAAGAGTGCCCACTTGCCAAGGCTGCATGCCTGACCTGCAATCACTTCCATGCTTCCCTGGTGTGGAAAAACGTAGGAGAGTTATCCAGTGGAAACTGTGCTGCCACCAACTCAAGTGCACAGTTGGCGGTGTGCTGTATGCTAAATGACCCCCACCTCCATCCCCTGGAAACTCTGTTTTCCTTTTATGCACATGTAGAAGAACAATGAATCTGTTGCCTTGTCTGCGTTTATTTATAATTATAAAAAAAGATGGAACATGTACATTGGTTACTAAGACTTTTAAAGATATTACTCCCAGTCCTTGACTTTTGTTTCCACTACCTTTTAATGTATGTGCAGTGTTTGGATACCTTAAAGGGTAGGTTCTGTTGAGTAATAGAAATTTAGTAAACCTCACAATTTATTTTTAGTAAAACTTTAATAAAATGATGTGTTGTGTTTGGCCATTTTTTAAAGCACTAATTCCTATCTTTATCAAACATGAATGTTCCTTTTTTTATACAAGTGTGGAAAAATTATGGTTGACACATCCTTTTTCACAGGATAAATACATAAATGTGAGGTCATCCAATTTGAAGAAAATATGGATAAATACTGAACAAAAGCATAAGTATCTTGAAACTGGGAGGTTTATTCACTAAATAAGTTTATTTATCAAAAGTATATGATGACAATAATACATTTTTAAAGAAAAAAAAGGAAATGTGGCAATACTAACCAACTCAAATTGAAAGTTTCAAAACTCCCACCATATAGATAACTATTGTCAGATAAATAGATGCATCTGCTTAGCTGAACATGTACTGTTTTTTGTTTAGTTCACAGCCCAAGGAGGTGATATGGAACAATGGTGTGAGGTTCATTAGAAAATATGTGGAGGAATCAATGTCGGAGAAGAGAGCAAAGAGTAGCTTGAATTATAGAGCAATAGGAGAGTAGACACTCTACCTGGAAATCAGGCAATGAAGCAGGCCAGAAACAAAGGCCTCCATTTGAGATATTTTATCTTCTTAAAGTGCAGCAATGAATCTGACCTCTTAGTATGAGACAAATGTCTATCAAGTAATCCGATCATTAGGAAGGGGTGAGAAACTGATAGCCTAGCGTTGAATATAATCTTGAAACAAGAGGCAGTGGGATTAGTCACCACCAAGAGAAAATATGGAAATCACATCATTTACAAATTAATAGCATTAGTGAAGATTGACACGCCTGCCCCCCAAATATAGTATTCTGTTCAAGAATATAGTATCTCTATGGTACCTGCTCCTCACCCTGTACTGTGAGGTTTGGAGGTGCAATAACGTCCCTTGGAAATCATCTGGTACATTATCCCTGGATGACCACTGGTTAGCTACAGGGGCGATAGGTTGGAAAGGAGGGAGGAATGAGGGGTATATAGAATGACAGGATGAGGGGTAACAAGTGGAGGGAAGGGTGGGTTTATGTGGGGTAGAAGATTGTTCAATTAAAAGGAAGACAAGTAAGAATGAACTGATATGATTTGGGACCTGATGTATCAATTCTTCTTTTTTTAATACAGCCACTTTTCCTACAGAACGGGGTAAGTTGAATAAATATTAATAAATGGTTTTGTGTAACCTACTTCTAGCGTCTAGTTCTAGATTTGATTTGACACTTTCTCCATTTTCTTCTTCTTACTTTCAGAGTGGACATACATTAAAACCTGGGCAAGTGAGTAAAAATCTTTCATATTGACAGTCACAAACTCTTAACCCTGGATGGAGGCTTCCAGAAGCTGAGACTCAATAGGAGGGGCAATGACAATGCAGACAAGGCACACGCTGCCATAGGAGAGTATATAAATCATCTGGGCTCAAAGAAGGTTGCAAGGAAGTGTTAAGTCTCATTTGAAGCCACACTATCACAGAGAGGTGACCTAACTAATGTGTGTAAGGAGATTTTGGGTGACCCAATAAACCCTTGTAGGCTTGGGCAATGGATAATTCAGGGTGAGGAATGGCTACAAGGGATTTTGTTCATAAACTTAGTACATATGGTTTAAAGCACATCATTCAGGGGTTGATTACATAAATTAACCCTATCATATCCACAGGATAACTAAATCATTATTGTGTTATTCCTAAACATTCAATGAAAATAAACTGGAGAAAAGAAAAAAATGAAGTAAGCACACAGCAAGTTCATTATATCTGAAAAATGTTAGTATTGAATTGATCAAAGAGTACAAATCATGGGGATAAAAAGAAACAAATCCAATATTGGCAGTTATGAATGGATGTACATACAAATCAACAAATCGATTCATAACATATCAACAACTCCTTAGATAAAAGAAGAAGACCAGGTTCACTGGTATACAGAGGTATCCTTCAAGCATTAATGCTGTGGAGATGGTGATTAGGTCGAAGTTTCGGTCTTGCTTTTAGGCTTCAATAAGACCATCATCAGGACAAATGTTTCCTGAAAAGCCCCCTATGCTTTTTGCATAGGGGGCACTAATGCTTGAAGGATACCTCTGTATACCATTGAACTTGGTCTTCTTTTATCTGAAAGCAGATGGGAAATGTACATGGAGGGCTTGTAATCGGGGAATCAAATTGATCATAAGGGTTGTCATTTTTTGTCAATGCCAGTGGAAACACTGGAAATATTTTAGAATTCTGGCATTTATCTCCCTTTGGAGAAACACTTAAAATGCAAATACAAAGAGAAATGTCCATTTCCTACTTCTAGAGCAAATAGAGGTAGAATTGCTGTGTTTAAAAAGAAAAAAGGTGATTTCATATGAACTCCTTTTAAAGTACCAGTCCATGGTCTTTTCAGAACAACAGAAAACAAGCATATGGCGAGCACTGAGAAAGGTGGGGTGGATGCCGTCGGTAATAGGTGAGTCTGAGCTCTGTTACCGCTCATGGCAAACATACTATATCCTACACCGACTTTCAGTCCGCCTTCTGTTGCCAGTGGCCCTATAGCAGTGTAAATGCTCATACTGAAATCATGTGTATTTAAACAAGGGTGACCCCACAATTTTCAAAGAACCTGGGGTAATAATGTATTTTCCATAAAACAGTGGTTCACTTAGGGAATCAGTCACATTTACGAGAGAAAGCGTTGTCTTGACGTTTTACTAGAGAAGACAATTATTAATCTACCAGGACAAACAGAAAACAGGCAGATTAACAATGCTATATTGCAATTAATGTATTAATTGGAAATCATTAAGGAATTTCAAGCTTTTTTTGGTTATATAGTAAAGATCCATTGCTCACAATAGGGTGAAGAGACCTACAGTGATAGAGAAAAGTGCATCATATAAAAACAAAAAGACGTTTGACTGCTTTAGTTACTTTAATATAGTAGGATAGGAGATGGTATATGTCTACAGTCAACGGCATTGGGTGCTGTGCTGCATTGTGTGACAGTTTTGTAAATCTGGGCCCGGGTTCCTTGTGTATATGCTGTTTTGATGAGGTGTAGACTTCATGACATTTGGGTATCTCAAGAAGTTTTGAGGGGTAGTTTTTGGCCATGCCTTGACTGACCAGCTGTGGGCTAAGGAGTGCTTATAGAATCAAAAATGGGTCTTTAATTTATAAGCGTAGGTTACTGCATGTTACATTTCTCCATCAGGAAGGCGGTATGACTTTCTCCTACCTTGCCCCTAAGTATTGGAACAGTCTCCCCAAATACCTTAGGGAAATCCCATTGTATACTTCATTTAGGAAACACCTAAAAGCCTTTTTGTATTAAATTGCAACCCAGCTCAGCTGACGTGTCCGCGATGTGCCACTCTATGCAGCACCGAGATGCCCCAGGGTGATTCAAGCGCTATACAAGAGTGAATAACATAACATAACAACATCAGGCCTGTGTGACTCGGTTCAGTTTGCACCAGCTAGGTCCCACTTCTATCTGTTGCATATCCTAGACGCAGAGCGAATGGGGCAGGTTTTTGTATTTATCCCAGTTGTTTCCTGTAATCACTGAATACTGGTGCAGTATCCATTGAGGCCTATCTGAGAAAGTAAATGAGCATTTAACCATGTGGGTTTGATTTGCAGCCTTCCTTCAGTAGATGATTTTAATGATGCGCTGCAAATTATGCTAAAACACATCCATCTATGGGCTGGCTGCAGACCTCAGTGCTTGAGTACTCTCACTGGTTTAAAGACATAACAATTAGAAAGACATTTGCAACACACCCTTATGTTTACAAAAATGGCCAATGTGGGGGCCTTAGAACCCTGAAATCAATGTTTCATGTACTCCTCTCATTTCACACAAATTGTCTTTCTGATGACCAAGTAAGTTCAAACCAAAAAGCAGAGTCCACATCAATAAGTATCTTCAAATGGCGTTTATCTTTTATTGTTCTTTTTCTTTTCTCTTGTGATATTCAATCCAGACAAAACTGCCAATTTAGACAAAACTGCCAACACATGTTTCCTCTACTCATAGACTTTGTCAAGGCATGCAGTGTAATAAAAATAGATCGACACGAGTGCCAAGTGGCTGGGAAGTAACAGATTCCTACGACTTGTCTATTACAACCTGTGAGCTATAATAACATGTTGCAGCACTTATAGACTAGAGTACCAATACTGCACCAGAGAGTGCAGTTTGAAAAGAAGCTGTGACGATGATAATACACTATTAGTTACTACAATTTAAGGGGGTGCTGCTGACATGGGGATAACGCGACCCAGGGGTGGTGCATCAGGACTGAGTGAAGCTATCTTGCTGCAGCGACCATCTGAATAAGAGTGAGGTGTTTATTGTGGAAAGCTGATTTCTGATCTGTAATCTCTGCTTCTCTCTGCTTTACAGCTGCGGTGACCCTGGATCCGGACACTGCTCATCCATGGCTTATCCTGTCCAAGGATGGAAGAAGCGTGAGGCTGGGAGACAAAGCACAGGATCTGCCCGACACACCCCAGAGGTTCATCATATACCCCCTTGCCCTGGGGAGAGAGAGACTGAGCTCTGGGAGACATTACTGGGAGGTGGAGGTGGGGGACAAGACCCGCTGGACCATGGGGGTGTGTGACGAGGCTGTGAACAGGAAGGGGGAGATCACACTATCACCTGAGCATGGATTCTGGAGAGTGTGTCTCAGCGATGGTGAATATAAAGCTCTCACTGACCCCTCCACCCTCCTGACCCCCCGTGCACCCCTCAGTGCTGTGGACTTCTTCCTGGACTATGAGGTGGGCAGGCTCTCGTTCTACAATGTGAATGACCGGTCTCTGCTCTTCACATTCTCCGGGGTTTCCTTCCCCTCCACCCTGCGGCCCTACTTCTATCCCGGGGACAATGATGGAAGGAGGAATGCGGGAGAGCTGCGGATCCGGCCGGTGACCCAAGAGTGAGAGCACAGTTTGGTAAAAAAAAAAGTATAGTGACGCTTAGTGCAACTCACAGCCTGCAGTCAGCACACCTATAGCCAGTTCCCCATCACATATATTTTCTATGCATTGTTTAAGCTAGCAGTAAGTCACATTAGAACAGCCCTGTAGTTCCTATCTTCACCTCTGCACTCCAGTCCCTCCACTAAACTGGAACCCAGCACAGATTTTGCATAAGAAGCCATACTGTGCAGGACCCATGTTTCCCTTTGTACTTGAGCGTTACTGAGCACAGGCCTGCCAGTGCAGAATATGGCTTCCTCTTACCCAACCCCTTCTGGTACCCCCTGGATACAGCTCTCACCCCAGTCAGGTACGCTGCTGTGAGGATGCAGCCCACACAAATACCTCCATGTTCCTATCCAATATGGGGGAGTGCAAAAAATATATTTTGTACCCCTATTGTGAGTGTGTTCTTTATTAGGAAATTATCTAGATGATGACGACAACATTTCAAAAGAATGGATGCCGTTATGAGTCGGTTTACCTTATTTGTTTTATTAAAGACAAAGGCAATCAAAAACAGTAATTTTCAGCTGATAAACATTTGACATCCTTCATTTAGTGATTCCACATGGAAAATATTAATATTGTTTCATCTGTTCAAACGTCACTTTACCACCTTGTGGTCAAATCGGTATGCACCTGTTACAACGCATTTTTTACAACGCACTACTGTTACAACGCATCTATTACAACGCAGATACTGTTACAACTCATGTTTTTACAACGCATTTTTTTACAACGCAGGTACCTTTACAACGCATACCATTACAACGTAAGTATTGGTAAGTATATAGTTATGTTTTAAATGTTATATGTTTGGGGTAAAGGGGTATTTTTAGGGTTTAGGGTCAGTTTTGGGTTTTAGGGTAAAGGGGTATTTTTAGTGTTCAGGGTCAGTTTTTAGTTTTTGGGAAAAGGGGTATTTTTAGGGTTTAGGGTCAGTTTTCAGTTTTTGGGTAAAGGGGTATTTTTAGGGTTCAGGGTCAGTTTTCAGTTTTTGGGTAAAGGGGTATTTTTAGGGTTTAGGGTCAGTTTTCAGTTTTTGGGTAAAGGGGTATTTTTAGGGTTCAGGGTCAGTTTTCAGTTTTTGGGTAAAGGGGTATTTTTAGGGTTTAGGGTCAGTTTTCAGTTTTTGGGTAAAGGGGTATTTTTAGGGTTCAGGGTCAGTTTTCAGTTTTTGGGTAAAGGGGTATTTTTAGGGTTCAGGGTCAGTTTTCAGTTTTTGGGTAAAGGGGTATTTTTAGGGTGTAGGGTCAGTTTTCAGGTTTTGGGTAAAGGGGTATTTTTAGGGTTCAGGGTCAGTTTTCAGTTTTTGGGTAAAGGGGTATTTTTAGGGTTTAGGGTCAGTTTTCAGTTTTTGGGTGAAGGGGTATTTTTAGGGTTCAGGGTCAGTTTTCAGTTTTTGGGTAAAGGGGTATTTTTAGGGTTCAGGGTCAGTTTTCAGTTTTTGGGTAAAGGGGTATTTTTAGGGTTCAGGGTCAGTTTTCAGTTTTTGGGTAAAGGGGTATTTTTAGGGTTCAGGGTCAGTTTTCAGTTTTTGGGTATAGGGGTATTGTTAGGGTTCAGGGTCAGTTTTCAGTTTTTGGGTAAAGGGGTATTTTTAGGGTTCAGGGTCAGTTTTCAGTTTTTGGGGTACAGGGTAAAAATAAATTAAAATTAATTTTACATTAAATTATTTAATAGAAAATAAATTAAATTAAATTACATTACATTATTTTTGGGGTTGAGGGTCAGTTTTGAGTTTTTGGGGTACAGGGGTACAGGGTAAAAATAAAGTTATTTTTTTTTAATTTACAATAATTAATTTAAATTAAATTTAATAAAATTACTTTAATTTATTTTTGGGGTTGAGGGTCAGTTTTGAGTTTCTGGGGTACAGGGGTACAGGGTAAAAATAAAGTAATATTAATTTAAATTTAAATTAATTAACGGAAATTAAATTAATTAAAATTACATTAAATTATATTTTTAAAAATTAAGTTACTATTATAATATTAATATTAATATATACTTACCAATACTTACGTTGTAATGGTCTGCGTTGTAAAGGTACCTGCGTTGTAAAAAAATGCGTTGTAAATACATGCGTTGTTACAGTATCCGCGTTGTAAAATCCGCGTTGTAACGGTATGCGTTGTAACAGTCCGCGTTGTAACATCATATATCCGGTCAAATCAGGCTTGTAGCCAGGAGTATATTTTTGGGGGGCTGGAGCATGGCCTCCCTAGAAATGACATAAGATGATTTAATTTTGACTCTCACTGCCTCGGTCTCCCTTCCTGTACATCTTGCCATCATTAAGATCCCTTTACTTTCTTATACAGTGTGTTTTTTTTCTTCCCCTTTCTACCTCACCGCTTCCCCCCCACCACTCCTGGCACAGGGTATTCTCTCGTAAAAAAAGAAAAGAGAGGGACCCCTTAATGTACTCAAGGGAAATAGGGTACTACTACCAAAGCAAGAAGTGATTCCCTTGACCCCAACTTCGGTTCTAACGCAATAGTCAAACGAACATGTAAAATATCACACGTGTATTTAATAAATGATCATTACACCTTAAAAAAAAATTCTATAGCATTTTCATTTCATTATACAAAGCAGATTAAGCAAGTTAAAATACACATAAACACTTGTAACACTTATTAAAAAAAATTGTTAACACAGTACAATATCTCCTAAAAGATATATCCCCTGTTATAACAGACAAACTTTAAAATAAACAGATATATTCCAATTTATGACCAGCATAAAGAGAGAGACAACACAAATGTTTAGACGTAACCCCTTGCCCAATATCCATACATATCCAAAGGAATACAAGGACCACACTATTGATGTTCTGATCCAATTGACATTCAACTAGTTTATGTCCATCTTTGAATTATGTTTTAGCAGCGTCGACACATTTCGATGGTTTTTGGATTATATTCCCATCTTTATCAAGACATCCATTTTATTGTCTCTTAATCCTCGAGAGTCAATCAAGTCGCGAAGAAATGTAAACGAGGATAGTTTCCATTCATGTGCGCATACTAAATTTCTTTCCTTGGCTCATTTCTTAAAAATTATGTTCGTGTCTTATATCAGGAATGTTCCGAGTAGTGTGGTTTTCTGTCCTTTCACCGCTTAAATTGTACGTATCTTTATCGTTTTTACACTCAAATATCAAATCCCGTACGCTATGATTGGTGTTCGGTTCTCGTTGTCCTTATCTTGTTAGTGAATTGCGCGGGCTTGATACTTTGCTCCGTCTGCAGGTGGATGAGCTTCAAATGCGGCTGTATTTGGCTTCTTCCGGGTGTCTGATATGCTGCAAATAGCGTCACAGACACTCGGAAGAAGACAAATTTGAAGCTTGTCCACCTGCAGACGGTGCAAAGTATCAAGCCCGCGCAGTTCACTAACAAGATAAGGACATCGAGAACCGAACGCCAATCATAGTGTAGGGGATTTTATATTTGAGTGTAAAGACGATAAAGATGCATACAATTTAGGCTGTAAAAGGATAGAAAACCACACTACTGGGAACATTCCTGATATAAGACACAAACATCATTTTTAAGATATGAGCCAAGGAAAGAAATTTAGTATGCGCACATGAATGGAAACTATCCTCTTTTACATTTCTTCGCGACTTGATTGACTCTCGAGGATTAAGAGACAATAAAATTGATGTCTTGATAAAGATGGGAATATAATCCATGAATGGAAACTATCCTTGTTTACATTTCTTCGTGACTTGATTGACTCTCGAGGAATAAGACACAATAAAATTGATGTCTTGATAAAGATGGGAATATAATCCAAAAACCATCGAAATGCGTCGACATTGCTAAAACATAATTTACAGAAGGACATAAACTAGTTGAATGTCGATTGGATAGAACATCAATAGTGTGGCCCTTGTATTCCTTGGGGTATGTATGGATATTAGACAAGGGGTTACGTCTAAACATTTGTGTTGTCTCTCTCTTTATGCTGGTCATAAATTGGAACCTTTCTGTTTATTTTAAAGTTTGTCTGTTATAACAGGGGATATATCTTTTAGGAGATATTGTACTGTGTTAACACATTTGTTTTTAAACAAGCGTTACAAGTGTTTAATTGTATTTTAACTTGCTTAATTTGATTTTTATAATGAAATGAAAATGCTATGGATTTTTTTTTATTTAGGTGTAATGATCATTTATTAAATACAAGTGTGATATTTTACATGTTTCTTTGACTATTGTGTTAGAACCGAAGTTGGGGTCAAGGGAATCACTTCTTGCATTGGGTATTCTCTCACCACTTCCCCCTCTACTATCTCTCACCTCCTACCTAGTTTTACTAGCATTGACTCTTGTAAAGCACCCACATTTCTTTACAGCCAGCATACCATTATTTAGTGTTGTTTGTAAAGTATCAAGGTCACGAATGTCAGCATGCGCATATGTGGACTTCGCAATAACCCACATATAGTCGAGGGAGGCATCCATAGGCAAGTGTGGATTTACTACTTCTAACTCCACATCTGCTGCTTTGCGATATATTGGTTGTTGGTAGAGTGCTCATATCATCAAAGGATATGCACCCGAAAACAGCAAAGCTGCTTTATTTCTATAGGACACAAAATTTGATATGGTACGGTGTCTCAGAGAACACCATCAGACAAAAGGATATTTAGGGATGTTGTCTGCATGAGTTTTGTTTGACTATGTGAGGAAATGTGGTTGCAGTCCCTGTATAATAGGAGATAGTGTAAGACCTTCAATAGTGCCCATGCACTATCATCTATACAATCAGAATTGTCAGCCACAAATGAGGTGATGAAATTGGTCCAAAAACCAAAGGATGCCTAACCATGGAGAACAAATTTACGCATCAAGGCCCCAACAAAAAAAGTAAATCTCTCTGTAGTGCCTGCTTATTCCAGATGATTCTTTTTCATGAAGAGAAAGAAGGCATGCAGCTTCTGATTTCACCGGACCATAATTGGCCTCATTCCCTCACCAGGTAAGTTCTTGCATAGGTACTGCATTTGTTGATTATATAGATTTTTTGGGTGGTGCTGTTCCAAACAAGGTTCATGCAGTAGGTTACTTCGTTGAAGATGTTGCTTTCACCACAATATTTGTAGTTGGTTGGAAAGCTGGTGTTAGAAATGGGGGTCTCCGGTTGGCGCAGGTATGTACTTGCAACAAGCAGGGACCCTCTCCTCTAAGTCAGGGCAAAGGACTACTCTCAGGAAATAACCCCTGCTCACCCTCTAGGTAGTGTGGTGCAAGCAGTCAAGGCTAATCTCTGGAGCGCATACGGTTAAGCATTTGAAGCATCCGCCACAATGATCCCTAACCCACCACACAGGGACACAAGACTGTAGTAAAAATATATCTCTTTTATACAAACTTTCAAGCAGGCTTCAAAATACAGTCAACAGGCTTCTGGATAGGTTCCAGTAATGTTTTTAAAAATGCCACAGTTCTTATTTGCAAAGTTCTTTGAAGGTACAGGGCTTCCTAGCGCTCCGGTGCTCTTCGTTCTGTGGGAAGAGTAAGGCCCTACCGCGGCGCACGCATCTCGCAGTGCGGGGCGTACTAGTTCCAGGGTACGGCTCGTTCAGAAGCCGGTGTACGTGGCGTACAGAGACGGGCTCGATGCAGAGTGTACGACGTGTACACAGCACAGCGTACCCAAAGCACCCAGTGCTCACAAAAGGCAGCCGTACGCCGCGCACAGTCCGTACTTAAAAGCGAAGCGCACAAGGCTCTTTACTTTAGACGGTAAATGCGAGGCGCACAGGTTGGATCTCCCCGAGCGAGGCGTACCCAGCAGCCTACAGTTATTTTGGCAATAATGTATGCCGTGCCCAGTCTCTCTATGAAGCGAAGCGCCCAATACCTTTTACTTTGGTTTCTCGTGGCTTTTCGAGGTGGGCGTTGTAGAGGATAGTTGTCTCACGTCGCGATGCTTCCCCTTTGGTGATGCGAGCTGCGGCTCGAGGCTTGAACAGTTCACAGGACACTCGGGTTGGCGGTGAGTTGTGGGGGCAATCTCCTTGTACAGCGCACGCTTCGACCCTGGAGCGGAAGCGAATGAGTGCGGGGCAAGTGGCAGTACGGTCCCCGAGTGCAGGACGTACCCAGCCGCAGTGCGGGTCGCGGCTGTGCTCTTCACAGCGGCCGACGCTTCAGGCAGGACGTTGATCAGCGGGAGGTGATGCAGGGCAGTAGTCCGTCTTTGCTTTGTGATGTACGGCGCGGGGCTCAATAGATCTCGATGCTTGGACTGGACGAGTCCTCCTTCACTTTGCGAGCTAGGGCTCGGTGCGGGTGCAGTCACGGTGCTCGGGCCAGCGGAGGGCTGGTCTTTACTTTGTTTTTGCAGCACGCTCAGGCCAAAGTCACGGTGCTCGGGGGACACGGGTACACTGAATCACGGAGAGCGCAGCGAGGGTGCACAACGCTCTCATTGGGAGGGAGGGCAAGGTGGGGGGGGTTAAAGCAGACCAAAAAGCTGGAGTGTGGAAAAGGCCGCTTTATTAGGAACAGGTGCACATCACAAATAATAAACCTTGGCAAAGCCTTCCAAAACTAATCCTGACTAAATAAATAAATAAGGGCTTGGAATGAGCTCCCTCTATCCTTGCGAGCTACTGTGAATTTTATTTCTTTTAAAAAAGGGTTTGAACCCCATCTGTTTCGACAAGCCTTTTAGTTTTTTGTTCTGTGTAGGGTAGGCTGTTTATTCTGTTTTTTCTTCTTCGCGCCAGGATACTCCGGCAGTAATGGAGCGCGTTATAAAACAGCATAATAATAATAATAATAATAAATAAATAAACCTAAACCCCGCCCCCCACCCCCTCCCCTAAAATATTTGACCCCTCCCCCACCCATACAATACATCAATTCAAACATTACAACAACATTATAAAACATTACATCATCATATAAACATAACGTCATCATTATAAAACATACGTCATCATTATAAAACTTACGTCATCAACAATCCCAATAACATTATGAATACCAGGCCCTCCATAAACCAATCACCTGCCTGACCCTTCGCCCCTGTCAAACCCCCACAAAACGTCTAAACGGTCAATCCGATGACCAACTCATTGTTCCCTGACGATAAACAAACCTGACCATTAATCACCAAACACTGACACAAACAGCCCTGAAACAACTACACCCCGCACCGCACCTGTTCCAAGCGACAATTACAAAACATTAAATCCCCTGCACACCTGCTCCAAAGAAAAAGGCCAACCAGATAAAGAGAAAAAAGAAAGAGGAAAATGTAAAAAAAAGAAGGGGGGGAACAAAGATATAAAGAGACGGTAAAAAGAAAAAATCTGCACTAAAGAAAAATTAATTGGGAGGGAGGGAGGGAAAAAACTTTTAACTATCTAACCTCCCAGCCACCAGGTCACCAAACCTAAAATGGTGGCTGGGAGGCGGAGTCAGGGACCTAAATAGCCAGGCTACCAAAGGCTACCAAAAATAGCCCAAAATAATCTAGAATGTTCTGGGCTTCAACCCCTACCCCCCACGCAGCCCTCCCAAAACGCCCAGGGGGGGACCTCCCTTCGGTCGGCCGCCCCCCCAAACCACACTTGGGAGGGAGGGCGAGGTGTGGGGGGTTAAAGCAGACCAAAAAGCTTGAGTGTGGAAAAGGGCGCTTTATTAGGAACAGGTGCACATCACAAATAATAAACCTTGGCAAAGCCTTCCAAAACTAATCCTCACTAAATAAATAAATAAACCTAAACCCCGCCCCCCACCCCCTACCCTAAAATTTTTGGCCCCACCCATACAATACATCAATTCAAACATTACAACAACATTATAAAACATTACATCATCATATAAACATAACGTCATCATTATAAAACATGTCATCATTATAAAACATACGTCCTCATTCTAAAACTTACGTCATCAACAAACCCAATAACATTATGAATACCAGGCCCTCCATAAACCAATCACCTGCCTGACCCTTCACCCCTGTCAAACCCCCACAAAACGTCTAAACGGTCAATCCAATGACCAACTCATTGTTCCCTGACGATAAACAAACCTGACCATTAATCACAAAAAACTCACACAAACAGCTCTGAAACAACTAGACCCCACCACCCAGGAGGGTGGGGGGGGGGACTACCCCACTTCTCCTTCCTGCCCCCCCAGTAGGAAAAGAAAAAGAGAAAACTTGGAAAAATTACCGCTGCATCGTCAATGACCTTGCTAAAACTTCTCGTAACTCCAACAAGTACAAATCCATACCGACTCTAGAAAGGTGGACCCCATCATCCCTGAAGAACTCCATTGACTCAAAACGAATCTCCCTATGAGAAATTTTCCCAAAACCAAGCTGACGGCAAAATCTAGAGACCTCCGCATTCACCTTCTTCCTGGTTCGATCAACCGCTCTAGGATTCATTGCTCCTCTCCAAATCCTACGTGGAATCAATTCCGTCCAAAAAACATGGCAATCAGCCCAATGCTCCTTAATAAGAGCCAAATCCTTCTTGATGGCCCGCAAAAGCACCGCTCCCTTAGTTGCGCAAAGATCGTTTTCACCCAAATGTATCACTAGAATGTCCGGGCAGCAACCTCCCACCAAACCGTTATTAAGGCATGAAATCAGTTCCCTCCAAAGTATCCCACCTTTACCCTTCCAAACAATATTAAACATTCTGATATTAAAACCTAATTTTTCTCCGAAATAACTTTGGGCCGTTTGAACCCGGGCCCATTTCACGAACGAGTGCCCCACAATCCAAACAGTCACCGCTGGAGAACGGGGCCCAGCAACTGAACCTGAAAAAGAAAAAACAGTAAATACTCATGCAAAGGAAGATGACGCAAGCGCCTCCTCTGTGTCACCTCTCACGTTTCGCTGAAAGCATTTTGATGACCATCGCCCCAACCTCATGATGTCCCCATGTGACCAACCCCTATTAAAAGCTTCAGTCGCAGCGCCAATCCTAAAAGAATGCGTGCCATAATGCTCCCCATCCAGACCAATGCGCTGCAAAGCCTTACGCAAAACCATGCGAAATTGATAGGCTGTAACAGGAGATTTATCAATATGCTGAAACACAAGGTCATCATCAACACCCTCTGATAAAGAACGCCAACGGCGAGCCAACAGCAATGGACATGTAACTCTAGGGGAACTCGCCTCCAACCACACTCCTTTACCCAAGTTCTTCTGATCAGTTTTAGAGCCAGACGGCCACACATGAACACCTTCTTCTGAGAAAAAAACATCTTGCCAACAAATCTCTCCCCTGGATTTAGAACCCAACAACTCGGATACCCGAAAAGCACCAAAGAACATAAAGGCCATTAACATGGCAAACAAGCAAGCCTCGAAATCATCTATACAAACAGAAGGCAAAATTGCTAATAAACGCGCCAGAGTCTGCCAAGATAGTGGGGCCCTCAGCTTCCTATTACTCCCCTGTTCCCTGGCCCAACCCTCAAGCATTCTCCTGCCATTCTCACCAGCAGAGGGGGAGTAACCCCAAAACAATTTTCCCATAAAGGAAATGCCCGCCAACTTCCCAGAAATGGTCACTCTAGACAGACCCTTGTCCATGAGGTCCAAAATGAACTTAACTACATCCTCTGAACGACGCCAAACCTCTTCACGCCTGGAAGCTCCAGATTCCAAAAACTCCCTCCAAGCCAAGGAATATGCAGAACGCGTAGACACAGATAAGGAACCTACCACCAGTTGTAAGACCCCACGTTGCCTACGTGCCACAGATGTATCAGGCATCAGTGTCGGTGATGGGTCCGCCTCCCAGGACAGTCCACGGAATCTCTCCCACTGTGAACGAGACAAAGCATCCGCTATGTCATTGTCCACACCAGGGATGTGCAAAGCGCGAAAGTTAATGTCATGTTTCAAGCACCCCAGCACAAAGACTCTCATGACTTTCAAAACCTGTTCATCTCTGGCAGATTGCAGATTCACAATCTCCACCACAGCCATATTGTCAACGCGGAAAATAACTTTTTTGTGTGCCAAATCCTCTCCCCAAAGAGACAAGGCAACTAGCAAAGGAAAAAGCTCCAAAAAAGTTATGCTCTGACCACCATTCAACCAATCCTCAGGCCAGTGTTCCGCACACCATTTACCATTCCAGTACAGTCCAAAACCCTCACTGCCTGCAGCATCAGAAAACATTTGCACATCCTATTGGAAATCAACCTCTCTCACCAAAGGCACACCATTAAAGGAAGGGAGAAAAACGCAAATCTTCTTTGACACCCGCTGACAAACGTACACGATGGTGAGGCAAACGCTGACCTGGCAAAGCCCTGCCTAGACTGCGACAAAAAGTCCTTCCTGCTCTTACCACTCTGCACGCAAAATTGAGGTGACCCAGTAGCACTTGAATTTCTTTCACAAACAGCTTCCGTTTTGTCAACATAACACCCAACAACTCCAACATCTTCACTTTTTTTGTCATCTGGTAAGCGAGCTTCCATTGCCACTGAATCGATTTCAATCCCCAGAAATTACAAGGTAGTGGCAGGGCCCATTGTTTTATCAGGAGCCAAGGGAACCCCCAAATCATCCATGAGCCTTTGGAAAGTGTCCAGAGCTGTCTGGCACTCCGCGGAGTCCGGAGATCCAACAAAAAAGAAATCATCTAAATAGTGCGTTACCAGTGAATGACCAGACTGGTTTGTAAAATGCCACTGTAAAAAGGTGCTGAAACATTCAAAAAGGGCACAGGATATAGAGCAACCCATCGGCAATGCTTTGTCCACGTACCATTTCCCATCAAAATGGATAGCCAGAAGACTCCAATCATCTGGATGGACTGGAAGCAGCCGGAAAGCAGACTTAATGTCACACTTAGCCATCTCAGTAGCTTGCCCGCAGTCACAACAAGTGACATGGCCACGTCAACTGAGGAATATGAAACCGAGCAGCATCCGTATCAATAAAATCATTTACAGATGACCCCTCCGGCCATGACAAATTTTGAATAAGTCTGAATTGCCCCAGCTCTTTCTTGGGGACCACTCCAATAGGTGAAATAATCAAGTCACGGATCGGCCAGTCATGAAAAGGGCCTGCCATCCTTCATTCATGTACCTCATTAAATTTTTCTTGCACCACTGCACTATGTTCAGACGCTGACTTCAAATTGTCAGCCCAACGTTTCTACCTTGGTCCCGAATAGCCTTAATGAAAACCAAATTGAAAACCCTCCAGAAATGTCTGGTTGACACCTACATCCTCAAACTCCTGAAGGGCAAGCTGTAACTGCGCCAGCTTAACTGGCGTATGAGCCCTTGGGCACAGTACCCTGTGCACCTCTACCACCCTGACCCCCTTGAAACTGTCAGAACGTCCCAGAACCTCCCGCACCTGACTGCTGCTCTTGCTGGCCACCGCTGGCTTGTTATCCCAACATTTAACCAAGGGGTGTCGCTTACCACAGCCGGAACATTCATGCCTATATCTGCAATATTCCCTACTACACGTCCCCTTATTAAATTCCCAGCAGGTGCCAGTACCAGACTGTGCATTGGACGTGCTCCCCACCCCACCACGGGTGGGCTTGCCTTGAAAGGGCCGATAAATCAAGGGTAGACCGCTGGCTGTAAAAATTGTCTTAACCCCTGAGGCAGCCCCCATCGTATGCTGCCACGAATCTGTATCAAGCTCCCCCATTTTGCCTCCGAATCCCATGCCATCCTAGCCCTAAACTCCTCATCATACTGGGCCCAAGCATATCCCCCTCCAGTTATTTGTGCCTTCCAAATAACATCCATGTATTTAAAGATAGATACGCTGCGCTCTGGAAACTTTTCACAGTAAACACTTGCATATATAAGAAATGCTGCCGTCCAGTTTTCAATAGTCAAAGGAACTCTTGGACGCTTTGCAAGCTCATACTCTTCCTCCTTAGAACCCTCTTTAGATCGTACCTCACGATGAAGGAGTTTCAGTATTTCCACATACTCACCCTTCCAAATGCGCTCCTTTGTGGACAACATTAAATGAGCGCCCAAAGGTTTGGTAACACCCATGTAGGGCAATTTTTTAATCTTCAACTCTTTACTGTCAAGGGGCTCCTTAACTCCTCCAGCAGCCTCAGTATTTGTACTACTTTCTACCTTTCGCCCTGCAGACCCAAGACCTTCATCCGTGCCCACAGCAGTGTCCTTGACATACCTCCCTTTAAACAACCTCCCTTCACCAACCCCAGGAGCCCCCACCACCGCCGTCCCCACAGACACCATTGTAGGTTTAGCCTGTGTGACTGGGTTCTCACCTGGCAACAGAGATACAGCTCTCACAGATTCCGCCTGTGGTGCTGAAACATCAAATGAAGGCCGTCCACAAGGAGCCCTGACTGACGGGCCGCGCTCTCGCCTCTCCATAACCGGCCTTGTTACTTTCGGATGCTCAAAAATACTACAAGACACATTAGAGGACTCCCCCCACCCACCTAACGCAATTCTCCTTCTTCCGGAGTATCTTCGTCATAATCCAACACCACTGCCTCCATCTCAGGAGGGAAAGTAACACTTCGGGTCTTACCCAATCCGTGAACAGCAATATTAATTTTAAACTGGTTAAAAAAAAGGCCTCCTGGCGGGGGAGCAGACTGTACCCGCCTGTACCTCCCCGTGGGTTGACTCTGTAGCTCCATAGCCGACGGTAAGGTGGACCACCTAGACCTGCTATTCGGCGGGGCCAGCGAGATCGCGCCAGACCTTCGTGTGCTGACCACGACCTCCTGAAAAGAAAAAGTTTGGACTGGTGTGCTGGGGTCCCTAATTAACACACCTGCTCCAGAGCCAGGCCGCTGCCAAACAGTAGTACCAACTGATCTCCTCTGCAAATTATCGAGAGACAAACCCCTACCAATACTCCTCAAAGGCACCTCACTTACTTGGGAATCACGTACCACATCCTCATCTTCACACGAGTCCAATCTAATATCGGAGACCGCCAAAGAAGAACCTACCCTCAAAACCCCCCAACACCCCCTGCTCCTCATCCTCTCTTTGAACCCCACCCTGATCTTCACGTACTTGTCCAACACACTCCACACCAGAGGGGCGTGCCTCAAAATGGGGGCCTCCCGCCCCCTCCGACCAATGAGGAAAATGTCTAGCAGGCCCTTGATATGCAAAACCACCTACCTGACCCAATCCCACACCATACTCTGAAAATGTCCCCGGTACAAAATCCCCTTCTCCACTGGAAGTGCGCAACCCCTGGGCCCAAGAACTACTAATCTGTCCCAAGCCACTGCCATGAAAAGATAAAACACCAGGTACTACTTGATGCGCCCTATTATGAAAATCAGCCTGCATATTCATGAATGGCCCCACAGCCCCAGATGTCACACAAACAGGTTCAAAAACCTCTCCAGAAACGGAACCCCCTTTCCTCATTTGGGCCCACTCCCCTTCACCTCTAGAGCTGCCCTCCACAGAAAAGGGAACCCCTTGAGAAGCAGTCGAAAACAACAAAGGGCTACCAAAATTCCCCTCCTCATCATAATGAGCAATCATTGCCTCAGGAACAGAAAGAGCATAACCACCACGAAAAACAGGCTCCCCAACCCCCTCACATCCCACCTGGCCCCTGATTGACCATGCCACTCGCCCCCACAAACTTGAGTATCAGCTACAATTTGCCCCATGGTATTTGACAACGTTTCTAATGGCTGCAAAGTATCCTGCCATAAATTCTGCCCATCACCTAGCTGCAACGAGCCTCTGCGTGTGCCACGCTGCGCACCAACCAAAACCGGCCCAGAAATACACTCGGTAATAGGGTCGGAGGCGGAGCGCTTCTTGCTTCCTCCCCGCCACCCCCGCTTAGAGCCAGACTTTGAAATCAACACCTCCGAGCGAGGTGCGAACTCCGGCCGCTCCAATACCGGCACAGTAGACGGCCCCCCCCGCCTCCACAGAAACACACGGAGGAGCACCGGGCACCACAAAAACCTCGCCACTCCCTGCAGTAACACGTGCTGTGTCAGAAGGGGCCGGCTCTCTCGTACGAGACCGGCCCCTTTCACTCACCTGACCCGCCCGGCGTTTCTTCGGCGACTCTGGCAGAAGCCTGGTTCTGTGGACGCGCCGCCCCCCCCGCCGACCAATAGATCCATTCTTCCAGCCTCAGAGAGCAGCCGCATCGCTTCCAGCACTCGAAAATCTTCCATAACAGCAGCAATAAGAAAACGCTAACACCGCAGACAAATATGAACTACGAAAAAATACTTTAAGCAATGGAAAAAACTTTTAACTATCTAACCTCCCAGCCACCAGGTCACCAAACCTAAAATGGTGGCTGGGAGGCGGAGTCAGGGACCTAAATAGCCAGGCTACCAAAGGCTACCAAAAATAGCCCAAAACAATCTAGAATGTTCTGGGCTTCAACCCCTACCCCCCACGCAGCCCTCCCAAAACGCCCAGGGGGGACCTCCCTGCGGTTGGCCGCCCCACCCAAGCCGCCCGTCTCCACGGTCAGCGCTGCCAGGACAAGCAGCACACACAGTAGTTCCTTCTTCAGGGGGGTAGCGCCCAATGTTCCTGGGGCGCAGTTCAGGGGGCGAGTTCACAAGCAAGCCCTTGGAGATCTTTGTAGAAGAATGCACCAGTTGAATAAAATAAAGTTTTCTCAGTCTTTGTCTCCTCTCCTTCTTGCAGCAAGGCACCCACCACAGGCCAGTCTCTGAGCCTAGAGACAGTACTCCTCCATGCAGTTTTGCCAGGTCCTTCTCTTCAGGCAGAGTTTTTTCTTAGCGCAAACAGGATCTACTTTCTTAGGAGCAGGGTTCCTACTTTTATACACTATTTCTTTTGTTCTTGCAGGCTAGGGGGGCCTTTGTGTAATCCAGTCAGTCTCTGAGCACTTTGTTTTTCAGTCTTTGGTTTCTCCTTTCAGTGTGCAGGGCAGGGACATAAGACGGTCCACAGGAGATAGAGCCAGCATTGTGATGACAAGTACAGTCAGGAGCACTCTGTTGACAGTCTTCCCTCTTCCTGGACCAGGTACAGGGCAGAGTCATCAGTCGCTCCCCAGGGGGCGGAGCCAGCATTGTGGTTGCAGAGCACAGCCCTATTCAGAGTCAAAGGGCACTCCCCCCACCCATCCTGGTGTAATCTCTCTATTCACCACCTGTCAACCACAGCCTGTCCCCTGGAATTCCCCAGCCCTGTCACACACAGAAACCAGACAGCAGATACACATCAGAGCAGAGGCGGGCTGAAATGGTTGGGCAAGCAAATACTAACTTTCTAAAAGTAGTATTTGCAAACACAGGATATTAAAATAAACTTTACTAAAAGAAGTATTTTATTATTCTGAGTTCAGGCATACTAATCTTGACTTTCTACCATGCTATCTGAGCCTGCTGGGATTATAGAGTGTAATAATTCCAGCAGCCCATTCTGGCCTATGGAGAGTAGGTAGCCTTACAATAGTGAAAACGAAAATGGCTGTAATTCACTATAAGGACATGCCACACACATCAGGGCATGTCCTACCTTATGCTACAATGCACCCTGCCCTTGAGCCTACCATAGGGGTGACTAATAAGAAGTTAAGGGAAGGTTTAGGGACTGGCAAGCAGGTGTACTTGCGCAGTTAGCATGACAGTACCAGACTGCACGCAGGTCTTGCAATGGCAGACCTTAGGCACATTTTACTAGGCCGCTTCTGTGGGTGGCACGACCAGTGCTGCGAGCCCACCAGCAGCATTGGTATTTACAAGCCCTGGCACTCCTGGTGCACTTTACTGGGGACTGATAGTAAACAAAATAAGTCAATCATGGAATCCAATCACATATACACTTTTCAGTAGGGAGAGCATGTGCATTTTAGCACTGGTCAGCAGTGGGAAAGTGCCCGGAGTCACTAAACCAACAAAAACAGGTCATAGAGAATATTGGAAGAAGGCAAAAAGTTCAGGGATGACCCTGCCAAGAGGGTCAAGTCCAACACAACCCTCTTCCAGCCAAAACGCAGGGTAGACCAATAACTACCGTGATGGGCTTCCCTGCGATAGAACATGGACCTGGCCCGCAACAGCACGGGCATATTCCAGTTCTACGCCAATCTGAACCCATTTCAAATCCTCTGTCCATACTCTCAAGGTCCACCAGCCAATCCCTGGGGCACCCTTCCCTTCCTCTGTGGGCACCACCTGTGCAGCATCTAACCTTAACCTGCTCACAGGTGTGTCCCAACAGACAGACTGCAAGTCACAGTGGCCACTGACAGTAGTCATGGATGAGACCCAGGCCTCATACCTCTCAGGGCTCTCAAACCTCTGTGGCCTCAAGGAGTGGGGGACAGGAGCCCCAGGTGCTTGGCACCCCTTGTCCACTCTCCCTCCTGTCAGGTCAGGTATGACATCCTGGCACTGACCCACCAGCCCAAGGCCTGTACCCGGCGGCTGGACCAAAGACTGGGGTGGGCTCTTCCACACCCGGTCCTCCTCCTTGGGACTCTGTACCCTCCCACCTGGAGTGGTACCCCCTTCCAGAATTGTCAGGGCACCTGTGTCAGGTGACCTACACAATTCGCCCACCAGTTCAGGGGTGCTATCCTGCAACTGGGGTGCCAGGTCAGGGGGGACACCCTGCACCTGGCCCTCTAACCTAGGCTCCAAACCCTCAAGCTGCACATGGGTCAGAGGTGAGTACTCCCTCCCTCTGCACCCCTTTCCAGAATACTGCCCACTCCCAACTTGAGTGGTACCCCTGGAAGTGACAGGGGTTAGGACACTGATTACAGTGGTCCCAGCCTCCAGGTCAGACAGCCTCTGAACCTGGCCTCCCAACTCAGGGACCCAACCCTGTAGTTGAACACTTGCCTGGAGCACCAGGACTTCCTTGGGAGCATGCATGCACCCCCCCCGAGGGTAACACATAACTCCTATGTTCTGTGACAGTCTGCCTGGCGCAGATCACCCGTCCCCTGTCCATCTGACAGTGCGCGAAGATCCCCCAGGATAAAAGTGGTGTCACCATGGTCATTCCCTTGGGACGCAGTCCTGCTGGCTGACCTCTGACCCACCGGTTCTTCCACTGGGGACTCTTTCCCCCTCTCACCCCTCCATCTGGACCTCTGCACCCTCCCAACTGGAGCGGTACTGCCAGATACCAGAACTACTCGACCTCTGCTTACACAGTCTCCACATTCTCTAGCGACTGGTAGATCCTCCTCAAATGGCCTACAAGTACAGCCTAGGCCCTCGACCTGATGTTCCCTTAAGAAATCATCCAGGCCCTGAGACTGGGTTTCGGGTACCTTGGGACAGAACCCATACTCACTCCTCCTCCTCTGAGACAGGACGCGAGCCCCTACACCCCTCCCACTACGCTGAGACCTAGCTGGGCTACACTGAACCTCTTCCATCACACAGGACTGGAAGTTACCTGAGCCACTTTTGTTGGAATCACTCCCCAAGGCTGCTTCAGACCCTCTGGAATCCACCAAAGGGTCAGCCTCCAATGTGAGCACTCTGGGGTCAGAGAACTCACTCTCAAACAGTTGTTGCATAGCTCTGGAAAACAGGGACTTAAAATATGCTCTCCCAGAATTGGATCACACAGCCCCCTACAAGGGTCAATCAAACTATCCTTCACCTCACCATCCAGTGCCTCACACACGTACCCCACACCACTCTCCTGAGATTGGCAAGACAGTATCTGACTGTCTCTGTCCCACAACCCACACTCTTCTGGGCGGTCTCCATACTCACATTCCAGGACTTTAATTTTGGGGAATCCCCTCTCCCTGTACATCTCATCTAGAGTCAGTAGAGTGTCCCTCCCACTACTAGGACCATGAACCCCTACGTCAGCTGCCCTATTCCCTTCAGGGACGCTGCGCACTACTGGAGCTACCTCATGTCCTTGAACCTCCTGGTGTATGTTAACCCCCTCCAAGTCAGGTGCCACATCTCTGGGTGTGTGTACTACTCTTCCAGCACTAGATAATGGAATGTTGCTGCCACCATCTGAGCTGGACTCCACCTCCAACTCAGCAAAGCTCAATCTCTGAGCTACACACATTTCTGGTTGTTGGGCTGAAGCCCTCCCGGCCTCAAGCCCCTCGAGCTCCAAGTCAAGTTTCCTCATTCTTAAGTCATGTGCCAGCTGCATTTTCATTTCTTCAAGGGCTAATTTTCTAGTTTCTAGCTCCAGTTGCCCATTTATTTCCAGCTCTGCCAACTTCATTTCATGATCTCGGGTTGCCTGTCTGTCAGCCAGCTCCTCTGGCGACAGACATCGGGCAGAAAGAGTGCTACCCAACGGGGAGGTTGCACCCCTCCACTCTGGAGTCAGGGATCCCTCCAGCTGCTGTTCAGCATCCTCAAATTCAATATCCTCTCCAGGGGCATTCCTTTAAGCATGGGCGAATTGGCAATTCGCGAATTTGTGGATTTGCTAATTGGCAATCCGCAAAATTTGCGAATTCGCCCAAATTTTTTTATTTTTGCGTGTCCGCGGGTGTTCGCGAGGCGCTTTGCGTGTTCGCGGGTGTTCGCGAGGCGCTTTGCAATTTTGCAGAGTTTTTTTTTGCCTGCTTAATCACTGCCACCCTCTTGTTTTTATGCCCATCTGCCCTCTGTACCACTTGTTTCTGTGCCATTCTGCCCTCTGCCCCACTCATTTTTTGTCCCCTTCTGCCCTCTGTCCCACTTTTGTGCCCTTCTGCTCTCAGCCCCACTTAGAATGGCGCCGGCAAGCTGCCAGCGCCATTCTAAAATAGCTAGAAATAGCTTCAACAGGAAGCACTAATAGATAAAGTAAAGCAGGTGCTCCAGTTGAAGGTCAAATTAAGTTACACAATCATTAATCACCCCAAGTTTGGGGTGATTAATGATTGTGTAACTGAATTTGAGCAGCACCTGCTTTACTTTATCTATTAGAGCTTCCTGTTGAAGCTGACTTTTGTAACTATTTTAGAATGGCTCTGGCAGCTTGCTGGCGCCATTCTAAAAGAGTTACAAAAGTCAGCTTGAACTTTTGACCCAATCCGTCCGTTCGCGGATTTTCGTTCGCGGATTTTGCGGGAAATTTGCAAATCTCGCGGATTGCGAATTTACCGAAAATCCGCGAAATCGGCGAGCGGAACGGATTTTCCGCCCATGCTTATATTCCTTGCCTTGACCCAGGCCCTCAGCTACTTTTGAAATTGCTCCCTTCTGGAGACTCCGGTCATGGAAATTTTAAAATTTTAGCAGAAGCTCCTGAGCTGTTTCTTGTTGTAGTCTTCTAGTTTCTCCCAATCACAGTCAATAGAGGAAGTGGGTGCTGCTTTTTCCATTCTCACTGAACCAGGCATGACTTTTCACAAAACATGGATCTCTTCCAACAAAGCAAAACTTAAAAAAATGTCTGTGGCTAAGTTACTGGACTGTAATCACTGTGCAATGGTCAACAATCACTTGTGCAGACACTACGAATGCAAATTTGTGATCCTCACCGCTGATACCAATGTTAGAATTGGGGGTCTCCGGTTGGGGCAGGTATGTACTTGCAACAAGCAGGGACCCTCTCCTCTAAGTCAGGGCAAAGGATTACTCTCAGGAAATAACCCCTGCTCACCCTCTAGGTAGTGAGGTAATATGAATTTTATGGTCAATTGTGTCCCCTAACGTAGACCCCAACGGCTCCATGTACGTGCTTCAAGTACATATATGTTCCCTCCACTTCCAGCTATGAAGACGCAAATACATTTGCGTCCAACGTTAACATGTCCTCTTTCAGATCCACCATGAATGGGTCGGATATTCAGTTCCTAAGTGTGCCTTGCCAACGTCTTTACATGGTGCACTTTCATGTTTTACTCGCTCTGGTGAGTTAGGCCCTGATTCCTGCCATCGAGCCCTTTCTGCCTTCTGTTTCTAAAAGCTGCAGTCTGCTGCTTCCTTTCCCTTGCCTTACTCCCTGTGCGGCGAGCGGTGCCTGGCTCGGCCTGCTTGCCTGCCAAGACTGTATTCAGCCTTCAAGTTATCTGCTCCGCTCCTCGAAAATACATTCCTGTCTAGTAGTTTAGGAAAACATCTCCCCAGCTGCAGAGCAAAGGGCCCGGCCTTCCTGTCTCCGTGCTAGTAATTCATAGCTCCTGTTACCATGGTAGGCCCATGGCCCCCTTGCTTTACACGTAGACACGAAGTCACATATGCACACACTAGCAGTCAGTATAGAATAGCCTCTGCCTGAGAGACCTTTCCTTCTAGGTAATACAGTTCCTCAAACACAAGATATTAGATATGATGTGGGATTAGGTTGTTCTGACATCCCAGACTTCTGTCTCCTCATGTAGGGCTAAATGTCAAGTCCCCTTCACCCTCCAGTTCCACGTCAATCACACGTCATGCTGCTGCGCGCGCATCTCTGCCATGTATTTCTGCTGATTCTGCAGGATTCTTCTATGGATCCACCTACCTGTGATACGTTTCAAGTGACGTTGTCTAGCACACCCCTCCGTGTACGCCCTCATGCACGCCTTCTGTTACGTACATGTGTTCTTATCTCGTTTCTCTCAGCTGTTACGCCTTCTGCATTCATCACTATTATGTGTATTGACTATATATATGATATCCTGTTAATAAAGCCTTGTACATGTCCATGTCCATTCCCTTCCTGAACCCTTGTGGTGATGGAACATGATACCTGGTTCGAACCAATTCCTTTTTAAGGAATAAAACCTTCATAAACTCAGATGCCACGGACTCTGCCTCTTATTTTTGACTGAGTTATTCTTATTGAACTTTACCGCATAAATTAAGTATAGGTAATTTAAATTTACCACATAATTGGCGCCCGAACAGGTACCCCTCCCCCACCTTACGCGCCGGCGGTGCGTTGCAGGCCTAGCCCCCTGCCACAGCCGGACGGACAGCTACGCGTACCCGCAGGATTTCCTGTATCTCCCTCAGGCCAACGGAGGTGACTGAGGCTGCGATCGACACCCAGACGAGGCGGTGAGGAGTGCGGAGGACCCCGACCAGAGCCTAGCTGAGAGAGCAAGGTCCGAGGTATTCAGAGGCCCACCAGTTCCGAAGTTCCGAAGTACCTACGTCACAAGTCGAGTCGAGTCCAGTCCGGTCCAGTCCAGTGTCGAGTTTCCGAGGCCTTCCGTTCCGTGCTTCCCGGTGAGTACCGTTGCTGGGGACGCATCTAGACGGGTGCATTAGTTTGTGCCCGGTCAAGACGGGTTTGGGTACACAGACCCGGTCTGCACTGTTTAGCGGTGTATCTGTACTGTTTAGCAGTATATCGAGTATGCAGGTAGCTAGTTTTATTCTAGTTATTGTTGTTCGTTTTCAAAATGTTTAATGTGTTTTAATGTCGTGGTATGAGTGATTGTTCGATCTACATTATCGTGTTTACTGTATTAGTTGGGTCCAAGTCCGAGTAAGTATCAAGTACCAAGTAGCACGGCTGAAACATGCCGCTGTTTTCCAAACTGAAACAGATAGCAACTAGAAAAGGGATACTCGAGGAAGCTGTTCCCATCCCACCCAGGGACACTCCAGGGTATTTTATGTACCACAAACACGGCCTAGATGCTGTATTATTTCTCGATTTGTGGGTGGATTACACCAAAGATTTAGCGGAGAATCAGAGATGGCCCGCTGCAGGGACATGGGATGCCGAGTGCATCATGAGAGTAGAAGAAGCGTTATGGAAAAAGAAAGCCAGACAGTCACAAAAAGCTGCCATTGAATTATGGCGTAAAGAATCGCACAGACGGACAGAGAAAGCACTCAGAAAAGCAGAGAGAAGTAAAGAGGATTCCGAAAAAGCCAAAGAAAAGGAACTACTAGAAGAAGGAGAACGAGTTAGAATAGAACAACACGATAGACGTAGTAATGCTATTATGACAGGATTGTATCCATTCCTGGCCGAGGGCCTGCCCAAGGCGACCCCGGAAGTACCGAAAGATCTGCCCCCTCCATTGGTTCCGACTAAATTACGTCACAAGACCACAAAGGATATTTTCCTTTCTTCCTATTTAGACGATGTAGCTCCCGAATATATCAATGTTCCGCCTGCACGCATACCACCCCCTGACCGCCATCCCCAACGACAGGACACTCCTCCACCACTTCCTGCAAACCCCATTAACCCTATTAATCCGCAAAATCCTTTCGGGCCTGACACGGCCCTACCGACAGATCATGCTCAAGCCTCCGCTTCAGGAGGTGCATCAGGAGGTTTCCAGACCCCGCCACCAGTACATCGATTAGATGTTAGAGAACTAGCAATGCAACGTACTCCGAAACCGATTACCAGTGAAAAAGCGAAAGAACTTATCACATATTGTAGATATGACCCCATACCAGGCAAAGATGGTTACATGTTATTAGCCTCAATACGTATAAGACGTGCTGCAGATTTTTTAGTTCTGTTTCCAGGAATAAAAGCTAATCTAGACAGGATATATCAGTTCGTTCAGACAGGGGAGGGTCCGGAATGTGTTCACGAGGCCATGGCGCATCAGAAAGTCGACATTCAGAGCCTAATACTAAGATTCCTCATAAACTGTTTCATAAGAGAACGAGACAGGCCTGGTGTAAATCAAGAAGAGATGAAGGTACTAACTGCATGGAGTCAGAATATTTCAGACGGAAAACACGATAAACAAAGTTGTAGAGAGGCCATGTACAGAAAGATTCGTGAAGAAATAGTAGTATTCCATGCAAAAGCGAAAGCTGAAAGGGAAGCAGAATCTGATGCGAATAAATCCTCAGAGGAGGAACCAGAGGAAGAGACAGAAGATAGAGGAACAATAGCCTATGTAGGGAGGGGTAGACCCTTTAATAAACCGATACGTCCAGAAAGTAAGAGACTTTTTCACACTGCTATGTCAAATCCGAAGACTCCTGAACATTTGTTTCAGGCTACCGATAAAGTACTTCAAGAACGAATGGGGTACCATGTACTCAATTCCATGGATGAGCAAGAATTAGCCAGATCAGCAGTACAATGGGCTGACAATTCCGATAAATATAGTGATGACGCATTAGCGCAGACTTTTTTAAATCTTTCCCCCGACGAACAGCGACTAGCTGGTATGTATATGATACAGCACCTCCTTATATTGTATAAAAGCCAACATTCTGACCCGGGGCCCCTACCGGATATACTAATAGAGATACTCATGAATAAATGGAGAGGCCTAGGTACAGACTTAATTAAGGTAATTCTAGAGCATCGGCACAGATATAGTACTTTCCTGAATCCACAGTTTGTTCCAGCTCCACCAGTAGAAAGAAAAATGTATTACATAGACAGACAGAATCCCTTACGAGAAGTACATCCAGTCAGGAATGATGATAATACCTTTAGACGTGTGTTTGTGTACACGCCCATAACTAAAATGGAATTATTGGAAATGAAGAAATTAGTGCCCAGTCCCGATAAAGACCCTGCAGGTTTCCACCGTGAAATAAAAAACATGTTACTCATGGGTGATTATACCTATCCCGACATCATGAAAATATTGAAAGTATTATTGCCTGCCGGTATTTACGAGAAACTCAAAGAAAAACAATGGGAGGTGGGAGAGCAAAAGATTGATTGGGCTGCATTAGAGAACGAAGAGAATACTAGAACCCCAGGCCTAGGGCTTGGGGACAAAACTAAAGCATTACCAGGATTGTTAGTACAAGTATTGCCACGTTTATTAGCAACGAAAAAGGAAGACTGGGATGCAATCTCAGCCTGTAAACAGAAACCCGATGAAGACACTAGTGATTTTTATTCCCGATTTGAGAAATGTTTTGTTATTAATAGTGGCCTGAAAGCAAGTAGCGAGTCGTATCCACACCTTTTTGTATCCAAGTTAGTCGAGAATTCTCTGCCCCAAGTCAAGAATCGTGTACTGAAAGTCGAGAGCACCTGGCAAGCAAACACACCTTCCCAAATGTTACAAATGTTACAGTACCACCAGAACAGAATTAGAGAAGAACACGAACAAAGACGTATGAAAGACACGAAAATGAAAATGTTAGTTGCTCAGTCAGTTCCAGCTGACGGTCAGAAAAAGGGCATGACACAGTCCAACAATTCAGCAGCCCCTGTTTAAGGGACATGCAACTATTGTAAACAGCCAGGTCACTATATAAACGATTGTGCAGTTTTGAAACACAATATAGCTACAGGTAAAACTAAAGAAAGACCGCGTCCTCCTAGACAGGACCAGGCCCAACAACAAGTATCACAGAATATCCAGCCTATGCAAGCTTCACAACAGACAGTACAGACCGTAGCAGTACCACAGCCACAGCCCATTGCCGCAACACAACATGCAACGCAACAGATGTACCAGTATGCACAAACAGATTACCCCGATTATCAGCGATACACATGAAACAGCCTAGAGAGGGAAGTTGGCTTGCCTCTTATTGAGGTTCCTGTAGATCAAGAGGGTCCTTATGTACATAGCCAAGTGTTAGGAAAAGATAGAAAGTTTTTGATTGATACAGGGGCAAGCAGAACAACGATAAGTCATGACGAGGCCCCAGGGGCACCCCTCTCAGGCTCCCAGAATGTTTCCCTTGGATTTTCAGGCAAACCTATTATAAATGAAGTATCAAAACCAGTACCTCTTTTAGTTGGTCCATTGTCTCGCACTACAGATTTGTTATTAACGAAATCATGTCCAGAAAACTTGTTAGGTATCAAGACACTGAAAGCTCTAGGAGCTGTGATTTTCTGTTCTCCGGAAGGAGTAAGATTGTTCTTACGTGACTTTAAGGGTCACTATGTGTTGAGAGATATTGATCCCAGATTACAGAATGTTCCTGCACATTTATGGGCACAAGGCCCCACTGATGTAGGTTGTATGCACATTACACCATATCGAGTCACACTCAGGCCAGGAGTAGTCTTACCACGAATCCGACAATACAAGTTACCTCCAGATGCTGTAGCGGCTTTACTGAAAATCATTGACGAGCTCATTGCACAAGGAGTGGTTGTAGAAACCGACTCGGATCTATGTAACTCCCCCATCATTCCAATTCTTAAACGTACTGATCCAAATGCACCCCCAGTTTATCGATTAGTTATCGATTTGCGCGAATTGAATAAATGCATCGTACCACAGTACCCCGTGGTCCCAGACATCTCGTCTTTATTGACTCCCATTGATTCCGAAGCAACGTTCTTTACTGTAATTGATCTGAAGAACGCCTTCTTTAGTGTCCCAATTGATCCAGAAAGCCAATATCTTTTCGGATTCTGTTTAAATGGTCGAAGCTTCAAATTTGCACGCGCACCTCAAGGATTCACAGAAAGTCCCAGCATCTATAGCCAAGCACTGAAAAGACAACTAGACAGTATACACATGCCTGACAACACTGCCCTGTTACAGTATGTCGATGATCTACTGATCACCGCCCGCAGCGAACCTGAATGTGAGCAAGCGTCACTGACGTTTTTGCATTTCCTGGCTGACAAGGGACACAAGGTGTCCCCTTCGAAGCTGCAATTCTGTGTTCAGCAAGTGGTTTACCTTGGGTACTTGCTGTCCAAAGGGGGGAGACAGCTAATGCCTGACCGCATTCAGTTAATTGTAAACATGTCACAGCCCAAGACACAAAAGGAGGTACGAGCCTTTATAGGCCTCACTTCTTACTGTAGACAATGGATCCCTCAGTATGCATTTCTAGCGAAACCACTCATACAGTTGACAACCCAGGAGGCAGCGACATCGACTGCCCTCCCTTGGACTCAGGAACACACACAAGCTTTTGACGACTTAAAGAAAGCCTTATGTCAAGCACCAGTTTTAGCGACACCATGTTACAGCAAGCCTTTTACACTTTTTGTCACAGAACGTGAAGGTACCGCATTGTCAGTACTCACTCAGGATCAAGCAGGTTCATACAAACCGTGTACTTATTTTTCTAGTACATTGGACCCAGTAGCCCAGGCGCTGCCTGCGTGCTTGAAATCAGTAGCAGCAACAGCTCTAGCAATCAGACAAAGTGATTCCATAGTGTTAGGACACCAATTGACAGTACAAGTACCACACTCTGTGGAAGTTCTTTTAAACCGAACACAGACTCAGCACTTGACTATAGCAAGACTGACAGGTTATGAATTGACATTGTTTCAGCCACACATAGAAATCAGACGTTGCAACACATTGAACCCTGCTACACTTCTGCCATTAAGTCAGACAGACCCATTGGCACATGACTGTATTGAAGTCATTACCATCACGACGAAACCCAGACAAGACTTGACAGACACCGCATTACCAGATCCGGACCTGACACTTTATGTGGATGGTTCATGCATGAGAACAAGTACAGGAGAATTAGTGGCCGCCTACGCAGTCACGACAGAAACTGAAGTCATAGAAACAAATTGTATAGACACCCTGTCAGCTCAAGCAGCAGAGCTCATCGCTCTGACTCAAGCCTGTATTCAAGCAAAGAACAAGAGAGTTAACATATACACAGATTCACGTTATGCATTCGGAGTCGTACACGACTTCGGTGTCCTCTGGCGAGAGAGAGGTTTTTTGACCTCTCACGGAGCCAAAATTCAGCACAGTCCCCTCATTCAAGCTCTGTTAGATGCAATACATCTGCCTACAGCGATATCCATCATGAAGTGCAAGGCACATACGAAAGTCACAGATACAATTTCCCAGGGTAACGACCTGGCAGACCGAACAGCAAAGCATACAGCTCAGACTCAGACTCACGCAACTGATCTGACAAAGACAATAGTCCAGACACCAACACATTGTATGACAGTTAAGGATCCCGCCCCAGATGTAGTTGATATACAGACACATGCTACACCAGACGAAATCAAGAAATGGATTGAACTAGGAGGGATCCAGACAGAACAGGGATGGATGACGAAGGGAAAATCTACATGGTTTCTCCCTGACTCTATGGTCCAAGTAATCATTAACACAGTACACAGTCCTGCACATTTGGGAGAAAAAGCCATGTTAGACAGTATTCAAAACCTCTGGTTCAATAAACATTTACGAGCAGCAGCCAAACAGAAAGTGCGTACTTGCATGATCTGTTGTCAGTTCAACCCAGGTAAAAGCATTCCCGTAGAGCAAGGTGGTTTTCATCCTCCCGATCACCCTTTTGAAGTCCTCCAGATGGATTATATCCAGATGGAACGTTGTCAAGGATTCAAGTATGTCCTCGTAGTTGTATGTGCACTCTCCCGTTGGACAGAAGCATATCCAGTCCCAGATTACACTGCTCCGACCACTGCCAAACAGCTGGTTCGTGAATTCTTCCCCAGATATGGTTTGCCCTGCATCGTATACTCCGATAACGGTCAGCCATTCTCGTCCGAGCTTATGAAGCAGGTATCTCTGCTGCTCGGCTATCAATGGAAATTCCACTGTGTCCGACATCCCGAGGCAGCAGGTCTCGTGGAACGTCATAATCAGACTCTGAAAATTCGTCTTGCCAAGATCTGTAGAGAGAAAGGTGTCGACTGGATAGTAGCTTTACCAGTTGCACTCTTTTACATGAGAATGGTCGCACACTCAAGAACAGGGCTATCCCCGTACGAGGTGGTCTTTGGTAGGCCACCAAATATGTGGGGGACGCCTCTGCCTCGCAAAATCACTGATGTTGACTGTAACATGCTGACAGATTACCTTGCTTCCTTGATGTCTGCACTACAATCATGTCGTTCACAGGTTGCTGCAGCCTTTCCCGACAACACCGAGGTGAAGCCACATGAGGTTGTTCCGGGGGATCTCGTCTTCGTAAGGAACTTTGACAGGAGAAGTCCGCTGGAGCCCCGTTGGCAAGCGCCGAAGCTAGTACTTTTGACCACAAGGACCGGGATTAAAGTCGAGGGCCGCAAGGGCTGGCTTCACTCGAGTCATATTAAGAAATACCATGGACTGCCGCCAGATCTAGACTCCCAGCCCTGCCCTCCTCCACAGACTGACTCAAAACTCCCCCTGGTCAAGAAAACTTCTTCTCAAGAATATAAATTAAAATTGAGGTCTAGCAAGTCAGACAGTTTAATTGTTTAAGTCCTCCCCTAGGTGAATCGGTTAGACGAGTTTCTGACATGTATCCCCTAGACCCCAACAGAGAGAGAGATAGACAGAAACAGCTCAAGAAACGTGAATATTGTAAATCTCTTCGTAGTCACTGTATCGTGACACTATTGATTATGTTTTTTCTAAGTCTTTTGATTATTGCTGCAAGTATACTGTTACATATATACTATCCTATTTTCAAGCGGGCACATTCTTCCTTAAATGTCACTGCCGAGCACTCTTTCAGTGAACTGCCCCCGCATGAGTTATCTTACCGACTTGCGCTGCGCAACAACACATTCATTAGCATGTTACATCATTCCCATCAGACCAGCAATGCTACCAATTGTTGGATATGTGGCCGACTCCCTCCCTATCAGAAATACAAGGGAGTTCTGCCCCTGTTCCCGTACCCGTTCACACACAATGGTTCCTGTGGTGCATGGTTTAGTTTAATTAATTCCTTAGATTCTGATTCCATAGTTTACCAGGGCAATTGGGTATGGGGAAATCTCAACACAGTTCTGCATAAAGTATGTTTCCCTGACAAGGAGGGTCTTCCAAAGAGGACAGGGACTGATCTAGAAAATGAAGTATATGGATTAGGTAACTTTACACTTAACCTCATGATTCTGAATGTTGAATCCGAAACCGAACCAGTCTTGCCCGCTATGTCCGTACTACCAGTCAAAGGTGAATTATGTGTCAGAAAGAATGGTTCAGTACACCTGGGTCATAGTAAATGTACTACTGTGATCGAATTCAGTGATAAGGGCAAGTCTACGTTTAAAGCCTCCCGTCATTCCTACTTCATTTGTGGTCATACCGCATATATACGTTTACCTCTAGATTGGGATGGCACCTGTTACATTGCATTCCTTCTGCCACCTGTTTTCCTAGCCCCTCCTGATTACCATAGGGACACCCATCTAGTACACAATAGACCACAGAGAGATCTCCCGATTGTCGACTACACTGAAACGGCATGGGAACAATACACAGACTTCAATAAAGGTTTCTTTCCCTACTTAGGTGCTGTCTTTAATAGTAAATTGATACGAAAATTAACCAGAACCCTCGAAGCAGTAGTGAATGAAACTACTTCCGCCCTAGGTAACTTAACGGAGGAGCAGTCTGCTATGCGGATTGTTGTTCTTCAAAATCGTCTTGTCCTTGACGTCATCCTGGCCGATAGGGGCGGAGCTTGTAGAGTCATCGGATCGAGCTGCTGTGTTTTCATTCCAGAAAACGTGCCATCAGTATATAGAGCCATAACTCGTCTTCACAAGATTGCAAGTCAGATACACCAGAATCCAGGCACCTGGACTTGGTCCGGTTGGTTCTGGAGCGTGTTATCAGCCTGGGGATGGAAAGTCCTATCCTTCCTTGGAATAGCCCTTCTCATAGTATTCAGTTGCTGCCTATGTCTGCAATGTGGGCCAGCGATTTGCGGCTTGTGCGCCACATCATGTATTCCTCATTCAAGTCCACGTTCAAAACACCGTAAGAAGAAAGAAGAGCAAATGATGTTACATGAACAGATTGATAGATTAATGAGGATTGATATCTCATGAAGGGTCCGTAGGGGACAAGGAGGGAATGAGGTAATATGAATTTTATGGTCAATTGTGTCCCCTAACGTAGACCCCAACGGCTCCATGTACGTGCTTCAAGTACATATATGTTCCCTCCACTTCCAGCTATGAAGACGCAAATACATTTGCGTCCAACGTTAACATGTCCTCTTTCAGATCCACCATGAATGGGTCGGATATTCAGTTCCTAAGTGTGCCTTGCCAACGTCTTTACATGGTGCACTTTCATGTTTTACTCGCTCTGGTGAGTTAGGCCCTGATTCCTGCCATCGAGCCCTTTCTGCCTTCTGTTTCTAAAAGCTGCAGTCTGCTGCTTCCTTTCCCTTGCCTTACTCCCTGTGCAGCGAGCGGTGCCTGGCTCGGCCTGCTTGCCTGCCAAGACTGTATTCAGCCTTCAAGTTATCTGCTCCGCTCCTCGAAAATACATTCCTGTCTAGTAGTTTAGGAAAACATCTCCCCAGCTGCAGAGCAAAGGGCCCGGCCTTCCTGTCTCCGTGCTAGTAATTCATAGCTCCTGTTACCATAGTAGGCCCATGGCCCCCTTGCTTTACACGTAGACACAAAGTCACATATGCACGCACTAGCAGTCAGTATAGAATAGCCTCTGCCCGAGAGACCTTTCCTTCTAGGTAATACAGTTCCTCAAACACAAGATATTAGATATGATGTGGGATTAGGTTGTTCTGACATCCCAGACTTCTGTCTCCTCATGTAGGGCTAAATGTCAAGTCCCCTTCACCCTCCAGTTCCACGTCAATCACACATCATGCTGCTGCGCGCGCATCTCTGCCATGTATTTCTGCTGATTCTGCAGGATTCTTCTATGGATCCACCTACCTGTGATACGTTTCAAGTGACGTTGTCTAGCACACCCCTCCGTGTACGCCCTCATGCACGCCTTCTGTTACGTACATGTGTTCTTATCTCGTTTCTCTCAGCTGTTACGCCTTCTGCATTCATCACTATTATGTGTATTGACTATACATATGATATCCTGTTAATAAAGCATTGTACATGTCCATGTCCATTCCCTTCCTGAACCCTTGTGGTGATGGAACATGATTCCTGGTTCGAACCAATTCCTTTTTAAGGAATAAAACCTTCATAAACTCAGATGCCACGGACTCTGCCTCTTATTTTTGACTGAGTTATTCTTATTGAACTTTACCGCATAAATGAAGTATAGGTAATTTAAATTTACCACAGTAGTGTGGCGCAAGCAGTCAAGGCTAATCTCTGGAGCGCATACTGTTAAGCATTTGAAGCATCCCCCACAATGATCCCTAACACACCACACAGGGACACAAGACTGTAGTTTTGTATAAACTTTCAAGCAGGCTTCAAAATACAGTCAATAGGCTTCAGGATAGGTTCCATTAATGTTTTTAAAAATGCCACAGTTCTTATTTGCAAAGTTCTTTGAAGGTACGGTGCTTCTTAGCGCTCCGGTGCGCTTCGTTCTGTGGGAGGAGTAAGGACCTACCGCGGCTCACACATCTCGCGGTGCGGGGCGTACTAGTTCCAGGGTACGGCTCGTTCAGCGGCTGGCGTACGTGGCGTACAGAGATGGGCTCGATGCAGAGTGTACGACGTGTACACACCCCAGCATACCCAAAGCGCCCAGTGCTCACAAAAGGCAGCCGTATGCCGCGCACAGTCCGTACTGCGAAGCGCACGAGGCTCTTTACCTAAGACGATAAATGCGAGGCGCACAGGTTGGATCTCCCCGTGCGAGGCGTACCCAGCAGCCTACAGTTCTTTTGGCAATAACGTATGCCATGCCCAGTCTCTCTATGAAGCGAAGTGCACAATACCTTTTACTTTGGTGTCTCGTAGCTTTTCGAGGCGGGCGTTGTAGAGGATAGTTGTACCACGTCGCGATGCTTCCCCTTTGGTGATGCGAGCTGCGTTTGAGGCTTGAACAGTTCACAGGACACTCGGGTTGGCGGTGAGTTGTGGGGGCAATCTCCATGTACAGCGCACGCTTCGACCCTGGAGGGGGAGCGGCTGAGAGCGGGGCAAGTGGCAGTACGGTCCCCAAGTGCGGGACGTACCCAGCCGCAGTGCGGGTCGCAGCTGTGCACTTCACAGCGGCGGACGCTTCAGGCAGGATGTTGATCAGCGGTAGATGATGCAGGGCGGTACGACATCTTTGCTTTGTGATCTACGGCGCGGGGCTCAGTGGATCTCGATGCTTAAACCGAACGGGTCCTCCTTCACCTTGCAAGCTAGGGCTCGGTGCGAGTGCAGTCACGGTGCTCGGGCCAGCGGAGGGCTGGTCTTTACTTTGTTTTTGCAACACGCTCAGGCCAAAGTCATGGTGCTCTGGGGACACGGGTACATTGAATCACGGAGAGTGCTGTGATGGTGCACAGCGCTCTCAGTCTCCTTGATCAGCGCTGCAAGGTCAAGCAGCACACACAGCAGTTCCCTCTTCAGGGGGGTAGTACCCAATGTTCCTGGGGCGCAGTTCAGGGGGCAAGTTCACAAGCAAGCCCTTGGAGATCTTTGTAGAAGAATGCACCAGTTGAATAAAATAAAGTTTTCTCAGTCTTTGTCTCCTCTCCTTCTTGCAGAAAGGCACCCACCACAGGCCAGTCTCTCAGGCTGGAGACAGTACTCCTCCATGCAGTTTTCCCAGGTCTTCTCTTCAGGCAGAGTTTTTTCTTAGCGCAAACAGCGTCTAATTTCTTAGGAGCAGGGCTCCTACTTTTTTACACCATTTCTTTTGTTCTCGCAGGCCAGTGGGGCCTTTGCCTAATCCAGTCAGTCTCTGAGCACTTTGGTTTTCAGTCTCTTGTTTCTCCTTTCAGTGTGCAGGGCAGGGACATCAGACGCTCCGCAGGAGGTGGAGCCAGCATTGTGAAGACAAGTACAGTCAGGAGCACTCTTTTGACAGTCTTCCCTCTTCCTGAACCAGGTGCAGGGCAGAGTCATCAGTCGCTCCCCAGGGGGCGGAGCCAGCATTGTGGCGGCAGAGCACAGCCCTATTCAGAGTCAAGGGGCACCCCCCCACCCATCCTGGTGTAATCTCTCTATTCACCACCTGTCAACCCCAGCCTGTCCCCTGGAATTCCCCAGCCCTGTCACACACAGAAACCAGACAACAGATACACATCAGAGCAGAGGCGGGCTGAAATGGTTAGGCAAGCAAATACTAACTTTCTAAAAGTAGTATTTGCAAACACAGGATATTAAAATAAACTTTACTAAAAGAAGTATTTTATTATTCTGAGTTCAGGCATACTAAACTTGACTTTCTACCATGCTCTCTGAGCCTGTTGGGATTATAGAGTGTAATAATTCCAGCAGCTCATTCTGGCCTATGGAGAGTAGGTAGCCTTACAATAATGAAAAACGAAAATGGCTGTAATTCACTATTAGGACATGCCACACACATCAGGGTATGTCCTACCTTATGCTACAATGAACCCTGACTGACTGACTGACTGAATTATTTTTAGAGCGTTCTTATGCCGAGGCGTCTTGGCGCTGTAGGACGGAGAGAGAGGAGTTGGATTAGGGCAGCACAAAAAGCCAGGTCTTCAGTGCCTTTCTGAACTTAGCTATGCTTTTTTCGGAACGAAGCGAGGATGGTAAACTGTTCCAGAGCATTGGAACTTGATGGGAGAAGGATCTGCCGCCCCATCGGACTCTCTTAGTCCTAGGGATGTACAGTAGATTTTGGGAACTGGATCTGAGTGAACGCTCAGGTACGTACGGGGAAAGAAAATTGGCAAGCTGTTTAGAGGTCTGCCCATAGAGGGATTTGTGGGCCAGGCACATGACCTTAAATTGAATTATTCTCCTGACCGGAAGCCAATGGTTTGCTTTAGAAGTAGGATGTCGTTTGGGGAGGTTAAGCAGTACTCTGGCCGCTGCATTTTGGATTGACTGGAGTCGGTTAAGTTGTTTTTCGCCGGCACCTATGTACAGGGCATTACAGTAATCTACCCAGGACATAATCAGTGCTCCCACTACTGTTTTCCTCAAGGAGAAAGGGATGTAGGGCAGGATTTTTCGAAGGTGTAAAGAAGCAGGCCGAAGTGACCTGGTTTATTTGGGCTGTACAAGAAAGGTCCTTGTCCATTATGAAACCAAGGTTTCTGACCTTGTTGGCCGGAGTCGGGCAAATGCCCGCTTCTGGGGGCCACCAAAGATCGTTCCAGATGGAGGGTTTTTGGCCAAACTCGATCACCTCCGTTTTTTCAGTGTTTAGTTTGAGGAAGTGAGCGTTCATCCATGTCATAACATCTGATATACAGTTCCTGAAACTGGTGGCGGTGGCTTCTACTGTCTGCGCCAGTGGGACCACCAGTTGGGTGTCGTCGGCGTAAGAGACTAAATGCAGGCCATGGGTTTTTATCAGTGCAGCTAGGGGAGTGACATAAAGATTAGAAAGGGTTGGTGACAGAGCCGAGCCTTGAGGCACTCCACATTGTAGAAGCAACTCCTTTGAGAGGAGACCATCCCAGTGAATTTAATGAATGCGTGCCTCTAGAAAGGACTGCAGCAATTTTAGGGCGGTGTGTGTGATGCCCAGCGTTCTTAGTCTGTTCATGAGGACATCATGATTAACGGTGTCAAACGCTGCTGTCAGATCCAATAGGATCAGAGCGGCTCTGCCTCCTTTGTCCATGGTTTGACGAATGTCAATAGATGCTATGATCAGAGCAGTTTCCGTTCAGTGACAGGCCCTGAAGCCATGTTGTGTGGGGTCTAATAGGTGGTTGTCCTCAAGGCATTTGGTTAGCTCCTGATTAATTGCACTTTCCAGGATTTTAGCAGGGAGGGGCAAACACAATATAGGGCTGTAATGTTTAACTTCCTTAGGGTCTAGTGTCTCCTTTTTAAGGATGGGCCTGATACACGCCTTCCTCCCTCTGCTGGGAAATTGCCCGGAGTTAATTGCAGTGTTAAGGAGGGGGGTAAGAGCTTGGCTGATAGTTTCAGGGACCAGATGTAGAACGTGAGGGGGGCATGGGTTTAGCGGCGAGCAAGATTTAGTCTGTAGGAGCAGGGTGGCAACCTGATCCTTGCTAAGCTGGGAGAATTTGGGGAGTTCTGGAACTGACACCTGTTGATTTGTTTCGTGGGGGACCTCTTCACAAGTGGGTAGCAGGGGAAGGTCATCATAGACTGTCTGAACTTTCTGCTGAAAGAATTGTGCTATGTTTTCCACAAATTCTTAGTGAGGCTTGAAAATGGTTTCTCTGGGGCTTTTGGCTAGATGTGTGATGGTTTCGAACAGTTCCTTTGAGGAGTTTGAGGACTCTTGAATCTTCCTTGTATAGAAGACAGCCTTAGCTTTCTCTATGGTTAGCTTGTATTCGTGTAGGGCAGCAGTATACTCCTTTCTAGACTGGGGGCTGTAGTCATTTCGCCAAAGCCTCTCGACCCTCCTGCATTTCAGTTTTATCTATTTAACCTCAGGGGTGTACCATTGTGAGGTTGCTGAACGAGTCTTGGGTTTTTTGGATTCTTCCAGGGCTAGCTTGTCTATTGCCTGTGTGAGCCAGGTGTGAAATTTACGGGCGCCATCATTGCTGTCCGTACTAGCGAAGGTAGGTAAGTCCCTGCTGAGTGTGTTTACTAGGGAGGTGGCTTCTAGTTTTTTCCATGGACGGGATTTGGTCCGGGAGTACAAGGTCCTTTCTCCTTGCATATGTCAAAGTAATTGCAAGGGTGAAGTTAATGGCAGCGTGATCGGACCAGGGGAGAGGCGTAGTGGAAGTGACCTTGATGTGGTGATTATTGGTAAAAATAGCGTCTAGTGTATGGCCAGCTGTATGGGTGGGTACAGCCCTTAGTTGGGTTAATCCGTAGCTACGGAAGTTATCTATAAGGGTAGTGGTTTCAGTAGAATTATTATCTTCGAGGTGAAAATTAAAATCTCCCAGTACAGTGAAGGTGGGTTGGTCTGAGGTGAACTCCAGGAAGGTTAGAAGGGCGTTAGTGAATGGACCTCTGGGTCCTGGGGGTCGGTATAGCATGAGGCCAGTGAATATTAGTTGGTTGTTATATTTGACCGAAAAGGATATGGCCTCTGCTTCTAGTCCTGGCTGATGGAGAATGTGTATTTTAAAAATTTACCGGTGAATGATGGCTACCCCCCCCCCGCCAGTGGTTCCCTGTCTATCCACAGGTGCTAAGGAGTAGTCTGTGGGTACTGCGATGTTCCAGTCTGGCCCAGATGAATTAGTTTCCCACGTTTCAGTCAAGAAGGCCAGGTCGACCTCGTTGTCAGCAATGAGGGATTCGATTTCGTGATTGTGCTATGGCATTGACCTGACATTTAGAAGTATGTTTTTTAAGGATTTGATGTTTGGTTTAGAGCGGCAGTGCGAGGGCTGAACAGGGGGGGGTAGGGAGAAGTTTCCAAGGGTCTTCAATTGAGCTCGCTAGGTGCGAGATGTGATATCGTGTAGCCGCAGGGTCCACATTTACGAGTGTACGGCTTACCTCTATCGGAGAGTTGTGTCAAGTGTTGACAATCATTGCGTCTTAGATTAATACGTGTTTCTCTAGAGTAGACATATTTCATGTGAGCTATTGCGATTTGGGCAGGGGTTAGGGCCCTGGGCGCTGGTCCGGCGCGGACGGGCTTGCCTTAGGTGCGCCTTCGGCGCGCTGCCGGCGCGCCCGCTGCGCTCGTCCGCTGCGTGTCCGGAAGAGCATAGGGCTAAATAGGCTTGTAGGGCTCGTATGGCGGATGTTGCTACAGCTAGAGCGCGTCCCACCAATCACGCCACACCTAAGATGGCGGCTATGTTACCAGATAGAGTATTGAGCAACCCTATTATCCCTCCGCTTCAAACGGGACTTCCCGCGGCGGAACAGGGATTTGGGTGTCAGGTAAGAAAACGTACAATCCTTAAATCAATTGTGCGCGAGATGCGTTCGGGTTACAGCCGTCTAAGTGATATAACAGTTCCTATAATAGTGCCAGCATGTGCGAGTTAAAATTAGAACAAAGTAAAACGTAGCATTCACGATTTTACATTAAAAGATTCACAGTGTTTAGAAAAGCGCTGGCCGCTCTGCTTACTTCCGTCTTAGCCCTTGGCCCTACCATAGGGGTGACTAATATGAAGTTAAGGGAAGGTTTAGGGACTGGCAAGCAGCTGTATTTCGGCATGGGCGGAAAATCCGTTACGCTCGCGGATTTAGCGGATTTTTGGTAAATTCGCAATCCGCGAACGCTCGCGAATTTACCGAAAATCCGCAAATTCGCACGCAGCGGATTTTTTTTTTCTTGGTGATACAATTTTGCGGCACGCGGCGTTTACTTACCGTCATTCAGCGTTTGCCGAGTTATTTTTCTTGATATTTTGCAAGTGCTGCGCCATTTTGGATCTTGCTGCGGGATCCCGCGGGAATTTGGCGAGCGCGATCACGTAATCGCGGCTTGCCAACTTGCACAGCGAGAGTTTGTCAACGCGAGTACGCCGTGATCACGTATCGCGGTACTTCGCAATTGCGAGCTTGGAGATGCGGCGAGCAGCAACAATCTCGCACTCGCGAAAATACAAAATTTGCAGTTCCTCACAAGAAATCCACCAGCAAGCAGCATAAACCTTCTGGAAATGATGATTTTTATCTGATTAACTCCTCAGGTTGACATTTGCCTGCACTTTTTTTGCGAGGAGTCCATTTAGGGGAGGGGGGGAGGAAGGAAGTGCCCCACAGTCTTCAACTGCCTGTTCCTGTCCAGCAGCCTCCTCCCAGTGCTTTGTCCATTACCTGGTCACTTCTCTTTTGGATCTGGAGCTGGAAGGATTACTTTTTGTGGATGCTGCTGGATATTTGGATTTGAGGCCTTTTTGACTTTCTTTGGATCACTTTTGGGTTAGAAATTTCACAAGTAAGTTTGTTTGGGGCATTACAGTTGCTGCAACTACAATTTTGGAATTTTCGATTTTTGGGCTGTTTTGGGGCCTTTTGCCCAGGGGTACTCAGTGGTGGGTGCACTGAGTCTTTCTGTGGGGTGTTTTGAATTTAAACATCATGGAGGGGCTGGATGGCTTGGGATTGTGCTGATTTTTCTGTGATTTTCGTTTTTTTGGCCTGTTGTGGACAGGCCATGTGGTTGGGGGCCATTTTGAGTGCTGCTACAGCCCCTGGCCACGTGCTGGGAGGGAGGGGGCGATTTTGAATGCAGGCAGTGTTCTCAGGCCTGCACCCATTTTGCCTAGCTTTCATCCATTATGCCCAGGGGTAGTGAGTGGTGCATGGGCCTAGTCTTTCTGTGGGTTGTCTTGAATTTAAACATCATGGAGGGGCTGGATGGTTTGGGATTGTGCTGATTTTTCTGTGATTTTCGTTTTTTTGGCCTGTTGTGGCCTTTTCACCAGGAGTAGTGAGTGGTGCATGGGCCTAGTCTTTCTGTGGGTTGTCTTGAATTTAAACATCACGGAGGGGCTGGATGGCTTGGGATTGTGCTGATTTTTCTGTGATTTTCGTTTTTTTGGCCTGTTGTGGCCTTTTCACCAGGGGTAGTGAGTGGTGCATGGGCCTAGTCTTTCTGTGGGTTGTCTTGAATTTAAACATCATGGAGGGGCTGGATGGCTTGGAATTGTGCTGATTTTTCTGTGATTTTCATTTTTTTGGCCTGTTGTGGGCAGGCCATGTGGTTGGGGGCCATTTTGAGTGCTGCTACAGGCCCTGGCCATGTGCTGTGAGGGAGGGGGCCATTTTGAATGCAGGCAGTGTTCTCAGGCCTGCACCCATTTTGCCTAGCTTTCATCCATTATGCCCAGGGGTAATGAGTGGTGCATGGGCCTAGTCTTTCTGTGGGTTGTCTTGAATTTAAACATCATGGAGGGGCTGGATGGCTTGGGATTGTGCTGATTTTTCTGTGATTTTCGTTTTTTGGCCTGTTGTTGTGACCTTTTCACGAGGGGTAGTGACTAGTTAGTGTTGCATGGGCCTAGTCTTTCTGTGGGGTGTCTTGAATTTAAACATCATGGAGGGCATGGGATTGTGCTGATTTTTCTGGTTTTTTTCGATTTTTTTGGGGTGTATAACTGAACTGATGTTCCTCTGTCTTCCATTGCTTTTAGGTGCACAAGACTCAAGAGAACCACCAGTGCCAGGAAGAAGTCCTGCAGCGGTGTGTGTGTGTGCAGCATAACGTCACGCGACGTCACGTCTGGCCACAGACAACTATGCAACTCGTGCAACTGCGGCCTGCTGTTCTGACCTGCTCTGAAGAAGATGGCCCCAAAAAAAATTCTCCGTAGCTCCTCTAGCAAGAAAGTTGCCAGTAAGGAGCAGAAGAAGCAAGTTACCAAGGAGGCTGGTGTGCCGGCCGCCGCGTTTTTTGGGAGTAAAAAAATAAGTACGCCTGCAGCAGCAGCGGGATCTGCTGGGGACCAAGCTGGGAGCAGCACCCCCGCTCCATTGGGCTCAGTGCCTCCACCACCACCACCACGCCAACTTAAGTCAAAGCCCTTGAGTGCTGCAGAGGCAGTCAGTGTACTTCTTCAATCACCATCGACCAGTGATGTTGGCTCATCGCAAGAAAGTAGCAGCAATGTCCCTGAATCTACACAGGTTGTTGTAACTCATCTGACAAGTTTTGAACAACCACAGCTGCAACAACAACCACATGTGCAAGTACAAGCCCAAGTATATGTGGAAGGAGAGGCAGCGCAAGGAGATGCGCAAGCAGAGGTGCATGGAGGGTCACAAGTGCCCACAATAGTTGTTCCTCCCGAAGTAGGGGCACATCAGGAAATCGACAATCAAACCGAGGTATCATTTGAGGAAGCCACTCCTCCTGATGATCATTCATTGTCTTCCACATCCCTAGCAAGGAAAATATCAAGGGGGGTGTCTACATCTTCTTCAAGCCCACCTCCTTCTGATGATCTGGATGAAGATTGGGAACCATCACGGCAGTCTGAGAGTGAGGCACACCATGATCTGACAAAGGTACCTAAGCGTAAAAGGAAGGTCGTCGAAAAACTCATAGCTATGGAGTGTGATGAGGCTCAACAAGAAGTGACGGATACTGCTGCTGATGAAGCCTCTCACGACGACGAGCCAGTCATCATAAAGGTCACTGCAGCCCCAGCGGGCATGCAGCCAAGAGACATTTTGACCCTAGCCAGAGAAGCTGCTGAGCGTGATGATGATGTCGACGAGGAGGCAATGGAAACACAACAATCATTGGAGTTAACTAGTACACCAACACCTACCGCTTCCATATTTCTTCCTCGCAAGAAGGGACCTCCATCCACCTCGACCTCAATTAGTGGTGGTGAAAGTGCAAAACGTACTGAAGTTCGGCAATCCACATCCTCCACTTCATCTGGCATTAGCAGCAGGACCACCACCACCAGTATCGCCGCCTCCTCCGGCCCCCAAAGACATTTCAAGTCTGCAGTTTGGGACTTCTTTAGTGTTTGCCCAAAAAGGAAAACGTAGCCATTTGTAGCATTTGTAAGCTTCGAGTTAGTCGTGGTAAGTTTGGTACTAACTATGGTACCAGAGGCCAGAGAGGTCATCTTAAGAGACAGCACGCTGTCCAATGGTTTGCGCACCTACAGGCGATCAAGGAAGCCCGAATTGCACGTAATGAAAACGTTGATGTTGTTGCGTGTTTATCTAGGTTCCTGATCGATACTGTGACCTTATGCCCCTATTCGGCTATAAATCCATTTATTCCCTATATTGGCATAACCGTTCAAATGCGATTTTCTGAAAAGTCATCTCTGGCCTCACACGAACAGAGCCACATTCCAGCATGACTCTCTGCTACTTCCTTTGCGACCAATTAGTGCAATGACAGTGCAGCAGTCCCTATCTGATATTCCTAGATAACACTCCGAGTTCTTCAACAAGATAAAAACTTAGCAAACCTGGAAATCCCCGCTTGCTATGTTTTGATTAGTAATGGAACTCTAATGAGCAACTGATAACTATCACTTCCTAGTGACATCTTTAATTGACGTCTTATGTCCAGCAAACTTGCGTCAAACCCGGCACCTGTCAGGTATAAATATTACCAACGTTGCCTTAAGCAATGTTCGTTGCCTGTTGCTGATGCCAGCTGCCTGCATGACCCTGTGTTGGTAAATCTAGCACTCTGTCGCTGCAGCCTGCTATCCTGTGGTGGTGAAGCTGCTGATTACCATTATCGCCGCTACAGCGTGAACTATGGTGCAGTACGCTTAAGGAGCTGAACAGCCGTCCTCTGCGAAGACATCCAGCAGATTCCAGCTGCCCGCGGACGCTGTCCCCCCTCCTTCCTCGACGCGCTGAAGAGCAGCCGCTGCCTTTCTCGTGCAGAGAAATCCAGTCCCGGCGCTTCCGGTTTACCCTCGCGGGTGACTGGGATATCGAGAGAGACCCCTGAAGGAGATACCAATCCTCCATCATTCTATTCAGAGGTATGGTGTTGACTAAACCCTTAGACGAGAATTCTTGAAACAAACCTTGGCAAAACCAACTTAACTTAAAGCTACTTACTTACTCCCCTTTCACGTGTTAGGCTTAGGTCAGGCACACTGGGGTAGGTTTAGTTAGAAGCACCAGTTGAGTATGTTAGCCTAATGTATATATGACTGTATATATGTTTTATTACTTTTAAACCATTGTATGGCTAAGAAACCATATCAATGCTTTTACAGTTCTATTTCGCAATACTTATCTTACTGTACGTACTTTTTATAATAACAATTATTGCAATTGTGGCAATACATTTCTCTTGTACGAGAAGAAAGACTGTTCAATAAATGTTAACCTTTATTGATACACGCCCGTCTCTCTATTCTCTACATCTCGTGAAAGTAAACTGCACTAGACTGACTGAGTGAAATACATGTCTATTGTTTCACACGACCCTAGAGATTGACTCTTGATCTGAGGAGCAAAGTTGTCATGTTGCACGGTTGTTGGAAAGCTGAATCCCTTCTTGTCTGTGCCAAGGAAGCTGATCACTTCCTATGCAGAGAAGAAAGTTTCCAGTGACCTCTGAGCTAGTTGGTAACACAACCCAATTAAGTTTAGCATAGTCAGTGGAGGCCTGGAATATCCGCAGTTCCACGTCGATACTACTGTTTATGTTATTCCAATGCGCAGGGCCTAGTGGGAAACTAGGAACTACACTACATGGCGCCCAAACGTTTGGTAAGGCGATAAACTAACGCAAGACTTGTAGAGTAACTCAGTCGTGCATATTTCACACCCTTTTCTCCCGTAAATACTCCAATAGACGTCTGGAGTGGGTGAAAGGTTAAAATCCGCCCGACCTTAGTAGGAAAAGATTCCTATGTAAAGCTCTGGTTTATTCAACGTTGAAGGATACAGTGTTCCAAAATATTGTGCACCTAATCTTTGTCTCCTTGGAGACCTACTCTGCAAACCTTGCATTTTTACAATGCCAGAAAATAACGGAACCAATGGGGCCGCAGCAGATGCGACTCAGCAGGGTCCCGAATACACAGACCCGGATGCAATAATCATCCCGGCACAGTTAAGAAAATCTATAATGTTAAAACTTATAGAAAACGGACTGACACCTCAAGGTGGTACAGTAATTTTCGTGATAGAGGCTCACGAATATCGGCAGACAGAGGTATTCTATTCATGGATAAACTTTCCAGCGGTAAACGCTAGAACAAAAGAGTTTCACTATTACGAAATAGAGAAACCTCCGGAAGAGTACGCTCCTTTCGAGGAGATTGAAATTCCACTTAAATTTCAAGAGCACCTGCTCTGGTTTAATGGCGCCCTAAAACACACTGATCAAATAACTAGGCTCGGTCCACTAGGTAGACCAGGAGCCACGTGGCCGGTTCTAGCCAGCTACACACCACATCCTGACATTGCAAAAATGTCTAAGGAAGAGCTGTTAGCACAGCTAAACACATTAATAAAAATACATAGGCAATTAGTCCAATATGTAATGCGGACTGCAACAGTCCAGCCAGCTGTTAATTCACACCAGCTGACCCCTCACCAGGGGAACACAAATAAAATTACACCACAGAACATACAGTCATGTCTTGGTAAAACACCCCTAAAACGGGAACAAATTCCTTTCTGGTTAGCCCAGAAAATCACTCAAATAGAGGCAGTATTTCCTGATACTACCCCTATAGAGAAACACAGAATCTTGACCATCTGCCTTCCTATGGGAATCGCACCACACGTGGAGGACTGTGACACTTGGGGTACAGTCTTTGCTTCCATTTACACAAAAACACACGGTGTTCCGTCTATGGCGGTAATACCAGAAGTGCTAAAACAGATTCAAAATGAATTCGGTCCAGAGCCCGCTTTAAATCTAGGTATGAAATTACTGAAAGACTTCAAGCAGGTCACGGCTATATTATTAGCCAACATAAAAGGAGAAGCAGCATCTGTGGCGATTCGCCAGAAGTTGAAGGAAACAGATATAAAAGATCCTGTTGAGCTTGCAAAAATCATAGAAAAATGCTATGAAGAATTAGGTAGAGACAGCTTGGGTGGAAAACCAGTTAAGCCCCAACTGCTCGAAAATCCTGAAAAATTATTTATTAAAAATAATTCAAATACTCCTAAAAAGAGCTGGGATGGAAATAAACAAGTCCAGTCCAGAGGAAGGTCTCCTCGACGGAGGGAAAGAACTCCGACTCGAGAACGCCAGTCTCCCCAGAGGGAGCCCTCTGAGAAAAGATATAACCTTAGAAATAGGGATAATCTGAAAAAATCTGATAGATATCAAAGTATTGATACACGTCCCTCTCGATCTTTTCCACAGAATTCGGAAAGAAGAGGACGGTCAGACCCAGGAGAGCACACCAAGTCCAAAGACAAGGAACCTGCTCAAAATAAGAAATCTCAATTTCAGAAAAAGAAGGTAGCCAGTATTAGAGTAATCAACCATGCCGAGAATACTGAGGACACAGTTGAAAAACGGGGAGTGGGCATTGACAATGTTGGACAGTGCAGCAGAGATCAGTATAGCGCGCAAGATCTTGATGAGTCATCTGGAGACAGTGGACACGAATGAATACATTCAAGTTGAAACTGCCGACGCCAGACTTAGCGAGCCCCATAAAATATACGAAATAACATTGCGTATAGAGGGTGATAAGACTAGGAAAATTAAGGGTCTATTTTGGGATAAGCTCTCAAAAGGCTATGATATTCTGTTAGCTGAAAAAGATTGGCCCCCAGAGTTTGTCAGGGAGTGCCCTCGTGGCGAAGAAGTGATTATGCCTGCCTTCTCGAATCACATTCCGATTCACAAAAAATATACATATGCAAGGAAATGGGCAGTGGCCCAGGCACCTGCATTATATAAAAATCATGTAGGATGGGATGAGGATTCACCGCCTCACAAAATCCAACTAAAAAGTGAACCAACTGCCCAACGGCAGTATCCCATAAAGCAAGAAGCTAAAAAACAAGTCAGGGAGATTTTAGATCAACTTGAGTACCAGGGGGTGATTGAAACATGCACCTCTCAAATGAACAATCCTTTGTTTCCTGTCTCCAAGCCAGACAATTCATATCGTCTAGTTTTGGACTACAGACACCTTAATACATGTTGCAAAACTTTTGCAGTACAAAACTCGCATAGTGCAGCCCTAATGAATAACATAGTTAGGAAAAAATATAAAACGACATTAGACATTTCTAATGGTTTCTTTTGTCAAAACATTGCACCAGAAAGCAGATATTTGACCGCTTTCTCTGCATTTGGGTCACAGAAAAAATTCTGTCGACTCCCACAGAGGTTCAAGAACAGCCCAGGACTATTCTCAGCAAGGGTAACAGAGTTACTACAAATCTATGATGATGAAGCATTATCTTACGTAGATGATATTTATCTCACAGACGACGACTTGGATACTCACTTGAAAAGAGTGAACACCATTATACTTGGGTTCCCAGCAGAGGGTTACAAATTCAACTTTAAAAAGTCCCGAATTGCCCATCTGACAGTACTGTTTTTAGGGTACGAATTATCAAGTGAAGGGAAAAGCCTAGCGGACAACTTCTTAGAGAAGTGCGCTGTACTCCAAGCTCCAAAAACGCTGAAGAATTTACAATCAATACTAGGTTTTCTGAATTTCGGAAGAACTTACATTCTAAATTACGCAGAGAGGGTTAAACCTCTCAACGAACTAATAAAACCTGATTTAAAACAAATCAATTGGACTCAAAAACACACAGAAATTTTGAGATCACTGCAAACAGACATGTTAGCAAAAACAAAATTAGATACACGTGACAACACACGTGATCTTGTAATCCGAGTCATCCCAGGAAGATGCGGATTCACATACCTAACCTCTAATGAGGGAGAAAAGGTACCAATTTCAATTAAATCTCACTCGTACACACAAGCAGAAAAAACATTCAGTCCCACAGAAAGAACTGTGAACGCAGTGCAAATCGCATTAGCAAATGAAAGAGAACTAGCACACGGCAAACGGATTAATATCCTTACAGCGGAATCCGCCTTCGAGGCGCTATTCAGCCCAGTAAACCTGCCTACAGTGTCACTGGATCCGAAATGGATACAGTGCATAGATTCTCTAGGAGCGGAAGACGTGAAATACTATTTCGCCCCACAATTTGAAGAACTGAATGATTTAGAATATGAAGAAGAATATCCTCTGCCAATCGAAATTCTGCCTCTCCCACAATACGCCTGTATAATCTATACTGATAGCTTGGTACAGCATTTCAACGTAGAGAGCAAATCCTACAATGCAGCATGTGCGATCATTAAAGGTCGTTGGCTGTGCGGTAAATTCAGACCGAAAGTAACAAAAACTGAATCTGTAAGAAACTGTTCGGTTCAGAGAACTGAAATCAGATCTTTAAAGATGGCGCTCGAAAATGCAGAACGTGAATTCCCGACACTTATAGTGTGCGATTCTCATTTTTGCGTCAACTCTTACAACAATAAACTGCAGAGTTGGATCGAAAATGACTACAAAGATGACACAGGTGCCACAATAAAGCATAAATTGCTCTGGAACGAGGTAGCTCTTTTAAGTAAAGAACTACAAAAGACTCACGTGATTCACGCACAGAGTCTTCAGCGTGATGGCGTTCACGTTGCAGGGAATTCATTGGCTAATACAGCCAAAGCGGAAGCAACTGAACCGGCTTCCGTAGCCACAAAAAAGCGTACAGATAAGTACATAGACGGGGAAACCATGCTGGCAGTAAAAACAACCGTAAAAGGCGACTGTGCAGCATTACCCGTAAACTATCCACTCAATTATGCATACATAATCGATGCAAACTCCGTTCCTTTTGCTCGAATCCCTGGAGTGGGGGACAGAGTAATTCCAAACATGAACAGGAGAATATTTTTAATAGCAGACGCACACATGGGTTTGGGTCTTAGGCACAGAGAGATCAAGGAATCACTGACTGAATTACAATCAGTATTCTGGTGGCCGGGAATGAGTGTAGAACACCAAATATATGCAAACAACTGTGAAAACTGTAATAGGGATCGCAGTAAGGAACCTTGCTACCGGCTACCAGTCAGAAAGAGCGTAACGCTGCCTACACCCCATCCTGCGTCCTATTAACAGTTAAGATGAAAAGCACTTAAAAAAATGAGGCCTCCAGCGCTCGGCTGACGCTAGAACGGTTATAAAAGATTTGCGAGTCAATATCGGCACATACGCAATTACCACGTTCCATTCTGACCAGGGTCCTGCTTTCAGCTCTCGAGCTTATAAGGAGGCCATGGCTAGCATGGGAATTGGGTTGCGGTATTCTTGTCCGTCGCACCCCGAAGGGAACGGTGTGGTAGAAAGAAAAAACCGTGACATAAAGCAATCTATAACAGCGAAGGAATTAGGTTCAGGCGCTGGGTGGGTCAAACATTTAATAAGTGTCCAGACTAGTCTTAACAACATGCCAAGAAATTCTCTAAAAGGTTTCAGCCCATACGAACTATTGTTCGGAATTAGAATGCGAGTTCAGGACCTCGATAGTCAGATGTCAGTGGTACAAAAAGAAACAACGCACTTTGATGTAAAAGATCGTTTGGCTGTTTTACAGGAACTGAATGAAACAAGAAAATCATTAAGCAACATAAAGTTAAAGCAACAGCCAAGTACCACTGACGAGGCACCACCCGCAACAGCCCCAGCAAGGCCTGTCTGGATTCCAAAGATTGGGGATCTAGTCAGAGAAAAGATCGCGGTTAAGAAGGAATTTGGGCCTTCTTACAGAAAAGCAGTACCTGTCTTAGCAGTCACCGGAACAAGATCAGTTGTGCTACCGGCCCATGCTGGTAAAAAGGAGAACAGAGTCGTGTCCATCGATCTGATAAAACCACAAGCATGTGGCCTATAATCAACAGTAGGCCCAGTGGACTCCCAAGAAACAACAGAATACCCAAACTTGCAACAATCCAAGAGGTTCAAACTGAAAGACTAATCACATTCGATCAGCCTGCAGTGCACAATGAAGGACTATGCAATAATGCCATGGAACTCGTGCCTCTTGAAACACAGATTGAAACAGTTTGTCAAGAAACAACACCCGTCTACAATGATGTGGCATCAGAAAGTGCTACCGAGAGACAGATTGAAAGAACAATGTGAAGAACAAATTTGCCGAGGGCATGAGAGCGGTGTCCCACTGGATGGCTACCAACTGCCTCCAGTGTAATGTCGGGAAGACGGAGGTAATGCTATTTGGGAAAGCTAGCATGCTCTGGTCTCCCGACTGGTGGCCTTTAGATCTTGGCCCCGTCCCATGCCCAAAGCCAATTGTTAAGAACTTGGGGGTAAAACTAGATCAGACTTTGAGTTTAAAGGAACATGCTAACTTTGTTACAGGAGCTTGTTTTAGAACAATTGGCCAGTTAAGGCGAATCTTCCCCATGCTGCCTGACAATCACAAGAAGACCCTTGTACAGGCACTGGTGATAAGTCGCCTAGACTACTGCAACGGCCTCCTCATATCAGCAAACGAGGAGGCGTTAAATCGTTTGCAGGTGGTCCAAAATACGGCAGCCAGATTAATTCTGAATGCTCCCGCAAGGACCCCGTCCAAACCTCTGTTAAGTCATCTTCATTGGTTGCCCATACGACAACGTGTCACATTTAAAATCTGTTGCTTAGTGCACAAATGTCTCTATGGGCAAGGCCCCAAATATCTGGCACAAAAATTTCAGATATATAAACCTGAACGTTTATTACGTTCGAGCAATCAATGCCTACTGGAAACCCCCAATGTAAAAAAAGTCAGACAAGGTGGACGTGCCCTATCATTTATTGGCCCTACCATGTGGAATAAACTTCCTTCTGACCTAAGACACAATGACAACCACCTGTGTTTTAGGAAGACCCTAAAAACTCTCCTGTTTCAGATGGCATAATTCTTCATATGGCTTCCACAGAAACAACATACTTCAGAACTTTTGCGAGCAAAGCGCGGAGATACCTTCTGGTCGATTCCTGCGCGATACAAGCAATTAAATAAATAAATAAATAAATCCCATCAATTGACAGAACTGCCTCTGGTTATTTCATCAACTTCGACAACTTCTCTGAAGATTTAAACGACCCCGAAGTGATGCCAGAAACAAAAAAGACTTTTAAAGAAAAAGCAACGGAACTCTTTCATCAACTGAAGGAAATCTACCTAATTTCCCCTTGGCTAGAGTTCTGGCTCGGTCTAGGTGTATTTTTCCTCCTGCTTTGGCTCATCATGGTACTATGTTTGGGAAAATTCATTGAAGGAAAATATATTACAATGGACACAGCAAGTCAGAACATCAACCTAGTCCTGAAACCACACAGATCATCCCACGTGAAGAAAAGAGAACTGTCAACAGTAAATGTCACAGCAATTCCAATACCTGGTGGGGTAGTATGGGAGAAAACAGACTATGAGATCTATGGTCCGGTCGAAATCCTGAAGTATCCTCATCAACTAAAGGTTTCCTTAAGTGACTTTGTGACACCTAGTACATTCTCTGATGATTTGGACTTTAACAGTATTAATGACATGATGTCTGATTTAGTAATGTCAGCTAGATTCACAGATCATGATTATTTACAAGGTTCATCTAGTTATGAGCAGCTATTCTGTTACACCCACTATGGGGATCATTACTTGCATAAATCTGCACAGCCTAGAAATGTTTTTATGTATAATCAATGGGAACATTGTTCTACACCACCTAAAAGCAGTTCTAAAGCATTTTTTGAGAAATTCAAATACTTCTCAGGGTTTAACACCAGTGATGCAGAAACGTTTTATTACAAACTGTTAGATAAAACAGGAATGAAAACAATGCTGACAAATTCTAAATTGATATATTCAGAAGCATTTTATGACAAAATGATGACATTTGGTTTTGATTATTGGAAAAAAAATATTGAAACGAAAACAATTTGGGGTACAAAAGATTGGCAGGTGCAAGGCGTTGAAGCACTATTTAGAACCTGCATGATACCTGAACAAATGTTATTTTTAAATGACACAATACACCAAACATCTTGTCTTGGCCTAGCTAAGAACAAAGACCTTAAAACACCGTCTATACCAAAACCAATACCTGAAAATGCAACCGCAGATATTGAGTTAGACGTGTCACAAATTTTACATTTCAACAGAACACATCCTGATTGGAAAAGGTGGTTAATCTGGCCTACAGACACAAATAGCTGTCAACATAGATTCCTGAATAAAACACAGGGTTTAAAAATGACCAGATTAGACTCAAGATACTCCCAGAGACAACATCCAGGGATTATAACAACATACAGTGTAGGGAAACTCTGCCTTGAATGGCTAACCTCGTCCACACTGGCTGAAATTAAGCAACACTTGTCTTTACTAAAAGATGGTGCTGATTTGCGCGATTTCATTCTTGGACCACGCAAACAGCGTCAAAAGCGTTTCATAGCGACCAGTATCTATGCTGCTTACAACGAGGCTTGGAAAGTAAAGCAAATTGAAACTGCTGAGAAAATACGAGAAATTGATCGTATTAATTTGGAGAAATCACTTTCTGTGGTAGACAATGGGTTAACGACTCTGTCTTCCAGAATATATTCGTTGGACAATATTGTATCCTCTGCCTTTGATGTGATAGACAGAGATTTGCTAATGTTACAACATGGCCAGTCTCAATTACGCTCTATTATAGAATTAGGCTGGACGCTGCAAAATCTTCGTTCAGGCTATGTGCCTTGGCGTTTAATCAACACGACGTCATTATTTTCCAGTTTTAACCTTACTGATAAACAGATCAGTTTGGCACAGAAAGGAGCAGACTATACAATCCTGAGCATCGAAAAACTCGAGAGATTACCATTGACAATGTCAGAGAGTCCTGTCATTGAATGGATAATACACGGAATTATCACAATTCCGATAACAACTTTACGATTTAAAAAGTGCCTTGAGTACATACCTGCTGGCCAATATGAACAATTGGGTAAGGGATATGTAAAATCCGAATGGAAATTACCATACACTCATTCTTGCTATAGTGACAGTGACAAAAATGTATTTCTTAGTGGTGAAAATTGCAAACATTCACTAAGCGGTATACTTTTGTGTCAGGGTATTAATTTACACGGAGCATGTGATGGAAATTCAAACAACCTTTCATGCCACCAGCTAGTCACACCTGCAACTCAGATAGAGCCCTTCTTTATGCAACTCGCAAACGGGAGTTACATTCTTAGAACGGATCACAGATGTTGTGGCCTGACGCCAGGGAAAAGTTATCTAATACAAGTAACGTCCATGGTCAAATGTTGTATGCAAGCATTGTTTCCGAGCGGGCCTCCAGACATAGTGACTCCCATCTGGCCTCGTCTGAATCTCTATTCTATACGAATTGATACATTAAGCAAAATGAAATCTGTACTTTTACAGACAACCGTGCCTATAACGTCATCTAAAGAGACGTATGATCTTCTAGTCGCAAGGACGGCTACTGAAGTTCATGACCTTTTATCAACAAATTGCCCCGTGCATTTCGTAGAAATGTTCAGCCAACTCCTTAACATGTCTAGTGCAACAAGCATCCCAGGCATATTTAAGACAGTCTTTACGGGACTACTAACACCCTTCCAGGCAATTTTGGGAATCTTTCCTAATTTTGTGCACTCCATTTTTGGCGGCATACCATTATTTTTGGGACTCGTCGCAGGGATTCTATTTTTGACCCTCCTGCTTCGTTATGGCAAGCCTCGGCTCAGACATAGCTCCCATGGGAATGGAAGAGACAATCCTAGCAATGCGCTACAGGGACAGGATAACTAACGTTCTCGGATTGGCCAGGCTGAGAGATCTAAACATGACCTGGTTCCTTTCATTCAGACCGATATGGCAAAATTGCATTTTACCTGTGCTACGGTGTATGCTTTGCGGCGATGAATGCGTGTTGGACATTTGTCTTTCACTTCCATCAGCAGTACCAATGGACGTCGATACTTTGCTCAGTCCAATAACGGCTCACGCATTGTGTTGTCCCCAGCGGCTACCAATCCTGATGACGGCATTCGTGGAGACTCCTGTACTACAGCCAAGTGGTAACAGTGGAGCGAGTGACAAAAGCAACATCATCCAGGTACAACGTTCTGTGAGCATTGCTGGTCCTGCCTTCGATGACAGCAATCATTCTCACACCTGCCAAGTTACAGCGCTATCTAATTTGGTTGAACTATCACCTGATTTTGTAGACCAATTCTTTGAGAGCCTGTCTGATACGATGTTCTCACCCACAGAGAAACAATAACTTTTGAGAAGCTTTCCGACACACAGCGTTCCCATGAACTCTGAATTCGGCCTTCAGTTTTGATCAACAAAAACTGCCAAGAGCTTTGGAAATCTATTTTCTTTGAATTGGACAATTTTTTTAATATTGACCCCTTTTTGGCACGAACAAATTCTTTGCTTAACGTAAAAACTATTCTTAGAGAACAGAAGCTTCACACTTCTATTTCTAAACACATCTAGAGACAGAACAACATAACACCAGCCTCTAGCACACATGTTATTACAATGCATTTTTATGTGATGATTTATCTCGCCTTTCTTCTGTCAGAGATACTTCATGTGTAATTCCTTTTGCATAATCGTTCGTTGATTTCATATGCAATAATTTTTTGAATGATTCTATGCTTTAAAAAAACGTACAGTACCTAAATTCATGTATTACAAGTACGCCTATTTCGAATGCATTTATGTATTTTGGGGTGGGCAATGTTACACATGCATCTAATTGCTTTAGTTTTAGTAATTTTGATGGACATTAACCCGTGGAGAGGGTGTTGCGTGTTTATCTAGGTTCCTGATCGATACTGTGACCTTATGCCCCTATTCGGCTATAAATCCATTTATTCCCTATATTGGCATAACCGTTCAAGTGCGATTTTTTGAAAAGTCATCTCTGGCCTCACACGAACAGAGCCACATTCAAGCATGACTCTCTGCTACTTCCTTTGCGACCAATTAGTGCAATGACAGTGCAGCAGTCCCTATCTGATATTCCTAGATAACACTCCGAGTTCTTCAACAAGATAAAAACTTAGCAAACCTGGAAATCCCCGCTTGCTATGTTTTGATTAGTAATGAAACTCTAATGAGCAACTGATAACTATCACTTCCTAGTGACATCTTTAATTGACGTCTTATGTCCAGCAAACTTGCGTCAAACCCGGCACCTGTCAGGTATAAATATTACCAACGTTGCCTTAAGCAATGTTCGTTGCCTGTTGCTGATGCCAGCTGCCTGCATGACCCTGTGTTGGTAAATCTAGCACTCTGTCGCTGCAGCCTGCTATCCTGTGGTGGTGAAGCAGCTGATTACCATTATCGCCGCTACAGCGCGAACTATGGTGCAGTACGCTTAAGGAGCTGAACAGCCGTCCTCTGCGAAGACATCCAGCAGATTCCAGCTGCCCGCGGACGCTGTCCCCCCTCCTTCGTCGACGCGCTGAAGAGCAGCCGCTGCCTTTCTCGTGCAGAGAAATCCAGTCCCGGTGCTTCCGGTTTACCCTCGCGGGTGACTGGGATATCGAGAGAGACCCCTGAAGGAGATACCAATCCTCCATCATTCTATTCAGAGGTATGGTGTTGACTAAACCCTTAGACGAGAATTCTTGAAACAAACCTTGGCAAAACCAACTTAACTTAAAGCTACTTACTTACTCCCCTTTCACGTGTTAGGCTTAGGTCAGGCACACTGGGGTAGGTTTAGTTAGAAGCACCAGTTGAGTATGTTAGCCTAATGTATATATGACTGTATATATGTTTTATTACTTTTAAACCATTGTATGGCTAAGAAACCATATCAATGCTTTTACAGTTCTATTTCGCAATACTTATCTTACTGTACGTACTTTTTATAATAACAATTATTGCAATTGTGGCAATACATTTCTCTTGTACGAGAAGAAAGACTGTTCAATAAATGTTAACCTTTATTGATACACGCCCGTCTCTCTATTCTCTACATCTCGTGAAAGTAAACTGCACTAGACTGACTGAGTGAAATACATGTCTATTGTTTCACACGACCCTAGAGATTGACTCTTGATCTGAGGAGCAAAGTTGTCATGTTGCACGGTTGTTGGAAAGCTGAATCCCTTCTTGTCTGTGCCAAGGAAGCTGATCACTTCCTATGCAGAGAAGAAAGTTTCCAGTGACCTCTGAGCTAGTTGGTAACACAACCCAATTAAGTTTAGCATAGTCAGTGGAGGCCTGGAATATCCGCAGTTCCACGTCGATACTACTGTTTATGTTATTCCAATGCGCAGGGCCTAGTGGGAAACTAGGAACTACACTACAATGTTTCATCTGATGATGACGAGGAGGAAGAAGACGTGCCAAACACTTCACTTACACCCAGTACCCCCGTCAGCAGCACACCCCATATGAGCCACACTAAGAGTGTGGGAGAGAGTGATACACCAATGCGAAAAAGTCAGCGAGCGTAACTCGGTCGAAGATATCATCATCCCGTAAATCCTTGGTCCAGGGCAACATTAAAAAGATGTTGTTTACAGAAGCGCAATATGAACGCAACCACTCACTGACGCGTCTTTATAACACTAAGCTGGCTAAAATGCTAGCTCTGGACCTTCTCCCTTTTTCTTTTGTAGAAGGGGTTGGTTTTCTAGAATTAGTGGCAGCGCTCTGCCCTAAATGGAAGGTTCCTAGCCGGTTCTCTTTTGCCCGAGTTGTGGTTCCAGCACTACATGAAGATGTTCTGGAGGTGATTGGGGCAGCTTTGCAGAAGAGTGCTGTTCACACTATACATCTGACAACAGACATGTGGACCAGTGGCGCAGGCGCTGATTACATGTGCATCACTGCACCCTGGGTCTCTTTTTCAGGGGTTAAAGCAAAGCTAAACGCAGGTGTTGACCCGGACCAAGTTTTTAAAGCTGCTCGGAAACATGCAACACTAGTCATGTTTGGTTTGGAGAAACGTCACTGAGCAGAAAACATTTTGGATGTGTTTAACACAAAGGTCCTTGACTGGCTGTCCCCAAAAAAACGCCAGATTGGTTATGTTTCCACGGATAATGGCGCCAATGTAGTTAAGGCCATGGAGCTGGGTGAATATTTCAGAGTGCCGTGTTTGGCGCACTGTATAAACCTGGTTGTCAAACAATTCTTGAGTGATAAAGACAGTGCAGCGTACAGGGTAGTGGACACCTGCCAAAAAATGTGCAACCATTTCAGACATTCTTTTAAGGCCCGGAAGCATCTGAGGAGCCTGCTATATGAACGTCGAATGCCAGTGAAAGCACTCATCCAGGAGGTGGCAACACGTTGAAACTCAACCTTCTACATGCTTGAGCGTCTGTATGAGCAGTATACGGTACTCGATCACTATTTCTTAACACAGGGTAGAGCTCAGAAGGAGGACCTGAGGATGGGTGCGGCGCAATGGGACATAGTTAAAAGCCTGACACGCATGCTTCATCCTTTTGAGTTCTTCACACGTGCAGTCAGCAAGGAGGACTGTAATTTGGGAAAAGCTATCCCATTGTTGTACATGCTGGAGCACCAACTGAAGGAGGTGTGTTCTGTGATTCAAAAAGATGAAAAAAACCAAGACCCTTTTGTTCTGGTGGAGAAATTATTAGAGCGTCTACAAGGTGATGAACGTCTTAAAATAATCCACTCAAACCAGCATTACATTTGTGCTACTATTCTGGATCCACGCTACAAAAAGTTCAGAAGAACATGCTCCTCTAGCCTCCTCCTCCAGACTCCTATTTCCATCAAAGCAGAGGGCTGGTTTACGCCCAATGAAGAAAGACTCAGCACTTGTGGGGGTGTTCTACTTCTTTTTGGGTGAGTTGACGGCTCTGGGGCCATTGCTGGGAAGCTCTAATACCGGATTAAAGTGGTTTGGACCAAATCCGAGGCAGAAGTTTTTGGGTGTTTTTGCTGACTTGCTTGCCTTTGAGGTGCTCTTTGGGGGGGTTCCGGCTGTTTGTGGGTGAGTTTTGGGGTCTGGGAGCACTGCTGGGACACTCTAATCTTGATTGCATTTGCTTTTCAGGAAATCCGTGGTGGTAAACTGGAGTTATGGCCTAGCTACACAGCGCGTTTGGACTGAAGGCCGAGAAATATTGTAAGTATGAGAATTTGCTTTTGGACTGTTTGGGGGTGCTGTGCTTTTTGGCGGGTGGGTTGGCGGGTCTTGGGGCATTCCTGGGAAGGTCTAATACCGGATAGAAGTAGTTGGGACAAAATCCACGCTGATTTATTTTGTTGCTATTTCTGACATTTTGCTCAATGTAGCGTTTTCGGGGGCCTGTTTGGGGGGCTTCCTGGTGTTTGTGGGTGGGTTTCGGGGTCTGGGAGCACTGCTGGCTATGGATACTTTACTTTGCAAGAGGTTTTAAGCAAATCCATGGTGGCAGAGGGGAGTTAGGGCCTAGCTGCAGAGCGTGCGCGGAGTGATTTGGGAAATTGGCAAAAAAATGACTAAGTCCCCATTTTTGTACTTTTGCTGTTTGGGGGTCCTCTACTCGTTTTCTCCTGGGTTGACGGCTCTGGGGCCATTGCTGGGAAGCTTTAATACCGGATAAAAGTGGTTTGGACCAAATCCGAGGCGGAAATTCTTTGGTGTTTTTGCTGACTTGCTTGCCTCTGAGGTGCTCTTTGGGGGGGTTCCGGCTGTTTGTGGGTGAGTTTCGGGGTCTGGGAGCACTGCTGGGACACTCTAATCTTGATTGCATTTGCTTTTCAGGAAATCCGTGGTGGTAAACTGGAGTTATGGCCTAGCTACACAGCGCGTTTGGACCGAAGGCCGAGAAATATTGTAAGTATGAGATTTTGCTTTTGGGCTGTTTGGGGGTGTTGTGCTTTTTGGCGGGTGGGTTGGCGGGTCTTGGGGCATTCCTAGGAAGGTCTAATACCGGATAGATGTGGTTGGGACAAAATCCATAAGGAAAAGCCTTTTGGCACTTTTTGTAACTTAGGGTTCGTTAGGGTTAGCCCTAGCAGCAGGATTGCATGTGTTTTGGGGTGTTCTAGATTTTTGCAACTGAGTTCTGGGGTCTTAGAGCACTCGTGAGAATGTGTAATTTTGGTTGCAAGTCATTTGAAGAAAATCCATGGTAGGAAAGGGGGGATTTGGCATAGTTAAAGAAAGCCTCTGCCACTATTCTTAACTTAGGGCTCGTTAGGGTTAGCAGTATTTCTATTGGATGTGTTTGGGTGGGGGGGTTTTCGAGTCTTGGAGCGATGCTGGCTATGGATACTTTTGCTTGCTTGCAAGTGGTTTGAATACAATCCACGGTGGGTAAGGGGGTATTTGGGCCTACTTTTACTTTCGAAGTACGTTTTGTCACCAGTTTTCTGCTAGGCCTCGTTTTTTGAGATCTGATTGGGGGTCTTCTACATTTTTGCAACTGGCTTTAGTAAGGGTCTGGGTGGAAGCACTGCTGGGAAGGTCTAATTTTGCTCTAAAACACAGTTTACAGTACACCTAGCTTGAGGGGAAAGATCCGCTAAATTAATTCGCCCATACTTATTTATCCTTGAAAAGGTGACTCAGACAGAGTACGCACTTTCAAAAATGTTGTACTATCTATTAGGAAAATCAAAGTGTGACTTTTTGCACTACACAGCGTACATACCTTATATTTATTTATCAGTGCAGTTTTTCGTTCAATAATTACAGGCCGGGTTTCAGTCTGCAATGGGGAAAAAAGGATGGAGTCAGGTTTCACATTAGCGAGCCGCAATTCAGCATCCGCCAGGCAGGCAGTGTACAGGGTGTCTTCTGGTCACCAACATTGATGGACGAAGCGTCAGCTGGAATGGAGGAGTGCCGCTAATAAGAGGAATTGTTTGCTGCATGCAACTTACTTACCAAATTCAACAGGACAACTACAACAATACAGATACAGTATCCATTATTTTATTCAATGAGTGTGTCTGACTGCATTTCTTGGATCTCTCTCTGCTTCTAAATTGATCCCTACAGCCATTCTATATGTTTTACTTCGGCTATTTTTTTAACCTAATTTAATGTAGCCCTGTACTGTCGCATTCTGTCATTCACGGTTGTCGAAAGTACTACTTACTTTTCTGTAACAATGCATTCAGTAGTGCATGCACTTCCTTTATGTCACGTAAAAGATTTATGGTTAGCTTTGTAACTAAAAATTTCTTTATGTTCAATTATTGTTTGTCCATGCTGTTCTTTTTTTTTTTCTCTCAACAAAACCTACCCAAAAAGAAACCCCCATTCCTATCCATTTTACAAACCCTAACCCTCTTCCCCCGGGTTGTGTGGTTTTGCTTGATGTGTGACTAACTGACATCAATAATTCCACACACTTGCTGGGGAGGATAAGGTCATAGCAACAGGCTGGTGAAGGAATCCGAGGATATATTCTAGACTTACTCAGCTTCAGTACTATTTCTTGTAGTATTAGCCAATGTCAAAGAAATCCTATGCAAGTACAAGTTATACTATAAATACTTTACCATTTGTTAGGCTACATTGTGGCACTGTTGTAGTCTAGTGTACTGTCACCTGCTATATTCTCTATCGTACCGTTTTAATGCCACAGTAAGGACAAACCAGGTTTCATTTCTTTTTTTCCATAGCCATGCAACTGCCACTGTTTCACACCACTAGTACCACCACAAGGAGGAGGAAATTTCGGCCGCCCTGGATTGCAACCTTAATCGCCATTTCCCGTGGAGCCAACCCTGGGCCTAGCCCTACTTTCAAACAGAAATTACAGGTAAGATAAGCGTTTGGTTGGAGGTAGTATAATGGAGTATTAGGAGAGACGAGAGATTGACGGTAGTACTACTAAATTCCTAGGACTATTCAGGAAAACAAACTTACTGTTAAACCCCCACCCACCAGACTCAAAAGCAGTAAAAAACAGGTATGGTCAGATAAAGTTTCAAAAAGTATATCCTTATAGCCCTAACAAAATAATCTCCCGCAAGACCCTCCCTAACCCCAACGATTGTCCTTCAAAAGTCCCCAAAAACCCAACTCCCAATTCCCACCCCCCTAAAGTCTCTAAAAAAGGGGCAAGGGACACTATGGCAGGGTGCTATTGACTTTAGCAGCCAGAGCATCATGCTCCTTGCGGAGGGTTGCATGTTCGAAGCGGAGGCCCTCCACCAAGTTCTTATAGTTCAGGACCTCCTGCTCCAGGTAGGACAGTCTGAGGGATAAGCGGCGCCGGCGTGCCTTGCAAATCCTGTGGGGGGCAGCTGCTGTCTTAGCTGCTCGGCGGTGGCGTTTGGCTTTGGTAGCCCGGCTCCGTACCGCTGGAGCACTGCGCTGGCTGGCAGCCCGCACGGAGGAGGATGCAGCTGTCCCAGTGGACGTTTTTGTATTACCAGACTGCGTCTCCTCCTCCTCCAGGGCCACCAGCCGCCGATATTCAGTGACAGTGGCATCCAGCCTTCGTTGCCGGGCCATTCGAGGCAGCTCCTTCCTCCTTGATGGTCTCTTGGATTTGGAAGGAGCAACTACATGAAGAAAGAAAGACATAGTCTGTAACCAATGCTCCTTAAGATTAACACAAAATGATTGAGCAGAAAGTTGTCACAGTACAAGTAGCAAAATGAAAGCACAGTACATAACTATTGAGGACAGTATCTATGTAACCTCCGACTTCTTCATCCTTGCTCTAACATTAGTGTGAGTTTAAGGAACAAATTCTACGAGCACTATGGACTTCCATTACAGTCGACTATGACAGTACACCAGTCTTATTCTTCTTCTTCTCTCTTGTTTAGGAAAATTGGTACGTTATCTTATGCAAGCCGGCATAATGCCAGCGCAGTGAACTTGCACCCGAGAAAAACATACGCACACCATGGTGAGTGAGACAGACTTGCGTTACTGTACCGGTCCAGTACATGCAGGTGGTGAAGCTCTTACTTTTCTATTACGGGTGGCACTGAGAATACTCTGTTAAAAGGGCTACTGCTTAATTAATTTAGCTTTCACCCTACAGTGCAAATGAGTATTAGAAAAGGAAAATGAAGAAGCTAAATAATCTGATTATCTATCACTTCACATGAGATGTATTTGATGACATATGGGATGACTTTAGGTGCTTTGCTTATTATTGAGTGAACAGTGATACACCCACACATGAATGACGTACTACTACTAAACTAAAGTTATTAAGAGAGGTAGGGAGTGTCCACCGTAATAACCGGATATATGCTGTGCTTGCAGTTGCAATACAAACTACTGCTACTATTCATGGTAGTATTTGGACAAAATTACAACTTCTTTTCCTTGCCTTTCCTACACTGGAACGGACGTGCGGTGCGGTGTTACATGCTTTTCAAAGTAACACTTAGTTCATCCAGTGACCGTCTACTCTTTCTAGATACACATATGCTATCTAAGAGTCAGATAGTACCATGAATGATCCAGGCATCTATCCATTCAAAGTATATGCACACATACAGTTTCTGTTTCACCCACCCAGGCTGTTCTCCTTCCACCCATCCTTGCTTCATCATTCACCCAGCCATGCACCATACCATATTCTTTCCTTCCCAGCCACCTCGGGGACCAAGCAAACACATATAATTCTTCTTTGCGAGTCATCATTACATTTCTCGTCCTTCCACACTTACTTACACCCTTCTTTCGCTTTTCGTTCATCCCATCCATCAAGTTCATCTCAGATCTGATTGAGATTCTTCTCGCCAAAAACTTCACAGCTAAGTCGAAGTACATTTAGAGGAGGCTACTACCTGGTTTATTTTTAATACACCCGTGCAGAAAGCACACTCTGCAGTCTTCAATCTCAATGAGTAAGGAATATATAGCTTACCTCTGCCCGCCACCACCGTGTCATCCTCCACAGAATGGTCCGGCACTTCCACCGCCTCCTCCCCAGAGTTGTCCTCCTCGTCCAATGCCACCACCACCTCCGCGCTGGCCCCGCCTCCAGATGTTCCACCTACAAAGTACATTTAATAATGTTAGAATACACCACTCACTACTATATAATATTTGGTCTAGGAGGAAGAAAGAAATGTGAAAAAAACAGTATATAATTTAATAATTTGTGACTGTCTACTCTAAAGTAAAAATGTCCCTTTTTCCAGGGAAGGCTGTTGTCTTGCTGCACTTTTTGGCACAATTGATGAATGCTTGCTTTTTATTTTTAACACGCACCACTTTTTCTCCAAATAGACAGAAGCTTGACTTCTAAGAACACGAGCAGGATCAAGTTCAAACCAGGTGAGAGCTCGGCTCGACCACAAGAAATGTGTCCAATTAATGGTCAGCACTAAGCACTTTTCCATTTTCAGTTAAACGTTTACTTTTATGACAAACTTGATTTTAATAAATGTGTCTACTTTTAATAAAGCTTTTAAACTTTAGTCCGTGCCTCTGACATCATTGGGGAATAATCATAATCATCGGTGACTTTGGGAGCTAAATGACTCTGCCACACTATCTAGTCAGTAAGGAGATTGGGGGTTCAACTACAAAGTCTGTTATCACTGAGGTATGTGGAAAGTCTAACAGCACCTATTATAATTGATAAGCTAAGCAATGCATTATTCAGTGTCCATAGTTCTGTTTGTGCAGATTTGTCCCTGCAACACTAGTAGAATGGATTGTCCTCCTATCCAAACCAAAAGTAAAGTAGTATCTTATTCTTTCTTGGTGTTCATTCACCTTTTTATTGTTGGCAATTGTCAAAGCATAAACATAAAAAGACATTATGGACAATCCCAGAGGACTGCACTCTGTGCATAGAGCTATTGCTGACTACAATGGCAGTCCAATGGAATTGCCAAATGTGCAATATTAGTTAGCTACACAGACAGACAAAGAACAATAATCTAGTCATACCACACGGAGTCATAGTCGAGGCAGGATAAGAATTTAGATCCAGTCTACAAGAATATCAAAGACGATTTAGAAAAAATCGAATGAGGAACGCTGGGAAAAAATAAGTACTCTATATTAAAATTAAAACTTACTTGGGCCAGCAAAGGAGCCCTCGCCTGCCCGATCCTGGCCAGCATCCTCAACAGCACCCTCCTACTCCTCCTCCTGTGTCCTCCTCTTGCCCCTGGGGGAAGCTGATGTACAACATGAAAGAAAGAAAAACAGAAAACATGGATGATATTTGTCAACCAAATCAAACATTTCAAAAGAAGTAACAAAATATTTTGGCGAAATAGCAAATAGACAACTATTCAACGGGATGTATTATTGACAAATCTCATGTGGTCTACTACGTTATTAGTATAGCTTGATTTGCGGACCGTCGAATTGTAAACTTCTTATGTAACTCACTACACAAAGTACTAAAAAGGTTTGCCTAGGATTGGCAGGCAGCAGTCCGCAGCACGCGAAGTGAGAGCCAAAGTCCACCGTGATTGCAGATCAGCGACAACATTAAAGTTTCCTACTACATTAACCAGTCATTAAAATACTCAAACTATCAATCCACCACCACTATTTCTTCTTATCGCCATGTGTACAAAGGAAGGACTGGACTTGAGTCTGTAGGGGCTGATTTAGAAGCCCCTTGTGGCTCTTTTGCTCCATTGTTGCGTGACTTTTGTGACGCAGCGGCAGCACAAAAGAGGCGCAATGGTGCGGCGTATATTAACAACGTGACGCATATGGGAGATGCATCACGTTGTAAAGCCCTGCGCCATCAGGGGACCTTCCGGCGCAAGGGAGGGCGTTCCTGCGCAGGAAAGCATCCTAAAAGTGGCTGAGGGAAATCTACAAGATTTCAATCACCCACTTTAACGACAATGATGCATGACTCAAACCCTGCGCCTGCTTGAAGCAGACGTACGGCTTGATGCAGCTTTGGGGAGATAGGGCACCACAGAGCATTGATGGAGCTGCACCATCGTTGCGACGCAACTCCAGCAATGCGCCGCCCTTACGGCACAGATGCGTAACGCTTTGGTGATGTTTTGGGCCCATGGTGCGCCGCATTGTAAATACGGCGCACCATGGGTGATAGTGGCGTGGCGCACAATTACTGGCGCATCCCTGCTACTTTGCAGGGATGCGCCGGTAATTAAACATCTGAACCTTATTGTGTAGCATTACGCAGTTCTTTAAACTACACTCATACATAATTTCACTGGCCAATGAAATGAACACAAAATCGGAAACAAATAAGCATAGTAGCAACACTACTGAGAAGGAGAGCAGTGCACCTGAAATGCACAGAAGATTTTGAAATATAATATACCTACAATGTAATGAGCAGCATTATTGCTCTTGGTAAAAAAAAAAATTGCAATATAATAACACAGCAGGAGAAAACAGAGTAGTAAAGAAATAGCTACTACTCCTACTCACCAAGCCCGGGGATCTCGAGGCCAAGCAGGTCGAGCAGATCTCGTTCACAGGTCAGGACATCCGTCCAGCGGTGGGTGGCCTGGTTGTAGGTGCGCCGGACCCGAGAGTGGTGGTACATGGCCCGGCACACCTTATCCCACCGCTTCCGGCGATCCCGCATCCCGTACCCACCTCCGATCTTGCCGCCTGCCATTATGGTCCTGGGGAGGTGGCGCTGTACATAGAACAGTAGTGCGCCCACCTCCTCCGGGCTGAAAATCTCCCAGGGTGCGACTGTCTCCCCCCTCAAACGCCCGCACGGGAGCCGGGCACGGGGTGCGGGACCCTTCCCCTTCTCGGGATGCTTCCCGGCTCCCTTCACCATGGTCTGGGCGGAAAGGAATAAAGAAAATAGAATAGGGAAGAGAAGAAAAGAAAAGAGTTTAAAAAAGTAGTTTAAAATTAACAAAAAGTAGCAGTAAACACAAAAATATAGGGCTAGAAAAATAGAGGGGTAGATAATAAGTAAAATAGATCAAAAAAAACTTCAAACAAGCAAAGGATGGCACAGATTTAGAGAGGATACAAGAAGCATGCCCAGAACCATAGCAATGAATGAGAAACAAGATGGCCGCGCCCGTTCAAGTTCGCGCGAGATGTTCCTCGCGAACACTCGCAAAATTGTACTTGCGAGCCGCACACTTTGCGAGATTACACTTCGAGCCCGGAAACGGAAATACGTCATGCAAACAAGATGGCTGCGCCCTTGAACGACCGCGAGGGTAACTTCGCGCCTTGCGCTACAAGCGGCTCGCGAAAACGCACAAAACCTTGCGAACTAACACGCCGCAAAAAAGCAATCGGCAGGTGCAAGAGTTCAAACTCATCATTAGTAACAATTCACTGTAGTGCTTCCTGACTGGGGCCCCTCCAGAGTTCAGTTGCTAGTTGCAACAATTGTATGACCCTGCTCTGACCCTCACAGCAGGCTCATAGAATAGCTAGAAGTAGGCCACAAAGGTCCTGGGAAAATGCACTGCAACAGAAAGCAAATTACTGATAAGGAAGCAGGTGCCAGACCTGGAATTCTAAAACAGTGACACATTAATAAACTAACTCCAAATTAATTCATGTCAGTTGAAGCAGGGCAGGTGTGCTTGCTTTTTCCCCCCATCATCTTCAGTGATGATGAACCAGAGGGTGGCATTGATGTAACAGAGGGTGGCATGGGTGATAGAGAGGGTGGCAGTGGTGAAACAGAGGGTGCTGGGAGGCTGTGATGATGAACCAGACGTAGAAACAACATAGTCGCGACCGTTGCAAGCCGACAAGTAAGTTCGCAATTGCGAACTAGTACCAAATCCTCGCAAACTGGCAGAAACCCTTGCGAACACAAAAACAAAATCGCGAGAATTCGCGGATTTTGCGGATTGCGAGTTCGCAAATTCGCAAAATTCCCGAACGCCAGATTCGCAAAATTCGCCCATGCTTAATGGGGATCTGAATACATGGAATCCAAAATTTACTAGATATCAAGGTAGGAAGCCCAAGGTATTTAAGGCATTACGCCAACTTTTATCTCAACATGGGCTGATTGATGGATGGCATGTGGCTCATTTGAAGGATCCTGGTTACACTTTTTTTTCTTCGCCGCCTGTTCTGGAAATGAGACCATGCGGAAGAAAAGATCGAACCGTAATCTTGTCAATAGAAACTTTTCATAGTTTGAAAGAAAGAACGTCAAGTAGGGCTGTATCAGTTTCTCTGGCTGCAATAAGCGGATTTTTTCATTTTGTGATTTAACAATCTCAGCCTGATTACAAAGTTCTCTTAAATGGCCCATACATAGATCTTTGAGCGGTTTCTTTGAAATGTCTTCTATTGAAGGTGGTTCGAAAAAGTATTGCTCCCGATCAAGATCTTGGAAAAATTTGTGAATGTAGTTAAGCCAGGGTATTTTCCTCCAGTGTGCTAAGCCAAGGCATTCGGTAATGAGGGAACGCGTTATATGGCTTTCTGGGTTGCACCATATACGGTGCCATAGAATGAGAGGCTGGCAACGTATGGTGTCTATCACATATTCCATCCCTAGCTCCCGGTGTGATGCTAGAATAGGGGAGCTTTGGGGAAGGGCCAAAACATATTTAATAAAGGCGTTCTCTGTTACCTGGAGTTGGTCAATGTTTCCGTGGCCCCAGATGCCTGCTCCATAGCTAGCCACACTGTGGCATTTTGCGTAATATAATGTTAGCAGTTCCGATGGAGCTGGTTTGCCAAGTTTTCTGGAGAAAGCACATAGTGCTGATGTTGCTCGGCGAAAGTTGAGGTTTCTGGCTTCGATGGCCTTGCGCCAGGTCATTGTATCATCCACAAGTATACCCAGGTAGGGGTATACCGATGTTTTTTCCAGCCTGTTGTCGTTGATGTGTATGGATTTTGAAGGTCCATGTTTGGGTCCTATGGTCATTGTGAATGTTTTTTTTGTGTTTACTTTTAGACCCAGGGAGTCCATGAATGCCACGTATTTGTTCAGCTGTCGCTGGAGTTGGTTGGCTGTTCGGGCCAGGATGACCGAGTCGTCGGCGTACAGGAGGATGGGTATCGGGCGGCGTGCTATCTGTGGAAGGTCCTGGCTCCCTACCAACATAGCTTTTTCAATACCGTTGGTGTATAGATTGAATAGGAAGGGAGCCAGTACACACCCTTGTCTTACTCCTCGTGTTATTTTGAAGGGGCGTGATAGTTCGCCACCGATGCCATAACGTACTCGGCCTTCCGCATTGGTATAAAGACCCCTAAGAAAGGCTAATATAGATGGATCTACTCCAAGATTGGTCATGGTCTCCCACAGCTTTGTGTGTTGAACGCAGTCAAAAGCCGCGCTCAGGTCTACATAGACCAAGTGGATTTTGCCTTCTTTCGCGCGTGTATATTTTCCGGCCAGGAGGGTCAGGTTTAGGGCCTGCTCCACCGTCCCGAGCCCCTTCTGGAAACCATATTGCAGGTCTGTGAGGATGTTATTTTCCTGGGCCCAAGATTGTAATCGGTCCAGGAGTAATCGGCCTGCGATCCTGCCCGTGGAGTCCAGAAGGGAAATCGGCCGGTAGCACGCGGTGTCGTTGCGGTCCCCTTTCTTGAATATTGGGAGGAGGGTGGGAGATGACCATGAAGGAAGGAGTCCAATTTCGGTGACTGCAGTCATTACCCGGGTTATTATTAGTGACCAGTACTCGCTGTTATATAAAAACAAGTCCATGGGTACCCCGTCTGGGCCGGGAGCCTTACCAGTTTTTGACGCTTTGATTGCCTTTCTGACCTCACTGACGGTAAAGCGTAAATCGATGGGGTGGAAATTATTCTCTACTTCTTCCTGGCCTTCTGTTTGAGGGAGGTCGGTTAGTGGGTCGGTTAGTGAGCCAAAGATTTTTGTGAAGTGGCGGACCCAGTCGTTCTCGGTTATTGCTACGTCAAGGTGGTATGGATCGATGTTATTGTCTAGAAAGGGTGATCTGATAGTCTGCCAGAATGTGATGCTGTCTTTTTTTAGTGCACTCTCGTGTAATTGGCACCATAGGTCTTGCTTTATCTGGTGCCTTCGATTTTTTTGGGCTATGTTGTACACTTTCCTCCGATGTGAAATTATTTGAGCGTCTCTGGGTTTCTGTCGGAGGGCTTCTTTTAGGGACGTGAGGGCCTTTCTACAGTCCGAGTCAAACCATCTCTTCATTGGGGGATTTGGTTTGTTTGCTGTGTGTTTAAATAGCTCGTCCCTTATTGCTCCTTGAATGTTGTGAAAGGAGGTAATGATTAGTTCGGGGGAGGCCTCTGCAGACAAACAGTCCCTTAGCCAAGGGTGCGTTTTTGCAAGTATCCTTTGCGTGGTCTCTTCGGGGTCGATCTTTGCCCATTTAATAGCATACCTGTTCTTCTTCTTTATTGCTATTGATTGTTGGTCGAGAGAGCTGGTTCTTATTGTGGAAGGACCCGCTTTTTCCATGAGGAGGTCCACGCTCAGGGGATAATGATCACTAATCGGACTGGACCCTACTTTGTAGTTTTTTAGCGATCCTTTACAGGTGTTTGAGGCTAGGATGAAGTCGATGGTTGACATACAGCCACGCCCGTGAAAGGTAGGTAGAAATTCCTGGGCCGGGTCAACTAGTTCGTTAACAAAGTCCAGGTCCAAAGTGAAAAGAATTACATTGAGCTTATTTCCGCTCGAAAAGTGTGCGAAGTGAGGGATGGGGTTTCCGGATTCCGACAGGAAGCCACAGATTCCGCTTTTGTGATTTGGACATAGTGGTTGATTGAAATCACCTCCCCAAATGTAGTTTATTGTCGTGTTTGGATTTGCGTTTTGTAGTATGGATATATGTGCCACCATTTCATCTAGATACGAGCAGCATTCCAGGGTACCTGAGTTGTTGTAATAGTTTATTAGTATAAATAAGTTCCTCGATGCTGCCGTCTGGTGAGTGATTTGGATGATTTGAAAAACGGGTGTTTCCTTTGTTAGTTTTACTGTGAGTGGTATGATGTTGGAAAAGTAAATCATGAGTCCACCTTTTGGTCTTCCCATTGTGCTTGGCGTTGCTTTGGTGAAGAAAGTCTTATATCCTGCTAGATGGAGAGGGGAAGTGCGCCAGGTCTCTTGTAGGCACAAGATTTGGTGGCTCCCTGCTATATTCAGCCATAAAGGGCATGATATTTTTTCGGTTAGGCCTGCGACGTTCCAGTAGGCTATACCTATGCTCATGGCCTCTTTATTTTTCGTGATAGCAGATACTGCCTTGGAGTTAGTGTGGATTTCGGTGGCCGTATCTTGCTCGATGTTTGATCTTTCACTGGTGTCTGCTTCTACGGGGGGAGTGCGGGACAGGAGATTGTTTAGATGTGTCAATGTTGTCTCTGGTGTGTTGGGCGGTATTGATGGTGCTATCGGGTGCTTGTCGAAGGCTAGGTATTGTACGGTATCTGCTGTGTAATGGCTATTTTTATCCGTAGATGGTCAATCGACCAAGTCAAGGCACTCAAATCGGTTTTGGGTGGGGAAGCCCTGCCATCCTTCATGTGCTAGATAGGATCTGTCCTGCCAGTATGGTACTTGGCGATCAACATACCTTTCTCTTAGGCCTCCCCTGTCTATATACTCGCATGGGTAATCCCTCTGGTTGCATGGTGTTTGATACCATGGATCCTGGTTTCGTAGGTCTTTGGGATGGTGGTGCCATTCCCAGGGTGGAAAGTTGTGGTGTTGTTTCGCTTGGGGGTAGAAAAAGGAAAGGTGGCGGGCGTCTATTCCCCCTTTTTTTTCAAGTTGGGGCCAGGCACAGATATAGTCTACCGTTGCGGGATCTCTACATGTTACAATAATGCAGTCACCGCGTATTGTTTTCTTTGTTTTGCCTATCCAGGCTACCCTGCGGGCTGTAGTAATCCCTCCCGATAGGTGGGATTCGAGAGGTCTGTTTATACTAAGCCACTGCATGGCCTTGTTTTTAAGTGACCATGCAGTTTCTGGGGTGTCATCTACTAATTCGGGTACTCCTGTTAAAACTATTGTATATGGAGTGGCTTCAGGGGGCATGTGGGCAGGGCGTCTAATTGTGGGAGGTTTTTCCGGCATGGTTTTCGGAGTATTCTTGGGTGTTTTTTGAGGGGGTGGTGGTTTCTATAGCTGGGAGTCAGTTTTTTCTGTGCGGATACTGCTGGAATCTGGATTTAGTGCTGGGCGTGGGGTATGTGCCGTGGCCTTGTCTGTGATTGCTGTTTGCTGTGCTTTTTGTTGGGGTAGTTTCTCCTGCTGGCGATGGGGCGTGTTTGCAGTGGGTTTGGGTATAGTAGACGATGGCTTTGGAATCTTCTGTACTGCAGATGTTGTGTTTGAATGATTAACTGTTTTCTGTGTGTGTGGTTGATTATGTTTTTTCGATGGGTACGAGGTGTTTCGTTGACCCTTTACGTCTATCCTGGTGTTTGTATCTAGGAGGGTGGGCGAGATTATTGTTAATTGGGCTTCAAGGTTTCTAATGCTTAACTGGATGGGCTTTAAGTATTGGTATAGTAGATCTTTGGTTGTGGTGAGCACTTGCGAAGTGATTCTGCAGGTCTTACATTGCTCTGGCGTATTGTCATTGGAAATTGCCTTGTGTGGGAGAGTTGAATCGGAAATGTGTAATATGCTGTTAGAAGTTGGGGAGTTTAAATGAGTCGTTGTGTGTTCCTGACAGGGTGAGCTATGTGTTTCCTCCCTGTTTGTTAATCGAGTTTTCGGTATTGCCCCTTCTCTCTCTCCTTGCTGGGACGGATTATCGATGGATTGGGTGTCTCCTTGGATTTGGCACCCAGCTAGGTCGGGGGTTGCTTCCAGGTCTTCCGATGTTATTGAAGAATCCGACTCGGAGTGTGTGACTGACAGGTCAACTACTGATGGGACGGTGTTAAGGTCTGAAACTAGTAGAGACGCTGGAAGAGAGCTGTTTTGGGTGTTCAGATTGATTGGGGATGTAGCGTTTGCTATGGCACCAAGTGATGAGCGCTTGGCATTTGCGCTTAAGAGATCCATTGATACTCTCTTCTCCATTAAAGCTATGCTTTGGTTTATCGTTTAGTGGACCCGTGATATAAATAGGTCGATAGGGCCTGTTACTTGTGCTACTTCCTGCGCGTGTTTAGATTTGGGTTTGGAGGCACTTCTTGTTTTGGGCGGCATGGTTGTTTGATTGCTGGGTCGTTTTTGTAAGAGGGATGGCCCGGTCCGGTCTCTATCGGGCACTAACGGGCAACAACGGGCCCGCCCTTGGCCCGGGCTTCGCCCCGGGCTGCGTCCCGCGCGCGTTCCGCGCAGCGGGTGCCGCGAGAAGTTGTAGCGCTTCGCTGGGGGCGGGGCACTGGAAGGGGGCGCGGCTCTCGCAGGAAGAGGACCAGCTGAGGATGGTGTATGCTGGTCCTCGCAGTCCTGGGGCCGGCGCCTCGTCCTCCTCTGCGGCCTCGCGCTCCCGGTCACTCAGCGGGGCTTCAGATGGAAAGCTGGGCTACTCCTGTAGCGGGGATCAGCAGCGAGAACAAATAGAGTCCTTGGGCAGTGAAACTTTCTCCACGAGTGGCACCCGCGCAGCGGGTGCCGCGAGAAGTTGTAGCGCTTCGCTGGGGGCGGGGCACTGGAAGGGGGCACGGCTCTCGCAGGAAGAGGACCAGCTGAGGATGGTGTATGCTGGTCCTCGCAGTCCTGGGGCCGGCGCCTCGTCCTCCTCTGCGGCCTCGCGCTCCCGGTCACTCAGCGGGGCTTCAGATGGAAAGCTGGGCTACTCCTGTAGCGGAGATAAGCAGCGAGAACAAATAGAGTCCTTGGGCAGTGAAACTTTCTCCACGAGTGGCACCCGCGCAGCGGGTGCCGCGAGAAGTTGTAGCGCTTCGCTGGGGGCGGGGCACTGGAAGGGGGCACGGCTCTCGCAGGAAGAGGACCAGCTGAGGATGGTGTATGCTGGTCCTCGCAGTCCTGGGGCCGGCGCCTCGTCCTCCTCTGCGGCCTCGCGCTCCCGGTCACTCAGCGGGGCTTCAGATGGAAAGCTGGGCTACTCCTGTAGCGGGGATCAGCAGCGAGAACAAATAGAGTCCTTGGGCAGTGAAACTTTCTCCACGAGTGGCACCCGCGCAGCGGGTGCCGCGAGAAGTTGTAGCGCTTCGCTGGGGGCGGGGCACTGGAAGGGGGCACGGCTCTCGCAGGAAGAGGACCAGCTGAGGATGGTGTATGCTGGTCCTCGCAGTCCTGGGGCCGGCGCCTCGTCCTCCTCTGCGGCCTCGCGCTCCCGGTCACTCAGCGGGGCTTCAGATGGAAAGCTGGGCTACTCCTGTAGCGGAGATCAGCAGCGAGAACAAATAGAGTCCTTGGGCAGTGAAACTTTCTCCACGAGTGGCACCCGCGCAGCGGGTGCCGCGAGAAGTTGTAGCGCTTCGCTGGGGGCGGGGCACTGGAAGGGGGCACGGCTCTCGCAGGAAGAGGACCAGCTGAGGATGGTGTATGCTGGTCCTCGCAGTCCTGGGGCCGGCGCCTCGTCCTCCTCTGCGGCCTCGCGCTCCCGGTCACTCAGCGGGGCTTCAGATGGAAAGCTGGGCTACTCCTGTAGCGGGGATCAGCAGCGAGAACAAATAGAGTCCTTGGGCAGTGAAACTTTCTCCACGAGTGGCACCCGCGCAGCGGGTGCCGTGAGAAGTTGTAGCGCTGTAGGAGTGGTGACCCTAATAGAGTCACCAGAGGGGATATTGCAGGTCTTTTATGAGTATTATACAAATCTTTATACTCAAGAAGATCTTTCATCTGATTTACTTGACCAATATATAGATAAATTGGAATTGCCCCAATTAGACCTGGCACAACAGGAACAATTAGAGCTCCCAATTACAACTGAAGAACTTGAGACCTCCCTGAAAGAACTGGCCCTGGGGAAGGCTTGTGGTCCTGATAAACTCCCATTAGAAATTTATCAAATGCTATTCCCTATTATCAAGAGTGATATGCTCGCAACGTTTTTAGAAGCCCAAAACGGCCACCCCCCACCATCATGGGAAGATGCTAGCATAGTTATATTTCGTAAAAAAGACAAACCTTCGCATCTACCTGGGTCGTATCGTCCCATTTCACTTATAAATGCGGACGCAAAATTATATTCTAAAATTTTCGCCAATCGATTGAGCCAAATTGTTTCAACTTTAGTTTCTGAACAACAACATGGCTTTCTCCCAGATCGTGGCACTATCAACCATGTACACCGGGTTATTGCAACACTAGATTATGCTACTGCAGAACATAAAGACGTTGGATTGGTGTTTTTAGACGCAGAGAAAGCGTTCAATCACGTCTCATGGGCATTTTTGTGGGCAATCTTGGTGAAAATGGGATTTGGATCACGACTTATATCTGCTTTACAAATTATGTATAGACACCCGAGGGCTAAGATCTGTATTTCAGGACAAGAGTCAATGGCAGTCAATATCACGCGGGGCACACGACAGGGGTGCCCCTGCTCACCCTTGCTATTTATATAGAACCACTGATAAAGGCATTAATGTCATCTCAACAAATTCAACCCATGGTTTTGCCTGGAGGTGATATACGGGTGTTAGCTTACGCTGACGATATCGCAGTAATAACATCTGATCCAGAATCTGCATTAACTGAAATAGAAAATCTGACTCGTGAATTCGGCAATGTGGCTGGGTACAAACTTAATAGCCAAAAACACAGGTTATATGCTCAGCAGGATTATGTACTAATGATAGCAGGGTTACTCTAGAGGCTAAATATTTAGGCATTAAAATTAGATTGCTACCTCAAAAGTTAGTTATGGCAAACTGGTCAGATATATTAGTATCAGTTAAAAGTCAACTAGAGAAAATTGAATGTCTACATCTATCATTGGTTGGGAGACGTAATGTTTTAAAAGTGACTATTCTACCGAAAGTTTTATATTATTTTCGAGCAATACCACTGGAAATACCTACACTACAATTGAGGAAATTGCAATCTATAACTGATCGATTTTTATGGAGTGGGAAATCATCGCGGAGAGCATCTAAATATATGACATTACCAATCTTAAGGGGGGGTTGGGGAGTCCCGAATTTTGCACTATGTTATTTGGCATGCCTTATGCAAAATGTTAAATATTTTTCAATAGGCGGAACTCCACCGACATTTGAAAGCCCTGATATTTTTTCTCTTCTATTATGCCCACAATCTCGGCAAATGCTACTCCGTTTTATAGAACCAGATTTAAACTTACAATGTCCGCCTTTAAAGGATGGCGTTCTATACGGAAGCTCATTTCATTGCGACGTATTAATTTTTATACTCCGTGCAATTCTATAGAGTTGCTCCCGTTAATATTCAGGGATCGCATTATGGGTATATGGCGGGAAAAAGGTATAATAGCCATTGGTGACATGGTTAAAAATGGTACAATCGCCTCATTCCAGGAGTTAAGAGATGAATACAGCCTTTCTAAATAAAAGGCTTTTCCTATGGAAACTAGGTTCTAATTATAACTACCAACTGGCGAACACCAGTAGGTGCTATATATATAGTATATAGAATATGCGGAGCATGACCCCATTCGGATTGAACCAATCAGAGGAACATCCATGAATCCGAAACAATGTAACATCCAAGAGTACAATAAACAGAGAAATGGACTATAGGACTGTAACTGAAACATTGGCTGCAAGATTAATATCATATTGGAAGAAAGAGCAAACAAACGTGAATGAAATACTTGTGGGAATAAAAACACAATACAGCGAGCAAATTGCATTCACAATAATTCAATAGGGAATCTAAATTTGGGCGAATTTTGCGAATTAGCGGTATGCGAATTCGCGCGAAAGTGTATTCGCGGTTCGCAAACTTTCGTGAGATTCCGGATTTTTTTATTTTTGCTAGTTCGCTGGATTTTTTTCACTGCTGCTACCGCGAAGTTACCCATGCGGTCGTATATGGGCGTGGCCATCTTGTTTTTCACTGTTCGCGTTGCATATTTCCGTTTCCGGTCGCTAGTTGCATGCTTGCGTTGCGCATTTCCTGTTCCGGGTCATAGTTGCATGTTCGCATCAGTTTTTGCGTGCTTGCGAGGAAAATATCGCGCAAACTTACCCATGAGTTTGCAATGGGCGTGGCCATCTTGTTTTTCATTCATTGCTATGGTTCTGGGCATGCCTTTTCTATCCTGCTTCAATCTCTTTAATCCTTTTTGAACTTTTTTTAAATCTTTTTTACTCATTATCTATCTCTCTATTTTTGTACATCTATATTTTGTGTTTTTTTCTACTTTTCGTTACTTTAATGACTATTTTAACTCTCTCTTTTCTTTTATTTACTTTTTCCCTAATCTTTCGTATGCAAATATATGTTTTTTCCGAAGAGCGAGAATGCTGCAGATTACATTGCAGGTAAATTATGTTTCAAAAGCTTATGTGATTGCAGGTGCTCGCCTGCTCAGTGGTGGTGCTACTATGCTGACTTGTGCAATTTTGTGCTCATTTGGCCTGAGTGATTATGTATGAGTGTACTTTACAGAACTGCATAATGCTAGATACTAGAGACTCAAGTCCAGTCCTTCCTTTGTACTCCTGCCACTAAGTAGAGCTAGTGGTGGATTGATAGGTTGAGTATATTATGACTTGGTATTTAGTAGGGAATTTTTTAGTGGTCGGCAATCATGACGGACTGTGTCTGTCACTTTGTGTGCTGCTGAGTGCTGCCAGTCCGAGTAGAACCTTTTTGTAGTTGGTTTAGTGAGTTACATAACTTTCCAAGTAGACAATCTGCGAATCCAGCAATACTAATATCCTAGTAGACCACATCAGATAGGTCAATAAGTTTAGTGCAATTGTTGTTTATTTCCCCAAAATAATTTGTTATTGTTGTTTTGAAATGTTTGATTTCGTTGACAACAATCATCCATGTTTGTGTCTTTCTTTCATGTACATCAGCACCTCCCTGGGGCAAGAGGACCGAGGTGGAAGAGCCGGCGGATCGGTCCACCAAGGGCTCTTCTGCTGGCCCCAGTAAGTTTTCCTGTTAATATTCCCTATAATAATTATACTTCCCTAACCTTTACAGAACCTATTTATTCCAAACGTTCATCATAATTCTATTTTTTCCTAAATCGTCTTTGATCTTCTTGTAGACTGTTTCTACATTCTTATCCTGCCTCTACTATGACTCTCTGTGCTACTACTATTTATTATTAGTCTGTCTGTGTAGCTAGCTAAGCTTGCACAGTTGGCAAAAGGTGTTAAACAAAACTCCTATTCAGCAATAGCTCTAGGCACTGAGTGCAGTCCTCTGGGTTGTCCATAATGTCTATTGAAGTCTTCTTAATGTTTATGCTTTGAAAATTCCCAACAATAAAATGTCAATGGCCCCAAGAATAAGATACTAGTTTACTTTTTGAATCGATAGGAGGGCATACTACTACTGTTGCAGGGACCATTCTGCACATACAGACCTAGGGACAAGAAATAGGGCATTGGTGATAATAGGCGCAGTTAGACTTTCCACATACCTCAGTCATAACAGAAGTTGAACCCCCAATCTCCTTACTGACTAGCTAGTGTGTCAGAGTCATTATTTAGCTCCCGAATAAAGCGATGATCCCCAATGATTATACAACCTAGAACATAAGACTACGGAGTCAGAGTACCGACCTCTCAGAGTGATGGAATCATGCTTGCAAATTGAAAACCCTTTCGCTCACTTACTCATGACCAAAAACCACAGAGTCTATGTAAGTTTTAAAGCTTTATTAAAAGTGAAACAACTAGCTTGGTGTGTACTCTGTATATTAATTTTCAATTGTGCATTATATAAAAACATTTATTAAAATCAACTTCATAGAAGAGAAACGGTGAACTCATGAAAACTGAACAGTGGCTGATTTACACATTAATTGTGGGAGACCCCTCACATGGTTGGAACTTAAGGTACTGATGGTGATGATGATGAGTAACATATTGCTCTTGTTCGTAGAAGGGAATCTTCTGTCTGTTATGAGAAAAATGGTGCGTGTTAAAAAGCAAGCATTCATCGGTTGCGCCAAAAAGTGTAGCATGTTATGGCTAAGCATAAATAAAAACACCCTCCCCTTCCGAAAGGGTACATTTTAGTTTAGACTAGAGAGTCACAAATAATTAAATTTGTTTATGTAGTAAAAAATGCTTTCATTCCTAGACAAAATAGGGAGTGGTGTATATGGCATCTAAAAATATGAAATATATTTTCTAGGTGGAACAGACAACCACCAGTGCCGGGGCCAGTGCGGAGGTGGTCACTCCAGGGTCGGATGCGGTGCCACCAATGCCAGCAGGAACTGCTGTGGGGGATGCCTCGGTAGTGGCGGGCAGTGGTAAGCTATTATATTCCTTACTTATTGAGATTGCAGAGTAGGCTCGCTGCAGGGGTGTATGTTGTACAGTACAAGTACACTTTACTGTTAAGAAGGCTTACAAATTTAGAACTAAGTTTTTGTCAACCAGGTAGAAGACAGTCACCCTTGACTTCACATTAGCAATAGCATTAGCGGTGGGAGTTGATGAGTAACCAATGGCCTCCTCTAAATTTGACTTCAACTCAGCTGTGAAAGTTTTATCGAGAAGCCAAGTCAGATCAGAGATGAGCTTGATGGATGGAATGAACGAAAAGGGAAAGAAGGGTGTAAGGAAGGAGGAAGGACGAGCGAGTTAAATTAATGACTGGCAAAGAATGATACGTGTTTTTTAATGCAGGCAGAGGTTGCTGGTAGGAATCTGATGCATGGCCGGTTGAAACAAGTATGGGTGGAAGGAGAAAGAAAAGAGGACTGCCTGGGTGGGTGAAACAAAAACTGTATGTGTGCGCAATATATCCTTTGGGTCAAATTCAAATGCAAGTCAAGCACGGATGCATGGGTGGTGGTTTATAAAATAATATAAAAAGGATGTTTGTCTGTGAGAAAAAGTAAGGTTTGTCCAGTTGAGATATTAAGAAAAATGATTGACATTTACTTTGAATGGATGGATGCCTGGATGGTATCTTCCTCATAGATACTAGTAGACAGAGTAGACGGTCACTGGATAAAGAGTGTTAGTTTGAAGAGCATGTAACATCACACATCTGTGCCAGAGTAGCAAAGCCGAGGAAAGTAGAAGTTGTAATTTTTCAGAATACTCCCTTGACTAACAGTAGTTTGCAAGCACAACATATATTGTGTATCTATATTGTATAGTTCACATTATCAAGTCTAGTCACAAGTGCCTTCCTCCGGCAAATACGGGGACCACTCACTACCTATGTTAATAATTTCTTTTCAACTTTGTCATTCATGTGTGGCCTATCGGTGTTCACTCAATCAATAAAAACAAAGCACCTAAAGTCATCCCTTATATAAGCAAATATCATGTGAAGGGATAGATGATCATATTATATTCTTCATTTTCCTTTTGTAGTAGTCAGGGGCAGGGTGAAAGTTAAATTAATTGAGCAGTAGCCCTTATTGTAACTTGTAACAGAGTATGGCCAGTGCCACCCGTAATAGAAAAGAGCTTCCCCACCTGCATGTACTGGTAACAGTAACGCGAGTCTGCGTCATCATGGCTTGCGTTTGTTTTTCTTGGGTGCAAGCTGACTGCGCTGGCATTGAGCCGGCTTCCATAAGTTTACGTACTAATTTAGCTAAACAAGAGAGAAGAAGAAGACTGGTGTACTGTCTGAGTCTAATGTAGTGAGTCCTTATTGCTAGTAGAATTCCTGAAACTCCCACTAATGTTAGAGCAGAGGCAGACGAAGTGGGAGGTTAGATAGATACACGCCACAAATGTTATGTACTGTGCTTGCAAGTTGCTAGTGCTACTGGGACACAACTTTCTGTTGAATTATTTTGTGTTAATCTTAAAGAGTATTGGTTACAGTATTTTTTTCTTTCTTCATATAGATACTCCTTCTAAACCATTGAGGAAGGAGTTGGCTATCCGGGCCAGGTGCCGGAAGCTGGAAGCTGGGTTTTTGAACTTTTGGGGACTTTTATTTCATGGACATTGGTTGGGGTTAGGGAGGGGGTGGGTCGGGTCTTGTGGGATAGTTTATTTTTGTTAGGGTATAAATAATTATTTATTTTCCACTTAAACATAGCATACACGTTTTTACTGTTTTGTGGGGGAGGCAGGGGGGTTATCTGTACGTTTGTTTTCCTGAAACTTAACTGGCTGGTTGATTCAAATTGTCTAAGTAATCGCCCAAATTTGTACAAAAGTGCCACTGACAGAGTTAGTGAATTCAATTGTCCTACTACTTTACTAGTACTACCTTCAGTCTCTCCTCTCCTCCTACTCCATTATTCTTCCTCCCCCAAAATGCTTATCTTACCTGTAATTTGTGTTTGAGAATAGGGTTAGACACAGGGCTGGCTGCATGGCAAATGGCGATTAAGGTTGGCTATTGAATCCTGGACAGATGAAATGGCATTGTTGTGGTGGTAGTAGTAGTGGTACACACTAGCAGTAGCAGCATATGAAAAAAAAGGAAATTAGACATTGAGTGGCCTGAGAGGAGCATTAGAACAGTAGGATAGTACAGTACACAAGAACAGTGCCATAAATTGTAGCCTAAGCAATGCTAAAGTATTCAATCAAAAGTTAACTACTAGTTGCGTGGGTTATGGCTACTACAAGAACTAGTCCTGAAGGACACAGCAGCGTAAGCTTTAGTCACGTGTAGGAGGATGTTGTTGATGATGAATCCACTCGATGGCGGACATGAAATTCTGAATTGATTTGCCAATACTCATGGGTGTGTGTCAAGCAGAATAAGAATATATCCTCGGATTCCTTGACCTGCCTTGAAATTGATTTTCTGTTGCTTTTGACCTTATCCTCCCCAGAAAGCGTGTGGAATTATTGGTGTCCTTTAGTCACAACTCAATGAAAAATACACAGTCCGGGGGAAGAGGGTTAGGATTTGAAAAATGGATGGGAATGGGGTTTTTTGGGAAAGATTTTTGGAGAGAGAAAAAAAAACACAGCATGTGTAAACAACAAATGAAGAAAAACAAATCTTTGGATACTAAGATATCCATAAATCTTTTAAGGGACATAAAGGAAGTGCATGCATGAAGTTGTTCGCTAAATGGATGATTAGGTTACGGAAAAGTAGTATTTACTACAACTTGCTAACTGGTACTAAACAATTAGACAGTACAGGGCTGCAGTAATTAGGCAATTTCACTTGCCTATCTGCCCTCGTAGAGAATAAACACTTAGTAGTACATTACATTAGTTTTAAAAATAGCAAAGAAACTTATCAAATAGCTGTAGGGATGAATTTGAAGCAGAGAGCAAACACACAGAGTCGCACTCGTAGAAGTTCACAACAATAACATTATTTAAACGATAAATACAAGTGAAGTGGCTACTGTAACTGTATGTTGTAGTTGTCCTGGTCAAATTGGGAAGTTGCATGCATCCAGCCATTCCTCTTATTCGCGGTACTCCTCCATTCCATCGGGCACTCCGTTGATGAATCTTGGTGACCACACTGTCCACTGCCGGCCTGGCGGATGCAGAATTGCGGATTGTTATGGTAAGCCTGAGTTAATGTTTTTCCCATCGCACAGGGTAACTGCCAGCCTGTAATTGTCGATGAAAAACAGAAAGGAATATTAAAACACCCCGGAGAGAAAATATAAGGTACTGTGTGTAGTGCAAAAATAACACTTTCACTTTCAGAGGCATTAATTAGCACATAGCAGACCAGGGCCATACAGACGGTCAAGGCAGGCACCACTGAGTGAACCAACCTCCATGTAGCATACCTCTTTGACACAGACAGACAAAGCAGATCTAATTTTATAGAGCAAGCCACATAGCCGCAATTTTACATGAACCGCTGTCTGGACTATGGCATAACACTACACTGGCTCGACCACTCCATACCACGACTACACAGACATGTAGTTCTGCTGTGGTTGTTGTTGACTTGTTTACCTGTTTGCCACTCACGAAATGACCATAGTTCTTCCGTAAATCGACGATGATGATCCAACCATCCCAGTGAGTGACTGTAAAGATATTATGTAACTTTGGTCATCATGACTAATCATCATCATGGTGTTGGCAAACTCAATGTTGTTCATGCAGTCACAGTCTACACACAGTGAGTCCAAGGACATTTTCCATATTAAAAAATACAACGTAGTGGCACCTGCAGTAGAAGTACAATTTGTATTAAACAAGGGAAACAGAGTAGACTTGAGTTTCATTTAGTGTGTAAAAGATTAAATAATAACAGAACACATAGGATTCATTTCATGCACAACAAACAAACAGCAAATGCTTTCATCAGAGCCAGACAGCCAGTGTTGTCCACTGCATGCCACCTCATCATTCATTACCTGTTCCACTTTTATGTCAGCATCTTATTCTTAGGTGAAGGGCCACAGAGCAGCCTCTTGTGTCAATTTCAGAGGTAACAGTCAGCATAGTCAGTCATTCCAGTCCCACTTCTTTTGAGGGGACTCATCTACGAAGCAACAGTTTCTTGATTCTGCGTAGTTCGGCCATCTGCCTTGAGGGAAATGGATAGGGGGAGTCTGGAGGAGGAGGATAGAGGAGCATGACTGAGTTGTGAACTTCAGGAATGCAGACAGCGGCACCTTCAATATGGAAATAAGGCAAAGACAGTGCTGCTAATGGATTTGTTATGATTAAAGTTTTGTTGTGCTAAAAGTTGCAAAACAAAGAAAGACACACAGAAATAAAAGTGACTAAGGACGGGGGAAAAAAGTAAGTATTTCAAGCCTAGGTGTCAGGGAAGTAAAGCTTGTCCTTAAACTCTGTGAATTGAACCGGGAGTAGGTCAGCTAACAGAGAAGAACTTCCGTCACCTAAGTCGGTGTCCTCTTCTTCCTGCGTGCATTCATGTATTTTGTAATCTGGTGGTATGAAGTGCAGATTCATCTTGATCATTGTTAATCTCTCCATATTTTTGGGCAATAGGCGGGTCCTTTTTGAAGTTACAATGGCACCAGCAGCACTGAAAACACATTCAGAAGACACGCTTGTGAGTGGGCAAGCCAAATAATTTATAGCCAGCTTGGTGATCAGTGGCCATTGAGGCCTTTTCCCAAACCAATACACCAATGGGTTCTGATCAAAGAACTCTGTTGGGTCTTCCAGATAGGCCTGCACCATCCACTCAAGGTCCTCCACTTTGCGTACCATCTGTTGCCTTTGCATCAACACTGGAACAAGCAAATCCTTGATGAGGTATCCAATCCGCTTCCAACAATATTATGGCTGGGCCTGGTGCAGGTGATGATGATATGGTTGCTGATGTTGGTAACGGCTCTGAGGGAAGGTGACTGCCTTCGGCCACAGAAGTGGACCTTGACGCCAGATGGCCTGCTGCTTCAGTAGTACTTGTGGTGGTTCCCTTAATTTCCTGCCTTTCTTTTTCGAACCGAGTGGCTGACAGAGCTAGCCAATGTGTGTACTTGGAAACATCTGCTTCAGAAAAAGGAATGAATGTATTGCTGGCCAGTGCCTTTTTGTACCGTGGATCCAGTATAGTGGCACAGATGTATTGCTGTTCTGAATGTATTGCTTTAAGACTTGCATTTTCAACTAGGCGGCTTAATAAGCTCTCCGCTAACTGATATGCGTCTTGTTTTTCAGCATCAACTCGGAAAGTTGAACACACCGCCTTCAGTTGGTGCTCTAGCATGCGCAACAATGGGATAGCTATGCCCAAAGTACAGTCCTCCCTGCTGACTTCACGCGTGAAGACCTCAAAAGGACAAAGCATGTCTGTCAGGCTTTTAACTAGGTCGTATTCCTCCACCTCTAGCCTCATGTCTTTCATAGAAGCACCCCGTGCGTGAAAGACATACTCATTGATTACCAAGTACTGCTCAAACAGACGCTCAAGCATGTAGAAGGTTGAGTTCCAATGTGTTGCCACCTCCTGGATGAGTCCTCTGACTGGCACTCTACGGTCATGTTGAATAATCCTCAGCTGCTTCCGGGGCTTAAAAGAATGGCTGAAATGTGTACAGATTCTTCGGCAGGTGATCAGTAACTTGCTGACTGCATTTTCTTTTTTCAAGAAATCTTAAACAATAATGTTAATGCTGTGCGCCAAACACGGCACTCTGAATTAGCCACCATCAGCCATGGCCTTAACTATATTACTGCCATTATCCATGGAAACATAACCAATCATGCACCTTCTTGGCTGCAGCCATTCAAAGACCTTACTGTTAAACTCCTCCACAATGTTTACTGCAGTATGAGCTTTCTCCATGGCAAACATGGCTACTGTTGCATGTTTCTGAATAGCTTGAAAAATTGTGACACTGTCAACACCTGCAGCTATCTTCTCTCTAACCCCCACAAAAGAGACCCAGTGTGCAGTGATGCACATGTAACAACGGCTTGGCAACTGGTCCACATGTCTGTTGTCAGGTGGATAGTGTGAACAGCACTCTTCTGCAAAGCTGCCCCAATCACGTCCAGCACATCTTGATGTAGTGCTGGAACCACAACTCTGGCAAAATAGGACCGGCTAGGAACCTTCCATTTAGGGCAGACTGTTGCCACAAATTCTAGAAACCCCACTGCTTTCATGAAAGAAAAAGGGAGAAGGTCCAGCGCTAACATTTTAGCCAGCATTGCATTATACAATGGCGCCTCCAACCAAAACATGCTTTTAATGGTGGTCTGGACTGTTTTTCGGTGTACCTTTTTGCATTGGTGTCTCTACCAAACTCTTATTGTGCCACCTAGATGTTGCTGGGGTAGAGGGTGTGGGCGCTACCACTGCAGTGCTGCTGCCAGGGGTACTGTGTGTACCAGAAAAAATGGCTCTCACTCCTTCACCTCCCCCTGCACGATCAGCTCCTTGTCATCAGATGCAATATGAATGGCTACATTTGGATTTCTACTTTTGGCTTTCCGGATGTTACTTAGATGCGCCTCCCACTGGATGCTGTGGTGTTTTTGGAGATGACCTCTCTGGCCTCCGGTACCATAGTTGGTACCAAGCTTACCCCGACTAACTACTTGTTTACAAATCGAACAAATAACTTGGTTTTCCGCCTTTTGCTAATACTAAAGAAGTCCCAAACTGGGGAGTTGAGATTTCTGGTGGTGGTGGAGGTGCCACTTTCAATGCCAGATGAAGTGGAGGATGGGCGTGGTGGAATTTGACTCTGTTGTGCACTTACAGCACCACTACTTAAGGTAATGGAGGTCGCGCTGGATGGAGGTTCCTGCCGGCCCTTCTGACGAGAAAATATGGAAGCTATAGGTCGTGTTGGTGTAGTAGTTAGTGTTACCTGTGTTGGTACCTGTGGTGCCGCGCCGCACACATCCTGCACAGCAGCATTTTTGGATAGGGTAAAAATGCCTGTCTGCTGCATGCCCACTGGGGCTGGAGTAACGACTGTGATGACTTGGTCGTCATTGTCAGATTCTTCATTAGCAGCAGAATACACCACTTCTACTTCTTCTTCGTCATCACCCATTACGGATAGCCTTGCGGGAACCTTCCTTTTACCTAGCTTTTTCCGGTCATGGCGTGACTCCCTCTTAGACTGAATTGGTGGGTACCAATCAAGATCTAGATAATCAGAAGGAAGGTGGATTGAAGAAGAAGTTGTACTAGCCCTCCTTTTCCTTGCTGGGGATCTGGAAGACAATGGATCATCAGGAGTGGCTTGCTCGGCTGATACCTCCGCATGAATCTCGATCTCCTGATATGCTGCTACTTCTAGAGGAACAAGTATTATGGGCAGTTGTGCCTCTCCTTGTGCCTCTACTTGTTGCACCTGTGGTAGTTGTTGCGGCTGTGGTTGAGCACTCGTCAGATGAGTTAAACCCTGCGTTGATTGGATGCTAGTTTGTGAAAGGTCAACACCAACATCACTGGTCGATGGTGAAAGAGCAATTAAAGGGGCTGCCTCTGCGGCACTCATGGGCTTGGGCCTAACTTGGCGTGGTGGCATGGAGACCAATGACGGATGTGTTGCTCCCAGCTTGGTCCCCGGTGGATACTGCTGCTGCAGGCGTAGTTTTTTTTCCCAAAAAAAGTGGCGGTCGGCACACCAGTCTCCTTGGTAAGTGGCGCCACTTGCTTCTTCTGCTCCTTCTTACTGGCAGTGGCACTGGCAACTTTCTTGGTAGAGGATCTACAGTTACCTTGCTTTGGGCCCATTTTCTTCATATGTCAGAACAGCAGGACGCAGTTGCACGAGTTGCAGAGTTGTCTGGAGCCACCACACGTGACGTCACGTGACGTTGTGCACACACCGCAGCAGGACTTCTTACTTGCACTACAACAAGTGATGATGATGAGGATGATTCCTGGTTCTCAGTCTTTGTGCACCTAAAAGCAAAGAAGCCAGAGGAACATCAGTTAAATAAATCTTGCATATGTCGTGCTTTAGTTAATACTATTGCAACTAGACATTTATTATTATTAACACAACACACCCAGAAACAGAAAGACCAAAATTAGAAATTGCAATTCTAATCAAAAATGGATGTTTAAATTAATAGAAGATAGACCACAGAGGGAGAGTTGTTTCATGCACCCATTCATAACCCTAGGCATACTGGCCCGCAAGCTTGCCGGCCTATGGCAAAAACTGCCTTGCCTCAATATGCCCCCCCCCACCCACATGGCTAGGCCCTGGACCAGGCCCCAACAACACCCAAAAAATCGATATACACACAAAAATCACCTCAATCCAATGCCATCCATGCACCAAAATAATGTTTAAATTCAAGAGACCCAACAGAAAGACTTGGTCCATGCACCACTGAGTACCCCTGGGCATAATGGATGAAAGCAAGGCAGACTGGGTGCAGGCCTATGGCACAAAGCACACTGCCTGGCTTCAAAATGGCCCCTAGAAACCCACCAACATGGCCAGGCCCAGGACCAGGTATCAAAATGACCCCCACCCACATGGCCAGGCCCTGGACCAGGCCCCAACAACACCCAAAAAATCTAAATACACATAATAATCACCTCAATCCAATGTCATCCATGCCCTAAATGATGTTTAAATTCAAGAGACCCCACAGAAAGACTTGGTCCATGCACCACTGAGTACCCCTGGGCTTAATGGATTAAAGCAAGGCAGACTGGGTGCAGGCCTATGGCACAAAGCACACTGCCTTTCTTCAAAATGGCCCCTATACCCCCACCCGCATAGCCAGGCCCTGGACCAGGCCTCAAAATAGCCCCCACCCTCATGGCCAGGCCCTGGACCAGGCCCCAACAACACCCAAAAAAAAGAAATGCACACAAAAATCCACTCAATCCAAGGCCATCCATGCCCTAAATGATGTTTAAATTCAAGAGACCCCACAGAAAGACTTGTTCCATGCACCATTGACTAGCCCTGCGCCTACTGGCTAGTGTGGCTTTAACACGCACCACAAAATTTTAAAAAAACTTCCACATATAACAGTGAGCTATTCAATTCCATGCCATCCATTCCACAAATAATATTTAAGTTCAACAAAACTCACAGAAACAGGTGTATCATGCACCCATGACTAACCCTGGGCCTACTGGATACTGTGGTTACCCACAGTATATATTTTTTTAAGTTTATAAATTGTAGTTGCAGCAACTGCAATGCCCCAAACACCAACTTACTTGTAAAATCTCAAATCCAAAAGTGATCCAAACAAAAAGTCCTCAAATATCCAGCAGCAGCCACAAAGAGTAATCCTTCCAGCTCCAGATCCAAATGAAAAGCGACCAGGACATGGACAACGCACTGGAAGGAGCCTGCTGGACTAGAACAGGAAGTTGGAGACTCTGGGGCACTTCCTTCCTCCCAACCCCCCCGCCCCCCAAAAATTGACTCCTTGCACAAAAAAGTGTAGCCAAATGTCAATCTGAGGAGTTATTCTGATCCAAATCATCATTTTCAGAAGGTTTATGCTGCCAGCAAAAGATTTCTTGTGCAGAATTGCAATTTTTGCGAGTTCGGAAAAGCGAGCTGTATGTCAGCTGTGCATCGCATCTACGTATTTGCTATTGTTTACTCTCGCGATATGTGATCTCGGGCCCTTATGACGTATTTGCATTCTCAATGTCTCGCAGTGCATGATGGCAGGACTCCATGACATACTCGCGGTCGAAAAGTCTTGCGCGATCACACAGCCAGATCCAAAATGTCGCAGCGCACGCAAACCGGGAGGAAAACAACTCGGCGAACTCGGAATCACGGTAAGTCAACGCCGCACACGCGAGATTGTATTTTTGAAGTGCGAACAAGCAAAAAAAACGTCACCAACTCGTGAATTGCGAATTGTTTGGCAATTTCGCGCGATTCACGGATTGCGAAATTACCAAAAAATTTGCAAATTCCGCAAGCGGAACGAATTTTCAGCCCATGCTTATTGGAATTGAAATGTATCTGTATTCAAAATACCAGCAGCGAACTAAAAACTACATTAGAGTAGAATGATAAAAATCATATTTTTTATAAATAATATCCAAGCACACATCAACGTGATAAATGATGTACTATAATTAGACACATAAAATGAATTGGTCTGTATAGTATTGGCAGCGTTACAAACCTGTAAAAATGCAAAAATTGTTAAAATGAATGTCATTTACAAAGAGATGCAAAATTTGTCTGATTGGCGATGATAAGGCTTGCAAGGAAAAGGATAAATAATTTATAAACCGCTATTCAGAAGAAAGTTTCCACACATCATGGTTGAATAGAAACAACATATTGTATCAAGAACTACATGTCCCTCAATGCCTAGGGCATGGAGGACATATAGAGGAAGTGATGTAACTTTGAAAAAGTTTTAAAAACATGCAAAACAAATGAGCCCATTTACTGTGATCAAGGCATTTGCAATGCCGAAACGTGTAGGACTTTCTGCTGTCTTTTCCACTGCCTAAAAACTGATACATATGGAAGAAATTGGTGAACAAACAAATAACTTCATGTAAATTACGAGGAGTGCGGCCCGTCTTTCCCTGGAGACCGGGGACCTTGGTTAATATATATATATATATATATATATATATATATATTTGAACAAAGGGGGGCGGCACAACTGGATACTAAATTCAGCTTTTATTCACACAAACACTCCACCAACGCGTTTCAGCCTCACGGCTTTTCTCACGGTCAGTGAGTCCTTCCTTGCTTTTGGTTTAAATACTGCCCCATGTTAGCCATTAAGTGGCATTATGGGATATGTAGTTTTACAAGCAACATGTTGCACACATTTTTAAAAAAAATTATTGAAATTAAACAAAGGACTAGTGTGCTGAAATTATCAGAGTATAGTACTCTAAGCATCATAAGTTATTTACACTTAGGGCTTTATATTTTACAGTCCATAATTTTAAGGATTTTTGGGGTATAGTACCCTGGTTACAGGTCATAAAAAGTTCAACTGGGCATTTCCTCACTCCAGATGTATATGGAGGTCTTCTCCAAAGTTCATGCCTCTGGGATGTCTTGTGCGGAATTGAATTATTAGACGGGATTCCATTTGTCTTAAGAGACGCACTGTGTCTCCTCCTCTTTCAAGTTTTGTCAGCATTCTTAATCCATAGAAAGTCATGGCTCGCCAATCCCCATTTTGACACGATTTCAAATGTTTGGCTGTGGCATACAGTAGATTGGAATTTTTCACAGCCCGGATATGCTCCAAGATTCTTTTCTTTAGCATGCATGTTGTTCTTGCATTTGAAAGTGGCTTTTTACCAGCAAATTTTGCAAGGAAGTGTTCTTTTTATATGTGATAGACGGGTGTTTTCCAACTAATGTCCCAATGTCTGGATCGCTGGTTATTAGATGCCAGTATTTTTTCAATTAGTTGGAAACCACCCGTCTATCACATACAAAAAGAACACTTCATTGCAAAATTTGCTGGTAAAAAGCCACTTTCAATTGCAAGAAAAACAAAAGTGGTGGATGGAACAAAATGTGGGCTTCAAACCCTGTACTTCGTGCAAGGCCTGCAAGATAGGCAAAAAAATGAAGAGTGTGAATGAACCCAACGGAAAAGAGGTGCCAATCAAGCAATACATTACATGCACATCCAAAAATGTGGTGTATGTAATCGAATGCAAATGCGGCATGAAATACATAGGCTCAACAACATGCATGCTAAAGAAAAGAATCTTGGAGCATATCCAGGCTGTGAAAAATTCCAATCTACTGTATGCCACAGCCAAACATTTGAAATCGTGTCAAAATGGGGATTGGCGAGCCATGACTTTCTATGGATTAAGAATGCTGACAAAACTTGAAAGAGGAGGAGACACAGTGCGTCTCTTAAGACAAATGGAATCCCGTCTAATAATTCAATTCCGCACAAGACATCCCAGAGGCATGAACTTTGGAGAAGACCTCCATATACATCTGGAGTGAGGAAATGCCCAGTTGAACTTTTTATGACCTGTAACCAGGGTACTATACCCCAAAAATCCTTAAAATTATGGACTGTAAAATATAAAGCCCTAAGTGTAAATAACTTATGATGCTTAGAGTACTATACTCTGATAATTTCAGCACACTAGTCCTTTGTTTAATTTCAATAATTTTTTTTTTAAATGTGTGCAACATGTTGCTTGTAAAACTACATATCCCATAATGCCACTTAATGGCTAACATGGGGCAGTATTTAAACCAAAAGCAAGGAAGGACTCACTGACCGTGAGAAAAGCCGTGAGGCTGAAACGCGTTGGTGGAGTGTTTGTGTGAATAAAAGCTGAATTTAGTATCCAGTTGTGCCGCCCCCCTTTGTTCAAAATTAATTCTGGGGCTTGGATCCAGCTCTTGGGTAGTGCACACGCTGTCGAGCGCTCTCAGGCTTTGAAGGATCACTTTGGATTAATATATATATATATATATACATATATATAATATATTACCTACTGGCGGTCGCCAGTAGGTATATATAGTTAGGACCTACCTAGTTACCATAGGAAATTCCGAACATTCTATTGGAAATAACTTTGGCGCCGATTGAGGGATCTGCCTGTAATTTTCCTTAACTTTGCCTCGCTGCACTCCGCTCCTTCCCTGAAAGTTTGGGGGGGATTCGTCAAGCAGGGCCCGAGAAAAAAGGGGGGTCCCAAAACGTGTTTTCCCCATGTTAATTTCCATAGGGACATTCTGACAAGGGTACAGCTCGAACGGCTGAACGGAATTACACCAGATTTGGCAAAATGGTAGGGCCTGGTATGCAGATGTGCCTTTGCTATGTTTGGTGAAAATCTCTCCAGTAGTTCTTGAGAAAATTGAATTTGAAATTTTTCAAATGGCATTTTCTATGGGACCTTTAGACACGGCTACAGCCCGAACGGCTGAACGGAATTACACCAAATTTAGCAAACTGGTAGGAACAGGTATGCAGTAGTGCCTTTTCTATATTTGGTGAAAATCCCTCCAGTAGTTGTTGAGAAAATTGAATTTGAGCAAATTATATATCTATATGCGCTCACCGTACGCGCACCGTACGTGTACGGTACGCGTACCGTACGCGTACGTGCACGTACACTTACGTGCTCGAGCGAGTTTCTGATTGGCTGGCAATCGACTGTCAACATTCCAAACTGTCCAAACCAGGAAGTGTTGGCCACCATCTTGTTTTTCAGGAGAACGGAGGCACAAGAGAGCCCAAAACAAGAGTGGAAAACACGAAAAGGGGGCAGAGTAGAGACCCCCCAACCCTCTAGCCCTTCTCAGGGGGTCCCAAAAGGACCCCCAAGGGCACCGTGCGTGTACCCCGCGATTTAACTTGGTGGTCTTTCTGGGACCTCCTGAGAAGGGCTGGGGGGTCAGGGGGTCTCAACCCTGCCCCCTTTTCTCGTTTTCCACTCTTGTTTTGTGCTCTCTTGTGCCACCCTTCTCCTGAGAAACAAGATGGCTGCTCAGGTGGTCCCAGGAGGATAATAACATATATAAACGTTATCCACTAATAGAATTAGCATTTACAAAACCTTTGAAATTTATTGAAAAAAATATAGGTTTCACGCATGATATAGTTAGGAATTAGCATTTAAAAACCTTGCAAATTCACTGAAAAAAACATATGTTTCAAGCCTTATATAGTTAGGAATTAGCATTTAAAAAACCTTGCAAATTCACTTAAAAAGCATAGGTTTCAGGCCTTATATAGTTAGGAATTCGCATTTTAAAAACCTTGCAAATTCACTTAAAAAACCATAGGTTTCAGGCCTTATATAGTTAGGAATTAGCATTTAAAAAACCATTGAAATTGCTCCTATATAGTTAGTTGTACTAACTATATTTCGCGCACCCGCAATCCACTGCTGATGATGTCACACATTACATCATGCATGACATGGTCAGTGACATCACTGATGACATCTCAAATGACATCACTGATGACATCACTGATGACATCTCATTTGACATCACTGATCACATCACTGATGATATCATTCATGTGATAATACGATGCACCTCCTCACACTCTAATATAACCTTTGATGCACCAAGTGTTAAATACAGACTACCATTCTTGAAACCATTGACACACAAATGCCAGTTACTACATACGCACTCACTGATTCCTAGGTCTACACACACATTCACTCATTCACCCATAGAATCACTCATACATACAGTCACTCATCAATACAACACTATCAAATGCACACATACACCTATACAGACACTCACACACTGCCACTCATCCATGGAGTTACTCACACACCTAGTCAGTCATGCAAAGAATTAATCACACTTCCATTTCCTCAACTATACAGTTATACACACAACACCTTACTTATTCAAACATATAATAACACATACTTACTCTCTTATACAATCACTGATACAAGTACACAATGATCCATACAGCCATTCGCACATTCACTGGCTCTCATGTATAGCTCGTGCCCCTGCAATGCACTGCTGATGACGTCACATATTACATCACACATGACATGGTCAGTGACATCACTGATGACATCTCAAATGACATCACTGATGACATCATCCAGTGACTGTGTGTTTCTGTAAAGTTTAAATATGTTTAATATATATAGGGAAAGGCGTATTGAAGAATGAGTAGGTGTATAAGTGTCTGAATCAATGATTTAGTAGGTGCGTGACTGACTCTATAAGTGAGTGATTAAACATATCTTAATGAATGCATGGGTTAGTGACTAAACTGTGTGAAGGTCTGTATCCATCTGTCTGTTGGTGTGTAAGCGGCTGCATGGGTTTGTGAATAGCTACATGAGTGTCTGTATGAGTTATTGATTGGTTGTATCTGTATGGGTGCCTGAGTGTATGTGTGGGTGGGGTGTTTGTGACTGTACATAGATGTGTGAGTGGGTGATTCACTGGGTGCATGGTTTCAAGAGTACATCTGTGATGGACTGTATGGGTGGGTGGGTGGGTGTGTATGGGTGTGTTAGTGAGTGAATGTATATCTCAGTGGTACATGTATGAGTAACTATATATGTGAAAGGCAGTATATATGTGTGTTCGAGTTTATAAATGGCTATAAGTGAGAGTGCCTGATTATGAGAGTGGCTGTATGGATGAGTGTGTGCTTGTATCAGTGATTGTATAAGAGCATAAGAATGTGCTAGTATTTGTATGAGTGAGCTGGTGTGTGTATAACTGTATAGGTGAGTAGATGGGAGTGTGATTAATTATTTGCATGATTGACTAGGTCTGTGAGTACCTCTATGGATGAGTGGTGGTGTGTGAGTGTCTATATAGGTGTATGAGTGTATATGATAGTCCTGTACTGAGTGACCGTAACTATGAGTGACTGTACGGGGAGTGAGTTGATGTGTGTCTAGACCTAAGAATCAGTGAGTGGGTATGTAGTTATTGGTGTTGGAGTGTCTATGGTTTTGAGGATGGCAGTCTGTAATTTAGAGTGCTAAATTACAGACTGCAGATTGCTCCTCCAGGTCCCTAGGAGACAATTGCCAAACCAACCCTTCGTCGACTTCACTGGTTACCTATGGGTGCCAGAATTCAGTTCAAGGCACTGTGCATAGCCCATAAAGCTATATGGAAAACATGCCCTAATATTCTTCATCCTATACTACCACTTTACCTACCATCTAGGTCTCTCCGCTCCAGTAATCAAGTATTAGCAACCACCAGGAAGATCAAGAAAGCAAGGTGGGGAGGACGCTCCTTCTCATACTCAGCGGCCAAGTTGTGGAATGATCTTCCCCAGCCAGTAAGAGAGATCCGCAGCATGACTGCTTTCCGCAAACATCTGAAGACCTACCTATTCAATCGGTAGTCTTTCCGAAATTGAAATGGCCTCTCCTGATTCTAAGAGCTACGAGGCCTCCGGGTAGTATAGGCGCTATACAAATATTCTTTCATTCATTCAGAGTGGGTGTATCAAAAGTTATGTTAGGGTGTCAGTAGATGCATGAAATAACCACATGGATGAAGTCATCAGTGATGCCATTTGAGATGTCATCAGTAATGTCATGAGTGATGTCACTGACCATGTCATGAGTGATGTAATATGTGACGCCATCAGCAGTGCATTGCGGGGGCGCGAGTTATAGTTACCTGAACTAACTATAATGGGGGAATTTATATGGTTTTGCGCGTGTGAAATGTCATGCTAACTATAACCACCCTGATACCTATGTTTTTTTGAGTGAATTTCTAACGTTTTTTAAATGCTAATTTCTAACTATAATGTGCTTGAAACCATGGTTTTTAAAGTGAATTTCAAAGGTTTTTTAAGTGCTAATTTCTAACTAAGCCTACAGAGGTAGGACATGTGAAGAAAGAAGAAAAAACGCACAAAAAGAAGCAAAAGAAATGCAGAAAGAAGCAATGAAAGTCCACAAAGATGAAGAAAAGTGCAGGAAGAAGACATGTGCAGAAAGAACCAACAGAGGAGCAGAAATAGGTTGTGTTGCAAAATCATCCTGTGCCCACAACTTTTTCAGACGGGTACTGGTGGTAACTGACTCTGACTAACCAGGACTATGCCAACCAGGTACCTCCAGTTTGCGCCAGGGAGTTGCGTTGCAGAGAGGTGTTCAGAGGCCAGCCCCTTTTTTACACCACTCTACAACGCAGCTCTGTGGTGCTTACTGGAGGTACCTGGTGGGCTAGTTGGCCCCCAGGGACCCTCAGGATTGAAGAGGAATTCATTCCCCAACTTAACACGTGCCACAGGGCGTGTTTGCACACATGTCACCTCAGGCCACCCCGCCTCCCTTCACCACTGTGCAAACATGCCCCGTGGTGCATTTTAAGTTGAGGGATTAAGTCCCCTTTTCTCCTGAGGGTCCCTGGGGTTCAACTAGCCCACCAGGTGCCTCAAGTAAGCGCCACAGAGCTGCGTTGCAGAGAGGTGTAAAAAGGAGCATGGCCTCTGAACACCTCTCTGCAACGCAGCTCCCTGGTGCTTACTGGAGGTTCCTGGTGGGCTAGTTGGCCCCCAGGGACCGCCAGTATTGAAGGGGATGTTTGCAGAGTGTTTCTATGAGGCGGCAGGGCCTAGGCACGATTGTGTATATTTTTCGGGGGGGGATGGGCTGTGTGCCCCCCTTCTTTTTATTTTTTTGGGGCCCTGGGGACCCCATCCGCCAGGGCCTGACCCCCAATTTAAAAAATAAAATTAACGGGAAGGGGACTGTGTGGGCCCCCCTCCCGTGGCCAATTCCAGGCCCCCGGGCATGGCCAATTGTTTTTATATTAATTTGGAGGGGGGCTGCGTGGCCCCCCTCCTCAGTCCATTTATGGGCCCGGGAACCCCATCCCCGGGCCGGCCTTTGTTTAAAAAATATATATATAATTATTGCGGAGGGGAGTCGCATGGCCCCCCTCCCTAGCCACTTCTGGCCCCAGGGACCCAATCCCCTGGGGCCTGGCCACCTCATTGGGGACGGTGGGGGGATCCCCAATCCCCCCATGGTCCCGCCGGCTCCCCGCGTTCTGTGGGAACTGACATTGCTTTTTCACATGGGGAGCGGCTGACATGCAGCTCCCCGTGTGGAAAAGCAATGTGGCTTGGAGTTTGGAAGAGAGAGCCAGCTTCCTGCTATCTCCTCCAAAATCCAAACCCCAGTTTGCTATGACATGACAGGAAAGCGATGCTCCCGCCCTGTTATAGCAAACAGCAGTGTCCCGGGGTAGGCACCCAGGACGCTGCAGGAGTCGGCCCTGGAGGGTGGCGGTCCCTAGGGCTATCACAGGCTCCAAGAGGGGGGGCCTCCCAACATCTCAACTGCCCTGGGGAGGTGGTGGTCCCTGGGGTGTGTGGGGGGCTCGACCCCCCACACAGATATGCCCCGGAGCTTGGAGTCCCCGGGCCTAAAGGCCCCCCAACTTTAAAAAAACAAGCCCCGGGGGTGGCGGTACCCGGGCTTGGGGGTATTGGGGCCCCCCACACATACTTTCTTATGCCCCCGGGACCTAGCCTACCCGGGGGGGTTCAATGACACGAAAGGCGCGCTTCGTTTTTTTTTTCACGGCCGGCTCTGCGGATCCTCTGCGCTTCCTCGATTTTTAAAAAAAAATTCGAATGCTTTTTTTTAACCTGGAGGTCCTTGTGGGACCCCCTGAGCAGGCCTAGGGGGTCAGGGTGTTTCTACCCTGCCCCCTTTTCTTGTTTTTTGCTCTAGGTTTACTGTTTTCTTGTGCCTCGGTTCCACCGAGGCACAAGATGGCTGCCAACACTTCCTGGTTTGGAGTGTTGACAGCCAATAAGAATGCAACTCGTGATCGGCAGGGTGTGCGGATCCTCAGCGCCTCTATACATCAAAACTGTTATTTTTTTTTTCTTCAGCAACTACTGAACAGATTTACACCATTTAAGAAAAAGAGTTCTTTCTGAGGCAAGGGCTACCTTCATGCCAAATTTGGTGTAATTCCGTTCAGCAGTTCGAGCTGTAGCCGTGTCTAAAATTTCCTATGGGAAATGCATTTTTTTTACCACTTTTTCTTGAATTTCTCAGGAACTACTAACGGATTTACACCATTTAACAAGAAGGGCTCTTCTGAACCAAGGACTACCTTTTTGTCGAATTTGGTGTAATTCCGTTCAGCAGTTCGGGCTGTAGCCATGTCTAAAGTTTCCTGTGGGAATTAAAATGGAGAAAACACGTTTTGGAACCCCCCCATTTTCTCAGCCCCGCTTGCCGAAACACCCCATACCTTTTGAAAATTTTGCGAAGATTCGTCAACAGGCGCCAAAGTTATTAGAAATAAAATGTTACGAATTTCCTATGGATAATAGGTCCTAACTATAACTACCCACTGGCGAGGGTTACAAGGATGTTTGGTCCTTAATAACTTTGTATCCATATCACAAATCTTCATGAAACATTGCATACCTACTGCCCCCTATACATTTACAGAGGATGGAAAGTTTTGGGGCATTTGGTGAAGAGATGTAAAGAAAAAAGTGGGGGTCCCAAAACAGATTGAGAACCCAATGCATTTTACATAGACTTTTTGTACTGGACGTAGCTCAAAGCGGCTGAACGTATTATAATGAAATTTAACAGCAATGTGCATTAGACTATGTAGATGATCCTTTTTGCTACTGCAAGCTGTGGTATGAAGTGTTTATGAAGTTATTAGGGCCAAATCATAGGGATATGTGTAGCACAATACTACTAAAAGCAAAAAGGAAGCACAAAAATAAAATAGACTGCATTTGTAAAGTTTCAGATTTACTACCTGAACATATGAAAGACCCTTTTGTGGTCACATGCTAATGGAAACCAATAAACAAATACATAATAAATGGAATACATCTTCATCTACATAAGTTTTCTTTGCATGCTTTGTGTCTCAAAATAAATCTGTGCCCAAAAAGCCAAACTAAAACCATCTTCCTTATACACACTTGTGCAACAAAATAGAAAAGTGACTGAGCAGTGAGCTACAGAAACTACTACATAGATGACATTGTACCTAGCCACTAAAAAAATCTCAATTTTTATAACACCAACTATGATTGGCTTCCATTCACTTTGGGCTTCATATGTAGCAAAATACTACAAAGTGAAGCAACGAAGCCCAAAAATAAACTAGACTGCATGTATAAAGTTACAGAATAACTTCATCAACAACTAAAAGACATATTTATGATCACATGATTATGTAAAACAATAAACAAATACATAACAAATACATTAAACAAAAAGAAAAATGTCATATGAAATCTGATTGTCACTTTGTCGTACTAATTAGGATTCCCAAAGATCGTAATTCCTCAGATTTTTGGTCCTTGTTACCTTTCCACCTGTTTCACGAATCACCACATAACTTTCTATAACTTTTGTATTTTCTACTTTTTGTGGTAATGTAAATTTTTGTTGCGAATCGTTAAGGGGTACAAAGGTAAAAAAGGGGTCCCATAACAAGTTTTCCCACCAATGCATTTTCCATAAACTATTATTTTTGACGCAATGAAAATGGCTTAACGGATTTACATGAAATTTGGGAAGATTATACATTATGGTGCAGAGATGATTCTTTTGGGTACTTTAGGTTAGTAGGGTAGGTATTGTTTAAGTCATATGCATTTAAACTTCGTGATATCTGTTTTAGCAGTACTTTCGCTGGATTTTTGTGGCATTTCCTAAAACTACCGTGGCACATGGCAATACCAAGTCATTATCTGACTGGATAATGACTGCCTTTACAAACACGTAAGCAGCTACAGGATAGGATGTAGCCTTGCGGCGAGAGCGGTTGACATCGGACCTGGGAACCGGGTTTGAGTCTCGGCAACCACGCTCAACATCCTGTGATTCTGGGCAAAACACTTAATGTCTCCATGCCTCACAAAATGAATGTGTCCATCTGGAACGAAACTGGTGCTCATGTAAAGCGCTCTGATACCCGATGTTATGTTATGTTATGTTATGTTATGTTATGTTATTATGGGTCTTCTATAGCGCACGGCTACTCCAAAGGAGTGTCCCGGCGCTTTAAACTCCAGACCCAGGAAAGGAGACAGGTAAAACATAACAAAAATAAAAAGAGAGGCAGAACCAAAGGATAAAACTAAAAAGTCCTAGCCAGTAAAAAGCCAGGTCTTTAAACCCTTCCTAAAGGCGAGTAAGTTGGATGTGGACCGCAGTGACAGTGGTAGAGAATTCCACAACTGAGGGGCCAGCAGCCTGAAAGACCGTCCTCCAATACGGGCTTTCTTTATACGGGGGACTACTGCGAGTGCCAGTGACTCCAATCTTAAAGATCGTGTCGGCAGGTAGAAAGCCAGCCTCTTTTGTAGGTATTGGGCACCCGTGGCGTGTAAGGCTTTATGAGCTAGTGTCATAGCTTTGAATATTATCCTCTTCCGTATGGGGAGCCAATGTAAGTTTTGCAGCAAGTTCGAGGCACTAGCTCGACGATGCAGGCCGAAGATGGCTCGTGCAGCTGCATTCTGGGCCACCTGCATACGCTGTAAGAGGTATTCCGGAAGACCCAGATACAGGATATTAGCATAATCCAGTCTGGATCCAATGAGAGCCTGGACAGTTATTCTCCGGTGTTCCTCCGAAAGCAACGGAAAGAACTTTCGGAGCATCCTGAGGATACCGAAACATGTTCCTGTGAGGGTCAACACCTGGGATTTGAGCGTAAGCCCATTGTCGATTTTAATTCCCAGGTTTTTAGCCGATTCAGAAGAATGAGCTGGAGGGAACATGTCGGCAGGCCACCAACCATGCCAGTCCGGTTCCGATGGGCATCCAAAGAAAAGTATCTCGGATTTATCCGAGTTACACTTGAGGCTGTTCAGTTGGAACCAGTTAAAAACAGCCCCAAGGCACTCACGGATACTTTCCCCATCGAATTCTTCGCTCTTCCGGCAGGTGAAAAGAAGCTGGGTGTCGTCAGTATAGGAAACGATCTGGGCCCCGTAGGACTCCACCAATGCCGCCAGAGGGGTCATAAAGATGTTAAATAGAGTAGGGCTCAGTACTGAGCCCTGAGGAACTCCGACTCCCAAAGGCAACATTTTCGCAGATCCAGGGGAGGCCCAGACCGTTTGTCGACGGTTGGCTAGGAAGGAACGAAACCAACTGAGCACCGTCCCCCTCAGACCGATGTCATGCAGTCTTATGAGGCGATCCTCATGGTGGACGGTGTCAAAAGCCGCCGACAGGTCTAGCATAACTAACATCACCCTGCCTCCGGCATCCAGCGACTCCTTAACAATCTCGGAAACCTCCAAGAGCGCTGTCTCAGTACTTAGGTTAGGTCGAAAACCCGATTGAGACGCGTGCAGAAGCTCATTGGACTCCAAGAAATTGGAGAGCACGCTATGAACATGTTTCTCCAAGATTTTAGTGAGTGCTGGAAGCAGCGAGATGGGTCTATAATTGGCCAGGACTTCAGGGGCAAGGCTAGGTCTAGTTTGCGCTATTAAATTATAAAAAAAAAAAACCTCCAACGGACACTAAACGTATGTACAAATAAATCATACTCAGGATATACAATGATGCCCAGGGAAATTGGAATAAATCAGTACGTTATATATACAAGAGTGAAAATCAATTCAAGGTGTATTTATCCCCTGGGGATCATCACAGCAATTTGTACACAAACGCACAGACAAAAAAAGAGAGAAATATGACAAATAAGGAGTACACAAAATTCAAGTCACACTTGGTATTTAAAAAAAACACCACTGCACCCAAGTAAACACTTTTAGAAGAGAAGTGTGCCTCACTGGTTAGAGCGGCAGACTCTGAAGCAGAGATCAGGCCCGGGACCAGGGTTCAAGTCCCGACGCGGCAGGGTCTTGGGCTCAATGTCCGCGGACTCAATAATTCTCGTCCCACGCTGCAACTCTGGGCAATAGCTTGCGTAATCTCCACAACGGCCCCAACAACACTGGGATGCCTGGCTTCACCTTGGGGGTGCCCAGGAGGGGCATCTCACAGGGAGAGCCAGGAAGGGTTCCACAGCATTATACAGCGCCGGGACGCCCCGTTGCTGGGGCAGCTGTGCGCTTTACAAGTATACTACATTTACATTTACATAGTTATGTGGGTCAGAGTGACTTGGTTGGCGACGTTTCGATCCACAATACATATGGGATCATCATCAGGACAATGCATTGTTTGCTGGACACACACTGCTTAAAGCAATAATATGCAATTAAGAACCTATAATGTCTTCAGGACCAGTGCAATCTATAGATGCAGTTGCCAATATATGTGAAAACTCCGTAATCAGAGGTTAAGAAAAGGTAGTTTCTCTGTAAATCAATTGAATGGCAATCCAGTCAGTCAATACAGTGGCATCCATATACTGTACGAAATAAACAGTTGTGCCTTGAATGATCATCCAGTGAAGGAACAAGGCACAACTACTTCCCCGCCATAGTGTTCGTTTCAGGCATGTCCTGATCCTCCCTGACCCAGAAAATTCCTGTATTTTCAAGCGACTCCTTATAATCATTAAAACAGCATGGTTGTTACTGTGATTCTTCCATGCGCCGGCCATTCCCTGCTTTATTGTTAGTCTATGGTTGTCATTGTATTTAGAAAAAGAGAGGGACAAAATGAGAAAAGGTATGTGTTTGATCAAGAAATAGGCAGAGACAGATGTGATCTAGAGAAATGTATAACAAGCCATCGAATAAGTAGCAAGCAAAGGAGTGTGACAATAAGGCCAACCAATGGTAAACAATGGGTGGTCTTTAATGTATGGTCCACAAGAGGTCTTTTACAAACGGAGAGCTAAAAGCTGTCTGGTAGAAGAGATTTAAAAAGCACACATACATTCAGGAAGGAAGTATACAGATTTCTGTGTCCTTAAGAGCACAAAAACGTGTATGAAAAAAGCCTATTACGGTATCCAAATCAATATATCACAGAATATTGGGGCTATATTACAAATGCTTCCACTGGCTCAAAGATTTGTACTATATTGCCAATTGTAAGGAGTTGAGAAAAACAAATTATGTCATACCGTATTGGAAAAAGGTTTTTGCACCATTGCAAAAATAGAAAAGATATGCTGCGGGAGCACTGCTTAACATATTTGCACACTTTTGAGCTTCTAAACCATTGTACATGCATCATAGGAAAAAAAGTGTGTAAAAGGCAGACTGTTTTTTCATTGATTTTGCTACTTATGTGTATAAATACGTAATAAAATTATTTTCCCCAATAAGACAGTCCATTTTATGACAAAAAACATTGTGAACGTAATTACCATCGTGCAAGTACAGTACTCCATTCCCCTGCTGTTTAACACTAGTGAACAGTTCTTGTAATATTACAGAGCAATTACAGTTCCCTAGGTTCCAAGTTCCACACGTGAGTAGCTTCCAGGTTCTTTCTTTGCATTCTGGAACTTGTTGTCCTGTTTGTCTCATTTTAAAAGCGAGACTACTAGTACCAGAATGCAAAGGAAGTCGGAAGGATTGCTAATCCTTTCACTCATGCCTCGTCCACCTCGGAAACTTGGGAGCTCTGAGTGACGCACTATTCTATAAATATACAATTCCTTCAGGGCCCTGCTGCTAAGGCCAAAGATTCTCCCTAGTGCAAAAGAGACGTGTTTTATGCATGCTTAATTATAAGCTGAAAGATTGCGAGGGTTCCAAGGGAGAAGCCGTTTAACACTCATTGTCAACAATATGTCCGACTCTGGCTGCTCAATACTTTATGTTTACAGAAAGAATATGCACAAAGTAGGTCACACTCATTTTAAAAGCGAGACTACTAGTACCAGAATGCAAAGGAAGTCGGAAGGATTACTAAGCCTTTCACTCATGCCTCGTCCACCTCGGAAACTTGGGAGCTCTGAGTGACGCACTATTCTATAAATATACAATTCCTTCAGGGCCCTGCTGCTAAGGCCAAAGATTCTCCCTAGTGCAAAAGAGACGTGTTTTATGCATGCTTAATTATAAGCTGAAATCAGGAGAATCAACCTTTCAGTGAACACAATCTGTGATTGTTCTCAGCTGGTCCATACCTTCCTGTACTGGCGAGACAGAGCGACTGCTCACCCGCAGGACTCTCACAGTGGTGAACCAAGCTGATTCTCCTGCCGTGTGCATTCCAAAGTCAGACATCTACTTCTAACACGCTGATGCTCGAAATCTCACGGGAGATTTGAACATTGAAAGTTGTTGAGTATCACTTGTAAGTACCAGTCCCAAATATCATTATCATAACAATTGTCTTCTATTCTTTCTGGCTAATGACGTATGTTATTTCATTGTTTTACTTGTTTACCTGGTTATGTTTTTGTAAAAATCAATAAAAAGTTATTAATATCAAAAATAGTTGTCTAATAGTAGAGAATCCAATTTGCGGGGTAACAGATTGCGACCAAGAGCCCATTATCCAATTTAGCCAGTCCCTTTATGGAAATGCCTTAAACAGGCTCTTGATCACGTTGAATCTGGGGTTTTGGCAACAGGATAGACCCTTTAACAGGAGCAATGGACAAGACCCTTGAAAGTGCAGGTAAAGGCTCGATAATTGGTTGCATAGTAGCCTCAGAAACGCTGAGAGATAGCATAAATAACATACAGGTAATGCCTATAGATTTCAGTGACCAAGCCCCACTTGCTTGTTACCTGAGCTGGGAGGGTGGGGGGGGGACCGTTTTTGGCGGGGTGGGGTGGTAGCACCATAGCCTGCCTTAATAAGAACAAGCGTTTGCAATACAATAGGTCTCACATTTGTGAGAGTTAGAGCTATTGGCACAGGAAATGACAATGTCTTTTACCCATGTGTTTTAGTTTGGAGTGGAGTGGAGTGGATGTATGTGGTGTGGAGTGGAATTATGTGTGTTGGATTGGAATTTGTTAGTTGTGGGATTGTGCAAAGTGGAATGTGTGGTGTTCAGTGCATTTGTGTAGTGAATTATGTGGCATGGTGAGTAGATAAGGGTGAGGGCTGCACAGACTAGTTAGAAAGGGAGATAGAGAGGGATAGGTAGAGCAGAAAGTGTGTGGGAGAAAAAGAAGGGGGAGAGCAGGCTAAAGACACATAGAGTGAGTGTCTGTGTAGGCAGCAGACATCCTAAGAAGAGGAGGAGAGGGTTGGTTAGAGGGAGGGAACCTTGCAAAGGCACAGGAAAGAAACTGTGCTCGAAGACCTGAAGAGACACACATGAGAGAGACAGGAAGAGTGTGTGAGAGAGTGAGATGGGGCAAGGGATGGTACGAGAGAGGGGGTGAGTGCGAGAGGCACCTTGAGATGAAGGAGGATGGGAGAGAAGGACCAGTGCATAGTGTGAGGAGGTACAAAAAGGGAGCACTTATCTTTAGTGCACCCACTGTTGCTGTGTTCGACAGATTAGGGTAGGCTGCAGGCAGTAGATTATTTACAGCAGGGGTCTCCAAACCGGTCCTGGAGGGCCGGATCCATGCCAGATTTTTGGGATATCCCCATTGAGATTCATGTAGTAATTTTAAAAATCTGGCATGGATCCGGCCCTCCAGGACCCGTTTGGGGACCCCTGATTTACAGTCTATCGCGTTTCAGACACTGTAGAATCACTGACTACTAAGACAAGAATGAAACGGTGATACAGGGAGCTGGAAAACTCCAAAAGAGTGTCCAAAGCAGGCTATATGTATTGCTTTGCTTTAAATGGCAAGGGATTGATATAGTGCTTGTCGCACGGGTTTAAAGTGAATACGCAAAGCCAATCTATTCACTGACATACTGTGTTATTGGACATGACAAACAGTATGAACATAGTTTAATTTTAAAGCGGATCCGTAGTTCAGAAATTAAAACTTTAAAAATTATAAAAGGAAACACCAAAGCTTGTAATATGAGACACAACCCCTTGCACGAGCAAAAGCATGTGCCGGCCATATGTAAGGGTTTAGGCACCATAGAAAAAGCGTTGTAAGAGAAGCCAGCAGTTTCAGTTCCCTATGAAGAGTGCTGTAAGAGATGTAAGGGTATCAGTGCCCTGATAAGAGCGCTATAAGAAAAGAAGTTTCAAGACCCAGGGGAGAAAGCTGTTAAGAGAAGGCATGGTGTTTCAGCCCCCTTGAAAGAGCTCTGTAACAGAAGGCAGGGGTTTCATGACCTGGACAACGCGCCGTAAGAGAAGTCAGTGGTTGCAGCACCCTAGACAGAGCGCTGTAAGAGAATTTAAGATGGTTCAGCACACTGGAGAGAGCACTGTAACAGAAGACTGACAATTAAGAAAAGACAAGGGGTTATAGAGACTGAGCGGTTTTACCACCCGGGGTTATTTGCTAAAGATGTGATGCTGTTGAGTCCCTGGACAGAACGCTGTAAGACGTGCCCCGGAGATGGAGTTGCGAGAAAAACATGGGGTGTCAGCACCCTGGGCAGAGCTGTATAAAAGAAGACTTGGGTTCCAGACAATGGGCAGAGAGTTGTGAGTGCTGTAAGAAACAGCAGGACACAAACAGAGTTAAAACTGTGCATTTTGCTTAGGTATCATATAGCAGTTCCGAAGTTGTGTCTTGTGGAACCTCCTTGTTGTTGTGGGACTGTATGTTCCGACCGCTTCCTGTGGGCAGCCCTGGGCACGCTGCGAGTTGCCTTCTGACGTTAAGAAGGACCTTTTTTGATCGTTTCCTGTGAGCAGCATTGAGTGCAAGCTGCTAAACGCCTCCTGAAGAGTAATATACACTTACTGTGATTCCTTGTGGTGGGCACTCCTGATTGCAAGCTTCTTATTAGTGGCAGCCCTGAGCGCAAGCTGCCATTAGTCTTATGAGTTATTATGGTTCTTTGATTATATATTGGAACTTACCAAGTGGAACTTTGTTTAGAGAATACCTCCATGGCTGAGAGGAATTCCGATTACCTATTACCCTTCTGATGAATCCCCGAGTGGAATAGGCGTGATCAAGATTTTGTGGTCTTGTTCTACGACTCAGCTTTGTTTTGAGCCTCACGGAGCACTGTTTCCATTACATTCCTTGGTGTTGTTTAACCAGGAGTTCAAACCGAGTTACAAGCTTCTAGAGCTGAAACAGCTTCCCTGCAGACTCAGGTTGATAGAATGGCCCGAAATCCTTTTGATGCAGGTTCATCACACACCACCCCAGTAGTAGTTGAGGTTCCCACTCCATTACCGTTAGCTCCCCCTGACAGATACTATGGGGACAGTAATAAAGTTCAGGTGTTTATTACTCAAGTCCTGTTACACTTCTCCTGTAAGCAAAAAGTCTTTAATACCAACCATGCTAGAGTAGAGGTTTCTCATTTCCAACTTAGCGGGGGATGCTGCTCCGTGGGCAGTACCATTGGTAAAAAGAGATGACCTCTTATTGCGTGACTGGGAGGCTTTTCTTCAAGACTTTGAAAAGACCTTTAACCGTAGAGCGGCAACCTTGTCAGCTGATAGGGAATTGTTGGACCTAAAACAGGGAAGTAGAGATTTAATCGCATATCTCAACGATTTCCGGAGGCTAATTTCTGAATCCAATTGGCCTGAGGAGAAACAACTGGACATCTTCTACAAAGGTTTGATGGAAGAGATGAAGGATATATTGGCCCAGATCGACCCTCAGCCCGACACTTGTTAAGGACTTATTAGTCTAGTAATCAGATTAGATCATCGCCTTTGTGATAGGAAGGGAGAACATAAGAGAAAGGAAAGATTACCACCACATTATGAGCATTCACAAGCCCCAGAGAATAGTCCCAATCTGAAGACTGAACCCATGGAAATAGGGGCGGTAAGATTGCCTCTCACTACCAAAGAAAGGGATCACAGGCGAAAGAAAGGATTGTGTATTTACTGCGGCAAGAAGGGGCATTTCATCAAAGAATGCTCATTGAGACCTAAGCCTAGATTTGAATACAAAAAAGTGTCTATTGTAGCATGAGAAGGAGTGCCAGGAAACGAGAGAACTTGAAAACGGACGAAGGGACCCCTTCAAGTTGCGTGTTCATCCCTTCTTTGAATAGAGAAGTTATAAAGGAAGGACTTCATTTTTACGTAGATATCCAACTCATGGTACAGGAGGAATGGCTGTTGATCCGTGCCATGTTGGACTCTGGAGCCACAGGCTGCTTTATGGATAAATCCAAGGCAATCACCTTGGGACTCGTCTTAAACGAAAAGGAAGTACCAGAGGCGGTGTTTGCAGTAGATGGTAGGAAGCTGGATTCCGGACCAATACGTTTACAGACTGGAGCCCTCCCGATGTCTATGGGTATGGAACATCAAGAAACCCTGTTCTTCAATACTATACAGGCCCCTCAGTATGGTGTAATCCTGGGTCTTCCCTGGCTAAGAAAACACAACCCCACGGTTGACTGCAAGGTCAAACCCTTCAGTTTACATCTGAATATTGCCTGCATAATTTCTCCCCATTCAGAGCCAGTCCAGCCTCTGTCTTAGCTTTTGTGCATCATATAGCAACAGCCGCTGAACATGATGTTCTACTGCCACCAGAATATCAAGACTTAGCTGAAGTCTTTAGCGAAACCAGGGCAGAAGTCTTGCCGCCCCACCGGCCCTATGACTGCCAAATAGATCTGATCCCTGGGGCGAACATACCTGCTGGAAGGGTTTACGCACTTACCGAACCAGAAACTTTACATCTTCGGACCTACCTGGATAAACTTTTGAGCTCGGATTTATACGGGAATCCAATATCCCAGCCGCCTCGCCTTTGTTTTTTATTCCCAAGTCCAATGGGGAACTCCGCGCTGGTGCTGACTACAGAGCCTTAAATGCTATTACCATTAAAAACCGGTATCCGCTCCCACTTATCAACGCATTACTGGAGCAGGTAAAGAAGGCCGTAATTTACCCCGTTTGGATCTGAAGGGGGCCTATCACTTAGTCAGAACCCGTTTCGGTTTATACGAATATTTAGTGATACCCTTCGGGTTATGCAATGCGCCTGCCACTTTCCAATTCTTTTTGAACGACGTGTTGCGGGAATATCTGGAGCTCTTCGTCGTAGTCTATATAGACGACATTCTGATCTTTTCATCCAACATGGAACAACATACAGAACATGTACAAATCATTCTACGAACGTTACTTGAACATCAGTTATATTGCAAACTCAGTAAATGCGAGTTTAACGCCACTTCTGTGGAATTTCTAGGGGTTATGCTCACCCCAAAAGGACAGGAAATGTCTGAACGCAAGATCTTGGCGGTAAAGAATTGGCCCACACCTAGGAATATTCGGGACATCCAGTGTTTTATCGGATTTGGCAATTTTTATCGCAGATTTATCGAAAACTTCTCATCATTGGCAACGCCATTAACACGATTGTTAAAAAAGAGGGTGAACTTTTGTTGGACAGAGGAGGCCCAAAAAGGTTTTGAAGAATTGAAAGAAGCCTTTGTTTCTGCACCGGTTTTGGTTCATGCCGACCCTGACAAACCACACATCGTGGAGGCAGATGCTTCAGATTTAGCAGTGGGAGCAGTCCTTTCTCAACGCCATACGAATACCGGACAATTACACCCCGTGGCCTATTTATCGAGAAAGCTTAATCCGGCTGAACAAAATTATAACATCTCAGACAAGTAATTTTTGGCTATCAGAATAGCTTTTTTGGAATGGAGACATCATCTCATGGGAGCTTGACACATAGTAACTGTGTATACGGACCATCGCAATCTGCAATTCATGAACGCAGCTAGGCATTTAACACCTCGCCAAATGAGATGGATGATGTTTTTTGCGGAATATAATTTCATAGTAACATACCGACCTGGTAAGAAAAATAAGAAGGCAGATGCACTTACCAGACAGTCCGCAATGTCAAAATCTGAAGTAGTACACAAAACTTCCATCATCAACCCGAGTAATGTAATCGGGATAACCTGCACCGAGACGTTTCTTCGTAGTGGACTTTGTAGTGGGCATGCCTGTTGACAAGGGGTATATGGTTATCTTGGTCGTAGTGGACTTCTTGACAAAAATGGCTCACTTTATAGCATGCAAACAGGTGCCGTCGGCTAGTCTGTTAGCTCAGTTAATCCTAACACACGTAGTGAGGTTGCACGGATTACCTAGAGTAATAGTCTCTGACGGGGGCAGTCAATTCACGGCCAAGTTCTGGAGAGTCTGGTTGGTGTAAGGCATTAGGAATAACAACTAATATCTCCACTAGTTTCCAACCCCAGACTGATGGCCAAACAGAGCGGGTCAACCAGACATTAAAACAATATCTAAGATGTTACATTGAGGTCACGACTGAGGAATGGGTGGACAGGTTGTGGTTGGCAGAAATTGCCTATAATAGTGCCATACATAGCTCCACGAAACATGCCCCTTTTTACAGTACATACGGTTTTCATCCCAATTTCACCCCCTTCATTCACCCAGCTTCAGCCATATCTCTTCCTGAAGTGCAGGAAAGAGTAAGCCACATCCAAGAGACTTTGAGGGAGGTGAAGGGCAATCTGAGGGATGCTAAAGCGAAATACAAGGCCTATGCTGATAAACACAGACAACCGGGACCTGCGTACAAAAAGGGGGATTATGTTTGGCTTTCGACAAGGAATATTAGGTTTCAGCGTTACAGCATATTTAACCCTAAATATATAGGTCCGTACAAAATTGTCAAACTGGTCAATCCGGTGGTAGTCAGACTGGTTTTGCCTTCCAGTTTGCGGATACACCCTGCCTTTCATGTTTCGCTAGTTAAACCATCCCGTTCTAGCAAGAGAAGTGGGTCTACACCAGTACTGGTAAACAACGAATTGGAACATGAAGTGAGAGGGATTGTTGATTCCAAAATACATCGTACCAGAGTCAGACTGTGGTACCTGGTGGCATGGAAGGGGTATGGCAATGAAGAAAACTCATGGGAATCTGCCTCTGGTGTTCATGCTCGTAGGTATACCAAACTGTTTCATAAACGGTTTCCTCTCAAGCCATGTCTCTGTCAGTGTTCTTCGGGGGTGGGATGTACTGTTGTATCCCACGGCGGGGGCCAGCCTCGAACACTGCCTTGATCCATGTCTGCGGGCGGCGAACGCATTGGGAAACTACATTTCCCATGAGCATGCGGACTGGAGGTGTGTGACGTCAGCACGCCATGTTACAAGTTGATGCCGGAACTTCAGAGCGGTGCCGTTGATTCTGAATAGCTGCCGAAGGAGACTGGTAGGGGTGTTCGCACCATCCTTTAGTTGTCTTCATGTTGGTGGAGGTGCCTTAATCTCCACTGATTGCTATTATCGTACCAAGTCTTCCAAGTTGCTTAAGGGCAGTCCCATTGGCCAAATCCCTGTGGATTCTTGCGGGACTGCTGCAGTCATTCCTTGTCTTGTATGGTTCCGAAGTTGTGTCTTGTGGATCCTCCTTGTGGGGGACTGTATGCTCCGATTGCTTCCTGTGGGCAACCCTGGGCATGCTGCGAGTTGCCTTCTGACGTTAAGAAGGACCTTGTTTTGATTGTTTCCTGTGAGCAGCATTGAGCGCAAGCTGCTAAACACCTCCTGAAGAGTAATAGACACTTACAGTGATTTCTTGTGGTGGGCAGTCCTGATTGCAAGCTTCTTATTAGTGGCAGCCCTGAGCGCAAGCTGCCATTAGTCTTACGAGTTATTATGGTTCTTTGATTATATTTTGGAACTTACCAAGTGGAACTTTGTTTAGAGAATACCTCCATGGCTGAGAGGAATTCCGATTACCTATTACCCTGAGTTCTGATGAATCCCCGAGTGGAATAGGCGTGATCAAGATTTTGTGGTCTTATTCTACGACTCAGCTTTGTTTTGAGCATCACGGAGCACTGTTTCCATTACATTCCTTGGTGTTGTTTAACCAGGAGTTTCTGAAGCACGTTGTTTATGGATGCTGATTTAACCTTACCAAACCTTTTATTTTTAAGCAGCAGGGGTTAATTGAGCTATCGCCTTGCTGGCTCCGTTCTTCAATTCCCTCTGTTGAAGTGTTCCTGACCACTCCTTCGTGTCTGTTGTTTTACTCAGATCTAGGGGCTGTTGAGAGGCGGAAACCCTTTGAGCATCGTACGATCCTGAGGACGCCAGGACCTGACACCCCTGCTGCCCCTGGACACGGCGAGACCAGACAGACAGTGTGGGCTGTGAGTGAGGTGTCTGCCCCCCTTCCCCCTGGCATGCTTGGCACAGAAAGCGAAACTACCTACTACTAAATGCAGAATTATAGCAATCCTTTGGTATTACTTAGTATTTATCGCTCAAATAAACTTATACACAGCACTGCAGTTATCCGCTGAACTACGACAGTGGACTGAATGTTTTGACTTGTGGCGTTATAGAGGGGTGGGTAGCATAGAGTTAGACATGTAATCTCGGTGCTGTACCAACTGGTGTGATCGGTCATGAGCATTGGAGGGTGCGGTAAGTGCGCGGCTGTTGAAGCACAGTTCCGTGGAGATGTGTGACATTTTTAAAAGAAACATAAAACGGCGGTCCCAAATACCTGCAACGTCTTTGTCCGGGTAGCCGCTATGCTCTTCCCTTCTATGCCTATGCCTACCGCGGATACGGAAAGGAAACTTTTGGATCGCAGCTCCAGAAGCAAGTGTGACTGTTTCCTGTGAACGGCAGAATAGCGACGGCTGTTGAAGAACGGCCACCACCGACAGTTGCATAAATGTTGTCAAAGTAAATAAATAGAGGTGGGTAGCTGCAGAGAACAAAAGAAAGGAGTAAGGTAAAACAAATTAACGTACCCGCAGAGCAAGAGAGGCAGCAATGGCACAGACACACGAAAGCTGTGCCGTGACATAAAAACGCCACTGGCAATTAACAAAGTTCTAACCAGCAACAGCATATAAGTATGTAGGGACAAGTTGTGCTAAAACGCTGTGATAAAAAATACACCCATGGGTCTTGGGCGAATAGAATGCAAAAGAAAGTAGGGGCGCGCAAAATTGAAAGCGATCCATGCGCGTGCTGTGATAAAAAGAGATGCCCGCGTGCACATGCACATGTTGTGCTAAAACGCATACCCGTACATGTGCATCTCTTCTGTCCTCCATATGTGTGCACATCTCCTGTCCCCCTTCACAAGAAAATTTGACTACAACAGATCTCGCAAGCAAGTAGCGCACGCGCTGCACCGCTAGGCGAGACCTAAAAACGGTTATACATTAAAGTGGGATAAAGTGGATAAGGCTAAATTAGTTACATCAGTTCTTGTATGTAAACATCCTGAGGTTATGACCTCTCTAGCTGATGGTGCCAACCCAGAGCTGGTGCTGGAGGCATTCGGGGGAAGTCTTGAATGGAATTAACCACCATTTAACCCATCCACCTTCAAATAGTGAGCGGCTACAAGCGCAGTGGTTTAATAGAAATTGTTCAAAGACCCTACCTAGTCTGCATGAGGCCCTACATAGGATCCCTAGAGGCGTTCATCTTGTACGGGCTCTACGTATCAGATAAAAGGAAACAAGAGGTAAAAGGTTAAAACATCTATGAGAGGAAGCATAGGGGGACCTACAGCAGGCCTCTGAAAACAATGATAGCATCGGGTTTTGGAAGGTGGCAAATGCCCCGTTCCTAAAATATGTGGGGGGAGCCATTGCTGGATGTGCACATCGAGGAGGAGGGATAACTCACCTACTTTCAATATATCTTTCAAAATACGGACTGGTCCATAAATCATATAGATGGTTTGATGACGGAAAACATCCCCCACCTGAATTTCGAGGTGGGAGAAGTAGGACGAACCTGGGCGCAGTCCTGCTCTCTGAAGGCTCCTGGCCCTGATAAGAATCATGTTTATTTCTTTTTAACTAATGAGCTGCTGTGGGGCCCTTTACTGACAAATGTTTTACCAGTATAGTTAAACGGGGCAGCTCAGATCATGAAACCACTCAATAATTATAGCAATATTCAACATTCTTCGGCATAGCCAATAGGTCTTCCCTTTGGGACCTTATAAGTGGTTAGCCAGAGCTATTGGCTTTGCCAGGGTCTTTAAGCTATGGTGTAGAGCATTGTGGCCGCTGTACATCATGTTGAAATCGGTTAAAAAAAAAAAAAGGGTTACGAATTTTTGTTACCTTTTATAAATAACCAAGAAGATATTGTATACAACTGAACAACCTGATTAAAAAAAGAATTAACATAAAAATGTATTCTAGTTGTTTGTCCTTGCAATGCTGGCAACTTCTTCCTGCCTGTTCTAATGCTAGCTTGTTAAAACTTTTTTCTTTTTTATGGATGGGGCGAGACATAATGCAGGAGTGGAGGGTAGGAAATAGAACTTGAATGGCAACACGTGCAGCGGACGAACACTAGGGGAGAATCAAATGATGCTAGAATCCGTGGCCGGACTGGCGTGGTGCTGAGTGATACTGAGGTGGTGGTGTGCAGGTGCAGAGGTGATGCTCAGGTGATGCAGAGTGATACTGAGCTGGTACTGAGTAATGCTGAGGTGGTGGTCCTGCACTGGTGCTCAGGTGGTGCTGAACTGGTGACTAGATGATGGTGAGTTGGTGCAGTGCTTAGGTGATGATGCTCGGATGCTGAGGTGCTGCTTCACTGTTGCTAGAGTCGTGCTGTGTTGTTGCTGAATTTCTGATGAGCAGGGGGCTGCACTGGTGCACTGATGAGGTGGTGCTGTGCTGATGCTGAGATGGTGCTGTTCTGATGCTCAGGTGGTGCTCAGGTGATGCTGTGGTGGTGCTCAGGCAATGCTGTGCATATGCTGAAGTGGTATTACCCTGATGCTGAGGTGGTGCTGCACTGATGCTGAAGTGGTGGTGTGCTGATGCTGAGGTGGTGCTGTAATGACGCTGAGATGGTGCTGTGCTGACGCGGAGATGGTGCTGTGCTGAAGCTCAGGTGGTGCTGCGCGTATGCCGAGGTGGTGTTGGCTGATGCTGAAGTGGTATTGCAATGATGCTGAAGTGGTGGTGTGCTGATGCTGAGGTGATGCTCAGTGATACTGAGGCGGTGCTGAGGGATGTTTGGTGGTGCTCAGATGGTGCTGTGCTGGTGCTCGGGTGGTGTTGAATGATGCTGCACTGGTGCTCCGCTTATGCTAAAGTGATGCTGCATTGGTGCTGAGTTGCTGATGAGGTGGTACTGCACTCTTACTGTGGTGGGTCCACGCTGGTGCTGAATTGGTGCTGCAGTGTATGGTGGTGCACTGATGCGGGGTGATGCTTTGGTGGTGTCGTGTGATGCTGAGGAGATGCAACGCTGTTGCTAAGTGATGCTGTGGTGATGATGTGGTGATGCTGAGATGTTAATGCTGCACTGGTGCTGAGTTGGTGCTGTGCTGAGGTAATGCTGCTCTGATGCTGAAGTGGTGCTGCGGTGGTGCTGAATTGCTGCTGAGGTGGGGCTGCACTGGTGCTGAGGTGGGGCTGCGCTGGTGCTGAGGTGGGGCTGCGCTGGTGCTGAGGTGGGGTTGCGCTGGTGCTGAGGTCGGGCTGCACTGGTGCTGAGGTGGGGCTGCGCGGTTGGTGGTGCACAGATGTAGAGGTGGTGCTGTGCTGATGGTGATGATGTTGAGTTGGGGCTGTGCTGGTGCTGAGGTGGTAAGGAGGTGGTGCTGCACTGCTGATGGTGCACAGATGCTGTGGTGGTGCTGTGCTGGTGCAAAGGTGGTGCTGTGCTGATGCGGTTCTGTGCTGATGCTGAGGTGGTGCTGCTCTGATACTGTGCTACACTGGTTTTGAATTTGTGTTCAGGTGGTGTGTGCTTGTGTGGAGGTCATGCTCAGGTGCTTATGCTGAGGTAATACTGCACTGATGCTGAGGTGGTGTGCTAATGCTGAAGTGATGCTGCGTTGGTGCTGATGTGGTGCGGCACTGATTCTGTGGTGGGGCAGCACTGGTGCATAGTTGGTGGTGGTGCACTAGTGGTGCCCACAGCATGCTTAATTGGAAGGGCACTCTTTTATTAGGGCTAGCATTATGCTAGGGTTGGTTAGTAGTAAGAAAATGGTACATAAAATATAGTCAGTATGGCTACTAAGATGCTAGATGATGTGGTAAGCTGGCATGACACTGGGTTCTGAAATGAGACTATGGGCCAGGTGGGAACCGGGAAGAGATACAGAGACAACTGTCAGCCCTAATCACTCTCTCTCACACAGACATACCATCACACATATATGCACAGACTGCATTATACTGACGTCCACAAACATGTGCTCTTCTTGTTACTCACGGAAACAATAAACATGTATTTACCTCCACCCCCTTGCTCCTTCACTTGGCCAGCCCAGCGTAGCTCCCAGCATTCCTTCACCTGCACTGTTGGCTTCAACAACTCCTGAATGGCATTATTGACAGGCTTTAAAGGCACAGTCATCCTTCTCAGATGCAGTGTAACTGACAGGACAGGCCTGAAACATGGTCAACAACCATGCAGCTCTGCCACATATGCTGCTTAGTGATTGACGCTGGTGCTGGCTCTGCACTGTCTGTCACAATGGGTGGGCCAACATACAGCCATGCACTTGGTTGTCCGATCCAAAAGTGCCAACTATAAATGGGCTATGCCCTGTTGCCTGAAGATAATTTTCATGTAATGTGGCCTACTTCCGACTGCTCGGATTAAGACCTACAATAATGCAAAACTAGATGGCTTTCCACTTTGCCTTGCATCTCCGTATGGGTGATGTCTTTTTACATATACGATAAGAGGAGCTGGAGGCAGAGGATGAACCACAACCTGTCAACTATTTAATGGTAAAATAAAATGTATTGTGCTTATCTCGAAAAGCATGTTCCAAGTCGGGCCGCAATAACTGGTGCATAATTAAATAATACTTCAAAATCCATGCAATGTCACAACGAAACAAGCATTTGCAATGCAATAGGTCTCGCATTTGTGAAAGATAAAACTATTAGCGTTGTAAATGAGATTGTTTTTTACTTACGTTATTTGCTTACGCTTGGTTTTTGTAGTGGAGTGCTATATAAAGAAGAGCCGGTTAATCAGATGAGTTTTCAAGATATTTATGCTCAGTTGGAGGTGAGCCATGTGCGAATGAATGGAGTTATGAACGGTAGTATGTTGTTACTACGCATTCCGTTGCAATGCATGCCTTTATCAAGCATGCGTTACAACGGAATGCTATTTCAATGCATAACCTTTACCACGAATATTCCTTTACCACGCATACCTTTACAACGATTTTCGTTTTAAATTTATGCATGGTAAGGGCATACTCTTTGTACAGGTTATACCCCTCCCCTGTACCCTTACGTGACCCCCAGCCCCAATCCTTCTTATATTTACCCCTGCCCTAACCCTCAATCCTTTGATATAATTTTTTTTATGAAACTAAAATTCCCCCTACCTCTTCACATCGTCTCCTCTCCCTCTTCCGTGGTGACGTCGTAAAGAGGAAGCGAAAGTTTCTTTCCGTTTCCTCTCAAACTACGCCGATTGCCTGCACCTCGACGTGACTTCAGGTGAGTTTTTTTTTTGGGGGGGAGCCCCCCAATCCACCTCATTTTCCCCACTTTTTTATTTCTGGGGGGAGACCCCCAAGCCTCCTTTTTCTAATTTTACCCTTTACCACACATGCCTTTACTACATATCTCGTAGTAAAGGTATGCGTGGTAAAGGCTTTCGTGGTAACCACGCTTGCATTGTAATGCATGCATGGTTAAGGTTTGCGTGGAAACGGCAGTGTTGTAGTGGCCGTTTCCCCTGGTACACAAAAATAACACATAACAGTAGGCGGACTGGGGAGTCAGAAAATGCAGAATTCGAGTTAGTTGCAGCAGTGTAAAAAGCAACATTGCTCCTGTGCTATTCATTAATTCATTAGCTGGTGCCCTACTTCCATATAAGCTAACGGTTACAGTGCCTACACTAACAAGATCCCTGCAGCACCCGACTGAAAGTTTAGAAATCTGACATGGGGTACAAACGGCGCAGAGCCACATACATTTAAATTAGCTGGGTACAATTGAGACTTTTGTGAAGGTTCCCTGAGCTGATTACCAGCTGCGAAGATCTGCTCACGGCCTTAGTTTATTTGTACTTAACAGGGACCTCATACGCAGTTCAGTGAGTTCAAGAGAATCAGTCCCACAATCGTACTTTTGGTGCCATAAACGTTGTTTAGAGAGCTTTTTTTTTTTTTTAAATTAAGGGTGCAGGTAACAAGTGATTTGGACAAGTTCTAAATGGACCTAAAACATCTTTAAAAAAAATGTATCCACGTGATGTCTTCCACGCGTGTTTATGACGTGTGCTATTTTTGATCTAGTGGAGAGGGTCCCACTGTCCTTGTCCTACTGTGAGATAGATTGTGGGAGCATTGCTTGGGAGATGCTAATAGAGCCACTGGGGTCAGGTAAAAAAGTAGACGGAATGGGAGGGACGGAAATAAGGAGAGGAGATGGGAGGAGATAAGGAGACAGGAATATACAGTAAAAGGAAAGTCATTTTAAAAGGAACGGTTTTTAATGAAAGAATTTAAACATACGACTCTAGCTGATGTGGTTTTATTTATTTTTTTCAGTGTCCTTCAAGAGAAATGAGTCATACCTATTGTTGAAAGATGATGTGCCTGTAAAAAGAGTAATTTTTTCAAAAAGATCTGCTGGAGAGTGCTGGTAATATGCAAGCGAATGATTCTTAAATTGCCGACAGTGCTTTTCGTCCCATTTGGTTTATATGGGACTTTTATTCTTGAGACCGGGCTTAATGAGGTATGTTGCTGCTAAATGAATAAACGAGAAATGCAAACTACCGAACGAAAACAATGGCCTCAGCGGCGAGACAGAAATAATGTCATAGTTTATTTGTTAGCTTTGTTCGATATTCTGGGGCATATTACCAAGGGCATTATCGCGCTTTAGCGGGAATTTTTTCCGCTAAAGCGGCGATAATTGTATCTCCCTATTACCTAGCTGTCGCTAACACCAGTTAGCGACAGCTAGTAGGAGATAGCGGGCATTTAGGTGCCCACTTTGCATGTCAGCAATAATTATCGCTAATGACATGCAATGTGGCGTGCCAAGATGTTAGCGACTGGAAACAGTCGCTAACATCTCTATCTCCTATTACCAACTTTTGGAAATAATCGCGCTAAGTGCGATTATCTCCAAAAGCTAACTCCTGCCCAGAGCTGTTCTTAGCCATGTTATCCAATGGTAGGTGGATAACATGGCTAAGAGCATTTGCTCAGTAATGCATGAATATCGCTGACTTTAAAGCGATATTCATGCATTTCGGCCGATTTTTATCGCTTAGGAGATAAACCTTGATAATAGCAAGGCTCCTAAGCGATAAAAATCAGCCGAGCTCCGCAATATTAATATTGCCGCTAAACGGGGGCGCTAGAGGGCGCGCACGCGGAATGGCTGCCTAGCTGAGTAGCTCCCGCTCCTTGGCACTTTATCCTACAATTATCCTTAACCACAGTTGAATGAAACTGCTGTTTCGCCTACCATCTGATGCGGTGGGTCGTCCTCCACACTTGGCCAAAAGCTTGGACCGCTGACGACATCAGAGCCGGTGTAATCACCGTTTGAACATTGGCCGGCGTTGCCTCTGGAGGCTGCGGGTAGAGCAGGTCGGCCACTGGAAGCTACGTGAGGCTGTGGCTTCCCACGAGGGGGTAGGCCCAGCCCGCGCTTGTGATCTCGGCGTCCGTGCAACGCCTGCCCGGACTCCTGATTACGACTCGAACTGCGGACATCATCGTTGGCTACTTGCCCTTTCATGAGGACTACGCCTACGAGCTAGACCCACACTTGGCGGATCCATCCCTGCTTGGCCCGGAAGGCGAAACAGGTGGTGAGTGGATGCTGGGATCGTTGCCTCGGTCCCTGACTGCATCGGGGGGTGTCGTATATATGCTGCCCCTGCCACGGTGTTGATCGAGGCTAGAAGAGCTTTACCCTAGCGGCGGCCACTGCTTTCCCGAGTATTGACTAGCAACCAGAGGCCGGGTGGAGACGAGTTTCCTCGATATTCCAGCTGCGGGTGTTGTCGGCGCGGGCCCCGGGCCTGCACGCCTTCCGATATACGCAGTGTTTTCTGTGCTCCTGTGGCTCCACCGCTTATCCTGTGCCTACTGCTGCAGTCTGTTGGACTTGGGATTGACTCCTACATGGACCACATTGCTCTTTCGTACCGCGTCGGCAGCAGAGCTAGCTGCTAACCTACTCCTTTGCCACGGACTCGTGGGCTGTGCCCTCGCCCTCGCACGGCGGCGCTGGCATAAGACCCCCCCCCTAACCAAAGCATTTCTATGGCATGACACTACTGCTTACGTTTGCCGTTGCCCACCTTCTGCAGGTGCCTTGGCGGCACAGATTACGGCTGTTGGCCTGAGCCCCCCCGTGGTGAGACTGCCGATCGCTGGGGAACTCACACCCAACTTTGGATTGCGCTGAGTATACAAGCGGAGGACTACCTGCGTGGGTGTGGGCCTGCTGCTGATGCGATACCATTCCTCAGTCAGAACTCGGCAGGTCTGCATTGGTGGGGCGCGGGGTGGCAGAGAGACCACGACCGGGGGCCAAGAACCGCCAAACGAAACTCAGATTCGACGACGCAAACAAAGGTACGAAATCGGTGCCTGCTGACCCTGGATCAAGTGATGATAACTCGACGGCCGTCGCTTCTCCTGCTAAGGAACTCGATCTACACCGTCTTTTCCAAGAGATGAGGCAGGGGTTCGCCACTGAAGTGGAAAAAGTGGACGGCATGACTGCTAGGCTTGATGCCCTGGTTCACAAGGTAGACCGTCACGAAGAACGGATCACGGCTACGGAACAGCGCATCTCTGATAATGATGATCTAATCTCGACTCACACCACGCAACTGGCCCGCATGGACAACCTGTGGTATTGGGTTCTCCAGGCCTACATACTCCGCAGAATACCCACTACACCATAAGAACTGTTGGCACGGAAATTAGAAAATGTAAAAGACAAGTTTATTAAGACCCCATGGGGTGGTGGTACATTCCTACAGCACCCTTCGGCAATGCAAGAAGTATCACACCGAACATCTGTGTAAGTCCTTCTTTTATACAGTTTTACAGACATTAAAAGATGGGCGTTACATGGTTACAGAGTTTTAGGTACATATATGGTCATTTTTGGAACACAGCCAACTCATGGGAGGGGTTACAGTACCAATGGTCAGTTTGGCGGAACATTCCTAACAGATGACTGGTCAATCGGAACTGCGCATGTGTGGGCTTGACCGTTACTAAAAATAGCCTGTTGCTGGGCAAACTCAAGTGGTCTGAGGAAATATAAATTTTTGGTCATGTTATGTTCCCTAGCGCGTACCCCACCGACTCCATGTACCCGCTTAAAGTGCATGTAACTTCCCTCCTGTGCCAGCTATGAAGACGCAAATACATTTGCGTCCAACGTTAACTTGTCCTCTTTCAGATCCACCCTGAATGGATTATATAGTCCGTTCCTAAGTATGCTATGCCACCGTCTTTTTGTAGTACACTTTACATGTTTTTCCTGCTCTGGCAGAGTAGGCCCTGAATTTCTGCCATCGAGCCTCTTTTGGCTCCTGACTCTGACAGCCTCTGCCCAGGCTACCTCTGTACCCGTGAACTCTGACTTACTTTCAGCGCGGCCCCTCGCGCTCAGCTCAGCCTGCTTTCTGCCAAGTCTGACTATAACCTTCGAGTTATCTGTTCCGCTCCTCGAGAATGCATTCCTGCCTACTAGCTCCAGTAAACATCCTCTCCAGCTGCAGAGCCAAAGGGCCGACCTGTCTCAGTGCAAGTAAATCATAGCCCCTGTTACCATGCTTCCATGGAAGGCCTCGTGCCCCCACGCTTCTCATGCAGACACTTAGGCGCTTATACACGCATCCACAGTTAGCATAGAATAGCTTCTGCCCTAGAGACCTTTCCGCCCAGATAGTATGGTTCCTAAACATCAGATATCAGATACGATAAAAGTACAAGTTGATCTGACATGCCAGACTTCTGTCTCTTTCCGTCAGTGTAAATGTCAAGTCCCCTGCACCCCGTCAATCACACGTCATGCAGCTGCGCGCGCATCCAAGCTTCCAATTTCTGCTGACATTGCAACGATTCTGTTAGCACCACCCCTTGGTGCCACCCACTTGCGTCACCTATCAGTGACGTTTCTAGCACACACCTCTGGTTCACGCCTAGTTCACGCCTCTTGATTACGTACTAGTACCACGTGTATACTGTTATCTTGTCTTCTCTCAGCTGTTACGCCTCTTGCACCATTACTTATGATGTAAATTAAGTATATAAGCTATGTAATGTCAATAAAGTTTGCTCTATCCCTTCTGACACCCCTGTGGTGGTCAAAACATGATATCCTGGTCACGACCATTCCTTTATGAGGAATAAAACCCCTAAGAAACTCTAACACCACGGACTCTGTCTTTTTTCATTCCGATTGAGTTATTATTGATTAAGTACTTACCTGCATAGAAATTAAGAGAGTAAATTAATTATTTACGTCATTTTGGCGCCCGAATAGGGACCCCTCCCCCACCTCACGCGCCGGTTGGCGCATTGCAAGCTCTGTCCCCTGCCGTCAGTTAGACGGAACCTACGCGTACCGGCAGGATTTCCTGCATCTCCCTCTGACTCAAGGAGGTGACGAAGACTGCGATCAGTGCCCAGACGAGGCGGTGAGGAGTGCGGAGGATCCCGACCAGAGCCTAGCCGAAAGAAGCAAGGTCCGAGGTGTCAAGAGGCCCACCAGGTTTCCGAAGTTTTCCGAAGTTTTCCGAAGTTTTCCGAGGTTTTCCGAAGTTTTCCGAAGTACCGAGTCGAGTCCAGTCGAGTTTTCCGAGGCCTTCTGTTTCCGTGCTTCCCGGTGAGTACCATTGCTGGGTCGTATCTAGACGGGTTTGGGTACACAAGTCCGGTCTGCACTGTTTTTAGGCAGTGTATCTGTACTGTTTAGCAGTATATCTAGTATTCCGAATTTCTGCACTGTTACACCAGTGTATCTGTACTGTTGAGCAGTACATCCAGTATAGGGGGGTAGTCATTTATGTCTTATCTTCTTATGTGATTAATGTCGTGGTATGAATGTGACCGTTTAATGTGCATTTTTTGTGTTTCTTGTATAAAGTAACTGTAACCAGTATTAAGTAGTAAGGATTGAGTATTCAGTAATAAGTAAGCAAAATGCCGTTTTTCAACAAGTTAAAGCAGATAGGAACTAGGAAAGGGATACTGGAGGAAGAAATTCCTATTCCCCCTAGGGACACTCCAGGTAACTTTATGTACCACAAACATGGCATAGACGCCATATTATATCTAGATTTATGGGCCGATTACACCAAGCACCTAGACGAAAGACACAGATGGCCTGTTACCGGAACATGGGATGCCGAGTGCATCATGAAGGTAGAAGAAGCATTATGGAAAAAGAAAGCTAGACAATCCCAGAAAGACGCCATAGAATTCTGGCGTAAGGAATCACATAAGCGTGCTGAGAAAGCACTCCGTAGAGAGGACAGACTTAAAGAATCAGAAAAAGCCCAAGAAAATGAATTAGTTATTGAAGGAATACGAGTAAAAACAGAACAAATAGACCGCGCCCGAAACAATCTTGTAAACGGTATGTATCTTGCAGCCGAGGGCACACCTGAGGCCCTATCAGAAATACCGAAAAACTTACCGCCACCATTAGTTCCAACTAAAGTAATGCATAAAACTACTAAAGACATATTCCTAAATTCTTACCTAGAGGATGTAGCACCAGCTTACGCCAATCTGCCTGTTCGTGCCCTGCCCACTGACAGGGACGGGGGTGTAAGCGTGGGCGGAAAATCCGTTCCGCTCGCGGATTTTGCGGATGTAGGAGAGTAGGGTCTGCAATCCTATGATCACCCAGATTTTTTGCTTTTGTTTCACTGGTTTACGACTTTCTCTGGCTGTGGGCCTGCCATTCAGACCCACAGCCTGGCTGTTCTCTTTCTAAATTACGAGATGTACCCTAGGTGCATTTACCAATTGGTACTGGGCCACCTTATCAGACCCTGTAACCCAGGGCGTAGGTGTACCCAGGGCCGCCAGGGGCTGCAGCATGTATTGTGCCACCCCTGGCTGGCCTCCTAAATTTGACACAACTGGCTGCATGACAGCTGGGGCAAAGTCGTGTAATCACCCTTTGCTTTAGATATAGTAGCCCTATATCTAACCCTCCAATGGACACCCGAGTTCCTATCAGTCACTCCTATGGCAGGCCTTGACAATCCTGAAGGCAGAGTGCATGGGCTCGTGTGAACTAAGCTCTGGCCCGAGCCGAGCCCGGTTGCAGCTTGCGGAATCAAGACCCAATGGCTGTTCCATGATAACGCGTACCATATCGGTAACTTCGGTGTCGCGTTATCAAGACATGTCAAGTAAGGTGTCATACGAATCGGGATGCTGCCCTCTCACCAACTCTGGCGACGAGGTTAGCATTCCGCCCTTCTAGAGGGACACGACATGTACGTAACTGTGAACCCCGGTTAAAGTTAACGAAAGCCTCAGCTCCACAAAATGGATGCTGCCACCACAGACACAAGTCTGACCTCCTGCTGCTGGGAGTCCTTCCAGCGAGGAGCACTTGGACAAAGGGTTTCCTGTCGAGGGCGGTGTTCGCACCGTCCCAGACAGGGTTTGTGTATTCTGGGTAGGTAGGGCTTTTTGCGAGAAGGTGACTGCGGAGTGGCACCCCGGTGCTCACTACGCATCTGCCGGTTAGAACCAGTTCCAGGGGCGACAGCCCTGGCCTGGGGAAAGTCCGGCAGGGGAGAGGGGTGTAACTACCCCCCTTCCTGGTCCCACCCTTAGGGCAGGACCTAGTCATGTACCCACCCCTTTCTTTAGGATAAAGGCCGGAGCGGGGACCCTTCCAAATTAGATCATCTTTGAATCAAGAATACTTTCTACGAAAGGACTTCAAGACTCTTCTTAAGATTTCTCCCTTGTGACTAAGGAGTAGTCACCCTGCATCAGCGGGCACCATCTAAGAACTCTGCGGTTTGCTGTAAGTCCTTCCTCAAGGAATCCGACGGCCCAGCTCGACGAGAAACCAGCTTCCCTGGCACCTCTGACCTCTACCCACGTCATCAGCTCAGCTGTGATCTGTGGGTGCGACGAGACCTCGAGGGACCGGCCATCATCAGAACCTTCACGCTCTTAAAAACCAGCACGACCATCGAGGTAACTCTCTGGTGAGTGCTCTGGGGTCCGAGAAGCCCCGACCCTGAGCCGCTCTAGCACCGAAGTGCAGTCTCCCAGCATCTCCACGATCTGCGTGGGGCCCTTCTGCTCGCTGCTCAGCACGTTGTCTGGTCACTAGCCGCTGGCTTGTGCCCTTCTGTGACGACGAACAAGAATCAACACTGCCGGTCTGGTTGCTCAGGACTGGCCCCTGCTTCCATCTTTTGAGAAGCACCCCGGACCCTCCTGGTCCACCCAAGACGCCGACAGCGACATCCGTCGTGGGACAGCTCGCACCTCCACCGTGGTCGCCGACAACGCCTCCTGGTCCGTGAGACTGCAGAGCCTAGCGTCGCCCACTCACCTGGTCGAGGTGACGGCCAACTGGTGCCTTCCTGGTACCCTCTGACTACTGGCTAGTAGTACGAACTTGGTCCCCTCTGCTTTCAGGTTTCATCAATCTCTACGAACTATACACCACTGGTCGCCGGCCAGCAACTCCTTTTCTTCCGGCTCCTGGCTCGTCAGCGAAGACCCCGACGCCTGTAAGACTTGTGCAGCCGCAGCCCTCGTGGCTAGGTAACTCGGCATTTCGGTGCCTGCATAGCCTCCTTACTCTAGGGTCCCGAGTCCCTCGCTTCCGACTTGCCTTAACCTTTCCGTGTCCTCGGACACTTGTCTTTAAACTGTGCACTTGAAGTATTTGCTAAAGAGATTTGGTTTGTGCTTAGTACCCTGTCCTCATAAAGAGTACAGGGCTGTTGTGATTCTTAATAAATATACTGTTTATTTTCATAACACTTGTGTGGTGTCCTTTCACTGGGTGTTCAAGGGGTACATGTGTGGTAAACAGCTGGCTTAACGCGCCCTCTCGAGTCTTGAGCCTTAGACTGCTCGTATCCACGCTACTAGGATAGCTGGTCTATAGGTTGACTTACAACCAAACACCATAAGGGTCGTTGGAACGATACATAGCGGTCGCTAGAATAGCGAACGTTGCATATCGGGCCAACTTCTCACATTGGTGAGCAGCGGTTGGGATTTGAGCTTGCTGTTGTTTTACCACACGTATCCTAAGAATATCTTGTTGAAAGATCGCACAAGTACTGTTAGTACATATAACTAAAGCTTAGAATACTCTGAGTTCTACTGAACCAGCTGTTGTAGCTCCTCAAGGCTTAGCACACCTTGGCTACAACTCTTAGCAAGGGAAAAGTAGGTAAACACATAGTGTAGGTAGGTGCATCACTTACACCACACTAGAAGCAGTATGTCGGTCACAGGAGGAAACATCGAGTCTCCCCTGGTGTCAGTTGACCCTCCACAGGTCATCCCGTCAAGATATACTGCGCTTAACTTCCATGAGTTACGACAAGTATGTACCTCTAGGAAAATTAAGCAAGGGGCTAACCCCACCACCTCCTTTCTGATTGGTCTCCTAGAGACTTATGATGCCAGGAAGGCTGAGAAGCTTCTTAGCCCTTCTAATCCAGAAGGAGACATGCCTCCCCTCGAGGGAACCCGGGACGATCCTGACCTCATTCACCTCGCAACCGAGAACGGGGATGTGGAGGAGGATGAGGATGAGGATCTCTCTGGGGACGAGGCAGATAAGGGACAGGTAGAAGTCGTCAGACTAACACGGTCCAACTTAAGCAGACACGATAATGGTACTGGGGGAACCCCGGCGCTACTATCGGTTCCGCTTAACATGGGGAATGGACGAGCCAGATCTCTATCAAGAGGCTCTGGCAGATCCCTTCATACCAACGGCTCTCACAACTCTTCTCAAAGAGGGATGACGTCCCCTCAGAGGAGAGTGTACGAAGCGAAGGAAAGGGCAGCTAATCTGCGGATCGAAAGGGAAGAACTTGCCCTGGCCAAGGAAAAGCTTGCTTTTGCTAGAGAGCAACAGTTAAGTGGGGCAGTCCCCACTGGTGGCAGCAATGTACCTAGTAATAGGGAAAAGAGTTTCGATACGAAGCACCTTGGGAAGATAGTGCCCCCCTTTAAACAAGGGGATGACATCCACAAATGGATTACTGCTTTGGAGAGGGCTTGCACTGTGCAAGGCGTTCCCCAGAGTCAGTGGGCAGCTATCTTGTGGCTCTCCTTTGAAGGTAAAGGAAGAGACAAGCTCCTCACCACAAGGGTAGAGGACGCTAACAATTACCAAGTCTTGAAGAATACACTCGTTGAAGGGTTCGGCCTAACCACGGAGCAGTACAGGGTGCTGTTCAGGGATACCCAGAAAACGCAGTCTCAAGATTGGTCTGATTTTGTCGATTGTGCCACTAAGGCTTTTGAGGGCTGGTTGCTGGGCAGTAAGGTTACTGATTACAAAGGATTGTATAATTTGATGATGAGAGAACAAATTTTAAACAATTGTCAGAACCAGTTGTTGCATCAGCATCTTGTCGACTCGGATCTGACCTCTCCTCAAGAATTGGGGCAGAAGGCAGACAAATGGGTTCGTACGAGAGTTAAACAGAACCAGGGCCAGAATCAAGGTGGTCAGAAGAAAGCAGACCAGAAGGGTAAAGATTCTAAGGGGGAACAAAATGACCAGAAGTCTTCGACAGGTCCCCAACAACCCAAAGAGGGTGGGGGTCAGGCTCCCCAAAAGAAGAAAGAAGGCCAATCCAAACGATGGTGCCAGTACTGTAAAAGTAAATCTCACTGGTTTAGTGAGTGCACCAAGAAAGGAGGAGGGCAGACTCCTGCCACTGCAGCCCCTAAGGCACCTGTGCCCCCTAGTACAGTCAGCAGTGGTAGTGCGCCTCCCAAGGGTTTAGTAGGGTTAACCCTGGGTTCTGAGGGGCGTGACAACTTAGTTGGCACACTCACTCAGGCTGTCCTTGTCAGTACAGGGGACGTGGACGTGTCCCCTGACGTAAGCCCCAATACTTTGGGCAAATACCGACAGACGCCCTTTATCAATGGAAAGATGGCTCAGGCCTATAGGGACACTTGTGCCAGCGTCACCATGGTGACGCCTAACTTTGTGGACCCTGGACAGATCATGCCAGGTACAGAATTCCTGGTGACCAATGCAAGCAATGTCACTACCAATCACAGTATGGCAATTGTAGCTTTCTCCTGGGGAGGGGTAACTGGCCAAAAGAAGGTTGTAGTTAGTCCAGACCTCCCAGTGGATTGTTTGTTGGGCAATGATTTGGAGTCATCACAATGGTCAGAAGTGGAGCACCGGACTCACATGGAAATGTTAGGTTTGCCAGCACATGTGTTCGCTGTGACTAGGTCACAGGTCAGGAAATGCCCCACTGAACAGGTGCTGGATCCTGGAACAACGGACCAGACACCTACCAAGAAAAAGAGCAGTAGGGTTAAGGCGGCGCCTTCCCCCTTGCCCCAGGTCGAGGATCAAGTCTCAGAGGAGGCTGACCTACAGGAATTGAGGGAAACTGAGCCGAGGGAGTTCGAACTTGATCAAGTTGAATTCTTGGGCTCAGGGGGACCCTCAAGGGAAGACCTGGGGAAGGACCAGTTAGACTGCCCTTCTCTTGAACCCCTCAGACAGCAGGCTGCTGCTGAGGCTGCTGGGAACGCCACAGGTACCCACAAGGTATACTGGGAAGATGGACTCCTGTACACTGAGTCAAGAGACCCCAAGCCTGGCATGACCAGGAGGCTGGTCGTCCCCTTGTCTCAGCGTGGTTTCCTACTTACCTTGGCCCACGAGATTCCCTTAGCAGGTCACTTAGGCCAGACGAAAACGTGGGACAGGCTTGTCTCGCACTTTCACTGGCCTCACATGAACGAAGATACCAAGGAGTTTTGCCGCTCCTGTGTCACTTGCCAAGCCAGTGGTAAGTCAGGTGGCACGACAAAGGCCCCCCTTATACCAATGCCTGTGGTGGGGGTGCCCTTTGAACGGGTGGGGATCGACATTGTCGGTCCCATGGAACCACCGACAGCATCAGGGCACAAGTTTATACTGGTGGTAGTGGATCATGCCACCAGGTATCCTGAAGCTATTCCCCTTAGGACCACTACAGCACCTGTCGTGGCAAGAGCCCTAGTTGGAGTGTTCTCCAGGGTGGGCTTTCCTAAGGAGGTCGTCTCTGACAGAGGTGCAAACTTTATGTCGAGCTACTTAACTGCTATGTGGAAGGAATGTGGTGTCAACTACAAATTCACTACACCCTATCATCCACAATGCAATGGGCTTGTTGAGAGATTCAACAGGACCCTAAAAGGGATGATTCATGGACTACCGGAAAAGCTTCGGCGTAGATGGGACGTCCTGATCCCCTGCCTCTTGTTCGCCTACAGAGAAGTCCCACAAAAGGGGGTTGGCTACAGCCCTTTTGAACTTTTGTACGGGCATCCTGTAAGAGGACCCCTGTGTTTGGTGAAGGAAGGATGGGAGAGACCTCTCAAAAAGCCGGCAACCAACATAGTGGACTATGTGCTCGGTCTCCGCTCGCGGATGGCTGAGTACATGGAAAAGGCATCCGAAAACCTTAAGGCCAGCCAAGAACTCCAAAAAGCTTGGCATGACCAAAAGGCTGTCTTGACTGTTTACCAGCCCGGACAGAAGGTGTGGGTGTTGGAGCCAGTGGCCCCAGCAGCACTCAAGGACAAATGGTCCGGGCCCCACACCATCCTGGAGAAAAAGGGAGAGGTCACCTACCTGGTCGACCTGGGAACTCCCCGGAGCCCCCACAGGGTGCTTCATGTCAACAGGTTAAAAGCATATGTCGACAGGAAGGACATGAGTTTGCTCATGGCCATAGATGAAGGACAGGAGGAGGAGAGTGACCCTCTCCCCGACCTGCTCTCTCAGAATCCTGACGATGGCTCGGTAGATGGTGTTGTCTTTTGCGGCAGCCTCTCCGACCATCAGCAGAGCGACTGTAAACAGGTTCTTCAGTCGTTCCGACATCTGTTTTCTCTGACACCCAGTCAGACCGATTGGTGCACCCATGAGGTCGACACTGGTGACAGCTTGCCCGTAAAGAGTAAAATCTACAGGCAGCCTGATCACGTCAGAGACTGCATCAAAAGTGAAGTGCAGAAAATGTTGGAGCTGGGAGTCATTGAACCCTCGGATAGCCCTTGGGCTAGTCCCGTAGTTCTAGTGCCGAAACCTCACACCCAGGGTGGTAAGAGAGAGATGAGGTTTTGCGTAGACTACAGGGGTCTCAATGCAGTCACTAAGACTGACGCCCACCCAATACCAAGGGCAGACGAGCTTATCGATAGATTGGCTTCGGCCAACTACTTAAGTACGTTTGACCTGACAGCTGGGTATTGGCAAATCAGGTTAGCTGAGGACGCCAAGCCTAAGACAGCATTTTCAACCCCTGGTGGGCATTACCAGTTCGTGGTGATGCCCTTTGGTCTGAAAAATGCACCTGCCACCTTCCAACGGTTGGTGAATCATGTCCTTACTGGGCTGGATGACTTCTGTGCGGCATATCTTGACGATATTGCCGTCTTTAGCTCCACCTGGGAGGATCACCTGGTCCACCTGCGGAAGACGTTAGAGGCACTGCAAGCAGCAGGTCTCACTATCAAGGCCACCAAGTGCCAGATAGGGCAGACACAGGTTGTATACCTGGGCCACCTTGTCGGTGGAGGGCAGGTTCAGCCACTGGAGAGCAAGATACAGTCAATCAGGGACTGGGCTCCTCCAACCACCCAGACTCAGGTTCGAGCTTTCTTGGGCCTGACTGGTTACTACAGGAAGTTTGTCAGGAACTATGGTTCCATCGTGACACCATTAAACGAACTGACAAGTAAGAAAATGCCAAAAAAGGTTCAGTGGACAGCGAGCTGTCAAAAAGCATTCGATGACCTAAAGCAGGCCATGTGCACGGCACCTATCCTCAAGAGTCCGGACTACTCCAAACCATTCATTGTCCAAACAGATGCTTCTGAGTTGGGTGTGGGAGCTGTTCTTTCTCAACTGAATTTTGATGGTCAAGACCAGCCCATTGCTTTTATAAGCAGACGGCTGACCCCTAGAGAGAAGAATTGGTCAGCTATTGAGAGGGAGGCCTTTGCTGTGGTTTGGGCCCTGAAGAAGCTGAGGCCATACTTGTTTGGCACTCACTTCAAGATTCAGACCGACCATAAGCCCCTCTTGTGGCTAAATCAGATGAAGGGTGAAAACCCCAAACTGCTTAGGTGGTCCATTTCCCTACAGGGGATGGACTTCACAGTGGAACATAGACCTGGTACTGATCATGGCAATGCCGATGGGCTCTCCAGATATTTCCACTTAGAACAAGAAGACTTACCTGGTCAAGGTTAGTTAGTTGTTCCGACGTTTGGGGGGGGGTCATGTAGGAGAGTAGGGTCTGCAATCCTATGATCACCCAGATTTTTTGCTTTTGTTTCACTGGTTTACGACTTTCTCTGGCTGTGGGCCTGCCATTCAGACCCACAGCCTGGCTGTTCTCTTTCTAAATTACGAGATGTACCCTAGGTGCATTTACCAATTGGTACTGGGCCACCTTATCAGACCCTGTAACCCAGGGCGTAGGTGTACCCAGGGCCGCCAGGGGCTGCAGCATGTATTGTGCCACCCCTGGCTGGCCTCCTAAATTTGACACAACTGGCTGCATGACAGCTGGGGCAAAGTCGTGTAATCACCCTTTGCTTTAGATATAGTAGCCCTATATCTAACCCTCCAATGGACACCCGAGTTCCTATCAGTCACTCCTATGGCAGGCCTTGACAATCCTGAAGGCAGAGTGCATGGGCTCGTGTGAACTAAGCTCTGGCCCGAGCCGAGCCCGGTTGCAGCTTGCGGAATCAAGACCCAATGGCTGTTCCATGATAACGCGTACCATATCGGTAACTTCGGTGTCGCGTTATCAAGACATGTCGAGTAAGGTGTCATACGAATCGGGATGCTGCCCTCTCACCAACTCTGGCGATGAGGTTAGCATTCCGCCCTTCTAGAGGGACACGACATGTACGTAACTGTGAACCCCGGTTAAAGTTAACGAAAGCCTCAGCTCCACAAAATGGATGCTGCCACCACAGACACAAGTCTGACCTCCTGCTGCTGGGAGTCCTTCCAGCGAGGAGCACTTGGACAAAGGGTTTCCTGTCGAGGGCGGTGTTCGCACCGTCCCAGACAGGGTTTGTGTATTCTGGGTAGGTAGGGCTTTTTGCGAGAAGGTGACTGCGGAGTGGCACCCCGGTGCTCACTACGCATCTGCCGGTTAGAACCAGTTCCAGGGGCGACAGCCCTGGCCTGGGGAAAGTCCGGCAGGGGAGAGGGGTGTAACTACCCCCCTTCCTGGTCCCACCCTTAGGGCAGGACCTAGTCATGTACCCACCCCTTTCTTTAGGATAAAGGCCGGAGCGGGGACCCTTCCAAATTAGATCATCTTTGAATCAAGAATACTTTCTACGAAAGGACTTCAAGACTCTTCTTAAGATTTCTCCCTTGTGACTAAGGAGTAGTCACCCTGCATCAGCGGGCACCATCTAAGAACTCTGCGGTTTGCTGTAAGTCCTTCCTCAAGGAATCCGACGGCCCAGCTCGACGAGAAACCGGCTTCCCTGGCACCTCTGACCTCTACCCACGTCATCAGCTCAGCTGTGATCTGTGGGTGCGACGAGACCTCGAGGGACCGGCCATCATCAGAACCTGCACGCTCTTAAAAACCAGCACGACCATCGAGGTAACTCTCTGGTGAGTGCTCTGGGGTCCGAGAAGCCCCGACCCTGAGCCGCTCTAGCACCGAAGTGCAGTCTCCCAGCATCTCCACGATCTGCGTGGGGCCCTTCTGCTCGCTGCTCAGCACGTTGTCTGGTCACTAGCCGCTGGCTTGTGCCCTTCTGTGACGACGACCAAGAATCAACACTGCCGGTCTGGTTGCTCCGGACTGGCCCCTGCTTCCATCTTTTGAGAAGCACCCCGGACCCTCCTGGTCCACCCAAGACGCCGACAGCGACATCCGTCGTGGGACAGCTCGCACCTCCACCGTGGTCGCCGACAACGCCTCCTGGTCCGTGAGACTGCAGAGCCTAGCGTCGCCCACTCACCTGGTCGAGGTGACGGCCAACTGGTGCCTTCCTGGTACCCTCTGACTACTGGCTAGTAGTACGAACTTGGTCCCCTCTGCTTTCAGGTTTCATCAATCTCTACGAACTATACACCACTGGTCGCCGGCCAGCAACTCCTTTTCTTCCGGCTCCTGGCTCGTCAGCGAAGACCCCGACGCCTGTAAGACTTGTGCAGCCGCAGCCCTCGTGGCTAGGTAACTCGGCATTTCGGTGCCTGCATAGCCTCCTTACTCTAGGGTCCCGAGTCCCTCGCTTCCGACTTGCCTTAACCTTTCCGTGTCCTCGGACACTTGTCTTTAAACTGTGCACTTGAAGTATTTGCTAAAGAGATTTGGTTTGTGCTTAGTACCCTGTCCTCATAAAGAGTACAGGGCTGTTGTGATTCTTAATAAATATACTGTTTATTTTCATAACACTTGTGTGGTGTCCTTTCACTGGGTGTTCAAGGGGTACATGTGTGGTAAACAGCTGGCTTAACGCGCCCTCTCGAGTCTTGAGCCTTAGACTGCTCGTATCCACGCTACTAGGATAGCTGGTCTATAGGTTGACTTACAACCAAACACCATAAGGGTCGTTGGAACGATACATAGCGGTCGCTAGAATAGCGAACGTTGCATATCGGGCCAACTTCTCACAGCGGATTTTCGGGAAATCCGCAATCCGCGAGATTTGCGGATTTCCCGCAAAATCCGCAAATTCGCACGCAGCGGATTTTTTTGGCGGCGCGCGGCGTTGGTGATACAATTTTTGCGGCGCGCTGCGTTTATCATCGTTTGCCGAGTTGTTTTTTTCAATAGTTTGCGAGTGCTGCGCCATTTTGGATCTTGCTGTGTGATCCCGCGGGAATTGGCGAGCGCGATTACGTCATCGCGGCTTGCCAGCGATAGTTTGTCAACGCGAGTACGGCGAGATCACGTCTCGCGGTACTTCGCAATTGCGAGATTTGAGATGCGGCGAGCGAAAATATAAATTTGCAATTCTGCACAAGAAATCCACCAGCAAGCAGCATAAACCTTCTAGAAATGATGATTTTTATGTGAATAACTCCTTAGTTTGACATTTGCCTGCACTTTTTTAGCGAGGAGTCCATTTTGGGGAGGGGGGCAGGGGGGTGGGAGGAAGGAAGTGCCCCATAGTCTTCAACTTCCTGTTCCTGTTCAGCAGGCTCCTCCCAGTGCTTTGTCCATCTCCTGGTCACTTTTCATTCGGATGTGGACCTGGAAGGATTACTTTTTGTGGATGCTGCTGGATCTTTGGATTTGAGGCCTTTTTGACTTTCTTTGGATCACTGTTGGATTAGAAATTTTACAAGTAAGTTTGTTTGGGGCATTACAGTTGCTGCAACTAAAATTTTGGGATTTTCGATTTTTGGGCTGTTTTGGGGCCTTTTCCCCAGGGGTACTCAGTGGTGGGTGGACTGATTCTTTCTGTGGGTTGTCTTGAACTTAAACATCATGGAGGCCATAGATGAATTGGGATTGTGCTGATTTTTCTGTGTTTTTCGATTTTTTTTTTTTGTAAAATTTTGTGTTTTTCGATTTTTGACCTGTTGTTGGGGCCTTGACCAGGGGTAGTGAGTGGTGCATGGGCCTAGTCTTTCTGTGGGCTGTCTTGAATTTAAACATCATGGAGGCCATGGATGGAATGGGATTGTGCTGATTTTGCAGTGTTTTTCGATTTTTGGGCCTGTACTTGTGGCCTTTTCACCAGGGGTATTTGAGTCTAGCATTGGCCTAGTCTTTCTGTGGGCTGTCTTGAATTTAAACATCATGGAGGCCATGGATGGAATGGGATTGTGCTGATTTTGCAGTGTTTTTCGATTTTTGGGCCTGTACTTGTGGCCTTTTCACCAGGGGTATTTGAGTCTAGCATGGGCCTAGTCTTTCTGTGGGCTGTCTTGAATTTAAACATCATGGAGGCCATGGATGGAATGGGATTGTGCTGATTTTGCAGTGTTTTTCGATTTTTGGGCCTGTACTTGTGGCCTTTTCACCGGGGGTATTTGAGTCTAGCATGGGCCTAGTCTTTCTGTGGGCTGTCTTGAATTTAAACATCATGGAGGCCATGGATGGAATGGGATTGTGCTGATTTTGCAGTGTTTTTCGATTTTTGGGGGTGTTCATGGGGAGGGACATGCCATGTGGCTGGTGGCCATTTTGAGTGCAGCTACAGGCACTGGCCATGTGCTGGCAGGCAAGTGGCCATTTTGAATGCAGGCTTTGTTGTTAGGCCTCCAACCATTTTGCCTACTTTTCAACCTTTATTTATGCCCAGGGGTAGTGAGTCTTGCATGGGCCTAGTATTTCTGTGGGTTGTCTTGAATTTAAACATCATGGAGGCCATGGATTGAATGGGATTGTGCTGATTTTGCAGTGTTTTTCGATTTTTGGGCCTGTACTTGTGGCCTTTTCACCAGGGGTATTTGAGTCTAGCATGGGCCTAGTCTTTCTGTGGGCTGTCTTGAATTTAAACATCATGGAGGCCATGGATGGAATGGGATTGTGCTGATTTTGCAGTGTTTTTCGATTTTTGGGCCTGTACTTGTGGCCTTTTCACCAGGGGTATTTGAGTCTAGCATGGGCCTAGTCTTTCTGTGGGCTGTCTTGAATTTAAACATCATGGAGGCCATGGATGGAATGGGATTGTGCTGATTTTGCAGTGTTTTTCGATTTTTGGGGGTGTTCATGGGGAGGGACATGCCATGTGGCTGGTGGCCATTTTGAGTGCAGCTACAGGCACTGGCCATGTGCTGGCAGGCAAGTGGCCATTTTGAATGCAGGCTTTGTTGTTAGGCCTCCAACCATTTTGCCTACTTTTCAACCTTTATTTATGCCCAGGGGTAGTGAGTCTTGCATGGGCCTAGTATTTCTGTGGGTTGTCTTGAATTTAAACATCATGGAGGCCATGGATTGAATGGGATTGTGCTGATTTTGCAGTGTTTTTCGATTTTTGGGTGTGTTCATGGGGAGGGACATGCCATGTGGCTGGTGGCCATTTTGAGTGCAGCTACAGGCACTGGCCATGTGCTGGCAGGCAAGTGGCCATTTTGAATGCAGGCTTTGTTGTTAGGCCTCCAACCATTTTGCCTACTTTTCAACCTTTATTTATGCCCAGGGGTAGTGAGTCTTGCATGGGCCTAGTATTTCTGTGGGTTGTCTTGAATTTAAACATCATGGAGGCCATGGATTGAATGGGATTGTGCTGATTTTGCAGTGTTTTTCGATTTTTGGGCCTGTACTTGTGGCCTTTTCACCAGGGGTATTTGAGTCTAGCATGGGCCTAGTCTTTCTGTGGGCTGTCTTGAATTTAAACATCATGGAGGCCATGGATGGAATGGGATTGTGCTGATTTTGCAGTGTTTTTCGATTTTTGGGCCTGTACTTGTGGCCTTTTCACCAGGGGTATTTGAGTCTAGCATGGGCCTAGTCTTTCTGTGGGCTGTCTTGAATTTAAACATCATGGAGGCCATGGATGGAATGGGATTGTGCTGATTTTGCAGTGTTTTTCGATTTTTGGGGGTGTTCATGGGGAGGGACATGCCATGTGGCTGGTGGCCATTTTGAGTGCAGCTACAGGCACTGGCCATGTGCTGGCAGGCAAGTGGCCATTTTGAATGCAGGCTTTGTTGTTAGGCCTCCAACCATTTTGCCTACTTTTCAACCTTTATTTATGCCCAGGGGTAGTGAGTCTTGCATGGGCCTAGTATTTCTGTGGGTTGTCTTGAATTTAAACATCATGGAGGCCATGGATTGAATGGGATTGTGCTGATTTTGCAGTGTTTTTCGATTTTTGGGGGTGTTCATGGGGAGGGACATGCCATGTGGCTGGTGGCCATTTTGAGTGCAGCTACAGGCACTGGCCATGTGCTGGCAGGCAAGTGGCCATTTTAAATGCAGGCTTTGTTGTTAGGCCTCCAACCATTTTGCCTACTTTTCAACCTTTATTTATGCCCAGGGGTAGTGAGTCTTGCATGGGCCTAGTCTTTCTGTGGGTTGTCTTGAATTTAAACATTATGGAGGGCATGGATGGATTGGGATTGTGCTGATTTTGCAGTGTTTTTCGATTTTTTTGTGCTCTATAACTGAACTGATGTTCCTCTGTCTTCCATTTTTTTTAGGTGCACAAGACTCAAGAGAACCACCAGTGCCAGGAAGAAGTCCTGCAGCGGTGTGTGTGTGCAGCATAACGTCACGCGACGTCACGTCTGGCCTCAGACAACTCTACAATTCGTGCAACTGCGGCCTGCTGTCTGACCTGCTCTGAAGAAGATGGCCCCGCCCCCAAAGAAAGTTCTCCGTAGCTCCTCTAGCAAGAAAGTTGCTAGTAAGGAGCAGAAGAAGCAAGTTACCAAGGAGGCTGGTGTGCCACCCGCCACTTTTTTTGGGAGCAAAAAAAAAAGTACGCCTGCAGCAGCAGGATCTGCTGGGGACCAAGCTGAGAGCAGCACCCCTGCTCCATTGGGTTCAGTGCCTCCACCACCACGCCAACTTAAGTCAAAGCCCTTGAGTGCTTCAGAGGCAGTCAGTGTACTTCTCCAATCACCATCGACCAGTGATGTTGGCTCATCGCAAGAAAGTAGCAGCAATGTCCCTGAATCAACACAGGTTGTTGTAACTCATCTGACAAGTGTTGAACAACCACAGCCGCAACAACAACACCATGTGCAAGTACACGCCCAAGTACATGTGGAAGGAGAGGCAGCAAAAGGAGATGCGCAAGCAAAGGTGCATGGAGGTTCACAAGTGCCCACAATAGTTGTTCCTCCCGAAGTAGGGGCACATTTGGAAATCGACAATGAAGCTGAGGTATCATTGGAAGCCACTCCTCCTGATGATCATTCATTGTCTTCCACATCCCTAGCAAGGAAAAGATCAAGGGGGGTGTCTACATCTTCTTCAAGCCCACCTCGTTCTGATGCAAGTGATCTGTCTTGGGAACCACAACTGCGGTCTGACAGTGAGGCACACCATGATCTGACACCGGTACCTAAGCGTAAAAGGAAGGTCGTCCAAAAACTCAAACCTATGGAGTGTGATGAGGCTCAACAAGAAGTGACAGATACTGCTGGTGATGAAGCCTCTCACGATGACGACGAGCCAGTCATCACAAAGGTCACTGCAGCCCCACCGGGCATGCAGCAAAGAGACATTTTGACCCTATCCCGAGAAGCTGCTGAGCGTGATGATGATGTCGGCGAGGAGGCAATGGAAATGGAATCATTAGATTTGGAGTTAAGTAGTACACCAAAACCTACCGCTTCCATATTTCTTCGCAAGAAGGTACCCACCTCGTCCTCGACCTCAATTCGTGGTGGTGAAAGTGCAAAACGTACTGAAGTTCGGCAATCCACATCCTCCACTTCATCTGTCATTAGCAGCAGGACCACCACCACCAGTATCGCCGCCTCCTCCGGCCCCCGAAGACATTTCAAGTCTCCAGTTTGGGACTTCTTTAGTGTTTGCCCAAAAAAGGAAAACGTAGCCATTTGTAGCCTTTGTAAGCTTCGATTTAGTCGTGGTAAGCTTGGTTCTAACTATGGTACCGGAGGCCAGAGAGGTCATCTTGAGAGAAGGCACGCTGTCCAATGGTTTCCGCACCTAGAGGCGGTCAAGAAAGCCGGAATTGCACGTAATGAAAACGTTGATTTGTCATCTGCTGATGACGAGGAGGTAGAAGAAGACGATTCAAACACTTCACTTACACCCAGTTCCCATGTCAGCAGCACACCCCATGGGAGCCACACTAAGAGTGTGGGAGAGAGTGAGACATCAATGCGGGAAAGTTCATCAGCGAGCGTAACTGGGTCGAAGAGATCATCATCATCCCGTAAATCATTGGTCCAGGGCAACATTAAAAAGATGTTGTTTACAGAAGCGCAATATGAACGCAACCACCCAATGACCCGTCTGTATAACACTAAGCTGGCTAAAATGCTAGCTCTGGACCTTCTCCCTTTTTCTTTTGTAGAAGGGGTTGGTTTTCTAGAATTAGTGACAGCGCTCTGCCCTAAATGGAAGGTTCCTAGCCGGTTCTATTTTGCCCGAGTTGCGGTTCCAGCACTACATGAAGATGTTCTGAAGGTGATTGGGGCAGCTTTGCAGAAGAGTGCTGTTCACACTATACATCTGACAACAGACATGTGGACCAGTGGCGCAGGCGCTGATTACATGTGCATCACAGCACACTGGGTCTCTTTTTCAGGGGCTAAAGCAAAGCTAAACTCAGGTGTTGACACTAACATTGTTTTTAAAGGTGCTCGGAAACATGCAACACTAGCCATGTTTGGTTTGGAGAAACGTCACACAGCAGAAAACATTTTGGATGTCTTTAACACAAAGGTCCTTAACTGTCTGTCCCCACTAAAACGCAAGGTTGGTTATGTTTCCACGGACAATGGCTCCAATATAGTTAAGGCCATGAGGGACGGTTACTATTTCAGAGTGCCGTGTTTGGCGCACTGTATAAACCTGGTTGTCCAAAAATTCTTGGGTAATAAACGCAGTGCAGCGTACAGTGTATTGGAGAACTGCCGAAAAATTTGCAAGCATTTCAGGCATTCTTTTAAGGCCTGGAAGCAGCTGAGGAGCATGCTATATCAATGTCAAATGCCAGTGAAAGCACTCATCCAGGAGGTGGTAACACGTTGGAACTCAACCTTCTACATGCTTGAGCGTCTGTATGAGCAGTATACGCAACTCGATCAATATTTCTTGAAAGAGGGTATAGAGGAGCTGAGGTTGGGTGGGCCGCAATGGAACATAGTTGAAAGCCTAACACGCATGCTTCGTCCTTTTGAGGTCTTCACGCGTGCAGTCAGCAAGGAGGACTCTAATTTGGGAAAAGCTATCCCATTGTTGTACATGCTGGAGGACCAACTGAAGGAGGTGTGTTCTGTGTTTGGAAAAGATGACAAAAAGAAAGACTCTTTGCTTCTGGCTGAGCAATTATTAGAGCTCCTACAAGGTGATGAACGTCTTAAAAAGATCCACTCAGAACAGCATTACATTTGTGCTACTATTCTGGATCCACGCTACAAAAAGGCGCTGGCAGGCAGAGCATTCTTTCCTTTTGGTGATGAAGATGTTACAAAGTACAAACGTTGGCTAGCCTTGTCAGCCAAGAAGTTTGAAACAGAACGGCTGGAAATTGAAGGAAATGGCAGTACATCAGCAGGCCATCCCCAGTCAAAACAATCCACTTCTGCACCTGTGGCTGTGGCACAAGTGACCTCTCAGCCGTTAAAGACACCGGCAACCGGATCATCTGCACGAAAGACAACAGAAACATTGGAGGCTGAAGAGGATTGGCTAGCTCTGCGTGGGTTTGGTTCTCAAAAGGTCAGAGGCACAGCAAGAGCTACGCAAAGTGGAGGAACCTTGGAGGAGGACCTTGAGTCGATGGTGAAGGACTATCTGAATGACTCCACAGAGGTCTATGTTAATTCTGACCCATTGGCGTATTGGCATGGGAAAAAAGAATTGTGGCCACAGCTCACCAACCTGGCTTTAAACTACTTGTCTTGCCCACTCGCAAGTGTGTCTTCTGAACGGGTTTTCAGTGCGGCTGGTGGGATTGTAACTCCCAAACGGAGCCGCCTCTCGCCCAAAAATGTGGAGAGGTTAACAATGATCAAGATGAATCAGCACCTCATACCACCAGATATAAGAGTACGAGAGAGCGTGCCGGATGAAGAGCAGGTGGCCAGCAACATAGATGAGGGAATTTCTACTCTGTCAGGTGGCACTGACCTCACCCTGGCTGAATTCGCAGAGTATGATGACGAAGCCTTATTCTTATTCCTGGACCGTGATACCGACTTCGAGCCCTGAAAATGAGACAACGAATCAATAACTTTCTTTTTCATCCTTATTCACTTTTATTCCTGTGTGTCTGTCTTTCTTTGTTGTGCACAGTTAATATAATTCAAACTTTAATCAGATAATCACAAAAACAAGCCCATCAGCAGAACTGTCTTCACTTGTTTGCTAATTTATTTGAAGGTGCCGCAGTCTGCATTCCTCAGGTTCACAAGTTCAGAAGAACATGCTCCTCTATCCTCCTCCTCCAGACTCCTATTTCCATCAAAGCAGAGGGCTGGTTTACGCCCAATGAAGAAAGACTCAGCACTTGTGGGGGTGTTGTTCTATCTCTTTGCAGGTGAGTTGACGGGTCTGGGGCCATTGCTGGGAAGCACTAAAAGTGATTTGGACCAAATCCGAGGCGGAAAATTTTTTGTGTTTTTGATGACTTGCTTGCCTTTGAGGTGCTCTTAGGGGGGGTTCCGTCTGTTTGTGGGTGAGTTTCGTGGTCTGAGAGCATTGCTGGGACACTCTAATCTTGATTGCATTTGCTTTTCAGGAAATCCGTCGTGCCAACCCCGACTTATGGCCTAGCTACGCAGCGCGTTTGGACCGAAGGCCCAGAAATATTGCAAGTATGAGATTTTGCTTTTGGCCTGTTTGGGGGTGTTATGCTTCTTGGCGGGTGGGTTGCCGGGTCTTGGGGCATTCCTGGGAAGGTCTAATACCGGGTCGAAGTGGTTGGGACAAAATCCAGGCCGATTTTTTTTTGGGCTATTTCTGACATTTTGCTCTATGTAGCGTTTTCGGGGGCCTGTTTGGGGGGCTTCCTGGTGTTTGCGGGTGAGTTTCGTGGTCTGGGAGCACTGCTGGGACACTCTAATCTTGATTGCATTTGCTTCTCAGGAAATCCGTCGTGCCAACCCCGACTTATGGCCTAGCTACGCAGCGCGTTTGGACCGAAGGCCCAGAAATATTGCAAGTATGAGATTTTGCTTTTGGCCTGTTTGGGGGTGTTATGCTTCTTGGCGGGTGGGTTGACGGGTCTTGGGGCATTCCTGGGAAGGTCTAATACCGGGTAGAAGTGGTTGGGACAAAATCCAGGCCGATTTTTTTGGGGGCTATTTCTGACATTTTGCTCTATGTAGCGTTTTCGGGGGCCTGTTTGGGGGGCTTCCTGGTGTTTGCGGGTGAGTTTCGTGGTCTGGGAGCACTGCTGGGACACTCTAATCTTGATTGCATTTGCTTTTCAGGAAATCCGTCGTGCCAACCCCGACTTATGGCCTAGCTACGCAGCGCGTTTGGACCGAAGGCCCAGAAATATTGCAAGTATGAGATTTTGCTTTTGGCCTGTTTGGGGGTGTTATGCTTCTTGGCGGGTGGGTTGCCGGGTCTTGGGGCATTCCTGGGAAGGTCTAATACCGAGTAGAAGTGGTTGGGACAAAATCCAGGCCGATTTTTTTTTGGGCTATTTCTGACATTTTGCTCTATGTAGCGTTTTCGGGGGCCTGTTTGGGGGGCTTCCTGGTGTTTGCGGGTGAGTTTCGTGGTCTGGGAGCACTGCTGGGACACTCTAATCTTGATTGCATTTGCTTTTCAGGAAATCCGTCGTGCCAACCCCGACTTATGGCCTAGCTACGCAGCGCGTTTGGACCGAAGGCCCAGAAATATTGCAAGTATGAGATTTTGCTTTTGGCCTGTTTGGGGGTGTTATGCTTCTTGGCGGGTGGGTTGCCGGGTCTTGGGGCATTCCTGGGAAGGTCTAATACCGGGTAGAAGTGGTTGGGACAAAATCCGCGCGGAAAAGCCTTTAGTTTTGGCACTTTTTGTAACTTAGGGTTTGTTAGGGTTAGCCCTAGCAGCAGGATTGCATGTGTTTCGGGGTGTTCTAGATTTTTCAAACTGAGTTCTGGGGTCTTAGAGCACTCGTGACAATGTGTAATTTTGGTTGCAAGTCATTTGAAGAAAATCCATGGTGGGAAAGGGGGGATTTGGCATAGTTAAAGAAAGCCTTTGCCACTATTCTTAACTTAGGGTTCGTTAGGGTTAGCAGTATTTCTATTGCATGTGTTTGAGTGGGGGGGATTTCGAGTCTTGGAGCGATGCTGGCTATGGCTACTTTTGCTTGGTTGCTTGCAAGTGGTTTGAATGCAATCCACGGTGGGTAATGGGTAATTAGGGTACTTCGGCCTACTTTTACTTTCAAAGTAAGTTTTGTCACCAGTTTTCTGCTAGGCCTCGTTTTTTGAGATTTGATTGGGGGTCTTCAACATTTTTGCGACTGGCTTTAGTAAGGGTCTGGGTGGGAGCACTGCTAGGAAGATCTAATTTTGTTCTAAAACACAGTTTACAGTACACCTAGCTTGAGGGGCAAGATCCGCTACATTAATTTGCCCATACTTATTTATCCTTCAAAAGGTGACTCAGAGTACGCACTTTCAAAAACATTGTACTGTCTACTAGGAAAAACAAATTGTGACTTTTTGCACTCCACAGCCTACATACCTTATATTTATTTATCAGTGGTGTTGTAATATTATATCACTTCCTGTTTTTCGTTGAATAATTACAGGCCGGGTTTCAGTCTCTGCAATGGGGAAAAAAGGATGGAGTCAGGCTTCACAGTAGCGAGCCACAATTCAGCATCAGGCAGGCAGTGGACAGGGTGTCTTCTGGTGACCAACATCGGTGGACGAAGCGTCGGCTGCAATGGAGGAGTGCCGCTAATAGGAGGATTTTTTTTCTGCGGGCAACTTACTTACCACTTCCAACAGGACCACTACAACCACATAGATACAGTATCCCTTGCCTTTTTCTCTGACTGTGACTGCATTTCTTGGCTCTCTCTCGGCTTCTACATTGATCCCTTAACACATCACTTAGTCCACTCCACTATCTGCACCACACATAGTCATTTGTAAGTGCTCCTACGTAATTCGCAAGTCGCAGCACGCCCCAGGCCGTAGAGGACTGGGATGGCCCCAATGATGAAGCATGTCACCAAGGGGCAACCCTGGTGAGTGAGGGGACACCTAGAAAAAAAGCAATTTCGCCTTTTCTATCTACTATACCTTCTGTCAGGTTACGCAGCCCCTAAGCGCCTACCGTACTATGAAACTACATTTCCCATGAGTAGGCGGGAGACTTGCAGACTATTTAGTGAGACTATATGAGAGTACCCTTGTATGTTAGGACAGCACTTCACTGATGCCTGTCTTGTCTTCTGTTACAGGTATCCTTTCCCTGCTGACCCTACCTTTACCCATCCCACATTTTTTATTTTAGTTTGTTATTTTTCTCCCCCGCCTAATGCCTCGAACACCCTGTGTTTACACTTCTGGGTGTTGGTGACATTTGGAGGTGGAACCATATTTGCATCGACTGGATCACGGGGAGTAAACCTGACACCTTCCAGACCAACCCCATTGAGTGTTGTTGTGAATGGATTTATAGTGACCAGCAAGGCTCTCGGGTATCTGGCTACAGAGACCTTATGTTGAATATCGTTATCAATAATTCCACACAGGCCCTGTACTGTCGCATTCTTTCTTTCCACAGTTGTCGATGATATATTCTTACTCTGCTTGACAAAGAACCATTGCTAATGTGAAAGAACTTCAACCGAATTAGTAGTTATACTTTACCATTTGTTAGGCTACAATGTGGCACTGCTCTACTGTACTTCTGTCACCTGCTATATTCTCAGTTGTACCGTTGAATTGCTCAGGAGGACAAACCAGATTTCATTTTCTTTTTTTTCATAGGCATGCAACTGCCACTGTGTCACACCACTAGTACCACCGCTATGAGGAAATTTTATCCGACCAAGATTGCCAACGTTATTCGGTGTTTCCCATGGAGCCAGCCCTGGGTCTAGCCCTACTTTCAAACACAAATTACAGGTAAGATAAGCGTTTGGTGGTTTGGGGGTATAATGGAGTATTAGTACGAGAGACGAGAGACTGAAGGTAGTACTACTAAAGTCCTAGGACTCTTGGATTCACTTCACTTAGTCTGTGAGAGGCACTTAGTGTTGAAAACATTTGGGCATTTACACTTAAAGGAAGAAAATGGAACTAAACTTTCAGGAAAACAGTCAACGTTAAACCCCCACCCACCAGGCAAGCAGTAAAAAACAGGTATGCTCAGATAAAGTTTGAAAAAGTATATTTATATCCCTAACAAAATAATCTCCCGCAAGACCCTCCCTAACCCCAACGATTGTCCTTCAAAAGTCCCCAAAAACCCAACTCCCAATTCCCACCCCCCAAAAGTCTCTAAAAAAGGGCCAAGGGACACTATGGGTGGATGCTGTTAACTTTTTGGGCCAGGGCATCATGCTCCTCGCGGAGCAAGGCGAGCTCCTGCTGAAGGCGGGACACCATCAGGGTAGTGCGGCGCAGGCGTGCCTTCACTGCCTTGCAGGTGCAAGGCCTGTGAGAGGCAGCTGTTGGCCTTGCTGCTCGGCGGTGGCGTTTGCCTTTGGCAGCCCGGCTCAGTCTCGGTGGACCACTGTGCTGGGTGGCAGCCCGTGGGGCCACGGAGGCCGATGCAGACGACGTTGTTGTAGTTGTCGACTGCACACTTTCCACGTCCTCCAGGGCCACCAGCCGCCGATATTCCGCAACAGTGGCCTCGATCCTCCGTTGCCGGGCCGCTCTAGCCAGCTCCTTCCTCCTTGTTCGTTTGGAAGGAGAACCTATATGAAGAAAGAAAGACATAGTCTGTAACCAATGCTCTTTAAGATTAACTCAATCATTCAGCAGAAATTTGTGCTGCAGTACAACTAGCAACTTGCAAGCGCATTACATAACTATTGAGGCCAGTATCTATCTAACCTCACACTTCTTCATCCTTGCTCTAACATTAGTGGGAGTTTAAGGAACAAATTCTACGAGCACTGTGGACTTCCATTGGAGTCGACTATGAAAGTACACCAGTCTTATTCTTCTTCTTATCTCTTGTTTTGGAAAATTGGTACGTTATTTTCTGCAAGCCGGTATAATGCCAGCGCAGTAAACTTGCACCCGAGAAAAAGAGACGCACGCCATGAGGAGTGACCTAGACTTGCGTTGCCGTTGCGTTACTGTACCCGTCCAGTACATGCAGGTGGTGAAGCTCTTACTTTTCTATTACGGGTGGCACTGAGAATACTCTGTTACAACTCAAGGGCTACTGCTTAATTAATTTAACTTTCACCCTACAGTGGAAATGAGTACTAGAAATGGAAAATTGAAGAAGATAAATAATCTGATTATCTATCACTTCACATGGGATGTTTTTGCTTATATATGGGATGACTTTAGGTGCTTTGCTTTTTATTGAGTGACCAGTGATACATCCACACATGAATGACTGAGTACTACTAAACTTATTAAGAGAGGTAGGGAGTGGCCACCATAATAACCGGATCTATGCAGTGCTTGCAATACAAACTACTGCTACTATTTATGGTAGTATTTGGACAAAATTAAAAGTTCTTTTCCTTGCCTTTCCTACACTGGAACGGACGTGCGGGTGCAGTGTTACATGCTCTTCAAAGTTACACTTAGTTCATCCACTGACCGTCTACTCTCTCTAGATCATGGGTACTCACAAACTTTCTCTCAGGGGCTACATTTACAGTGTAGTTTGGGGCCGAGGGCCGCACTGGTGGGGGCGGAGTCAGAGGGGGCGGGGCTAAAGCAAAACGATAACTTGTGACCATGAGGTTGCACACAGGTCCCTGCAGCAGATGCCCTCATCCACTGAGCCACCAGACCCAGCATTTACATACATCTCTCTCCCTCCTGCTCTCCCTCCTGCCCTCCCTCCATCTCTCTCTCCCTCCTGCCCTCCCTCTCCCTCCCCCTCTGTCATCTCACTGTGTGTGTGTCTATCTGTGTCAGCCTTCAGCCCGGGTTGAGACCGCTTCCTCAACGCGCACACACAGACAACAACACCAAAGTACTTAACAGGTCTTTAAAAGACCATTAACATATTATTGAGGCTTTGTTTGTTTTAGCGCCCCTGCTTCTCCACCCTGACAATCACTGCTTGCCCGGCCCCACAGAGCAGAGGCTTTGTTCTATTTCACCTCTTTGTGGCCTTGCATCTCCACTCTGCTCTGTGGGGGCCGGGGGAGCAGTGATTGTCAGAGTGGAGATGCAGGGGCGCTAACAGGTGAAATACAAAAAAGCCTCTGCTCTGTGGGGGCCGGGGGAGCAGTGATTGTCTGCAAGGTCTGCGCACCGCCAAGGAAGGCTTGCCGGGCCACCACCGGCCCGCGGGCCGTACTAGGAGTACCCCTGCTCTAGATACACATATGCTATCTAAGAGTCAGATAGTAGCATGATCCAGGTATATGGACACATACAGTTTCTGTGTCACCCACCCAGGCTGTTGTCCTTCCACCCATCATTGCTTCATCATTCACCCAGCCATGCATCTCATATTCTTGCCTTCCCAGCTAGTCTTCAATCTCAATAAGTAAGGAATATATAAGAGCTTACCTCTGGCCGCCACCACCACCGTCTCAACTCTCACAGCCGCCGCCGCCGCCTCCTCCCCTGAACAATCGGCCTCCGCCTCCGTGTCCAGCACCACCACCTCCACACTGGCCCCGCCACCAGATGTTCCACCTACAAAGTACATGTAACAATGTTAGAATAAAGCACTCACTAGTCACTAGTATTTGGTCTAGGAATGAAGACATGTGAAAACAATGTAATTTGTGACTGTCTACGTTAAAGTTAAAAAAAATGTCCCTTTTTCCAGGGAAGGTTGTCTTGCTGCACTTTTTGGCACAACTGATGAAGGCTGTTTTTTTAACACGCACCATTTTTCTCCACATAGACAGAAGATGGACTTCTAAATACAAGATCAAGTTGAAACCAGGTGAGAGCTCGGCTCGACCACAAGAAATGTCTTCAATTAATCGTCAGCACTAACCACTTTTCCATTATCAGTTAAACGTTTAGTTTTATTATGACTTCATTTTAATAAATGTGTTTACTTTTAATAAAGCTTTTAAACTTAAATACAATCTGTGTTTTTTGGTCCAGACTAGAGTGACTGAGCGAAAGGTTTTGCAATTTTTGCAAGCATGAGTCCAGATAGAACACTTCAAAAGACATTATGGACAATCCCAGAGGACTGCACTAAGTTGATAGAGCTATTGCTGACTAGAATCATGGGAGTTTCGCCAACCGTGCAATCTTAGTTAGCTACACAGACAGACTAATAAGAATAATCTAGTAATACCACAGGGAGTCATAGTAGAGGCAGGATAAGAATTTAGATACAGTCTACAAGAAGAGCAAAGACAATTTTGAAAAAAGTCAAATGAGGAACGCTAGGAAAAATAGGTACTAGTCTAAAATGAAAACTTACTGGGGCCAGCAGAGGAGCCCTCGCCTGCCCGATCCTGGCCCTGTTGAACAGCATCCGCCGCCTGCTGCTCCTGTGTCCTCCTCTCGCCCCTGGGGGGAGCTGACGTACAACATGAAAGAAAGAACAGAAAACATGGATGATTGTTGCTTGTCAATGTCAACCAAATCAAACATTTCAAAAGAACAATAACAAAATATTTCCGCGAAATTATATTGATTATGGTTACTTTTCATTTATTTGCGGACCTGTGACTTCGAAAGTCACGTAACTCACTAAACAAAGTACTGAAACGTTCACCTAGGACTGGCAGTCCGCAGTCCGCAGGCAAGACGCAAAGTGACAGACAAACTCCATTGTGATTTCAGTCAGATCAGTGACAACACTAACAGTTGCCTGCTACATTACCAGTCATTTAAATAGTCAAACTATCAATCCACCGCCACTATTTTTCTTATTGTCAGGGTTACAAAGGAAGGGGCAGATTTAAGCCCTTGCGGCTCTTTTGCGCCGTTCTTGCGTGACTTTTGTGACGCAGCAGCTAAACAAAAAAGGTCGCCATGGTGCGGCGTATAATATTATAACAACGTGACGCATTTGGGAGATGCATCCCGTTATAAAGCCCTGCGCCATCAGGGGGCGTTCCGGCGCAAGGGAGGGCATTCCTGCGCTGGAACACATCCTAATAGTGGCTGAGGGAAATCTACAAAATATCAATCAGTCACCTTTAGGACAATGATGCGTCACACAAACCCTGCACCTGCTTGAAGCAGACGTACGGCTTGACCCAGCATTGGGGAGATAGGGTACCCCAGAGCATTGATGGAGCTGCGCCATCGTTGCGACGCAACTCCAGCAGTAAAGCTTCGGTGACGTTTTGGGCCCATGGTGCGCCGCATTGCAAATACGGCGCACCATGTTTGGTGGTGGTAGCGGGCCGCACAATTAATGGCGCATCCCTGCTACTTTGCAGGGATGCGACGGTAATTGCAATTCTGCCCCTTAGGGGCATACTTACTTACGCGTTCTGGCGCATCTCCAGAGATGCGCCAGATCATCATCAAATGCGTCACGCAAAACTACCCTTGCGACACGGCAGATGTGCCTCATTTACAATGCGGCGCGCCCTGGCGCAAGGGTAGGCACTTGCGTGACGCATCTCGTCACGTAAGAGCGGCGCATCGCTGGAGTCACGTCGCCAACGCAATGCAACTCCAGTAATGCTCAGGGCCACCCAATACTTAACATGCTGTGTCAGTCCTTTCGCCTGCTTCGAGCAGACATAAGGAATTGAATTGACGTAGCAGCGTCGCAGAAGTGCCTGCGTTAAATCTTGTACATTTCACGCAGGCAATTTTGCGAGGCGCACAGCCGCTGGACCGCCCACCCTGCGTACTAGGAACGCACCCATTGTGGTGCAGGCCCATGGCTTTATAACGTGACGCATCTCCCTAGATGCGTCATGCTGTAAATGACTCGCAGGGATGCGGCACGTTTACGCCGCTGTTGCGTCACGCAAGGCAACGTAAACGTGGCGCAAGGGGCTTGTAAATGTAATCTGCCCCCTAGTGTCTAGCATTACGCAGTTCTGTAAAGTACACTCATACATAATAGTTACTCAGGCCAATGAGACCACGAAATAGAAAACAAATAAGCATAGTAGCAACGCCACTGAGAAGGAGAGCAGTGCACCTGAAATGCACAGAAGATTTTGAAATATAATTTAACTACAATGTAATCGTCATCAGCGGCATTATTGGCTTGCTCCATGTAAAAAACAAATATTTGCAATACAACAACACAGAGCAGGAGAAAACATCATAGTAGTGAGTGATTAAATGGCTACTACTACTCACCAAGCCCGGGGATCTCCAAGCCGAGCTGGTCCAGCAGGTCGCGCTCGCGGTCCAGGAGGTCCGTCCAGCGATGGGTGACCTGGCTGTAGGTGCGCTGGACCCCGTAGAGGTGGGATATGGCCCAGCACACCTTCTCCCACCGCTTCCGGCGCTCCCGCATGTTGTAGCCGCCGGCCGCGATCCTGCCGCCTCCCGCGATGGTCCTGGGCAGGCGGCGCTGGACGAAGTAGACCAGCGCGCCCACTTCCTCCGGGCTGAATATCTCCCGTCGCGTCACCTGCTCCCCCCTCAATCTCCCGCATGCTGTCCTGCCACTGGGTCCAGCACTACTCCCCGCCGCCGCTGCGGCCCTCAAGTGCCTGGGCAGCTTCACGGCGCCTGGCTTGACCATGGTCTGGGCAGGTAAGGTAGGAAGAAGTAGAAAATTAAGAAAGAATAGGATAGGGAAGAAGAAAAGAAAAGAGTTTAAAAAAGTAGTTTAAAAGTAAAGAAAAATAGCAGAAAAGACAAAAATATACAGCTAGGAAAAGAGAGGGATAGATAAGAAGCAAAATCGTAAAAAAAAAACTGAAAACAAGCAAAGGATGGCAAAGATACCAAGAGGATTAAACACCATGCCCAGACACAGGAAATGAATGAAAAACAAGATGGCCGGCGCCCGTTCACGAGCGCGAAAGTAAGTTCGCGCGAGATTTTCCTCGCGATCTCGTGCGAACCTCTAGATTTCCCGCGCGATCTCGTGCGAACCTCTACTCGCAATGCGCTTACTGCGCGAGATTATACATAGCGGGCGGAAACGGAAATACGTCACGCAAACAAAATGGCCGCGCCCGTACTCGACCTTGGGGTAAATTCGCATGTTGCGCTGCAAGCGGCTCGCGAATACTGCAAAAAAACTCGCGAAACAACAAGCCGCAAAAAAATAAAATGCTCATTCGCACGAATTGGCGGCTTCCGCGGTCGGTTTCGCACGACGCCGCGCCCCGCGAATAGCGCGAAAAAAACCAAAAAACGATTTCAGCAAAAGCAAAAGCAATGAGCAGGTGCAAAAGGTCAACCTCATGATTTGTAACGATTCTTTGTAGTGCTTCCTGAGGGGGCCCTCCAGAATTCGGTTGCCTGCTTGCAGCTATTGTGTGACCCTGCTCTGACCTTAACTGTATGCCACAAAGGTCCTGATTTACAGCTAAAGGAGCAGACAAGCAGGTGCCAGGCTGGAACTTTAAATTCTTTCAGTGACACATTAATTAGCCCCTAATTCATTATTGTCAGTTGGGGCAGGGCAGGTGTTGTAACTAATTTTGCAACAATGAAAGCACTTAGCAAGTGCAAAAGATCACTAATCAGGGCGCACTAAGGAAGCAGGTGCCAGCTAAAAAAATATTCTGTGACACATTAATCAGCCCCAAATTAATTCAGGTCACTTGAGGCAGGGAAGGTGTGCTTTGCTTTGCCGAAAATAATGTACACTGGACAACCAGAGGGTGTGGTGATGAAACAGAGGGTGGCATGGGTGGGCCAGAGGGTGGCATGAGTAGTCAGAGAGTGGCAGTGGTGACAGAGAGTGGCAGTGATGAAGAAGAGTGTCCCAAACAGGCTGGACATGTAGAAACAACAAGTTCGCAAAACTTGCGACCCGACAGGTAAGTTCGCAAATTGCGAAATTGTAAAAACCCTCGCGAACTGGCAGAAACACGGGCGAACACAAAAAAAAAAGAAAATCCGCAAATTCGCGGGAATTCGCGGATTTTGCGGATTGCGAATCCGCAAATCCGCAAAATTCGCGAACGCGAGATCCGCAAAATTCGCCCATGCTTACGGGGGTGGCACTACGCCCCCAGATCATGTTCCGCCAGTACCGCGACAGACCTCCCCTGTTCCGCCAGCTCCGCCACTTCCCGCACCCAAGATTGACCTACCGAAACAAGCCCTACCTGATCCTACAAAACGACAAATTCAAGTTCAGATCCAGACTTCGCAGGGAGATAATGCCCAAGCATCCGTTTCAGGAGGTGCGACTGCGGGTCTTCGGACCCCGCCATTAACACGCAGATTCAATTTCAGGGACACGCAGAGTCTCCCTACGTTCCAGTCCCCCCGCCTTGACGCATTAAAGGAAAACATGTCAGTTTGCAGATATGATCCAGTACCCGGAAAAAACGATCTAATGATATTGGCATCACTACGGTTAAGATCTGCCACTGATATCTTGCTATGCTATGTAGGAATGAAGGAGCGTCTCGATAGAATATATGAGTTTGTTCAGACAGGGAAAGACCCTGACAGTATCAAGGATGCCATGGATAAACAGAAAGTTGACATTCAAGCACAGATATTACGATTTTTCATAAATTGTCTAATAAGAGAACGAGACAGGCCTGAGACAGATCAAAGTGAATTAGATGCACTAACAAAGTGGGGTCAAAATATAGCCGAAGGAAAACATGACAGGGGGGCTTGCATAGCCAGTATGTACCAGAAAATTAGAAGGGCAGTGATAACGGCACACCAGAAAGGGAATGAAAAAGTTTCCTCCGAGGAGGAAGAAGAATTTGCAGAACCAGGAAGGTCTACAGATACTATAGCGTATGTAGGTAAGGGAAACTACCTTAGGAAGGGCATCCATCCGGAAAACAAGAGAGTTTTTCTCTCTGCTTTAACAAATCCGAATTCTTCTGAACATCAGTTCCAGGAAACTGATAAAAGGCTTCGAGACCGAATGGGGTACCATGTACTCAATTCTATGGATGAACAGGAACTAGCCCGGTCAGCCGTGTTATGGGCCGAAAACCCAGACATATATCATGATGATACGTTGGCGCAGACATTCTTGAACCTTTCCCCAGACGAACAGAAATTAGCAGGTGTATACATGATTCAGCACCTCCTCATCAAGTATAGAAACCACCATTCCGATCCAGGTCCCTTACACGAAACATTAGAAGCACTACTCATGGATAGATGGAGAGGTTTCAGTACCAAGTTAATACAAATAATTCTAGAACAGCGGCATAAATACAACACCTTCATAAGTTCTGAATATGTTCCCGCTCCGCCTCCAGAAAGAAAAATGTATCACATGCAATGCCTGAGTGGCATTGAAAGTCAGAACCCCTTACAAGAAGTGCACCCAGTTATGGGTACGGATCACGTCTTGAAGCGTGTGTATGTTCACACACCACTGACTAAGTTAGAACTGTTAGAAATGAAGAAACTAGTTCCGTGTCACGATAAAGACCCTGCAGGTTTTCACAGAGAGCTTAAAGACATGTTGTTAATGGGGGATTACACGTATGATGATATTATGAAAATGTTAAAAGTACTGTTGCCCACGGGCATATACGAGAAATTAAAGGAAAAAGATTGGGAAGTGGGGGACACAAAGATAGCATGTGCAGAAATAGAAGACGAAGAAAGCAAACGAGTCCCAGGGTTAGGCCTTGGGGAAAGGACTAAAGCATTACCCGGATTAATAGTACAGGTTCTGCCAAGATTATTGACAACTAGAAAGGAAGATTGGGACGCAATCTCGTCCTGTAAACAGAAACATGATGAAGATACTAGTGACTTCTATTCAAGATTCGAGAAATGTTTCATTATAAATAGTGGCCTACAACCAAGCAGCGAGTCATATCCACACCTTTTTGTATCAAAACTAGTCGAGAACTCCCTACCATTAGTTAAAAATAGAGTGTACAAAGTTGAAAGTACTTGGCAGGCAAATACGCCATCCCAGATGTTACAAATGTTACAATATCATCAGAACAGAATTAGAGAAGAACAAGATCAGGAACAGAAATGTATGAAAGACACGAAAATGAAAATGTTAGTAGCTCAGACGGTCCCAGCCGACGGTCAGAGAAAAGGTGGGACCCAGACAAGTCATACTACAGCTCCCGTTAAGGGGACATGTAATTACTGTAAACAGCCAGGTCATTACGTACATGAATGCCCAGTCCTGAAACATAACATCTTAACAGGTAAAACTAAAGAAAGACCGCATCCATCTAGACAAGATCAGGTTCAGCAACAGACCTCACAAAATGCACAGCCTATGCATGCTCCATCTCATACAGCACAGACAGTAGCAGTACCACAGCCACAGCCCATTGCCGCGACTCAACAAGTTTCACAACAGATGTACCAGTATGCCCAATCTGCATATCCAGATTACCCCCGATATACATGAAACAGCCTAGAGAGGGAAGGTGGTTTGCCTCTTATTGAAATTCCTGTAGATCAAGAAGGTCCTTATGTACACAGTCACGTATTGGGAAAAGACAGAAAGTTTTTAATTGACACAGGGGCAAGTCGCACCACTATCAGTCATAATGAAGTCCCAGGGGCACCCCTCTCAGGCTCACAGAATGTTTCCCTTGGGTTTTCAGGACAGCCTATTGTAAATGAAGTATCGGAACCAGTACCATTGGCTGTGGGTCCATTATCCCGAGTTACAGACTTGTTACTTACGAAATCATGCCCAGAAAATCTGTTAGGAATTAAAACACTGAAGGCTCTAGGAGCTATAATATGCTGTTCCCCGGAGGGAGTTAGACTCTTTCTACGGGATTTTAAGGGTCATTATGTTTTACGAGATTTTGATGTCAGATTGAAAGATGTACCAGATCACCTATGGGCAAAAGGCCCAGCTGACGTAGGTTGTATGCATATCACTCCATACCGTGTTACACTCAAGACAGGAGTTGTTCTACCCAGAATCAGACAATACAAGTTACCACCCGATGCTGTAGTGGCTTTACTGAAAATCATTGAAGAGCTTATTGCCCAGGGAGTGGTCGTAGAGACCGACTCCAATGTCTGTAATTCACCCATCATTCCAATTCTTAAACGTACCGACCCCAATGCACCGCCAGTATATCGGCTGGTGATTGATCTTCGAGAATTAAACAAATGCATTGTACCACAGTATCCTGTGGTCCCCGATATCTCTTCCCTATTGACTGCTATTGATTCAGAAGCAACGTTCTTTACTGTAATCGACCTCAAGAACGCTTTCTTCAGTGTACCTATTGATCCGGAGAGCCAATATCTCTTCGGATTCAGTTTAAATGGACGAAGTTTCAAATTTTCCCGCGCACCTCAAGGATTCACAGAAAGCCCCAGCATCTATAGTCAAGCACTGAAAAGACAACTAGATTGTATTCAAATGCCAGTTAACACCGCTTTACTGCAATACGTCGATGATCTTCGAAGCTACAATTCTGTGTTCAGCAAGTTGTATACTTGGGTCACTTGCTGTCCAAAGTGGGGAGACAGCTCACTCCCGATCGCATTCAGTTAATTGTAAATATGCCACGACCACAGACACAAAAGGAAGTGCGGGCCTTTATAGGCCTCACCTCGTACTGCAGACAATGGATTCCTCAATATGCATTTCTAGCTAAACCACTCATCCAGTTAACGACGCAGGAGGCAGCGACGTCGACTGTCCTCCCTTGGACTCAGGAACACACACAAGCCTTTGAGGAATTAAAGAAAGCATTATGCCAGGCACCAGTTTTAGCGACACCATGTTACAGCAAACAGTTTACACTTTTTGTTACAGAACGTGACGGCACAGCATTGTCTGTCCTCACTCAAGACCAAGCAGGTTCACATAAGCCTTGCGCTTATTTTTCAAGTACATTGGATTCAGTAGCCCAGGCACTCCCTGCGTGCTTAAAGTCAGTAGCAGCAACAGCGCTAGCAATCAGACAGAGCGATTCAATTGTTTTAGGTCATCAGTTAACAGTACAAGTCCCACATTCTGTAGAGGTTCTTTTAAACAGAACCCAGACTCAACACTTGACTATAGCACGACTGACAGGTTACGAATTGACACTATTCCAACCACACATAGAAATCAGACGCTGCAGTATCTTGAACCCAGCAACACTGTTACCTACAGTTATGGCAGATCCAGCTCCGCATGATTGCATAGAGATCATTAATGCAGTAACAAAGCCCCGACGAGATTTAACAGATGTTCCATTGACAAATCCAGACCTGACACTTTATGTGGATGGTTCATGTATGAGAACAAGTACAGGAGAATTAGTGGCCGTGTATGCCGTGACCACTGAAACTGAAGTTAAAGAAACACATCGTATTGATACACTGTCTGCTCAAGCGGCAGAGCTCATCGCTCTGACCCGAGCCTGTATTCTAGCCAAGAACAGAAATGTCAACATATACACTGATTCCCGTTATGCGTTCGGAGTTGTACACGACTTCGGCATGCTGTGGCAAGAACGAGGTTTCTTGACCTCTCATGGTGCCAAAATCCAACATGGCCCCCTCATTCAAGCACTGTTAGAAGCAATACATCTGCCTTCAGCCATATCCGTTATGAAGTGTAAAGCACATACTAAAGTCACAGATTCTGTTTCCCAGGGTAACGACCTGGCAGACCAGACAGCAAAACATACAGCACTGACTCACACTCAGACAACTGATACAACAAAGGCAGCCGAACAGACAAATTGCATGACAGTCAGGGATCCCACACTAGATGTTATTGATATTCAGACACATGCTACTCCAGAAGAAATAAAGAAATGGATTGAACTAGGAGGGATCCAGACAGATCAAGGTTGGAAGACGAAGGGAAAGTCTACATGGTTTCTCCCTGACTCTATGGTTCAAGTCATGATAAATACAGCACATAGCCCAGCACACCTAGGAGAGAAAGCGATGTTAGACAGTTTACAAAATCTCTGGAACTATAAACACTTACGAGCAGCAGCGAAACAGAAAGTGCGTACTTGCATGATCTGTTGTCAGTTCAATCCAGGTAAAAGCGTCCCTGTAGAGCAAGGTGGATTTCATCCTCCCGATCACCCTTTTGAAGTCCTCCAGATGGATTATATCCAGATGGACCGCTGTCGAGGATTTAAATATGTTCTCGTAGTTGTCTGTGCTCTGTCCCGCTGGACCGAAGCATACCCAGTCCCAGATTACACTGCCCCGACCACTGCCAAGCAGCTGGTTCGTGAATTTTTCCCACGATACGGCTTGCCTCGTGTCGTGTACTCAGATAACGGTCAGCCATTCTCATCTGCATTAATGAAAGAAGTTTCTTTATTACTGGGATATCAGTGGAAATTCCATTGTGTCCGACATCCCGAAGCCGCAGGCCTTGTAGAAAGGCATAACCAGACACTAAAGATCCGCCTTGCCAAAATATGTCAGGAGAAAGGGGTCGACTGGATAGTCGCCCTGCCAGTGGCACTATTCTACATGAGAATGGTCGCCCATTCGAGATCAGGGCTATCCCCGTACGAGGTGGTCTTTGGCAGACCACCGAATATGTGGGGGACGCCCATTCCGAAAAAGATTACTGATGTTGATTGTAATATGTTGACAGATTACCTTGCCTCCTTGATGTCTGCACTCCAATCATGTCGTTCACAGGTTGCCGCAGCCTTCCCTGACAACACTGATGTAAAGCCACACGACGTCCGTCCTGGCGACATTGTGCTAGTTCGCAACTTCGACAGAAAGAGTCCGCTGGAGCCCCGCTGGAAGTCCCCGAAGACCGTTCTTCTCACCACAAGGACGGCCGTGAAAATCGAAGGAAGAAAGGGGTGGGTACACACGAGTCATGTGAAAAAAATTTTTGGACTGAAACCTGATCGAGACTCGTCCACCCCCACCAAAGACTGTGTCGAGCCAAAGGACTTTACAGAATCTGAACGAGAAAAAACTCCTCAAGAAAATTATCGCATGAAACTCCGATCTAGCAAGTCAGACAGTTTAATTGTTTAAGTCCTCCCCTAGGTGAATCGGTTAAATAGTTTCTGACATGTATCCCCTAGATCGAGATAGAGAGAGAGAGAGAGAAGCCAAGAAACGTACATATTGTAAATCACTTCGTAGTCACTGTATAGTGACCCTATTAATCATGTTTATTCTAAGTATTCTAATTATTGTTGCTAGCATCCTATTACCTATCTATTACCCTATTTTCAAGCGTGAACAATCTGTCTATAATGTATCTGCTGAACACACTTTTAGTGAGTTACCTCCACATGAGCTTTCCTACAGACTTGCGCTGCGCAACAATACATTCATTAGTATGCTACATCATTCTCATCAAACTAATAATGCTACAAATTGCTGGATATGTGGCCGACTCCCTCCCTACCAGAACTACAAGGGAGCTCTGCCCCTCTTTCCGTACCCGTTCACTCACAATGGCTCTTGCGGAGCATGGTTTAAAATAATTAATTCCTTAGATCCTGATATTGCTGTTTTCGATGGGGGTTGGGTTTGGGGAAACTTGAACTTAGTCCTGCTAGACGTCTGTTATCCAGATAAGGAGGGACTCCCCACTAGAATAGGAACTGATCTAGAAAATGAAGTATATGGATTAGGTAACTATACAATTAGCCTTATGATTCTTACTGTTGAATCCGAAGCTACGCCAGTTATACCCACTATGTCAGTATTGCCAGTTACTGGCGAATTGTGTATCAAGAAGAAAGGTTCAGTACACTTAGGTCATAGTAAATGCACTACCGTGGTCGAATTCAGTGATCATGGAAAATCATCCTTCAAAGCTATTAGTCATTCTTACTTTGTTTGTGGTCATACCGCTTACATACGTCTACCTCCAGATTGGGATGGTACCTGTTACATTGCATTCCTTCTGCCACCTGTTTTCCTAGCTCCCCCTGATTACCATAGAAATACCAATTTAGTGAAGAATAGAGCCAGAAGAGATATTCCACTTGTCGACTACACAGAAACGGCATGGGAACAGTACACCGATTTTAATAAAGGATTCTTTTTCTTTTTAGGACCTGTTCAGAATAGTAAATTAATACGTAGATTAACTAGAACACTTGAAGCAGTAGTAAATGAAACTGCCTCCGCCTTAGGTAACTTAACAGAAGAGCAGTCCGCCATGCGGGTTGTTGTCCTTCAGAACCGTCTTGTTATTGACGTCATCTTGGCAGATAGAGGTGGAGCTTGTAAGGTCATCGGGTCAAGTTGTTGTGTTTTCATACCACAAAACGCACCATCTGTATATCAAGCTATTACCCGTCTCCATAAAATTGCAAATCAGATACATCAGAATCCAGGCACCTGGACTTGGTCCGGTTGGTTCTGGACAACGTTAACAGCTTGGGGATGGAAGATCCTATCCTTCCTAGGCATTGGCCTAGTCCTAGTATTCAGTTGCTGCCTGTGCCTACAGTGTGGGCCAGCGATTTGTGGACTGTGTGCCACGTCATGTATTGAACATTCCAGTTTTCTCTCAAAACGTAATCGAAAGAAAGAAGAACAAATGATGTTACAAGAACAAACTGATCGATTCATGAGGATCGACATTTCATGAAGGGTCCGTAGGGAACAAGGAGGGAATGAGGAAATATAAATTTTTGGTCATGTTATGTTCCCTAGCGCGTACCCCACCGACTCCATGTACCGGCTTAAAGTGCATGTAACTTCCCTCCTGTGCCAGCTATGAAGACGCAAATACATTTGCGTCCAACGTTAACTTGTCCTCTTTCAGATCCACCCTGAATGGATTATATAGTCCGTTCCTAAGTATGCTATGCCACCGTCTTTTTGTAGTACACTTTACATGTTTTTCCTGCTCTGGCAGAGTAGGCCCTGAATTTCTGCCATCGAGCCTCTTTTGGCTCCTGACTCTGACAGCCTCTGCCCAGGCTACCTCTGTACCCGTGAACTCTGACTTACTTTCAGCGCGGCCCCTCGCGCTCAGCTCAGCCTGCTTTCTGCCAAGACTGACTATAACCTTCGAGTTATCTGTTCCGCTCCTCGAGAATGCATTCCTGCCTACTAGCTCCAGTAAACATCCTCTCCAGCTGCAGAGCCAAAGGGCCGACCTGTCTCAGTGCAAGTAAATCATAGCCCCTGTTACCATGCTTCCATGGAAGGCCTCGTGCCCCCACACTTCTCATGCAGACACTTAGGCGCTTATACACGCATCCACAGTTAGCATAGAATAGCTTCTGCCCTAGAGACCTTTCCGCCCAGATAGTATGGTTCCTAAACATCAGATATCAGATACGATAAAAGTACAAGTTGATCTGACATGCCAGACTTCTGTCTCTTTCCGTCAGTGTAAATGTCAAGTCCCCTGCACCCCGTCAATCACACGTCATGCAGCTGCGCGCGCATCCAAGCTTCCGATTTCTGCTGACATTGCAACGATTCTGTTAGCACCACCCCTTGGTGCCACCCACTTGCGTCACCTATCAGTGACGTTTCTAGCACACACCTCTGGTTCACGCCTAGTTCACGCCTCTTGATTACGTACTAGTACCACGTGTATACTGTTATCTTGTCTTCTCTCAGCTGTTACGCCTCTTGCACCATTACTTATGATGTAAATTAAGTATATAAGCTATGTAATGTCAATAAAGTTTGCTCTATCCCTTCTGACACCCCTGTGGTGGTCAGAACATGATATCCTGGTCACGACCATTCCTTTATGAGGAATAAAACCCCTAAGAAACTCTAACACCACGGACTCTGTCTTTTTTCATTCCGATTGAGTTATTATTGATTAAGTACTTACCTGCATAGAAATTAAGAGAGTAAATTAATTATTTACGTCAGGTCAGTGGCACGGACAAAGGACTAAAGGGCACGCTGACCACGAGGCAGCTCGTTCTCTAAAATGGCCGCCGTAACATACAAAATGGTGTTTTCAAGTAAGGCCAAGATAAGGGAAATAACGTGTAGCAAAGCTAAACGCTAACCCAGTCATTGTCAAATTACGACAGACGACCCTTTTAGCGTTTAGCTGAAGCTACCTCATAATGAACATAATCAGGATATTCATCTTCTATATCGATGGACATAATCTGGGCCACTTCTTTATGAAGCATTAATTCATTTTGGGCAAAAGCTCGCCTAGATGGAATACAAGCTGATAAACACATAGAACATAATGCAGGGCCACATTGTATACACAAGCATAAGAAGAATAATATCCCAATTATTATACATAAGATCGTCAGTAGCATCCAGCCCCATGTGCTGAGCATTGACCAGAACCACCCCGCAAAGGTCCACGTACCATTATCCGGATGTATTTCAGCAGCAATTTTATGCAATTTGGATATGGCATCATATACAGATGGTGAATTATCTGGCACGTAAACACAGCAACTACTTCCGATAATTCGGCATGCCCCCCCTCGATCGGCTAGAACTACATCTAGAACCATCCGGTTCTGAAGCGTTACAATTCTAGATATTTGAAGTTCTTCAGTTATATTCCCCAATGCAAAAGCAGTATCATTGGCAACAGCTTCAACAACACGAGTTAATCTTCGTATTTTCCGACTGTTTAAAGCAGCTCCCACAAAAGAAAACAAACCCAAATTAAAATCTACATATTGTTGCAGTGCGGTATCAGTCTGGTCTATATCTTCAAGGACTACTGCTCTTTTGACTCTGTTTAATACAAAGTCATGATACAAAACATAATCATTATGATACATTGGTGGGGCGATGAATACAGGGGGCAATACAAAAGAGATGTAGCATGTGCCTAACCATCCTAATGGAAGACGATGATAACCTTTATTGCCGCATATGAAATATGTATTTCGGGAGGCTACAAATGAAATGCCATTCGGGATATCAAAGGTAAGTGTGGTGTTACATTCACTTCTGCCAAATGGGATTGTACCTTTATTACGTATACAGAGGTCAGCCTTTGTATCAATGACATTAATAACATGAGAATTGGACATGTTAGAGTTTCGTTGGTTACTGTAAATTCGTGGTGCAGATACATTGTCGGGGCGGTACTCCTCCCCTTCAAACCGAGTACCCTCAGCTTGTGGATAGCCGTCCCGATCATGATAGCATATCTTATTTAAACGGAAAAGCAACCCCCCTTTTGTTGGCCAGCGCAAAGTAAACAGGAGAGTGTACCAGGCATTGCAAGACCCATTATGGGAAAACGGAAGTGGGATAAGCGGTGTGCCTCCTTTTTTCTGATGTCCAGGCAACATTCCACATACCCAACAGTTAGAAGTGTTCGTCATATTGTGAGTATGATGCAAGATTTGAATGAAGCTATTGTTCAAGTAAGTCTGTCGGTGCCGTTCTTCATGATACGGTAAGGTGAAATGAAAATGTTCAGATGGAGCCGGGGTAGTCGGCAGCAAATGTTCTCGTACAGGTACCACAAGTTCTACTACCCAGGCTATCACAGCTATTACCACAATTGTCAACACAAATAATACAGCACCAAGGATTCTTTTGTCTTGTGCTGCAGAAGACGCCATAGTTCAAAAGTTCACAATGTCTCAAATGTACACCTAAAAAATAAAAATGTGAGTGCTGAGCTCCGAGGTAGCCGTTGTTTTCTTCTCCGGGGTCAAGACGGGTGTCGCTACACTTGGCAGAACAGATCCCCCCCCCTTGAGATTCCCGGCTTCCGTTTCACAAACCTGGAGCGGTAACTCAACCAGTCTCGCACCAAAAAATCTTCTTATCGAGGTCGCAGATTATATCTTTGTCGTCCAGAAACAGTGTGGTCCGGGAAGGCTCCCTCTGATTCGGCAGACGTTACAGCTGGGCTCTTCTCCTCGTCCAAGATGTCTCGGTAGTCAGATAGCACAGTAGGATTCACCAGGTCCGGAGAGACACGGCGGCAGTGAGTTGAATGCACCCACCGCTTCCTGTTGGTCACTCGCACAGCCGTTCGAGTTGCAAGCAGTACCTGCTCGGGGCCACGCCACCTCGGTTCCAAACTGTTTGTTCTCTCGAAGGACTTAACCATCACGTAGTCCCCAGGACGAAGATTGTGAGCCTCTCCAATAGAGTTGTCAGGGAGCGCTTCTCGAACCTGTTGGTGAATAGAGAGTAAATCATTTGTTAATCGTGCCAAATAATCGTTCATCATTATACAAGGCACATCATGTAACAATCGAGGCTTAGGAACTCCCCATATGTTCATCGGCCTTCCAAACACCACTTCATAAGGTGTGAGGCCAGTTCGAGAATGGGGTACTGATCTGATAGAGAGTAATGCTAACGGTAAGGCATCCGGCCACTTTAAAGACGTGGATGCCACAATCTTAGCCAACTTTAGTTTCAAAGTAGCATTGTACCGTTCAACAAGACCTGCGGACTGAGGATGGAACACAGCATGAAACTTTTGCTGGATCCCCAATCCCTTCAACACATACTCCACAATTTTCCCAACAAAATGGGGACCATTATCGCTCCACAAAAATTTGCAAACGCCATATCGAGGGAAGTACTCTTTGAGCAAAACCTTAGCTGTTGTCAAAGCTGTATTATCCTTCGTGGGGAAGGCCTCAACCCATTTGCTAAAGGCACACACCACCACTAGGACATACTTAAGGTTATTGCAACGCTCAAGCTGGATATAATCCATTTGTAGTACCTCGAATGGTGCAGAAGGTGGAACGAACCCTCCTTTCGGAGTATGCGTCCCTTTTGCAGGATTGTGCTGTAAACATATCAAACAGGTCTGCACTACTCTCTTGGCCGTGTTAGCAATCTCAGGATGCTCCCAAACTCGTGTTAGCAATCGAGTAATTGCAAGAGCTCCAACATGTGCCAACCCGTGTGTCATCTGGACCATCGCTTGCAAGTAAGCTGCAGGCAATTTCCATCGTTCCATATCTTTGCTCCTCCAACAACCCTCATCGTCCAGCACTCCCTCCGCTGCCCAGGTTGCAAGTTCTGCTTCAGTCGCTGATTTCTGAATGTCTAATATCTCCGCTCTAGCATCATGCCACCGCTTGGCCTGCGACTTCACTACATACATTGGGGAGTCATTTCGTGACATAGCCGTTTGTCTTACTATACTGTCTGCAAAAGCATTGCCCTGTCCCACTTTGTCAGTGACCTTTTTATGTGCACTGCATTTGATTATTGCCACTTTCTTTGGACAAAGTAATGCATTTAGGAGATCACGCACTAGCTCTCCGTGCATAATGTGAACTCCATGCGAAGTCAAAAACCCACGCTCTCTCCAGAGTAGGCCAAAGTCATGCGCTTCTCCGAAGGCGTCCCGGCTGTCTGTGTAGATGTTTACACATAAGCCAGCACTCAGTTCGCAGGCTCTTGTCAAAGCTATCTGCTCCGCTGCTTGGGCCGATTTCTGTGGTATTCCTGCTGTTTCTACCACTGTCTTAAGTGTCGTGATCGCATATGCTACAGAAGTTGTGCCATCTGGCAGCCTCAAACACGATCCATCAACCCACAGTTCCCCATCCACATCTGGAAGTGGCGTATCCTGTAAGTCAACACGACCCTTTGTTTGTTCTTCGGTCAGGAAAACACAATCATGGTGTTCTTCCTCTTGGCCCTCAGCAACCGGATATGGCAATAAAGTGGCAGGGTTCAGGGTAGCGCATCTTTTCAGTGTGATATGTGGCGCCAGAAGTGTGAGCTCATATCCTGTTAAACGTGCGCTCGTAAGATACTGTGTTTTCGTTTGATTTACCAGAGCGTCCACTGCATGGGGAACTAACACCAACAGTTTGTGTGACAAAACTATTCCTTCACTCTGCCATATAGCTACTGCTGTCGCTGCAACTGCTCGAAAACACCCAGTTAACCCTCGTGCTACAGGATCAAGAATGGCTGAGAAATACGCACATGGCCTCTGCTTATCCCCGTGTGTCTGCACTAACACTGATAACGCACACCCATCTTTCTCGTGCACGTACAACGTGAAAATCTTTGTGTAATCTGGTGTACCTAACACGGGTGCAGAGCAAAGGGCCTGTCTCAATTGGTCAAAAGCGTTTTGACATTCGTCTGTCCATTCAAGGGGCATTGGTGTAGTTTTGGACAATAACGCTAACAAAGGTTTAAGAATGTGCGAAAACCCCATTATTCACTGTCTACAAAAGGACGTTAGTCCTATGAAGGCGCGTACATCTCTCTGAGTGCGGGGGACTGGTGTATCCAAAATCGCTTGAATTCGATCAGATGTTAATGCACGCCCCTCCTTAGACAAAAGATGACCTAGGTAGGTCACCTTTGGTCTACAGTATTGTAGCTTTTTCTTAGAAACTTTATGATTATTCTGAGCCAAAAAGGAGAGCAAGGCAAGTGTACTTTCCTCACATTGTGCATAGGTGTCTGCAGCCAATAGGAGGTCATCAACGTATTGGATAAGGGCTACTCCAGATCACAAGTCAAATGAATCGAGCTGTCTTTTTAAAGCCTGGCTATAAATGCTAGGACTTTCTGTGTAACCTTGAGGAACACGACAAAATCTATACGATTTATAATTTAACGTGAAGCCAAATAGATATCTGCTATCAGGATGGACGGGAATGGAAAAGAACGCATTTTTGAGGTCAATAACAGAGAAAGTCGTGGCAGTGGGTGGGACCAAAGTAAGTAAGGTGGTGATATCAGACACCACGGGTACTGGGGAATGACAATTTTGTTTATTTCTCTCAAGTCAATAATAAATCGATAGACTTTATCATCAGTATCTTTCTTAAGGATCGGAAGAATAGGGCTGTTACAGACATTGTAAGGAACTTCCTCCACTACTCCTGCAATAATCAAATCCTGAACGATGTGCGTCAGGGCAATTTCACCTTCTCTGGATATCTTATACTGCGGTACACGTGGCAAAGATACTCCCTCCTTAACAGTAATTCGAATAGGCGGGATGAGCATCTGCCCCACATCCGTATCTGATGTTGCCCATAACGTGTGTGGGAGAGAGGCTCATGCTTCAATTTCCTGCATGGTACAAAATCTACCTGAATCTGGGTAATTGTCATTCAAAATAACCCGCACTCCTTCCGGAGCGCAGCGTATCGTTGCTCGAAAATATTTGAGCAAATCAATGCCCATAATATTGTCTGGAGTGTGGGGCGACAACAAAAATGGACAAAAACCAAAAAATGTATCAATGCAAAATGCAAGAGGTTGTGATAATGGGCTTGGAGAGGGTGTGCCATCGAACCCTATACATGTTATTGTTTCGCCAGACAGGGGAGCCCTTGGAACCAAGTTTTTAGACAAAGCACTACGAGTAGTTCCTGTGTCAACTAAAAACTGATCAGTAGAACCCAAAACGCCCGCTGATACATATGGACCTCTTTGATCTACTGGCACTTCAACCGATTCCACACCCCATCCTACGCAATCCTATGCATGCACATAATCCTGACTCTCCACGTTCTCACCCTCCGATATCTGATACTGATTTTGCCGATCAAAAGTGTCTCGTTCGTCCAGACCACGACCCCTCACTTCAAACCTACCACGATCACCTCTGCCACCCCTCGCTCCCGAATAACTATTCCGCGACCTTCCACCTCCTCGACCACGCTGACTACGTTGCTCACGAAGCACCGGACAATCTTCAGCCCAATGCCCGAACTCTTTACAATATGCGCATTGATCCTCAGCAATATCAGTACGGCCATACGACGCAGTACCCCCTCCTCGCCTGCCTCTATCATTCCCTCTAGATTGCGCACCACGAACCTGTGCCAACATCACCTTCGTTTTCAATTCCTTCGCTTTCTTATCAACACTTTCTTTAGCCTCTATTTCCTGCCGCTCGTAATACTGAGCCATAGTTAACAAAGACGCAGGGGTCGCCGTGGTCCAGGAACTTTCACTTGTTTTCAATCGCTTCGCAATCTCCGGTAGGAGATTGGCCACATACTTGTCAACAAACAGGTGCCTAACCGTATCATCTGTTAACGATTGTCCACTGTAATCATGAAACGCTTCTTCAAAACGTGTGAAAAAGTCAGAAACCGATTCATCTTGTTTCTACGATGCTAACATGGTCCAATCAATCTTTTTAGGGGGAACAAGCGTTTTTAATGTATTCAAAATAGCTGTTGGAAGATCTAAAATCAACTGACATGGTTTGCATGCAGGCTCCCTGTCTAAATCAGCTTGGCTTATCTCTTTCCAAGTTGCCCCAAACATTGCTTGATCATCGAACTTACGAATCGCTCTCCACATATCAGGGGGGAGAATTAATTCAAAGAAAAGATCTATATCAACGAGCGTCATAACACAAGAAGAAATAGCCCCCTCTACTCCTTCATAGAAAGCTGCCGGATTTGTACGGGGATCAGGTAAAGCATTTTTCAATGCCATAACATCCGCTCTGTTCCAAGGCGTATACACCCAATTATATATAAAATACCTTTTGCATCTACGGACGTTTTATCATCATCTGTACCTTGCCCTTTAGGGGGAACATACAAAGGTGCAGCTTCACGCATAGGCATAACATGCACTTTAGAACTCTTATCTGCTCCAAAGATAGAACACTCTTTGGATAACTCCGTCGACTCCGGCACGGACTTCTCTGATGCCTTTCGTACTTCCTGTAATCTGGACTCCTCATCCCGTAGCTGGACCAATCGTAAGAAAAAGGCATCCACATCTGCAATAACAAATAGACCTTTACGCATATTCTCATGCTGAACTGATATATCCTTAGGTTCTAGGTCCTCTGAATTTTTACGAAATCGTTCAATAACTTCATCTGCAAAAGTATTTAAAAAACACAACTGTTCTCGTTCTGACCACTTATCCTTTTCAGCTTTAACCTCTGACATAGTTACTCTATTCAGATTCAGTTTCCTAGCGAAACTGCGCAAATCTGCGGCTCTACCGGCAGTTAACCTTGTACCCGCACTATCTCGTTCTTCATCACCGAAGTCCTCGTCCGGAGCCGTGGGCTGAACATACGGAGGCCGAGACCGATCTAATAACGAAAAATCATCAACTTCATTAGTAAGGACAGGATAAAGCGGACGTCGAATAGGAAATTGACCGGTCGTTTGCAAATTACGTTCCCGTGCCTCCCTCTCTTTCTTCTCCTGTATCTCCTTCTCCTCCACCTGTAAAGCTTTATCTCGAGCAGCCTTGCGCTGCTCTTTTTCCGCCAAGGCAATCTCACGCTTCATACGTTCACGCACAGCTTTCTCCCACATTCGCACACAATCAAACATATCCTGTCTAGACCTGCGCTGAAACAAACATTGCTCCACAAACTGAACCTTTCGTAAATCAAACGACCCATGTAGTGGCCATTGCAACTCGGGATCAGATTTGGTGTATTTATTCCATAATTTACTGTACAGTATAGGGGGAAGGCCAAACTTTATATACATCTCACGATTAGGGGTCCCCTCTGGGGGAGCCGGCTGCGATTCATTTAATCTATACATGGTACCATTTCCAAGACAGCACATCCCTCGGAGTGTGCTTAAAACAGGCATGTTCAAAAAGTACCACGAAAACATAATACTGTAAAAATGGCACTTACTATACTTCACACAAATGTGCCGCTCAAAGTACAAACGAAATTAGAGAAATATCTCTACATGCCTGCCTATGTGAAGTGCACTACACATATGTGTTCAAATTCACAGACCCAAATGTTAGCTAACTCAAATCATAGTCACAGTCATAGAACTACAGTAAGCGTCCGCAGACTACCTTACCAATCACAATTCTTACCCAAATCTCAAATATCCAGGTTCCAACTGCCAAGGTCTTTGATCAAATCGGCCAAACAGGCACTGTACGAAAACACACACGAGCAGGATCTCAGTCGGGGACCGGCGCCACCTGGAAGGTCAGATCAGAAGGAAAGGAAGAAAACACCGTGGGTGCCAAGACTCAGGTCACTCAGTGGCAGCGTACGCGTCCAAGGCGAGTTTCCAATCCTTCGTCACGACCTCTCCTTCGGGCATCCGAGTCGCCGATGAGTCCCTTCGTGGTCGCCAATTTGTGGTATTGGGTTCTCCAGGCGTACATACTCCGCAGAATACCCGCTACACCATAAGAACTGTTGGCACAGAAACTAGAAAATGTAAAAGACAAGTTTATTAAGACCCCATGGGGTGGTGGTACATTCCTACAGCACCCTTCGGCAATGCAAGAAGTATCACACCGAACATCGGTGTAAGTCCTTCTTTTATACAGTTTTACAGACATGAAAAGATGGGCGTTACATGGTTACAGAGTTTTAGGTACATATATGGTCATTTTTGGAACACAGCCACCTCATGGGAGGGGTTACAATACCAATGCTCAGTTTGGCGGAACATTCCTAACAGATGACTGGTCAATCGGAACTGCGCATGTGCGGGCTTGACCGTTACTAAAAATAGCCTGTTGCTGGGCAAACTCAAGTGGTCAGTGGCACGGACAAAGGACTAAAGGGCACGCTGACCACGAGGCAGCTCGTTCTCTAAAATGGCCGCCGTAACATACAAAATGGTGTTTTCAAGTAAGGCCAAGATAAGGGAAATAACGTGTAGCAAAGCTAAACTTCAACCCAGTCATTGTCAAATTACGACAAACCTGCTCAGGGTCATAGCAGCAAAGAATGAGGATTTGGAAGCCCGTAGTCGACGCAACAACATACGCGTCACGGGCATTCCGGAATCCACAGACACGGGCAGAATGTTGAAAAGCTCCTCAAGGGCTCGATTGGGGAGGACGCGTTTTCGCCTCAATTTATCATCGAAAGGGCACACCGATCATTAGCACCTGTCCCCAAGCCTGGCTTGCCGCCTAGACCAATCATTGCTAAATTGTTGAATTATCGCGACCCTGATGTCGCACTGAGAGCTGCCAGGACTCAACGTACCCTTCAATACGATGGTATTACTATTTCCATCAATCCTGATTTCACCCCTCTGGTGCAGGAGGAGAGGCGCAAGTTCATACCTGTAAAGAAAAAGTTACGTGAAGCCCAACTGGACTATGCCCTACTCTACCCGGCGAAGCTGCGATTCACACATCAGGAGAAACAGCGATTTTTCACGAATCCTCAAAAAGCTGAAGACTAACTGAAAACGATCCGTAAGGCCCGAAGGGGCGACCGTAATGCTGAGGCAGACTTGGAAGACGACGACCCAACTTCAGCAGCGGATGAACATTGATTATATGCACTCAAATGGACTGGACTCCCTGTTGCTTTGCACTACTATTTCCTTGCACCGTGAGCACGAGGGACATTGCCCATACAATGCTGAACTGCATTGGCTCTTCTCTCCTGTGGTAATGTACTCCAAGGACCACTTTCCCGGTCCTGGCCTCCATCGAGGGCGGTACAGTGACGGAGGCCATCGGCGGGCGAAGCGGTTGTGCGCCCTTTATGTTGTTTCCCTTTCGGGTGTTCCCCATGCAAACTGTTAAGTTGTTGAAGTTGAAGGGAGGGGAGGGGAAATGGGGGGAGGGAGTAAGGGTGGGAATTGATGGCTGCTGGCAGGATTGGGATGCTGTAGTGGGAGGGCGGTTAGACCTTTTCGGGGAGGTAAGAATCACACATCGAATGGTTGCTCGGGTCGCAAAATGCTATATTACATTGAGTCGTCTGCGTGGACTGGTCATTGCACCTTTATTGCTGTCAAGGGGGATGTCTTACTGCTCCATTATCTATGGCGGTCTTAGGGTCTGATGCAGAACTAAATTGCATGTCATGGAATGTTCGAGGGCTTAATAATGCCAAAAAATGTTGTGATGTTATTGCATATCTTAACAGACAAAATGTTCATGTTGTCATGCTACAGGAAACTCATTTATCACCACACGTGCAGGTCACCTTTGCAAGCAAATGGGCCGGACTCCGTACATTTTCCTCCTATTCCACATACGCGAGGGGGGTTGCCATCCTTCTTAGACGCACTGTACCGTTCCAGAAGTGCGGGGAATTGACAGATGGAGAGGGTCGCTACGCCCTACTATGGGGGCGAATGGGTCGTGACACAGTCACGTTCATCAACTGTTATGGTCCTAACATAGACATGCCCTCTTTTTTCACCACACTCTGGGGCAAAATAATGGACGTGGGATCCCGCCACATTATTTGGGGGGGGTTTAATTTGGAATCAGTACCTCACCTGGATAGAGCGGACGGGGCGAGTTACTACAAACCTAGGGCACGAGAGGCATTGGAGGGCATTGTCTCTGAGGGCACACTGGTGGACATATGGCGATACCTACACCTGACCAGGAGGGAGGGCACCCATTTTACACCACAGTCGGGCACATGGGCACGATTGGACTACTTTCTCGTCACCAAAGAGATTACATCGGAGGTCCTGAGGGTTACACACTTACCGAGAACGTATTCTGACCACAGCCCTGTCCTTATGCACACACGCATTTCCGGGTGGGATAGCCCTAGGCCGCAATGGAGATTACAACCGGCGGCACTATTAGACAGCTTGTTCCGGTCCGAGCTAGAGCAGGAAATAGCTGACTTCTTTCCCAGGAACAAGGGGTCAGTGGACTCGGTAGAGCATATCTGGGAGGCCTTCAAAGTCACCATCAGAGGATATTGCATATCTAAAAGTTTTGGCGTGCTGCGGGACATACGGGCCACTATTTGCACACTGCATAGGGAACTGAGGACATTGGAGCTTCGAATGGTAGAAGATGATAGTCCTGATATACATACAGAGTTCCGGGATACATTGTCAAAATATGAGGAGGAGGCTAACAGGGAGGCAAAATTTAGGGGGAAACACTGGCAGGCTCGAAGGTATTGCGAGGGAGATAGGCTGGGGAGGGCTCTGGCGATATTAACACGCGCTCCACGCGCTCCACGCGCTCCACGTGACCACAACGCCATCCTGGAGCTCACTGATGACCAAGGACACAGGATTAGGGACACAGATGCACTGCTTGATGCCTTCACCTCACACTACCACACCCTTTACACCACTGACACAACGGCTGATATATCTTATGCAGACTTTTTGGGAGATGTGGCACTCTGCTGGCTCAGCGACGGCGACAGAGCCTTCTTAGCGGCCCCCTTCGAGCTGGACGAAATCCGTGAAGCCATCATGTCACTTAAAAATGGCAAGGCGCCTGGACTGGATGGCATCCCCGCTGAATTCTATAAAACTTACATAGACATCATGGCCCCGGTCCTCGGTGAAGTCTACGAGGAATCGCTCGCTGATGGTGTCCTCCCTAGCTCATGCGGGAGGTAGTCATTACCTCGCTCCTAAAACCTGGCAAGGATCCTAGCTCATGTAGCTCATATCGCCCACTGGCCCTCTTAAATTGTGACGTTAAGATCCTAGCGAAGGTCCTGGCCACAAGACTCTCCCTACTCATGACCAGAATTGTATTGCCTGATCAATCTGGGTTTGTCTCGGGATGATCCACCTCCCACAACCTGCGTACCTTGTTCTCACTACTTTGCACGATTCATCCAGACCTTCCGGTGGCAGCCGTTTTCCTGGATGCCACTAAGGCATTCAACTCTGTTGAGTGGCCCTATTTGTTTTCAGTCCTGGCGAGCATGGGATTCCCCAGACTTTTCATTTCCTAGGTTCAGCTCCTCTACACAAAACCAACGGCGAAGGTCCTTATAAACGGTCGCTTACCATACTCCATTGCCATCACCAGAGGTACACGTCAGGGGTGTCCTCTGTCCCCCCTTCTGTTCGCGATCGCAGTTGAGCCTCTGGCCTGTAGGCTACGTCAGCTGCATCGAGAGGGCGTGGTACAATGCCTCCAGCGCCAAATTGATGTGTCACTGTATGCTGATGACATTACGCTTTATAGCGGTACAAAAGGGGGTGGTGATGGACGGAGCATCTGAATCAATCAAACACTCACACCCAGTCAAAAGATCTGGGTTTAATCCATCACCGTTCTTTAGCCCACTCTGCCACCCAAGTTCAGACATGGCTATATGCAAATCAGTCTGACCCTGTGCCTTATGGGAACAGTCCAGCCCGAACTGCCAAGCCATGTCTTCCCTGGACCGGAAACAAGCTTCCGAGGACCTGTTTCTGGCAGTCCAGCCGTCTTCAGCCCGGCTTGCTTGAATCCAGTGGCAAAGTGAGCAAGGGACTCACATCTGAGCATACCCTGCCACACTTATGGCGGCCAAAAAGCGGTACAAAAGGGGGTGGTGATGGACGGAGCATCTGAATCAATCAAACACTCACGCCCAGTCAAAAGATCTGGGTTTAATCCATCACCGTTCTTTAGCCCACTCTGCCACCCCAGTTCAGACATGGCTATATGCCACGTCTGAGCATACCGCTTTTGGCCGCCATAAGTGTGGCAGGGTATGCTCAGACGTGAATCCCTTGCTCACTTTGCCACTGGATTCAAGCAAGCCGGGCTGAAGACGGCTGGAATGCCAGAAACCGGTCCTCGGAAGCTTGTTTCCGATCCAGGGAAGACATGGCTTGGCAGTTCGGGCTGGACTGTTCCCATGAGGCACAGGGTCAGACTGATTTACATATAGCCATGTCTGAACTGGGGTGGCAGAGTGGGCTAAAGAACGGTGATGGATTAAACCCAGATCTTTTGACTGGGTGTGAGTGTTTGATTGATTCAGATGCTCCGTCCATCACCACCCCCTTTTGTACCGCTTTTGGCCGCCATAAGTGTGGCAGGGTATGCTCAGACGTGAGTCCCTTGCTCACTTTGCCACTATATTCAAGCAAGCCGGGCTGAAGACGGCTGGAATGCCAGAAACCTGTCCTCTGAAGCTTGTTTCCAGTCCAGGGAAGACATGGCTTGGCAGTTCGAGCTGGACTGTTCCCATGAGGCACAGGGTCAGACTGATTTGCATATAGCCATGTCTGAACTGGGGTGGCAAAGTGGGCTAAAGAACGGTGATGGATTAAACCCAGATCTTTTGACTGGGTGTGAGTGTTTGATTGATTCAAATGCTCCGTCCATCACCACCCCCTTTTGTACCGACATTACGCTTTATGTCAAGCACCCTGACCTTCATCTTAACCCTATATTAAGAGAATTTGTGTTATTCGGGAGGATGTCGGGGGTACACATTAACTGGTCCAAATCGCAGTTCTTCCCCCTCACTGATGCGGTCACTGACTTCCCCCTTGATTACCCACTGGAGTGGTATCGGATGGATCTTCGATACCTCGGCATACAGATCTCGTGAGATAGAGAAGAGACGCTCCGCTCCAATTATGGTGTGGCCATCACCAAACTTACGGCTGCAGTAGATTGCTGGATTACCCTGCCGCTTTCCATGGCTGGTAGAGCGCCCCTCATTAAAATGGTGGTCCTGCCCCGTTTTCTCTACCTCTTCCTCAATATCCCATACTAGCCGGCCGCTTTCTTCTTTAAAACCCTAAAATCAGAACTTTGTTGGCTGTTCTGGGGAGGAAAGGTTCCACGGTTGAAATGGACCACGCTGACCCAGCCTTACGACTCTGGAGGCTCTTACTACCTGTGCGCGCAGGCGCATTATGAATATCACTGGCCGGTCCCCACGCCCTTTATGCCACAACTAGCGGTGGAGGACTGGATTGTGCACCCCGTTCCACTTAATGGCCTACTCCATTGCCCCGAATCGTCGATTCAAACCCCAAATACTTCTGTTTCCTGCACTCTGGATGCATGGCGCCGCATAGCTAGGAGGCTATCCTGCTGTCTTCCGTATTCTCCTCAATTACCATTGACGTTCCACCCTGACCTTGCTCTATTGCAGGAACGAGGCTTTCGGTCGCTCTGCGAACGACTCCGGATCACCTTCTGGGGCGATCTATTCGTAAACTAAAACACAGATTTCGCCTAGCTGATAATGACAGGTGCGAACGCTGCCATGCCGAGCACGCTGGCTTTCTGCACCTGGCATGGGAGTGCCCTCCTGTTCATGCATACTGGCAACAGGTGACCGACGCTCTTTCAGCGATGACTAAGGTTACCATTGCTGTGGAACCGCTCCTTACGCTACTTGGGCACACGCCACACATCCCAAAATCCTGCAGGAAATTCATAGATACCGCGCTGCTCTTCTTGGCAAAGCGGCGTGTGGCATGTCGCTGGGGACGAGGCAGGGCACCGAAATTTAAGGATTGGATGACAGATATGACTTACTGTCAGGAACAACACATCACATTTGCTGAATTGCTATCGATTCCTAACAGACCAAAGGATATCTGGGGCCCGCTGGTCGATTATCTGCTGGCCCAGGCAGGTGATAGCGATGGTTCGGAGGGAGGGCATGTTAATGACCAGCTAAACTGATAACACTTGGAGCCGGGAGGCTCTGCTCACTGACGCTTACACACTCCACTCCTACTGCCCCAGCACACTGCCCCCCCATGTTACTCCACAGGTGACCCCCTTGCGCTGAACTCCACCGCAGGTTATCATGTAATACCATATATGCCAACTTCGCCGCCATGCCCCTGCTCACTATGTAGTTTCCACTACCCTGCCCATACCATACACCCTTACCACCATACATGGCGACCCCTTGTGATACTGCTCATGACCCCTATTCCTCAGACGAACACCTAACACCGTGATTACTGATGTATCAATGTATAGCAATGAACGACCACTGACCCATATGCTAACTTACTGATCAGGAATTCCGCATTCGAATGTGTTACAAGACCTTACCGTTTTGTTTAATGTTGGGGACTGATAAAAATGAAAACCCTGTTCTACTGCAGTGAATCCTGCTTTACATGGGTTTTTTTTCCTTTCTTGATTTATTTATTCTCTTTCTCCTGTTTTCATTGCACTAGCCACCAGGCGCTCCTCAAATGACACTATTTTTACGCCACCGGGCCCCGGGATGCCGGTTCCAAGGCTGTGTTCTTCCAACTATAGCTTTCTTATTGATTTGCACATGACGCTGCCGGCCTCCGGGTTGTAGGCGCCTGAAGCAGTGTACTGTACATACTATGCAATAAAGCAGTTTGAACGCCAAAAAAATATATATATATTGCCGCTAAACCAACATAGCGATAATCATCGCTAGTTGTTGGTAATATGCCCCTTAGTTTTTAGCTGTTGTATATAGAGTGCACTCTACCTGGAGGTACTAGAGCACTTTACACGAGTATCAGTTTTATAACAGATGGATACATTCATTGTAGTAAAAGGGAGATTAAGTGATTTGCCAGGAATCACCGGATGATTGAGCTTCCAGCAAGACTCAAGGCTGGTCCCCCAGCTTCAAAGTCAGCCGCTGCAGCCATTATGCCACACAAATGACGGGTGACATCAATGTTAATGCATCAGCATAGTTATGGGGAAGACATGTTGGTATTATTTCCTAAAAACCTCAGGGAGCCGTGGCATTGGAAATAATAAACTGGCAAAAAAAACTTTATGGAACGCCTCACCCCACAGTCTTATTTCCCTCCATGCATAAACCTGCATTATATGATTCTAGTAGTTGATGCCCCTGAGGTGCGAGGTGCAGGGTCCCTAACGTGGAGAGGTGTGGCTCAATGGTTAGAGCGTGTATACAAGGAGGTTTTGGGTCCTACAAACTGACCAGCCTGGGCCTCCGGCCTCTGAACGGATTGAATCCCCTGTGCACACCGGCTCCGTGCGGCTGAATTATTCCCGCCGAAACAAAACAAAACTAACTTTACAAAGACTCTTCGGCTTCGTCCCAAACACAGCCGTTCACCTTGGCATACGGCGTGCAGCTGATACAAAGAATGTGAACCCTGTTACCATTCAACAGCGCACCGCTTGGCGGGCGCCCTGTGTTTTGACATCTTCACAACTCTTGCAGATAATTTTCCTTGATTTACAGTCTACCTCCACTCAATCTCTTTGCTCGTGGTGCAGTGAAGACTATACCCAGTCCCTGTCCTGAGGAGAACCTTTAATTATTTTGGTTCGAAACGCGTTGACCCCCAGCCTGTGACAAGAAAGAAGTGTGCAGCTAGGGATCAACTAACTCCACTGTCGTGGGCCCTTGCTTGCAATCAGATCAAATATTCAGTCACAGGTTTTGTGAGATAGGCAGGCAGTTGCATTCCATCTCCAGTTCCGCCTGTCCACTGGTATTTTAGTCAAAGGACTGGTTTTTCCCTTTATATCTTATGTAATGTTTTTTGATCACAATTGATTTGGAATGTATGTATTGTGTTTCAAGTTACATTTTGGTGTTATGTAATTGTTCGAATATTTAGTATTAATGTTTGCATATTTTGTACTCGTGCACACAATTGTTTGTTTTTGCTTTTGACTTGACTGTTTTTGACAGTGTTTTCCTTTGATGACATGTTTTTATGAATTCTGGAAACTTGATTATAAATTAAAATAAATGTTTTGCTAAACAAATGGCTTGGTCACGCAGCACATATGGGCTGTGTGGGTTCTAACTTGAATTTAAAGTATCCTGGCTAGCCACTTTGTTCTGTTTCTCAATGGTTAGAGCGGCAGACCCTGATACAGAAGTCTAGCCCGGGACCAGGGTTCAATTCCCCGCCTCGGCGGGTCTTGGGCTCAAAATTCCACAGACCTGATAATTCTCGCCTTGGTGCCTATTCCAATCATGGAGTCCCACTCTGCAACTCTGGGCAATAGCTTGCTTAATCTCCACAACGGCCCCCACAACGCTAAGGATGCCTGGGCTCCACCTTGGGGGTGCCCAGGAGTGGACGCCTCACAGGGAAAGCCAGGATGGGTTCCACAGCAGTATTCGTACAAGCGCCTTGAGACCCTTGCGGGTGAGTAGTGCGCTATACAAGTATCAATTTTTAATTTTCATTTAATGCGGGTTGCAGTTTAAATTGGCTAGTGAAGGCTAAAAATCGGAGACTGCTGACTGTTACAAGGAGGAATGATACGTAGGCCGAGTAATGTAGAACAGGATAGTAGATTTATTCATCAGAATACTTCCTTTTTAGTTGGTTACAGGAAACAAGTTAGATCCATATTAGGCCCCACCAGGGGCAGCCTCCTCGCTGCTCAGCCCATCCATTCCAACTCAATCTCTCTCCAACTCAAACACTCCAAACATTCTGATGACATCACCATTGGCTGAGCAGCAAAGCAGAGGACATCAATAAGGAGGATGCACTAATCAAGTAATAGATTACAACACATCCCCCCTCTATGTTGATTATATAAAAATTAAGGTATGCAAGTTCACAGCACACACTTACGACATGTTTTACAGATATTGATAGTATGCAAGATGAAACACACACACAACACATATCCCACAAATACAGAAGAATCACGTGCCCAATCCCACCTAGACAAGATAGGGAAAAGACAAGAAAAGCGTTCCATTTAATAAATCAGTGAGTACACACCCACGTTAACCCACACTAGGGTAATAGACAACCCACAACCAAAAAATAGTGGTAAATCAGAGAAGATTAGCAAAAAGGAGTCTTCTCATATGCGGACCCACAATCAACAGTCCAAGCACCTCACACGAGGCAACAACAACTCACAGGGTACCATCAAAACAAGTAAGTCATAGAAGCTACACAAGAAGGAGTCTTCTCATGTGCGCACCCATAACGCACAGTTCAACACTTCACACAAGGTAACAACCATTCAGAGGGTATCATCAAAACAGGTAAGTCAGATAAGCTTCATAAGAAGGTGTCGTCTCATGGGCGCACCCGTAACACACAGTCCAAGCACCTCACACAAGGCAAAACGTACTCAAAGGCGTACACTAACATGACTAGGGACACTACACTCTCTCTTCCTCTAATCATACAGATGCAAAACAACTCTCTCTCCCTCTATCCATACAGATGCAAAACAAAGACACTACACTCTCACCCCCTCTCATACAAATACATGACACAATTAAAGCATTTTAGCACAAACAACAACATTATGAAAGATGCACTGTCCCAAGAAAACAATAAGCTAAAATAAATGAAGTAGTCACTGTGGTCATGCTTAAACTTGGAAATGGGGGAAACAGTACCTTGCTGGCAGATTAAAACTTGCAAAGTCGATCCAGGGGAGGTCAAGAAGAAAAATGTAGCTGCCCAGTAAAGTTCAACATGAAGGATGAAAGCAGGTAAAGACACGACTGGATTGACCAAGAGTAACTTCCTCAGCTTTTGGATGAACATCATGGTTGTCAAAACATCAGCAGTTTCTTCTTTATTCATGCTGGCTCACCATATACCCTCGAAGTAGTTTGTTCTCCGAGGTGTAAGGCGGAAGACAACCGGAACTCAAAAACGCTTGGTAGGCAGAAACGTGGTTGGCGGCACGCGTCACAAACGAAAGCAGACATGGCAATCACAAGATGGTGGCAAGTGGACATGAGGGCTGCCGGGTGGCGCAGGCAAGAACATGCAGGAAGTGTTGCCAGGAAGGAGTCTTGACGCGGAGGGAGTGTCACAGAGTCTTGAGGAGGAAGCAAGGCTACTTTCAAATTGGTAAGGCTCGTGCTGACAGCAACGGAGGCTGCAAGAAGGTGACGATTTTGTATTTAAAAAAAATTAAACTGCCAACATCTCTTGAAAACATAACGTGGCTAGTATCTCAAAATCGAACACCACACAAACAATAAAAGGCGCTCCATACCTTTGTGTGGAAATGTGGATGAAGTCGACAGATACCCAATGTGCTGACTTTGCCAGCACACAACACCGGAGCATGAACTTCAGCACATGCAATGCAGAGGGTAACATCAGTCTCTGGGGCGCTTGACAATAGAAAGTTGCCAGTAACAGGAGACACTGTCCCAATGTATGAAAACATAAATAGTCCATCCAAGGCAGCAGTTTCAAATCAAAGTAGCGATCACTCTCTGTTTAAATCAGTAGTCTGTTTGCCAAATGCAGGTTTGGAGCATAGGGTCACACAGCAGACTCTTTCAGGAGATTATGCCCCAAGGCAATTCGACTTTTTAAAGGTTCAACAGAAAAGAGTCCAAGAGGAACTGGCAGGCCCATGTTAGGGCTGACTGTTCACAGGTGATGAGGTACACCATCAGGAAGTTGTAGGAAATTGATATCCAGGTCACGGATGATGCTCTACCAATGCAGGTTACAGCAAGTTACAGCAGGCCAATACAGGGACAATGCTGCAGGAGCTGGCACCTTGAGTTGTGGACGACCGTTGACAGGGTCACTGGTGGGGCATGGGTGGGGGTGCCAGTTTGCTTCACTCATTAAAGATATTCTTATACCTTAGAGTCCTTACTATCTTTAGTTCCTTTGGTCTTGCTTACTCCACGCGTAAGGTTCTTCCAGATCGTCGCAATTGTTACAAGGAGGAATGATACATAGGCAGAGTTATGTAGAACAGGATAGTAGATTTATTCATCAGAATACTTCCTTGTTAGTTGGTTACAGGAAATAAGTTAGATCCATATTGGGCCCCACCAGGAGCAGCCTCCTTGTTGCTCAGCCCATCCATTCCAACTCAATCTCTCTCCAACTCAAACACTCCAAACATTCCGATAACATCACCATTGGCTGAGCAGCAAGGCAGAGGACATCAATAAGGAGGATGCACTAATCAATTATTAGATTAAAACTATGACTAACCAAAAATGGGGGCCGAAGTTGTCTCAGTGGGCATGGCGATTCCCACCACACAAACGACCAAGGTTGGGGCGGACTCGGAATCCTAACAGCTAAAGTACAGCATGCAAGCGGTAATGTGTATTTCATCAAATGGTCCCTTGTTGCAAATAATGCTAATATTAAAAAGCAGTCTAGCGCGCATTTATCATATTGCTGATGTACAGCATCACCATTAAAACTATTTAAAATGTTTTAAATTGCAGGCTTTACTTGAAGGCGCTGCACGTCTTGGCCATGTTGCAGTTTAAAAAGGCCAGTGGAGGCCAAAAATCGAAATCTAGACTGCTGACCATCCGAAAATGGTGGCCACAGTTGTCTCAGTGGGCATGGTGATTCCCTCCGCACAACCAAAGTCAGGCGGCCATTGAAATCGTAACTGCTAAAATGCAGCTTGCAGGAGGGTAAGGCATATTTCACCTAGGGGTTCCTAATGTAAAAATCATACCAACAACAAGTAATATAAAGGACTGAAACAGATATCAAATACCTTTTCTCCACTGCCTTGGACAATACTGCGTTTTTTTCTTTTTTGGTCTAAATCTCCTCCTCGTCTATCCAGGGTAAAAAACTTACTGCAACTACTCTTAATAATTGCCGGAGCAAAAACGTTATTTATCTTCTAGTGTGCCGCTGCGGATTGGGATACGTGGGGGAGACCAGCAGAGAATTGCGTATCCGGTTATTAGAACATAGATCAGCAATTAAAACAGGAAAAGAAAATGCCCCCCTGACTGAACACTGTCGAAGTAAAACACATAATTTCAATCATTTTAAGTGGTTCATTTTAGAAAAAATAACAGTTGATAGACGAGGAGGAGATTTAGACCAAAAAAAAAAAAACGAGAGCAGTGGTTCATGTGTTTTCTCAATACAGTGGAAAAGGGATTAAATACCAAGGAAGACTGGATAAAAAAAATATTGTCTCAGTTAAACACACAGATATACAACTGTTGGGAGGTAGTAACTGGTAGGACCTGCGATAGAGTAATAAATGCAGTATTGTCCAAGGCAGTGGAGATAAGAATTTGATATCTGTTTCAGTTCTTTATATTACTTGTCGTTGGTATGATATGTAATCACGTGAGGTGTGAGGTTTAAATCGGTAATTGGAAGTTTCATCACTAACACCTCACGGGGACTGATCTCATGGGATTAATATGTTGAATCCCCAACAGTATAAGTATGAGGCATCAGTCTGGGTTTTAATCCATTTTGGAAATGTATTAGTAAGATGGATATTAAAAAGAAATACACACTAGTAAGCCTTAGGGATTTCGGTGTTTTAGAGTTAATAATACGCATGGCAGCAAATAATTTTTTTTAACTTTTTTGCCTAAATGTCAGTGGAATGGTAGCAATAAAGTTTTCTGGGAGCAAAAACAATGTAAACAAATATCCGCGCTGGCCAGACCAATTAGAATGTGGTTTCCTTAGCGGAGAAAGTAGGTGTAGTCCTGAAGGCTCAAGGGCCAATCAGAAGGTGCTTTGTACGAGCCAAATAGGAGCACTCGAGACGTGTTTCTTGAGGATCCGATACCAACCCGGGAAGAACATTCACGGAACAGAAACGCCGATTCTAAGGCCTCGCAACTAAACGGGAGAGGCCGTACTCCGTTTGAGGTAACCAACTTGAGTTATGGTAGGCAATGGGTAGTGGGATTAGGGATGTACCATGTTACTCCGCATACTTTTACTCGGCATACCGTTACAACGCGGTATTTACAACGCATACCATTACAACGCATAGCGCTTTGGGGTGCTGGATAGTGGTAAGTATAATTTACTATTCTAACTCCAGTCCCCGTGGACCCTAGGGAAGGTGTTGGATAGTAAATTATACTTATTCCCTATCCTAGAGCGCCCCCCAGCGCAATGCGTTGTAATGGTATGCGGAGTAAAAGTCGCGTTGTAATGGTAGTGCGAAGTAAAAGATGCGTTGTAACGGGTGTATACCTGGGATTATTGCATATGACTAGACGCGATGGTTATTCCACAAATGTGTATTCTTTGTTTGCCTCTCATAGCAACGTGGTCATCCCGGGAGGAGGCTGCCACTATCAATTGGTAGGAGGACTGTGTTGTTATTAAGAAAATAGAAAAAAGAAATATTCGGAGACTGTATATAAGAACGAAAGAAAGAAGTGGCAGGTAAACAACTTTTAAACACTAGATGGGGGGAGGTTTATCCCAAATCAATAAGGGTGGTTCCGTGGTGGTTTATCGCAATCTCCTTTTACCCACCATTAGGAAACGGCGACAGTATAATCATAACAAGGCATATCCAAAGATAAGGAAAATTACGAATTCCATCCGGATAGTGGCCCAGTTTTATAACAAGGTGAGAGATAATACATGGACAATTACCAGCATCGCGGGTGAGGGCAATGTCCCTAAATATGGTTGTTGAGTGCATACCCTGCCCCCCACACGAGATATGAGCAAGAGATTAATGTAGTCTAGTTTTTAGCTATAAGTCAGACAGGGGGTGATAAACAGGCAGTGATTGGCAAACACTCTTGTTAATTAATCATGTGGAGTATATTCATTTGCACAAATGATTTGAAAAGTTATAGCATGGTTATGATATGTTAATAGCCCTCACATATAGGATAAAGTGTCAAGGAAATGTCTGTAGGTTTAATTAGAGTGCCAGATTTTAACCATTAAATAAACAAAGAAGGGTAGTGATAAGGCCCATGAGACAAACAAGAGATCATTGCTCCTAGGGAGATGGAGGGAGGTGGAGTATCCCCCAGATGGGTGTAGACTTACACTCCTTGAGGTATAGACAAATATGAAGTGTCTTATGGAATAAAGAGAAATGTCTTCTAATTAGCATATAATGACTGTTTCCTATGAATATGTTTTATTAATAGGGTGAAGATATACAACAATCTTGAAAAAACTAAGACAACAAAAATTATTAAGAGTCTTGATAAAGGTGGACACAAGTACAAGAAAACCACCGAAACGCGTCAACGCTTTATTTCAGGCACAATCTGTATAGTAACACGTGGATAGTGAAATGCTGATGCTTACAATGTATGAACTCACGTGGTGAATAAGCAAGATCAGATGTGCAATTGTAAATGACAAGCAGTTAGGTCGTACATGTGGTGTTGTCTTTTCTCTGTTGGTTATTATTGATTGTTAATAGTATCGGGACTTTGTATGAAAATTACAAGAATTTTTTTTGAAGCTTTTTATCTTGCCATATTAGGATTGTTTTTAATGTGATAATTTGTATTTGTACAACGTATTTTATGATGCAATATTGTGTACTATGAGCTTGAATATTATTGTTTGGTAATAATAAAGTGTTCTAATTTACTTATTGCCTAATTTTGTAGGTTCATATGTGTATGTTAGTAATTCAAGCAGTGTGCCACGGGAAACTTTTTCTTTTGCTTGAATAACCATTTGTCCCACATCAGTATACGATGTAGCCCACAAAGTACTAGGAAATGATGCCAGAGCAACATCCTCTTTAATGAGACAAGACCTCTCAACCATTGGATAGTTATCATTTAAGATAAAACACACACCTTCTGGGAAACAACGAATTGTAGCACAAATATTTAAGCATATCGATACCCACAATATTATCCGGCGTGTTAGGGGAAAGCAAAAATGGACATTCTGCAGTGAATTTATCAAGACTAAATGCAAGTTGCTGTGACAGTGGGCAAGAAGGAGGTGTCCCATCAAATCCTATTGATGTTATCATGCGCCAGACAGGGGAGCCCTAGGAACCAATTGTTTAGACAGAGCACTACGAGTAGCTCCTGTATCGACCAGAAACCGATCTGTAGAACCCAAGACGTTTGCATCGACATAGGTACCCTTCTGATCTACTGGGACCTCAACCGGTTCCTTACTCCATCCTAGGCATTCCTATGCATAATCAGAATCCCTAAGACCATCAGTCGAATAATCACACATTTGATATTGGTTTCTCCTATCAAAGGTATTACAAGAATTTGGTGCACGTTCAACTGCCTCAAACCTGGTATGATTATCCATGCCTCCCCTATTTCCTGAGTTTATGTTTATGTTTATTAAAACTTTTATAGCGCGCTCTGTTACCACGGGGTATCCTGGCGCGGTTCCCTGGGCGTCCTCTCATGTTTCCTCTACCCCGTTGGTACTGCTGATCTCGCAAAAGGGGGCACTCAGAACACCAATGTCCAATCTCTTTACAATAAGCACACTGATCAGAAGACAAAGTTGCTTGAGGAAAAGGGGTGCAACAGGGCGATACATCGCACGTCCACCTCTACCTCTACCTCTGAATGGTGGACCATATACTTGAGCTAACATAACTTTCGTCTTTAAATCCTTAACCTTCTTATCCTCTTTGCTTTTGCTTCCAATTCCTGACGCTCATAGTACTGGGCCATAGTCAAAAGGGAGACTGGGGAAGACGTAGTCCATGAACTCTCGCTGGCCTTTAGGCGACTAGCTATTTCTGGCAACATGTTGGCGACCAATTTGTCGAGGAACAGATGCTTACCCGTGTCATCTGTCAATGACTGCCCACTAAAGTCATGGAATGTCTCTTCAAATCGTGTAAAGAAATCAGAAATTGACTCATCCGCTTTCTGTTTACAAGACACTGACATTGTCCAATCTATTTTCTATGAGGTTATGAGAGTTTTTAACTTAGTCACGATAGCTTTGGGAAGATCTAATATCACCTGTTGTGGTGTCTGCGCAGGCTCTCTATCCACATCTATTTCCTCTAAATGCACCCAAGTATCACCATAAGCTGCAATATTGTCTACCTTTCGAATTGTTCTCCACATATCAGGGGCAAAATAAGTCCAAAAAACATATCAATATCTGGAGGGTCATAGTGCAGGAGCTAATGGCTTCTTCCAATTCCTCATAAAAAGCAGCAGGATTTGTCAGTGGATTGGGCAAAGCAGCTTTAAGAGCCATAACATCTGCTCCACTCCATGGGGTATAGACCCAATTATAAATAAAATATCCCTTTGCATTATCTGAGATTTTCTTTTCTTTTGCGCCCGCACCCTTCGGAGGAACATACAGAGGCGCAGCTTCGCGCATTGGTATCACAACAACTTTAGTATCACCAGCGTCTTTGTCTTTCCCCATAACTTCTTCTTTTTGCGCTGGGGTCTGAACTGTTTGTACAGGTTTTAACTTTACTAGCTGAATTTTGCTCAGCTTTTAAACATAGTGTATCATGTCATAATTTAACTACTCGCCTAATTAGATCAGATATATTTGACAAAAGGAAAGTTCCATCATTTAATTGTTTATAATCAGAATATCGTTTCTAAAACCAAGTATTACTTCCCAGGTAAACTTCTCTGCAAAATATAACTGCTCTAAATCCTTCCACTGCTGTACCATCGCTACAAGACCTGAAGCAGAAGTAGTCCACAGCTTCTTTGCGAGCAGTGGATCTGATATCAGCTTTTTCGTCAACAGTCAAAGTAAAGCGAGTCTGCCACCCAACTTACTTATCTATATCTTTCTCATCGGAAGAAAAATGTGCTTCATCAGAAAGATCATCCTCAGGGGTAGAGGGAAACTTATACGGGGCGGAGGTCGATCTAACATGATGGAATCATCCTGGGGTCTATTAAGTATAGGATTAATGGGGCGCCTAATAGGGTACTGGCCAGTTAACTCTAAACAACAATCCCTCTTTCATTTCCTTAATTTCCTTATTTTTCGATTCCAATGCTTTTTGATATATCGTTTTATGCTGCTCTTTTTCTGCTATAGCTTCTTTCCTCACTCTCTCTTGCACTTCATTCTCCCACATACGTACACAATCAAACATATTTTGTCTAATCTTACGTTTAAACAAACACTGCTCTACATACTGAATCTTTTTAAAATCAAATGACCCATTCACTGGCCATCATAGATCAGGATCCTATTTCGTATATTTGTTCCACAGTGTCCTATACATTATGGAAGAAATACTGTATTTAATATACATGTACCTATTAGGTGCCCCCACTCGGGGAGCCGGCTGACTTCTTTATAAATGCATTTTGGTACCTCCAAGACAGCAACACAACCTACGAAGTATGCTAGGAGCAGGTATGCTACCAAACTTGCGTAAAATATTGCTTATCCCAGATATGTCAAAGTAGAGAAAAATCTCCGGATTACTTGCCTTTATCTTTTGCAAGAGATAAATCAAACAAACAAAACCAGAATCTTGGCCAAGCAAATCCAAAATCAAGAGTGCAGCTTCAGCGACCTTACCAAACAAAAGTCTCCAAGGTCTAACTGCCAATCTATTGGTCGACCTAATTGTCACTGCGAATTTTGCGCCAAAGGAAATCTCAGTCAGGACCAGCCACTACCCGGAGGCACCCGCGTAGCTAGGGGGGGCGAGGGGGGCGGTCCGCCCCAGGCGGCACTATTTTGGGGCGGCGGCCGCGCGGCACTGGTGGCCCATGGCTGCGGCCTTTATAATTAATTTGGGGACACTCAAGTGTTATTACAGTAACTTCCCTGTCCCCAAATTAATTATAACGGCCGCCGGAACGGGCCGCCAGTGCCGCGCGGCCCCCGCGTGAAGTGCAACTGCAAGCAGCCCATCTTCTAAATTGTAAATGCTGCCAGCAGTGCGACGTACCTCGTTTGTGGGTCCCGTGACCGTCCCAGGGCCGTCAATCTTGTAGCGCGCGAACGCGCTACCAATGACGGCCCTGGGCACAATGTTGGGCCAGCCCTCGCGCCTAAATTGCAGTGGCCAAGGGAAAGGCAACGCTGTAGCCCCGGTACTGCGTCTTCTCTAAAATTAATGGGATAAGTGGCAGTGTGGCACGTCTTTCATGAGTTGACTGCAGCGTGGGCAAGCTCCCGCAGCCCGTGCGTGGCATATCTGCACAGAAGATGCGGCCCAGGAACAGATGCAGGCATGCGGGGCACGGCGGTACAGGTGCAAGAAAGAAGTTGAGGTAGCAGCAACCCGCCCTCAGCTCCAGCCGAACCGCCATCTCCCCAGCCCACCGGGGAGCGACGCCACCCGTGATGAAAGAACAAGGCCCCTGGCATCTGAGATGGAGAGAAAGGCCACTCCGAGTCAGTGGGTCCAGGAAGTAAAGCGTCTGATCCGCAGCAGCAGAGAAGATGATGCGTGTCCTTCAGTGAACTATTTGCCTTGTACTTCACATCAGCTGCAGACTGCATCCGAACCGTGGCAGCCTTTCACTTCTCTTGTGTAGCAGGTATGTGACTCACTAGAACTTCCTCAACATTTTAATCCTAAGTATAAAATAAATACCAAAAAATCGTGGCTTTTGCAATCAATGCACGTGTACCCTTACTTTCAAACCACAACCTACACTGAACCATTTCACAATATAAAAATATCAGAACAGCAGTATCGTTCAACTATCCTCGACAAAAGTTATCTGAGTGATAAAAAAACAAATATGAAAATTGCATCCAACTCGGTGTAGTTCGAACCCCCTGGCTTCAAGCTGGAGAGACGATTGAGAATACACAATGGAGTTAACCCAGAGGTGACTTTGATTCTGCTGTCAAGAATGATAGCCTATTTATTGCATGTGCACCAGGAAATCTGAATTCATGCCGGTGAATTTTACACTTATCAAAAGCAAACTTCAGCCGGTGTGCTCACTGCTAATTGATTTTAATTATTTATATTACTGCTCAGTACTGTGTCCTCACTTTTATAGTAATACAGCCTTTGGCCTGACTATCTGCTACGCAGTAAAGGCTGACTGACAGCTGTGAGTTCTGTGTTGGGGCCTCTCACATCCTGTTTGACTCCTTGGCCCCGGGTGCACCATGTGGGATAGAGCAGCCTCAGCGATGTTCCTGTGCATGATTGCCAAGGAGCCGGGGGCTCAGCAGTCGATGTTACTTACCTTACAGCACAATCAGGTTACAAGGGCACTAGGTTAGTGAATTGTCTTTCCGTCTCTGGTGCTTTGTAGCATTTGTTTAAAGATTAGAGTTTCTCATTGCTCAAATGGGTGTAATTTCTGATATTTATGTTGATGTTTATGTTTCACTCGTCTTCATTGCTTGATTTTGTTTGCAAGGAAGTGTCACTCATAGTCATTCAAATGTCACTCATAATTATACTGAAATTATAAAAATTTCACACATTGCAATCTGAAACCTTGGCAGCTATGAGAGTACTGTTAATCGTTGTTCACGGAGAGCGGCGTGTCTACTCGGTGTTCGACAGGTCGGTGTAACATTCTGCGTGAAACGCGCCCTTAGCCTGACAAACTTCGCCACCACAGAGTAGCTCCCTCAACCCTGATTGCGGCGTTTCGACCTAGAAAAATCATGTATACTAAGGCCTATTCAGAAGTCCCACCAGGCACGTCTGTGCGTAGATTGTTTTATCTGAATGCACGGATTTAATCCCATAGGTTAAGTTAAATATTTATGCTGTTTGTTGCCTCAAAGTAGAATGATTTTTTTCTGTGTTAGGCATATTAGGTGTGTATACGAGAATGCGATATACGCACTTATCATTACCCAAAGCCACAGCCTCCCACAACCCCCTGTCAGTCAGCACATTAGGAATAGGGGTATAGTTGCCAAATAAAGTGGCTGCTAGGGAGGTTGGTGTCCCCAATCAACAGGACCACTCATATTCGAAATCTAGCACTCCTCAGACTCCAGAATTATGACCCTTCTGTTGCTCTGTAGTCTGTGCATGGCATTTCTCCATAACCCTTTTGCTGAAAGTTGCTGGCTTGTGGCAGTGGTTATGGGCATACAGCATGTCTGTACCCTGACTCCCCTGTGTAGAAGTCCATCTATACTTGCAATGGGACAGTTTTTGCATCTTCTTCACAAGTGCACACGGATCCTGACTGTGAGTTTGAATGTTGCGGCTGTTTGGAAAGAGCTCAAATAATAAATCAGGAGAGAATAATCACTAAACTACATGCTGCTCTCTCTGTCCCACATGGGACCTGGACCTAGACTATAACAGGGTGTGAGAGGCCCTAACACAAATCTCAATTGCCTCAGGCCTATACCATAAATTCATTAGAGTCAACTGACTCACGGACTCCGGCCGCCGCAGTGAGCATGTGCGTGATAGCATGATTCCTGGACAAGCCCCGGAAGAGCCTATGAGACACACATAGCGGTCACAGTCAGGCAGGCTGACAAATATGTTTACAAGTATTTTTTAAAAATCACACCAGTATAATTAAGTGAGTGGCCCTGGGGTGCTGTACGCAGCCCTCTACAACTGCGAGTTCAGATAGTTAACACTTACTTGCACTAGTTAATAGACCAATGTAAAACTAGCATTCCAATGATACATCTGAGAAATATTTGTGCGCAAAATTTAACAGTGAGGTGAGATTCAGAATTTCTAACACAATCATAGGACTGGGGATGCCATGGGCGGCATTCTGAGGGATAGCCCCGGGCGCCACAAGCTCTAGCTAAGCCAAATCGAGAAAACCGGAAAAGTCACTTCGGTCTGCAAAGAAAAGGGTCTCCTCATGCAGGACGTCTCCTCAGCAAAATTTCACTCTTCAGTCAAGACAACTCCTTCGGGCGGCCGCGTCTCCATTGAGCCCCACAAGTTGGGTGCTAAACTGTGGAAATGTGCATGTTTAAGGGGCACACGGGTGCAGGGTTCACCCTAGTCTTTGCCCACGGGTCCTTATACCAGCAAAGTAGAGATTGACACTGAAGCTGGATTTCATAGAACAAGTTTATTAATCACTCATGAGTGGGACTACGTCCACACAGCACTCTATAGTGCTGCCTGAGGTAGTACACGGAATGCACAGATCAGGGTACTTATATACTGATTTTGTTGCAGAGTAAGCATGTAGTTACAAATAGAAGGTGCACGCATACACAGTAATAATTACAGGCAAACATGGGCAGATGGATATTACTTAGTCGGCAAAGTGGGAGGGGAAACAGAACTGCTTGCAGCAGCAAAGAGTGATCAACAATTACATTTTCAGCCAGGTGCATTCTAGCAGCTACAGGCCTTTTCTCAGCACATTGCTCTGGCTCAGTACAGAAGGAGTTAACTAACGTTGATGACACAAGCAGAATAGAAAGTCAAGCAACAGTGAAGATGGAAGAATTACATAGCTGACAAAATGGATGCCACAAACAAGATGGCTTCAGCTCATGCTAACACCAATGATTTTCAATTCCCACTGCGTTGTACAGCATACATATAAACAGCAAATGGCCATTAATGTTTTATGTGCAGGAAGGTGTCCCTTCCTGCACATGAACAATCATTTAAAAAAGGGCAGTTTTGCAACTTCTATGTGTGCTGCATTAAGCAGCACACATAGAAGTTACAAGACAGTATTTAAAGATTCTGTGTGTGCAGGAAGGAGAACCTTCCTGCATATAAGCAATCTTCCCCTCAACATAGGTACCCTTGCACTATGGTGCAGGAGTGCCTGCTTTTGTGCTAGGCACCTAAATTTAGGAGAACACAAGAAAGTACCAACCACACTTTTTTTTCAATCCTTCTAATGAAGGAAGAAAAACAAACCAGTATTGCTCATAGGTTTGTTGGGTATTTCTTACCCTTTAGAATTTATTTTTTAAACTTTCAAGAAGAAATTTTATGTGTAAAAAAGAACACAAAACATTTAGAACATTTATACATAAATACAAAACATTATTCACATATATATATACACTGTACAATATTCACTTATTCTGATTAATGTACACAGATCCTTGTCTAAATTTGACAAAGTGACGCTCAGTATTGGTCTTAATTCAAAGCATATTAATGCAGACAATCAAAATTTATTCAATACGCGTTTCGAACCAGTTGATTTGAATTCCTAGGTTCTCATCAGGGCTCTGTCTCTTAGTAAGTATCTGTTTCTTCAGCAGCCGCCGGTCTACAGGTTTTTGGGCATTATTGTCCTTTTGTCGGCCTTGATCCTTTTTATTGCTTCAAATGCTCCTGGACTTTATTTTGTCCTCTTTCTGAGAAGGTGCTCTTTCGGTCTTTATATGGACAACCTGTTGAAGTATTACTGTGTCACTCCGCCCTTGCGTGATCGTGACGATACTCCAGTATTCAGTAATCTTTCTTTAGTCTGTGTTCAAAAAGTGGTGCTCCGCGTGTGGTTCCGTTTTGGCTCGCGCACTGAAAGCGGATCGCGGGGGCACTCGCGTTAATCACCTCCGCATTCGGCGATCCGGCGACTGGGTAAACAATCTCTGGACCAACAAAAAATAAATTCAAAAGGGTAAGAAATACCCAACAAACCTATGAGCAATACTGGTTTGTTTTTCTTCCTTCATTAGAAGGATTGAAAAAAAAGTGGTTGGTACTTTCTTGTGTTCTCCTAGATATATATGGTCCAACCAACCACATGTCCCAGGGCCTAACTCCACTCCACAATTTAGCACCAGTGCTGGGGGAAACATAGGGCTGCACCATATTCTAGTAAATATGGTGCACCCTGTGTTTCTAAAGTGACGAAGCGCGTCGTTAGCCTTCTTGGCTTAACGACATGCTTCGCCACTTTCTTGTGAATATGCCCCTTAGTGTGATGATCCTAAGATCTGGAGTCATTGAGGAGGCTACAGAGTGGGCCTGGTGATGCTGCTATCGGGGGGGGGGTGTTTGGTGACTGGGACCAAGACTACAACCTTGTGAAACAGTCAACTCATTGGCATATCAGTGGAGAGCTCCATCCTGGGGGGAACTTGGGATGGTAGAAGTCCGAACATTCCAATGAAAAACCAACAAATATACAGCAAAACAAAGTTAATGTTATCAATGTCCTGGGCAAGAGGCCCCATGAGAGAGAAGTGAAAGAGGCCAGTGCTACCCCCCACCTGGCCCCCTGCCCCATTCAGGCCCACCACCCATTCAGGAAGCCAGAGATAGAAAGGAGGAAGGAGGGCAGGCATATGTCAAGAGATAAGAGTGGGAGGCATTGGGAAGATCAGGGCTGAGCTGGGAATGAGAGGTCCTTGTTGAGGGATGCCAATACCGCTCGACGTTCCTTGGCTATTACCTATGGGTCGGAGCCAAGCGATCTTCCATCTACGAGCACTGTGGTCAGCTTTTGCCGGTGGAGATTGCTCCTCGGATTCAGAAGAAATTTTCAACAGCTGAGAAGCCTCCTTGAGTGATCGGATTTGTGGATCTTCCCCTCTAAGCAGAAGATCAAGTGGAAGAGATGTCCCCAAGAGTAGGGAATTACGATGGAATGGAGGTGGGAGGTGATCGGCCGAAATGCCCTCCGCTTCAGAAGAGTGGGCATGGCGAGATCTTGATACAAGGTTAGCTTGTGTCCCTGTTACTGTATCGAGCCACCATCCCGAGCCCGCTGGAGGATGCGCTCCTTTCAGTGGGAAATAATGGACAAATGTAAGAATGTCTGCAGGGGTCGCCAGGGCTTGACCTCAATGTGGGGGGTGGGGGGCGTCTCTAGTGTCACTCTGAAGATGTCTCCCACAAAGGAGGCGATATCTGGGCCCTCCGCCCCGTCATGATCCCCCCGATTCGAATATTATTACGGCACGAGCGATTCTCCAAATCGTATGTGTGCGCCTGGAGTTCTAGGTGCTGGTGTCAGAGGCAAATAATCTCCTGCTGGAGTTGTTTGATCTCTTAGTCCCGGCTTGTGACATGCACCTCAAGTGTATCCACCCAGTCTCCCAAAGTGTCTACATCCCTTCTCACCTCTCTAAGATCCTAAGAGAACTCCTTCTTCATGGTTTGTATGTCTTCTCAGATGGAAGCAAAGAGCATTTCTATGAAGGAACGGGTGAGCGAGGCTTCAGCATCTAAGGAGTCTGAGGACACAAACGGATCGAGGACTGGTGGAGAGCCCTCAGAGTGATAGCTGGCGGTCTTGAGAAGTAAAATCTAATCAAATCAGGTGTTTGTTAGGCGCGACTACTCACCCGTAAGGGTCTCAAGGTGCTGGGGTTGTGGTGGTGTTTGGCAGGTTCCAGTACATCAAGAAGGGGGTCTGTCGAAGAGCCAGGGTTTGAGGTTTCTTGCGAAGATGGGGAGCGATGTTATCTGTCAGAGGTGGAGCGGAAGGTTGTTCCAGGCACTGGCCGCACGGAAGGAGAAGGATCGGCCTCCCATTCTGGTCTTTCTGGTGCGGGGGACCACGGCGTAGGAGGGCTGGGCTGATCGTAGGGTCCTTTGGGGTACGTGGAATTTGAGTCGGCTGTTCAGGTATGCTGGTCCGGTGTCGTGGAGGGCCTTGTGAGCAGGGTTAGCATCTTGAAGGTGACTCTAGCTTCGATGGGGAGCCACAGGAGTGTGCGCAGGTGCTGGGAGATGTGGCAGTGGCTTGACAGGTTGAGGACCAGTCTTGTGGTGGCATTTTGGATGTTCTGTAGCTTTGGGGTGAGGTTTTTGTTTATTCCGGCATCGAGTGCTCCTGCTGGTGACCAGGGTGTGAGTACCGGTCTTTCTGTGTTCGAGGGGGATCCATTTGAAGGTCTTACGTAGGAGGCTGAGTGTGTGGAAGCAGGAGGGCGAGTCGGAGTTGATCTGGCGGTCCATTTTGAGCGCTAAGTCCAGGATGATTCCCAGGTTGCGTGCGTGGTCTGTGGGGGTGGGCGGGCTTCCGAGGGTGGGGTCCACCAGGTGTCGTTCCAGGCATCTGGGTTTGGGCCCATGATGAGTACTTCCATTTTGTTTGTGTTTAGTTGTAGGCAGCTGTTTTTCATCCATTTGGCAATGGCTTCCATGCCTTCTCGAAAGTTGTGTTTGGCGGTGTTGGGTTTGTTGGATAGGGAAAGGATTAGTTGGGTGTCGTCTGTGTATGACACAATGTTGAGTCCACAGGTTCTGACGATGGGGGCAAGCGGAGCCATGTAGATGTTGAAGAGCGTAGGGCTGAGGGAGGACCCCTGGAGGACTCCGCAGGTGGTAGGTGTATGGTCTGAGAGGAAAGGGGGGAGTCTGACCCACTGCATTCTGCCGGAGTTCAAGTTCAAGTTCGGGCATTTGTATAGCGCACTACTCACACAGAGGGTCTCAAGGCGCTAGAGGGAGGGGTTCATTATTTGTCGAATAGCCAGGTTTTCAGTTCTTTTCTGAAGGAGATGTGGTTCTGAGTAAGGCGGAGGTGGGTGGGGAGTGAGTTCCAGGTCTTGGCAGCCAGGAAGGAGAAGGATCTGCCACCCATGGTGGATTTACGGATGCGCGGGACTGCGGCGAGGGCTTGATTGGACGATCTTAGTTGCCGGGTGGGTTTGTAGAAGGACAGTCGAGTGTTGAGGCATTCGGGATCTAGATTGTAGAGGGCCTTGTGTGCGTGAGTGAGAAGGCGGAAAGTAATTCTTTTGTGGACGGGAAGCCAGTGGAGGTCTTTTAGATGTCCGGTGATGTGATCTTGGCGCGGGATGTCTAATATAAGTCTCGCTGACGCGTTTTGGATGCGCTGGAGTTTTTTCTGTAATTTTGTTGTGATTCTGGCGTAAAGTGTGTTACCATAATCCAGTCGACTCGTGACCAGTGCATGGGTGACAGTCGTTCTTGTCTCGAGGGGGATCCAGCGGAAGATCTTTTTGAGAATGCGAAGTACGTTGAAGCAGGAGGACGAGACGGCGTTGACTTGTCTGGACATCGAGAGAGAGGAGTCTAGGATGAAGCCAAGGTTACGTGCATAGTCTGTGGGTGTGGGTGCTGTGCCCAGAGCGGAAGGCCACCAAGTTTTTCAGTTCTGAGGGGTCTGCTGTGGGTTTCTTCAGAAGGGCGCTGAGTTCGGCGTGTTTCCAGCTATCTGGAAAGGTGGCAGAGTTGAAAGAGCAGTTGATGACATCGCGGAGTTGGGGTGCGATGATGGAGTCAGCTTTGTTGAAGATGTGGTGGGGACAGGGGTCAGAAGGCGAGCCGGAGTGGATTGAGTTCATGAGGCGAATGGTGTCTTCAGTGGTGATTGGGTTCCAGGCGCTGAGGTTGTTAGTTGGAGGGGTAGGATCTGAAGGGGGTGGGGCGGGTTGATCGCTGGGAGAATTCTCGAAGCTGTTGTGGATGTCGGCAATTTTGTTGTAGAAGAAGGAGGATAGCGCATTGCAGAGGTCTTGGGAGGGAGTGATGTCGTTAGATGCTGCGGTGGGGTTAGTGAATTCTTTGACGATATTGAAGAGTTCCTTGCTGTTGTGAGTGTTGTTGTCGAGACGATCCTTGAATGCTGATTTCTTGGCGGATCGAATCAGTTGGTGGTGTTTGCGGGTGGCTGTCTTGAGGGAGGCCATGTTGTCTGAGGTTGGGTTTTTTCTCCAATTCTTCTCCATGGTGCGGCATAGCTTCTTGGACCTTTTAAGTTCATCATTGAACCAGGGAGCCTTTTTGCTGGCTGATTTCATCTGGTGCTTTTTCAGGGGTGCTAATTCGTCCGCACTGTGAGTAATCCATTGCCTGAGGTTGGTGGCCGCTTGGTCTGGGTCCATTGAGAGGGTGGGAGGGTTTTGGTTGAGTGATGTGAGGAGTTGGTCGGAGGTGATTTTGTTCCAGTTTCTCCGAGGAATAGGTTGTGGACGGTAGTGGGTCAGGGTGGTTTTGTAGCTGAAATGAACACAGCTGTGATCCGTCCAGTGGAGAGCTGTGGTGCGATCGAAGGAGATGTGCTTGCTGGAGGTGAAGATAGGGTCGAGTGTGTGTCCGGCTGCATGGGTGGGGGTGTCAACAAGTTGTTTGAGTCCGAGATTGGCCAGGTTGTCCAGAAGGGTGGTGGTGTTGCTGTCGTGTTTGTTTTCAAGGTGGTATTTGAGGTCTCCTAAAAGAATGTAGTTCTCGGAGGCGAGGGCATGTGGGCTGACGAAGTCCATGATGTCATCGCTGAATTGAGTGCGGGGACCTGGAGGTCTGTAGATGAGGGTGCATCTAAGTGTGGTCCTAGGGTCGGTGTGAATTTGGAAGTGGAGATGTTCGGCGGTAGCGAGATTATCGTTGGAGCTGGTGGTGATTTTGATGGTGTTCCTGTGGATGATGGCGATGCCTCCTCCTGTTTGATTGGTGAGGTCTTTTCGGATAATCTTGTAAGCGTCCGGTAAGGCTATGGCTATGTCGGGTGCTGATGATGTGTTCATCCATGTTTCTGTCAGGAAGGCGATGTCCGGTGACGCAGTGTCGAGTAGGTCCCAGAGTTCAGTTGCGTGTCTGTGGACCGAGCGGGTGTTAAGCGGATGCACTTCAGGCGGTTGGAGTCAGAGCTGTGTGTGGAGGAAGTGGGTTTGGTGAGAGTCCTGAAGCAGTTGAACTTGCAGTAGAGGCAGGCGAATGGGCTGTGGATACGTCCTGGGGTGGCTTCGCACCATTGTGGTGTGCGTCCGGTGTTGAGGGCGAGGAGAGTTGCGGCATCATATGTGAGTCTAGTGGGTTGGGGGCGGCGGGGACCAGGGGGACAGGCGCTGGGCGCGGTCCAGGCGTGGACGGGCGCAGACGGGCTTACCTTTGGCGCACCTTCGGCGCATGGGGCGCGATCGCTTCGCGTGACTGCTGCGCGCGAATGCATCTGTTATATGTGGATAGTGGAAGGGGAGGGGCGAGGGAGGGTCAGCTGGGAGGCGGGGGGCAGGGTGTACAGACGGGCCAGGAGGCAGAACAACAAACAGTAAAATGGCCGCAGGATAAACACGATGATTCCAGGCGCAGGACGAATAAAGTTACAGCAATGGGCACTGGGAGCAATGAAGCGCTATGATTATAAAGCGCGCTGAGGAATATGTTCTTTAAAATACAAAGCGAGGCTTACGATATGCTACAGGCACTTCGCATGTAATTATGGCAATCAAACAGCGGTCCTTCTTCCCTTTGATAGTTGCCATTGTGGCAGAGGTGTGGGGAAGAAGCAAGGAGTGTGCTGTGTCTGCGTTGAGTGGAGTGACGCTTCAGTCAGCAAGATAAGCAAGTTCCGTAGGCCAGATGGGGCCATGCAGGGTGTGTCCAGGGCTGGTCGGGCACAGGGCACACACACCAAATAGGCACACTGCCGCCACCATGTACTGTCCACTCATCGTCCGGTTTCAGGGCAGCCACTTGGGTAAGCGGCAGGCCAAAGAGTCATGGGGCACCCTCACCAGGATGCTGGGTGCAGTGCAAATAAGCAGCAATAGGGAGGGACCACCAGTTCCCAGCAACTCGGGACAGAATACTCAAGTCCCTCAGGTGGGCCCATAGGGTCCTCCGGCAAGGGCGGTACCCAATCACAACAATGTGCAGGGGCAGAGAGCTGAGGGCCAAGTACTGCCTATAGACGCTAAGGGAATTGGGCTGCGGAGGGTATGGAGATGTGCCCCCCTGTCAGTCCAGCCGCAGACAAGGAAGTCCCAAGTGGGAGATCGGCAGGAGCTTGCTCCAGGGCAGGCCACAGGCCACGTTCACTTTCCCAGTGGCAGGTCGCCCTGGCAGAGGGAGAATCCAGAAATCAAAGGCCGCAGGCCCCAGATCCCTCCAGTAGTCACAGCCACCGGGGTGACTCACTGCAGCACCTGACGAGCAGGACGCAGAGGCAGGCATGTCAGGGAGCTCCTGGCGCTCCAACGAGCACCCGAACGCCAGTTGGCAAGAAGCACTCCAATCCATCACAGGTGGGCAGACATCTTTTTCCGGTATGTTGCACATGGAGAGAGTCACACCAGGCATCTGCGGCTTTGCTCTGTAAGGGCAGAGGGAGTTCAGAGCTACCAGATTCGGGCGGCCTTTTCCCCACGCCCCTCATTGGCTCCAGCAGCGGGCCTCTTGCCCTAGAGGCTATGTGTAGATAGCTCTGCTCGTTAAGCACCCTTGGGCAGCGTCGTGGACAAGTAGGGCATTCACAGGAAGCCTAATGAGTGGGTTCAATCCGGCGTGGCCTCGACCGATCCGGCAGGGAGGAAGCACCCCAGGCCAGGGATATCAGACCTCCGCGTAGGCCGCCCAGTGCTGTGTTCGACCTGGGTGTGCCAGCTCAAACTGCCGACCCCATTCTGGGGCATCTGCCATCTAAATTAGCATCTGGGTTCGCCCACCATCAGCCTGGGTTGGGCACAGGGCTGTGAGGGCCTCCAAGTCTGGCTACACAAGGCGGGGTAAATGGACGGAGAGACTGGAAGATACGTTTCACCTTGCGTAACTGGTTACCCGTGACCCATCGGCATGCTGTAAAACACTGGCCTCAACACCCCCACCTGATACCACCCACCAATGCCGGGCCCACTGTAACGGGTATGTCCCACCAAGGGAGGAAGCGACTAACCAAATCCCTTTACCCCTGCTCCTCTGGTCTGTTTTAGATCTAGACAACCAAATATGAACTCCCCTGTCCGACAAGTGCACCTCCTGCCACCTTATACCCGGGTTTAACTTCGAACCCAACAACTCAGAATCTCTGAACGCCCCCAAAAAACATCCATACCATGAGGGTAGAAAAGAAGCATGCCTCAAAAGTATCTCTGCAAACTAACGGCAAAGCTTTCAATACCCAGGCTAAAGTCTCCCAAGACAAGGGACTACAACTGCCTGCTCTGCTCCCCGCTCCCTAGCCAAACCTTCCAACATCCTCCTCCCCACCTCCCCTGCGGAAGGAGAGTAACCCCAAAAGAGTTTCTCTATGAATGAAATGCCTGCTAGCTTTCCAGATATAGTAACTCTGGACAGGCCTTTGTCCATTAAATCAAGAATCAACTGTATAACATCCTCAAACCGCCGCCATCCAGGCTCCCGTTTACAAGCACCTACCACCAGTCGTACGACCCTATGTTGCCTACATACCACAAATGGTCCGGAATGGGGGTTGGTGTCCAGTCCGCATCCTTGGCCAGCCCATGGAATCTCTCCCACTGCGAACGAGATAAAGCATCCGCAATGTTATTGTTCACTCCGGGGATGTGCAAAGCCCTGAAACTGCTGTCAGATCTGAGGCAACCCAACACAAAGACTCGCAGTAACTTCAAAATCTGTTAATCTCTGGCCGACTGCCTGTTAATGATGTTCACCCCGGCCATATTATCAATCCTAAACAGAACCTTCTTATGGGCCAAATCAGTCCCCACAAAGTCAATGCCACCAACACTGGGAAGAGTTCCAAGAAAGCTATGCTCCTCCCACCATCCTTCCACTGGTCAGGCCACTTCTCCGCACAACACCTGCCCTGCCAATAAAGGCCAAATCCTTCACTGCCCGCTGCATCTGAGAAAATCTGCACGTCCCATTCCCAGTCTTCTTCCCTGGCTAAAGGAACTCCATTGAAAGACTGCAAAAAGACTGACCACATCCTTAGATCTTCCTTCACCCCAGCTGACAAACGTTCACGGTGGTGTGGCAAATGATGACCAGACAGAGCACGACCCAGTCGACTACAGAAAGTCCTCCCCGCCATGACCACCCTGCACGCAAAGTTAAGATGGCCCAGCAGAACTTGTATTTCCTTCACTGTCACTTTTTGTTTTGCCAACATTGTCCCCAAAAGCTCCAACATCTTCACCTTTTTTGCAATGGGCAAGCGAGCCTGCATCAACACTGAGTCAATCTCTATTCCCAAAAAAGACATATTCGCGCAAGTACCCATTATCTTCTCTGAGGCCAACGGCACCCCAATTTCCTCCATGAGCTCTTGGAATGTCTCCAGGGCTGCCTGGTACTCCGTGGAGCCCGGGGAGCCAACAAAAAAGAAATCATCCAAGTATTGTGTTACTAACTCATGACCAGTGCGCTGTGTAAAAAAACAATGCAAGAAGGTGCTGAAAGACTCAAAAAGAGCACAGGACATTGAACAACCCATCGGCAATGCTTTGTCCACGTACCATTTACCATTAAAATGGATCCCCAGAAGACTCCAATCATCTGGATGGACTGGAAGCAATCTTAATATCGCATTTTGCTATCTCTGCAGTTGCGCCCACAGTCACTACCAGTGACAGAGCAACGTCAACCGAGGAATATGACACCGAGGCTGCCTCCTCATCAATTAAATCATTGACTGAAGACCCCTCTGGCCATGATAGGTGTCGAATTAATCTGTACTGACCCGCCTTCTTCTTGGGGACAACCCCAATCGGTGACACAATCAAATCCTCCAAAGGCCAGTCATCAAAGGGCCCTGCCATCCTCCCTTCCCGCACCTCCTTATTCAGTTTTTCTGGCACTACCTCTTTTTGTTCATCAGCCGATTTTAAATTCTTTGACCAGCGCGGCAGCCGCGGCCCATTGTAACCAAGGCAAAACCCCTCCTTAAAACCTTCCAGCAGCATCGTTTTTATCCTCACATCTCCATAACCCTGTAGCCCCTCCACCAATTGCTCTAGCTTAACCGGAGTATGAGCCTTTGGGCCCAGTCCCCTGTGTACCTTTACCCCCTCTGCTACCCTGAGACTGTTGTGAGGGGCCTGGAGCACTGGCCGCTGGCCGCTGCCACTGCTGACTGCCTGAATTCCCTGTCCCCCAGCACTTGACCAAGAGATGTTTCCTACCACACTGTGAGCACTCGTATCGAAATCTACAATATTCTATGGTGCACAGGCCCTTGTTAAAGTCCCAGCATGCCCCAACCCCAGACTGCGTTGCTGCTGCATTCCCCACCGCTCCCCGGGTGGGTTTCCCCTGAAAGAGCCGGTATACTAAAGGCAATCCACTTGCTGTGAAAATGGTCTTACCCCCGCTGAGGCTCCCATTGTGTGCTGCCACAGATCAGTATCTAACTCCCCCCACTTGGCCTCCAGATCCCAAGCCATGCGGGCCCTAAATTCCTCATCATATTGAGCCCACGCAAAACCACTACCAGTGATTTGAGCATTTCTGATTACATCCATGTATTTGAATATAGCAACGCAGCGCTCCGGAACCTTTTCTCAGTAGACACTGACAAAAATTAAGAACGTGCTGTTCAATTTTAGATTGTTAAAGGTACCTTTGGACTCTTAGCCAACTCGTATTCTTCCTCTTTGGAACCCTCTTTTGAGCGTACTTCCCTATGCAACAATTTCAAAAGTTCAACATATTTCCCCTTCCAAATCCGTTCCTTCATTGCCAACATCAAATGTGCCCCCAAAGGCTTTGTTATGCCCATGTAAGGGAGCTTCTTAATCTTCAACTCTTTGCTGTGTAACGGTTCCTTAAGTAGTTGAACCTCCTCAGTGTTCATTCCTGTCTCCACTTTCGCTCCCAATACTCCTTTCCCTTCTCTCGTACCCACCCCCTTCTTTCACATAACGACCTTTGTAGAGCTTCCCTTCACTCGTCCCCCAACATCTTCACCCCCTGTCCCCACAGACACCATTTTTGATATGGCCCGTGGTTCACAAATCTCACCTGGCTCTAACAAGGGGGCTTGTCCAGGCACCGACCGCCATGCCACTTGTTCCACGTTGTCCACCATCCGAGGAGCCCTCACCGAGGGGCCGCGCTCTCTTCTGGGTCCGGACACCACTGCCCTTTTGTTCTGCACCACTACCGGTGCCTGCAAAAAACTACGAGAAGCATGAGAAACCCCCCCCCCCCCAACCTCAACATCCCCTTCCCCTTCCTCGGGGCTGTCCTCATTGTAATCCAGAACCAAAGTCTTCTCCATCTGTGGAGGGCCAGCCATCAACACCATCCCACAGGCCTTACAGGACCCTTCAGAACCGGACCCTTTTAGCACACTTGGCGGGGGAGCCGACTGTACCCGCCGGTACTCCCCCAAACGTTGACCACACCTAGAAGCATCTCCAGCTATCCACTCGGTCCGACGTGAAGGAATTATAGTTGTGGCCAGCGAGGTCACGCTGGACCCACGTCTGCTGGCTGCGCCGGGATCCCACGACGGTACGGAATGTGCCACGCCAGGCTCCACCCTCCCTTCTCCTCGGCGCCACTGGGCCACACTTCGCTCTACCGAGTCCGTTGCTCTGCGATCATCCCTGGCCTGTGGAGAAAAAATTCGGACTGATGTGCCGGGACCCTTACCACTAAAAGCCCTCCAATCCTCCTGCCTACTAGAAACACCTGCGCCTGACCATGAACCTGAAACCGGCTCTACGTGGTGAATCCTTTTTACACCTGCCCCACAAGCGTCCACAACTGGCGGGGAAGATTCCCCTGCCTCCTCTTCACTACTCCAGACCAACATGTCTTGCACTACTGAAGACGCCTGGCCAAGAACCTGTCCCCCTTGATCCAGAGTACCTACCTCAGAAACCACCTGTACTGCCTTCACTCCACCTGCTACCCCCTCCAGCTGCCTTGGCAAATCAAACGCACCCACCGTGTTCCTCTAGCGGCCGAGACCTGCCCCCCCATCCCCGGACCCAGCATCCCGCAACCCTTCTGCCCAGGATGGAAAAATATCCAACCCCTCTCAAGATCTAGCAACCCCTCCCTGTCTGTCCTCCCCTACTGTAGCTGCCACCAACCTCTGTGAACTACCCAGCCCCCAAAAACATTCCCTACCCGGGGCCCAAGTATGGGCGGGGGGTGACAAGAGCCCAGCATCGTGCCCCACCCCCTGAGAAGGAGAGAGCCCCCCACCCCCACCTGCGCCCACTCCCCCTCCCCCACAGAACCACTGCGCACTGAGTACACTTCAACTCTGGGTGAATATTGAGGGGAAAAGAGTAAGGGGCTCAAAGGAACCAGCTCCCCCCATGACTCATCCAGCTTAACCTCCTGTAAATGCTTGTCCTCCCCCCCAGTGCTGCGCAAACCTAACAAAGAGGGAGCCCGGGAAATAATGACACCCCCTGCCCCCCTCTCCAGCTGCTCCGAACTCCTTGCACCAGCTAAACGTCCAGGCGGCGGATTGGCCTCGCCTTGATCTCCCCACCCCCTCCCCCCCCCCACAACACTACCTTCAAAAATCTCCCAGGCCAGAGAAAAAGCCTCACGCTCCCACGCCCTCCCTCCTCCCTGCTCCAAAACTCTTTGCGGGGCAACCGACGCAGAGGCAAAGTGTCTCTTGGTGCCCCTTCTCCCCCCACGCTTTTCTCGCTGCGCGGGGAATGACACTGTCCGGGCCTGGACCGCCGGAGCAGGAAGCAGCTCCAGCGGTTCCATAAATTGCCCCGCTTGCGCTCCCACACTCCCTCCCGCCTCCGGCTGAGGTAGAGGCCCCGCTCCCGTCCCCTGAATCACCGCTGGACATACCTTTGATCCCGAGACCGCCTTCCAAAACGCGGGCGGCCCGCTCACCTGCTGCTTCGACCCTTGGCCTCCTAGGGGTGATACAGGTGGCAACGACCCCTGCAACTCCGGTGGAGGCCTGACGCGCCGGTCACGAAGGCTCCGCCGTATCCCCCAAAACTAAATCCAGATGGCCCACCTCACTTAAAAGCCTGATGGCTTCTAGCACGTGGTAGTCTTCAACCGCCAACCCAAACTTGAACAAACTGCCTACAAGCACTGGAGAAAACACGAAAAAACACAAAAGCTAGGTCCCGGCCACCAGGTCACCGAAAGGTAAAATGGTCTCCGGGGGCAGAGCCGCAAGCACTTATGCTTGGGCTCCCTTGGGCCATACTAAAAAACAAGCCCAATAAAAATAACCCGCCCAAGGCCCGCAGTACCCTGCCCCTCCCAAACTGCCCGGGGGGTACCTCCCTTTGGTCGGCTGCCCCCTCCAAGCCCCCCTTCTATAGTTGGTGTTACTGACGGGAGACTGGGGGTGGTGGGAAAATATAGTATTTTACGCTGGACGGTCCTTTTAAGATTTCCTTGAGAACAGCTTCAATCTGGCACCAAAGGCAAAAAAAACAAGCTGTTCACGCAGCTGCAGCCCTCCAACAGTGAGCCACACAAGAAATGGGGATAAAAAGTGTTGCAAGGGGGGAGGGAGGTTGTAAAACCTACTACAAATACTGTCAGGCACGGGGAGATTTAGTGAAGGGTGGAAGACAAAAATAAAATCAAATGCACTTGCCAAACACTCTTGCTCACAAATAACAAAGTAGGTCGAAAAAAAAGGATGAACAGGAGTACTTGGGCCAAGCTCCACAGAAAAACACATGAACACCAGGAAATAGCATGTGGCAACCACCAGAACAATGGAAAAGTGGCAAGCACACGAACAAATGAAAAGTAAGGGCAGGATATAAGACCCTTTTAAGATTTGTATTGATTAACAAGAGATATCACAAGCACGGCTCAAGTGCTGTGCAAGCGATACCTAAAATGGGTGGTAGAGAGAGTAAGGTGAGGTAGAGAGGGTGAACTGAAATAGAGAAGGAGAGATGGAGATGTTGGGTAGCAAAGAAACGGTAAGAAGTTTGGCAGTGAAAGACTATTATTAGCGATAGATGAGATGGTGAGAGAAATGTGAGTCAGGGAGAAATGAGGTAGAGTCAAAAGGGTGAGAAAGTGAGAGGGTTAAGAGCGAGGTCAAAAGAGATTTCATTTATAGAGACTGAAAGAGCAACAGAGGCGAGGTAAAGAGAATGATACGGTTAAGAGTGACTTCAAGTAAATGGAGGAGAGTCACAGTTGTGGGATGGAAACAGAACAGTACATGCAAGAGCTAGTAAAGATAGACAGTTGAGTAAGATAGAGGGGTAAGAAGATAGAGCTGTAGAGGAAGGGTAGAGATTGGTGGAGAGGTAGACGGATGTGAAGGGTAAGAAAAGTGTATTGATAGGTTGGGTAAATCTAGGTGATAGGTGTTATATTGTATGCAATTAATTCAATGTTATTGCTTTAAGGTTCGTGTCGGTGCGAGCCTTGGAATGTATGTATGTAACCTAAGTTCTAGTGTGGCTTGGTCAGTTAGAGCCTGGCTGAAGATCTGTGCAGTTGTGCTACCTGGCGCTACCTGTTCTTCTAATATTTTACTTTTGAATAAAGGAATTAAAGTAATCTGACTATTGGATTACTTTACAATAGGGAACTTCAAATAGAGTGAGAACTGTGAAGTGTACATAAAGTTGCAGATTTTTGTAGAGAGGTAAAGAGAGAGTGATGAGATAGAAGAGGTGAAGTGATGATTAAGCATGGGAGAATTTTGCGAATTCGCAATCCGCAAATTTGCGGATTTGCGAATTTGCAACCTGCAAAATTTGCGAATTCACGTGAATTTGCGGATTTTTTAATTTTTGCGAGTTTGCGGGTGTTCGCGGGGCACTTTGCGTGTTCGCGGGTGTTCGCGAGGCGCTTTGCGATTTCGCGTTTTTTTTTTTACCTGGTTAATCACTGCCACCCTCTCGTTTTTTATGCCCATCTGCCCTCTGTACCACTTGTTTCTGTGCCCTTCTGCCCTCTGCCCCACTCATTTTTTTCCCCCTACTGCCCTCTGTCCCACTTTTGTGCCCTTCTGCCCTCAGCCCCACTTAGAATGGCGCCGGCAAGCTGCCAGCGCCATTCTAAAATAGCTGCAAATAGCTTCAACAGGAAGCACTAATAGATAAAGTAAAGCAGGTGCTCGAGTTGAAGGTCAAATTAAGTTACACAATCATTAATCACCCCAAGTTTGGGGTGATTAATGATTGTGTAATTGAATTTGAGCAGCACCTGCTTTACTTTATCTATTAGAGCTTCCTGTTGAAGCTGACTTTTGTAACTATTTTAGAATGGCTCTGACAGCTTGCCGGCGCCATTCTAAAAGAGTTACAAAAGTCAGCTTGAACTTTTGACCCGATCCGTTCCGCTCGTGGATTTTGCGGGAAATTCGCGAATCTCGCGGATTGCGAATTTACCGAAAATCCGCGAGCGGAACGGATTTTCCGCCCAGGCTTAGTGATGATGGAAAAAGACAGGTTTATTCTTTAATTGTCATAAAATATCTGAGAGCATGAGGGTCAAGGTTGGGCAAGTAGATATACGCTCTTAAGATTCTGCAAATTGTGCATACCAAACTAAAAAAAAACTGAATCTGATGTTTGTGTTTTCTTTTTTATGACAGTTCTTCTGGCAATTTCCCACTTTGCCTATGCCATAAAACGGTTCTCCAACAAGTACCAGACATACAAAAAAGATAAGAACTGATTCGCTATTCACACAATGACAGGGAACATAAATGCACTTAAGAGAACAGCTGATAGTCAACAAGGGGCAGATGTTATGTGCATCCGGAAAACATAGGGTGGCGTGCACCATGAAGCTCAAAGATGATATGCAGCAAGGTTCTGCATTGTGTTTGGCAGGATGGAAGAGTAAGACAAAGTGCTTCAGTTCAGAGAGGTACAGGCTGGGGTTCACTGAGAGCATCGAATGTACAGCAAGGGGCACAGAGTGGTCTGTAGTAGATACTTGATTTTGTGCATTAGAGGACATAGTGTGATATGCATCAGTGAGCACAGGTTGGTGTGCACATGTGTGATGTCCCTTAGTAGATGAGCACATGGTGATGTCAAATCTGCAGCACAAGAGAGTGTCTGAGTGTTGGTCTGTGCATATAGAAGCCTGTGTGTCTGTTTGCCTGTGTGTATGAGTGTCTGTATGTTTGTGAATCAACCGCAAGCATAATAACCACCTCGCATTGACAGCAAAGGCTGCACTCCCCATCGATGATTCATTGTTGTTTTGTAACTAGTTTGTTCTGCCGTCTTCAGAAGACATTAGGTCAGAGGGCGCTGAATCAATGTTCATGTAGTGGGATGGTGCTTAGATGCTCAGGCAATATGATGCTTATTATTTCTGTGCTCTTTTCACACCATGAAGGATCTGCAGTTTTCATTTACTTCTCTAAGAAGGTTTCCTATATAAACCCTTGATTTTTGGGGAGCACTCTGGAGGCCTTTCCGATGCTACAAGGGATGCTGTCCGGTTTCTTACTCATTTTGGTGCTTATTTGAGACTTTGACTATTTATATTTTTGCCTAATATTCTGTATTGCCCTAATGCTAAAAGCCTTTCTGGCAATGACTTTATGAATCCTCACCTTACAGTCTTTATATTGTAATTTTTCTAATTGTGCCTTATACCTTTCTTTTGTCTTTCCTTATTTGACTGTATCTTTGATAAGCTGTTTTGTTCCTTATCTTGGGACACAATCATGAAATTGAGGTTCTACACCGGCCCTGATCCACCCATCCATAGGTGTGTGGCTGTGGTGTATTTCGGGCATAGGATTGTGGGGGTTCCTCACTGCCACTCTATGTACTTTGCAGGGCAGTCCCCTCAAGTTTCATTACGCCATTGGCATCCATGCTCACTGTCAAAACACCACAAACCGACTTTGCATCTCTGATGTCCTGCCCCTTTCCTGTCTGGTGACTCAACACAAGAGGATAATGTCCTCTCCCCAACCCAGAATGTCGTTAGGGGGTGCAAGACTCCCCATCTCACAGATATCTACATGTTTAATGTGGCTTGGGGCGCTCTGGAACCAGAGGGCCTGTGTTTCACCCCTGATTCAGACTCAAAGCACACAACACACTGCTGACAAAAACACACAAAGTAGGACTCAGGAAAGGGTGAACCCAAGAACGCTAATAAGGGTGCGAGTGAATTTAGGGATACAGGTTTTAATGCACCCAGCAAGTGGAACCACTAGGAACGTGGGCGTCACAGTCAGTACACGGAGTCTTTCCTGGTGTCCTCTTTTTTCTCTTGTCTTCTCTCGCCTGCTCTCCTCTTTACTCCCAGGGCACACCTTCTGACTTCTGCGTCCTGTTTTGAAAAGACCACACGGGTGACTACTGTGTTTTTTCCATGCCTATTCTTTCCTTTCCTCTTTCTATGTCTTTGTGTGCCTTTTTTTCCTTGTCTTGTATTTCCTTTCCTTCATGTAGGTGGCTGTGGCGGTGATGAGGTTGGTAGCACACATATGCTATCCATCACCCTGTCAGGTAGTACTTTCCGCAGACAGATCGGAGATGAACCCTGCTATTTGCCCACCAGGGGAGCAAAAAGACTTGTATGGTCATTATGAGTGGGGGTGCCGCAAGATACTTTGGTGCACTTCCCCAACCTTTCCTTATTGTTGCAATTCGTTCCCTTGCGTCTAGGGCTGTTTTTGCCCCCAAGGGATAGTTTGGGGCTACATTCACCAAATCTGACTCATGGAGGAGACAGAAAGACCAATGGGACCTTTTTGGGAAGAGGTCATTGCCTGATGCCAGGGTGGGCTGCCACCACCCCTTTATGTTTTTTTCTAAAATCCTGGTGTCTAGTGGGCTTTCAGCCCCTCAACCGATGGGGCGATAAGGTGTAAATTCCTTATTTAACCCCCTCTCTCCCAGGTAACCGGATAGTTTACCATTTGCAAAAATAGAGGTAGCAACTGCCCATGCCTTGGTGCCACACCTCCCTCCCTGTTATCTAGTGGGTGAATTCACGCTTGTGGTTCATGCAGATGCCTTTGAACTTTTTTACTCAAGGTGGAGTTTGATCGTATAGATGCAGCTACTCCGCATTTTCACACATATAAAGCTGCGGCTGTTCCTCCACAATAAAAAGTATATCATGAATTGGAAGCTCCTTTGACAAGGCTGTAGTGTTTTCAGTGTATATTTTTTTGTGCTTTTCAGTAGTGTTTTCTCAATGTTTTCCAAACCTTTTGAAATATGTGCTTATCAATTTTTTCAGCTGCGTAACCCAAAAATAGAGAAATGTTATGTTATTCCAGTGTTTACAAAACATGTTTTTGTAGTGAGTCTCATAAAGCACATATTTAATTTAAAGAAGAAGTAATGCGGGGTATGCAGTGTCTTCCTGTTGAGTACAGTGTATCCTATAGACTTATGTTAGACTGTTTTAAACATAAAAAGGCAGTGTATTGTGCTCTCATTTGCACTCACATCTCATTACACTCTCTTACTTCTCATTACCTCTCATACTCATTCTGTCGGGGCTTTGTCTGGTTTACAAGATTATTAATGGATTTAAAATGTAAGAGTGCTATATCAAATTATTTCAATAAAACAATTCCTGGATACAGTGAGGGGTCCCTTACCTACCCCTTACTCAATATTGTGACATTGTAGAGGTATTCAACCCTGCCAACAACATAGTATCTTTTGAAACTTTTAAAATTATTTTGAATTATTTCAGATAATTTGTGGCCAAGCATTCTAAAACACCTAACACTTGTTGCTTTAAGCATGCTCACCACTGCTTTTTTGCACTCTTTGTCTGACAGCATTAAGATGTTGCTGCTTTTATGTGAATATTCATAGCTGCCTAGTGTCCTTCTGGCAAATTTAAGTCTGTCCTGAACTTTCAAAAGACATCCCATTGTATTCTGGTACTCAAAACCCCCAGCAGTAAAGTGCAGGTGGACAAAAAGCCAGGCTTATCTGGAGGTATCACAAAGGACAATAGGGCTCCTTGCAGCTGTGAATTTTGCTTGTATTTGGATTCCCTTGTATCATTGTGTCACCAGTAGCCCATGCGCAAAGTGACTGCGCTCATTTCACAGGCACCTTGCACTGAATATTTAAACCTCTTGGTGGTTGACAGATAACCTTCTATCAAAATAGGCCTTGAAAGAAAAGGGGTTTATTTATCAAAGGGTTTTTGCCCATTCAGTGTCTGTGAGTAAATGTGATAATTGTACCCATGATTCTTATGTGGTAGCCATTTCCCCTACCAGTGAAAGAATTAAACACTGCCTAAATATCAAGTATGAGTTTAATATTCCCAGATTCTCTACGCTCTATAAATAATTATCTCGGACCTAAAACACACTCCTAAACCCTGCACCTTTCATTTAAACACACAGAACTGAAGAAAAGAAAATCAAGACCTTCCTCACCCCTCCTCTACCGTATCCTCGAACCCTACCTGAGCCCCTCCACCGGCCCTCTCCCCTTCCAATGGCCTCCCCGACCTGGCCGCACCCTCCTGCTCCCAATGGCACGATGACCGTCCAACCGTTCTCCACTGCCGAGACCACGCACCCCTTCCGCCCAAGCAGGAAAAATATCCAAACCCTCCCAGTCCGGATAAACCCCCCCCCCCCCCCCCCCCCCCCCATGGTACAACTTGCCAGAAAGCTCACCCTCCAGAACCAGGCAAGCTCCCCTATCCCCGATCCCAAAAAACATTTCTCCGCCGCCCATTTCAGGGGCAGCAGAACCACCCCAGCCAGCAGAGGGTGCCGCCCTAACCCCCCCAGGATCGCGAGAAAGGAAAACCGCCTGCTGACAACCCCACCCCCCCACCTGGGCCCACTCACCCTCCCACAGAGCTCCCCCCTACCGACCCTGTCTCGCCCCTCACAGAATATGGGGGAGAAAATAGCAGAGGGCTAGATGTATGCCCATCACCTGCGTCCCCCTCCCCAGCTGCCAAAGTCACTGCGCTGCCTCTGCGACCGGGAGAGAAAACCCCTGATAGATCCCTCGCTCCCATGGGGATGCCAAACGTGTGCAGGAAACCCCCCCGCACACCGCTACCGCGCTCCGCTGTTAAATGCGCGCGCACGGAGGGGGTCACCCACTCTCTGCCCTCCGAACCGCCGCCCAACAGAAAAGCTTACAACCTGTTCCTCAACCTGCCCGGCCTCTTTAGGCGCTGCCAATGCATGAGAAAAAGGCAGCAAGGCTGAGCGCTGCTTGCTGCCTCTGCCTCCCCCGCGCTTCGCTCTCAATGCGGGGGAGGAAAACGAACGTTCTACCGGCGCTGGAGCTGAACCGCCGGCTCCACTGCACCCCGCACCCCATACCGCAGCCTACTCGGACACCCACCCCGGGCTGCAGTACACAAGTCAGGCCGCCTTTTTGACATGTGGGCGGCCCGCTGCCTTACCGGCGAAAACCGCAGGCATTTGGGGGACGTGCAGGCAACCACTGCCACACCCGCCAAGGCTTGCCGCACCGGGCTCGCCGGCCCCGCCACATCACCAGGTCCATGCGGCCCGCCTCGCTCAGGAGCTGGAGGGCCTCTAAAACGTGGTAATCTTCTCCTCCTGCCATTATGAATTTGCATAAAACACCCTGAAACCTAGAAAAAGCTAGAATAACGAACCCACAACACCACAAAAATTAACTAAGCCTAAGCTCTTAGCCACCAGGTCATCAAACCTAAAATGGTGGCCGGGAGCAGGAACCCAAAGCTTTTATGCTTGGGCTCCATTTGGGCTATAAATAAAAAGAGCCCAAATACTAGATGGCCGGCTTAAAGCCCCCCTTGTGAAAGGACCAGGTATTTATTGCTCCATAGCACCTATGGCGAAGCGGTAGACACAATGGTGTAGCAAGGGCACCCTAGGCCCTAATGCAAACAAAGAAAATTGCCCACCTTCCCCTATTTTGATACCAAAAAACAGCCATAAGTGGAGTCCTGTGGGGTGGGCCCACCAGGCACTTGTGCCTCTGCGCCTGCTGTATTACTGATAGCTATGGGATAGGGTGGACTTCACTGCTCAACTGGTCTGAGCCACCCACCATGAGTCCATCCACTTCTGCACCACATGGGGGCACTAGAGCTGCCCTGCAGCACTACCTATCGACAGAGAGGTGACAGTGGGGTTTACGCTATGGAATATTACTAATTAAAAGGGGCAGTGATGTACTTGTGACTATTACCATATCTGCTTTTTAACATTCTATAATTGTTTTCTTACATGAGCATGTGCTCCTGAACTCTGTGTTTGTGGCATAGTATGGCAGCTGTACAGGTGTTAAAATCGCTTTCAGTAGAAAGGTTAAAGCGGAAGTCGCCTCGGTGGCCGGTCGTGAGGGCCTTGCGCCATCACACAACTTAACCCCGTCACAGGAGTTGCTTCCTTGCTCTCAGTACTGACGCACTTCCTGTCTGCCAGTGATGGGCGAATCACACGCAGACTCTATCATATAGTGACATTGTTATCTGTCCGCTGCTGAAAACTTAATTTTGAGCAGCTGTGGGAAAGAATTATTCTTTGCCGAAATAACACCCGCACAGAGGCCTCAGCGCAGACGAGGCTGACAGCTTAAAACTGCTGGTGTTTAACCCAAAATAAAGGTGGAACCCACAAATTGCACATGACAGTTATGGACTATCGGACCTACACTATAAACATTACTCTCACATCCTTCAAAGAGTAGCAGTCTTACTCTACCAACAGCACAGCTACACCCCTCATAGTGCCAATATCGGCAACATTCACCCGTTATCATACGACAACATACATAAATAAATAAACCACACAACACCTATTTTAGTGGAGAAATTTGCTGCAGGTTTATTCTCATAACCAATATGCCAACATGGTGGGTTATCTTACGGGCGATCCCCAGGGCAGGCCCACCCCTATGCCGCCAGCCACCTGATGAGCCAAGTTGCACCGAGGCAGTCGCCGCGCGGTGATTAACAATCAGTGGACCGCCAGTCCACTCCCTTGCTGCTCACGCCCCCCAAAGGTGGGAGGAGCTTTCCAGGCAGCCCTCGGTTGCTCAGGCCCACAAACGCCCGTAGGACTAACGGGGCGCCGTAGTTCTTCCAGGGGACACGGTAAGCCATCCCTGGGTATCCTTGGCTTAGCACCCTTGTTGTGCTGCTGCAGTATAATACCCTTCTGTACCTTGCAGACTCTGGATCGCCCTGTAACACCTCCACAGCTCTGGGGGTGGCCACCGTCACACCCAGAGCCCCCCACCCCAGCATAGAAATTCCTATCTACATCCTGTCGTTTGCAAGGCCTCCCCAAGGTCAACCAGAAATAAGTCCATGCCTACCCCTGAGAGGTGAACCCCATCCGCCTCCCAGCATCCAGTACACTTGCCATGAAGTAAACCATGTCTGATGAAGCCAAATCCCCTTTGCACTGTGAATTTACGCATGGCGCTGTTCACTCTTCTACGCGAGACCTCCATGGCGTCTCCTGAACGGACCCCATGCCAAACTGAGCGAGGTAAGATCTCCGACCACCACAGTTAGCATGCCCCCAGCTGGGTGCTCAAATGACACAACATGTCCCTCATCACTTGCAGCAGTCCTCTCCTACCCAGTGTAGTCAGGTCATTCCCTCCCAGGTGTATGACCAGAATATGAGGTGGCTCACTCCCCCTCCCAAGTCTCTGCTGTAGCTTCCTCATCAGCTCGTTCCAGCGCATCCCCGGGTAACCTAGCCACGTTATCTCGGCGGAGGAGAATCCATGTCGCCACTGTTTGATCTCTGCCCACCGTGTAATCCTGACAATGCTTGAATGGCCCATTACCCAGACCTTGGTTCCTGGTAAATAAAGAGATGTTGTTTTTGGTAACTATATTTATGGCAACGTATACACACTTTACGTCTACATTTGCACAACACACCACATCACTGCAACCTTATATGGCCGACCTGTCAGAACTGGGCTTTCTTTTGTACAAAATTGACTGTTGGCCCATGTGCTTGCAACCCCTTCCTGATCAAGGCCTAATATATCGCTTATAGCACTGTGACTCCCAGCGCCCTATCTGCTTTATTCGCTCTGGCGGCTTCCCTGATAGGAAGGCAGTTTTTGCTGCACCAATCCTGAATGAATGACTACTGAATCTCTTTCCCACCCCTGTCTGTCCGGATAATTTTAAACATTCCTGCATGATGTGCTCGACTTGGAACTTCGTGACTAGAGACATGTCCTCGTGCACCAGGAGGTACCCTGCCGTAGCAGGGCGGAGGCCCAAATAAGTCTGTACTAATAGCTTAGGACAATACCTGGCGTCTCCCAGCCCCTGTAGCAAGACCACTCTGCCTTCCCCTGCCTGATCTGTTTTTGACTGTCTGATCACTATCGTTAGGCAGGACGTGCTGGTGGTAATGTCCTTCAAATTCAAAGCCACTCCCGAGAAGTCCTGTTTAGATCGCGCCACTAACTCCCCAATCCTGAAGGCCCCGAAAAAGGCCAGCGCGAAACTAGCGGAGAATAGGGTTGCCTCATACGCTGAGAGGGTGGCCCTGGGCCTGTTGTCCAGCATCCCTTGAAGGATCGTGTAACTAATGGGGGCCCTATTATCCAGGGATCGAGGCTCACTCCTAGCCCAGCCCTTGAGAGCAGCCCTAATAACAAATGCTTTGGTAGGGTCTTCCTGTCCTCTCAACCTGGCGTGGTGGCTGATGGCCGACAGATGGCCCAGGATCCAGGGGTGTGATTTCCCACCATCCTTGGCCCACAGGATGAGCTTTTGCACTCTTAGGTCCAGAGAAGACCCCTCGTCCTCCCATGCTCCCATTGTCGCACAAAATATTTCTACACAGGTTCTGTAGCGCTTTCCCGATCTTGGTGCCAACGACAGCTCCCCCAAACCCCTCATTCACTGTTCCACTTCAGAAGATGCCATAATTGTGGTGGGAAATGGGTCATCTCTCTCGCTCTCGGCCACACCTCCCGGAACCGGCGCCACTGAAAACAAGAGAGAGCGTCAGCAGCAACATTCTGAACCCCTTGGATGTGACGAGCCCTGCATTCCACATTATTAAAAAGGCTTGCCCTCACCAGCTCTCTCAACAGGCACAACACTAGAGGGCAGCTTGCAGAGTGTGAATAGATCGCTTCCACCACTGATAAGTTGTCTGACCAGAACAGAACCTTCCTTGCTGCCAGCACCCCCAGCCAAAGGTGGAGAGCTACTACAATGGGGAAGAGTTCCAACACTGTGATCTTTGAAGTGATCTTCTTTTTCTGCCAAGAGTTGGGCCACTTCCCGGCATACCACTCCCTGTCCAAGATCACCCCGAACCCTTCCCTTCCAGACGCATCGGTGAACAGCGAGAGTTCTGCATCGTTAGCCAAGGTGCGCGCCAGATTACAGACCCATTAAAGTTGTCCAAAAAGTCTGTCCACATTAACAAGTCTTCTCTCATGCCTCTGCTTAGTTTCACCATGTGGTGCTTTTTCGTGACTGAGGCTGTGGCTCTGGCCAGCCTGCGCGCAAAGACTCTCCCCGCTGGAATGACCTTAGCGGCAAAGTTGAGTTTGAACAGGAGGCTCTGAATGAAAGCAAGCGGGGCCTTGTCCTTCCCTAACGCTAGCCGAATCTGCTGTCCCAGGTCACGGACTTGTCTGCAGGCAGCCTGGATTCCCCCAACACTGTGTCCAGTTCAATTCCTAGGAAGGTGAGCACCTGCGCAGGCCCCTCTGTTTTCCCCGGTGCGAGAGGTACCCCCAGATGGTTTGCCAGTGACTTAAAGTCAGCGAGTGCCTCCGTGCATTCCTGCGTGCCCTCCAGCCCAATGAAAAGGAAATCGTCCAGGTAGTGGGAAACTCCTTTCACCCCAAAGGTGTCCTGTGACATTGCAAGAAGGAACTGAATGCCTCAAAGAAAGCACATGAAACTGTACACCCCATGGGCATGCATTTGTCAAAAAAGTACCAGCCATCTAGCCTAAAACCTAGCAGGTGTAGGCTGCTCGGGTGCACTGGTAGCAGGCGAAACGCTGATTCAATGTCCGCCTTAGCTAACCATGCCCCCTTGCCCGCCCTCCTGACTAAGTCTAGAGCCACATCTATAGTACAGTATGACACTGAGCACGCTCCCTCTTGCAGGCCATCTGGGTAAGATAAGTGATGGATAAGTCTGTATGACCCAGGCTCCTTCTTAGGTACTAACCCCAGCGGGGAAACTACAAAGTTGGCAAGTGGTGGCTCCCTGAAGGGCCCTGCTACCCTCCCTAGCTCCAGTTCCTTTCCGACTTTGATCTTCACTATTGCTGGTAGATCCCTGGCTGACTTAAGGTTTTCCGCCTCCCTACAAGCTAGGGGCCCCATAAAAGGGATCACAAAACCTTCTGTAAACCCTCCCAGCAGTAGTGCCCCATATACCTTGTTGGGGTACCGTCAGAGAAGGGGGAGGATGTTGGTCATGTTGATGGGAGACGGTCCTTTTTGCACGGACGAGGCCTGTGAGCCCGTGAAAGGGGGGGGTTCGCTGGACTGGGAAGGAAACACATGCGCAGGTGGGACACCGGGAGGAAGGTAATCAGGTGTCGGTGAAAGCCTATCTACATGTGTAAGTGCTGCTTTAGTTGTCCTGTTTGCCGATAGCTGCCTGCTTCTTGTCTTGTTTCGACTGACATGAGGATGCAGGGTGACGTCCACCACACTTGCTGCAGGCATGCTGAAACCTACATTTGATCCCCCAAGAGCATGCCCCTGCATTGTATAGGTTGCATGTTCCTGAGGACACCCTCCTGAACCCCCCTCTGTTTCCTCCCCTACACGCCCCACAAAAGGACTGCTTGAAACCCCGTGTGCTAGTCTGTGAGGAGTCTGAACCTGCGTTAGCCCCTCCTACGCCTTGGGCTGCTTAGCTGCGCTCTGCCCATTGCGGGACCCCATATGCTCCATCCACAGTTGAACCTCCTTTTGGTCCCAGACCATTTCTGGGCATACTGCCATTTTCTTTCTAAATTCCCTAACATAGTCTAGCCACCCTGAACCGCCCCACTTTTGCGCTTCTGTGTGAATCAGCCTTTGGTATAATACCAGCGCTCTCCCCTGCTCTGGGAATTTTTCCAATATCACTGATTGTAGGATGGCGAAGGCCGAAAGCCAGCTGTCGATAGACTTCTCCGGCCATGCCTGGAACCTGACTTTCTTGTCCTCCTCTTTCCCACCAAGCCTACGAGCATCCTGGCCATGTTGGCCCAGCAGAAGCAAGGAAAAGATGTCCAGGAATTCACGCCTCCATATGAATTCCTTAACCGCCATTGGCACCTCCCAGGACAAGGAGCTGCGGCCTGACAAGAGCGGCGCGTGGGTGACCGGTGTGGGACCAGGTGGTGGGCCCGGGAGCTACACGGTGCCAGCATTTGCAGCTGCCACAAGCTGGGTTGCTTAAACTGGCTGGAGAGTTGAGGAAGGAGCGACTGGAGTAGCACTGGGCACGGCCTGAGGGGTGATAGTCACTGGAGTGGTGCTAAGCAAGTCCTGGGGGGTGATAGCCACTGTCCCCCCCTACCGCAGGTCCTCTCACATCCCCAAGTTGGCCCCCGCTAGTAGTCTGGATACATAGCCCAAGCACACCCTCCCTCCCCGCAGCTCCTGTACCGTAGCTCGTCCCCGTTGAACCCCTCCCTGTCTGAGCTCCCAATACGGGTTGCGTCATTGGGGGAAGTACCTGTTGCAACTGTCTGGACCTCCCCTGTAGGGCCCACACATTAGCTGCTGCTGCCACCTCAACCTCCTCACTGTTCGCAGTGGTGGCCACACCATTCGAGCTAGCCCCGGCGAGGCCGGCTCTGACCTCAGCCATGAAGCTCTTTTTTTTTTTTTCCGAAAACCTTTATTGAACATTTGCAATCAAATACAGACAAGGGCCTACAACCCCCAGGGCTGGCCACTAATCATAGGATCTCAAGTCAAAAGCGTATCGGTTGCAAAGATAAATCGATTTAAACACAGGATAGGAGGTTTTCATTTTTAAATAATAAGTAGAAGAGTCGGGTATCGCACAGTGTCTCGGATCACAGAGGAGGGCGAGCAGAGAAACAACGTGTTCTAAAGAAACTCGCTATCCACTGAGTCAACGAAGTTGGGACATGAGTCATCAGGATAAACTAGCACATTTTGATCGCCGACTCCATCAGTACTGACCGCCCCAGAGCACCAAAGCCCCGAATAATCAAGGTGCAGGTATAGAGACCAGGATGCAAGAAAGCCGAACCCACTACACTAACCCGAAAAAGAAAGGAAAAAAGGACAAGAAAAGAGAAGGAAGAGAAGAGGCCATAGAACAAAAACAAAAACGAACACCCATCCCCACACCCCCCCACCCTGCACCCCTGCTGATGACTACGGCCACCCCCCTCGCAGCGTGCCTGTCGCCCAATAATAGAACCCGAAATATAGAAGGGAGAGAGAAAGAAAAGGCAAAAGACCCTACTTGTGAGGGAAATCGGAGGAGGGCATGTTACTACGGACTCCCGGTCTCCTTACCCCGTCATGACTAACCCCGCCCCGGACTCCGTTAGATCAAAAAAGACACAGTCCCGTTAAACCTATGCGACAGTGAGAGACCCAAATAATAATCTCAACCCTGGCCCCGTCTATCAAATGCACTAAAGTCATTGGTTAAAGAAAGCCATGTCCACGAAGCTGAAAAAAGTGTGGCAATTCTCAATATGGATGATTGGTGAAAATAGCGCCCCTCCCCGTCTCCGAAGCCAAGTTGTAGTCCATCCGCCATCTTGAGAGACCGACAGGGGAGGGGAGTCAACAAGGTCCAAAACAGCAAAGGATAAAAAGTAGACAATTCCAGAATGGGGATATCTTGCAAGTGTTCCAGGGGATACACAATCGGGGGTTTCAACTGCTCCATAGGACGATCGGGCATAGTACAGTCAGGTAGATCTGGTATAGTAGGAGCAAACACCGCTTCCAGCGCCGGGTTAAGACAAGTCTCCGAGAAAGATATTAAAATGCAGGCTGATTGCCGGGGCGTGGGTATCAAGTCAGGGTCCGCTCTCAGAACTGTGAGGCCATCAGTCGCAGACAACAAACTGCAAGTCCGGGCTGCAATGGTTCCCCTGAGTGCCATGAGTGCCTCCAGCACCGTTCGCAATGACGGGCCAGGTCTAGCCTGCTCCGCTAGCTGCATTTCCTCCTCCAGCATGGTAGTCCCCACGGAGTGGCGCCTTCTCCGGGGCAAAATTAGACGGAGCAGGAGTAAGCCATGAGGGACTGAAGTTTAGCAATCAATCATACGCAGCGAGGCACCGACCCGGGGGGATCGACGAGCGATTGCCGAACCCCCGGTCAGGGACCCCCGCGACACATCACCGTGCGTCACTCGTCTCCTCACCTACTATTGAAACACCAGGCAGTTGGCAGTAGCATACCAATCAAAAGTCTGAATGTTCCGGAGAGCGGACCCTACCACAGTCGGCAGTCCGTTGTTGTTCAACTCGGACCCGGCAGAGCTTGCACTCGAGACCCCGGCGTCCCCGCTGGGTTAGGCCTCACACAACCATCGACGTATCTCCGCTCCACGACTGCAGAGAAACTCCGGGACTGCACCACCGGAGAGCAGGTCAGATCACACACACGGATCCGGTGTGGGAACTCAGGATAGTCAACAGGATAACAGACCGAAAGACGGAGGTCGGCGGAGCCGGGAGACTATGCGGCCATCTTGGTTGGTGACGTAGCTCCTCCTCCCATGGAGCTCTTTAAAGTGTCAGTGAGCGTACCCAAGTCCTCATTACTTGCGAAGGTCACTTGCGGCGTGCTGCTGAACGGGGTAGGGGAGGATGGTCCTTGTGTCACGGGCGGGGCAACATGCAGCGGGGTACATCTGGTAGTGCCGGCTGGCCGACTCTTGGTTGGCAGCGGATCTGCCGGAAAATCTTTGTTTTGATTTGCCCTACGAATACGCTTGGGCCGGGAGGAGCCTGCCTCTTCACTAGGCTCCTGCTCTGCGATCGACCCAGCACAGACTATGCCGGAGTTCTCCTGATTGCTAGCCTGCAAAAGTTCGGCGGCCCAAGCCACTCCTTTGGACTTGGCCATTTCGAAGATGGCCGCTAGCTGTGCGTCTTGGGAAGTGCTTGGCTGCGATTCTTCTACTTGGGACGTCAACGAGAAAAGCGAAGGGGATCCCTGGCTAGCCATGCCGCTGAGGTTCCGTGACGATTTGAACCCGTGTTTTCAACATTGTCGTAAATACATAATTTTGGTATCAGTGAACCGCAAATGATCCATTTAGCATATCCTGGTGTTTTCGCTATGCTACGAGCAAGAGCACTCCTGTTATGAACACATTTCTGATCTACCCATGGCATCCATCTTAGATCACGGAAGCCATTTTGTGTTTCTTGCCCTCACGTAGACAATGGACACGCAGTGACCCCTTTCACCTAAGGACACGTAAGCTTTAGCCGGAGATTCACCTTGCTAGTGACACGTGCACCTTAGAACAGAACACGCCATGGCTGCATGACTCGACAGAAGCTGCCTCCTCTGCCCGAGGCCAGTCCTGCTATACTGGTTCTCGTGTTCGTTGGCCTGATCATGATTAGGCGGCCGAAGCTGGTAGCCTTGCCCATTTACGACCCACAAACATCTCTTATCCTGCCTTTCTATCTTCTGCACCTGGCTCTGCTCCTTTCCTTCTGGGCCTTTATTAGGGGGAGGTAACGAAATTTACGATGAGGCGGTCCGGGTCTTGAATGAAAAGCTGACATGGGATTATGATGGAACAGTGGGAACCCCTCGTTCGTAATGTTTTGACATCAGATATTGTTGACGATTCCTGTGCAACGCCAAATATTTATTGTTTAGGACACAAAGGTTTGGGAATGTACTAACATGTAAAGAATTTGCCTCAAGCCCAATATTTAGTATATAAGGAGGAACCCTCTTTGTACAATTCGAACAGGCTCCTAGATTCTGCCCGTGTGTAGTTTCTGTGACTTCTGTGTCCCTGCAGTAATAAACCTTTGGTCTTTGACGCCACCATCGAGAAGCCCGTGTTTCTGTTTATTTGTGCACCGAGACAGGTAGAACTCCGGGGTCTTCGGGTGTTATCCCTGACACCTCTGGACGGAACCAAAAAGTCCAGAACTCCACCGCCGGAGCCGGGGATCGAACCATGAACCCTGTGGTCCAGAGTCTGGCACCCTGGTTGCTGCGCCACATCTCTTCACCATATACAATGAAGCCATTGTTGTTGCTTATTTATCTTATGCAACTACCAATCATTTACGAAGCCAATACTCCTGACTTGTTGTCGGTATAATGTTACTTGTTGTTTTATATATCTATGACAGAAGTAGCAAAATACCAGTCAGGCGGCACAGATTTTTAGCTCACGTGTTTAGGTCTCACTAGAGCCAGCGCATGCGCTGGCCTGGCAAGACATTTAGTAAGCGGGTTTTTAAGTGCTACCAAAGGCTTTTGCCATACACCAGCTTGCTATTACGCGCAAAAGTGCACCCGCCTCTTGACGCGATCACTTTCACTTTCGGCCAATGCATGTTTAAACTTGCAGCGCAAGCTTGTTTTTTTTATTTCCTTTATGCGCGCACGCACACAACTCCCGCTTCTCCCCCTCCCCTACCACATATTGCGTGCAATACATCGGCCACTTAACTACAACATAAAGTCACCTGCCAGTTTCATACCAGTGTTTGGAGCCTTTACAAGGAAACTGTAAGACTTGACTGTAGCGATACGATCGGGACCGCATATCGCGTCTCACGCCCGCTCCCGGCCAATGATTGTTGGTATGTATGTGTACGTTTTTTCTTTGTATGCACAGGGTACTGTCTGAGTGCCCTTGAAATGTACCTTTCGTGACTGCCAACATGGTAAGTGTTAGAGAAGCAATGAAATGTGGAAGCTCGGCAGAGCAGTCGCTGCTCACAATTTACTTAATCTCCCCAAGCAGTGCTGCCCCCAGACCCCATCCATTGTTTCAACAATGGCGACTATTTGGTTTGCGAAAGGGGGAATATGCTGTCTGCTCCCCTTCTGTGTTCTCCACTCTATGCTGGTAACGCTAGCCCAGTTCGTGATTGGACTACAGGAAATAATCACTAGATAAAAGGTACTGTACTCAGCTTTACCATTTATTGGCACTGACAGCGAGTTTTCGTCTGGCATATGAGGGTCTGGAGATAATGACTTCATGGTTCGCTGGCTGCCTGTTCTGTCGCTCTCCTCCCAACAATTGGCTTCCTATATAGCCACAGCCCCCCTGACAGATTTATATTCTTCAAGTGGGGGTGTTTGGCAGCGGAATTGTGTGGCTGGGGCAATTTGCTGGCATTGCTGTCTGGCACTACGCAGCTGGATATGAAGAGGCGGCTGCATGGAAATTAATCCTTTGATTTCGGTGACAAGCTCAGCTGTTTCCGTTAGCCTGCCCTTGCTGCACTACTGCCAGTTGTTTATCGAGTTTTTTTCGCACCAGGCAGGCAGCAGATGTAGAGGTTGCCACCTCTTTTGAAATGTGACACAGGCAGGCACAGCTTGTGGTATTCTGCCTGTCTTCTGATAGGTCCCCGTTTTGCATCCTTGTCAGGACGTGACAGGGAAGTTATTTCGACAAGTTTCCTGTCAATAAGCTAGAATGTGCAAGCCTCTCTTGTTTTGGTGACACACACCTTTTGAGATTTCTACAGATTTCCACTTTAATTGTGAGATGGATACAGCCATCTGTTCATGGTGAAGATTAATTGCACGTCAGAAGGAACATTCTTCTTTCCCCGTGGGTTATTTTAATTGTTTAGGTAAAAGCATTTTCTCTCTGAAGTCAGATGCAATCGCAGCTACTGCTATCCAGAAACCAGCATGAAAGGAGCTTCGGAGAGCGAGGGCACCACGTCTGTCCCCAAAGTACTGCTGTCTCCACATCGCACACGTATATTTCCTGTCTCCAAACCTATCATCACCACGTGCGTCCCAGACCCTCACTCACTGTTCTACGGAATTGTCTCCCTCTCTCCAGCCCTGCGCTTTTCTGACGCGAATCATAAGATCGCTCACACTTGTACTACGCCAGAGGTCTTCAAACCTTTTTAGGTTGAGCCCCCCGAGCTGAATTTATTTAGATGTCGGGCCCCCCCACCACTTGACAAAAAATTCTGGAACCTGGTATTCTACATAATCGACCGTCATCCGCATTTCCCAGTCCATATCTGGCTAATAATGTTAAACACAGTAAGAGTGTTTAGAAAACTGCAGGTTTGCGAGTTGGTGCGGTGAATTGACAGAGGCTTACTACACAGTCCAAAACTACATTTTTCAAGATAAAATGTGTGCAAATTGTAACGGGTTCTCCACTTAATTCTTGCAAAGCCTCCTCAAAGAAACTTCTGTGGTCAATAAAATGAGTACTATTCAAAGAATATGCTCTCCACTGAGAAGCACTGTAGAGTTACATTTATTTCACCGCATTTTTTATTTCACCGCATTTATTCAGGCCATACTTGCATGTTTCCAAAGCCTCGTGCTTGTTTTTGGCAACGCAGGAACCTCAGGAACAAAGCCTTGTGCTTGTGTTTCGTTTTTCATGCCGTACTTGCATGTTTTCAAAGCCTTGTGCTTGTGTTTGGCATTGCAGCATCCATGCATCCATCCATCCATCCATCCATCCACCCACCCATCCACCCATCCATCCATCCATCCATCATGCACCCACCCATCCATTATGCCCCCATCCATCCATCCATCATTCATCCATCCATCCATCTTGCATCCATCCATCCCCCCATACATCCACCACCCACACACCCATCCATCATTCACCCATACATCCACCAGCCACACATCATGCATCCATACATCCACCCATCCATCATCCATCCATCATGCACCCACCCATCCATGCATCCATCATGCACCCACCCATCATGCATCCATCCATCCATATATTCCATCATTCATCCATACACCATACACCCATCCATCATCCATCCATGCATCCATCATGCACCCATCCATCCATCAGGCATCCATCCATCCATCCATCCATCCATCCCATCACCCATACATCCACCAGCAACCTCTTGGCACACAATAATGTAATGCAGAATTATACTTATTTCATGCATAATTAAAGTTATTTCACAAAGTCTCGTGCTTGTGTTTTGTTTTTCATGCCGTACTTGCATGTTTCCAAAGCCTCAACCAGAGCAGGAACCTCTTGTGCATTACAATAAGTTGACACTGGAGGAACCTAGCCTTGTGCTTGTGTTTGGCATTTGACACCACATTATAATATGTTACTGCATTACAATAAGTTGACAGTCGCGGTAAGCGTTGTAATCGCATGCGATGTTAACGGCATCGCGCCGTTGACGCATGCATAGTGAAGGCATGCGATTCAAACGATACTGCGATGTAAAAGTCGTGTTGTGATGGCACCGCGATCTTTTGACATTGATGTAATGGGTGTTTCCCGTCTTTTAAAGACCTTTTGACATGTTAATGAGGTGTTCATAGTCTTCACCCCTTCTTAGGGCCCCTGCAGCTCCACTCTGCCTCGCCGCCGTGGGAAACAAAGAAAGATGAAATTTTATGGTGCTGGTGGAGTGCGCGCCCCCCCAAGGAGGCGCGCCCCACAGTTTGAATAACTCTGTACTACGCAGTCAGCAATGGCAGCAATTCCCAGAACACACTGGGTTGGCTGATGACTTCCCAAGGGTGAAGCGCCTCCCTCCACGTGACTCTGCGACAATCTCTTTTCTCTACATCTCTCCCGTTGCCTCTCTTTCTGTGTAGCTGACTGTCACACTTGCTCTCTCACTGTCCCGTACCTGCCTTTCTGTGTCCCCCTCACTGTCTCTTCTCTGACCTGCTCTCCTTTCTCCGTTGGTTGATATTTTTTGCTCCTCTAGGAATGTGGCCACACTGCTCTACTACATAGCTTAAAAACAAAGGCCACGCGCCCACGTTCAAACCTCTGGCGCACTTATGGGGTCCCAAAGTCGAGACTTATTGGCTATGCCAATGCTTGTTTTAAGCCATGGGCTTAATTCATCGGCCACGCCCCTTCGAGGGACCCCCCCAGTTTTTTTTATCCCACATAAAGCCCAAAGCATATAATACACCTTAGAGTAGCAGTAGGGGCATGGCCTCTGTAGGTGCAGCAGGGGCTGAGTCTCCGATGTCCACAGGCTGGAGGGGCCACAAGATCCTGATTATTACTGTGTTTACAGGTCAAACAGCAGCCAGAGGGCCGTCTCCTTCCTTGCACCCGGGCCTGTGACACACTGAGTTGTGGTGTTTGGTTCATAATAGGTGAGCACAATTACACTGAATTCACGCCTTTATTGCCCCAGTTACTACCGACAATCTCCGAAGGATGTCTTAAATCGGATCCATGCACCTATTGGGTCATTTGACCCCAGTCTGCAGTCAGCCCAGACCCCTCTAATGGCGAGGGCGTGCGGGCAATGGCTTCCTGGATGGATAGAAGTATTTTACAAGACACTGTTAATAGTTTTAGATCATATTCATACATCCGTGTATTGTCACTGAACACCCAAAAAATACTGTCTATCAAAATATTTAGACTGCATTCAGACACGCTAATTTCAAGCTATTTTCTGTAAGTAATATGAGCAGTGGCCATTACACCGTAATAATAAACAGTAATATTTCTACATCGCTCGCCTCTTAGACCTCGAGTCCTCCCGGGTGGGTCGGTGAGAGAAAGGGGGCGGGTGAGGGTGTGGTCTGACGGACAGAGCTGCGTAATGGAAACTGGAGAACCAGGTTCCAATCTCGGCGTCGGCTCACCTCACCATCCTATGATTCTGGAAAATCCCTCTATCTCCCTGTAAATAAAAATATGACTCCGGCCATGTTTAATGTAACGTGTGCTCACGTAAAGCGCTCCAGTGCAGATGAGCAGAGCTCGCGCTATTATAGAACGCAAAAAAGGAGGAACTCCATTTAGAGCATGTGCTCTCCGGGCTGGAACTTTTTAATGCTGCAGCCAGGACACGAGCTAGAAGAACACGCAGAAAAAGTAATGACCTCCGATCATGACTAGAACTATACCTCTTTCACTTTTCAACTAGGAAGGGAAATCCCGCCCCTCCTTTCCTGGTCCAGAGCAAATCACAGGAGACTGAAGTAACCGTGGAGCGTGTTTCAGACCTATCAGATAGACACTGATTACCGATAGGACCAGATAAACTGGACCCACTTACACCTGCAGTCCGCTGCAAACGCTCCCAGGTAAGCCACGCCCCTCCAGAGGTAGCCACTCCCATCTCTCTGCAGACGCTCCCACCCCCGCTGCTCCGCACAGTGATGAGCCAGTAGGACTCTGGGAGCGCCGTGAAAGAATAGAGACACGCCCACTTCACAGATTGCAAGAAACGAAACTTCTCTAGAGTAAAATGGAGGCAAAGAAACAGCTCAGGGAGGAGATTTCCTGCTCCATATGCCTGGAATATTTCACCGACCCCGTGTCTGTGGAGTGTGGACATGTCTTCTGTCGGTCATGTATCACTCGGTACTGGGAAGGGTTGGAGATAGACTTCCCCTGTCCTCAGTGCAGACAAACCTCTCAGAACAAAACATTTAGGCCCAACAGACATTTGGGAAACATAGTGGAGCTGTTGAAACAGCTTCACACCCCGAGTGCGACCGCCCAGGGGGGGAATCTGTGCAGAGAACATGAAGAGAAACTAAAACTGTTCTGTGAAGATGACCAGGAGCCCATCTGTGTGGTGTGCCGAGAGTCCAAAGACCACAAGCCTCACTCCGTGCTTCCCATGCAAGAGGCTGCCCAGGAGTACACGGTGAGTAAAATCCAGATGTGTGGTGGGTTGGGACCTCAAAGCTGCCGAGATGTTACAGGGCGGGTATGCCACAGATTTGGCCTTCCAAAGGTTCTGATTCTGAAACGTTTTTATTTTCTCTTTGCGCCTGTATATTCATAGGTTCCTATTTTTCAGCATCCAAGCATGGCTAGCTGCTCTATTACAGGTTTTTCATTGCACTCTGGGGCTTGTAGTTTTGTCTTCTTGTTATAAAACCCGGATTAAACATCCCAGAATGCAAAGGGAAAGTATGGACTCCCGCCATACCACTGAGATTTAAGTCTGTTCCTGTGTCAATGCACACTTCACCTCTAAAAATACAGTTCCTGAATACTGTGATGTATGTTAGTAGCTCAGAGGAAGTATTAGCTTTACGCTGTGGACAGCAAAGCGGGATTCTGTCTGGCAAACAACTTGTCACTATTCCTGGTCACATTCAGCTCCAGTTACACCATCTATGTTCACCATAGATTTGTATTCACAACTTGGGGCGTTTGTGGTCCTAGGTGGCCTAATGGCCAGAGCTTCTGAATTTGGAACTAGAAGACTACTCCTTCTTCAACACTATTGACGCACTCAATGTTGTACAGCAAGTCTCTAATGAGTGAATAAATCTTTATTGTTCAATTAATTAAAATTGTTACAATATTCTATCAATGGAAAAAAGCGTGTTTAAAATCTCACACAGTTAGATAAGAATGAAAAGACGTTTAAAACGATTAAAATAGTAACAAGCATTTACAATGCAATGGTTTTGCCTTTGTTAAAGTTAGAGCTATTGGCAATTTTTATTAGGTTTTTTTTTAACATAAATAAATGGCATTGTCATTTACAATAGCAACTTCAACCAATCATCTAACCCATCTGAACACCCAGCCACTGATCCATCCGCTCATCTATCTACGCATGCACTTGCCAATCTCTTCATTCACCCACCCAGCTGCCCACTTGTCCATTCTGGTACCCACTCATCTATCAAAGCAAGCGCCCGCCGACCTCATCATACATCCGCTCCCTCGTCCCTCCCTCCAGCTGCCCACTTACTCATCCATCCACTCATCCTTCCACCCGCTCATCCATCCTCTCACTCATCCATATGCTCCTCCTTCCACCCACCCATCCGCCCGCTCATCCTTCCACCTACTCATCCATCCACTCATCCTTCCACCTACTCATCCATCTATCTACCCACTCATCCATCCGCTCATCCTTCCACCCACTCATCCATCCGCCCACTCATCCATCCGCCCACTCATCCAAGTTTACCAACAATCAGCTCTCAAGCCCCAAAAGTAAAGCACCAGGTAGTGTTGCGCTACAGGCGCACGTGCCTTGAAAGAACACACTGAACTTATGTCACCGTACAATTCTCACTACCACATATTCTTAGGAGATATAGCAAACGACAAAGGAGGAAAACGTGCATCTCTGGAACATTGGAAGCAAAATATGGGTGTTCTCTATTAAAACATGTGCAGATCCTTAGATTCCTGTGTTAAAACTGCAGGAGTCTACAAGAGGTGGAGTCAGCGCTTAATTTGTAAAAAAAAAAAAAGTCCTACCTGTTCCTGAGTAGCCAGCGGGCTGCTGTCTGGCGAGCAGCGCCCTGGGCTCAGCTGCCCGGTTCATTTTCCCATCATGTATTATTTGTGCGTCTGCGAAGAGCTGAGTGAAAAGCTGCTAGTGGGGAAACGTTGGGGGCGTGTTTATGAGGACATCGCCGGCCTCTCTCAGCCACTGACCACCGTGTCGCCAGCCCCCTGGGGATCTGGTAAACTAGTGAGGCACCAGCAGGGGCTCTCCAGCAGAGCCTTGCTGTGTGTTGAAGGGGTTAACTTGTGTGTGTGGTCCCGAGGTAGCCATACATTATATGCGCGTGCTGGTGTGAAAACAGTGCCGATCACCATAAACCCACCTTACCCACCCCAAGCACGGATGTACCAGCACGGGCTCTCCGCCCAAGCCTCCCTGTGTACTGAAGGGGTTAACTGCTACTCTAAGGGTCCCGTGATGCAACTTTTGTGTGACAAAAGTGATGAGAGCATGGTAGATCTTCGTGTTTCACTAAAGCCAATGGTGTCCACGAGAAGCATTTGGAGAATTGTCCACTTTGGATGGCAGAGCATCCTGGATTGGATTCTTCCACCTTCCGTGCTTGGCGTCATGCAAGCACCGACTTTTTCAGGAAATGTGGCTGACTGAAACACCTGCCAGTCATGCTTTCAAAGAACCATAAAGCCCAGAACATGTACAAGAGGCTTTGTCTTTTGAGGAGGAATAGCAGTGAGGGGTGAGGGACGTATTGTGTTTTTTAGGACAAGGTGCTCAAACCTAACAGCCAAATTAGCAAAATTGTAAAAACAGAGCCAACCTGCTCTGCACAATGAAAGGCCCTAGGAGCATCAGTTGTAATAGGCACTTGTTTAGGGGGTTGCTGAAGCCTCTCTATTGGAAAACAAACCGGCTCAGTGGCCGCCTTTGGCATATGCCAAAACCGGTTACAACTTTTAGCTGTATTAGAAGCTACTTCAAACTCCAGTGTGTCCCTTCATACAGTCAACGTAGGAAAACATGTTGACCAACTTCCAGCCTATTAAATTAGGGCAACCAACGGATGAGCTCTGGTAATAGAATAAAGAACAAAAAAAGGTTCAGACAGACTGATGCATGTGGAATAATCCAGCAGCTGCAGACATTATCAGCAGAGCTCCGCCACTGCTAAGGCAAATGTCAGTCAGTCAGTTTCAGGATTCAGTCTGATATGGATCCGACTCCAGCCCGGCGCTAACAACCTGCAGGCAAGGGGAGCGCGAGCTGCTTATGCGGCCTATTATGGAGTGCGGTGGGGGCAGAATACACATGAAAGTAGTGCAGTGGAGCAGGTGCGGCGCAGAAATGGATAATAGAGATGTGGTTTGGGCATAATAAATTATAGGCACGCAGTGGTCCGTAAAATGAGGCGGAATTAATGTGACTTATACAAACTACCCGACCATAGTTTATGAAGTCGCGCGAACCGCCTGGCGGAGCGAAGCACCTTATTATAGAATGCATGCTCTCTTGAAAAATAGAAAGCATTCAATTTTTTTTTCAATGCCATCTGTATGGATAGACCTTGAGCACTTTTCCTTATGTTTTGTAGTTCGCGTATTGTTTAAAATCCAACCCTGAAAGCTTTGCCAGGCACCTTTACAGCAAGAAACATTAATGAGTTCGAGAGCTCGAAAACAGCACCTCTGGAAAGCAGGCAGTCAGGGAAACTCGCCGGCTAAAATATGAACGCACACGGCTGGGGACTCTCAGTAAAACACATTTGCCTTGATACCGCGTTCTTTACCGCCGGTGCACTGACCATGAAAGTAAACTGCTTTCCGCGCCGGTTCAATTTGCTTTTACGAACCTTCGCCGGAATCAAATTTCGAATCTTAAGGATTTTCTCTGGAGAACCACGCAGAAATAAATAGCCACGTTTCTAGCCTGCAATCGTCATCATTTCTGACAGGCAGAACAAGATGTCCGGAGCCGATATTGAGCGCGCGCGGCTTTGTGCGTGCTTAACAGAGCACCAGTGGTATTTAGCGGATGTGCGTAAGTGTAAGTGGAATGGATCATAGCCGCAAAGACCCTGCATTTATTATCGCTGCTCGGAAATATGAATGGAAGCTAATTATGTGCCAAAGACGCGTTTCCAAGGTGCATTTTATGCGGATAAGTAAAAAAAAAAAGCAAGCAGACCGGCAACGTCCTCCGCATCTCCCGGGGTTCCCTCCAGGCCACGGGAGCCCCGCGGGCGCCGCCATACTGCTTGCCGTCTTCCTTCTTGTTGCGGGGGGCGGGCACTTCCGGCCGGCCGCGCTAGGATTGGCCGGCCGGCCAGTCACGGGGCGGGAAACGGGGGAAAAGAGACGCAGTAGTGCCGGCAATGCCGGACCAGACACGGGGGCGTTCCCGGCGTCCCGTGACGTCGGCAAAAGCCAAAGAATGTCGGGAACGCCCCCGTGTCTGGTCCGGCATTGACGGACAGGCCCCTCGTCCAATGGCAAGGCTCCGTTTACGGAGCCAGCCAATCAAGGACGAGGGCCGAACAAAAGCCACACTACAGTTCTCAACAGGATTTCGCCTGCGCGGAAAAGCTGCGCAGAGCGCAGCTTCCGCTAGGCAAAACCTAAAAAGGACTATCATTGGAACTATTGCCCTATCTGGCAGTAAGGTGCTGTACATGGGACTTGAGGAAAAGTTTTATCATAGTCTCTCTTGCTTGATTGCCGACTGAGTGCTTTTATGACTCAGTGTAAGTGCTTCTCGGATTGCGTCTGTGAATTTCCCTAGTCGGGCCGCAATTTGAGGTGTTTTAGCGGAGAAGCACAGGTCTGAAACTTCCCTGCAACTTTGTCGGTCAAGCAACCTACAGATGGGGAGACCCAAGCGCTGCCGCTCACTGACTAACTTTGGGCAGCAGCACAACAGATGGGGCCACGATTCACGGTGGTAGTTGCAGAGTCTGCAAGCCACTGCATGGTCCTGCCGAGCCCAAGTTGAGGCAAAATCTATAGTAGGCAGCGCGAGAAAACTCATGTAGGTGATTCTTCCCGAGCCAGGAATGTCAGAGCTTGCTCAAGGTAGGGCTGCGGTTTTCCCATGATGTATGAGGAGTCCAGTGAGGAAAGATTGAATTGGTGATGCAGGCTTTCCAGGTGACTTTCAAATGATATTCTCTTTGAGTATCCACTGTTTTCCTCCAGGCTGTTATTGGGATGACAGGGTTGTGCGGATTTTGGACGTCAATGTCCAGTAATCTTGTGGCTGCTGCCAAGTGCACCTGCCATAGGGAACCCTCCTCTTCAAAGAGCGTTTTAATTTGTCTTTTTAATGACAATTCTGGAGCTTGTGTAATCCTGAAATTGTATTATATTAAATCACCTGGGCAAGTAATGTCCGGACTGGTGAGACCCAACTCCAGCCTTACTCTTGCTCTCCTGGCCTGTCTAGGGGGAGCTAGGAACTTTTCATAAGCCAAAATTTGATGGTTCGCAAGGAACTTATTGAAGGCACCGGGAAAAACTAAATGGCCATAATTAAGAGAGCGCACAGATTTTGCCTTCAGAACTTTCAAAATGGGTTCAGCAATTGGCCTGTGAAGTCGAGGATAAAGGCTTTTTAAGGAAAAATCGATGCCAGCCGTTTTCCTTCTCAGATGTTTCAGGTGGGCTGTAGGTTTTGTCCCTTCCGATAACCAGAAGTCCAAATAGTTGTAGCTCATACTTTGTTTTGATTTGCAGGGCCCCAAGTCGCCAACGTATGGTCTTCTTTCGTAGGTACTTCCCGAATATAAGTATTCTGGTCTTCTCCTGATTCACCAGGAGTTTATTTTGTTGATTATATCCGTGCAAAGCTTTTAGGGCCTTCTGTAAGCCGGTTCTCGTGTGGTCCATTATTACGATGTCATCCGCATGCTGGAGTATTTGAAGCCGCCTTTTCCACAGTCTTGGAGGCAGTAGACTTTCCCCCTCCAGCGCTTTCCCCAGGTCATCTGTGTTCAGATTAAAAAGTATAGGGGCAAGAATGCACCCTTGTTTTAGACCGTTATTAGTTGGTACCTTGGCGGTGACTGATGTTTGACTGATTTTAATACGGGCCCAGGTCCCCTCATATAGAGAAATTATGGCCTTTAGCAGCTGTTTGGAACTCCCCCCCCCCCCCCCCCCCCCCCCCCCAAGAATGCAGTTTTTCTCACAGCTCGATCGACCCGATCAAAAGCTGCACTATAGTCCACAAAACAGCAGAAAAGTGGTAACTGAGATGGCTGGTGTAGCAAGGGGTGAATACAAATAAGTCTCTGGATCCAGTAGATAGTAGGAGAAAGGTTTATTCCTTTTAAGTACAGGAGAAGGGAGGTTGCTAGTGCAAGCAGACACCAACAGCAACTGTTGTGGAGGAATAGAATGAAGGGAGACAGAGTCATAGCAACACTCCAAGAAGTATGCACATGCTAAAGGCACAGTATAACTTACTTTACAGACATACTACAGCTGGGTAGCACAATTAGACAGATGGGCCAGAACGAAGATGTTTTCTGTGGTAGAGCTTTGGGCCCTAAATCCTGTTTGAAAAAGGAGAAGAATGTTATTATCTGTTGCCCAGGCTTCCAGTTCTTTCAAAAGTATTCTGGCATATGCTTTCACCTTAACATCTAATAAAGCAATAAGCCGGTAATTTTCTGGTTTTGTGCTGTCCCTTTTGTTTATAAATTGGGGAAAGTATTGAGCCTTTCCACGATGATGGAACAGTAGAAGTGGCAAAGGTGTGCTTGAAAAGTGTTGTTAACTATTCTGCCCAGAATCCCTGCAAAGCTTTGAACACAGCTGCAGGAACTCCATTGGGTCCTGGAGCGCCATCTGACCTAATTGTTTTGATCAGTGTAGTTACCTCGGCCACTGTGATATTAGTAGTTTTGATTACTTTATCTTTTATTGGAGATTGTTGATGGGAATAAGTTTGAGTATTGCTAATCCTTTCTTTTTCATGTTGCTACCCTTTCTACTGTAAATTGAAATCTCCAAGCTACAAGTTGCTAATAGTCGTGCTCGCCACTGTTGAAACGTGGGTGGGAGAGGATCAAGCCAGGCCATAGCAAGACAAATTCGGAGTACTGCCATAGCTACAAACACTAGTCCCTTCATTTGGTTCGGTCTAATATCATCATCAACCTCTAGGATTATTTCCACTGTAGTTATCTCCAATTTTTTTTCAAAAATTCTTAAGAGAAACATGGAGACCTCCTGTCTAATAGTCCGTAGTTCTTTACAGGTGGCCAGCATATGAATTAAGTCTGCTTCGGGATGCGCGCATCTAGGACATTGAGACCCCTTCCCCGTATTCCATTTGGCTATTCTTTGGGGTGTATAATATAATTGAAAAAAGGTTTTGTAATATTGCGATTGCAGGTTGGATGCTATTAATAGGAATTGGGAAAATTCAAGTGCTTTATGGATTTTAGTTTCCGATGTCTCCAGTTGATTCTGCCACTTATTAATGTGTTTGTCCATATCGTCAGGAGAAGCGTTTGTCAAATTTTTATAGATTTCTCCGATTTTAACTCTATTATTTTGTGCTATTATTTCGATTTTCTGGAAGGCCGCACTACCACCCCCTTTTTTCGTTATGAAGTCTCTAAGTTGCAAGTATTTATAGAAATCATGGTTTTCTAGGCCAAATTTATTTTTTACTATTTCGAATGAGCTAAAATCTGTTGAGTTATAAAATATACCGCATTTTGTAATGCCCAGCCTGACCCATCGTTTCATACAAGCGTCCGTGAACAGTTCAGGAAGATTCTTATTTCCAGAGATACGCGTATAATGCGAAAACCTACCAATCCCCAGAGGTTTACGTATATTACTCCAAGCCATATAGGTTCCCTTTAGTGATTTAAAACAAACTTTTTTAAAGTGACAATCATAAGTCAGTCGCCAAAGATGATCGTTTGTATCATTACCTAGAATGAGTTCTTGTGGGGTAGGGACCCCCCTTTCATAGTCTGTATCTTAATCTGAAATTAAAAGTGCTCTGCTGTATATGAGTATAGAGGCCCACCAGTGCATTTTAAGATTAGGTGGTGCAAGACCACCTCTATCTTTAGGCAGAGTAATAAACTTCAAGGCTCTGCGTGATCTGCTATACCCCCAAATAAATCGGGGAAAAAATATCATCACTTTTTTTAAAGATTTGTTGGTCAAAATTTAAACATATAATTCGAAACAAATATAAAAATTTAGAGAAGATTAACATTTTTATTAGATTGCATCTTCCAATAATGGTTAGGTGTAGATTATGCAATCTCTTCAGTGTTTTTTCCGTTTGTTTTAACAGTGGATTCATATTCAAGTTAACTAAGTTGTTTAGATTTGAAGTGATAACTCCTAGATACACAGCATTATCAACTACCCTGGTGTCGCTAGGGTTGCTTTTATTGTTGATTATGATCTGGGTCTTGTCCTGATTTAGTTTGTACCCAGAAATCTCGCCAAAGTTATATGCTTCTTCTTCCATTATCTTTAGTGTTTCATTAGGACTGCTTGTGACTATAGCGATGTCCTCCGCTTATGCTAGTGTTTTAGTGTCTCCATTGGGGGTCTTTATCTGCGTTATGGCTTGGTTGGGAGCCAGAGAGGATCCGCAGCTGTTTTGATGGTGTGAGCAGAGACCAGACTATGATTTAGAAAAAACTGCTTCAGTGAGGCACCTTCAATGTGCGGTAGGATATGCACTTTCGATTTCCTAACTCCTGAGTGGTCAGGTCACCAGCGATAACGGAGGTGTGAAACATATTTGTTTATGAGCTGGTCCATTTTTGTTGTCAGTATTTTTAGAACATGTTTTTTTGCTGGTAGGCAGGGTTTACATACTAGTTGATTACCAAGAGACGAATTGGGTGATTGTTAATTTTCAGTCTGCTAACTAGGACCGCGTGCATGTCTAGGATGTTGGTTGCAAAAAAAGTTGTCTCTAGTCTGCGTGCTTGGTTTATGTAGATTTACAGCCCACCAGAAGCTCTCCCGAAGATGTTGCGTTTTATAGCTGTGGTATGCAATTCGTAGAAGCCGTGAAGAATTAATGGTTCAGTGGCCCAGGTCTCTTGTAGGCATAGGATGTCATTTCCACGAAAATAGTTACTCACTGAACTGTACTAGAGCAGTCTTTTTAAGCCAGCTGAATGTTATTTCCCGGAGTTCTGGTGCTGAACAGATGACCTGCAGGGTTTTTGATGTTAGAGGTGCTGTTGTAGTTGCTGCTCTGCTGGACAAGATCTAATGCCCACCTCAGGGCTTGGCCTTCCTGCGTGCACTGTCCTATGTTCAGAGGTACTTATAATCCTGAATGTATTGTACAGACTTGGCTCTGCGGCAATTTTTTTCTCTTGTGAGTTGCACACTGTCCCCTTTAGGGCTGAGTAAACTTCCTTAGTAGGTGATGGTGCCGCTAACACGTGAGGATATTTCTCTGGGACAGGAAAAGCAATTTCAATTCCCCAGTCTGCCATTTGTGATATTTCACCCGGAGTTAACCCCACACTGTTGTGACGACTCAGCCCTATCGAGGTTGATTCCCCATGGGTGTCACTGGTAAGACGAAGGAACTTAACCCAGACTAATTCATCCGACTATGTTCCTGACCGCGTCGGAATGTGTTTATTTAGACAAAGTATATTGCCCCTATTTAAGATGTCATGTTGGCCTTTGATGAGATATCTAGGCGTGAGGATTATCTCATGTTTTTTTTGCAGACTTTAATGGATTGCTGACTTGCTCTGCTTTGTGATAGATGTTTAAACCGGTGTATAAGGTACTTTGGTTTACGCTTGGGCATGTCACTCTGACAGGTCTCTGAGCTGGTCCTAGTATTTTGTGTTGGTGGACTGGTCCTCAAAGGAGCCGATGGGAGAGGGCCCTGGGGGGGGGGGGGGGGGGGGGGGCGCAGATCCCAAAATAAGATCCTTGTTTATTGGGTGAACTTAGTTGAACTTTGTGCTCTGACTTCTTGATGTTGATGTTTGGTGGGGAACTGGTTGAGTATTTATTGCCGGACATAGTACGCTGTGCGAATTCCCCGTTCGGGGAATTGACTATAATTATCTTTTAGTCGCTTGTTTTGTTTCTGATGGAATTGATACTGTAGATTTTTCATCACCCAAAGCATGTTTTATAGTGAATATTGGAACATTCTGGATTTTTCCATTGTCTGCTTGTGATATTTGATTGCAGGTTGACACGGTGCAGGCAACTTTCTTAATAGCCTTTGTTTTTTTCTGTAATTTCCTTTGCTTTTTTTTTGGCCCTTCTTCCTTGGGTGGGATTTTTGTTCTCAAGCTCTTTGGCTAGGTGTATAGGTCCAGGGCTGGAGTTAAGACCTGGTGAGCTGATGTGAACTTTGGTGGATGTGGATGAAACTTGGTTGTCGAGCTTTATTATAGGATTACTCAGGGAAATTGTAACCAAATTGGCTTGATGCTCTTCACTGTTTGTTGTGGATGCTGTACCACTGTTATTTAATTGGCAAGTAGTTCCTTCTATTTGTTCCTTCAATGAGGCTATCAAAGCTGTTAGGATTTTAGGGGGTGTCGCCCATTTATCGATGAGTTCAGCGCACGTGCAAGTTCAGTTTTGATTGTCCTGTGTGTCACTAAGCTTGTTTTCTATAAAGTCCAACTTGTTGCTTAGCTCCACCAAGCGTTGTGCGATTGTAGATAGCAAATCAATTTGCAGCTTCATTTTATTGGGCTGCCAATGTAGTGCCCTTGCCGTTGATTGGTTCGTTTCGCCAGTTAAGATAGGACCAGGGTCATTTATGAAGCTGCTACTATGTAGACTTTGGCTTTGAAAGCTTTGGGTTGGTGAAGAAGAGAGCCAAGTATTGTTGGCCATTCTGAGGAGTTTTGGGGTAAGCTCCAAAGTTCTTTGTATCTTTGTTTCCAAATTCTGTAGAAATATTGGTGATAGGAACCCACAGTTTCCTTGTTGTGCGGGTGTTTCAGTCTTAATTGAGCCAAGTCCTGATGGCTCTAAGGAGGACATTAGAATGGGGGACTGCAAAGTTGCTTGAAGGTGGCAGTGTATATAAACTGGGACAACCTGCTCATGTTTTCCAAGGATTGGAGCAGAGGTGGTCCCAGGTTAATCGGATAGACCAGTTGTTGGTTTATATTCATTTCCCTGCCAAGTGCAGGATTGGCACAGGCGTCTCCGAGTTTGAGTGCTCTGGCCAAATATTGCAGAGGGTTGAATATTATGAGATTTCTCCAGGAGGGGCTTTGTGACATTGCTGGATTTAGTCCTTATTGGTAAGTCAATCGGGAAGGGGAGATTCTTATCATTAAAATGACGTTTGTGAAAAAATTAAGTGATAATGACTGCTTTTGGTGACTTTAAAATCCCTTCGGGTCTGGGACTGTGTTCCTTAAACTCCTTAAGTTTCTGGGTGAGACTTGAATTGAGGGGTTTGATTTTACAAGGATGTTTCCTTGACTTTTGGGAAGCAGTTTTTTTAGGCATCCTGTGGTTGAGGCCCAGCTGCCAATGACTGTGTTTTACCCCGGTAAAATTTACCCTCCTCTGGGGGTAGCTGATCACCAGAAAGAAAGGCTCCAGAAAATTAGCAAGTCACCTCTCACCTGGGGGGCCAAATGGAGTAACACCTCTGTGCCTCGGCCGTACCTTCCTGCAGCCTCCCTGAGCCTCTGCTGCACTTCACTTCCTTTGGCGGTGAGTCACACGACTAGAGAGCCTCAACAACTAGCAGTACCTGCCGCTACGCCAATTCCCCCACTGCTGCTGCGCCAACCAGGGCAATTGCTGACCGCAGTGATGATCTGCCAGATACCCAGCTGCCTCTCAGTTCACGGCGGATCACAGCTGCCCGGCGGCACTCACCTCCGCTCCAGAAGTCTGCTCCAGAAGTCCGCTACCACTACCGGCACTCCTGCCTCTCCCGGTCGCCTGCAGTGTGGTGCTGGGGGCAGGGGAGAAGAAGCACCAAGCGGCAGGATGCAGGCGGCAGACAGCAGAACGGGGCAGGCAAGCTGCAGACAGCAAACAAGGCGGCAGACAGTAGGCAACAGTGACGGCGTGTGGCTCCTCCTCTTCCTCCCGCTGGGCAACAGGCACCACAACAGTCCGCAAAGCGATCCGCGGCTCTCTCCGCGCCCCCAGGCTCCCGCGGCTCCTGCCTGGCCGATAGCCAGCACAACAGGGAGCAAAGTGATCCTTCTTTTACAGCACGTCCGCGTACCTAGGATGGTGGTACTTGTGGTCCTCCTGGACCTGCTTGACGGAGGCAGTGGCAGGAGCAATGGCAGGAGCCCCAAGCAGTGACCGCTGGTGACCACTATTCACTTTGTCAGTGCCTTCCCGTTTCGTCCACACGCAGGTAACGAGAGTCCCGCTGCTTTTCTATGATGGGGATCTCTGGCTCACCACACGTGTTGCCACCCCCCCTCCCCCCCCCCCCCGCCTGGCACTTCTCTGTGCGTGGAGACACTGCCCAGTGCAGCCGGAGCAAGGATTACCGGTCTCCAATGGTAGGCGGGAGCTCCCGCTGGGCCTTTCCACGCCGGGGCTCCCCGCTTACCGCTAGCGGCAGAGTGCTGCTGTCAGTTCACCGGCGCTTTTTGCTGCCCCCCGCAGGTCCATGCTCGGCGGCGGCCGTGTCTCTCCCCAGATGCTGTGTGTTGCAACAGACTCGGCGATCGTCACCAGCAGACTTGCGGCTGGGACATAGCTGCCAAGGTTTCAAATTCCTATGTGTGACATTTTAATATTTTCAGTGTAATTATGAGTGACATTTCAATGATTGAGTGACACTTTTTCACGAGCGAAATCAAGCAATGAAGATGAGGTACACATATAAATATCAGAAATGACACCAATTTGAGCAACAAAAAACTCCAGGAACATCTTAAAACTCCTGCAAAGCACCAGAAATGTTCTCTGTCGATGTGGGACCTGGCCCAACAGGAAGGATGTGTGAGGCCTCAACATGAACAAGTTACACACAGAGGCATCTCAGCTGGATAAGTGCCACACTCTCAGCTGATTCACGCGCAGACAGGCTGACGAGCACCATTTTGCATTGTCCAGTCACAGACTGAGGTTTGCGCAGTAATCTCCAATACAACATAGCCAACACCTTATTATTGTAAGAAACCTGCTTTAAATTACCCCCGGCGGTTTTGAGAAATAAACCGCAAACGTAAAGGAGGAGACAGAAACACACACCTGGTCACAGCTCTAACCACGGCCGTCAGCCAGTTGCCCATTAGCTATTCTCATTCTTTAGCATTACATTTACAACGACAGTGACATTGCAGACTATACTGTCCTGTTTTGAACATGCTGTAGATTACAGGCTGTTCATTAAGACATCACATGCCATTAACTGCAGACTACACATGTATACATTTGTAAAAGGTGGAGGGAGAAGGATGAAAAGAAAGAAGAAAATAGGAGGCGGTAGAAGAGAGGGAAGGAGGGAGACAATGGGAGTAGGGAGAGGGGGAGGAGGTAGATAAAATGAGGAGAGAGTTGATAGAGGGAAAGAGATAAAAAATAAAGGGTATAGGTGATATTGGAGGAGTGAGAGAGATGGGCAAAAATCTGAAATGGAAGTGGAAAAGCAAATGTGAGGCATTTGACATGGCTATTGCAGAAAGTAAATATAGCCAGAGGTGCGCTGGCCTGCTTAATTAGTTTATAGATACGATCTCGGTTAATGGATGGAAAACAAATTTGCTGCTCTGCTGTGAATAACTGTACTGTTGCCTGGAAGCTGGACGAGCACCCTGCACCTTCCGATAAGTAGTGTGTGTGGACCCCCAAATGTGGGTCATACAAAAAAAGTGTTCAATCTTTGCTGAAGGGACCCTGTCTTTATGGGCTCTACAGGTTCCGCTGTGCATCCTAAAGTAACTGATTATTGAGCATTGAGGTTGCCAGGGAGTGGGGAGCAGAAATGGTTCAAGTGCAACAAGTAATCCTTTATATGTTTGCTTTGTGCTGTACGTTTAAAGAGACAGTTGGCAGTGAGTTTTCTCTCCTCCGAGCTGGTGGAAATTGCTCTTGCACTGAGCTCATTCCCAGCTTCTGACTGAAAGATCCAGGGTTACCAGACCACAGACAGAATGTCGATTTTTTTCGGAAAGCAGGCTGTATGCATTAAACAAAATTCCTTCGCAGCTCTGTGGGGGTCAGTCAGGGTGAAGGGGTAGTAGCTGGATGACAGGTAGCGATGTGCAGGCACCAGTGGGCACGCCGCCCATGGCAGACGTCTCACCCTCAGACTGCACCAGAGTCTGTTTCTCCGATTATTATATTTTGGAGGGTGAGGCGGAGGGGCTGGCTGAGAGCTTCCTTCTGTTCTAGGCCTGTGACTGTGAGAGGCAGCCCCTGGACCATAGTGCAGTGTGATCGGCTCTATGCCTAAGGAGCAAAACTGGAGGGGATCACGCCATCACGGGGATGGGTCAGAAGGTACAGGTCAGCTCAGAGGCATGGGAATGAAGGTTAGTAATTAGGGAAAGTCTCAGGGAGGAAGACAGCGAGCAGGTAGAGGTCAGCTCAGTGAGCCTCCCCTAGGCATGGCACTTTTAGTAATTAGGGAAAGTCTTCAGGGGAGAATCCAGCTGGGCCGGTATGAATGCACGTGTGACGGAGCAGAGTAAAATTATATTATTTATTTAATAAAGGGTGTCGATCGACATTAGATCATGCAGCCACGCCAGGACACTACAGATCTTCTGAGCCACTGACTGCAGGCAGCTGCTGATCGCGCGCTGCCTGAAGGAATTGTTCAATCGCACATACCGCGTTTTAGCTGCATTTCACCACTTTCTCACGTACTTCTCTGCCAGTAATTCTTGCAGCGACTCTGCTCTGCGCGGTAGGCTCAGGCGGCAGGCCTCGAGCCACCATGCAATTGCCGTTTGCCGCCCGGCTTACTCAGTCCTCCGAGCCAGGCCATTCAGGTCCTCCAGTGACAGTCCTGATCACTGCTGCTGCAATGGTCACTCCTGTATGTCTCTCTTTGCAATTTTATATCACCACGGGCGGCGCGGCTGAGGCTCAAATATTTACTGCAGCTTTCTGACTGAGAAGCTGAGCCACGCGGCGGCCGACGGTGCCCACAGACAGCGCTGCTGCGCCATGACGTTGAGACGCAAAGTAGCCCAGCCCCCTCCCTCAAGTTAACTCTCAATCAGCAGGGCATGACCCCCGTCCTCAATGCACACAAATAAATGTTTCACTTTCAGCCACTAATAATTCAGCCAGCCGCGAGCGAGCCCTAAGCACGATATAATAAGAGCAGTGCGCGCTGCCAGCTGCCACTCCATTTTAATAGTTTTAGGTAGCGCTAACGGCTTGAGTGACAGCTGTGGGGCTATCCCTAAATGCGTGACAATACATTTCAGTGCGGTGATGCGGAGCACCGCACTGAAATGCGTTAGTGTCACACACGATGCGTCATACTTGGCAGAACTGCTGGGATGTGTGGCCCGCGGCCCACTGCAGCTGGTTCCACTGGATTCGCACGGTACCTCGCTTCAACCAGGTTTCAGTGGCTATCGCAGCTGCTTAGGGAACAGCCTCCTCGTTTACAGGGCGAGAGGTGTTCTCTGGGATGTTCAGCACAACAGAACAGGTAACAGCGGCTTCTAAGCGCTCTCTATACTCTGGCAGGCAATGGAACTCAAGCAAGTCACACAGTCAACACCCTCCAAAGAACACACCCTCAACCTGGTCTTCTCAGCATCAACAGCAATGCGATGCAAACCACTCGCACTCCTGGACTGGACGCACCAGTAAGCCATCCCTAGCACATTGCTCAGCATCCTACAAATAAATAGAGGTCAACCGAAAAGAGAACACCAAACCTTCAGACCTTTGAAAGACTTCTCAATGGACAACTTATGATTCAACTTATCTTTCACCCTATCAACTTCATACTGTTCTAAACTGCGTCAACACTTTTTAAAAATACTGTGTGAACATCTACACCCCCAAATAAAACATGCAAGTACAAGCCAAAGCCTTCAGCCTCCAGTGCTCTTAAGATCTTAGGGGAGAGGTTGTGCCCTAAAGGTTAGGGCAGTCTAGCTCCAATCTGGGGAACCCAGTTCAAGTCTCAGCAATGACGCTCAACATTCTGGGATTCAGGGCAAATCACTTAATCTCTCAGTGCCTAACAAAAAACTGAATGTGTCATTGTGTAACACAACTGGTGCTCATGTAAAGCGCTCCGATACCTCCGGGTCAGGTTCGTGCTATATAAAACTCTGGGGAAACCCCCCCCCCAGAAAAAAAACATTTCTGACAATGATGGATACATCTGCAGACAAGAAAAGTAATGGAAGGAAAACAGAACTCCAGATGACCTCATGACAGAGAAGTCCCTCCAGGTAACACTCAGACAACTCATCACATGAGTCCAAGCAGAGTACTAGAACAACACTTAAGTTATGTGGATTTGTATAGCACACTAATCACCCGTGAGGCTAGCCAGGCACTAGAACAGGTTTGTTGCCCCGCAGAGTTAGTCATAGATGGGTCTTCAACCTCCTGCAGAATTTAATAAGTGAAGAGGATGGTGTGAAGTGTTGGAGTAGTTTGTTCCAGGTTTTGGGTTCGATGTAAGAAAATTAGCAGCCTCCTGTTCGGCTTTTATGAATGCAGGGATTGTGAGCAACTGAGTAATGCTGAGCAAACTGTCTGGCAGGCTGCTGAAAGTGTATTAGGCTATTCAGGTATGCTGGTCCAATGTTGTGCTGTGCTCTGTATGTGTGTGTAAAGAGTTTGACTAAGCTGTTATTGTGAGTTGGGAGCCAGTGGACTTCTCTGAGGTGTGGTATTTGAGCATTAGACAGTTGCATCTCATTCATTCTGCTACTGTGATCATGCAGTTGGTGAAGTTGGTTCTCATGGTCGCGTTCTTGTCTGTCACGGATAGGATGAGTTGGGTGTCGTCAGTGTCGGATATGATGGAGATGCCTTGGTATAGTTTGTAAGGGTAAGGGTACCCTTGACACAATTTCCTAAATCAGGGTGTGTTAATCGAATGTAAACAAAATAAATTAGGAAGTTGAGAATAATTATGGACCTAAACAGCATACATAATATAATGTACATACACCCTCCAGAATTAGGTATCAAAAAATATTTTTTATTATTTTATATTATTAATATAGACAGTTATATTCCTGTACAATTTAAAAAGAACATATAGAGGGGATGATGTCCCCTACAGTCAAAAATTCAATTTTATTTACAGATTTTGATTGTTTCCTATCATACATCCAAACACTGCGCTATAAATCTTTTTTTCTCAGTGTCAACAGTGCATATATTTGTATATGAAATTGTTTCAAATAATTAAATATTGATCAACAAAATATATACACATTATTATTTCATAATCCAGACCTAATGTCGATGGACGACGATGATATGTATACCAGCAAAGATGGAACAACAGAGCACAATCGCAACAATTGCAACTTTTCAGACTGGTTTAAAAAGAGGACTCCTGAAAAACTGCCGGGACTCTATAAAGTTCCTTGGGTCCGTATAAGGGCTCTATTCGCAAGAGGCATCTTTTCAAACTGGTCTCACAGGAAAACTCCTAAAGAATGCTGGAAACTTGATGGAATTCCGGGGGTCCGTGTGCGGGCTCCAGTTCAAGGAGCTGGGGATTAAAAATTAAACATCTTGGACGCCATGTACGAAAAAATGAAGGTGCTGGTAACAAAAACATGGCTTCCTGATGAGAAGTACACTGTGCAGAGAGGCTGGAGAGTCCCCAGTTGGTTGTCAGAGGCAAAAGATGATAATACTTATGGTCTGGAAAATTAGATAGTTAGGAGGCGTATGCCTCCAGACGGCTAGCCCCACCTCTAGGATGGCCTACTTTGTCTGTACAGATGAGGAAGACTTATGCCATTTGCAAACGTGGTAGAATATAGGGTTCTGGGTAGAAAAGACGACCTACACATTGATATGGTAACTTAAGGGGCAGATTAGCCACTGGCCCTAGTAGCTCATTGGCCATTTGCACAAACACTCCTAAAGCCACTAAATCTAGGAGTTGAAGGACCACCCCTGACACCAGAACTTCAGTTCTGAATCAACCTACATTGAAGAGGAGAAAGAAGAGAACCGTGTCTGAGATAACAGGACTTGCCCAAACCAAAAGAGGGGTCCTCCACTCCTGTGGCAACGATCTTAGAACTGCCTGATCGAGACTCGTCTTAGACTAACTCTGTTCTCCTAAACAGAGGGACCCTGTGAGAGCCTGTAGCAATCTCAGACTCCCCTAGACCAGTGGCACTAGTCTCCTGCAAACTGCCTGTAAAACAACGCTCTGCATCTGAAGAAATACTGCCAATCGAGCCCTCTGATTGCCCAAATCCATATGGTCTAGTGCATTGTGGGAACTGTGGTTCTGCTTTTCCCAAAGTTACTCAAATGATGGACGGAATGCAGAACAAATCAAACATTTACCCCAGTCACATATCTGGGTTAAACCAAACGTTTTTGTTTTTTTCACCACGTCATCCCAGTTTGGACCCAGCTATATTCAAATCAGTCTTGGCCCTGCTCCCCATGTGAACAGTCCAGCCCAAACTGGTAAGACAAGTCCTCCCTGGACTGGAAAACAAGCATACTGGGACTGGTCTCATGGTATCGCCCCTCATCAGCAAGGCTAGCTTGAATCCAGTGTTATAGTGAACATGCAACCCACATATGGGCATACCCTTCCCACTTAGGGAGAGAAAGCAAAAAAACACAAAATCATGGATGCATTGCTGAACAAATTAAACCTTCACACCCAGTCCCAGATCTGGGTCAAACCCATCATTTTTTTGCTCACCACGCCACCCCAGTTTGGACCTACCCATATGCAAATCAGTCTTGTATCTTGCACTCATTGTTTTAACCTGGCTGCTTACTTATTTCTGGGCACCTTTCCCCTTAAAGTCTTTCTGGATATTCCCGTGCAGCGGATGTAAGCGCTGCCGCGGGTTGGAAAAATCATTGCCGCCATCACTCCACAAGCCCACAGGCGACGCCCACTGCCCACACCCCTCCTCTCACCCTATAACAATGTGCATCTCTCTGACGCGCAGCGGACGCGCCATCACGCGCCGAAGGCGCGCCTAAGGCGAGCCCATCTGCGCTCGTCCGAGGCCGGACGGGGTCAGGGGCACAGCACTATGCCCATTTTGTTTCTTAACCCCCCGAAACACTGTGTGCACACACCAAGGCCCTTGGGACTTGAATCAAGCAGCGTTGGGGCATATCATGGATGCCGGGATTTTAAGTGCTCATCCCCTACCTTCTCTACCACCCAATTTGCCTTCACTAGCCCGACCTTCCACCTGCCTCAGTTCTTCCACTTCTCAAGCAAGTGACGCACCGACCATCTCTGCCTTCCTATTAAATACTCGGTCGGCTGTAAAACACCATCTCGACCTGTTCATTTTCTTGGACACTCAGAAACCTAACCTACTGTTCCTCACGGAAACCTGGTTTTGCCAGGACTCCCTGCCCAACTTACTGCGGCCCTGCCCTCTTCGTACTATGCTCTTCGGGCAGATCGGTCTCCCGGCAAAGCAGGGAGGGGGGGGAGGGGGCTCTGATTATCCTCTCTGACTTACATTTTTTTAATTTTTTTTTATTTTTTTGGGGAAAACCTTTATTTAACATTTGCAATCAAATACAGACACTGGCCTACACCCCCCAGGGCTGGCCGCTAGGCATTTCAGTACGTTATTACAATCCAACGTTAGACCCATCCTCCCTGGGGAGCATAGGAACTCCATCCACAAAGCACATCGGTTGCAAAAGCAGTTCAACTCGGAAACAGGATAAGAGGTTTTCATTTTACACATAAAAAGTTGAAAGGATCAGGTGTCGTACAGTGTCTCGGATCACAAAAGGGGGCGAGCAAAAGAACAACGTGTCCAAAGTAAGTTCGCTATCATGTAGGTCAGCGGCGTTAAGACATACAACATCAGGATAAGTAGCACACTATTATTCGTCTACGCCATCATTATTGTCCGCCCCACAGCACCAGAACCTCAGAAAAGTCAAGGTACAGATGTAGAAACAAGGATGTAAGGAAAGCCGAACCCACTACACTAACCCGGAAAAGGAAAAAGAAAAAAAAGGCAAGGGAAGAGAAGGAAGAAAAGAGGCCATAGAACAAAAATAAAAACGAAACACACACCCCCCACCCTGCACCCCTGCTGATGACTACGACCACCCCCCTCGCAGCGTGCCTGTCGCCCAGTAACCAGAACCCGAAATATAGTAGAAAGGGAAAGAAAGGCAAAGAACCCCACACAATGAGGGAAATCGGAGGAGGGCATAGTTCTACGGGCTCCCGGTCTCCTTCCCCCGTCGTAGCCAGCCCCGCCCCGGACTCCGTTAGGTCAATAATAAACAATCCCGTTAAACATAGTGCCACAATGAGAGACTCGGAGAAGAACCTCAACCCTGGCCCCGTCGATCAAATTCACTGAAGTCCTCAATTAAGGAAAGCACTTCCCACAAAGTACTGTCAAAGTCTACCGAACAGGAGTACACAGATGAGAAAAGAACGGCAGGGCCCGATGTAGATGGCTGGTACCAATGTTGACCCTCCCCGCCTCCGAAGCCAAGTTTTACCCCATCCGCCATCTTGAAAGACCGACAGGGGAGGGGAGTCGACACGGTCCGAAACAGCAAAGGATAGAAAGTGGAAGGATCCAAAATGGAGACGACATGTAAATGTTCCGGGGGATACACAATCGGGGGTTCCAACGGTTCCGTGGGGTGACCAGGCACAGTACAGTCAGGTAGATCCACTTCAATAGGGGCAAACACTGCTTCCATCGCCGGGTCAAGATACACCCCCGAGACATCCATTGTAAAGCGGGCTGGCAGCTGGGTCGCGGGCGTCGAGTCAAGATCCGGTCTCATGCCTGTGAGTCCGTCCGTCGCAGACAACAAACTGCAAGTCTGGACTTCAATAGTTCCCCTAAGTGCCATGAGTGCCTCCAGCACCGTACGCAGTGACGGGCCATTTCGAGCCTGTTCTGCTAGATTTGTTTCGTCCTCCAACATGGTGGACCCCACGGAGAGGCGCCTTCTCCGGGGCTAAATTAGGCAGAGCAGGAGGAAGCCATGGGGGACTGACGGTTAGCGAGCAGTAGTACGCAGCGAGGCACCGACCCGGTGGAACGGTGATATGAATGCCTGACCCCCGGTCAGGGACCCCCGCGACGCAGCACCGTGCGTCACTCGTCACCTCACCTTCTGTAGGGCACCAGGCAGCTGATGGTGGCAAAACAATCAAAAAAGTCCGAGTGTTCCAGAGACCGGACCCAACCACCTTCAGCAGTCCGTTGTTATTCAACTCGGACCCGGCAGAGCCAGCACTCGAGACCCCGGCTTCTCTGCTGGGTTAGGCCTCAATGCGACCATCGACGTAGCTCCGCTCCACAACGGCGGAGAAACTCCGGGATTGCACCACTGGAGTGCGGGTCGGATCACACACACAGATCCGGTGCAGGTAATCAGGATAAGCAACAGGATGATAGAGCAAAGGACGGAGGTCAGCGGAGCCGGGAGACTATGCGGCCATCTTGGTTGGTGTCGTAGCTCCTCCCCCTGACTTACATTTTCAATCATTATCCTACCCACCAATCCCAGCAGTGGACTAGTGGCTTTCTGTTTGATTCCATGTCTGGCTGCAATGATGGATGCGATCGTAAGAACGACGCAGAGGAGTACCGGCAGGAGATGACCCTCAGGACATCATTCAGGCTTACCTGCCTTGCCGTGAGGGGAATGGCCGACGCCCAGTGACCATCAATCGTGAGGGGAACGGCCAGCAAACAGCAAACAGCACTTCATTGCCGTGAGGGGAACGGCCACAGCAGAACTACACTCCCCAGCAGCCCCCGCACCCCGGCGCTCCCGTGACGCTCCTGCTGCGCCCGCAAGCGATTAACAGCGCGGAACACCTCCCGCGTTGCGGGATGCGCGCGGGACAGCGCCGGGCTGAGCCCGGGCAGAGGGCGGGCCGTCTATGGCCGTCCGGGGACGCAGAGGGACGGGACGGGCCGGGCCGCCTCCCTGAGAGCTTCATCACAATATGGGTAAGCGTAAACTGCAAACATCCATCTCTGGGGGAACAGGGAAATCAAAAATCCCACGCAAAGCTACCACATCGGCAAACATTATGACTTATCTTACCACTGCCGTTGGTAAGCTTAACCAAGAAAAAGAACGGGAACTGGGTTTAGATCCTATAGTACTAGACATTCAATTATCCCCACTGCTAAATAGACAAACTCCCCCCCTACAGCCTTTAATTGTTATTAATACTGCAAATGATATTTTGCCCCCAGCGCAAGCAAGTACTTCGGCCCAAGGTGCCCAAGAGGTTTGTTCCCCAACTCTCTTGATGATTTTTTGCAGGAGGATGCACTTCAGGATACCAAGAGCTCTAAGAGGCTGATCCAAAGACCTAAAATACAAGGGCCGTACCATCGTAAAAAAGCCCTCAAAACATTAAGTGATTTTGAACAATCCATAAAGGATATGGTGGAGAAGGTGCTCACGGATAAGTTGGAAGCTGTGCTTATACAGATCTCCAGTGATATTGTAGAGACTTTAAAGGAATGCGTTTCAGAAATAATGGGGAAATGTGACAGGATTAATTCATTTTTATCAACCAAAACGAGTGAACATCCCCCACCTGTTATACCCACAATACCTCGGCCTTCTACCCATCGAGCTCAAGAGACTCAATCCCCTATGGAGATAGGGAAGGTTGTGTCTGTGGGTCCTACTTTACCACTTGTATCACTACCCGATCTCAAAGTGTGTGTAGGTAAGGGTAATGATAAAAGTTTAATTCTCCCGGCGCAAAGTATATGCAAAACAAGTACTCCCCCTGATAAGGTTACCTCACATGTTGTGTTAAATCATACTGGGGCAAGGAGGCAGCGTGTTAGACCGCCGGTTAATCTCCCCCCGGAGGCTACACCGTTTGTTGCTGTTTTAGTGAACGTTCGCGTATTGAAACCGGCAGAGGTGGAGTCCCAGGAGTCACTTTTAGATAACATCAAGATATGGTGTGATGAAAATTGTTCAGGCCCAAGTAATATATCCGATGGTATTCAGATGGGGAGACGGGCTGACTGGGTGGGGTTTACAGACAAAAAGTTAGCTGGTGATTGTCTGATTGTTAATTTTAATAAACCTCATGAGGCAACACGTTTATTCTGGGAAGCTACAGAGATTAAGGAAGGTAGAATCAGAGAGGTACCATTAGGTTTTTTCTACCCACGGCCAGACACACACACAAATTGCATTTTGATAGGGGTGGTCATCACGTTACCTATACTCGCCCTTCCTACCCAAGCTCCTGGGCTACTCAAACATCAGGTCTTCTACCAAAAACCACCAATAACTACAGAACAGAATCCGGGGCTGGGTTGGAGTTAACAAACAGATTCGCAGCCCTTTCACAATTGGACGAAAATGATTGACTGACCTGCCCTGGTGGCATTACAAACTTGTCACAATGTACTACATTTACTAAAGAGGATAGAGGTAAAATAGTAAAAATTATGAGCTGGAACATTGCAGGCCTTCGATCAAAAAGGGGTGACATAAGATGGCTTGAACTCCTAAAGGACTATGATGTTGTGGGTTTACAGGAGACATGGGATAGGGACTGTGATTTCTGGCTAGATGGGTACACATCTTACTTTTTAGCTGCCCAACCATCAAGCTCAGGTCGAGATAGAGGGGGGCTGATGTTCTTAATATCAGTTAGAGTGGGAGCCTCAGTGAAGATTCTAAATACTTCATCCCAGAATTACCTAGTTTTGGAAGTCACTATGCCCAACAATTATAAATTTGTTTACATCAACTTTTACAACGCCATGCACGGCACTCTTCATAATGAAAATATCAATTCACTGGCAAAGTTTTTAATTAAATATAAGGAGGGTCAAACCACTTTTGTATACCTGTTGGGAGATTTCAATATACATTTATGCCAACTTAAATGCCAATATAGAGACCATGATAATATAGATAACCTGCCCTATTCACATTTTGAACACTCTGCAAAGGGGGCTGCTCTGGAAGAACTACTCTTGGAAAATAACCTATCTGAACCACAGTTCTTTGATATTAATGAGAGAGTGGCAACATATAGTGCAAGGGACAGCAATACCATCATAGATTATATTTTTATCTCCCCAGGTTTGTTGCAGAATGTTATCTCTTATAATGCTATACAAACTATTTTAGTGATCACAACCCAGTGGTGTTGGAATTGGATAATAATAATTTGTTTTTATTCAATAAATCTGTAAATGTAGAAATCATGATAGACCTAGCTGTCCAGGACCAGGGGAGACGTGTAACATGGAATAAAATCATCCCAGAGGACTTTTTCCAATCACTTAATTTAAAGGTGGGGAAGGAACTCAACACTTGTAGGGAACCAATGAAGTTTTGGGGGAATATTATTTCCTCATTTGAAACAATCTGCCGACAAGTGGCTGAGGATCTAAAGAGTAAGCCAAAACATAAGGTGCAAAAGGCGCAGGGGTGGTTAGATAACGATTGCTCCATATCCCATAGAGAATTACTTATTGCACTAAAAAAGTCACCCCGAGATAGACAGGAAGTCGCCAGCTTAAGGAAAAAGTATAACACAACAGTTCGAAGGCGTAAGAATGAAATTAAAAAACAAGCATGGGACCAACTTTACGAGACAACCACCTTGAGGGACAGTGCCAAATTTTGGTCAATAATTAATACCTCCTTATTTAATGGCAAAGATAATGCACCATTGGAGGTAAATATCCCGGAATGGGAGTGGCTAGATCACTTTGAGAAAATCTATGGTAGTAACCTTGTATTAGACCATTTTGAACCAGTCCTGGTTGAGATCCGGGAGAGCCCGCTCAGATTTTCCATCAAGGAGGTACAGAAGGCCATCGAGGACACGGCCAGCCATAAGGCCCCAGGCCCAGATGGGGTACCGGCTGACATGTATAAATCAAATCTCAGCGTATGGTCAGTAGTCCTCACCAATGTATATAATATAGCGTGTTTAGATAAAGCTAGAGTCCCAACAACTTGGTCACAGTCTATCATAATCCCCATTTTTAAGAAGGGCCAACGGGGGGATGCAAGATGTTATAGGCCCATATCATTGCTGGATTCTTCATTTAAAATCTTAGGTAAAGTGATCCTATCAAAGATTTCATCTTGGGCCATAAACAATGATATTCTGTGTAACGCCCAGTACAGTTTTAGATCAGGGAGAGGCACCGAGGATCAATGCCTAAATTTACATCTTATACTGAGCAAATATACAGCTGCGTCCAAGGGGTCAATTTATTTGGCATTTATGGACTTGTCTAATACAAAGCTCCCCCCAATTGGAAGGAGACGCCCTGCAGCACAGCGCATAAATAGGTTTCCCGAGATTTTGCTGATGCGGTCTCGTTACGAACAGCTTACATTATTTCTTAAACGCAACGAGTCACGGATGTAATCTTTCCAGCTGTCCCCTGAGGAAGGGCTAGTCATCTGCCCGAAATGCATTGGGAGGATTTATAACTGGATGACTTCCCCTGAGGAAGGGCTAGTCATCTGCCCGAAATGCATTGGGAGGATTTATAACTGTGAGGAAATATAAATTTTTGGTCATGTTATGTTCCCTAGCGCGTACCCCACCGACTCCATGTACCAGCTTAAAGTGCATGTAACTTCCCTCCTGTGTCAGCTATGAAGACGCAAATACATTTGCGTCCAACGTTAACTTGTCCTCTTTCAGATCCACCCTGAATGGATTATATAGTCCGTTCCTAAGTATGCTATGCCACCGTCTTTTTGTAGTGTACTTTACATGTTTTCCTGCTCTGGCAGAGTAGGCCCCGAATTTCTGCCATCGAGCCTCTATCTGGCTTTGTGACTCTGACAGCCTCTGCCCAGGCTGCCTCTGTACCCGTGAACTCTGACTTACTTCCAGCGCGGCCCCTCGCGCTCAGCTCAGCCTGCTTTCTGCCAAGACTGACTATAACCTTCGAGTTATCTGTTCCGCTCCTTGAGAATACATTCCTGCCTACTAGCTTCAGTAAACATCCTCCCCCGCAAAGCCAAAAGGGCCGACCTGTCCCAATGCAAGTAATTCATAGCCTCTGTTACCATGCTCCCATAGAAGGCCCCGTGCCCCCACGCTTCTCTTGCAGACACTTAGGCGCTTATACACGCATCCACAGTTAGCATAGAATAGCTTCTGCCCTAGAGACCTTTCCGTCCAGATAATATGGTTCCTAAACATCAGATATCAGATATGATAGAAGTACAAGTTGATCTGACATGCCAGACTTCTGTCTCTTTCCGTCAGTGTAAATGTCAAGTCCCCTGCACCCTCCAGCTTCACGTAATTCACACGTCATGCACCTGCGCGCGCATCCAAGCTTCCGATTTCTGCTGACATTGCAACAATTCCGTTAGTGCCACCCCTCTGTGACACCTATCAGTGACGTTTCTAGCACACACCTCCAGTGCACGCCTAGTTCACGCCTCTTGATTACGTACTAGTACCACGTGTATACTGTTATCTTGACTTCTCTCAGCTGTTACGCCTCCTGCACTATTGCTTATGATGTGAATTAAGTATATAAGCTATGTATTGTTAATAAAATGCAGCGCTCTATCCCTTCTGACACCCCTGTGGTGGTCAGAATCCGATATCCTGGTCATGACCATTCCTTTTTAAGGAATAAAACCCCTAAGAACTCTAACACCACGGACTCTGTTTTTTTCTTTCCCATCTGAGTTATTATTGATTAAGTACTTACCTGCATAGAAATTAAGAGAGTAAATTAATTATTTACGTCATTTTGGCGCCCGAATAGGGACCCCTCCCCCACCTCACGCGCCGGTTGGTGCGTTGCAAGCTCTGTCCCCTGCCATCAGTTAGACGGAACCTACGCGTACTGGCAGGATTTCCTGCATCTCCCTCTGGCCCACGGAGGTGACGAAGACTGCGATCAGTGCCCAGACGAGGCGGTGAGGAGTGCGGAGGATCCCGACCAGAGCCTAGCCGAAAGAAGCAAGGTCCGAGGTGTCAAGAGGCTCACCAGGTTTCCGAGGTTTTCCGAAGTTTTCCGAAGTTTTCCGAAGTACCGAGTCGAGTCCAGTCGAGTTTTCCGAGGCCTTCTGTTTCCGTGCTTCCCGGTGAGTACCATTGCTGGGACGTATCTAGACGGGTTTGGGTACACAAGTCCGGTCTGCACTGTTTTTAGGCAGTGTATCTGTACTGTTTAGCAGTATATCTAGTATTCTGAATTTCTGCACTGTTACGCCAGTGTATCTGTACTGTTGAGCAGTACATCCAGTATAGGGGGTAGTCATCTATGTCTCAAATGTCTTCTTATGTGATTAATGTCGTGGTATGAATGTGACCGTTTAATGTGCATTATTGTGTTTCTTGTATAAACTAGCTATAACCAGTATTTAAGGAGTAAGGATCAAGCATTCAGTAATAAGTAAACAAGATGCCGTTTTTCAGCAAGCTAAAGCAGATAGGAACTAGGAAAGGGATACTGGAGGAAGAAATTCCTATTCCCCCTAGGGACACTCCAGGTAACTTTATGTATCATAAACATGGCATAGATGCCATATTGTATCTAGACTTATGGGCCGATTACACCAAGCACCTAGACGAAAGACACAGATGGCCTGTTACTGGAACATGGGATGCAGAGTGCATCATGAAGGTAGAAGAAGCATTATGGAAGAAGAAAGCTAGACAATCTCAGAAAGACGCCATAGAATTTTGGCGTAAGGAATCTCATAAGCGTGCTGAGAAAACACTCCGTAGAGAAGACAGACTTAAAGAATCAGAAAAAGCCCAAGAAAACGAATTAGTTACTGAAGGGATCCGAGTAAAAACAGAACAAATAGACCGTGCCCGAAACAATCTTGTAAACGGTATGTATCTTGCAGCCGAGGGCACATCTGAGGCCCTAACAGAAATACCGAAAAACCTTCCGCCACCATTAGTTCCAACTAAAGTAATGCACAAAACTACTAAAGACATATTCCTAAATTCTTATCTAGAGGATGTAGCACCAGCTTACACCAATTTGCCTGTTCGTGCCCTGCCTCCCGACAGGGACGGGGGTGGCACTCCGCCCCCAGATCATGTTCCGCCAGTATCGCGCCAGACCACCCCCGCTCCGCCAGCTCCGCCACTTCTCGCACCCAAAATTGATCTACCGAAACAAAGTCTACCTGACCCTACTAAACGACAAATTCAAGTTCAGATCCAGACTCCGCAGGGAGATAATGCCCAAGCATCCACTTCAGGAGGTGCGACCGCGGGTCTTCGGACCCCGCCATTAACACCCAGATTCAATCTCAGAGACATGCAGAGTCCTCTCACGTTCAAGTCACCCCGTCTTGACGCACTCAGAGAAAACATTTCCGTTTGTAGATATGATCCAGTACCCGGTAAAAACGATCTAATGATATTGGCATCACTACGGTTAAGATCTGCCACTGATATCTTGCTATGCTATGTAGGAATGAAGGAACGTCTAGATAGAATATATGAGTTTGTTCAGACAGGGAAAGACCCTGACAGTATCAAGGATGCAATGGAGAAACAAAAGGTTGACATTCAAGCACAGATACTACGATTTTTCATAAATTGTCTAATAAGAGAACGAGACAGGCCCGGAACAGATCAAAGTGAATTAGATGCACTGAACAAGTGGGGTCAAAATATAGCCGATGGAAAACATGACAGGGGGGCCTGCATAGCCAGTATGTACAAGAAAATTAGAAAGGCAGTGATAACGGTACACCAGAAAGGGAATGACAAAGCTTCCTCCGAGGAGGAAGAAGAACTTGAAGAACCAGAAAGAACTACAGATACTATAGCGTATGTAGGTAAGGGAGCTTACCTTAGGAAAGGCATCCGTCCGGAAAACAAGAGAGTTTTTCTCTCTGCTTTAACAAATCCGAATTCTTCTGAACATCAGTTCCAGGAGACTGATAGAAGACTACGAGAAAGAATGGGGTACCATGTACTCAATTCGATGGATGAACAAGAACTAGCCCGGTCAGCCATCTTATGGGCCGAAAATCCAGACATATATAATGATGATACCTTAGCACAGACGTTTCTAAACCTTTCCCCAGAGGAACAGAAATTAGCAGGTGTATACATGATTCAGCACCTCCTCACGAAATACAGAAATAAGCATTCCGATCCAGGTCCCTTACACGAAACACTAGAAGCACTACTCATGGATAGATGGAGAGGTTTCAGTACCAAGTTAATACAAACAATTCTAGAACAACGACATAAATATAACACCTTCATAAGCTCTGAATATGTTCCCGTCCCACCTCTAGAAAGGAACACGTACCACATGCAGTGCGGTAGTGGTATTGAAAGTCAGAACCCCTTACGAGAAGTACACCCAGTTATGGGTGCGGATCACGCCTTGAAACGTGTATATGTGCACACGCCACTGACTAAGTTAGAACTGTTAGAAATGAAGAAACTAGTTCCGTGTCATGATAAAGACCCTGCAGGTTTTCATAGAGAGCTTAAAGACATGTTACTGATGGGGGATTACACGTATGATGATATTATGAAAATGTTAAAGGTGCTGTTTCCCACGGGCATTTACGAGAAATTAAAGGAAAAGGAATGGGAGGTGGGGGACACAAAGATTGCATGGGCAGAAATAGAAGACGAAGAAAGCAAACGGATCCCCGGAGTAGGTCTTGGGGACAAGACTAAAGCATTACCCGGATTAATAGTACAGGTTCTGCCAAGATTATTGACAACTAGAAAGGAAGATTGGGACGCCATCTCGTCCTGTAAACAGAAACATGATGAAGATACTAGTGACTTCTATTCCAGATTCGAGAAATGTTTCATTATAAATAGTGGCCTACAACCAAGCAGCGAGTCATATCCACACCTTTTTGTATCAAAACTAGTCGAGAACTCCCTACCATTAGTTAAAAATAGAGTATATAAAGTTGAAAGTACTTGGCAGGCAAATACGCCATCCCAGATGTTACAAATGTTACAATATCATCAGAATAGAATTAGAGAAGAACAAGATCAGGAACAGAAACGTATGAAAGACACTAAGATGAAAATGTTAGTAGCTCAGACGGTCCCAGCCGACGGCCAGAGAAAAGGTGGGACACAGACAAGTCACACTACAGCTCCCGTTAAAGGGACATGTAATTATTGTAAACAGCCAGGTCATTACGTACATGAATGCCCAGTCCTGAAACATAACATTTCAACAGGTAAAACTAAAGAAAGACCGCATCCGCCTAGACAAGATCAGGTCCAGCAACAGACCTCACAAAATGTACAGCCAATGCAGAATACACAGCCTATGCATGCTCCATCTCATACAGCACAGACAGTAGCAGGACCACAGCCCATTGCCGCGACTCAGCAAGTTTCACAACAGATGTACCAGTATGCCCAATCTGCATATCCAGATTACCCCCGATATACATGAAACAGCCTAGAGAGGGAAGGTGGTTTGCCTCTTATTGAAATTCCTGTAGATCAAGAAGGTCCTTATGTACACAGTCACGTATTGGGAAAAGACAGAAAGTTTTTAATTGACACAGGGGCAAGCCGCACCACAATCAGTCATAATGAAGTCCCAGGGGCACCCCTCTCAGGCTCACAGAATGTTTCCCTTGGTTTTTCAGGACAGCCTATTGTAAATGAAGTATCGGAACCAGTACCCTTGGCTGTGGGTCCATTGTCACGAGTTACAGATTTGTTACTTACGAACTCATGCCCAGAAAACTTGCTAGGAATTAAAACTCTGAAGGCTCTAGGAGCTATAATATGCTGTTCCCCGGAGGGAGTTAGACTCTTTCTACGGGATTTCAAGGGTCATTATGTTTTACGAGAATTTGATGTCAGATTGAAAAATGTACCAGATCACCTATGGGCAAAAGGCCCAGCTGACGTAGGTTGCATGCATATCACTCCATACCGTGTTACACTCAAGACAGGAGTTGTTCTACCCAGAATCAGACAATACAAGTTACCACCCGATGCTGTAGTGGCTTTACTGAAAATCATTGAAGAGCTCATTGCCCAGGGAGTGGTCGTAGAGACCGACTCCAATATCTGTAATTCACCCATAATTCCAATTCTTAAACGTACTGACCCCAATGCACCGCCAGTATATCGGCTGGTGATTGATCTTCGAGAACTAAACAAATGTATTGTACCACAGTACCCTGTGGTCCCCGATATCTCTTCCCTATTGACTGCCATTGATTCAGAAGCAACGTTCTTTACTGTAATTGATCTCAAGAACGCTTTCTTCAGTGTACCTATTGATCCAGAGAGCCAATATCTCTTCGGATTCAGTTTAAATGGACGAAGTTTCAAATTTTCCCGCGCACCTCAAGGATTCACAGAAAGCCCCAGCATCTATAGTCAAGCACTGAAAAGAGAACTAGATTGTGTTCAAATGCCAGTTAACACCGCTTTACTGCAATACGTCGATGATCTACTGATCACCGCACGAAGTGAGCCCGAATGTGAACAAGCATCACTGACAGTTTTACATTTCCTGGCCGACAAGGGACACAAGGTGTCTCCTTCGAAGCTACAATTCTGTGTTCAGCAAGTTGTGTACTTGGGCCACTTGCTGTCCAAAGTGGGGAGACAGCTCACTCCCGATCGCATTCAGTTAATTGTAAATATGCCACGACCCCAGACACAAAAGGAAGTGCGGGCCTTTATAGGCCTCACCTCGTACTGCAGACAATGGATTCCTCAATATGCATTTCTAGCTAAACCACTCATCCAGTTAACGACGCAGGAGGCAGCAACTTCGATTGCCCTCCCTTGGACTCAGGAACACACACAAGCCTTTGAGGAATTAAAGAAAGCATTATGCCAAGCACCAGTTTTAGCGACACCATGTTACAACAAACTGTTTACACTTTTTGTTACAGAACGTGACGGTACAGCATTGTCTGTCCTCACTCAAGATCAGGCAGGTTCACATAAGCCTTGCGCTTATTTTTCAAGTACATTGGATTCCGTAGCTCAGGCACTCCCTGCGTGCTTAAAGTCAGTAGCTGCAACAGCGTTAGCAATAAGACAAAGTGATTCAATTGTTTTAGGACATCAGTTAACAGTACAAGTTCCACACTCTGTAGAGGTTCTGTTAAACAGAACCCAAACTCAACACTTGACTATAGCACGACTGACAGGTTACGAATTAACACTATTCCAGCCACACATAGAAATCAGACGCTGCAGCATCCTGAACCCAGCAACACTGTTACCTACAATTATGACAGATCCAGCTCCGCATGATTGCATAGAGATCATTAATGCTGTAACAAAGCCCCGACGAGACTTAACAGATGTTCCATTGACAAATCCAGACCTGACACTTTATGTGGATGGTTCATGTATGAGAACAAGTACAGGAGAATTAGTGGCCGCGTATGCAGTGACCACTGAAACCGAAGTTAAAGAAACACATCGTATTGACACACTGTCTGCTCAAGCGGCAGAGCTCATTGCTCTGACCCAAGCCTGTATTCTAGCCAAGAACAGAAATGTCAACATATACACTGATTCCCGTTATGCGTTCGGAGTTGTACACGACTTCGGCATGTTATGGCAAGAACGAGGTTTCCTGACCTCTCACGGTGCCAAGATCCAACATGGTCCCCTCATTCAAGCACTGTTAGAAGCAATACATCTGCCTTCAGGAATATCCGTCATGAAGTGTAAAGCACATACTAAAGTCACAGATTCTGTTTCCCAGGGTAACGACCTGGCAGACCAGACAGCAAAACATACAGCATCGACTCACACTCAGACAATTGATACGACAAAGACAACAGAACCAACAAATTGCATGACAGTCAGGGATCCCACACTAGATGTTATCGACATTCAGACACATGCTACTCCAGAAGAAATAAAGAAATGGATTGAACAAGGAGGGATCCAAACAGATCAAGGTTGGGTGACGAAGGGAAAATCTACATGGTTTCTCCCTGACTCTATGGTTCAAGTCATGATAAATACAGCACATAGCCCAGCACACCTAGGAGAGAAAGCGATGTTAGACAGTTTACAAAATTTATGGAATAATAAACACTTACGAGCAGCCGCAAAACAGAAAGTGCGTACTTGCATGATCTGTTGTCAGTTCAATCCAGGTAAAAGCGTCCCTGTAGAGCAAGGTGGATTTCATCCTCCCGATCACCCTTTTGAAGTCCTCCAGATGGATTATATCCAGATGGACCGTTGTCGAGGATTTAAATATGTCCTCGTAGTTGTTTGCGCTCTGTCCCGCTGGACCGAAGCATACCCAGTCCCAGATTACACTGCTCCGACTTACCAGTGGAAATTCCATTGTGTCCGACATCCTGAAGCCGCAGGCCTTGTAGAAAGGCATAACCAGACACTAAAGATCCGCCTTGCCAAAATATGTCAGGAGAAAGGGGTCGACTGGATAGTCGCCCTGCCAGTGGCACTATTCTACATGAGAATGGTTGCCCATTCGAGATCAGGGCTATCCCCGTACGAGGTGGTCTTTGGCAGACCACCGAATATGTGGGGGACGCCCATTCCGAAAAAGATTACTGATGTTGATTGTAACATGTTGACAGATTACCTTGCCTCCTTGATGTCTGCACTCCAATCATGTCGTTCACAGGTTGCCGCAGCCTTCCCTGACAACACTGATGTAAAGCCACACAACGTCCGTCCTGGGGACATCGTATTAGTGCGAAATTTTGATAGAAAGAGTCCGTTGGAGCCCCGCTGGAAATCGCCGAAGACCGTCCTTCTCACCACGAGGACCGCCGTGAAGATCGAGGGGAGAAAGGGGTGGGTTCACACGAGTCATGTGAAAACATTTTTTGGACTGAAACCTGATCGAGACTCGTCCACCCCCACCAAAGACTGTGTTGAGCCAAAAGACTTTACAGAATCTGAACGAGAAAAAACTCCCCAAGAAGAGTACCGTATGAAACTCCGATCTAGCAAGTCAGACAGTTTAATTGTTTAAGTCCTCCCCTAGGTGAATCGGTTAAATAGTTTCTGACATGTATCCCCTAGATCGAGATAGAGAGAGAGAGAGAGAAGCCAAGAAACGTACATATTGTAAATCACTTCGTAGTCACTGTATAGTGACACTATTAATCATGTTTATTCTGAGTATTTTAATTATTGTTGCTAGCATCCTTTTACCTATCTACTACCCTATTTTCAAGCGTGAACAATCTGCTTACAATATATCTGCTGAACACACTTTTAGTGAGTTACCTCCACACGAACTTTCCTACAGACTTGCGCTGCGCAACAACACTTTTATTAGTATGCTACACCATTCTCATCAAACTAACAATGCTACAGATTGCTGGATATGTGGCCGACTCCCTCCCTACCAGAATTACAAGGGAGCTCTGCCCCTCTTTCCGTACCCATTCACTCACAATGGCTCTTGCGGGGCATGGTTTAAAATAATTAATTCCTTAGATCCTGATATTGCTGTTTTCGATGGGGGCTGGGTTTGGGGAAACCTGAACTTAGTCCTGCTCGACGTCTGTTACCCTGATAAGGAGGGACTACCCACTAGAATAGGAACTGATCTAGAAAATGAAGTGTATGGATTAGGTAATTATACAATTAGCCTTATGATTCTTACTGTTGAGTCCGAAGCTGCACCAGTTCTACCAATTATGTCAGTATTGCCAGTCACTGGTGAATTATGTATCAGGAAGAAAGGTTCAGTACGCTTAGGTCATAGTAAATGCACTACTGTGGTCGAATTCAGTGATCAAGGTAAATCGTCCTTTAAAGCTATTAGTCATTCTTACTTTGTTTGTGGTCATACCGCATACATACGTCTACCTCCAGATTGGGATGGTACCTGTTACATTGCATTCCTTCTGCCACCTGTTTTCCTAGCTCCCCCTGATTACCATAGAAATACCAATCTAGTAAAGAATAGACCCAGAAGAGATATCCCACTTGTCGACTACACAGAAACGGCATGGGAACAGTACACCGATTTTAATAAAGGATTCTTTTTAGGACCTGTTCAGAATAGTAAATTAATACGTAGATTGACTAGAACGCTTGAAGCAGTAGTGAATGAAACTACCTCCGCCTTAGGTAACCTAACAGAAGAGCAGTCCGCCATGCGGGTTGTTGTCCTTCAGAACCGTCTTGTTATTGACGTCATCTTGGCAGATAGAGGCGGAGCTTGTAAGGTCATCGGGTCAAGTTGCTGTGTTTTCATACCACAAAACGCACCATCTGTATATCAAGCTATTACCCGTCTCCATAAAATTGCAAATCAGATACATCAGAATCCAGGCACCTGGACTTGGTCCGGTTGGTTCTGGACAACGTTAACAGCTTGGGGATGGAAGATCCTATCCTTCCTAGGCATTGGCCTAGTCCTAGTATTCAGTTGTTGCCTGTGCCTACAGTGTGGGCCAGCGATTTGTGGACTATGTGCCACCTCTTGTATTGAACATTCCAGTTTTTTCTCAAAACGTAAACGAAAGAAAGAAGAGCAAATGATGTTACAAGAACAAACTGATCGATTCATGAGGATTGATATATCATGAAGGGTCCGTAGGGAACAAGGAGGGAATGAGGAAATATAAATTTTTGGTCATGTTATGTTCCCTAGCGCGTACCCCACCGACTCCATGTACCAGCTTAAAGTGCATGTAACTTCCCTCCTGTGTCAGCTATGAAGACGCAAATACATTTGCGTCCAACGTTAATTTGTCCTCTTTCAGATCCACCCTGAATGGATTATATAGTCCGTTCCTAAGTATGCTATGCCACCGTCTTTTTGTAGTGTACTTTACATGTTTTCCTGCTCTGGCAGAGTAGGCCCCGAATTTCTGCCATCGAGCCTCTATCTGGCTTTGTGACTCTGACAGCCTCTGCCCAGGCTGCCTCTGTACCCGTGAACTCTGACTTACTTCCAGCGCGGCCCCTCGCGCTCAGCTCAGCCTGCTTTCTGCCAAGACGGACTATAACCTTCGAGTTATCTGTTCCGCTCCTTGAGAATACATTCCTGCCTACTAGCTTCAGTAAACATCATCCCCCGCTGCAAAGCCAAAAGGGCCGACCTGTCCCAATGCAAGTAATTCATAGCCTCTGTTACCATGCTCCCATAGAAGGCCCCGTGCCCCCACGCTTCTCTTGCAGACACTTAGGCGCTTATACACGCATCCACAGTTAGCATAGAATAGCTTCTGCCCTAGAGACCTTTCCGTCCAGATAATATGGTTCCTAAACATCAGATATCAGATATGATAGAAGTACAAGTTGATCTGACATGCCAGACTTCTGTCTCTTTCCGTCAGTGTAAATGTCAAGTCCCCTGCACCCTCCAGCTTCACGTAATTCACACGTCATGCACCTGCGCGCGCATCCAAGCTTCCGATTTCTGCTGACATTGCAACAATTCCGTTAGTGCCACCCCTCTGTGACACCTATCAGTGACGTTTCTAGCACACACCTCCAGTGCACGCCTAGTTCACGCCTCTTGATTACGTACTAGTACCACGTGTATACTGTTATCTTGACTTCTCTCAGCTGTTACGCCTCCTGCACTATTGCTTATGATGTGAATTAAGTATATAAGCTATGTATTGTTAATAAAATGCAGCGCTCTATCCCTTCTGACACCCCTGTGGTGGTCAGAATCCGATATCCTGGTCATGACCATTCCTTTTTAAGGAATAAAACCCCTAAGAACTCTAACACCACGGACTCTGTTTTTTTCTTTCCGATCTGAGTTATTATTGATTAAGTACTTACCTGCATAGAAATTAAGAGAGTAAATTAATTATTTACGTCAACTGGATGACTTTTTTCGTTGGATGAAGTATATGCTTTTGTTAAGCTTTGATGAACTTTTGATCATGTATTAAATACCCAAGGAACCTCAAACACAGTGTGGATTCAACTTTGATGAACTGTTTATAGACATTGGTGTCTATTTATGCGCTGTGCTACAGGGCGTCTCCTTCCAATTGGGGGGAGCTTTGTATTAGTTTTGTTCTCTACGCTGTGAGGCTCAGACAGCGTACCACCCAGGTAGCACGCCACAGACTATTACAGTGATCTAATTTCAAAGTCACACAGCTGTTGCAAGTCCTTCACTCATTTGTCTAATTTATGGACTTGTCCACAGCTTTTGATCTTGTCAATAGGTCAAAGCTGTGGACAATGCTCCTGGAGCTGGGCTTGGGCCGGGCATTGGTACATTTTCTATCAGAACTCCATAGAGACCTGAGAGAGTGTATACGTATGACCCAAGAGGGGAACTGCACTGCACCCTTTAAATCTGGTAGAGGGGTGCCCCAGGGATGCATCCTGACCCCAATGCTTTTTTCTCTATATATAAACTCACTGGGGAAAACACTGGCTGCAGCATTGATCGATGTGCCGCGTATGGGTAGCTCTTGACGCCCGTTTTACTATATGCTGACGACTCGGTACTGCTGTCAAGAACCCCGATAGGTTTACAACGCTTGCTTGATTCATTCTGGGCTTTTATGCAGGAATTGGACCTAGTGATAAATATAGAGAAATCACATGTAATGTGGGGAAATGTAAGAATAACATAAAAACCCTCTCCTGTAATGGCTCAGCAATTTCGAGAGTTAAAGTTTTTACCTACCTAGGAGTGGTATTTGATGATAAAGGTTCCTGGGTACCACAGATCACCAACAAGGTATCGGCTGTGAGAAGATCTTCGGCTGCTATCTTGGGTTTTACAAAGCGACTGGGTGGGAAACCAGCCGAGGCTAAATTGACCATCTATAGAGCCAAAACCCCAGCCATTGCATGGTATGGGGCCTCGATATGGGGCTATAAAGACTCTGCCCTGATACAGAGAGAGGAAAATAGATTTTTACGATCCCTTTTGGGACTCCCCCAATCTACACCGGCGTTTGCAGTGCACATGAAATAGGGACTGGGTTATATTGGAGATACCCTGCAAATGGCCCCAATTTTGTCATGGATCAGAACCTGGCTAAATCCGAATCTGTCTTTAAATCATGAAATCATTAGGGACTGTATTGGAAGGGAAAAAGTGGCAGAGATGCAGTGGTTGGCTACTATTAAATCTATAGCAGAATATTTGGGTCGACCCGAATTGTACACTAACCCTGAAAGCCTGACAAGAGAAGATATTAAATGGGTTAAAACACACTATATAAAAAAGCGAGAAGCAGAAAGGGAAGCGTGTGAAATTATGAAGCCAACTGTAAGGTCACACTACATGTTGATTACGTCAATGTCTATTCAATCATATTTGACGATTGTTACTAAACCATTCCATAGGTGGCTTCTTACAAAATTTTGCTTTAATCGGGTGCATTTTCTACTGGGTAATTATGACAAGTGGTGTAAACCACATGAGAATGTACCTTGTATATGTGATGATTTCCCTGACCAGGATTTACTGCATTATGTGTTTTTTTGCCCCTTCTTTAAGACTGTCAGGGAACATTTTATTAAGCCATATTAAAGAACAAAGGGTTTAAGCAGATAAGACCTGCCTTAGTGTACCTACAACTAATGGAGTCCCCACTAGTCATGTTTGGGGTAGCCAACTTCTTGACTGCCTCTATACGCTCCAGACAGAATAGACTTCGGTCGATTTTAGCCCCACATATTGTAGATGTCGAGCAGTGTTAGTTGTTTAAACGATCATTGTATTGAAAGAATTGATGAGGAGATCTTCATTGATGGGTTTTTGTAAAGTTTGTAAAAATTTCTCAAATTATCAATTAGTCGCTATCGACCGCCACTGAATATTGTGTATATACTGAATTTAATTTTTTAAAAATCTTTTAACCTGAACATTGCTTTTTATAGTAATTACTGTTCTTGATATATCAATGTATTTGTATAGCATACTTTTATGATTTTAAAATAATCGAATGAAGTGATTTTGACTCTGATTCTGACTCTCAGTGGACTACTTAGTTGTACGTTCTAACTCCTTTCAGACACCTATAACTTGTGTTTTGATGTATCGCCCTCCCAAAAATGTGCCGCACTTTCTTCCAGCTTTCCAGGACTTGCTAGCTACATTAGCTGTGAACAACTCGGCGGTCCTGGTACTTGGAGACTTCAACTTTTGGCCATCTGATCCGGCTGAATACGCCTCTTCCAGAGACTTCACGGAATCACTTCACAGTCTGAATTTTATATCACATATTCATACCCCAACCTACGTTCAGGGTCACATTTTGGACCAAGTTTGGTCCCTCAATATCCCTATCCATGCTCCTACTGTCACCCCTTGTCTGTGGTCTGACCATCACTTGATTTCCTTTTCCTTGGATTTAAGCCTGACCACAAAACCCCCCTGCCTAAGAACACCTGGGCTCGTAATAGGGGCAAAGTTGATATTCCATCGCTCTGCTCGTCTCTATTAGCCTCTAGTCCAGCCACAGAGGAACTGGCCACACCGCTTCAAGCAGAAACTCTAAATAAATGGTTGTCCAATGCCTGTGATCAGGTGGCCCCCCTAAGACGCATTAGGGTAAGACGTGCCCATGACGTCAACAAATGGTTCAGCCCGGAGCTCAAGGAGAAAAAACTGGCTGTCCGCCGAGCAGAACATGCTTGGAGACGCACTTATTGCACTGCCTCTAAATCATTGTACTCCTCCATACAGGCTGAGTACAAGAAAGCCATCCTAGACGCTAAAACCAGCTATTTCTCGAACAAGATCCTCCGGGCAGAGAACCAACCCAGAGAAAGTTTCGCCACAGTCTTTGAATTGTCCTCTTCGGACAGGACCACCTCCAAGTCTGTACCTTCCCAGCCCCTGTGTGACTCGCTGAATAATTTTTTTATTAACAAAATCGCGGACATTAAGGCCAACATTCCTCCTCCTTCCCCAGCCTTTTTAAACCCCGACCCACCACCCAATACCTATCACCTTGATCATATAACTCCCCTGTCTAAAGAAATTTTTCTCTCTCTGCTCCCTTGCGTCAAGTCTGGATCCCCTTCCGACATCTGCCCGGCTTACATCTTGCGCAACATCTTCCTGACCTGCCCTTCCCCTCCTCTTACCTTTCTCAATGAGACCCTCAAGTCAGGAATTGTCCCTCCTTGTCACAAATCAGCCACCATCATCCCAATCTTAAAAAAAACAGGCGCAGATTCAACAGCGCTAGCAAACTATCGGCCCATTTCCCTTCTTCCTTACTTGACCAAAGTCCTCGAACGCCACGCCACTAAAGTCCTCAGTTCTTTCATCGAGGACAGCGGTTATCTTGCACCGTGCCAAGCAGGGTTCCGCCCTCTCCATTCCACCGAAAAAGTGGTGGTTTCCGTCATAGACACACTTAGAGAAGGGCTAGACGCTAACCTTCCACAGGCACTGGTTCTTCTCGACTTGTCGGCCGCCTTCGACGCGGTGGACCATACCATCCTTCTTTCCTGTGTCGAGGCGGCAGGCATTGGAGGTTCTACCCTGGCCTGGCTCAGCTCATTTCTGAGCGACCGTTCACAGGCAGTCCATCTGGCGAATTTTTCCTCCCAGGCCCGCAAAGTGCAATGTGGCGTCCCCCAGGGATCTTCTCTCTCCCCCCTTCTTTTTAACTTGTATATCTTTCCACTTATTTCTGCCCTGCAGAGGATGGAAGTCACAGTGTTTAATTACGCCGATGACCTCCAGCTCATTTTTAACCTCTCTGATTCTCCTGATTCTATTTATAATTTAGAGTCGGTGATGGTCTTTATCAGGGATTGGATGAGCTTTAACCAATTCAAGCTCAACCCTGATAAGACCGAGCTTCTCCTCACTGGCGGTAAACTCAACCCTTGGTCTTCTATTTTTTGGCCCCCTTCTTTTGGTCCCCCCCTTCTCCTTCTCCCTTCGTTAAGACACTGGGGATTACCCTCAACCAACATCTCACCTTACACTCCCAGATCAGCACGGTGGTTTCCTCTTGTTTTTTTATTTTGCGCACCGTTCGAAAGATTTCACGTTTGTATCCTTTTCAGCTCTTAAATTGAACCTGATGGCTATGGTCCTTTCCCGTTTAGATTACGGTAACGTTCTGTACAATGGTGACCCGCGTACGCCATCCGGCGGCTCCAACTGGTCCATAACCAAGCTGCCCGCTTGGTCTACGGCTTACCTAAATCACACCACATTACACCCCTTCTAAGATCTCTCCATTGGCTTCCTATCAGAGAAAGGGCCCTTTTTAAGATGGGATGCATTATGTTCCAGGCCCTTGCGGGAACAGCCCCGTCCTTTATCAAGTCCAAAATCGAACCCTACATCCCCAGCAGATAACTGCGTTCCTCCTCTTTGTCCCTCTAGGTCAGGGGTCTCCAAACCGGTCGTGGAGGGCCGGATCCATGCCAGATTTTCTGGATATCCCCATTGAGATACATGTAGTAATTTTAAAAATCTGGCATGGATCCGACCCTCCAGGACCGGTTTGGAGACCCCTGCTCTAGGTGGTGCCCAGGTTCAAGAAGAGTAGAATGGGAGGCTCTAAGTTCTCCGTCCTTGCTCCGCAATTTTGGAACTCTTTACCTCCCCTACTGAGATCAATACCATCCTACCTGGAGTTTCGCAGCACCCTGAAAACTACTCTGTTTTCACAGGCTTTTAAAATCTAAACCGCTTTGCCATCTAACTCAGGATTCCTCCTCAACAGCGCCATGAAACCGCCTGGTGAACGAGCGCTCAATGAATACCTTTAAATTCAAATTCTTGACCCTGCATCCTGGGACTGGTTTCAGGGCATCTCTCCATATCAGGCAGGCTATCTTGATTCCAGTGGCATAGCAAGCACAGTTTCCCATCGTGCTGACCAACACTCATTTGTTCACATGGACAACTTCAGATCCCAAAAAGATCCAAATTACCTGCAGCGTTCCACAAGGTTCCATAATCTTCCCCTGTTATCTTCAGCCTCTACATGGAGCCTCATGGGGCTCTAGTCACAGATAACGGCATCAAGATTCACTAATATGATGATGACACAAAGCTATACTTGAAAGACTTCTCTGCTTTAGACACCGAGCACCTCAAACACTGCCTGCACATCACCCAGACCTGGATGTTCAGCTCCTCCCTCAAGCTGACCCCAGTCAAGACAGAATTCCTTTCATGTGCCAAGAACAACAAACAAAATATAAGTACAAATCTGGCTCAATGACATGAACCTTGTTGGCTTTGAACCTTAACTTTCACTGAATGCTAAATTACTTGGATTCACCCTGAACACCAACCTCACCCTGAAGTGACACATTGCCAAAATAAAACCAAAGACGGTCTGATACCAGCTTTCTTTTCTAAAAAAAATAAAAAAGTGAAACTGTTTCTTTCAGAAAACCACTTGACATGATCACATCACCCCTATCCTGATGGAACTCCATTGGTTTCTCTTGCCAGTCGCACCATCTTAAGAAAACAAACAAAAAAAGAAATCCACTTGAACTGCCCTCCAAGCCCTTGCATCCATGCATCTGGGTGGTGGGAACACCCTGCTCCATGGCATCACAGACTTCATACTGGCACCCCTAAAAGGCACCCTGCACGTTTTATCCAGGGCCTGGAGAACATGATCACTCACCTCTATCCTGATGAATCTCCATTGGCTTCTCTTGCCAGTCGCACCATCTTCAAAACCATTTGCATCATCTATAAAACCTTCACGACAAACCTCCCAGCCCCTCTTGAAGAAAACCTCACCATTGCCGATGGTACACTGCAAACCTGGAGCCACAAAACCATTCGACTAAGATGTGCAAAAAAAAAACAAGCCCACTAGCCTGTTCCATTTATGCGCTCAGTATTTAGAAAAACATCCCCACATCATAACGCTGCTCCAGTTTGGAAAGAGATGATGACTCACATCTTTAAAGTACACTACATCAGATTGCATTAACCATCCACGACCCAACTGCCTCTCCTCTCACCCGTTGACTTTATGCTGATCTTTGTGCACACTATGCTTCTTTGCTAGGTTTGCTTTATTGAAATATCGCATACATACGTTCATATCTTCATACATACATACACAAGCATTTGCATTGCAATTCCTCTTGCATATGCGAAAGTTAGAGCTATTGGCATTGTAAATGACAATGCCTTTTATCTGCTTTCAAAAAACCAATGCATAAATAAAAGGCATTGTCATTTGCAATGCCAGTAGCTCAAACTCTCGCAAATGCGAGACCTATTGCATTGCAAATGCTTGTTTTCTTTCTGTTCCAGTACTTTGAAGTGACTTAGCTGATGTGCAGCTCAGGGTGCAGTCCTTAATCTCCAAGAAACGAAGACCATATCATCACAGCTTGGCTGCTTTCGAGGGGTATAACAGTGAGTGTTCTTGCCAAAGCCCAATTAACCCCAGTCATCGCAGGCTCTCTGGTTTCCATTTCGCAGGATCTACTCTATGAACGTCAGCATGTCTAGACTTTCCACGTGTCACAGGTGTGTAATCGTGGCAAGACAATCGAGTCCAATTCTCCCACCTTGGCCCAGAGTCTTCCTGCAATCTGACCAGTGTACTCCTAATTAATCGAGTGCATCAGAGGTCTAAAATAGCAGATCAGCATTATCTAACTGACTGTTACATGCAGTATCGTCCACTGAAATACGAATGGCTAGGACAGCTCCATCATAGTCAATAATTTCCACAGCATGGGCATCCCCGAACCTAGGGCGTCTCACTGAAAAAAACGAAGGTGATTGATAGCATGCGCTCAAGCATCTACGCCACAGGCAATCCCTCAGCTCGGCCCTACTCCAGTAAACTCAGACAGGATCACCTTATGTAAATTAGAACAATACATATTTATAAACTTATAAGTAGTTATAACTACCCAGAGGATTACATTTAAGTACCTTGGAATATGAAAGGATGAGGAAAAGTCTTCAATATTTTAAATTTATGCATTGAAGATTACATATAATCAGAATTGAAACTTGTTTGATATATGGATGTCTGAAACAAAAGCATTAACCGATTGAGCTATCTCAAGTAAAATTCAGTTCTGTATTTTGCATTTTACATTCCGTGCTTTCCAGTAGGCGCACTGACGCTATTTTATGTTTAGTCAAACTTGTGACCAGCTTGTGCGCTGATTTCTCTTTCAAGCGCATTAACCACTAGAGTTATCCTCCCACCCTCCTACTCTTACACATGCTGGACACACAGACCTCTGCAGCAAGTGCCTTAACCCCATAACATAACACTCATGATGTGACCAATGAAGTAAATGACAACTTTAATATTGCATTTTCTCGATACCAATTTTTTTTTTTTTTTTTTAAACCTTTATTGATGCATTGAAGTATTACAAGCGCCGGCCTACAACCACAGGGGCCAGCCGCAAAGTCAGCAATTCAAAATAGGATTTATGCATCTATCATCGACCCTGGCAACAGCTGCGAAGAGATTACAGCGTATGATTGAATGCGCCGCAAGTACAAAGGGTATATCAAAGGTTTCATTTTTTTCTTTTTGAAGAAGCAGTAGTCCATTACTGTAGGAGGCGTCACACCATTTTATAAGAAGCAATAAGAGATGAGGGGATGTACCACGCACTGCAGTCAAGAACAGGTAACGAATAATACAACCTTAGTCAGACAACAGACAAGGAGTAAAGTTGATCTATTAGCAAGCGATCAAGTGCGAGCACCCTCCAGAAAACTCACCCTTAGGAGACAGTTAAGTAGAAGCTGGTATAGACGCCCAATAAAGCAAGAAGTGACAGAAAGAGAGAGAGCAGACCCTACTGAGAAGAGGAAAGGAAAGGGACCATAGAACAAAACAAACTAAAATAACAACCCCCCCAACACCCTCCACCCTGCACCCCTGTAATGGCTACGGCCTACCCCACTAACAGCATGCCTGTCGCCCCGGAACTACCCTAAAGAAAGGAAAAGAGAGCAGAGGAGGAGAACAACATACACACTCCCGTTCTCCCTTACCTCCCGCCATTAGCGACCTCCCCAAGACCTCATAGCCACTGTTTGAAGTAAGTATTGAACTCCGACCTGGGGAGGACATCAGTAAAACCAACCGACCCCCGTTACATTATAAGGTACAATATCGGCATAGAGCACAGAACGGAGCAAACCCCAGAAGCCAAAGTCAACCCTGACCAGTACTGGTCTTTACAATAGCCCTCGCCGCCCAAGCCACAGTCATCTTAAGGAAATCGAAGCGTTCAACACAGTGCAAGTCAATGGTATCGAATCGAGGACAGGATACAAGATGGTGACGTCCACAATTCCGGCAAGGAAAGATGAAGAAGAAAGGCAAACCTCTCCAATAGTCACTGAAGAGCTGTTCATGGTGATCAAAACCGATAGCAACGATAATCCGCCGAGCAGGGATCGAGTAGGGAAAGCCAACGATGATCGCGGGTGCGCCATCCATGGAGCCAGAGGCATCGGAGTGAACCAAATCAGGCTTTCGCCCAGGGACCTCGAAGTAGTGAGCAGAGTACTCCACAGGAACCACAGCTTGCTGATAACATGTCGGAGCATTGTCTTCCGGTCTCAAACAAACGTTGTCCAGTGGTACAGACATCCGGGCATACATGCCGGTGATGTGAGAGTGGAGCGCCCCAATGGCGGCCATTACGGACCTCAACGATATTGTGCCGTCCGTCCCCTTCATCCCCTCTCGCGAAGAGACGAAGCAGGAGTTGAACCCCGGACACAACTCCGAGGCACCAGGCACACACAAAGCCGGTGACAACAGCGGGTGCTGACCAAGCTGGCAGAATCGACACCTTCGCCGCTCGCGGGGGCCAAGCCCGTCGACCCCGGCCCCCCCAGGAGGGTCTCCGGGCGCCGGACCCCCGACCGCGGTTGCCGATCTTCACTTGCATCACTGTACCGTGTCCATAGCGTAAGCCAGTAACTTAGTTGCAAATCGAAAATGCAAGGAATGACCCAAGTTCGGGAGACCGGGCGCAACCCCGGTCCCACAGCCGATGTTGTGCAACTCCAACCCGGATGGGCTAGTAATCGAGGTCCCGGCTTCAGCCCTGGAGCAGGCCAAGAATAGTACTCGATATAACTTCGTCACCCGGTAAGTTGGGAAGTCTGGGATTGTACCGCAGGAGTCAGGAGCACTTCATGTGTACGGGAGTCCGGCGGGAGGAAAGGATAATCAACAGCGGTGTGTCACAGCACTTCATATACCCGCTTATGCAATAAAAGCCCACAGCCAAGAAGACACCACTACAATGTTTACTATTACGCGAATGTCTTCCATCGAATGCAGAAAGAAGTCACCTGCACACTCATAACCAACAGATTGGACTACGGCAACACCCTCTACGCCGGAATCAACAAAAAACGGGGTTAAAAAAAGAAAAACTAGCAAGCTGTGAGGAGATGGTGAAAAGATCAAGCAGACTGGGTGCAGCAGAAAATCGGGCACCATGCTGAAACATAAAGCACGACGCCCATGCATATAGCTATGTGTTCGTGCACGACCTGGCAGCGAAAATTAACAACTACAAAGCAGATGTCGTGGCGGTGCCAATAGAAGTCCTCGGAAAGCTCTAATTAAAAAAGAGTTCTCCCAATGGTCAGATAAGGATGCATGCGCAAGAGACCTGTACTTGGCCGGTGCTCCTCAGTCTTAAACGGAAGTGAAGTATTGGCTAAGTGAACGAGTAAGGAGGTCGCCACGAAGAGCGGCACTGAGCTTAACCTAAAAGCGCGCCAAAGGCAAGCCTGTCCGGACTACGGCCAGCGCCAGCCATGCTGCCCCCCACAACAAATATTTGACTATCTCCAGGACACGAGACACCCTTCATAGTTTGAGGAAGACGGCGTGCCTAGATCGTCATGTTATAGCTCTAGTGAGTGCTGAACTCCCTTATTCCTATAAAAATTGTGACATTGTCATAGGGGGACTGAACGGCAACACAGGAGCAACCCCACTAAACGGGAGATTAACGATCACAGGAGACCGAACAAGAGCCTGCCTTATCAACTGCAGGTCTCTACCTAAACATGCAGAACACATATGGATCTCTCTATTTAACGATGATTGGTATATGATGTTCTTGACCAAAACCTGGCTAAAGAGGATTCCAGACCGGCTCTGGCCCTTGCTATCCTGCCAGGTTTTAAAGTATGTTGTGCTAATAGATCGGGAGAAAAAAGGGGTGGCGTGATAGCCATCATTATGGGAGACGCATGGGAGATCTCCTCTTCAGAATTACAAAATATGGGCTCAATTGAAGGGTTAGATTTCTGCTTAAAGACTGGACCTACATCCTCTCTTGCAGGAATTTTAGTCTATAGACCCCTGGTTGTGCTCCTAGCCTAACTTTAGATCTCTGCAATTTAATTGCGCAGAAGTCCATACATTATGCAAACTATACGGTTCTAAGAGACTTTAAATTACATATCTTGGACACTGACTGTGCTCATGCATCTCAGTTGATGATGGGGGGCCAATCTCATTCAGCATGTAAGCTACCCTATCCACCATGCGGGCAACATCTTGGTTCTAGTTTTCTCAAATATGCCGTCCTTGGTCGTTGAGTCCCCGCAGCAAATGGTATGGACAGATTACTTCTTGATCCCTTTCTCATATATTAGCGCAACGCCACAACTTGGCGAGAGAACCCATAAAATGCCTAAAAGGAATTGGAAAAAACTGTCACCGGAATCCTTAAGCCTGGTACTGTCAAAGTCAACCTCAACTCACCAATGACCCTAACACTGATTCTAATACCCTAACCGGGTGGATCTCTGCCGCCTTAGATAACCTAATCCCGGGTAAGCTAGGTGGATTCCCCAGAAACTCTGTCGGCCCCCTGGTTCTGGGAGGAAATCAGGGTAAAAAAAGTAAATGTAAACAAAAAGAACGCCTTTGGAGGAAAGAATACTGTCCTTTGGCCAAATTAATCTACAGGGAAGCTCTAAAAGAACTTCATAAATCGATGAGGATTGCTAGAAGAGACTACTTTGTAAATCCAATTAACACAGCGAAGAACCCCTGCAAATACATTTTTAGGATAGTTAGCTCTTTTACTAAACCAATAGCACTTGAAAGTAAGATACCACCGTCACCGTTGTTGTGTGCTAAACTGTCTGACACCTTCACGATTAAAATGGATACTAATGAAACTGAAACAATGGTAACCCATGCTGGGGAGCTTTCCCTCTCAGAATTTCCTTTTCTCTCTCTTCAGGAATCCCTGGCAGAGATTCTCAGATGCAAATCTGGGTCCCCGGACGATCCATTGCCCCCCCAAGACTGTGGAGAGCACTGGTCCACATTATTAATCCCACCCTAAACCACTTATGGAACAGCTCAATTGTCACTAGTACCTTCCCGCAGTCTTGGAAACACGCCATGCTGCTGCCTCTTTTGAAGAAGCCCAATGCTGACCCGGGTGAACTTAACAACTACCCCCCGATCTCACTTCTGCCAGCACCTGCGAAGATGCTGGAAAAATTGCTCCAAAGTCCACTGACCAATTTCATTGACCGATGCAGCATTTTACATGAAACGCAGTCTGGATTTCGAGCAGGATTCAGCACTGAGGCAGCTCTGCTGGAGGTGGCTTAGTCTATAAGAATGTCGGTGGACGCTGGAGCCTCAGCCTTGTTAGTGCTGCTGGACCTGTCCGCTGCCTTCAATACGGTGGATCACCTAATCCTACTTGCCAGGCTTAAAAAGGGCGGGAGTAGAAAGGTCGGAAGGTCGGCCCTGGCTTGGCTAAAGTCCTATCTTAGTGACCGTATGCAAAGGACTACACTGGCTCCCAGTGAAGGCTAGAGTCAAATTTAAGGTGCTAATCATGACGTACAAAGCTCTACACAACAGAGGCCCTAGGAAAATAAAGTCTATTATCTCCTTAAACTCCTAAAAGGCACTTGAGATCTAGTTTAGAAGGATTCATAAAACAATCTAGGGCCTCAAGGGAGAGATGGGGAGGAAGATCTTTTTCCCACCAAGTCCCCAAACTTTGGAACTCCCTACTACGCGAGTTTCCAATCATGGACTAAGAATTGCAGTTCCGCAAAGCAATTAAAACATGGCTGTTTAATCAATATCTCTAAGACCTTCTCAGTCCCAATCAACTAGATGTCTCTTAGCCCTGGGAAGCCTTAAGGCAGCCATGCGCTCTACAAATCCATTATGAAAACAAAAAGTGTCACCCTTTCAAGTCAGAAGCCAAATCTTTACGGTATAGGGTACCACAGGGATCGCATTGAGCCCTTTACTTTTTAACATATATCTGGCTCCCCTATTCTCGCTTATTGCCTAATGGGAAATAAAAGCTGTTTCCTACGCGGACGACACCCAGCTGATATTCTCTTTCAAAGACCACTCAGCTAACTCCTTTGCTAGATTTAGGCGATGCCTGAAGGCCATCTCCAGCTGGATGAACCATAATAAATTAAAGCTTAACGCAGAAAAAACTGAGGTCATGTTTTTTGGCCGTTAGCCAAACTGTGATGAGGAAATGGGACTCCCCCTCCCCCCCCCCTACCCCCCACCCTCTCCCAAATCCCCCTCCCTTGCCCCTCAACCTCTGCAAAAAACCTGGGAGTAAAATGGGAATCTGATCTGACATTCTCAACACAAATACATCACATGGCAGCCTCTTGCTTCGGTATATTGAGAAGCATGAGAAAAGTTCTACACAAATTGCAGATGAGCTGCCGCTGAGCCGTTGTTCACGCATTAGTGACTTCGAGGCTGGACTATGCAAATAGTCTTTACCTGGGGCTGCCTGCACATCTGATCAAGAGATTGCAGATGTTGCAAAACGCGGCTGCGAGATTGATCAGAAAAGTACCTTTTAGACATCATACCTCTCCGCACACAATTAACAGCTCCACTGGCTACCTGTAGCCAAACGTATTGAATTAAAATCGCTGATGGTAGCTTTCAGGGCTCTGAGAGGCAACTGTCTCAGCTACATTAGGAAACGTATCCGTTCCTATCTTCAAATACGCTCGCTAAGATCGAACTCCCAGAACATGCTCTGCGTTCCACAATATGCGAAAGCACGCATTGGGGGTAGATCCTTCATAGTGGTTATGAGTAGACTATGGAATTCTCTTCCAGTTAAGCTTCGCCTAATTTAATCTGAATCTGAGTTCAGGAAAGCACTTAAGACCTGACTATTCAACAAGAGCTAGACTCTCGAGTTCTATTCCTTCCTGCTTGTTTGGGATAACGCCGAGACACCTCTGTCAGAGGTAGCATTTGCTCTTTATAAATGTACTTTAATATTAATATTATTAAGCAGGAGGCGAGAAAAAGTGGTTTGTATTGAAGGCAGCAGGTCTTGCAGACCGAGCATGCACACTGATGCTTGACCTAAAAAATAGCATTGAAGTACCCGGAAGCAAATGCAATGTTTGAAACACTGAACAAAGTGGTACAAAGAATGTAATGGGAAAAACGTAATGAGAGGGATTGGGAAGAATTACAAAAGACAATGATAGATATAGACTTCACTGCATGCTGTCCTGGGAGAGTACCTTTAGGATAAACTAAACACATTTATGAGGGCAGAGTGGGTCAAGCAAATGAACAATGTTGAAAAATGCCACCCAAGAGGGAAAACATGTAAAAGGAAAGGAATCTTTGATAATGCAAAGAAAAGGACATTTTGATCAGAAGAAATTGGCTGGGATTAGAAAAATAACTGTAGGGGATGTGATGAAGATGAGGGTCGGGGTGTAATGAGGAGGTCTAAGTTCTGCTACCCATTGAAAGTAATGAAGTTGTTCACTTAATGCAGTTACAACAAAGGATACACATGTCTAGATTTTGAGTAGAGAAGTTAAAGCAGGTGACAAAGTAAAGGAAAAGCAGAGACTGCAAAGATATAGGAATAACAAAATCATTGAGGAAGAGGAAAGAAATAGAAACCTAAGTAGCATTCAGACTGTTTGATGAATTAACTATAAATGGAAGATGCAGAAAAGGATTGTTCATGGTTATCTGCAAATAGGAATGTTGTTAATCTTTTAGAATAAGTTCTGGAAAAAATTGGTTTCTGATTCGCTTCTTATTAAAGTTTAGACTTGCCCAAATCTGTAAAATCCTTCAAGAGGGAAGTGTGTGGTATCCCTGAAGCTGGAATGTATGGAGCTGAACATTCCATAGGGTGTGGAGACATTGATGCAGGATGAGATGTATCTTTAGAGAGTGAGAAAGCAGTTAAGGAGCAACCTGGTAGACAAGGTGCATACTGAAAAAAACATTTGGGAGAAAAAGTATACTCTGTGGCCTCTTATCACTTTTTTAAAAAAAATATATTTTTTCCATGATATCCTTTTCAGTTTAATATTTTGGGTAAGTATTTTTCTTGTGTGCTTCTTGTTGTTTTTGGTATTTGTAGAGCAGAAGCCGAACTAAAAGCGCAATGTACAGTGTGAAAAGCGAAGATACTGTCAACTTGTCTTGTTGCTGCATTTAGTGTTTTTTAAAAATGTTATTCTTCAGCTCCTTTCTAGATTGGGGAAGGGGTTGGACAGTCTTGATTGATATAGGGATGTTTTTGCAGATACTGGATGCAGAGATCGAGAAGGCGGTGTGCTTCTTTTCTTTTGCTTTTTTTTTGTCTCCAATCTGATGGTGTTCTGGCTCAGATACTGAGCTTGTCAGCCAGATGTGCAAGTCATGATGGTTTTGTAGAGGATGCAGCTGGTTTTGAAGTTGGTGTGGCCTGCCTAGGGAGCTCAATGGAAGGTTTGTGATCATATTTCTTCATGACCTTTATGAGGCTTGTTGATGCGTGTAAGATAACCTTAAGGGGGGTCCAGTGTAGATTTGGGAAGCCGCGTAGTAGAACATTGTCACAGTCCAGATGAGTGAATATGAGGACTGGAGGAACGTTTTTATTGTCCCTGTCTAGGAGGACTTGTTTCACTTTACTCGTTAGAGAGAGAGCTGGTAAAAGACAGCCTTGGTTTTCTTGGCGATGTGTGACCCCAGGGTAAGGTCAGTGCTAAGGGTGTGGCAATGGATGAAAGTTTGGGGTTCTAATCCATCCAAATGTATTTGTTGAGCCAGGTTTGGACTCGTTCCTATTTTTTTGCTCTCTTGGTGAGGTTGAGCTTCAGGTAGGTACTGGACATCAGTCCTTGATAAAATGCAGGCAATGTTTAAGGTGTTGCATGTCTGATGAAGATAAGTCTTTTGTATCTACTGAGGAAGACTTCTAAGTAGGACAAAATAACATGTGGAAGGGTAGGAGAATGCGAAGTGTTTATGTGATGTCACATTCTTATAATAGGTGATGTTCACCTCTGAAGCCTATTGAAGAGCGTGGCTGTGTAGGCTCTCGACATAATGACCTGTGAGTACAGTGCGTACAGTGTTTACCCCAACAAATGCAGTCTGTAGCATCATAGGGCAGCTGCACAGATGAAATGTTCATGCTTGCTTGGAAAAGTTAAACTTGATATTCATATGCAGAATAGCTGTTGGATAAGATTAACACCTGGATTGTTTTTCAGAAGAGACTTCATGCCCACGTGGAGCGACTGAAAAAGGAGCTGGAGAGCCTGCAGATCTGGGCAGCGGAAGAAAGCAAGACTGCGTCGAAGGTGGAGGTGAGAGGTTTCATGACTGTATTTGTAGAGAGCTGCTCGACCTGGTAGCCTCTTACTAAAATAAAGCCAAGAGACAAGGGGGTACTTCTGAGAGTCTGGATTGGAGAGGAGATGTGGGGCGTATTCATGATGGAACGTGAGGCAAGGGATATTGGGGTAATCCTGACATACCTGGAGGTGCAATACCTGTGAGTTCATCTGACAACTGGGGTTGAAAGACATGCGTGTAGGTGCATCTGATGGTCAAAACTGGAGGTAAGAGACGCGTGCTTACAGCTGGTGGTCAGAACTGGAGCTGAGTGACATGAGGTACCAGTAACAAACGCAACTGGAGGTGTGAGACATGGAGGTACTCCTGGTAGAACTGGAGGTGAGTGGCATGGGGTAACTGACAATCCGGACTTTAGGTGAGAGACTTGGGGCACCCCTCACACTCCGATCTGGAGATGAGAAGTATGGGGTAACCCAGACAATCAGAAATGGAGGTGGAAAACTTGGACTTATCTTTGACAGTCCTAACTGGAGATCACCCAGCATGGAACTACCCCTGGTAGAACTGAAGGTGAGGAACATGGGGTTACCCCTGGTAGAACTGGAGGTGAGGGGCATGGTGGTACCCCGTGATATGAGAGACCGGATGATAAACCTGACACTCCGATGTGGCAGAGGCACTCCTGTCAATCAGATCTAAAGGTGGCAAACCGGGATAACCTTTACAAGCTAAACTTCAGGACAGGAGCATCGGGGTACCTTGACAGTCGAGCTAGAGGGAAGAGGAATCTGTCTTGAGTTAACATAAGCAATCCGTTATTAGGACTCTTCTGAATGACTTCAAATCGCTTAATCTAGGGCTGCATGTGAGTATCTTATTAATTTCCTTCAAGCCATTCAGAACTCTAGTGCTAGCTGATTTTGGGACCCCCTCAGTGCTCGTCCATCTCCCGCCATCTAGCACTCTTCGCTGGGATCTGGTCTTTAGCGCACTGCATATACCAGTGCACCTTGCACAAAAATAGCCCAATCCTTATTCGTCAAAGAATCTTTCCATACTAGAACTATTTGTTCTGGTAATTATAATGGTATGTTTTGAACAGACTTGGGTGTCCCCTCAAACAAAAAAACCCACACGGGTTGAGTATTCAACAACTAGCATGCCGTTATTTCGGCGGGAAAGGTAAAGTTACAAGGTTTAAAATAACAATCTCTAAAGGCAGGCTTCAATCAGGGAGACAAAGTCTATGGTTCAATTCAGCTATATTTCTGTAGTGGCCAAATTTACGGTGAATTATGTGAATAGCGGAGCACTTTTTAAACACATTTTGACCATAAACACTTTGAATTAAAATCTAAGCATTGTTTTTTCCACCAGAATGAATTACATAGAAAACACAGTAAAAAGTAGTTCAAAGAGGTATTAAAAATTATTTTCCACACCAAGAATTGCAAAAAAACTCTGTTGTGCATTTATTATATAATCCCAATACAATATACAAGATTTTTAAAAAACACATTATAATACATTTCATAAAAAGATTTTTTTTAAAAAAGCAAGAATCACAAGTCGACGCGGCGTTTCGGTATTCTGTATTTGGACCTTCTTCAGGACTGATTCTTTAAATTAGATAGGGCAGACAGCCCACTGGATACAGTTTAATTGAATTCTGTACCCTGTAGTCATCGGATTATGACGCACTCAGGAAAAAATCTTCAATTTTTGATTTTTGATCCCACTGGTTGAGGTAACTATTATTTGGGTTGAATTTGCTTTGTCTTGGACTGCCAGGGGGAGCCACCGTCTTCCTATGGGTTTTTTTCAATTGCCCATTCAAAAAATTTTTTTGATGACTGGCGCAATGCTCAGGAGGAGGTTGGAGACGGCCCATACCGGATTAGTGGAGGGACGTGTGGAAGACTGCCAGAGACCAGGAGCAGGGAGGCCGATTCTAATAATTAAGAAAGAATTTGGAGGTGAACAAGAAGGAACTTGATAGCAACCCATCCTGAGCATTGCGCCAGTCATCAAAAAAAATTTTTTGAATGGGCAATTGAAAAAAACCCATAGGAAGACGGTGGCTCCCCCTGGCAGTCCAAGACAAAGCAAATTCAACCCAAATAATAGTTACCTCGTGATTCTTGCTTTTTTAAAAAAAATCTTTTTATGAAATGTATTATAATGTGTTTTTTAAAAATCTTGTATATTGTATTGTGATTATATAATAAATGCACAACGGAGTTTTTTTGCAATTCTTGGTGTGGAAAATAATTTTTAATACCTCTTTGAACTACTTTTTACTGTGTTTTCTATGTAATTCATTCTGGTGGAAAAAACAATGCTTAGATTTTAATTCAAAGTGTTTATGGTCAAAATGTGTTTAAAAAGTGCTCCGCTATTCACATAATTCACCGTAAATTTGGCCACTACAGAAATATAGCTGAATTGAACCATAGACTTTGTCTCCCTGATTGAAGCCTGCCTTTAGAGATTGTTATTTTAAACCTTGTAACTTTACCTTTCCCGCCGAAATAACGGCATGCTAGTTGTTGAATACTCAACCCGTGTGGGTTTTTTTGTTTGAGGGGACACCCAAGTCTGTTCAAAAGATTCTATTTCCCCCCAGTCCCCAATTAACTGTGCGGGGTCCTCCTTTTATTTCCAAATTATAATGGTATGGCCATGCAACCTGACAAATTAGGCGAGAAACTTAGAAAGGATCAAAAAGTTGTTTTTAACCATAGGATTGTACCGTATGTAACTGACTTTCAGACTGCCATGCTACATTTGTATTTTTGGGATTCCAACCGGTCACTGGGGCCCAGACTGTCCCCTTTTATATTGTTCCTCTGATTTCCAGCCTGGCTGTTCTTCCATTCAACCCCTCAACCCCCAACGTGCCCTGCCTATCCTCTGCTTTTGAGTTAAGCTATGACTGTGCAGTCCACTTACCCTGCTATGGCAGAGGCGTCAAACTCTCCCAGCTTGATCGGGCACTCTGGCTAAAACCATTTTGTTTTTTAAGGGCACTACCTCTGCATAGACCGGTGGGATGGAGTTTGCTCCAGGGTTGGGATGGGTGCACTTGGCTCCTGTTATACTGTGCATATTAGCTATGTGTTTGTTCGCTCTAAAATGTTTTCCTTTCATGGGAAAAGAGGCTGGCTTTTTGTCATGGTTTGTATTGTTTACATGCTACAGAAGTAAGGTACTATCAGGGTTGCTTCTATTTCTTCCTTGCAGGTGACACTAGGGTTCTCTATTCCATCCTATTGCCTCCTAGAGGTTCCTGGTCCGAGCCAAGACACGCTTTCCTCGCACACATCCAATACCAGGGCGAGAACGCTGCACAATTTTACCAAGAAGCACTTATGGCACCCTATCCCAGCTCAGTTACCCCCTCCCTGGACTTGAAATCTACCCACAGTGCCCCCACAAACTAGCTGCAGAAGTTTCCTCGAGGCACTGCTTAAATTCATACTCTTGTTGAGATGCAAGATGAACTGTCAGAACCTTTTCCCTTCGATCACTGTTGAGGAAACGAACCAGCAAAATGAAACATCATGGGAGGAGCCCCACCAGACAGCGTGGACTGGATAGCTTTTCTGATGGCATAGGAAATAAGAGCTACCGGTTACTGAACAGCGCCACAATGGTAGAAGCAGCCACACCTGCTAACCCCAGCCATATTGAAGCCGTGAAATGGAGCTAGAACTTTCACTACTTGCCTATGATTTCTTTTTTATTTTATTTTACAGAGTTTTATATAGCGCAAACTTCACCCGAATCGGGTATCGGAGCACTTTACATAGCACCAGTTGCATTACATGAGGACACATTCATTCGTTTGGTAGCTATGGGGAGATTAAGTGTTTTGCCCAGAATCACAGGATGTTCAGCGTCATTGCCGAAACTCGAACCCAGTTCCGCAGTTGACCGCCCTAGCCGATGGGCAAACACCTCTCCCCAACAGATGTCTAACTATGGATACAATATAGAATCCGTTAGTGATGTGGTCGCCCATAGGTATTTAGACTGCTGTTCTGTTCACCCTGTTTGCGGCCAAACCCTACACCAAGTTATCAACCTTTTCGGTGATGGAGCTAGTCGCAGAGGAGTAGAGTTCATGCCTGGCTTGTTTGGGATTGTCAATTTGAGATAGATTGAACTGCCTCACTGAGAGTGAGCTCCGGTCTTCGAGAGTCCAAACATTCCAGATGGAGGAAGTCACAAGAAATTTTATGAACTCAGAATATGCCAAAAACCTGACCCGGTGATGAACTGTGAATATCATAGATTCAGCAGCGGATTGCGAAGAAGACCTTCTAAGAAAGCAGGAAGAACTTCAACTGCAGGTGAAGACTGTCAGCAGCGCCGGTTGCTGTGTGCTTCTTTATCGGCCTGAGGGGGCCCCTGCTGTACTGAGTGTGTGCCCTTTGTTTTCCTGGACTCGCCTTTGCCCGCGCCCCCTTGCTCTCCTCCCGCCGCCGCAATTTACTAACAGCTTCTTGTGGCCGCTGTATGGGGGAGGGCGCTTGGTGGCAGGGACTGCAGGCTCCAGCCTGCAAAGCGGCCGGAAGCCGCCACCGCCAGAAACGCGCCAGGAGACGCTTTAAATATCTGCCTCTTCCCCGGTGGAGCAGGGGTACCTGTCAGCAGCGTCGGTTGCTGTGTGCTTCTTCATCGGCCTGAGGGGGGCCCTGCTGTACGGAGTGTGTGCCTTTTGTTTTCCTGGACTCGTCTTTGCTCGCGCCCCCTTGCTCTCCACCCACCGCCGCAATTTACTAACAGCTTCTTGCGGCCGCTGTGTGGGGGAGGGCGCTTGGTGGCAGGGACTGCAGGTTCCAGCCTGCAAAGCGTCCGGAAGCCGCCACCGCCAGAAACGCGCCAGAAGGCGCTTTAAATATCTGCCTCTGACCCCGCGTCGCGGGAGCGCGCTGGAGCGTCCCGGGAGAAGCCCGGGACAAGGGCGGGACCATCTGCGACCATCAGAGGCCAGAAGAAGCTGGGCTGGGCCACCCCCCTTGTGATTATGTCAGAGGTATTACATTACTAATTCCCTCTTAGTAGCACGACACCCAGGCGCCTACCCAACTTCGAACTGTTTGTAAACCAAAAGACCAGTTTAAATAGTGGACTTTAATTTATTGTGCAATTGAGGGAGGGGGTGGGGTCTATTCTTCTATTCTGCTGTAAAGTAGGGAAGATTCATTCACACACTAGCTCACCAGACAAGGAGGGAGAGTAGTGGTGAGTAGGTGCAGTGTAAGTTCCTACACCTTCCTCCCTTCCTGTTTTAGTCATGTCCAATAGAACGAAAATGCACTCGGCTACGAGTAAAGTACATTCTTCTCGCACCTCGAATCCATTGGGGCTTGAACCAAATGCTGTGCTACAACCTACTGCGATTGACCTGATGTTGAGAAGTCAATAGGGAGATTGAGCGCGCAGAGAGAAGTCTGTCTATCCCAGACACACCTACACAACCCATTGATTTAAACACATCAGCAATTTCTCACAACGACTCTTTAGAAAACTCCACTGAAGGTATTCCTTGTGCGCAGGTGGTAAAAGAAGCAGTTATAGATACGAATAAAAATAGAAATAAGGCTACAAGTAGGAAATTAAAACAAGGAGGCTGCCGGAAGGGCCAACCTTGGAAAAACAAACAAAGCAGGGCCATACACGCTCCAAAAGAAAGGGAGGCAGCAGTCACCGAAGTGACAGTGGCACGTCATCAAATTCCACCAGGATGGATGGACGAAGTAGTAGGAGACCTTCAAAAACGCCTGGAAACTTTTATTATGAATCAGTTGAAACCAATAATTAGCAGGCTAGATAAAGTGATAAACGAACTGACAAAGCAGGGAAGGTCAAAGGGCCCCACAGACTGTAATTTAACTGCAAACCGCTCCCTAGCAGGCACTACGCCAGCCGAACATATAGTCGGCAATATTAACTGTGTGAGCAATGAGCAATGTACTATTGTACAAGTCCACGAAACACCTAAACCTACAGCCGAGGTAGAGAGGGGAAACACTCAAAAGGGGGGGGACAAAGGACATTGATAAGGCCCAATAGCGAACACATGCCCAGCTAGCACAAATAGGAAATCCAACAACTCATGTTCCCACTGATACTAATCCGACGGGCCATGAGTCAAATGTCAGATTTGTTCACCCTGCACTACCACATATTAATCTGCCCCCTGAAGCATGCCCTTATGTTGTGTTTTTTTCTGGGGCACTCAAACTCAGGGAAGGGGAGAAAGAGTCACACACGGAACTGAAAAACAAAATAATAAAGTGGTTAAACAAACATAGGCCCCTGCAGGGAGGAGAATGTGGGGAGATTCTTCACATGAGAGGAGTAAATTGGATAGGCAGCAGGAGGAAAGATATCACAGGGGATTGCATTGTGGTAAATTTTAGGAACACCGATCTAGTGAAATACATATTGGGTAGCTACAATAAAAACCACACTAGCACCATATGTTCCCTACCACTAGGATATTTCTACCCGAGGAGACGCGCTGTAAACATTTTGAACTACGCTGATGCCAGAACAGGATATGCACCAGCAAGACACTGGGCCAATATGCAAGTGCAGAGAGGACAGGGTTACACTCAGTGGGCAAACAGATTCAGCCCGCTACTGCCCCTCGATGAAAATTGACTACCCCAAACTGTGAAATGTAATGAAAAGATGGCCGAAAGGGTGGACAACCAATTAAGTGCACATAGGACCACCGAAAGCTCTCAAGCAAAGAGGGTGGATGAACACCGAGTAACTAGAGGGGAAGGAGATCAGGGGATTACGTTGCATAGAAAGGATGATCCTAGGATCTACAATCAGGGAGGAGAGGTTGAAAAAGTATCGAGTGAAGGTTTGATTTTACTGTCCTGGAATATCGCAGGCCTGGCACGGAAATTTGAAAATGGTGATTGGAAGAAAAACCTCAGAAGCTCCATATATTAGCTTTCCAGGAAACATGGGCGGTAGAATCCTCCCCTTATCAAATAGAGGGTTATAGGTGTTTTTTCGAACCAGCTAAAGAAGGCAGATCAGGCAGAGCTAAGAGAGGGCTAACTCTGTACGTTGATCTGGACCTAGAAGGCTCATGGTCACAACCTTCCTGGACGTCGCATACCCTCCAGGCAGATGAATTCCAAGGACAAGGGCTGAGGTTACTGATATTCAATATCTATAACTCAGGGCCAGTGGATGGGAATTACTCCGTAATCCAGGAACTAGATAATGGACTCAACCATGAGATCAAGCAGAGGAAAGGGGAAGGAGAACCAATAGTCCTGATAATGGGTGATTTAAATTGCCATCTTTGCCCAAAACTGTTCCCTGTAAGTGCTGACTGGACATCATGCCTGGTAGAGAGTGGGCCACATTTCGAGCATAATAAGGAGGGATCAACCTTAATGAAGTTATTAGGCACTTACGCTCTAACACACACAATAGACTTGATGGCCCCAGGTAGGGAGGGTACCCTCACACCAACATTCAAAGGCAGGGGATGCCATTCCATTATAGATTATATTGTGATTTCTACTTTTGCAAAGGACCGGGTTAAGGAGGTGAGAATAGACTGTAGTCCCTTCAGTGACCATAACCCACTGATCATGGAATTAATATATAATGGTCGCTCCATTAGAAGTTAACCGGCAGCCATCGAGTTTGGACCAGGGGAGACGTCTTAGATGGTCAAAAATTAATGCCCAGAAGTTCTATGGAACTCTAGTAGAAAAAGGCAAAAAACAGATCCATGATTGTCTTGAACCCTCAGTAGAGGGAGGTGCGCTGGTCTCGGTGTTCGAGTCTTTAACTAACCTGGTTGACGAACTACTGAAAGTAAAAGGTACCAAAAAGAACGGCCCTCAACCACGATGGTTTGATACCGAATGTTCCCGAGCACTGAGAGATTTAAAATTATGCCTTAGAACCCAACCAAGGGATAAACAGAAAGTAGCCCTCTGCAGAAATATATACAAAACAAAGGTAAAACAGAGGAAGACCACGCTTCAAGCGGAAGTCAGGGCGGACCTGAGGGAGGCTGGGGAGAATAGAGATTTTAACGAATTTTGGAAAATTATCAATAGACCCTGTTTTCAAGATAGAAATGCCCCGGTGATTAGTAATAATATACTCCCCGAACAGTGGGTGGCTCACTTTAAGGGCCTTTACAATCACAGCCGTGACACTGTGTCTGTAGGGGGTTGGGATGGGGTTCGGCTCGGTAAACTAGAATTTTCACTTCAAGAAAATACTCAAGCGATCCAAGGCTTGACCCGTAACAAAGCACCGGGGCCTGATGGCACGCCACCAGACCTCTATTTAAGCAACATCGACCTCTGGGCTCCCATTATGACAAGGGTGTTAAATGCAGCTATAAAATCTGGTCTTCCGCGATCTTGGTCTACCGCATTGATTGTCCCTATCTTTAAAAAAGGGAGTAGTGACAATCCTCAATGCTATAGACCAATTTCGTTGATAGACGTGTCAGCCAAATTGTTGGGCAGAGCGGTTTTAAATCGACTTATGGCCTGGACAGAAGAGCACCACATCATAGCAGATACCCAATATGGCTTTAGATCGGGTAAATCAACAAGCGATCAATGCCTTAATCTCTATTCATTAGTTGCAAAATATACAAAAGCTAGTAAAGGAACACTCTATATGGGTTTTATGGATCTGGCTGCGGCCTTTGATAATGTAAATAGGAACAAACTTTGGACCATGATGAGTATTTTGGGAATTGACCCCGGACTTATCAATATTCTCAAAGAATTACATTGGAACACCACTGCCAAGGTCCGCTTCAGCACGGGGCGGGGAGTACTGATCACTTCCTGTGCACCAGCGGAGTGAGGCAGGGATGTATCCTTGCCCCCTTTTTATTTTCTCTTTATATAAATGATTTGGAGAGAACACTGGTTGCTTTAAACGTGGATTGCCCCAAAGCAGGAAAGCTCCATTTTCCGGTACTACTGTATGCGGATGACGCGGTCCTGCTTGCACGAACAGCTCTGAGTTTGCAGCGTCTTGTTGATGGATTTGTGTAATTCATGGACAAGTTAGATCTGTCCGTGAATTTGAACAAATCCTTCATGATGGTGGCGGGCAAGAAACCCTGCAGGAAATTTGTATTTAAAATAGGGAACCACACACTAGAAACTGTGAGCTCTTTTTCCTACCTGGGTCTTTTGTTTGACGGGGAGATATAGTTCGATCTTTTATTTGAGGAAAGGTGTAGAAAGCTGGTTTCCACAAACGGTGCAATACTTAACTTTGCCCGAAGGCTGGGCCGCTGGTCACCAGAGCAAGTAATGAATCTTTATGTAGCTGTAAGCACTGCAAAGGCTCTATACGGTGCAGAGGTCTGGGGCTTTAGGGATGGAAAACCTTTACAATTGGAGGAAGACAAATTCCTTCGTAGGATCCTGAAGATACCACAGAGTACCCCAGCAGGAATTGCACACACTGAGCTTGGGATCCCATTTATCATAGACCAGGTGAAGCTGAGGCCTATTATGACATGGCTCAGAATTTGGGTGAATCCCGAAGCTGAAGTATATCAAGGATACACTAGGACTCCTTGACCAGCCGTTACTCTTTAGTGATCCGACCTCCATTACCACCTCATGCAGACATCAAACTAAAAAACAGCTACTAGAAAAATTTGTATCGGGTAGATTAAGCTCCGACTCAGCAAAAAGATTGGTTGTGGCACACCGTCTAGTGAGTAATGGAGAGGGCATGGAGCCCTAATTATTTTTAATGTATAACCAGCAAGACAGATTTTTAATGTGTCGTTTTAGGCTCAGTTTGTTACATAATATTTTAGCCTATCCATCAGGTTTTACTCTAACAATTGAGCAGAAGGTTGCCTGCGGCTGCGACAATAGGTCTCCGCAGGACACCTTTCATTTTGTACTTTGGGTTCTTTTTATCGAACTCACCGTCGTAGATTTCTTGTTGATATCTTTAAAGAGGCAAAACTCCGTCAAGCTAAGACTGCCCTACTTTTTCTGCAAAAGGCTAGTGATATGCGTACTTTGTGCTCTATTACGAATTTTTAAAAAAGTAGCAGTAAGATTAAGAAACACAAGAGACTGAGTAATGAATGATGCACATACTGCCATATGTTTTAAATGTTTTAACTTTCCTTTTTAATGACGTACGGTTCAGAAATGTAATTCATGTATTTTGTATAATGTATTTTTATGATGGTTTTTAATCATCGAAATAAAGATCAACTGAACTGACTTTTTTTTTTCTTCAACCCATTTTATTAGTTTTGACAATAATGCATGGTTCATAATGTTACTAAGATACATCAATACATACATCAGATAGTACAGAAGCCATTCTCCTGTGATAATCCTATATCAAAATGAGCTGGTCAATATGTCAGCATGGTGCCCACTGCAAAGGAGGTACATTATAATAATAAAACATAAACGGCCGATCCCTCCCCCCTTGTACTTGGGTCGTCATTTGAGTGTTACATCATGATCGCATCTGGTATATTGAGTACCCAATTGTGATTTGTCAATTTAGAGATACATTTCTGTACACCAGGGCATGCTGTAGGATTGACCAGGCTCCTCCTGAAGTGGGACCTGCTGTGGCTACCCACATCACTGTTATGAATAGTGGGTACCTGCCATCTACAGGTGAAGATTCTTACGATTGCTCTTCCTCTAAACTATTTTCATTTTGAGCAAGAGAGAGGAGCTCAACAGACGAGAGCAGAGAGCCAAGTGAAAGTACCCCAATGGCAGGCACACCTGCCATTTCTCTTGGTGGGTTAAGCCAAGGCTGATGAAAATTACCATTTCTGCTGCATGGAGACGGCCGTCACTTTGTTGTTCAATGCCACAATTCTACTAATTTGGTATAGGGAACAGACATTTAACTACTACCCGGACCAGGCAGCAAATGGAAGGAGTCTTGTAGGCCACCCGCCAGAACCCTTGAATTGGTCCTGGAGTAGGGCCAACAGTCTTGAGAAGTAAACAAGCACTGGCAAAGAGAATAGGTTTCGCCTATGCAAAATCTGTTGGCTTTGTCAATGTTTTTTTTTTTAAACATCTTTTTATTAAACGATAATAAAGACATTACACAACTCAAAACTGACCAGAGCGCATTGAGTGACTGCAAATGTATACAGTGAGAACATAGACCTCCACCAGAGACAAATAAACAGAATATGAAGAACAGACTTAGGTGTCCTCCGGTTCCACACTGTCGGGATCCACATCAAGTGGTGTACAGATATCACCCTGGTAAGCGTTCCAGACTCCCCAGACCTTGCCCCACTTGCGGGGTCTCCCCCTCGACACATACACAGACCTCTCCCAAAACATACACCACTTGAGGTCCTCCATCCACTTCCCAACCCGAGGCGCACGAGAAGCACCCCAGAGTTGTGCAATATTACGTTTGGCTATCGCACAAGCCAACGTGACCCAAACCTTGCCATGAATCGAGAGGTCGGTGGGCTCCCAAACATTCAACAGACAGCGACGTGCCTCCAACTCAATCCGCACTCCCCAAACTTCACTCATCTTCAGGTGTATCCTGTTCCAAAAATCACGGACCGTCTCACATTCCCATAGGATATGAAGGAACGTACCAGGCACCCCACAACCTCGCTGACAATCCCCAGATACGGCCAACCCCATTTTCAACAATCCAGGACCCGTAGTGTAGGAACGGTGCAGAATACGTAATTGGACCAATCGGAGCCTCATCGGGACCGCCACTACCCTAGGGGATGACACCGCTTCCCTCCAATCTTCCTCATCCAGGACCAAGCCATCTGCCACCCACTGTTCCCTGAATCGGACCAGGGGATCCTCAGTGTGATTAATAAGTTTTCTGTAAGTCAGCGATATTGCTTTGGTGGGCAGATAGCCATCCAACAGTCTGTCTTCAAGCGGGGAGGCTACTGGGGGTGTCACTCCACTGGGAATTACAGCATGTAAAGCGTGATTGACCTGAAGGTATCTAAACAGTTCCGTATCATGCAGTTGGTACTTGGCCTGTAACTCCTCAAACGTCAACACCCTATCTTTACCCCACACATCACGTACCTGAGTAATTCCAATCAAATCCCAACGGTCAAACCCTTTCGTTTTCCAGAGAGAGCCCACTTTCTCTGAGCTCCACAAAGGCGTAGCTAGTGTTATTCGACCCCCATTTGAGGGCCTTGTTGGCCTCGTGCCATACCCTCATCGCCGTAGATGGAGAACCCACGAAAGGGAAACGACCGCACCTCACATACAACACTCTGGTATACTCTCCCCCAGACACCTGGCCACGATCCATCGCAAAGCCCGGGCCAACCGGTGAGCCGTAAATGGCATGATTGATAGGAGCCAGTTGGGACGCCCAATAGTATTTCCTAATATTAGGCAGACCAATACCCCCGTCATACCAAGTCAACATCAATTTTGACAATGCAATACGTGGCCTCCCCTTCCACAAGCAGGCCGCGCTGCAACGATTCAATCTCATTAAAATACAACGGAGGCACCGGGTCAAAGAAATTCTGCAGAGCGTACAAAAAGCGCGGGAGGGCCATCATCTTGAAGAGGACCGCGCGACCCACCAAAGAGATAGGTAAACCTTTCCATCTAGCGACATCATCTCGCAGTCTGGCCAAAGGGGGTAATAGATTCAGGCTAAAACGCACTTTATGGTCCTTTGATATCTGGATCCCCAGGTAACGAAAACTGATCAGTTCCAATTTCACCGGGCAGTTCGCCGGCACTCTAGGCGGATCACCACTTAATACAAAAAGGACTGACTTCGCCCAGCTAATAGCGAAGCCGGAGTACCTCCCGAAGACAGCGAGAATATCCATAAAAACCACCAGGGAACTGCAAGGGGAGGTCAGATACAAAAGGATGTCATCAGCATAGAGCGAGATCTTATCCTCCCACTCCGGTGTCCAACTCAGTCCCCTAATCGAACGGTCCCACCGCACCCAGGCCGCAAGCGGCTCCAGTGCAAGGGCGAACAAGAGTGGCGAGAGAGGGCAACCCTGACGAGTGCCCCTCCCAAGTGAAGTCGCGGGATCTATGGTTGTTAACGACCACACAAGACAGGGGTGCTGAGTAGAGAAGGCGAACCCAACCAATAAATGCGGGGCCAAACCCCAACTTCTCTAAAACCGCAAAGAGATATGGCCACTCCACCTGATCAAAGGCCATTGTGGCATACAGGGACAACAACACAGCTGCTTCATGGATGCGAGATGCACCCGCCACCACCCCGTGGAGCCGTCTGAGATTGAGGGCGGTTTTCCGACACGGCATAAAACCGGACTGGTCCGGATGCACCAGCGTCGTGATGACCTTCACCAGTCGGGCGGCGAGCAGTTTGGCTAACACTTTAGGCTCTACGTTTAACAGGGAGATCGGGCGGTACGAGGAACAATCCAGACGCGGCTTACCATCCTTATAGATAAGCACAATATTGGCTATACGTTGATCGTAAGGCAACTCGCCGTGGTCCCTGCTCTCAAGATACATATCTTTCAGGTGCGGGGCCAAACGGTTAGCGTGAATCTTAAACAGTTCAATGGGGAGACCGTTTGGGCCCGAAGCCTTGCCGGAATGAACCCCCCTGATAGCCATTGCCACCTCATCGTTCGTAAGGGCGGAGTCCAGAAATTCCCTGTGTTCGGCAGACAGAATCGGCATTGGAATATCCCGAATCATATCCGCATTTTCAACCTCCGTGAAGTCCCCTGCCGAGGTATAAACCTCCTCAAAATAACGGGCAAATTCGTCAACAATTAACTGGGGGTCCGACGTGACCGCCGCACCCGCGATGCGCAGCTCCGGCACCAACCGAGATCCCCAATCACCCTTTTCCAGCCAGGCTATTAACTTCCCGGCCTTGTCGCCATGTTCATAGATTCTACTCTGCGTGGTAGCATGTTGCGTCTTTGCGTCACGTGTCAGGGTCTTGTACTCGTCCTGAAACAACCCGAGGTGGTGCCTCGCCCCAGGGTCACTCCCCGAGGAGACATCGGCTTACACGACCAATAGCTCCGCCTCTACCCTATCAATTTCTGCTCTTCTTCTTCTTCTTCTTCTGCCCAGATACTAGGGAGAGAACCTCCCCCTTGCAACAGTTTTGTACGCCTCCCACAGGGAACACTTCGATGCCTACATTCTCCTGAAAGTAACAATCCGTGACACTCACCAGTTCCTTCCTAACAGCAGGGTCTTTCAGACGCCACTCATTAATCGGTGCCACCCTACCCACATCACCCTGTCCCATCCGCAATCTAAGCCATATCGGTGAATGATCAGACACCCCCGTGCCAAATGAGTCACTTCCTGAATAAGAGCCGCCTGAGACGCTGGTAACAAAACATAATCTATCCTAGACAGTGAGTGATGCGCCGCAGAGGCGTGTGTATAGCTGACATCACTAGGGTGCCTACGGCGCCATCCATCCACCAAGCCCGATGCGGCAGTGAAATCTGCCAGCCATCTGCGAGAAAGGCAAAAGCACAGGGGAGGGGTGCCTGTCCAGTTCACCATCCAGTACAGCATTGAAGTCCCCGCCCAACCCTATAGTTCCAATAGGCAAAGTCAAAAACACATGGCCCAGGTCGCGGAAAGTGTCCACCTGTAAAGCTGGGGGGACGTAGATAGACAAAAAAGTGACAGTCCTACCCTCCCATAACCCCGAAATACCAACATATCTGCCTCTGTTGTCCGACCATGTCGACTGGATGGTAAGGGGAAAGTAATTTTTTTTTTTTTTTTTTTAAGACGTTTATTGTTTCTTTCAGCCATACACAGCGTCACGCCCACAACCCTGAGGCTGGCCACTATTTATCGTATGTACACATCCCATTATTAATGCAGTTTTACCGACCATCTACATCCAGCCTTAAATCTGTGACACATTGGCTTATTACAGTCGTACATTATTATTCTCGGTCTCAGTTCGTCTTATTTTATATTTTATAAACATAACTTGTCTCTATCAAAATTAGGACCAAACCAGTCGTTACCGACATTCCGTAGGGTTACCTGTTACAAGCATTTTTGATACGGGTCGTATGTGTCACTATATTATTATTTAAACATTTCTCAGCACATGCTATACAACGAGTCTTGTGTGCCATAAGTTGTGTCTCCCCTCAACTAGCATGAAATACTTATTTCTGTAATTTCTTACCCCCCCTGGGTGCATTCCGTGATAGATATGATATACCTCAGTTCCATTTACCACCCATTAGCACACATAATCCAAATACATTTCTTTCTGTGTTCCCAAACACAGTAAAAGTCAGTATCAAAACAAAGTTACTGTCACACCCCCACTACGGGCTAGCTTCAGGTTCCGTCAGTTCCTCCGGAGGTTCACATAAGTTACCTCGGTATTCGTTCCACTTACTCCAAATTCTTGACCATTTCTTGGGACACCCTCTATGCACATATACTGCCCTTTCTGCTACCATAGCTGAGTCCATATCATTACACCATCGTGTACATGAGGGTTTCAGTCCAGAGCCCCATCTCCTAGCAATGTTACGTTTTGCAATGGCCAGACCCAGCGTCGCCCAGGTCTGCAATCCCCTGTTCATGTCAGTAGGTGACCAAATATTCAATATACAACACTTAGGTTCGTTCTGCAATTCAATCCCAGTTGCTTCTGAAATTTCAAACAAAACCTCCTCCCAATATGATTGTATTTTGGGACAAGCCCACAGTATATGGAAGAAAGTCCCCGGGGACCCACACCCTCTCAGGCAAGTAGGTTCTGTGGTGCGCCCTAGCTTGTGCATTAGAGTACGTGAATAGTATATTCTATGTAGTATTTTTAATTGTACAAGTTTCAGTCGTGAAGGTATGGATGTCTCTCTTGGCGATGCCAGTGCGTGTAACCAGTCATCATCCGCTATATCTCCCAGATCCACCTCCCATCGACTACGTAAAACTACCGTGGGGTCAGGGAGATTGTTGATGAGCTTCCGGTATGTGAGGGAGATCGCTTTCTTATCCAAATGGTCAGTGAGGAGTCTATCCTCCAGGGGGGAGGATTCGGCAAGAGTCGTACCTGTTGGGATGACCCCCGGCAAGGCATGTTTGATTTGTGAATAGCGATAACGTTCAGTGTCTCCCATGCCATACTTCTCCTGTAGGGCTGGGAATGAAATAATCTCCCCCCTTATCCAGAGGTCACCAATTGTAGAGATGCCAATTAGGTCCCATGGAAAGGAATTTTTAACCAAAATCCCCACTCCTCTAGAGCCGGAAGTAAAGCCAGCATGAGCCACTAGTTTATAGCCTCCTCTGTGAAGTGCCATACAACGCTTACCCATAAGATGAGTTTCCTGTAGTAGCGCCACATTGGGCGAGTGCCTTCTAATCAGGTGATTCACCATAGTGCGCTTGATCTTATCACCCAGGCCATTCACGTTCCAACTAAGGACGGAAAATCCCAAGCACAACCTAGCGGAGGCCATTCCTGTCTCCAAAAAAGAACAGAATATCCATAGGCACCCATAGCGAACTCTGGTCACACAAAACAAACAACTCCACAATCAATCCCTGCACCCCTGCATGTAGCAAACGCACATCCCCAACTCGCAGTGTGCCTGTCACCCCCAACTAACTACAGGTATCTAAAAGTAGAAAACGGAGGAGGACCTTACAACAGGCCGCCCGCCCCCACCCCCCCCGAACCAACCATTGTCCCCCTCATTCAGACATACACAAAAAAGGGGGAACCCCAAAAAATAGTTCAGGGGGGGGAGAAATAAAAACAACCCTGACCAGTTCCATTACGTCACTAGTAATATTAATGCGGTATAGTCACAGCGACAAGTCCCTGTTCTCCATCATCTGTCCGGGCCTGACCCCCGGGGTCCGAGCCCACAATCCGGTCCAGCCAGTCCGCGGCTACCTCAGGATTGTCAAAAAACAAAGTTTTCCCATCATGTTCAATCCGAAGACTGGCCGGAAACATCATCGAGTACTTCATCTCTCGGTCCCTCAAGCGTCGCTTGATGGCCATAAAGCTCTGCCGTTGCCTCTGCACCAACTGAGTCCGGGAAAAACGATAGTGAAGCTTTCTCATAGGCCAACGGGCCCGTGGATCTTGCTGTTTGCAGGATAGCGTCTCGATCCCGAAAGTTCGGGACCTGGGCTATTATGGGACGGGGAGGTGCCCCCGTCTTCGGGCGACCACCAGGAACTCTATGGGCCCTCTCAACCGTAAAAAATTTGCTGAGGCCCTTAGGCTTAAGATGTTCAAGGACGAGTTCCTCGACAAAGAGGTACGGAGTCAACCCTTCCGACCTCTCCGGTAATCCCAAAATACAGACGTTGTTGCGGGGCGCCCGTCCTTCATATTCATCGAGTTTCCGATCAAATTGATCCGGGCCGCCCTGAGGTCCGGCACCTCCTTCTGGAGCTCCGATACATCCTCGACGAGGCTCGTCGTCTTGATTTCCAAGCCCTTAACTTTTTCCGCTGTTTTGGTCAGGTCAGCCCTTATGAGGCCCACCTCGATCGACACCGAGTCCAATTTAGTGTCCATCTTGTCCAAGGATGAGCGGACCCCGGTGATCGCTGCCATTAAGTCTTTCAGTGTAGAGTCCTTGACGACCGAATCGACATCCCCACCACCAGTGTGGGTATGCTTCGCATCAGTTGGGGACCCCTTAGAGAGGGCATACTTGTCGATTTTGTTGGTCTGGATCTGCCGGTTATTCTTCAACGACCTCGACTGGGGCTTCTCAGTGTCTCCTTTCGAAGCCATTGCCACCACTGATAGGGTCCTGGCTACTTCCTCAGTAGTGTGACCCTAGGCCAATGTATGTAGACTCAGGGCACCCCCGCCAAGACACTCTCACAATGAGCCAGGATCCGACGACCACTTCCGGTCCCAGAGGCTGATGTTTTCGCACTCCACTACGGACCCCACCAAACTCGGGGTCCCGGCTTCCACGTCCGTAGGCCTCAAAATTTCAGACGACGATATTATGACACCAGAACCTCCAATCGAACCAGAATTTCACCTAGTGACTCAGGTGCTGGTCCCCTACCCAATGGCAGGGACGGGGGTCAGGATAATATGCCGGAACGCTAGTCAGGATGTGGCGGCCGGCAGAGCCGAGACTCAAGCGGCCATCTTGGTCGCTGGCGCGGCTCCTCCCCTTTGTCAATGTTTTTAGGTCAAGCCTGGTCAGCGCATGTGCTGCTCTGCGAGGTATGCTGTATTGAGATGGGGACTTGAAGCTCCGCCCACTCTTCGCCCACATTTTTAATTGGCTTGTTATTGTCCACTGTAAACTGGGGCGTTCATTGGTCAAAAGACGTAGTAGTCCCACCTTAGTACCGCCTTGTCTCTTTTTGTAACCTCCCATGGCGACACACCTGTTACGTGTGTTGTTGCTCAGTAGGCTCCGAGCTCTATTTTCTCTAATAGCCTTGTCCTGCCTGCTGTTGCAGGCACAACATGCTCTCTCCTAAGGTTTTGCACACATTTTCAATGCAATAAGCCTCTCATTCGCAGGAGTTTAAGCTACTGGCATTGTAAATGACAATGCCTTTTATTTATCGTTTTTAAAAACAACGCATAAGTAAAAGGCATTGTCATTTACAATGCCAGTAGCTCAAACTCTCATAAATGCGAGACCTATTGCATTGCAAATGCTTGTGATCCTGTTACTGTGAAGCACGTCTATTCCCTCCCACTTTGCACAACAGGCCTTTTTAGTTCTCTGCCTATTCCATTCCACAGGAATGAATAGGACGAATCTATTGCGGTGAAACCAAGAGTTAAACAAAGCTCTCCAAAAAAGCGGAGGTCCACGAGAGCATGTGCTCTCGTGCACAAGCTTTTGTCCGAGCCGCCTGCCTCCAAGAGCTTCACATCCAAGCCATCTGTTAGTTCCCCAGCGTGGTGCCGCCAGCAGCTTCACTTCAAGGGGTTCCGCTCCGCCCCCTGCTGCATTAAAGGCTTTCTTTTTGCAGCCGCTGAGTTTTTTTTTATGCCCCTTCAGGCCACAGACTTGCTCCATTACTTGCGTCCTATTTTTTTATGTGATACAAGTCACATCATAAGTACAAAGTGTGGCGCCCGACTTGTATTTTGCTGTTTCCGTCATTGCATCTAAATATATGATACAAGTTTCATGCTTTTGGTAAAATGCATTTCTTTTCCTTTACTGCGCGCAAACACGCAGACCACAGCCTCTCTGTCAGCTGCACGTTAGTCTATTCCACCCCACCCCTCCCTCTCATGCACGCTCTTCGCTCTCCAAACCCATTACTCAGGCCACAGACTCCATTACTTGCGTGCTATTCTTTTAGGTAATACAAGTCGTCATTTCATCCAAATATGTGATACAAGTCACACAAGTACAAAGTGTGGCGCACGACTTGTATTTTGCGGTTCCCGTCATTGCATCTAAATATATGATACAAGTTTCATGCTTTTGGTAAAATGTATTTCTTTTCCTTTACTGCACGCAAACACGCAGACCACAGCCTCTCTCTGTCAGCTGCACGTTCGTCTATTCCACCCCCCCACCCCCCCCCCCCCGCCCCCCTCATGCACACTCTTCGGTCTCCAAACCCATTACTCAGGCCACAGACTCCATTACTTGCGTGCTATTCTTTTAGGTGATACAAGTCGTCATTGCATCCAAATATGTGATACAAATCACACAAGTACAAAGTGTGGCGCCCGACTTGTATTTTGTTGTTTCCGGCATTGCATCTAAATATATGATACAAGTTTCATGCTTTTGGTACATTTTTTCTTTTCCTTTACTGAGTGCAAACACGCAGACCACAGCCTCTCTCTGTGAGCTGCACGTTCCTCTATTCCACCCCCCCCCTCACTCTCATGCACGCTCTTCGCTCTACATTTTTTTTTTATCTCAAACCCAATTACTCAGGCCACAGACTTGATCCACAAATTGTACTTTGCTGTTTCCGTCTTTGATTTCAATTATGTGATACACATTATAAATACAAAGTGTGGCGCACAACTTGTATTTTGCAGTTTACGTCATTACATCAAAATATGTAATACAAATCGCATCATAATTGCAGTGTGGCAAAAGAATTGTATTTTGCATGTTTACATCATTGCATCACAAAAATATACAAGTCCCATCATAAATACAAAGTTTGTCGCAAGACTTGTATTTTGCTCTTTACGTAATTCCATCCAAATATATTTGGCAAGTCACATCATAAATACAAAGTGTGGCAACAACTTCTAAACATTTACCAATGCTGTTCACTTTTTTAACGCAGGCCTTTTAAGTATGCCTTTCAAGTATGAACAAATCCTAATGTTTCTCAAAACCGCCCACTGCTTCACAATTTTAACGACTACCAGGCCATGTCTCAGATTTCTACTCCCCCCCCCCCCCCCCCCCCTCCCCACAGCAATACCAAGAGCTTATTGTACTTCCATCCTCCGTCTTGTTTTCTTCACAAGGATTGCGTTTTTTTTCTAGTGGGAAAAAAAAATGTAATTATCTAGTACTAAAAAAGGTGGTGTTACTTTGACCACAATACCTACATTTACAACACAAGCATTTTGTATCCCTTGTTTTTCTGACCACCTGCCCTCTGTATCACTTTTTTGTGCCTTTCTAGCCTCAGCATTATCACTTCATCACTCAGCGCTAACCCAGCATCACTCAGCACCACCACATTATCACTCAACACCACCACACAAACACTCATCACCACCACAGCACCACTCATCACCACCACAGCACCACTCACCACCAACACAGCAACACTCAGCACCACTCAGCACCACCACATCACCACTCAGCACCACCACAGCATCACTCAGCACCACCGCAGCAACACTCAGCACCACCACAGCATCACTCAGCGCTACCCAGGTAATCGGTGTCACACTTGCAAAAGTTATAACTATTAGCATTGTAAATGACAAATATATTACTTTAACTAATTTCAAAACAAAAACATAACAAAAAATTGTCATTTACAAAACCAATAGCTCAAACCTACCTATTGCGAGACCTATTGCATTGCAAATGCTTGTATTCACATCCGTCAGCCACATTTTGTCACATTAGCCCCAGCTAGTAAAAGAAATGGCTTGGTTTATGCGCAGTTACAGCATGGTTTGCTACACTACTCGAACCGTTCCAAAATGGGTACTATTGAAACCTTTTTGGTTGAGGAAGAAAATGTGGCATTTAAATGTCAAACTAGATGTCCGCGGCTCCTGTGCTGCGACGTGGGACGTAGGCTGTAAGATCACAGGCCGTTGGACAATTAAGCACTCTTTCCAGAGGCTAGGACAGTTTGCACTGTTAACCGTTATCCCTTAAACGATACTGTTGGTCATATTACAGATAGCATGACTGCTCTGTCACAGCAAGTATGGGGGGCGACTAACATTTACAGGGGAACTGACACCCTTATTATTATTTTAATACTTCCTTAACCCTGTGACCGCCTCTGGCCTTTCACCTTTACTTAATAATCAAAACATACAAATAAAAGGAATTGCGACATCTATTGTATTGCAAATGCTTTTTTTTTAACACATAAATAAAAGGCATTGTCCTGTACAATGTTGATAGAGCATGATGGTGCTCTACAATTTATGGGGTGCCTCATAATCACGGAATATAGGGGTGCCTCATAATCACGGTATATATATATATATATATATATATATATATATATATATATATATATATATATATATATATATATATATATATATATTTAATCGCGCTTGCTCCTGCTGCAATTTCCTGCCGGATTCACAAGGAAGACAAGGCAGACCAAGTTTGGTGCTTTAATTTTATTTTTCAAATGCCACCAAGACCCTCACGATATATATATATATAATAGTCCCAGTCCCACTGAAAGTCCACTCGCGGGCGGTAGTGGGTGCCCGCAAAAACACAGCGCTCAGCTTCCAAGAATCCCCCTCAGAAGAACCACACTCACACTTAGACCCAAGTTTAATGCTCACACCATCATTTACATCATATATTTTATTTGCAGAGCCAACAGACTCGTTTCAGCATCAAGCCTCCGTCAGTCTTAGTCACGCTTCGCAGGTTAGCCTGGGTATTAATGCAATCGCGCATTGGCTAAACATTGTTGATGAACTCAAGACATTGCAACTAAGTATCGCGCCATCTTTGAACATGCAAAAACGTGATAGAATCAGCATTTCGGGTACACATTCCCGTCTTTGCCCCACGTTTACTCAGTGCAACATAATCGGAAATACAATAAAATAAATATCACTGTGTATCGGCATTGCTCCCCGCATTGTAACCTTACGGGGAGATTGAAGGAGCGCAAAGTCCATGAAGCCATGAATTGGCAAATTTCTCATTTTAACAAGCAAGTAAGGCATCTGATGCATTATACCACACCGATCTTTCATACAATCCACTAAATCAGTATAATAAATTTTTCTTATTATTGTCTGAGGTGTGTATTCTTTTCATTTATGAATTACATTCTAAATTCTCAACCCCCAATCTCTCCTCATACATATATTATCCCAATTCATCTAGTTCTGTAAAACTGTACAGGTTAGTCCAGATCACTCAGAATTCGATCAGATAAATAAGTCCAAGAAAAGAGGGGAGAGCAAAAAGAAATTGAAAGGAAAGAAACAAACAAACGTGACAGAAAGAATGATTGTTTGAGATCCAATTAATGTTGATGTTAACAGGGGTCATAGAAAGACCATCACGATATCAGGGTCCTATACAGTTCAATTAACAACACTATTCCATCATCTACTCATTTTCCTAGATGGACAGCAAGCTCTTCCCCGCTGTTCAGTCCTAATGGTGCCTTCGTCATCAGATCTATAATGTACCTGGATTCCAGGCGTCTCAACTTTTTCAGCCTATCTCCTCCTCTCACACTTTCCGGCACATAGTCAAGGCCGAAATATTGCAATTTATTCCTGTCTCTTTTGTGTATCTGATCGAAATGTCTTGCGACAGGATAGGAGGGGTCTGCTTTGTCAATCGCCCTAAGGTGTTCCAGGACTCTGACCTTTAGTTGATGAATAGTGCTCCCTATATATCTTAGGCCGCACGGGCAGACAAACAATATACAGCGTAGTTGGTGCTGCATGTGATAAACTTTTCAATGGGTTTGGAGATGCCTGCACCCGGAACCTCATACACTTGTACCCTCTTACTACCTGCACAGGCTTTGCATTTGCCACAGGGGTAAAAACCCCCCATCTCTGCTATTTTGCCTGTCTTGGGAGTAATTTTTTCGAAATGGCTCCTCACTAGTGAGTCTTTCAAAGATCTTGCCTTTCGATACATTACTAAAGGTTTAGGTGGATTATCGTCCTTTAGTACTGGATCAGTTATTAGAATATGCCAGTTTTTATGCAATATGCTTTTTAGGTTATGGGATTTGCTGGTGTATGGTGTGTGCATCCAAAATTTGCCATCATTGCTGAGTTGTTTATTTACAGGATTCTGCATAAGTAGGTCGACCCTTTTGATCTTCCTCACCTTTTTCAATGTTTTAGATAGAAAGATAGGATCATATCCTCTTTTACAAAATCTCTCTACACAGCCATGGGCTGCCAACTCAAAATCCTCATCCCTACTACTGTTCCTTTTCAGCCTCCGGGTTCCCCATAGGGGATACTTTGTATCAGTCTGTTGGGGTGGTTACTATCAGCTCTCAAGATGGAGTTACCTGCCGTAGGTTTGCGGTATAGCGAGGTGTGTAGCCTGTCTTGTTCCACAAACACCTTCAGGTGCAGATAGTTAGCTGTTGCCGGACTGACTGTCCCTGAGAAGTGCAGGTTACAGTTGTTGTCATTCAGGACCTCGATATACTGATGAGCCGTCTCCACAGTCCCCTGACACACGATGAAGAGGTCATCAATGTATCGGTACCACCTCACCACCCTTCCTGCCTCTTGCTCTCCGACCTGGAGCGCCATGGGCACCCGCTCCTTCCACCAGCCTACGAACAAGTTCGCGTAGCTGGGGGCAAAGCAGGTGCCCATCGCGGTCCCAGATACCTGTGCATAGAGTTGATCATCGAACAGGAAAATGTTGCTTGTCAAACAGAATTCGATTAATTCAAGCAGCATGCAGTTGTGCAATGCAAACCTGGCGGGCCTTTTGTTCAAGAAGTGCTCTATTGCAACTAGTCCCAGTTCGTGCCTAATGTTCGTATAAAGGCTCGTCATGTCCAGTACCATTATTAGGTATGTGGGGTCCCATACAATGTCTTCGATTTTCTCCAGAAAAAAAATATATATACGGACTATCCATGATTATGATGCACCCCTAAAATAATTAGTCTATTGCCTCCATTTTGTATGAAAATAATAATTACTTATTCAGTATAATCATGTTTTATCGCTTTACAGATTTACCTTGGGATGTATTTATTAGTGGTTTGGACTATTTTCACTTGCATTCATGCTAGTGTTATGTTTTCTATTATGGTAAAGTAGGTGGAGCACTACATGAGAACACAACAGTATTTAAACTTGTGTTTTTTTTGGCCATGTCATGTGATCAAGACCGGGTTTATCCGGTCGAAACGCGTCATGCTGCTGTTCTTGGAGGAATAAAGCACCATATTTTACTTCAATCATCGAGTGGTCTGTATCTGATTTTTGCGCGATCTGCGTGGCTTCAGGACTGTGGTTTCCATTTAATTTGAGCAGTTTGGCTGTTTGCGCTCTTCTACGGACCCTCTCTTCAGACGCGGCAGGTGGATTTCAGCCAGTATCGCTTTGCGATTCACGTTTGACCCGGAAGGAGTTTCCATTACCAGCCCCCCGCAGCCAGGACTGTGAGTGATTGCAGCTGCACTTCGGCAAAGCAGAAGGTCATCGTCGGGAAGACCGAGTGGAGTCTGATGACCCCAGCTATTTTCAGGACTGTGACCGAGGTGAGCCGTCGTTGCTTTTGCTACCCGTAGGCAATTTGCGGGCAAAGAGATCATGAATTCAAAACTTTGGAGCCGTGTGTACTTGATTAGTGCGCTAGGCTCCTATCAGAGTGTGCATATCTTTATTCCTCCTCTATTGCCGTTGTGGCGACAGCGGCCAACGTGCTCAAAGACCGTGAGCTAATAGCAGACGCTTTGTTTTTAAATTTACCAGATACCAACGTAAGCAGCAAGGGGAATGTTAACATGGCAGAAAAGAATGATGTTAAGTCCAAATTGAAGAGATTGGAGACACTGCTCCATACTGAGCTTACTAAGTGTGGGAAAAAAGTACCTGGAAAAATAGAAAGAAGCCTGCAGAGTGCCTCGTGGGTTGAGGGTTCTCATAGTACCGTCTTTTGAGAACCCCAACCAACCTATGTTGAAAGAGTGGGCATCTAATAATCTTGAATCCTCGATGAACATGGTCTGCATCCTGATTAAATATGCAGAAATCGATAGAATCAATATTGTTAGCCAAATTGATGCTTTAAATCTGGAACTGAATGCTATGGAGGAGCAAGAAAGCATAAGTAAAGTGCGAGAAGAGATTAAGAAACGCCTGGAGAAACACGAAGAAACAATCAAAACGCGCAAAGTTTTTAAATTTGCACTTGATAAAGCCAATTGCGAGAATGGATGTATTTTTACTTTCTCTAAAAAGTTTGAATCAGTGAAAAGGCAAGCACTAACAACTAAAGCTCCCTCTATCCAAGCACAACAAGCACAACACATGGAAATTCCAGTAACATGGGATACAGATCTTAGTTATTTGTCAAGCAGTGTAGGATCTGATTATGAAAATCCAAGAGCAGATCAACAACCGATATTGAGTGGTTTCAACCCTTCAGAGGAGTTGGGGTTTATGATAGAGGACAGACGACACACACTAAGGCAGAAAAGGCCTCCCCAGACAAAAGACCATGGAACGGAACAAATGCCGCAATGAGGCAGAGGCGGCTTCACAAAAAAGAAGAGAGGAAGAGGAAATCCTTAGGCAAATTAGAGGATATCACCACTACTAGTAATGCTAATACTGTCATCAATCTCACTGATTTGGGTTTGAATGCAGCGGAAACCCAACTTCTAGTTCTGGGCCTATCTTTTTGCCCAAAGAATGGTTTTAAATACGTTCAGTCTTGAATTGACGTATTCAAGTTTATACGTAAGTAAAGTTGATAAAATATCATAAATTGAACAAAGCCAACAGTACTGCCACTAATATTATTTCTGAATCTCAACCTAGTAAAAACTTTCAAATTTCGGATGTGTCTATTCTTAAAACTGTTCACTCTTTCTGATCAAGACAATGAATCTTTTCATAACACCCAAGATGAATTACGAGCTATGGGTATCATCAGCGGCAGCTTAGCTGTGAGCCCTTTTTACCCTCGTTCTACTTTTGTTCCCATGATGCCTAGAGACGCCATCAATGTCTTCTGTGACCGCATGATAGATCGATTTAATCCCTTTAAATCTTCAATCTCGCAAAATCAGAAGCGGAGGAGCTATGCGGATATACAATATTCAAAACTTATTCGGAAAATTAATAATCATGGGAACATTGTTGTAAACAAAGCTGATAAAGGGGGTAATGTTGTTTTATGGCCTCGTAATGTTTATAATAAAGAGGTCGAGAGACAATTGAATGGCCTCTTATGTTATAGGAAGGCTTCCTTTAAAGAGTTGAACAAAGGTAAGGATCAGGTTCACAAACCGTTGGTTTGGAAAAGAGAAGGTTTAATTAGTAAAAAAGAATATTGTTTTTTTGAAGACAGACCACCCTACTACCCCGACCTTATACCTTTTACCTAAAGTACATAAAGGAGTTTCTCCTATACATGTGCGTCCCATCATCTCCACCCAAAATGGGCTACTTGAACCTATATCTAAATATGTAGATTTTTTTCTGCACAGTTGTATGAAGGCTCTTCCCTCTCACATTAGAGGTACTGGTCATTTTCTTACAAAATTAAAGTAGGTCCATTGGAACCTAGATCAATATTTTATTGTGATGGACATTTGCTCTCTTTACACCTCTATTAATCATCAAAATGGTTTAAATGCTAATCAGTACTTTTTCTCAGACAGGGATGTCAGATTTAATGAGCATAGCAAAATGTTAGTTAAAATGATTGAATTATGCCTGTGCAATAACTATTTCCTTTTTAACAATGCCGTTTTTCAGCAGCTGCGGGCATGGCTATGGAAGCATGCTTCTCCCCTAGCTATGCGTGTTTACATGTGGGATAGTGGGAGGAGCATGTTCTCGGTAGCGCCCACGCTGATGTTGAGAACCAGGGAATTGGCATTGTTCACATGTGGCGTTTCATAGATGTGTTTGTGACATGGCATGGATCTAGAGAAACTGCAGAAAAATTTGTGGGTAACATTAACACGCTAAATTTGGAATTTACAGCTACCATCAATAATGAAAAAGTAGAGTTTCTTGATGTTGAGATTTATGTTGTTGAGAATGAAAATCAAACCAGACGACACAGGAAAACGACGGCTGGTAACTCAACTCTTCATGCTTCTAGTCCTTATCAAAAGCATCCCGTATGGGGATTTTGTAAGAATTGATCTCAATATGTGTCTTGATGAATCGACTCAAAGATTATTGGCTCGTGGTTACAAAAAGGGTGATCTACAAAGTGCCATGAATAAAACGTTTTACAATTTTTTAAATTCTCCCCAGGTCTCTAACGTTGAGATTGTTATACCTAATGGAGACAGTTCTTCTAAGAGAGAAGATACTGTAGTTAGACTAATCACAACTTATAGTTGGTATGAGAAAAAAATTAAGAACATCTTAAAGTCTAACTGACCTATTTTAAAAACTGATATTACATTAGCTCATTACTCAGTGAGACTCCTGCTATTACTTTTAGAAGGGCACCCTCTATGAGGGATCGTCTTGTAAAGACCAGTCTAGAAGTTGTTAAATCTTCCAATTGGCTATCCAATCGTTCGGGCTTTTTTAAATGCAGTTCCTACAGAGCCAGTAAGTTTGGGGTTAATACTTCCGAATACCATGAGGCCTTCACCCAAGCTGTATGCAAGATTAAAAGTTTGTTTACCTGTAAAACAGATCACGCTGTTTATGTATTAGAATACACTTGTCATCCGCAATACATTGGGAGCACTAAGCTCCAGGTTTTCAACCGCATCTTGTAGCACCTGCGGGCTATCGTTAACTCTGATCCTAGCTATCCTGTGGCGCGTCATTTTAAACTGGTTCATTTAAATAATCTTAAGGATTTGAGTTATTTTGTTATTGACACAGTCCCATTCTCCAAAAGGGGTGGGGATAGAGAGAGGAAACTAAGACAGTTGGAGAGCCATCATATCTTACTTCTGGACACCAAGATTCCAAATGGTCTTAACACTGGGGAAGATCTTCATAACTTTTTATAACTTTTCTATTTATAAGGTTATTTTAGTTTCTGTAGATCTAATAATGGGACAGGCTTGTCCCATCACCCTTTTGATTACATTTTGTAGAATCTGAGCCGCGCAATGATTGATCTGTCTTCTATTTTGCTGCTATTTACACACTGATTGAATTTTAAGCTTCCTTTAGCTCGAATGAATTTTATCTGTGTTCCTTTACGCCTTGTTTTTATCTGATTTTTAGCTGGTTTTACTAGTTCTCTGGTTTTATTGGTTTTAATTCGGTGGGGATGAGATATAGGAATCAGGTGGCTATTTGTAGAGCGGAAGTTAGCTTATTGTACTGTATTTGATCGCTGAGTTCTAGCCTTTTTTAACAGGTTTCTTTTTTCAATGTTATTGATCCTGTTAAAACATTCAATCAAATTATAAGCCCTTTTTTATATTTGCAATGTTTTGCACATATTTATACTGCACGTGGCACTTCATGTGTCTTGATCCTGGCTGCTAACTGATAAACATTTCCAGGTATCACTTTGTGAGTTTTGAATTTACCTCAGTAAATTCTTCTGCACTTTTTCAAGCACTTTGCACTTTAATTATTTTCCTGTCTGCTGCTCTACATATATGCTACATATATGTATATATGTTCTCAACCAATCTATTATGAATTAATATAGATTTCTGTTCCCTTTGCTCTTGACCACTAGCCCTTTTAAAGATTTTAAACTAGACAGTTTATTTACATTTCGGTTTTGCTTTTGGTATTGTACGGGCACTTGCCTATAATTAGTCTATTATCACCATTTTGTATAAAAGTAAAAAGAAAATTATGATAATTACGTATTCGGTCTAATCATGTTTTATTGTTTCACAGATTTACCTTGGGATGTATTTATTAGTGGTTTGGTCTATATTCACTTGCATTCATGCTAGTGCTATCTTTTTGCATTTATGCTGACTGCACCTTCTGTATGTTCTATATTTCTATGGTAAAGTAGGTGGAGCACTACATGGGAACACAACAGTATTGAAACTTGTGTTTTTTTGGCCATGTCATGTGATCAAGACCGGGTTTACCTGGTCGAAACGCGTCATGCTGCTGTTCTTGGAGGAGTAAAGCAACATATTTCACTTCAGTCATCGAGTAGTCTGTACCTGATTTTTGCGCGATCTGCAAATCTTGAAGACTGTGGTTTATATATATATATATATATATATATATTACCTACTGGCGGTCGCCAGTAGGTATATATAGTTAGGATTTTTTCTCTATGGGATTTTTGAAAATTCTATGTCTAATAACGTTGGCGTTTGTGGACGGAATTGACTGAAATTTTCAGGAAAATGGAACATTTTGTTTCTGAGCAGCCCCTGAAAATTTTGGGGGGGTTCGTCAAGGGGGGGGCCGAGAAAAAAGGGGGGTCCCAAAACGCGTTTTCCCATGTTCATTTCCATAGGGCGGTTGGCCTGACTTTTAGTCCGAACGGCTGAATGGATTTGCACGAAACTTGGCAAAATTGTAGGGACTGTTAGCCCGACGTGCCTTTGCTAGGTCTCAATATATGTGCTCCAGTGGATTTTGATAAATTAACGTTCAAAAAAAGATATATATCTGTAACAGCGCTCCGGGCAGCGCTCCGGTTCGCGTACTTGACGCGTAACGGAACTTCGCGAAGCGAAGCTGATTGGCTCTCCGGTGTCTGTCAACATTCTAAACAGTCCGGAGCGGCCGCCATCTTGTCTCTCGGTAGGATCGAGAGACAAGAGGAGGCCAAAACAAAGGGGGAAATGACCATAAGGGGGCATAGTAGATCCTCCCTGACCCCCTAGGTTTGATGTGGAGGTTTTAAAAGGGCCCCGCGGGGTAAAAAAAAAAATATATTTTTTTTTTTTGCGTGGGAAGCTTCCGGTTCGCGAACCGGGAAGCGGCACGGGGAGCGTACTATGAGGAAAAAAGAATGATAGACTTTTCAAATATTGTATGTTAATTGATTGTTTGTTTTGTTGATTTTTTTTATTTACTATCTAACACAAAAAAGTTGCACAGTATATTTTAAGTCTCATTTTATATTATATCTTTTGGGTACTTTATCAGCATTTTAAAAATAAAAAAGAATAATGTCTCAAACAATTTTAACTTATAAAATTTAAATTTATTGTTCTGATTTTTCAAAATCTAAAAGAATTTGTAACATTAATTCATCTGGTATGTCGTCATTTTCATTCCATGATTCACATTCTTCAACACATTTAATTAATTCTTCGTCTACAGTGTCATCCAAAAAGTCTGTTTCTTCTTTTTCTTCGTTAGGATTGTTTTCAATCTTAATTTGAAATGAAATTTTATTCTGTTGTGCTTCCATTTTCTTGCTGTAAATTGCATAAACAAAAAATATATCAGTAGAGATAGGGCACTGTTGGGTTTAAGTTCAGAGAGGTACTTGTGAGTTTATAACAGAGAAGTTATCTTTGGGCACTGTATGGTTTCAGGCGTGAAGTAGTACTATTAAAAAGTGCCTGTGAAGAAGCCTAAGTAAATTCATAATTATATCATAGAAACCTAAATCAATCCATAAATATATCAGTAGAGATAGGGCACTGTTGGGTTTAAGTTCAGAGAGGTACTTGTGAGTTTATAACAGAGAAGTTATCTTTGGGCACTGTATGGTTTCAGGCGTGAAGTAGTACTATTAAAAAGTGCCTGTGAAGAAGCCTAAGTAAATTCATAATTATATCATAGAAACCTAAATCAATCCATAATTATAATAAACAAGCCTTTCTCAATGTTTAACTGTTACAGAGGGACAGTATATAACTATCTGAAAATGTTTAAAAAAATTTTTTGGGGGGGTTAGCTCCTGGTTCGCGTACCGGCGAGCGAACCGGAAAGCGAACTAAAAGAAATAGAGCTTGCCAGAGTGCTAAACATTCTAGCAAATTTTTGTATAAAGGGGAGGTAGTTCTGAAAAGAACTCTTTTTTTTATGTTTTTGTTGTTTTATTTATTTTTTTTACTTTTCTGAACATTTTTTTTTTTGGGGTATTTTTTTGAACAATTTTATGTTCTTTTTGTTTTTTTGGAAGGGAAAGAACAAAAAACAGGCATTGAAAAGGGCTCAACAGGAGCAAAAAAATATATATTTCTTGGGGCGTTTAGAGCACTTGTGACTTTCATATGCTCTATCTACTAACTTAATGCTCATATTGGCACATGAAAGTAAAGTACCACAATATAAACAAACAATCTTCATGTGCACAAAGTTTTCCTGGATGTTTGGCACTGTTTCCCGTGCCTCTGGCCCTGACAGAGATATTTCTGCTGATGTCCTGGCCACAGAAGTTGGAGGGTTGTCTTGCAGGTCACGCATCTCTGCCCGGCTATAATTTAGAGGATGCCACCTCTGCATAGTATAGTTGCCATAACTATACTTTTTATCTGTGCCTCTAGATAAGTTCTGCTTGCATATTAGGCACGTCACATAGCGAGCATTAACTTTTTTCTCTCCTGCAGGAAATGAAAAAAACTGCCAAATAAAACTGTTTTTATAATGAGATACCCGGGGCAACTCTTCTAAAAAATTGTGGTGCCTGTTCTTCCTCTTCCTCTTCTTGATCCTCTTCCTCCTCTGGGTTTGCAAGGAACTGTGGAGGTGGTCCTCTCTTCCTATGAGGAGGTGGTGGTGGTGGTGGTGGGGGTCCACCAGCTGAAGCTACTAGTGAAGCCATTTTCCACTGTGCAAAATAGGTCTTCCTTTCACAAAGTTGAAAGTCAGAGTGAGAAAAAAGGTGGGGGCTTTCATCATTTGGGAAAAAAAATAGTTCTAAACCAATGAAAAGTGTTATTGTAAGGTCACCTGACCTAGTCTTACATCATAAGGAAACCAAAAGTGAAATGAACCAATGAAAAGTTTTATTAACAAGTCACATGACCTGTTCCGCTTACGTTACGCGCTGCGCTCCGGATCGCTTACGGGAAGCTGCGTTTCGCGCCTCTGTTCGCGGTCCGGAGCACTTCCGGGTGCGCTAACGCGACGCGTCATAAGACGCATTATACGGCAACGTGATATGTCGCGCTTCCACGACGCATCACGATGTTGATTTCTAACGCGGCAGTTGCGCAAACGGAACGTTTACCGGTTAGCGGACCGGGTCGTGGCATCAAATTGAGCTAACCGAAAGCTTCCCGGTTCGCGAACCGGGAGCGAAAAAAAATAAAACTAAAAAAAAATTAATCATAAACATATAAAATATATTTTTGGATTTAAAGAAAAATACATTTTACAGCTACAGATATTAGCTTTTAAAAAACCAATGAAATTCACTGAAAAAACCATAGGTTATAGACCATATATAGTTAGGAATTAGCATTTACAAAACCTTATTTTACTCACACAAAACCATTGAAATTTCATATATAGTTAGTTGCACTAACTATATATCGCGCACCCGCAATCCACTGCTGATCATGTCACATATTACATCATTCATGACATGGTCAGTGACATCACTGATGACATCACTGATGACATCACTGATGACATCTCAAATGACATCACTGATGACATCACTAATGACATCTCATTTGGCATTACTGATCTCATCACTGATGACATCATTCATGTGATAATACGGTGAACCTCTTCAGACTCTAATATAATCTTAGATACACTCAGAGTAAATAGACGCTCACAGACTGTCACTCATCCATGGAGTTACTCATACACCTAGTCAGTCATGCAAAGAATCAATTACACCTCCATTCCCTCAACTATACAGTTATACACACCTTACTAAAAGAAACATATACTAAAACATATTTACTCTCTTATACAATCCCTGATACAAGTTCTCAATGATCCATACAGCCACTCACACATTCACTGGCTCTTATGCACAGTTATTTATATATGTCAACTCTCACATGTTCTGTGTTTTACATATGCACTTACTTTGACATGTAGCACTGAGATATCCATTCACTCACCAATACACTCATGCACACAGTCAACTGCCCATACAGATGTTTCCACATGCACTTTTGAACCCATACATCTAGTGAATCAACTGCTCACACATCTTTGCACATAGTCACACACCTCACAGCCACCCACACACACACTCACTCTCTCATACAAATGCTTGGGCAACATATCATTAACCAATATACTTAATCATAAAGCTACTGATCAACATAAGCAGCACTTTACAGAACAACAGATATAATGATGCACAAATTAAGACAGTTTAGTCACTAACCCATGCACTCAGTGAGACACATTTAATCACTCACTCATAGTCAGTCATGCACCTACTAAATCCTTCATCCAGAGACTTATACATCCACTCATTCTTCAATATGTAAGGCATATTTTGACTTTTCAGAAACATAGTCACTGGATGTTGTCATCAGTGATGTCATTTGAGATGTCATCAGTGATGTCATCAGTGATGTCATCAATGATGTCACTGACCATGTCATGAATGATGTAATATGTGACATGATCAGCAGTGGATTGCGGGTGCGCGATATATAGTTAGTGCAACTAACTATATATGACATTTCAATGGTTTTGTGTGAGTAAAATAAGGTTTTGTAAATGCTAATTCCTAACTATATATGGTCTATAACCTATGGTTTTTTCAGTGAATATATATATATATATATATATATATATATAATGTTTTAGCAAACAACCTTCAATTACCAAGACGCCGCACACCACTTCAAGGATTTATCTTACTTTATTTCCTGTAGGTTCCCCACCTACGCGTACCTTCGTAATTGAAGGTTGTTTGCTAAAACATAATTTGCGAGTGTGTCCCTAACTTCGCCGCCAGCACCAGCTAACTAGCTGCTCCTCCCATTTGGGACATTTGCTCGTATAATCCTCCAATCCTGCTTTCAGTTAAAACAGGTCTGACACATGCTCGGGTTGCCAAACTGAATTTTATTGCCACCAGTGCACTTTTGCCAACGTCGCGATGTCCACTATTACAGCGTCTGGCAGACGCGTTTCAGCATGTGCCTCATCAGTGCCAGGTAAGTGCTGAATGTGTCATGATGAATCATTTCGCAGGGCTGCTGTTTGAATACACCGAGTGTTCTCATTGGCTGGGACTCATAGATGTAGAAAGCAGACAGGGAAAGTTCCTCCGATGATCAATGTCGCTGTAATCCCAACCACGAGACCTCGGGCACAGTACACAAAGTCCTGCAATGTGGAACAAACAAACCAAGCAGTCAGACTGTGGTACAGTGACCCATCTTCACACATGATAATGCATTTGCTGCTTCGCCTGCTCCTTTGAAATTGCAAGAACGAACTGGTGGAATATCATCACAGCCGGGCATTCCTTTAAGCAGACAGCCTGCCTGCTCCCTCTCCCCAGTACCTCCAAGACACTTCAGGCTGGGGGGGTGCCGCAATGTGCCTTCTAAGCACTCAGTCAAAGGTTTGTTGGTTATGTTGCGGTCCTCCTGAACGAGGGGCGTGTCAGAAATTGCGGAGCCGACCTCCGCCTCACATACTCCTCCAATCCTGCTTTCAGTTAAAACAGGTCTGACACATGCTCGGGTTGCCAAACTGAATTTTATTGCCACCAGTGCACTTTTGCCAACGTCGCAATGTCCACTATTACAGCGTCTGGCAGATATATATATGTATATATTCAAATGTCGTATTAACGTTGATCATTAGAAGTTGGGCTGTAATAATAAAATGTGCAAGTGAAATGATAGAAAGGTGTTTTGTGCGGATGTATGACGTTACAACGCATGTTTTTACCACGCATGCCTTTACAACGCGGTTTTTACAACGCATGCCTTTACAACGCATAGTGCTTTGGGGCGCTGGATAGTAAATAGTTTAATTTACTATTCCAACTCCAGTCCCCGTGGATAGTAGGGAAGGTGTTGGATAGTACATTAAACCTATTCCCTATCCTAGAGCGCCCCCCAGCGCAATGCGTTGTAATGGTTTGCGTTGTAAAAGTTGCGCTGTAAAGGCACTGCGTGGTAAAAGTTGCGTTGTAAAGGATGTTCCCCGTTTTGTGCCATACAGAAGAGAAGTGAAATGGCATTTATATTCGAAACTGTAATCTTTAGTATGCTGCAATTGCCCAACGAAAAGCTTGTGTGTAATGTAATGCATTTTGATTTAAATGTGCACCATGATGACATGTAATAATTGTAGATGTTTGCAAGCAAGCATTATTAACATGTGTTTAATTTAATGTGTAAAGGCCTAACTGAAAGGTTCACGTTATGTTGTGAAAGGCCTATTTGTTTATTCTTATGTTGTCCGAGTTGTGCAGGCCTGGAGGTGTCATTTCCCTGGTAAGCTCTCTCATTTGGAGGTGGTCTGCAAATTTCATGTGTATGCAAGAATATTCTGTTCTCACTTTTCAGTTGCAGGTGGAAGAAGCTGCATTTGTTAGTTGGAACTAACACCTTTTGTTTTAGGAGTTAGGCATGGAGGAGAAGTGGAAAAAATGTAAACCGAAGGCCGATAATTAGGAGCCAGTGTTTTTTCTCGCTGAGGAGGCCTGTGAACCAAGATCAGTGGAATACACATGGAGAAGACGGTGGAAAACTACCTTGGAGACATGTCCATTAGCATGAGGTGATCTGTGAGCATGTTCTACATTTTTGAATTTTGTATTAGGGAAAGTGCCTGAGGGAGGAGAGTCGGAAAGAGATGGCGAGGTAGAAGGAGACAGGACGAGTTAGGAGAAGGGGCTAGATAATTAATCTGGGAAGAGTATCTTAGAACGAACTCTGTAGCTTTGGCTAACCCAGTACATTGTGAATGTACTTCTTAGGAAGTCTTCACAAGCTGACACCTTTAACTGGCTTGGTAAGTAAGGATGTCCCTTCAGAGATGGAGTCGGCATAGTCTAATACTTTTCAATTTTCATCCACAGATGAAATCTAACTTAAATGTTGGAGCAGTATTGGCTTGTCTTATTTTGAGAGCTTTTTATTCTTTTTATGATCCATTGGAGAAGACCTATACGTAGGTGTGGATTTGTATGAGTTCCCATGTATTTTTGCAACCTCAACTTGAGGTGCTTGTATATTCAGTTGTTCTTGGCTTTGTAATAAACCCCCTGAACTGAAGTTGGAGTCTGTGATCCTTTGAGTCATGGTTACAACTGGAAGTCGAATTGTTTAAATTGAGTTGCTTCTCCCCTTTACACTTTTCAGCAGGTAAAAAGAGACATCGACCTAGGGTTCCTTGTTAAAAATTTGGTAGCGGAACCTGGCCATATCAGTTGGTAGCGAGAGGATGGTTACCGCTAGAGTGAGGGGAGAAGTTAGGACAGCCCCTTAGAGCCCAAGAGATGGTTGTCCAGAGGATCGATAGAGGAGACCAACGGTGTTTGGTGGAGACCTATGGAGAGTGACGGTGCGGCGGAAGCAGCAGTTCATGGAGGAACGAGTATGAATGGGGATGTTGTTAGATTGCGGTGATGATGTGGTTGTGTGAGGTCTTGCCGAGTTGGAATGAAAGTTGAGAGATTGTGGTTTCGGACTGTGAGCGAGCGCGTTCGATGTGATTCCTTGATGTCCGTCCCGATGAGTAGCCTAAGGTCCAAGGATAGATGGACTGTAGTGTAGAAGACACCCAGAGTCGTATTTGTCAACCATTGTTTGTGGGAGTCCTGAGACGTAATCGACAAACCCACCAGAGAAAGGGAACGAGAGAGTGAGTGTTTGAGTGACCAACACAGGTTGTGGGTTACTGTGTGTGTGAAATCGAGTGATTGGATCCTATCAACTATTTATGTGACCTTCCGGCCGTCCGTGAGTAGATGATCGAGGGCAGTTGACAGGTCGTTTCGTGGACAGACAATTGACAGATTGAGGTAGACCATTATGAGTGACTGTCCAGTTGTTTAGTGGACAGACAGTTACTTTTTGTATGAGTGAGAGGTGCGAAAGGGATGTATGACGGTACGACGCGTACCGTCACAACGCGTGCTTTTACAACGCTTCCCTCACAACGCAAGTCATTACCACGACTTGCGTTGGGGGCGCGGATTGAGAATAGTATAATTTACTATTCTAACACCAGTCCCCGTGGACACTAGGGAAGGTGATGGAATAGTAAATATACTATTCTTAATCCTCTAGCGCCCTCCAGCGCAAGTCGTGGTTATGACTTGCGTTGTAACAGACGCGTCGTAAAAGCACTGCGGAGTAAAATCCGCGTCGTAAAGGATGTTCCCCGTGCGAAAGTGTTCGAGGCGAATAGGGAAGGAGGGGAACTGCCGAGTGAGAGGAACAGTGATGTTGAAGTGTGCAGCGTTGTGATAGGTTGGTTAGAGTAAAGCTGCGCTGGTATTGGTGGATTGACATCAGGAAGTAAACCGAAAACATTATGGGCAAAAGAGTTGATTTGATCATGAAATGTTTTAAGGTATTTTGAGATCTTTGTAGGGGAGATAGATGAGTGGTAACTTGAGTGGGGGAAGAAGCACCACCTGAGTATACCCCAGCTCATTATGTGGCTACGAATGTAGGGCTCCATACAATACTCTAGCTTCAAAATTGGCAAAAGATGACTGAAAAGGGGGGAGATTTGGCTTTCCCATGTTATGCTTCATTTAGACTTGATGTGTTGTATCACTTGAGAGCAGTGATGAATGCGTTACGACCTCCACCTAGACCAACACAGTTCGAAGTGTTAGATGAATGGATAAGAGCAGTGTATGTAAAGAGAAGAGAACGAAGTCAGGAAAGAGTGAAAAGGTCGATCAGGGCGCTTCAGGATGCACGATGGGATGCACTGACGAAAAGATGGAGGGTAGTCACCGTCAAGGGAGATAGATTGTTTCCTTTACTATTGAAAGTGGGAGACAGTAGTGATACAGATGACAGTTTATTGGAGAGGTTGTTGGCAGAGCGTCTACCTCCATATAACCCAAGATCGGAAGAGGGAATGAGAGCGCTTACAGAGGAGTATGGGTGGCCCCAGACAAACCCTAGTATGGGAGTGAGAGGGAGGATTCCGGCGGGAACGGAGAGAATAGGGATGCAACCACTGAGGGGAATGGAAGCCAATGAAATCAACACAATTTCCAGGCTACCAGAACCTCTTACAGTACCGGTTACTATTGGTCCCATAGTGTCAGTATACGACCCAGATCAGGCAGGAAATGGAAGCTTGGTTCAATCGGTAATGGGAGAAGGTACTGGTTCTGGAGGGAGTGGGACAGCGAGTGAAAATGGTCACCCTTCGAGACCCATAGAATCGAGTACGCCGTTGCCAGCCACAGCAGATTCTTTTAGAGGGCAGCTGGAGTAGAGAACAGCGAGGACAGGGTCCTTCGCTGATTCACGCTCTGTTTTGAGGATGTGGGAACCTCCAGTGAGAGGCCCTAGTGGAAGGATGGTGCGAAGTGCCAATAGTCAGGGAGCTTCAGTGGATCAATCTGTCTCACGTAACTTAATGGAAGGGAATCCGCAGGAAGATCAGAGTAGTGAGAGTGGAGAGTCAAGTAGTGTGTTGAGTCGCTGGACACTTAAAGCTGATCTGAGGGTTAAAGTGCTGGATGTGGTGAGATTAAAGGTAGAAGTGGAGGAGATAATCAGTGGGAATTTGCCTTTGGGAAGGATCAAACTTTATGATCCAGATGAATTGCTGTTCGTGGCGAAGGATGTGGCTCACAAGGCGAGGAAAGCACATGAGAAATTGACAGAATTAGCACAGAGGTATAATGTGGATTTGGCCAAAACGAAGATGTTAAAGGGATTTCCGGAACTAGAAGACAAAAAGGTTATAGGTTTGAAAACGCACATTCGAAAATTGATTTTAGGGACACGTGCATGGAGTATGCTTGACAAATGGGAGGAAAGATGGTCAATCAATCAGTCAATACATTTATAGAGCGCGCTACTCACCCGTGAGGGTCTCAAGGTGCTAAAGGGAGGGATGCTGTCATTGTTCGAATAGCCTGGTCTTTAGGTGCTTCCTGAAGGTGAGGTGGTCCTGGGTCAGTTGAAGGTGCGCGTGGAGTGAGTTCCATGTCTTTGTGGCCAGGTAGGAGAATGACCTTCCTCCAGCGGTGGTTCTGTGGATCCGAGGAACGGTGGCGAGGGCGAGGCTGGCTGAGCAGTGCTGGCGGGTGGGGGTGTAGAACGATAGGCTGTCGTTGAGGTATATGGGTCCTTTGTTGTGGAGCGCTTTGTGTGCGTGGGTGAGGAGCCTGAACGGGACCCTCTGGTTGACGGGGAGCCAGTGCAGGTTTCTTAGGTGGGCGGATATGTGGCTGTGGCGGGGAATGTCGAGGATGAGTCTGGCAGGGGCATTTTGTATGTGCTGAAGTCGTTTCTGGAGTTTGGCTGTGGTTCCTGCATAGAGGATGTTTCCATAGTCCAGTCGGCTGGTGAAGAGGGCCTGGGTGACAGTCTTTCTGGTATCTGTGGAGATCCACCTGAAGATTTTTTGGAGCATGCGCAGGGTGTTGAAGCAGAATGAGGAGCGTTGACTTGCCTGGTCATCGAGAGGGAATCCTAGGTTACGTGCGTGGTCCGTGGGAGTCGGCGCGGGGGCCCAGCGCCGTGGGCCACCAGGTGTCATCCCAGGTGGTGAGGGATTGTCTGTCTTGCCTAAGTTCAGCTTCAGGTGGCTGAGCTTCATCCATTCTGCGATGTCTTTCATTCCTTCCTGGAGGTTGGTTTTGGCGGTGGCTGGGTCCTTGGTGAGGGAGAGTATCAGTTGGGTGTCGTCGGCGTAGGAGATGATGTTGATGTTGTGTTTGCGTGCGGTGGCGGCGAGGGGGGTCATGTAGATATTGAAGAGGGTTGGGCTGAGTGAGGAGCCCTGGGGTACGCCGCAGATGATCTTGATGGCTTCTTGGTGGCTTCGGAGCGGAAGGGAGGGAGGCGGACTCTCTGGGTTCTGTCAGAGAGGAATAATGTGATCCAGTCCAGGGCCTTTCCTTGGATCCCAGTGTTGTAGAGGCAGGTTATTAGGGTGCGGTGGCGGTCAAAGGCTGCAGAGAGGTCAAGGAGAATGAGGGCGTTGTCCATCATGGTCCTGATGTCGTCGGTGGCTGCGATGAGAGCGTTTTCGGTGCTGTGGTTTGCTCGGAATCCGGACTGGGACGGGTCAAGCGAGTTGTTAGTCTCGAGGAAAGCGGTCAGCTGTTTGTTGACGGTCTTCTTGATGACTTTGGCCGGGAAGGGAAGAAGACAAATGGGGCGTAAGATCTTGAGGTCTCTGGGATCCGCCGTGGGTTTTTTCAGTTGGGCGTTGATCTCTGCGTGCTTCCAGCTCTCCGGGAAGGTGGCTGACTTGAAGGAGCTGTGTATGATGTTCCAGAGGTGGGGTGCGATGATGCTGTTGGCTTTGTTGAAGATGTGGTGAGGGCCTGGGTCAGAGGGGGATCCGGAGTAGATGGTGTTCATGACGTGGATGGTGTCTTCCGTGCTGATGGGTGTCCATGCGTTGAGGGTGGTGGTAGGGGTCGTTGGTTCTGTGATTGGAGGCGGAATTTGGGGTCCGAAGCTATTGTGTATGTCAGTGATCTTACGGTGAAAGAATGTGGCAAGGGATTTGCAGAGGTCCTGTGACGGTGTGATGTTGTTGCTGGGGTATGAGAGCTCTGTGACGATGCTGAAGAGTTCCTTGCTATTGTGGGTGTTCTTGTCCAGTCGCTCTTTGAACGATGTCCTTTTGGTGGTGCGGATCAGCTGGTAGTGTTTTCGGGTGGCGTTTTTGAGGGCTGTCATGTTTTCTGAAGTCCGATCGTGGCGCCAGGTTTTTTTGAGGGTCCGGCAGGATTTCTTTGATTCTTTGAGGGTGTCTGTGAACCATGATGTTTTCCTGTTGCCGGTCGTGCCTGGGGGGGTTCTTCAGTGGAGCGAGGTCGTCGGCGCAGTTGGTGATCCATTGTGCAAGGTTGTCCTGCGTTGTTAGGATCAGCGGTGTCGGCTGGGGGGTTCTGGCTTGGTGATGAGAGGAGCTGGTCTGTGGTGATTTTGCTCCAGCATCTGCGGGGGATTTGTTGTGTGCGATGGTGGGATGTACTCTTTTTCAAGGGGAAGTGGATGCATCTGTGGTCGGTCCAGTGTAGTTTTGTTGAGTGGCTGAAAGAGACGTGGTTGCTGGCGGAGAAGATTGGGTCGAGCGTGTGGCCGGCGCGGTGGGTGGGTGTGTCGACCAGTTGCTTGAGTCCGAAGTTGGCCGGTTGTCGAGCAGGGTGGTGGTGGTGTTGTTGTCTTTGTTTTTCTCTAGGTGGAAGTTCAGGTCCCCTAGGAGGATGTATTCTGGTGAGGCTAGGGCGTGCAGGCTGATGAAGTCGGCGATGGTTTTGCTGAATTGTGTGCGCGGGCCCAGGGGTCTGTAGATGAGCGTTCCTCTCAGGGTGGTCTTGGGGTTGGTGTGTATTTGGAAGTGTAGGTGTTCGCCGGTGGAAAGTGTGTCTTTGGCGTTGGTCGTGATGTTGATGGTGTTCTTGTAGATGATGGCGATTGCTCCTCCGGATTGGTTGGTGCGGTCCTTCCGGGTGATCTTGTAGCCGTCCGGGATTGCTATGGCGATGTCGGGGCCGAGGACGTGTTCATCCAGGTCTCCGTGAGGAAGGCGACGTCTGGTGTTGTTGAGTCGAGGAGGTCCCAGAGTTCGACGGCGTGCTTGTGGACGGAGCGGGTGTTGAGGAGGATGCACTTTAGGTGGTTGTCGTTGTTGCTTGGCGTGGCAGGCAGGGGGCGGGGTCGGAGGCTGGTGAATTTGCAGTCTTGACAGGTGAAGGGTCGTGGGTGCGTTTCGGGGTGGCTCGGTAGCAGGCGGGTGGTCGTCCGGTGTTGAGTGCGTTGAGGGCAGCGGAGTCTTATTTCAGTCGCGTACCCTGGCTCCGGCGGGGGCCAGGAGATCTGGTGATGGGCATGGTCCAGGCGCGGACGGGCGCAGATAGGGTTGCCTTTGGCGCGCCAGCGGCGCACCCACGGCCACTGTGAGGTATCCATAAGAGGGGTTGAGGTAGGCAGGAGCAGCTGGGAGGCGCGAGTGGGTTGTCAAATGGGGATGGCAGGGGGGCGGGGCCGCAGGTACGAAGCGGCGGGGAGAAGGCACAGAGGGGATCGGGTGAGAGCGTGGGACAATGCGGGGAGCGGGGGGTCACGGAGTCAAGGGGTCACAGAAGGAAAAGGGGGCACAAGGGGAGCAAGAGTCACAGAAATACAATAACCATGGAGCAAGAATCACAAAAATGAAAGAAAAGCGGAGCCACAAAAATCCAATGCGGCGATCACCTGAGGGGCTCACGCGACAACCAGGCAGCGGGGTCAGCATCACGGGAGGACCGTCCGGCGGCTGGGGGGCGAGCTACCTGCGGGCAGGGTCGAAGGTCGCTCCCTTCAGCGCCGTGCGGCCTCCATATGAGGGGCTGAGGGAGGGAGGAGCAGCTGGGAGGCGGGAGTGGGTTGTCGAATGGGGATGGCAGGGGGGCGGGCCGCAGGGACGCAGCAGCGGGGAGAAGGCACAGAGGGGATCAGGTGAGAGCGTGGGACAATGCGGGGAGCGGGGGGTCACAGAGGCAAGGGGTCACAGAAGGAAAAGGGGGCACAAGGCACAAGGGCAGCAAGAGTCACAGAAATACAATAACCACGGAGAAAGAGTCACAAAAATGAAATAAAAGCGGAGCAACAAAAATCCAATTCAGCGATCACCTGAGGGGCTCACGCGGCAACCAGGCAGCGGGGTCAGCGTCACGGGAGGACCGTGCAGTGGCTGGGGGGCGACCTACCTACGGTTAAGACGGGGAACCCCATACCTCCAAGATCAGATGAGGTGAATCACATCCCAGGATCAGCATAGCTCTCTGTAGTGTAGATGGAAAGGTTTTCTCCAAGTAACCCTGTCCTTCATGCAATGCAATATGAAGGGCACCCGAATTTGTTATTTGCAGCTATATGCGTGTTATGTCTAGAGCATGGGCCGATAAACCTGAATCAACAGCATACATTGTTATTTGACCTGGAAGACTCTGCACACACTGTACAGACTGTGGTCGTGATGTAAGTCTAGAGATGTGAAAAAAAGACCGTTCTCATGCAAAGAAAAGCAAGCAGTTTAACTTACAATAACAAAGGCATGTAGTGTTGTGTGCAAAAGTGGCAAAATGGCTTTTAAGCATATAATTCGCTTATGCTAACCTAGCAATGTCTTCGAGCAGTATTGTCTTGACTGCAAAGCTTTACGGCGTCCACGAGAAATTGTTGTGGTAAAGTGTGCAGCCCAAATGAGGGGAAATGACTTTGTCTCTCTGGGAAATAGATATGCTGATGAAGTTGCACGTTTTTGCGCTGAACATGGGTGTATTTTTACTGGCGATTATACAGGAGAGAGCCCAGAAAGAACCGAGCTCAGCATGATGTCAGCCATGGCAGACACCTGAGATGAGCTCAAGCGTCTGCAGGGAGAGGTTTCAGAAGAGGAAAAAGCTGTGTGGATCAGAGTAGAATGTGAGATAGGAGATTAAGAGATTTGGGTTTCAAGTGATGGTCAAGCAGTGTTACTAGATGACCTATGAAGTCCTATGGCAAGACAGATTCATGGAGCAGTGCACCTTTGAAAGGATGGTATGGTGCGAGTGTTCAGACAGACATGGTATAATCCACGGTTCTGTGTGTTTGTCGAAGCTGTGTGTCATTGGTGCATTGCATGTCAACAAATGAAAGCTGGAAAGAATACTGTGGTTGCATTGAGTCGTATTGGAAGATCGGAGGACCTTTTAACAGGATACAGCTCAATTTTATTTATTTATTTATTTATTTTTAGATGCCTAAGTGCAATGGTTTGAGGTCTTTTTTTGTTGTGCTGTGTGTTTTCTCTCGATGGGTGGAAGCTTATCCAACCAGAAGGTGTGATAGCCTTAAAGTAGCAAAGTTGTTGCTTAGGGAATTGATTCCGGGTTCGGTTTTCTAACTTCTTTGGAGTCAGATAGAGGAACACACTTCCACAGTGAAATCATGAAGTTACTTTGTGCTGCTTTAAATGTTGATCGGAGACTACATTGTAGCTATCAACCAGAGGCTTCTGGTATCGTGGAACAGATTAATGGGACTTTAAAAATTAGGATGGCGAAAGTGTGCTCATCTACGTCTTTGAAATGGCCGGATGCATTGCCACTGGTGTTGATGAGCATTGCCCAGGGATCACTCTTAAACTGTTGAAGGGAATGATTTTAACTCTTTGCTGATGTGAATGATTTTAACTTTTTAATGGTGACACTTTGACACGTGACCGCGATGTCCGCCTGTTAGAGCGGGCACAAAGCTAAGGTCAGCATGGTAGTTTTTCTCCTCTCCGCCCATAAAAACCGCGATGTGCCGACCCTGCTGCGGGTAATGTGTACGGCTTGCCTGCTAGATCATAAGACAGGCTGGGTGCCTTTTACTCTAATTGCGTCTTTGCACATTGCTCAGGGATGACTCTTAAACTGTTGAAGGGAATGATTTTAACTCTTTGTTGAAGTGAATGATTTTAACTTTTTAACGGTGACACTTTGACACGTGACCGCGGTGTTCTCCTGTTAGAGCGGACCTGCATAACTAAGGTCATCGTGCTAGTTGTTCTCCTCCCCGCCCATAAAAACCGCGATGTGCCGACCGCGTGCAGTGGGCAAGCCTGTCTGCGCCTGTCCGTGTCCCGGAGGCCGCCGGCGCCGGACCTTTTACTAAAGGTTGTCTTAAAGAAGGTAAGCCCCTTTCATATACCCGGTTGCAACTCATGGCCTTGAGCTTGAAAGTGAGATGCTGCCACCCCGCGCCCATGCCCACAGATTGGCGCAGTTGGGCTTGTAATCTCTGCAGCTGGGTTTTCTCCAACTCCACTATTAATGAGCCCCCTAAAAGAGGTTCCAGGGGCCACCCCCCTGTAGTGTGACCAAGCCTGTTAGGGAGACTGACCATTTAAAGGCCATGCTTCTCAATACAGGATCTCTTGGCAAACATGCCCTGCAAATCAACGATGTACTCGTAGATAGGAGCCCTGACCTCCTCTTTCTAATGGAGACATGGCTCGGAGAAACCTCTAACTCCACCATCGCCATGGCCATCTCTCCTGGCTATCAGATGATCAGGAAAGATCGGACAACGGGTAGAGGGGGTGGCATTGCCATAATTTGTAAAAAACAACTCTCTTGTTCCATGGTCCCTACATAGCATGCGCTGAAAGCTTGGGTCTCCATGTCAGGGTGTCAGCAAAACAATCTGTGTCCGGCACTCTGATTTACAAACCCTCTGGTCCTGCTGGCCAGTTCCTTGATTCTATCAGTAATGCTGTTTCTTCCCTGACCATACATTTTAAACATTGTCTAGTTTTAAGTGATTTTAACATTCACATGGATAACTCTGCTGAACAGGAGGCTAGTAGACCATGTGACTCACTAGCACTTTTTAAAATGCCACCATCTGTCCACTTAGCATTGCACGAGAAACGACATATTCTGGATCACATCTTCCCTACGGACATACTAAGGACCTCCGCTCCGGTCCCGCTAGTATGGTCTGACCACGCCATGATTGATTTTATGATTGAAAAGGACCTCAGCAACTTTCAGGAAGACCACCCTCATGCAGTTTCAGACCTTTTCATCAAATCAGAGCCAAGGCTCTTACCACAGCCCTCAGTGAACACCCAATCCCCTTTCTTGGGAGGGTGGAGGAAGGTTTAGATAACTGGCTCAAATTGTGAGCCGACGAGCTGGCTCCTCCCTCTGAGCATCCTGCCAAGGTCTCGCGTGCCTCTGCACCATGGTTTACAGTCGCTCTAAGGAATAGCAGGAGTGACTGCAAACGCCTGGAGAGAGCCTGGGGCAACAATTTTGACCTCTCTGATAAAATAACATATAAATTGCCATGAAAGTTGTATTACAGGAAAGTTTTAGAAGAAAAAAAATATTCTTGCCTCTAAAATAGCTGTCTGCCAATCATAGCAAAGAAATGTTCCAAACTGTCTCCTAACGCAGGGACAATGCCTTTTACGCTGACTGAGGCATGGATGAGCCATTTAGCCTCCTATTTCCATGAGAAAATAAAAACTATCCAAGATACCTTCTCTTCGCTGCATAGGACCAGGGGTGAAATTCAAGCCTTTTTCACCCCACCTGTGCAGCCTAGGAGCCCGCTATTTATGCAGTTCCCCCCATATCTCTGGACAACTCATTGGAAATTATGAAGGCCCTTAAATCGGGCTCTCCATCCGATCCCCTCCCAGCTAATACTCTGTTGTCACTAGCCGAGGTAAAAAACCCTGCACTTACTCGGATTCTCAATACATCTGCACAACTTAACATGTTCACTAACCGATGTAGAAAATAAGTTTATAGATAAAGTAGAAGATAGACATAGACAACTGATAGGAAACCGTTAAAACAAGGGAGGTAAAGTTAAGTGGACCAAAGAAGAGTTGGCTCATAAAGCGAAAGGGAATAGTGGCCCAATTGCATTAGATTTTGAGCAAAGAGGGAAACTGTGTGTGAGACAAGTACAAATTTATAATGATAAGGTCTACGTAGGAGAGAGTGTATGTGATCATACTTTCACCTTTGAGGCCTCGGCGAAGAAATTTTTACAAGGCGCAATACAAGTGGTGCCAAATGTGTATTTTGTGTGTGGGAAGAATGCCTATGTGCGATCACCATTGAATTGGTATGGTACGTGCTATGTGGCAGTAGTGTTTCCCAAGATTTATCATGTGGACGATTTTGACCTTTTGGAAAGTGGATTATATTCCAGAGGGAAGCGAGGTGCAAGTGCAGGAGAAATTGTAGGAGATGTTTTTGGAGCATTGATACCAAGTTTGGGAGTGGCACTGAATGATGTCAAGATCAGAAAGTTGTCAACTATCGTGGGCAAGTTGTCAGCAAATACAGCTCAGTCGTTATTGCTTGTAGATGGAGAAATGGTGTCGATCAGGGCTTCAGTGATACAGAATCGTCTTTCTTTAGAAGTTCTATTGGTAAAAGAGGGGGAGTCTGTAAAATGCTGAAGACCAACAGTGCTGTACTTATATACTGGATAACAGTAAAGAACAGAAGAGGTATACAAGCAACATTACTGAGATGCATCGCAAAGTGCATGATTTAGCCACAGAAGGAATTTGGGACAAGGTGGGAAAAGGATTTGGTAAGGTAGGGAGTTGGTTTGCATCCCTAGGAAAGGGAATTATTGGTTATAGCTTGAAACCTTTCATTGTAGTGGTGTTTTGTGTGATCCTATTGTGGGGACTAGTGAGGATTTACAAGTGGCATAAGGCTAATAGAGTTGAAAGTTCTCTTAGAGAGCAAGAGCAAAGGATGAAAAGACGGCAGGACATTCATAACAAGAATATCAAAAGCCTAGAGAAGTTCCGGCATGGGAGAATGGCTACAAGCTCTGTTTAGGTCGGTTCTTTCTCCAGGAAGTGTGGTTTGTTATGATGACACCAGTCATCAGAGGGGGAAACTGATAGAACGTGATGGTGTTCTACAATTTTAGGGGTGCATCATCATCATGGACAGTCCGTGTCCATATATAAAATTCATATGTCGTATTAACGATGACCATTAGAAATTGTGCTGTAATAAAACGTGCAAGTGAAATGATAGAAAGGTATTTTGTGCCATACAGAAGTGAAGTGAAATGGCGTTTATATTTGAAACTGTAATCCTTAGTATGCTGCAATTTCCTAATGAAAAGTGTTGTACTTTGCATAAGAAGACACTTGTAGTTCGGTTGTAGGTTTCTTGAAGTCTTCTTTAATAATCCATGTCTAGCAATATCAAACAGAGATCATCATGGTACAACTCTAAATCCAGCTCTAATGACTCCTGTGCCAGCCCCTGCCAGCCCCACCAGGAGCAGCCTGCCTAGCTGCTCAGCCCATCTCCAACTGTCACACACTCATACACACAGGCACCCAGGCATTCCATTCATCACAGGCACACCAACTTTCTATCACCATCTCTTGCTCTGGCTGAGCAGCTAGGAAGACCTAGGCTGATTTACATGGTAATGTAAATCTCAGGATACAACATTATCCCTTTCCTTTAAAAATGAAAACAGAACTAGCAATCTCAAAAGAAAGGAACTGTACACCCAAAAGCGAAAATGTCCATATCTAAGGGATGAAAAGAAAATTCAAACATCACCAAAGAGAGAACAAAGCTAATACCACTGTACCCCTGTGAGGCGTGTCTTATGTGCTGCGGATACTGGTGGTAACACGCTGTTTATTTGTTTTATCACATTTGCCCAAATCACTTTTTTTTTTTTTACACTTTATTTCTGTCAATTTTTGCCCTCGGCCAACTAGCTTTTCAACTGACTGCCACGTTTTGAATTCAAAAAGCAATGCACGCGCCTACCTGCTCTTCTGTTTCGTGAGCATCTTGCTCATCAGTGTGTCATGCGTCATTTGAGCTCTGGCGTGTTGGACTGCCTCAGCTCTGACGATCTTCCCGACGTTTTGGCACTCAAACGTGCCGTGAGCCTTCCGGGACTATGCCAAAAACGTGCCTCCATTTTCTGTCTGACCAAGTAACATTGCCCGGTCCCACTGTGCACAGGTAAAGGGGAAATACCTCCTAGGATTTCATTAAACAATTTCAGCCAAACCGGGATAATTACTCATTAAAACATAGACCTCAATTGGGATCGCATCCAGTCCTGCCGCTTTCCCTTTCTTTACCCATTGATTAAATCTGCCTCACTCAGGAGAAACCACGTTTTTACGCTCCATAGGATATACTGGTCCCCACTTAAAATATCCAGAATCCAGGGCAGTGGAGAAGCCAGATGTATGAGATGTGATGCCCAGAAGGCGGACGATATCAGTGTTCGCTTCCTGTCCCTTGATTCAAGAATTCTGTGGCAACGTGGGCAAGACTCTGCAATAGAATACCCTTGCACACAAACGTTACATCTAATATGGTGTGTTAGTGTAGACACTTTTACAATTGGAAACAAAGCCTGTGGATAAATAAGAAATTCAAACGTATGGTAGGAGAGAGACCCGATTTGGGGTAGAATCATGAGACGTGAACTCGATCCGATCTGCGCTGATTCAGTGTTCCGGGTCACTGAATCAACGCAGATCGGATCGCGTTCACGTCTCCTCACACGAGGGGCGCCATGAATACGAGGGATTATCCGTCCCTTGCAACGCCACAGTATATGACGCTTTGAATAACTCCTTTGGATTCCAATCCTTCAAAGTTCGTTTTGACAGCATCACCATCAGACGGTGGACGCTGCAACACACCTTACGTTTTTATCAAATACCCAGGGACACTCCTGATTCTACCCCAAAATTGGGTCTCTCTCCTACCATACGCTTACCACGCATTGAGTCCTGAGACCTGCCGGGTCGGAATTATCACCGGCGGAGCGACTTCCCCATAGACTTATTTTTTCATCATAGCCCTGAGGAGTCGCGGGAGAACTATCCCACAAGCGACGAAACAAATGTCGGGTGGATTGCTTTCGAAGAAAATTAAACACTGCCTTTCTTCCAAACAGAAGATGAAGTTCTTATTTATCCACAGGCTTTGTTTCCAATTGTAAAATTGTCTACACTGACACATCTATATTAGATGTAACGTTTGTGTGCAAGGGTATTCTCTTGCATATTTCTAGTGTGCCAGCATTTGCTTTTACACAATTGGGGGGGTACAGGGCTTATCCCCTCACCCTTTTGCACCATTTTTTCTACCCAAGATTTTTTTGACCCTTTTTTGCGTCCACCTTTAGCAGTGCGCCCTTTTCCCTGACTTAAAAACCCTTCAGTACTCCTACACCCCATGGGCAAGACCCTGTCTGATGCCTTGGCCATTGAGGTTGAGGTAAGCCCTAGTCTTATCTTGTTTGACAGTGTATTAACACCCGAAGGGGAGTTAGGCTTTACAGGGATACAGAATAAATTGGTATTTTATTTGATTCTCCTGGCAAGGAGGGAGATCTGTAAGTTATGGCGTCAGGCTGTACCCCCAACTTGGAGAGCCTGGTGGAACTCAGTAAGGTACTATAGAGACTTGGACCAGAAGGTCAATGTATATAGAGATAGAAAAGAACATGGATTATTCCCGAAATTGTCAGATGATATAGACCCTGATTAGTATATGTTATAAGGTCCAATGATTATACCTCTTGGTCAGCTCACAACGTGTGCTACGGGTGGTCCCAGTAAAAACATCAGCTGAGATTGGTATTTCCAAGCTATTAGCAGCAGGGGTGGACCAGGCCGAGAGGTTGCTATAGCTATGGAGGTCTATGAGGATAAAAAACATAAATTACAACAAAAAATGCACTGGTTGATGCTGTACAACTGCATTCACAATTTAATGGGCTAAGGTAAGCCCCATTGGGTATTTTGAGAGTGAGGTGTAGGAATCCGAGATTGTTTTGCTCACAACTTGTTGGCTGCTTTGTTTTCAATGCCTCAACAGCCACACACATTGCAGTAAAATTATTACAGAATGATTACATGTAGGACTGTATTACACCTCAGAACGGAAGTGTAAAAATCTGATTTCCCGAGTCGCATTTGTTATATTTCTACTTTGGTTCTTATGTTAGCCCTTATTTTCCTTTTACAAACTCCTATGCCTCAAAGTATCGGAAAGGATAAGGCCTTGAACGTTAAGTAAATAAAAAAGGAACAAATGCACCCCCAAGATGTCGGGTGTAGCACTAGAGTGTGTCCCTGCTTCAGCCCAGAGGGGGATTGGCGGGGGGCTGGTGAGTGTGCATTGCTATCGTAGTGTTGGCTTCCCACAAAGCATGCAGATGTGCTGACACACATAAAAGTAGTTCCAGCAAAGCGGATGAAAACAGTACTTAGGCCACGGGACATTGATAAGAGAAACACACGAGGAAGGACATGAAATAGTATGCTACAGCCAATAGAAACAGAGTAAAAGTAACTGACAAGCTCACAAACCAATGAAAAGTATAGGCCGGATGTAAGCTCCTTTTAAGATTTATACTAAATACGATAGATTTCACAAACACAGCACAAGTGCTATGCAGGTGAAACCCAAAAAACGGCAAAGATGGCTGGAGTCAGCTGGAAACTGCCAGCACTTCGGTCAGTAACCGTGGGTATAGTGTGTTACAGAGTACACATCCCAGTATTCAGAAGCACATTGCTGCATGGAAAACATGGACACTGGTGTCCAGGTCACCATTCTTTACATGCCACTTTACAAAACATGTCCCTGACATCGGCCCATAAATCCACACAATAGGCTTTTACTGTATACCTTTGCAGAGGTATTATGTCCATACATGTGTTGGTTATCTCTTTAACACTAACCATGTTCACTGCACTTGCCAACTTTAGCCATGCGCCATTAAAGGATTATGGGTGGTGCCACTCTTAGCAAAGAATGTTACTGAAATAGTTAAGATAACTCCTGCGTGTTTGTAATTGTATCATTTTCCTTTTGTTATTTTTTTTAACTTATTTTTGTAAGTAAATCAACTATTGATGGGTTAGAATTAAAGATAAGCAGCCTATATTACTAATAAATCTTTGGGTTAATCAGCTATGTTTAAAATCTTGTGATGGGTGAAATGAGTGACTGAGTTAAATCTTTGCTGTGTTGTTGCCAGTGCCGGCCACCACAAACAAAGGTGGGTGGGGCTTGTGGATTGAACGCGGGAGGGGGGTAATTAATAAAAGATTACTTGAAATTAAAAAAAAGAAGTTACCTGAAGCCGATGGCCGCCTTGCCTCCCACGTCACGTCGCGCTTCTTCTTCTCTGCCCGGCAGCCTCTGTGACAGACTCCCCTCTCATAGGAGAGCAGCCTGGGGATTGGCATGAGTGGGCGCAAAAGATGCTTCGTTCAGGGTGTGTGTGTTAGAGGGAAACCTAAGTGCGCATGTGTTTATTGGTCAGCCTGAGATGGCCGGCCAAAACACATATCCGCACAAAGCACTCCTCTTCCCCCTCCCATGCTTCACCCCCCACCACTCCCTAGACTCTCTATGGCATCGCAAAGAAATGGTTAGGTTTATAGTTTTATGTGTGTTTTTGAAGCAGACCACTGTTTGTGTCAGATGCATGCAATGTGATTGCACGTGGGTGTAGCATACAAATCCCGAAACTATATGCTTTGTTTTGTTATTTTTAATGAAGGGAAACTTTAAGAACCAGGTGGAGGTGATCCGTAGTACATTTGAGCTTCTGAAGAAGTTTCTGGATAAGGAAGAGCAACAACTTCGGAGCAAACTGGAAAGCGAACATAAAGAAAATATGAAGAACATTCAAGAGAAACGGAGTGAGCTGGAGAAGCAGCAATCCACCCACCGGGACCTGATCACAGAGATAGAGGGGAAGTGTCAGCAGCAGGATGTGGAGCTACTGAAGGTGAGAATTAAATGTCTGTGGAACTAGAGGAAGGAAACTGCAATAAGTGGATCTGCTGAAATATTTTATTTAAACTTCATTTTCTGTTTCTCATGCACTATTTAGCATTGCTTGAGATTCTCGTAAAATTGCACTGGGAGGGAGGAAAACCAGTACCTCGTTCCGGCGACGAAGTTGGGAAATCATCTGGTGTTGATTTGCTTTCCCCTACCTTGTATTTCACAAAATGATGTAACCTACTGCATTAGTTCCCTTTAACTTTATATACATTAACTTTTAAATTTATTTTTTACATACATGGTTTATTGCTGTTTGAAAATGTGGATTTTCGGAATCGGAATCTGTTTCTATAATCCACTTCTTAATTTGGAGCAATAAGCATGTCAGGGGGTGTGTGAATAGATGAACTGTTTCAGCTAAAAAAAAGAACCAATAGCTATCCAAGCTGATCCGTGGTTTTATTTCACTTTTTAAAAATGGAAGGTGATGTTCTGTCCATTCCTGATTTCTCTTAGATCGGCCTTGGTCCTTTAAAGACAGGTGCATATTTTCTTTGAAAGCTGATCCCATACACCATCACCTCGGGATACAGCATGCATTCTGCAGGCTATTTTATGTACCCCAAAATTGTAATTGATGTGCATTTTTTGTGAAAAGTAAAAGTGCTCTGCCTTATCGTTCTGTCATCTATTGTTCCATCTGTAGGTCTTTCAACAAGTCTGTCATCATTCAGTTTGTTGGGTTGGAAGTCCTCTGCATGGCTCAGGAAAAAAACACTACCATTTGTAGATGTTTTTATGAATGACCCTGCATAGATTCCCCCAGTAAGGTCAGCACTCATGTATGACCACTGAGAATTATCCATTTCAGTGACGCAGCTCTGAGGTAGAGGTGGCCGTGCAATCATAGTAAAAAAGATCAGCCTGTTTACTTGTACCAGTGTAGGCGAACCAACGTCTGGCTACCCCATGCCCTATTCAGTCTTCATGACTAAGATTGTTTACCTCCATCATAGCTGTGATTTGTGGAAGAACATGCATTAGTAGCCATGGGCATTTGTGGCCCAGTTTGTTTTTGAGATATGGTACGGAAGTGTACTTTGTTGCATGTCGATTATCACTCTACATCACCTGAGGTGAGTTTCATTAAATAAGTCAAACATCTGCTGGAGGGATGGGTAACATGAAGAAAAAGGTACTGATCTTGTGGGGGGGGACAATAGTAGAGTTTCATGATTTGCAGAAATATTTAGGAAGCCAGTTACAATCATGTGAGAACCAAATATTACTGGCAATTCGGGTACCTAGTGAGCCCAATACCTAGCCCAGTAGTGACTGGACTAATAGGACATCTGTGGACTGTGCTCCCTACTAGGATATTAGAAAACCAGATATTGTATCCTTAACCCCAGAAACAGACATTTTGCTTGCCAGGCTTAAGTGGGCATTTCAGTTTTTGGACTTCTCTTTTGCATACAGTCTGAAGGGTCCAGATAACCTTTTGTTGCAGGTGCACTAAAACCCAATTAATGTTCTCTGTCGATAAATGAAAGCAAACCACCAAATTGCATGTAGTCAAACAATTCCTCAGCTCCAGCAGACTCTACCTGGCTCATGGGAAATTAAAGGTACAGGGTGCTTAGCTTGCTATTGACCATTTCTGTTTCCAGGATGTCCTAAGCAGGGATGGTATGGGTGACTTTGTGTTTCCTCCTATTCCTTGACAGGTTTGTCAATGCTTACACAATATCTGTACACAAATTGAGAAATCGTTAATGTAATATATTTCCACCATCAATGGTGGGGGCGGTGAAATTTGGGCATTGAGAGAGACACATCTATGCCTATCGCCCACATGGTTGCAGCACATCTTTAATGGAGGCAAGGGAACTGTCAAGTCAAGTACGATAAGGTTTTTCCCTTGAGTAAGTAGACCCCAGATTATCCTCTTTAACAAAGTGTTCATAAGATGCTCAAACAAAAGGGAGGAGCAGCTACACTAACGCCCCTTACCAGAATATGACTACTATATCTTTGTAAGCATTTGATAGAACAGGAGTAGAGTCCTGTCCAATCTTATCCAGAATATGGTGCTTTATTTTCTTGCTCCTGCATAACATACAACCAACATCGTCCAACATCATCGCCTGGGCTTTCTCAGGGCTAGAAAATATATGTGTTAAAATGAGTCCAAAATCCAAATAAATTGAAGTAACTTTAATGTCAGCACAGCAGTGTTGGTCCTTCATTGTTCAGCTCTAGATGCAACTGGGCAATAGTAAAGAAGCTGATACTAGCGGCATTCTGCAGAATGTGGAATGAAGACAGAAAGTAAACAGATCGCATGCCAAGGTTGGCTAGCAGGAAAATGATGTAATGAAGATGGAGGAAAGAGATAAGAAGTTAAATAGGAAATGATAAAGAAGAATGTAACACATCCCCCTTATCAAAGTGAAAAGTAAAGGGTAAGAAAGAAAACATTACTAAACAAAATCATTAAACTTTTTAGGTTCTTGTTTTATGCGATCAGATAGTTTCATTCTGGAAGCAACAGTCTCCTTATTAATTTGTTTATCACCAATATTTGTAGTTGAATGCCTTGTTTTCCTCAAACTATCATTCTGAGCAACATCCTTAAAAGGACACTTAGCTAATGTTTTAACATTCCAAACTTTTCCATCCTGGGTAATTACACTGTTACTAAAAACGTTCTTAATCTGGATGGCTTTACTAAATTTGTTAATCCTATATTCATTAAACCTGGTTTAAGAATTCTAACCCAAACACCAACTTGAAATCTATGTACCTTGGTATTCCATTTGTGATTATACCATTTCACACTTTTGTTCTGCTTAATTTCAACTCTTTATGCTGTATCATGCACACATTCCTTATCAGAAAACTTAGACATTTGTCCCTAAACCACCATGGGCATACACACGAGGCCGGGTTTCTACCTTTGAGAAGTTTAGGGCTAACTTCTGTCGTGGAATGGGGTGTAATCAGATAAACCCACAACCATTCAATTGGCACCCAACTTCATGGAATCTGTAACAAAATTCTTGAGCACTCTATTAAAGCGTTCCACCTGTCCTTTTTCGTGTGGTTCGTAAAGGGATGTAAATTTATGTTTGATTCCACCATCCTTAAGGTAACTCCCCATCTCCATAGAAGTTAATTGCACTCCATTGTCTGTAACTAAAATGGAGGGACAAACTTCCCGTGCAAAAACGTCTTTAAAAAAACTTGGAAACAAATTTAACCTCTGGCCATTTGGAATGATAATCAATCAATCATATGCCAAATGGGAACTTTAGTAGTAACAGTTTCAATTATTCCCAGGTTCACAAAAGGAATAATACTGCTACTAAATTCTTCAACTTTCCCAACTTATTGCAATATACTTTGTCATACATATTCATACATTTTTCTTCTCTACCACTTACTTTAATTTCTGTATTAACCACTGCAATTTTTTTTAAACAGTTGATCATCACATAGAGACACAGGTTTGCTAGACCTCGGATTCAATGTTAAACCCAGTTTCCATTGGTCATGCCAACCCAAGACATTAACTCCTTTCTGTGTAATGTATAATTTCACATCTGCACATCTACTATTGAAGTGCAATTCCACTTGGAAAAAACCATCGATTTTAGTGCCGTCAAAACTCTCTGCTAGTATATCAGAAGGTAGCAAGTTGTCATATTGAATAGCTTGAGCTAAAGTCTCTTGGTAGTATTGGTGCGTGATGATTGTCCACGGCGAACTAGAATCTACCATGAGCATGAGATTTACACCTAAAATTTGAAATTCTCTTTAAGAGACTTAGTAAAATTGTCTGGTACACCGTCAATAACAGATACCATAAAACCTTTGTCATATTCAACTACATCACTGGCTTTGGTGGTATCATTTTTATCAACTACAGATGACGCTGCGCCCCCTGTTTGTGTAGGATGACGTCTATTACCTCTGCACACACTACTAAAATGTTCTATCCTGCCACAATTTTTGCACTCTATTAATTGCAGGACACCCTGGAAAGGAAGCAATGTGAGATCTATTACCACATCTATAACATGCTTTATAATGAGTAGAGGTATCATTCCTTTTGTGAACCTGGGAATAATTGAATCGGTTACTACAAAATTTCCCATTTGGCATATGATGTAACTGATGTTGTTCACTCTTTACTTCATGTTTAGGTTTAACAACATATAATTCTTCTTCCTTGTCTGTGTTACAGGAACTTTGTTTGACCACTTCCATCCATTTCTCAGATTGTTCTAACGCTTTAGCTTCAGTTATTGCTTCAGTCAACGTGGGGTCTCCCAGGAACCACAATTTCACCTGAGTTTTCTTGTTCTTATCCTGTACTATTATTTGGTCTCTTATCATTTCATCAGTCATTGCACCAAAGTTGCAGTGTAACGATAAAGCAGTTAAAAAATCATCGAAAGATTCTTCTTATTTTTGTGTTCTTGTATAAAATTTAAATCTATTCAGAGCAATGCTCATTACTGGTTTAAACCTTTTCTCCATCCTCATTAGTGTCTCGACATACACATTCATGTAATCACCACTTCCATCATTGGGTGCGACAATTTGAGGTAATGTTCTGAAGATCACTTGTCCCTCAGACCCCCAACAGTGTAAAAATATATATTTTTTTTCTTTCAGCACCCATGCGTTCCCCATCTATGGCTTTAATGTACGTAATTAATTCCTCTTTCCACCTTGACCATAGCATGGATGGATCCCCTTTTTGGGTCTCGCCTACGCAGCGCGCATCCTTTTAGATTCTGCCCTCTTTGTTATCAACCATGCCCGTTGGTAAATAAGCAGACTGTGTGAAATGACTTGATGCAAAAGATTTAGTAGAAACATTGCGCTAATCACACTATGGTGGTGAGATCTGATCCTAGTTCAGAGTTACAGCTCCAAGGATGATAGCTAGACTGAATCGGTACAGGGTGAATAATTCTCCTAATAGGAGAGTGAACACGCTGAGTAGATGGTTATCTCTCTTGCGTGCCTTCAGTCCGCAAAACAGTCCTTTTGGAGCTAAAAGAAGAACTTGTTTTTATTTTGCAATGCCTCCCAGTAAGAGACTATAGGAGTACAGCATTTCCTATTTAAAATCGCAGGAACACACTTTTGTCTCCATCATCCTATTGTGTCATCAATTCACCATTTGTAGGTGGAGATGGCTGCGTGTATGAGTCAATGAATCAGTAACGTACTCAGTGGGGTGTGTTCCACTGTTTCGTAAAAGGACATAAAGCATCGGGTATGCTCAGCCTTTCATCACTCTTAGATTCATAAAATGAGTAACATTGAGCTGGGTAACAAAAACCATCCATCATCCCTATAAAAATAACTCTGGCTGCAAGTATGCACTTTGCAAGTAGACTGTTGCTTTCTGTTATTTTCTGTTCTGTAAAGAGTGATGGTGAATATCTCCCCTGGATACTGATGCTTGCACTCTTTACCCTAAACGTTCTCCATTTACAATGACCCATCCTCCACACAAGTTCTAAGCACATGCAGGGTATCTAAGCCAGTAATCGATGTTCATGATTAGAACATTATTTCTTAAAAAATTTTTTTGTTAATCTTTCAAACAATTTTATTGAGAAACATTCAAATACATTTCATCTTAGCTTTCTAAAGCATTTTATTAAAACCTCTCCATTTTAGTTTTTTTAACCCCCTAATAACAAAATATTCATTATCTCCCCATCACCCTTGTCACACAGGTTCAGATTTGTTTATTCATTGGGGCCCTCTTTGTTCCCCCGTCTCCCACTCCTCGTGATGGGCAGTCTGATCACTGTTTACAGGTTTCGCTTATGGCTAAAAGTTCCGATCTGGGGTTTAGAGCCTGTGTGGCCATGTAAGGCCTGCCTCAACTCCCAAAGATGGTTAGCTAAGGGTTATCGGATAATACCAAACTTTTCACGTAGATCTGCAATGTCCTACATTCGTTTTCCATGGCTACTAGGTTCCATCATTTAACCCTTTCACTGCTGCGGCTATTCCGCCGCAGTGCTAAGGGGTGGTGGGTGGGGGGGCGCGAGGCGCTTCCACGCTGGTGACGGAACCGCTCCGTCACGCCCCTCGGGTGAGCTGTGCTTGTGACGGAACGGTTCCGTCACGGCCCCGCCCGCTCAATAGAACGCGCCGCGCAGGCGCGAAATCAGAGTAGGCGCGGCGAGCGGGCCGTGACGGAACAGTTCCGTCACCAGCACAGCCCACCCGAGGGGCGTGACGGAACGGTTCGGTCACCAGAGTGGGAGGGGTTAATATACCGCCTATTTAGGGTGGGTGGGGGATGGGTTGGTGTTCCAGTCCTCTGTGGTTAATTTTCTATTGTCAGTCAGTCAAACCACTTTAATCGGTTAATAAAAACCATGAAAGTAAAATACAATAAATCACAATACAATACCTATAACTCATACAGAATACAATAAAAAACACATATTTTACAGCAAAAAAACTGCATAACCAAATTGTCAAAAATCATCGACGATCGGGCAACTTAAGAATATTTATTTGGGGGGTGGTGATACGCACAATTCATGAGGTACATAAAATCTTAAATATAGTCAATAAAATAAAAATAGTTCATCAATATATTAAAAGAAAAAATTACTAAAACAGGCAAGTATTAAAAAGCACTACCCTGAGCTTGACCAGTAGTCTTATATTAACAAGAGAGACACATTTTTCTAAGTCTTACGGCTGCAACAAGGAAGCTCGCAATATTGCAAATCTCCCATGGGTCATTAAGCATTTGTAAAAACAATAGAGCGGGTTTAACCTGAATAAAACCTTTCCCTTTTAAAATTGGGATTAAAAACTGCCTGTGGATAGCACATTGGTGGTCACAAAACATAATAAAGTGTGGTGTATCCTGTGCCGAAAAATTATCACAGGTACAGGCACCTGAATCACAAGATCTGCTCCATCCTTGCACATCACCCAGAATAAAATGAAAACGAAATCTGGTTAGGAGCATGCAGTAAAACGGCTTCGTAACAATCCTCAGGTAAAGTTCAATCCCATGGGTAGTTTTTAACAGAAAATTCAATTTCACTGTCTGTTTCATTCATTCTAACTCTTCCCCCTCTGCCATCATCTGTTCCCAAAAGTGACTTTTTGACCACACCACGTCATCTTTTGTCACTTTGTCTGGGGAATTAAATAGTTCTGGACGACCAAGCTTGGTTAGAGTGTTCGTAACATAAGTTAATCATGGAATTTTGTTTGCATGGTCTAAAGTGACAGCATTCTTGATTATCTTATGGTTCAGTGATAACTGGGGGTTAAGCCAGGTTTTAACCCAGCAGAGCACTGGAACCTGCCTCAGTCTCTCTACCACATAGCCAACCCCCAGTTCCTGGTGAATTGAAAAAGTAGGGGTGGATTGGGGTACAGACAGGAGGGCGCATAAAAATGTATTTTCAACTAACTGTATTCCCTCCATTGACTTATATCCCCAGATAACAACTTACAAAAATAGGACCAGGTTCGCGTTCCTTTCACAGGCACACAGCATTTGTGGTAATTCAATGATGATTTTCAAATATTAGACAAATACTCCATGTACTCCAAAAACGTATTCACTGCTTATTTTATTTTATTTTTGATGTTTCATCGCACGTGAGACAATGTGTTTTGAATTGCTTCTCATGCCACAGATATGCTGCTCCAAGCCATTTTCTGGGCATGCCTTAGTACACAAATAAAACATCTTCAGAAGTTGATCTTATAGTACCCAATGCATTTTGAGCATTTATGTGCTCTTCTTCAGGGGTTTCACTACAAGTAGAAAAATATGTAACAATCAATACCGACTCTTCGAACATTATGACATACACTGTTCTCGTTTTTTTAAGAAAAGATTACGTTGCAAATCAATGCAGTGAATTACAGCCAGCCCTAAAACAGCGTTTTCCCTCTAAAATGGTAACATTCAGTTACCTAAACAATGTCCTGGGGGTCCCTTCATCTAAGTTCTTCCCATTGCCTACTTCACTCTTCTATGCTGTTACTTAAACCCACGAAAATTTCAACCCACACTGTGAAACTAAACAACCGAATTCCACTGAGCAGCCTATTTACATACCTTTGTGTTACTTCAAGAATATCTTCCTGCTCTTTGCTTATTGACGGCAACCGCCTCTCTGATCTTATGAACCTTTTAAATTGTGTGCCGTAACTCCTCCTCTCCTCACTTGACTACTCATGAGGCTCCGGTAGTTTAACTGCCAGTCTGCTAACTACTCATCCCACAATGCAATATATCCAACCTTCCTCGGCCACACGGCCCGAATCCAAATCCGATAATCGTAACTGTTATTCCCACCCACTGACTTATATCCCCAGATAGCCATACGAAGCAATCGCTATACATTTGGATTTATAAATAATAAGCGTTGCATCCATTGGTTTAGTCCCCGGTCGCTGCGCAAATCCATTCACGCCGGCCGTTAGGAACCCCTCATCAAAAAGTACTCCTAAGTAAGTAAAAGCAGTCACTTTGGTCAGTTCTACACTTCCACATACAAAGGTTTTAGATTTTATAGATTTCCGGCCCATGGTCATTACGTGAGATTTAGCAATGTTTACCACCAGATCCAGGGAATTCATGTAGGCCTCAAAAGAGTCTAGAAGCCTTTGCAGCCCTACCTCTGTTCGGGCTAGTAAAACGGCGGCGTCCGCATAAAGGAGCGCCGGAATGAGCCTATCCCCTACCCATGGAATGTCCAAACTTGCCATTTCTAAAATCTTGCCCAAGTTATTAATATACAAAGTAAAAAGTAGTGGTGCTAAAATACATCCTTGAAGGACCCCTCTACCTGATGTAAAGTGTCTTGTGCATTTTCCTTCTTGGTTGACCCTCACCCTAGCGGTGAGGTCCCTGTGTAGGTCAGTCAGGAAGTACACTAAACTAGGGTCAATGCCCATATCTAAAAGAATATTCCAGACCTTGGACCTATTTACTAGGTCGAAAACCGACATGAGGTCCATAAAAGCCAGCTGTAGAGTTCCTGCTTTAGCTACGGTGTATTTGCTCGCTAATAAGTAAAGGTTAAGACACTAATCCATTGTGCCCCTATTATTTCTAAAACCATATTATAAATTAGATAAAACCTAATTTTCTTCTAACCAGTCCGTTAATTTCGTTAAAATCACTTTCCCCAAGACTTTCACTGCAGAGTCGGTATATCTTGGGTGAGACGCAGTTGGACCTCTGCATTCTGAATTTCCTTATTTAGGGCCCCCACCGCTGAGGTCAGGTATGATATGATTGAAGCAGAGTTCCTGGGCATTTTTATTCTCTCACTCCCCTGATCCTCACTACAAGGGGTTTTTCGCTTACCCATGGTATCTGTTACAGATGGCGATGTCAGGGGGGTGGCCCAGCCCGGTCTCCTTCAGGCTCTTGACGGGCGCAGACGGGCCCGCCGTTGGCCTGTGCGCGGCCTGGGCGCGGCCCAGGCACGCCCACGCACAACCCGCGCTGCGGAACTGCGATTTCAATTAAAATGTATTTGCCTCCGTGCGCGGCAGCCGTCAGCGCCTCCAGGTGCGATGCAGGGCCGGCTGCGGATTGGAGTCCCCCCTCTCTGGATGGCGGCGGCGTTCCCGGCAACAAAGTAAGCTGTTCCCTCGATGTGGGAGCCGCAATTTCTATTTATGCGCCTCCGGACACGGCAGCCCCTCCATGAGCAATACAGGGAAGGCTGGGGATTGGAGTCCCCCTGTGTGGATGGTGGCGGCGTTCCCGGCAACTTGATATGCCAGTGGGCTATTCCTAGTTCTTGCCCATGTCTTTGGCTCATGCATCTATTTTTCTACCCTGCGACATATGCTAATGATGAAGTTATCACAAAAGGTCCCATGAACGGATAGGTTCTTGCTCTGGAAGGCGTCTCCGTAACTGCCAGGAAGCAGATTAAGACCTTGTTCTTTGCACCTTTGTAATTTCTCTTTTGTAAATGTTGTGCCAACATGATCCTTCATAGGCTAGTAATATTATAGCATAGTTCAGTGTGTGTTATGTCCTGTAATTGTTCATTCGGTCACAATCCAGATCCTTGTCTGGTGACTCGATAGGTGTGAATGTGTCTTCCCATCTGTCAGGAAAACCTCTTGTCCTCCAATAGCGGCTGTGTCTCTTCACAAAGGAAATCAATGCTCAGCATTATAGGGGGTGAATATTTATCTTTTTTGTCTCTTTTCTTCCCTAGGAGGTGAAGATCCTCTTGAGCAGGTAAGCTGTCTTCTTCCCATGTGCATTCAAGACTCGTCTTTGTTCCTGCTTGATTTTTTTTATCCCTCCCCCCCACTACCTAGTTATGGAATACGTTTCTCCAGAGCATGGTTTCTTTTCACTTTTGGTGCATAGTATGAATCTTCACCTTAGGTTTTGTTATGCTATATGTTTTTGTAGAGGACACTGTTTACCAAAGCATGGGTCCTTTCCACTTTTGGTGCCTAGTAAGAATCTTCACCTGAAGTTTGCGTTCTGCTTTAGATTCCTAGATCTTTAAATGGTTCGCAGTATGGAAGATGGTCTGAGCAAACCAGCACCACTGGTGGCTGAGCGCTCCAAATAGAAGCAGGCATGGTAAATTCATATGGTTGCGTGATAGCACCTGGGCCATAATGATAAGGAAAATGTGGGCATAATCCTGGATAGCAACAGAAAACGATGATGGACGGAATGCTGAATATTGTCACGAATTCACCCCCGACACAGATCTGGGTTAAATCCATTGTTATTTTGCTGGTCAGCCACCCCCAGTTTGGACCCAACCATATCCAAATCGGGCTTGACAATGTTCATCATCTTTTTGTTTTGCCATAATCATGGATCGACCTGTAAATGTTACTCACTGTATGCTTCTCCACATGCATGCAAAATTCGCTTCACTATATATAGAATTTTTCCTAATACCAGTCAGTGTAGCAGGCTCATGTTACCATAAGTAGTTGGTTTCAGAAGAAAAGCATCTAGAGTGTGCTGGTGTCGGTTAAGGAAGCACAGAATGATTTAAAGAGGGAAGATATCTTTCATATCCACAAATACGAACTCTACTCTTCTGACAAAAACCTCACTTCCTTTGCCAGGCTTGAACATAAGGTTTACTAAAAAATGTGCAATGTACAACCTGAGCCATCATGGTGGATATATGATGTTACAACGCGTGCTTTTAGCACGCATACCATTACAACAGATTTTTTACAACGCAGGTCATTTTACAACGGATACCTTTACAACGCAATACACTACAACGCAGATACTATTACAACGCATACCATTACAACGTAAGTATAGGTAAGTAAATAATATCAATATATGTTTTAAATATTTATTTTTGTAATATTTAATGTAATTATTCATTATTTAATTATTAATTAATTTTATTAATAAATTAATTTTAATTTTATTAGTTGTAAATATATATTAAAAATACCCCTGAACGCCAAAACCCAGCCCTAAAACCTAAAAATACCCCTGTACCTCAAAACCCAAACCCAGCCCTAAAACCTAAAAATACCCCTGTACCCCAAAACCCAAAACCCAGCCCTAAAACCTAAAAATACCCCTTTACCCCCAAACCCAGCCCTAAAACCTAAAAATACCCCTGTACCCCAAAACCCAAACCCAGCCCTAAAACCTAAAAATACCCCTGTACCCCAAAACCCAAACCCAGCCCTAAAACCTAAAAATACCCCTGTACCCCAAAACCCAAAACCAGCCCTAAAACCTAAAAATACCCCTGTACCCCAAAACCCAAACCCAGCCCTAAAACCTAAAAATACCCCTGTACCCCAAAACCCAAACCCAGCCCTAAAACCTAAAAATACCCCTGTTCCTCAAAACCCAAACCCAGCCCTAAAACTTAAAAATACCCCTGTACCCCAAAACCCAAACCCGGCCCTAAAACCTAAAAATACCCCTGTACCCCAAAACCCAAACCCAGCCCTAAAACCTAAAAATACCCCTGTACCCCAAAACCCAGCCCTAAAACCTAAAAATACCCCTGTACCCCAAAACCCAGCCCTAAAATCTAAAAATACCCCTGTACCCCAAAACCCAAACCCAGCCTTAAAACCTAAAAATACCCCTGTACCCCAAAACCCAAACTCAGCCCTAAAACTTAAAAATACCCCTGTACCCCAAAACCCAAACCCAGCCCTAAAACTTAAAAATACCCCTGTACCCCATAACAAAATACCACTAATAAATGTTTTTAAAAAAAAGATAAACTTACCTATAATTATACTTGCGATGTAATGGTATGCGTTGTAATAGTATCTGCGTTGTAGTGTATTGCGTTGTAAAGGTATCCGTTGTAAAATGACCTGCGTTGTAAAAAATCTGTGGTAATGGTATGCGTTGTAAAAAATCCGTGGTAACAGTTACATACCATCATGGTTCCCAGGCCGTCTATGTTTCTGCAGACCTATCAGCAAACGTGATACTGTGTGAAGCTTTAAACCAAAGAAAACAATTCTAGTGGTCTTCGGTGAATACTTTCATGAACACTTTTTATATATTACAGAGTGTCTGTAATATATAAATTGAAAGCCGTAGGAATCCAGGGCAATGTCCTTAAATGGATTAGCTCTTTCCTGTCAAACCGTTCACAACTGGTTCATACTCCCCCTTTCACTTCCACTCCCAAGCCACTGAAATGGGGTGTTCCCCTGGGCTCTTCTCTAAGCCCCCTACTTTTTAATGTTTACTTTTCCCCGCTTGCGAACATGATTTCTAATTCCGGCATTAAAACCACCTCTTATGCCGATGATATTCAATTGCTTTTTACTTTTGACAATTCATCCACTCTTACCTTTGACCCCCTTAAATCTTGCATCAGAAATATTGCTCATTGGATGGATCTTAATTCTTTGAGATTAAACGCAACTAAAACAGAGGTGCTTTTCTTCAATCAGCCTTCCCCTCTTGATCCCAATATCTGGTGGCCGGTAGATCTGAGCCAAGCACCCTCCCCTAAAGAGTCAGTCAGGAATCTTTGAGTACGCTGGGACCAACAGCTGTCATTGAACTTACAAATTCAATCAGTCTCAGCTGCCTGTTTCTCCAAGATTAAAACACTTAAAAAACTCATTAATTATCTCCCATGTGACCATCGAAAAACAATAGTCCACGCGCTGATTATCTCCCACTTGGACTATGCGAACGGCCTATACTGGTTTAGCTACTGGCCTTTGTCATAAACTCCAAACGGTTCAGAACACTGCAGCCCGCTTGATTGGGGGCTTCTCGCGTAGACAGCATATATCTCCCTACCTCCGTGAACTGCATTGGTTACCCATAAGCAAACGCATTGAGTTTAAGGCTATGACACTTGCCTATCGCTCTACCCAGGGTAACGGATCTGCTCATCTTAGATCAGTTCTCCGACCTTATTGTAATCCTCGCTCACTTCGCTCCAACTCTAAAAGCCTCTTGGTTACCCCAAGATTTAAAAAATCTCGCTCTGGAGGAAGAACATTTGAACTTGGCGCCGCCCAGCACTGAAACAAACTGCCTCTTAATTTACGCTTGAGCAAGACCGAACTAGAATTCTGTCGCTCCCTGAAAACTTTTCTTTTCTCCAGTTAATCCGCTTTTCCTTGGTTTCTACCTCAGGCCTCCAGTCAATCCGCGCCGGGACACCCCGTTGGGGTAGCTGAGCGCTTTACAAAAGACACAAAATAAATAAATAAATAAAATAAATAGCCACTTTGTAGTTACAATTAGTACTCCCAGATATTTATTGCCAAAAATCAGGAATTCTTATCAGGACATCTGGGATTATAGAAAAATATGATTAATTTTGCCACCTATTATTACTTTATTAACGTGGTAAGAGATCGAGATCAACAATGAACCTACTACTTATCTATATCTCAGGCCCTAACCCAGATCGCAACCAAAGTTTGCTGAAAACGACATGGCTGCCTTTTACGTTTTGTAAAGACCTCCACTAGCCAATCATATACTGCCTTGTCATCTGCATGCACCACGGTATACCGCAAAGTTACAGCAGCATACTTGGGCAAAAGATATAACTAAAATGTCATGTGCTGTATGGTGTGATCTGTAATTAATGTCCTGCCACTCTTTGTTTGTAAGAGGTCTGCCTATTTCTTCCTCCCATCTTATCTGCCCTTTGGTTTTCGCAGGGGAGGCGTCTGTTGAGAGGAAACCTAAAGTTCTGTTATGAGGCGTTTGTCATTGTCCTTAGTTACAAGTCACTTTTCGAACTGAGTTAACCGTCGCAAAACACTCCACAATCTCGCCAGGGTCAGTCATGCACACACCATCCGAAGTCTGAATCACAGGGACCACACGATTCGCTCTCTCCTTTTTATCAAGCCAGGCGATCAATTTACCCGCCTTATCCCCAACATCATACAATCTACCCTGCTGTTCCCTGTACATTGTCTTGGCAGCATCTGTAACAAGGGATTTATAATCAAACTGCTTCAAACTAAGGGCGTGGAGTCTCTCCCGGGTGACGCCTAAGTCTAGATCAGTCTCCAACTCCAGTATTTCGGCCTCCAGACTCACAACCCCCTCATTTCTAGCCTTCTTGGTCTCCGCTATTAAAGATAGGGCCTGGCCATGAATGACAGTTTTGAAGGCTTCCCACAGGGACACAGAGGACAAAACAGACCCCTCATTTTCCAGGAAGTAGTGATCTATGGACTTTATCAGGCTGCCACAGGTCTTGGGGTTGCGCAAGTACCATGGATTGATAGGGGCGATCCGCCCGCAGCGTGTATCCCCGTATCAAAACTAAGCCACAAAGGAGAATGATCTAAAATGCCTCGAGCCAAGTGTCTGATCTCCCTAACATAGGAAGACTGGACAGCAGGCATAAGGATGTAGTCAAGCCTGGATAGACTCCCATGAGCCCCGGAGTGAAAGGTGTATTGACATTGCGTCGGATGCATTAACCTCCAGCAGTCCACCAGACCAAAGGTGTCCATGAACCCACCGAGCCAAGATTGGGAAGTGGGAAGATCCCTGGGAGGGTGGAGATCCAAACCGCCTGAAAGCACAGAATTAAAATCCCCACCCAGAGGAGAAGACTGTCAGGGAGCTCCAGCATCATCCGGCCAACATCAGAGAAAGTAGAGGTCTGGAGACCCGGGGGAACGTATACAGTAACCAATGAAAGAGTCTTACCCTCCCACCTACTAGTGAGGGCGGCGTAGCAAGGATAACATTATCAATCTCTATAGGGAGAGAAGACCGGATCAAAATACCAACCCCTCTGGAGCCAGTGGTAAACCCCGAGTACGCAACCAATCGGTAACCCCACCTATTCATAGCATGACTCATATTTCCCACCAAATGCGTCTCCTGCAAGAGTACCACATCAGGAGACAAACAACGCAAATATTGCAGTACAACACCCCGTTTTATACGATCCTCCAATCCATTGACGTTCCAAGATACCAACCTCAACCCACTACCCCCCATCCCCACAAGTGATGCATGAGTCACCCCACGAAGAGCAGGACACCTGAAACAAAGAAAAAATCCATATGCTGCCTTGAGAGAGAAAAGCACACACACAAACACCGCATCCCATCCCCAACCAACACCCGTTACAACTCCCCCCTCCCTGCACCCCTGCAGTAGACTAAGAAGCCACCCCAACATGCAGTGTGCCTGTCGCCCTAACAACGCCATTCTACAAGAAGACCCCGGAGGAGGAAAGAGGCCCATCGCCACCCGCCATCCAGATGCGGACTACAATGAAACATACTATAAAAAGAAATAGAACCCAGCTGAGAAATGTCCAATGTTCGGAGGTCAGGGACGGAAAAGTCACTTCTGTGTAGGCTCACCACCCTCGGCACCGCCAGGGTGCTCCGTCCGATCGCCTCGGCCAGGCAGGGAATCCAACCAGTCACTCACATTGTCCGGTCGATCGAAAAAGAAGGTCCGCTCCTCATATTCCACTCGAAGCCTAGTAGGGAAAAGCATCGCGTACTTTAGTCCCAGGTCCTGAAGACGTCGTTTGACTCCCTGAAAACCCATCCTTTGTCTCTGGACAAGTTGAGTGAAGTCCGGGAAAAAATTGACAGAGGAGTCTTCAAATTTTACCGTGCCGTGCACTCTCGATGCCTACAGGATCGCATCCCGGTCTCTGAAGTGGAAAGGTTTTGCGATGATAGGCCGCGGAGGAGCGCCCGGCTTGGGCTTACCACCCGGCACACGATGTGCACGCTCCACTGCGAAAAACTTGCTGAGTACAGAGGGGGAAAGATGGTTCAGGACGAGATCCTCGACCAGGAGATCCACCGAATGAGTCTCGGTATTTTCTGGAACACCTATGATGCGAATGTTGTTGCGTCGCGCCCTGTTCTCAAAATCCTCCAGCCGGTGGGACATCAAGTCATTGGCCGATTTCAGATTGCCAAGTTCTGTTTGGAGTTCCGACACATAGGCCATGAGGCTGGAAGTCTTCAGGTCCAATGACTTCACTTTCTCATTGGTCTTGGACAGGTCGGCCCTGATCAAGGTGACATCAATGGCGACCGTGTCGATTTTACGAGCCAGAGCCTCATATTGCTGGCCGATGGTCTCCTTCATGTTGGAGATGGCGCCCATAATGTCCTGCAGGGACAGATCAACAGGAGCGGACGGGTCCTCTTTGGCGTCCTCTGGGGTATGACTGGAGAGTCCGGGGGATCCTTTGGACTGAGTGTATCGGTCCATAACGTTTGTCTGGACCGGTCCCCCACGAAGGGGTGTCTTTGTCTTCCGCCTCTCAGCATCGCCCCTGCCAGCCATGTTAGAAGATGCGCCCCGGAGGGGCCCGCAAGACCTTGTGAAAATGGCCGCCGGCAGGCCGGGCACCAACAGACCACAAAAGCTGGTTCGTGCGGCCAAGACAAAGTCACAAAGTGATCCAAAAGGCTGTGATGATAAAGCAGTGCTTGCATTAAATGGAGGCTGGACTGGCCCCCAGCCGAGCAAAACGGTCTCTCAATCAAACCGTGCCGGGATCCAGAAACGAAACCGAAAGTCGTGATGGGGCTAACAAGGAGACCCCACTGCTGTTGTTGTTCAACTTAGTCCCGGATCCACAAGTCGCCCAGTCCCCGGCTCGCCTCCAGGTGGGCCCAAAAAGTTCAGATCGATGTAGTTTCGGTTGCCCAAGTCCGATTTATATTCTGAAAAGAGTTATGGACTCAGTCGAGGGTCATCTCAAAGAATCCGTCCAAGAATTCAGGATATCATCAGGATAGATTGCAAAGGGTGGCGAGGGTCTGGGGAGCCCTGTGCTCACGGGACCATCTTGGATGCGCGCTAAGCTCCTCCTCATCACCATTCTTCTAGACTGTGTGTACAGCGTGCCTACTGGAATAATATACCTGCCGTCTTTGTCTATTAGAGAGCGAGATGTGCGCTATGTTAAACTTTTTTTTACGTAGTATCGAAATGCCTCAGCCATAATTGGAATACATTGAGGATTGAATCTCACCACAGTGCAAAGTCTGTATGTGGAGCTGGTAGTCAAGTGTGTCTCTTGTTCAAAAAACATACATCTATCCTTTGGCAGGCTGCGTATGTGTGCACTAGGTGGGATTTACGGCAGTCATTTAGACCTTGTATGTCACAAGTTGGGTATGAAAGAAAGGCCATGGTGTAGGAGTGCAGGTACAGCTATGAGTGCATTGTGTGGTGCTTTTCCAAGATGACGGTCATTGCCTGTCAAGCAAATATCTAGAGGGGGCACTACTGAGTATGACCTTAGGTCTGAACTGAATGTCTAAGAAGATCCCACTCTGGGACATTTGGACCGCCCTCACCCCCAACTCAACAGCCTCCCTTCCACCCACTCCACCCCCAATCAGTTGAGTCAACTTGTCCTCCTACCCCACAAAACTCCCACCCAGAACTAGCATAAAGTCACTTCAGGAATTATCCCTTGGGGACATGAGCTTACCAGGCAGACAACTCAGTCTTGTAAGCCAGGGTAGCCGAGCAGCAAGGGGAAAATAAAGTTCACACGCCACCCTCGGCAGCAAGTTTACAATGGCATGGAGTGTCTAGTAGAGATGTCCTCCTCAGCGGGCCGGCTGGCAGGGGAGGAGCTCGGAGCCAGCACCATTAAGTAGCATGAGTCCCTCAGAAGAGGCAGTTTTGTGTCAGTAAGCATATGTGCCGTTCGTCTATGGCCTTCAGACTGGTTTTAACGTCCAGTAGGAGCGTACAGATATCATCGTCCCACGGGCTAGTGTTCTCTGGCTGCGTAGACTGTCCGGAAGCATCCTGGTTCGACTCCCCTTGGTGAGTGTGTCACCTACCCCAAAAGATAGTTTAGACTTTTTAGTGTCCTGTTTGCCCATATTGTCTGTCAGTCCATGAAGCAGGGCACTCAAGTCGGTGCAGTTATTTTGTAGGTGTGTGCTGCTGGGTCAAAGACGCCCCTCCCTCAAACCACTGCCCCATCAAATGAGACAGTCCACCCCGAGCAGCCAGAGGGTCCTACCTGTCTCACCTCGCCCCGTATGGGCTGCGTGTGCGTTCAACAAATGGGCTGGTCTGCGAGATCAGAGGTTCCCTCCTGCCTACAGTTTTGGGCCAGGATAGTTGCAAAGCAGTTTTGTGTTGCAGTGTTGCTGGGCTCTCCCAGCGTGCATGCAGTGACGCCTTAATCCCCCAGCCAACACCAACAGGGTCTCCTCATGCAGGTGGCTATCCGTTGGCCTCAGCAGGCGCGCCAGGCATGGGGCTTGCTGGATGTTGTAGGGTCCTTGGTGTAGTAGCCCCGGGGGCAGCATCCCATGCCCCCCTCCCACCCAAGGGTCGGGGTGAAATATCATCTAAAACGGGGGGTTCAAGCCAGCAACAACTCTGCTCGCGCGCCGTGGGTTGATGCAGTGTGGTTGTGGAGGCACTGGCAGTTTCTTTTACCACCGCTACCTCAGCCGCATCCCAGTACGTTCGTCCCCCGAGGCGGCCCTCTGCAGCATACAGTCTTGTCTCCTTCAGGCTCAGGAGTGTGGAGACTTTAGGAGAGGGGCCCCCCACCAGCAGCACGATCTCGGGTGGGCCTCAGTCAGCAGTATACCTCGCTCTTGTTGTGCTGCAGCCTTCCAGCGACTGTCGCGAGTGTCTTCCGTGGTCTGTTCCGGCTGCTCATCTACACTTTCTGGTCCCTTTCAGTGTGTCAGGTCCTGCCACCTTCACTCTTGGCGCCTTGCTCGCTGCCTCCACACCACCAGTCGCTGAGGGGTCATCCACCGACGTACTGCAGGCTGCAGTCGCACTCTCACCACTCGAGTCCACACAGCAGGCTGCCACTTGTTATGGCCCGGTTGCAGAGGGTTTGCGGCTCTTAAGGTATCATCACAGGTGCTCACGGCCTCAGCGGGGAGTCAGAAGCTGGCGCCACTAATAAAGGGCAAGTAGTGCATCCTCTGTCAGCAGGCTTGTGCAGGATATTTCGCTCTGCCGGCAGAGCCCACTCAATGAGCGGCCATCTTGCAGCCAGGGGAAGCCATGCCCCATATTTTCTAAGTAATAAAACACTTTGTCATAACTCAAAGCCAAGATGGAATACTTGAGAACATGGCAAAGGCATCTAATATCCAAGATCTGCTGTCCCCGCCTTTACAAAGGGGGGGGGGGGGGAGGGGGGGATTGATGAGTCCTACTGCAATGCAACATTTCTTTCAAAAAGAGGTATTGAGGGCAGTCAACCGTACAGTCATATGTGCTTAAATTGATTAGAATCCCCATAGAGGGTTCTCAGAAAACGCAATGTGAATGTGGCCCTGTCATAAATGATCTGACGCACCTATGCAGGTGAACAAGAGCAGCAACTAAAAAGAATACTCTACAACTGAGTGACAGTAAATCACAAATCTTTGCGTACATATGCTCAGTTGCCCATTTGTAGAAGCAAGAGGCTAAAGCTCATTAGGAAAATGTTTTAATTCACACGGCATGGAGGCCTTGCGCTCTAGCCCCATGCCAAACTTAGTAGTTAAGGAATGGTACTGTACAAATATGTACACATCTGGAGGCATCTTATAGGTATCCTGTTGTAAAATTGTTTATACTGCTTCTTGAATGCATTCTAGTGGTACTTTTAATTGTGGACCTGATGGCAACCTTGTGTTGCATATTTTGTGATGCTGGTCTCTAGTACTGCATGGTGTAGGGCTCTCTGAATCGTTAAAGGTGCCCTCCTTCATATTACAGAGAATGATGTATCCATTTTGGTAGAGTTCTGCGTTACCATTGCACCCATCCCCTATTTACCTCACTTACCCTAGTAAGTTAAAGTTACTGACACAAAGCTATCTTACTGTGCTTAATTATAGGACTTATGTTATGGATTTTGTAAACCGTGCTTATAGCAAAATAGGCGTCTTGGCTCTAGTGCTATAGAACCCTGGGCATTTTCAACGGCCACATACGAAAGACAGTCTAGAGGAAAATAGTGCAATTAGGCTGAAGAAAAAGCCAGGTTGGTAAATCTTTCCTAAACTTAAGCAGGGTTGGATTGAGAACGTAGGTAGTTGGGTAGTTGTTACATATGAAAATGAAACGTAAGTACATTCTGGAGTCTTCTTTATTAGTGCATACACCATCCCGGGTTCAAGTCAGCAGAAGTCATCTGTAGAATGTTGAACACCAATTACAGTGCACAACCAACAGGGGCAGGGGAAATGGGTGGCAGAATATACCATTATGAATACATGAGATTATAACACACCTCCTTATTTAGGGTAAATAGAAAGAAGAGGAGTAATAGGAGGAGGAGAAGAACAAGGAGAAGAGGGTGCAGGGGAAGGGATGAAAAAGAGGGTACATAGGAAAACCAGGGGCAGCAGAGAAAACAAAGGAGATGACTGTAGTACATTAGATAATTTTACAACATAAAATTAATACTTGTAAAGCTCATTACTCACCCGCAAGGGTCTCAAGGCGCTTGTACGAATACCGCTGTGGAACCCATACTGGCTTTCCCTGTGAGGCGTCCACTCCTGGGCACCCCCAAGGTGGAGGCCAGGCATCCTTAGCGTTGTGGGGCCGTTGTGGAGATTAAGCAAGCTATTGCCCAGAGTTGCAGAGTGGGACTCCATGATTGGAATAGGCACCGAGGCGAGAATTATAATGTCCGTGGAATTTTGAGCCCAAGACCCACCGAGGCGGGGAATTGAACCCTGGTCCCGGGCTAGACCTCTGCATCATGGTCTGCCGCTCTAACCATTGAGCCACATAGTCTCTAACCCACCTGGTGTAGATTTGATTCTCTGAGATCTCCTGGGAGCAAAGATGAACCACATTCGTGCCCACCCTGGATATCTTGATACGCTCAGAAAATCTAGAAGCCTCCTTCCTACGTGGTTTGGGAAGGTCAACACGGACCCAATCTCCTTCTTTGAGAATTCTGGATTTGACATGTCTGGTTTGATCGTATCAATTCTTATACTTGACCAAGTGTTTATTTACCCTTCTTATTTACCCTCATCATGGTCCACAACACAAATAACTTTCCTAATCTACCCTGGGGGAGATAGTCTGGTCTTGGGAACTCTGCCTTTAAGGGCAGTAAATGGGGAAATTCCTGTCACACTATTATGGGTAGAACTAGATAAGCCCAAGTAGTATCTTGTAGAGCAGGTTTTGCAGGTATACCCAATGATTCCGCTCTCTGTAAGCATTCTTTGAACATGTGGTTCATCTGCTCAACCAATCCATTGGCACGGGGACAATACAAAGCAGTCTTGTGATGAGTGATGCCCATGTCTGACAAAAACTCTTCCATGTTTTCTGAGGTGAATTGCACACTGTTGTCTGTAACAAGGATGTCAGGAATGCCCTCATCAAAGAAAACACTTCTCAAAAATTCTATGAGGATGTCGGTGTTGATTAAATGAACACACTTAAAAGCCACCCAACGAGTGTGATAGTCCACCAAAACAAAAATGTAACGCTCATGCAGCTTTGTAAGATTGAGTGGACCTATAATGTCAAGTGCTCGCTTTGACCATGGGTCGTCAGGGATCTCTACAGGGATAGTGAGGGTTTGTGGGTTTGTTGAATCTTATCACTTCGGCCACACTCCAAGCAGTCTCTCACAATGTCTTCAGTCATGGCATCCATACCCGCCCACCAGTAATCCAGACGGATTATGTGCTTTGTGAGGCTTCGCCCTAGTTGTCCCACGTGGGCCAAATCGACAATTTTCACTCTAAGTTTCTCAGGAGGGACATTTTTCCCACCTCTACATACGGTTCCTCTTTGTATGCTAAGTTCCAACCTCACATCCCAGTATTTGCACAGTGATGCTGCGATATCACCCTTAGCAGCTGGCCAACCATTCCTAATGTATTCTTTGAGTGTTTTCATCTCTACGTTAGTTTGTACATAACCATCCCACTCCTTCTTGTTTAAACGTAACTTTAAGTATGACATCATCACATTCACATCGAATCAGAATCGTCCTCTACCTCAGGCGGTGAGCGGGATGAAAAATCAGCCACAACATTTTGTGTTCCTGGTTCATACTTAACTTTGAAGTTATACCCTTCCAGACGGGGGAAACATTGTTTACAACGCGGAGATTACATTGCAATGCCATTACATTGCGGTTTTTACAACGCAAGTCGTTACATCATACACATCCAGACGTTGTATCCACCTAGAAATTCTTGTGGTGGTTCTGACTGAACCTTTCGTAGTAAACACATACACAAGGGATTTATGGTCAGTTTGTATAGTAAATGCTATGTCCCACAAGAAAAAACGGAAATGTTTGATCGCCCCAAAAGCAAGCAAGTGCTTCTTTTTCCACCACAGAGTAGTTTACTTACGCACCCTTGAGTGTGCGAGAGGCAAAGGCAACCACTTGTTCTTTGCCCTCTGCAAATTAGGTAAGACTAGCTCCCAGGCCTTTATTGCTGACATCTGTGCAAAGAACAGTGGGTTTGGTGGGGTCAACCCTATCCAAGGATGGGGCGGCAAGAATTCCTTCCTTGACCGCTACAAAGGCCTCATGACAGTCATTGGTCCATTTGTAGGGGGTTCTGGACTCCGCAAAGGTTCCACTATGGTGACATAATTGCGAATAAATTTAGAGTAGTACTCTGATAAGCCCAGAAACGATTTAAGCTCTTCAACACAGTTAGGGGCAGCAGTCTTTTGAATTGCCTCCAAAAGATCAAGTTTTGGTTTAATACCATCTTGTCAGATGGTGTGCCCGAGGTACTCTATCAACCCCATCCCAATGCGACATTTCTCTTTTTTCATGGGTGAGACCTCCTTTTCAAGATTGACTAACACCTTTCTAAGGATGCGATTGCTATCCTTCACGTGGATGAGGATGATATCTTGAAAGCAAAGAGTATTGGGAAGGTCCTTCAGCACATGTTGCATAATCCTTCGAAAGGCAGCAGCCGCCGAGGCCAACCCAAACGGCATGCAAAGGTAATGGAACTCCCCACACAAATTACGTAAATTAGGATGGAGCTCTACCTGGTGGAAGGCTGAGGAGTGGTCCAGCACACTGAAGCAACTCGCCCCCTTTATAAGGGTAAGAACTTCATGAATGCGTTAGTACTCTTAAGTTGGAATACTAATTTGGTGTCAGACTGGGAGTAATGTTCAATAGACAAAACTGATTTAGAACGGCGTTTCCTACAGACTCTGGCCAAATGCCCCTTTTTACAACATCTTTGACATGTAACAGCTCTGGCTTGGCAAGCAGCATTATTAGCTAAGTGGGTCAGGCTGCCACATCTGGAGCCCTTAAGTTTGGTGCCTGCCTAAAATGTGTTAGTAACATTACACTTGTTATTTTTTCCCCCATCATGTTTGCTTATTGCGTTGACATCGGTCAGTCTGTCTCCTTCCCCTTTCATGGCAACCATGCAATCAGCTGTATGTTCAATCCCAACTGCTATGTTCATTGCCTCCTTGAGATCCTTATTAGCCACAAGTAGTCTTTCTTGGATCTTTAAGTTGTTGGTGCATCTGACCAACTGATCCCTGATTAGAGAATGTTAAAGGGACTCGAATTCGCACATGTTAGCTAGGCCTCTTAACGCAGCAACATAGGGTTTTTTCACTTTTTCCTTGTACTCTTGAGAAAATCTTGTGTCTCTCTAGTACAACGTTTAATTTCTTCCCAAAATGTTTTTCCAGTTTAACTGCGACTTGGTATAAATTTTCATCATCTTCACTGTCACCATCTTCGCCTTCGGAAACAGCAATATTATCATGTCTTTCTGCCCTCCATACCTAAACTGTGGAGTAGAGTATGACGTTTACGTAATGGACAGAACTTTTCCCCTCCTATGGCTATTGGGTAGGACTCCATTAAGCCGAACCATTATTTCCATGGTAGTAGAGGTCCACCAACCTCATTAAGGAAAGGAGGTGGGTGTGACATATTAGCTGTGGCCATATTGGAGTTAGTAGCATTTCACAGTGGAAAGCTGAGCCTTTCATCATGTAAAGCCATGCAGATAATGAAAAAATGTATGGAAAATAATGTACAGCGCGACCCTGTATTATAAAATGGATAGCTGTGCTTATCAGCGAAAACACAAGTAAGCAAGTAACAGCTTTGCCCATCAGCGTACGGTGACAGCCAGGACAAATTAATGGAGGAGTTCACAGCGGAGTCGGGCTCTCACACTGAAATTATGAGAGAAACCGCTGTGCCCGTCAGAGTATGGCTACAGGCAGGAATTATGAGGTAACTCTAAGCGGAGTGAGGCTTACACGCTGAGAGTATAATTAATGAACAGCTGTGCCTGTCAGAGTGTGGTGACAAATAGCGAAAATATGTGAGGTAACTCTCAGCGGAGAAAGGCTCCCACGCTGAGAGTTTAAATAATGAACAGCTGTGCCTGTCAGCGTGAGGCTACAGGCAGTGAAAATAAGTAAGATAACTCTTGGCAGAGTCAGGGTACCACGCTGAGAGTTTGAATCATGAACAGTTGTTCCTGTCAGCGAGAGGTAACAGGCAGCAAAAAAGATGACCCGCCCTTCCGAAAAAGGTCCACCACTGGAGGCGGTCCCCGACTGTAGCCACGCACCAGGAAGGAGTTGTCAAGGCACGTGAATAACGCATAGGGAAGACCAAAGCAGAAAACAGTGGCACGCTTATTAGCCGATTTTGGCTTGCCGCAGTTGCACGCCACATGAGGAAATTAGGTTTGGTGGGGGCACGCTCACACGGTAAGTCTGTGGAGATTATGTGTGGTGGTGAAAGGTAAAGTACCCTGCAGAACCGCACTCGCACGCCACCTCAGGAAATCAGGTTCAGCGGAAAAGCTCGCCACAGGTAGACCAGCACGTCCGGAAGCAGCTGAAAGTAAGAGCTTGGCATACAGAAGTGATAGATGTGAGGAGGAGGGGCAGCCACAGAACCTCCACTGTACACAGACCAAGATAACATCCAACGATGAAGTAAAGTACAGCAAGCGAGGCGGCGTGCCAAAGATTGAAAAATGTAAATGATGGCACTGACCAAAACTCCACGGTATCCTCATTAACAGCACTGACGAAGCACAGAGAAAAAGAATGAATGTGGGTACATAGTCCGCCTAGTGGTCCACAGTCCTGGGCACCGCACCGTCACCCACGGACCACGCACATAACCTGGGATTCATCCTGGACTCCTCGCTCACGATGACCAAGCAAGTCTACGCCATCTCATCCTCCTGCTTCAACACCCTGCGCATGCTCCGAAAGATCTTCCGCTGGATCCCCACAGAAACCAGAAAGACGGTCACGCAGACCCTCGTCACCAGCCGACTGGACTGCGGGAACACCCTTTACGCAGGAACCACAGCCAAACTTCAGAAACAACTTCAGCGCATACAGAACGCCTCCGCACGACTCATCCTCAGCATCCCTCGCCACAGCCACATATCGGCCCACCTGAGAAACCTGCACTGGCTCCCCGTCAGCAAGAGGATCACGTTCAGGCTCCTCACCCACGCACACAAAGCACTCTACGACATGGACCCCGAATACCTCAACAACCGCCTCTCGTTCTACTCTCCTACCCGCCAGCTCCGCTCCGCCAGCCTCGCCCTCGCAACCGTCCCACGGATCCACAGATCCACCACCGGAGGAAGGTCATTCTCCTACCTGACCGCCAAGACATGGAACTCCCTCCCCGCACACCTACAATTGACCCAGGACCACCTCACCTTCAGGAAACATCTCAAGACCTGGCTATTCGAGCAGTAGCGGTCCCCCCTCTTCCCTTCAGCGCCTTGAGACCCTCGCGGGTGAGTAGCGCGATCTATAAATGTTTTTGATTGATTGATTGATTTCACTTTGCATATGAGCACTTCTATAAAGTGTTTCCTATACATTACTTGGAGCAACCGTGATAAGAATTAAATCATGCATATGTTACCAGAACATCTTTGAAAATATAATTGGATTTACTGTTTCAAATATCTTCATTTGTGATTTGTTTTTTGTATCTCTTGTTTGACAATTTTGCAATACGTGAGTGAATATCGTATTTCTTCTACTAAATAAATCGCGGTAGGACCATACTGTTGCATGTACCATTCGAACTGTATCAGCATCCTGCATCAAGAGTAGGGCTCTCTGTTTTATGGTATTTATTAGTTTAGTATTTCTTTCTGTATTTTTCCTTATTTATTTTGCGGCCATCATATTGGTATATATCCATATTTATTTTGTGTTTTGGAATCAATTTGGTCTCAACATGTATATTTCCTTATTTATTTAACCGATGAATATGCAATCCTACTTTAATTCATGGCAGGTTTAAATGCATTAAATAGCCAAATAAAATGAAATGATACACATATGAATTCGTTGTAGAAACCCAAACACAGGTGACAGTGACTTAGTGCAGAGTATGCTACACCTTGGTGTAGATGACAGGATGCAGCAAGAGTGAGGCGAATATGCTGAGGAGCATTTACTGCATGGATCTCTAATCCACAGGTGTAATATTGTGAAGACCCAGAAACCTCCAGAAGATGCGGTTGTGGAGCGGACTCTGAAGAGCATTGGACAACATTCCTCCTTGCAGGATAAACTCTTGGAATTAAAAGGTAAATGGACATCAGATTGTGAGACAAACACCAAAGAAACGACAGTTGTTCATGATGGAGAAATATGTGCACTGCAATAACACCGGCGAAGAAGACTCCACACACAAGCAAGTGTGATGGCAAGTGCTGACCTTGTTCTGTTTCAATTGGGTAGGAGGGTAGTGTAAACAAATCTATGATTGTGTTCAGAAGTGATGCAGAGCGAGAGAAGAGAAAGTTGTGACAATAGCAGGAATGGGGGAGCAATGGTGGCAGTGAAAATATGGTAGAGATAGGAAAAGCAGCATTATGAGACTGCACCGTTTGTAATGAGGAGACCCATGAGAGGTGTGACTACATTTTAAATGACTATCACACATGTGCTGTCGTGCTAGGCTCTATAGAGGCCGCAGGGATGTCAAAAGACATGATCTACAAGGGATACTTTGTAAGGGCTTGTGAGCCCCAACGCTCGTACCTATTGCATTTGGGGGCCAATACCGGTGGGCAGTACCAACGGCACCTCTGCGAGGCACCCTTGGTGCCTCGCAGAGGCACTAAGGGCACTAAGGTCAAGGGCACTTAGGCCAAGGGCACTAAGGGCATGTATGTCTGCCACATGTATGTCTGCCACATGGCACTGTTAAAAAAGCACAAAATTGCTTTTTTAACGGGTTTTGTTATTTACCACCAACATATAGTTGGTGGTAAATAACGAATCCTTACAGGTGAAAAGCACTCACTTGAGTACTCCCTACATTTCAGATTCAGTAATTTACTGAATCGGTATTTAAGAATTTGGTAATTTACCGAATTCTTAAATACCGATTCGGTAAATTACCGAATCTGAAATGTAGCCACCTACATCCCAAAGGCCTAATATCGGTCGGTAACGGACGAAATTCGGTAATTTTGGCTGTTACCGACCGGTATTAGTGTTCCTACATCTGGCCCTTTGTTTTAAAGTCTATTTCCATCTCTTTAAACTCCACTTTCTTTGCGAACCAGTCTTTCTCTGCCCGTGTGGATACCAGCAAAGTTATCACATTCTGCTTCTTTTCTACTTTTTATTCTGGTGGGTGCTACCCAATGTGAGGCAAAGTTTATGAATCATCGAAGAAGGTTTTTGGGATGCACACCATATTTATTTTACTCATCTATATCAGTCCAATTGTCCAAGAATGCGTGCACATTGGATAGGTGCCATGACCCAGCGGTACCCGGATTAAACAACAACATGCTGATGGGGCGTCCTTCTTGCCCCAGACCAATGGCACAGCTAAATTGGTCTGGGGGCAAAAAGGACGCCCCATCAGCATGTTGTCTAATCCGGGTGCCACTGGGGCTTGGCACCTATTCAATGTGCACGCATTCTTGGGCAATTGAAATAAGATGGATGAGTAAGATAAATATGGTGTGCATCCCAAAAACCACCTTCGAATGCTCAGAGAATTGGGCACCACTGAATAAAGACAAGTTCGAGGCATGTGGGCTGCTGAATTCATATCTGTGCATAGATCGCCGCCTAGTGTTGGGTCCGGATGATTGCACATTGTTGTCCTGGAAGAGTCTTCGAAGTATCACAAGATAGGTGGCTCCTCCCCTGGACTACAGTGCGCATGGGCATCGACTCCATCCCCAGATTGTTTTTATCTGCCATTGGGTTCGGATGTCTTTGGTTCCCTCTTGTCGGAATCGATAGAAAAACATTCCTTGAGACCAAAAGGTCTTTAGTCTTACGTCGGTATTGTCTTGCGTTCGGCTTAACAACTCTACTTCGGCTCCGAGCCGAGTTCTGTACTTCCGCGTGCTTTCGGCGCGGAAGGCCTTGTCGACGCTCCATACTCATCGACCATCCATCATGGAACGAAGTCCATTCAAAAGATGTCCGGTCTGTAACTCGAAGTACACGCACATCGACGTCCACCCGGTGTGCAACAAGTGTCTGTCGCCGGACCACGACGAGGCCAAGTGTATGGCCTGTTCGAGATTCAGGTCCAAAAAGACACTCAAACTCCGTCGAGCTGCGCGCCTGGAGGCCCAGCAATCTGCACCGGCGCCTACGGACATTTTCGATGCTGGGGAGGTCGAGGATGAAGATATCCAGGACATCTCAGAGTCAAACCCCGCGTCGGACGTCGAGGAAGACTACGACGCTGTGGCCGAAGTTTTCGAAACCAAAGAAGTCGTCGAGGAGGTAGGAGACGACGACGTAGCCCTCGGGGCCATGGAGGATAGCTCGGACGAGGAGCTCCCTCAAACTGACTCTGGGGCCGTGCCAATCTATAAGGCCCGGGTCGAGGGATCGCCTTCGGGCCTTACCCAACACCTCGATATGAGTTCCTCGGCCCCGCCTTCGGGCCCGGCCACGGACATTGTTACCGAGTCACTCCCGGTGAAAACGAAACCGAAAGTGAAACCTACGGTCTCGACGCCAGATACTGCGCAGGTGCAGATATCGAATCCGAAAGTGCGAATCGCATTGGTCGGATCGAAGTCTTCTGAGGCCTCGGCGCCGAAGAAACCTAACATGGCCGTCGAGCCGAAAGGCCAAGTCAAGGTTGCCGAGCCTAAACCTACCACGTCAAAGACTAAGGTGAAGGTGTTCAACACGGGCGCATCGGCGCCGAAGACGGTCGACGCCGGCAAGGGTCGAGTCGAGCACAGGAAGGCTGTCGACGACCCCAAGAAGTCTCTCGGCGACCCGAAGAAGCGGCCCGATGACCCGAAGGCCCTCTCTGCCCCGCTTCCACACGACCAGGCCAAGGGTGCAGCGCCACGTGAGTCGACTCCAAAGGTGACCCCGAAGGACTCAACTCCAAAACCGTCCTCAAAGGACTCCGTTGAACCGGCACGTCCATCGGCCGCATTCACGAAGAAGGTCACGGAGTCCCTGCAGCGCATTAGGGACGGCGGCGCGGCGGTTGAGCCGAAGGACCCTCCGCCTGCCAAGCCTCTGGAGAAGCCAGCTAAGGCGTCCACGCCGATCCTCTTTACCTTGCTGCCTAAGACGGCGCCGAAGGCGTTCGCTGCTAGGCTGGGGGCAGGCGTGCCCGAGAAGATGTCGGCGTCGAAGGCGTTGTTGGTGGTCCACAGCCCGCGGCCTCGACAACCCTCGGAGGAGGAGCGTCAAGAACATTACATTGACGCCGAAACGGGCAGGCTTTCCCTACTGAAGAGGAAAATCACCCCAGAACCCCACTTGGAGTCTTACAAAATCCCCCTCAAGAAGAAAATGGACTCTGCAGGTACTCCAGCCTTGGTGGAGCCCCTTTCACCACAGGCTCATGAGGTCTCGCCCACTTACTCCGATGTGGATGCTGGTGAGGGCGATGAAGAGGAAGAATATAGCTATCCGGTCTACACAGACCCAGAGGATACAACTGAGCCCTGGTCAGCTGGTGGTGACCCTGGGGATCCTCATTCAGGACAAGACCCTCAACTCGTTTCCGCAAAGACTTCACCTACAGAGGACTCTGCTGCTTTCAATGCCCTCATTGAACGGGCCGCTGCCAATCACAATGTCCAGCTGCATGCTGACCCTGTAGATGTGGATTTCCTCTTTGACACCTTTTCTGTGTCTGAAAAGACTGTGATAACTCTGCCGATGCTGAAAGGTGTTCTGAAGCATGCTGCTGAGGTCTTCAAAGAACCTACCAGGGCGAGAGTCATCAACCCGAGGATAGACAAAAAATACAAAGCGGCGCCTACTGATCCAACTTACATTAAAGGACAGTTGCCTCTGGACTCCCTGGTCGTCTCGAATGCCCAGAAGAGGGCCAATTCACAGACTACGGGTGATGCTCCTCCCCCAGACAAAGAATCCAAGGTCTTTGAGGCTTCGGGAAGAGGGTAGCAGCACAGGCAGCCAACATATGGCACATCTCAAACACACAGGCGCTTTTGGCGCGTTATGACAGGGCGCACTACGATACACTAGAGACCCTCTTACAACACCTGCCAGATCAATACAAAGAAGGGGCTGAGATGCTAATCCAGGAGGGGAAGCTGATCTCCAACGCTTCCATTAAGTGCGCTCTGGACGCGGCTGACACCGCTGCGCGAGCCATTAACACCAGTGTTATACTTCGGAGACATGCCTGGCTCAGAATCTCTGGTTTCAAGCCAGACATCTAAACCACCATCTTGAACCAAACAGTCAACCCAGATCACCTGTTTGGCCCGGATGTTGACTCCACCCTAGAGAAAATGAAGAAAGACACTGACACTGCAAAATCCATGGGTGCCTTGCAGTCCCAGAAGTTTCAGGGTGGGTCCTTTCGTCGCTCCAATACCAGAGGCACCTCAACGGGTCAGCTTTCACAGTCCGCGCAATTCTACAAGGCCAACACCCAGACTACTTATGCCAACAAGAGTCGTGGTGGATATCGCGGCAACAGCGCCAAAGGCAGAGGACGTGGCAACAACAGCTCCAGGTCCTCTACCGCCAGCAAACAGTGACGTCTTGTCACTGCCCCCCGACCACACAACACCGGTCGGGGGGAGACTCCAGCCGTTCCTGCCCCTGTGGAAGTCCATCACCACGGACAGGTAGGTCAGAAAGCTTATCCAATTTGGTTATTGTCTGGAGTTAACATCCATTCCACCCAACATACCCCCAAGGCACCGTCCTATGTCGGACGAGCACTTGCACTTATTGCAGCAGGAGGTCAACGTCATGCTGCAAAAATGGGCAATAGAACTCGTGCCTATGCACGAAAGAGGCACAGGAGTTTACTCCCTGTACTTCCTGATTCCAAAGAAGGACGGGTCCCTCAGGCCCATCCTGGATCTCAGGCCCCTCAACTTTTACATCCTGTCGGAGCACTTCCATATGCTAACACTGCAGCAAGTGCTCCCGCTGCACCAGCAGGGGGACTTTCTCTCAACTTTGGACCTAAAGGATGCGTACTTTCACATTCCACTACATCCTTCACACAGGAAATACCTCAGGTTCACCATCCAAAACCAGCACTACCAATTCAAGGTTTTGCCTTTCGGTGTCACCACGGCACCCAGGGTGTTCACGAAGTGCCTGGCGACAGTGGCGGCACATCTCAGGAGACAAAACATCCACGTCTACCCCTATCTGGACGACTGGCTCATCCAAGCGAAGTCAGCCCAGCAGTGTGCCGCCCACGTGTCACACACCATTCACCTCCTGCACGATCTGGGATTCTCACTGAATTACCCAAAATCCCACCTGCAGCCCGCCCACATACGGCAGTATCTGGGCGCGACCATAGACACTCTGGCGGCCACAGCACAGCCAAATTCAGTGAGAGTCAGCAGCATTCAATCGCTGATCCAAAAATTCAGGTCTCAACACTCGCTTCCAGCAAGAGTGTTCATGCAGTTCATAGGCATGATGGCCTCCTGCATCTCCATTGTCCCGCACGCGAGACTACATATGCGTCCGCTTCAGGAGTGCTTGGCACGTCAGTGGACTCAGGCTCACAACCAGTTGAAAGACCTAGTGTTGGTGAGCGGTCAGGTGTACAACTCTCTGCATTGGCGGAATCCACGAAACCTTTGCAAGGGCCGACCGTTCCAGGAGCCTGTGCCACAGATCATCCTGACAACGGACGCTTCTCTCCAGGGATGGGGAGCGCGTGTACTCCAATACACTGTGCAGGGACTATGGACGCAACAACAAGGGAAGATGCACATCAATATTCTGGAAGTGATGGCAATCTTCATGGCACTAAAAGCCTTCAAAGTACATCTGTGCAACAAGGTCGTGTTGATCCGGACGGACAACATGACGGCAATGTACTACATTCAAAAGCAGGTAGGAACACACTCTCCGCAGCTGTCTCATCTGGCTCCGAGCATGTGGAAGTAGGCCATTCAGAGGAACATCTTCCTCATGGCAGAGCACCTCCCGGGCAAGGACAATCAGATGGCGGACCTGCTCAGCAGGCACAGCCACCAAATACACGAGTGGGAGATACATCCATCGGTTCTCCAACCGTACTTCCGAAGGTGGGGTCATCCAGAGATCGACCTCTTCGCCACAAGGGAGAGCGCAAAATGCCAAAGCTTCGCCGCCAGGTTCCCACACCCGCAGTCTCAGGGCAATGCGATATGGATGAACTGGTCAGGCAAATTTGCGTACGCTTTTCCCCCAGCACCTCTGATACCGCTGGTGGCACGCAAGCTCAGGCAGCACTCGATGACTCTCATCCTGGTTGCTCCAATGTGGGCTCGCCAACCATGGTACACCACGTTTCTAGAACTGTCCGTGGTACCGCATCAGAGGCTACGTCTCACCCCCTGCCTTCTGACGCAGAGCCATGGCGACATTCAGCACCCAGATCCGCAACAGCTCACCTGGCGATCTGGCTCCTGAAGTCCTAGAGTTTGGCTACCTAAACCTACCTCCCAATTGCATGGACATCATTCGGGAGGCAAGGAAGCCTACTACTAGAGCCTGCTACGCGGCAAAATGGAAGCGGTTTGCCATTTATTGTGCGAACCACAACATTAACCCGCTTGATGCTTCCGTTCAAGACATCATCTGTTACCTGTTCCATCTGTACAAATGTAATCTGGCCTATACTTCCATTCGCATTCATCTGTCTGCGATGGCCGCGTATCTCCAAAATATACAACACCTTTCGCTATTCAAGGTGCCGGCCATCAAAGCTTTTTTGGAAGGCCTCAAACGAGTCATTCCGCCACGGACTCCACCAGCTCCTGAGTGGAACCTCAAAGTGGTTCTTACCAGATGATGGGTCCTCCCTTTGAACCACTGCATTCCTGCGAGATTCAGTTCTTGACGTGGAAAGTGGCTTTCCTCGTAGCAATTACATCGCTACGGAGGGTCAGTGAATTGCAAGCCCTCACAATCCAAGAGCCAGTTATCCAAATTCATTCCAACAGGGTGGTGCTCCGCACTAACCCTAAGTTCCTGCCCAAGGTTGTGTCTCAGTTCCACATCAACCAAACAATCAAATTACCTGTTTTCTTTCAAAATCCTGAGTCACTGGCGGAGCGGATGCTCCACACCCTTGACGTTAAGCGGGCCCTATTGTATGACATTGATAGGACCAAGGATTTTAGAAAGACTAAACAACTCTTTGTCGCCTTTGCGCCACACCACAAAGGTAACCCTATTTCCAAGGCTGGTATTGCTAGGTGGATCGTTAAATGTATCCAGATCTGCTATGCAAAAGCAAAACGCACTCTTACCATTCCACCAAGAGCCCACTCCACCAGGAAGTTGGGGGCGTCTATGGCTTTCCTTGGAAACATTCCCTTAGAGGACATATGTAGAGCAGCAACATGGTCTACCACACACACATTTACTAAGCATTACTGTGTTGATGTGCACTCCAAGCAGCTGTAGGGCAGGCTGTTCTCAAGACACTTTTCCAAACTGCTGCAGCTGGCACGGGCGGCCGTCGTTAATGGAGGGACTGCTATGTATTCTATGCACAGATATGAATTCAGCAGCCCACATGCCTCGAACTGAATATGCTACTTACTAGTATGCATCTGTTCTTGGCATGTAGGGCTGCTGACATTCATATCGCCCGCCCTCCTCCCCGGCGCCTGTAGCAGCTGCAGTATTCATATATTTACTCATAGCATGGTCATCATTCACTAAGTTTCACTCCATCTTGGCCACAATGGCTAAAAACAATCTGGGGATGGAGTCGATGCCCATGCGCACTGTAGTCCAGGGGAGGAGCCACCTATCTCGTGATACTTCGAAGACTCTTCCAGGACAACAAGGTGCAATCATCCGGACCCAACACTAGGCGTCGATCTATGCACAGATATGAATGTCAGCAGCCCTACATGCCAAGAACAGATGCATACTAGTAAGTAGCATATTCAATGCCTTGCACTGTCTGTTTCTTCAGTGCATTTTTACAGGCAATAGGGATCCCAACTTTATTGGATTTACCATCCCAAGCTTGGAGTGATGGTGCATTTATGACTTCATTAACTTCATTAAAAATTCCCACAAGGGATAACTTGTAATAGCACTACTATGAATGTTTTATTTCTACCTTATAGGATCTTCATAGATGGTCAACAGAGTAGTGTTAGAAATGGGATTTCTGGTTGGCTAAGACTTGCTCCAAAGCCAGGCAGAAACCGCTACTCTAGTCAGGGCAAGGCAGTTACATGCCGAAGATAACCCCTGCTCACCCCCTTGGTAGCTTGGCACGAGCAGTCAGGCTTATCCCGGAGGTAGGTTGTAAAGCGTTTGCGCAACACACACACACACAGAAGCAACACACTAGGCACACCACAAAAGAAACTCCATACAAGGTTATATAAAACAATAGACTTTGTATTATCATTTTTTTTTAAAAATATATCCTTTATTGGGTTCACAGGATAAAAGAAAACATGAATTGCCATTATACAGTATCATGTAGCTCAATAATGTATACGTTGGACTCTGAGATAGCCTTTGTATTATCATAAAACACATTAGAAACATAATCACACATTTACACTGTGCCAACTGGCATGGGCAATATTCACAGGGGATTATATACAGAATCGGGCCACAGTCAGAACCATCAGATCAGGTAAATAATTGCAATCCCTAACCAGTTACTACTGGTACTATAATGACGTAAGAATTATCACATTAGCATTAGGCCTAAACCCACAATAGGCCCAAACCTCATCAGTATAAACACATTACGCAAAGGGCCTCACCAGCATAAACACCTTATGCAATAAGCTCATAAGCATAAAAAACGTACGCAAATAGGCACTCCCCAAAACATCATGACATGACATTAGGCATAAATACATTAGGCCCAAACCTCATTAGCATAAACATAGTACGCATTAGGTATCCCCAGCATTAACATATTAGCGTAGATACAATGGGCCTAAATCATTCTTTTGGCAACACTCCTAGTAATAGACAAATTACGCAATTTGGCAGAGCCAGGCGCTCTACCCATGTCACCAAACTGCCCCACGGGCAACTGCCCTTCTCAAAGGGCTTGAATGCCCTATGTCAAGGCCGGCTGCGCAAAGGCACTGGCCTAAACGTTGCAGCTGCTCACTAATTGCTGGGCACCTGTGGAAAACTGTAGGCATGGGCACCCCTTTGCCCTGAGTCCTCCATCGGGACACTCTCCTCAACAAAACATGCCCACCGTCGATGGATCGACCCTCTGTCAGGTGGGGCCGCTCAGACTCACCCAGCACCAGTAATGTGCCTCGAACGGCACCAACGATGAAGAACTGCAGCCCCACTCACCGGGGCTGTTACTTGCTCCTCTCCTTAGCCGGTGATGGACAACCCAGAGCCCCCACTCACCGGCTCTCTATCACTGCTCTCTTCCTCCTCGTGAGGCGTGAGGCTCCTACTGGTCCCAGCTGCCGTCACGCAGAAGACTGCTTTCTGGGCAGGGGGAACCCTCAGGACTCCGGCGCTGGCTCTTCTCCTTCTCGCCAGTGCGGGGTGGGCTCCCGCCTAGTTTATCCACCGGACCTCTCCTCAATTCACCCGGGCCCCCTTCTGAGACCTGGGACTTCCAAGTGGAGCCCACGAGGCTCGGGAGTCTGGACTTTCGTTCTGCGGCATCGCCCACAACCAGGCAGGGCCGCCTGGCTTCCGCATCTGGCTGCGGCTGTTAACTCCTTAGTAGTGCCGTAGTACAGGGTGGGCACCCGGCGTATCAAAATCGCCAACATCGCACATGGCGGGGTGGGCACCCAGTGTCTCAAAATTACTCATAAAGCGGGGTAAGCACCCGCAAAAGAAGTACAAAAGCGGGGTGGGCTTCCGCGAAGTAAGAGCACGCAGAGGCGGGATGGGCACCCGTCCTCAACACACAACTACGGGGTGGACTCCCCTGCAATTAGACCCTTACAAATAAACAGTTCCTAGTGTATTTGACAGGCAGGCCCCTAGAAAATATTGTTTGGCTGCTTTTTCTTTGTATATAAAATAATAGGACTGGTACCCCATGAATATAATATCTGGAGGTATCTCCCACTCACTCTTCCTTTGTATATATGGTGTATATATGAATGTTTTTAATTTTTGATTTGTGTGTATTATATGTTTGTATTGATGGTGTACAATGTTTTTTGATAACAGTATCTTGTCTTCGCACATATTGAATTGAAAAATTCATGCAAATAAGTAAAAAAATCATTATAATGAAAATGTTGCCCGCTTAGGATTATTGGCTAGGTGTGGTGTCAATAGATTGAAATAATTAACCTGGCCATATTGTTTGTTTATTCAGAGGAGCACCGCAGCACTCTCAAAAATAGCACAAATGCTGGGTATGCTCAGTTTAGCTCCGGTGCAGTGTGGGGGGAATCCCCATGCCGGGATTCCCTCGAGTTACCCTTGCAGCCCAGCGCTGCAGTCCAAAGCCCACAATGCTCCTCTTCCTTCTGAAGAACCAAAATGGATAACACTCACAGGGCGCAAGAGGTCAAACAGTCCTTGGTAATCCAGGGGCACTGCTGGGCCCAGGGAGGCATGCCTTCATGGCGGTACCTCTTGGGCCCCTGCTACAACCAGCCCACCCTGCAAGTCAGGAACAGCCCACCAGAAGAACTGAGCTACATCATGGGGTCACAGCCCCTATATTTATATCACAGATTCCTTTGTCTAAAGTGCAGGGCATGTGGTAACCAGATGCAACTGGTTCAGGGGGTGAGATAACGCCATGTTTTAAAAATTGTAGGGGTGCACCATAATCCCGAGTAATCGGCACCCGCATATTTAGAGGACCATGTTAAATGTTTAGTTGTATGCTTATGTTAGTTGAAGTCTAAAATAGTGCCTTAATTAAAGTTCGTGCCTTAGGTAATGTTGAGAAATTGATGTTGTATGTGTAAAATGCTTCATCACGTTCGACGTGCCATATTAAAGTTGCATGTATAAGTTGCTTAGTGATGTAAAGGAGTGATGCTAACGTTAGAAATGTTTTGCCTTAGAAATTAAATCAACAAATGCGTTTGAAATGATTTAGAATTGCAATGCTCTTGTTATATTAGAAATGCATTTAAACGTGTAAAGGCCTGGGACATGAAGAAGCCAGTAGAGGCCTAACTGTAATTTCTTTAGTTAGCCTTACTTGAACGTGAAATGATTTTCTCCTTGGGAAAGCTGTCTCAGCGAATATTGAAATGTAACTCCGAATGTGTGCAAGGCTGCTTCTCACATATTTCGATTTGCAGGTGCAAGGTCATGTAGCTTGTTAGGTGAAATAATCCATTGTTTTAGGAGTTAGGATGGTAGGCGCGAGTACAGAGAAGTATCCAGGAATGCGGGAGTGCAACATTAGGCGGTGAAGGTGCCTGGGACCCAAGGACACCTCAACGGACTTCGATGGAGACGTGCCATGCTGGAAAAATCCATGGACCGACACCTGCCAGAGAGGCGTGTTTTGTATTAGGGACAGGGCGAGGAGAAAGGTTTGGGTCCTATCTCTGAACTGGCTTGGACCACTCAAATATACTCCACAAACAAAATAGCCAGACAGATTTATTTTTTGTATTTTTGATCCCGCCCAGCCAATTAATTCTGGAGGGTCATCTGTTTTATTTTAGTGTTTTTGTATTTTTAGAAAAACATTTAGACATTAAATTTAGTTATGTCACCAAACACAGTCAGCGAACAGTGAAAAGATACATACAAACAAATGAAGTGTGCATAAATGTACAAGTGCTATACAAGTGCTAAAAATCAATACTGTCAGTTCATACAAGCAACGCCAGGAACAATAAATCAAATACCTAACAATAAATTAACATTAGGAACCAGTCCTTTACATTAAGTACAAGAAGACAGGCGGACAAACAGTTAAAAAAGCACTGCCTTACTTACTTACTTACTTACTTACTTACTTACTTACTAAACCAGGGATAGGAAAATAAATCGTAGGGTTACAGAGACTAGGGGTAACACTATGTAGATTTAAACGGCCCTAGTTGCACCCTTTATTCTTTTTCCCAGGCTTAGGGTCAATGCGTTTCGAACCTCAGCGTTAGTAAGGGTTCTCCTCAAGACGTGGACTGGATGGAGCCAAAACTGAAAATAGTAATGAGCAAAATGGTGTATGGATTGTGTACGAGTGTTAAAATTTAAAAGTCAGACTCGAGACTCAAAGAAAAGTGTCAAAGAATACCTGGGAATGACAAGTAGTTGTCACTCCAAATTCGTTGCAGTTAAATGGAGGGCCTCACGCATGCCGGAAGTCTGTAACCGATAGGAATAGCAATGAAAACCTATACATGCAATTTGGTTTTTTTGACAACATAGACACGGGCATACCTGTATTGGGATGCGTCATTTATGCAAGTAATAGGAAATCTATCGGAAGATCCGTGATTTGTAGGCGGATTCCTGCAGGAGCCAACCTGGGGGGGAAGGTGGAAGGTCTTAATGAGTATGCCCGCTAGTTCTTACTACACACCGTATACAGATAATGCGTAGGATGTCACTCTTACCGACGTTGTACTCACTTAGTTAGGAGCGACCGGCATCGTAGCTCCGAGGTCTGTAGTGCACGGTCAAGTGCTTCTGAATTCATCGGCAATATTCAGCGCGAACATGCCTGAAAAATAGGGTGATCTAGATTTTACAAACACCTACTCATTTAACCTGCACTGGAAGGCATGAACTAGTGAGCTCGACAGAGATTGTACTCACTATTTAGATGGGCGAACTGCTCTCTTCACTCGCTGGCGGCGTTTGGCATAGGCGAGCATGGGAGACTCAATTAAAGGGGCCGCTCATGACCGCGTGTGTAAGCGGGAATGATGGGACATGTAGTCCACCACTTTTCTGCAAGCAAGGCCACTTAGGATGCCTGGCAGGACCATTTCAAACACTGCAACGTGTCAATCAAGACGTTAAGAAACATGCTGAAACCGTAACTACAATGGACTTTCATGCCATATAATGAAACACTGTATGGAGGCTGAAATGGAAATCGGGGATGCTCACAGATTGTTTATTTCGGACAGGTCATTCAGTCCGGAGTTGGCTGTATCAAATTTAAGAATAAGATATGCTTCCCTCTGGGATAGGCGTATTTCAGGATCCCCGCCTCCCGCAAGTTTGATTACTGACAACACAGTCCATTTCAGATCTTCCACCTTGTGATTCTTCTGTAGGAAATGCGCCACCAGCGGGGCAGTGAGGATTTTGTTGTTGATTCTGGATCAATGTTGAATAATCCTTTGTCTGACTTCTTGTGTTGTTTTGCCAATATACACCTTTTGGCATGGACATTGAATGGCATATACCACGTACTTGGTTTTGTAATTGGTATGTTCCTCGTGCCGCCAGAATTTCTTTCCATCTGTAAAGAGAGACCGCTCCACTGTTAGATTGCACACGGAACAAGTACCGCATTTGCATTGACCCTTCACTGGATTCATACCAAATATTGTACTCTGGGTGTCGCCGCTGTCGCGTTTCTTTTGGGGGTCGTGTGGATGTGATCTGCTCCCCTATACTGCGATTCTTCTTGAGTGCAAATACGGGTGCTCCAACATCGGGTAGGACCTCTTCAACTAGGTGCCCAGCATTGAGAATGATTTTCTGAACCGGGTGTGTGTGGGGTCCGAATGTTGATACACACACCATACGCTGCGTTGGTGGTCTAAGTCTCTTCTCAAGCAAATGCTCTCTGGGTATCCACCTGGCTCTTTTCATGGAGTGTTTGAGAAGCTTCCTTGGGTAGCCTCTCTCCTGTAGTTTTTTGACCAGGGCTTGACCATGGATGTCGAAATCTTGAATTCTCGAACAATTTCTTCTTACCCTAAGAAACTGTCCATAGGGAAGATTGTTCTTGAGGCTCCGAGGATGGTAACTTTTAAAGTGTAGGGCGTTATTTTTATCCGTCTTCTTTTGGTACAGTGAGCATGCCAACCCGTCAGGTGTTGCTTTGACTTCCACATCTAGGAATGGTAATGATTTGGCATCAAAGGTTAGACTGAACTTGATGTCCGGGCTGCGGTTGTTAAGCCATACATGGAAAGCTTCCAGTGATTGAGTGGTTCCATTCCAGACGCACCACACGTCGTAGAGTGAGGGTAGATCTAGATCAGGATAAGAGTTTCCCAAGGCCCATAGAAATTAGGTGATGATTGCCCAGTGGATTGTCGGCGGAAGACGGCATTTCATGGAAACCGACGGAGAATGACGGTGCGGTGAATAAGCAGCAGTTCGCGGGAGAGTGAGTATGAATAGGGTTATATGTTAGATTACGGTGTTTGTATTGTGTTGTGATATCTTGCAGAGTTGGAATGCCTGTTGTATGAAAGGAGATCAGGCTGTGAGCGCGTGTAGCCCGGGAAAATGTTAGGCTCAAGGAGTAGCTTAAGTGGGTCGGATGTACCGTACACCCAGAGTAATTGTCCACCATTGTTTAAGGAATCGTGAGGTACCATCGATTGCCCGCTGGACCGAGATAGGGGGAACGAGTGTGTGAGTGCGTGAGTAACTGACGCTGGTCGTGAGTTGCTGAGTGTTTGTAACCTATCAGTTGAGGCGATTGTCCGGTCGCTTAGTGGACAGACAGTTGCCAGTTCGGTAGACAATTACGCGACTATGGGCGTACAGTCAGCGTAGTGATTGCTTGTTCGAAAGTGATCATTTCAGTGTGTGATTGGGACGTATGCGTGAATGAGAAACGAACTGTAAAGGAGGGGGGCTGCTGCAAAGCGGAGGACAGTGACATCAAAAGGTGCCGCGCTGTGATAGGCCGGTTGGTGTGAAGCTGCGCTGGGATTGGTGGATCGTCATCAGGATGTAAAGGAGCGCTGCAAGAGGCGAAACGTTGGGTTTTCATCATGAAATGTTTTAAAGTATTGCAAGATTTGTTCAAAAAAAAAGAAAAGAATTTAGAACGCTGGCGGAAGGGGGGGGCGAGAAGAGGCTCTGCCCGAGGATACTCTAGCTCATTACATGGCTACGAATGTGGGTTTGCATACTATATTGTGGCTTGAGAACTGGTGCAAGGTGACTGAAAGAAAGGAGGAGTTGACCTTTCCCAGATATGGGGCTTTTAGATTGGAAGGGTGATATCAGTTGAAATAGATTATGGCTTCTTTGTGACCTTTACCTAAACCTACACAGTTTGAGGCATTGAATGCATGGATTAGGGCGGCACACAAGATGAACAGAGACCGAAGACAGGAAAGAGTGAAAAGGTCAGTTAGTGCGTTCCAAGATGCGCGATGGGATGCATTGGAGAGTACAGATAATTGAGGGGGATAAATTGTATCCACTGTCGGTTAAGTCGGGTGACGCTCAGAAGAAGAGTGCTGAGGATGACGACAGTGACACCGACGACAGTTTGCTAGAAAGGATGTTATCTGAGAGACCACCTCCATATAATCCGGAGACTGTGGAGAAGGAATTGGTTTTGACAGAGGGAACTAGGGAACCACAAGCCCCACCTAGTACTGAAGTAGCAGGGAAGATCTTGATAGGGTAAATGCAGAATGTAGAGGGTGTCAGTTCTCAGAGGATGCCGGATGCTCTTAAAGAACCTGTTACCAAAGGTCCCATAGTGTCAGTGTACAAACCAGAGCAGGTGAGAAGTGGAAATCCACCACAGGTAAAGATAGGAGGGAGTACCAGCTTTGGCAGGAACAGTATAGTAGGGGGATTCAGTCGATTGCCAAGGCCTGTGGAATCGAGTACGCAATTGCCAGCTATGGCAGACTCATCGAGGGGACCCATGGATCTGAGAGGTCCGAGGCCGAAGTCTTTAGCTGAGTTGAGACCCGACCTGAGGATGTGGGACGCGCCTGAAGCGAATCAAACTGTTAGGGCCAGAGAGGATTGGGACAATAGGTGTCCCGAGAACAGGATGACTCGGAATAGGATGAGTCTTAGGGGTACAGCTTAAATGAGTAGGTGCCAAGAACAAGATAGTTAATGCAGGGAGTCGGATGGTCCATCCAGTCGAGAGACACTGAGAGCAGCAATAAAGTTAAAGAGGTTAGACGTAGTGCGGTTAAAAGCAGAAGTGGACGAAATTGTAGAAGGAAACCTCCCCATAGAGAGAGTAGACCTTTATGAGCCAGACAAATTGTTATTTGTAGTAAAGGATGTGACCAGCAAAGCAAGATCAGCACATAAGAAGTTGACTGAATTGGCAAATAGATATGAAATGGACTTGTCTAAAACAAAAATGTAACAAGGTAGCCACAGATTGCAGTACACTGTTCAAGACTTAGATGAAAAGAGACTAATTGGACTGAGGACTCACTTTAGAGAGTTGATCATAGGGATGAGAGTGTGGATGAGGCTCAACAAGTGGGAAGAAAGATGGTCCAAGAGGAAGATTGTTAAAAGGAGTGTGACAGAGATGCCTCCTCCAGGAGGGGAACACCAGGAATAGGGAACTACCCCTTGCGAGAGGTTGCTAACAGATGGTATGTGCATGCGCTTTGGAGTAGAGGTAATTTGGCAGCATTCACAAACAACTTCCCAAAGTTGAGAGAAAGGCCAGTCGAATGGTACAAGCAGATTGAGAGGTTTGTCAAGATTTCGAAGGTGTTGTCGATAGGCTTGAATACATTGTTTGATATTGTGGTTCCGGGAGACTTGTGGGTAGCATGTAAGATTGCTATTGAATGGCCCACCTCCAAACCAGACAGAGAAGCTGTCACCAATGGCCCATCCCGTTGTTATGAAAAAATATGAACAGGGGATCATGTGGTTGAAGTCTAAAGTGTCACCACAGGATATTGATTGGGTGAAAATAGATTGGACAATTCAGGAACCAAAGAAGACTGTGCATGAGTACTATGAGAGATTGTTAAAAGTCTTTAAGCAGTACAATGGGTTGGATGTAATGGACCCAAAAGACATAGGACCGGTCGTTTCGAAGTTTGTCCTAGGATTGACACCTGAGATTTGTCTCATGACCCAGCAGCATTTGATTTGTTGGCAGAACAGGCAGCTGGATGAAATACTGAGATATGCCAGGTATTGCAGTGATGGGGAACCGGAGAGGAACCCAAACCCAGAGTAGATTTGGCAACTCTGAAAAGGACTACAGAGTGTCATCAGTGTCATCAGATTGGACACTGGAGACACGAGTGTCCCTTCAATCCAGCAAATCAAGAGCAGCAGGAGGAAGAGGTAGTTCAGGTACAGGCGCCTCAGGCAACAGCAACGACAGTGACTAAGCCCAAGTCGATAAAAAGGGGGACTTCGGCTCCTAGAGTGCAAGTTCCCCAGCCACCGAGAGTCTCGTCAGGGACTAGGGTTTCCCAGCAGATGCCTTTCTTTGATGAGAGCGATGATTATTACTTAGACCCATTGGCATAACTGTGCCTGAGTGGGGAGTCTTGGAGGTAGACCAGAGGGGACCATTTGTAGAAGCCGATGTTGATGGTCACCCTACCACCTTTTTGGTTGACACTGATGCTACCCGTTCTACTGTGAGATCTGCAGTAATCCCTAACGTACCTCTCTCGGGACAAACGATCCAAGTTGTAGGTGTTGCAAAGAGGAAAATGACAAGCCCTTTGACAGAACCAATTCCTGTGAAAATAGGAGCGTTTAAGGATAGACACAAATTTGTGGTATGCGATTCGAGTCCTGTTTGTTAGCTAGGGAGGGATCTCCTGTGTAAACTCAATTGTACCATCTACTGCACCCCCAAGGGAGTAGAACTGCAAACAAATGATGATGATGCTTCCTTTAAAGTCGCAAATCAGCATGTGTGCATAGAAATGTACCCTGCTTTGACAATGGAGGAACTTCCACTTGACTTAAGAGACTCAGTCTCACAGGAAGTGTGGGACTTTACCGGTGAAGATATCGGATTGATCAAAGGAGTTATTCTTATCTGAGATTTGTATAGTGCCAAATCACCGTAAGGTCTCTAGGCGCTCATGATAGAAGCAGTAACAACAGCTGAGTAAGTGAACAGAAGGTACAGATATAACAACATTCCTCAAATGGAACAGAAAGCTTTCCTAAACAAAAGCGTTTTCAGTGACTTCCTAAAGTGGAGAAGATTATTTTCTTTGCCGAGGAGCTCCGGAAGTTTGTTCCACATCTGTGGGACTTGGACAGAAAAGGATATCCCTCCCTTGGTTGCCATTTTGAAACGAGGACAAGACAGCAATTTGGAGTTGGAAGACCTCCGCGCTCGTTTGGGATTATAGACCTCAAGCCGTTCTTGAGCCAGTTAAGATCCAGGTTAAACAGAATGCCGAGTTCCCAAGAAAACCCCAGTATAATTTGACGCCAGAAACAATTGCAGGAATTAGGCCTGTGATTGAGTCCATGAATAAGCAGGGAATTCTGAAGGAGATAATGGGCAGTCCATGTAACTCGCCTATTATGGGATTGCAGAAACTGAGTGGGAAATTTAGGATTGTGCAGGATTTGCGCCGGGTGAACAACATAGTTGTTCCCTGTTGTCCAGTGGTACCAAATCCATCTGTAATACTGTTTCAGATCTCGTGCGAGGCTGAGTGGTTCACGGTGATCGATCTTTGTCAGACTTTCTTCTCGATACCCCTGCATGAGGAGAGCCAATTCCTTTTTGCTTTCCGGCTGGAAAACAGTGTTATAACGTAGTGTCGTATCCCTCAGGGGTACACAGAGAGTCCATCGATCTTTAATCAGATCCTGAAGAAGAATCTTGAGTCTGGTACTGCCACAGAACTCTGTTCTTGTCCAGTACATAGATGATCTCCTTGTCTCGTCAGAGACTGAGGATGCATGCAGGATTGATACCATTGCTTTACTGAATCATTTGGCAGAGAATGGACACAAGGTGTCGCCAAATAAGTTACAGTACTGTTTGAATGAAGTGCATTATTTGGTTCACCGAATAGAGAAGGGAAAGAGGAAGGTGTCACCCGACAGGATAGAGGAAATCATGAACATGGTGGTGCCTTCAACTCCGAGAGAGGTCAGAATGTTCATAGGGATGGTTGGCTACTGTTGTCACTGGATCGCCAACTTCTCATTGAAAGCAAAGCCTTTGCAAAGACTGACGCAAAAGGATGTGAGTGATCCGGCACCATGGGACAACGACTGTATGAAGGCTTTCCTTGAGTTGCGAGAGGACCTTTGTCGTGCTCCGGCGCTGGGAATGCCTGATTACAACAAGCCTTTTTCTCTGTTTTGCTGTGAACGAGAAGGTTGTGCATTATCAGTCCTATTACAAGATCATGAAGGTGTCCATCGACCAGTTGCCTACTTCTCAGCTACTTTAGAACAAGTAGCTTGAGAGTTGCCCGTATGTCTCAAATCCGTTGCTGCAATGGGTGTCCGCATTGAAAGGTGTGAGCATTGTTATGGGTCACCAGCTTACAGTATATGTTCCACATTCTGATGAATTATTGATGACAAGGACCAAGACACAGCACCTGACCAATAATAGGCTCACCCGCTATGACAGGTTATACTTGCTGCGGAGAATGTGACCCTCAAAAGGTGTTCTGTTTTGAATCCTGCTACCTTGATGCCGTTGCCAAACGCACTTGATGAAGATTGTGAGGACCACGATTGTCTCGATGTGACTGTACTTTGCACCAAGCCGAGACTGGACATTGTCGATGAACCATTGTCTGACCCTGATGAAATATTCTTCGTTGATGGTTCATGCTCAAGAGACAGTGTAGTGTCATATAGTTACTGTTTTTCTATATATTGTGTTAAGTTAGCATGAGTTTATTAAATGTTTAAACAACATATTTTCCTTCGGCTTCAGTTTGCACACGACACCTAATTGTTATTGTAGCTTTCAACCTAGACGAAAGATGTGATTTATTTGAGAATAATATGTTATTGCTCTGATATCAGTTGTGTTTGGTACACTTGGTACACTGTCTGCACACTGTGAGCTGAACCCTCTAAGAATAACCTAACACAAGGTTGCTGGGAGGCCTGATCCTCGCACCACATTAGACATAACACAAATAAAGTTGCTGCCAACATTGGGCTCTAAGCGGGTTTAAGATAGAGTTACTGAGAATGCAAAAACACACTTGATGGTGCTTCGCATGAAGAGAGCTGGTAGCTGATGATGTGATCTTCTCCTATGGGCCCGCCCTGCTAAAACCCAAATGAGACCTTCTTAGATATAATATAGTATGCTAAATAGGGTGCGCAAAATATAGGTGATACAGATTTATATAGATTTTTGCATTATAATATGCTATCACCGTTCGCTTACTATGGATTAGTGACTATGCTGATAACTCTGATTTTTATAATATGTATTCTGGTATTATATAAGATACTGCGTTTGAGAACCTTGCATTGAAAAATAAATATTTCAAACTTGCACGTGTGTTCTTTTACTCCCTGTTGTGGTTTGAAATGATTATAGAACGAAAGAGTGTTCATGTGTTCCACGATACCTGAGGTAACCCAAGTTCATGTTCCGGTTTGTCGAAGTCATTGGGAGTTTGATATGACCAATGAGACACTGTAGCTAGCTCGGTAAGGGAATTTCTGATACTAAGGTGAGTTTGGGGTCATCCTAATTCACTAAGGTTCTAGATCTCTATGCACAGTTCTGTGGGAGAACGGAAACCCTGCTACAGTAGGTCAGTTGAGAGCAGCGTTAGCTCTATGTACCATTACAGGAGTTGTTGAAGCTAGATGCCTGGAAGGAGTATACTCCGCTCAGGTGGCTGAAATCATTGCCTTGACTCGTGCCTGCTTGGCAGCAGACCAAATTCAGATCCCCATCTACACCGACAGCCAGTATGGGTTTGGTGTGGTTCATGACTTCGTACAGTTATAGTCCCAGAGAGGTTACAAGACATCGTCTGGATCACCCATACTGAATGGGGAATTTGTTAGGTTGCTTTTGGAAGCTTTGCAACGTCCCAAAGAAATTGCTGTTGTAAAAAAGCACGGCTCATGGAAAGGGGACAGATTTTGTGTCACTTGGAAACCGCTATGCGGATGAAGTTGCACGTTTCTGTGCCAAACAGGGATGTTCTTTTACTGAGGGACACATAGATGGGAGCCAAGAAAGAACCGAGTTCAACATGATGTTGGCCATGGCAGACACTTGGGATGAACTCAAGTGTATACAGGAACAGGCATCAGACCAAGAGAAGAATGTGTGGATTAATTCAGGTTGTGTGAAGGGAGATGTGGACATATGGGTCTCACCTAATGGGAGAGCGGTGTTGCCGGATGAGTTGTTGAGCCCATTGGCAAGACAGATTCATGGTGCAGTACACTTGGGAAGAGATGCGATGGTGCGAGTGTTCAGGCAGACATGGTACAACCCATGGTTCCATGCGGTGGCGGAAGCTGTGTGTCAGAGGTGTGTGACGTGTCAACAAATGATTGTCGAAAAGAGAACTACGGTTACCATGAGTCACATTGGGAGGTCAGGAGGACCTTTAAACAAAATACAATTGGATTTCATCGAGATGCCTAGGTGCAATCAGTTGAGGTACAACCTGGTAGTGGTGTGTGTGTTCTCAAGGTGGGTGGAGGCTTATCCTACTCGTAGGCGCGATACACTCACTGTAGCTAAGCTGTTGTTGAGGGAACTCATACCAAAATTCGGGATTCCGACCTCTTTGGAATTGGACAGAGGAACAAACTTCCATAGTGAAATCATGAAGATGCTTTGTATAGCACTGAATGTTGATCAGAGACTCCAGTGTAGTTACAGTCCTGAGGCTTCTGGAATCGTGGAGCAGATCAATGGGACTTTGAAAGCTCGAATGGCAAAAGTGTGTTCATCCACGTCTCTGAAATGGCCTGATGCTTTGCCCTTGGTGTTGATGAGAATGCGCAGTACCCCAGACAGGAGAACAGGTCTTTCACCCCATGAAGTGTTGATGGGGAGGGCAATGAGGTTTCCAGGGGTGCCATCGACAGCCTTGCTGAGCCTCACAGATGATCTGATTCTTGATTATTGCAAGGGACTCGCTGATGTCGTCCGATCTGTGTCCCATCAGGTGCAGGCTGCTGTGGTCCCGGCTACAAGAGACCTCTGTCACGACCTGAGTCCGTGGGACTGGGATCTGGTTTGGAAGCACATGAGAAAAAGCTGTTTTGGATGTTTGTTGGAGAGGTCCTTACCAAGTTATCCTGGCCACGAACATTGCTGTGAAGTGTGGAGGGTTGCCGAACATGGTGCACGCTTCTCATACCCGTCCAATTCCAGCACCCTTGGAAGAAACAGCTCCTCTCCCAACTGAAAATCCAGCTGATGTGTCAGGGCCGCAGGAGGGGACAAGCCAAGCTGTGAGGGTGTCTGACGAAGCTGGTTGCTCAGTAGATCAAGCTGAGGAGGGTCACGACCGAATTGGTGCTGAAACTGCACGGAAAGAGGAAGTGACTGTGAGGTGACCCAGAGCCAAACTCTGCAGAGGAAAGTTATGAGCAGGGTGAGCAAGAGAGAAGCAGGAGAACCAGCAGCGGAGAGGAGCAGTGGCCGAAGAGACAGAGGCGACTGAACCTGAGGTTGGTCTCCGAAAGAGATCTTGCTCCTGTGTCTGAGGAGTCTGAATCGGACGAAGGTGAAGAAGGGCAAGCTCGTGGAGGTCTGAGGAGATCAAGGCAAAGGAGGGTGCCTTGTCAAAGATACGCAACTCCTGAGTGGACTTACCCTGTTACTGATGCCAGGTGTGTTGAAATTGGGGAGGCTGAGGTCAGTGACGGTGATCAGCACCAGTCCTAAAATCAAGCTGGATGTGCTTTTGTTGGTGCCAGGACTTGAGATCAAAGGCGTACTGACCATCACAGTTCCGAATCCTCCGATATTAAGTGGAATTAGTCATCTGATTCTGAGTAGACTGATTTTTCCTACGTTTGGACCTGAAATACCATTACATGAATCTATTGTTCTTCATCTTGAACTTTTAGAATACGTGCTAGAAGCGGTTGGATTAAATCTTATTATGGATTAAAAAGACTTTGTTGCTTTGTTGTTGTTAAGCTGATGTAAATAACCTAGGCCCGAGTGGAAGAAGAAGAAACTTAGGGACTTCCCATTGAGGACGGAGAAGGGTTAGGGTTGTCTCTTGTTACTGTGAATAAGGAACTGAAATTAAAAGTGGACTTCCAGCTTCTGAGGTGTGGCTCTAGAAGTTCAAGCAACTGAAGGAGGAAAAAGTGATGTTCGAGTGATGTTGCTGAACAAAGAATTGAAAACAGTCCTGGTATCATGGAGGCTGGAAACCCGAATCGTAGCCCTAGGTGCATTGTAGGTACACTTATAGGAAGAGTGATACTCTTCATTATTCTAGTAGTTGTAGTTTCGTATTTGGTACCACATGAGCAGGCAGTGGAGGTAGTGGGGACCCCTACACCTACTACTCCTAGCGAGAAAGGGGTCAAAATAGGAGACAAGAGAGCTTTGCTGCTAGAGGAGAGTCGTAGGTTACATGCAGTTTTGTCTAGAGGTAATTTCGAGCTTAATGCGTATGCGAAGTTGTTGTATGAGTATATTGATGCAATGGATGCGAAGGACTGTTGTGTGTGCGCAGTTGCCTGCTTCAGTAGACAAAGGTATTAGATACCATCATCTTCCATTGACATATGGTATTTTGTGTAGTTTGCTGCTTGGCATATTTTATGGACGCAATCATTTTGACTATTTCTTTTCAAATTATAAGGCAGTGCTTCCCGAAGTACCGGCTTGTAAGCATCTGAATAAGTATGATTATTACAAGTCAGAAGATAGGCTTAGAACGTATTTCATTCCGACCCAGGATTTGGACACAGCGTATGCTCAACGCCATAATCTTGACGTGTCTGTTGTCAGATACGGAGAAGAAATTCATAGATCAAGTAGAAGATAGATACAGGAAACAAAAGCAGTTGCGAGATTCAGGACAAGGTAGAGTGGATTGGACCGATGAAGAAAAGTTACACAAGTCGAAGGGGAGTTATGGTCCAATAGCTTTGGATGAAGTGCAGAAAGGGAAGTTGTGCATTCATAGACCACACACATATTATGAGAATGTCAACGTAGGGCACACCACGTGTGAGCATACTTTCACTTTAGAGTATTATGCAAAAGACTTTTTGCAGAGTGTGATGCAGATAATTCCAACCGTGTATTTTGTCTGTGGGAGGAATGCTTATGTGCAATTGCCTGAGAAATGGTATGGAACTTGTTATTTAGCAAACCTTTTTACCTAAGATATATCATACAGAAGACTTTGAGCTATTGGAAGGGGGACAACATGTAAGAGTGAAGAGAGGAGAAAGTGCAGCAGCTGTGGTTGGAGATATTTTTGGAGCAATGATACCAACTCTAGCAGTGATTTTGAATGATGTGAAGATCAGAAGGTTGGCGACTGTTGTGGATGAATTGTTAATGAATACAGCCAAAACATTGGTGTTGGGTGAGGGTGAGATGTTATCGATCAGGACAATGGTTTTGCAAAATCGTCTTGCTTTAGACGTCCTTCTAGCGAAAGAGGGAGGAGTCTGTAAACTTTTGAAGGTTAAAGAATGTTGCACTTATATACCAGATAATAGCAAGGATCTGGAGAAATATATAAGTAAAATTACTAAGATTCACTATGATATTGAAGACTTGACTGAGGAAACTGTGTGGGGAAAAAGTTGGAAAGGGATTTAGCACGGTAGGGCTTTGGCTTGCAAACCTTGGAAAAGGTTTCCTTGGCTTTGTGTTGAAACCCTTCATTATAGTTGTGGCATGTGTGATTGGATTGTGGGGTTTGTTACAAGCTTACAGTAGTATAGGTCAAGTAGACTGGAGAGATTGATGAGAGTGAAAGAGAGACAAATGGAGAGACTGCAGGACAATCAATATCAGTCAATATCGAAGTCTTAAAAACATGGAGTTGCTTAAGAGAGGGAGAGAGGCAACAACCTCTGTTTAAGTCGGTTCTTGCCCCTAAGGATGGTGTAGATGTGATGACACAGGTCATCAAAGGGGGTACTGAGAGAGCGCCATGTTATTTTGAAAAATTGTAGGGGTGCACCATAATCTCGAGTAGTCAGCACCCGCATATTTAGAGGACCATGTTAAATGTGTAGTCGTATGCTTATTTTAGTTTAAGTCTAAATTAGTGCCTTAATTAAAGAACGTGCCTTAGGTAATGTCGGGAAATTGATGTTGTATGTGTAAAATGCTGCATTAAGTTAGACGTGCCATATATCAAGATGCACGTATAAGTTGCTTAGTGAGGTAAAGGAGTGATGCTAACGTTAGAAATGTTTTGCCTTAGAAATGAAATCAACTAATGCGTTTGAAATTATTTAGAATTGCAATTCTCATTTTATATTAGAAATGCATTTAAACGTGTAAAGGCCTGGGACATGAAGAAGCCAGTAGAGGCCTAACTGTTATTTCTTTAGTTAGCCTTATTTGAACGTGAAATGATTTTCTCCTTGGGAAAGGCTGTCTCAGCGAATATTGAAATGTAACTCCGAATGTGTGCAAGGCGGCTTCTCACGTATTTCGGTTTGTAGGTGCAAGTCCATGTAGCTTGTTAGGTGAAACGATCCATTGTTTTAGGAGTTAGGATGGTAAGCGCAAGTACAGAGGAGTATCCAGGAATGCGGGAGTGCAACATTTGGCGGTGAAGGTGCCTGGGACCCAAGGACACCTCAACGGACTTCGATGGAGACATGCCATGCTGGAAAAATCCATGGACCGACACCTGCCCAGAGAGGCGTGTTTGGGGCGTGCCTTCTGATTTTGGGATTTTGTATTAGGGACAGCACCCCGAGGGTGGAGAGCAGATTGGAGTAGACTGAGGTGGAGGGCAGATTGGAGTAGACTGAGGTAGACAGCGGGTTGGAAAATCAGGATGTAGGCAGTCTTAGAGCCGACTTTGGAGAACTTAAGGCAGAGTCGGATGTAGCAAGGAACATCTTAGAACGAGCTCGGTAGCTTAGTCTACTTACTGAAAGTGAGTGTACTTCTTAGTAAGTCTTCACTGCTGACACCTTTACCCTTGCTTGGGAGGGATGTTAAGTAGTGATGTCACCTTAGAGTTAGTGTAGGGACAGACTAACCAAATTCCTTTTCTTTTCTGTAAATGCAGTCCAGACTTCAAGTAAGGGCTGTTATAGCATGTTTAATGCTTCTTGAATTGACTTTGATTTTCATTCTGAGTCGTCCGAGACTCCTGCGTAGGATTATGTTTGTATTAGTGCCGGTTTATTTCCTAAACCTTTTGCTGAGATGTTTGTACATCCAATTATTTTTGGCTTTATAATACAGATTTAAACTTTAGTTAGTAGTCGGTGGTTCTTTAATTCGAATTTGAATTTGGGTTGTAAAATTGTTTACGATGAAATTGGAAATCTTCCCTCTACACTTCTAAGCAGGTAAAAAGATCTGGTCGGCCGGATTCCCGAGATTGGTAAGATAAAAATCTAGATCAGAATCCCAGCTTCCTCAGGGGGATTTGGAGCACTTTGTTTTTGAAGCTCCTCTTCCCCTTTGTCAGGTGGGGGGCTCGCCATCAGACACACCACAGTGGGGTGGAGCCAGCATTCACTAGGGAAGCACCATCCTATTCAGAGTCAGGGGATTACCCCTCCCACCACTCTTACTCCAGTTGTCCCTTTCAGCCTAACTCTGACTCACCCTGCCCCTCCTGGAGGCACCCACACCTCTCCGCTACTGTCACTCACAAGCCAGACATTCAATTCACATCAGACAGGCAGACACATAGCACACAGAAATGCCAACTTCTAAAAGTGGCATTTCTCCACCAGTCACCATAAATCTGTGCACACCATTCTGCAGCATTTATCTTCACAAGTTCGTACATACTAAACTCAACCCTGCACTCCAGGAATTACCACGGACACACTTATCCCCCATGCATTCCTATGAGAGGGCTGGCCAATCTCACCACACGTACTCCGAGACCGCACGCACTTTACACTGGGCCACAGTGCTAAAGTGCCCAGAGGCCTAAAACCCCTATCACCATCTCGGAGCTTAAGGCAAAAAGTTCAGTAGCAAAACCATGACCTCTAAAATGTGATAGAGGAAGCAACTGTATAGAAAAAAGTAGGAATAACTTTTACTAAGTGGTGCCTCAAATCAGTTTAGGTCACCGGGACATCTACCCTAGAGTCCAATCCGAACAATACTGTTTTGTAAACATATATTCGGACCTCCAAGTTACAAACATCAAAAAGCAGTGTATGCGTTATGTCTACTGCAATGTGCAAGGTTGTGTGAGTTTAAGATAAAGGTGAGGTTCCTGAGCAATGTAATACACATTCTATCTGGAATTCGATTGTGTAGGTGTAGATAAACCTGTATGAATTAGACCATCATTAACAAATGCCGGATTCAATCAATCAAAAAACAATCAGTGTATTATATAGCGCATTAGGGTCTCAAGGCTCTGTGGGGAGACCTTTGTAGTTCAGTCGAAGAGCCAGGTCTTGAGGTCCTTCCTGAATTGAGACAGCAATGGTGATAGCCTGGGGTGCATGACTTTAGTATAATCAAACAACTCTCCTAACATTCAGTGTTTGTAACAATCTTTCCACTGGAAAGCAAAGGTTTTTAAGAGAAATCGAGCTGAGAAATAGTCTGGAATGCATAGAAATCTGAGACAATATTTGATTGAGAAGTTGAATGGGTTCTCACGACCATCCTGTTTGAATGGAGAAAAATGAGCAGTTCATGACTTGTATCTCCCTATACCTGCAGGCTGAGAGAATAATTACTAAGAAAGCTGCTTTGCATAATAGATGCTGAAAAGAAGCATGGCCCAATCTGGTGGGGCCCGAGGTTCACTTGAAATGGTAGTGCAGCCTCTTGGTGGCATGTGATTGGTGTTCTTCTACACACACTAGATGCAGACCCTCTCACATATGAAGGCATACAAAGTGCTGGTGGACCGATTTTATGCCCCTTTAAATATATCCTTGCAATCTTGCAGCAGTGATCATAATGTAAGAGTTCAGAAACACTGGTACCAAGCTCAATGATCATAGGTGTGATGTGAAGCCTCAGGACCTGAAGATGTCTGAAATTCTTGCTCAGGTTTCTGAAAAGATAGATTGTTTTATATAAATTATTTCTCTGGTGTGCTGATACCACCACCACACATTTTGAAAAGGTATATCGTGCTAAGTGCAGAGGGAATTTAATTGGTAATTCTTCCTTGCGATCAGGATGGGAAAGTGTCTCCTGTAGAGCAAATCCAATCCTGCTGATAAAGTTTGAGATGTATTTGGTGTAGTTAAAGCATTTAATAACACAAAGTAACGTGAATATATTCCTTTGCATTTTGATTAATGTCACTTTCTTGCTTTTTGCAGAAGAATTGTGATCTCTGCCTGAAAAAGTATGTATCTATCTATCAATCAATCAATCAGGCAAATTTGTATAGCGCGCTACTCACCCGTTAGGGTCTCAAGGCGCTGCCACCTAGTAAGATTAGTGGGGATACTTTCTGCTATTGGTGCAGAATATTTATGTGGAGCAATCGTTTGATTGGTGCACCCCTAGATTTTTGCCCATTTGTTTTTGCTGGCTGTAGTACTCTGTGCATTTTACCGCTGCTACCGAGTGATAAAGTACCTCTGCTCCTCCTTTCAATGTCGTAAAATTGGTATACCCCTAATTGGCATATTCAATTTACCTATAAGTATATTACAGCGTAAAACATGGCTTCTGGCCTACCATTGTGGCCTGACTGTAGCAGTTTAAACACTACAGATTGACCTGACAGATTAGGATCTCCTTTTAAATATTATGTCCTCCTTATTGAGGAGTAGAGGCCCGTAAGGCAGAGTGTATGGTATTTAAAATTAGGACTGGTAGACGTTTAATGTTAACCATGTCTATACAATGACTAGCCCCCAAAAGCTGTTCTCATTGTATGAAGACTGTCTGTTCCATAGAGAAACACTGGAATTCACGAATATATTTAATAATGCCATTTGTGTCTAAAAAAGCAGCTAGAAAAGTCAGGTGTTTAATAACTAATAAGGAAAGGGTACTTTTGCAAAGTTACCTTTTCCCTGCATAAGGTTTCTAAAAGCTAATTTGCATTAGTCTTCAGCTGCTGCACTCAAAGCGCTCCAGTTCTGATGAGTCATGAAAACTGCTCCCAGATCAAAGTCCTTGGGCGTGGGGAGATGTTGTTGTTCCTTTGAAAGGATGACCAGTTAGTCTGGGCCTAGGGTACTGTTTTAGTAGCCTTTGAATTCAACTCTTTCACTCATAATGAATTCTAAATTAGGATATTATTTGCTTTGCCAGTCAGTTTGTATTGCTCTTTTTAAGACTCCCAATAGTATTACCAATGTTATCTGGCACTTACTTTTCACTTGAGCCTACTATTTTTGTGAACTAACCTAGTGTGTTTATAGAATGAACGTGCTTGAGGTGACCTTTACATGGGGATTATTAAGGTAGTCAATCACAGTGAATACTATAAATAGTAGCTCAATATGAGAGGGAGAAAAATTGAGACTCAAAGTAATACTGAGCTGTTATGTGCTAGCCATACCGGTACGTCTTGCACTTTAAAGAGGATAGACTCTTCAACAGCCTACAGCCAATGGAGGAAATAAACACCTTGTAGCCTCCTGCTGACGCTCCTATTATTGGGTCAGCAGCAACAAAGGGGTCATAAAAGATGGTTGTTTTTATTTTTTCGAATGTTGCTGTTGGCTTTGTGAATAACAAATAATTTTTCTATCTGCAATGCCCTGGTGCACTAACTAACCATCTAACTATACCCACTCTGTGGAGACTGACAGATTGAACATCTAAATGTGTAAATTGTAGTTGAACCTTAACTGAAAAGGTAAAAGATATATTGAAAAAGCTAATAGATAATGTGGGATCTAATCTACCATTTTCTGTTTTTTTTTTATTACAGAAGCATTTCCTACAGAACTAGGTACGTTTGATAAAGATTCTCTGTTCTTCGTGTTGTGCTGCGAGCCCTTCTGCTGAGCTGTTCCGTGTGTCCCTGGTTTTCTGGACCCGGGAAATTGGATTTGTGAAACGCTACAACTCGCGGAACCCGCTTCGCGGGTCCCGCATCGAGGAGCGGATTTGGTGTCACCTGCAATCTCTCTAGGGGTGTACCGGGCAGAGCAGGGCTGCGAGCAAGCGCGGGGACTCCATTGCCCAGGAGTCCCTGCTGGCCAATTTCTAACACCTGGCACGCTCTCCCAGCTAGCCCCGCCCCCTGAGCATCGGACGCCGGTAAAAGCCCACCTATAACACCAACCTGTGGGATTCTCTGTTCTTCGTGTTGTGCTGCGAGCCCTTCTGCTGAGCTGTTCCGTGTGTCCCTGGTTTTCTGGACCCGGGAAATTGGATTTGTGAAACGCTACAACTCGCGGAACCCGCTTCGCGGGTCCCGCATCGAGGAGCGGATTTGGTGTCACCTGCAATCTCTCTAGGGGTGTACCGGGCAGAGCAGGGCTGCGAGCAAGCGCGGGGACTCCATTGCCCAGGAGTCCCTGCTGGCCAATTTCTAACACCTGGCACGCTCTCCCAGCTAGCCCCGCCCCCTGAGCATCGGACGCCGGTAAAAGCCCACCTTCAACACCAACCTGTGGGATTCTCTGTTCTTCGTGTTGTGCTGCGAGCCCTTCTGCTGAGCTGTTCCGTGTGTCCCTGGTTTTCTGGACCCGGGAAATTGGATTTGTGAAACGCTACAACTCGCGGAACCCGCTTCGCGGGTCCCGCATCGAGGAGCGGATTTGGTGTCACCTGCAATCTCTCTAGGGGTGTACCGGGCAGAGCAGGGCTGCGAGCAAGCGCGGGGACTCCATTGCCCAGGAGTCCCTGCTGGCCAATTTCTAACACCTGGCACGCTCACCCAGCTAGCCCCGCCCCCTGAGCATCGGACGCCGGTAAAAGCTCACCTTCAACACCAACCTGTGGGATTCTCTGTTCTTCGTGTTGTGCTGCGAGCCCTTCTGCTGAGCTGTTCCGTGTGTCCCTGGTTTTCTGGACCCGGGAAATTGGATTTGTGAAACGCTACAACTCGCGGAACCCGCTTCGCGGGTCCCGCATCGAGGAGCGGATTTGGTGTCACCTGCAATCTCTCTAGGGGTGTACCGGGCAGAGCAGGGCTGCGAGCAAGCGCGGGGACTCCATTGCCCAGGAGTCCCTGCTGGCCAATTTCTAACACCTGGCACGCTCTCCCAGCTAGCCCCGCCCCCTGAGCATCGGACGCCGGTAAAAGCTCACCTTCAATTGGTCCATACCTAACAAAAGTAAAGCACACTACCGCTGCGCGGGAGCGCGCGGGAGTGCGCCGGGAGAAGCCCGGGACAAGGGCGGGACCGTCTGTGGCCGTCCGGGGCCGCAGGAGGCCGGGCTGGGCCAGGACATCAACACCTACGGCCCAGGTATTGACCTACCCACTGATATAGCAATTGACTTGTGACTTGTGTATCTCGTGGGCTTACTGGTGGGTTGAAGGGGGGATTCCTCTACTATGGCTTTGTCAACAAGCACCTCTACCCTCCTACCTTCAATGGCCGAGGCAGAGCCGGCTGTTATGGGCCCCCTTGATTCCTACTTCAAACGCTTGCCACAGGATATAGATAAAGAAATAGCACTGGCGGAAAGGCGAGCTGGGCGTAGGCTATCGATTGAGCTTTTGAAAAACCCGCCTGATAAAAATCAAGGTCTGAACTTTCCTGCGCTGGTCACACCTTTGTCATCTATTGTTTTACCAGCCACTCAGGACTTATTACTTGACTTATCTTTCCACAAAGAGTTAACTGACATTTTACCACTAGTCTCCGTAGCAACTAGTCCATCTGTTGAGCAATCTGATGTAACTAGCCAACTATCCAAAGAGAAAGGTGATGTGGTAAAATCTAGTGTGTATTTGGAAGTGCCTAAACCAAAGCCCGGTGTGAAAAGGAAATGGGGAGTTACTGCCAAAAAATTACAACCCCAAAAACCTGCTAGAAAGATTAGGAAGGTGGGTTTCAAACCATTGTCAAGTAATGACCTAGTAATGTCAACGGGGGAGGACATAGCAGCCCAATCAGAACTAGACCCTGTAACTATGGTGCCTCCTGCAAAACTGGTGGCATCAGCCGTAGATCCAACCTGCTTAGTAATACCGGGGCCACCATCTCCCAAACATGACTTCCTGGTAGAAGTGGAAAAAATAATGCGTTCCCTCCTACATCCAGTAGAGCTTAGACTGCAAAAGTTAACTGAACAACTTGACCACCTAGAACAAGCTAGCCTAGACAATTTCTTTTCTATTAAATCACTAATTAAGGCTGGCAATAAAATGGGTGAGATTGGGAAACACCAACAGATAGTTGATAAAGACCAAGGAGTCGCGTTGGTAGACTCACAACTTGCGCCTGCAAATGTTGCTCCTGTTCAGGGAAATAAAGGGGGGAATAGCAAGGATGTATCAGATTTAACGTCGTTAGCAATAGTGGGAAAACTAAGCCCAACAACACTGCCAACAAGGGTAGTAAGGATAGTGTGAAAAACCTGCCCACCACTATTAGTAACAATGCCACACCTCTCCCGACCGGACCGGGGAAAATTGCGGCCAAAGGGTCAGGAAAGGGTAAAATCCCTTGTAGCAATGGCAACGGGAATAAGGGAGGGCCTACCTCCCAGATAGCAATGGGTGGTGGTCCCACAAGGGATGCCCCTAGTACCAGGAACGGGACTAATTCTATTGTGGCAGTGGAAAACATCCTTATACAGTGCCGTGCTCCTCCTGAGCAAGCTCAAAGAGAACCCCATATAACTAAACCACCGACTAGGATCCCCCCAGTACAGCTCACCCCGGACTCCCACCCATATGTGGCCATACTTATGAATGTTCCACCACTAATGGAGGACCAAAGAGAAACCTATGACATGCTGAAAAACAAGGCCATGCATTGGCTTAGCGTCAATAGACCCCTGCCAGGGGGAGTGGATGGCTTGATAATTGGGGCAAGAAGGGTTAACTGGATAGGGAACACTTTAAAAAAGCAGGGGGGTGAGTGCATTATAATTAACTTCCAGGATCCAAGGGTTGTGGGGTTGATAACGGGACCTGGTTGGAATACTAATATAGGTGGGATTGGGGTTGTGGACCTCACTTTCTTTTATCCCAGACCGGTCATTCACCTAGGGGGATATAGGGAGCCACTGAGGTCCAGTCCTTATACCGGGGTAGAGGCTGGCCCCATAGCTGCACCCATACTAAGACCAAGTAATTGCTATATACCAGCATTTATCCCCCAAAATGGCCAGGGGCAGATGAGATGGGGATGCTGACATAGATCAGTCACGCAATTACATCTGGATGGGGAAAAAGCTGGGTGGAGTAACCCTGTTGAAACAATGACACACATCGGAGTCGAAACAAGCCCATCATCTGAAGTGGTGAAGGTGAATGATGGGAGCCCCATTGTAAGCCCTGTAGGTTGTGCTAGGGAACTAGGCATTTCAACCACTATTTGTATGAAGGAGGGAATAGATGTAAATTGTGTAAACATTGTTTTAGGAGAGGATTGTGATGGTGGGAAGCTGGATGATTTCTTGCCCATGGCATTTAACGAAAAGGGCACTTGCATAGAAAACACTCTGGAGAGACTTTTTTCATGGAACATAGCGGGGTTGGGGGCCAGACTATTGTCACAGGATTGGATTGATTTTGTAAATGGATTCGAAATGTGCCTTTTCCAAGAGACGTGGGCTTCTGACCCAATTTATCTCCAAGGATATTTAAATTTTTGTATACCAGCTACGAGAGGCCCCAGGGGTAGACCTATGGGTGGCCTCGCAATTTGGATCAAACAAAACTCTAATGTCAAAGCAAAAATTATTGATCTAGGTTGCAAGGACATACAATTATTGAGATTAACCGTAGGAAAGGGTGGTATGATAGACATTTACAATATATATGCTAGGGGCAGGAGCCTTGGGAATTCTCCCACCCTAGAGGTCCTATCCGCCTCCCTTGAATCCCGGTCATTGGGAAACAAAGTAATCTTGGCTGGTGATTTGAATAGGACTTTTGAGCCTTTAGAAAACAATGCATACCCAATAGGAATTGAGGAAGATGCCCTTTGGGGCATCCCAAATCTAAACCTCACACCCGTGAAGCGCTGGACAAAAGACATCTTGTTGTTGAACGCGTTATGTTTGGAGTATGGTTTGAGGGCCCTCAATGGTAGAACAAAAAGTGACCAAGGTGGCAATTGCACATTCGACAATGGGCACAATAAAAGTAGGATTGACTATGTCATCTGTAGCCTGGAGTTGTGATGTGGAGTGGGCGACATGGAAATTGTGGGGAGAGTAGAAAGCGACCATAACCCCCTCTGTGTATCCCACTCATGGTGGAAGGCTGTACGAACTAACCTAGTCTCAGGTAGTGGGAGTGTACCTGTTATGGCTAATGATTTAAGACGGGTGAGATGGCCATACGTCCTGGCCAACTCGTCCACTATGGAGTCCATTAATATGGAGACAGTCAATGCTATTGATGCCATGGCAAAAGTAGACAAGGTAACACCAGACTCTGCCCAAATAGCTGACATACACGACACATTCTTCTCCTTGATAAAACCGCACTTTACTAAGCCTCCAAAGACTACCAGGAAAGCACCAATTACAATGGCGACCTGGTTCAACAAACAGTGCAGGGTAGCCAGACTGGAGTTGGGCAGAGCTCTCAAAAGCAGGGACAAGGCCTCGATTAGCGCCACCAGGAAACTCTATAAGGATAGTATCCACAAGGCTAAGAAGCGGTGGGATGAGGAGTACTGGGAGGAGTTACTCGAGGCTTCAGGACAAAAGGATTCCAGACTTTTCTGGAAAACTGTGAAATGGGGAAGAGGGGGCGCCCCTAATAATCCCGACAACAATGTCGATGAGGCGTTGTGGGTCGAATATTTTAAACCCCAGTATGCCGAGAGTAGGGATACAATGGCCATTGAACCAATCCCTTTGGTATTCTGTAAGGGGGATTTATTCTCAACTAAGGATGCGGAACTCGTAATTGCAAGTTTGCAGGGGGGAAAAGCCCCTGGGCTTGACGGAATCCCCTCAGATATTTTTAAACACGACAAGGTCCAGTGGGCAAAATACGCGACCTTGCTAGGAAACGGCCTAGCGAAAGGGGCAAAAATCCCAAGTATATGGAAAGGGGCAATAATAATACCGATCTTCAAGAAAGGGGATCGGTCACTCCCGGCAAATTATAGACCAATTAGTTTGCTGGCCACCATGCAAAAAGTAGTGGGGAAGATGCTGGTCGACAAACTTATGGCCTGGGTAGACGATAACAATGCTTTATCCCCATTCCAGGCAGGATTCAGACGTGCAACTAGTACGGTCGACCAAATCTTGCGTTTCACCATGCTGCGGTGGTGGACTGTACTCCTGGGCAAAGGCAGCCTTTATGTAGCATTCGTTGATCTAAGGGCTGCCTTTGATCTGGTGCCCAGGTGCACGCTGTGGGAGGTTCTGTCCAAAATAGGGGTCCCACCCGATTTGCTTACGCTGATAATGCGTTTGCATGAAAGTAACTATGCAAAGGTTCAGTGGGGGAGGAATGGGGAAACCACTTCCAACTTTCCAGTCGAGCGGGGGGTCCGGCAGGGATGTGCAATGGCACCCCTGCTGTTCTCCCTGTTCATTAATGGCATTGTAGACAGGATGACGGGTGCAATGGTTGACGCACCCTCGCTAGCGGGCATCAGAGTTCCAATTCTGATGTTCGCTGACGATACTTTGATCGTGTCCAAAACCCCGTCGGGTCTTCAGCGAGCTTTGACCATCTTTGACTCATTCTGTAAAGAACGGGGTCTTGAGGTTAATGTAAACAAAACAAAGTTGATGGCCTTTGGGCAAAAGCGTCAATCTCGACCCAATGTATTTTTGAACAACGTTAAATTAGAGTTGGTAAATGTTTTTACATACCTTGGGGTTGAGATTTCCAGCAAACTTGGTTGGTCACGTCACATAGAGAAAGCGGTGTTGAAACATCAACAGATCTCGGGAGCCCTTAGGGTTGAACAAGTAAAATCCAAAACCAGGCCGGTAAAACCTGTTCTGATGGTCTACGACGCCAAAGCCTTGGGCGTAACACTCTACGGGGCTGAAGTCTGGGGCTTTGAGAGTCTTACCACCCTCCAAAGATCAGAGAACAGGTTTATGAGAGGGATCACCAGCCTACCCCAAAGTACACCACTGATTCCGCTTGGTTTGGATCTAGGTAGAAGATCGCTTAGTGACCGTGCCCGTCTGAGGCCAATCCTTTATTGGAGACGCCTATGGACCACAATGGAAATTAGGCACTACGCTGAGGGGTTCTTAGCACTAGCCAAATTAGATGTTTTCCATAAAATCACATGGTTAAAAATACTAAGGGACACCCTTGCTGAGCTTGGGCTCTCCAAACTATGGGAAAACCCCCTTGGGGAAGTATTCCCAAGTAAATCCACCATTAAAGAACTATATTGGAATTATGTCGACCAGAAACTTTGGAGGAGCGCATCCTCGGAATCTATGGGGGGCAAATTTTTGGAAATTAAACAAAGACCTTCCTTAGAAAAATATTGGGACAGCATAACTGTCCCATTAGACAGGAAATTATTTTTCCAATTAAGGGCAGGTTCTCTCCCCCTGAGGTGCATGACGTCGAGATGGAGAACTAATAGCGACTCATGTTGTCCGTCATGTGGGGCCCCTAAGGAAAGCATCGCACACTTTCTTTTTTTATGCGATGCTTATGTAAATCCAAGAAATTCTTGGCTGGCACCAGTTTGTAGGAACCTCGGTGTCCAAAGTGGTGTTGAGGGGCTGAGAATTATTTGTTCCTCCACTGAAATACCAATTGTAGTTGGAACTGCTAAATATCTGGGGTGGGCTTGGTCTATAAGGAGGAGGGCTCTATCCTCTAATGTGTTATGATTCTTATACTTTCCTATGTACGACTTATCCCTGCAGACAACAACTGGGAGATATATATGAATTTTAAATATGTTAAAAATGCGGCTAATATGTATGGTATCAGCTCCTATTGTATAAACTTAGGAATGGTCCGCAAATTGTAGGTTGCTATATTGTAACATGCATTTAGTTTCCGCATATCATGAAAAAGCTATTTTTAACTCTAACCGATAACAATTTTTATTTTATATATCATGTATTTTTAATTATAAAATTATTGTCATACGATGTTGATGCTTTTAGAAATGTATGCATTTTTATGTGTGTGCTTTTATGAGTGTATAACTCGAATAAAGCTTTTTCTATCTATCAGTATATGGAATATTTTCATGTATTTTATTTACTTTATCTAATTTTAATTACCCTCTCTTTTTCTTACATTTAGACGGAAGATACATCAAACCTGGTGAATGTGAGTAATATCCATGTACTCGGTGATGCTGTAGTACTTGTGTAGCCAAGGGTTACAGTGCCACATGGGGCTTCAAAGGAGTTATGTGCTGGTATTACCTAAACTCATTGAGCACTTACAGCTTTGTGCTCTAGGACTCGAGTTTTCTGAGAAATAATCAGCTAGGAAACTAAAGTGATGTGCTTGCTGGCAGAATTGTTTAGTTCAAATATCTTTATTCGATTGTAAACATTACAATCATAAAAGTACAATTCATCGACATACAGTTAAAAAACAGTCCGGATATTTCAATTATAAAGTACACATTTCTTTAGACAATGTAAAAAGTAAAAGCAGCGGGCAGCATAGGCATTTTAAAAATATATAAAATATATAAATAATTTCAGTACAATAAAAGATTAAGAAATGCCCTAAGGCATTAACAACGTAATTATCCCTCCATGCTTTTCCTGAAAGTGATTGCTAATTTCAGAAAATTACAGACAAATAAAGTGCAATCGCATTTCAATAGTTGAAGGTAATAAAGTGCAGGTTTTATCTGTGCGAAATTCAGTTTTTTAAGGCAGGGCTTTAAATAGAGTCTTCGGGGTGTTATGTAATAAGGACAAATGAATAAAAAGTGTGCCAGATCTTGCGGAGACTTCCCGTCGCAGCCGCAAGCTGGCAACACCTCACCCTGATGAGCCCCACTTGGTACCGCCAGTAGGAGATGGAACAGATCAAATCGGAATTGTTTAGTTATCCGGTATAAGGTTTGATGTCTCTTCAATAGTGTCTGAATTGGATCGTTGTCAATGAGCTACCAAAGCAATACTGCTGTTTTAGTTTTTATATTGAACTTTTCCTGTTACCTGTCAGGGAATACACAAAATTCTAATAATGGAAAATAATTGACACCCGGTATGATCAGTGGATAACTTTGTTAATCAGACGTTAGATTAAAACAATTGCAGATTGGTATAAGAAAAGAAAAAAGGAATAGAGATTGGTTACAGGATTTCATATAGACCGATTACTTACCCAATCTAATATGGTCCGGGATTTTAAGATTGGCAGATCAGTCCGCATCCTCCAGCCCTGGGTTAATGTTTATTCTGAAGCTCAGACACCAGTTTAAAGAAAATGCATCTTGTAAAGGAATAATAGTTTATAAATTAACACAGCCAAACATATCAGAGAGCGCTTTGAGTTTCTTGGTGAGTATAATCCTACACCGTTTGGTAACAGTACACCATGTCCTTCACATTCCATGGCTTGACCAAGCTTAGTCAGCCTTCATGCAGGCAGTTGTGTCTGCAGAGGCCATACGAGTCCATGACAAAGACTGATGATGTAGCAGTGATGGGTACAAGCCACATTGTGAAAGAAGGTATGGGAAAAATTTCCAATGCTTTATTTGAATGTAAGAAAACAGGAAAATATCTAATGGCATTTAATTACTAAAAGCCTAATTTAGATGTGTGAGCAGAACTGCCAATCGCTTCGTTGTTGGTAAGCTTGCCTCATCAAAACACACTGTGGTAGACATGGGGTTAAAAATCATTGGATTTTATGCAGGCTTTCAAAGTCTTATCAGCTCTCCGCTCCATCCATGTGAAGCATGATGGTCCCAAACAAAGAATAATGCCTCCGAGTTCATCATAGAAACTAGTGGTTTATACTGAAAACATACCCCTCTTTGGGATAGCTGACCTGCTATCACTTCCATGCTTCTCTGGCGTGAGGAAAAACTGACAACAACTGAAGAATCCTTCAGAACGGCAACGGATTCAGTTGAAGTGGTGCTGCCACCAAGCCAGCCGCATGGTGGGAGGTCTGCTGTAAGCTAAATAACAACCACCTCTATCCCCTGGAAACTCCCAGTTTTTACATAATAGAGGAAAAATCTATCTGTTGCCCTCTCTGCATTTATTTTTAAACATAGAAAAGATGAAACGGGTACTTTGATTACTTAGTCTTTTAAAGTGAAAACTGTCACTACAGGACTTCTGCTTCCACTTCGGTGAAAAATCGGGTCCTTGATTGAGGTGGGCGGAACCCTACTCAAGTAACAACCATAATCCTTGTCAGGGTGTGTTAGAACTGGGGGTCTCTAGTTGGCAGAGGTAGGATCCACTGTCCAAATAGGGACCCTTGCTTCTAGTCAGGGTAAGGAGGAAACCCTCTGAGATAACCCTTGCTCACCCTCTAGGTAGCTTGGAACGAGCAGTCAAGGCTAATCAGAAGGCAATGTGTAAAGTATTTGTACCAACACTCACAGTAACACAGTGAAAACACCACAAACTGACTCCACAACAGTTTAGAAAAATAAAGGTATTTAATCTAAACTACACAAGACCAAAACGACAAAAATCCAACATACACAGTTCAAGAATATGGTTGAAAAAGAGTTCTTAAGGTTGCGATAAAAATAATCCACAGTTGCGTGAAAAGTTCACAGTTGCGTCACGTTTAGCCAACAGTACCTTTAGATGCGACAAAGTTCCAAAAGCAGAAGCTGGTGCGGTGGAAAGCAAGCGATGCGTTGCTCCCGAGACCTTGGGGAGGCAATGTGACAACCCCGCTGCGGCAGGGGCGTGTTGCGACAAATCCGGTCTGTATGGGGAGGAAGGCCACTTGTATGGATTCCGGTGCGTAGGTTCCGTAGGAAGTTTGTTCTCGCAAAGGCGCGATGCGACAATCTCGTAGGGGCTGCGATGATCTCTGGGGCGACGATGCGCGATCCAGCGGCGATCTCTCTCTCTCTCTCGCAGCTCCTCGATGCGATGATCTGCGACGATGTTCGCAGCGACGTGATGCGGTCCGCAAGCAAGCCGTGCGGCGTTCTCACCCAGCGACGACAGGCTCTGCGACGACACTCGCAGCGATGTTAATCTTTCCGCACCGGTCTGGTGCGTCCCGCAAACGAAGGATGCGACGGCTCTTGTAGCGGCAACAGGCGCTGCGACGATCTCGGCCTTCGTAGCGGCGGGAATTTCCTCGCACTGTCGGGGATGCGCTCCGCAGCGAGCGATGCAATAACTTTTCTGTAGCAAAGTCTTTAAATCTTGGTTTCTAGCTTCCCAGCACAGGTACAACACATGGGCCACGCAATCCAGGAAGGACAGAACTCTCTCAGTAGAGCTCAGGGGAAGCTGGGGTTGAAGTCCCTTTGTCCCTGGGACTTCAGAACAGGGAGCCAGCTCTTCTCAGGCCCTTGGAGATTCCTTCAAGCAAGGGGACACAGCACAAAGCAAAGTCCTTCCCCTCTCCTTGGCAGCAAAGCAACAGCAGGGCAATCCAGCAGAGCAACAGCTAGACAATCTTCCTTTTTCAGTTTCAGCTTTCTCCTTGGCAGAGGTTCCTTCTTGATTCCAGGATGATCTAATTTTCTGTCAGAGATCCTGTACTTATACTCCTCCAAGTCTTTGTTCTCTTTGTGCAAGTGGGCCCTGAGCCCGATCTGAGCCAGTTCTGGCTGTTCCTTGAGCACTTTGTTTTTCTGGCTTCTCCTTTCCTTTCAGAGTGAGGGGCAGGGTCGTCAGCCGCCCAGCAGGAGGTGGAGCCAGCATTGTGTAAGGCAGGCACAGCCCTATTCAGGCCCAGGTGCTATCTCCTCCCACCATTCAAGTTGCAAATGCAGTCATTCAGCCTAGGGCTGACTCAGTTAGCCTCCTGGGGAATCCCCAGCCCCTGTCACTCTCAAACCAGACAGTCAATACACAAACAGGCCAAGGCACACAGAAAGGTCAGACAAGAGAACAGCAACTTCCTAAAAGTACTGTTCTCAAACACAGGATTTAAAAACAACCTTTCCTAAAAGATGTGTTATTAAATTCTGAGTTCAGGGATACCATACTTTTATGTCCTACCTTGGTCCTATAGGAAGATCCGCTGGTAGCACTGTAGCCAGCATCCCCCATGATAACCTTTGGAGCAAAATAGCCTTGCAGCAGTGAAAAACGAAAATGGCTGTAATTCACTACCAGAGCATGTTACCTGCACAAGTATATGCTCTACCTTTCACATACAATGCACCCTGCCCAAGGGGGTACCTTGGGCCTTCCATAGGGGTAACCAATGTGCACAAAAAGGAAAGGGTTAGGCCTGGTCAGTGGGGACACTGACCAGGAGGACATGGCAGTTCACAGACTGCACACAGGCACTGCGGTGGCAATCCTGAGACACCATTTTAGGGTTACTCATGTGGGTAATACATTCATTGCTCCAGGCCCACCAGTAGCATTTGTCATCACCAGCCCTGGCTTATCCAGTGCACTTTACTAGGGACTTCATGGTGGTACAAATATGCCAATCATGTACATCCAATCATAATAACAATTTACACAGAGAGCATATGCACTTTAGCACTGATCAGCAGTGGTAAAGTGCGCAGAGTCCTATTGCCAACAGCCACGGGTCAGGAAAAATAAGGGAGGAAGAAGCACAAAGTTTGGGGATGACCCTGCAAGAAGGGCCAGTTCCAACACCCTTCCAGCCTAAAGCCAAGGTAGACCAAACGATACCTCGATAAGATTCCCTGATTAAAGCGATGGAACACTGAAACTGGCCCAAACAGCAGGGCACAATTCCTGTTCTACGCCGACCTGAACCTAGTTGGATCACTCGATCCATACTCTCACGGTCCACCATGCCAATCCATGTGGGACCCTTCTCAACTGTGGACACCACCTGTGCAGCACCTAACCTTAATTTACTCACAGGTGTGTCCCAACAGACAGACAGCAAGCCACAGTGACCACCAACAGTGATCAGGGATGAGACCCAGGCCTCATGCTTCTCATGGCTCTCAAACCCTTGTGGTGTCAGAGGGTGGGGGGCAGTAGCCCCAGGTGCTTGGCACCCTTTGTCCACTCTCCCACCTGTCAGGTCAGGTCTAACATCCTGGCACTGTGCCACCAGTCCCGGACCTGTATCCAGCGGCTGGACAGGAGGCTGAGGTGGGCTTCTCCACACCCGGTCCTCATCTTCCTTGGGGATCTGTACCCTCCCACCTGGAGCGGTACCCCCTTCTAGAATAGTCGGGGCACCTGTGGCAGGTGTCCTGCACCATTCATCCACCAGTTCAGATGTTCTATCCTACAACTGGTATTCCAGGTCAGGGGGACCTCCCCGGACCTGGCCCTCAAACCTAGGCTCCAAAGCCTCCAGGTCAGACAACAACTGAACCTGGCTTCCCCACCCAGGGACCAACCCCTGCGGTGCAACAATAGCCCGGCACTCCAGGACTTCAGTCACAGATGTGCCCATACTGGTAGACCGTACCCACCTAGCCAACACAATGGCGTGGCCCAGTCCACCCCCAGGGTGAGACATCTGCCCCCTTTCCAGGGGCAACCCTGTCCTCCAAGACAACCAAGAACACAACTCTCCTACCAGTTCAGGACCTCCGTCCAGCAACTGATCTCCCAAACTATGGTTTAAGCCCTCCGGTTACACCGGGGTCAGAGGCGAGGATTCCCTCCCTCTGCACCCCCTTCCAGAGCGCTGCACCCTCCCTACTAGAGGGGTACCCCTGGGAACCATATTGGTCAGGACACTGGTTACAGATGTCCTTCCTTCCCGGTCAGGCAGATCCTGAACCTGGTCTCCCAACCCAGGGACCAAAACCTGTAGTTGTGCATTTGCCTGGCACGCCGGGACTTCTGGGGACTCACATAGTACCCCCTTGAGGGTGACACACAATTCATATGTCTTGTGACAGTCTGCCTGGCGCAGATCTCCCGACCCCTGTCCACCTGACAGTGCGCGAAGATCCCCCAGGACAGAAGTGGTGTCACCATGGTCACTCCTGGGAGACTCAGCCCTTCTGGCTGGCCCCTGACCCACTAGTTCTTCCACTGGGGATTCCTTCCCCCTCTCACCCCTCAGTCTGGACTTCTGTACCCTCCCAAATGGAGCGGCACCACCAGACACCAGAACTGATGGAGGCCTGGTTACAGGCACTCCCCGTTCACCAGACACTAGGAGATCGTCCTCAAATGGCCTACAAGTACCGTCTAGGTCCCCAACCTGGTTTTCCCTTAAGGAACCCTCCAGGCCCTGAGACTGGGTTTCGGGCACCGTGAGACACACCGTCCCACACTCACTCCTTCTCCACTGAAACCGGACATGAGCCCCTACACCCGTCCCACGACACTGAGACCTAACTGGGCTACACTGAACCTCTTCCACCTCACAGGTCGGGAAGATATCTGTGCCACTCCTTTTGGGATCACTCCCCAATGCCTCCTCAGACTCTCTGGAATCCACCAAGAGCTCAGCCTCCAACGCAAGCTCTCTGGGGCCAGAGAACTCACACTCCACCGGGTGTTGGCATAGCTCTGGAAAACAGGGACTTAAAATATGCTCTCCAACAAATGAATCACGCAGCCCCCCACAGTTGTTAACCAAGCTACTCTTTGGCTCACCCTCCAGTGCCTCACACAAGTACCCCACACCACCACTCTCCTGAGACTGGCAAGACAGTGTCTGACTGTCTCTGTCACACAACCCACACTCTTCTGGCTGGTCTTCACACACACACACCAAGGTTTCTACCATGGGGGAACCCCTCTCCCTGTACCTCTCATCTAGAGTCAGTAGAGTGGCCCTCCCACCACTAGGAATATTGTCCCCTGTGCCAGTCCCCCAATCTACTTCAGGGACACTGCACTCCACTGGAACTACATCATAAACCTGAAGCCCCTGGTGTATGTCTACCCCCTCCCTCAAGTCAGGCGCCACATCTCTGGGTGTTTGTACCTTTCTCTCCGCACTAGATATCATAATCATGCTGCCACCATCTGAGCTAGACTCCACCTCCAACTCATCAAAGCTTACTTCTTGAGCTACCCATGTTTCTTCTTCAGCTGAGACCCTCATGGCCTCACGCCTCTTGAGCTCCAACTCAAGCTTCCTAATTCTTAATTCATGGGCCAAGGTCAATTTCAATTCCTCCAGGGCACAGGCATGTTTGCTCTCCTCCGCCGCCCTTTCTTTTTCCATTTGCTTCATTTCCATTTCAAGCCTCAACATTTCTAACTTATGATCTCTAGCCCTTTGGTTTTCCTCCAACTCCTCTGGGGATAAACTTTCAGCTGAATGGTTGCTGCCAGCCCTTGAGGCTGCTCTGGACACAGGCAGATCCTGTGGCCTGAAACCATCCCTTTGTGCATCCTCATCCACTTCTACACCACCGGTCTTCCCAGCCTCTTTGGTCTCCCACCAGGCCCTTAAGGTCTCCTGTAGCTCCTCCTTCTTGGAGCTGCGCTTCATGGGACATCCAAAGCTCCTGCAGAACTGCCTGAGTTGCCCTACTTTGTAATCCCTTAACATTTCAATATCAAACTCCAGTTCTGTAACATCACATGCTGGTTTACTCTTCTGAGACATGATGCTTGGATTCTTTCAGGGTTACGATTAAAAATAGAACAAAAAATAAAAAACTCAACCGTAGTATGCGGTGGCGTAGTGGTCTGCATTCACTATTGATGTACACCAATCACTCTGGGTCTAGTGCAAATAAAAGTTCAAATCCCCACCGCTGACCAACAATGTTAGAACTGGGGGTCTCTAGTTGGCAGAGGTAGGTACCACTGTCCAAATAGGGACCCTTGTTTCTAGTCAGGGTAAGGAGGAAACCCTCTGAGATTACCCCTGCTTACCCTCTAGGTAGCTTGGCACGAGCAGTCAAGGCTAATCAGTAGGCAATGTGTAAAGTATTTGTACCAACACTCACAGTACCACAGTGAAAACACCACAAACTGACTCCACGACAGTTTATAAAAATAAAGGTATTTAATCTAAACTACACAAGACCAAAACGACAAAAATCCAACATACACAGTTCAAGAATATGGTTGTAAAAGAGTTCTTAAGGTTGTGTTAAAAATAATCCACAGTTCCGTGAAAAGTTTACAGTTGCGTCACTTTTAGCCAACAGTACCTTTAGATGCAACAAAGTTCCAAAAGCAGAAGCTGGTGCGGTGGAAAGCAAGCGATGCGTTGCTCCCGAGACCTTGGGGAGGCAATGCGACAATCCCGCTGCGGCGGCGGGCGTGTTGCGACGAATCCGGCCTATATGGGGAGGAAGGTCACTTGTATGGATTCCGGTGCGTAGGTTCCGTAGGAAGTTTGTTCTCGCAAAGGCACGATGCGACAATCTCGTAGGGGCTGCGATGATCTCTGGGGCGACGATGCGCGATCCAGCGGCGATCTCTCTCTCTCTCTCTCGCAGCTCCTCGATGCGATGATCTGCGACTATGTTCTCAGCGACGTGATGCGGTCCGCAAGCAAGCGGTGCGGTGTTCTCACCCATCGACGACAAGCTCTGCAACGACACTCGCAGCGATGTTAGTCTTCCTGCACCGGTCTGGTGCGTCCCGCAAACGAAGGATGTGACGGCTCTGGCAGCGGCAACAGGCGCTGCGACGATCTCGGCCTTCGTAGCGGCGGGAATTTCTTCGCACTGTCAGGGATGCACTCCGCAGCGAGCGATGCAATAACTTTTCTGTAGCAAAGTCTTTAAATCTTGGTTTCCAGCTTCCCAGCACAGGTACAACTTCCAGAGGCACCACACATGGGCCACGCACTCCAGAAAGGACAAATCTTTCAGTAGAGCTCAGGGGAAGCTGGGGGTGAAGTCCTTTTGTTCCTGGGACTTCAGAACAGGGAGCCAGCTCTTTTCAGGCCCTTGGAGATTCCTTCAAGCAAGGGGACACAGCACAAAGCAAAGTCCTTCCCCTCTCCTTGGCAGCAGAGCAACAGCAGGGCAATCCAGCAGAGCAACAGCTGGACAATCTTCCTTCTTCAGTTTCAGCTTTCTCCTTGGCAGAAGTTCCTTCTTGATTCCAGGATGATCTAATTTTCTGTTGTCAGGGGTCTTGTACTTATACCCCTCCAAGTCTTTGTTCTCTTTGTGCAAGTGGGCCCTGAGCCCGGTCTGAACCAGTTCTGGGTGTTCCCTGAGCACTTTGTTTTTTTGGCTTCTCCTTTCCTTTCAGAGTGAGGAGCAGGGTCGTCAGCCGCCCAGCAGGAGGTGGAGCTAGTATTGTGGAAGGCAGGCACAACCCTATTCAGGCCCAGGTGCTATCTCCTCCCACCACTCAAGTTGCAAATGCAGTAATTCGGCCTAGGGCAGACTCAGCCAGCCTCCTGGGGAATCCACAGCCCTTGTCACTCTCAAACCAGACAGTCAATACACAAACAGGCCAAGGCACACAAAAAGGTCAGACAAGAGAACAGCAACTTCCTAAAAGTGCTGTTCTCAAACACGGGATTTAAAAACAACCTTTCCTAAAAGATGTGTTAATAAATTCTGAGTTCAGGGATACCATACTTTTATGTCCTATCTTGTTCCTATAGGAAGATCTGCTGGTAGCCACTGTAGCCAGCATCCCCCATGATAGCCTTTGGAGCAAGATAGCCTTACAGCAGTGAAAAACGAAAATGGCTGTAATTCACTACCAGAGCATGTTACCTGCACAAGTATATGCGCTACCTTTCACATACACTTCACCCTGCACAAGGGGGTACCTTGGGCCTTCCATAGGGGTGACCAATGTGCACAAAAAGGGAACGGTTAGGCCTGGTCAGTGGGGACACTGAGCAGGAGGACATGGCAGTTCACAGACTGCACACAGGCAGTACCGTGGCAGGCCTGAGACACCATTTTAGGGCTACTCATGTGGGTGCACAATCAGTGCTGCAGGCCCACTAGTACCATTTGTCATCACCAGCCCTGGAACACCCAGTGCACTTTTACTAGGGACTTCATGGTGATACAAATATGCCAATCATGTACATCCAATCATAATAACAATTTACTGAGAGAGCATATGCACGTTAGCACTGATCAGCAGTGGTAAAGTGCACAGAGTCCAATTGCTAACTGCCACGGGTCAGGAAAAATAAGGGAGGAAGAAGCAAAAAGTTTGGGGATGACTCTGCAAGAAGGGCCAGTTTCAACAGGGTGAAACACAAAAAGACCATTAACCCTCTGGTAGCTTGGCACAAAAGCAGTCTGGCTTAAATTAGAGGGAATGGGTAAAGTATTTATGCACCACTCAAACAGAAATAAAGCGAGAACACTACACCACACCAATTTATACAAATAGAGTAAAATTTTATGAATGATTTGAGATGGAAACAACAAAAATCCAATCAGTAGAGCCAAGGATATGTAATTTTATATATTTAGGAATTTATCGTGGCTAAAAGAACAAAGCGCTAGTCGAGGTCGTCTGGTCTTATTTTTATTTTTTTTATTTTTTTTATTTTTTTAGATTGTCCTCATACCACCGTAAGCGTCTGCAATCGCAACATTAGACTCATTTAGTCCTGAACGCCCGTGGACCATGTTCCTGCATACACTACGAGCCGCCAGGCCTGCTTCTTTGTACGAGGTTTGGTGTAATCCTTGGACGATCTTAAACCAACCTTAGTGCCTTTCTCCAGCGCACCAAGGGCGCCCAAACGTTACCTTCCGTACGGTCTAACCCTGCGGTTGCAAGTGCGGCTCTAAGCCACTTCTCATATAGGGGAGCAGCTGGATCTTTCCATAATATGCATAGTTCCCTGCGGGCCAACAGGATTAAATTTAAAAATAGGCCAAACTGTGCTCTAGACATGGAATTTCCAAGTGAAGGATTTAATCCAAAAATAACTAATGCTGGGTCTAAATTGATCTTTTTTCCAAATATACCTGATAGTGCCTGTTCTACGTTCTCCCAGTACCCTATAAGTTGGGGACATTCATAAAACATATGTAGATCGTCATTTAGGGCACCTGGGGGTTGGGTTGTCTACAAATTTAGCAACTTTATAAGGGGTGTAATAAATCCTATTCAAAGTATTAAAGTGGTTTTTCTTTGAGGCAGATTTTACGAACTTATAAAGGTTTTTGATAGACGGAAGAAAGTATTCTGCAGCACTATTTTCTAATACTGATGTTCTCCATACCATGTATGGTGGAGGAAGTTCTATATCTTCTCTATCTAATAGGTACCTATACCATACTCCAACTTCCTTTTTAAAAGGGGTGGGATTTTGCAGTTTGAGCTCTATTTCCCAGTTTCCGCCAATATTCTTATTTTCTGCTGCAAAAAATGAGCATAGTTGTATATATTTAAACCGTGAAAAAGAATCCCCGATTCTTGCTTTCAGGACCTTTCATGGATAAACCCCATCTGCAGATATTGGTTCTGACCATTTACCTATACCTTGAAGTTCTATTGGCACTGCCAGAGCATCCTTCAAGCACTCAGGGAGCCCAGGAGAATCCCAGATTGGGGCAAAGTCTGAGTAGTATTTTACACCCCATCTAGTTTTCAAATTTTGCCATACATAAAGTGCGGTCCGGATGACCTTCAGTCGGACTTTCTTGAAGAACCTTATGGCTCCAAATTTGGACAAAAAACCTTCTCCACCTCCCTCCTGTATTGCCATTGTTTTTGAAATCATACCCCAGTTGTTATTACAAGGACTGGTCAAAAGACTTCGGATGTTTTTAAACTGAAAAGATAGGCAGTAGCAGAAAATATCCGGTAGTGCAAGGCCCCCCTTAAGTAGTCTTCTCTTCAGCTTTTTCCAGGACAGTCTGGTGGTTTTGTTGGCCCATACAAAACTAACGATCTTACTTTGAATTTTCCCGATAAGCTTAGAGGAGAATTTGAGGGGAATAGCGCTAAAGAGGTATGTTAGCTTGGGCAAGATTACAATCTTAACTATATTTACACGCCCATATATTGTGAGTTTGAGGTTTCTCCACCTGAGGAAAAGATGGTCAATTTCCTTTATCACTCTATTTAGATTAGTCAGGGGTATGTTTATCAGGTCTTGCTCTATTCTGATTCCCAAATATTTAAATTCTGGCCCTTCAAGTCTTTCCCAGCCATCAACTCCCCAGCTCATTATCTCGGTCTTAAGAGTATTTACTGCATAACCGGAGAATCTTCTGAACTCACTTAGGGAGTGCTCAACCTTTGGGAGGACCTCAGTGGGGTTTTTAGTGTGTATTAACAGGTCATCCGCGTATAGAGCAAGTTTAATATTAAGGTCTTGCACCCGAAAGGGAGTTATTTGTGGATCTAGCCTGAGCATTTGCGCCAGCGGCTCTATATGAATGTTAAATAATTGAGGTGAAATCGGGCACCCTTGTCGGGTGCCTCTCCTTATTTCGAATCTAGATGTTAGTTTGCCATTTAGAAGGATATTGGCAGATGCGCCGTCATAGCATTTAATTAATGATCATATAAAGAGTGGGCCAAATCCCATGACTCTTAGAGTTTCCCAGAGGAAGATCCATCTAATGCGGTCGAACGCATTGGCAGCGTCGTACGCTGCTACTGCTAGTGGTTCTGACTTTGCTATCGCTAAATCTATACAGCCGATTAATTGTAAAGTCTGTTCCTGTATGTGAACCCCTTCTGCTCCTCTTCTATTACCTGTGGTATCACCTTGACCAATCTCCCTGCCAAAACACTTGTAAAGATCTGCGTTAAGCAGGGAGACTGGCCTATAGGAGTCCGCCTTCAGTGGGCTCTTACCAGGTTTTAATATAAGGACGATAGTTGCTTCCTTCCAGGATGGGGGTATTCTCCCCCAACCTATATATATGTAGTTAAATAACTCAAGAAGTCTAGATGTTATTGCATCCTCTAGGATTTTATAGACTTCCCCTGGAAGTGTGTCTGTCCCTGCTGCCTTGTTGTTTTTGATTTTAGCAATATGCAATTGTATCTCTTCCTCTGTTATTGGTCTTTCAAGCAACTCTTTGCTGTCAATGGTCAAACTCGGCAGATCTATATTATTAAGCCACTCTTGGGTGCAGTCGTCTGGTCTTGCAGGCCAGGGGAAAAGTCACAAGTTCAGGTCAACCACAACGGAGTGCGGGCCGGATACTGGGTCCAGGTTAGTGCAGCTGAAAAAGCTACCTTCTCAAAGTCTGGTTTGCGCTTTTGCAGGCAGAGCATTGCAGATCGTCGTCGCTGTAGCAATAAGGTCCTCTTAGGCATTGCTGGAGCTTTATGTTAGCGGCCACCTCAGGCTGTTGATGCTGTGGTGCAAACTGCTGATTTCACATTGCTGATGATGGCTGTATCGTGAAGGGTCGAGTTTATGAGACCTTCTCATTGGTGGTCATGCTGGCGGCAACATCTTGGTGTGAACGAGCCCAAAACTCAAGATTTCTCTCACTCTGATACCAACCAAGGGCCCAAGACCTGGGTAGGCACTTTATGGCAATCAGGGGCTCAATCTTGCTGAGGTCAGCAGGACTCAGGCAGACCCATAGCAGGTGCAGGCAGGTCCAGTGCAGCTGGTCAGCTAGGCATGCACAGGCATTTGCAAAGAAGCCTCTGCAGCATGTTAAGTCCCTGTAGCTCTGAACAGGTCAGTCAGTTGACCCTTGGAGTCTCTTCAGGGAGCATGGGAAGAAGGAAGCAGGTCCAATCTTTCATAACTGATATATAATCTGATTTTACTATTAAAAATGGTTTAAAATTTCAATTAATTAAAAACAACCTTGACTTTCCTACCTGTCCCCAATAAAAAGTTAGCACATATTCAATTTAATAAGATAACAAATGTAAAAGATTTCTCTACCAGGACATACAAAACTTATATGTAATAAAAAGGAAGGTTAAGCCATGGCAAAAGGCTTGATGACCCAAGACATGTTTTAAAGGGCTACTTAAGTGTGTGGCAAGTTGAGTGCTACAGGCCACTTGTAGCATTTAATTTACAGGCCCTGAGTACAGATAGTACCCCTTTACTAGGAACTTCTATGTAAATCAAACGTGTCAGTTGGGTGAAAGCCAACTTTACCATGTTTAAAGGAGAGAGCACAAGAACTTTGTCACTAGTTAGCAGTGGTAAAGTGCACAGAGTCAAAGCTATCACAAATTAGATCCCTATTGCCAGAAAAATAAATTGATACTTATGCTTAGCTGAAGAGGTACTGCTTTTGGTCAAATTCTTATTTTTACTTTACACAACTCTGTTGTCATGAACATTAGAAAATACATATAGTAATCAATGTCACAACTCGGTGTTGTGAGGAAAATTAGAAAATGTGTTAAATAATCAAGGTCACAACTCAGTGTTGTGAGAAATTTTCAACAATGTGTGAAGTAATCAATGTCAGACAAAAGGAACAAAGGTGATCTTGAATTATAAAACAATAGGAGAGGTGACAATCTATCAGGAAATTTAGCAATAAAGATGGCCAGAAAAAGACAAGGGGCCTCCATTTTAAATATGTTGTTTTCTTATCGTGTAGCAATAGTTCTGACCTGCTAATATGAGACAAACCTCTATCAAGTAATCAGATTAGTAACCAGAGGTGTGGAATTAGTAGTCTATCTACGTTTAATCAATGAGATACAATAGATTAGTCAACTGCAAGAGAAAATATGGAAACCACACCAGTGTGATTGCTCTTATGGATATTTACAAGTAAATAAAGTGAGTGAATATTGACTAACATCCCCTCACCCCCAAAGGTAGTACCTACTCCTCACCCTGTACTGTGAGGATTTGGAGGATGCAATAAATTCTGGGATTCATCTTTCCCTTGGGAATCTGGTACATCACCCCTGCATGCTCACTAGTAAGATAGTGGGTGAGGGGTGGAAAAATGGGACGGATGAGGAGTAACAGTTGGGGGGAATGGTGAGTTTTGATGGCAGTAGGATTGTTTCAATTTATTGGAGAACAAGTAAGAATGGACTGATATGATTTGGGATCTAATTTATCAATTCTTTTTTTATTTTTAAATACAGCTACTTTTCCTGCAGAACGCGGTAAGTTTAATAAATATTAAGAAATGGTTTTGTAACCTAATCACCATTGTCGGATTTGATTTTACTATTCCTCCATTTTCTTCTTACTTTCAGAGTGGAAGTACATTAGAAGCTGGGCAAGTGAGTAAAAATCATTTATTTTGACAGTCACAAACTCTTAACCTTGGATGGAGGCTTCCAGAAATTTAGAGTTACTGGTAGGGCAATGACAATGCGGACAAGGCACATAACACAGTGGGAGAGTACAAAAAACATCTGGGTTCATAGAAAATGAGGAGGAAGTGTTAAGACTCATTTGGAGCCACACAGAGGTGACCCAACTAATGTAACAATTATTACATAAATTGCCCCGGGGAGACAACAGGTGTTCCCTCGGGAAGGAACCGCCCCAGTCACCACAGCATTCTTCGGATGCGGGGGACGGTGCCGAGGGCGTGGTCTGCGGAGCAGAGCTGGCAGGCGGGGGTGTAGAGGCTGAGTCATCTGTTGAGGTACGCTGGTCCGGTGTTGTGGAGTGCCTTGTGTGCATGGGTGAGGAGCTTGAAGGTTATCCTCATGTTGATGGGGAGCCAGTGCAGGTTTTTCAGGTAGGGTGTGATGTGGCTGCGCCGGGAGATGTCGAGGATCAGGCGTGCTGAGGCGTTCTGGATGCGTTGGAGTCGTATCAGGAGTTTGACCCGGGCTCCTGAGTAGAGTGCGTTGCCGTAGTCCAGTCTGCTGCTGACGAGGGCCTGTGTGACCGTCCTTCTAGTTTCGGTGGGAATCCACTTGCAGCGAATGGCAACAGATGATATACTTGCTCTGGTCACAAACCAGTATAACAAGCATTGGCATAGCCAATAGTTTTCGCCTATGCAAGAGCTCTTTGCTTTGCCAATGTGTTTTAGCCATGTTGTACACCAGTGCGGCTGCTGTTCAGCAGAGTTAGAACTTGTGGCATGGAGAAGAATGGCATATATTGGATTGGCATAGAGTGTTGTGGCATAGTGTTGTAGAGTGGCATAGAGTGGAGTGGCAGAGAATGGAGTGTCGTGGAGTAGTGTAGAGTGGCATAGCGTGAAGGGGTGTAGAGTGGAGTAGATGGGCATAGTGTTGCGCCAGAGAAGGGGCATAGAGTGACATGGAGTGGTGTAGAGTTATGGGGTGTAAATTGTCATAGTACAGAGTAAAGTGTCGTAGAGTGCAATAAAGTGGTGTGGAATGGCATAGAGTGGAGTAAAGTGGCATAGAGGGCTGTAGTTTGGAGTGGTGTAAGGTGGAGTAACGTGTCATGGAGTAGAGTGGAGTAGAGTGTCGTAGAGTGGAGTGGCATATATTGGAGTGTCTGAGAGTAAACTGTCATGGAGTGGAGTGTTTTTGAGGGGCATAGAGTGAAGTGATGTTGATTGGAGCAGAGTTTTTGTCTTAAAGTGGAGCGGCGTATAGTGTAGTAGAGTGATGTACCGTATAATGGAGTAAAGTAGCTTAGAGTAGAGTGGGGTAACGGAGAGGGGAGTACAGTGTCGTAGTGTGTTGTGGACTGGTGTAGATTGGATTATAAATGTTGTGATAGCACACTGCTATTACAGACAACACGTTTTCAATTGAAATGGCCGTTGCACACACGTACAGTTTTACTGATAAAACTATACAGTACACAACAATAATGTTTTGGAAATAGCATCACCAAGTGTATTGATTTTTTTTGATCGTATTAAAATATGTTTCGTTCACACTTCAGAATTACAAAAAAAAGTGCTTCATTTGTGCTTTGCTAATTTTGATACATTCAGAAATATTGTTACAGTTCATTTACAGACATTGTGAGCTAAAATAAATAGCATCCTACAGCCTTCTGCCTCAGAAGGGTACCAAGCAGGATTAGAAAGAGAGAACAAGCCACCTCCAAAAATGTGCTTTATAAATAGTCAAGATCTGATCTGACAACACAACAATATATTGTATTGGAATTATCTCTTTCTTTTATTTATTTAAAGTTCATAAACATAATTTTGAAAACAATTATTTGAGCTTTGATACATAAAGAAAAAGGACCGTCAAACCCTAACAATCTAAAACTCACTCAATTAGTCTTCTTTCATACCATTCATACCCTCCACATCATTCTTAATCAGTGGAGCCCAATAAAACTCTCATAGGTTCAGCCTTATAGAACACCAAAGCCAAGAAGAAAGTCTATAAAAGTCCCCTCACAACATTATTCACACCTGAATAGTGCCTCAACATCCACGTATTTCTATAGACCCAAAATTGCATTTATAATTCTATTCAAACATCTATTCAAAATATTTAATTTATTTCTTATGTATACATCACAATACAATAATTAAGGTCAGGAAGAACATGTTTCACAGTAAAGCTTTGCTTCGGTGTGAATCTCAGATGTCGACGCGCATTTCATTTGCAGTCCCATATTGTTTACTGTGGTAACATTTTGTGGCTATATACATTTACATTTTAATAAGTAATGTACCTAGGTCCTGATCCTGAGCAGTACCAATTTTGTTACACCCCCGCCCAACCCTATTTTTTACTTTCTCTCTCCGTCCTTCCACGAAACATTGTGCTCTCAGTACAACTCTGCTAATGCACTTCAATCCCAGTCAATGGACAATACAGACAATTAATTATTATACTCAAAACTGTTCCACTGCCTCACAGAGGGTCCTGACTTTATCTCTACAACATATTCACTTGCCTACAAAACAAAGCATCAAATGCAAAAACAACAGATACTGAAGATACAAAAAGCACTATTTTAAACACTGGGACGATTGTCCGATGTTTGACCTGGCCTGTTTGTGAGGATGTTTGAGATGCCCTGTGTGTGGGGAGGATGTTTGCACTGCTGCTGCCGGGCTTTGATTGTTCTGAATGGGAGGGAAGAGTGAACAGGAGCTGCCACTGGTGTACCCTTTCCTCTGCAAGGAGTACATATTGCTTCTGCTGATGGACATTCTTCCTTGCACTACTGGTCACTGGCTGCGTGATGGATGATTGAACCTCCTGGTGACTCTGCTATTGGGGGGTGGGGATGCACTGCTGCGCATTCTGCAGGACCTGTTCTGTGTTGCTTGCCTGCACTGTTTCTGGTTGTACTAGACCTGCTAACTCCTAATTTGTGTACACCTTATGTCATTAGGGAGACTTTTATTCAGTTTTGGTCTTTCATCCAATTAGGGAACATATGTTGGGACTTCTTGACTCATACTTTTAGTGGGGAAAATGAAACTGCAAATCTCGGCATTCTCCTGATTGTTGGATGAAAAACCATGGCTGTCTGAAAGGTCGCCCTCATCAAGTGGGCCAGTTAACAGCTCTGAAACTGTGAAAGTTGTTTTTTTATTATTTATTTATTTAGTTAGTTATTTGTGTGTTTTTATATAGCGCGACTTTACCCGAAGGTGTCAGAGCGCTTCACAATAGGAGCAGAAATGATACATGAGAACATTACAAGTGAACAAAATACAAAAGCAAACGTTACATTAAATGAAGCAAAAAAGACAATTGTGAGTCAACAAAATACAAGAGGTAGCAAATGGTGCATTACAAAAGTGACAATCGTGAACCAACAAAATAAAAGAGGTAGCAAACGGTGCATTACAGGAGGAAAAAGTGACGTGTGCAGGTTACAAAAGCGTACAAAGTAAACATAGAGGTATAATACTGCAATATATGGAGGGCACTCAAGAACAAACATTACATGAGCCATGGTGGCACTTGTGCAGGTATCGAAAATAAACAAATGTAAGAGGTAGAAAACACTGTGTTGCACGAGAAAGTGATTGGTGCATGTTACACACGAGTACCAAACACAGGAAGAAAGATAATACGGCAATAAATGTCAGACTCTCAAACCACAAGAACATACTGGGAAGACACTTCCATAGTCATGTAAAGTAGATTTTTCTATAGTGGAATGGCTTCCTTCAGATAATAGAGAGAGCATGGATTACATTTGGAAGTGTCTTTGAAGGAGGACAACTTTGAGGTTAGTTTTGAAAGCCTGGAAGGAGGGGATGGTCCGGAGCTGCGGCGGAAGGGAGTTCCAGATTCTCACCGCGTTGCCTGAAAAGGATTGTGCGAAGCCAGAGATGTGCTGTTGAATAGTTACCTGACAAGTGTTTCAACACCACCCTAACACTCTCTCTTTGGATAAGTGACCCTTGGGGGTGTTTGTCCTGCTGCTTTCACTGGACCTTCCAAGTGAAGAAGAGGACCCATGTGGGCCTGTAAAGTGCTACTTACCTCCGTCAGAAAATGGAGCTTTCAGTGAGCAAGCTCTAGGGGAAATTCAAAAGGCAGCACCCACGTGGCCCCTTGTGAACAGAACTTGGCAGACAGATAGCTGGCTTGGACATTGCACTCTGTTTCTTTAAATCAGCGAACGGAGTTGTGTTAGAACATACTAACCTTTGTTAACCGAGAGAGGAACAAAACACTTTAAAACATTCAAACACCGCATTTATGCACAAAAGATAAGTAAGTGGGTTGGGTAAGAATTTGTGCCTTCCCACATAATAACGTGATTGTTGCAGATGTTAAGAATTTCTAGGGAAAAAGTAATGTAACCTTTAAAATGTTGCATCTGTGTCCAAGGTCGTCCCTCCTACGCGGTGACTAAACTCGATCTTCCAGATCTACCAAAGGCAGGGAGGACGTAGAGTTGTTGAAGTCAAAGTGTAATGTTGTACTAAAAAACAGGTCACCTGAGAAGTGAAGAGGGGCTTTCTCTGGTTAAATTCTAGAGCTATCCCTCCCCTCTCTTCTCACACAGGAAGACACTTCTATTTTCAGTTTCCCGAGACAACTCAAAGGTTTCCCCTCTAGCTGCCAGTGAACTTTCACCGAAGACTCCTCTGGTCCATAAAAAGCTGTAGAATTGCTGACTAAACCCGGTAGGGCTGCTGGAAGAGTGGTCATTGTTGTCCTACATTGGTAGAGTTGGCAATTATAGAAACACTTCGAGTTTTCCAAGTGCCACTCGCTTTCATGTGACACGATAAACTCAACAGAATCCACTCTTCTCTACTAGAACACTGATGTTCTCTGTAAGGAATTGAAATCAAACAATCAATCATAGCATTTATAAAGCGCACTACATACCCGTGAGGGTCTCAAGACGCTGGGTGGGAGGGGGGGTGCTGCTACTGTACGAAGAGCCAGGTCTTGAGGAGTCTCCTAAAGGTTAGAAGGTCTTAGGTCTGCCGTAGGCGGATGGGGAGGGTGTTCCACGTCTTGGCGGTGAGGTGGGAGAATGATCTGCTGCCGCCGGTCATTCTTCGGATGCGGGGGACGGTGCCGAGGGCGTGGTCTGCGGAGCAGAGCTGGCAGGCGGGGGTGTAGAGGCTGAGTCATCTGTTGAGGTACGCTGGTCCGGTGTTGTGGAGTGCCTTGTGTGCATGGGTGAGGAGCTTGAAGGTTATCCTCATGTTGATGGGGAGCCAGTGCAGGTTTTTCAGGTAGGGTGTGATGTGGCTGCGCCGGGAGATGTCGAGGATCAGGCGTGCTGAGGCGTTCTGGATGCGTTGGAGTCGTATCAGGAGTTTGACCCGGGCTCCTGAGTAGAGTGCGTTGCCGTAGTCCAGTCTGCTGCTGACGAGGGCCTGTGTGACCGTCCTTCTAGTTTCGGTGGGAATCCACTTGAAGATCCTGCGAAGCATGCAGAGGGTGTTGAAGCAGGAGGAGGAGACTGCGTTGACCTGCCTTGTCATGGAGAGTGTGGAGTCTAGGATGACCCTGAGGTTTCGTGCGTGGTTGGTGGGTGTAGGTGGTGCTCCTAGTGCCGTCGGCCACCAGGAGTCGTCCCAGGCCGAGGGGGTGGAGCCGAGGATGAAACAGGAAGCAAATGACAAACTTCTAATAAGAACAGCCCTTGGTTGGTGCCGAGATGAAAATAAACTTCAAATCGTGATCCCCTTTCAGGAATCACACATGCCATACCTAGAACTACTCAAGGCTGGAGACATCCTTTAGATGCGCGTTGACCTACAGATGAGTGTTTGTATCCATACCATTTGATTACAAAGACCTTCATTGACCTTCTTAGACATTATGTCCTATAGACTGAACACTATAATCTCCTTGTGATCACTCTATTCCCCGTTCCTAAACCAGCACTTAAAATCCATATACTATTCAATTCCATGTCTCCAAAAAGAGGCATTGCTGGTGTCTTCAATGAACATAGCATAGATCTCTTTGTTGATTCAAACTTGGGTACATTTTCCTCCTAAAGCAACTTGATTCTCACCTCCCACCTCATTATTTCACTATATATATCTAGATCGTAACAAAAAATCAGATGACATGGGTTATAACACTCCCTACGATGTGGATACATATTACCAGGATCTCTCGCCACCTTTTAATGCTCAACATTCACAGGATTGAATGTTTTGTAGCTCCCTCTGTGTGAACATTCCTCCTTTGTGCTGCATTGGGTTGATGTCATTCCTAATGTCTTCCTTGAGGATCTAAATCTACATTTGGGTGGTGACAATGATTCGGTTGTATCCTAGGTCACATTTCAAGAGTAATGATCTGATGCGTTACTTACCCCCAACATGAGAAGAGCCGCATATTGGACCACATTATCTTAAACATGTCTCTTATAAGGGAATTACCCCATAGCAGTAAGCTGATCAGACCACTCTGATTCCCTTCTAGTTCATTATCTCTGTTGGATTCAGACTTCTACTGAATGTTTATCTCCGGGCATAATGAGGGATATGAAAGTACATTGGACCTAAAGCAGAAGCATTTGAACTCTGAATGGGAGATTGACTGAAATGTAAGACTGGCTGAGCTTTACTCAGGATGGACACACACTTTGAAAAGAAGGGTACAGACATTCACTCAAGGACTTAAAAAGCTGTGCATTCCAGAATGGAAGATCAAGAAGGGAGAGCTTAAAGGAATAATTTTTGCTTTATTGTTAACAAGTACTTACTGGACATGTCTCGGGCTACATTGTTCTGACTTGTTGACGGAGATTTATGGATCCAATGAAGTTACAAAGCGATAGCGGAAGGGTGCAGTGACCCCTCTATCAGGAACCTTCCCTACTGTGCTGTCTCTGGGCTGATCGTGATGGTGTGAAGACCCCAGAGTTCGGGAGCATTCCCCATTTGGTAGCAGCGTGGGTGGCCGGACCCTGTCGGAAGGTGAGCTGCTCATCCAAGCCGCTTAGAAGGCCTTGCTACATTTGGTCACTGCAAGGGCCAGCTGGTGGGAGGATCGGATTGCTGAGAGGCGTGAGTTTCAACTGTTCCACGCGGTGGTATTCCTGCATTGCTTTGGGGCTTATCATGACTTGCCTGTGTTACTGGGTTGCTTCCTGAGTGGCACGGTTTCTTTCCTGCGGCACATACATCATATGCACTCTGCGAGTTTCCAGTGGATATTTCCCTGGAGTGGGGCTGAACGTTTTCACCTTTGCTAAAATTCTGACCTAGCTAGGCACTCTGTGATATTAAATGCTTGAAATTATGTTGGCCTGCATAAGCAGGAATAGCATTCTATGTCAGATGCTGAGGCTTGTTTGTACTTTGAACATGATGTAGATGGGAGCATGAGCGGGGGCATAGTAGACTTCTAACTCAGTCCAGGCTTAAAGTTAATGGACATCAGGAGGGTGTTTAGCATCTTTTTTTTAACTCTGTCTGCCAGAGTTTTCTCAAATAAACATAAGACTTGTTGAATACACCGGGCATGCAATTCAGAGTTTTCAGCTTATGCTTTGCAAAATGTGGTAAACAGTGGTGACATTAGGGACATTTCCCATCATCCATATGCACAAGAAGTGGCATCACTGGTTTCCTTCCAAAATCATCTTTAAAAGAAGAATTGTAAGAAGACTTCATTCACCATGATTCATACCTGCCAAAAGTGGCATGACTAGTTTCATGCCAACACTACCTTTCAAAGAAGAGGCCACACAATAAGACTTAATTTCCCATCCTTCATTAGCACAGGAAGTGACATCATTGGTTTCCTGTCAAAACCATCATCAAAGGATGTGACATTGCTTTCTGCCTTCTTCCTACTTCAGTCAACTTTTCATGGAGTCCCATCGCCTGGGTGTCCCAAAAAAGAAGGTGACACAGACAGGGGCATCGCCTGTTTGGGTCTGTTAAGGCCAGGAAGGGCCTTGTGGAAGAACCCCTGTTCTGCCGAAATCTACAAGGTGAGTGGAACTGTGTCTCTTTCAGTTCCACACATTGCCTGTCTCAAATGTCATATCCAGATCTAGATGACCCAGACACTCGCATAGCATTTTCACGACATATAGATCCAACCTGCTACACATTCCACTAAATACCTCACATTCTCAAACTACAGAAGTAACCTTCCAAATCATGCTAATTAACTTTCATTCTGCAGGCCCCCAGACAACAGACATTGCAGAGCTCATTACCTATCACTATTTTGACGCCTTTGGGGAAGTGTTTGTGCATTTTATTTTTTTGTGCATGATTAGCAGCCTGCAGAACGTGGTCTTACACTTGAATTTGCATTTATGCTCTGAAATTGTTATTGCCTTTGAAACGGTTTTGATACAACTTGTTAAAGTGCATTTTCTTTACTTATGCTAAGTAGGCCTTGATGCCATTTTGTTCAAAATGGATGTCCCATTCAGTGTTTATTGTTCAATGCTGCACACAGTCAAGCAAAGTCATGTTTATTTATTCCTTGTGGACGCTGTTTTCGAAGGAAGTTCCTTAACATGGTGTCAGAAATCCTACCAGGTGGTCACGAGGACCGACCTTTGAGGCTTTTTTACTCCTGATGTCCTGAGTCCTGCCTACTATGTATCCTAAGCAACTGGGCCAAGTACCCTTTCTGCAGCTATGTGGTAGCTATGGTCGAGCAGTCCAAGGCTACCCCAGGGGGGAGGGATGCAGGTCAGTGAGCATGACTCATAACTCAAAGTGTGCACAGCAGTGCCAAAATAATCAATCTCCAGTCACAGACTTTTTTAATATTAAAAATAAGTATTTCATTTCTAACACTGTGCATTAAAAGCAATATCCGAAAGAAACAGGTTAGTATTAGATTCCTTACCTTAGAATATCCCCAGGCGTCAGACTGGATCCAGAAACTTTTGCGTAGCAGTATCCCTGCGCGTCAGTAGGTGTCGTCTGCGGCTCCGCGTCAGTCGTCCGCGTCGTTGGCGCCGGGATGACGTAGCCGGAGTACTTAGACGCCGCCCTCGCGCGCTGACGTCAGTTCTTATTTTTTCCGCGCCAGCAAGCGCCGATACTGAAAAAGTGTTACCCTTTAGTCACTTTTTGACGTAACTTTTTCGATCATTTTTGATCTTTGTTCGAAGTCGAACGACTCCGACGGTGCCGGTAGGGATGCCCGGGTTCAAACCCTGTGTCGACTGCAACCGACTGATGTTGGTTACCGACCCCCATCGCCGGTGTCTTCATTGCCTGGGGCCTAACCACAATGACAAGTCGTGCTCCGACTGCCGGGCCTTGACGTCGAAGGCTAGACTGGAGTGGTCCCGTAAGCAACTCGAGCTCCGGCATTCGGCCCGTGCCGCTCGAGGTCCCGGTCCGGAAGGAGGTCGAGGGACCGGTCTCGGGGCCGGAGTCATCACAGCTCAGAGAGTCGTCATCACTCCTCGGGCTCGAAGTCCTCAGGTAAGAGGCACAAGAAGTCGTAGAGGCGACATCATTCTTCTGACTCCCTTCGACGCTCGCGCGATGCAGCCGGGGGTTCGGGTGACACCGCCCGCGCGGCTACGTGGGAGCCGCAGGCGTCGCGGCCTGCTCCACACCCGCCAGTCCCTGGGCAGAACGCGACGTCGGAGGAGATCGAGACCTTCCTCCTGGCCTTAAGGTCGCTTTCTCCTCCATCAGGATCCGCGGCGCCTCCAGACTCCGCGGCCCGACTGGGAGCCCAAGCGGGCCGGGCGCTTCGGCCCCGGCGCCGTCGGGTGCTTTGGCCCCGGCACCGTCTGCGACTTTGGTCCCAACGCCGCAGGGTCCCATCGGATCCGGGGTCGTCGCCGGTCGACCTTACGACCTCGCCGGCCCCGGCCCCTATGGTGTCGCTCCCGACGCCGTCCACGGACGATGTCGTCCCCGGTCGTCCCCCCTCGAATCGGTTCCAACGCCGGAGCGGCGCCGCATTCGACGTCGAGAGAAGAATTTTTCTTCTATGATCCGGCCCCATCATTTGACCCTGAGTACCAGGAGATGTGTGGCGAGGCGGATTGAGAGGGGTCTGAGGACCATCTGGCATGTGAGTGCCAGTCTTATCAGGACTGGGCAGGTGAGATAGAGGAGGCCAGTGGTCTGGACACTTCGCCAGACACTGGTTTTGTCTCCCCTCCTACCGTGGCTACGGAGGAGGGGGCTGCCTATAGTGTGGTGCTGACACGGGCGGCCTAGGCCTGGGCATTGAACTTCCCGCCGCGGCCGTGAGGACCTTAAACCGCAGGCATGCTCCTCGGAGCCTCTGCTGCTGTTTAATGAAGCCTTGTCTGACGTTCTTCTGGGCACTTGCTCCAAGCCCACTACAGGTCCCCCTGTAGATAGGAACGTAGCCAGACGCCACCCCCTGGCTCCGGGCGACCCCTGCTTCCTGTCTACCCACCCCACCTCAGAGAGCCTGGTCATCCAGGCCTCTAACTTCCAGACCGCATTACCAACTGCTCCCCCGATCGGGAATCCAAGAGGCACCAACAGTATGGTAAGAAGATGTTCTGCTCACTAAGTTTTGGGTTGCGGTCAGTTAACACTGCATGCCTCTTGGGCCGTTATACCCACTCTCTGTGGGACACGGTCGCGGACGTGCTGCGATAATGTCCAGAGGAGGCCTGGACTAAATTCACCCAAGCCCTTGTGGAGGGGCGAGATGCGGCACGGTATTCAATCCGATGTGGGCTGAATACAACGGACTCGCTGGGCAGAGCGATGGCAACCACAATGGCGATTCGTCACCACGCCTGGCTGAGGTCCACCAACTTTTCGGCTGATGTCCAAAACACCCGTATGGACATGCCGTTTGATGGCCGTCGCCTCTTTGGCGACAAGGCAGACAGTGCACTTGAGCGCTTTAAGGACTCCAGGGCTACAACCAAGTCCTTGAACCTGTCGTCCCGCGCCAGCAAACTGCTGCCTTTCGCTCCCGTCGTGGCCAAGGAAGGAGCGCCCCCACACGTCCTGCCAGCGACGGGCCGCAGACTAACATCCAGCATGGTGGCGGCCGTGGTAACCGCCGTGGCGGCGGTCTGGGACAACGGCGAGGTCAGTCCACATCTACCCCTGCAGCATCCGCCTCAAAGCCCTCCTAGTCCGAGCTTTCAGGCCCATGTGATGCCAGTGGGGGGCAGGGTTCGCTATCACCTCCTCCACTGGCTCACTGTCACTTCAAACAGGTGGGTGCTGCAAATCGTCCGAAGGGGCTACTCCCTCCCCTTCGAGTCCATGCTACCGCAGTACCACCGCGTGTCGGGGGATCGCTTGATTCTTCTGCAAGAGGAAGTTACGGCTCTCTTGGCCAAGGGGGCCATCGAGCTCGTTCCTGGGCCAGAAGTAGGGTGTGGTTGCTACTCCCATTACTTTCTGGTTCCCAAGAAGGGCAAAGGGGGCCTACGCCCTATCTTGGACCTGCGGAACATCAACGGCTTCCTCTGGAAGAAGTTCAAGATGCTGACGCTGGCTCAGGTCTTAGCTGCCCTGGACCCGGGAGACTGGATGGTAGCGTTGGACTTTCAGGACGCCTATTTCCACATCCCCATCCTGCCGGCCCACCGGCATTACCTGCGGTTCACGGTAGGCCACGAGCACTTTCAGTTTACTGTGCTCCCCTTTGGCCTTACCAGCATCCCACGGGTGTTCAAGAAAGTGATGCCGGTGGTCGCAGCTCATCTGCGCAGGTTAGGGGTTTCAGACTTCCCCTACCTTGACGACTGGTTGTTGAAGGCGGGCTAGCCCCAGACAGTCGTCAGCCACCTCCTGCACCTGCTGGGGTTCTCCATCAATGTGCCGAAGTCATACCTGTGTCCCTCTCAGAAGCTCCTCTTCATCGGAGCGGTTCTCGGCTCGGCACGGTTTTGGGTTTATCCTCCCGAACAGCGGGTTCGGGATATTCAGGCTCTGATTCCGATCAGCAGTTATCCCGAGTCTCGGTCAGGTTGACGCTGCGGCTTCTGGGGCTGATGGCCTCCTGCATCCTTCTGGTGCATCACGCCCGGTGGCGGATGCAGGCTCTGCAGTGGGACCTGACGTTTCAGTGGGCCTAGCATCAGGGCAACCTGTCCGACCACGTCCTGTTCTCGGAGGGCACTGCGAAACAGTTGCAGTGGTGGCTCACGGACCGCGATTGGGTCAGCGTCAGATCCCTCTCCCTACCTCAACCGGAGCACGTAGTTGTGACGGACGCGTCCCTCCAAGGTTGGGCAGCCAACATGGGAGAGACGGAGATCAGAGGCCTCTGGTCTCTGACGGAGTCCCGGCTCCATATCAACCTTCTGAAGCTGCGGGCGATTCGTCTTACACTGAAAGCATTCCTCCCCTCTGTCCGGGGGAGTGTAGTGCAGGTGTTCACGGACAACACCACCGCCATGTGATACTCCAACAAACAGTGTGGGGTGGGTTCGTGGACCCTCTGCCAGGAGGCTCTGCACCTCTGGCAGTGGCTGGAACATCCGGGCGTGACCCTGGTGGTTCAACACCTGGCAGGTTCGCTGAATGCCAGGGCGGACAAACTCAGCTGCTGGTGCATGATGGATCACGAATGGCATCTGAACTCGGACGTGGCACAAGGTCTCTTTCTGCAGTGGGGAGAGCCTTGGTTAGATCTATTCGCCACCGAAGAGAACGCGCAATATCATCAGTTCTGCTCGTTGGAATTTTCAAGGCGGCACTCGCTCGGAGACGCTTTTCGTCACTAGTGGAGTTGCGGTCTGTTGTACGCCTTTCCGCCTATACCACTTCTGCCCAGAGTGCTGAAGAAGATCAAGCGCGACCGAGCCCAAGTCATCCTTGTGGCTCCAGACTGGGCACGAAGGTACTGGTATCCCGAGCTACTCAGCAGGTCAGTCGATCCCCCGATTCGTCTGCCTCTTCAGGAGGACCTTCTGTCGCAGCAGCAGGGGATGGTCCTCCACCTGAACCTGTCCAGTCTCCACCTCCATGCTTGGAGATTGAGCGGCGACAGTTGAGGCCATTTGACTTGCCTCCTGAAGTCTGCAATGTAATTCTGGCAGCCAGGCGTCCCTCCACAAAGTCGGTATAATCCTGCAGGTGGAACAAATTTGTGGCATGGTGCACAGCAAAGGCTGTGGATCCACTCTCTGCCCCCCTTTCTGAGGTTCTCCTCTTCCTTCTTTCTCTTGCCCAGCAGGGCTCTGCTCTGGGCACTATCAAGGGCTACCTTTCTGCCTTTTCCGCCTTCTTAAGGCTAACTGTTCAGCCTTCTTTGTTCAAGTCCCCGATTGTAAATAGGTTCTTGAAGGGCATCACTCATATGTTTCCCCCTGTTCCTTTCGTGATGCCTCAGTGGGACTTTAACCTGGTTCTAACTTACCTGATGTGTGCTCCCTTCGAGCCACTTCATAACTGTCCTCTTTGTCTTCTTACCCTTAAGACTGCTTTCCTGGTTGCCATCACCTCTGCCAGGAGAGTGAGTGAGCTCCAGGCTCTTTCTTCTAAGCTTCCTTTCCTCTCTGTCCATCCGGACAAAGTTATGTTGCGGACGCGACCCTCTTTCCTGCCCAAGGTAGTCACAGCCTTCCACCTCGGGCAGTCCATCACTTTCCCCACCTTCTTTCCGCCTCCGCATCCCTCAAAAGAGGAAGAGAGGCTCCACCGTCTGGACCCAAAACGTGCGCTCTCATACTATCTGGATCGCATACACCAGTTCCGGGTGGATGACCAAATCCTTGTTGGTTACGTGGGCGCTAAGAAGGGTCGGGCGGTGCACAAACGAACCATCTCTCGGTGGGTCGTCTTGTGCATCAAGGCATGCTATTCTTTGGCTAAAAAGGAGCCTCCTGTTGGGCTGAAGGCCCATTCCACTCGGGCCAAGGCGGCTACTACTGCCCTGGGTCGGGGAGTCCCCTTGCAGGACATCTGTCAGGCAGCTACATGGGCCTCGCTGCACACGTTGGTAAGACACTACTGCCTGGACAGTCAAGAGATGGCTTCTTTGGCTGTTCCGTTCTCCAGGACTTTCTGGTGTGATCATTGGTTCGCAGACCCACCACCGGGGTTGGTATTGCTGGGGTATCTATTCTAAGGTAAGGAATCTAATACTAACCTGATTATTTCAGATGCACAAGTTACTTACCTTCGGTAATGATATATCTGTAAGAAACAGTAGTTAGTATTAGATTCCTTACCCCCCCACCCATCCTCCCCGTTCTGCGAACCGATATCTAGGGTTAAGGTCCATCCCTTTCAGGGCCCTAGTTTCATGGCACCAGTGTTGGGTTTTATCATGGCTCGGCGTTTTTGGCGCTGTGTATAAGAAGTGACGTCAGCGCTCGAGGGTGGTGTCTAATAACTCCAGCAAAGTCATCCCGGCGCCAATGACAGACGTGGAGCCGCAGACGACGCCTACCGACGCGCAGGGGTACTGCTACGCAAAAGTTTCCGGATCCAGTCTGACGCCTGGGGATATTCTAAGGTAAGGAATCTAATACTAACTACTGTTTCTTACAGATATATCGGGAATAGCCATTCTGCCTTTTGCAAGCTCTTGTGGGATCACTGTCCCAGAGCAGGAGAGAACCACTGCTGCAGTCCGTTACTTTCACCCGCTCACCCTAAAACACCCTGGGGAGGACTTCATGTCCCAGGGTGCAAAGCTTCTAACTGCCTGCCGCTGCAAGCAAGAGGGAGGCGTCACCACCTGCGCTTAAAGCGCTGCCTCAACCCCCGCAGCACGGGACACTCTTCTGGTTCAGTGAGGGGATAGCCATTCTGCCTTCTCCACGCTCTGGTGGTGTCACTGTCCCATAGCAGAAGAGAACCACTGCTGCAGCCAGTTACTTTCACCCGCGCACCCTATGCCCTACAACACCCTGGGGAGGACTTCATGTACCATGGTGCAACACTTCTAACTGCCTGCAGCTGCCAGCAAGGGGGAGGAGTCGCCACCCGCGCATATAGCGCTGCCTCAAGGATGGGCCCGTCCTTGCGTTCATCGCCAGGAAGAGGCAGGGCCATCCACCCTGCATTTGTTTTTTTGGTCAAGAAGCTACGAACACTTGTAAGGTACTGTCACTTCACTATTCTGGATATTGCAGGTCTATGGCTTAACCTTCAGTAGCCCTATAACTGGAGACAGTTACGGCTTTCCTAGACTGGTTATTGAGTTGCTCTCTGCCCCTTTCAGGACAATTGATATTCTGATAGACTCAATTGTTTATATTGCTTTATTGTTTTTGTTATATAATGTGCACACAGTAGTGTTTCCTGCCTCTCACTGTTTCAGAAGGGGGGAATAGTTTCTTAGTACCATACTTAGTGCCGCTGCTCAAGCACCCACTACTTTCTCCCTAAGATATAATCTATGTAATAACGGATCTGGCCTAGTACAAAGTGTTGGTTATTTAACTGTGATAGTGAGGCATGGGAAAAAGGAAAGCCACAGAAGTCATGGGGGGAGGATCAGCCGGGAAGGGCAGGAAGGCAAAAAAGTCGACCAAACCGCCAAAGCAGAAAGGCAGTAATTGCGTTATGGGCTGCTTTGACAACTTGATTAGTGAATGTAAAGACATACTAGCAGTTCCCTTGGGCCCGACTCCTACTCTCCCTCTTGGCAACCCTCCCCCAGACCACTACTCTAAGTTGAGTACCATCCATCCGAGAAATGTTAAGAAGACCACCAGCTAAGGGGCTCCCATCGAGTAACCATGTTGAAACATCTCATACAGTGAAAATTAATTTGCCACCTTCAAGTTCTATTGCATGCCTCACAAGCCAACCTGAAAGATGATTCCTTGGTCGAACAATCCACAGTTGGGATAGGGGACACTGTACATGCTCCAGCCTCTCATCATAAGGTGTATGAAGTTGTGTCCTGATCAGTTTGTTAGTCCGATTGTGGACCTAAAGGTTCAGACCAGTAAATTAACAGAGGAAGTCAGGACACTTAAGGGAATGATTGGCAGGTTAACTGACTCCTTAAAAACATTGATACAAGAGACCCCCGTGCAAAGGTAGACCGACTATGCTCCAGCAGCCAAGGTCCAGAGAACTGTACTGGCAGTACAGATTGGAATAGTAGGGGCTCCAAACACAAATTTTGCAGACCGCCTTTTACCTAGCAAAATTTGTTACTCGTCCCATAAAGGTATGGCCCATATTCCCCCACTACTTCATTATAATCAAGATAGGCCACGTGGTTCAGGATCTCAGTGCTTGGAAGACCGAGTTGATTATCCTATGGTTCCCAGAACAAACCTTTTTACAGGATTAACGCCACCGGAGGAACACCCTAGTAATAAGAAGCCAATGGCCCACACCCCAAAAAGACAAATCTCTCTAACCAACGTCCCTAAACAACCCCTAGCCTAATTAAAGAAGACGAACACTCCCTAATAAACAAATGCACACAATGGCTTAGACATGTGAGGAAATGCAGATCAATTATTATGGAAGATATACACTCAGCCAAAAGATACTCTGCCACTGGCTCTAATCTAGATTACGTTTGTCTAACATTAGCAAATACTGATCTGGTTGATAATCTAGTGGCTTTCAATATTAGGACCTCAGATCTGAATTGATCAAAAATTAGGATGGAGTATAATTCTCCAGATCCACAAAACAAACCGAGAACTTGTATTACTGGCTCAAACTGTAGTGAGGGATCTACCCTACACAATATAGATTGAAGGTTATGGAACACCCCCTTCTACTACAACCAAAAGACATTGCACAGTTGGGTGGTGAAGCCACAGGCTGTTTGTCATTTCCCTCCCCTAGCAGTACTCTTGATCCGGTAATGGCCACCATGATCACTGGAACTAAGGAAAGTATCCCTGGAGACCTACCCATTCCCAAAAAGTCGTAGGAACCTGCCCAGCTGGCATATGTTTCCTGGAATATTGCAGGCTTGCAATCCAAAACATCATCTATGGAATGGTCAGAATTAATTGAAGCCCAGGTTATCTGCGTATTTCAGGAAACATGGTCTATTAATCCAATCCATCGTCCAGGTTATCGTACTTTTTCCATTCCTGCCATTGGTGGGCAGAAAGGTGGACCATCAGGAGGGCTTACCATATGGGTAAGGCAGTGTTCTTTTTACAGGATTGAGGAAGTGCACATTGACAGTCCCGATATAGTGGTTATCCAGTTACGATCAAATTGTCAACCAGACCTAATGGTGCTCAATGTGTGTGCGAGAGGTCTCATGGGTGGCAGACAGTCCACGACAGTCTTCCCTACTAGAAAGTTTTCTGGACAATTACAGAGGATCATGCAACCTTGTAATAGCAGGTGACTTTAATAGAACTTTTGAGCCCCTCGAACAAGAGGATAACAATCTTAGTGCAGATGGAAATGCTCAATAGAACATTCCCTCAGTAGAGCTGCCCCGATCAGGAAATGGACAGAGGCAGCCCTCCCACTCAAAACACTATGTATGGAGCGGGGTATGAGGATGAACGGTAGTACTCCCTCAGATAGATCTGGCTCCCACACATTGCAACGGCCAGAGGAGGTGTTGCATTGACTACTTCCTTATCAACTTTGAACATTGGCCGATCCTCATTGATATGGAGGTATGTGAGAGAATCGAAAGTAATCACAACCCCTTCATCTTAAAGATGCTGGCCCCAGGCTTTGCAATGGCTCAGCCACAGGTAGCCCAGTGCACGACAGCAGATGCCCTGATATGCAACGATATGAGGTGGGTCAAATGGGACAGAATCTTGGACAATGACCATTCGCTCGCACAAATAAGGGCAGCTGTTATTAGCACGCTAGTTGAGCTCCAAACTGCCATCACACAGTACAAATTAAACAAGTTCATCGCCCAAGCTCATGAAGACTTATTCTGCAAAATAAAGACCCACTTTCTAAAACCCCACAGACAACATAGCAGGGCAACAACAAATGCAACTGGCACAACAATGCATGCAGAGAAGCCTACAAGCTACTGGCTACAGCAATAAAAACAAAAGAGATGTGTAAAATCAAACAAGCACGAAAGAGTTATAAAGCCATTCAACTTAATGCTAAGAAAGAATGGGAAGAGCAAAGATGGTATGACCTTTATCAGGCCAGTAAAGAGAAAAACCTTCAAATGTTTTGGCAACTAGTTAAATGGGGTAGCGGTGGGCAGGGGCCAATACCACAAAACTATGTAGCACCAGATCTGTGGGTCTCATACTTTGAGATGTAATTTGCAGCTGAAGTTAAAGGGGTATAGACGATCTGTTCGAAATCCCCAAACCTGACACAGTTTTGTTCTTTGACATAGGGGAGGTCGCATTGGCATTGAAAGCAGTACCAAGAGGAAGAGCCCCTGGTCCAGACTGCATACCGGCAGACGTTTTCCTACACAATAGCAATATTTGGCTTAAGTACATACAGCAGTTAGCAAACGCAATAGCTAGATGAGCCTTAATACTCGAATACTGGTGTGGCGCAGAAATCCTACCCATCTATAAAAAGAGTGATCGATCCAGCCCCAGCAATTACAGGCCAATTAGTCTAATAGACTAATTTCAAAAGATCATGGTAAGGTTAGTGCTGAGTAGAGTACAAAACTCGATCACAGAAAATGATATACTAACCCCATTACAGGCAGAATTTCACGCTTGTAAGCACCATAGATGAGGTTTTCTGTTTCATTTTAATCTATTGGCGAGTTGTAACGATAGCAGGAGTCACCATTTATGCTGCCTTTGTGGACCTCAAGACCGCATTCGATATGATCCCCTGTAACAAACTGTGGGGGTCTTAAAGGACTTAGGGATGCCATTTGAGCTAGTATCTGTTGTTGTAATGTAGTTTAATTTCATACTTCTAAAGCGCGACTGTCACTCCGCGAGGAGTATCCTGGTGCTGTATGGATTGAAGGTGAGGGTAAGCCTTGTAGAAACTAAATGAGAGAGAGACATAAATCGTCTGGGGCAGTGAATACCCATGTCTTCAGGGCCTTTCTAAAAAGAATTTCTGATTTAAGAAGCCTTAAGTAAGGTGGTAGGGAGTTCCACGCTCTACTCCCAAGGAAGGCTAATGTTTTTCCTCCTTTCAATTTGTATCTGAAGGTGGAGGGTGTAGGAGAGTGGGGTCTGCAATCCTATAGTCACCCCCGATTTTTGCTTTTTGCTTCACTGGTTTACGACTTTCCCTGGCTGTGGGCCTGCTAATCAGACCCACAGCCTAGCTGTTCTCTCTCTAAGTTGACAAGCATGTACCTTAGGTGCATTTACCAATTGGTACTGGGCCACCTTATCAGTCCCTGTACAGCATACCTTAGGTATCCAGGGCATAGGTGTACCCAGGGCCTACCAAGGGCTGCAGCATGTATTATGCCACCCCTGGCTGGCCATCCAAATCTGACACAACTGGCTGCACGACAGCTGGGGCAAGGTGGTGTAATCACCCTTTGCTTTAGATATAGCATTCCTATATCTAACCCTAAAATGGACACATATATTCCTATCAGTCACTCCTATGGCAGGCCTTATCAATCCTGAAGGCAGAGTGCTTGGAATTATGTGAGATGGTGCTCTGGCATGAGCTGAGCCCATTTGCAGCTTGCGGAACCAAGTCCTAATAGCTGTTCCATGATAACGCTATACCATATACTCTTAAGTGCATTATGTACCTCGCGGTCAAATGCTAACTTTGGCATAGCATTATCAAAACATGTCGAGTAAGGTGTCGTACGAATTGGAATACTAACCCCTCGCCAATTCTGGCGACGGGGTTAGCATTCCACCCTTCTAGAGGGACACGACATGTATGTAACTGTGAACCCCGGTTAAAGTTAACTCCAGCCTCAGCATCACAAAATGGATGCTGCCACCACAGACACAAGTCTGACCTCCTGCTGCTGGGAGTCCTTCCAGCGAGGAGGGCTTGGACAAAGGGTTTCCTGTCAGGGGCGGTGCCAGCACCATCCCAGACAGGATTTTGTGTATCCCAGGTAGGCAGGGCTGAGAGGAAGGTGACTGCAAGTGGCAATCTTGAATCTTGAACTACTTTCCACGAAAGGAACTCTTGACATTCTCTGAAGACTCTCCCTTGTGGCTAAGGAGTAGCCACCCTGCACCAGCAGGCACCACCTAAGCGGTTGCGGTTTGCTGCACGTCCAACCTCCGGATCAAGACTGACCAGCTCGACGAGACCCGGATTCCCTGCCATCTCTGACCTCTACCTGCATCATCAGCCCAGCTGAGATTCCTGGGTGCGACGAGACCTGTGGGACCGGCCATCTTCAAGACCTGTACGACGCTTAACCAGCACGACCGCCGAGGGATCCTCGAGTGAGTGCACTGGTGTTTGAGAAGCCCCAACCCTGAGCAGCTCCAGCACCGAAGTCCAACCCCCCAGCATCCACGAGATCTGCGTGGGGCCCTTCTGCTTCTTTGCTGCTTGCCACGTTGTCCGGTCACTTGCCCGTTGGCTAGTGGCCCTCCTGACGACGTACCACGACGTTTTCACCGCTGGTCTAGGTCCTCTAGACTGGCCTTTGCTCCTTGTCCAACAAGAAGTGCCCTGGACCCTCCTGGTCCACTCCAGACGCCATTTTGACTCCACCACGTGGGCTTGCCTTTGCCAAGGCTTGTTGCTCCAATCTCGGATCCAGCATCGTCGACAGCAGACACCATCGTGGGACAGCTCGCACCTCCAGCCTGGACGCCGACAACGCCTCCTGGTCCGTGTGACTGCAGAGTCCAGCGTCACCCACTCACCTGATCGTGGCGACTTCATCCGGTGCCATCCTGGTGCCCACACAATCACTGGCTAGTGATTGAGAACTGAGTCCCCTCTGCTTTCAGGTCGTCTTTATCACTGGTCCAGCCTTGGATCACACCGAACGTCTTCACTGGTCGCCTGCCAGCAACATCTTCTTTCAGGCTCCATAGACTACAACGAGGATTCCCGACGTCATTTGAACCCTATGCAGCTGCAGCCCCTGGGCTAGGTAACCCAAGCATTTTGGTGCTCCAACGCAGGTTCACTATCCTAGTGTCCAGATCCTTTTTCGTTTTTAGTCTACCTAGTCGGATTCGTCCGGAAACAGTAACTTTAGAGTTACTAGCATCCATAGACTTCATCCAGCGTAAGAGTTCACACTCTGCACCCGAGTTCCCTAGGCCTCCTGCTCCTAACCTTAGGGTTCAGTAAGGTAGTCCTAGCGGTCCTGAAACCTCTTGATCGTGTTACTTACCTTCTAGTATTTCGCATTCCACTTTTAGAGTATATGGTTTTTCGTGCCCCTCGGGCATTTGTGTTATTTGTGCAACTTGCAGTTTTTTTTCTCAAGAGTTTTGTATTGTGCTTAGCTCCCTGACTCATAAAGAGTTCAGGGTAGACTTGTTATTAATAAATATACTTTATTTTTATAACAACTTGTGTGGTGTCCTTTCACTTGGTGTTCAAGGGGTATATGTGATGGTAAAACAACTGGCTTAACACGCCCTCTAGAGTTTAGCCTAAAGACTGCTTTTGTCCACGCTACTAGGATAGATGGTCTATAAGGTTGACTTACAGCCAATCATCAATAAGGGTTGTTTGGAATGATACAAAGTGATCACTAGAATAGTGAGCACTATATATCAGGCCAACTTCTCACAGAGGGTTTTAGCAGGTTTGCTGACGATGATCTAAGTGGCGTGGTGTATGGGACAAACCGTGCTGCAAGATATTTAGGCCCCACGTTAAGCCTGGCTCTGTAGGTAATCAGGAGAATTTTGAAAAGGGTTGCCATGTGTACCGGACGCCAGTGCAGGCTTTTTAATGCTGCCGCTGTTGAGGCTCTACGTGGGAGTTTGAGCACAAGCTGTGCCGCTGCGTGTTGTACTACCTGTAAATTATTTAGAATAGCTTTATTGGCTCCCGCGAAAAGGCCATTACAATAGTCTAAACGCGAGATACTGGGCCACTGCCACTGATTCCCTTGCAGATAGTGGAAGCAGATGGACATTTTTTTTAATGATTTCATCAGACTAAAGTAAGTCTTAAGTGCGTTGGGGCTCACAGAGTAACACTACCGACCGGTTCCCAGTATCCATAGGGGTCTGCCAAGGGTGTGTTATGGCCCCAACATTATTTTCATTATTCCTAAATGGGGTTGTCAATTATTTTTCCTTCCATCCGACAGACGCTCCCTCTTTGGCAGGTACAAAGGTACCGATACTTATGTTCGCAGATGGCATGCTTGTCACCGCAAAAACTCAAGTTGGGCTGCAATGAGCACTGATGCTTTTTGAAGACTTTTGCAAGGACCGCAACCTTGTGATAAATGTGAACAAAACAAAATTCATGGTTCTTCACAAACACAGAGCAGTAAAGGGCAGGGTCCACTTAAACAAGGAGCAATTTGATCAAACTGATGTCTTCAACTATTTAGGGATCACACTAGGTAGAAAATGTAATTGGAAACCCCAGATCAAAATGATGGCTCTCAAATATGGTCAGTTATTGAAAGAACATAGGTCCTCGCAAACCAAGCCGATAGGCCCAGCATTAAAAATCTATAACACTAAAGTCAGGGCCCCCACACTATATGGTGCGGAACTCTGGGGCTTCGACAATCCGACACCACGAGTCTTAGCCCAGTATAAATTTGTGAGAGGCCTCACAGGTGCCTTTCCAGGTATACTTGTAAAAGACGTAAGTAAGCACATGGACAACTCCAAACTGAATCTCAATTGAAAAATCATTCTGAAGACACAGAGGGACTCCTTTACGAGGCCCCTAGCGGCACGTTGCACCGAGAGAGCATCACTTTTTTTGACTTTCATGTGGCACAAAGTGCTTCTTCATATTTAAAAGGCCACACAAACCTAACCTTGTGTGGCTTTCCATGACCTTGTAAATATGTGCCCCTTTCACGCAGAACACTGCGGGAAAGTGGCGTTTCTTTGGGTGTTGCTGTGGGTGTTCCCATGCAACACTCATGGAATCTAAAGCATTCCCAGATTTACGAGGAATCTTAAACTTTTTTCCTCTTTCTATGTTTTCTGCATTCTGCAGCACACACAAAGACAAAAACACCTCTCATGATTGTTTTTGTGCAGTAAGGTGCACTTTCCAGCACCGAAACAAACACCCCTAAAAGGCAGACATGCATGCACCCTTGGCACAAGGGTGCTTGCATCAGCGCATGGCAGCCCATTGTGCGCTAGCGCTGGGAAATGGACAGGAATGCGCCGTATCTTTTGTTACCTCGAAACCGGTCCGGTCCTCGGATGCTTGATTCCGGTCTGGGAAAGATATGGCTGTTGTAGTTCGGACTGGACTGTTCCCATGGGGCACAGGGTCAGAGCTGATTTGCATAAAGCCATTATCTAACCCAGGGTGGTGTGGAGTGCAAAAAACGATGGATTTAGGCCCAGATCCTTGTACTGGGGTGAATGTAAGACATTGATCTACATTCTGTCCATCAAATTGTTTTTTGTAAGTATCTTTTAGATACAGCGCATTCCAGCCCTTATCTTTTGACGCAGGGCAGAGCAGCAAGATTCCTTGTGCCGCTGTCCTACACCAAAACCTTGTAAATGAGGCCCTGAGTATTTAAAAATTTTTGTATAGTGTCGAGACTTCAATTCTTGCCAAAACTCTGGAGATTTGCATGGCCTCCCTGCAAAGTTATTTCATTTTTAAATTAACCTGTTGGTTGAGTTGCCCTTTGACTTCTGACTAGATTACAGTAATGAAACTCATACTAGAACTAGTTGATAATGCTTTCGGTATACATTAATGGTTGCTCACGTTGATTGGTCTTCTTAGATCTAGCTGCAGTTTTGGTATGGTCAATGATATGTGAACACTAAAGGATTTTATAGGTCTAGATAGTACCCTTTTGATTTTTCTGCTCTTCTTGGCTGACTCGCGCACAGCACATAGAAGTTGTAAGCTCTTTTTTGACCCATGCTTCTCTAATAGTGTTCCTCAAGGTTTCATTTTATACATTGCTATGCATATCATTTCACATTCTACATCATTTAGGGCCCGATGTAGGTAATCCCAGATTACCGATTATTAAATACTGAATCATACCGATTCGGTATTTAAGAACAGGCAAATGAGATGTAGGTATTTTTACCGAAAAACTTACCAAATCGCTAAGTTTCGGTAATTACCGAATCAGTAAATACCGATTCGGTAATTGCCATTCATTCCTATGGGCCTGGAGGCCCTTAGGAATGAATGCCAATTACCGAATCGTTATTTACCGATTCGGTAAAAGGGGGAAACATTGAAGGGTGGCAGGGTGTCACTTTGTCACCCTGTTGCACCCCTCAATTGTGTATGGGTGCACATGTTGGGCATGTATGTCTGCAACATGGCACTGTTGGAAAAGCAAAAAAAAAGCTTTTTCCAAGGTTTTTATTATTTGCCACCAACTTGTAGTTGGTGGTAAATAACGAATCCTAAAAGGGGAAAAGCACTCATTTGAGTGCTCCCTACATAGCAAAATCGGTAATTTACCGATTCGGTATTTTAAGGAATCGGTAATTTACCAATTCCTTAAAATACCAATTTGGTAAATTACCAAAGCAGTAAAATGCCCACCTACATCTCATTTTCCAAATACTGGTCGGTAACGGCCGAAATGACCGAATTTCGGCCCTTACCAAGCGGTATTTGCCTACCTACATCGGGCCCTTAATGTATAAAGTACTTTAGCTCATTCCTGACAAAAGTTGATGGTCCATATGTCTAGATGAGCTCTACCACTGGGAAATCCCTGGTGAAGTTGTCAGGAGGATTAGCTGCAGCTTTTGCTCTCTACTCTCCCTAATTGGCAAACAGAGGTGACGGGCACATTTGTGTGCTCACTGTGTATGAAACTCTTCGCTGTGTGTGGTTGTAAGAGGCTGGTATCGTGTGACACATGGTGGCACCATGTAAGTTGGTAGGTTTTTTGTCAATGACATCAGTGAGAAGTGTGTCCTTAAACCACACATTGTGGCAATCCGACAACAGAAAAGAAATATGCGTACATAAATTTTGGGGGATGAAATGAGGACTACTGAGCCCTTAAGGGTGCAACTGGAATCTGTGAGATGGTTTCCTGCTTCAAGTGTTAAACGTTTGGAGAAAGCCAGTACCTCAGCTGCACAGGGGGCGGCTCCCAACGCCTCATCTTGATTCAGTTTTGTGCTATAATAATCTGTTATAGACAACAATAGTGCACTACGAAGTGTGTTTTGATTTTGAAAAAAAGCTATGACTATACTCTATTAATTACTACGAATAAACGGGTGCTGCTGATACGGGTATGAAGTTAGCGGGGGGTTCATCAAAATTGAATGAATCTCTCTTGCTGCTGGGACCGGCTGAGTATGAGTGACGTGTTTATTGTAGATGGGTGATCTCTGACCTATGGTCTCTGCTTCTCTCTCCTGCAGCTGCGGTGACCCTGGATCCGGACACTGCTCAGCGGAGCCTCATCTTGTCCGAGGCGGGAAGGAGCGTGAGGCACGGAGACAGAGCGCAGGATCTGCCGGACACACCCCAGAGATTCAATATCTGCCCCATTGTCCTGGGGAGAGAGAGGCTGAGCTCCGGGAGGCATTACTGGGAGGTGGAGGTGGGCGACAAGATTCGCTGGAGCCTGGGGGTGTGTGACGAGGCTGTGAACAGGAAAGGGAAGGTCACACTAGCGCCAGAGGGTGGATACTGGACAGTGTGGCTCAGAGATGGTAACTATCAAGCTGGTTCCTCTTTACCCATCCCCCTGACCCTCCTTGTGAGCCTTAGGGCTGTGGGTCTCTTCCTGGACTATGAGGCGGGCCGGCTCTCGTTCTACAATATGGATGACCGGTCTATGCTCTTCACCTTCTCTGGGGCCTCCTTCCCCCCCACTCTGCGGCCCTACTTCATGCCAGGACTCAGGGAGAGAGGGAGGAATGCGGGGGCACTGCGGGTCCTGCCGGTGACACAAGAGTGAGAGCAGCTCTCAGCAGCGTTGCCCAGTACAAATGTATTGTGGCACTCACTACAACTCACAGCGTACAGTCAGCACATTAATATCCACTAGCCCTAATCACCCCCTCCTCCACCACATATTGTTTAGATTCATTCTCTTAAGCTGGTAGTCAGTCACATTAGCATTAGAACAGCAGTGTAGTTTATATATTCACCATTGCACTCCAGGTCTCCACTAAAGAGGAAACCAGCAATAAATTTGTTTCCGAAGCCGTGCGGTTCAAGGCCGGTGTATCTCCTTAGTAGTTGAGTGTTGCTGAGCACAGACCAGTAAGTGCAGGAAATGGCTTCCAGCTGCCCCTCTGACCCCACCTGTGAGCCCCAGAAATGCATCTCTTCCATCAATCAGAGACACTGCAGTGTGCGAGGATACAGCCCACACTTTTCAGGCGCATTCGTCAATGCAGCCCCCACTCCATATTGCTCTCAAATATCAGGGAGTGCTGAAAAATATAATGTTAACCCTATCATGTCTTTCTTTTTGATTTGGGAATTGTCTTGGTACTGACTAGAGCATCTCAGTAGAATGGATCCAGTTGTGCCCTTGTTTCCTTTATTAGTTTTAATAAAGATCAGCAGTTCTTCCATTAAAAACCGCAAGTGTCAGCCATCAACATTATTACATTTTCATCTGTTAATCATGACTTTACTACCTTTTGCTCAAGTGAGGCTGTAGTCAGGAGTGTATTTTTGTCACCCTAAAAATGACTTGAAAGGTTACATTTTGTCTCACACAGCCTCAATCTCCCTTCTTGTACCTCTCGCTACCATTTATCTCCCTTTACTTTCTTATACATTGTTTCCTTTCTTCTCTCACCTGTGGTTGTCTTTAAAGCAATGTTCACCTCCAATTTCACCCGGTGGTACGCCATTCTACCTCATCACTCCTCCCCCACCGTTCCTGGCCCCGGGGTATTCTCTCACCACGTCCCCTCTTCTGTACCTCGACCGCCTCCCTAGTTGTACTAGTCTAGACTCTTGTAAAGCACTCTCATTTCTTTATCACTGGGTTCCCAGTATATAGTGTTTTGTTACGTATCAAGGTCACGAATGTCCGCCTGCGTATGTATGCCCTTCACAATAACCGACATATAGTCCAGGGAGGCAGCCATAGGCACGTGTAAGTAAGTAAGTAATAAATAGTTTATTTGCATAGTTAATTAAAACCATTGCAATAAAAGCTTTAAAATTCACGTCAACATGTAAAAATAAATATATCCCTACAACCTTTAAATTCCATCTATGTACAAATGAACAATTTATAACCACACACAATTGTTCCTTTCCAGTTAAATCATGATATATAGATTATATATATATATATATATATATATATATATATATATATATATATATATTATAGGCATTAATGCCGTTATCTTGTTTTAACTCTAAAGTTTTATATTCTTATGAGTTTAACATAACCAATGTGTGATATTGCACAAAAACAATTTGGTTTTAAAGCATTTATGCTGGTATATATGAATTCTAAAATGTGATGAATTTTAGAGTTTTTAACCATTTTTTCTAAAATGTTGTAAATGTAATAATTTTACACATATTTATTATTTATTATTTATGGCATAATGTTGCACAGTTATAAATAATGCATTTATGCACAAATATATAAAGTGACTGTAAAATAGATTGAAACCGAGTGCACAAACAGGTTGATGTAAATGTAACATTGCATTTTCATGTGAATATAGAGATTGTCAGCAAAAGTATGTCTTCACTTTTTATGCACCACGTGGTGAGAATGAATGAAAAAATTTTATTGACGAAGTATACTGCATTGTCGCCATGTGATCAAGGTTACCTGTTAACCGAAACGCGTCATGCCGGAAGAAAACCGTGAGAAGAGTTAATAAATCATCCTGAAATACTTATTTGCTGCCTGGTTGTCCATCATTCTGTGGTCCGAGAGTGCAGTTTTTCAGAATGTGCTAGGATATATATATATATATATATGAATTTGAATGGATATGAATGGATTTACACGAAACTTGGCAAAATTTTAGATATGGTTTGCCGACGTGCCTTTGCTATGTCTCAATATATGTGCTCCAGTGGATTTTGAAAAATTAACGTTTTAAAAAATAGATATATCTGTGACAGCGCTCCGGTTAGCGCCCCGGTTCGCGTACCGGACGCGTAACGGAACTTCGCAAAGTGAAGCTGATTGGCTCTCTGGTGTCTGTCAACATTCTAAACAGTCCGGAACGGCCGCCATCTTGTCTCTCAGTAGGATCGAGAGACAAGAGGTGGAGAAAAACAAAGGGGGAAATTAATGAAAGGGGGCAAGGTAGACCCCTCCTGACCCCCTAGGAATGATGTGGGGGCTATTAAAGGGTCCCATGGGGCAAAAAAAAAAGTTTCGATTTTTTTCGCGGTAGAAGCGCTACCCGGTACCCGCCATCTTGTGTTTCGGATGAATTTAGACACAAGATGGAGGATAAAGAATGTTGGGATAGGGTATAAGGGGGCACGGGAGACGTATCCTGACCCCCTAGGTTTTCTGAGGGTGGCTGAGGAGGCTCATATATGTCGGGGGAAAAAATGTTTTTGAATTTTTCGCGCGGTTAGCTGCCGGTACGCGAACCGGGTAGCGAACCGGGAAGCGAACATAAGTGAAAATTAGTGAAAAAAGGTACATTCGAAATTTTAAAAGAGTAAATATAGTTAAGGTAGCTCTGAAAGGAGCTTTTGGGTTCTGTGTAAGTTCTAGGTACTTATAAGTAGGTACCAATACACAGTCCTAAATTTTGTATGAAAACTCTGTTTCCCTCATCTGAGAAGTGCACACCATCTCCTCTGTAGATATCTTGCATGTAGTAACGCAAGTTATTGTTGTAGATGGAGCCCATTCCATGGTCTCTCATATAAGCTGAAACAGACTTATTTACATGCTTCCTCGCTTTCTCAATTTGTGGACAAAATTGATTGGACCACCTCCATTTCTGTCTTTGGCATATATTGGAATATACCAAGTCAGTTTGAGGAAAGTGCCATCAGTTGCTCAAAGGTGTCCTTTAAAAGCATTTCCAGACCTACCCCAGTCAAAGTGCCCAAATCATTTCCTCCACAGTGCACTATTAAGAAGTCAGGCTTTGGCAAATGCAAAAAGGTTTTCACCAATGGTATCAATTGATGAGATCTCAATCCTCTCTGCCCAATCCATTTGATTTCCACATTTTGTAAATTGAGGTTGTGTAAATTTCTGTTATCAGCATACCTGTGAGCCCAGTGGATGTAGCTATGTCCAAGAATCCAGACAGAAAACATGGTGAGAGGAGGTTCTGCTGCAGTCAGATGAAGTGTGGGAATGAAATGGCAGTTGAAACAGTAGGAGTTTGTAAAGAAAAAAAACTGTGGAGTTTCAGTGCTAATGATTCACTAGCAGTGATTGGTGGATTTCCATTTCTGAAAACAGAAAGTTAGGGTGCATGGATGTGTTCTTTGAATGATGTAATTTGAATGGTTAAGAAAAAATGATTTTAAGAAACATTGCAGTGGTTTAGCAGGTACTGAGAGTTCAGAGTTCATTTGAAACATTGTTGTGTGAACTTGTAAACATGAGAGGTCTGTCAGGAGGTAGTTGCTATGGAAAAAGGGCAGAAAAGGCAGAGGGGGAAGGGTGTTGATTTGAAAAAAGTGAGGGAAGAGTTTTGATTGGGTGACATGAGAGATATGTGTGATGAAATACAGCATTCTGTGCCTTTGTTGGTTGCAGCCTCTGGAGTGCATACCCTTTGCTCTGCTAAAGAAAAATTGGTGTGTGTCTGAGACTGTTTTGAAATTCAAAAAGCATTTGCTAAGGTGAGAAAAGATTCATTTAATTTAGATAGAGACTAGTATGCTTTAGGGAGAAAATTAGGAAGAAAGTTGTGTATTTAAAATGCTTTTCACATTTATGAGAAGGACAACATGGTGTCTGCTTTTTTAAATAAATATTTCACTTCCTACCATGAATATGGGAGAATAATTTGCTTGTTTGTCGGTTTAAAAACTCGTTTCTTGAAGTCATTTAGGTTTCTCAATATATACTGCTAGAGTTTCATAGTCACTATGATAATAATGATATACATTTAGGACTGTTTAGGGGGCATGGATATGCAGAGGCTTCTGTAATTATCAAAGGAGGTGAGTTATGTACATTGCACTGCTGCATACAGTCCTCACCTTCTGCGTACTCTTGGATATGCTAGACTATATCTGCTCAATGAGATACCTAAGCTGAGGAAACACAGGTGATGTGAAATGAGCAAAAATATTTGCACGTTTTTCAATTACATCACCTGTGTTTCCTAACATTACTAATCACTTTGTGCAGATGAGGTTTAGGCCTGTCCAGGGAGAAAGAGGAGGTCTGGCCTTTGTTCAAGAGTGCAGTGGACATGACTCACTTCATCTGTAGGCCTGCACATGTATTATCTCCTCTGTACTCTTCAACAAGCCTAAATTTAATCTGCAACCCTGAGTAGCACTCACCTCAAACAAACCTCTGGATAGGCCACACCTTATCGGCATCCTGAACCAATCTTTTAAAATGTTAGGGGCAGATTTATGATGGCCGTGTGCCTCTTTTGCGCTAACGTTGCGTCACTTTTGTGACGCAGCGGCGGCGGAAAAGATGCGCCATGTTGCGACATATTTACAACGTGACGCATAAGTGGTGCATGGGCCTTGTAAATACACCCCCATGTGTGCTTGGCTATTTTAGGTCACTTGCCCCTGGTGCAAGGGCCTTGTAAATACGCCCTCATGTGTGCTTGGCAATTTTAAGTCACTTCCCCCTGGTGTAAGGTCCTTGTAAATACGCCGTCATGTGTGCTTGGCCATTTCAAGTCACTTCCCCCTGGTGCAAGGGCCTTGTAAATACGCCCTCATGTGTGCTTGGCCATTTCATGTCACTTCCTCCTGGTGCAAGGGCCTTGTAAATACGCCCTCATGTGTGCTTGGCAATTTTAACTCACTTCCCCCTGGTGCAAGGGCATTGTAAATACGCCCTCATGTCTGCTTGGCTATTTTAAGTCACTTTCCCCTGGTGCAAGGGCCTTGTAAATACGCCCCCATGTGTGCTTGGCAATTTTAAGTCACTTCAACCTGGTACAAGGGCCTTGTAAATACGCCCCATGTGTGCTTGGCAATTTTAAGTCACTTCCCCCTGGTGCAAGGGCCTTTTAAATACGCCCTCATGTGTGCTTGGCAATTTTAAGTCAATAACAATAACATCAACAATGTCTGATGTGGAGCAATCTCTAGATGTGGATCAATCTCTAGAAAAGGAACAATGTCTAGATGAGGAACAATGTCTAGATGAGGAACAATGTCTAGATGAGGAACAATGTCTAGATGAGGAACAATCTCTAGATGTGGAACAATCTCTAGATGAGGAACAATCTCTAGATGTTCAATTAAAATTATATAAACGTTTTCAAAAACACCCTGTGTGAAGTGACTTTAATATAACTGTGAAATAGAGTCTCGAAATTAGTTGAGATTAACATATAACAGAGAACAGGTCATATGTAGAAGCATTCCATTCCATTGCTACTATTTGAGATTTTTAAATTTGTCTATGTTGTTATATTACTGTAGGTAGAGTTGACAACTAGTGTGTTAATTGTTTGCCTACTGTTATTGGTTTACTGTTTGGTAATAGTGGTTAATAACAATTTTTTAAATATTTTTCCACAGATTTGACTGAAGATCTTTTGAAAAATTCAAAAATGCCCTCAAGGCAGGGGAGACAAAAAGAAGCAAAGCGACTTACACTCCACCTTGGTAAACATTTGCAGCAGTCCTCTACTATAAAATCGTTTCAAGTCGCCAAAAATGCTCCGGGTAAGAAAATGAAATCATTTTTAAAAAGAATTTGTAGACCAAAAAATACCACTACAGAACATGTTTTAGTGCAGAAGAAGAGAGACAATTTAAAGGAAAAATAAAGGCCCATCAAAAAAGTTTCTGCTAGAGCAGGAGATAACTCTGTGCATGGCAGTAGAAGGGAAAATCAGTTCAGGGACATTCGTAGACGAATGTTCCGCAACAGGATAATTGTCAATTTGTTAAAAAATACTAAAAAAGGTCAACAGAAAGTGGCATTTTATAAGAAAAAGAAAAATGTAGAGAAAATTATTGATCAGGCTTTCGAAATTAAGCGAAAGTTATTTATTTTGGTAATTTATTTAGGAAACTAAACAAGGTAATTTTATGATTTCAAATCAAATAGTAGATGGAAGAGATTAGTTAATCGTAGTAATTTTTGTGAAGTTTTCTCAGGAGAATGGATGCATAGTTCAAGTTGTGAGGCATTTTTCAATGAGGAGAGTTACTTCCAGGACAATGATTTGGTGCATGCAGTTGACACCAGTGGTCGAGGTGAAAGACGGTTGTCCGGTTGAAAAAGAAAAACTTGTGTCTGCAGATGCAGAAGAGGTGTTAGGTGATGAGGTTTTAGGAAGACGTCCTAAGGGTCCAGTGTACACCTGGAAGTGTAGTAGTGTTTGTAGTGTGCGACAGGATTCCATCAATTTGCTTTGTGATTTTGTTCGTACATTTAATAAGAAAAGTTTAAAACAGAAAATGAAGTTGTTGCAAGAATTAGATCCTTGCAGAGTGAGATAAGTAACAGGTTTGCATGATCATTCACTGACTTGTCTTTCCAGAGAGTATGCCAGAGTGTTTTTCATCATTTCAGGATGCTAGCAGTGCATCATAATAAAGTGAGGAAATTAGTGAGAATGCTGTATTATGCTAAGAGTTCAGCAATTATGCTTAAACAATTAAGCAGTGCTCTTTTGCATGGTTCCGAACTACATGTGAAAAATATTTGTGAAGAAATTGAGTTATGTTACTTTGCTAGTAAAGAGAACAATGTTTAAATTGACCCAGTAGAAGAAGGTAATGTGGAAGAGAGTGTACAGATTTCTAATATAGATAAGTTTCACAAGGAAATTTCCATATTTCAGGTGAAATCAAGTGAGAGGCCTAATTTCACTTGTGTGTGTTGTCGACGGACTTATTATAAGAATCAGACTAAGTTTGTGGATTTATATGCAAAAAGTGAAATGGAAAACAATAGTGAATGGAAGGATTTTGCCACATACTTGATGGTAGAAAATTGTTTTGATTTGGGATCGGACCAACGTATGTGTACTTATTGTTTTAACAAATTAAACCAAAACCGGATGCCTGCTAGAGCGGTTCATAATATTCTGGAATTGGTTGACATTCCTTCTGAATTGAAGGATTTAAATACTTATGAATCTATTTTGATTCAAAGTGTGCATCCCTTTCAGGCTATTGTACGAATGGAGCCAAAGACAGGGAAATTGCCTCCATCAGATTTACAGAGAGGATTAAAGGGAAGAGTTGTTTATTTGCCTTTAGATTTGAAGAAAAACATTAATACAATTGGAGTAGAGAAAGTGGAAGAGGAACCTCTGGTTATCCTAGTTAATGGGGTTCCGACAAAGAGTAAGAAAATCTGGCAAGATTTCGTGGATGTTAGGAAAGTCAAAAAGGCAACATTGTATTTGATAAAAAACAATGAGTACTACAAGAATGTATGTGTTGCAGAAGAGGAAGTAAGTGAAGAAGAGGACAGCGATTTGTGTGCTGGACAAATTGAAAAAGTAGAAGCCTCTAAAAATGAAGAAATATATGAACATTATAGTGTTCATCCTTTGCATTCCAAGGAAGTCATGGGGAATGCTATTGAGTTGTTTCAAATGAAACAAGCCAAAGGGAGTCCCATTAGTGTTTGGGAGGAAAGTTTGGAAGCTCGGTGTTTTCCACAGTTATTTCCCACAGGTCGAGGAGGACGATGTGATGAGCGACCTGACCAAATTCCTGCTTCTGACTACCGGACTTTAAGATTGTATGCAGAAGATCCTAGGTTTCGTCAATGCATTCCCTATTTGTTTCATCTACTGTTTGAAAGTGATCTGTCAGGACTGTCTTATGCAGTGAACCACATCCTGAAAAGTGGTGTACAACTGCGAAATATCTCGGCAAGGGACTTTATGGATAAAGTCAATGTGCAAGACAGTATTTTGGATTCTCAGCTGATTAATCTCATGGCTTGTCAGCGTGGTACTAATGAGTATTGGTACCGTCGTCATGGTGACTTAAAATGTATGCTGAGGAACTTAGGAACTCCCACATGGTTGCTCACTCTCAGCTGTGCTGAGTATGGCTGGGAAGACTTACTTGAATTTCTACGAGAGGCAAATGGAAACATTGAAAATATTGAATTCAACACACCCGGAGAACTGTGCTCTTTGGATCCAGTGAATGTATGCAGGTACTTCAATCATAGATTTGAAGCTATGATGTCTTTCATCACAAACAAGAAAAATCCACCTCTTGGAGAGGTGTTGGATTTCTTCTGGAGAAAGGAGTATGACGCAAGAGGTGCTCCTCATATACATATGCTGCTATGGATCAAAGATGCACCCAAATTTGGAACAGATCCGGATGACTTGGTGATGAGTTTCATAGAACAGTATTCTACATGTGCTGTTCCAAAGACAAAGGAAGACAAAAGTCTAAGAGAACAAGTGTTACGGTTTCAAAGCCATCGTTGTGGAAAGTACTGTCGTCGTAAATTCAGAAACAAAAACAAGTACTACACAAAATGTCGTTTTGGATTTCCACGATCGGTGATATCTAAAGGAAGAGTGAACAATTTGATGTCTTCGCTGCGACATAATGTTGACGAGGAAATCACCCAAAAATACATACAATTTGAAAAGAAACGAAGAGTCCAAGAACATCAACGACTACAACCCAGTGATTTTGTCCATGTGGAATGCTAACATGGATATACCGTTTGTGGCTGACAACTGTAGGGCTGTGGCTCGGTATGTGACGTCTTACATCACAAAAAAAGAAAAGACAGAACTGAAGGATATGTGGGAGGACATTTCCCATGAAAAGAGCCTCAGTAAGAAATTGTACAGTTTCAGTCTGAAGATGTTGTCGCATCGAGAAATCGGAGCTTACGAATGTTCTGACCGGTTATCTTCAGCAAGTCTCTATGCCAAATCTAGGAGTATCATTTGGGCAAGTCTTGGTCTTGCTGCAACGCGTAATCGAGTTCTGAAACCCGTACAGGAAATTGAGTATTTGGCGGAGAAGGAGCCAAGCAGTACAGATATTTTGAAGACCAACATGTTGGATACATATTATCCAAATAGAAGCAGTCACCTGGAGAATGTTTGTCTGTATGAGGTTCTACAAAATTACATTTTCAAGAGGAATATCAAAGAAGATATTGATAAAGGAGTGTATGCTGTAATTGGAAGTGAGGGATGTCTGGTCAAGCAAAGAAAATGTCTATTGGTAAATCATCGAAAATTGAATTGCGAATCTCCAGAAAGAAAAGAGTTTTTCTATTTAGCTCTTTTGCAACTTTTCAAGCCTTGGCGTGCAGAAAAGGAACTGCTTGGAGATTTCCTCTGTTATGAAGACTCTTTCAATGCAGCCAAGGAGTCCATAGAATGTCCGGTTTTTCCAAAATATCTAGAAATGTTGAATGCAGAAATCGAGCAGGAAGCAACAATTGCAGCCGAGATTGCTAGAGACAGTTCTCAGGACAGTCAGAGTTCTGTTTCATTGAGTCAGGATCCACTAGGAGGACCAGTTATCGAAAATGAAGCTGCCACTGCCATGAATTTAATTTAATTTAATTTGCGTGTTTATATAGCGCTAGTTTGTAAAGAAAAAAAACTGTGGAGTTTCAGTGCTAATGATTCACTAGCAGTGATTGGTGGATTTCCATTTCTGAAAACAGAAAGTTAGGGTGCATGGATGTGTTCTTTGAATGATGTAATTTGAATGGTTAAGAAAAAATGATTTTAAGAAACATTGCAGTGGTTTAGCAGGTACTGAGAGTTCAGAGTTCATTTGAAACATTGTTGTGTGAACTTGTAAACATGAGAGGTCTGTCAGGAGGTAGTTGCTATGGAAAAAGGGCAGAAAAGGCAGAGGGGGAAGGGTGTTGATTTGAAAAAAGTGAGGGAAGAGTTTTGATTGGGTGACATGAGAGATATGTGTGATGAAATACAGCATTCTGTGCCTTTGTTGGTTGCAGCCTCTGGAGTGCATACCCTTTGCTCTGCTAAAGAAAAATTGGTGTGTGTCTGAGACTGTTTTGAAATTCAAAAAGCATTTGCTAAGGTGAGAAAAGATTCATTTAATTTAGATAGAGACTAGTATGCTTTAGGGAGAAAATTAGGAAGAAAGTTGTGTATTTAAAATGCTTTTCACATTTATGAGAAGGACAACATGGTGTCTGCTTTTTTAAATAAATATTTCACTTCCTACCATGAATATGGGAGAATAATTTGCTTGTTTGTCGGTTTAAAAACTCGTTTCTTGAAGTCATTTAGGTTTCTCAATATATACTGCTAGAGTTTCATAGTCACTATGATAATAATGATATACATTTAGGACTGTTTAGGGGGCATGTATATGCTGAGGCTTCTGTAATTATCAAAGGAGGTGAGTTATGTACATTGCACTGCTGCATACAGTCCTCACCTTCTGCGTACTCTTGGATATGCTAGACTATATCTGCTCAATGAGATACCTAAGCTGAGGAAACACAGGTGATGTGAATGTGAAATGAGCAAAAATATTTGCACGTTTTTCAATTACATCACCTGTGTTTCCTAACATTACTAATCACATTGTGCAGATGAGGTTTAGGCCTGTCCAGGGAGAAAGAGGAGGTCTGGCCTTTGTTCAAGAGTGCAGTGGACATGACTCACTTCATCTGTAGGCCTGCACATGTATTATCTCCTCTGTACTCTTCAACAAGCCTAAATTTAATCTGCAACCCTGAGTAGCACTCACCTCAAAAAAACCTCTGGATAGGCCACACCTTATCGGCATCCTGAACCAATCTTTTAAAATGTTAGGGGCAGATTTATGATGGCCGTGTGCCTCTTTTGCGCTAACGTTGCGTCACTTTTGTGACGCAGCGGTGGCGGAAAAGATGCGCCATGTTGCGACATATTTACAACGTGACGCATAAGTGGTGCATGGGCCTTGTAAATACACCCCCATGTGTGCTTGGCTATTTTAAGTCACTTGCCCCTGGTGCAAGGGCCTTGTAAATACGCCCTCATGTGTGCTTGGCAATTTTAAGTCACTTCCCCCTGGTGTAAGGTCCTTGTAAATACGCCGTCATGTGTGCTTGGCCATTTCAAGTCACTTCCCCTGGTGCAAGAGCCTTGTAAATACGCCCTCATGTGTGCTTGGCCATTTCATGTCACTTCCTCCTGGTGCAAGGGCCTTGTAAATACGCCCTCAAAGGAGCCAAGCAGTACAGATATTTTGAAGACCAACATGTTGGATACATATTATCCAAATAGAAGCAGTCACCTGGAGAATGTTTGTCTGTATGAGGTTCTACAAAATTACATTTTCAAGAGGAATATCAAAGAAGATATTGATAAAGGAGTGTATGCTGTAATTGGAAGTGAGGGATGTCTGGTCAAGCAAAGAAAATGTCTATTGGTAAATCATCGAAAATTGAATTGCGAATCTCCAGAAAGAAAAGAGTTTTTCTATTTAGCTCTTTTGCAACTTTTCAAGCCTTGGCGTGCAGAAAAGGAACTGCTTGGAGATTTCCTCTGTTATGAAGACTCTTTCAATGCAGCCAAGGAGTCCATAGAATGTCCGGTTTTTCCAAAATATCTAGAAATGTTGAATGCAGAAATCGAGCAGGAAGCAACAATTGCAGCCGAGATTGCTAGAGACAGTTCTCAGGACAGTCAGAGTTCTGTTTCATTGAGTCAGGATCCACTAGGAGGACCAGTTATCGAAAATGAAGCTGCCACTGCCATGAATTTAATTTAATTTAATTTGCGTGTTTATATAGCGCTAGAATCACTCCCGGAGGAGTATTTCCGCGCTTCGACCGCTGCGAAACCCTTCCTGGCTTCCCTGAGAGATGGTCCCTTAATGGGTATCTCCAGGGTGAGACCAGGCATCCCCGGCGGTCTGGTGGGGCCGTTAGTGAAGATGAGGCAAGCTAATGCCCAGAGTTGCCGAGTGTGATCGCTGATCAGAGTGGGCACCGAGGCGAGAGAATTATCGAGTCCGCTGACCCTGGTCCAGAAACCTGCCGCGCCGGGCCGTCCTCTGCTCTCGGGTCTGCCGCCTCTAACCAGTGAGCCACACTACCTCACTGAATGAAGTGGAAAGAGCCATGGCACATGCTCAGGAGGATGCGGTTAACTTAGAAGATTTGGAAAGACAACTCAACGTTGAGCAGAGGAAAATATATGACGAAGTTACCAACCAAATTGATCATGGATTAAATCATGAGAAGAAAGAGTGCTCATGTACGTCGTTGAAGCCTGTCCGACTGTACGTGAGTGGAGAAGCAGGAACTGGAAAAAGTTTCCTCATTAAAGCAATTTCATGTTATCTGCAGAAAAGGACTGAGTCATCGCTGTCTTGTGTTGTCACTGCTCCAACTGGACTGGCAGCACATAACATTAAAGGTATTACTTTGCATCGGCTACTGATGCTGCAAGTGGAGCATGATAACAAATTACAATACCACAAGTTATCTGGAGATGCTTGTTGTGAAGTATCTAGAGTCCTGAAGAAGATGAAACTTCTTATCATTGACGAAGTAAGCATGGTTTCCAATGTCATGCTTGCCTTTGTGCATTTGAGAATGCAAGAAGTTCTTAAAACAGAGTATGATGTGTTATTTGGTGGCAAACACATCATTGTTTTCGGTGATCTTCTGCAGCTGACACCAGTGAAAGGGCAACCAGTGTTTAAACTGCTTACGCATGAAGATACCAGGAAGTGCCTAGGGAGCATTGGCAACATTAACATATGGTTAAACTTCAATTATGCTGAGCTGCGTGGAAATATGCGTCAGACGAAGGATGAAGATTACAAGAATATTCTACAAGATGTTAGAATCGGCAAAGTGACCGAGCGTGGGAAAGAAGCTTTACATGCACGATTACTGTCAAATTTGTATCCAGAAGAAGACGTTCTGCCAGAGAATATTTTTCAGAAAATTACTGAGAAGATATCTGGAATATGTTTGATGCCAACTCTTGCAGAATGTTCCATCTTCAACAACAAAATGTTGAATTTAGAAAACCAAGAGATTGTGAAACTGGAAGCTATTGACAGAATAGAGCATATGGGAGCAACAATTATTTTGTCTGAGAATTTAAAATCTAAATTGGATTCATTAGAGAAGACTATATCTAAAACTGCTGGTTTTGAAAAGACTCTGAATGTGTGCTTAAATTGCCGTATCATTTTGAGAAGGAATTTACATGTTGAAAGAGGTCTGGTAAATGGATCAATGAGTAATGTTGTTGATTTTGAGAAATACAGAAATAGAGATGGAATTGAATTTTTAAAAATTAAATTTGATGGCATTGAGGATGTACAGCTAATTGGTCGTTGCACAGCTAGGTTTCTGCTTGTAAAAGACTTATATGTTCGCCGTAAGCAATTTCCTGTTTGCTTGGCATATGCGGTGACAATCCATAAATCACAAGGTTCAAGTGTAGACAGTCCTTTGGTGAATATTGGCAGTTCTGTGTTCAAAGAGGGGGATGGCTTATGTAGCATTGTCACGAGTCAGAACTTTATCAGGATTGTACTTGATTGAGTGTGATGTCACAAACATTTGTGCGGATCTAGATTGTGTTATGGAATACAATAGGTTAAGAAGAGAGTATGCGCCACATTTGCCTCAATATCCTTTGTTTGAGAAACGTGTGGTAGGCCGGAAACAAAGAAATGTCACCAATAGTAGGGAGGTTGTAGCAAAAAGACCAAAAGTCGATGAACCCAAAATTGTAAGCAGAAAGAAAATTAATTCTGTTGAAGATGTTGTTGGTTTTCAATTTGAAAATAGTTCTGGTGTCAACTGCTATGCTAATGTTGTGGTTAATGTTGTCTTTTCTCTAGAAACTTTAAAAGAACAGATTGTGATCAATTCGGATCAAAGTTTTTGCTGTTTGTTGAATTCTGTGTTAGAGAAATGTAGCGCTGATAGAACAAGAGTAGAAAGTGTGTCTGAAATTCGAAATCTGTTAGACAAATGTTCAGGTCAAACACAATTCTCTCAAAATATTCAGCAAGATTGTCAGGAGTTTTTAATGTATATGCTTAATGTAATGCAAGATGAAGGTGTAGATGTAGATCATCTGTTTGGCCTTTCTGATCAATGGCAGCATGACTGCGAGAATTGTACGTTATCAAGTACTACTAGTGTAGACTCAGAAAGATTTATATATTTAACTATGCCAGACAGTAAATCAGTATCCTTTAATAAGCTAGTAAAAGCAGCCGATCAAAACATGGAGTGTAGCCAATGTAAGTCTGCAATGCTGTCCACATTATTTATACGAAGTTATAGCCAGTATGTCATTTTAATGTTCCAACGATGTAGGCCTGATGGAACAAAATTGACAACTTTAATACAAATTTTTGTGGCTTCTCAGTCGTCAATATCAGGAAGGACTTTTCTAACTGCAGCAATTATATATCATGAGGGTCCTTCAACAACATCAGGACATTACACAACTTATTTGAAGTCTGGAAACGGCTGGTCATTCTGCAATGATTCTGTTTTAACTTTCAAAAAAAGATTGCCTTTTCACCATAAAAATTCTTACCTGGTGTTCTTACAACCATAATTTTAGGGAAGGAATCTCAGGATTTGTTCTGAGGAATTTCAAGAGGTTCTAATGGCTCCTACACTATATAGCCTTGTGGATAAGTGTAGTACAGAGCGAACACTGTTTGTTTTAATAAGCTAATTCAAGCAGCAGATCAAAACAAGGAGTAGAGGTAATGTAAGTCTGCAATGCTGTCCACATTATTTATAGAAACTTATGGGTGAAATGTCATTTTACAATTCCAACTATATAAACCGGATGAAATAAGTTGTCAGGTCTAATTAAAAATGTTTTGGCTACACAGTCGTAGATTTCAGGAAGAACATTTGTAACTGCAGCTATTATATGACATGATGGTCCTTTGAAAACATCAGGATATTACACAGCTTATTTGAAATGTAAAAAAGGCTGGTCTTTCGGCAATGATTACCATTTGACTATGAAGCAATGTTGCCTTTTGACTTGTTTTCAGAAGTGAGAATTTAGGGTAGGTAACTGGACTATAATGATTCTAGGTGTTGATATAATTTAGTGTGCTGTTTTAAATTGCTTTGTATGTCACATTTTTGTTAAAACGATGGAGCTTTTCTTTCAGAAAGTGGCGGGCAGAAAATAATAACAGCACAACAGAGTATAAGCTGTTCATAGGACATCCTTTGACGTCATGGAAAGTAAGTTACTTTTGAGGAGTTCTGATTTCTGATTGGTTATATTAAATGTGTTTTTTAAATACAATCATTTTGATTGTGTTTTTTTTCCCGCTGTTATATGATGAATACCTTCAACTCACTGTTTTTAGTGAAATTTGATATATTCTGAGAACAGCAAAAATAAACCATTTAATATGTATAATTAATTTTGTACTTTGAATTGTGATTTTTAATATGTATTCATCTTGTCTCATGCTCACTCATCTTTTACTACCTTCTATCAATTTTTACATTTTTGTTCTTTCTTTCACAGATTGAAAGTATAAAAATAACAAGTGACTAAGTTAACGACAATTATAAGGTAAGTGTTTAGTACACTTTCCGTTACATCTCTATCACATTTAACTTTTATTAGTTCCACTCCTTCATTTCTTTAACCCTCAGTTTCCTGCCTTTGCTACTTCCCTCATTCCTTTTCTCTCCGTTTCCTTCCCTTATACTCACTCTTCCTTTTTTTTTTTTTTTTGTTTCGCTTCCGGTTCGCGTACCGGCGCGCGAACCGGGAAGCGAATCAAAAGAAAAAGAGGTTGCCAGAGTGCTAAACATTCTAGCAATTTTTTTATAAATGGGAGGTAGTTCTGAAAAGAACTTTTTTTAATTGTTTTTGTTGTTTTAAAATTTATTTTATTTTTATGAACATTTTTTTACTTTTTTTTATTTTAACAACGGTTTTATATTTTTTTGGGGGGGGGACGAAAATCAGTCATTATAAAGGGCTCAACAGGAGCAACAAAAAAAAAAAGATAATTTACTTTCAGGGCCGTTTTGTACATTTATGATTTTCATAAGCTGTGTTGATGAGAGTTATACTTTTCTCCCCATAGGAAATCAATTTGCCGCTAAAAAAACAGGTATGCTTCATATCACCGAAGTTCTCTGTATGTTTGGGACCGTCTCCCTCGCCTCTGGTCCCGTCACTGCCTGTTCAGCTAATGTACTGGCCACAGGAGGGGGGTTTTCCTGTAGGTCACGTACCTGTGCAGCACTGTAATTAATAGGGTGCCACCTCTCCATGTGGCGATGCATGGTGTAATTCCCATAGCTGTACTTTTTATCTGTTCCTCGGGATAGTTCTTTGTCACAGATCAAACATGTGACATAACGGGCATTTACTTTTTTTTGTCCCCGGGGATATGTGAAGAATTGCCAGATGTAATTTACTTTCACATGGGACCTCCTTGGTACTTCCGGCAAAAACAGCCTGCTCACTTGCTCCTCTTCCTCTACTTCCTCTTCTTCCTCCTCTTGATTAAGGAGGACCTGAGGAGGTGGTCCTCGCTCCTTTGGTGTCGTCACACGCCATGTAGAGGACTTCCCCCGTATTCAACCATCCAGGAGTGTAAATGTCATCTGTAGGCGGGACCTCCTCTCCGTCTCCACACGCCCACTTAAAGGAACCTGGGGACGCTTCTTCGCTCGTGTCCTGCTGAAGCTCCCAATCATCCCTCGCTGTTCCAGTCTGCAGGGTAGAAGGGGAAGTATAATCAGGGGTCCACCAGTCCTCCCGGCCTCCCTTCCCGACCCAGTTACACTCCTCCCCCCTTGGATTCTCCCGATCGGGGAGAAAGGGCGCCCTCGACAGATAGTCTGCGTTACCATTGTCTGTCCCTTTTTTGTGCACTATATGGAACGAAAAGGGTTGTAGAAACAAAAACCATCATAACACCCTGGAATTCGGAGTCATGTTTTTCTGCATCCATTGCAGGGGTGCGTGGTCTGAGAAGAGAGTGAATGTTTTGCCCTCCAGATAATATCTCAACTTGTCCACAGCCCAGCGAATCGCCAGACATTCCTTTTCGACTGTTGGGTATTTACATTCCCTGGGGTGGAGTTTCCGGCTTATGAAGAGGATGGGGTGTTCCAGCCCATCCTCACCCGTTTGTGACAAAACGGCCCCTATGCCAACATCAGAGGCGTCTGTTGACAGGGAGAAAGTTTTCTCAAAGTCTGGTGGTATTAACACTGGGCTTGATGTAATGGCCCTCTTTAGGACTTCAAAAGCTGTGGTAGCTTCAGTGGACGGGCATTTCCCTATGCTGTTCTTGGCGTTCTTTTTCAGGAGCTCAGTTAAAGGGGCAGCAATCTCAGCAAAGTTCATGATGAAACGCCGGTAATAACCGATTAGCCCTAGAAAAGCCCGAAGTTCTTTTTTTGAAGATGGAAAAGGCGTACTCGTGATGGCTCTTATCTTTTCCTCCTGAGGGGCGATGACCCCCTCTCCCAGCATGAACCCCAGATATTTCACTCTGGGAAAAGCCGTTCTTGATTTTTTTGAGTTAATGTGTAAACCTGCAGTTTGTAAGTCCATTAATATACGGTCTAAGTGTTCTAGGTGACCCTCCCAGGTTCTGCTAAAGATGACAATGTCGTCTCGGTATACTGAACCATACTCTGTGTGTGGAGCCAACACCGTGTTCATTAGTCTCTGGAATGTTGCAGGGGCTCCATGGAGCCCAAAAGGTAGTACCGTGAATTCGAATAATCCATCATCGGTTGCAAAGGCTGTTTCATGCCTTTCTTTTTCTCTTAGTGGAACCTGCCAATAACCCTTGGTTAAGTCTAGGGTTGTGATGTACGTAGCTTCTCCTATTCTCTCGATTAACTCATCCACTCTGGGAATCAGAAAAGCATCGAATGAGGATATTGCGTTTAAAACGCAAAAGTCCATAGAGAACCGGGTGGACCCATCCGATTTTGGTACCATCACCATGGGTGAGGCCCAGTTGCTTCTTGAGGATCTGATGACTCCTAGTTGAAGCATGTCCCTGACTTCTTTTTTTACATCAGCTCTTCGGGCCGTCGGAATACGGTAGGCTCTCTGTTTGACCACCTTGCCTGGTTCAGTGTCTATGCAGTGCTCTGCTAAATGTGCTCGACCTGGGAAATCCAAAAAAATAGGCGAGAACTTTTGCAGCCTATGCAGGAGTTCTACCTTTTCAGATGTTGTCAATTCTGGGTTAATGGGGAGCATCTCCAGAGTAGTGCTTTCGTCTTTTGTTGGCAACGTCAGGTTTGCTGATTTGGGTGGAGACCCTATCCATTTCTTCAACAAATTGATATGGAAGGTTTGTTGTCTTCCTGGGGTGACTTGTAGGTGGTAAGTTGTTTTTCCTATAGTCTCTACCACTTCATAGGGCCCTTTCCATTCGCTTCTGAATTTTTGAGTGGACGATGGGAGAAGTACCAATGCCCAATCTCCCTTGTTCAAGACCCTCCATTTCTTGCCCTTGTCATATTGGTATCTCTGACTCTCTTGGGATTTCTCTAGGTTGGAGTACGCCAGGTCCCTTAGCTTACCTAACCTGGATTTTAACTGATTGGTGTACTCTAGCAGGGACCTTTGTTCTGCCATCTCCTCCTTCTCCCAGGCTTCCTTTGTTATTTCCAAGAGGGATCTCGGCTGACGCCCATATAACAGCTCGAATGGGGAATATCCTAAACTGCTCTGTACCTGAGCTCTTAGGACATAGAGAGCCAAGGGCAACAACTTGTCCCAATCCTTGTTCTCTGCTGTTAGCATTTTTTTAGGGTAGTCTTAAGTGTGCGATTGTACCTCTCAACCAACCCATCCGTCTCGGGGTGGTAGGCTGATGTACGTATGTGTCTCAGTTCTAAGGTTTTGCATACTTCCGCCATCATTTTAGAGACGAATGGGGTTCCCTGATCCGTAAGTATTTCCCTGGGGAACCCTACTCTTGAGAACAGTTCGATTAGTTTATCTGCCACATTTCTTGTTGTAGGAGCGCTGATGGCAAAAGCTTCGGGGAACCTGGTATTGTAGTCGACAACAACTAGAGCGTAGGTGTGTCCCCTGGTTGTACGAGGAAGGGGGCCGATAAGGTCCATTCCCACCCTCTCAAAGGGGTTGCCAATGATGGGGAGAGGTTGAAGGGGCACCGCAGGTGGTCTGCTCATGTTTTTCTTTTGGCATACTTCGCATTGGCGACAATAGACCTCTGCTGCTTTGTAAATACCAGGCCAAAAAAACAGTCTGGTGATGTTCTGTAGAGTTTTCTCAGCTCCACTATGTCCTGCCGTTAAATGGGTGTGGGCATAAAACAGTATCTGTTCTCTAAAGTCGTTTGGAACAACTAATTGTGGAGGATCGTCTGCCTTCCCTTCCCTGTATAACAGATCGTTTATTATTCAGAATCTGGGGTAACCTTGTCTCTGTGTGGTTTCGCCTAGGTGAGCTGCCTCCCATGCATTCAGAAGGGTTGGGTCATTACTTTGGGCAAACTTGAAACCCCGATCTAACTCCCAGGGTTCTGTAGTTAAGTATATTCCCCTTGATTGTTCTATCTTTTTCTTGAATAGACTCAGAAAATCAGGGTTATCCACCCCTATGATCAGGTCCTCAGGTAAAGAATCCACTACTCCCACCTTTACTATACAAGGCTTTCCTCCCAGGGGTCTTAGGGTAAGATGAGCCACAGGGTAGGGTTTTACCTCGCAGTGCACGCATCTAATGTGTACCACCAGGTTGGGACCTAACTGGGAGGGTCGGACTAATTGCTTCTTTATGACCGACTGTTTGCAGCCGGAGTCTAAAAGGGCTTTCACACATTTACTGTTCACTTGTACCCTTACGTAAAAGGACGGTCCCATCTCTGCAGTATACATCACGGCCTTCGGGATGTATCCGACCTCCATAGGTTCTTCTGTTGGTCTTTTCTGGGGGCACATTCTGGCTATGTGCCCTCACTCCCCTCTCTCGAAACACTGCGGTCCCCTCGTGGGTGGCGGGTCATATCTCATGGGGCGTATCTTCAAAGTCTCTGGTGCCTGTTTTGGTTTTTTCTCCTGTTTCGCTATTCCTGGGGTTCCTTTGGGACCTTTGTCCGCTTCCCAGGGAAAAGTACGGGGCATGGCTCTATTATAGTTCGAAGCCATCTCAATGGCCTGTTCAGCGGTAAGGCCCGAATGCTGTCTGAGCCACCGCTGTGTACCATAGGGTAACGCCTCCATAAATTGCTCCAGGTATATGCTGGACTTCACTTCCTCCTTACTCCTACTCTCTGGTTTCAACCATTTATCAGCGGCCATCTTCAGTCGCAGATACAAAGTCTTTGGGTGTTCACCAGCGATCCCCTTCTCTTTTCTGAATCTCAGTCTATAGGCTTCGGCATCTATGCCTAGATGATCTAATATCACGCCTTGATTGTTGAATATGGAGTCACCCCCGCATGGTTGGCTACTTGGTAGGCAGCTTGTGCCTCGCCGGATAACAGGGGTGCTAGGAAGAAAGGCCATTTCTCCTCAGGCCATCCACATGCTCTAGCCGCCCGCTCAAAATTGAGGAGAAAGGCGTCGGGATCTTCCCCTGGTACATATTTCTGTAATTGCATTCCGGAAGGATGGGGGCCAAAATTCCGTCTCTCCATTGGAACAGGTAGACCGGTGCCCTGTACCACTTTTTGCAGACCCTCAATTTGGGCTGATATGGTATTTTTAAATAAGTCTCGGTCAGCTTTCGCCGTCGACATCTGTTGTCCGATGGCCCATTCTAATTTCTGCTGTCCCTCTATGAGCTGCTGCACCACTTGTTCCATGGCCGTCTCTGACACGGAGGGACAAGATCCCACTTCTGACACCACTGTAGGCGTGGGAGGGGGGCTAAGGACAGTCTCTATGTTAGGAACTGGTGCTGCAGCAGTAATAGGATGACTAGAATGCTTTTTTAAACTAGGCTTTATTTTTATAGTTCGACGTCTTCTATAGGTTAGTCTCTCTCTTGCAAAGTCTAAGTTGTCCGTGGTGGTGGTCTTCTCTGCCAGGTTGTCTCTGGGCGCTGGCCTTCCTCCGGGGTCGTCTTTCCCTGGCGTAACGTCTCAGGAACCCAAGTGTGGAGAAAGAAGAAGGACAGAGGGAGGCCGTTAGCGGCTTGTCTCTTATCAGTTTACCCCCAATGGGGACCCGGTGTTCGTGAAGGTGCACCCGTTTTACTTCAGCCACTCTGGTGTATTGTGCTCAGGGGAGGGAGGAGAGATGTGCGGAATACGGGTAGGTAAAAGGCATGGGAAAACGGGAAATGGGAAGAGGGGGTCGGGTAATACGGAGGACAGACACACACGGGGGTAGCTATACACTATCTACAGGGGCACTCTTTCTCCCCAGCCAGCCCGCCAAACGCCGCCGTACCTGACTAAGCCATACTCCTCCCTCTGGAGTATGGCACGGTGGAACGTAGGGTCGTTGGCCTCCTTGCTTTCCTCCACACTCTTTCCCACACTCGCTTCCTCCGTCTTCGTCTCGCGTCTCCGTCCTGCTCTCCTCGCGTTCTCCGGTCCTCGCTCCTCCGGTGTCGTCACACGCCGTGTAGAGGACTTCCCCCGTATTCAACCATCCAGGAGTGTAAACGTCATCTGTAGGCGGGACCTCCTCTCCGTCTCCACACGCCCACTTAAAGGAACCTGGGGACGCTTCTTCGCTCGTGTCCTGCTGAAGCTCCCAATCATCCCTCGCTGTTCCAGTCTGCAGGGTAGAAGGGGAAGTATAATCAGGGGTCCACCAGTCCTCCCGGCCTCCCTTCCCGACCCCGTTACAGTCACTCATCCATGGAGTTACTCATACACCTAGTCAGTCATGCAACGAATCAATCACACCTCCATTTCCTCAACTATACAGTTATACACACCTTACTTATTGAAACATATTCTAACACATATTTACTCTCTTGTACAATCACTGATACACGTTTTCAATGATCCATGCAGCCACTCACACATTCACTGGCTCTTATACACAGTAATTTATATATGTCAACTCTCACATGTACTGTGTTTTACATATGTACTTACTTTGAAATATAGCACTGATATAACCATTCACTCACCAATACACTCATGCACACAGTCAACCACCCATACAGCTGTTTCCACATGCAGTTTTCAACCCATACATCTAGTGAATGAACTGTTCACACATCTATGCACAGAGTCACACACCTCCCAGCCACCCCCACACACACACTCACTCTCCCATACAAATACTTGGGCAACCAATCAATAACCCATATAGTTACTCATATAGCTACTGATCAACACATGCAGCAGTTTACAGAACAACAGATATAATGATGCACAAATTAAGACAGTTTAGTCAATAACACATGCACTCAGTGAGACGCATTTAATCACTCTCATACAGTCAGTCATGCACCTACTAAATCCTTCATCCAGACACTTATATATCCACTCATTCTTCAATATGTAAGACATATTTTAACTTTACAGAAACATACAGTCACTGGATGATGTCATCAGTGATGTCACTGACGATGTCATGAATGATGTAATATGTGACTTCATCAGCAGTGGATTGCGGGTGCGCGATATATAGTTAGTGCAACTAACTATATATGCAAATTTCAATGGTTTTGTGTGAGTAAAATAAGGTTTTGTAAATGCTAATCCCTAACTATATATTGTCTATAACCTATGGTTTTTTCAGTGAATTTTCAAGGTTTTGTAAATGCTAATTCCTAACTATATATGGTCTATAACCTATGTTTTTTTCAGTGAATTATATATATATATATATATTCGAACACTTTCACTCCAGTAAGGCTGAAAACAGGCCAGCACACAGGTCTCCGGTTTTGTAAATTTTATTGCAACCCCCTCACCCTTAACAGACGCGTTTCGCTTCAAAAAAGCTTCGTCAAAAAAATATATATATATATCTTATGATTTAACTGGAAAGGATATATATATAACAATTTTAAAAGTCAATTAGAAATCATGTCTTAGGAAAAGACAATTAAGATTCACATCTTGGGAGTTTCTTTTCTGCTACCTTCATAAACTTCATAAGACTACATTTCAGCTGAGAATCATGGGATGCAAGAATAGCGGAGCGACAGTTAAAAATCAGAACTTGGCATTTTCTTTTCCACTGCTTTAATGAGCTTCACAAAACTACAATTAAGCTGGGGATCATGAGGTGCAAAACAGGCAAGTACTGCCTGTCTTCGCGAGCGAATTCCTCGTCGGTTAAAATGGTATTTCAGCAGATTCTTTTGTTCTTCCAACCATTTATCACAGGAACACATCAAATGAGGCAAGTTTAACCAGTGTGGAAGGTGCGATGTACAGGGTAACAGCCCCAGCCTATATTTTAAAATTTTAGTTTTAACTATTTTTGAGTAGCCCAAGTCAAGGTAGGTCTGTGGTGCCTGTGTGGAGTATGTATTCAAGATTATCCAGCCATGTGACCTTTTTGCAAGTGATGCCCTGTCTTCAACCCATGAGAGATGTATAACCCTTTTCCTGACCAGTCTTTCAAGCGTAATATGGCTTATGGGAATGTCCCAAAGTTGATGTAAGCCAAGATTCGCCAGGCTTCTTTTAAAGTACTTCTCTGCTGGTGAAGCTGGGTGTTATGCTAATTCCTTACATAAAAAATCATTTATGGTTCCTTGTTTAGTTTTGTGTATTTTATCCCAAACAGTTATGAATGCCCCCTGTCTCGCCAGGAGCTGTTTCTGGATGCCAAACTCAAGCCTAATTTGAGCTGGTGAAGTTTGTTTAGGCAAGCTAAAAATAATCCTATAAGCAGCTGTAACTGTGTTATCTAGTATCTTGGCATCTCTGCCTCTCAGAACTTCGCTCCCGTAAGTTATTGTAGGTAACTCTTTAGCTCGTATTACTTGTGTCAGAGGTAGAAGAGACTGGCCAGTAAGTTTACAATTTAATGCTTTTGGAGCGACTGCTGTCACAACGCCTTTGCCTCTGATGCTCTTTTTCTGAACAGTAAACTAGCCACTGTTATCAATTTTTACACCTAGATACTTATATTCCTTCGCATCCTCAATCCGAGCATTATTCCAGAACCAGGTAAGTGACTTGTTTCTTTTTTTTACTGATTGTCATTGTCCGAGTTTTCTCTAAATGTATTGTCAGTTTATTTGTATCTGAGTATCGTTGTGTTGTATTCACCAGATGTTGAACCCCGACTTTCATATGGCTAATTAGGACTATGTTGTCCGCATAGAGAAGACACGGTAATGAAAGCCCTCCTAATTTTGGAGCGTGGGAGTTACAACTATTAAGGATCGGGATTAGGTCCCCTAAGAACAAATTGAATAAAGTGGGAGCTAAAACACAGCTCTGTTTAAGACCCTTATTGGTTGCCATTCGTCTTGACAGGAGAGTACCATCAACCAGCTTTGTGTGAATCCACGTCTCCGTGTGCAGGTTGATCAGCAGGTCTAACAGTGATCTTGGTATCCCCCATCTCTTTAATTTGGACCATAAGATGCTCCGGTTAACGTGGTCAAATGCGGCCTTGTAGTCTATGAAACAAAAATGAATCCGCATTTTAGTTGTTTCAGCCTTATCTATTAGCATGCCCATTGCTGAGATGTTGGAGGCTGTGCCCACTGATTTGGCGAACCCAGTCTGATTTACTGGAATTAAAGATTTCTCTGTGGCCCATTTCTGCAGTTCTTCCAAAAGTATTCTTGCAAAATATTTTGCCTCGTTATCCATTAAGGCAACTAGGCGATAATTTTGAGGAAGGGACTTGTCCCCAGATTTACAAATGGGAGAGATGATTGAGCCCTTCCAAGAACTGGGCAATACATTGAAGTGCCATATTTCCAAGAACAATGGCTCGAGGGCTAATGCCCATTCTTTTTCCTCCTGTTTATAAAGGATGGTAGTAATTCCATTCGGGCCTGGCGCCCCAATGGAATTCTTTCTTTCCTTCCCTTTTTAATTTGGCGCCTGATAATTCCTTGTAAACTTGGCTCTCCTTCATTTGTGATTGGTGCAAAGCCATCTGGATTGCCTATGGCCCTATGCAGTATCATTAATTCTCTGTTGACAGAATTATCGTTCTCATTAACAGTTTCTGTCTCTAAATAAGTCATTTTCCTGATTAAAATGACCTCTAAGGTTGCATGCCCAGACTTCTTCGGAGATATTAGAAAAAAATCCTGCATGCGTAGGTCTTAAAAATTGGTTCATGGTTTTCCAGAATCTTGCACGTCACACTTTTTGGAATCCGCATATAGTTTTGCCCACATATTTTCCTCCACAGATCTATTGGCTTCCCATTTTATTGTTTTCAACAATGCCTTCGATTTCTGTAGCTGGGCATGTTTTACAATTTCCGTAGGATTCTGCCGTACTTGTCTCATCATATGATTGATTGACTTTTTTAAACACTTGATCCTCTCTTTTTCATGTTGTGTAAACTTTTTCATGCTGCTGCAGCCCAATTGCACCTGTTGCTTAGATCTTGTAGAGTTGGTTGCTATATTTGAAGTAAAATGCTCCCATTTCTCAATCTCGCTACAGCCAAATCTCGAGTGGAAAAGCAGTTTTGCCTTTTCTAAAATGCTACAGTCTGATGCTGCTGAATATTTGAATCCATGAAGGTGGGGGGGTCTGCTTGCCATGTTTCTTGAAGAGCCAACATGTCAAACGACCTTATGTAGCTAATAAAATCTGAGTCATTCATTTTGGATGCCAGACCATTGACATTCCATGAGCATATTCTCAGATGATTAACCTCAATTGATCTTAAATATGAGCCAGTTGGTCAATTTGCATAGCTGTTTATTGTTCTGGTGATCCATCTTAGGTCATTGAGTCCTGTTGGAGATGATGCCCCTTCTTCAGTACTGTGACGATGCATAATTCTTGTTCCACTTGTTCCTACTGCGCCTCTAAGAACCGATACTCCTTGCCTGACCGCAGAAGCCTGTGCTCCCTCTGTAACTACAGGGGTTAATAGTTCTGGGTATCTTGGTTTTATATACGGAGTTAATGTTATCCCCCAGTTCTTAAATGTTTCAGACTCTGCAAGAATTTTATGTGCAACTAGCAGCCCGTCCCGACGTTGTCCGGGGGGTCCCCCTCTGTGCACCCGCCACCTTCAGGGCCCCTAATTAGCTGCACACAGTTCACCGCTCCTCCCCGCGTTAACGGGCATGGCTGCTCCTCCCCTTGCTTCACCTACCTCTTAGCAATAAACCTCATCTCCGGCCGACCAATGCCCTGTGCAAACACGCACACATGTCTCTCTTTATTATTATGTAATTTTGCGTTCCACCTCTTAGCAATAAACCTCATCTTCGGCTGACCAATGCCCTGTGCAAACACGCACACATGTCTCTTTATTATTATTTTATTTTGCGTTCTGTCTTTTATTTCTGTTGTGAATGTGGTACCACATTGGAGACTTCCCGAAGGCTTGTGTGAGCGCTAACAGGCCAATTCTCCCCTTGCTTCACCCACCTCAGCCCGAGTCCTTTCCTCCGCTCCTCCCCGCGCTTCACTCAGCCGCACACGTTCCGATCCTCCCCGCGCTTCACCTACCTCAGCCTGAGTTCCTCGCTCCTCCCCGCGCTCCTGTCCACCACTCTTCGACCTCCTCGCGCTCCTATACGGCGCTCCCCCCGCGCTAGATGATGTCAGCACGCACATTCACGTCGTTAACGCACACGCCCGGCGCTACTTCCAAGGGACTACTTTTTTATGAATCTATATTTTTTATAGAACATATATTTTTTGGGTATAGATAGCCTATGTCACTCTGCAGACCCTGACAATTCTAATGATGTATCATGTGTTTGGATTGGTGCTGTGGTTTCCGAGTTTACCCGCCTCAAAGGTTCAAAGTTCTTACTTTATAATAGTAGTATAGATTAAAGATGTTATCCATGTTGCTTTAATTATTTCGCCACTTGATTCATCATCGGTTATAAATTCGATTGAAACCAAATCTGCGGATGTCACATCTTCCAAGGAGGGATTATGAGACAGCAGCCGTAAGATGTAGCCTCTGATCAATATGCCATGCCTACCTTTCGATATATATTCTGGAGTCAGCCAAATTGTGTTTGTTACGCTTCTTAAGTCTCCTGGGCTCCAAGCCTTTTTGTTGGATTTGTGCGTTTGATAGTGACGTTTTATTTCTAACAGATTATCTTGATTTATGGACCCTGCTGCTTCATCTTTCTCTTTGTGTTGAATTATTTGTTGTCCTCTTAAATTGAGCGTTTGTCCATCTTCTCCTTGCTCGGTTGTGGAAAAAGGTAGGGCTAGGACCTTTCTCGAGATTTGCCCGGCGCTAACCGCCCTTGTACCATTCAAATTTACCAAGCAATGAGGCAGGCGCCGGAGACCAGAAGGCAGGAAACAGAAGTTTTATTCCGACGGAGCAGAACACATCAGATCAGACAACAAGGTATCGTCTCGAGGTGCTCTAACAGCCTCTCGGAGGCCTGGCCTCTTATACACTGGTTTATGGCATGTGACCTTTCTTTATTACAATCAGAACATTGTGGCATAAAGGAAAAGACATCCCCGTAATCCTCGTGTCAATCCCACCCCCATATACCTCCACAATAGAGGTCCTCAACCTGCTGATAAGAGGAGGGGGTCATCACGCAGCTGAGTGTTCCGTCGAGTCTTAGGATGTGTGCGCCTGATCATATCACAGGGGGTGGGGAGGCCTGGATCAATAGAGGGTCCTTTGAAGGAGAGCGACCTCATAGAATAAGGGGCAGTAAATGATATCTCCCGGCTTAGGCGATGGCCTCGGACCTGTGTGGACAGCTGGACACAGGGTGAGGGGCCATCAATGGAGTGGTATTCATGCTGCGTGGACAATTCCAGTGCGGAGGGAAGGTTTATCAACAGAGGGGCATTCATGGGAGGAGAGGAGGTGTTGGTCAGGCGCTGGCGTGACTCCCAAGGACAGGTTCATGCAGAAGGGTCATGCTCATGAGGGGGAGGGAGGGGGAGCCAGGGTGCGCGGAGGATGCTTGCTGGGTCAGAGGGGCGCGCTGGCGATCGATCGTGGACAGGGAGACCATGATATCTAAAATGGCTGCCGTGCACGTAGTACATAGGTGACAAGCTGGCGCAGATGATGTTCAGATCGCAAACTAAAATTCCACAGTCCTCCCTTTTAACATGTCTCGCCAACTTGTCAGTTTGGATTTATCCCCATAAGGCCACGTATTTCTACTTCATAGAGGGGGCTCATGTGCTCATTTCGGAAGTCCAAAGTCTTTGGGCACATACAGTTAGAAACAAGGCCGCACAAAGGGGGCAGACATTGGATACCTAAGCAACACCCACATATTATCACAACAGGTATCAGCACGAAGGAAAACAACTTCCAGCCCCAATTCTTCAAAGTGTCCCAAAACCAGCTCCCGAGCGACCATCCTTCTTGTTCTTGGTGAACCTCCGAGGAAAGTCTGTGGAGGTGCTCAATGGCTTTGTAGACTGAAGGCGAGTTATCTGGCACGTAGGTGCAGCAGCTAGATCCGATGATGCGGCATGCTCCTCCTCGGTCGGCTAGGACCACATCCAGGACAAGACGATTTTGGAGGGTCACAAGGCGGACCGCCTGAAGCTCCGCAGTGTTGTTGGCGAGGATGCCAGCCGTGATGTTGATCGTTGTTTCTACTGCCTGGGTCAGGTGTCGGATAGCGCGGCTGTTTGCCATTGGGCCCCACAGAGGAACAAGTCCCTTTGCTGCATCTAGGAACTGAGCTCCAGTGGAGTCGGCTTGTTCTATGTCATCTGCACGCCTCTGCCGGTGGTGGTTGGCAGGGGCTACATATGTGGGTGGAAGAACGAAGGCAATGTAACAGATACCCTTCCAACCTTTCGGGAGCCAGGTGTAAGCTTTGGTGCCGCACACAAAGTACATGTTCGGAGAAGCAACAAAGGAAGGGGGGTCAACTGAGTCCAATGTTCTGGTGATTCGGCAGGAGCTGTGACCCACCAGTTGCGTTCCCTGGCCTTCTAGGCACACCAGACCGGTGACATTGATAACAGACAGAGCCACAGTCAGGGTGGCGGTAGTTTGTTTTTGCAGATGAGAGAAGGTGGTTCTGGCTGGATTGTGGAGTACCTGTACTTCGACTCGTTCTTTGGCTGGAATGTCTTTGAGGAAGGTGGCGCCTGCGAGCGCAGGACACAGGGCAGCAGGGGTCTTTCCGGTTCTGTTCAGCCAGAACCCAGAGTAGAAGTGTGATACTGTCCGGCTGGAGGTGGCGTTGTCCTTGTGGCTCTCTTGCATGAGTATCAACCAGGCGAGGCAAGAGCCGTGAACTGAGAAAGGTGAAGGGATGAAGGGGATGGAGTGTCCTGTGGCATGCGGGAGCAACCCGCAGATCCAGCAGTTCGTAGCATTTGCAGCAAGGTTGTGTTGGTGCAACAGTTGCACGAAGGAATTGTTCCAGAATTCCCTGCGCCTTTCTCGGAGCTGAGGCGACAGAGAGATTAGGTGATGCTCTTTCAGGGGTGTTGGTTGTGCAGTAGGTAGCAATGCCTCATGAGCCGGTGTGCTTTCCTCCAAAATCCAGAAGGAGGTCATGAGGAGGAGGCAGAAGAGGAAGACAATGAAGAGTGCGATTGTCTTTGATTTGTGCAAGTTGTCAGTCTTTGGATTTCTATACTGGGTATTTCCTGTTGCTTCCATCATCTTCTTATCTGGCGCTTCCATCACCTTCAAGGGGCTCGGTAGTGGGCAGAACCACAGACTTCGCTTAGCTTCTCTCCCGGTAACCCTTGGATGCTTAGGTCACCGTTCTGAGATTTAACTTAGTCCGTGGCCTACTTAGCCGAAACTCCCTCCTTTCGACGCAGGAAATACCCTTCTCTGGATGGCACAGTGGGATCAGAGAATTTTGCAAGTTTGAGTGCCTCAGTATCGGGATAACAGTCCAATATCGGTCGGTCTTTGCTCAGGAGCTCTTCTTGGGTGCTGACGTTTTCTGTCGTGGCCAGGTTTGCAGAGACCTTCCGGCAATGATGTGCGTGCAGCCAGTGCTTCTTCCCCTCCACTCGAAGCGCCGTTCGTGTCGTAATCAGCACTTGCCAGGGGCCCGTCCACAGCGGTTCCAGACTCTTGGTCCGCTGGAAATTTCGTATCAACACGAAATCTCCCGGTTGGATGTCATGGCCGGGGCCCCTGGAAGCATCGGGGATGGCCTGCTGCACCTGTTGATGAATGACAGACAACGTTTTAGTTAACTTGCACAAATAATCAGATAGTAGGACGTCTGGGACGTAATGAATGGAGGTCGGTTTGGGAGCAGTCCAGAGATTCATCGGTCGCCCAAACACGACCTCGTAGGTGGTCAAATGGTGCTTAGTGGGAGTGGAGCGCATCGATAACAAGGCCAGTGGGAGGGCATCCGGCCAGTTAAGTCCAGTGGTGGCCACTATTTTTGACAATTTCAGCTTCAGTGTGGCATTATGGCGTTCCACTAGACCGGCGGATTGGGGGTGGAAGACCGCATGAAACATTTGCTTCACCCCCAACCCCTTTAGGATTAGTTGGATAACCTCAGCTATGAAGTGGGGGCCATTGTCGCTCCATAAAATTCGACAAAGGCCATAGCGAGGGAAGAATTCCTTCAGTAGTACTTTGGCAGTAGTCATGGCAGTGTTGTCACGGGTTGGATAGGCCTCTACCCATTTGCTGAAGGCACATACGATGACTAGTACATACTTCAGGTTTTGGCATCTCTCTAGTTGGATGTAGTCCATCTGAAGGACCTCAAAGGGGTGATTGGGGGTCCCAAACCCTCCCCGGGGTACCACAGTTCCTTTCCCGGGGTTGTGTTGCAGACAGATGAGGCACTGCTGAACTAGGCGTCTGGCCGAGTCAGGGATTTTGTCGTTGTGCCAGACTTTGGAAATGAGTTCGATCATGGGTGCAGATCCTATGTGTGCGGGGGAGTGTGCCATCGTCAGTATGGGGATCAGGTATGAGTCGGGTAGCAACCACCTGTTTGCATCTTTCGTTCGCCAGCAGCCCTCTTCGTCCTTCAAACCCACCCCTGCCCACTTAGTCAGTTCGTGAGGGGTGCTGGCCGACTGGATGTCTCTGATCATTTCCCTTGCGTCAGTCCATCTCTCTGCTTGTGACCTGGTCACATACATGCGTGTTGCCGTCCTATTCTCAGCTGTGGTTCATGCAGTAATGTCGGCCAATGCATTCCCTTGTCCGACTAAGTCTGTTACCCTTTTGTGTGCCTGACATTTGATCACCGCTAATCGTTTGGGGAGGAGAACTGCTTCAATCAGAGCGGAGACGAGATCTCCGTGGAGGATCGGGGTGCCGTGGGACGTCAGGAATCCCCTCTCCCTCCACAGGAGTCCAAAATGATGGACCACTCCGAAGGCATACTGGCTGTCTGTATATACGTTCGCGGTGGTCCCTGTGGCGATGATGCATGCTCGTGTGAGGGCTATCAGCTCTGCTGCCTGGGCAGATCGTTGTGTGATGCAGGCTGTCTCAACTACTGTTCGGGCTGTCGTTACTGCATAGGCAGCTGAAGTGGTGCCATCTGGGAGTTTGATGCATGAGCCGTCTACCCATAGCTCTCCATCGGGGTCAGAAAAAGCAGTGTCTCGGAGGTCAACCCTACTCCTAGTTTGTTCGTCCGTGAGGGTCACACAGTCGTGGATGGGAGGAATGTCGGGGTCATTTTCAGGCAGGGGTAACAATGTGGCAGGATTCAAAGTCGTGCATCTCTTTAGTGTGATGTGGGGTGCAAGCAGAGTCAACTCGTACCCTGTCAGTCGTGCGCTAGTCAGGTGTTGGGTCTTTGTCTGGTTCAAAAGGGTGTCGACTGCATGGGGTACTAACACAGTGAGGGGGTTTGAAAGTACAATTCCTTCGCTCTGGCGGATAGAGACAGCAGCGGCAGCTACTGCTCGAAGGCAGGCAGGCAAAGCTCTGGCTACAGGATCAAGAGTGGCGGAGAAGTAGGCACAAGGGCGCTGCTTAGGACCAATTGATTGAGTTAGGACAGACAATGCACACCCCTCCCTTTCGTGGGTGAAGAGGGAGAAGGGTTTGGAGTAATCCGGGGTTCCGAGGACGGGTGCTGAGCAGAGTGCATCCCGTAATTCCTTAAAGGAGGCTTGACACTCAGTGGTCCAAGGAAGCGGGGAGGGGACATCTTTGGTCAGCAGGGCAAGTAATGGCTTCACAATGAGGCTGTAATTAGGCAACCACTGTCTGCAAAAAGAGGTTAGGCCAACCAAAGAGCGGACCTGTTTTTGTGTTTTTGGGACGGGGGTGTCTAGAATCGTTTGGATTCGGTCGGGTGTAAGTTTCCTCCCTTCTTTGGACAGAAGATGGCCTAGGTAAGTCACTTGTGACTGGCAGAACTGTAACTTCTTTTTGGAGACTTTATGGCCATTTTTTGCAAGAAAGTGTAGGAGTTGGACAGTGGCTGTCGTGGCAAGTGGGGTGGTGTCGGCCGCCAAAAGGATATCCTCAACATATTGGATCAACACCACTCCCTCTGGTAGCTGGAAGGCATCCAGCTGTCTTTTGAGGGCCTGGCTGTAAATGCTGGGACTTTCAGTGTACCCCTGGGGAGCTCTACAAAATCGGTACGAGCGGGATTTTAAAGTGAAGCCGAAGAGATAACGGCTGTCTGGATGGATGGGGATGGAGAAAAACGCGTTCTTAAGGTCGATAACAGTGAAGGTGGTGGCAGTGGACGGGATGAGGGTCAGAATGGTGGTGATATCAGAGACTACAGGATATTGGGGTACAACCACTTTGTTAATCTCTCGTAAGTCGATGATGAAGCGGTACGCTTTCTCATCTCCTTCACCTTGCTTCTTAACAATAGGTAGGATTGGGCTGTTGCAGACGTTGCTAACCACCTCTTCAACCACTCCTGCATCTACCAGAGACTGAATGATCGCTACCAGTGCCTTCTCACCCTCTGGGGATATCCGATACTGTGGGAGTTTCGGGAGCATAGCGTCCTGTCGTACAGTTATGTGAATAGGATCAATCATCATTCGCCCCACATCAGAGTCATTTTTGGCCCATAGGTACGGAGGCAGGGTGTCAAGCAAGGACATGTCAGCGTCAGTTATGGAGCACATGTGTCGTGGGGGACGGGATCTGGGCAGGTCTGGGTTGTCGTACAGGATGACTCGTATTCCATCTGGGGAACACCTAATGGTAGCTCGAAAATGTTTCAGTAAGTCAATGCCCATAATGGCGTCAGGGGAGTTGGAGGAAAGCAGAAATGTCGCGTCAGTGGTGTTGTTTTCTAGGTCAAAGGTAATAGGTACGGACAGGGGGTTAGTGGAGGGCGTTCCATCGAAACCTATCGACGTTATGTGTGAGCCAGACAAGGGTGCCCTTGGAATCAGTCGTTTTGATAACACACTACGTGTCGCCCCAGTGTCTACCAAGAATGGAGACTCTGTACCCAGGACCTTAGCGGTGACATAAGGACCTTGCTGGTCAACACGGAGCTCGACTGGATCCCTCCCTTGCCCCTGGCAGTCCTATGCAAAGTCGGGGGTATTTTCACCTTCGGACAGCTGATATTGGTTCTGTCGGGGACGGTCAAACGTGTTCAGTCTCCCTGATCTGTCATTGTTGGTGTCGTTGGTGTGCCCTCGTCCTTGTACTCTATTTCTCGGACTACCTGCCACATCCCTGGAGTCCCTATTTCTATTCACTTCTAGCAAAACCGGACACTGGGATTTCCAATGGCCGAACCCTTTGCAGAAGGCGCATTGGTCATTGCTAATGTCTCTACGTCCAGTGTGGGGCGTTGGGGTGTGATCTTTAGGAGGTAGATCTCTGGGGGTGGTTGATTGGTAGTTCCCCCTTTGGTGTTCCCGTCCTACCGCTATACCCTGTATCTGGGCTATCATTACCCTTTCCTTTAAATCTTTCTTCTTTTTCTCGGACGCCCTATCATTCTCATTCTTTTGGTGCTCGTAATACTGAGCCATCTGAAGGATAGCTGCAGGTTTGGAGGCCCCCCAACTACTCTCACTCGTCTGCAGTTTTTGGGAAACTTCTTGTGTTAGGCCCTTTACATAATTTTGTACAAACAGGTGCTGTCCGGTTGCGGTGGTCATGTCTTGGCCACTGTAGTCGGAGAACACTGTCTCGAATCGGGAGAAGTATTCTGACACATCTTCCTGGGGTTTCTGTCGACAGGCCGTGACTATCGACCAGTCTACCTTTCTTTCCGGGATCAGTGTTTTTAACTTCTGAACTAGTTTGTCTGGGAGTTCCAGTATGTCTTTCACTGGTTTCCTTCCTGGCTCTCGCTGTCTATCTAGTTTACCGAGTTGGTCCCAGGTATGTCCAAACAGGTCCGTGTGGTCAGCCTTCCGGATTTGCTTCCACACGTCAGCTGGCAGGCATAACCCAAAGAACAAGTCAATGTCTGCTAAAGTCATTATTGTCGAACCCAAGGCTGTGCCTAATTCGGTATAAAATGCTGTCGGGTTCTTTCTTAAATCGGGCAGGGTTTGTTTGAAGGTTAGGATATCCTGTCGGTCCCAGGGTTGGTAAACCCAATTGTACACAACCCTCCCTTTTGCATTTTCATTATTGATATCATCGCTTGTTCCCTGGCCCCGTGGCGGGATCCAGTAAGGGGCCGCTTCTCTGATAGGCATCATAGTATTGGCTACTTCTACCGAGGTTGTTTCAGGGACGGTGACCTTGGCTTCTGGTTTCTGTTCCGTGAGGTGGCGGAAGACCTCAAGCATCTGCATGAAGAGCTCCGTCGCCTCACATTCAGTCCCATCTCCAACATCAATCTTCCTATACAGTGTTGTTAGTTTAGCGGGACCCTTACTTTGATACCTATCTTCATATGCGTTCAGGGTGTAGTAGCTGAATCGCAAGATGAAATGCCGGCTGTGGCTGTCGGCATGTGAATTATATACGCTCATTGTATAATCTTCGCTCTCCCTTCGTTCTACTAATGTCTTTGCTATTTTGTCGATCCCATCCCGCTCATCTTTGCTTAACCTATTTGGTCTGGCTGGTGGTTGTTTACTAGCCTCGGGGTCGTCTGACGATGTTGTTACTGTGGTTGGTGCGGAGGCCGTGAGGGCCGGTGCACTAGCGCCAAGATCGTTCTCGTTTACACTGAGGGCCCGCGGGTGTTGCTGGCAGGGGGCATACGGAGGGGGCATGTAGATGATTGGGGGACCTAGTAGTAACTCATCGTTCACCCGCTGTTTGGAGGGTAATTCAGGGTAGAGCGCAGAGGGGGTCCTAACAGGACATTGGCCTGTCGACCCTGATTCTTGGTTTTGTGTAGCTTCCTTTCTTTCTTTTATTTCCTCTTCTAGTTGCTTTGCGGCCAGGTGGGCTGCCTTTTGTAATTCTTTCCCTATTTTTGCTTCTTCTCTTTTCTTTCGTTGTTCCGTTTCTTTGCGCCACATGCCGATACTGTCGAGCATAGTGGGCGTGGTCTTATTCTTCTGGAGCGCTATTTCTAATGTTTTTATTTTATTTTCATTAAAGGAACCTATCAGTGGCCACTGACTTTCAGGGTTCTTTTTCGTATATTTATGCCATAGTTTAGTGTAAGCTATAGCGACTAGTCCATACTTAGTGAACATGTCCTTATTAGGGGTGCCCTCCAGTGGAGCTGGATGGTTCATCTCTAATAAGCGGTCCGGGCTAAACAGGCTACCAACCAGTGGGGAGAAGATAGGCATGACGGATTACAACGGGGACAAAAGTCTGCACTACCTATCTTATCACGGCGGGCAAAGACTAGACAGAATATTTCTATTCTCCGTTGTTTGCCGGCGGTGAATACCTCAAAACGAACCAATACCGAACAATCGGTCAATCAAAACAATTCAGTGGGGAGAATAAGTGGGCACGAAAAGTTATCGTTACCCACTCTTTCTCTACCTGCAAAGAGAGACCTTGTTCTTCCCTGTTTGCAGACAAAGAATCTCCAGACAATAATCCACGAACGACAGTTCGGGAAACAGTGGGGGAGGAAGATAGGCACGACGGATTACAACGGGGACAAAAGTCTGCGTTACCTATCCTTCACTGTTTGCAAAGAGAGAGCCTGTTGTTTTCTCCGTTTGCAGACAGCGAATCTCCAGAGGTTTCAACAAAGCGTAATACTAGTATTATCCAAACAAAACAATCTTTTCTCAATTCGTCGTGTTTACACGACCTTACCCGGACCGCATGGACGGTTTCCTGTCCTCTGGATCCAGCGCCCGATCGTCCTCTCTCCTTCGTGATGCCCGTGGCACTCCTGATGGTTCCCAGTCAGGACCGTAGATCACTCGAGAGAGGTCTGTTCAGAACTAGTGAAGGTCGGATGATCGGCTGTCAGACGAGGGTCTATCGGACACGAGCTCTTCCCGATCGTTGCAGTCGTTCACTCTGTCGTCGGGACCTCTCCCACTGGATCCACGTGTCGCTGATGGGCCCCACGTTGGGCGCCAATTGTGGAAAAAGGTAGGGCTAGGACCTTTCTCGAGATTTGCCCGGCGCTAACCGCCCTTGTACCATTCAAATTTACCAAGCAATGAGGCAGGCGCCGGAGACCAGAAGGCAGGAAACAGAAGTTTTATTCCGACGGAGCAGAACACATCAGATCAGACAACAAGGTATCGTCTCGAGGTGCTCTAACAGCCTCTCGGAGGCCTGGCCTCTTATACACTGGTTTATGGCATGTGACCTTTCTTTATTACAATCAGAACATTGTGGCATAAAGGAAAAGACATCCCCGTAATCCTTGTGTCAATCCCACCCCCATATACCTCCACAATAGAGGTCCTCAACCTGCTGATAAGAGGAGGGGGTCATCACGCAGCTGAGTGTTCCGTCGAGTCTTAGGATGTGTGCGCCTGATCATATCACAGGGGGTGGGGAGGCCTGGATCAATAGAGGGTCCTTTGAAGGAGAGCGACCTCATACAATAAGGGGCAGTAAATGATATCTCCCGGCTTAGGCGATGGCCTCGGACCTGTGTGGACAGCTGGACACGGGGTGAGGGGCCATCAATGGAGTGGTATTCATGCTGCGTGGACAATCCCAGTGCGGAGGGAAGGTTTATCAACAGAGGGGCATTCATGGGAGGAGAGGAGGTGTTGGTCAGGCGCTGGCGTGACTCCCAAGGACAGGGTCATGCAGAAGGGTCATGCTCATGAGGGGGAGGGAGGGGGAGCCAGGGTGCGCGGAGGATGCTTGCTGGGTCAGAGGGGCGCGCTGGCGATCGATCGTGGACAGGGAGACCATGATATCTAAAATGGCTGCCGTGCACGTAGTACATAGGTGACAAGCTGGCGCAGATGATGTTCAGATCGCAAACTAAAATTCCACACGGTGGCACCTAACGTAATTCCCAATTCTTTTTTCGATACATATATTTCCTCTCTTTGGCTTGTCCTCCTATTTTTAGATGTAGTCGCTTGTAGAATAGAGGCCGGTTTACTGTCAGTTGTCTCTATAAGATTACTCCTTATTGTTTATGGCGGCTTTTTAGACTGTATCCATTGGGCAGTTTTGTTGTTGGACCTTGATTGCAAGGTGCCTTCACCAACTGTTGTTTTGTTGGGGGTGGGACAGGCTTTAGTATCACTCTTTTTTGTTTTATACTGCTCCATTCCAGATTGTGGTTTTCCATTTGTTTTTGCATGGGAAGTCAAGATGGACCCTTCCTGAAGCATAGCTTCCACTTCCTCGTTCTCAGTATTCCCAAGGGTTTGCGTTACATCTGTTGCGCCCTTCTCTGTGTTGGCGAGCAGCTTTATTGTTTTTGTACTGCCTGCCTTTCGTTCAGGAGACCCACCTATGCTTATATCCTTTCCGGACTCTTGCTCGCTTTGTAATGGTAGTGCCGACCTTCCAAAAAGTCGCTTGAATCCTTCGTGGTTTAGATTTATTTTTTGATTTCGGCCTTTCCGGTTTTAAGCTCACCTTTGTTTTGCGTTCAATGTTTTATCTACTTTGTCCTCCGGTAGGCTTTCAGGCAGCTGGCCTTCCAATGTTTGGGTTTCTCTGGCGTCCAGATCTGTATTCGTATTAGCCTTGTCTTCCTTAATCCCAATGCCTCCCATTAAATTAGCTTTAGTTGTTGCTGTGTTTATCCGGTCACATACTTCGTCTTCCATAAGTCTCTCCAGAGGTTCTTCACCTGGGCCCTTTGAGGACTTTTTAACTTGATCACACAAATCGTTCAGCATTACTGGGAGAGAGGCCAATTTATCGATAATAGGACCACATCCACAACTTAATTTTCCACTTTGCAAATGGTCATATTTGTTTTATAAAAGTGTGCTTAATGCACCCAGCTTCACATCGATGGCGACCACAAAGACAGCTAAGGTGTCTAATAGCGCCAGTTGGGTGTCCATTTTATCGGATTGGTAGTGTAGAGACTCTACCAAGAGTTGCATTGTTTTCAACATGCTAGGCCAAGCACTTTCTTGATTTATATTTTTTAGTGGTTCTTCTTGGTTTACTGGACTTTTTGTCCCCTTTTATTCTCCTTTACATTCCCCCTTCTCATTTTGATCTTGGTTACGCTCAGGAGACCCTCTCAAAGTGTTCCCTGTGGGCTCACTCCTGTGTTTATCCCCGGAATAGGCGGCCATGAGATATTCCCCGGGTATGAAGAGATTTCTGTCATTCCCACAGAGTCAATTGTTCGCTTGCCCCCTTTTTCTTTCGCTCCTGCTGTGTTTAGCATTGGGTTTGGAACTGTCGCTTGTTCCTTCTGATGGAGTGGTGGCGTAGGAACTTGCTGAGATATGTCTAATCCTCTCTTGCCGTTAATTGGTCAGAGCGTCGCGGTTCACAGGTTGTTGGTACCTCGGTTGTGGCACAGTTAACTGTATTGTTAGGTTGTGTCGACCTTCCGCAGCCATCGATATCGTCGAGGTTGAATCTTTCCTCTGTGTCAACTCCCAATGATCCTGATGCTTCCATAGATCTGTGACCTTGGATTAATCCAGTGCCAAGTGTCTGTTCCCTGCCGGTAGAATTAGTATCATGTATCCCCCGTGATTTATTTTGTTGCGGAGTTGATGTTATTTGTAATAAGCTAGTATCCGACATAGCATTAGTCCTACTAGAACTCCTCTTTTTGTCGTTAGTTCTATGTGCGCCAGTAAATTGAATCGTTTGGGATGACTGTACAGGCTGTTCTGGCAGAAGTGTGATTGAAGGCCTTGTACTTTTCTCTCATTTGGAAAAATAGCGTCCCCTGCATTCTTTAAAAAACACAATTTTGAATATATTTTTGGTTGGAACGAGGATTGACAGATTTGATTTGTTGTTTTTTTCCAAAGTTGATGACTGCCCGCAGCTTTGCATCCCTGAAGTTTCCGCATCTACACCTAATTCAATTAGTGAAGCCTCCTTCCAATTTGCCAACCTGGCTTTGGGCCATGGTTCGTCCCTGGAGCCCTCAGGCGCCTTGGTTGTTCTCTTTCGCTTCTTTGTACCTCCCTTAACCATTATACCTCCTCGAACCTGGCCAGACCGCATGCTGCTCTTAGACTAAACTGGCTTTGTTATTCCCTGACAGTTAATGCAGCTATATCGTTCCCTGTCAGTTGGTAACCGGTGTCTGATTAAAAAAAACTAATTAAATTGGGTGGTAGAAAGAGGGTAAAGGTAAGATGAGGTAGGATGTAGCTGTCACAGCTGTTGCAGTTGCAATTCCAGTTGCCGTTACGGCTGTAGTTATTGTATCAATCTCAATTATGTGCAATTGAAATTATTGTGGTTATTGCAGTTAAGCAGTCTAGGAATCAAAGTAGTTTAAGCAGTTTAAGTAGTTGATGCAGTTCCTTTCAGAGCTTTCATACCCTGGGCTAGTCGCTCTGCTTGCCTCTTTTTTCCCCTGTTTCCGCAGTGACCCCAGTGTCCTCAGTACAGTTCAGTACAGTGCACAATTGACGAACCCCATAACTAGAACCTCACCACAATCCCTAGGTGGCTCCCTGGCTCCTTGGCCTTCCCCGTTCACGGCCTTGTAACTCCTTGCTTCCTCTGCAGCGGGGATCTAGAGGAGACTCGGCGCTTCAGGACACCTGCCCTGGTGAGCGGCTCTGGGTTGGCAAATTTGAGAGTCCGGCAGACAGAAGACAGCCTCTCTGTGGCTGGACGCCCCCGTGGTCCAGATAAATCACAATTGCTCACTCAAGCTTAACCCCCCCCCCCCCAATTCAGTCCACAGTTCACAGCCCACTAGTCCCAAAACGGAAGACAGGGTGGGTGCTGGGCACACAGGACGCCGCTATATAAGGCCTGGCAAGACCTCTGCCAATAGCGGTTGTTCCTCTTTGTGCTTACCCTAAGCTGCTGCTACACCCAAAATCCACAGTGTCCTAGGGCTCCCACAGGCAAAATCCTGTTTATATCTCCACGTTGAATCACGTTGAATCCCCACAGGTAAACTCACGGCTTGCTGCAGGCTGTAATAGGGGCGGGTAGGCAAGGGTACCACCACCTCTCTCCTCGCTCCTCAGCTCCTTCCTCCCCCTCCTTGCACGCCGCTGGAAGCTCTGCGACGGAGACCCCAGAGACTGCCTCGGCAGCCTCAATGCAGCCTCCTCAGGTTTTCGGTGAAGCTACCTCTTCTCCTTGTCTGACCGGTGCAACAGGAACAGCAGAAAATGCAGCGAGGAGCAGCGCGGCTTTCCCTCTTGTATCTCACTCGCACGCAGCCAGCAAGTGCAAAACCAGCAGACAGCAGCTTCAGCGAAAACCTGGCCTGGAGTAGCTTGTGTAGATTTAATACTCACTAGCCGCCAACAAGGGGTCCGGCTATCCCAGTTCTCTGCGGACAGGGTAGGGTTGACTTGCGGCGTGCCACAGGGCTCCTCTCTGTCCCCACTCCTTTTTAACTTATACCTCACCCCTCTGAACAGTTCCCTCCTAGATAAGAATGTCACTGCGTTTAATTACGCGGACGACATCCAGCTAGTCTTTAACATCGACTCCTCGGACCAGTCAGTCTCCGATTTTCAAGCCACCCTTTGCCACATCAGCAACTGGATGGGGCAAATCATCTGAAACTCAACCCCGACAAGACCAAATTGGTTCTTGTCGGAGGTCCTTCTAATCCTTGGAACTCCAACTTCTGGCCCGCCAGCCTGGGCCTTCCCCCCCGCCCAACTGACTCAGCCAAAAGTCTGGGGGTTATCATCAGCAAAGACCTCTCGATGAAACCCCAGATAAATGCCACCGTCTCTTCTTGCTTCTTCCAACTACGCAAAATCCGGAAAATCAAGCGTTTTCTCAACACCGAAGCTCTTACCTTGGCCCTCTTGGCGTTAGTCGTCTCCAGAATTGACTACGCCAACTCCTTGTACGTAGGCATCCCTGACTACCAACTCAAACGTTTGCAGCTTGTTCAGAACCAGGCGGCTCGCCTCATCTTCCATCCACCGAGGCACCACCACATCCGCCCTTTGCTAAAATCCCTGCACTGGCTCCCTGTTTCTGAACGCTGCAAATTCAAGCTAGGCTGCCTTGTCTTTAAATCTCTGGCCGGCCTAGGTCCTACGTTCATCTCCTCCCTCATTCATCCCTATGTCCCTCCCGCAATCAGCGCTCGGCTCACCTGGTTGTACTCATAGTCCCTAGAGTCAAGCGTAAGAAATGGGGAGGCTTAAGATTCTCGTTTCTAGCTCCATCTCTCTGGAACGCACTTCCCTTGGACATAAGGTCGGCTCCGCTCTACAACCACTTCAGATCCTTCCTTAAGACTCACCTATTTCGCTCTGCGTACAATTAAAATTAAAAAATTCTCCTCTTCCCCGGACCCTCTTAGTCCCCTTCGTTCTCACTCGGCTAATGCTATCTTCTCCCCCGCACTGTCCAGGAAGCTGCCTTACTGTCCTTTTGCCTCAGCGCCAAGAAACTGTATAGTGTATGCTGCGCTTTATAAATGCCTTTCACATCACATCACATATCTCCACATCTGCTGCTTTGACGATATGTTGGTAGTTCATAAAGTGGAGTTGACATAGGTGTTGTTAACACACTGTTTAAGGCAGATGCTTGCTTACATTCATACTGCTGATTACCCTGTTACGGCATTACTCAAACAGGTTGCAGTGGCATTGCGCGGAATGATTGACCTGTGTTCAGGCCAGGACGCTCCCCCAACGCTCTAGCGTCCCCTGCTGGTGCCATGTCCCTGTCTGCTGCCCCTCGCTGCTGCTGGGAAGTCGAGGCCCTCCTCCACCCGCAGGCTCCCGCCTGCGCCTCATCCCTGGTGGCCCAGTGGTGGGCGGTAAGTATTCGGTCTGCTCTGCTGCCTGCTTTATTGTACCCTGCCTCGTATTTTTGTCTCCTGTATCTGTGTTGTCTCTGTCTCCTGTTATCTCTGTGCGCTGCGTTAGTTAACTGTCGCCTGTATCTGTTGCACTGTCTCTCTGTACTCTGCTTTAGCTAACTGTTGCCTGTAATTTGTTCCCTACTTCTCTGTGCGCTTCTTGTCAACTGTTGCCTTCTGTTTCGCCCATTTCTGTGCCCTTGTGCTGTGCCAGTTCTCCTGCCCGCTCCACGCACTCCCCGCATTCCTTTCCCGCCGCTGCTCCCCGGCGGCCTCGCCCCCCCTCTCCGATTCACTTCCCGCCACCCGCCTTCCAGCTGCTCCTCCTTCCCTCCACCCCTTCTTAATGCAGGCCGCAGCGCGGCCGCGCCGCTGGCCCGCCAGAGGCAAGTGCGCCTGCACCCGTCCGCGCCTGGACCGCGCCCAGCACCAGAACCCCTGCGCCCCCCACCGCACCCGACCCAGACTCCGCTTCGACGCCGACTCCCTCCACGCTCTCAACACAGGCCGAGACCAACGCTGCAACCAGGCCGCCCCGAAATACACCCACGGACCCTTCTCCTGTCGCAGCTGCAGATTCACCTGCGACAGAACCATCAAACCACCAAGAACCAGACCCAACCACCTCTGCTGCATACTCCTCAACACCCGCTCCACACGCAAACACGCCATCGAGCTCTGGGACCTGCTCGACACCACAGGCCCGGACGTAGCCTTCCTGACCGAGACGTGGTGGAACGACTCCTCTGCACCAGACATCGCCGTGGCCATCCCAGACAGATACAAGAACACCCGCAGGGACCGCGCCAACTGCATCGGAGGAGGAATAGCCATCGTCCACAAGTCCACCCTCAAGGTCACCACCCACGCAGACGACGCCCTCAACACCGCCGAACACCTGCACTTCCGGATCCAAACCGACCCCAACACACCCTCAGAGGAACTCTCATCTACAGACCCCCCGGGCCCGCTTCAGCGACTCCATCGCCGACCTAGCTAGCACCTACGCATTCGCCTCCACGGACTATATCCTCCTCGGGGACCTGAACTTCCACCTCGAGAACAACGACGCCAACTCCTCCACGCTGATCGACAACCTCGCCAACCTCAGCCTCAGACAACTCCTCAACATGCCCACCCACGCCGCTGGCCACAAGCTGGACGCAGTCTTCTCCACAAGCACCCACGTCACCTTCGACCACACCATTGAACCCCACTGGACTGACAAGCGCTGCATTCACGCCACCTTCAAAAAACCAATCACGCTCCATCGCACGCAACAGCTGTCTCGCCGCTGCTGGAGCAAAGTCACCGAAGATCAGCTGATCACACCCCTCTCCCAGAACCCACCCACCGACTCCACCAACCCAGACGCCGCAGCCCGCAACCTCAGACAGTGGATCAACAACTGTGCCAACACCCTCGCCCCACTGAAGAAACCCTCCAACAGCCACGCCAGCAAGAGAGCCACCTGGTTCACCGACGAGCTCCTGGCCTCCAAGCGCGCACGCCGGAAACTGGAGAAGAAATGGCTCCACAAACGCACACCGGACAACCACGCAGCCCTCAAGGACGCCACCCGCAGACACCACCACCTCATCAGATCAGCCAAAAGATCCTCCTTCAAAGACCCCAAAGAGCTCTTCCTCATCATAAAAGAACTCTCCAACCCCAGCGCCAACACCAACGACATCTCACCCTCACAGGAACTGTGCGACTCACTGGCCATCTTCTTCCACCGCAAGATCGCCGACATCCACGAAAGCTTCAACACCACGACTGACCCAACCACACCAGACTCCACCCCTCTCCCGAACACCATCAGCGCCAACCACCTGACCTCCTGGTCCACAATCAGCGACGTCGAGACACGCAAGGTCATGAACTCAATCCACTCAGGATCACCGACAGACCTGTGCCCACACCACATATTCAACAAGGCAGACGCAGCCATTGCACACCAACTACAGAAGATCATCAACATCTCCTTCAAAACTGCGACATTCCCAGAAAGCTTGAAGCACGCCAAAATCAACGCCCTCCTCAAAAAGCCCAAGGACCTCAAGAACTTCCGGCCCATCTCCCTGCTCCCGTTCCCGTCGAAGGTCATCAAGAAAATCATCAACATGCAACTGACCAACCACCTCAAAGACAACGTCACCCTGGGCCCGTCCCAATCCGGTTTCAGACGAAACCACAGCACCTAGACAGCCCTCATCGCAGCCACAGACGACATCAGGCACCAACTAGACAACGGCGAAGCATCTGCCTCATCCTCTTGGACCTCTCGGCCGCCTTCGACGCGGTCTGCCATGGCACTCTAAAAACACGCCTCCAAGAAGCCGGTATCCAAGAGAAGGCCCTCGACTGGACCACATCCTTCCTCTTTGACAGATCCCAGAGCGTCCGCCTCCCACCTTTCCGATCCGAAGCCACCAACATCATCTGCGGTGTCCCCCAGGGCTCCTCCCTCAGCCCGACGCTGTTCAACATCTACATGGCCCCCTCGCACAAGTGGCCTGCCACCACAACCTCAACATCATCTCCTACGCAGACGACAGTCCGCTCATCCTCTCCCTCACCAAGGACCCACGCACCGCCAAAACCAAAATCCACGACGGAATGAAGGCCATCGCCGACTGGATGAGGAGCAGCCGTCTGAAACTGAACTCGGACAAGACAGGGGTCCTCATCCTCGGACCCAACCCCTTAGCCTGGGACGATTCCTGCTGGCCAACCACTCTGGGGACAGCACCGACACCCACCGACCACGCACATAATCTTGGATTCATCCTCGACTCCTCCCTCTCCATGTCCAAACAGGTCAACGCCGTCTCCTCCTCCAACTACAACACCCTCCACATGCTCCGCAGGATCGACAAGTAGTTCCCGACCGAAACAAGAACGGTGACACAGGCCCTCGTCAGCAGCAGGCTGGACTATGGCAACGCACTCGACGCTGGAATCCCAGCCAAACACCTACGACCACTACAGCGCATCCAAAATGCCTCCACACGACTGATCATCAACGTCCCCCGCCACAGCCACATCCCCCCCACCTGAGACACCTACACTGGCTCCCCGTTGACAAGAGGATCACCTTCAAACTCCTCACCCACGCACACAAAGCACTCCACAACTCCGGACCAGCCTACCTGAACAGCAGACTCCGCTTCCATACCCTGACCTGCCAGCTCCGCCAGCCTCGCCGCCGTCCCCCACATCCAACGAACAACCTCAGGCGGCAGATCCTTCTCCTACCTTGCCGCCAAGGCCTGGAACACCCTTCCTACCCACCTACGGCAGACCGAACACCTACTCTCCTTCAGAAGACTCCTCAAGACCTGGCTCTTCGAACAGTAGCGGACCCCCCTCCCCCCACAACCCCCTTCAGCACCTTGAGACCCTCATGGGTAAATAGCGCGCTCTTCAAATAGATTGATTGAATGATTGAATGATGGGGCCCCCTGCACAATGTGATGAGGGACACATCTCACAGATATACATTGACATTAGGCTGAATAGGGGCTCCCTGTACGGTTAGGGGCCCCTTGAAGGCTTTGGGGCCCCCTGGATTATCTCTTGTTCTGCTGTTGTGTACTCTGCTCCACTGTAGCTGTTGATGAATTTCCATGTGATGAGCCTTGTTTCACCCTTGGTTGGATTTTCAAGCTCTCACACTTTCCTTGGTTTGTTGTACAGTCCTCTGGCCCCAGTCCCAGAAGTGTATTTTTCACTCCAAACCTCTGCTTGTATGAAAAGCTCAGAAGGATGTGGCCCTGAGGCTCAGTGGTTGGTGTTCTAGGCTAATATTACTATCTCTGACCAGTAGCTCTAGTCTTCTGATGTTGAAGGGCTAGAAATGTCCTGCTGCAGAAAACCTCACTGCGCTTGAGGGGGCCATGGAAGGTGGGACCTTGAAAGTGACGGAGTTGGCTACCACAGCCAATTAGAGTGTATTTTCTGCTGAGGTGCAGGACATGCTCTGAGTCTACCAATGTCGGGTGCCCCTGGGTAGAGAACATGCAGTGTGCAGAGGTGGGAGGGGAAGATGGAGACAATATGAACACAGATCTATGAAAGGAATCCTGCACATTCCCCGGCGCCTTGTTTATCTGAGGTAAGTTGGTGTTAAAGATGCACGTAGGCAGCAGGCCCTGAGTTTTCTGCAGAGCGAAGAAAACAGGACTGAAAATATGGACTAAGAGCTTATGGGAGAGCCCAGTGCAGAAGCTGAATTTTTTTCAAAAATAGGACTTTACTGAACACTTTCTATCTGTAGGTGGTGCGGGTTTGTAAAGCTGCACTGTGGGGGCTTATTTAGCAAAGTGCCAGGATTAGTGAGAAACACGTACAGTAGTCTGGAAGAGAGAGCAATAGAGGAGAGTGAGAGACTAAACACACAGACTCTGCATTAATCAGGGCTGATGGGAAAAATATGATTCCATAGATGCTTTTTTGCATTCAGATATGAACTTAACACTTTCACAACTCATCATCTGTCAGGTATATGCAGTGTAACCAAGAATATTTGTAGCAAAGTAATACAAAATAATGCTTCAACTGGGGTGAACCTAGGACTGCCAAGAATTAGTTAGTCACATTTTAACTGTAGATTGCCATATTCAAGCTTTGAAAGAGGTGACAGTTTTCACCGGGTAGTTGAAGCATCCACACTTGATGGACTGGGAGCTTTTGTCATCAGCAAACAAGAACCATATAAAAGTTAATTAAATACAAACAATGGCAAGAATATTCCCTTTGGTGTCATAAGAACATTTTGGTTACCATCATGGACACTGTTATCAATCTAAAGGTTATGTCCAGAACGCAATCATATAAGCTGGGCTGGGACGACAACCCAAACCTCTCCGTTTTCGGAAATACCCCCTGTGGCAGTGTGCACCAGTGATAACAATGCCAGCAGCTGCATCCTGCCTTAGTGAACCCCTACTTTGGCAAAGATACTGTGACACTGAACTCTGACACAAGGTGGAGAACAGAGTAGCTATTTGGAATCTGTGTATCATACCCCAGAGGGTCTTCACCTCCAGGGTATTGGGCCAAAGTACAGTTACCATGGTAACCTGTGCTCATAGCTATGGACAGGGCCACTGGAATTATTTGATTGTGTGGCAGCAGCGATTTTCACATAATTATAGATTTGCTGCTTTTGTGACATAATCTAGTGCATAATGTGCAGATTTTAACAAAAAAAGGTTCTCAATCAATCATGCATTTGTAGAGCGCACTACTCACCCGTGAGGGTCTCAAGGCGCTAAGGCCCCCCCCCCTCCTCTTAGGGAGCTGCTACTGCTCGAACAGCCAGGGATTGAGGAGTCTCCTGAAGGTCAGAAGGTCCTGGGTCTGTCGCAGGTGGATGGGGAGTGTGTTCCATGTCTTGCCGGCAAGGTGAGAGAAGGGTATGCTGCCGATGGTCGTTCGGTGTATGCGTGGAACGGTGGCGAGGGCGTGGTCAGTGGAGCGAAGCTGGTGGTTGGGTGACAGTCCTTCTGTTTCCTATGGGATCCATCTGTAGATCTTGCAAAGCATGCGGAGGGTTTGAAGCAGCTGGGTCATTGACAGTGAAAAGTCCAGGATGAACCCCAGGTTGGGTTTTTGGTCGGTGGGTGTCGGCGCAGCTCCCAGCGAGGCAGGCCACCATGATTCGTCCCAGGTGGAGGAGGTGGGGCCGAGGATGAGGACCTCCATCTTGTCCAAGTTCAGTTTCTGGCAACTGTCCTTCATCCATTCGGCGACGGCCTTCATTCCTTCTTGGAAGTTGGTTTTGGCGGTGGCTGGGGTCCTTGGTGAGGGAAAGGATCAGCTGGGTGTCGTCATCAGATGAGACGATTTTGAGGTTGTGCGATCGAATGATGTTGGGGAGCGGTGCCATGTAGACATTGAAAAGGGTCGGGCTGAGGGATGATCCTTGGGGTATGCCGTAGGTGACATTGGTGGCTTCGTATCAGAATGGAGGTAGGCGGACTCTCTGGGTTCTGTTGGTATGGAAGGAGGGGATCCTGTCCAGGGCTTTGTCACAGATCCCTGCATTGTGGAGGTGTGTGCGTAGGGTGTGGTGGCAGACAGTGTGGAAGGTGGTCAAGAGGTCTAGGAGGATGAGGGCCGCTGTTATGCCGTTGTCCAGCAGGGTCCTGATGTCGTCGGTGGTGGCGATGAGGGCTGTTTCGGTGCTGTGGTTGCTGCGAGATCCGGATTGGGATGCGTCCAGGGTGTTCTCTTCGAGGAAGCGGGTCAGTTGTCCTTTGATGATCTTCTCAATGACTTTCGCCGGGAATAAGAGCAGGGAGATGGGCAGGAAGTTCTTGAGATCCTTTGGGTCTGCCTTGGGTTTCTTGAGTAGGGCGTTGATCTCGGCGTGTTTCCAGCTCTCTGGTAATGTGGCAGTCTCAAAGAAGCTGTTGAGGATCTTCCGGAGTTGGGGTGTGTGATAGAGCTTGCTTTGTTCAAGATGTGGTGTGAGCAGGGGTCTGACGGTGAGCCGAAGTGGATGCTGTTTATGGTTTTGATGGTGTCTTCGTCGTTGACGTGATTCCAGGAGACTAGGGGGCCGGTATGGCTGGGGGAAGGTGGGCCTGGGGTGTCGGCGGTTGTGTGGGAGGGGTTTGAGTGTGGAAGCTGTCATGGATGTCTCTGATCTTGCGGTGGTTGCATAGGTCTTGTGACGGTAGGATGTCATTAGTGTTGGGTTTGGCAAGTTCCTTCACGATGTTGAAGAGCTCTTTGCTGTTGTGTGCGTTTGTTGTCGATACGTTCCTTGAAGGAGGTCCTTTTGGCGGTTCGAATGAGTTGGTGGTGCCACTTCTTCTCGAGTCTTCGGCAGGTCTGTTTGGATGCCTGGAGATAGGTGGTGAACCAGATGGCCCTTCGGTCAGTGCGTCTGTTTGTGAGTTTCTTGATCAGGGTGAGCGCAGTCGTCGATCCATTGCCTGAGTCTACGGGTGGCTGTGTTGGTGTCTCTGTGGTCGGTAGGTGGGTCTTGGGCGAGGGTGGTGATTAGCTGATCTTCGGTGACATTCTCCCAGCTGAGATGGGGGATTTGTTGCGGGTGGTTGTGTGCAGTGTTTTTCTCATAGGAAAAGTGGATAAAGCGGTGGTGGGTCCAGTGGAGTTCGGTGGTGTGGCTGAAGATGACGTGGTTCTAGCTTGAATGGTTCAAAAGTTACTAAAAATCCTCTGCGCTGCAACACGTCACTGCAAGTATCTCTACAAAACTGGACTGGTCACCTTTCTGTTGCTTATTGCTATATTTGAGAGTTAAACTGGTACTAACCATTATCCAGACATTGTTACCATGTTTAACAAACATTGCTCAATGCATTAGGTTTTGCCTATGGGATTAATAATAAATTAAAAGAGGTGTAGGAGCAGAGTATTAGTGCAGGGAAAATGGTGTGAGTGCTCTTAGTGCAGGGTGACTGGTGCATGAATGCAGGTTGATAAACCTCTGAGTGCAGGGTGAAAGTGCCTTAATGAATGGTGATTGACGTGTATAGTGCAGAATGAGAATTGTGTGAAAGTAGCGGGTTAGAGATGTGTTGTAATGTTACTTATATATTTAATATCCATCAATATCCTCTGCCCTGGCTCAGTGTTAGAATGTTTGGTTTAGATTGAGATGAGCCTGCTGTCAGTTGGGTGGCTGAGCTGTTTTATTCCTACAACTTGAAGAGGAAATCTACTTCAGAAGATATCTAGTTTCCTGGATATCTTCTGAAGTCCACATTTTAACTGAAATCCACATTTTTAAACTTGCGACGATTGGGTTAATTCAACTACAGCTAAACTCCAGCAACATTTCTACAGAAATCACAGAAGGCCGAGTTCTGCAAGTAACTCTTTTATCAAGACCCTCAAGTAAGACTATTTTACTTACAGTAAAGGGAGCTCAATTTGACAACGTACTTACAAAGATTTTAACTTTGTCGGAATACTTTCAATGTGGAGAAAGGAAAGACAAAGTTATTATTACAACTGTTTTAAAAACAGCACGTAAAGTTATCAAGATATTGCTTAATAGCGCGTCAATTTTCCCTCAGACTTCATTTTGCCTACATGGGTTTAAAGAATTTGATGGGATTTGCGGTTTACGGACGTAAAAAAACCAAAATAACTCTTGATTTGCTGTGCTGTGTGTCTAACCAGTTACGGTATTTTTATTCAAATGACACACTTCTCTCACACGCTGCCACGCTCCCCTACCTTCTATTCACTTGTCATAGTAAGCTTAACGTTCGTTTTGCATCGTATCGCAGCGTCTTCGTCAAGTGAGACCTCTACGTTTCTTCTAGACAGCGTACGACATTCTACGCAGTGTCCCGCTCCTTCTTCGTCACAACCTCTGATGTTCCGTTGTCATGGAGAGACACAGCGTTTCACACTACCAGCACTCGTCACAGGAAGTTTGACATGGTAGAACGCAGCGTCCTACGCTCTCCGTTCAGAGTTTGATAATCTGTGTCTCCTAGCAACGCATTAGCACTCTCAGTGGAACGCAGCGTCTTACGCATGAGAGTCTGTGTCTAGCAACTCATTTCTTTGCCGACAGCGCTGGCTCGCACAGCACTTTCAATTCAAAGTGTGTTTTACTGCTGTCAGTGGAACGCAGCGTCTTATGCATGAGTCTGTCTCTCCTAGCAACTAATTTCTTTGCCGACAGTGTTGACACCACAGCATATTCAAAATAAAGCGTGTCAACACAATGTTTTTCCTCGTGCACTTCACCTTTTGAGGCTGATGTGCACAGCATTTCCTTTTAATACCTTTTACTTCTGATCACAGCGCTGACACGCAGTCTTTTCAAATTAAAGCGTGTTTTTCTTGAATTTTCCACCTACGCTGATGTGCACAGCTTTGTTTTTGCTTTTGTGCACACATACATTTCTATACAACGCTTTTTGTTTTTATTTAATTGAATACTGATTTGATAACTAAGTAGCTTTAAATATAGCGTGTTTTTTTCCTTTGCTTTCAACGCTGACACGCTCAGCCTATCTACAAAACTCTGCACGCAGTTTCTTCTACATACTGCGTATTTCCACAACTGTGCTGACATCTGGATTAAGTGTGTTTTCATAAAATTTTATTTTAGTTCCATCTTTGGCACTGATAAGTATAACTTCAACTATATTCATAAAGAATTGATTTTAAAAACATTCTCTGTTTGTCCAGAATATATTCAAGTCATGCAAAACGTGACTGCAGATCCATTTTCCTACAATCTCCAGGAGATCCTCCTATCAAATGGTCTAAATGGAAAAAAGTGTTTGAGCGCTATGCTCGTGTTTACTGCACCTCTCTCAGCGTTGAGAGAAAAACTACTCTGCTCATGCATTGTCTTGGATCAGATGGGCAGGAGGTTTTTGATCATCTCCCGGATGTTCCTGAGAGTGTTGCAGCAAATATGAATGAATTTGAACTGTGTATTTATAAACTGGATGCACATTATTTGCCTACGGTCAGTAATATTTTAGAACGTTACCATTTTGGTAGATGCATGCAAAAAGAAGACAGTATTGAAAATTATGTCACTGATCTGAGACGTTTAGCTTCAACTTGTAAATTTGATACACTCATTGATGAAAGAATACGTGACCAATTCATGCTTGGGTGTGCGTCTGAGAAAGTATGTGATTAATTATGGCTCAAGGATGAACCCTCTCTAAATGAAGTCCTAGTTCTAGCAAAAAGAATAGAGCATTCCTTGGAGTGTGTCAAGGAAATTAAGAAAGATCTAAATAAAGATGTTTCTGTGGTTAACACAAATTTAACTTCTAAGTCAAAAGAGTCCCAGGTAAAACCTCAATCTAAAGACAAACCTACTAACAAATATAATATTAAATTTAGTAAAGATAACAAATGTTATAGATGCAACAGTACTGGGCACTGGGCGAATGATAAGTCTTGTCCAGCTTTGAATGCTATATGCACTTATAGTTTAAAAAAAAAGGGCCGTTATGTTAGCACCTGCAGAATCAAAGCTTCTAAACGAAGTAGATTTTATACTTGTGGAAGGTCATAAAACAAAAGTGTTTTTTGACTTCGGTGCTAAAATCACTATCATTTCTAGTAAATTTTTCAGTGATAATTTAAGTTCTAAAGTTTATCTTGTAAAAGCTGATATCCGACCTACTGCCTATGGTGGCGATCCTATTGAGTTGAGAGGTTATTTTGTGGGTCTAATAGAGTATGAAGGTCATTTTACTTCGGGTAAAATCTATGTCTCCAAGAAGGGTGACAGTATAATTAGTTGGTGGCATCAAAAAGATCTGTGTGTCATGTTAGACCCCAATAGCACTCCTCTCATCAATATTAAAGAGACTATCAAGTCAGTAGGCCACTCTTCCTTATCTGTGGATCACTCTGCCTTACAAACCTAGCTGATGGAAGATTATCCGCAAGTATTTGGGGGACAAGCTAGGGTGTTTAAAGGGTTATTGTCATACGATAAAATTGTCTCCAGGATCTGCTCCAGTATCTAGTAAAGTACGAAATGTTCCTTTCACTGTTAAAGGTGAAATGTTAAAAGAATTAGAAAAGCTTAAATCTCAAGGTATTATTGAGGAGATGGAAGGAACATCATGGTTGGCTCCGGTCGTGGCTCAACAAATGAGTTCTTGTGGATAAATATACACTCCCAAATATCTCTGAACACTTGAGCATAGTATGTGGTGCAAAGATTTTTAGCACAATTGATCTGACATCCGCATCCCACCAGATTTTACTTGACCAGTCCTCCAGAGATTTAACCACTTTCATTACACCTTTGGGACATTTAGATTCATAAGACTTCCCTTTAGTTTAGCCTCCTCCTCCTCTGTCTTCCAGCGTGTTATGGAGAAAGTACTTGTTAATGTTCCTGGAGTCTGTGTTTATCAGAACGATATTTTGGTGTATGGGAGTGATGAGTTAGAACATGGAAAGAGAGTCTGACAAGTGTTAGATAGACTCACAGCTCACAATCTTACTATTAAACGTGAGAAGTGCAAATTTGGTCTTGACGAAATTGATTACTTGGGTCACACCATAACAGCCGAAGGAGTAGTTCCCCAGGCAGAGTTAGTTAACACCATCAGAGACTTAACTGCACCCATCTCCAAAGAAGAACTCATGCGATTTTTGGGGATGGCTGAATATTATAATAAGTTTATAAAAAAAATTGCAGACGCCACATTCAATATGAGGAACTTGCTTAAAAAAGGTACTAAATTTTTGTGGGATGAGTTGTGTAAAAAATAATTTATTGAGATAAAACGAAAATTGCAAAGTGCGCCTAATTTTCGTAATTTTGACCCTACTAAATGTTCCATCATTTCTACTGATGCCAGTCGTCTTGGTGCTGTCTTATATCAAGGTGGCACGTGTCCTGAGAACACTATTATGTTTATTTCAAAAAGTTTGAAAGGTGCTGAGTCTAGGTATTCCGTAATCGAGAGGGAAGCTCTTGCGGTCTAATGGGTCAATAAAACATTTAAAAATGATCTTTTTTAGGAACGTCCTTTGTAGTAAGAACTGATCACAAACCTTTGTGTGAGGTTTTGACCAGCAAAGGTATTGATTCTATTTCTCCAAGAATTTCTAAATGGATTGTTGGATAACAAGGTTTTAACTTTACTGTCAAACATGTCCCTGGTTCTGACAATTTTGTTTCGACACACTTTCAAGGCTAGTTCCGTTGGAGAAATCTGACAACTATACTGATCCAGCTTTTGATTGCCCTCATGATTTTGTTTGTGAGGTAGATTATAAGGTAATCTCACATGAACGTTGGTTCAATGCCTGTAAGGATGATGAAGTCATTCAAAATGTTTTAATCTGATTCATGATGGTTGGCTCCATAAGGAACAGGGAGATTCATCAGTAAAAGATTTTTGGACAGTGAGGGATCCGCTCTCCTGCTGTGAAGGTTTATTCTCAGAGGTCACAACATTGGTTAAATGCCTGTAAGGATGACAAAGTCATTCAAAATGTTTTTAATCTGATTTGTGATGGTTGACACCATAAGGAACAGGGAGATTCATCAGTAAAATATTTTTGGACAGCTCTCCTGCTGTGAAGGTTTGCTTCTGAGAGGTCACAGATTAGTTCCACCTTTATCTTTGAGGAAAGATTTATTAGATTTAGCTCATGAAGCACACCTAGGAATCTCCAAAACCAAAGAAAGAGTACGCTCTAATTATTGGTGGCCTGGTCTTGATCTACAGATAGAACGGTTGGTTAGAGAATGTGTTCAATGTTCTCTTAGTGAGAAAAGCCTGAAGATTAGGACTCAATCTATGGAAAAGAGGTCTCGTCCTAGTGGTCCCTGGAAAGGCATTGCCCTTGATATTTTAGGACCTTCCATGGTGATGGGTCTGACACTTTTATCATTGTTGCAATGGATCTGTCCTCAAGGTGGCCAGAAATATCTTTTACAAAGAATGTGAATACCAATACTGTGATTGATTTCTTAAAATTACTTATCTCCAGGGAAGGTATACCTGAACCTTTACTTACAGACAATGGTGTTCAACTTGTTTCTGGTGATATGGAAAATTTCCTTAACAATTGTGGTATAGTTCACAAAAAGTGTGCCCTATATCACCCTGAGTCCAACGGTACAGTTGAGAGATTTAACAGAGTACAAAGAGAATCTGTCTCACTGGCAAAGCAGAATGGTCTTAACTGGAAAGATGAGGTTTCAAAGAGAGTTTGTGTGTATCGCTTTGCTCCCTATACTATGACTGGAAAATCTCCTTTTCCCTTGTTTCATGGGAGACAGCCTGATACTTTTCTTGAACCACCATGGGTCAATAAATTTCTTTCCCTAAAGGGTGGGGTTTTAGATTATATCTCATGGCAAGAGAAGGAAGACCAGAAATGCTTAAAGAGCAAAGAATACTATGATGTGAGGCATGCTGTTAAAACAACCAAAGTTGCTGTCGGTGATCTAGTCAAGATAAAAAGACCTGGTTTCTGTGTTTCTTGTGCTAAATTTTCAAAACCTATAAGAGTTATTAAGGTCTTTGATAACGCTATAAGCACGTCTGATCATAGAGTTTGGAATTTAAACTGTGTTGCTGTGTGTACCAAAAAAGATCTCTTAGGTACCTCTCCAGAAAGTGTTGGAGATAAAACTTTTCCTGTTATAAAAAGGTCAAACAGGAGTACTCGTGCTCCCTCGTATTTGAATCACTATGTTGTAAAATGTTTTTTGACATATGCATTTTTATTTTTCTTTTGTTTTTCGACATATGCATTTTATTCTTCTCTTGTTTTTCTCTTTATTGTTTATATAACCAAGGGAGATATGTTGTAATGTTACGTATATATTTAATATCCATCAAGATCCTTTGGTGACATGTATGTGTTCTAATATTCAAAGCTGCCCTGCCTCAGTGTTAGAATGCTTGGTTTAGATTGAGATGAGCCTGCTGTCAGTTGGTTGGCTGAGCTGTTTTATTCCTACACCTTGAAGATTAAATCTACTTCAGAGGATATCCAGTTTCTTGTGTCTTCATTCATCAAGGAATCCACTTTTAACAAGATGTTACTCTGTATAAGGTAAAAGGTGTGCCGGTAATATGGTAAGCGGGTGCTTAAAATATTTTGACCATAAGACCAAATGACACATTCACAATGGAGTTTGTTGAATTGAGTGTTGCAGTTTCTGTTGAGTGAAAGCTGTTTTCAGAGTTTGTTCTCTGGAGCGAGATTTGTAATTTCTGGAGAGTGAAAGCTCTATTCAGACTCGATTACACAATAACACCAGTTGTGCATCTGAATACCTTAAATGGCTTCAGTCGGTTAGTAGTTTCGCGTGGATCATGTAATTTTTTTTTCCCCCAAACATGTTTCATCAAATTAATATTGGACTTTTCAAAGCTTGAGTGTGTGATCCTGCTTAAGTAATTAGCAAGTATCGAAAGTGTTCTGTCTCTGGTATACAGGCCCTTGTTGGAATGAGTGAGGATCATAGTAAGTACTAACCTCAGTTTTGGGATCCTGGGTGGTGCTCACCTCACCTGGCGAGGCACGGTTTGTGTGTTGTGCCACACGTGACATCTGAGACGCGACTGTCCAGCGGTGCCGAAAACATCCGGGCTACTGCAAAAACTGGCGGCACATGTGCACACAAGATGCATCGTCCGTGGCACAGGTACCAAAGGACTATGCATGTGCACATGGAAGACACTACTTGCTGCAATGCAGCCCTGCACACAGCAGCCAGTTTACAAAAGGTGCGAACAGCATGAATCAAACACAGGCAATAATCACTTCTAGAGCAGTGTAATTTCCTGATTCATATTAGTGCGACTTCTGCCTGACTCCAAGATGGCAGCAGTCTCACAAGGGCCGAGACTAGGATGTGAGATAGTTGTCATTAAAGTGCTGCATGGGAGAAAGAAAAAGGGATGGTAGAGGAAAATGAGGGATGGAGATGAAGTGTACAGAGCCATGCACTCGACACAAAGTTTTTTTTTTTAAACATCAACGGAGGGGTGGGTGGCGAGCTTACACTAAATGCATGTCAAAGTTAGAGGTAGGCGGAATTTGCTTAGTCGCGCTACGCAAAGCTCCGCAAAATGGTAAAAAATCTCTGCGGGCACGCAGAGTTCCGCAAACACGGGAAATTGCTTGTTCCGCCCATTCGCAATGCTTTTTTTCCTGTTCGCAAACGCTGTTTGCATTCTCGGGGGGGAAATATCTCGTGAACACGCATTTTGAAAGCGCGAACAAGCAAAAAATTCAGCGAAGTCCCGGATTGCAGAATTTTTGCCAATTCCGCGTTCTGCGAATGTGAAATTACCCAAATTCCGCGAGCAGATCAGAATTTACTGGTCAGGCCTACTCAAAGTCAGAGCTGCCGACCTTGGAACTGGGGATCCAGGGTCCAGTCTTAGCTTTGACTCAAAATCCTGTGATTCTGGGCAAATCACTTAATACCACCCTGTGTATCGGGGGGGGGGGGGACATTTAAAGTGTTCATGTGAAATCGAGCTGGTGCTCATGTAAAGCCCTCCAATACCTTTGGGTCGGTTTTGCCCTATATAAAATGGTAAAAGAAATACGTAAAAGACCTGATTTAAGATTTTAAAAAAAGTACATGCAGGAGGAGGAGGGTGGGAGAACATGATGGAGGTTGTGGAGGTGGATAGGAAAGTATAAATGCCCAACTAGATTGTGGCTAGGTTTGACTTGTTAGACCTAACAAGCTGCTGCTTGCTACACATGCTGAATCCAGTGTTGAAATCCTCTAAAGTGAACAGATGTGGGCAAAGTCCTGAAGCTCGGCTGTCTCCAGCGAACTGAAAATGGCTATCTCTGCAACGACTGAGTACGAGTGCTGATGAGCTGCAATCATGGAAGACACAGACTTTTTGACCTTTTGGTATAGTTTGGCTCTTAACCTCTGACGCAGAACTATTTCCAATCATACATGGTTAACTATAGTGCACTCTTTGAAATGGAGGAGGACATGAGGGAGGAAGGTGGGGAACTGCTGACTCGAAATCTACGGATCCCGGTTTGAGTTTCTGCGGCGCCACAGCAACATCCTGTGATTCTATGCAGATCACTTAATCTCTACGGGTGATAAATAGGTATATAAATATGCTGCAATACTAAAAGGCAAACCCTTATAAAAATATAGTTCCACCAAAGCTGATGTTAACAGTATTTCAGCAGCGGGAAACTGATAATAGAAGCAGAAGAGGAACAAGCATTGATAAATGCAGGCATATATGCTACAGCCAACAGAAATGGAGGAAAGGTAAGTGGCACACACAGGATCTAAAGAGAAACCAGGAAAGAGAGGAGGCGGGATGTAAGTCCCTTTTAGGTTTATATTTAAAACAATAGATTTCTTAAGCACAGTGCAAGCGCTGTGCAGGCGAAACGTAAAAAGGAACTTTGAGAAGCATGCAGCCAGTGGAACGACACTGGCTGCTAGCCAGAAACTGTAATTGATCCAAGTTCCAGGGATCAGCTGAGGAACAAGGAACTGAAACCTGATGATATGATCCTGGTGCTACTGACCAGTGAGAAGCAAGAAAAGGAGAGTGGCCAGGAAGGCAACGAATGGTATGTAATAGGCGAGCTGTAAACCACTTGTAGATTTTTTTTATTTTTTTTTAATTACTAGAGATTTTGCAAGCTCTGTGCAGTCAAAACCTAAAAAGGTGAGTAACCATACAAAAAGAGGTCTTTTCTTACATATATTATTCGCTAATGTTTAAGAGCTCTACTGCCCCTGAGAATTGGTCCATGGTAAGCAATATTGATAATAATAATATAAATTTTGATAGCTTCAGAGTGTTCTCACAATCACTGCATAGAAGCAGGAGTACATGAAAAAAAAGTCCTGAAATGGATTCCTGAGTGTGCATTTCATCAACATTGGCCTTCAAAATCATCTTTGCAGAAGTGAGGACCAGGAATGTGAGCATGTAATGAGGAATCAGGTGAGGAGGAGTGTTGAGCAGGGGGACGAGGGAGGAGTAAGGCAAAGAAGTGAGATGCTTTGAAGTAACATTGTGGCAATTTCTGATTACCGTTTTATGCTACAGGGCAGTCCGATGAGCTCATTTTAGCGTGCAAAATGGGTCCTTTTTTGTAGTGGAATTAGCATGTACTCTATCAAGTGGTAGTGACTATGTTAAACAGCGAACATTTGCCTTATGAATTTTGGTACCACACAAAGGATACTCTTCAGTTTGAAGAGTTCTTTATTGTATTGGTGGCTGAAAAGGCGACGTTCTGTTCTGCGGGTGCGTTTCTTCGTAACTTCTTACCAGGCCTTAGCTTAAGAAAGTGAATATAAGTCTTTTCAGGCACTGCAAAGTTACATCATAATGTGTAGCTTGTAAGGAATAAAGAAGCTGTGGTAGGAACAGTTGTGTGAATCACTTTCTAATCAAATGCCGGGGCACATTTACTTCACAAGCCTCTGTGCTTGGAAAGCAAGCGTTACTTGCCAGTTAGGGGCTTCTTCGTAACTGAGCTAAGTGGCCAACTCAATATGTCTGTTCTATTATATTGATGGGGCAAGGTTGCGCATGTAAAGCGACTTGCTCGTACTCAATTGTCTCTGCTTAATTAGTAACTTGCTAATCGACATGTTTTGTGTACTAATAATTGCACCGCACAATATATTAGGTATGTAATGGAAGCTTGTCTATGTGCTTTTATTAATGATAATCTGCTTGCATTAAAATGACTGCTGCTATGCGGGATTTCTTACTGCGCATGCCTCTGTCATACTCACGTGACATGACGTATCTTTCGCTTGGAGGGAAAACTTTCGCTTCTGCGCATTAGAACGAAGATAGCTGCCATGTGTCCTAACGTGTAGGGAGCTTGCATCGCTGCTTTTGCTAAACTGTTCGTTCTGCTTAATCTCTAATGCAATAGTTAAAATAATTTAATGGAAATAGAGTAGAAATAAGTGGTATACAGTGCATTCATTTATTCCTCTGTTCTAAAATTGTTTTTTTTCTATTCTTACATGTATCGCAATTGAATTGACATAAATTTCTGAACTCCATCTTTGGAGGAACTGCGTCTGCGCACAAAAGCTCATGTTTCTGAAGCATTGACCTTTAAAACGCTGCCAACTCCTGACTTGCTAGAAGATGCTTGTGAGAACTTTCCCTCTGACGGCTATGGAGGAAGCTGAACAAGAATACGGACTACATTGTTTCATTTTACGATAATCACTGCGGAGTGGAATAAAAATTCATGGAAAAAATAAAATTGATGGGCGGGAACGCAAAATTAAATATTCAAGAGAAAAGTTTCATTTTTGTTATGGTGTGATGACCCCTCCTCATCCTTTTGTCCTTTCAAAATTGGGGATCCTTACACTTGCAACATTGGGGGCTGGTACATTGCCCTGGAAAATAGTATAACTAGAGTAGGCTTAGCTGGTTAATTTGTCCGACTTGTCTGAAATAGCTGACCTGTCGCTGACCCAACGCACTAAATAGATGATCGGGAGCAGAGGTGCTCGCGGAGCCCTCGGTCAGAAGATTCGAAACCCAGATTGGAGTTTGGGAGTTGAAGTGCTGGCCAAGCACTTTGTCGGGAGAATCGATAACTCTTACAGGGTTCTGGCTGTTAGCTGCAGAGAGGGAGTGACGCAGGCGTTGCAGCTTTAACTGCGGGTGCTGGTCTTAGCCCTTGGTGGTCCTGTCCTGATCAATTTGGCTGTACCTGTCCTGATTCTGATCTGCGCCTGCTTGCCTTGCTGGCGTCTACATTTTGGGGTTCTGTCCTTTATTCCAGCCCGTGGCCAGGGTTGGTCTTCGCCCCATTCTAGGTAAATATAACTGTGGGGTCTGTCCTTGCATTATTTCCTCATTCTCTACCCACCCCAAGTTTAAAGTCTCAATGACATTTATTTCCAATTCATTGCATTTATTGTTTCAATTTTCATTCTTCTAATTGAATGAGCAATTATTAATGTTTTATAGTTACATACATTCAAAATTTTACATTAGATAAAGAGTTTAAACCTTTCCAGAGTCTGTGGTTAATCAAATGAAGATAAATGAAATGGTATGTTTTCCTACCTATAATGCTAACTCCCTTGATCCCTTAGGTATCAGTGACCAGAATTGGTAAGTTAATGGTATAGGTACTAAAAGGTAATAAATCACTGATTTGAGTAAGATCGTAGGTTACCTGATTTAAAGCGTGTATGTTGTTTTATAGGCCCAGGTAAGTATGTTAAAACTAGTCGGTGACCTGCGCGCTCTATCAATATGTTCTAATACAGAATAATGCCTCTGAGAGAAATGGTTAGCTTTGTATTGCATTATTAGTTCCTGTGCTGCCTGATGTGTCAATCTAGTCCCATTAGGCCAAAATGGATATTTTGATCCATCTGAGTGAGATAAATGTAGGAATTCGCAAAGAGTTTGTATTGCGAATATTATAAACGCATTTGGAAACTAATACAAAATGCTCAAGGTGAATAAAAAACAGTGAGTGTGTAGGACATTTCATTCATTTTTAGGACTCCCTAGCAATTGTTTAAATGTTGGTTTATTTGCATATTTAAAAATGTGATGCATTGCATAGACTGCAGAGATGCAACTAAACTCTTCTACAGGCAAACAAATGGTGGCGCCAACATGAAACTTCAATGTTCAGAAAAAGAAAATTAGTACCTTTCGAATTAACTTTGATGATAATGATTGTTTTCATTGGAGTCACAGCAATACTGTAGGTAAAACACAAAAACAGTTATTCAACAGTCAGACAAATCAATTTTTAAATTTAACACACGTTGCTTATCATCTTTAAAGAAGTTTTTACAGTCTTCATGAATTAAAAGAAAATCTAACATGCTGGGGAGCTGGTGAGTCTCGGCGTCAGCTCTACATCACAAAATATGAATCAAAAACATCAGAAAAAACATGCAGATGTGAAGCACACTTAAAGCGTGTGCAGCCCTGTAAATACTGAGATTAAATAATAAAAGTGAAGTTGCCATATGTACTACTAGGAAAAGATTTATTCACTCAGGGCAGTCATGGAAAGTAAAGAAATGCGTGATTAAATTATTTAAATATGTGCTGTGGGTGCTGGCAGGAAAATAATTATTCAAATGCATAAGTGAAAGTACGCAAACATTATTTCAAAGGAGCCAGGATGCCAGCCTTTAATTAATTTAAAAAATTCCAGCAGATGAGAATGAGTAATTGGTTTATGGGATACAGGTTAGAAATATATCGTCAGATCGGACAGACCAGTAGGAAGAGGCGGCGGTCTGGCTATTATCTACAAAAACCAGTACCGTTGTCGCATCACAGCAGAAGGTATCCCCGAGTGCGAAAGCATGGAATTCTGCATAGAGTTCAATGCCAACACCTCCTTCTCGGGCACGCTGATCTACCGTCCCCCTGACCCAACAAAACTGTTCCATAGGGCACTCCCGGAGATCATAGCGAAAAGAACCTTATCTGCGGCTAATTACACGGTCCTAGGAGACTTGAATCTTCACTTTAACTCTCCCGCTGATAATATTGCTAAGGAGCTAACAGACGACCTCGGAGCTCTTCAGCTGTTCCAGCTGGTCACAGCTCCAACCCACGAGAAGGGCAATTTGCTCGATCCAATTTTCAGCAGCTGCAGCGACCTGAATGTTGACTCTCCTATTCCCCTCCCATGGTCAGACCATTTTTTGATTCCGTTTTCTTGGGCCATTCACAAGGTTCCCCAGTTACCCCCCCGGACAACAATCAGGAGAAACTGGTCAAAACTCCAGCTGGATTCCTGGATACACAACCTGGACTCTACCCGCCCGCCTCCCTGCTCAAACCCCACTGTAGCAAACGAAAATTATGTCTGCTGGATCACTAACTCACTAGACACGATCCTTCCCCTCCGGAGATCCTCATCTAAGAGAATGTATAAATCCGCGCCCTGGTTTTCCGACTCCTTAAGAGAACTAAAACGCTGCTGCAGGCAACGAGAGAGAGCCTGGCGCTTAGACTTTCTCCTGGAAAAAAAGGTAGCCTACAAAGAGGCGATAAAAGCTTATAGAGACGGGATTAGGACGGCGAAAGCGACCTTCTACTCTGACAAAATCCTAGAGGCTAAATCTAAGCCCAGGGAAATTTTTCAGATAATAAAAAACTGCTCAAGTGTCACTACCGCCCCCCCTCCGAGCAAAACTCAAGACCAATGCAACGAGCTTGCAGACTTTTTCCACAACAAAGTCCTGAAAATATATTCCACCTTCCAAACGGGAGCCACAGCTCCGGAGATAGCGGACCGACCCTCTCCCAAAATTCTCCCCTCCTCAGAACAGTCAACCCTCGAGCACTTCCCTCCCCTAGACCTCGACACTCTTGGCAAAATGGCACGCCAAGTTAAATCGGGTTCCCCGCGTGACCCAGCCCCACCAGAAGTTCTGATACAAGCACATGAAGCCACCCTGCCTGTTATCTTGGAACTTTTAAATACATCCATAGCCTCATGCGCTGTTCCTACATCATGGAAACAAGCCATGGTACAGGCGTTGCTGAAAAAGCCTACCCTGGACCCCGATGATCACTCCAACTATCGTCCCATTTCACTCCTCCCTTGGGCTGGCAAGGTGTTGGAAAAATACATAAATGCCCAGCTGGTCCAGTTCATTGAAAATCACTCCCTACTGGAGGTCTCCCAGACAGGTTTCAGGCCTAAACATGGCACCGAAACTGCCTTACTAGCAGTCGCCGAGGAATCCCAAAGGGTCCTGGATCAGGGAGGATCAGTGGCAGTGATCCTCCTTGATCCAAGCGCCGCCTTCGATACGGTCAGCTATTCCACCCTGCTGAACCGTCTCCAGGACATCGGAGTCTCAGGCGACGCTCTAAGGTGGTTCGACTCCTTCCTGTCCGATAGATCCTTTCAGATCTTCGATGGCGACATAACATCAACCAGCAGGCCTCTCAGTTGCGGAGTACCACAGGGCTCTTCTCTGAGCCCTGTGCTATTCAATGTCTACATGAGACCATTGGCTGGGATCGTCGAACCGTACGGCATTAAAATTGTGTCGTACGCCGACGATACTCAGTTAGTGGTATCATTGGCTCAAGATAACATCAGTCAACTACATGGAGGCCTGCTGAGCTGCCTAGAAGATGTCAAGGAGTGGATGACCAGCTCCTCCCTCAAACTAAATGGAGACAAAACAGAGCTCCTGCTCCTAGGCCCAGCCTCGCCAATACATTTTACTTCCCTGTGGCCCCAAGCCCTAGGCACTTCCCCCACCCCCAAGGAAAGCGTCAAGAGCCTGGGAGTGTGGTTGGACAGGAAACTCTCCTTTGCCACCCAGGCTACTAAGCTGTCCGCCACCTGCTTTGGCATCCTCAAATCTTTAAGAAAAGTCCTTCCACTTCTACCTCTAGAAGCCAAGAAAGTGGCAGTACAAGGCCTCATTCAGTCCCGCCTGGACTCAAATAACGCCCTATATGTAGCGGCGCCCGAGATGACTCTCCGGAAACTCCAGGTGGTGCAAAACTGCGCAGCACGCACCCTGCTACAGATTCCACGAGCCCAGTCAGCCAGACCTGCATTAAAAAGTCTTCACTGGCTACCAGTCAAGCACAGGGTGACATTCAAGGCACTGTGCATCGCGCACCGGGCCTTTTGGAAAACAGGACCCGCTATTAACAGCAACCTTGTCATCCCCTATCACCCAAACAGGAACCTCCGCTCCACCGAGGCTTTCCTGGCAGTGGTGCCCAGAGTGAAGAGAGCTAGATCCGGGGGCAGGCTGTTCTCACTGAACGCAGCTAGACTTTGGAACACCCTCCCCCTCCGTTCCAACCCGGACCTGCTCGCTTTCCGCAAAAAGTTTTTTTTTTTTTTTTTTTGAAGTTCAACAAGATCTTTATTGTCGTGTTTTAGGCATAGTTGACACAGCTTTTGGCCTACAACCCTGGGGCCGGCCGCGAGGTGTAGAATCTCAGCATCAGAAAACAACACAGCCTTACAGCTGGCAACCCGGGGGTCCAGCGGCGTACCTTTAGTAACGTAGCAGCAATATATCGCATTCATGCGGAACCAGCTGACTGCTGCTGAACATGCAACTTCATTTTTTGGGGGGTGTTGAGCCCCCTTTTTTTTTTAAACAGAACATGTATAACCATCAACCTGAGAACCCCTGGGCAATTCTACACTCTGACATCCTCTGTGTGTAGCATGGTATAAATGCGTGTAGTACAGGCCTAGGACATTGAGCTGTGTCAAGAAAAAAAACACATCAGACCCGTTTCTTTAGGGGGTTAATCACATAAAGTCAAGCAGCATTATACCTCCTCATCATCCCCCTCAGCGGTCAATAGATAGTCAGTCAAATAACACCAATAGTTCTTAGAGCGTGAGCGTCTGGGCAGTTCCTCTTCATAGGTTTGTAGCATGTCCCTACAATAAGTCAGATCCGTTAGCCATGTTTTAGAATCTGGGACCTTCTTCCCTTCCCAGCACTTGGATACTTGTCTCTTAGCAATTAACAAAGCCACAGCGCAAAACTTACGTTTCCCCGCTTTAACACCGGGCAACAGTCCCAACAAACAGTTTTTCATTTTACATTCCACTTCGATCCCCACCATATCACTCAGAGTGGTCGTGACCGTGCCCCAAAATGCATTGATCCTCTGACAATGCCAAGCTAAATGGACAAAGTCCGCCCCATCGTATCCACATCGCCTACACCTGGCGTCGTCCCGCAGCCCAAATCTATGCAACCGGTGTGGTGTGTGGTATGTTTGATGTAAGTACTTCAGGTGTGTGATGCGCAGGTTGCCATTTGAAGTAAGCAATTTAAGGAGCGTACACGCGACAGACCATTCACGCTCAGTTAGTGCTTCCGGTAGCGAGTCGTTCCACCTTTGCCGGGCCTTGTCAGTATTATGTGGGAGCTCACTTTGTGCCACCTTGTACAGTCTAAAAACCATATGGGAAGTGTTCGAAGTGGTAATTATAAATTGCAACGATTGTAAAGTGGGGGGCTCTTCTGGGTAGTTTGGATACAATTCCTGAATCGCCTTCTGCAGTCTAAAGTGTGTGAACCGGAAAAGGAGGGTCGGGTTGCTGACATATGTCAGATCGTCGGCTGTGCGGAAAGCTCCCTCGTGATATAGATCCCCAAAAGTGTCTATGCCTATATTTTTCAGTATGTCCATTCCCACTTTTTCGTTAGCCACAGATATGCACGGGTGAAAATGCAGTGGGAGTGCCGGGGCGTAGAGCGGCAGCTTATGTGCCATCCTCCCTAGTGTTCTCCATGCACGGGCCGTGGTGTCAACCGTGTTAATATCTTTTGAGTGTAATGGCGGACGTTTGTGTGATACTATCGCGTTCAAAGGAACCGGTGCCGCATCGCCCTCCTCTACCGCCGTATGGGTGAGATACGGGGTGGGATGGTACCAGTGCGCCGCGTATTGGGCCTGCGCACAGAGATAGTAGAGCCGAAAGTCTGGTACACAAAACCCCCCCTTGTCAAAGGGTAGCGTTAACGTGTGCAGGTCAATGCGTGCCTGCTTACCCGCCCACACGAGCTTGAGTACTAGGGATGTTATGTGCTTGAAGACTGCTTTGGGTGGTGTGATTGGTATATTATTGAATAGATACAAAAACTTCGGAAGCACATTCATCTTAACTATTGCAATTCTGTCGGCCAAGGATAGCGGCAGCTGTATCCATCTAGCCACTTTACTCTCCAACTCTGTAATCGCTCTTCCATAGTTCGTCCTGATCACTTCTTCGGGGTCCCGGCTGTACCATATGCCCAGATAGCGCGTGGGGTCTGTCTGCCAGTCCAGCGGAAAGTCAGGGGAATGCGGTGTGGTGGAGTCAGTAAGTGGGATGATTAGTGATTTTTCCCAGTTAATCTGTAGCCCAGAATGGCGTCCAAATTTTACATACTCACGTAGTAATGGGCTAAGATTTTGTTCCGGGTCCCTCACATAGAGCAGCATGTCATCAGCATATAGCGAAATATGCAGGGGCCTCCCGGGGAAATGCAGTGCAGAGTGGTTATGTGTCTGCCTAATCGTGCATGCGAGTGGTTCTAGGGCCAATGCAAATATTAAAGGCGACAGAGGACAACCCTGTCTGGTCCCTCTAGCAATATGGAAAGGCGCTGATATGTATCCATTTACACGCACTCTAGCCACTGGTCTTGTGTATAGTAGAGTCACCCAAGATATATACCGAGCTGGAAATCCCATTCTCTGTAATATCGTGTTTATGTAGGACCATTCGATGGAGTCGAAAGCTTTGGCTGCGTCAAGCATGACGGCCACCGCTTTCGTCTGGGGGTTAAGATAGTGTGATAGTGCAAACAATGTTCTCGTATTGTGGGAAGTGGCACGTGTTGATATAAACCCTGCCTGATCTGGGAGTATCAGATTCGTCATTAGGGGCTGTAAGCGATCAGCTAACAGTTTCGCTAAAATTTTAGTCGACATTTAAAAGGGATAAGGGACGGTATGACTCGCAACGGTCCGGTTGCTTGCCAGGTTTTAGGAGTGTGATAATCACCGACTCGCGTAGAGATGGTGGTAGCACCCCCTGGTCAAAGGCCGCGCCATACATTTCAACCATGTGAGGGGCAAGGATGTCAACGAAAGCCTTGTAAAATTCACATGTATAGCCGTCGGGCCCCGGAGCTTTCCCGTTCGGCAATGCATGTATAATGGCGGTAACCTCCTCCACCGTGATCGGTTGGGCCAAGTATTCACGTTGGTTGTCGGACAACCACGCTATTGCTATATCATGTAGGTAGTCTCGTGTTTCTTGTGGTGGAGCAGGCTGGCGGGAAGTGTATAGGTCTGCATAATTACGTACAAAGCTATCAAGTATTTCCCCGGGTTGTGTATGTGGAATGCCATCCTCGTCTCGTACCTGGGTGATGAACTGTGAGTCCCTCCCCATACATATTTTCCTCGCTAGTATCCTGCCCGGCCTACCGCCCTCCCCAAACCGCCTGGCTAATGGCCGCTTGTTCGCATACTTCAGTTCATCCTCTGCGTATCTCTGATGTTCAATGAGGAGAAGCTTAATTTTCCCCAGTTGTTCCACATTACCAGTAAGTGCGTATTCCCTCTCCAGAGCTGAAACCTCCCGCTCAAGCCTGGTTATCTGTGTCCGTATGTCTTTAAGTATCCCAGCTGTTGTACTAATACAAGTGCCCCTAATCGTCGCCTTAAAGGCCTCCCATAGTATGCATGGGTCGTCAACTGAGCCCTCATTTAACTGGAAGAATTCCTTTATAGCCTTAGTTATAGTAGTCACATACAAGGGGTCCAATAGTGCTTGTGCATGGAAACGCCAGCTGAATGGAGGGGGAGTGTAGTGTGGTATTTGTAGTGTAAGTTCTACTGGGTTATGGTCGGACAGCGTGCGCGGGAGCGTTTTTATCTGTGTAGCCCACAACACTGCGCTATCCGTCCCCAACCAATAGTCTATCCTGTGACCGTGTGACATGTTCACATGTGTCGCACCTGGTGCTGACGGATGTTGGACCCTCCAAATATCTTTGAGCGCAAGTTCGACCAATATGTCTCCCAGCTTATCTCTGGCTTTCCTGTGTGGTTCTATGGAAGCAGTGGAACGATCAACAGAGTCCTGTAGTGCTACATTAAAATCCCCTCCCCAGATTATCGTTGTGTCAATAAAATCCAACAGTTGGTCCCACAATTCCTGAAAAAATTCTGGAGCATCTATATTAGGCCCATACACATTTACCATCGTTACAATTCGCCCTCTCAACATACCTGACACAATCACATATCTTCCATTCCTGTCGACAATTGTACGTGTGATTTTATAATTAGTGCCTTTTTTGACCAGCGTCATAACCCCTCTGGAATAGGAGGAGTATGCCGCCGAGTAGTTCGACTCTGCCCAACGCGTGCCAATAGGTCTATGCACCTTGGGGTCTACATGGGTCTCCTGAAGCAATGCTATGTCTATGTGGTGCCTATCAAGACATGCAAAAACCTGTCTGACCTTTTTGGGATTGGTGAGGCCCCTCACATTCCACGTTATTAATTTCAAGCTATTTCTATCCATGTTTACCTCGAGGCGCTCTGCCTGCGCCACATGAGATCCGCCCCCCCCATACAGTGCAGTTCAATATCACGCAACATCATGAAGTAGATTATCGGCCATTGAATAATATCCGCACGTCGGCGTACGGCAGTGCATCTCGATCGCCCAGGTAGTTCAAAAAACATCAAACCCCAACAAACCCCGTACCCACCACTTCAGCAACCCAATTCTGCCGAAGCCATTGTACCCTCAGAACCAAGATAGACAACATAACTTGCCGGGGACTGCCCTAGTGGAGGCCCGCCGAGGACGCATTGCTCCATCCTATTGAAAGGATGTGGGCGAATCCGTGCTTTGTGAATAGATCGCCAGGGCCTTAAGACAACACCAGTCCCATTGTACATTCCCTGAGCAATAGGCACTTGGAACAGTTATACAGCAGAAATCATGTTGTACACACACCACCCCTCACGCTCCCTGATATTATATAGTACGGCATATCAATATAGAGCACAGTTTAGCAGTTCGTCATGGTCCACTGCTGAGCGTACCGCACTAAAATGTCTTAGGAGTGTCTAAGTCACGCCCTTACACTGCACGGCGTCTCCAGCAGACATTGTCTCACCATACAATTATGGTCTGCATACATAGGAGTCACATGCTGGGAGTCGTTATTCGCATGGAGTCCGGTTCTCCCTCTCCACAACCCCAGGTTTATCAGGTGGGCACAGTCAATGCAGCGTGTATCAGCTAGTCTTACCTTTCAATCTGACTCGTAGTTTCTGTCTCTACGATTGGACCGTTTACCTTTTGCAACCGTGGTCTTGACGAAGGCCATAGCAGCTTTGGGCGTCGAGAAGAAAATTGGCTTATCCTCCCAAGTGACTCGCAGGCGAGCGGGGTACAACATGGCATATGGGATCTGCAACTCTCGAAGTTTGGATTTAACCTCGTTGAACTCTTTGCGTGCCTGTTGTACCGTGACCGTGAAGTCGGGGAAGAATGCAAGCTTATTCCCCTGATGATGGATTTCGCCTTTTTCCCTCGCCAGCCTGAGCACGGTGTCCCTGTCGCGGTAATTCAGGACTCTTGCCACAATCGGTCTAGGCGCGGCCCCAGGCTTTGGCGCCAAGGAGCGATGTGCTCTCTCAATGATGAAGAGTGGTGAGAGGTGTTCGGGGCCAAACAGGTCCTTGCACAGTTGCTCCACATAGGTCTCCATACGGCCAGTGTTGGTTGATTCTGGCAGACCCGATATGCGTATATTGTTACGTCTCGACCTGGCTTCCAACTCCTCAGCCTTGGCTTTGATAACATCAGGAACTTTCTCCATTCCTGTACATTTGGCCACCGTGGTGCGTGATTCGTCCTCCACCGCTGAAATCCTGTTCTCCGCCGTATCCAAGCGTTCGCCCTGTTTGTCGAGTTTGGCCGCCATGCTGTCCACTCGTCCCGTCAAGTGATCAAGTTTACTGTTTATGTCCTGTAGGTTGGCCTGTATGGATTTTAGTATGCTTTCCATGACATTGCCATCGCGTGAGTCAGCCTCCGGGTCTTCCTCCGCAGCACCGGTCTGGGTCTTCGGCGTCTTCCGCGCCTCAAACGTTAGTTTTGGTTGTTGTTTGTCCGGCTTGCCCATTTTGTGCTATAGGGGGGGTGTCGGACTGGTATTTCCCCGGTTCCTGCGTCACCAGAAGTTTGCGTGCAGCGCCTAGGACCGGGAGGAGGGAGCTCGGCCCCGATCTCTTGTGAATAGTGCCAAGTGTGTAGATGAAATACGTGCCTGTTTAACATCGATGTCTCAGCATTGCCCCCAGGTGTCACTGATTGTTACATGGGAACCAGGAGCGAGGCGTATGATCCCCCTGCCACCACGTGTAGTGTTGGGAATGCGTGTCGCCTATAACATAGGTATGGAACGGGCATTCGGTTGTAGCTTGAGACACCCCTCCGCACTGTAGATAAGGTAGGGTTGATGGTGGCTGTCCATGAGAGGGCCCAGTGCCAGGCGTTCGATATCAGGAGGTCCCCCGGGGGCCGATACCCAAATGTGACAGAAATCAGGGACACCTACAGCTTCATGGCACGCAGGTTCGCAAGGCGGCAGGCACCGTGGTCCCCGGCGCGCAGAGCAGCCCCCAGCGTCCAGGTACGTTTATGGCACGTTGCGTTTACATTCGTGCCCTGGCGCCGCCATTTTATGTTTCAGCATTAAGTAGTGCCCCCAAAGACATCAGAGGGGAACTGCCGTTGGCACTGCTAGCATTGTGCCATAATAGCCGTCAGAGGGATTCACAGCTGCTGCCCGGTTTCAGGAAATGTGCGCAGGGAGGTCTGTGTGCACTGCTCAGTCGCTCTCGGGGGCCCCCATGTCCGGTAACGCACGCTGCAGCCGTCTCGCACCTCTAGCGCCGCCCTCTCATGTCTGTGCGGTGCCTCAGCTCTTGCCGGACATTTAGTGCAGGCGGCCCCCTCACGGAAGGAGCGCCTCCGTCCCCGACTCACCCCGCATTTTAGATTGCTGCTCCGGGAGGTGCTGGCTCGCTCAGTCCTCAAGCCGCGCCGGCCGAGCGCCACCCGCCATGCTGGATCGCGGAGCTCGCCGGGTCCCGCGGATCGTGTGGCGGATCCAACGCGGTCCGGGTCCTCTCTACACGCTCTTGGTACGCCCGACCTGCTCCCACGCCGTCTGGTGTGCTCGTTTCCCCACGGCGATCAGATTCAGCGCATTATACCGGCGATTTTAGAATTCGCCCGGCGGAGCTGCACAGCTAGGCAGCCATACCGCTGTGCGCCCCCTAGCGCCTCCCGCTTTCCGCAAAAAGTTGAAAACTTTATTATTCGCCAAAGCCTCCGAGCTCTAATCTGTCACTCAGTACGTCTATCCAATTCTTACCTCAGCGCTTGGACGCCCTTGGGCAGCAACCGCGCTTAATAAATCCATTTCCATTCCATACACCCAAACGAAAAGGCTAAAACCAATAGAAACAAAGGAAAACTAAAGTGACAAGCACATTGACAAATATGAAGTGGAGGCGGGATGTAAGCCCCCTTTTAAGATATCTAATACCATAGTTTTCACAAACGCTGTGCAGGAAAAATCTAAAAATGACGAAATAATACAAAATGTGTCCCAGTATGCCGCTTTAATTTGCCTTTTCTTGCCACATAATTTTCTCAAACCATTGGTAGCCGTAAGATATGGTTGCTGTAATTTATGCCTGTGTATTTGCATTGATCGTGTTAGCAGTTGTAAAGTACTTTTGGGTTGGACAGTGATTTGTTAACTGTTTGATGCTTGTGTTAAGTGCAGAATTTTTTATATCACACCACCTCACCACGTAAAACTTCGACTGCTCCACTTCACTATCCTGAGAGACTAAAAGGGTGTTCTTGCTGATCATTTTTTTTATTTGTTTTTATTAAAAACGCGCTTACCTGGGGGCATTTTCAGCTGCTGTTCTGTGAGGGGAACGGCATGTCTGCTGCAGGACCGGAGCAGAGGAAGGGGCTTGGACGCCGTGAGGGAAACGGCCACAGCGGGCCATAACCCCCAGCACACACGGCGAGACGCAGGCTACTGACGCCATCTCAGCGACCCCCTGCACCATCATAATTGCGCCCGCCCCTACCTGGGGGCATTTTCAGCTGCTGATCTGTGCCGGCTGTGAGGGAAACGGCGTGTCTGCTGCAGGACCGGAGCGGAGGAAGGGGCTTGGACGCCGTTAGGGAAATGGCCACAGCGGACCATAACCCCCAGCACACACCGCGAGGCGCAGGCTACTGATGCCATCTCAGCGACCCCCTGCACCATCATAAGCGCGCCCTCCGAACGCGGGCGGCGCCAGGCAGAGGGCAGGCCATCTGGGGCCAGAAGAGGCTGGGCTGGGCCTCCCCCCTAAAGCGCACTGTAAGAAATGCTGTGAGTAGCTATATTTTTAACTTGCCAAATTGACATTTTACTAAGTGGGTTTGTTTGAACGTTTTTCCTATTTTCCTGTTCGTGCTACAACCTGACTCACATGGATATTGGGAGTTTGCTCTTCGGCTGGGTCCTCAAGGGTACAAATAACTTATGGAAACAACATCACTGTACAGAGGATAACAGGAACTATAAACATTTGATGTTTGGATGCTCCCAGTTTTGACTGTACTAATACCACTGTGATTCTAGCTTTACCTACTATTCTCTTGTGTGGTTTAAGGGCACCTAAACGGTATATTACTTGTTATTCTGGCTGGGGAATCTAATATGGCACCACGTAAAGAGAAAGATACTGGTACAACCGGGATGATTGGGACCCTAGATGCTTACTTAACTAGGGTCGAGTCAGCTGTCAATAAAGAAATATCCTTGACTGAACGTAGGCTTTCTATGGACCCTCTATCTGGAAGAGCTACAGCCTCCCCTGCCCTATTGAGAAATGAGTCACTAACAACCCCCCCCCCCACCTTGCCAACCAATGGTTACGCAGCCAGATAGTGACATTTCCTCAATAAATGGTAGCCTAATTAATGGGACTCCTGAACAGGCCCCGAGCCCAGTAAAATCTAGACTAAGGACAAGGAGCAAAATAGATAAGCCAGTTTTGAACTGCACGAAAAAATCCATCTCCCAAAGAAATACCAGGGCGTCTAAACAGAATTGCGCAGCAACTGGTAGTGAGGTCAGAACGGTAGCAGATATTCATGTAACCAGGGGTAAAAATGATATTGTTGTCACCCGAAATGTACAATGCAAGGGAACAGTACAGACTTGTAATTTGGCTGGTGGAGAGTATTGGGGGAAATTAGAAGGTATCATGCAAACACTGCTGGCCCCAATTATGCTGAAGCTCTCTGGGATAGAATCCAGGCTCTTGTCCCTGGAAATCTCAATGGGGAAAAGAAAGTCAACAGCAGCTCCAGCTCCCACTGCGAAAATTGCAAATCCGCCTACTACTTCTAGTGGGAACTCTAAGACACCTAGCAGTAGTACTAATCTGACTGCCCCAGCAATTAATAACCCAAGTCCCACAGGTCCTGCTGTTGCGCCTGCTCCTACTGTAAACCAGACAATTACCAGGAGAGATATGCCCTCACCCAACTTTCAACCAAGAAAGGATGAAAGAGTTAGTGCTTACCCGCCTTGCCATAGTTATTGATTTACCTCCTGAGGTGACCGCATACGTTGTCATATTGGCGAATGCTCCTGCTCTCCCAGACGGGGAGTCAGAGAGCTATGAGCAACTATGGAATAAAACAACATATTGGCTTAACCAAAAAACCCTGGGAGGATGAATGTTGCAAATAATATATTGATGTTACGTAGGGTCAGTTGGATTGGTAGTGCAAGCAAAAGTGGGAGAGGGGACTGTATTATTGTTAATTTTGATAACCCTTCTACGGCTGGCCAATTACTATCTGACGGCCAATGTCATCAGCGGCTGACTGGTACTGCAATTGAATTACTACCTCTAGGCTTTTTTTTTTTATAGGCCAGCGAATGTGAGAGGAATGACACGACCTATTCAGGGAGGTAACTGGCGCGTAAGAGATAACTCAAGGGCGATAGCCATTAGTAGTCATCCGCCACCCGGGCCACAATTTAACAATCCTGGTAATCATTGCAGGAACAGGTTTGATGTCCCTACCCAATATAGATTTGAACTTCTATCAGGCCTAGAGGCTTGTGATTGACTTGAGGGCTCGGGAGAACAGGGAAGAGATAGTTCAGTTGACCTGGGAGTTTTAGAAGCCACTTGGGGCAAGAGGAGCCCTAACAATGTAATTTCTTGGAACATTGTGGGCCTAGGTGCCAAGATGCTGGATTGTAATTGGATTAATTACATCAAACAGTACCTTATGATTTGTTTGCAGGAGACTTGGTCTATCGAATGTAATCATTTTTTAGAAGGGTATAAGGCATATTATGTCCCTGCCCATGTACATCCTTGTGGTGACCCCTATTCAAATGTATTCTGGATCTAAACTGTGAACGATCTAGCGGTATACATTTAGAACACTCAATTGAGGGGGAACTTTTCAATGACTTATTGATTGACCTGGATGTGACATCAACCATGGCCCTAATGGATCCTGCCAAAACATTTGAGATACCGACTTTTAAGGGCCATAGGAGAGGAACTTTCATTGACTATGTACTAATCTCATTATCTATGCAGTCCTTTGTGGATTCCTTTAATATTGAAGAGCGTGTATTTAGCGATCATAACCCGCTCACTGTACGCTTACTGGGACCGTGGATAGCTAAAGAAGGGTCGAATCCCAGTCAGGGAAGGCTGAGCACAATCAATGGGAGATGCAGACTGAGATGGTCAAAGATTACCCCAGATCTAATGTATAAAGACATCAAAGTAATATGTGCTGACAAAATTAACACCTGTATTCAAGAAGGGTCACAGCCTAGAAAGGTGCTTGGGGCGTACCAGTCACTTTCAGACAAGGTCTCTAAGCTGCTGTTGGTACCAGCAAAAAATCTAGCTAATGTGGGCCCAAAGGGGTTTAATCATGACTGCACCAAAGCAGCAAGCAACCTTAGGTTGGCACTAGTAGCTAAACCAAGAGACCAGGCGACTGTCCAACTTTGCCGGAAAGAATATAAATCTACTATAGCCAAACGCAAGGAATCCCTAAGGGATGAAGCCTGGAACGAGATCCTAGATCCCACAACCCTAAAGAGTAGCTCCAGATTTTGGGCTGTAATTCAAAAGCCTTTTCCTGTCCAGGAGATCGGCGATGGCCTCGAATGCCATATACCCAAGGGGGACTGGGAAGTGCACTTCAAGCAACTATACTGTAGCCCGATGGAAGAAATCTCTAGCCTGGCACCTTGCACTAATGGAAAGAAGATTAGCATTGACAGGGGTGAAGTTCTTGAGGGTATTTTGGGACTAACAGACGGGAAAGCACCCGGACTCGATGGAATTCCTCCGGGCTTATTGAAGTCTGAGCCTTCTTTTTGGGCTCCCATTCTAGAGTCTGTATTTAATGCCGCAGTGCAAAGTGGTTGCCCACAAACCTGGGGGGTCTCCACAATTGTCCCGGTTTTCAAAAAGGGAGACAAATGCAGTCCACACTGTTATAGACCCATTTCGCTCATCGATTCTATGGTAAAAATAATAGGAAGGATACTACTGCAGAGACTTTCAGATTGGGTGGTGGAAAACAACATCATGACCATCTCCCAGTATGGATTCTGCAGTGGTCGTCCTACAATAACCCAATGCCTTAACCTATTCTTAATTCTAAGTAAATACACAGTGGCTCATATGGGTACCATCCACCTCGCCTTCGTGGACTTGTCCTCAGCCTTCGACTGTGTGAACAGGCGGAAGCTGTGGCAGTCCATGAGGGTGAAGGGGGTGGACAGTGGTATTGTTGATTTTTTGTTAGATCTCCACAGCAATACCAGAGCTAATGTAAGATACTCCCAAGACCTGAGTGTCACAAACAATTTTGATATTAGAAAGGGTGTCCGTCAAGGATGTATTCTGGCTCCCTTTCTTTTTAACTTTTATATTAATGATCTGGATAGCGTTTTACAGGAGGTGCCGGCGACTGCCCCAGAGTCGGTCGGCGGGGTATTCCAATTCTTTTATATGCAGACGTTGCAGTTTTAATATCTAGGACTGAAAGGGGCCTTCAAGCTTTTCTAACTGCTTTTAAGTCCTTCATAACAGAGACCTAATGATTAATAATTCTAAATCATTTGTCATGCAAGTAGGCCAACAACCCAGAAGAAATTTTTTATTCAAAGTAGATGAAGCAGTAATCCTGATATCAAAAACGTTCTCCTATCTTGGGGTCCTTTTTTATACTAAATTAAATTGGGGCCCGCATCTACTTAAAAATAAAAATAACTGGTCTGGGTGAATGCCTCTATCTTTAATTTTGCCTCGAAACTGGGGGAAAAAACCTACTGGCGCCATGCTGCAACTTTATAATGCTAAATCAGTGGCAACAGCCTTATATGGTAGTAAAATATGGGGGTATGTCGGTGGTGAGCAGCTGCAGATCACTGAAAATTCTTTTATGAAGCATCTTTTGTGCGTTCCCTCTGGCACATCCAATCTTGCAAAGCATGAAGAATTGGGGACACAATATATATGTGACATCTTTGCTCTACGCCCACTGATCTGCTGGATAAAACTGTGGTTGAATCCTGACATCCCACTGACACCTGATAGTGAGGGATTGTTTGCCTCAGGACAATGCACTGGCAATCCCATGGATAAAATATCTGAAATCCAGTTTCTCTAAACTGGGGCGCCTCGATTTGTTTGAAAATCCCAGTCAGATTGTCAAGGGGGACCTGGAGGTAACCAAACGGGCCTTCCTCATGGTCAGGAAGACCCAGAGGGAAGGCGTAGAACTCCAGAAGCCGAGCGTCCGAAAATATGTTATGTTGAAAACGAGTGTAACTACTGAGCCCTATCTATTGGGTACCCTGTCTTCTCATGAAAAGTTCTTATTAACCAGGTTCAGGTTGAATCTTTTTCATCACCTGCTTGTTAGGCCAAAAACTGCTAATTTTAATAAGACTGCAGCTCCCAGCGGCTGCGACAGAAAGTCTCCGCAGGTTATGCTCCATTTTATATTTTTATGTAGTTTTTATGAATACCCCCTGTTAGACGGAGACCCAGAGGGTCGGCCGAGTGCAGGGGAGAGGCCTCCGGTGAGGGCCGTCTCCGGCGATCGTACAGACAAGTAACTTCCCCCCCACAAATGGACACCACACAAGGATGAGATCTGCACACTTTATATAGTGTTCTTGAGGCAAGGTTATCAACGATACAGTGGGGGCAGGACCAGAGGATCCTCCAAATTCTAGTCTCTGTAGGGTAAGGGGTAGCGGGACAGTCTTGGTACCGGTCCGGTACAGGGGCGGCCAGAAGGAGCTCACAATCCTTGAGCTCAGGGTCCGCAAGGTCGGGCCGCGGCAGCGCAAGCAGGCTAGGATGATAGTTCTCGGCAAGGAGGGCCGCGGCAGCGCCAGCAGGCTGAGATTAAGGCTTTACGACGAGGAGGGCCGCGGCAGCGCCAGCAGGCTAAGATGATAGTTCACGTTGCAGAGGGGCCGCTGCAGCGCCAGCAGGCCGAGGCGAAGGTGCACGTTGCAGAGGGCCGCGGCAGCGCCAGCAGGCTTCAGAGATGGTTCACAAGGCAGGGTTGCGGCAGCGCCAGCAGTCCGTCAAGGATGAGTTCTTCAAGGTGTCTCACGACTCCAGGATACAACTGCCTTCCTGCTCTGGAGCTGCCCCAGTTATAGGTCTGGTCTCCTTTGATGTCCGGACCCTCGCGCTTGGAGGTCGGGAGGTCCAAGATGAGGGAGTCCAGACACCCAGCAGGGGGTGGAGCCAGCGCCCGGGGAGGCCGGGGGCGATCGACACCTGGCGGGGGAGAGCCATCGACACTCCTTTCTCCCATTGACCTGCCAAGTGGTCTCTTCACCTCATGGGTGGATGGTGGTGCCTCGATGTCGGGGCCTGGCCAGGCCCAGGGTTGGGGTCGAGCCGAGGCCATGCGGCCTCGTGATGCAGTGTCCAAAAAATGGCGGCTGGGCCGGGGCAATGGGGCTGACGGCCCGGGCCAGCCGATACTGGGGTGTTCGGGAGCAGGTGTCCCGTTGGGGATGGGTAGCGGGTTGCCTCAGTGGGTTGCCGGGATGGTTCTTTCTGAGGATACAGGGAGAGCCGGCGTCCGGGCCCTATCATGCGGGGCGGGAGCAGGCCTTTCACGAGGCCTGTCCAACATGCGCCCCCCCAGCTGAAGGCAGGGAGAGTCACCCATCCTCTTGGGTACTCTCCTCGCCGAGGCGGAAAAAGCGTGACAGGCCGTCCGCGTTGGCGTGGTCCTGGCCAGGATGATGCTCCACAGTGAAGTCCATCCCCTGCAAAGAGATGGACCATTGCAACAGTTTTGGGTTCTCCCCCCGCATTTGCATCAGCCACTGCAGGGGTCGGTGGTCTGTCTGTACCCGGAAATGGGTACCGAAGAGGTAGGGCCGGAGTTTCTTGAGGGCCCATACCACTGCGAAGGCCTCCCGCTCGATGGTGCTCCAGCGCTGTTCTCGAGCCAGCAGGCGTCGGCTGATGAAGGCCACTGGCTGATCGACTCCCTCGGCGTTGAGTTGAGAGAGGACTGCCCCAACGCCATGATCTGAGGCGTCCGTTTGAACTATGAATTCCCGGCTGTAGTCGGGGGCCTGGAGCACGGGGGCGGTGCACATGGCGGCCTTCAACTTCTCGAAGGCCGCTTGACAGTCCGGAGTCCACTTGACTGTTTTGGGTTTTTTCTTGGAAGTGGGTTATGTGAGGGGCCCCACAATGCTGCCATAGTCCTTTACAAACCGCCGGTAGTATCCGGTGAGCCCCAGGAAACTCGGACCTCGGTTTGGGTGACAGGTGGTTGCCAGGACTGGATGGCAGCGATCTTGAGCTGAAGGGGGGCCACCAGACCGCTCCCCACTTGGTGTCCGAGGTAGGTCACGGACCCCTGGCCAATCTGGCATTTGCTGGCTTTGATGGTGAGGCCGGCCTGCTGGAGGGCGTGCAGGACTTCTCGGAGGTGGTGGAGGTGGTCTGCCCAGTGGCGACTGTACACAGCAATATCGTCCAGGTAGGCGGCGCTGAATTCTTCGAGGCCCGCCAGTACCTTGTTCACGAGTCTCTGGAAGGTAGCTGGAGCGTTTTTCATGCCGAATGGCATCACTTTGAAGTGGTAGTGGCCATCCGGGGTAGAGAAGGCGGATCGTTCTTGGGCCCCGGGGGTGAGGCCGATTTGCCAGTAGCCCGCTGTTAGATCGAAGATGCTCAGGTAGCGGGCGGCCCCCATGCGGTCAACTAGCTCATCTGCGCGGGGGATAGGGTGAGCGTCAGTTCTGGTAACGGCGTTCAGGCACCGATAGTCCACACAGAACCGGAGCTCGGGGGCAACGCCCAGGGCGGCAGCCTTGGGGACCAGCACGACTGGGCTGGCCCAGGGGCTGTCAGATGGCTCGATCACTCCCAGAGCCAGCATTTTGGTGACCTAGTTCTGGATGCAGGCGCGCACCCGATCTGGCACCCGGTACGCCCTGTGTCGAATAGGTGGATTATCCCCGGTGTCCACGTCGTGAAGGCACCAGCGGGTGACCCCGGGGGTGAGGGAGGACAGGTTTGCAAATTGTAGCAGGAGAGCTCGGCAGTCTTGGCGTTGCTCCGGGGACAACGCATCGGAGAGTCTGACCCCTTCCACTGAGCCATCCTGCTCACGGGTCCTCAGTAGGTCAGGGAGGGGCTCGGAGTCTTCCTCTGTCCCACTATCTGTCGCCATCAGTAGGCTGAGTTCTGAGCGTACGAAGTGGGGTTTGAGTCTGTTGGCGTGGAGGACTCGTAGGGGGTTCCGGGAGGACTCCATGTCAATTAGGTAGGTGACGGGCCCCTTGCGCTCTATCACCTTGAAGGGTCCTGTCCATTTGTCCTGTAGGGCTCAGGGTTCGACCGGAGACATCATCCAGACTTGTTGTCCCGGTTCGAACTCGATGGAGGAGGCATGCTGATCCTACCATTTCTTCATGTCCTCCTGGCTGGCTTCAAGGTTGGCTTTGGCTAGTTCCCTGAATCGCCGGGTCTGGTTGCGGAGGGTCAGGAGATACTTATATACATCTGGAGGAGTCTTCTGGGGGGCCATCTCCCATCCTTCCTTGACCAGGCTGAGGGGACCCCGGACGGGGTGTCCGTACAGGAGCTCAAAGGGGCTGAAGCCTAGGGATTTCTGGGGGACTTCTCGATAGGCGAATAGGAGGCACGGGAGCAGCACGTCCCATTGGCGACGTAGGGGTTCTTCTAGGCCCATGATCATTCCCTTGAGAGTGCGGTTAAACCGCTCGACCAGTCCATTTCCTTGCGGGTGATAGGGGGTCGTGAATTTGTAGGTGACCCCGCACTGTTGCCAGAGAGACCTCATGTACTTCGAGATAAAGTTCGTGCCCCTGTCGCTGACGACTTCCCGGGGGAAGCCCACTCGAGAGAAGATCCCCATCAGGGCCCGGCCTACCACGGGCGCTGTCACGGTCCGAAGAGGAATGGCCTCGGGATAGCGGGTGACGTGGTCCACCAGGACCAGGATGAATCGGTGCCCCTGTGCCATCCGGGGGTCCAGGGGCCCCACAATGTCTATTCCCACCCGTTCGAACGGGGTGGTGACAACGGGAAAGGGTTGCAAGGGTGCTTTGATCTTTCGGCCGCTCTTCCCGCTGGCCTGGCAGGTGGGGCAGGCCCGGCAGTGGTTGGAGACATCATTTCGCATTTTGGGCCAGTAGAAGTGGGTTACCAGGCGGTTGTACGTTTTGTCTTGCCCCAGGTGCCCAGCGAGAGGGACATCGTGTGCCAAGTTCAAGAGGAAGTCTCTGAAGCGGAGGGGTACCACCAGCACCCGACTGGCCCCAAGCTCAGCAATTCTTTGCTCACTGTAGAGCAGGTCATTGTCCCAATAAATCCAATGGGCCCCTGAGGTGTCTCCTGCGCTCTGGGCGAGGGCTTGCTGCCGGAGTCCCTCGAGGGAGGGACATGTTCTCTGCTCCTGTCAGAATTGTTCCTGGGTGGGACCACCCTCTTGACGCCACTGGGCCAGTTCGGGAAGGTCCTGGAGCCGATCGGGCCCCTCTTCGTTTTGTTCTGGAGGACTGGCTCCTAGGGTGGCTCCCTCTGGGACGATCGGGGGAGGAGGCTCTGGCCATTCGGGTTCTTCGGGACTGGGGATGGCGCGGGCGGCCATGGACCGGGTCGTCACGCAGGCCCATTCAGGGAGGCCCAACATCCCCAGGTGCTCTCTTCTTTCGACGGCTGCCCAGGGGGAGCTTTCGAGGTCGTTCCCCAGGAGGCAGTCCACGGGTGCATCATCGCGGACAGTTACTTTCAGCATTCCGGACACTCCTCCCCACTCGGAGGGGACGCAGGCCATCCGACACAGGCTTTCCGAGTTGTCGGCTGACCGGACGGGGCAGAGGATGTTTGGCAAGATCTGGTCCGGGGTATCCAGATGACAGCGGACAGCGGTCACACTGGCCCCGGTGTCGCGTAGGGCTTCAGCCCGGCGCCCATTAATGTTGACCCACTGGCTGTATTTCTGCGTGCTGGCGGGTAGGGGGGCCCGCGGGATCATGTCTCTTTCCCCTAGGCAGACCAGGGACATGGCGGCTGGTTCCCACTCAGGCTGGTCGGCCTCGTACTCCTCAGGGTCTTCCGGGGTTTGTTCTTCCCCCAGGGCGGCGGCAGCGACCTGGCGGGGCATAGGGTTCTGGTTCTTCGGGCAATTGGGATCATTGGCGTAGTGGCCGGGTCGCTGGCATCGGTGGCAAGTAACGTTGGCCCGGAAGCCTGGACGCATCGGGGGGTTTCCCCTGCCGGCCGGGGGCGGGGCGTTGCTGGCGGGAGCCACCGGGACGGCGTCTCTGCCCCGACCCTGGCCTCCTCCTCTCCCTCGGGGGCGATGGGGACCTGGGGTGGTTCTGTTCAGTTCGCTGGGCCCGTTTCGGGCAACTCGGGTGCTTTCCCATCGGTCAGCTTCGGCGGCGAGTTGCCGAGGTTCAGTCAATTTACTGTCGAGGAGGTGCTGCCTGAGCTCGACGAAGCAATTGTTAGAAAGGTGCTCCCACACAATAAGGTCAAAGAGTTGCTCGTAAGTGGTCACCTTGCTGCCCTTGATCCACCCCTTGAAGGCTCGGCTGAAGAAGTTCACGTACTCCACCCAAGTCGTACCCGGGATCCGTTTGCAGTCGCGGAACCGCTGGCGGTACATCTCGGGCGTGAGTCCGTATCGAGTGAGGAGGGCGGCTTTCATGTGGTCGTAGGAGGTCATCTGATGGTCCGGGAGTTGCAGCAGGGCGTCTCGCCCTTCGTTGACGAACCTCCCCCATAACCCGGCTCCCCAGTCGCTCCGGGGAATCCGGTGGGAGGTCATGGCTACCTCATAGGCTTTGAACCATTGCTGGATATCATCGTTCCGGTAATACTCTCTGACGACATCCTTGGGGATGTGGACTTTAGGGTCTGTAGTGGCAGGAGTGTTCGGGCGCTCGGGAACCCCGAAATCTTTGTTCTGTTTCCGAAGCTCTATTTCTTTTAGGTTGCGCTCATGTTCGTAGGCTAGCTTTTTCTCTTCTAACTCTCTCTGTCTTTGTTTCTCTTCTCGCTCCTCTCGGAGCCGCAGGTGTTCCAACGTTGTTTTTTGTTCTGCCAATTTAAGTTCTCCATCTAAACGAAGTCGAGCCAGTTCCAATTCATGGAGCCTGCTTTTTTCCCGTTCTCGGATCTCCTCCGGGGAGAGACCCGATCTTCTTTCTTCCGTCGGAGTGGTGCTCGTTTCCGGTGCCTCGAGGCTTTGGTTTTGGGGTAAGGCCGTACCCGTCTCTGCCCAAGATTCCAGGGCCTTTTTGAAGTCTTCTTTCGTGCTCAGTCCTGTGGTAGCAATGCCTAGTTCTATGCAGAATTGTTTTAGTTCTCTGTGGTTGTACTCTTCTAGTTTCTCCATCTGGAATTTTTCTGTGGTTCCGCTCTCTTTTGTTGTCATTGTGGTTGAGTCGTGGGGTGAGTTACTCTCTGTACGATTACGCGTTGGTTCGGATCGCGCCGCTGGCCACCAATGTTAGACGGAGACCCAGAGGGTCGGCCGAGTGCAGGGGGAGAGGCCTCCGGTGAGGGCCGTCTCCGGCGATCGTACAGACAAGTAACTTCCCCCCCACAAATGGACACCACACAAGGATGAGATCTGCACACTTTATATAGGGTTCTTGAGGCAAGGTTATCAACGATACAGTGGGGGCAGGACCTGAGGATCCTCCAAATTCTAGTCTCTGTAGGGTAAGGGGTAGCGGGACAGTCTTGGTACCGGTCCGGTACAGGGGCGGCCAGAAGGAGCTCGCAATCCTCGAGCTCAGGGGTCCGCAAGGTCGGGCCGCGGCAGCGCCAGCAGGCTAGGATGATAGTTCTCGGCAAGGAGGGCCGCGGCAGCGCCAGCAGGCTGAGATGAAGGCTTTACGACGAGGAGGGCCGCGGCAGCGCCAGCAGGCTAAGATGATGGTTCACGTTGCAGAGGGGCCGCGGCAGCGCCAGCAGGCCGAGGCGAAGGTGCACGTTGCAGAGGGCCGCGGCAGCGCCAGCAGGCTTCAGAGATGGTTCTCAAGGCAGGGTTGCGGCAGCGCCAGCAGTCCGTCAAGGATGAGTTCTTCAAGGTGTCTCTCGACTCCAGGATACAACTGCCTTCCTGCTCTGGAGCTGCCCCAGTTATAGGTCTGGTCTCCTTTGATGTCCGGACCCTCGCGCTTGGAGGTCGGGAGGTCCGGGATGAGGGAGTCCAGACACCCAGCAGGGGGGTGGAGCCAGCGCCCGGGGAGGCCGGGGGCGATCGACACCTGGCGGGGGAGAGCCATCGACACTCCTTTCTCCCATTGACCTGCCAAGTGGTCTCTTCACCTCATGGGTGGATGGTGGTGCCTCGATGTCGGGGCCTGGCCAGGCCCAGGGTTGGGGTTGAGCCGAGGCCATGCGGCCTCGTGATGCAGTGTCCAAAAAATGGCGGCTGGGCCGGGGCAATGGGGCTGACGGCCCGGGCCAGCCGATACTGGTGTGTTCGGGAGCAGGCGTCCCGTTGGGGATGGGTAGCGGGTTGCCTCGGTGGGTTGCCGGGATGGTTCTTTCTGAGGATACAGGGAGAGCCGGCGTCCGGGCCCTATCATGCGGGGCGGGAGCGGGCCTTTCACGAGGCCTGTCCAACACCCCCGTAAGCGCTATCTGGTGACTCTTTTGAGAAAGCTTAACTTTACTCAGATCAGACCGGCCCTGATGTATTTACAACTTCTGCACAATGATAGAATTCTCCAAGTGACTGAATTTTTAAAATTACCTGCTAAATATAGAAAATGTATGGATTTGTAGTGGTCCTCATGTAATGAATCTTTCCAATCTCCTGGCTTTTATGTAATGAAGAAATTATACCCTTGCACCTTTTGCACTCTATCATGATATGTGATTTTAACAAAAGTATTATGAATTGCGAGTATTACTGTATATGTACTTTTATGGTTTTGAACAAAAAACGAAATAAAGTTTATTTGATTTGATTTATTAAAAATTAACAAAATTAACAAACATTGGGTCACAATACAGTTTGCTTAATATCAGGGTAACAATGTTGCATCTTAGGCTCTAGTACAAAAATATTTCAAAGTTAGGATCAAGGGGATTCTGGCACTTCTGCTTCAAGTCTTGATTCCGGAGGTTCACGTATATCCCCCCGATATTCATTCCATGCACCCCAGATCTTCCCCCACTTGCCTGGACAACCCCTGGCAACATACACATTCTTTTCTCGAAACAGACACCAGTCCAGGTCTTCTGCCCACTTCGTGACCCTAGGCGCCCGGGAGGCCCCCCACAGTTGAGCTATGTTTCTTTTAGCCACCATGCACGCCAGAGTTACCCACTGCTTCTGATATGCAGTCAGATCTGTGGGCTCCCATACATTCAATAGGCATCTCCGGACCTCCAGTCATATCTCCATCACCAGCACCTCTTTCATCGCATCGTGAACCTTCGACCAATATTCTTGTACTTGTTCACAATGCCACAACACATGGATAAAGGTGCCTATCTCACCACATCCCCTCCTACATTCAACACATTCCATCCGCCCCATCTGCACCAGCCTTGGTCCAGTAATATACACCCTATGGAGGATCTTCAACTGTACAAGCCGGAGTCTCATCTGGATCGCCACAACCTTAGGGGAGGAAACTGCTTCTGTCCAGTCCTCATCATCCATTTCCACACCATCTTCCCCCCACTGGGGGGGTCTTAATGGGTCTTCCCTATTATTTACCAGTTTCCTATATATTAGGGAAATAGTTTTCTTGGGGAGGTGCCCGTCCAAAACCCGGTCCTCAAGATGTGAGGCCTCGGGGGGCATGTCACCCCTAGGAACGCTGATCAGTTTTATGCCCAATAGTGAGGCTAAGTCTAGGCACATGAGTGAAAAACTGTTTTTGTGATATGTTTGCAATATGTTTTTATATAGCGCTGCTATCGCCCTACGGGCATCCTGGCGCTCAGACAAGATGTAACAGCTATACATGCGATTTAAGGTCCATAACAGATAAAGTAGCTCCTGGGGAACAATAGGGTCTTCATGCACTTTCTGAATTCCAGCAGGCAGTCGATTACTACTTTTATTCACAGAAACTGAGTCCAGTGACACTTGCCTGCCCTGGCACTCCTGAAGAAGTTCTTGCAGCCCTCCATTGTCAGATAGTGCGATTGGCCCCATAAGAATATGAATGGCCACTAGAAGTATGTGATTTTTGCGGTTGCATGTTTTCCACACAATTGTGGATTTGCAGAATTTGCTACACAATCCATCACCTGCTACATAAACTGCAATTTTAGCAAAAAACGTGTTTCTCGCTCAAATGGATCAAAAATTACTAAAAATGGGGGAGGAGCCAAGATGGCGCCCGGGACGGACGCCTAGTCCCTCGGCTCCGAGGACCATCTCCTCCTTTGCTATTATCCTACCGGTGATCCTGCACCAAGGCGACACATCGCGGAAGCTGATGTGTTCCGACGGCCTACGGTGAAATCCTGAGGCTTGCGCTTCCTCGCAAGCGAGTGAAACGTCCGATTGCAGTTTGCGGCCCGCAGCAGCCCTGAGACCGGGACCTCGAGTGGATATCGAGGCCGGTCGCCAAGCGAACAACACCGGGCATCAGCGACTGTGGGGAGCCGGTCGAATCACTTCTACTGAGGCACGGCCGAATTTTGAGACGTGTGCCTTGCTGGACTGCAGGTACGGAACCAAGCGTACCTGGCGAATTGATTGGGGAATCGCACGCCTGCAGGAGCCCTAACTTTTGGCTGCCAGAAACTGTTCGCGTATTGTCCCGCTGTCGGCGGGAGTTTCCCGAATTTTCCGCCTCCAAAATATCGAACGGGGCGGCTTCTTTACGGGACAATGTTTATGGCAACGCATCGGTTCTGCCTGCCGCTCCTTCAACATACAGACATCTGATGCCCCACTGTGCACAGCCTGGCCCGACTCGGAGTATCCCTACCAACGACCACAGAAGGCACAATGGAGTGCAGACTTGGGAAGTCTGGGCTACAATGTGGTCGCGGACGTGTGGAGCAGGGGGACACTGGAGGGGAGAGTGGAGGTGACCGGGGTTATAGCGATCTCCTGGCGGCTGTTGTCTCCCTGCGTCACGATATGGTGCACTCTGTTCGGACCCTGGCCAGCAGAGTGGATGCTATTGTCTGTGCACTGGGACACTCGAGAATGGCTGGCTCGCAGGTCCATAGCGACATTCTTCGCTCCACGTCCGTCTACGACAAGATGGCTGCCCTATGCGACAGTGACGGCTTCGAGACTCTAAGCCCCAAGACGAATCTCGCTGTAGATGATGTTTTCCCGGGACGAAGTGAAAACCTCGGATTGAAACCGCGACAGGGGTTTTCTCCCCAAGCCATGCTCCCCGTTATCCGGGGACTGCTCCAGAAGTGGGACACTGAGACTTTCCTCATTGGCTCGTCCCCGCTCTATATTATGTGGATGGTGTACTTTTGGCCCAGCCCGGGATCACTGGATCCGCGGGTAACTGATCTGATTGAGTGGTTGGATCGCATTGACACTGTTGGACTGTTGTTCATGCTCCCTGGGTCACTTTGGTAAGCAGTGGCGGAAAAGTTCAAACGGGACAGGGATGAACGTTTTTTACCACAGACTGGCAGTATCCTCGTTGCTGACCGAGATAGATGTGCGGCGGGCTGATTTCTCTGAGTACGCGATGTGTCGATTTTGTGCTTTGTAAATTGTTTGCTAATAATGTCTCTTGTCACCGGACTTTACACCTTGTGATAATATCTGAGCCACGGGAGGGTGACGCCGGGGGACTGGTGGTGGGCTCCTCCCCGTTTCCCTCTACTTTCATTGTAGTTATAGATTAGGACCTTTTTCTTACTTTCTACATTTCGGGACTCCTTTTATGGGGCGACAGGCACACTGCTAGGGGGGGGGGGGGGGGGAGGCCGTAGCCAGCTGCAGGGGTGCAGGGTGGGGGGTGTGAGGGGGCTTTTGTTTTTTATTTTTTGTTCTATGGGCCTTCTATTCTTTTTTCTTTTTCTTCTGGGCTTTAGAGTAAATCGACTTCCCGTTTATTATAGACTGAACGGTGTGTATTATTGACCACTTAGAAGTATTTCTTCAATGGGGATAGTCGTGGTTCTGGTAATATTGATGAATTGTGTACTTGTCTCTCCTGATCCTTAAAACGCCGGAACCAACGTGCTGACCTAAGACATCCTGACACCGTTTATCCTTACAAACTATAATTTGAAATTAGACCTCAGTATCTCTGTAATTAATCCTTTGTACACTGCCGTATTGCTATGTACTGTATTTGTGAGTGAGCCTTCTGGAGTTTTGTTGGGCTTTGTGTACAATCTGCTATAAATAAAGGTCTTCCAAAAATAAAAAAAATAAAAATAATCACTAAAAATGCAGCAACACATGATGCCGCATGGTGGAAGGCCCATCTCAAAGGTTGACTGGTCAATTTTCTATTGCTTATTGCTGTATTTGGGCGTCGATTAAATCCTAATAAAGTGAAACCTTTGCCAAGAAAGTGTTAACGTTTAAAACTGCCAAAATAATTAGTTAATACTAACCCAAAAGTTGCCATATTATGCTGCATAATTTGTCTTTCTTGCTGCATAATTTATTCCACTGCATAATTTGGTTGCCTCATGAGAAATATTTCTAGTGGCCCCTTGCAATATGCAAGGCGCTAAGTTGATGCTAAAGTGAAATTAATAAACATAAGCTAAATGATCTGGGAATCATAAACTAGGAGATGTGAGCTAGTAAGTTGTAGGAAACCTGTTGGATAGCTCTGCTGTATGATGTTCTTGCCTACAAGATTTGTGGCTCTTGTCGGATAGTGCTTCTGTTTAAATCCACATTCTGTGCAACTCTGTGGTCTAGTTTGTGAGGTCTGAAGTTTATTCTCCCAATATTTGACCATTAATTGAAACCATTCTGGACAAACGAGAATCCCTTTAAAGTGTTCTCCCAATAAAACTGTTCCTTATCAGACCCTCCTCATTAAAAAAAAAAAAACCTCATGGATTTGCTCCAGAACTGAAAACGTGGCTCCACCCTGAAGTACTTGGGCACTAATGAGCTCTCTGGTCTCCTGATTCTGTATAAAGGGCTCTTACAGCCCCGGTGTGCTTTCCATTGTGGTACTTGTAGTCCTGAATGTATAACGCTGAAAGGAGACTTCACATGCCTGGAAGTAAGGACAAGCATTTGCAATGCAATGGTCTCGGCATCATTAAAGGTAGAGCTATTGGCATTGCTCATGACATTTCTTTTTTTTTCTTTAAATCATAAATAAATGGCATTGTCATTTACATTGCCAATACACACCACTCTGCACCTGCACTCACTGCTCTGCACTCACTGCTCTGCACTCACTACTCTGCACTCACTACTCTGCACTCACTACTCTGCACTCACTACTCTGCACTCACTACTCTACACTCACTACTCTGCACTCACTACTCTGCATTCTGCACACTCACTCTGCACTCACTACTCTGCACTCTGCACTCACTACTCACTACTCTGCACTTACTACTCTGCACTCTCTACTCACTACTCTGCACTCTCTACTCACTACTCTGCACTCTGCACTCACTACTCTGCACTCACTACTCTGCACTCACTACTCTGCACTCACTACTCTGCACTCACTACTCTGCACTCACTACTCTGCACTCTGCACTCAATACTCTGCACTCTGCACTCACTACTCTGCACTCTGCACTCACTACTCTGCACTCACTACTCTGCACTCACTACTCACTACTCTGCACTCACTACTCACTACTCTGCACTCACTACTCACTACTCTGCACTCACTACTCTGCACTCACTACTCACTACTCTGCACTCACTACTCACTACTCTGCACTCACTACTCTGCACTCACTACTCTGCACTCACTACTCTGCAGTCACTACTCACTATGCACTCACTACTCTGCAATCACTGCACTCACTACTCACTACTCTGCACTCACTACTCTGCACTCACTACTCACTACTCTGCACTCACTACTCTGCACTCACTACTCTGCACTCACTACTCTGCAGTCACTACTCACTATGCACTCACTACTCACTACTCTGCACTCACTACTTTGCACTCACTACTTTGCACTCACTACTCTGCACTCACTACTCTGCACTCACTACTCTGCACTCACTACTCTGCACTCACTACTAACTACTCTGCACTCACTACTCTGCACTCACTACTCTGCACTCACTACTCTGCACTCACTACTCTGCACTCACTACTCTGCACTCACTACTCTGCACTCACTACTCACTACTCTGCACTCACTACTCACTACTCTGCACTCACTAAGTGGTGGTCGTGTATTACATTTATTTAAGAAGTGCATATATGTACATGCATTTGCATTTTTGTGGTCTGTGTGTATGTGCACAAGGGAGATGGCCTGAAAACTTAAGTACTCATATGGAGTGCTTGAAAACAAAGAAAAAATAACCCCACAAACTGGGAGCAGTGTAGGGTGACATGTACTTGGGACATGCGCTAAGAGAAGGCAAACACAAGAAGAGGGCATGACACCTGCATGTCATGACAAATGGCATCAACAAAATGAGTGACGCTAAATGTTACCAATGTTAGGAGATGGGTGTCCTGTAAGCCCACAGGTGGATGCATGCTCTGTCTAGCCGAGACATAACACTGATCAAATACACCATTGCTTGCCAAGGAGATGTCCACATACTGGCCCCTTAACCAGCCAGCATTTTTCACAGGTGGCATCCCTTGTAATTTGTAGTCACAGTCGCTGATTCCCTGTTGGTATATTTATTTTTAAATATTTTCCGATGCTTTTGGTCTGGGCTAGTGGCGGGCACCGCTGGTCGGCCTGCCCATCCCTTCCTGCTCGCCAGGGTCCGACTGTGAGAACTTTCCACTAGAGGAACTGGCAGAGCCAGACAGAATCCGAACAGGAAATCTGTGGAGGTCAGCTTTCCCGGCGCTGCCCATGCCCTGGGGCGTGCCCGCCTCGAGGCCACAACAGATGGACGTGATGGCATGACGGCTCACTGCAGTATACTATAGAATCACGCCTGCGGTGTTGAGGTAGTGGCCAGCTCCTGGTATATGCAGTGTACAGAAGGAGGGACAGCCATCTTGGGTCGCTGGTGGATGAGGGGGGGCAGGATTCCGGAGGTAAGTGCAGGCACTACAAGGGAAGTGTCCGTCTGCGATGGGTGGAGATGCTCGATCTTCGGCTTTGTATGGGGCAGTTGGGGGCGTGGGGTGTTTACGCAGGTAAACAAAGGTGCATGTGATTGCGTCTGATCTTTGCCTATCCTAATCCCGGATTCACCAAACGTAATTTTTTTGCATTAATGGAAAGTTGTCACTGAACAATCATTCTTTTATTTAGGCCCCTAGTTTTCAAGTGTAGGGCATGGTCCTGTACAAGGCTTCGGCTTCTAGTCCAACTGAAGCGATTTCCACAGCGCCTCGTTTTTTAAAATCCCTGAACCCTGTGGTCCTGCTGTGCCCGTGGATGTAGGGCAGTATGCCGTCGAAAAAAAAGAGACGGTGGGCAGAGGTGTGAGCAGCGGTAAATTGGCCTTTTTCAAAAGTGAAAGTTTTGTTCACTGTCTGGTCCCTCGGAAGGCTGATACAGCTGGGGCGCGGTGCCTTATCAGCCCTGTCGAGTTTACCTAGTCACTGTCCTAGTCAATTCACGTCTGCTGCTGATAAACGGTCTGCCTCAAGTTAGAATCTGCCCTTCGCCGCTCTAGAAAATGGTGTGGTCTTGGGCTAATCACGTACTCTCTCTTTTCTTCATTGCGCAATCTGCCAGTATGTAAATCCTTGGAAAGCATATTGGATTACTTTTCAGACTGCAATCTTGGAATCTTACAAATGTCTGTCCGCCCGGCATTTCGCGGCCGCCCCGGAAGTCAGGCACGGTCACCTGTGACGGGGGCGGGGCCACGTTCACACCGGAAGAGGAGGCAGGCGGAGTCGTAGCGTCTCGCGGCCCGGGGCTCCTGTGAGCGGTGTAGAGCCCCGGGGCCTCGCCAGCAGGAGGTTGGGTGCCGCGTGCTGAGGTAAGGTAAGTTCTGGAGCGCGATTGGTGCACTTGTGTGTGTGTATGCTCGTGTGTGTGTGTGTATGTATGTGCGCGACGGTGACGGCGGGGGAGGGGGAGGGGGGGCCTCGGTGCACTTGTGAGTGCGCGCGCGTGTGTGTATGAGTCAGGGGTGGTGTCTCTGTATGTATGTATGTGCGTGCGTGCATGGGCGCGTGTGTGTGTGTATGCGCATGCGTGTGTGGTGCTTGCGCTTCCCAGGAGACAGCGCCTGGCCACAGCGCGCGTTCCAGTTACAAATCGCCTGGAAGGATGCGCGTGGCCAGGACTGTCTCCTGGGAATGATACTCGCTCACAAAAGATCTCGGCGGAGACGCGCTTACGCGCGTCTTTTAGCCGAGACCTAAAAAAACCTGGAGTGGGTAAGCTGTTACTGTAAGGAAACAGGGTACTTGAGAACTTTGGCACTGCATTGCACTGCACTTTCAGCTGCAGTTCCTGTGCACTGCAATGGAATCTCAGTCTTACTCCTGCGCCAGGAACCGTGCATCAGAGTGGTATGTTCTACCCCTCCAGACCTCTGCACTGCAGCTGCCCATCTTTCTGCATCTGTGCAGAAAGCAGTGGTCGTAGCTACCAGTGGTGGATAGGGTGACCAACTGGCATAGGTGCAAATTCAGGATGGTGTGTGTAAAAATTCAGGACAAAGGGTCAAAATTCAGGACAAAAGGTCAAAATTCAGGACAAAAGGTACGTTTTACAGACACGTCAGAGGTGGTTGCGCAATAGTATATAAGTAAGTAAATAGACAACCATCTAAGTACAAGTCAAAATACGTTTATATTAGGTTGAGACAATCGTGCACTTCACAGTTTTTCAGTGTGGCCGCAGCTTGTTGCTTGGTGATTCTAAATTTGCATCTCGCTCCAGCAGGTACATTAGTCACCAGACAATGGTGAACCACACCTGATTATAAGTGAGGCCGCTTTTATTGTTGATTGAAAACTACTAGATATACAAGGAACTTTGCAGTGCCAGCCCCCACTAACAAAACCGCTCCCCCCCCCCCCCCTTTCCAGCCTCCCAGGGAAACACTCGATGCCCGGTCCGGCCAGTCCTGCCTTGCTACCGCCCTTCAATGGTGCCCCGACTGTCATGTGTATTTAATTTCTCTTATAGTGTTACTCATCCCAATTATGTAGGGCAGGGTGTTGGAGTGCGTTACATCACACACATTATATAGAGACAATAACTCATATTAACGTGAAAGTCAATGTATAGGAAATATTACTTAAGATAATGGGTGCTACAAGGCGTAATTATTCTTTTATCTATTATTCAGTCTTTCATCATTCATTCTGTCCTTCCATCTATGTGCCCATTTATATCCAAACATATTCAACCATTTGCAAACCTATCCACCATATATTCTTCCATCCATCATTTCACTTATCCATCCCTCCATCCACCCTTTCACTCATCCATCCATTATTCATCTACCCACCCTTGCTCCCCATCCATCCGTACAGTCATCCAGCCACTCTTCCACCCATCCATCTATTCACTCATCCATCCAGCCATTTACCCTTTCACCATATGTACCCTCGCGAACCCTTAGATCCCTGGGCCAAAATCTGGCAGTTGTCCCGCGTTTTAGGTTGAGCAGAGTCGGTGGTCGCTCTTTTCGGGTGTTGGCGGCGAAGTTGTGGAACTCTCTCCCCCCTCACACCCGGGCTCTTGAAGACCTCTTGCTGTTCAGACGCGCCATCAAGACCATTCTATTCGTTTAGCCTATACCTTTCTGCTTCACTGTTGTTCCATTTTCTGGCCTTTTAACTGAGGTGTGTTTTGTGTACCTTGCAAAGCGCCGGGACGCCCCCTTGCTGGGGCAGCTGAGCGCGGTATAAGTGCAGATAACATAACATAACAAAACCCATACAGCCATTCATTCACTTACTCATCCATCCACCCAGTTACTTATCCTTCCACCCTTTCAGTCATTCATCCTCCTTTTCTCTCTCCATCCCCCTTTCACTTATCCATCATCCACCCATTCATCTACTCATCTAATCATTAATTCCGTCCATTGATCCTATTACTCATCCATCCTTTCACGCACCATCCGTTCTCTTATACATCCACCCTTTCACTTCTTCACTCATCTATTCATCCTTTTGTCCATCTACCACCTTTCACTCATCTATACACCCTTTCACTTATCAATTCCATCCATCCTTTCACTCATCCATCCATCCTTTCAGACACCCATCCACCCTTTTACCCATCCATCTACCCTTCCACCCATACATCTATCTATTTACCTTTTCCCTCATCCATCCTTTCTTTTATCTATTCATTCACCCTTTCATTCATCCTTTCATCCAGCCATTCACACATTCCTTCACTTATTTATTCACCCACCTTTTCACATTATGAGCTGAGCCTTTGTCTGCAGAGTTGCAGACAGAAGAGGCCCATCAAGAACTTCACCTTGCTGTAGTTCCTAAAGCACGGGGTGGAATGGGGGAAAGTTCACTATGCCCCTGCACATAGGCAGTTTGAAAACGTAGAAGTCATGAGTCATGCATGATGCACAGTGCCAGGATGTGAGGTGACTGTGACATGGTGGTGTAAAAAAAACTGGGGGGGGTCTCTTCAAAGGGGGTGTTCAATGTAATTAAGGCCGTAGTTTAAAACACCTAGGCTAAAAATCAGCGCTAGCGTAGTGTTCCTCCCGACTGGTATTATGTAGTTTGTCATTGCATCCAGCTTTTCATTACTACTACAGGCAGTGGCTTCCTTGGGAGTGGTTGGGCATACCAATGATTGTTGTGATGGCTACCTTTCATTAGATTGAGACTCAGGGGATGCACTTTACTTTTTGATTTGGCAGCATCACCTTGTAGCAACTTCATAGAGCTATCCAGAACATCACTCAAAGTGCATACCAATGATTGTTGTGATGGCTACCTTTTATTAGATTGAGACTCAGGGGATGCACTTTACTTTTTGATTTGGCAGCATTACCTTGTAGCAACTTCATAGAGCTATCCAGAACATCACTTAAAGTACGCTATATGGTTATCATTGGCACAATCTCTAGCCCACCTTGTCTAGGGTCAATGTCTTGTGCACCAATGAACTATGAATGAACTATGGGTGTGGTCAGTACTGACAGAGTTTGTTAAGGTCTGGACAGCAAGGGGCCATCGACATGCTTTTTAGGTTTGTGTACTGAGCTAGTGGGCTGGACACTTTTGAACTGTTGCTTATTGTGTCCTTCCCTCTTTCTCTTCTTCTACACATTAGAGCGGGGCCTCCATTTCCCGAGCGGTCGCCGGGTAAGGTGAGGCTTTTACCCACACAAGGCTGGGTAAGTATCACTTAGAGGAAATGCCTCCTTGTGATATAGCTAATATGCTTATCTAGATACAGCTAATATGCTTATCTACAAATGCAGGACGCAAATTGTTCATGCAAGTGGTGGTGATTGTCTTTTGTGTGTGTGGAGTTATGTGGTTGACTGTGTGGTAACATGTACCTGTTATCTTCTACTTATTCGACAGGTAGAACATTCCTTTCCTGTCTGCAGAGGACACAGAGTCTCCAAGTCTGGGTGATACGTCTTCATTTATATAGTATTTTGATGCAACCTGAGCTTCCTAATACTTGTACACCCTTTAGTCAATCTGGCAGTAGCGCACTTAATTTAAGGTCCTGATGAAAGCTGGAGCACTACTCTTAACAGCTGAAACTAGTTGACCATCCCACACAACGCCGCCATGTAGCTCCACTATCTCGCTACTAGGCGTGTTTTTAATCATGACACCTATACTTTCTGCTATCAGGTTATCCACGCAGTCTAGGTAGTCATTTTTAAGCATCACCTTTTTCACAGCACTGTTTTTCTATAATACACTTTTCATTTTGGGCACAATGTTGGCAGAACATGGTTGATTTCCTTGCCCGCACTGTTCTTTGGCGGTGCAGGAATTACTGCCATCCCCCAAATGATGATATACCGCCTATTGGGTGGTCTGATGGGACGTTTCTAGCCCATTGAAACATAACATCTCCAGCCACATGGTTTTCCGTGTGATTCCTACACACCATTTAGGACAGCACACCACACTTAGACCTGGTCTTCTTTCTTCTGTGTTAGACGATTGCATCCAGATATACATATAATACAGCAAGTATCATTACACCAACAAAAACCAGGACTATTGGTTTTGTCAGTGGTTGTTAGTTGCTTAAAATAAAAAAGCAGCAACCATGGCTTTGTTGAATGTAATACTGAAAAAATACTTCAGTTAAAAATGATGAGACAGTGAAAGAACGACAACCCGTTCTTTTTAACTAATTTTACAGGCTTCTTTATATAAACTGTTTTCTAAGGCTGCTAAAGTTGCAGCATTAGCGTTTTACCTTTTATTTTACAGAATGCCCTGCTGTACCCTGGGGCAGGAGGAGCCCTCCACATGCTTTAGCACCCCCCAGACTGCCACATTGTCATTCTGTATGTAGCAATTAGCCGGCATACAGAATGACAATGGGTGGGTGGGGCTGCTCTTGTGCTCGAGGAGGAGTGCGAGGCGGCCCCATCAGGGGGTCGGGGGGGGGGTGCTGCTCCCTGTGATGGCCAAAATTACGGACAAAAGGCGTCCGTAAAAGGGATCCTCACAGACGATGGACGTGAGGTCCTAATTACGGACTGTCCGTGAAATTTACGGACGGTTGGTCACCCTAGTGGTGGAGATGGTACAGTGCACCGGGGCACAGTTCTGTCTGCAGCATTTTCCTACAGAGTGGGGCCTCTCAAGGTGCACCCTGAAATGTTCTACTGCTTCAGATGAGAGAAGCTGGAATCTCCACCCTCCGATGTCTGAACGTCTCTTGAAAGAGCGCAAGTTGCGCTTTTCTCGGCCGGGAGACACAGCAACATAAGTCGGGCGCTGCTGCAGTCAGTTGAAGCCAGGAGAAGTGCACCTGGTGTGCTTAAACTTAATGTTAACTTGACTTCTGGACTCACTAGCACATAGCGCCTCATTCACAGTGTACCAATTGATCATTCAATACATAGACTTTTCCTGAAGGGACCTTTTTCTGCAGTTCCATTTGTCCAATACAAATCAATACCACCAGCATTTTTGCAAACTCTTGTCTGGATACAGTGTTAGCAGCCAATAACGTATAGGGCCTCATTTACAATATGTTGATGCAAGGCAGCTAACCAAACCTTCCTGCTGCGCTGCTTGGCATCCAAAGAAAAGGGCAGGAATGCGCTGTTAACTGCAAGATAGGGCGCATGCCTGTCCTTTTCCAATGCGCTGGCGAACACTGGGCTGCTATGCGCCAACAGAGGCACCCTTGCACCATAGTACAAGGGAGCCAGGGTTGTAGGGGTTATTGTTTTTGTGCAGGAAGGACACCTTCCTGCACAAAAACCATCACAAATGGTGTTTTCCTCTTTTTATGTGTGCTGCAGAATGCAGCACACATGGAAAAAGGAAAAGCAAGGAGATACAAAGTTGTGGCGCCTCTCTGATTCCTCCCCTGGGGGGAGTGGGAATCGGACGCAATCCCAGGATTACAGAAACTTGTAAATCTGGGAATACATCATGTTCCATGGATGTTATGTGGGAAAACCCACAGCAACACCCATGGAATGCCCCTTTCACGCACAGTAAGGCATGAAACGGGGCATATTTACAAGGCCATGAAAAGCCACGCAGGGTGGCTTTACATGACCTTGTAAAAATGGGCCGACACACTGCGCCGCCAGTGCATCCAACAAAGTGATGTACTGGTGTCACAATGGGGTTGTGAATGTGCTCCAAATTTGCATTCAGTCATATTTCAATGCCCATTTTACTGAGCAAGAGCGCTCTGTCTTGCTTTACACTCCCAAATAAAAGAAATTCAGCACTCCCAAGGAGAGACACTCTGCAAAACAAGAAGAAATCACCTGGAAAGGGGGCTCATCACTCATGCAATGAAGCACATCAAAAGACAGTTTCAAAGTAAAGCGTGTGGTTTTCTTAATTTAACACACCGTAACAGAAAGACTTTCTCGGATGTCAAATGAATCCAGTAAAACAGCATGCAAATGTATAGCTTTATGTGTGCAGGCAAATAATAATAAAACGCTCCCAAAAACAATTAAAATGCATTAGATAAAACACAAGCAGATAATAATGGTAAAACACCCCAAATAATAATAATAAAACACTTACAAGTCAGATAATAATGAAACATTCACAATTGAAATGCAATCGAGCAAAACATCAGCAGATTATAATAATGGAGCATATGAAATTGAGTGTCTTGAACAACAACCAATGAATAAGTGAATGTGCATACAGGCAAAAACACATATAAAGATAACTATATATAGCCATTTATATACATATCTCAATACCAATGATCAGAGGAAATACCTCACCGGTTGCAATATCTTCATCCTCACCCGCCCAAGACTGGGGGTCCCAGATAACAGCCCTAGGATCAAGAGACTCCTCAAGCCAGTAAATGCAGCACTGAGCAGATGCATCCACCTCTGAGGAGAGATCTTGTCTAATAGCCAAGAAACCCCAGTTTTTATAATATTCTCAATGCATGAGAAGTTTCGAAAAGACACTGTCTACATCAAGGAAACTCGCCAGGTTCCTGCAAGCATCCCAAGGCAAATGATTCCTCGTGTGTCACAGGCTACATGTTCCAGACCCTTATCTTGGTAAATCTCTAGAAAGTAGAAACCATTTCACAAAGTACAAAAAACACCCTCAAAGAGGAAAACAATCTTGAACGCAAACAACCATGAGTAACCTGGGGACCTGCTTGTGTGTCCAGGATTTAGAGTAAGCAGGGGCGGCTGGTTTTTATGGGCGAGATGTGCACCGTCCTGCCACATTTCCAACCTTGGAGGATTAAAAAAATGTTAGCTGGAACATTGGGCAGCTAGCAATAAATTGTGCTGGCTGCTTGGTGAACAAACATGGGCAAATCTGGGTTTTTCTTTGAGGAGTGGGGGATGATGGCTCTTGGCTCTGCTGCGCATGCTTTTAGCTGGGCGAAGATTCCTTCGACCTGGAGCCAGAAAGCAGAGCAGTGACGACACACAGTTGGGCAGGATCTTTGCATCACTGCCAGAATACAGCTTTTAATTTAGGCATTATTGGTAAAGCCCAGGGAGGAGTCAGAAGCTCCCCATTAATTCCAATGGCTGCGGGCAGGCCAGTCTGGCTTCGGGGAAGTAGTGGGGTGTGGCAGTGGCCTCTGCCTCTTCCTCCAGAGACCCAGTAACAGTTGTTTATTCAAGTGATTGGTGTGCTGGGGTCTATCCAGCATTTTCCAGTTTATTTGGGATGTGCCTGCAGCTTTCTGCATCATTGCCACGCTGTCTACTGCACTCTGCACTGTAGTCACGACTCAGAGCCCAGCGCGAGAGAACTTATCGAGCTCGGATTGAGGTAACTGTGTTTGACTTTTTTTTCGGTGTTACTATGTCTATTTACCAGGACTTTTTTTATTGTATCCTCATTCCAGCCTTTTTCGAGTGAATTACACAAAAAGACACACTTCTTATTACAAACTGCATCGGTCCTCGTGAAACCCCCCTGGAAACAACAGGGGGGGCAGTGTTGTTTATTCGCTGTTGCGTGAGAATCTAAACGAAGCACAAAGACATACCAGAGGACTCTTCGTTTGGGATACAAGCTACATTTAATTTCTACTTTTGAAAAGCTGCGGAGCGCACTTTACCTCCGAGCATGGAACAGCGCACTGCCTCTTAAGCACCAATCCAAAAATCCAGGCCCACATCCGAGGGAGTTAGTACAGGCCTCCCGGCATGCCTCTCAGGCACGTGTTTTTGTTTCTCGTGAGCCCCTTCCTGAAGCTGGGGGAAGGGGCAAGGGGGCTGCCTTCTTGATTACTGTCAGATGGCATTTTGGTACCTTCTGAGTGCCTTGGATGAAGAATGCGCCCTGCTCCCAGGAGCTCCTCGAAATTTCAGACAAAGTGATACATTTTACAGCAAGCAATAATGGGAACGCTTTTGTTTACAACAGGATCTGGTAACAAAATATTACGCAGTAGACCCTGCATAGATATAGGCATGCCCACTGGAATTATGCAGCAATGGAAGACCACATTGTGTAGCAAATTAGTCTAAATGATTTGGCAAACGAAGGTGCTGCCTCAGCAAAAAAGCGTCCCTGCGCTGAAGCAGAGCAGAGCGGAGAACTTAAGCAGGGATTAGATCTGAGAGAAGAGCCAAGTTTTCACGTGGCGTCTAAAGGTCTTGTGATCCGGTTCGGCGCAAATGTGAAAGGGAAGGGAATTCCAGAGGGCGGGTGCCAGTCGTCTAAAAGAGCGGACGCCAGATGTCACTTTACGTATACGAGGAGTGCGTGCAAGACACTGGTTTGCTGAGCGCCGCGTGTGCAATGGAGTGTACAGGATCACAAATCATTAAGGAAGTCTGGGGCTATTCCTGTCAGTATCTTGTGCGTGGTAAAGAGCGTCTTGAAGCTAACCCGCTGTTCGATAGGCAGCCAGTGAAGACGGCAGAGGATGTTAGAGGCGTGGCTGAATTTCGGGAGGGCAAAGATGGCACGTGCTGCCGCATTCTGGACCTGCTGCAATCTCTTACTCACAGATTTATTAGATCCGAGAAGAAGCACATTGCAGTAGTCCAGGGGAGCCAGGATAGAAGCTTGAACAATCAACTGCCATGTTTGGGCATCAAAGAGTCCCACAATCGGTCTCAGGCCACGAAATATCCCAAAACATTTCCCGGCCACTGATTTGGCATGTTTTTCCAAATTCAAATCTTTATCCAGTAGAAAGCCCAGGTTTTTTACCATGGGTTTAGGGTCCGGGAGGTTACCCAGTGCCGAAGGCCACCATTAATTTGTCCAGCGATGAGAATCTCTGCCCACCAGAAGGATTTCTGAGTTGGTGGAGTTCAATTGCAGACAGTTTAGAGAACTGAACGCTTTGACCACATTTTCCCTGATGCTAAGTAATGTCTTTTTAAAATAAACCGCAAGTTTGTCAATTAATTCACCTCCTGATACGTGTGCCTTAAATGTCCTCAGAGTACATTAGCATTCACTTCTTGGAAGCCAATATCTGTAATAGCTGAAAGCATTGTATAGTGAGTTTGTGTCTGTTTGTGTCAACCTATCGGTACAGCACACCACCACCAGGCCTGACGCACGACAGTACGCCACTTAATCATGCATTTCTCACTTTTAAGACCTGTTATTGACAGAGGTGGACAGTTTTAGTCCAGGGTTCCAAGGTTAAAGGGGCGGACTCCTTCAGTAGTAACAAATCTCCTTGCTTTCAGAATACAATTAAAGGACCCTGGGGCTCATGTGAAGGCGAATGCAAAACCTGCAAGACGGGTCTGTGAGAGTTGCACTGGGAGGAATAACTAGGAGAGATGCTCTTGTGGGAGCCAATCAACAAACACTCACAGACTCTATTTGACATGAAGCCACACACAATAAGGCTGCTTATAGACAGGTGCCCTGTGGGTTGCATAGGAATGAACACATAAGGCATGCACATGGACCTATTGCATGTGTTACCCCTTCCGCCACCACATGCGTCCAAGCCAATATCAAGACTTGCGTGAGGAAAGCTGATTGGCTCTCCTGTGTCTGTAAACATTCCAAACAGTCCAGAGCGGCCGCCATCTTGTGTCTCGGTAGGATCGAGACACAAGAGGTGGCCAAAACAAAGGGGGAAATGACCATAAGGGGGCAGGGTAGACCCTCCCTGATCCCCTAGGTTTGATGTGGGGGCTTTAAAATGGCCCTGCGGGGCAAAAAAAATATATTTTTTTTTCGATTTTCGCTGGGGGAGCGCTTGGTACGCGCACCGGGGGAGCGCACCGGGGAGCGTACGATGGGGAAAAAAGAATGACACTTTTAAAAATTGTATGTTTATTAATTGTTCTTTTTATTTTTTTTTTTATTTAAGTACCAACATGTAGGTACCAATGCAGAGTCTTTAATTTAAAATACACCGTCTCCTTTGTAGATATCTTGCATGTTGTTACAGAAGTTATTGTGGTATATGGAATTCATAGTGTAGTCTCTTAGGAAAGCAGAAACAACATGGAGACAGGAGATGATAAAGAGATGTTAAAAACACATTGGAGATAATATAGTGGGAGAAAGGAAGTAACTATGAGCAAACTTACTATGTAACACAAAAAAGTTGCACAGTATACTATAAGTCTCACTTTATATTTTAAACATATTTGATCTACTAGATGAATTACATATAAAAATGAATAATGGTTCAAACAATTTTTGATTATTAAATATACATTTATTCTTATGATTCTTTTTCATAATTTAATAAAACTTCTAACAATATATTGTCTGGAATCTCCTCATTTACATTCTGTGTTTCCATTGATTCCACACACTCAAGTAATTCAAGGTCCAGAGACTCATCCATAAAGTCAATGTTATCATTTTCAGCATGTTTTCCATCATGGTTGTTGTCCAAAACAATTTCAAAAGAAATATTCTTTTCTCCTTCCATTTTGTTGCTGTAAATTGCATAAAAAAATAAATATATCAGTAGAGATAGGACACTGTTGGGTTTCAGTTCAAACATGTAGTTTGGATTTTTTAACAGTGAAGTTATCTTTGGGCAGTGTATGGTATCAGGGTGGAATTAGAAATATAAAAAAGTGTATGTGATAAAGCCTAAATTAATTTATAATTATATAAGAGAAGTGTAACTCAATCTATAACTATAACAGAGACGCCTATCTTAATCTCTAACTATTACAGTGGGATAGTATATAACTAACAGAATATTTTTTCTCAAATTAACTTAAAGTGCACAACATACTTCACTTTCCAAAATAACAACTTACCTTTGAGAAAGCAGTTGAAGTTGTCAGTGTAATTTCTTTTCTAATGTACTTCAGGAGTAGTAGTCAAAATGGCTGTGTTTCCTTCTCTTTTTTATATATATATTCATGTACATAACCAATCAAAGATACAAAGTGTACTTTTAAAAACATGGAGTAAAGTTTTCAATAATTATATGGTAAGTGTGATTAAAATAAGTAGTTTATCATCACCCTTTGCTTTAATCTCACTACTTTTCTCTCACCCTAGCACACCCCTAATTCTTTACTGTGCTTCCCTCACTTATTCTTATCCTCCATGTTTACTTCTCTTTTCCTTACTTTCCTACCACATTCAACTTCTTTCAGTGCCCCTGCTCATCCACACTCCCTCACTTACCTTTTTATTCTGATTCACTTAGTCCCTTTCTGACACTCCTTCCTTTACTCTCTCTGTTCTTTCTCTCTATCACTCCCCATGTCTTACCCTTATTCCCTTTTATCCACCGTCTTTCACTCCTCTTTACTTACACTCACTGCTATTTTGTTTCCCTCTGTCACCGCTGTTCCTTTTCTCTGGTTCTGTCACTACCTATCATTTCCCATCCTTTACTCTCCTTCCTTTTACTTTCATCACCCATTCACATTCTCCCAGAACTTCAACTTTAGTCTTCTTCCTCTTTCTTCTCTTCTTTTGCTCCCTTATTCAGTTTCCTTTTCTCAGTTACTTCCTTTTATACCTTTTCTCTGTTTTACTATCTATTACAGTCCCTCTGTGTTCCTCCCTCTAGCTCTCTTTCTCTCTACACCACTGTTTCTGACCCCTTTTCTTATGCTCTCACATTCTTTATTTTTTTCTTTTTTTTTTTGGTGCGCTAACGGGACGCGCCCCGGTACGAGCAGCGGGGCGCTCACCGGTACGCTCACCGGGAGCGCTCCAGGGTGAAAGATTAAAAAAAAAGGAATATACTTAAAAAAAATAATACAAATACAAAAAATACAATAAAAAAAACAAAGGTTTCACACCAGTTATAGTTAGGAATTAGCAGTTAAAAAACCTATGAAATTCACTGAAAAAACCAAAGGTTTCACTCCAGTTATAGTTAGGAATTAGCATTTAAAAAACCTATGAAATTCACTGAAAAAACCATAGGTTTCACACCAGTTATAGTTAGGAATTAGCATTTAAAAAACCTATTAAATTCACTGAAAAAACCATAGGTTTCACACCAGTTATAGTTACCTGGCAATTTTACTGACATAAAACCATTGAAATTCCCACGTTATAGTTAGTTGGACTCACTATAACTTGCGCGCCTGCAATGCACTGCTGATGATGTCACATATTACATCACCCATGACATGGTCAGTGACATCCAGTGAATGTGTGTCTTTCTGAAAAATAAATATATTTTATATATTTATATGTAAAGGTCGATGGAAGAATACATGTTTAAATAAGTGTCTAAAAGGATGTTTTTTTTAAGGTTTTTTAAATGCTAATTCCTAACTATAACTGGTGTGAAACCTATGGTTTTTTCAGTGAATATATATATATATATATATATATATATATATAATTCTTGATACCAATGGTCAGAGGAAAATGCCTCACCGGCTGCAATATCTTCCTCCTGACCCTCCCAAGACTGAGGGTCTAAGATAACAGATGTAGAGTCAAGAAACTCCTCAAGCTGGGAAATGCAGCTCTGAGCAGATACGTCCACCTCTCTGGAGAGATCCCGTCTAAGAGCTAAGAAACCCCAGTTTTTATAATATTCTGTTTTTACGAGAAAGAAATCCCAGATTATAAAACACCATCTTCATCAAGTTTCTCTTGTAATCTGAATTTGCAATTCATCAGTCCTAATCGTGTGAATGTAAATAGCCCATCAGTTATATTTGAAACAATATCCTTTCACATTTGTCATTTAAAAGGTACACTTGGAATCACCATTTATATCAAGCTGAACTCATATTTCATTCTCAGAATCCGTCTCATCTGAGCATATTTAAATACAACCAGTAAAAAACAGTCTGTTCAATATCATTTTGTTGGTTTAGTGAAAGGTATCACGCAAGGCGACAGTCTGTGCTGTCAGGTGGTCACGTCGGGGTTGGGGGCTCCTGCACACTCATGGCCCGACACAGACACCCACACATCGGGGAAGAACATCCAACGCACGAATACGAGTATGGTCTAGGACAGAAAAAAGTATCAGTGTTGAAAGCCAAACTTTTCAGAAAGCACATGTTCTCCTTTTCATAAGCCCAATGGCTGGTATTTCCTATCTCCAACTGGTCCTTCACCACCTGTGGGACTGGTCTGTGTTGTGCATGCTGACAAATAGGAATCACAGTTCTACTCACGTCTATGGGAGTATGACCCCCTTTATTCTCTGATCAGCTGTCAGTGGCTTTCTCACACAGGTGTCCACATTTGTGGTATACCCATTTAGCCATTTTCACCAAATCAGAATCCTGCATTGTCACCTCTGCCTCCAAGATCTTGACTTTTTTTGTCTGCAAGAAAATTAAACCAGCATTCTAGTTAAGTGGTAGAATAGTGAGTGTCTACATGATACACAGTGACTGTGCTTTGCAGTAACATTTCCCAGATTTCTTGCCACAGCTTCATATCCCACTTCACAGGGGACTCCTGTATCTGAGACACATCCAGTAACACCTCTGTATTTTGCTCTGGGAGCTGCACTACCTGCTCACAGAACACTTTTTTCTGTCTGCATGTACCACTTACATTTGATCACATTGGCTTCTTCTGCATGCCCTGTTCTGTGTGACTTAGGGGAACTCATCACCCATTGCATTAGAAGATTTCACGTCTCAGAATCACATTGTGCATCTGCCCAGTGTCTATCAGAGTGAAATACCACAAAGGCAACTGAATCTGGCCAGTGTCTATCAGAGTGCACTGAAACAACAGCAACTGTTTTTCAAAGGGAGTAAACAACTCTCCAGCATCTGGCAATGTTTTAGTCCCAAAAAAACAGGAACCCCCTCTTCTTTCCTTGTTTTTCCCACATACTCCAATTACCACACTGCCCCTGAAGTGTCACATGCAACTCAATGTCCTATCTATATTTGCCACACAGCTAAAGCATATTGTACAGCCTCTTTTGTAACTTCAAACGCACATTGCCTGTGTTCTCCCTACTCAGAATCCTGTTTAAAAGTAGCATTTTTCATCATCTCTACTGTAAGTCTCTGCATAGCATCTCTAAATGTAAACCAGGGTTTATCACTCATGGGCCAGCCTGACTTGTGACTGCACCCAGCAACCTTTAATTGTAACAGGCTGATCTGATTATCTTCTCTATAATTTCTAAAATGTACATGTACAGTGAAGTCTACACTAAGTGCACAAACCTTTCCAGCAATTTCTCGGGTTAATCACTTCAGAGGCTCCTGAATCAAACAAGCACACAATCCACGTTAGCAAAGCCTCCCCTGGTTTCTGCCTAAAATGCTATTAATCTTTTGCTGAGGAAAATTCTCCACAGCATTAATTAAAACCTCCTGTGGGCATTGTGAATTAACCTGCAGCTCTTTTTGAAGCACTGACTGTACATTCCTTTCTTGCGACTCTGGCTATCTGGCAATTTATACTGCATCACACATACAGTATCTCGCTCTTGCGCTATCTGGTACATTTCCAGTGTATCTTTTAATGATTTGTTTTCACTCATCAGACTTCTTTTTAACTTCAACCAACTGTTGCTGTAGATACGGAGGTGCCGCTGTCTGACATAGAAAAGATGCTGCTACACACAACGCATCCCTAACTGCCAGTATACGCAGATTACTTACAAGCGTACGGACACGACACTCCACTGTGTGTGTCGGATACATTTAGGACAGAAGCAACCATTCTCCTTGGAATTTTCCCAGACATATTTAGGCTGAGACGGAATTATAACCAGCCAGAAGGCTCAATACATGATTCAATACGCATAAAGCCCTGAGGAAGACGCGGGCCTCTTGTCCCTATCGACGAAACACGTGTTGGCTGGATCTACAACAAGAGAACATTACATTTGTCTATATAGTTCATGCTTGTTTCTTTGAAATAAGTGATTAACTTAAAACACTGTATGTGTGCCAGGGCCTGATTGCAACTGTTGCTGTATTTGGTTACATTCTTTTTATAACTGCAGATTTTTCATACATGCTATGAAAAGTACTCAAAAGAATCCAACTTTTTCTCCCTGAAGTGCTAAGTTCTTTTTCTTCTTCAAAGTAAACTTTCTGCAAACAGTTAAATAGGTTTGCTTGCCCCTCATCCGTTAAACATGCATCTTCCATCCCCAATAGCTGAGTTGGCATCTGGGAATCTACAACTGAAAACATTGAATTTTTGGATCCTCTTTCCCTTTTAAAATCGTCCCCCACTTCTGGTACAAAAATGTCTTACTTTACACTCCCAAATAAAAGAAATTCAGCACTCCCAAGGAGAGGCACTTGGTAAGACAAGAAATCACCTGGAAAGGGGGCTCAACATATTAAAATGAGGCACATCAAAAGACAGTTTCAAAATAAATTGTGGGGTTTTATTAATGTAACCCTCTTTAAGGGAAAGACTTCCCCAGATGTCAAATGAATTCGTTAAAACAACATGTAAACGTATAGGTATATGTGCTCAAGCAAATAATTATATGAAACCTAACAAAATAATCAAATGCATGAGATAAAACACAAGCAGATAATAATGGTAAAACACAAGCAAATAATAATGAAACTCAAGTCAGATAATATGGAAAAATGCAATCGAGCAAAACATCAGCAGATTATAATAATGGAGCATATGAAATTGAGTGTCTTGAACAACAACCAATGAATAAGTGAATGTGCATACAGGCAAAAACACATATAAAGATAACTATATATAGCCATTTTGTAGTAATTCAATCCAAACGCAGGTTCTGAGTTACAGCTTTTAATGAAGGAATGACAACTTGACATCCACAAGTAGAAACAGGCAGTTAACACAGGAGCAGCTCACAGCAGAATGAGCTCAAGACACAGCAGCATTCTAAGTGACATCAAAGGTTCTAGAAATGACATCAAATAGGAATACTACACACCTCCCCCCGAAAAACAAAAAAAAAAAACAATAAACCCAAAAACAAAAGGAGAGGGAAACATAAAAGAAACAAAACATTAAGAGCAAACGTAATCCTTGAGCTTTACAGGAACATGCTTTACACGAGAACTACAGCGTAAACTAACAGGCTGGACTGAACACGCCTGAGAAACAGAATTCTGAGGAACAACATCAAAAGTATTTTGAGAAGCGGTATCATGAGTAATTTGGGAACCATCATCATGAGTGTCGGACAAGGCAGTCTGAAAAGGAACATTGTTAGGACAAATTCGGGGGAGGGGAACTTGGGAAAAATGCAGATTGTCAAAAGCTTCATGGGAACCATGAAAACCAGAACCAGATGGCTTGGGGTCAGACTGGACAAGCTTCTCATTTATGACATTCGACTTGCAAACAGAGACACGCCTAAAATTCCAAATCTTACCGCCTTCAACCCTGACAGCTTTGCTGAAAACTTCCGTAACCTTGACAGGGGAAGACCACCTGGAAATGCCTTTAGGGATGATGCCACCAAACTTTACTCTGACTAAGTCACCAACAGAAATTTTGGGCGAGACAAATTTGGGGGAAGAGTACCTAACCATTTTGTTTTGGTATTTACCAACACGGTCTCTAATTCTACTCATATCCAATTCTAAATATCCAGAGTCCTTTGACTTCAACCACCAAGGAAAAATTTTGGTACCAGGTTTCCTGCAACGCAACATTTCAAAAGGGGACAAGCCAGTAACAGAGTTGGGGGACATCCGATAGGTAAACAGAGTAGCTTGTAGAGCTTTTTTCCATTTTAAACCACTCCGTAGAGCCAACTGGCAAGATTCCTTAATAACTCTGTTAAAGCGTTCTACCTGGCCATTTGATTGGGGAGAATAATTAGAAACTCTTTTGTGGAGGATACCACAAGTTTCAAGGAAAGCAGAGAAAACTTCGCTGACAAACTGCGGTCCATTGTCAGAGACAATTTCTTCAGGTAGACCTTCTCTACAGAATACTTCGTTCAGAAATTCAACAACGACTTCAGAATTAACTTTATCAACAATTTTGAGTTCGGGCCATTTGGAGAAATAATCTACAAGTACTACAGCGAACATGTCCTTACCTGACTGGTAATTAAAAGGACCGATGATATCAATACCTAACTTCCTCCAAGGTCCACAAACAAATTCAATAGGGGAAAACCCAGAAGAAATGGGTTTCACAGATTTGTCGCTTAAGGAACATGGAGAACAATTCCTTACCCACCTATCAACCATAGCGTCTAAACTGGGCCACCAATAATACTCTCGGATTCTTCTTTTAGTGGTGGACATACCCATGTGACCTTCATGGGCCAATCTACAAATAGATTCACGGACGTCAAGGGGAGGGACAATTTTGTCATCTCTGTAGACCATGTCATCGATTACTGACAGTTCGTCTTTTACTTTGAAGAAGGAAGCTAAATCACCACACAACTTCCGCTCTTCAGGCCAACCAGCACACAAAAAGGACTTAACCTTGGTAAGGACCTCATCGTTGCGCATGGCGTCAGACCAAACGCTTTCAGTGATGGAATTTTCTAAACCCTTACCACAAATTAAATTAACATCAGAGAGGGAGAAAGCAACATCACATTCATCAGAGATAACTGTATTGGGAATTTCTTTGACAGGAAGACGTGACATGCAGTCTGCATGTACATTAAGCCGTCCTGGAACATAGACAACTTCACATTGGTACTCCTGCAGTTTAGCAGCGAGACGGGCCAATCGGGCGGTGAGAGTTCTGCCACCCCCAGCTGACAACATGTTGACAAGGGGTTTGTGGTCGGTCCTCAAAGTGAATTTTGTACCCCAAATAAATTGTCGAAAATGCTGAGTAGCCCAAGTGCAAGCAAGGAGTTCCTTTTCTATAGTAGAGTAATTAAACTCGGCATCTCTCAGAGTCCTAGAGGCATAGGAAACAACATATTCACCAAAACGATCTCTTTGCATCAAAACAGCACCAAGTCCTACATTGCTGGCATCTACGCATACAATGCAATCTTTATGGACAGAGAAGGGTTTGAGGAAAGGGGCATTAACAATTTTGCTTTTCAACGAATCAAAGGAGGTTTATATTTCTGTACCCCACACAAACTTGGCTTGTTTCTTTAGCAAAGAGCGTAAGGGATGTACAATGGTAGAGTAGTCTTTCACAAATTTTCCATAAAATTCGGTAAGTCCTAAGAAGGATAATAGTTGTTCCTTCGAAAGGGGAGTGGGGGCATCAGTGATACTTTTTACATGATTTAATTTGGGTTTTATGCCATCACTGGAGATCTCATGTCCTAGGTATTCAACTTTAGATTGTCGGAATTTGCATTTGTTGAACTTTAGAGTGAGACCTTTCTTCTGCACATTGGACAGTACGCAATGCAAATTATGATCATGTTCCTCGACATCAACACCAAAGATTAAAATATCGTCTTGGAACGCAATAGCCCCTTTACAGTTAAGAAGAACCTCTTTCATCAGGCGTTGGAACACAGAAGCAGCACTTGCGAGACCGAAAGGCATGCGCAAATACTGGAACATGCCTTCCGGAGTGACAAAAGCTGTGAGTTTCTTCGAGTCTTGGTGTAACTCCACCTGATGATAGGCACTAGCTAAATCGATGGTTGAAAAGACGGTAGCGCCAGTGAGAGAGGAAATTAACTCATGGATGTTGGGGAGAGGATGCTTGTCTACCCAGATCTCCTTATTCAAGCTGCGGAGATCCACACATAGACGAAGCTCACCAGAACTTTTGAGTGATAAAACAATGGGGGAAACCCAAGGAGATGATTCTATGGGTTCAATAATTTGTTTGGATACAAGATCACTCAAAATGTCTTTTAACTTCTCCCGATAGGCCAGTGGAACATTCCTGACCCTGTGTCTGACAGGAATGGCATTGTCATTAAGCATAATTTTATGCTGAAAGTCAACAAATTTACCCAAAGTGTCTTTAAAAACATCAGGAAAGCATTTTTTTGTATTCTCTACAAACAAAGAATTATCTTCAGCATCGCAAATACTTAAAACATAAGGTTCTCCCAAGTAGACTGGAGGGTTTGCATTGGGATCAAGTTTAATGCCGAGTAGGCGTTGATGTGGCCAACTAAAAATAGCAACACCTTTGGTGGCGACATAAACTTTCCCTTTAGCAAAACGATCAGCAACTTGAAAATCAGCCCAGAAGAAGCCTTCGATATTTATTCTCTTACCAGTGTAACCCCCTGGAGATATGTCGGAGGTCAATAATTTCCTATCCCCCCAGAGACTTTTAAACAGATTCAAACCAATGATGGAGTACCATGAACAAGAATCCATCATTAAAAGGATAGGCTGGTTATCAACTAAAATGGTAAAAGAAGGAAATTCTTTCTGTTCTGAGTCATCAACAGATAGAATACAATTAAAGCTTTGTAAAACTTCTTCTTCTTCTTGGGAGATGTAATTGACTCTTTGAGAAGAACGACAGACGTTTGAAAAATGTCCTTTCCTTTTACATTTTACACAGACTCTATCCCAAGCTGGACATCCTCTATAATTTCCAACATGGTTAGAGCTACCGCACCTGTAACAATAAATATTTTTCCTGTAGGAGAATTTATTTTCAGCAATAGTTTTATTCTCAACTACTTTCTTCTCATTGTCTTTTTTGGGAAATGACCTGTTGGAACTGGATGAAAAATTTTGATTTCTTACTAATGCGACTTCAGTTTCAGTGACTTGAGACTTGGGTGGTTGACCTCTGATTTCTGAAACAAACAATTCGGATTGCTCAATGCCTTTAGCTATATTGATGACAGAGCTTAAAGAAGATTCTGTACCTAACCAGAGTCTTTCTTGGATTTTCTTACTCTTGGTGCGCATCATATTCTGATCTCTGAGCACTTGTTCGTAAGAGATGGTCTCAAAAGCACAAGAACAAGCTAGAGATCTTAAAGCAGAAACATAATCCTCAATAGATTCATCCTGTTTTTGAATTCGGGAATAAAATTTAAAACGTTCCATAACTGTATTTATCTTCCTTCCAAAACGAATTTTCATTTGTGCACATGCTTTTTCAAACACATCTAAGTCTCCAGCATCATCAAGTGATGGAAGATTGTCGAATTCTTTAATGCCAGCTCCACCAAGACAATGTCTGAGAAGAGCTAATTTGCGTTTAGCGGAGCACCCATCTTTCTCTAACACCTCAACATAGGCTAAGAACATTGGATGCCATAAATCCCATTCAATATTAGGATCACCAGCATTTTGTAAGAAATGAGGTGGCGCAGCAATGTTGGACATGTTTAAGTAATTTTTGTAACTGGGATAGTCTGGAAGATGGTGGTAAAAATGAGAGAAAAAATAAATAAATAAATAAATGTAAGATTATATTCCAGTACCTTAATGTCAGTAAACAGCAGGAAAATGAATCCGCTTGAAAAACGAGGCAAAACGAAGGAGATATGAGGAAAAGAAGAGCGTCTTCGTGAGCACTGTTTTCCGATGTAAAATGTAAATAAACAAAATGGCGGCACGTCGTGACGTCAGACGTCTCAAGGTTGAAGGTGATACCCACAATGCAGCGGAGTTCCGAGGGATCGGAGGACGAAGATGGAAGCTTTTGGACGTTGCTAGGCGCTTCTGAGTTGCCTAGATGCTGCGGGTGCAGGCAGAGCGGGTGCAGAGATTCCACGCGATTTAAAAGATGCGTGTAACGGAATCCAATACCCGGTAAGAGCAATAATCGCCAAAAATGAAGAAATAATTGTAGAACTCACGGGTCGCTTTCTTGCATCGGGGAATGGCACCATTAAAAGGCAAGTTCAGCGGTGTAGAGCTGTAGGCAGGAAACAAGCTTCCAGAAGCAAGAGTGAACGTTGTCATTAAAAGAAGTCTTTATCTTGAAAGTAGTAGCTGTAGGTACCCAGTCGTCGCCAGAAATTATGTAGTAATTCAATCCAAACGCAGGTTCTGAGTTACAGCTTTTAATGAAGGAATGACAACTTGACATCCACAAGTAGAAACAGGCAGTTAACACAGGAGCAGCTCACAGCAGAATGAGCTCAAGACACAGCAGCATTCTAAGTGACATCAAAGGTTCTAGAAATGACATCAAATAGGAATACTACACATTTATATACATATCTCAATACCAATGATCAGAGGAAATACCTCACCGGTTGCAATATCTTCATCCTCACCCTCCCAAGACTGGGGGTCCCAGATAACAGCCCTAGGATCAAGAGACTCTTCAAGCCAGTAAATGCAGCACTGAGCAGATGCATCCACCTCTGAGGAGAGATCTTGTCTAATATCCAAGAAACCCCAGTTTTTATAATATTCTCAATGCATGAGAAGTTTCGAAAAGACACTGTCTACATCAAGGAAACTCGCCAGGTTCCTGCAAGCATCCCAAGGCAAATGATTCCTCGTGCGTCACAGGCTACATGTTCCAGACCCTTATCTTGGTAAATCTCTAGAAAGTAGAAACCATTTCACAAAGTATAAAAAACACCCTCAAAGAGGAAAACAATCTTGAACGCAAACAACCATGAGTAACCTGGGGGCCTGCTTGTGTGTCCAGGATTTAGAGTAAGCAGGGGCGGCTGGTTTTTATGGGCGAGATGTGCACTGTCCTGCCACATTTCCAACCTTGGAGGATTAAAAAAATGTTAGCTGGAATATTGGGCAGCTAGCAATAAATTGTGCTGGCTGCTTGGTGAACAAACATGGGCAAATCTGGGTTTTTCTTTGAGGAGTGGGGGATGATGGCTCTTGGCTCTGCTGCGCATGCTTTTAGCTGGGCGAAGATTCCTTGGACCTGGAGCCAGAAAGCAGAGCAGTGACGACACACAGGTGGGCAGGATCTTTGCATCACTGCCAGAATACAGCTTTTAATTTAGGCATTATTGGTAAAGCCCAGGGAGGAGTCAGAAGCTCCCCATTAATTCCAATGGCTGGGGGCAGGCCAGTCTGGCTTCGGGGAAGTAGTGGGGTGTGGCAGTGGCCTCTGCCTCTTCCTCCAGAGACCCAGTAACAGTTGTTGTTTATTCAAGTGATTGGTGTGCTGGGGTCTATCCAGCATTTTCCAGTTTATTGGGATGTGCCTGCAGCTTTCTGCATCATTGCCACGCTGTCTACTGCACTCTGCACTGTAGTCACGACTCAGAGCCCAGCGCGAGAGAACTTATCGAGCTCGGATTGAGGTAATCAATCAATCAATCAATGACATTTATAGAGCGCACTACATACCCGTAGGGTCTCAAGGCGCTGGGGGGTGGGGGGGTGCCTCTACTGCTCGAACAGCCAGGTCTTCAGCTTCTTCCTGAAGGAGAGGTGGTCTTGGGTCAGGCGCAGGTCGGTCGGGAGGGAGTTCCAGGTCTTGGCGGCCAGGTAGGAGAAGGACCTTCCTCCTGTAGTCGCTCTTCGGATGCGGGGGACGGCGGCGAGGGCGTGGTTGGCTGATCGGAGGTGGCGTTTGGGAGCGTAGAAGTTGATTCGGCTGTTGAGGTAGCTCGGGCCTTGGTCGTGTAGGGCTTTGTGTGCGTGGGTGAGGAGGCGGAAGGTGATTCTTTTGTTGACGGGGAGCCAGTGAAGGTCTCTCAGATGTCCGGAGATGTGGCTGGTTCGTGGGATGTCAAGGATGAGTCTGGCTGAGGCGTTCTGGATCCGCTGGAGTCTCTTCTGGAGCTTGGCGGTGGTACCGGCGTAGAGGGCATTGCCGTAGTCCAGTCGGCTAGTGACGAGGGCCTGGGTGACGGTCTTCCTGGTCTCGGTGGGGATCCACCAGAAGATCTTCCGTAGCATGCGTAGGATGTTGAAGCACGCCGAGGAGACGTTGTTGACTTGCCTGGTCATGGAGAGGGAGGAGTCCAGGATGAAGCCCAGGTTGCGTGCATGGTCTGTCGGTTTGGGTGCGGTGCCCAGGGCGGGAGGCCACCAGGAGTCGTCCCAGGCGGAGGGTGAGGAGCCCAGGATGAGGACCTCCGTCTTGTCCGAGTTCAGTTTCAGGCGGCTGGTCGTCATCCACTCGGCTACCTCTTTCATCCCTTCTTGCAGGTTGGCTCTGGCGGCGGCGGGGTCGTTGGTCAGGGAGAGGATCAGCTGGGTGTCGTCGGCGTAGGAGATTATGTTGAGGTTGTGTTGGCGTGCGATGGCCGCGAGGGGGCTCATGTAGACGTTGAAGAGGGTGGGGCTCAGAGAGGATCCTTGAGGGACGCCGCAGATGACTTCGGTGGCCTCTGACTTGTACGGTGGTAGACGGACTCTCTGTGTTCTTCCGTCGAGGAAGGAGATGATCCATTCCAGCGCCTTGTCCTGGATTCCGACGTTGCTGAGGCGCTGTACTAGGGTGCGGTGGCAGACAGTGTTGAATGCCGCGGAGAGGTCTAGGAGGATGAGGGCCGCTGTTTCTCCGTTGTCCATCAGGGCTCGGATGTCATCGGTGGCGGCGATGAGGGCGGTCTCGGTGCTGTGATTGGCCCGGAAGCCAGACTGTGAGGGGTCGAGGGATCCATTCGTCTCGAGGAAGGCGGCCATCTGCTTGTTGACGGTCTTCTCGATGACTTTGGCAGGGAACGGGAGGAGCGAGATGGGGCGGTAATTCTTGAGTTCGGTGGGGTCCGCTGTGGGTTTCTTGAGTAGAGCGCTGAGTTTGGCGTGCTTCCAGCTCTCAGGGAAGGTGGCGGTGTCGAAGGATGTGTTGATGATGTCTCGCAGGTGGGGTGCGATGACAGCGTCAGCCTTGTTGAAGACGTGGTGAGGGCAGGGGTCGGTCGGTGATCCGGAGTGGATGGAGTTCATCGTGCGGATGGTGTCTTCGGTGCTGATCGGGGTCCAGGCGTGGAGGGTGGTGGTGGGGGGTGGTTGTTCGGTCTTGGTGTGCGTTGGTTGGTTGTTGAAGCTGTTGTGTATGTCCGCGATCTTGTTGTGGAAGTATGAAGCGAGGGAGTTGCAGAGGTCTTGCGATGGGGTGATGTCGTTGTTTCCTGCGCTGGGGTTGGATAGCTCTTTCACGATGTTGAAGAGTTCCTTGCAGTTGTGTGCGTTGTTGTCCAGCCGGTCCTTGAATGCAGTTTTCTTGGCGGCGCGGATCAGCTGGTGGTGCTTCCGGGTGGCCATCTTGAGGGTGGTCCTGTTGTCCGGTGTAGGATCCCTTCTCCAGACTTTCTCGAGGGCTCGGCAGTTCTTCTTGGAGCTCTTGAGTTCGTCGGTGAACCACGGGGCTTTCTTGCTGCCGGGTCTGTTGGGCGGGGTCCTCAGCGGGGCGAGTTCGTCCGCGCAGTTGCTGATCCACTTCGTGAGGTTGTCGGCGGCCTGGCTGGGGTTCGCTGAGCTGGCAGGAGGGTGCTGGCTCAGGGAGGTGGCGAGCTGGTCGGCTGTGATCTTGTTCCAGCTTCTTCGGGCAACCTGTTGCTGGTGGTGGTGGGTCGTCGTTCTCTTGAAGGTGAAGTGGACGCAGCTGTGGTCCGTCCATTGAAGCTCTGTGGCGTGGCTGAAGTCGATGTCTGTGCTGGAAGAGAAGACTGCGTCGAGTGTGTGTCCGGCGAGGTGGGTGGGGGTGGACACCAGCTGCTTGAGTCCAAGATTGGCGAGGTTGTCGAGCAGGGTGCTGGTGTTGCGGTCGTTGTTGTTCTCCAGGTGGAAGTTGAGGTCCCCCAGGAGGATGTAGTCGGTGGAGGGGAGGGCATGCAGGCTGACGAAGTCGGCGATGTCCTCGCTGAATTGTGTGCGTGGTCCCGGGGGTCGGTAGATCAGGGTGCCTCTGAGGGTGGTGTTCGGGTCGGTGTGGATCTGGAAATGCAGGTGTTCGGCGGTGGTCAGGGTGTTGTCGGTGCTGGTCGTGAGACGGATGGTGTTCCTGTGGTTGATGGCGATGCCTCCTCCCATCTGGTTGGCGTTGCGGTCCCTCCGGACGATCTTGTAGCCCTCTGGGATGGCGATGGCGATGTCGGGCGCTGAAGAGGCGTTCATCCAGGTCTCCGTGAGGAAGGCAACGTCAGGGGCTGTGGTGTCGAGGAGGTTCCAGAGTTCGATGGCGTGTCTGTGGACGGAGCGGGTGTTGAGCAGGATGCACTTGAGGTGGGTGCTGCTGGTGTTCGACTTGGCGGGGGCTGGTGCGAGGCAGGTCCGGACGCAGGAGAATTTGCAGGCGTGGCAGCTGAAAGGTCCGTGGGTGCGTCGTGGTGTGGCTTGGTGGCATTCTGGGAGTCGGCCGGTGTTGAGTGCGATGAGGGAGGCGGCGGAGTACGTCCGGCGGGTCGGCCGGGGTCTTCGAGATCCAGGGGTCCTGGCGCTGGTCGCGATCCGGTCGCGGACGGGCGCAGACGGGCTTACCTTTGGCGCACCTTCGGCGCACAAACGGCGCGCCCGCTGCGCGTGACCGCTGCGTGTCCGCACAGTCGCCATATAAGGCGAAGTGCGCGGGTGGGCGGAGCAGCTGGGAGGCGGGAGCGGGGAGGGAACAGAAGGCAAAAAGGGGCGGGGTCAGCGGTGGTGGCGGGAAGCGGGGAGCGGGGAGGGAAGACGGAGGGCGGCGAGATAGGCGGGCAAACAGGAAGGAAAAAAAATGCAAACACGGTCACAGAAAATAAAAATATACAGGCACAAATGAATGACAAAACAAAACAAAATTCAAAACAAACGACAGCAGAGTCAGCCGGCAGCCGGCAGCGAGGCAGTCAGCGAGGCGAAGGGCGGGCAAGGGGCACACGCAGCAGCTGGTGGCCGTGCGGCGCGGGGGTGTCCCACAAGTGGGTTACACTCACCTGCGTCGCACGGTCGCCATATAAGGCCAAGTGCGCGGGTGGGCGGAGCAGCTGGGAGGCGGGAGCGGGGAGGGAACAGAAGGCAAAAAGGGGCGGGGTCAGCGGTGGTGGCGGGAAGCGGGGAGCGGGGAGGGAAGACGGAGGGCGGCGAGATAGGCGGGCAAACAGGAAGGAAAAAAACGCAAACACGGTCACAGAAAATAAAAATATACAGGCACAAATGAATGACAAAACAAAACAAAATTCAAAACAAACGACAGCAGAGTCAGCCGGCAGCCGGCAGCGAGGCAGTCAGCGAGGCGAAAGGCGGGCAAGGGGCACACGCAGCAGCTGGTGGCCGTGCGGCGCGGGGGTGTCCCACAACTGTGTTTGACTTTTTTTTCGGTGTTACTATGTCTATTTACCAGGACTTTTTTTATTGTATCCTCATTCCAGCCTTTTTCGAGTGAATTACACAAAAAGACACACTTCTCATTACAAACTGCATCGGTCCTCGTGAAACCCCCCTGGAAACAACAGGGGTGCAGTGTTGTTTATTCGCTGTTGCGTGAGAATCTAAACGAAGCACAAAGACAAACCAGAGGACTCTTCGTTTGGGATACAAGCTACATTTAATTTCTAATTTTGAAAAGCTGTGGAGCGCACTTTACCTCCGAGCATGGAACAGCGCGCTGCCTCTTAAGCACCAATCCAAAAATCCAGGCCCACATCCGAGGGAGTTAGTACAGGCCTCCCGGCATGCCTCTCAGGCACGTGTTTTTGTTTCTCGTGAGCCCCCTCCTGAAGCTGGGGGAAGGGGCAAGGGGCTGCCTTCTTGATTACTGTCAGATGGCATTTAGTACCTTCCGAGTGCCTTGGATGAAGAATGCGCCCTGCTCCCAGGAGCTCCTCGAAATTTCAGACAAAGTGATACATTTTACAGCAAGCAATAATGGGAACGCTTTTGTTTACAACAGGATCTGGTAACAAAATATTACACAGTAGACCCTGCATAGATATAGGCATGCCCACTGGAATTATTCAGCAATGGAAGACCACATTGTGTAGCAAATTAGTCTAAATGATTTGGCAAACAAAGGTGCTGCCTCAGCAAAAAGGCGTCCCTGCGCTGAAGCAGAGCAGAGCGGAGAACTTAAGCAGGGATTAGATCTGAGAGAAGAGCCAAGTTTTCACGTGGAGTCTAAAGGTCTTGTGATCCGGTTCGGCGCAAATGTGAAAGGGAAGGGAATTCCAGAGGGCGGGTGCCAGTCGTCTAAAAGAGCGGGCGCCAGATGTCACTTTACGTATACGAGGAGTGCGTGCAAGACACTGGCGTGCGTGCAAGACACTGGTTTGCTGAGAGCCGCGTGTGCAATGGAGTGTACAGGATCACAAATCATTAAGGAAGTCTGGGGCTATTCCTGTCAGTATCTTGTGCGTGGTAAAGAGCGTCTTAAAGCTAACCCGCTGTTCGATAGGCAGCCAGTGAAGACGGCAGAGGATGTTAGAGGCGTGGCTGAATTTCAGGAGGGCAAAGATGGCACGTGCTGCCGCATTCTGGACCTGCTGCAATCTCTTACTCACAGATTTATTAGATCCGAGAAGAAGCACATTGCAGTAGTCCAGGGGAGCCAGGATAGAAGCTTGAACAATCAACTGCCATGTTTGGGCATCAAAGAGTCCCACAATCGGTCTCAGGCCACGAAATATCCCAAAACATTTCCCGGCCACTGATTTGGCATGTTTTTCCAAATTCAAATCTTTATCCAGTAGAAAGCCCAGGTTTTTTACCATGGGTTTAGGGTCCGGGAGGTTACCCAGTGCCGAAGGCCACCATTAATTTGTCCAGCGATGAGAATCTCTGCCCACCAGAAGGATTTCTGAGTTGGTGGAGTTCAATTGCAGACAGTTTAGAGAACTGAACGCTTTGACCACATTTTCCCTGATGCTAAGTAATGCCTTTTTAAAATAAACCGCAAGTTTGTCAAATAATTCACCTCCTGATACGTGTGCCTTAAAGGTCCTCAGAGTACATTAGCATTCACTTCTTGGAAACCAATATCTGTAATAGCTGAAAGCATTGTATAGTGAGTTTGTGTCTGTTTGTGTCAACCTATCGGTACAGCACACCACCACCAGGCCTGACGCAGGACAGTACGCCACTTAATCATGCATTTCTCACTTTTAAGACCTGTTATTGACAGAGGTGGACAGTTTTAGTCCAGGGTTCCAAGGTTAAAGGGGCGGACTCCTTCAGTAGTAACAAATCTCCTTGCTTTCAGAATACAATTAAAGGACCCTGGGGCTCATGTGAAGGCAAATGCAAAACCTGCGAGACGGGTCTGTGAGAGTTGCACTGGGAGGAATAACTAGGAGAGATGCTCTTGTGGGAGCCAATCAACAAACACTCACAGACTCTATTTGACATGAAGCCACACACAATAAGGCTGCTTATAGACAGGTGCCCTGTGGGTTGCATAGGAATGAACACATAAGGCATGCACATGGACCTATTGCATGTGTTACCCCTTCCGCCACCACATGCGTCCAAGCCAATATCAAGATGCATTGCCATGTGGGGTTGTAGTTTTTTTTACCAAGCATACATTCCCATTAAAATCGCTGCATGCACACTTTTGTGTTCTAAACCCAGGACTGGGTGAAGGTGGCAGTCATGCTATTGGACTACTTGGCAGGGAAGGGCAAACTGTACATACAGGACAAAGGCAGAGATGCATGAAAATGGACTCCCATGACACAGGCAAAGTGTGTGGGGCTGCAAAGGCAGCAAATAGACTAGCCAAACTCACTGGGAGTAGTCAGAAATCTGGAGAGTAAAACACAAGTCACATGCTAACTCTCAAAAAAGTGCAGACATGAAGAAGGCATTGGCACCGGAAAGGCTGCACACCTGGCAAAAGATGGGACCCCAAGAGCAACACACGGAGAGACCTTGAAAGCATAAAAAAGAAGCACAGTGACTTGCCATGAAGCAGAGTAGAAGCTGAACATGCAGGTACCACCCAATAGGCCTACAGCGCTGGCTCTAGTGCTTAAATAACACAGTAATCCCATTGCGGGATACTGCAGATCCCATTAGGCGCAGTCACCTCATCAGATACAATGACCCCACCAAGCACAGTCATCTCATCACTTCAAATGACACCACCTGGGCATAATAATAACATAAGGCACAGTGACACCACAGGGCAAAATTACCCCTTCAGCCACAATACCCCACCTTGTGCAATAATGCCATCGGGCACATACACTCTAGCTGGCTCCGCCCAGGGTCTGCATTGTAGGATGCTGCTCATTATCAATGTAATTATGTCACATCAAGTAGGACTGGGATGTGCACTGTCCAGATGCAATGTGTCTGAGATGAATTAAAGTATGGCGTCATGTTATAGTCCACAGTAAACCTCTGAGGCGTTGATGGGTGTTGTGGTATCAGGTTGTATGTTGTCATGAAGGGGTATTTTGTTCTGTGAAGAGTGGAGTTCCGTGGGCGCTCAGTATGGTTCAACTATATAGCCTCTATGAGCTGTGTTGGATGACGAATGAAATACTAGAAGGGCAGCTTTCCACAACTGGGGTGTTTCCATTGACCGTTCTATCCTAGTCACGAGAAGAGAAGCTCGAATCATCCCAGATTTCATTTTACCCTGAATGAAAATACCCACTTGTGACAACTGCCCACCTACAATTTTATGCTATGTAAGAGCAAGCTAAACATTTAATATTAGCAAAGATTACAAGAATGGCTGTTAATTAAACCGTATCTAGTGCACTTGCCATGAACTGCATCCTCTCTATAGTTAATTGCATACTTTTTTGTAATGACGTGTTTTATATTTTTATACAGTTTTAAATAATTAATGTTTTCTTCTCACTTGTGCTTTAAAATACTATATTTGGACCCCATGTTTGCAACAATTTGCAGTAAATATGTGGTGTAAAAGCAACCATTTGAATCCATTTTATGAAAAATTTTCTTGCGGGGGGGAACCCCCCACACCCTTCTTCTCCAGTTAGGGCTCGCTCGCTGCGCTCGTTATACCAGCATACAATTTTTCACCTTACCACTATCAAAATCCACCAGCTGCCCCTGAGAGCAAGTTAAAGTCAATAGTCAAAACTTCATTTCCCAATGTACAACATAATGCACATTTGTGCACCACTGCCTATAGCCAGTAAGGCTGTTTTGCTCTGTGCCGAGAGGGAATTAAACAATCCTACACTGGAGAAAGAACAAAATGCTGTCGCACATTCAAGCTGGAGTAAGTTAAAACACATAAAGTCAATTAAAACACTGGTGGTCAAAGGTCGTCACATGATCCCAATACATATGAGTGCAAATAGCACTACATACTCTCTGCCTCCCTGGAGTAATATAAAATGGGAAGCCCTTACATTTTCTTTCCAATGTAGACTTAATCAGCACATCTTAAGCAACACGTTGTATTTTGTTAAATAACTTTGGTAATAAATCAAACCCTGGCCTGAAACTGGCTAGTTTTCCCGGTGTTTCTCCATCCTAAAAGTGTGGCCACTCCATGGCTTACCAGACAATGCATGGAAAAGGAGACACTCATGAATTAATGCCCAATACACAGGCATATAGTTCCATTTTATATTCTCTCCATTAGATTAATTTGAAATCCCTTTTATCCATGAGGAGTGTTCGATGAACTAGGTCACCTTCTGGGTCTTTAGTGGAAGTGCATTCTCTGACCTGCCGAAGCTCAATTTTTATAAACTCTGGTTTTGAGAAGCTACATTTTAGCCTCCAAGGGAGTTACTAATGACCTCAGCTCCCCAGTGTCTGCGAGGAACCACTTTGTAGATTGGTAAGATTTTCTTTCAGAGCTAACAATGCCAGCCTGTGTCTCAGTTTACTAGGAGAATGAATGTTGCTGATCAAACTCTGAGGGAATTTGGAGGGAAACACTGCTATTCTGAAGCGCACATTTTTGTTTGAATTTGCTGCCATCAGAACTAGCACTTAGCAAGCTGCACGTTATTAGGGGCATTATCAGATCGGTTTTGGGGGCTTATTCAGCTTACATTGACACAGAGTAGAATGCCATTTCTACTCCTAGAATGCCATTTCTACTCCTTCTCCTGGGGCCGTATCTGGGTGCCATCTTGGATTGGTGAGTGTTTTAGTGCTGGTAAGACCTGCTCCCAATTACCTACTTAAGGAGACCCATTCCGCGGGCGCGCCGCTGGCGTGCCAAAGGCATGCCAGTCTGTGTTCATCTATGCCTGGACTTCGCCCAGCGCCACCCGTGCTGCTCATCCACCCTCCACTTTGGCCAGCCCTCTCACAAGAGAATCACACTTATACCTGAACTATGGCTCTTGCTCTCCTGCCTTGCCTCACGACCTTTGTGCTGATAGTATCCCAGAATTTGTGTGCAAGTCCCCAGTTTCCACCCAAAGGTAACATGTGACACTCTAGAAAGGCACATAGTAGGTGTATCTTCGTTCACTGTGGCACTTAACAGAATGGTGGGGTATAGAGGCTGCCTCCTCAAATGCAGGTTCCCTCCCTAGATACACTGTAGACATACTGCTCCTACTAGCTGACAACACATGGGATTTCATGTTTCCTACTGAAACCCGGCTCAAGGAAGGTTCCAACCCGGACCTTGCCTTGGCAATTCCCCAAGTCTGTCAGATGATACATCCTAACTGGGGTGGAGAGAAGATAGGTGGTGGCAGCCTATTATTTTCAGAGATACCTTGGAGCTTTCATCCTCAATACCGGGTCAAATCAGGAATATTGAAGGTTTCACCTTCTGCTTCAAACTAACCTTCACTTTCTCCTTTGCTAACTTGTAGATTTGTAAGCCCGGACTTCCCCAATAGCTGCCTCCCACAGCTATGTGACGCCATTGCTCAATTAGCTCTACAATACAACAACTTCACTCTTCTGGGAGATTTCACACTCATGGATGCCCTGAACTGCACCCAAGCCACTCGGTTGATCCAGGTAATGACAGGTTTCAACTTGACTAAACTTTTCACCGCCCCCACCTCTATGGCAGGCCATACATTGGACTTAATCTTTTCCAATATCACCTTTCTCCAGATCAGTGCTCCTATCCATCAGGTGTGATCTCGTTTTCTTTTTATGGACCATGTAACCAGTCAGAATGCAAATCTGCTCCCGAAAAGAAGAAAAATTGTTAGAATGTCACGAAGGAGTCCTTTACGCCATCTCTTCAAACCACTCTACCCACTTTCACAGGCAATCCTGTCATGTGCTTATCTAGGTTCCTGATCGATACTGTGACCTTATGCCCCTATTCGGCTATAAAGCCCTTTGTTCCCTATATTGGCATAACCGTTCAAGTACGATTTTCTGTAAAGTCATCTCTGGCCTCACATGAGCAGAGCCACAGAGCCACATTCCAGCATGACTCTCTGCTACTTCCTTTGCGACCAATTAGTGCAATGACAGAGCAGCAGTCACTATCTGATATTCCTAGATAACACTCCGAGTTCTTCAACAAGATAAAAACTTAGCAAACCTGGAAATCCCCGCTTGCTATGTTTTGATTAGTAATAGAACTCTAATGAGCAACTGATAGCTGCCACTTCCTAGTGACATCTTTAATTGACGTCTTATGTCCAGCAAACTTGCGTCAAACCCGGCACCTGTCAGGTATAAATATTACCAACGTTGCCTTAAGCAATGAGCGAACATGTTGCTGATGCCAGCTGCCTGCATGACCCCGTGTTGGTAAAAACTAGCACTCTGTCGCTGCAGCCTGCTATCCTGTGGTGGTGAAGCTACTGATTACCATTATCGCCGCTACAGCGCGACCTATGGTGCAGTACGCTTGAGGAGCCGTGCAGCCGTCCTCTGCGAAGACATCCAGCCCAGCTGCCCGCGGACGCTGTCCCCCCTCCTTCCTCCAGACGCGCTGAGAGAAGCCGCTGCCTTTCTCGTGCAGAGAAATCCAGTCCCGGCGCTTCCAGTTTACCCTCGCAGGTGACTGGGATATCGAGAGAGACCCCTGAAGGAGATACCAATCCTCCATCATTCTATTCAGAGGTATGGTGTTGACTAAACCCTTAGAAGAGAATTCTTGAAACAAACCTTGGCAAAACCAACTTAACTTAAGCTACTTACTTACTCCCCCTTCTCACGTGTTAGGCCTAGGTCAGGCACACTGGGGTAGGCTTAGTTAGAAGCACCAGTTGAGTATGTTAGCCTAATGTATATATGACTGTATAAATGTTTTATTACTTCTAAACCATTGTATGGCTAAGAAACCATATCAATGCTTTTACAGTTCTATTTCGCTATTCTTATCTTACTGTACGTACTTTTTATAATAACAGTTATTGCAATTGTGGCAATACATTTCTCTTGTATGAGAAGAAAGACTGTTCAATAAATGTTAACCTTTATTGATACACGCCCGTCTCTCTATTCTCTACATACTGTGAAAGTAAACTGCACTAGACTGACTGAGTAAAATCTATGTCTATTGTTTCACACGACCCTAGAGATCGACTCTTGATCTGAGGAGCAAAGTTGTCATGTTGCACGGTTGTTGGAAAGCTGAATCCCTTCTTGTCTGTGCCAAGGAAGCTGATCACTTCCTATGCAGAGAAGAAAGTTTCCAGTGACCTCTGAGCTAGTTGGTAACACAACCCAATTAAGTTTAGCATAGTCAGTGGAGGCCTGGAATATAGCCAGTTCTACGTCGATACTACTGTTTATGTTATTCCAATGCGCAGGGCCTAGTGGGAAACTAGGAACTACACTACAATCCCGACAGATGCAAAACTATTTAACCAATAGATCTCAAGTGCATTGGATCCTATCTCACCTCTGAAAATGCACAAGGTCACAAAATACCCAAGCCTTCAGCACCTTGGTTTTCCCATGCTGTAAGAGCAGAGAAAAGTCCGTGCAAAAGCTTGAGTGCTGATGTTGAAAATCTTACGATCCAGAGTTAACAGCTAAAAAAACAGTCTTTCCACTTCCTTTGTAATGCACGCAGAATTTTGGATTATTTTACTGTCAGCCAGCTGCCTGTTAGCATGAAGAAATGAGCACTGGCAATATCATCTGAAAAATGGATGCTACAGAAAAGAAAGCAACACTTTTTTCTGCACCATTTATTTCAGATGCTTTTGTCTGCGCTCGCTGCCGAATACAAAATCCTGTATTGTTAAAGTCTGCAGTACACCTTACACACATCAGTCTTATTGGCTTTGTGAATGATTGTACCCTTTACCCACGAGCTGCGTAGATGCTCCCACTGGAATCAAGGAGAGCTGAATGGAGACCAGAGAAGGTGTCCTCTAACTTGAACCCTAGCCACCAGCAGTGAGAGAATAACATAACCTGTTAACATATTGCTCAGTATTGTCCTGGTTAGCACTCCAGCAAGTCCATCTAGCCGAAAAACAGTGTGTACAATGATCAGACAGACTTCTTTAAAAAGTACATATGCCAGCACAGGGTTGCACTTAAAGTCCATGTGTGACTAGCAGATTCAATGTAGGACTTTTCTTTGCATTCTGGGACTTGTAGTCTTGTATACTCCAATAGCATACCTGCCAACTTGAAGAACAATCCCACATTGTGAGGATGGGGCAAGGCCTAGTGCGGAGAAATACCTACAAGGCACTTTTGAACCGCACTGTATCCCAAATCCCCCTCCTCCCTAAATGTTTTTGCTGATGCTGGTGCTGACGTCCTGGGGTGTTTTAACACCTTAAATGGACATCGGTAGTTCAAAGCCTCAGAAAACAAGCTATTTACAGTAGTTTAACTCGTTCTTCCTGCCAGTGTGTAATATTGACTCCTCACCGGGTGACCATATGTTGGGAGCCGATATTGTGTGTCACATGGTGGCAGCATGTGAGCGGGCATTAGAAAGGCTGTTTCAGATTGAAAGATAAACATGGCCAGCAGAACACACTTGCCAACATTCTGTGACAAAATATAATGTCCTCAGAATTGTTAATTATCTCCAGAATTGCACCACGTTACCTTTTTGACGGTGATTACATCACTATGAATTACATCCAGTGCTTAATTTGTAAAATATGAAGTGCAGGTGCTAAAATGTTTGGCGGAGGCCACACCTACTTTTCTCTGGCTCCACCCACTCCCTCCACTGGCTCCACCCACTTACTCTATTAGCTCCACCTACATCTTCAACTGGCACTGCTTTTAGGGACCTTACTCCTGCTGTCACATTTGGTAAGGTTGGCACTTTACACCTTCAGGCAATCTCAGGAATGGGCTGGCGAGGTGAGCTAGCCTCCCTCGAAATGGGGAAAATTAACTTACCCAGATAGGAAAAGCAGACCTGTGCCTTGGGTTAAGCAAGGCCTCAAGGGCACTTTTCAGGCAGAAAGTAGGCCAGGCCTGTGTTGTTTAATGGTAAAAAGAGTGAAACAACTGCAAGCTATCCCGATTCCCGAGCCTATCCCAGAGATGCTGTGCTGGTAGGGATTCTTTGTTGAGCCTCCTGCAACAGCTGTGTGTTGTAGCTACTACTAGGTAAAAAAATGTAAAAGGTGCCGAAAACGTTACAATCAACTGCATGTGGTATACTCCAGAACAGCAACACAAATGACAACGTCCCTTCAGTACATCCATCCACCCACATAATGCTTCACATGGATATAATACAAGATCAATTCAGCCACTAGATAGTTTAACGCACCAGTAAACAATAGTGTAGGGCACACCATCCTGCCAGTCGCCATCCAAAAATGAGTCCTATGTAAATTAAATGAAACATAACCAAATGCAATATCACCAGCTCACTTTTGTTCCAATCAACCAGAATCCCAGAACGAAAGGCTTCGAAACCAAACAAATGGTGGGAATGTGCTATACAAACGCATGTGATGTAACATTTATATGGCATACACCACAAAATAGTAGGCGTTGTTATCACCCAGGTTAATCATAGTCACGGTATCGAACACTGAAGGATCGAGGGCTAAGTTAACATTCCCAGATTTCAGACCAGTAGCCATACACGGAGCTGTGTAGCTGCCCCTCAACCCCCTGAGCTATGTGATGTGACTATTATTATAACAGATAAAACATACAAGGAAATTTGGGAATCTCAAACTGGATCGAACGAACAATGTCATGCATCAAAATGTTCCATTCATCTTTTTATTAACATCAATGTTTTATCAGTGTTATAAATCGTAATTTTTAGCACTATATTCTTTACTTTGACGTGAAGGTTAAAGTCCTAGCGCCTTCCTGAGTGTGGCGTAATATATAAAATATTAGTCTAATGTGTCTATCATTGAGACTGCGCCAGTGAACCCATGAAATAATGAAAAATCAATGTGATTGGCCTAAACACGTACAAACAAGCAAAGCACATGTTTAAATAACTGCCTCTCACTCCCTTGGCAGGGCAGGGAGGCCATTGTGAGAGGTGGATCTCGTCAAAACCTTACCACGCTTCCTAGATCAGCCTTTTAAAAGTTATTCACTCCGAGTCCCACAGCACTGCACAGGTGTTAGAAAGTACAGTTTTCTTACATTAATTCATGAAGAGGCTTAGAGGCCGTCAGTCACCGTGGTGTGCGAGCCCCAATTAATTTATAGGGAATGACTAGGGGAGGCCGTGCGCAGTTGCGCACCATTTGATTTAATTCATGAAAACTTTAAGAGGCTTGCTTGCAGCCGGCTCTGCTGAGTAAGGGGGCCCTTGGAGCGAGGGGGCTGGGGAGGGGGGGGGGTAGAGGGTGGGGGGGGGCTGTGTTACGCCCCTGGACTGCTGGCGGAAAGAAAACAAAGCTGATTAGATAATTGTCTTTTAATTAATGGCCCTGTGTCTACTACTTATCATGTTCTGGTAATTTAGCTGCGTCATAAAAACGGTGAGGCCTTCATTTCCTGAAATCCCTTTTCACCAAGGATGGTGCTTCCAGCGTGTCTGTGATATATATATTCACAGTCACAAACCTTTCCTCCAGGAATCTCATATCTCGCGTGCAATAGTTAATTATAACAGACATTAATAACATTGATGGAATGGGTTAGACCTCAGCTAACCCTTTGTGTTCCGAGGGGGAAGTGAAACACTTACATAGACAGTAGTGTGTTTCACAGAATTGCTCCCAGCTGTGGCGTCTCAGAACTTTTTTCAAAGTGACTAACTCCAGGCTCTTTTACCTTTGAGGATATCTTCATCTCCTAAAACCAGACGGGGTGCAGGTCACTACGAGTCACTCGACGACGTCGTTGAATTCAGCCCGATCCGACAGATGACGACGTTGGGCCGGCAGCCAGCCCCTGCAGGCATCACCGGATCGATCAGCCAGTAGTACAGTCAGTACTGCTATCTGTGAAATCAATCTGCACATGCTACCTTGCGCTGTGCGCACACTCGCACAGACCCAGCCCTACCCCCTTCAGAAGAACCAAAACCCAGCCCGCCCAAATAAATCAGTGTGTGATTGTCCCGCGGCCCGCCCACCGGCAAGTTGCAACAGTCAACTCAACACTGCACTGTGACTGAACTAAGGGCCGCGGGCTGCGGCAACATATATATTAATTTATGAATCTTCACTTGGGCTCAGGCAGCCTCACTGCCTCAGGGCAGGCTAAGCAGTTTGACTCACACTCGGAAGGCGTGAACACACTGCGGCTGCACCGAGTACAGTAAAGCACATTTTAAAAGACATCAATGTGTGATGTGCGCAGCTGAGGGCGCTGAAGGGAATAGATGAAGGGGGAGGGGAGTTGAAGTGCCGAGAAGCTGAAAAGCATGTGGTTTGAGAAGGGCTCTGCCACCTGTGCCCTGACTGCGTGCCTCTTGATCTCCTCCTCCGGGCAAGGCACAGATCCGACGACCGACAACTTCCTTCCTGTTAACTATTCCAGGACGTGAGGTGACCAGGTCACATGCCCCCCACGGAGCCACAGCCATTAACGCAACGACCTGCTCAGGCCAGGTCCCGGCCCCTTCCGGGGTCTCGGTATTGGGCAGTGACTCCGTGACTCACAGGCGCGAATTTCAACGCAGGCGGCAAACCCCAGGGCACATTCAATTGCAACATTGTTGTAGCACTCGGTTCACCCAGACCTGAGCAGGACCTTTAACTGTTTGTGAGCTGCCTGCTGGCAACTTAAGTCTGCGAGGAGCACAGCAGCTGCAGAGCCGGAGCACACACAGGTGTCAGAGGCTCCGGCGCGAGCGCTAGCATCTTGGCATAGCGCTTAGGCAGTTTCAACGCAGTCAGCAGAGTACAGTCACAGTACAGTACATTTTAAAAAAGAACAATGTGTGACACTTACAGCAGATGCATAGACCCGGCCCTGACAATTAAGTTCCGGTGCTAAGCACCGGAAAGCACCGGCACAAATTAAGCACTGATTACATCACGATACTCAGGAAGGAGCCGCCCCAGCCAACAAGACTTGAGGTTCTTCGGTTTCTGACTCCGTCCCGTATTTAGCCGCCATTTTGTGTCTCGTTGCCATTTTGTGTTGCCCTCACTCAGGCAGGACGGCGAACGGAATGTTTTTGCCTTTCTCAGCTGCTACGGTCTCTTCCGTTAAAGAGTAACTCCCTGCCCTTGTTTACAAAACCGATGTCAGGGTCAGGCTGAGTTCGCTAATCCATGTCTGGGTTGATTGATCCCTGTCTCGACTGACTATTTGGCTTCTCCTATTCTTTCCTTACATTATCTTATCCGACTGGCCTTCTCTATTCTCTCCTTGTATTCTCTTGTTACACAACTATCCTTTGAGGCACACAAATACGTCCTGCCACCTGCAAATTGGATTGTCGGTACTAGCACTGATTAATTTGTTGGGAGGGGTAACACACGGGGTTTGAGAGAGGGGCGTATTTGGGACACCTGATAGCTTGTTTTCCAACTTTTCCTATTGGCTTGCTTTGTATGTATGTGGAGTAAACTCTGTAAATATGTCTGCTATAAAAGATTGTGCGCCACGGACTGAAGTGGCAGTCTCCTCAGAATATACCTTGTGCGTACTTCTGGGACAACTGTGCTTGGCTGCAGCTAATAAACCTGTCTTTCTATGCCCAACAGAGTGTCTCGTGTCTCTGTTCGACAAGGCAGGTGAACTCTGGGATTTAAGGCGTGCCCTGCGACGCTAGGCCCATAAGTCCCGGTTCTCCAGACAGGCAGCAGATACAGCTGTTGTTCTGGCCACAATCTGCTTCTAAAAATTAGCGCTGCCTCTGAAATCAGGTCAGTTGCTTCTCCTTCCAGAATAGTTATTTCAGGTCAGGCCATGGATGGGGGTCAGTGCCCCTGAAATCACTCTGGCCATCTTTTCCAGTTGTGTAACATCTGCAAAGAATTTAGAAACTTAGGTCCTAACTTTACCATTACACTCTGTGAACTGGAAGCTTGAAATACCAAGGGGCAGATTTACGAAGTTTTTGTACAGTTTTTGCGTCACAAAAAGGACACAAATCGGTGCAAAATCTTTTATTTCTAATTTACTTTCCAGCGCTAAACAAGTTTTATATCATAAAAGTAATACAAAGCAGCGCACAGAGCTGCTTTACATTACTTAGCGTCATGGGGGTGTGCCAAGCATGGCTATGGCGCGAAGGTGTTTGTGTGGCGTACGACAGCTGTAATCAGCGCTGGCGCAAGGGAAAGGGGAGGAGAGTATATGTTTGAAGATATGGCGCTCTCCGGTTCCCTCCCTGTCGCTCAATGCAGCACAGCCTTGCGGGGGCTACGCAGCGTTGCGTGACTCTTTAGTAAATTTCCCCCCAAGTGTTGTTACTGTAACTGTAGCTAAATCAGACAACATTTAGGTCTGGAGTTACACACATTTCATTTGCAGTCACATACTCTTTATAGTGATAACATTTTGTGTCTGTAGAAATGGACATTTTATTCAGCAATGTACTTCAGTCCTGATCCTGAGCAGTACCAACTCTTAGTAATTTTATTGGAACCCAAGCACCACCAATTTTTTACTTTCGCTCTGTTATCCCACGCAGCATTGTGCTCTCAGTACAACTCTGCGAATGCACTTCAATCCTGCACCTAATCCAGCTGCAATTTCACAGTAATTTCTCAATGCAAAACATCATTTACCTCTTATTTACCACTTTAAGGTGATGGACCTTTGCCACCATTTATCACCAACAGGAAACTTTACATAAACATGAAAAATCAAATGTAAATAATATGTAAGGCAATATTGAGAGTTAGTAGTTTTAGAGAGTTTTATTTTCTAGTCAAAAGTTAAGGTTTTCAGACTCTTTATTCATTATTCAAAGAACAATCAGGTTACAGAATTGACAACTGGGAAAAATAGAATTAATAAAGAACATATTATAGATTGCATACAAGGCACTCCATAAGGGAAGGGGAAAAAACCCTATTTCTGTTAGTCAGAAACTCTTAAAGAGTTTTAAGAAATTATAATTCTAGAGTGAGTTTTTCAAGGCTAATCAATAATTAATAATTGGCAATAATCTCTCATAAAGAGAAATAAAATGCATAGGACAAAAACAGTCTTTGCAAAGCCAGTTAGTCAAAGCATGAAACTTAAAGTTAAAGAATCTAAAACCTGTCCTGCTCTCAGCTGATGCTCTCTGTCTTCGTGCTGTGCATCTCTACCACTCGGTGTCAGGAGCTGGGCATGGCCCCCCTCCTCTCTGGCTTTGCAGAGCCTTAAAAAAAACTGTCTCCTGCCTCGCATCCTGCTAAATAAAAAATATGAGCAGCCAACCTACCTCTCAGCTAACTAACCAATATTTCTATCAAAAATACACCTGATGGTTGTCGTAGCTTGCCCAATAGCTTCAGAACACATCGACACCCCATGGGCTGACTGGACAAGTCATCAATCATGCAAATTCTTGTATCACATTTGAGTCTTGTACTAAATTACTAACATCCTGAAAACAATTATATTTTCTGCAACAAAAAGTATTAATCATGCGGAAACAAAGAATATATATTATCAGAAAAAGGTGTGCTTTGCATTTTTGACTCCACTTTATGAAGAGAAGTAAGCTTTGTTTAAACAAACTGTAAACTGTTAAAAGTATGCTAGAAGCAAAGGCCTTTCATGAGATGACAGGAGGCGTAAATTATAACAAAGGTCTTTTATGAAGATGGGAGACAGGAGGAAACAGTGACCAGGGAGTAAAGCATTCCATTCTTATCACTAAGGCCGAAGGCCTTCCAAAGCAAACTGAAGTCACAGCTTCTCTTCACTGCAAAATGTGTGCTATTTCAGCACAAATATATGCTACTTCGAAAGTTCAAAACACATTTCTAAATTAGATGTACATTCTATAGTGAGGTTAAATCTAGAATAATCACAATTAAACATCAATGATTAATTAATTGAGCATGGTTTTACATGAAAGCACTTTAGACTGAAAGCATTTGACCAGGCCTCATTCATTTTCTTAATATATTTTTATTGCATGATACCTCAAATGATTTGTAAATTATCACACTTATTTAGTTCCACATGTTATTTGATCAAATAGCACACTCATTAATAATTTAGCCTAATATATGTTGTCTACCTCAAAATATTACTACTCATCTTTAATGTATGTAAACATGATAACTTCATTAGCACACTCATTTCACACAGGTATATAAGGTAGAAGCTCCTAAAATTACTATATTATTATTAGTTGTTATTACAAAAGCTGAGCATATAACAATTGTACCTCTATTTCTAAGGCAATGCAAGTTTTGTCTGTAATCAGCTCAAGCTCAAAAGTTTAAATTCAACAGGACAGGTTTTTTTTCTATTTCTTTTTTTCCCTCTTTTTCTCTTTTTCTTTTAACATTTAATGATTCTTTTTTCTTCAGCTCCTGGCAGTTCTCAGTTATTGTTTGAGCATTTCTTGGCTATTTATCCCCAGCTTGCCTTCAAGGTGGCTCATACAGTTAAAGCCTCGCATTACACAGTTCATTCAATGTGATATTCTGTACTTTTTCCATGCATTTTGACCACTCAGGTGCTGAACAACTCTGACAGAGCACCATCAATTCTTTGCACGTTTTCAATCCAAACCTTTCACTTTTATCTTCACCTTGTTCAGATTCAGACGTTTCAGCTACAGGTGCAAATGATTTTTCAAGGGACCACTGTGGATGTTTTGTATACCCTTTCAGCCAGCTTTTTTCTACCTCCACTTGTAAGCCCTCAGCACTAAGTTCTTCTTCAGGGGCTGCACCTGACTCATTCACCCTTTTGACACCACTTTCATCTGAGCCTGCTTCCACTTTTTGTCTTTCCAGTACAGTTTGTTTTAGTGCTGCTTCATACTCTATGTGTTCCCTTACAGCTTGGCTGAACCTCTTCTGTGGATTTTTTACCACTGCTGGCATCTCTTCTTGAAGAGGAGCTGTTTTATCAAGTGAACAAGAGGCATGCAGCCACTTTGTAAGGCCACCACATTTCACAACAGTCTTTGCCAGGATCATTTTGAACAGGCCTTTCCATTTCACAGCATCTCTCAGATCAAAGTGTTGGCACCATCCAATATGCGGATCTTGTGCAGCAGCTGCAATCTGGTGAGAAACTGCATGCACCACATCAGCCAGACCTTCACAGTAATGGCTTGTCTTTTCATCTGTGTTTTCACAAGTGCATTTGCATGTACATATTCAAGCCACTTCAGTGATGCTGAGATACAGTCTTTTGCAAAGTGAGACTCTGTGCTGTGTGCTGTCTTTGTGTTCCTTTATTGTATTTGGAACTTCAGGCTGATAGTTACAATCCAATCCTTGTCCAATCTGCGGTTCTGCACACATCATCTTTGAGACCCCATTATGATCTGATTTCAGAGAAACTGGCAATCTATACCTGGGCATCAGTTTTTGCAATAACACATTTGCTACTATGCAGTTGTAATTTATCTCAAAATCTGCTCTGATACAACCCTGTTTTGCTTATGAAACATTTTCTTGAGCCTCTGATAATTCTTTACAAGTGTTAGTCATTAACATCAGCATTAGATAAATAGTATCCTTTTCAGATTCACTGGTGAAAATGCCATTAAATGTATGCTAACAGGACACAATATTGAACAACTGAATTAGCATTTGTCTCCCATGACAATAGTGACTCAAATTTGAGCAGCTATACTGCATGTGTATGGTAAGGGCAATCAATTTCAAATGTTGGGCTGAAGTAACTACTGAAAACCATGAAGCTTTAATAACATAATATATAGGGAGCACAGCATGTGTTGCTCCTAATGTGTCATAGTTACCTTTAAAACATGGGCCTTCTACAAAATGGACATTGTTGGGCTCAATCAGACGTTCATCATTAAAGTATAACTTTGGCTTCATGATTAGATTCATCTAGACATTTAGGTTCAGTTTCATCATAAAACATTCAATTTCATGGCAGTAAGCTAAATACTTTTGAATTTAAACATTTCTTTGCTACAGTATTTTCACATATTAACCGCTTCCATGCTCGTGACGGAACCGCTCCGTCACAAGCCTAGGTTGAGCTGTGCTCATGACGGAGCGTTTACGTCATGGCCCGCTCGGCGCGCCGCTGATTTCACGCCTGCGCGGCGCGTTCTATTGAGCGGGCGGGGCCATGACGGAGCCGCTCCGTCATGAGCACAGCTCAACTGAGGCTCGTGACGGAGCGGTTCCGTCACGAGCATTTGAGCGCCACTTGGCCTCTCCTCCCCCCTAGCGCTGCGGCGGAATTGCCGCCGCAGCGAAGGGGTTAACTCCACAAAGGAAGGAACCATTTCAGTATTACATCATTATATTCGCACTCTTTTTGTGACTGACATTACCCACAGCTACTAAATTAAGACAGCTGGTCATTTCTGTGACATTGTGGTCAAGGGTCATTGGGAAATACGTCACAGACTTTTGAATACATTCATGTTTTTGAACAGGCACTGAGAGAGCACAGCACTCCCTCTCACTGCACATTGGTGTATTTTCTTTTAAATAAACTTGCAACCCTATTGCCAGGACACAATACCTTTTCTCTATCAACTCTAGGAATGCTTTTGTGCAATTTTTGTCCAATGGAGGCGGATCAGACACATCCTTGTGTGCCAGCCTCAGTAAAGGCTTAGCCACTAGGGAAAGGTTTAGTAACCACTCTCTACAGCAGCCAACCATTCCCAAAAACATCCTGACTTCTTTCTGAATTTGAGGTGGATTCATCGGGTGAATTATTTCCACTCTCTCTGGTGACACCTTTCTAGCTCCTTTTCCAATTATGTGACACAGACATTCATCTTTTTTTTGACAGTACTCCTGACTATCCTCATGCAATGGCACTGTGACATGAACTTGACAAAATTCAATAAAAGTAAGCCATTCTTCAGCACATGAAATTTGAAAAAATATGTTGGCTGGATTCGTTACCATAGGACAACATAGAAAAGTTATGCTGCTAATCTCTTGCATTATTCTCTTCTTTTCATTTAGTTTCTGTAAATCTGTGATCAGAAAGTTACATAAACTTTCAATCAATTCCATCAAAATCCTTTACTCAGTTTATCTCCAATTATGAGTACAATTTCTGCAACTGATGGTGTTCTTGAATACATGTCATCTGATTCTAATTTGAATAAGACATGTTATGCATGTTTTGTTAATCTGACATCTTTCTCAGTGAACTCCCTTACTTCTGTGTTTATTATTTCTTTCAAATCTAAGGTAATTTTTCAACTGTCTTTTCTGAAAACAATGGTATATCTGTCTCTTGTTGGGCCATTTTAAACTGTACATCCTCATCAGGAATCTGATAATTAACATCATCTGGTGTATAGTAATCTGTGCTGTTTAATTTGCAAAACAATTGTTTTCCTGCCAGGCCTGAGTCAAGAAACAGCAACTTGGAAACTTTTCTCACATGGGCCTATTTTTGCTGCAATCTTCTCTAAAACTGGATTTGTAATTTCTCTCTTTAAAACAACTACAACTAAGTCTGGATCTTCCACTGTTTTTACAATGGACTTGGTATTGTCATAATTGTCAGGGTTAAAACTCGCATTTTCAAATACTGCAACCTGTTGAAATGGGTTCTGATTTTGTTTCTAGAAATAGTTCACAATTGCTCTGGACAACTGATTTCAATTAATTTGAGCATTTTCCATATTTTGTGGGAGCATCTGAGCTTGAAAAACTCTCATTGGTACCTGTTTCTGAACTGGTACAAAAGGGGGTGGTGATGGACAGAGCATCTGAATCAATCAAACACTCACACCCAGTCAAAACATCTGGGTTTAATCCATCACCGTTCATTAGCCCACTCTGCCATCCCAGTTCAGACATGGCAATATGCAAATCAGTCTGACCCTGTGCCTCATGGGAACAGTCCAGCCCAAACTGCCAAGCCATGTCTTCCCTGGACCGGAAACAAGCTTCCGAGGACCGGTTTCTGGCATTCCAGCCGTCTTCAGCCCGCCTTGCTTGAATCCAGTGACAAAGTGAGCAAGGTACTCACGTCTGAGCATACCCTGCCACACTTATGGCAGCCAAAAGCGGTACAAAAGGGGGTGGTGATGGACGGAGCATCTGAATCAATCAAACACTCACACCCAGTCAAAAGATCTGGGTTTAATCCATCACCGTTCTTTAGCCCACTCTGCCACCCCAGTTCAGACATGGCCATATGCAAATCAGTCTGACCCTGTGCCTCATAGGAACAGTCCAGCCCGAACTGCCAAGCCATGTCTTCCCTGGACCGGAAACAAGCTTCCGAGGACCGGTTTCTGGCATTCCAGCCGTCTTCAGCCCGGCTTGCTTGAATCCAGTGGCAAAGTGAGCAAGGGACTCACGTCTGAGCATACCCTGCCACACTTATGGCAGCCAAAAGCGGTACAAAAGGGGGTGGTGATGGATGGAGCATCTGAATCAATCAAACACTCACACCCAGTCAGAAGCTTGTTTCCGGTCCAGGGAAGACATGGCATGGCAGTTCGGGCTGGACTGTTCCCATGAGGCACAGGGTCAGACTGATGTGCATATAGCCATGTCTGAACTGGGGTGGCAGAGTGGGCTAAAGAACGGTGATGGATTAAACCCAGTTCTTTTGACTGGGTGTGAGTGTTTGATTGATTCAAATGCTCTGTTCATCACCACCCCCTTTTGTACCGCTTTTGGCCGCCATAAGTGTGGCAGGGTATGCTCAGACGTGAGTCCCTTGCTCACTTTGCCACTGGATTCAAGGAAGCCGGGCTGAAGATGGGTGGAATGCCAGAAACCGGTCCTCGGAAGCTCGTTTCCGGTCCAGGGAAGATATGGCTTGGCAGTTCGGGTTGGACTGTTCCCATGAGGCACAGGGTCAGACTGATTTGCATATAGCCATGTCTGAACTGGGGTGGCAGACTGGGCTAAAGAACGGTGATGGATTAAACCCAGATCTTTTGACTGGGTGTGAGTGTTTGATTGATTCAGATGCTCCGTCCATCACCACCCCCTTTTGTACCTGTTTCTGAACTGACATTCGCATTTGCAGAATTTTGCACATTTTGCACCTGCATTTCTCTCTGTGTTTGCGCATTTCCATTTGCAGCATCATGTTTAAATTTACATTTCTTCTTCCAATGGTCAAATCTGTTGTAAAGATGGCAAAAGGACACTTTTTCCAGCAGTGCAACATCCATACCTGAATTTGCACAAACCAAAACACCTTTACTTCCATCCTCTGAAACACCAAATCTTCCTTGAGCACCTTTTACTTCTGCTTGTGAAACAACACCTTGCAACTCACTTTCTTTCTCTGCAAACAACTGATTCTGAAAACCTTTCTGTGCAAACCTGCTCTGTACCATCATATGTTTTTCCTCAAACATTTCCTGCTTCATTCCTTGTCCAGCACTATAGTACTCTTCAACCTTCAGAAGCCTATCTATAAGCTTTCTTTGCAAACAAACCAATTTTTGCTTTACGTGCACACTGATCTGATCAGAGAACAAACAATAATCCAATCAGCAACTGTGTCACAAAGAATCTCATGCCACTGGCATCAGGCCGTTCTCTCCCGCAGTGTTGTGGAAACTCCAGACACACACTTTTCCAAAATCATGAACCAATTCTTTTAGCTCCTGTGTTGTTCTTTCAATCTATTCTGTACCCAATTAACATACTTTGCTGGCCCTCTGCCTTTCAGAAAAATATTCACTGCTACATGTTTCCATGTTTCTCCATAACAACAGAAAATGATGGTGCATTCATGCAAACCTTTTTCATTGTCTCCTCATCTGGTCCTTGCACAGCAACTTTAGATCAAACCATAATTCAGTCTGCATGGCAATGTCAAAGATCATTTTCAAATTAATACACAACTCCTTTAAAATTTCAACAAACCCATCAACTTGTGGGTACCACAGCATAAGCTTGTATCTCAATTTTGGGAATGTGTTCAGGAAAGCTCAAGTTCACTTTTGTTCCGTGGTGCATGAACATGCACTTCTCCCACCTTTTCTTTCAATCAGTAAGCAAAAGCTTCTCCCTCATCCTGTTTATTATTTTCCCCAACTAGATCTGGTGTTTCTTTTTCTTATCCAGTTTCCTTGCTTGGTCTGGTGTTTTTTTTTCTTGTCATGTTTTCTTGCCCATTTGTCTCCTAATTTCTCAAACCCATTGTATTTGAAAATATATTTAATTATTTCCTGAAGAATGCATTGTCTCATTTGCTTCATCATCCATATGTACCCTGAAACTTTTCTGAAATGGAAAACTTACTGAAACATCAATTTCATATTATTGAGCCACATCAGTCAGTACATCATGTGTAGTTACTGCCCATGTAGTTGTTTCCTTACTCAGGGAAATTAATTATTTTCTACTGACACTGGTTCACATTTTCTTGATTTAAACAGCAGGGACTGTTAATGTCTTTATGTTCAAGTTATAAATTTAACACATTAAGTTGTCTCTCTTTTTTAGGGTCTGGGTTAATTTGTTTCCCCATACTGTCTATCTTTTTCATCAATGCTGCTTCCTCAAAGCAGGTTTGAAACATCCCATCTCCAAATATATTCATTTTATCCTGGGCTGCAGATGTTGTAAAGACCATTTTCCCTCCACCTTTCAGTGCTTGGACTGTGTGGGGTAGTTTCTGTTCAATAATCGTGAATTCCGAGATTCTGAAATAAACCCTGACATAATTACTCCTTCTGCAGCTCTTTGAAACTTTTGAGTAGGGATCATATTGATTAGGACAGTTACAATTGGTCTACGCACTGTATGTGCATCTGCAGTTTGTAATATTTGTTCTGAATCAGTCACAATTGAAGCAGTAACACCTGAAGATATCACTCTTAGGTGTTTTAACCCTTCATCTCTTGCTTCCTTGTATCTGATACGTAGAGCCAGTACTAGCTGAAACCCTCTAGGGATCCTATGTCGGGACTCAGGCAGACTAGGTAGGGCCTTTGAACAATTTCTAACGAACCACTGCGCTTGTAGCTGCTCACTATTTGAAGGTGGGCGGGTTAAATGCTTGTTAATTCCATTCAAGACTTCCTCAAATGCCTCCAACACCAGCTCCGGGTTGGCAACATAATCTAGACAGGTCAAAGCCTCAGGATGTTTACATGCAAGAACTAATGTACCTAAGTCAGCCTTGCGGGGCAGAGCTTGCCGCAGCACAAGATGGCCACGTGAGGACAGAGCTCCATGCACCATCATCACCATAGCTTAATTATCCTGGTGACCACTCTACATATATTTAGCAAGCTGAAGACCGGGGCTATCATCCGACACCAAAATTGAGGAAGCAGTTTTGCCGGGCTAGGAGGAGTGCTGACCCTACCTAGTATGGGAGGAGGCGACCGACTGAAGCCTAGCGAGCGTGATCAGACCCCGGGGTGGAGTGGCTGCAGACGCTGCAGCGACCCGGGTGCCTCCCTTTCCTGCGAAATAGGACTGCCGCTGCAACCCCCTGGCGCAGGGTCTTTAAGGCCACCGCACTATCCCCGAGGTCTGCCTCACCCCCGGAGCACTACTACAGCACCCGGACGCAGACGGTACAGTGAGTGAGGCGACGGGAAGCATAGCAAGTTAACCTCCACTGGGGGAGTGCTGCTCCAGCACGTTCACTCGGTTCCCGGCGGCCATTAGCTACTGCGCCGTGGGAAGGCTCCTGAACTCAGCGCGCTGAGAGTCTAGAGAGGCTGAAATTCGTATAGGGGCTGGCCAGATGTGAGTCCTGACCCCCTGCGCACCTCCGTTGCTGTCTGTGGGAGGTGCACCACTGAGACTCTAGGCGAAGGGACTAGGCCACCGATAGAGAAACCCCAGGACCCGCTGCGCACTTGAGGCGGCGCTGTGACTACCGGCGACGGGCGACTGGGCAGGGATTGCCCAGCATAGAGAGTGAACATCCCGAACACAGCATGGCCTCACTGCACCACCCTGCCGACAGACATGGACACAGATCCCAGAAGAGCATTGCACTGGTGAGAGGCGCGCTTCAAGCGGTGGTCCTGCATACAGCTGCACTCTAAAGGGGGACCCCAGGCCCATACAGCATGCAAATACTGGTGCACTAAATTAGACCTTGAGAAGGCCTTCCGGACTAGGCGCGCATCTCCCACACGGCCTACGACTCACCACATGAGGCACACTCATCCCCCTGCGGGAAGTGGCTCCTGCTGCCAGGTGCCAAAGCTGCTGCCCTGCCTCACAGAGATATCGGTCTTGCGCCCACCACTGAGATCCAGCCAGACACTAAAGGACAATATCGAGCCGAACTAGCAGGCGAGGGCACAACGGTGGAGTACGCCCCACCCCTGAAAAAAGTGCAAGAAGAGAATCTGTGAGGCATGGCCTGCAACATCACTGATCCGCCCGCTCTACAGCTGCTGCCATGGGGCCACCCCAGGCCCGTCGAGAAAGCATGCCATGGGCAGGGTCGGCAAGAAGCAAATGAAGTTACTCTTTGACCCTAAACGCACTAGAACCAGAGACAAGGGCAGCACTAGCTCCACGGACAGCCATATGGAAACCCCAGAGGGCGAGCCTGGAGAGGTGAAACAAATGTTCGCTGCAGTCCAAAAAAGCTTACAGATGATCAATGGGAAGATAGACTCGCTGGCATACCGCATGGACAGAATGTCGGAACAGGTAGATAAGCATGCAGAGCGAATAGACATGACAGAATGCAGAGTCACCGAGGTAGAAGAGAGCAGCTAATGGCCAAAGGGCTCTTGACCTTACAGTATAGGGCTGAGGATCTTGAAGCCTGATCCAGAAGGAGTAACATCCGCATAACTGGCCTGCCGGAGTCCACCCAGATGCCCAAAGTGGAAACATTCCTAGAACAGCTCCTGATCACCTTGCTGGGCTCAGACACTTTCTCAGACATATTTTTGTTGGAAAGGGCCCATCGCTCGCTGGGGCTGCACCTGCAAGCAGGGGCTCCCCCACGCCCGATAATCGCGAAAATGCTGAATTATCACGACTGAGATTTTGCCCTGCGACAAGCTAGGGAATTTGGAGAACTCATGTACGAAGGATCGGTGCTCTCCCTCTACCCGGACTTCACTAGGAAGGTCCAAGAAGCATGACGGCAGTTTACAACTGTAACACGTCAGCTAGGGGATCAGAATATCGACTATGCCTTTCTCTACCAGCTAGGCTGAGAGTAAAACACACAAGAGTTAACTAACCTGGCTAGGCTGACAGTTAACCTTAACGGATCATCGTGCACCTTCTCGGACCCTAAAACATTGCAAAAGACACTAAAAGACCTTTTAAATAAAGAGAGGCAGATGACAACAACAAACAATCTGGATGAGGCAACGGCTGGGGGAGCAGAAGGAGGTCGAGACGACTCGGAATGACGCGACAGCACTGGGGAGTCTGTATTACTGGAAACGCTCAGCTGAGAATGCCTAGCTGATGCATACGACCTTGTCAACCGACGGTAAATAAACTGCGGATCTGCTGCGTTACTGACACTATCTGTCTCTGCACGAGTTCCTCCAAGAGACTCGTCTACTTGAACATTCGCAAGTATCATTGATATTCCATGGCCTAGAGCCATATGTCAATGCTTATCTAATCCTAATTTAACTGCTTTAAGTTAATAATGTTTTGTAACTTGTGACAGGAATAGTTTCGAATAGTCATATTGGCATAGCTAATATTTTCCTCCCCACTTCATGTTGAGGTTGGTAGAGGCCTAGACAAGTTCGAATGTCCACGCTAATGTAAATATATGTGGAACTAATGCTGATGGTTGCCCGAAGCGATGTGGTAACATCCACCCCCACGTGTTACACACTACATGGGCTGTTGCCATAGGTTTCTAAGGAGAAGGGTAAGGGGGTGGGGGGTCGCTGTCTGTGCTAAGTTGGGGAATGCATGGCGTGGGTGGGAGAAGGGAGTTTCATGGAATTATTTTCTGTTTCTTATTTTCTGTTTTAATTTCGCCAGAACATAGGGGTCACATATCAATTAGATTGAAACATATGCAGCCTCCTGTATGCCTAGTCAGCGGGGAACATTCACACATTATAGCTGAGGCCCCACCTCCCCCTAATTAGTCAACATGGAAGATAGACTACGGTTACTAACTTGGAACGTTAGGGGCCTCAATGATCAACGTAAAAGAAGGAAAGTCATGGCTTACCTAGCGAGGTACAACATTGACATAGCGTTGTTGCAGGAGACTCACCTGCCCCTGTCTAGTCTCCCACTAGCTCATAAAGGGATACATGGGACTTTTCATGCATCAGGCTTTACCTCAAACGCCAGAGGGGTGCTAACTTGGGTTAACCCGAGAGCTCAATACACCCTAGAAGAATTATATACGGACTCTGAGGGCAGATACACGATCTCCACATGCAGAGGAAGGGGTTTGGTGTGCATCTTAATTAACGTATATGACCCCAATTACGACTGCCCCCAATTCTTCCATGACCTGCGTGCCCCAGAGCGCCAATTGCCAACACTGCCGCTAATATGGGTCAGTGATTTCAATTGCATACTAAACCCGGACATAGAACATTTGGCGGCCCCGCAAGGTGCCAGTCTATGGCAGCTAAAACAATTACATATATCCTGCTTGAGCTTGAATTGATAGATGTCTGGCGCTCACGCTCATCTCAAGCTGACGGATTTACACATTATTCCGCCCTGCACAACCTGCATACCAGGATCAACTATTGGTTCCTGGCACAAACTCTCAGGCATGCCACTCGATATTCCTACCACTCACCAGTTCTCCTTATACTAGCGACACCCCCCCCATTCACCTGGCAGTTCCCTCCGTAAGCCCTATTAGATGAAGTATTCAGGGCTGAAATGTTGAAGGCCATATACACTTTCTTTTCTAGTAATATCGGATCAGATTGCTATGGTCTCTGAGCACTTCAGGATACTAAAGTCCATAAGAGGGAGGCTCGTGCTTTTGGAACAAACTCTTGCCAGGCAGGAACAGGAGTCACTAGCGGGAGTGGACGTTGCGTCCAGTGAAGACCTTAAGTCTGCTCTGGAAGAATATCACCAAGAAGCAGATAGAGAGATTAAGCTGATGGGGAAATACGCCATAGCGAGAACATATGGGGAGGGCGAACACCAGGGTGCCTCTTTAGCGTCCCTTATGAGGAGCGGCACACAGCCACTTTTCTGTTGAGCTTAACTCGGATTCTGGTGAGAAGAGCACAGACACGGTTGAGGTCGCTGAACGTTTTAGGGCCTTCTACGAAGACCTATACCACTCCAGAACCCATGAACAGAAGCCGATATGTCATCCTACTTAGAATATATAAAGCAACCTTGGTTATCTGATGACCACAGGGCGTACTGAATGAGGCAGTTAGAAGTCTGGGAGATCCATGATGCACTTAGTTCAATGCGCTTAGGCTCACTGCTGTTTATGTTATTCCAATGCGCAGAGCCTATAGGGAAAATAGGAACTACACTACATGGCGCCCAACGTTTGGTAAGGCGATAAAACTAACGCAAGACGTTAGAGTAACTCAGTCGTGCTTTTTCACACAGACCCTTTTTCCCGTAAATACTCCAATAGACGTCTGGAGTGGGTGAAAGGTTAAAATCCGCCGGAACTTAGTAGGAAGAGATTCCTATGTAGAGTTTTCGGTATAGTCAACGTTGAAGGATACAGTGTTCCAAAATATTGTGCACCTAATCTTTTGTTTCCTTGAAACTTGATCTGCAACAGAAAAACCTTTCTGCATGTAAAAATGCCGGAAAGTGAAGACGAAAGGGAGGCAGCTAGAATAGCAGCTCAACTAATAGAGGAAGACACAAGTCTCCTACAGAATGACCGGAATGCTATCCTCATTCCGGTCAACATAAGAAAAACTATAACTCTCAAACTTATAGAAAACGGACTGACAGCACGAGGTGGTACAGTCCTTTTCGTGATAGAGGCACACGAATATTGGCAGACACAGGTATTCTATTCATGGATAAACTTTCCAGCGGCAAACGCTACAACACACGAGTTCCACTATTACAAAATAGAGGAATCTCCGGAAGAATACACTCCTTTCGAGGATGTGGAAATTCCACTAAATTACCAAGAGCACCTGCTCTGGTTTAAAGGCACCCTAAAACATAATGATCACATCACCAGGCTCGGTCCACTAGGTAGACCAGGAGGAACGTGGCCGGTTCTAGCCAGCTACACACCACATCCAGACATCGAAAAAATGTCAAAGAACTTTTAGCACAGCTAAAATTACTAATTAAAATTCACAGACAGTTAGTCCAATATGTAATGCGGACTGCAACAGTCCAACCAGCTATTAACATTCCACAGCTGACCCCTCATCAGGGGAACACAAATAAAATTACACCACAGAACATACAATCATGTCTTGGTAAAACACCCTCAAAACGGGAACAAATTCCATTCTGGCTAGCACAAAAGATAACTCAAATAGAGGCAGTATTCGCGAATACTGCCCCTAGTGAGAAACACAGAATTCTGACTATCTGCCTTCCAATGGGGGTCGCACCACATGTGGAGGACTGTGACACTTGGGGCACAGTATTTGCTTCCATTTACACAAAAACACATGGTGTTCCGTCTCTGGCGGTAATAGCAGATGTACTAAGACAGATTCAAAATGAATACGGTCCAGAACCTGCTTTAACTCTTGGTATGAAATTACTGAAAGACTTCAAGCAGGTCTCAGCTATTTTATTAGCCAACATAAAAGGAGAAGCAGCATCTGTGGCGATCCACGCGATCCACCAAAAATTGAAAGAAACAGATATAACAGATCAACCAATTGAACTTGCCAGAATCATAGAAAAATCTTATGAAGAACTAGGTAGAGATAGTTTGGGTGGGAAACCGGTAAAACCCCAACTACTTGAAAATCCTGAAAAGATATTTATTAAAAATAATCTAAGCACTCCAAAAAAGAGCTGGGATGGAAATAAACAATCCACTCCCAAAGAAAAAAGATTCCAATCCAGAGGAAGGTCTCCTCAGCGGAGGGAAAGAACTCCGAACCGAGAACACCAGGCTCCCCAAAGGGAGCCCTCTGAAAAAAGATACAACCTTAGAAATAGGGATAATTTGAAAAAGCCTGATAGATATCAAGATATTGATACACGTCCCTCTCGATCTTTTCAGACTTCCTCGCAGAAATCGGAAAGAAGAGGACGGTCAGAACACAGGGAAGATCACGCCAAGTCCAAAGACAAGGAACCTGCTCAAAGTAAAAAATTACAATTTCCAAGACAGAAGGTAGCAAGTATTAAAATAATCAAACATGCCGAGGATACTGAGGACACAGCTGAAAAACGGAGAGTGGGCACAGACAATGCTAGACAGCGCAGCAGAAGTGACCATAGCTCGCAAGATCCTGATGAATCATCTGGAGACAGTGGACACGAATGAATACATTCAAGGGGAAACTGCAGATACCAGAGTTAGCAAACCTCATAAAATATACGAAATAACATTGCGTATAGAGGGAGATAAGACTAGGAAGGTAAGGGGTCTGTTTTGGGATAACCTCTCAAAAGGCTATGACATCCTATTAGCGGAGAAAGACTGGCCACCAGAGTTTGTCAGGGAGTGCCCTCATGGCGAAGAAATGATTATGCCTGCCTTCTAAAATCATATTCCAATACACAGAAAATACATATATGCAAGAAAATGGGCAGTAGCTCAAGCACCTGCATTATATAAGAATCATGTAAGATGGGATGAGGACTCTCTTCCTCACAAAATCCAGTTAAAAAGTCAACCAACTGCACAAAGACAGTACCCAATTAAGCAAGAAGTTAAAAAACAGGTCAGGGATATCTTAGATCAACTTGAATACCAAGGGGTGATTGAAACGTGCACCTCTCAAATGAACAATCCTTTGTTTCCTGTCTCCAAACCAGACGATTCATATCGTCTAGTCTTGGACTACAGACACCTTAACTCATATTGCAAGACATTTGTGGTACAAAATTCGAACAGTGCGGCACTAATGAATAACAGAGTTCGCAAAAAATACAAAACAACATTAGACATTTCTAATGGATTCTTTTGTCAAAATATTGCACCAGAAAGCAGGTATTTAACCGCTTTCTCAATAATGGGGTCACAGAAAAATTTCTGTCGACTCCCACAGGGATTCAAGAATAGGCCAGGATTATTCTCAGCCAGAGTAACAGAGTTACTACAAATGTATGATGATGAGGCATTATCTTATGTCGATGACATCTATCTCACAGATGATGACCTGGATACTCACTTGAAAAGAGTGAACACCATAGGACTTGGGTTCGCAGCAGAGGGTTACAAATTCAACTTTAAAAAGTCCCGAAATGCCCGTCTAACTGTCCTATTTTTAGGATACGAATTATCAAGTGAAGGCAAAAGCCTAGCAGACAACTTCTTAGAGAAGTGCGCTGTACTCCAAGCACCAAAAACGCTGAAGAATTTACAATCGATACTAGGCTTCCTGAATTTCGGAAGAACTTACATTCTAAATTATGCAGAGAGGGTTAAACCTCTCTACGAATTCATAAGACCTGATTTTAAACCAATCAACTGGACTCAGAAACACACAGAAATTTTGACATCATTGCAAACAGACATGTTAGCTAAAACAAAATTAGAAGCTCGTGACAATACACGCAACCTTGTAATCCAAGTCATCCCAGGAAGATGCAGATTCACGTACCTGACCTCTAATGAGGAAGAAACGGTACCAATAGCTTACAAATCACATTTGTACACACAAGCAGAAAAAACATTCAGTCTTACAGAAAATACTGTAAAGGCGGTTCAGACGGCTGTAGCAAAAGAAAGAGCCCAAGCCCAAGGCAAAAGAATAACTGTTTTCACAGCAGAATCAGCCTTTGAGGGGTTATTCAGCCCAGTTAATCTAAAAACAGTGGCACTAGATCCAAAATGGATACAGTGGGAAAATTCTCTTGCTGCAGAAGAAGTGACATACTATTATGTCCCGAACATGAAAAAACTGAATGATTTGAAATATGAAGAAGAATATCCTCTGCCAATCGATATTCTGCCTCGCCAACAGTACTCTTGTATAATCTATACAGACAGATTTGTACAACATTACGATGTGGATAAAAAATCCTATAATGCAGCATGTGCGATTGTTAAAGGTCGATGGCGCTGTGGTTAATTCAGACCAAAAATAACAAAAACTGAATCACTGAGAAACTGTTCGGCTCAGCGAGCTGAAATCAGATCTTTAAAGATGGAGCTTGAAAATGCCGATCGTGAATTCCCGACACTAATAGTGTGCGATTCGCATTTCTGCGTAAAATCTTACAATAATGACTTGTAGAGCTGGGTTCAAAATGATTACAAAGATGACACAGGTGCCACAATCAAGCATAACATGCTTTGGGAACAAGTAGTTGTTTTACAGAAAGAACTACAAAAGACTCATGTGATACACACACTGAGTCATCAACGTGATGGCGTTCACGTTGCAGGGAATTCATTGGCTAATACAGCCACAGCGGAAGCAACTCAACGGGCTTCCGTAGCCACAAAAAAGCGTTCAGAAAAATACATAGACGGGGAAACCATGCTGGCGGTAAAAACGTCTTCAAAAGGCGACTGTGCAGCACTACCCGTGAACTATCCACTCAATTATACATACGTAATTGACGCAAACTCCGTTCCTTTTGCTCGAATTCCTGGAGTGGGGGATAGAGTAATTCCAAACATGAACAGGAGAGTCTTATTAATAGCAGACGCACACATGGGTGAAGGTCCGAGGCACAACCAGATCAAGGAATCTCTGACAGAATTACAATCAGAAGACTGGTGGCCGGGGATGAGCCTGCAACATTATACATTTGCAAAGAGCTGTCCAAACTGCAACAGAGATCGCAGTAACGAGCCAACCGGAGTATTTCCATGGCCATTTCTGTTGTTAGCATAAGGCTATCTATACGTAAAATCCAGCGTCCCATTAATCCCTTTTAGGACTAGATTCACTTAAAAATGTGGCCCCAGTGCTCGGCTGACGCCAGAACTGTTATAAAAGATTTGCGAGTCTTTATCGGCACATACGCAATTGCCATGCTACATTCTGACCAGGGTCCTGCTTTTAGCTCTCGAGCTTATAAGGAGGCCATGACCAGCATGGGCATTGAGTTGCGGTACTCTTGTCCCTTCCATCCTGAGGGAAACGGGATTGTGGAAAGAAAAAACCGAGACATAAAGCAATCTATAACGGCAAAGGTATTAGGTTGGGGTGACGGGTGGGTCCAACATTTAACAAGTGTCCAACGTAGTCTTAACAATCTGCCAAGAAATTCTCTAAAAGGTTTTAGCCCGTATGAACTATTGTTCGGAACTAGAATGTATATTCAGGATTTAGATAGTCGAGCTTCAGTGGTAAACGATAAGAAAAAATGCTTTAACATCATGAAACAAGAAAAGCCCTGAGCAACATAAAGTTAAAACAACAGCCAACAACCACTGAAGATACACCACCTGTCCCAGCAAGACCTGTCTGGATTCCAAAGATTGGGGATCTGGTCAGAGAGAAGATTGCGGTGAAGAAGGAATTTGGGCCTTCTTACAGAAAAGCAGTACCTGTCTTAGCTGTCAGTGGAACAAGATCAGTTGTACTACCGCCACTTGCTGGTAAAAAGGAGAACAGAGTTGTATCCATCGACCTGGTAAAACCACAATCATGTGGCCAATAATAAGTAGTAGGCCCAGTGGACTCCCAAGAAATAGCAGAATACCAAAATTTGCTACAATCCAAGAGGTTCAAACTGAGAGACTAATCACATTTGATAAACCTACAGTGAATAAAAAAGGACTATGCAGCAACGCAATGGAACTTGTGCCTCTTGAAACCCAAATTGAAACAGTTCGTCAAGAAACACCAGTCTACAACGATGTAGCCTCAGACTATGCTAATTAAAGAAAACTTGAAAAAGCAATTCCAACAATTGACAGAACTGCATCTGGCTACTTCATCAATTTTCTGAAGATCCAAGCGAACCTGAAGAAAAGCCAAAAACAAAAACTTTAAAACACAAAGCAACAGAACTCTGTCAACAACTCAAAGAAACCTATCTGATTTCTCCATGGATTGAATTTTGGATTGTGTTAGGCATACTTTTCCTCCTGCTTTGGCTCATCATGGTACTTTGTTTGGGAAAATTCATTGAGGGAAAATACAGTACAATGGACACAGCAAGTCAGAACATCAACTTGGTTCTAAAGCCACACAAGTCATCTCACATCGAGAAAAGAGATCTATCATCAGTGAATGTCACAGCCATTCCAATACCCGGCGGGGTAGTTTGGGACAAAACGGATTATGAAATCTATGGCCCGGTCGAAATCTTGAAATATCCTCATCAGTTTAAGGTTTCATTAAGTGACTTTGTAAAACCAAGTACATTCTCTGATGATTGGGACTTTGAAAGCATAAATAATATGATGTCAGATTTAGTAATGTCAGCAAAATTTACAGAACATGATTATTTACAGGGTTCATCGAACTATGAACAGATGTATTGCTATAACCACTATGCACATCAATATTTGCATAAATCTGCTCAACCTAGAAATGTTTTTAAATATAATCAATGGGAACATTGTGCTACTCCACCTAAAAGCAGTTCGAAAACATTTTATGAGAAATTTCCATATTTTTCAGGGTTTAACACAAGTGATGCAGAAGCATTTTATTACAAACTGTTAGATAAAACAGGGACAAAAACTATGCTGACAAATACTAAATTGATTTATTCAGAAACATTTTATGAAAAAATGATTACATTTGGATTTGATTTCTGGAAGAACAACATTGAAACAAAAACCATCTGGGGTACAAAAGAATGGCAGGTCCAAGGATTGGAAGCATTATTTCGAGCCTGCATGATCCCAGAACAAAATATGTTCTTGAATGACACCATTCAACAGACTACTTGTCTTGGCCTAGCTAAGATTAAAGACCTAAACAAACCGTCTATTCCAAAGCCAATACCTTATAATACGACCACAGACGTATCCCACATTTTACACCAAAACCGAACACATCCTGATTGGAAAAAGTGGTTAATCTGGCCAACAGACACAAATAACTGTCAAGATAGATTCCTGAACAAATTACAGGGGTTAAAAATGAGCAGACCAGACCCTAGATACTCCCAGAGACAACATCCAATGATAGTAACAACATACAGTGTAGGAAAATTATGCCTTGAATGGCTACAGACATCCACACTGGCAGAAATTAAGCAACACTTGACTTTACTTAAAGACGGTGCTGACTTGCGCGATTTCATAATGGGACCACGCAAACAGCGTCAAAAACGTTTCATCGCGGCCAGTATATACGCTGCGTACAACGAAAGTGACTCAAATTGAGACAGCAGAGAAAGTACGAGAAATTGATCGTATTAATTTGGAAAAATCGCTTTCTGTTGTGGACAATGGGTTAATGACTCTGTCCTCCAGAATATATTCACTGTACAGTATTGTATCATCTGCTATCGATATAATAGATCAGGACTTGCTAATGTTACAACATGGCCAGTCCCAATTACGTTCTATTGTACAGCTAGGCTGGACGTTGCAAAACCTGCGTTCAGGCTATGTGCCATGGCGTTTAATCAACACAACGTCATTGTTCTCTATCTTTAACTTTACTGATAAACAAATCAGTTTGGCACAGAAAGGAGCAGACTATACGATTCTGAGCATTGAAAAACTTGAGAGATTACCATTAACAATGTCAGAAAGACTTGTCATTGAATGGATAATACACGGAATAATCACAATTCCGAAAACAACTTTCCAATTTAAAAATTGCCAAGAGTATATACCAGCAGGTCAGTATGAAAGGTTGGGTAAAGGGTACATTAAATCATCATGGAAATTACCTTATACACACACATGGTATAGTGACAAAAACAAGAGTGTATTTCTTAGTGGTAATAATTGTAAACGATCACTAAGCGGTATACTTCTGTGCCAAGGTATTAATTTGCAGGGGGCCTGTGAGGGGACTTCAAATAACTTTTCATGCCACCAGCACGGCACACCTGCAACACAAATAGAGCCATTCTTTAGACAACTTTCTAACAGGAGTTACGTTCTAATAACGGACCACAGCTGTTGTGGCATGGTGCCAGGGAAAGCATATCTCGTAAGCGTTAGTTCCATGGTCACTTGCTGTATACAAGTATTGTATCCAAACGGCCCTCCTGATACAGAGGCGACGATTTGGCCGTCCTTGAATATCTCTTCTATACGAATTGATACTTTAAGCAGAATGAAGTTGTTGTTTTACAGACTAAAGTGCCTATAACGTCATCAAAAGAAACGTATGATCTTCAAGTTGCAAGGACAACAGCAGAGATACATACACTTTTATCAACTAATTGCCCTGTGCATTTCGTAGAAATGCTAAGTAAGCATGGGCGGAAAATCCGTTCCGCTCGCGGATTTTGCGGATTGTCGGTAAATTTGCGATCCGCGACCGCTCGCGAATTTACCGAAAATCCGCAAATTCGCACGCAGCGGATTTTTTTTTCTTGGTGATACAATTTTGCGGCGTGCAGCGTAAGTTCGCAATTGCAAACATGTAGGTGCGGTGGGCAGCAACAATCTCGCACTCCCGAAATTACAAAATTTGCAATTCTGCACAAGAAATCCACTAGCAAGCAGCATTGACCTTCTGAAAATGATGATTTTTATCAGAATAACTCCTCAGGTTGACATTTGCCTGCCCTTTTTTGGATTTGAGGCCTTTTGACTTTCTTTGGATCACTTTTGGATTAGAAATCAACTTTCACAAGTAAGTTTGTTTGGGGCATTACATTTGCTGTTCTGCAGAAAAACGAGTTTTGCTAAACTGAAAGCACTCAGCAGGTGCAAAAGTTCAAATTCATCATTAGTAACCATTCCCTGTAGTGCTTCCTGACTGGGGCCTCTCCAGAGTTCAGTTGCTAGTTGCAACAATTGTATGAACCTGCTCTGACCCTCATAGCCGAATCATAGAATAGCTACAAGTAGGCCACAAAGGTCCTGGGGAAAAAAATTGCACTGCAACAGAAAGCAAATTACAGATAAGGAAGCAGGGGCCAGACTTGAATTTTAAAACAGTGACACATTAATAAATCAACCCCAAATGAATTCATGTCAGTTGAAGCAGGGCAGGTGTGCTTGCTTTTCCCCCCCATAATCTACAGTGATGATGATGAACCAGAGGGTGGCATTGATGTACCAGAGGGTGGCATGGATGAAACAGAGGGTGGCAGTGTTGAAACAGAGGGTGCTGTGAACCTGTGATGATGAACCAGACGTAGAAACAACATAGTCGCGACCGTTGCGTGCCGAAAAGTAAGTTCGCAATTGCGAACTGGTACAAAATCCTCGCGAACTGGCAGAAACCCTTGCGAACACTATAAAAACAAAAAAATCTGCAAATTCGCGAGAATTCGTGGATTTTGCGGATTGCCAGTTCGCAAATACGCAAATTCGCGAACGCCAGATTCGCAAAATTCGCCCATGCTTAATTCTAAGCCAAATCCTAAATATGTCTGATGCCAGTGGTATCGCACATGTATTTAAGACAATTTTTTCGGGACTGTTAACACCCTTCGAAGCAGTCCAGGGCATCTTTCCCAATTTTGTCCATTCTGTCTTTGGTGGCCTACCACTACTTTTGGGACTCGTATCAGGAATTTTATTTTTGACTCTTCTGCTCCGATATGGCAAGCCAAAACGCAGACATGACTCCAGCAACAATGGAAGAAACGATCCTAGCTATACGCTATCGGGACCGCATAACTAAAGTCCTTGGATTAGCCCGGCTAAGAGATCTGAATATGACCTGGTTTCTTTCATTCAGACCTATATGGCAGAACTGTATCTTAACTGTGCTTCGATGTATGCTATGCGGAGAAGAATGCGTGTTGGACACTTGTCTTACACTACAATCAGCAGTACAAATGGATATCGATACTTTGCTAAGTCCTGTAACGGCTCATGCATCGTGTTGTCCCGAGCGGTTACCAATCCTGATGACGGAATTCGTTGAAACTTCACCACTACGATTAGGTGGCAGTTAAGCAAGGAATGAGAGCAACATCCCCCAGGTACGAATTCTGTGAGCATTGCTGATCCTGACATCGATGATAGCAATCATTCTCACGACTGCCCGGTTACAGCATTTTCAACCATGGTCGAACTTTCACCTGAAGCTGTAGACTGTTTTTTTGCACATCTGTCTGAAATGATGTTCTCTCCTGAACAGAAAGAATAACTTTTTAAGCAAACTGGCACACAGCGTTCCCCAGAACTCTGAATTCGGCCTTCAGCTTTGATAAACAAGAACTACTGAAAACATTTGGAACTATTTTTTCCCCTGAAAACGAAATTATTTTTTTCCAAATTCCAAAATATTTACCTTTTTCTGGCACATGTACTCTGCCTAAAGTAGAACTATTCATAAAGAACAGAGCTTCTATTTTTAGTAGATCTAGAGACAAATATTACCTCAGCCTCTAGCACTAGCACAAGCAATTGCATTTATATGTGATGAAATAGTCTCGACCTTCTTTTCTGTATTAAGAGACATTTCATGTGTAATTTTCGCAAATCGTTCAGCTAAATATATATGCATCTTTTTTTTTTTACTGAATGATTACACTGCTTAAAAAACGTACAGTACCAATAATCTTTTGTGTATTTCGCATACACCATTTGAATGCAAAAATGTATTTTGAGGTGGGTTGGAATACACATGCACCTTTACATGTTTACTATTGCTTAGTTTTTAGTAATGATGGACATTAGATCATGGAGTGGGTATTGTGTTTTTATCTAGGAACCTAAATCAATATTACCATTTTATGCCCTTGTACGGCTATAATCAATAATATCCCTATAATGGCATAAGAAACAGATCCATATTTCAGTAAATCGCCCTTGCAGTCCAAGGCACGGCAAAAGCCACAAACCTCCAGCAACCTGGGAAATCCCCACTTGCTTTGTTTTGATTTGTAAAAGAACTCCTGCGAGCACTGTAAGAACGGCCAGTTCTTAGTGACATCTTTATTGACGTCTTATGTCCAAACCTTCTGTCAAACTCGGCACCTTTCAGATATAAATATACCAACGTTGCTTTAAGCAAACACACGGTGGTAGTTTTGGAGCAGAGCAGCTAATCTACTTGTCGAGAGCCCAGCTGATGCGAGAGCCCACAGACGCTGCCCCTCCTCTTTGACGCGCTGAGAAAGGCGCTGTCTTTTCTCCTGCCGAGAAAATCCAGCTCCGGCGTTTCCAGCCGACCCTTGCGGGTGACTGGGATATCGAGTCCTGAGAGAGAGATACCAGACCTCCTACATTCTATTCCCAAGGTGCAGTGCTGACTAAACCCTTAGAGAGAATTCTTGTATCAGATTCTTGGCAAAACCTACTTAACTTAAACTGCTACTTACTTACTCCTTCCCACGTATTAGGCTTAGGTCAGGTACACCGGGGTAGGCGTATTTTAGAAGCACCAGTTGAGCACGTTAGCCTATGTATATATGTATGTATATATTTCATCCATTTTAAAGTGTCTTATGGCTAAGAAACCATATCAATGCTTTTACAGTATTATATTACTCCTTTTACTGTACGTACTTTACTTTATATTAAGTATTGCAATTGTGGCAATTCATTTCTCTTGCATGAGAAGGAAGACTGCTCAATAAATAATACCTTTTATTGAAAACGCCCGTCTCTCTATTCTCTGCACTCTGGTGAAACTAAGTACGCACATCTGACTGAGTAAAATAGCTGTCTATTGTTTTCACATTTTACTCTTATTCTGAGGGAGCAAAGTTGTCATGTTTATGCGGTTGTCGGAAGCTGAATCCCTTCTTGTCTGAGCCAGGGAAGCTGATCCCTCCCTATTCATTCAAGAAAGTTTCCAGTGACCTCTGAGCTAGCTGGCGCAAACCTAAATTAGGTCTAACATAGTTAGTAGAGACCTAGAGGACCTCAGTCCTATGTCTACATTGCTGTTTATGTTATTCCAATGCGCAGAGCCTATAGGGAAAATAGGAACTACACTACAGTTTCTCTTGAGGTGTGTTTTATATAACGGTTTTAGCAGCCGCCATTTTGTAGCTTGATGGATTTCCTGCCAACTTTCTCCTCATTTTTCCTCATGTCTTCCTAGTGTTGCACTGGTTTTATGGACATTGGATGTCTCAGCTGATTTGCCCCTTTTACAAGAAACCCATCTTACAGAGTCCGGGGCATTAAAGTTAAAACACAGTTGGGTGGGTTCAGTGTTATGCTCCCCTTCTTTGAATAAAAAAAATGGTGTTGTAATTTTAATTCATAAAAAGTTCAAATGTAAGGTTGTTTCACAAGAGACTGATTCTGAAGGGTGTTGGTTATTGACTCAGTTGTTAAGAAATAATATTCCTTTAACATTTTTTAATGTATATGGGCCTACATATCTTGATCCTTCTTTCTGGCCCTTGGTTACGCAGAAATGTATACAATTTAAAGATGATTATTTTATTCTAGGAGGTGATTGCAATCAAATTGCCAATCCCAAGTTCGTTTTACTCCTCACAAGACACAAACAGTTTCTTGATACCATATCCCAAACTCATCTTGTAGATTCCTGGAGACTCTCTCACCCTGATTCTCTAGACTTTTCATTCTTTTCTCCTCCTCACAATTCTCTTTCTCGTTTAGACTATATCATTCTTTCTCAATCCCTGTCTCAAAATCTCCTATCCTCCTCTCTGGAACCTATTGTTATTTCTGATCATGCTCCACTTATAACTGACCTTGACTTGCTTCCACCACATCCCAGATCCTCCTGTTGGCGTTTTAATAATTCTCTTCTTCTAGATCCTACTTTTTCTTCCTCCTTTATTGCTTTTGCCAATTAATTCTTGGACCTAAACAGCAATACGTCTTCCTCTCCCCATATTCTTTGGGACTCCTTTAAAGCCACTGCAAGAGTTTTTATTATACATTATGTTTCGAAAAAGAAAAAACGTTTTGTTCAGCAACATAAAGCTACTCTAGCTCATATTGAATCTCTGGAACATAAGTTTTATACATCATCCAAGGATTCTGTGCTTCCAGCCTTGATACTTGCTAAGTTAACGTTTAACAAAACTTCTTCTGATAATGCCTCTTCAATCCTCTTATGTAGTAGCGCTCGTTACTATGGGGGTCGAAATAAAGTTGGGAAGCTTTTGGCGAACTACTTAAAAACACGGAAAAAGCGGACTCTGATTGACTCTATTTACTCTATAGATGGCTCCTTGCTGCACAAGGATCAAGACGTCCTTGACACATTCAAATCATTTTATATGGATATTCATACCCCGGAGTCCCCTTCCTCTAATTTCCTTGTCCAATCCATCAAGATAATATACCGCTGGCATCTACTTCTCATCTTAATTTATCAGATCTTGAGTCGGACTTATCTTTACCCGAATTGTCCTTTGCTTTAAAACTTTTAAAGAAAGGAAAAATTCCTGGGCCTGATGGTTTCTCTGTTGAGTTTTATTTGCATTTCTCCTCACTATTACTCCCTAAACTTTTAAATCTTTTCCATTCCTTCTATATTTCTGGGAAAACGGAGGGCACCTTTTAGGAAGCTACCATTTGCCTCATTCCCATGGAAGGACGGGATCCCATGTACTGTAAGAATTATCGTCCAATCTCTTTAATTAATGTAGACTATATACTTTTTGCCAAACTTCTTGAACTACGTTTAGACCCTCTTATGCCACACTTGGTCGGTAAAGAGCAATGTGGTTTTGTTAAGGGCAGACTGACTTTGGATAATTCTCGCCTCTTTCTTAATGTTCTAAACCGAGTTCCCTCCCTTTCTGCTTCTCTAGCAGCTATTTCTATCGATGCCGAATTGGATTGGTCCTTTTTATTCGCGGCTTTCAAATGACATGGCTTTGGCCCTAAAATAATCTCGCTTATTTCTTTATTATACTCAGGTCCTAGAGTGTCAGTGTTAATTAATGGTTCTACTTCCCCTTACTTTCCTCTTTGACGCGGGGTTCGCCAAGGTTGTCCCCTTTCCCCTTTGCTTTTTGTTCTTGCTCTTGAACCTTTCCTTTCTTCCATTCGCAATAATAGCTCTATCTCTGGTTTTTCTTACGGTGGTCATCAGTTAAAACTTTCTGCTTATGCAGACAATATTCTGCTTTTTATTTCTGATCCGGATACTTCTATTTCCCCACTACTAGATGAAATCACTTCCTTTTCCCTTGTCTCTGGATATAAAATTAACTCGGATAAAACGGAAATACTCCCTCTTACTAGCACTTGCCTTCCACATTCGTTTTCTTCTACTGGCTTTGCGTGGAGTGGATCCAAAATCAAAAACTTGGGTATGTGGTTTACTAATTCCATTCCTTCTACTGTAAAATTAAATATGTCTATGATTCGCTCTCGGATTGACAAATTATTTTCTTCTTGGAATCCTCTTTTTCTTTCCTGGTGGAGCCGTCCGGATTCAATCAAGATGATGATTACCCCTATTTTAATTTATGCCCTTTCTATGCTTCCTGTTCATATCCCTATTTGCTACTTTAAAAAGATTGATTCCTGTTTATCCAAATTCCTCTGGAGGGGGAAAAGAGCTAGAATATCCTTATCCGCTTTATGTAAAGCAAAATCTAATGGGGGTGTTAATTTCCCTAATTTCCGTCTTTATCATAAATTATTTACCCTTCACCAAGCCTCCAAATGGCTAAGCTCCGAACTATCCCCTTTCACTCCCCTTTAGCTATCCATCGAACATGATCTTTTGTTGCCCTTCTCTTTTAAGGAAGTGATTTTCTTTTCTACAAAATCCTCTTACACTTCTTCTCCCTTGTTCAGGCACACGTGTTCTTTATTAAAGCTAATTATGTTTCCAAAACCTATGTCCAGAGAAACCTTTTTGAAGTCGTCTATTTGGTTTAATTGTCTTATTACTGTAAATAATAGGTCTATTTTTTGGATGACATGGCACCGGAAAGGTATACGTATGGTTAAACATATATTTGATGGTACATCTCCCTCTTCCTTTCCCCAACTTCAATCTACATTTCAATTCCTTTTTACCGAAACTTTCTCTTTTAATGTCAATAATACTGGACACTTTTCACTCTCTTCCGTCTCTCTCTCCCCATGTTTCCCCAACTTCTTTTCTGCATATTCTTCTTTTGCTCCCCAAGGCTTCTCTTATCTATATGTATTTTTCGGCTCCTATTCTAGAGCATGCTAAGACTATATTGGAACGCTTATGTGAATCTGATCTGGGATGTGAATGGGATATTCCTGTTTGGGATAAACTTTGGTCTCGTTCTCTTAAAATTTTGCGCTCTGCCTCTCTCACTCAATGACTGTTTTTTCAATATCACAGACTTTATTTTACCCCTCTCTCTTTAGCTCGTTTTTCTTTATCCAGTGATACTAATTGCTGGTCTCGTGGTTCCTCTGCTGCTGATCTCAAGCGCCTTCTTTTTCTTTGTCCTTTAGTTTCCACCTTCTGGGAGAAAGGTTTGTCCTATATTTTTTGTATATTTGACATTTCTATTCCTGATTCTATCCCTCCCCTTTTTACTGGGAGCTTCTCTGATTCTTTAGATCTTTCCCCTCACACTAAGGGTCTTTTTGACCTTATGCTTGCTTTATCCTTCCAACATATTACACTCAACCGGAAAAAACTCTAGAACCGCTCTACCCAACATTCATGGAACACCATATGCCACTTTCATCGTCTTGATGTTGCTTTTGCCTCTTCTTGTACACCCAAGTTGAATAGAGATCTTTTCTGGTTACCTTTGACTGTTTATTTAGATAGCTTGGCGTCGACATTTAACTCTTGATCAAATGTTGTGAATTTTAAACCTCCTTGAATGTATCCTCTGTTTCTTTTGATTTCTATAATTTTACTGTTTTTTAGTAGTTACATTACGTTGTTTGAGATTGCCTCTTTCATTCCTTGAAGTTACATTTACTATTTGCCTCATGTTCTATGCTTCATTAGTTTGAATTTCCCCCCTTTCTCTCCTCCCTCCCCCCCTTATTATCCTTCCCAAAATATTTAAATACTCCAGTCTGATATTGTTACAATACTTGTTGCACATTGATTCTTTATATTACTGGTTTATTGGTGCATATGTTCTTCTTTCAAATAAAGCGGTACAAAAGGGGATGGTGACGGAGCATCTGAACCAATCAAACACTCACACCCAGTCAACAGATCTGGGTTTAATCCATCACCGTTCTTTAGCCCACTCTGCCACCCCAGTTCAGACATGGCCATATGCAAATCAGTCTGACCCTGTGCCTCATGGGAACAGTCCAGCCCGAACTGCCAAGCCATGCCTTCTCTGGACCGGATTCAAGCTTCCTATGACCGGTTTCTGGCATTACAGCCGTCTTCAGCCAGGCTTGCTTGAATCCAGTGGCAAAGTGAGCAAGGGACTCACTTCTGAGCATACCCTGCCAACTTATGACGAACAAAGCGGTACAAAAGGGGGTGGTGATGGACGGAGCATCTGAACCAATCAAACACTCACACCCAGTCAACAAATCTGGGTTTAATCCATCACCGTTCTTTAGCCCACTCTGCCACCCCAGTTCAGACATGGCCATATGCAAATCAGTCTGACCCTGTGCCTCATGGGAACAGTCCAGCCCGAACTGCCAAGCCATGCCTTCCCTGGACCGGATTCAAGCTTCCTAGGACCGGGTTCTGGCATTACAGCCGTCTTCAGCCAGGCTTGCTTGAATCCAGTGGCAAAGTGAGCAAGGGACTCATGTCTGAACATACCCTGCCAACTTATGGCGAACAAAGCGGTACAAAAGGGGGTGGTAATGGACGGAGCATCTGAACCAATCAAACACTCACACCCAGTCAACAGATCTGGGTTTAATCCATCACCGTTCTTTAGCCCACTCTACCACCCCAGTTCAGACATGGCCATATGCAAATCAGTCTGACCCTGTGCCTCATGGGAACAGTCCAGCCCAAACTGCCAAGCCATGCCTTCCCTGGACCGGATTCAAGCGTCCTAGGACTGGTTTCTGGCATTACAGCCGTCTTCAGCCAGGCTTTCTTGAATCCAGTGGCAAAGTGAGCAAGGGACTCACGTCTGAGCATACCCTGCCAACTTATGGCAAACAAAGCGGTACCGCTTCTTTCAAATAAAGCTTTTTGTTAAACTGAAAAAAAAGTGTGCAAATATGTTTGGCAGTGCTACCGCAACACAACTTTTCTATTTTTGCAATGGTGCAAAAACCTTTCTCTAATAAGGCATGACATAATTTGTTTTGCTCAACTCCTTATAATTGGCAAAATAGTACAAATCAGTTTTGCACTGTTATTTGTGCCAGTGGGAAGGGTTTGTAATATAACCCCAATATTCTGTGATATATTGATTTGGATACTATGATAGGCTTTTTCAAACAGGTTTTTATGCTCTTAACACACAGAAATCTGCATACCTCCTTCCTGAATGTATGTATGCTTTTTAAATCTCACCTATCAGACAGCTTTTAGCTGTTTGTTTGTAAAAGACCTCTTGTGGACCATACCTTAGAGCCCACCCATTGCTTACCATTGGTTGGCTTTATTGTCACTCGTCTTTGCTTGCTACTTATTCGAGGGCGTGTTATACATTTTTCTAGCTCACATCTGTCTCTACCTCTTTCTTTATCAAACAACACACTTTAGTTCTCACCCTCTGTTTCTCTCACTCTATCTCCCTATTACTGTATCAACCTCACGTATCTTTCCCTACTTTATGTCTTTCATCTCAACACCTCATCTCACTTTCTACCCTTCACTCCTTTCCTTTCTTCCCTTCTCTCTCACTGCTCTCTTTAAATGATCTTTCTTTCCACATACCTCTTCTCATTTTGTCCCCCTCTTTTTCTCAATACAATGGTGACCATTGACTGTAACAATAAAGCAGGGAATGTCCGGCACCTGGAGGAATCACAGTAACAACCATACTGTTTAAATTATTATAAGTAGTCGCTTGAAAATACAGGAACCATCTCTGTCAGGGAGGTTCGAGACATTCCTGAAACGAACACTATGGCGGGGAAGTATTTGTGCCTTGTTCCTTTACTGGATGACCAGTCAAGGCACAACTGCTTTTTTCTTACAGCATATTGTTGCCACTGTATTGACTAACTGGATTGCCATTCTATTCTATTACAGAGAAACTACCTTTTCTTAACCTTTGATTATGGAGTTATCACATATATTGGCAACAGCATCTATATATTGGACTGGTCCTGAAGATATGATAGGTTCCTAATTGCATATTATTGCTTTAAGCATTATGTATTCAGCAAACAATGCATTGTCCTGATGAATATCCCAATGTATAGTGGATTGAAGTGTGACTTTTAATGGGGCAAGTGGAACACTTACAGAGGGAAAATGTGTGTTCCACCCCCGAGTGGGTCATCGGTGGACTCGAGTTGAGTATTAAGAGTATGGAACTGTATCAATCCAATTATTGTAAAACAGAATGTAATAGTTGTAAAATTATAACACATGGACCAGATGTACTCGCAAGCATGAATACTGTCAAATATGTTCCTGAACCATCAAAAGGTTAATGTTATTTGTATTCAATCAAATAAATATTTTTTTAAAGTGTGACTTTTGAATTTTGTGCAATCCTTAGTTGTCATATTTCTGTCATTTTTTGTCAGTGTGTTTGTGTAAAACCTGTTGTAGGGTGCTCTGGAGGGGTAAATACACCTTGAATTGATTTTCACTCTTAAATAAATAAACAATTGATTGATTGATTTAAATTCCCCTGGACATCATTTTATACCCAGAGTATGATTTATTTGTACATACGCTTAGGGTCACTTGTTCCTTATAGCTGCTTAAGTGTTTGTAAAGGCAGTCATTATTCAATCAGATAATGACTTGTTATTGCCATGTGCCACTGTAGTTTTGGGAAATGTCACAAAAATCCTGCAAAAGTACCACTTACACAGATATCACCAAGTTTAAATGCATATAACTTAAATAATACTTACCCTACTTACCTGAAGTACCCAAACAGGATCATCTCTGCTCCATAATGAATAGTCTTGTCAAATTTCATGTAAATCCGTTCAGCCATTTTTGTTGCGTCATATGTTATGTTATGTTATGTTAAATGAATTTATTGAGCGCAGCTAACACCATTAGGTTTCTTGGCGCTTGTGCTGAGGGAACAAAGAAAAGAGCGTGAAATTGACAACTAGTTATAGGACTCGGTGAAGAGGAAGGTTTTAAGGAGGGATCTGAACCTGGAGTATGGAGAAGGCAACCTAAGAGAAAGGGGAAGGGAATTCCAAAAAGATGGGGCTAGAAATGAAAATCTGAGGCCGCCGTGTTTCTTCCTCTTAAATCTGGGAACTGATAGCAAGGCCATCTGGGATGACCGAAGATTGCGAGGAGGAACATATGGGTGGAGAAGGGAAGAAATAAAGAGGGGGCCATGGCCTGCAAGAGATTTGGAGATAATACAGCCAAGCTTGAATTTACAGCGAGCAGATACCGGGAGCCAATGGAGACTTTTTAAAAGGGGGCGAACATGTTGATCTCTAGGTTGGTGATAAATCAAGCGAGCGGCCTGATTCTGGATCAACTGAAGTCTCTTAAGCTGGTAATCAGGAATGCCCACATACAATGCGTTTGCGTAGTCAAGCCTAGACATGACTAACGCAAGCAAGGCCAAAGTAAGGGCCTCGGTAGTGAGTAGGCGGGAGATTTTACGGATTTTCCTGAGTTGGAAATGGCTAGAGGACACTACTGTGCTTATCTGGGGCGTCATAGAGAGATCGTTGCTAATGACGACTCCCAGGCTTTTGGCTGAGTTAACAGGGCAAGGAGGACTGCCCAGACTTGCAGGCCAGAAGGAGGGTTGCCAAGGATTGGAGGGTTCCCCGACAAGAACCAGCTCGGTCTTGTCAGGGTTGAGCTTCAGGTGGTTTGAGCTCATCCAATTGCTAATGAAGCAGAGCGTGTTTTGAAAGGTAGTAATTGATTCGTCAGAGGAATCAATGGTAAAAACCAGTTGAATGTCATCCGCGTAATTAAACACGGTGACACTAAACCCGCGGAGGGAACGTATTAACGGAGCCAGGTACAAATTAAAATTGAGGGGGGACAAAGAGGAGCCCTGCGGGACGCCGCAGGTCAGCTCGACCTGAGTAGCGGAGAACTGGGACAGCCTGACGGCTTGTTGACGTTTAGTCAAAAAAGACTGAACCCAGTCCAGGGCGGTACCTTGGATGCCAGCCTCTCTGACACGGTCGACCAAAATATTATGGTCGACCGTGTCAAAGGCGGCCGACAAATCCAGGAGAACCAGGGCCTGACAGATGTTACCGTCGGCCCCTCTGCGCAATTCCTCCATCACGGAGAGAATAACTGCTTCTGTAGAATGCGCAGGTCTAAACCCGGCCTGCTGGGGGTCCAAGACGCATGAATCCTCAACAAAAGTACTGAGGGCTTGAGTTACATGCGACTCCAGAACTTTACTGAGGAAAGGGAGAAGAGATATAGGGCGATAGTTGCTCATGATGGAGGGGTCTGCCGAAGGTTTTTTCAAGATGGCAACCACCTCGGCCTGTTTGAAGGAACAAGGAACCTCCCCAGTGGTCAGAGAGTTGTTTAAAAGGGCCAGGGGGGGTTCAGGACAGGAAGTGAAAGCTTCCCGGAGGGCCGAGGGGGGGCAGCAGTCGCCAGGAGAACCAGAAGAGACTTTGTGCAAAAGTGAGAGAAAGTTGACTTTCGAGATAGGGGGAATCTGGGTTAAAGTATGAGTGTTGAGATGATGACAAGAAGCACTAGGCGGAGAGGGGGCTAGCGGGGCTTGGACGGAAATGCTGGTTTTGATCTTGACAATCTTTTCCACAAAGAATTGGTTCAGGGAATCACATAGGGACTGGGAGGGGAGGGGCGCAATAGTGACTCTCACCGGATTAGACAGTTCCTCGACAATTGAGAATATATCCTAGGACTTATTAGAGGAGTCCAGAATTCTATTGGAGAAATAGAGAGATTTAGCCGAAGTTATGGCTGACTTATACTCTCTCAGCAGTGAGGAGAATATCTCTTTAGTCTTGGGGGAGTACCCCCGGCGCCAGCACCGTTCTGCCAGACGAAGACCAAGTTTTTGGGCTCTGAGGTCCTCGGTGAACCACCTTTGGGCATCATGACTGCGCCTCGCTCTGACTAGTTTTAAGGGTGCCACCAAGTCAGCAGCAGAGGTAAGCCAGTGAGTGAGACCCTGTGTCTGGGAATCAATAGAGATGGAAGGTCCAGTAATGGGTGGAACAGATAAACTAAGGAGGGAGGTGAATTTGTTTAAGTCAGCCTTGTTCCAGTTACGTGCCAAGAAGTTGGTTTCTCGGACCGTGGTAACAGGGGAGGGCATAGCTAAAGTAAAAGTAATTAGAAAATGGTCTGACCAAAGGCAGGGAAGAATAAGGGGTGCAGAGATGTCCAGGCTAGAGGTCCAAACCTGGTCTAAAATATGACCCTTAACATGAGTGGGTGAGTGTATATGTTGAGTGCAATTTAAGCCTAACATGAGGTCTGAGAAGGCCAGTGAGCCTGGGGTTTCATGAGCATCCGACGGCCAGTAATTGAAATCTCCCAGGACCAAAACGTTAGCGTTATTGATGGTGAGCTGGGAGATGAGATCGGCGAACTAGACCGAGAAGCTGGGCATGGATTGGGGGGGGGAGGGGGGGCGGTAAAACAGGACGCATATGAGGGATGACCCTGGCTGCTCCAATCTAAGTACGAGACAATCAGTCATGGGCATACTGGTGGTGGGCACTGGGGAGAAACGAATAGGGTGCCTAATAATGGCTGCAACCCCTCCACCCGCTTTGCCAGAGGAGCGGTTGACTTGCAGTATATAATATCCCGAAGGGATGGCTGCCAGGATATCAGGGGAAGAGTCATCTGTGAGCCAGGTCTCGGTCAGAAACAAAACGTCAGGCTGTTCAGATCCCAGGAGATAAAAAATATCTGACTGGTGACTGACCAGGGACCGGGTGTTGAGGTACATCACTGACAGAGAGGTTTTTAAGGCCCTTACCGATGGGGAGGTGCAAGACTTGACGCCGACCGGACCCAGGGCTGGTAGCCTGGTGGTTAGCGGAGGAGAAATGATCTCCGGAAAGGACTTTCTAGCCGTGAGCAGGCCGAATAAAGTGAGCCTGGGGGATGACTCAGGAGGGGGGAATGCGGGGTCATGCCATAGAATGAGGGAGGAGGGGGAATAAGTGAGGAAAGAGGCAGAGTGACATGCCCCTTGCCCCGGCCGGCCCCGGCCGGGCGCAGACGGGGATTTAACTCAGGCGCAACTCCGGCGCGCCTACGTCGCGCCCGCTGCGCTCGTCCGCTGCGCTGACACATACTGCCCGTATAAATAGAGGCGGAGCGTGGGTGGAGTGTCAGGGGTAGAGTATGGTGGAGGTCAGCCCAAGCAAAGATGGCACCCGCTACCGCTGGGAACCCGCGATGACGATCAGCCCCCAGCCAGCAGCTCACGTCTGAAACTGAAGACTCAGGTTAGTAACCTGCATAACGAAAAGTACAGTGATAATACAGTTTAAAATCAGTTCGTAGCATAAAAGCGCCACCGCTCGCAATCAGCGGTGCAAAGTGCAGGAGAATTATTAGAAGAGCTCTCTCAGCGTCCGCATATATAATAGTTTATGGAAAATGCATTGGTAGGAAAACGTGTTTTGGGACCTCATTTTTACCTTTCCACCCCTTAACGATTCACCATCAAAATTTACATTATCACAAACATTAGAAAATACAAAAGTTCTAGAAAGTTTGTGGTGATTCGCCAAACAGGTGGAAAGGTATTATGGACCAAACATCTGAGGAATTACTATTTTTGGGAATCCTAATTCGAACGACAGAGTGGCAATCAGATTTAATGTGACTTTGTTCTTTTTCGTCTATTGTATTTCTTATGTATTTGTTTATTGTTTTACATAATCATGTGAGCATAAATATGTCCTGTAGTTGTACATAAAGTTATTCTGAAACTTTATATATGCTGTCTAGTTTATTTTTGGGGCTTCCTTGCTACTTTTAGTAGTGTTGTGCTACATACGAAGCCCAAAGTGAATGAAAGCCAATCATAGTTGTTGTTATAGAAATTGAGATTGATTCTTATTTTTATGGGGCTAATTAAAATGTCATCCATATAGTAGTTTCTGTAGCTCACTGCTCGGTCACTTTTTTATTATGTTGCACAAGAGTGTATAAGGAAGATTGTTTTTGTTTGGCTTATTGGGCACAGTTTTATTTTGAGGCACAGAGTATGTAAGAAAGCTTATGTAGATTAAGATGTATTCAATTTGTTATGTATTTGTTTATTGGTTTCCATCAGCATGTGACCATAAATGGGTCTTTCAGTTGCTCATGTAGTAAATCTGAAACTATACAAATGCAGTCTATTTTATTTTTTGTGCTTTCTACTTTTAGAAGTATTGTGCTATACATATCACTATGTTTTTGGCCTTATGACTTCATAACCACTTCCCACCACGGCCTGCAGTAACAAAAAGAATCATCTTCATAGTCTAATGTACATTGGTGTGAAATTTCATTATAATACGTTCCGCCGTTTTGCTGCTACACCCAGTACAAAAAGTCTATGTAAAATGCATTGGGGACTCAATCTGTTTTGGGGCCCCCTTTTTCTTTACACCTCTTCACCAAATGCCCCAAAGCTTTACAACCTCTGTCAATGTATAGGAGGCAATAGGTATGCAAAGTTTCACGAAGATTCGTCACAGGCTGCTTTTTAAAGGCATCATCGTAAAGGCTGTTTCCCCATTAAAAGAAGAAAAGGGGTTGATGGTTTGTTACCTAGTTAATATTCATATAGCCTCATCATAGTCAATGTTCCTATGGCTGTCATATTTGGAATGGGTAAATCCCTAATGAGAAAGTTAGGTTAGATTTGATGTAGGCAGCTCATGCAGATTAAGCTTCTGCTTGCAGTACCTAGTAGCGATGGGAGAGGTTCACACTGTTCATTTAGCCAATGATCCAACTTTCACTGCTAAGGCATCTATGGATGTTCTGTCAGCTCTGGGAGAACGACTGCTATTCTTGCCCCCTTCTATCCAGATTCAAACAGGATTGTTGAGTGAGCCAATGGCATGCTTAAACCAGCTTTGACTGCTTATTCATTGGATTCAAGGTTGGCATGCTAAACAGTGGTTCTTAACCTTTTCACTTCTGTGGACCCTAATGAATCCCTACTGGAAGCCAGGGACCCCTGCGTAAGCAATTTCTGTGATTTGAACCTCTAAATAATACAGAACAATACAGAAACAAATGTCGAATAAATTCACAAATTCTGAAATATTTTACTGAATTCGCAAAGAAAAAAGATTTGAAACTTAAAGTTTTACTGGGAAGGTTAGAGCTTTTTCAAAGTATAGTTTTGTTTCTTAAATACAAATCAATATGTTATTCTTTAGCATATCACCTTGCCTTTTATGCTCCTAATGCATGCTGTCTGTCTGCGCATACCCAGTGCAATTGAGGACACCAATCAGCCAATCTAGATTCTGTTTACTGTACTTTGGCTGCTCCCATGAATTTCATATTTACAGAACATTTAAAAAGTTTTAATTTTTCTTTATGTATATGTACTTTGTTGATCTGTTAATAATATTTTATTTCCTATACTGTTGCAGCCCCCCAGAATAGGTATTGATGACTGCAGGTTAAGAACCAATGCCATAGAGGCCTCAGCAAGCACTCAATGACTTGCCAAGAGGAGTACTAACTAGGCGTACACCACAGAAAGTGTACTTTGGGTACTTATACATGTGTTCAAGCTCCCTTGAAAGGCACAGTCAAAGACTGATTCATTTGACCAACTCTCATGCGTACATATATTGCAGAATAATCAAGCCATGAGAAAGATGCTTGGAAATAAGAAAAGCTTGACTGATTCTGCCACTGAAGAGGAAGTTGCTGTTGATGGTTGGCTCTCAAAAGTGGGATATTAAGCCCAGGAATGGGCTGCCAACAAAGAAACTTTTGTATCATCCTGCAGACTACCTATACCAGTTCTGCGGGTAGAAGGCACACTCACCTTTAACCTGCCACCACTACCTGGTGCGAAGGAAGGTGTTGGTTGAACATGTCAAGAAACGTCATCTAGCTGATTCAGTTCAGCCACCTGCCTCAAACTGTCTCCACATTGAATACCTCCATATTCCAGAACTAATCTGAGAGGCGCTCAGACAAGTTGAAATCATTGGTACCATCCCAGGGACTAGTGATCATGCTGAATTTCCAGCTTTCCAACCAACCACAAGTATTGTGGTAAAAGCAACATCTTCAACAAATTTACCTATTGTATGAACCTTGTTTGGAACAGGAACTTTATGTGCACCACCCAAAGAATCAATATCATCAACACCTGCATTATCTTTGCAAGAAATTGTCTGGTGAGGGAATGAGGCCAGTATGGACCTGTGGAATCAGAAGCTGCATTCCATTGTTTCTCTTCATGAAAAACAAACATCTGGAATAAGCAGGCATTCTTACCTTTTTGTTGGTGCATTGATGGGTACATTTGTTTTCCACAGTTATGCATCCTTTTGTTTTTGGACCAATTTCATCATCTCATTTGTGGCTGACAATGTTGGTTATTTCATATGATGTATTTGGTCCTATTGAACATTTGAAAATTCCACATGAATTTAAAATATCAATAAATGATTTCATTACCCAGGGAACACTCTCTGATGATTGGGACATTGAAACTGTAAATACTATGCTCTCAGATTTTGAACAATCTGCTGCATTTCCGTACAGAGAATTGTATGAGGATACACCTGATTTTGATACCCTGTGTTGTTACCAGCATTATGGTCATCACTTTTTGCACAAGGCAAACGTTCCACACACTGTTAACACTTACCATCAGTGGAAACATTGCCCAACACCACCGAAAGATAGTTCTGCCACATTTGCACAGAAATGTGCATACTTTTCAGGGTTCAATACATCAGACCCAATATCATACTACTATAAGCTTGCACAAACGAATGCAACAGCGAAGAAAATTACGCTGACAAACACCAGGCTTATATATTCAGCACCTTTTATCTCCCAACTGTCTATTCAGGGTTTCAACTATTTTGAGGGACACAATATACACAAAATCCATCTGGGAACAAAAGAATGGCAGGTTCAAGGAACTGAGGCTTTATTTAGAGCCTGCCTCATATCATTACAGATAATCTTCCAGAACAGTGCAACAGACTGCATGCTACAGGTTTGCAAAAGTAAAAAACCTGAAAACACCACGCATCCCCTCGCACATACCTGTTGAAGGTATATCAAATGATACACTGATAAGTGAGGAGGCACTGGGTACAATGATACAGAATGGTACATACAATTCATCAGCTCCCAATTGGACGGGATGGTTGGTTTGGCCTATCGACACAAATTGGTGTCAGTCAAGATTCAAGGGTACCACCGGAGGGTCTAGTATCTATAGGCCTGACCCATGCTATATATACACAGAAGACCCAGGGGTAGGGACTTATTATAGTGTTGGGAAGTAATGCCTAGAATGGCTAAAGACCTCATCACTATAACAGGTGAAACAACACTTCCTCTCCAACCGCTCCCAATCAGTAACCCTAGGTGATTTTAAATCCCCATCCTTCCCTTTCCCGTGCGGTGTTCCACAAGGATCCTCGCTGAGTCCTACCTTATTCAACATATATATGTCCGACTTGGCGAGGGTCATCGAGTCTCATGGCATGCGACTGACCACATACGCCGACGACACACAGCTAGTTCTAGAGACCCACAATGACGGAGATAAAGTCGTGGCAAACTTCCAAACTGGAATGCTTGCAATAAGCTCATAGATGGCAAACAATTGCCTCAAACTGAACTCCGAGAAAACAGAGGTGATGATCTTTGGCAACTTCGCCCCCAGCTGGTCCCCATCCTGGAGGCCAGCAGAGATAGGCCTACCTCAATCCCCAGTAACAAAATTAAGAAACCTAGGTATCATCTTTGAGGACAATCTATCCTTCTTACAAAAACGCCAACAACGTTGTATCCTAAGCATTTTACACCATCAAAATGATAAAGAAACTTCTGCCCTACCATCCATCAAGTGCCGACAGAACTCTCATGAGCACACTAGTCATGTCCAGGGTAGACTACTGCAATGGTCTATTTCTTAACGCTCAGGAAAAAGTCCTTAAACTACAGATGGTGCAAAACGCAGCGTCAAGGATCCTGACTAGCAACCCCAAATTTAAACTCACATTCAATATAATACATCAGCTCCACAGGCTGCCCATCAGAAGCTGCACAAATTTCAAGGCCCTATGTATTGCCTATAAAGCAGTAAACAACACAGGACCGGAGTTCCTAAAAAAACGCTATGCCCTTACAAGCCAACCAGACCTCTACGATCCTCAGAAGCAAATATGATAAATGTCACTAGAACAAAAAAAAGCATCTTGGGGCGACAGAAGATTCACAGTCGCCACCGCCAGACTTTGGAACACACTTCCCCTTCACATTAAGACCACCCCTTCCCTCCCGTAAACAGCTGAAAACTTGGTCATTCAACCAATAACTCACCAGCACCCTCTCTGTCCTATTGGCAACCGTCCGTAGCGCCGAGACACCCAAGGGTATTTGTGCGCTTAATAAATTGCCTAAATAAAATAAAATAAATAAACACTTGTCCCTTTTGTCTGATAACATAGATCTTAGGGATTTCTTGCTAGGTCCCAAGAAACCATGTAAAAAAATGCTTCTTATATGCCATCTACAATGAACTATGGAAAGTCTCCCAACAGGAAGCTGCTGAGAGATTACGTGAGATTGATAGAATTAACCTAGAAAAGGCCTTAGCGTTGTGGACAATGGTATGACTACACTTTCATCACGTATTTGTTCACTGGGAAAAATTGTGTCCTCGGCAAATGACTGAGAACAAGATTTGTCTATTCAACAACATGGGCAATATCAATTGCGCTTCGTTATGCTTTTAAGATGGATGCTACAATCATTGCGTTCTGGCAACGTGCCATGGCGGTACATTAACGGCACACATCTGTTCAGCCTATAATCTGACCGACAGACAATTGAGCATGGCACGCAGATATCCGAAGTACACCGTGCTGCTCATTGCAAAATTAGAGTAGTTTCCTTTTATAGTCGCAGAGTAGGCATCTATAGAATGGTTAATTTGTGGCTTTATCACATTGCCAATCACGACATTCCAGTTTCAATACTGCCTTAGACACCACCAAGTAGGCAGGCATGAAGCATTGGGCGAAGGGTACATACAGGAAGCCTGGGAGTTGCCCTACAGATATAGGTGTAGGAATAACCATACTAAAGTTTTCTTAAGTGGCACAGACTGTGAGAAGGCTTTAAGTGGGTCTTTGGTGTGCAAGGAGGTCTCGCTTCAGGGAACTTGTAATGCTACTTGAAAGACTCCCCAGCTGCCGTGATTCATCCAGTTTCCGAGGTACTCTCAAATGGGAGTTATTTAATGCTGAATGATCAAGGGTGTTGCAGAATGGCGCCAGGCATCGCATATCTAGTCACAGTAAACTCCAGGGTTGTTTGTTGTAACGAAGTATTGTTTCTCCTAGCTTGCATAGCTAGGAGGCACCACTGTGGCTTCACTGAATTTTTCCAGTATAAGGTTTGATTCGCAGAGCAGACTGAAAGCCATGTTGTTTTAACAAAATGTGGCCTTAACTTCAGCCTGAGAGACCTTTGATCTACAGGGTGCAAGGTCTTCAGCAGAGATACAGGCCCTGGTCCATATTAACTTCCCCCTCCATTTCGGAGAAATGGTAAATCGTATCGTTAACATGTCTGATACGAGAGGGATCGTACACTTATTAAGCATATTGGATGAGGTCTGTTAACCACCTTTCAGAACATCTTCGGAGTATTTCCAGCATTTATACACTCCGTACTTGGAAGCATTTTTGGAGGGCTTCCTTGGTCCTGCTATCAGTTGTGGGACATCCTGATTATAATCCAATTGCTTCGCAATGGACATTTCAATCCCTCAAGGCATGGAGAGAACACTGCTGGAATGATGTTGTCGTAAGTGGTGTTCTACTTGGGTACGCCTCGGCTTCGAGACCTGAGTGTTGATTGGTTCCTGTCTTTTAGACCGGTCTTGCTAGACTGTGTCCTGTCTGTGTTTCGCTGCCTCTTCTGCAGATTTTAATGCATGTTGGTCCTGTGCCTGGCACTTCCATCGGTTGCGCCGCCAGACATAGCAGTGCTACTGGAGCCCTTGCAGTCTCACATGTACAGTTGTCCACAGCGTTTTCCTATGTTGATGGCTCCATTTTTATAGTTGCCAACGGATGCTTCCGCTCCTGTTGTAAGGGAAATCGGCTCTGCTCCAGAGGTACAGGCATCGGTTCCAGGCATGCAGGAATCCAATTCTTCCCCAGCTACTGCTGTGGGGACCAGAGTTGACTATCTTTGCTCACTCAACATGATATTGGAAGTGCTGGAGGTATTGCCACCTGTGGATGCAATGTTCAGCCATATTGAGTCTTCAGCACAGGATTCATAAAAAATCTGGCCTCCCCTGTGCTGGGAACTATTCGGTGATTTTTTTTAACATTTACCAAATTGAAGGATGAAACTTACTTTGTTTTATTTTCCTCCTTCTCTGCTCTAACTAAGCATAGTGGCTTTCAAGGTGCTCAGTGTAATAATAACGGAAGCCTGTGCAAGTAAGACGCTGCTTTGTGTTTTGTGTTATACAACTATTTTAACATTTTTAAAACTTCAAGGGCCAGATGTAGAAAGCCTAATACCGTCGGTAACGGCGAAAATTACCAGATTTCGGCCGTTAACGACCGGTATTAGGCTTTTCAGATGTAGGGGCCTAATGTAAGGATTCGGTAATTTACCGAATCTGTAATTTAAGGAATCAGTAAATTACCGAATTCTTAAATACCGATTCGGTAAATTACTGAATCCTTAATGTAGGGAGCACTCAAATGAGTGCTTTACCCATTTTAGGATTCATTATTTACCACTAACTACAAGTTGGTGGTAAATATCAAAAACCCCAAAAGAAGCAATTTTTTCAAATTATTACAGTGCCATGTGGCAGACATACATGCCCTTAGGGCATGTATGTGTGCCACATGTGCACCCACACACAATTCAGGGGTGCAACAGGGTGTCAATGTGACACCCTGTCACCCTTCAATGTGCTCCCCCTTTTACAGAATCGGTATTTACTGATTTGGTAATTCCCATTCATTCCTATGGGCCTTCAGGCCCATAGGAATGAATGGGAATTACCAAATCGGTAAATACTGATTCGGTATTTACAAAATCTTACCGATTCGGTAATACTTACCGAATGAATACCTACATAGCATTTACCAATTCTAAAATACCGAATTGATAAAATTCAGTATTTTAGAATCGGTAAATCTTGATTATCTACATATGGCCCCTAGATTTATGTTCATTGACATAGTAGGTAGCTGCAATTACCATTTTTTATATCCCTGCCACTCCGGTCCGCCACAGGTGCTTCCCGATTGAGCGGAGAGAGCGCTGACTCATTTCAATCTCTGCTGGCTGCCATTGTTAGGCAGTTAGCGGTCAAGCTTTGTTTCTCTTCACACTTCCAGGGAGTGAGCTTAAAGTCAATGGAAACCCCGGCGCGTAGCGGATGCCTGTGCAAGTATGGCGCTGCTGTGTGTTTTAGTGTTCAACAACTATTTTTTTTTTTTTTAAATGTCTAGTTCTATGTTCATTGCCATATTAGGTAGCTGCAATTATCATCTTTTGAATACCTGCCTCTCCTGTCCGCCACTGGTGCTCCCCATTGAGTGGAGAGAGCACTGACTCATTTTGATCTCTGCTGGCCGGCATAACCTCCTCGTCAGCCCTCCCCGTCCCAGTCCTAACTACATGAGCATAGCTCCTCCCACCAGAAACTCCCAAGCAACTTGAAACCCATCCCTTCCCTCCAGGCCGCACCCATACCCTGAGGCATATGACCCTGTGACCCTGTGGCTGGCTTTTTCAGCGCGCCGAGGGCGTGCCGGATTGGCTTCTCTGTCTTTACATACTCTCAGTGCTCGTTTCTTCGAGCTGTGTTTTCCCCCTTTTTATTAATGCTTCCTGCAATCCTTGGTGGAGTCTGGGGTTGCGGGAGGGGGGGGGGGACTGCCTTTGTTTGGTCCGTGGGGGCCCGATGTTTAGGTTCAGTCCGACTTTGATGTTTTTTCCTGGGTTAAGTGTTCTCTTCCCCGTGTTTCTGTTGTTGGAGCTCCCTCTACTGGCGGTCCAATTTGCTTTATTGCCGTTTTTGGCTGGAGGGATTTGCATGGGGCTTGATTTCATGTCTTGGCCTCTTGCTGCTCTGCTGTGGAGGGGCCCTAGGGTGTTTTTCCCTGTCCTTGGCCTGTATCTTGTGTCTGTGAGGGTCATGTGGGGTTTGGTGGCTCTGCTCTCCTGCAGTTCTGCTGGGGCGTTGGGGAGTTCTTACCTCTGGGGGCACTGGTTCCTGGGACGGGGTCTTCTGGGTTTCTTCGTGTCCTTACAGTTGGGCCCTGTTCAGTCTTTTCCTTTTGTAGTTTGGTAGTCTTCTCTGATAGGGTGGTTTGAAGGCCGGCCTTCGGTCCTGTGTAGGGATTGGCTCCCGGTCTAGGTGGCTTTCCCTGGTTGGCCCTTGGGGATTTTTGCTTTGATTGGTCTGGGTATATCTTGGGGTCTGGATTTCTGTTCTCCTGTTTACAACATGGAGGGTAGAGGTGCAGACGTGCGTGAGCTCGGCTGTGAGGATGGGGAGGTGGTCGCTGGCTCTTCCCCTGCTCCTTCCATGGCGAATATTCGAAAAATGATTGAGGCTGCTGTGGCGGCGGCCTTTGTGGCTCATGATCCCAAGGGGCCTAAGAGACAGAAATTGGATGCCTCGGCTGAGGTAGATCCGGACGTTGACTCTGATGAGGAGGTGAAGGGTCGTTTTGTCCAAGGGGCTGTCCTTCGCTGTGTTATGCAGCATGTTCGAGACAATCTGGGATTCCCTGATCCTGTGGAGGGTGGAGAGTCTGAAGACTTCTTCGCCAATTACCTGAAGAAAGATCCGGAAAGCCTCCCCATTCATACGTCTGTGAGGAAAGTGCTGGAGGGGGAGTGGAAGGATGTTGACAGGCATGCCTTTCCCCGGTTTCTGGCTAAGAGGTATCCCTTGCAGGGCTTCGCTGAGGAGTTTCCGGCTGTGGTGAAAGTGGATTCTCTGCTGACTGGTATGGCGTCTCAGAGCCTGGTGGTGTCTGAAGATGCGGTGCCTTCTGATCCTGGGGACAAGCGTGTCGAGGGGGCCTGAAGCGGTCCTTTGCAGCCTCCAATCTGGCTGTTCGGTCTGCTGCTTACACCAGCTATCTTGTTCAGTAGCTTCTTATGGACTGTCAGGGTATTTCTGCGCAGCTCATGCAGGAGGAGGATCCCTCTGAGTCTTTGTCCATGTTGGAACAGCAGTTGCGTTTCATGGCTGACTTGTCCTTCGACTCCCTTAGTGCTGCGGCGGCGGCTGCTGGTGCCTCGGTTGCTGCTAGGAGGCAGTTGTGGCTTAAGTCTTGGAAGGCGGAAGCTGCTCAGAAGGCGGCCGTGATGAAGATTCCCTTCACGGGCTCTAAGCTGTTTGGGGAGCCGTTGGAAGCTTTGATTAAAAAGACAGCTGAGGACAAAAAATTGTTGGCTCCGGTCCGCTCTTCTCAGAAAGGGAAGTTTGCGGGTTATAAGCGGGCTTTTGGGCAGGCATTTCAATCTAAGATGGCTGCTCAGCCCTTTCGTGGTAGGGGACGTGGCCGGGGTGTCCCTTCCTTCCACAAGTCCCGGGGTCAACAAGGTGCTTCCTCTTCTGCAGGTCCCTCCAAGTCGTGACTATGTGATGGATTCCTTGGAGGTGCCAGTTGGGGGTCGCCTCACCTCTTTTTTACCTGTCTGGGAGGAGTTTGTTCGGGATCTGTGGGTTCTACAGGTGGTGCGACTTGGCTACAGAATAGAATTTGGGACTCCTCTGGTGGATGTGTTCAAAACTACCCCTGTTCCCAGGTCTCTGGCAAGATGTCGTGCTCTATTGGATGGAGTTCGGGACTTGGTGTCAAAGGGTGCTGTGGTGAGGGTGCCTGTGAGTCAACAGTGTCGGGGGGTTTACTCAATCCTGTTTTTGATCCAAAAGCCAAATGGGGACTTCCGTCCGGTCCTGGGTCTGAAGGCGGTGAACTTGTGTATCCCTCATCGGTCCTTCAAAATGGTGACTCTGCAGTTGATTCTTCCCTTCCTGTCGGTGGGAGATTTCCTGGCTTCTCTCGATCTACTGGACGCCTATTTTCATGTGCCAGTGCACGCAGATTCACAGAGGTTCCTGCGTTTCTGTGTAGGGGTGGATCACTACCAGTTCCAGGTATTGCCCTTTGGCCTGTCTGCCTCTCCGAGGGTGTTTACTAAAGTGTTGGCGCCCTTGGTGGGTTTGTTGCATGCTAAGGGTATACAGGTTTTCCCTTACTTGGACGATTGGTTGATTTCTTCCTCTTCTTTCCTTCAGGCTCAGTCACATTCCCGAGAGGTTTGCAGTCTCCTTCAACGGTTCGGGTGGATTCTGAACTTGGAGAAATCCCATCTTCACCCCACTCAGGAACTGTTGTTCATTGGGGGGGTGTTCAAGACCAGGTTGGGGAAGGTCTTCCTGTCGGAGCCCCGCAGACTGACTCTTGTGCACGAACTGAAGAAGGTGTTGGGGGCTCGGTCTTCCACGGCTCGCCAGTGGTTGCGTGTTCAGGGGCTGATGTCAGCATCTGTGATGATTGTTCCTTGGGCCCGCTTACACTTATACCCCCTTGTGAATCATCTTCTGGAGCATTGGGATCCGGCCTCTCTGAATTACGAGCTGTTGGTTCCGGGGAGTGTGTCCATCGCCTGGGAGTTGTCCTGGTGGCTGGTGGATCGGAACCTCTTACAGGGCTCGCCCTTTGTGTCCCAAGTGAGGTTGGTCCTGACGACCGACGCCAGCGAACTGGGTTGGGGTGCGGTCTTGGGTCAGGAATCTGTGCAGGGTCTTTGGTCTGTGCCGGAGGCGGAGATGTCCTCAAATTGGCGGGGATTGAAGGCGGTTCAGTTGGCGTTGTTTCATTTTCTGCCTTGGGTCCTCCAGAGGGATGTGATGGTGCGGTCGGACAACACGGTGGTGGTGTGTTATATCAACCGCCAGGGGAGCACGAGGGTGGCTTCCCTCAATTTGTTGGCTCAAAGTATAGGCCTGTGGGCGGAGTCTCACTTGTTGTCTCTGAGGGCTTTACATCTGCCTGGGATTTTGAACTCGGAGGCGGATCACCTGAGCAGGGTGTTTCCCTCCCTGTCGGACATGTGCCTGTCTCAGGAAGTCTTTCGTTGCCTGATGGCCCGGTTCGGGGTCCCGGTGGTGGACCTGTTTGCGGCCCCGGGGAACGCCTTGAGGGAGACGTTTTGTTCTCTGGTTCGCTCTGCCGAGGTTTGGAGGGTGGATGCCCTGTCCTTCCGGTGGGAGGGGGGCCTGATGTATGCATTTCCCCCTATTGCCCTGCTGCCGCGTGTTCTGCTGAAGGTCAAATTGGATCGGGCTTCGGTGATCCTGGCGGCTCCGGATTGGTCCAGGCGGCCTTGGTTCCCTCTGTTGTTGAAGTTGGCTGTGGGGCCTTGCTGGAGGTTGCCGGTGGTCCCTTGTCCCTTGTCATTTCCCCCTCTGTCTCTGGAGTGTCTGGTCCGCCTGAGACTGGCGGGTTGGCTTTTGAGAGGATGAACCTTGTGGCGTTGGGGTGTTCTCCTTCTGTGGCGGAATTTATTCAGAGGTCCAGGCGCCCTTCGACTCTCAAATCCTATGCCCGGCATTGGGTTTCTTTTCAGTCTTGGTGTACGGCGCGTGGGTGGTCTGCATTGGAGGTGGATCCGGTACTGGTCTTGGACTTTTTGAAGGACGGCTTTGACTTGGGTCTGGCTGTGTCCTCCCTGAGGGCTCAGTGGGCTGCTGTTCGGGCCTTTCGGGGTTCGGTCTGTGACCCGGTGGTTCCCCTGGTGTCCCGTTTGTTGTGGAGTTGCTTCCTTCAGAAGCCTGTCATTCGGTCCTTTGTTCCTAGTTGGGATCTGCCTCTGGTTTTGGGGGCTTTGCAGGGGGCTCCCTTTGAGCCTCTACTGGAGGTGTCTTTGAGGTTTCTGACGATCAAGGTGCTGTTCCTGGTGGCTATTACGTCGGCTAGGCGGATTGGGGAGTTGGGCTCCTTGCTTCGTTCGGCCCCTTTTTTACGTTTCTTTCCTGATCAGGTGGTACTGCGGCCTGATCCTTCCTTTGTTCCCGAGGTCCCTTCCTCTTTTCACTGCTCTGCGGATCTGGTTTTGCCTGTTTTATGTCCTGATCCTCTTTCAGAGGTTAAGGTGCGGCTGCACTGTTTGGACGTTCGGAGGGCTCTTGAGATCTATTTGTTGCGTACTGGGCCGTTTCGTAAGGTGGAATCCCTTTTTGTGACCTTTGGCCTGGCTGGTCAGGGTCTTAAGCCTTCTGGGGCTACCCTCAGTCGTTGGCTACGATGGGCTGTGGGTGCTGCGTATGAGGCCTGTGGTGTGTTGGCTCCGGGGTCTGTTCAGGGAAGGTCGACTCGGGGGGTGGCGGCTTCCTGGGCTTGTTTTCAGGGGGCTTCCATGGCTGAAATCTACAGGGCTGCTACCTGGAGTTCTCCGCACACCTTTATGTCCCATTATCGTTTGGTGGTTGGGGGGACTGATTCTGCTGGGTTTGGAGACGCTGTGTTGCGTTCCACTCCGGTGGTGTGACTTTCTGTGCTTTAATAAAGTCTGTTTTTTGCTACTGAGTGAAGCCGATTATTGCTTTGGTATCTGCTCATGTAGTTAGGACTGGGACGGGGAGGGCTGCGAGGAGGTAATGACCGGTTACTCACCGGTAATATTCATTACTCCGAGTCGTAGCCCTCCCCGTCCCAGTCCTGGTTCCCATCCCTCCCTCCCTGTTTCGGCTTCTTGTGCTTGTTGGGTACAGGTTGTTGATTGGCAGGTCACAGGGTTATATGCCTCAGGGTATGGGTGTGGCCTGGAGGGAAGGGATGGGTTTCAAGTTGCTTGGGAGTTTCTGGTGGGAGGAGCTATGCTCATGTAGTTAGGACTGGGACGGGGAGGGCTACGACTCGGAGTAATGAATATTACCGGTGAGTAACCGGTCATTCTTAGGCAGTTAGCAGTCTGTTTTTTTAGCACCAAAGACGTGCCTAAGGTGAGCCCACTGCACCCGTCCACGTCTGGACCGGGCCCAGGTCCAGAGAACCTGGCTGTTTTGGTTCCGTTTCGAGAAGAGTGGGTAACCCAATACACCCTTGGAGGCTTGGGCGATAAAGATACAAAAAGAAAGAAGTTTGCCTACAAGGGATTTTGTTTCAAATCCTTTTTCCCTGATTCTTCATATATTAAATATATGTTTTTCTTGAAGTAGACTTTTACCCAGTGTGTTATGTTTCAATTGTTGCTTCTTTCAAAATTAAATTCTTCATTGAAATAATTAATGAATTGTTTGATTACAACTGTTGTTCACCACTAAATAGGGTGTAACCTAGAAATACCTTTGAGATAATAGCTCCAAAAATATTTTTGAAACAAAATCCCTTTTGGCTAACTTTTTTCTTTTTGTATGTTTTGGTTCAGGGCATCTTAGCAGAGAAACTATTAAAGCGCTGAATAAAGTCAAAAGGGAAACTGCATTAACATTGACTGCTCCCTTTTAAAGGCTAACTCAGTTAAGCATTGTCTATCATTCGACCTAAAGGTAATGGCCAAACCTAGCATGCTTTTCACTGAGACCAATCTCCATTCACATAAAAGAGCATCTATCGCTATTAGTAAAAAAACAAGGAACAAATATCCGGAAAATAAAATATTAAAGGAATCTAGTTCAGATGGCAATAAAATAACAAACGTGCTATCCTGTGCACTACTAAACACTAGATCCTTGATAAAGCATAGCTGTAAATTCCATCTATTTATGGAAACACCCAGACCCACGCTTGTTTTTCTTACTGAAACATGGGCTGATGCCACCTGTGATATAGATATACAGGCAGCATAACCACAGGGTTTCAACGTCCATATATGTGACTGGGAATATAAGCGTGGAGGAGGAGTTGTTGTCATTACTAGAGAAGACTGAATATCCAGCGTCAAACTCTCACTATCCCCAATTGGTAAAATTATATCATTTTCTATAAAGATCATTAAGCCACAATCATTCCAAGGCAGAGTCCTTTACAGACCATTCTAGCCCCAAAAAAGATTTTCCACAGGAAATAGCTTGTGTTTTGGAAAGTTTTATCCTGGAAACAAACTATACAGTCATGGGAGATTTTAATTATCATTTAGAGGCTAACTCTGATCCGGATACTGCCACACTTTTGCCAACTTTCTCGGCGCTAGGTCTAAAACAAAATGTTCAGGAACCAACACATCAAGCAGGTCACACCTTGGATGGGGTTTTTACTAATAATCCCAATCTAGTTAATATAAAGACTTCTTAGATAGAATGGCCCAACCATACCAACCATAAAGCAGTCTTTTTTGACCTGTTTCTCCTGCAACCTTAATCTAATAGGGAAAAACTACTGTCTACAATCCTTTCAAGAAATTGGCAGAATGTGCAATCATCTCATCCTAATAAAATACTTGAGAACAAAACTCTAATATCAGCAAACAATGTGGAGGTCGCAGACAAACAATATAATAATTGTCCGGAAACCGCATCAAATCAAGTAGCTCCCATTAAAATAGTTACAATAAAACGTCAAAATCCTTCCGCCCCTTGGTTCTCATCAGAATTTAGGAAATACAAGCAAAATTACAGAACACGGGAAAGAAGGTAAGAACGACCTACATAGAGTAAGAAAAAGAAAAATATAAACAATGTATATAATGATCCTATCGTGAAAGCCAAGGCAAAATATTTTACAAAGAAGATCAGGGAAGCAAAAGATTCCACAAAAGGCAGTCACAGAGTTAACAAGTAACTACAACAAAAAATCTCTGACAGCAAATCAATCCTTCTGTGATTCATTAGCAGATTTGTTTTTAGAAAAAGTAGAGTAAATCTTTAAAAATTCTACAGCTGTAAATTATCGTGTACTCTAGTATCTCCTAAAATGAGCAAACAGCCTCTTGAGGCAACCAGACAAAGGGCGGAATTTGATGCCCCATCACCTAAAAACATTAGAAGCCTCTTAGAAACTACCACTTCGGGTTCACCGTATGACCCATGTCCGCCTAATATAGCTAAGCTAGCAGCAGAAGTCATTGCATCTAAATTAACACCTATTCACAAAACAATGTAAACATCTGGAAAAGAGCAGCCTTGATACCTCTTCTAAACAAGCATTGGCATAGCCAATAGGTCTCGCTTTTGCGACCTTGTAAGTGTTTAGCCATGCAACAGTTGGTGTTGTTGCACTAAGGATATTGTGCTGCATACCAAAATACTTATAAGGTCCCGAAAGCGAGACCTATTGGCTATGCAAATGCTTGTTTTACAACTAATTTACGGCTGCATATTAGCATGCGTATTTCACAAATCAACTTACATACTTACTTCATATGTCTGTAATCCAAAATGTCCTGGGAATATTTAACTCAAAAAATCTGAAACCAAAAAAAGAGAGTCACTTAAAGATTGGCGAAAGCCGGAAGTGCACTACGAATCGGCAGATTGCCCTGATCACCGATCGCATGTTTCCACTATGTCATTTTAAGGGAAGGGCAGCTGCTTGGTTTATGCCAACTGGACCTCAGCAGACTCAATCATAGGAAACTTTTAGCCGACAGCCTATCTGCCACAGTGCTTTCCGCTTTAGAGGATTTGAAAACCCACCATCTTATTTCCTGCTCGTGGTGGGCATATAAACCACGGCTGTCAGGAACAGCAAAAATGAATATCACTTTCAGCACGTAAAAGTTATAAAATTTTTGTTCTGTAAAGCAATATTTCTTTAGAGGAGTATTTCCTCAAAACCGAAAATATCAGCATGCCAGGATTACGTTTTTGCTGACAGTGCTCTTGCTGGGCTGACAAAGTCAATTTCAGCAACAGATCTCTCAATACAGCAGGTGGGTAGCCCAATGCACCACGTGATAAATGTAAATTTGCGTCCTCTAAAAAACAATACATTAAAAAAATAGCTCAAAAGTCTAGTAATCTTTTTGTCTCTGTTAGCTTTTTACAAAACATAGGGAGATACATTATTTCAAATGAAAAATACCGCTTCTGCACAATCTATCAACTTAATTATGTATAACTTCTATAATTAAAAACGTGTATACCGTACTAACCAGTGAAATAAATTAGAAGACCAATTTAAATTTGAAATGAACATTGGCAGAAATCTTTCCAAAAGCATTGATCCTACGGCAGTGCACACTAGATTAAAAAGCATTGGCCCCGCGGCAGTAAATGTAATGCCTCATGGCTGGGAAAGCGAAAGTCATTGCGATCTCGATCACTCTGAAAGCAAAAGTGATCGCGATGACGCGCTAAAACACGCTAGGGATGCGTGCGCATTAGTGCATGACAGTAAGCTGGTGGCCGCTTTGGTAGCACTTTTCAAAGCAGCTACTAAATGTCTCGGCCAGAGCATCGCATGCGCTGGATCAGGCGAGACATAAAAAGGCCTCACTGGATGAGAATGACCCTAGTAACTATCGACCAATCTCCCGTCTTCAAGTACCAACCAAAATAACTGATAATATTTTTAAATAATAATTGGTGTCCTTTATTGTAGCTAATAAACTCTTTGATACCACCCAGTTTGGTTTTCGGAAGGGGCATAGCATGGAGACAGCTCTGCTCAAGGCAACCGAAGAGATCCGGCAGGCTTTAGATCTGGGAAACGGGGCTTCCCTTATCCTACTAGATCTGTCGACTGCTTTTGACACAGTAAATCATAAACTACTGCTATTCTATTCTATTCTATTCTGGGTTTGGTAGAGCGCGACAGCTGCCCCAGCAAAGGGGCGTCCCGGCGCTGAGAGGAGTCACAGAACCTACCAGGAAGGGTAAGGGGGGGTGGGTGAAAAGCTAACCGGAGGGAAATAGGAGGGTCTTGATGGCTTTTCTGAAAGTAGGAAGGCTGTCTAGGGAACGGATGTGAAGGGGCAGAGCATTCTAAAGCTTGGGTCCCAGGACCCTGAAGGAGCGACCTCCAGTGCGGCATAGCTTTGCACGGGGAACACTCAAGAGGAGCTGGTTAGAGGAACGCAGATCACGCCCAGGAACGTATGGGCTGATGAGATTTTGTAGAAGGGTGGGACTTCCCTGTTTGAAGATTTTGGAGATCGTGATGAGGGCCTTAAATTGAATTATGAAGTCAACGGGCAACCAGTGGAGTTTGCGGATGGTAGCTCTGGCTGAGCATCTGCAGGGGAGACCGACCAACGTTCTTGCCGCCGCATTTTGTACTCGTTGAAGTCTGGCAATTTCTGCTTTATTTGCACCTAGGAGGAGGACATTCGCGTAGTCCAAGCGAGAAAGGATAGTCGCTTGGACAATCAGCTGGCGGGCCTTCGGGTCGAAAAAGCCAAGTATAGAGCTGAGGTTTCTCAAAAGACCTATACAGGTGGCGACCAACTTTTTGGTGTGTGTCTGGAAGCTGAGTGTGGCGTCCATCCAGACTCAAAGAATTTTTACAAGGGATTTAGGGAGTGGGATGGAGCCAAGGGATGGCGGCCACCTGTGCTCGTTCCAAAGGCTGGTGTTTCTGCCAAGGAGAAGCACTTCGGTTTTCCCCGCATTCAGTTGTAGGTAATTGTCCGTCATCCATTGTGCCACTGTTGCCAGGCCATTTCTGAACCTGGAGGCCGCGATGGAGGGGCTTTCAGTGAGGGTGATGACCAACTGGGTGTCGTCGGCATACGATACCAGTGTCAGCCCCCACTCTTTGGCCACCTCCGCAAGAGGCTGCACGTATAGGTTGAAGAGGGAGGGGCTCAATGCTGAGCCCTGAGGTCGATTAACAGCCTGTGGGGTTTCAGGTCTGGCCTGGAATCTGCTAAAATCCTATTTAAATGATCGGGAGCAAATAGTAAAGTTGGAGAGTTTCACTTCCCACCCATTCTCCCTTCCATATGGAGTCCCACAGGGATCCTCGCTAAGTCCCACCATTTTTAACATTTATGTCTCCCCATTAGCCGATCTAATAAGAAGTTTTAGATTCTCACTTACATCCTATGATACTCAAATTGATGTCTACATAGGAAAAAAATTACACTGATACAGGAAGCAGATTTCATGATTGCACGATGGCTGTCCATGATTGGATGAGCAGCAACTGCCTTAAATTAAGTGCAGAAAAGACTGAAGTCTTGCTTTTTGGACCAAAATCATCTTTTTGGGGTCCATTAACTTGGCCAGCTATCATTGGCCCAATCCCCTTTCCAGTGAAAAAAGGCTCAAAACTTGGGAGTGATCATTGATAATAAAGTCAACTTTTCTGATCATGTAAACAAACATACTTCTTCCAAATTTAACAATGTCAGAATTGTTTTTAAAGTTTTGCCTTTTATATCTGCCAATCTGCAAAAGACATTAGTCACTTTTTTTATCCTGTCTGATATTGATTACTGCAACAGTTTGCTTCTGACCACCCATAAGTACAATATTACCAGATCTCAGGACTTGCAAAATGAGGCGGCTAGAATTCTACTGAAAATACCCCAATTCTGCTCAGTATCCCAAGAGCAAAAAAGAATCTACATTGGCTCCCTGTTAAGCAAAGAATTACCTTTAAGGTACTGTGTCTAGCTTAAATGGTAATTCATGGTCTTGGTCTGGACTTCCTGAAGCAGCGCTTCAAACAGTATCTCCCTGACAGAAATCTTCGGTCAGCAAAGGCAAAATTACTAGTAGTGCCTAAATTTAAACAAGTACGATGGGGTGGAAAAAGCATTGTACTTGTAGCATCCAAAGCATAAAAACAGCGCCTAGCCTCCTTGCTTTTAGGAAAGCTATAAAAACCTAGTTATTCAGGACCGAACACTTTCTGGGGTCCCTTCTTGACACTTGCAGCCGTAACTCTAAAGCGCTTATACCGCTCAGGGCAGTAATACGCTCTATAAATCCAGACAACATAACATAACCACGTATACAAGTTTACAAGACCTTTTGAATGCTTTTGGGAAAAAGGGCGTTTTTGTCTTTTGAATTTGTTTCTTTTATGGACATTTTAACAGGCTTTTAAAGTGCTTTTAGAATTTTGTATTCTAAATGATTTTTATGCTTTTAATGGCCTTAGCTTTATTATTACCTAGCTGACCCTTTTGATAAGGAGTGGGTGTCATGTTCGTTAGGCTAGTCCTGTCATGTATGCCCCTTTTTACATACATTGTACCATCCACATGACCATACCCATTCTGAATGGTGACCTTTTACCTAGTAGTTTGCTCTGTCAATTCTTGAACAGGCTCTTGGTATATTATCACAATCCCTGTACCTGATGTACATAAACATGTCCTCAGGCACTGCGTAATTATTCTGTATAAGAGTCACCACCTTTTTTTTCGTCCGTGGCCAACAGCCCGCTGTGCATGATCGCATGGTTTGGAAAAAATGTATGTTTCTTTTATGGACATTTTAACAGTTTTTTAAAGTGCTTTTAGAATTTTGTATTCTAAATGATTTTTATGCTTTTAATGGCCTTAGCTTTATTATTACCTAGCTGACCCTTTTGACCTTTTGATAAGGAGTGGGTGTCATGTTTGTTAGGCTAGTCCTGTCATGTATGCCCCTTTTTACATACATTGTTCCATCCACATGATTATACCCGTTCTGAATGGTGACCTTTTACCTAGTATTTCGCTCTGTCAATTCTTGAACAGGCTCTTGGTATATTATCATAATCCCTGTACCTGATGCACATAAACATGTCCTCAGGCACTGCGTAATTATTCTGTATAAGAGTCACCACCTTCTTTTTCGTCCGTGGCCAACAGCCCGCTGTGCATGACCGCATGGTTTGGAAAAAATGTATGATTGTTTGCAAAACATTTATGATTGCTTTCAAAACATATTGATTCTAGAAGAAACACTGGAGTGACCTTTCTAGCATATAAGACCTTTATTCCCCCCTTAAAAGTATAGTAGAATACCTTCCAGGCTGACATGGGGACCTGCATGCTGTATCTTTGACATGCAGCGGTCTTACATCCCTTGCGGGGAGTCATCCTCTGAGCAGAGATGGGGTCCTTCATTTTCTACTATTAGGTGAGGGGGTTGGAGCTTCCCTAGGGGATTCTTGGCTAAATACATACATATATGCACATATACATGCTACACCTACAGATCTAGGCTAAATACATTTAGGCAGGTCACGTAGGGCTTGCATTATAGGAGTATGCTACTGTCTTATCTGAACTGAATGTGTTCATCTTCTGGTAGAAATGTATCTACTGTTTTCTATATTAGTACTTGCAAATTCTTTCCTATGTTTCTGTCTCCTTATTGTCACAGCGAATATGTTTTACACAAGACTGACCCTGAACTAATAAATCCTTATTGAAAAACTAATCGCCATCATGTGATTTTATGAGAATAAGTAAGCGAGAATGACTGAGTGAAGAGTACTTTACTGTTTTCCACGATCCATGAGGAATCGGGGTTGTCATGTTCAGTGGTTACCAGAAACAACCAACACCACTGTAAGATACAGGGGGGTGGTAGTGGCACTGTAGAGCTAGCTGGTATAATGGCTACGTATCCTGTGGGGGTGTCCAGAGTCTGTTTGTACACCAAGCACTCAGTTTAGGTCATCCAAAACACGCAGGTCCTGGGGACTCTTAGGAACTACACAATACTTTGCCACCCTGGAAACCATTGTGCCACGTAATGAAGGGAGGGAAATGATCTGTCTATGTCAAAGTCCGAGACGCAGTTAAAGTCTCCCCCTATTAGGAGGTCAGTTATTCCCAGAGAGGAGAGGGGTATAGACAGTTTTCCCTAGTAGCAGAGTTGGTCCTGATTTGGGGCATAAATACTCCCTAGTGGGTGCTCTCTGCCGAACAATCTGCCCTGCACTAGCACGTATCTGCCTTCAAGGTCAATAAGAGTGTGTTTCATCTCAAGTGGCGTACCGGACTGATCCATACCAATGCCCCCCTAAAAAATGAGGAGTGGAAGGGGGCATATAATTGACCTCAGCAACTACGTCGCAGCCTGGCCCCTTCTTCGGAGGTCAGGTGGGTCTCTTTTAGCATCACTATAGGTGCCCCCCTACGGGTAATGTAGCTATATATTTTATGGCGCTTGACTGTTGACCCCATCTCTGTCACATTCCAGGACAACAACTTCACCTCCTGATGTACCTGCTTCACACTTGGCTCAACCATGTTCTAAGACCCCTTATCACACCAAACCCCCCTCCAATTCCCCCCCATCTTCTCCAAAAGCAACAAGTACCACTGGATGAGCAAAAAAAAACAAAGCAAGTAACTCCCCATCCCCAGTGCATCTTCTTAACAGCTGGCTGCCCAAACCTGTGACGGAAAGCAGTAAGAATAGATGGCCTCCCCCAGTCTTCTGGTAAGGGCAAGCTAGTTGGGGGTAGGCTACGGAGTGAATACATGTATCTTCCTTCTCAGTCCGGTACTCAAAAGCAATAGCAGCCAGGGTCCGGCCCCTGGCCTCCGTTCGGACGAAGAAATCCCTCTATTTAGTGATACCAGTATGCATGCCACCCCGACAGTCAAGCTGTCCCCAACTGCCTTTTTCTACCCACCCCCATAAAAAACAGAAGACAAAAGGTCCCATATTCCCCAGCTTACCACCGGGCAGAGCCAGCCCCCCACACTGGTGTTAAATTAGTTTGCCCAACGACCCCGGGGTCACCATGGAGAGCACCACTTCACTCTGAACTGGTGCCCCTGAGTCTGAATGTCCAGTCCTGTGGTCCGAGGACCCTTTGGTGCCTTTGTCTGCTGTTTTGGGTTGACATAACCTCCGCCACAGCTTTCAGTGTTGGTAGTTGTTCCTGAGCTGTCTAGGATGAGTTGGGTTTCTGCAGTGTATCTCTCTGAGCAGATCACCACAATCTTTTCATTGTGGGCTGTTTACCGTCACAGGGGCACTTCGTATGGTGGAGGCAGTGCGTCTGTCTTATAGGTCTCCAACTATGACCACATTTCCTCCGGGAGTCATAAAAGTAAGATTTACCATATAGGTGTATTTTTGAAGCTTGGCTGAAAACTGAAGGGAGTATTGAATGCCTTCTTCCCACATGCTTTTTTCGCCTCCAGAAACAAAGCCCTCGGTGCTTGCACTTTCGCTGTAAAATTCACAAATATAGACACTCTAATGTTGTCAATCACATACGGACCATTTGTGCGAGAATGTTGAAAAATGGTATCCCGATCCCTGTAGTGCAGTAGTCATGCCACCACCGGGCGCGGAGGCCACCCTGGCGCCAGCGGTCATGTTGGCACTCTGTGTGCTCTCTCTAGAGCAAAGAACTGAGAGAGTAGTCCTGGAGCCAATCCTCAAGGAAAGCCACGATTGAAGTCAATCAATCAATCAATCAATCAATACATTTGTAGAGCGCGCTACTCACCCTTGAGGGTCTCAAGGCGCTGAAGGGGGGAGGGGGTGCCGCTATTGCTCGAATAACCAGGTCTTGAGGTGTTTCCTTAAAGTAGGATGGTCCTGGGTCAGTCTTAGGTGTGCGGGGAGGGAGTTCCATGTCTTGGCTGCCAGGTAAGAGAACGATCTTCCTCCGGTGGTGGTTCTGCGAATCCGTGGGACGTGGCGAGGGCGAGGCTGGTGGAGCAGAGCTGGCGGGTCGGGGTGTAGAACGAGAGGCGGTTGTTGAGGTATTCGGGCCCATGTTGTGGAGCGCATAGGTGCATGGGTGAGCAGCCTGAACGTGATCCTCTTGCTGACGGGGAGCCAGTGCAGGTTTCTCAGGTGGGCGGATATGTAGCTGTGGCGAGGGATGTCGAGGATGAGTCGTGTGGAGGCGTTCTGTATGCGCTGAAGGCGTTTCTGAAGTTTGGCTGTGGTTCCTGCATATAGGGTGTTCCCGTAGTCCAGTCGGCTGGTGACGAGGGCCTGGGTGACCGTCTTTCTGGTTTCAGTGGGGATCCACCGGAAGATCTTTCAGAGCATGCGCAGGGTGTTGAAACATGAAGACGAGACTGCGTTGACTTGCTTGGTCATTGTGAGGGAGGAGTCCAGGATGAATCCCAGGTTGCGTGCGTGGTCCGTGGGTGTCGGTGCGGTGCCCAGCGTCTTGGGCCACCAGGAGTCGTCCCAGGCGGATGGGGATTGTCCGAGGATGAGGACCTCCGTCTTGTCCGAGTTGAGCTTCAGACGGTTGGGCTTCATCCATTCTGCGACATCTTTCATTACGTCCTGGAAGTTGGTTTTAGCGGTGAGTGGGTCTTTGGTGAGAGAGAGTATCAGTTGGGTGTCGTCGGCATAGGAGATGATGTTGATGTTGTGTTTGAATGCGATGGTGGCGAGGGGGCTCATGTAGATATTGAAGAGGGTTGGGCTGAGTGAGGAGTCAGTTGTTTATTGACGGTCTTCTCGATGACTTTAGCCGGGAAGGGGAGAAAAGAGATGGGGTGGAAGTTCTTGAGGTCTTTAGGGTCCGCTGTTGGTTTCTTCAGAAGGGCGTTGATTTCTGCGTGTTTCCAGCTTTCAGGGAAGGTGGCTGAGGTGAAGGAGCTGTTGATGACGTTCCGGAGGTGGGGTGCGATGATGGTGTCGGCTTTGTTGAAGATATGATGAGGGCATGGGTCGGAGGGGGAGCCAGAGTGGATGGTGTTCATGACGTGGGTGGTGTCTTCAGTGTGGATGGGGGTCCATGCGCTGAGGCTGGTGGTGGGGGTCGTTGGTTTGGTGGCTGGAGGTGGAGTCTGGGGTCCGAAGCTGTCGTGTATATCTGCGATCTTACGGTGGAAGAATGTGGCGAGGGAGTTGCAGAGGTCTTGTAACGGTGTGATGTCGTTGTTGCTGGCACTGGGGTTGGAGAGCTCTTTGACGATGCTGAAGAGTTCCTTGCTGTTGTGGGTGTTGTTGTCCAGCCGCTCTTTGAACGATGTCCTTTTGGTGGTGCAGATCATCTGGTGGTATTCGCGGGTGGCGCTCTTGAGGGCTGTCATGTTTTCTGATGTCCGTTTGTGGCGCCAAGCTTTTTCGAGGGTTCAGCATGATTTCTTTGGGATTTTGAGGGCGTCTGTAAACTTTTTAACCAACCTAATAAACATTTCTTACATATTTTGACTTTCTGGCTACTGTGAAATTGATTTGGTGACAATTGAGTGTTGTATGTGGTGTGGGGGTTTTATGGTATGCACTTTAAATATCCCAAAGGGAGTTTATGTTAGACCTGGTGAAATGTGAGTAGGTACATGCCAAAGCATGTAATCATGTGCAGTGACATGGCATGTGTAGGCATCAGTGAGTTGCATGTAACACTAGCATTCAATTTTGCAAACAGGTGCTGGGATACATTGGGAAGGTCTACTGTTCAATAATGAAAATTGGCTATTGTCATTGCTAGAGCATAAAGTGTCCATTGGTGCGGTATGCATGCTCCACTACCACGGGCCCGGTCATTAGGTACAATATAAAGATGCCAAATTGCGGTAGCGACTGCCTGGCCCCGCAGTGTTCCACTGCCAATGACTATGCCATTGCAGCCAATGGGAACCGCAATCGTGGTAGTGAATTACACATTTGAAACCCGGGGTAGCCGTGCTCCGCTACCGCGGGCCCGGTCATTGGTTACAATTGAAAGATGCCAAATCGCAGTAGCGACTGCCTGGCTCCCGTGTTGTGCTACTGCCAATGTCCATGCCATTACAGCCAATGGGAACCGTGATCGCAGTAGTGAATTACACATTTGAAAAACGCTTCAGTCTTACTCTGCTACAGCGGTCCTGGTCATTGGTTACAATTGAAAGATGCAGGATTGCGGTACCGACCGCCTGGACCCCGCTGTGTGCCACCACCAATACCCATGCGATTGCAGCCAAAGGTAGTGAATTACAATTTTGAAACCGGCAGTAGGCGTGCTCCGCCGCAATTTAAAGATGGCAAATTGCGGTAGCGACCACCTGGCCCCCGCGGCGTGCCACCGCCAATGCCTGTGCCTTTGCATCCAGTGGAAACCGCGATCACATTAGTGAACTACACATTTGAAACCTGATGTAGACGTGCTCTGATACTGCGGAACCGGTCATTGGTTACAATTGAAAGATCTAGGATTGCGGTAGCAACCGCCTGGACCCCACGGTGTGCCACCGCCAATGCCCATGCAGCCAATGGGAACAGCGATCGCTGTAGTAAATTACAATTTTGAAACCCGCAGTAGACGTGCTCCACTACCGCAGGCCTGGTCATTGGTTACAATTGAAAGTTGGAGGATTGCGGTAGCAACAGCATGGCCCCGCGGTGTGACACCGCCTATGCCAATGCAATTGCAGCCACTGGGAACCACAATAGCGGGGGGAATTACACATTTGAAACTCATGGTAGGCGTGCACCACCACTGCAGTCCCGGTTATTGGTTATAATTGAAAAATGCTGACCAGGAACACCAATTGCAGCAGCTGGGTACCACTGAAACAACCCCATGGGGCTCTATATGTCCGTGAGAGAGCCACACATTTCAATTGCATCCAGACATTGCTGCCTGCCATTCTTCACCACCAACTGCTGCTGTTCCTGTCTCCTGGACCCAGTGATGGCAAGAAGTGAGAACATCAGGGCCCGTCCCTTCACCACAGAGGAGCTGGAGGTCCTGGTGGACGAGGTCCTTTCACAGTATGGGAGGCTACATGGTGTGCCAGATGTACTGGTAAGTGTTTCAGAGTTAAAGTTTGAGAGTGCTCAAAGTGCTCAGATGATGTTGCTCTCCAGTAGTATGTGCCTGTGAGTGCAAGTTAATGTGCATGCATCCTCATTTTTCATATACCAGGCTTAGGCTGTCCAGAAATCGGTTAAAACCAACTGTGCCCGACAGTACCCTATCAGATGAAAATCAGCTGACCAGGTTTAAACAGAGTGTCACTGATTTTCATAGTTGTTGCATCACTTGGCCACTTGATGAAGCCAAAGCATTACAACCCAAACTGCAAAATGATGCGCCTTTCTTCGTTAAAGGTTAGGAGAAATAGCTTCCTCTCAACAGTGACTTAATTATATTTATGGCAATGTACCGAGACTCCTATGGCTCAAAATCCCTCAATGCGTAATACTTACCTAAAACACAGAGATATCACTTGGGCCAAACGCGAGACGCGCTAATGCAGTGAAATGGAAACTTTGCAAGCCAACACAAAACCCACATGGAACGTATTTAATCCCTACTCAAGGTACCTCGGATTAAGAGAACAAGGTTAGGAGGGAGGGCCTTTTCTCACCTTGCCCCGTCTTATTGGAATAAGCTTCCCATATAACTTCGACAATGTCGCGATAACCTTTGCTTTAAAAAGCGTCTTAAAACCTTTCTTTTCTAGCCTTTAGTCTTTTAGCTTATCCTGCTGTGCCCTTTGCACTGAGATACCCCTCCGGGGGTGATTCAAGCGCATTATAAAACCTATAAATAAAATTCCAGGAAGGCGGCCATTAACAGTTTGTTCTCTGCAGCCTTCAGATTTTATCAGCAGTGGCCTGCCCGGGCTGGCAGTGTTTAAAATCCCATTCTTCTACATCATGTTCCCTAAGTGTCCGCAATAAGTAATAAAAAATGTGGTGCAGAATCTACATGTCAATTCAAGTGCTGGCCTATTTCCGAAAAATGGCCCGGTTACTTAAACGCTAGCTGCTAACACCTGTGTGTGACGTGCAAATCAGAGGGTGGAATTCCGGCGGCCTTTCATCCTTCTGAGGTCGTCAAGTTGAATATCATTACAGTGAGCAATATGGACACAAGTTAATTACAGGAATGTGTTAATTACAGCATTTATAATAAAACTAAAGAAAACATGCCACACTCCTCCTCCCTATATTGCTGTACAGGGCCAAACTGTAAGCAATGATGGAATATCACAGTTGTGGTTTACTGGCACTCCTATTAATGTAATTACCGGCTATAGCACTAATAGAAAATATGTAATATTAAACAGCACTGCAGGGGAAAAGCAGTGGGGAAATAAGAAAGTATAAATTAAATGACAAATAATCGCAAATATTAAGTGCTTGCGGGAAAATGACACGATCAGCCAAAGCAGAATTACAGTTTAAAAAGCTAAGGGCCAGATGTAGGTAAATGAGATTTAACGATTTTTAATTACCGAATTTTACCGATTCGGTAATTAAAAATCGGTAAATCTCAGGGGTGGATATGTAGGAACATCCAGATGTTCCTTTTACCGAATCGGTAAATATCGGTATTTACCGATTCGGTAAATACCGACCGGTAATGCCCCATTCATTCCTATGGGCTTTGAAGCCCATAGGAATGAATGGGGCATTACCGGTCGGTATTTACCGAATCGGTAAATACCGATTCTGACAAGGGTGCAGGGGGTGTCACTTTGACACCCTCTAGCACCCCCAAAAAAGGTTCGGGGGCCATGTGGCAGGCATACCTGCCCTAAGGGCAGGTCTGCCTGTCATATGGCACAGGTGTGCATGCACACATGTGCATGCACACCACAATCGGTATTTTACCATCAAATAGTATTTGATGGTAAAATACCGATTCTGTAAGGCTTGTGGGACTCAGAAGAGTCCCACCTACATCTCATTATTACCGAATCTGTAAAAATACCGATTCGGTATTTTACAGAATCGGTAAATTTACCGATCGGTAAATTTACCGATTCTGTAAAATACAGGGCCCTACATCTCAATTTGCATTTACCGGTCGGTAACGGCCGAAATCGGCCGTTACCGGCCAGTAAATGGCCACCTACATCTGGCCCTAAATCTCAAATTCCAAATCAATAATAAAAAATGCAAAAACAAAATGGGAAAAAGAAAATGGGAGCTAGAAAAGTAAGAGTATATTGAAAGGTAATAGTTAATTTAAAAATAAGAAAGCAAATGTGCAATTTAAAAAGCAATAAAGAAAATAAAAAAGCAAAACAAAGAAGCACAAGCGAAAATAAAAAAGCAAAGTGTGTACAGTACTACAAAAAGACGACAGAAGGTGCATAGGTAGGAATTTAAAAAGAAGTTTAAAAGTAAAACAAAATTGATCGATGTTCACTAGGCAAAGAGGTACGCAGTGATACACTCTTCTGCAATTATTTTTGAGTGTGATAAGAACAGCTCTCAGGGGAAGCCAATGGATCTCTCGTTACACATGCTCCCCTAACTCAATACCTGGTATTAGCACTCTCAATTAGATGTACGAGGTGGAATGAAGGCCTGGCATCCCTTGTATCCACACCCCCATTGGCCAGCCTGTAGTGGCCTGGCGCAGAGGTGTCAGGGGAACTCTGTTGTTCTCTCACCCCTTTTAGAGTCCCTGCAGCTGATCTCTACTGATTTTTACTCTAGTTGCGCCTCCGGGAGCTATGTAATATGTGCGGGAGGGGGCTCTGTCTATGAGGGACTTGCAGTCACTAGAGGGAGCCAGAGAGCTGAATTGTGTGCACACCAGAACGCCATTGCCTCGAGGCGAGTGCACTGCTGCCGCAGGGGGAAGCGGAAAGCCACCGCAGTGAGAAAGGGAAGGGAAAGGAAAGCAGGCTGCCGGTCGGGCGGCCGGCCCTCGGCTTCACACCTGTCACTCGTCTCCATCTGCCGATTCAAACGGCTCACAGGCTGGTTGCTTGGCTGCTCCCTGCCCCCCCTCCCCTGTGGTGTGCAGTGCAGAGCAGAGCGCGGGAGCGCAACCGCAGGTGGCCGCCAGAACTCGCAGCCTTTGCAGCAGCGGCCGCGGGCAAAATTCGGGAACGGCCCGGTCTCGGCGGGAGCCCTCGGCAGGCAGCCGGCCGGGGCCACGAGAGCTCTTGGTCAGCTCAGGGCCAGTCTGGAAAGCGGAGAGGATTGCAGCAAGGTCCCCTACAGCGGCAGGAGCATTCCAGAAGCTGCGGGAACACTCAGCAGCAGGAACAGTAGCAGCGAGGGCTTCCCCTGAGGCGGTGGGAGTCGCAGGAGCCACTGAGACCAGCCTGTACATCTGTGTATCTGCCGATGCGGGAGACAAGAGGTAAGAGGTGGAGGCAAGCGTGGCAGCCGTTAGAGGTCGCCGCTAAGTAAGAGCCAGAGGGTGCGGTCTGAGGGGTTGGTAGACTAGGTCTCCAGCTTGCAGCCCCCCTCGTGTGCACCGCTTGCTAACCCCCTCCATCCCCCTCCACCCCTCTGTGCCCTCAAAACAAAAAACACAGCTCAACCCAGGGGCCCACATCAGCACTAGTACTGGTATTCCCTCCCCCCCAGCACAATCAGGCACAAACAAGCCTAGCCCCAGCAAACGGCGCAAAAAGAGATGACGCTGAGGAAGACTAAATCCTGCACGGAGGATGAGGGGGAAGTGAACCCTGAGAGTCTAGCACAAAGAAGGGTAACCAGAAGCATAAGTACCCAAAAATCCCAGGATCTGGTCTCTGGTAATTCCCTCCCCCAAGGCCTTATCACTCAATTCTTTCAGGCCTCAAACTGCCCCTCACCTTTGGATGAAACGTCACAAGATCCCGCGACCAATGCCATACCGGGGATCCCAAAGATCCACCTGGCCCCAAGGGACTCTTACTCCTGCAAGTCTGCTAACTTCGAATCACCTGGGAGCCTTGATGCTTGTTTTCAGCCTGAGGCCAGGACAAAGAGCCCGATTAGGGTAACTGCCGACATTCACGATAGGCCAAATCTGGGGGCGAACGTGGATTCAGATACTGGGAGGACAAGCGAGGCTGTCGCATCCTCCTCCCCAAAGAGCACAGGCACAGGCAAGGGTCTGAATGCAATTGTGACACCTAGGGAAATACAGAGGCCAATCCCCCAAGGTACGGAGGTTCCAACAACTTCGTTCTTACTAAAATTGGAACAGACCATTGAACGAACACTTGAAACTACCCCTATTAATTTAGGAAGAGCTAAGGCCCCGAGAACTGCACAAACGGAGAGTTGGAGTCCGCTGAGTTTAACTCATCACCAAGACTTAACCGACCCAATTGATGAACCCACCTTTAAAGACCTTAACTTGTCAGCAATAAGAGAAGTCCAGGACACAATGGCCAGGGCACTGCTATGGCAGTCCGCAAAGATGGAACTCCAAATCGATCTTTTGCAGTCGATAGCCCAGCATTTGGTGTGCCAAGATGATAAGCTGGCAAAGCTGGAAGTCCAACTTAACGTCCAACAAGCTCATGCCGCCAGCGCCAATTCCCGTGACGTCTTAATTGATAAATGGGCAAGTCTACCTGAAGTCTTAAAAGAGATGCTTGCATTAGCCAAGGGTCAGGGCGAGACAACCACGCAAGAACAAGCCTCACAAAAGCTACCACCACAGACGACAGAGCATGCCGAAACAGCAACCCTTAGCACAACGGGCAATAGCGCCTCAAAGGTTCCCCTAGTAGGGCCCCGCATTAACTTTACTTTGGCTAATAAAGGGAATGGTGACCCCGAGGTCTCGGATCTCGAGACCGTTAGTGATGACCTGTCTGTTACTACCTCTCAGGTGGAGAGGGTCGAAGGAGCATTAGCAAGTGCCAAAGCCCCGTTATCAAGGAGAGCCAAAAAAAGACTCAAAAAACAACTTAAGAAGTCCAAAGCTAGAAGCAGAAACACACCCTCGGTGGTATCAACTCTGGGCGACACTGAAACTAAATGTATCCCTAAACCACTCTTCCCCATTTTCATACCCAAGCAGGTGTCTAAAATGGGCAAGTCATGTGACGCACCTCTTGTTCGCAGTGAGGCCCAAAGTCAACAAATCCCTCTCATGGAGGGTCAAACCAATGAGCCTCTCCAACAAAGGCCTTCACAGGTGGCCGTCGCCGCTCCATTAAGTGCCCCCAGCCCTTCTGGTTGGGTTCTGAAACATGAGTCTGTAACAAATCCCAAACTACAACAGGGCGCACAGCCAGTACAGTCTAGAGTGGTAGGCCTTACAACTGAGGGGCAAGGGAATCAGCAACCAGGGGTCGCACTCAAAAATTACCTAAATTTAGCATCAGACCAGGGGGAGTGGCAAGGATGTCCGAGTGTGGAAGGCCAATCAAGCATGGGGCCCAATGGGCAGCAGCCAGAACCCACTCACAAAAACCCTTTAAATTTCAGTTACCAGAGGACTGGATCACTCTTGCCTTTTTTTCCTTTCGCCACTAGAGGTCAGCAGTGAGCCGCAAGCAGCCGCGAGCAGCCGTCAGCAGTCAGCAGTGTGCAGGACAAGCTGAGAAGGGAGGAGGGAGTCTCCCGTGGAGCCGCTGGAGCCGTTTTTGGGGCTGTTTGAGCTGGGGCAAGAGGGGGGCATTTGTGAACTCCTTGCTCCCTGTCCCGCTTGGGGCTCGCTGCTCCCGCTCCTCAGTGCAGCCCCTCGCACGGCTGTGGCAAAAAACGCGAAAAAAATCGAAACTTAACAGGAAAATGACCCGGCGGAGGCAGAGAGGCAAGGCGGACGAGAGTCATTAATACTACCGGTACTGGGCAGCGGCAGCAGCAGCAGGAGCGCTGGGCCAGTGAGTATACCGGCGAGTAAACCAGCAACATTTTACAAAGGCGGAGGCTGGTGATGCTGGTGATGCTGGTAGGAGCGACCAGCAGAGTGCATCAGTAGTAGCACGAGCAGCTGCAGTAGCAGCAAGTTGCAGCAAGTTGCAGAGCAGAGACAGAAAACGCTAATTGACACGGACTGAGCTTGCTGCTTGTACAAAACTGAGAGCAGTCCAAAAACAGCTGTGAGTCGAGGCTTCAAGGCCCCCGCTCCCTCCCTCCCCTTGACATTTGTGAGGCAGGGGAGAGGCAGAGTGGAGCCCTGAAGATTAAGGCATACCAGGGGTCTGCCGAGGAGGAGTTTAGCCCCCCCCAGAGCTCACAGCGCTTACAGCTCACAGGGATCACAGCGCCTTCAGTGTTCTTAGTGCTCCCAGCACCGCCGGCGCACCGCCGTTGGACTATCCTATAGCGCCGGAGCCCGGGGGGGGGGGGGGGGGGGGGGGCAACTGTCTGGACCTGACTTGATCCAGTCCAGCGGCTCTCTCTCGGTGCACCCTGGGCACGGGCGTTACAGCTTCGTGGGGGGAGCAGTCTCAGCTGACCAGACTAGACCAGACCAGACCGGATCAGCAGGACATCAGCAGCAGGCAACAGGCAACAATAACACGGTGAGAGGCGTCACTTGCAATATCGGCTCAGCATCTTAAGTGTACCTTACCCCTCAAGCGCTTTTTCCCTATGCGCCAGAAAACTGTCCACCAACACTCTTATACCAAAGCTAAGCAGCAGCTGGGGCAGTCTAACGGCGTGTTAACAGTGCAAAGGACACAGTGCACAGTAGAGAACTGACCGGCATTACATCCCAGGCAAAACCTGTCATCCAGCGCTTTCTTTTTCTTTTTTTTTTTCTCTCTTTTTTCTTTAACGTCAGAGAGAGCAGTCACCCCGCAGTCATTCCGCAACAACGCAACGCTATCTCCCTGACGGCAGCTACTCCAACTTAGAGGGGGCAGACAGGCTTGGGAGGCGGAGTGGAAGCAGAGGGGAGTTGGGAAGTAAAAAAAAAAAAAAAAAAAGTTAAAAAAAAAAAGAGGGGAATGAGGTCTGGGAGAACAAGAACAAACCCCCCCCCCCTAAATACAAGGAAAAAAGCCAAGGCCAAGACCAAATCCCCCATTCCACCAACTGAGGGGAGTGCACCCGCATCATTAATATCCCCAGTATATTCAATTTTCACCAACATAAATCCTACCGGAAAATTTACTTTCCTGAAAGACCCAATGGCTGCCCTTTTTGCAATGCCGACTACACCAAATGGATTACAAAAACCAATGTCACCAAAAAAAGCAGATCTGAGACCAACAGACATAAGGTCTCCTCCAAGCGCCTTACACACCAATGAAGACAGGCCCAATGGAAGAGAGGAAATACCCAATCATATGGATGCAACCCTGAAGAAAAACGTGTTTCATTTTCAAGCTCAAGTGCACAAGGAAAATGAAAAGTACGACCTAATCCAAAAGCAAGGTCATGAGAAACCTTCAACAACACATGTAGGAGCTATCAAGCCTATGGACTACCACACAGAAGGGCATACAATAATATCCTCCCCCAGTAAAATAGAGAGCAAAAGTGAATTAATTTCTACAACCGAATCAGTATCAACTAAGGCTACAAATCAAGACCAAATAATAACGGGAAGCTACGTGGTTCAATCCAAAAACGCGGACTGCCATAACATTACTGGGCATGAACTAGCATACAAGGTGCCCCCATACACCCACTCAACCCCAAGATCAGATTCACGCAAGATCCCAGTAATGAATAATTCCACAGAGAGGATAAAGGAATTAAATCCCTGTTGGGCGCCTCAAGTGCCTATCCTTAAAGGAAGAACCATGACAAAAAAAGCCTGCCTGGACATCCATGCAACTGAAAGCAACTTGGAGAGATTAAAAATCTTCAGTAAATCAATCATCACTGAAATGGAGGCCCAGGAAGGAAATGATACCAACGTAGAGGGATTAAAAATCCCCAACAAAACAAAGGTCACTGTAAAGAAGTACCAGGGAGTACCACCAATTGATTGGTGCACAAAAATCTCTCCAAGTAAAGAGCCACTAAGCAACAACACAGTTGAGATATCCAGTGGAGTGAATCAGGAGGAGGACATTAATGCACCAATAGACTCTCCAAACATGATCGACGCAGGTGCTCAAATGGAACCCTCAATAATAGAAATTTCAAGTGGCTCAGCTATTGCCGATGTAGCAATAACAACAAGCCCAGAACCGCGTCCCGGAACACGGCAAAAGATCAAAGTACGGCAGAATGACACAACTTCTAAAAAACAAGCCTCACAGGGATATTCCTCCAACTACAACACAGGGGACCTGCACCGGCACGAAACAGGGCATGAGATAAACGAAAACTTGGAATCAATAATCACATTACACAGTGCACTGGGGTGCATATTGGAAACCTCTATTAAAACCCTCAACATGCAGTCAGACAAACTCGACATCCAGATACACCTTATGAGCACATTGGCGGAACACATATCCAACATAAACAAAAAGCTAGATACCATGGCCAGTATCTCCAACATTATTAAGGATCAGATCCAACCGTGGGCAGCATCCCAGTCATGCACCTGCCACTCAATTTTGGAAAAATTAAAGGATCTGCCTCTAATACCTAAAGACATATTACTAGAATGCAAGATCGCCAATCAGTGGAATAACTGTACACCAATCAGATGCGACCTTATTTCTTTTGAAAATTGCAAGAGTCCACATAAGGTATGTCCGATTAAATCTAATGTGGATGAGTCATCACGGCAAACATCAGCAGAAAAGAACCAATCAAACAACCGGACACTGACACCTGATGGTGTAATAGAGGAAACTAAAACAACAGGTGAAAGTCACCTTATCACACAAAATAACGGCCGCAAACCACTGGAAACAGAGGACTCAAACCAGGATGGGGAAATTAACCAAAACGACCATAAAGGCCTAACCAAGCGGCAAAAAAAGCGGGCAAGAAAAAACAGAAATCAGACGTCAAACCACCCGCTTATAAACACCCAGACGCTGGTCACTTTTCCTATCTTCAATCAGGTAAAAATCAAAACTAAACAGGAACTTACTGTCAAAGAGGGGACTAATCACTCATCAGTCGGGACACGCAAAGAGCAAAAAAACGGGAAAAATCAAGAAGAAGGACAAATACCACTAAGCAAAAGCCCGAATGACCTCACTCAATCGAGGACAACAAAAAAACCAACGAACAAAGAGGAGATAACCTCTTTTAACTCCAGTCACACTGATCTTTCGAGCCCAACACCTGCCGCAAGTGACACTGATCCGAGCCGGAATCAAGGGATCAGCAACAACACTCAACTAAATAAAATCCTAGATAGTCGGCCAGTTGACCAACAAAAGCCTGACTCCACCACTTGTCAAAAAGGTCGTACCACCAATGAAGATAAAAAGCATTCTATAAATGAGATCGATCAACACAATAAAAACGAACCAAACAGTCAAAGGCCCCATTGGGTGGTAGTTAAAGCTGAGGACAAAAATCAAAAACCTCCCTCCATTCGCATCACTGTACCGAGTAATAACTCAGCGGTAGGGAAAAGCATCACAATACCAAGTGAAAATTCAACACTAGGGAAAAGCGATCAGAAAACTAATAGACAAGTAAGAACAAAGGCGGACAGAAATACGCACAATCAAATACAACTTACGATATTCACAGGCAACAACGGCACGCAACAAATCGCAGAACCCACAAAGGTAGAATGGACAGGACCATGCCTCGGAACTGACACCAAAGTAAGTGGGCGCTACTCAGAACAGGTCAGCCCAAAACGAACAGGCCGAGAAGTAAAGGCCGTAGTAAACATGCCACTCACGCAAACCCAAAGCAATGGGTACAATCAAATAGCCCAATATATCCATCTCACCGCAAAGGATCATGATGATCACATGCCTAAAAAATCCTCTTCAGAGGGAAAAGCTCAGATTAGCAATGACCGACCATTGGAGAAGCAAACAGCTACAGCAGGAAAGATACTTTTTATCCCTAACTACGAGCCTCAAGGCACACAAGATCTATTAAATCGAGGGAACATTCTCCACCTTACATCCTCCATCCCAAGCTTAAGCCACCTAACATCTGCCGATTTACTATCAATCGAATTCATCCCATTAGGGGACAATGTGGCCAAGGAAGGCACGCTTGCCACCTGGAGGAATAATGAAATAGTAAAAAACTTACTCACAGAAACACGCAAATTTGAAGAGTGGGGAATCACGTTGAAAGAAGAAATAAAAAAGGGTTATCCGTCACCGCTACTAAGAAGATGTAGGAAAAGAGATGACTACAAAACCCGAATTACTCACTCAGTACTGCAAGGTGCCAGGGGGGCTGATACTCCGACTAATAATCACTGGAGACAGACATTGAGCACTAGTGACAATTGAACCCACTGGGAAGCGGAAGAGAGCAAAGGAACACTAATAAAGCTGCTCTCCTGGAACATCGCAGGAGCTAAAAACATCTTAAACAATAGTAGAAAAACAGTAACCTGGGACCAATATGACATCATAGCACTGCAAGAAACGTGGACAACAGAGCCAATCGATGTACCGGGAAGAGTATGCTTCCATGAAAGCGCGACACGTCTCCAGTGCTACGGACGCGCAAGGGGGGGTCTTTCAATATATATATCCACAGCACTGAAGATCAGAGCCTCACAAATGGCCACATCAGCATCAGATATACAAATTATTAAACTGGAAAGCACATCAAAAAACAATGCCAGAACAATCATCTTGATCAATTTATACGCCCACCCGAAAAAATCAGCTAAAAAGGACCTCTTCGACCGTGTAGTCAATGTAGTAGCCAACACCCGCCTTGAACATCCAAGTTGGGAGATTATTGTCACGGGCGATTTTAACATCAACCTTCTACATCCACCAGAAGATGAGGTCAACATCTCTGTAGCAAACGAACTGTGGGAAGTTGAACCCCAGGAGATTATACCTGTTAATAAGATAGACAAAGTGGGTAGGCAACTGATGTGGGACTTTGAACGCCTTGGCCTACGGGTATTAAACGGAAGAACCTTTCATGACAAACCCCCTGCCGTTACCTATATAGGCCACAATGCAAGCTCCACCTTGGATTATACATTAGTTACACTACCCCTGCTAAGTCTAATTAAAAAATTCCAAATACTCTGCTCATTAGACAGCGATCACTCAATGCAACACATCGAGATGAAACTGAGTCCTTCCAGGCACATAAAGGCACCAACTATCCCAGGCATAACCTCAACAATCAACCTGAAGCGGTTAAGGTGGTCAAGTATCACCCTACCACAAATAGCGTCAGACGCTAAGAAACTGTTCAAACAAACAACTGCAGAAAAGGACTTATGTTCAGAAACCTGGTCTGACTTCCTGGAAAGGCTACCAAGGTCCAATAGCAACGCAAAAAAGAAGACCTATCGGAAGACTGATATAAAACTCACAAAAGCAGCACTGTCTATGAGGAAACAACTTCAGAAGCTCACAAGACGGGCACAAGGATTAAGGACAAACCCAAGTATCTGGCAAGAAGTCCGATCGACAAGGAGGCAATACAAGAAGCTGGTTTGGATGGAAAAAAGGAACAAAGCTAACGAATTCTGGGTCAAATTGCTGCACAACATAAAAAAATCAGACTCCAGGGCGTTCTGGATACAAGTCAACTCCATTAACAGAGCAGCTCAACCTGTAAATATGACATGCATCACCGAAAGCGATTGGGCCAAACACATAATTGATACATTCTCAATAAACCTAACGGCGAACCAGATCACAACATCAACAACTGAACCTGAAATGCCAAGAGCTATGAACCAGGAAAGAACGACTATTACCAGCACTAATGGCTCGATCATCGGCCAGGAAGACATGGATCAATCAATATGGACAGACGACGATTGCCGAATACTAAAAATAATCAAGAAAGGCAAACAAGAGAGTGCGCCGGGGCCGAATGGCATTCCGCAGGCAATCTACAAAGAGGACCCCAAGTTCTGGGCATGTAAATTCAACATTCTGTTTCGGTCAATTAGCAACTCAGGTCGGGTCCCGGAAAGCTGGAGGGGTGCCATTATCAACCCCATCTACAAAGGCGGAGACCGCAAAAATCCAACTAACTACCGCTTAATAGCCCTGATCGATGCGGAAGCCAAATACTACGCATCTCTGGTGCTAGCAGATCTAGCTCAATGGTCAGATATGCACAGCAAAATCCCGTTAAACCAGACAGGGTTTCGTCGAGGAACAGGCACCATGGCAAACGCAATGGCGTTATGCTTAATTGGTGAAAAAAGCCTACAAAACCACCAGGAACTTTATACCTGCTTCGTTGACTTCAAGGCGGCCTTCGACCGTGTCAACAGGAAATTACTATGGGCCAAATTGAAGCAGCAGGGCCTGCCAGACTCAATCCTAACGCCGATCATTGACCTGTATAGTAACACCTGGATGCAGGTAAAGATCGACAATGGACAGAGGCTAACCCGGAAGATCAATACCTTCGATGGCTTAAAGCAAGGTTGTGTACTGGCCCCTCACCTTTTCAATTTATTCATGGCGGACTTAACAGCAAGCCTTGATCAAATCAATGCTCACCCACCGCGGCTAGGTAATCTCTGTATAACACACCTATCCTATGCCGACGATGTGGTCCTACTAAGCCAGACAAGAATAGGCCTGCAACGTCTATTACAGGAATTGACCCGCTACACCAAACAGAATTTGCTAGCAATAAACAGTAAAAAATCCAAGATTATGGTCATAACCCGACGCCATAAAGTGCAACCAACCTTCACTATAGACAATGTCAAACTGGAAGCGGTTGAAAGTTATAAATATCTCGGGATACTACTGGACAAGCGTCTTAACTTTGCTACGCACCTAAACAGCATGGAAAAGAGGAGCATGGGCCTATTGCACGCTTTCAGTAGCTTGGCGTCCGAACTCAGAGGCCCCCTGGTCTCTCCCCTGCTAACAATAATGAAAGCCAAGCTACTTCCAACAATAGCTTATGGGAGCATATTACTTCATGGCAAGAGTGCACAACTCTTGGACAAACTCCAAATGAAAATCTACAAGCGTGTATTTATGTTACCAACGAATGCATCACCCGCACAAGTCAGACTCGAATTCGGTTTGCAATCTCAAGTCCTGCTAAAAAAGTACGAGACCATAAAATTCTGGTACGATGTGTGGATGAATCAAGAAATTGCGCTGTACCGTGCCATGTGGGAAACAATCAGCAAAAGTCCCAACTCGTACTATGCCAAGTACCTTAAATCATCACTTGAATCAACTAACCTGGCTGCACTTTGGGAATCCAAGCTTCCAGTGCTTTCCTTTAAACAGTTGACAAAAAAGGCTGCCAATAGGCATTCGTTGCTAAATGACAAAATAACTTTTAGTCATCGGTCCCATGCCTGGATGACAATTCAATCTTATAAAAAACTAGCACCAGCAACCTACCTAGACCTTGCTTTCTCGACATTCATCAAACGGAAATACCTCAATTTAAGACTGGGCAGCTTACCAACAAATGCCGAGTTACCAAAATGGAAGCCCCTAGAACGTGATGGATGCTGTTTATGTGGCGCAGGAAGACAAGACTTCATCCACCTGATCTGTATTTGCCCGGCCCTGAACCAGGAACGTCGGAGTTGGTTGAAGACCAAGTTTAAGGAATATGGAACACGCACCTGCCGGTCTGCGATCATGCTAATCCTGTGCTCAGTAGATCCGCAACTCATTTGCAGGGCAATCAAATTCATTGACAATTTCGAGGAAAAGCAAAAAAACTGGCGAAGTCTTGAGCCCTGAACACATTTACTTTATTAACCCGAAAGACGCTCTCATTTTTATAACATTTTTTACTCACTCAGCAGTGTAAATTTTCGTGTGTTTTAATGTTGCTGCATTCACATTTTGTAATGGTTTTTACTAACTATACAATAAATATTATTATTATTACTCAGTTACCAGAGGCTAAAGCTCCAGGGAGAAGGGGTGAGTTTGTGGTCCATCACACAAAAAAACAAACAATCCATCTATGAGCTGCAGGTAACCCCAAGGTACACAGCAAAAGGCTCATTTGACATCTTGAACAGGTAAACATTGTCCGCCTCTTTGGCCATATTGCCTCCCTGGCCCAAATCACCTCAGAAAATATTGAGTGGGTGATATTCAAGAGACTGGAGACAGACACCCATGACGATTCCACCATAATCGGACTTGAGAGTCAGCAAGTCCAACAGGCTGTCCTTAAGGAAGCAACACTGTTCGCTGAATGGGGTATTGAAGTTGTTGCACCAAGTACACTGAAATATCCACACGTCCTGTTGCCGCAACAGGACACCCCAGAACCGTCATCCATTCTTAAAGGCATAAGGCACACCCGCCCAGAAATAGGGGCGAAATCAGGGCGGGCAAAAACCCCGCTAAAAATCAAAACCCAGCAAAACGACGGGCAACGGAGCGTGAAGCGGCATTTCCAGACATCGGATCACCTGGAGGCCACATGGAGACAGTGTCCCTAACCTAATAAACAGCCATGTAAATAACGCCTGTTCAAATCCACTTAGGGGCCTAGTCCGCGAGTTATCCATTATCTCATGGAATATTGCGGGGATGAGCAACATCTTTAGGGACATAACTACACCTGAATACCTCGCACAGGGGGACATACTGTGTATTCAGGAAACCTGGGCAAGGGCAACGACCGCCATTGGTGGCTTTTACGAACATTTTAAACCAGCGACCAAAAGGACAATCTTTGGACGCCCGTCAGGGGGCCTCTCTATCTACGTAAGTCATGCGTGCAAAATTAACACAACTGAATTAAAGTTGGGGTCTCCTGATCTTCAAACCATCCTAATCAGTGGGTTGTCATCGGGTCGAAAATCTCGCCCCCTTCTACTAATTAATTGTTATTTCAACCCAATTAAGTATCAATCCTCCCAGGCCATGGAATCACTTATTTCAATTTTGGAAGATCTTTTAATAAATTGAAAGGACCAAGACGTAATAATCGCGGGCGACTTCAATCACAGAGGCTTGGGTTTAATTTCGGAGACTCCATCAAGCAAGAAGTCAGTCCCACTGACTGAATTTCTCGCAAATTTTAAGCTGCACTCCACCCATAGAATACAAAAAAAGACCCAACCTGAATGGACCGCCATTCCGACCTTTAGAAATGTCTCTACTATAGACTACATCTTTATCAATGAAGGGCTTGCCCACAATCTTTGCAACTTCACAGTGGATGACAGAGAGGAAAGCGATCATAGGCCCCTCCGCGCCATATTCAATCTGGCGCGGGTACAAGCAGAATTACAAGCAGTTATTGGAACTACCACGGGGGAGGAACATCACAATGTGCTTAAAAGAATAAAATGGTCAACCAATCTCAGTCATAGCCTGCTAGACTATGTAGCTAGAAGGGAGGAAGAACCTAACCCAGTTCAAACTAAGAACATCATTCACCTCTGGGAAACTCTGACCTCCGACTTATTGGAACGTCTGGGCAATAACCATCATCCAAGAAGTCGCCAATTCCACTCTGATCCTCGCCGTGCAACATCGTGGTGCCTGTCACAGTGTAAGCGTGCTCTAAATAAGGCAATCAGGGCACAAAAGAAAGGCACTCATTTGTCAGGGAGATACTCCATTGCTGCTCTGCGAACAGACTATAAAAAGAAAGTCTGGGCCCACAAAAAACTGCAGACTGAACAGAATTGGTTGACTGTGTTCTCCTTAATTAAAGGTAATGACAACAGCAAGCTTTGGCGTTTCATTAACAGTCTGACCCCCAGAGGAGAGCAAAAGGAAAATAGTATTGCAGGGAAAGTGTGGGAACAGTATGCCAAGGGGCTGTATACCTGCGAGTCAAATCAGGCCACTGCAGGAAGCCGTGCGTGGTCCAAGGTGGCGGCGGAAATTATCGAACCCGAAAGAGCTACGTCAGAAGGCGTAAACTCGACCTGCACCGGATCATTCACAGAAATGGAGGTACTAAAGTGCATCAAGGCCATAAGAACTGATGGCGCTCCAGGCCCAAATGGGATTCCGGCCCAGGTTCTGAAAACTGCCTCAGCCTTTTTTGCATCCAGACTCACCCCTTTATTTAACCATTCTTTTGCCACGGCAATGTTGCCATCCTCTTGGAAAGGTTCTATTCTATTCCCCATCCATAAAAAGGGGGACCACACGAACCCGGCCAATTATAGGCTTATAGCGCTCCTCGACATAGAAGCAAAGATATACGCCCGCCTTCTTCTCAGGGATCTGGAGGATTGGGTGGACAAGAACGGCATTCTTCCGCCCACACAAACCGGCTTTAGGGCCCATAGCTCCACTCTTGACAACATCTTAGCCCTTTCCTACCTCGCGAAGAAGGCCAATACGAGGAACAAACCGCCCCTGTTCTGCTGTTTCATAGACTACTCCACAGCCTTTGACCGAGTGAACAGGGGCCGGCTCTGGGCAAAACTTGACTCGTGGGGGCTACCACAGGCTCTGCTAAAAGCTATAAAAGCGCTCTATGAGGGCACCTGGGTCAAGGTGAAGCTAAGCCCTACAATAACAACCGAAAGAATTGAAACCAACTCTGGCCTCAAGCAGGGGTGCGTCTTGGCCCCCATGCTTTTCAACTTGTATACTGCGGACATGGGGACAGCTCTGAAAGATGCCAACTTAGCACCTCCAAAACTGGGGAGGCTCGTCTTGGGAACACTCCAGTATGCAGACGACACGGTGATCATGGACCACACTAGGGTGGGGCTCCAAAGAGCCTTAAGAAGTTTGGCCCTATACAATAAGTCAAATGACTTACGGATCAATGTGAGCAAGACCAAAATCGTCATTTTTGGCAAATACCCCCTCAAAAAAGAAGCTTCATGGTCTCTGGGGGAGCACCGTATCGTCACTGCCCCATCCTACAACTATCTGGGCACCTGGGTCTCTGAGAGTGCCTCTGCAGTCAAACATCTGAAGGAGCTTAAACCTAAAATTAACAAAACCATTCTGTCGCTAAGACGCTTATGCCACCGCTTGGACAGTCCCTCAGCAGAACCAATGTTGACAGTGCTCCGGGCAAAACTGATCCCTGCCATTGCATATGGGCATATAGCCTACCCTGGTGCATTTGACAAAGTGGTAAACGCGGCCCAAGCAAAAGCCTATAAGATGGTGCTACAGGCCCCTAGATACGCAAGGAACACTAGATTAAGGCTAGAAATAGGCCTTAAGCGACCTGAGCTGGTATTACTGGGGGACCTTTTAAAACTCTATATTAGAGTATTGAAAGCACCAGAACATTCGCTAAAGCACACCCTAAAATCAATCTTTGATGAGGTGGGCTCCCCCTGGTACTCAAAGGTAGGACAAGCTATTGCAGCATTGAAAATCGAAAGAAGGAGTTTGCCCCTGCACGAAATTCCTTTCTCAGCCTGGGCCCAAGCAGTTAAGCGCCAAGTCCGGATCATCTCCTTTGGACTTGACCTTGCATCTCTTCAGCAAAATCCACTAACTCAGGCCCTGGACAAATCATATATTCCAGGCAAACCCCAACCTTACCTGCAAGACCCAGTATCTACTCACGCGAGAAAGAAAATTTTGTACTTTCGCCTTTTGGCCCTCAGGATCATGGACTTCAACCCTAAATGGGCCCATACGGATGGCACCCTGGCCTGTCGTCTATGCAATTACCGCAGAGAATCCTGGCTACACTTGCTGTGCTGCTGCACAAAGGTGGCCAATGATCGCCATCGCTTGCTGCTTCCGATTTTACGGAATACGGACTATAGAACTTGCAGAGAGGCTTCGGACTGGTGCCTCTCAGTCTCCACGACCTGTTTGATAGCCAGAGTTGCGAAATTTATACACCAGGTAAAAATGGCACTCGACTCCCACTTAACGGCATTGTCTGCAAAGTAACTGGAAGCCCTCCGCCCCAGTTATCCAACCTGGGCTGGTTTAAAGACCCACGAAGAATCCATCTTTCGTCAACAGCCCTTGGTACATGAATTGACTCTACCGAACTTTCATGTGCCTCCCCTTATCAGTTGGGAAACACTGGTACAACCTATACATCACTCCTTTTAAAAGAACTCTGCTTTGGACAGCTAATCAGGACTAATATGTTAATATTTAACCTAAAGTGACTTTCACTTTTATGTGTGGATGGGACTTGTGAGGGGGTGAGTCGGGACGTTCATAAAGCTTCTTTTTTTGTTATTTTTATCTTATACTGTAAAGATTTTAAGTAATCATGCAGTTTATTAATAAAATTGTCACAAAATTGTCTATGAGGGAGTGCTTGGTGGTAAGAGTGAGAGGATGGTGGGGCTGGGCCCATAGATGAAAGGGGTGTCTCTTTTACTAGGAATTCATCCTTATCAGTTGTAGTTCTGAAGAAATGACTAATGTTATTTCATGGTCATGGCAGTTCTAACTTTCATATCTGTTTCCTTAACACATTACGTGGGAACTGCATAATTACACAGCTGGGAGTTTAATCATCTAAGAGGTACCACCACATTATATTTGAGAACTACCTTTGCCTACATTCCTGACCGTGTGTAAACATTTCTTTAGAAATGCTGAAGATTGTACAGTTTACAGGAAGCAACAATGCAAAAAAAACACTTCTCCTGGGAGATAGAGCACTTCTAAAGAATTGCAGAAAAAATTGTGTTGTCTTAATGGTATTGTTGTGAATGCCCCAATCAAGCAGCTTAAGCGGGGGCTTCCACTGGGACTGTTGTACTTGTGAAGTGGGTCACAATAACACTTTAATTATTCATGTGGAGGCCTCTCCTGTCAGCATAGAAAGGCTCATTAATGACCATGATTACCATGGGAGCGGGGTATGTCTCATTGGCTGACCTGCGTAGCAAAGGAGGAAATAGAGAGAGAGAGCTATGATGGATTGATGAATATGTGAGACAACCCAGAGAGAGGGGGAAACTGAACAAAATGTGCATGAAAGAAATGTAATAAAGGATGATGGCAAAAGGTGGCTATTAAAAGTAAAGAAAGAACTGGAGGAAAAATGAAGGATGAACAATGAAATAAAATGAGAAAGAAAAGGGGAGGGTGTTGGGGTGGCTTCGGTGTACAGGAGATGTTGTCAGAAGCAGGATAGGAAAGGCCGGCGAATTACACTCGATGATCCAAGGACTTCTGGTCCTCGACTTGAAAGTGTATAGCCAGGGACGTATCTCCTCTGACACTCTGAGGTAGAGTAGAGCACCTGTCTTGAAGTCACGCGAGCCTTGCGGGAATAGGTCTCAGGTGTGCCAACATTAGGTAGAGTAGAGCACCTGTCTTGAAGTCACGCGAGCCTTGCGGGAATAGGTCTCAGGTGTGCCAACATTACTCCGTGATCCATAGGAACATTTGTGGACGCAGTTCCATTTCTCTGCAGCCTCTTGCAGAGTCCATTGAGAGGTGAGTGTTGTTTTGTGTATCATTTTTAACAGGCTCCTGCGAGCCCCAGCCCTTCAAGCTTTCAGGATGCCTCAATTCAGGGCCATGCCATTTAATATTTGTGAAATTTGGGAGACTAAGGGGTGGGGGTTATTTTATGCAGGGAGACTATTGTTTTGTGTTACCCCACTGGCCTGTCACACCCTGGGGAAGGAGCTGGTGTTCTAACAGTTCAAGACCCCATACATATCCGTGTCGCCCGGAAAAAAACATATTTGCATGCTTCCTGTCAGTTGTGGAAGCGAGGCATTAAAATACTCCCAGATACTCAGAAAATGGTTCGCTTTATCAAAAACGGCCTTCAAATATTTGGGGAATGTGTACTTTGCTGGACTTTGCCACAGTCTCAACAAGCAGTGAGCGTGAAAATGCCGGAATGTTCCCCGTTTTTCTTCAGCTGTCTGTTCCTTCTTTCCCTTCACATAGTAGAAGAGCGCCTTGTTTACCTTTCAGACTGAAGCAGCCGAAAGAGGTCATTAACGTTGCAGGAAAGGTTGTTTTTTGACACTAAGCATAGCTACTGATTTAGTGAAATTAAAAAAGCTTGGGGATGTTGTTACCAATAAATCCTCCCTACTTTAACCTCTGGAACTAGTCATCATATACACCTGTCGTACCTATTTGCATCTACTGTAACAATGTCACTCAGGAATTTTCTTTTTCGTGTACAGTTTCAAATCACTACCATGCATTGCGTTCTGCCCCACTCATCCTAGCTCTAACCCTTCCTCTCTACATGCCTTTCTGCATGCCTATCTTTTTGAACAGGCCCACATGCTAGGCACATGAAGACAACCCAACTAAAAAGCTCCATTGGAGCCTGCTACTAACAAAAGCTACTCACCTGATGTGATAAAAAGTCAACTCTACTGCATTCTTAGATTTTTACAGGAAAACATGACTGCTGTAGTGGACATAATCAAACAACTAGAGTCTGAAAACACCCTTGTCTACCAAGTTTTCAGCATAATTGGTGTAGATGTGAAACATCCCCTCGAGAGTAGGCTAGGCGGCACTTTTAGTGACCTTGGCACTGCAGCATCTTCCCTGTTAGAGTGCTTGCCAGTTGGTAAGCAAAGTAGTGTTCAGGAAATTTTATTTTACAATCCATGATAAATGGATAGCAATGATGCATAGAAATGTCCCTTCACCAACCAAGGCATTTGAAGTCAATGAAGCCTCAATGTGGTACTCTGCACAAGTGTTAGATCCCTTCCATAAAGGGGAATTTGCTCCAGACTTTGAAAAGTACACTTTCATTTTTGACCGCTTTCATACCTCTGAGGGCATATGCACCCAGTTGAACGTATATGTTGCACAACCTGTCCCAGAGAATGTCAACCTTCAGGTGCACCAGAATTGGCATGGAAAATTATGTCAGTGGCCAGAGTTGTAAAATTGTGTACTGGGTAGTTTGGCGATGCCAGTCTCAAGTGCCAATGTCGAGAGGGCCTTTTCACAAATGAAAGTTTACATGGGAAGGAAAGTGAGAGCGCGAATGACCAAAGACTCACTGAAGAAATATTGTATGGTGTACTTCAATAAGTTCGAATTGTAAAAATATATTTGGACCTCATATACACTGTATGTATACTGTCTATATACCATGCATCATTGAAGAAAGAAAGTAATAATAAAAGCAAAGGTTTCCATAAACACCAGTAAAACACTTTTTCAGTTGTTTGCTCCATACATGGCCTAATAAATATTGCACTTGAGTATTTGGGGAGGATGGCAACATGGACATTTCCACAGCCCTTCTTCAGCAAAAAAATACAAATGCTGGTCTGAGACTGGGTAATGTAAATGTGTGATACACTGCCTAGTATGCTGAATTCATGTCAATGCGGGTGTGTAGCCTTATTTCTACAGATCCATGGCTGCTTTGAAATATGGGAGGGACATGCAGTGTTTTTGCAGCCATACAGTAACACTCCTGGTTTGGGCAGTCGAAGTCTGAAAAAACATTGCCTGTGCTATGTGATGTCATAGTCCATGAGGTTTTCACATGCTCATTTGTGACATTACAAATGTATTTCGTCCAGAGGGTACTGAAGAATGTGTGTACAGTTTTCATATTGCCCATATGCATATGTGTGCATTATGCACAAGAGTGAAATGCCCGAGTGTAACTCTTGGTGGTAATTCACCTATAACACATCAGATTTATGTAATTTGGAGATATCATCCTTCCATTCTTTTCATTATGTGTTCTGTCGCGCATGTGTAGACACTGTTTGCCCTTTCATATTGTACATGCATGTGAATTTTCTGATGGTCCACGTTTAACCTGAGTGTGAGTCCCACTGGCCTGCACATAAACTGCCCAATTTTAAAAGGACCCATCAGTAAATGGACTGAGTCAAACATATGTGTTGTCCGCCACCCTATCTCAATGAGCTATCTTAGGCCTGAGGATTGCACAAGACAGGACTACAACTTGTGAGAAGAGTGTGAGAATGTACGATCATGGCCCTAAATGTGACCTCCATGACACAGGTAGCCATTCACTGGCCAAGGACATTGAGGGGTGTGTAGTATTCCCCGACACATCATTTCAAATGTATTGTATGTATTGCTCGCTCACATACTGCATCACAGATGAGGGTCTTCTTCACATTGGTTTCTGTGCTGGCATTCTGCATGTGTATGGGATGGCCAGGTACTGTGTCCATCATCATACATGTATACATTTGTATGAGATTATTTGATGCAAGTGTACTACGTGTCATGCTGTATGGCCTCTGCTCAAAATGTATGTATTGGTGTGCTATGTTTTTTCATTCCCCTGTACTGACACACAGTGGTACATAACACAGTGTCATGGAAACCTCCTCTTCTTGTCTTCCATGCCTGCAGCTTAAGGTCCACCAGCGTAAGGCCATATGGAGGGCCATTTCACACAAGGTGCGGGCTCTGGGTGTCTCCAACCGACGGCACACACACTGTCACAAGAGGTGGGATGACATCTGCCGGCTAAGCAAAAAGGTGGCAGAGGTGACGCTGGGAGTGCTCCCACGGAGTGGCAGGATGGCGTGCAGGAGCATGACACCATTAATGGCCCGCATCTTGGTAGTGACACAGCCAGAGCTGGATGGACGCTTGAGGGCCCATCAGCAGCAGGTTGGGGGTGAGTATGCTGCAAAGTTTGACTTTGGGTGTGAGAGACTGCATGAATCCCAAACCTGAGCCAGTGCGGAGCTCTGTGATGTCTCTAGTGTGATGCAATGGCTTCTAAGTGGCATCAATGTTGGGTGCAGCTGCTATGCATTTTTTTACAACATGTGGTTTCTCATGTGTTTAAAACAATGACCCTTGTCATTGACAGATGAGATGTGGCCTTGTGACATGTGCTGCAGTATGAGTGTCATGGACATCACCTGGCAGTGAACAGCAGTGAAAATCATGTTAGTGTGCATTTATAGATGTCTGCTGTGCACAACTTAAAATTTGTGACAACGTAACAACTACACAGAAGACACCAATGTGCAACTGTAGTTGTGCTTTGAAGCACAACATGGTGGTTAGCAGGAGCTTGTGGCCATTGCAAAAGGACATTTGGGAATCTGTATCTTTGGTGTTCCCTTAAAGTGACTCCATATGTGACAGAGACAACATGTTTAGATGTATATCTATCTCACCTGCAGGCACGTAGGTATGCTTACAGAGAATAGTATGTTAGGTTCAAGGAGTCACGGGACAGCTATTTGGCTATGTCAGCGTCACATGGGGCATTAATGTCAACTATGCATGTTTCCATGCATCTTCTGATGCTTGCATAAAGGTTGCACATGCTGACTGCACATGGAGGAGAGCAACATGGGAGTATCATTTTCAAGTTTTGTGCTTTCCTTGCGCATAATGTTTGTGAGTATGGCACTATACTGAAACTATGTCTCTGTCTCTTGCAGCATTTACTGAGGGCGCGGAATAACAGGGGACCGACACCAGTGGGGAAGCTTCTGGCACGGCTGCTACACATGAGCTCACTGACACTGATGTGACCGGCGCCTCAGAGGGGGACAAGAGTGCCCTGGATGAATCATGCCCAGAAAAACCGACCTCCACATCATCAGACTCCAGCGGTGACTCCTCGATGTTGGCGGGCACAGAAAGTTCGAAATCTGCCTCTCCTTCCACCACACATCGTCCAGTGCCCACCCTCTTAGTTGCTACCACAAGTGCTGTCCAGCCCTAGGAAGGGTAGAGGCTCCTTCCCCCCAGGCACCTCTGCCCAGACTGCTCTCCTGAATGCCTTCCAGGATCATGACAAGAAGTTGGCACAGGTAGGTGCTTTCATGGAGGGGATTCATTCTGACGTGGGTGGCCTACACCAAACTGTCCAGTCTTTGTCCTCCACAGTGACGGGAGCCATTCAGCAGTTACAGGCTCCCAGTCCAGCTCCTGACCCTTCAGCAACCACCCTGACAGTGGCACCACCTGACGAGAGTGCCGACAAGCCACAGCCCTCAGGCACCAAGTTCTCCACACGCAGCACAGAACAGCAGCACTCCAAGTGGACCAGACCACAGACACCATCCCCAAAACACAAAGCAGGCATACAGAAGTGCAAAACCAAAAGCCCATCATGTGGCACTCATGGGCATCAGGCCAAGAACTAGCACTAGTTATTATTTTATGCTACCCCTGTACCGGGAACCCGGAGAGAGATAGCTTGGCCCATGGCTGAACCTTTTGCTTCTCCGGGACCTTCACCAGCCTATGCCAGTCTTCCTGGAAGGAGTTGTAGTTCTTTCTTGGCTTGTTCTAAGCCCACCGTTGTCTCTCTGAGAACTATTTCTGTCTCTCAGGGAGCCCACACCTGTCTCACCGCAAGCACTAGCCTTCCTAGCGGTCTCTTTCAGTCTCCTACACTGTCTGTCTCGCATGTAGGGAGTGTGCGATGAGCGAGGGGATGAGCTCTAACCGCATTCCGCTGACATGCACAGAGGGGGGCACCCCACTCGTGAACGCCAGACTAAGGTGGTTAAGAAACCCATTGGAATCTTATTTGGACTGGTAGATGCCAACTGATATAGAGCACTAACCGCAGAGACCGTCCTTTAAGGGAATTTGACCAATCCTTTGATTTACGCAGGATGCTTCTCCAGAAATCTGAATTTTATTAAGAAATATCCAACAACATCATTGAGAATACTGAGAACCTTCGGCTCCATTATCCTGAGACGGAGATCCGGATTCCGCGAATGGTGGATTCATCCGAGATAAACATATCCTTGAGTAAAACATATAGAATTGGGAGAGCCACTTCATATACGCCGCTCCAACTACCAGCAGGGGTGAATAATTGCACATGACCCTGCCTAAAGGACAGAGCTAAAGATTTTTAGTCTTGATAAAGATGTAGTGAACAGTATTTTCCATCGAAACGCATCAACGCCATTCTTTTTGTACAACTCAAAGAATCCCGTACCCTAATATTAGCACAGATTTAATAGTGTGTTGTATTAGGGTTGAAAAGTAGGACACAGAGTGTACTTATTGTATTGTACAATTTTGATGTCTTACTTGTTTCTGCTTGTGAGTGATTATGCGGGTCTTAATCTTTGGTATATGTGATTAATTTGTAATTGAATTGTATTCTTTTCTGTACTTATTTTAGTGTACCGTTCATTAACTTTAATCCTTGTAATGTGTTTTTAACCCGATATTTGAAAAACTTTTTTCAACTGTATATTGAATAAAATTGATGTTTTTTTTAAAATTTAGTTGTCATTCCATGATTGACAGATTGATGTGCTATAAAGGTGTTGCTTGTTCAAGGGGATCTATTCAATTTAGACAGAGGGGGGCAGGCCATTGCTCCCTCCGTGGCACGCACCAAACCTCCTTGGCTGACATAACGGATTTAGCCTGCTCCTGAACCAGACCTGAGGAGCAGCTGGCCTGGACCTGGCCATTATGAAGATTGAATAACACCTGAACTGCATGCAGCAGCTGGCATATTACACAGCGGGCAGATATGAGCATCACCCTGGCTTTGGAAGGGAGGGGGGCAAGCCAAACCGAGACCCATTTTGTGTGTGAAAAAGGCTGCTTTATTGAAATAGGGGCATATTACAAAATAACCAACTGGCAACTGCCTTAAAAAACTATAGCCTTGCTATACATCAAATAGCTAACCCCCTTATCCCCCCCGCCCCTCCTCAAAAGTTCCTCCACCCTGGCATTAACATAACAACAACATTCCGTTCCCTACCTGCCTTCCTGCAACTGTAACTAACAAATGTCTATGCTTAAACTTAGACTACCTGCCTACCCTTTTCCTGCCCCTGCTCATAAACTTCCAATACTTAACCAAACACCTGTGCCAACCCTGGCCAACTTTTCAAAACCCTGCAAGCACTTGTTCCAAACGAAAACCTCCATAAGATCCCTTATGCACCTGTCTCCACAAACCTAGCATAAACCAAAGAACAAATCCCAAAGACTCCACCCAGTTAAAATTCTTAAAAAGGGGGATGGCGGGGCCAAGAAAACTATTACCAGCTACTCTGCTGCCAGCCACCGGGTCACCAAAACCTAAACCTAAAATGGTTGCTGGCAATCCTCTCATAGGATTATATAAGCATTGGGCTATACTTGGGCTATAATTGGGCTATAATTGAGCCACACCCTAAAAAAGCCCAAAACCATAAAATGGCCGATCCGGCCAGCCCAAACCCCTCCCAAACTGCTCTGGGGGCATACCTCACTACGTTCTGCTTCCCTCCAAACCGCCCTAGGGAGGGGGGGGGGGGGGGGGGGGGTAGGCCAAACCGATACCGATTTTGTGTGTGAAAAAGGCTGCTTTATTGAAACAGGTGCATATTACAAAATAACCAAAGCAAAATGTGATGCAGGGCGCGCTACGAAATTTGTTTTATTTATTAAATTGTTTACTTACCTCCAATTGTCCATATTTGGGGTCTTAGCACCCCCCACCCTGCCCTTCCCCCGCCCCGCATCTCTGCCCCACCAAAACTCCCTCCATGGGCCATTGCTGAACTCAGACACTCCAAATGCACCAAGAAACATCCACCATCAATGTAGAAAACAGGCATGATTCGAAGGCGTCCGTGCAAATCCTAGGCAAAATTAGTATTACACTGCTCAGCCACTGCCGCAACAAGGGTCTCCTGACCAGATTCAGCTGGCCACGCTCCCTGGCTCACCCTTCCAGCATCCTAGCACCCAAATCACCCGCTGAAGGCTGTAACCCCAGAGCAATGTACCCATGAATGCAATTCCTGTTAATTTCCTTGCAATTGACACCATGGATAAGCCTATTGCAATCATATCCAGGATAAACTGAATCACATTGTCCCTTCACTGTAACTCATTCGAGCTCCACTGGGCGCCTGACAGCAAAAACTCCTTCAATGCCAGATTATAGGTATCCTAGTAGACTTAACCAGTGATCCTACCCCCAGTTGTAGCATCTTATGTTGCATACGTACCACAACTGCTGCGGCATGGGCGTCGGCGTACTGTTGGCATCCTTGGCCAACCCACGGAATCTCCCCCACTGCAAACGATACAAAGCATTGGCTATATCATTGTCCACACCTGGGAAGTGCAGTGTTCCAAACGCTATATCATGACGCAAACAACCTAGTAAAAAACCCTCAGCAACTGTAACACTTGTTCGTCCCTTGCCGACTGCCATATTATCAACTCTAAAAGTCACCTTCCTATGCGCAAGCTGAATACCCAATAGTGTCTGCCACAACTAAGGTAAGAACTCCAGAAATACGATGGACCTACCCCCCTTCCTTCCATTCTGTCGGCCACTGCTCGGCACACCACTTCGCCTGCAAGTCGAGGCCAAAAACCTTTGCTGCCCATTGAATCTGAAAATATCTGCACATTCCAACTACGATCCACCTCCCGTGCCAGTGGAATGTCATTGAAAGTTTGCAGAAAAACCCGCCACATTCTCAAATCTTCTTTCATGCGTGCAGAGAGACGCCCATGATAATGTGGCAATCTGTTCCCTGCCAATGCCCTCGCTAGCCTCCTGTAAAAGGTTCTCCCTACTCTCACTTCCCTACCTGCAACATTGAGATTCCCTAGCAAGGCCTGTATCTCTTTGACCCTTCATTTTTTCTTTGCCAGCACGGCGTAAGCAATTCCAGCATTTTGTCCCTTTTATCATCCGGCAACCAGGCTGGCATTTTTCTGGAGTCTATCTCAATTCCAAGAAAAGACAGTGCTGTGCTGGGCCCATCGTCTTTTCAGGCGCCAATGATACTCCCAACCCCTCTGTCAGCTCTTTGACATTTTCCAGGGCCTCCTGGCACTCATGGAGCCGAAGGATCCAACAAAGAACATTTATCCAAGTAATGGGTCACTAACAAGTGCCCCTTCCTTTGAGTTAAGCAATTCCAGCATTTTATTCTTTTTATCATCTGGCAACCAGGCTTGCATTCTTTTTTTTGTCAATCTCAATTCCAAGAAAAGACAGTGCTGTGCTGGGTCCATCGTCTTTTCAGGCCCCAATGACATTCCCAACCCCTCTGTCAGCTCTTTGAAGTTTTCCAGGGCCTCCTACTCCGTAGAGCCGGAGCTTCAATGGGCCCAAATCCTCCGTCAGCTCTTTGAGGTTTTCCAGAGCCTCCTGGCACTCCATGGAGCCGGAGGTTCGGCAAAGAAAAATCATCCAAGTAATGGGTCACTAACATGTACCCCGTCCTTTTTTAAAACAACCAGTGCAGAGAGGTGCTAAAACACTCAAACAACGCGCATGACGTAGAACAGCCCATCTGTAATGCCTTGTCCATGTACCAGTTACCCTTGAAATGGGTACACAGACGATCCCAATCATCTGGATGGACTGGAAGCAAACGGAAGGCCGGTTTCATGTCGCCTTGTGCAATTTCCGCCGTCATTAGCGTGACATGGCCATGTCAACTGACGAGTAAGACACAGTAGCTTCCTTTTCATCGATAAAATCATTCACCGAGCACCCTTTTGTCCATGATAAATGCTGAATAAGCCTGAATTGTCCAGGTTCGTTCTTGGGCACCACCCCAATTGGTGACACAATCAAGTTATCTAAATGCCAATCTGGGAAGGGCCTGCCATTCTCCCTTTCCTCACCACACTTTTTAACATCTATGTGGCCCCCACTTGCCAGGGTTGTGAGATCTTTTGGGCTTGAGGTGTTGTCGTATGCCGATGACACCCAAATCATGGTTTCTCTTACCCAGTCAGTGAGGGACTCTGCCCTGAACTTCAGGAACTGTATGGACTATTCCTAGTTGGATGATCCATAACTTCCTGAAGTTAAATGGGGAGAAGACTGAGGTCTCGATCTTTGGGAGAAAGCAGGACATCTGGTCTAAGGACTGGTGGCCAATTTCCCTTGGGGAATGCCCCCTTCCATGCCAATTTGCTAGAAATCTAGGGGTTCTGACCTCGCTCTCTTTCAATCGCCAGGTCAGCAGGACGGTTTCCACCTGTTGCGGTATCATTTGGATCCTTAGAAAGATCGCCCACTATCTCTCCCCGGATGCTCGGAAGCAAGCCTCCGTGGCACTTGTCTCTTCAAGACTGGACTACTGCAATGCACTGTATGTGGGTATTAATAAGAGTCTTATCCACCGATTGCAGATAGTCCAGAACGCAGGGGCTAAGATGGTTCTCGGTCTTCCCAGATTATCCTCAGCATCTTTGGCGAGAAGAAACCTGCACTGGCTGCCCATCCAGTCTAGGAACTCTTTTAAGATTCTATGTCTTGCGCATGAGGCTGTGTATGTTATGTTATATTATAACAATTTATTATGCGCACAGCGACTCCAGCGAAGGAGCGTCCCGGCGCAGAGACAAAGAGCAACATAACACAACAGGGAGATAGGGCCTCAGGGAGATGGCTAAAACAGGAAAGTCTTGATGGCTCTACGGAAAGACAACAGGTCCTCAAGCAGTCAGATTTCAACTGGGAGGGTGTTCCAGATTAACGCAGCTTTCACCCTGAAGGAAGGATCCCCCATCCTACTGAGCCTAAATCTGGGGACAACAGCAAGGGCCTGACCTTGAGATCGGAGGTTGCGGGTGGGGGCATAAAAGGTAATTGAGTTGGCCAAAATCTCAGGGCCTAAAACTCTTAGGATTTTGAAGGTCAAACAAAGGACCTTAAAAAGAATACGCTTCCTTACAGGGAGCCAATGCAGGGAGCGGAGGACATTAGCCACCGGGCAGAATCTAGGTAGGCCGACAATGGCTCTCGCCGCGGCGTTTTGCACCCGCTGCAGACGAGTTAACTCAGCCTGGTTAGCCCCAGCCAGCAAAGAGCTTGCGTAGTCCAGATGAGAGATGATGGTTGCCTGGACTACAAGCTGTCTGGTAGGGGCATCGAAGAATTTAAGAACTGGTCTTAAACCTCTTAACAGTCCAAAGCAACAGGCTGCAATTTTTTTGGTGTGCCCTACGAATGTGAGACCAGCGTCTAACCAGACCCCTAGATTCTTCACCTCCGACACCGGGGTCTGAGTGGGGCCTAGCTCCGAAGGCCACCACTGATCGCCCCAGAGCTCCATTCCCTTCCCGACAACCATAACCTCTGTTTTTGTGGCACTAAGCTGGAGACAGTTACCTGTCAACCAGCTGGCCACCGCCTTCAGTCCAGACTGAAACCTGGGGGCATCCTGTTCCGCATCCCCGCTGAGAGTAACCGCCAGCTGTGTGTCATCGGCATATGAGACCAAAGTTAGGCCCCACTGCCTTGTGACATCAGCCAGCGGTCTCACGTAAAGGTTGAACAACGTGGGACTCAGCGAGGACCCCTGCGGAACCCCCATGGCCAGAGGCTGGAACCTGGACTTGAAGGGAGGGATGGCAACACAGAAGGAACGGTTGTCCAGGAAGGAGCGGAACCATTGCAGCGCCTGGCCACCGATACCGATCTCCTCGAGCCGCTGCAGGAGGATGCTGTGCGATACAGTATCGAAGGCGGCGCTGAGGTCTAACAAAATCAGCGCCGCCGTCTGACCAGCATCCAACCTCGCACGGAGATGTTCCACCATCACAAGAAGGGCAGTCTCCGTGCTGTGGCCGGCACGGAAGCCATTCTGTGTGGGATCGAGGGCATTGGACCGGGCTAGATGTTCAGACAGGGCCAGATTGACATGGGCCTCTGTCAGCTTAGCTGGCCAGGGTAGCAGCGAGATGGGACGATAGCTTTCCGGCTTAGATGGGTCAAGGGAGGGTTTTTTAATAATCGGAGACACCACCGCCTGCTTCCAACTAGTGGGGACTACCCCCGACTCCAGGGAAAGATTGACAAGGGAGCGTATAGCCGGGCGTCCCAAAAAGGTCTGGTCTCGAAAGAGGGCAGGCCTCACTGGACCAGATGGAGACCCAGATTTAACTTGCATGGCAAGTTTGTCAAACCCATCCAAGGTGAGAGGGGGAAATGAAAGCAGAGTGGTCTGATGAGGTGTCTCCTTGGAGCTACCCAACACATTTCCAATACTAGGGAATGCCCGATATATAGCCTGGACTTTTCCCAAGAAATAGGAAGTGAGGGATTCGCAGTGTGCGACAGAGCTCTCAGCCGTAGAGGTAATCCGCTTTGACATAAGATCTTTGACCGCCTTAAAGATGGCCTTCGACGGGTTAGTGCTGTTCCGGAATTCCTCGGCATAGAAGGCCGCTCGGGCACGACAAATGGCCCGGTGGTAGAGCTTGACGGACACGGCATATGCAGCTTTTAGCTCAGCCCCATATGTCTTCCGCCAGGCCCTCTCCGCCCGTCTACAGGCTCCCTTCAGGGCACGCAGAGCATCATCATACCAGGGGCTCGACACACGAGGACTGGGACTGGTCCAGATGATATTAGGTCCCTCCTCCACTCTTACATCCCCACGAGATCTCTACGCTATCTAATAAAAATCTTCTTCTAGTCCCCAGATTTACAAAAGCTACATGGGGAGGTAGAGCTTTTTCCATATTAACTCACAGATTATGGAATTCTCTTCCCCCTGAACTTACAGGACAATCTTCTTCTGTGCTTTTCCGCAAAGCTTTGAAGACCAGTTTTTTTACTGAGGCATACCATTAATGGTGCTTTAAAGGAATTACATCTTGATGATCTGTTTTTGCGCCTTGATGCCCTTGGGCTAAGTTGCGCGGTAAAAGTCACCTTTCATTCATTCATTCTTTTTCTAATTTCTCTTGCAAAACCTGTGAATGAGCTTTTGCTGACTTAATATTTTCGGACCAACGCCTGTGTCTAGGCCCTGCATAACCCAAACGAAAACCCCACTTTGAACCTTTCTCTTATTACTTCAGCAGCCTTCAGGTCGTTATAACTCTGTAAGGATGCCTCCAATTTGTCTGCCTTAACTGGCGTAGGTGCCTTTTGTCCCAGACCCCTGAACACCCTTAGCTCCTTTTGACCCCAGAAAATGCTGCTGCTGTCCCCCTGTGTGGCCCCCCGCTGCCCACCTTGTTGAAATACTCCACTATCCCAAAACAGTTGACCAAGGGATGTTCCCCCGGCATTTTGAGCACTCATGGCGAAATTTGCAACATTTGGGCGTGTAAAGCCTTTTATAGAAATCCCAGCAGTAAACACTAGCATAAATCAAGAAAGCTGCTGTCCAGTTTTCTATAGTCAAAGGAACCCTTGGTCGCTTAGCAAGCTTGCATTTCTCTTCTTTAGACCCTTCTTTAGCGCACACTTCCCAGTGCAATAATTTCAACATTTTAACGTATTCACCTTTCCATATGCGCTCTTTATTATCTCTGCTGGTTTCTTCCCTTATATCAGATTTCTCTGTGCCTTTGCTAATCACTGGCTTGGCCGGAGCCTTCTTACCTTCTTCCTCTATACCCACCCCTATGTCTAAAAACATACTTGCCCTTGCGCAATCTACCCTCTTCCCTCCCCCACAAACCCCCTCTTCTCCCATCCCCAGGGAGACCATTACCAGCACCTCCCTCTTTCCATGTTTTACCTGGCTCTAAGAAGGGTGCCTGTGTTGCCTTGCCAGTGGCCCCATGGTTGATCCCGACTTGGTTGGCTTTGCCGTAGGCTCTGACTCCCTTCTGGAACCTGAAAAACACTCTTATCCCTCCTACCCCATCTAAATCATCTCTCAGCTCGCCCTCCTCAAGGCTCTCCTCAACGAAATCTAACTCTGCGCCTTCGCGTGATCCCACATGGTGGCCCCTCATGGGCCCATAACTCCGAGCCTCCGGGGGTGCCGACTGCATCCTCCGGTACACCGCTGAGTCCTTTGACTGCGCTCTCCTGCTGGTTTTCCGTCCTGCTGACCGCTGAGGTCCGTCAGGTGTTGGTGCCAGCAAAACCGCTCAGGTCCTACATGTGCTGTCCGCGCCGGGATCCCCTGATGGTAACGGGTATGCTGCGCGAGGCTCTACCCTACCTTCTCCTTGGCGCCAGTAAGCCGCACCCAGCTCTGCCAAGTCCGCACCCGGACGTGATTCCTTGCCCTGCAATATAAATGATTGGTCTGGTGTGCCGGGACTCTGATACTCATCCCCTGTCTCCCTTCTCCTTTCCCATTTAAGCCCAAAGTCGTCTCTGCCCACTGACGCCCTAACTGAAACAAATCACCTACTTCCCTGTCTCTCAACCCCCCTCCTCCCCTCACTCCATTCCAGCCCAGTCGTGTCCAACCCTGGCCGGTCCTGGTCAAGACCTGACCCCGAGCCCCCCCACCAAGCTTTCTGCTGCCCCCGCCTTCGCTCCCTTTTCCCCCTCTTTTCAAATTTAAACCTTTGCCCTCCAAACCAGCTGAGCTTCCCCGTGCAAGATAAGCATCCACTTGACCAACTCTACTAATGCCCCTCACCTCCTCATTCCATGAGGTGAAAATATCTATCCCTTCCCAGGCATAGCTACCCCTTGTAGTCTCCCAAACCCCCTTAATCCCCTCCTCCTTGAGGTTCCGTGAGAATCGTAATGACGTTTTGGGCTTGATCGGATATGGATGAGTTTGGTATCTACGAACCGCAAATGACAAGTTTAGTAGGTGTACGTGTTTTCGCTACACTACTTAGAAGGGTTCGTCTTATTTACGGGTTTCTTCATCTGAACCCTCGGGTTCCATTTTAGATACGGCATCCATTTTGTTTCTTGCCCTCACGTAGCCGGCGAACGGACAATGTCCGCCTGATGACCGTGGGATGCCTAAGCACTTGCGGAAGATGTAAAATCCTTTGAGTGTGCCTTTATGACTAGGGGAATGACACGGCAAAGGCAGATGGCTCAGCTCGAGGCTCATCTTGCCGTGCCAGTCTATTGTTTCAGCCTTGCATGCGCTAGGCTTGAATCCTTTGATCCTGTGATCACGCTTCCAATATTGCCCCCACACTCTTTTCAATCTGTTGTCTGTCTTTGTTTTCCTTGCACCTGTTCCTGTCCCTTCTCTTAGCTCGTTTACAACCAGAATGGAATGTGCCTAATGGTGGGATAGCGTGCTTTTACAGTTGGGAACCGGCAATGTTACTGTAATTATGTTCCGGGCTTCTGAAAACATGAATGCGACCCTTTTGAAGTTCACTGTGGGAACTGAGTTGTAACCTTTTGTTCGTATGTTGTGCAATGGCGAAAATGTGTATATAAGGAGCGATCCACTTTTGCAATTCGAGGCAGACTCTCTGAACATACACTCTGTTATACTTCTAGCGATTTCTGTGTCCCTGCAGTAAATAAACGCTGGTCTTTGACGTCGAAGGAAGTGTCCCGTGTGTCTGTAATTTGTACGCCGGAACAGGTATCCCCACGAAGGTTTCAGGTGTTGTGCCCTGGCACCGCTGGGCCTTAATTTAGCCCAGTCCTTCAGTTGGCGCCCAACGTGGGGCGACATCATGTGGTACCGGTCCAAAGCCTGACGATCGTGAGGAACTTCGTGTGAAATCTCAGAGGGAAGGTGCACCCCGCTTCATCGATCCTGTTGTCGAAATAAGAGGTCCGAAGATTTTTCCCGCGAAGATTCCCGCTTCCAGACGGCTGCGACGGACTGATGCCCTGACTTTCGACCTGTTTTGGCGCCTGGCGTAGTCCTTTGTACGGCGAGACGATAGACGGGCCTTCCTGGTGACGCCATTGTTCTTTCAGTTAAGTATTTGTGGGTCGCTCCCAGTCCTTAGGTTAATTCTTTGGTTCCTTTTTTTTTGGGACATTTGCTTCGTACTTTGAAACTTGGTTGTTGTTGCTTGAAACTTGGTTGGTTGCATGGTTCCATTGCATTTGTGGTTCTTAGTTGTTGGTTCTCTCTTTTGGGTTTTTCTTTGACGATTGCAATTGCCAAAAACCGAGGGTCTCGTATTTTTGCGAGGATATCGTAATTCGATAACCCTTGAAGTTTGAAACTCGGTTAGCATGCACAATGCCTGGTCGTAGTATTTTGTTTGGTTTCCTTAAGTGTTGCAACACGGATTCCCGGTTGGAGGACTCGTGTCCGATACTTCCAGTTGGAACTCCGATTTATGAGCTCTATAGTCGACATGGAGTAGGCCCCATTGTATATAATGAATTTTGGATCCGTTATACAAGAAAAGATGGTGTCCTTAGTTGGCCACCCCATGGTAGCTTTGAAACTGAGATTTTAGATAATCTCGAAGCCAAATTGTTTAAAAAGAAAGCTAGGCCAGCGATGTTTGATTCCTTTCGGTTATGGCGCAAAGAGGCCAGACAGAAAGAAATCAAGCAGATTAAGAAAAATAAGAAAGAGGGTATTATTTCGATGATGCAAGGTGCAGAACAGCATCAGCGAGACAAGGCAGAGAAGGAAAAGGAAGTTTCTATCAGACAGCATAGCATAATGGTGGATAAATGTTATCCGGTTTTACCGTCGAGTTCTGAAAAGAAGGAAGAAGCATCGAAAGAGGATCCTTTGTTATCTTATTTACTAAAGTCACCACCTCCTTATGTACAGGGTACTATAGCTCCTATAGTTCTTCCTGTTCTTCCGCCTGTTGTTCCGGTGGCTGCTGGTCAGCCCGTAGTTGGTCCTGTTCCTCCGAATCCCCTTGTTCCTCAAGTGGGCCCTGCTCCTTTACCACCTCTTCTTCCTACTGCTCCTACGTTTACTCCTAATATTGTTGCTCCTGTTCTTCTTTCTTCTTCTCCTTCTGTTCGTAACCGTATATCTACTCCTGTTGCTACTCTCTATTCTCCACTTCTAGGATCGTTATTTGAATCCGATGTCTCTGAAACTCCCCAGAGACGAAGTCAAATCCCTGGTGGAAGGGAGAGTGCGACGCTAGTAACTATGGCGCGTAGGTGGATTAGACACCCTGCTAAGTACACTTCGCGCATAGTTTTCGATACATTCTCTCAGTTTAATGAGCCCACACAGAGATTCGTGTTCGAGGAGATGTGCAAATCATTACGAGAAGAGTGGGATAATGATGAGTTAGATATCGTACCACCCGATTTGACTGAGCTTCAGAGTCAGTTTTCGAACGGTATGATCGTAGGTGGAGATGTACGGCGTGCATTAGAGCGTTGGTTAGCTTTTAGGTCCAAAGTGCCTTCTCGAGTGTCGTTTGATGACGACTCCGATGACCCGAATGCGAAATCTGGTCAGTATCCTATGCGAGAGGTTCCCCCAGTGTGGATGCCAGGTGATGCTGCTGCTAATACTGCAATTTTGCCACACTTCCAGAGAGTTTGGATACACCTCCCATGGAAGCGATCAGAAGTCTTGCAGGTGAAACAATCTTTGACTGACCCCCGAAAGAATCCAGCAGGTTATTACAAGGAGTTATCCCAACTCGTGGATGCTTCTGTTATGAACCTTGCTGATATCGACATGCTGTTTGGTAATGTCGTACCGCAACCAGTTTGGGCGAAAATTCGTCAAGAGAATCATGCAGCCGAGTTAGGTGGTGATTGTGCTGCACTTGTAGCGGCTGATGGACGGCAAGTTGGTGGGGCTAAGCCTGAACAGTTAATTATGGATCTGCCCCAAAGAATCATTACGCTCATGAAAACACCCATGCCAGCGATGAGGGTGAACTGGGATAAATTGTCTGCTTGCAAACAAAAGAAAGACGAGAGTGTCTCCGATTTCTTTACTAGGTTTGAGGAGGCATTTATCGATCATAGTGGTCAGGATATGAGCACTGAGGGAGGTCAGCGATTGTTTGTCGATAAGTTCGTGCTCAATCTGTTGCCTGAGTTATGCAATAAATTGAAAAATTCTGAAAGTGCTTGGGCTGTCTCGACAACGGCTCAGATATTAGCAACGGCTCAATATTATGAGAATAGGGAAAAAGAAGAGAATGATCATGCAGATAAGAAAATGAAGGAGCTAAAAACTAAGGTATTGTTGCAGCAAGCGTATCCTCCACGCTCGAATCAGAATGATTCGCAACAGCAGCATGTGCAGTATTGAACGCAAGCGCAGTCTTCTAGGATGCAGTCGCGCTCTGACTCCTCTGCCTCCAGATCTATGCTTGGGTATAATCAGTGTGCATATTGTAGGGTAGAGGGCCATTTGAAGTTTAATTGCCCTGTTTTACATGACCGAACGAATGGTGCCTCGGTTCGAGGAGGTCGTGGTGGTCATCAGCAAGCATCTCGAGGTAGAGGTTGTGACACCTCTCACAATCAAAATGAGCGTTCTGCTACTTCATCGGATGCGAACAATTGTTTTGATCAGCGAAATACATCGTCTGGTAGATCTGCGCAGTATCATGTGGATGACTATTATGTTGAACATGAGATTGGTGCGGACAGCAATTACTAGGACAGCCATAGACAAAGAGAGGGAGTAGTATCAGTTCCGGTTGATCAGAGGGGGCCTTACGTCGCAGTTGCCACATCGGGCGTAGTTGAGCCTTTTCTGTTGGACACTGGTGCAGCAAAAAGTTCCATCATGCATTCGAAACTCCCTGGCGCACCTTTGTCTGGCTTAATGAACGTTTCTGTTGGATTCTCTGGCGCCCCGGTTAGCAATCCAGTTTCTAGCCCTTTGTCCCTTACGATCGGGCCACGTGAGCTAGAGGCTCCTTTGATTTTAACTACTGGTTGTGGTGAGAATCTCTTGGGTCTGGATTTGTTAAAGCGGTTATATGCGACTTTGTATTGCTCTCCTACGGGAATGGAGCTTACATTAGGGCAGAGAGTGATCTCTCCTATGTACTTGTCAACTGATAAGCTCCCGCCGGAATTGACTTCCCTTCCTGAGTCTTTATGGGCAACAGGTCCCAATGATGTGGGCCTATTAGACATACCACCTTATGTAGTCCAATTGAAATCACATGTGAGGTTACCACGTATCCCACAATATCGTATCTCTCTTCATGGCGAGCGAGCGCTATTAGCGATCATTTATGATTTGATCGAAAAGGATGTTATTGAAGAAACTCGGGGAAATGTGTGTAATAGTCCTGTGTTACCTATTTTGAAACGAACTGACCCATCCAAACCTCCTGTGTACCGTTTTTAATTGATTTGAGAGAAGTGAATAAAATTGTGATCCCACAGTTTCCAGTGGTGCCTGACATTACAGCTTTGCTGACCCTGATTCCAGCCTCTGCCCCCTGGTTTTCAGTGATCGACCTAAAGAATGCTTTCTTTAGCATTCCGATTGCTGAAGAAAGCAGAGATCTATTCGGCTTCTCATTAGGTGGTCGCAGTTTTCGGTTTAAACGCGCACCGCAGGGCTACTGTGAGAGTCCATCGATCTACAGTCAGGCCCTTAAGAGTCAACTTGATTCATTTGTGTTACCTGCGGGTGCGGCCTTGATTCAATACGTTGATGATCTGTTAGTGGCTGCCGACACTGAGCAAATTTGTAAAACTGCTACAGTATCGTTGTTAAAGCACTTATGTGACTTACATCACAAGGTGTCTTCTAAGCTACAGTATTGTTGTCAAGAAGTAACCTATGTGGGTCACTTATTGTCAAAGGAGGGAAGAAGGTTGACCCCAGAAAGAATTGCAGCGATTGCTCGAATGACTGTGCCAACAACTCAGAGAGATGTACGTGCCTTTCTAGGTATCACGTCATACTGCAGACAATGGATTCCAAATTTTTCATTGTTAGCGAAGCCATTGTTAGCTCTTACGTGCAAGGATGTTCCGACTCCTTTGCCATGGACTGAAGATTGTCAGAAAAGTTTTTCTGAATTGCGTGATGCGTTGTGTTCGGCTCCTGTGTTAGGTACTCCTGATTACAGTAAGCCGTTTACACTATACGTTCACGAGAGAGAAGGTTGTGCGTTAAGTGTTTTGACGCATTAATTTGGCGGTAAACAGCGTCCATGTGCATATTTTTCTTCGACCTTAGACCCAGTAGCTAGAGCGTTGCCAAGTTGTCTAAGAGTGACAGCGGCAGCTGCGGTGTCCATTCGACAGTCCGCAGGTCTGGTCATGAATAATATGCTTACAGTGATGGTTCCGCATGCAGTTGATACTCTCTTGAATCGAACAAAGACTCAACATCTGACGAGCGCAAGGTTGACCGGTTATGAGTTGACACTTTTGGCCAGTCATATACAGATAAAACGTTGTAATGTGTTGAACCCAGCGACATTGTTGCCGATCAATATGGAATTAGGTGATGTAGCACCACATGACTGTTACTTAAGAACTGAAGAAGAGACGAAGGGTCGTATTGACCTGAAAAACACTCCATTGGTAGATCCCGATGGTACTTTGTACGTTGATGGTTCATGCTTCAAGTTGCCGAATGGTGATGTGACAACTGCGTATGCTGTAGTAACGTTGAGCACGGTTGTGGAAACTGGGGAATTGAGTCAGAATTCGGCGCAAGCGGCAGAGTTGATTGCTTTAACGAGAGCGTGTGTTTTGTCTAAAGGAAAGCGAGTGAATGTGTTTACCGACAGTCAGTATGCATTTGGCGTAGCACATAGTTTTGGTCGATTGTGGAGAAAAAGAGGATTCATGACGTCGCATGGTACGAAGATCCAACACGGACAGCTCGTGAACGATCTTTTGGATGCACTTACATTGCCTAAGCAAGTGGCAATCATTAAATGCAGCGCGCATCGAAAGGTTACAGATGATGTTGGTCGTGGTAACGCGTTTGCAGACAAGATTGCTAAGGAAACGGCCAAGAATCTGACGAATCGAATGTATGTTACGAGTTCAGTGAGCTGGCCGACGGAGATTAGTATGTGTGAGGACACCGTTGAGAGTGTGAAAGCGATTCAGAATGAGGCCACCAAAACTGAAAAGGCTAAATGGAAAGAAAGTACAGGGAAGTTAGACACGAATGGATGTTGGGTTGATTTGTCAGAATATCAGAGATGGATGTTACCGGACGCGTATGTGCTTGCTGTTGTTACTATGGCCCACGGCATGTCACATATTAGCGCAAAAGGTATATGTAAATTGTTGTCCCCTGTATGGAAGAATGATGGGATTGCTAAGTGTGCTGAGAGAGTGGTCAAGACCTGTATGGTGTGTTTGATGCATAATCCTGGTAAGGGCACCCCCACTCCACCTGGTCATTTTGCTCCTCCTACATGCCCCTTTGAAGTTATCCAGCTGGACTTCATCCATATGGAGAGATGCAATAATCTAAAATATGTATTGGTTGTGGTTTGCGCATTCTCCAGATGGATTGAGGCCTACCCTGTTAAGGATAATACTGCCCTGTCCACAGCAAAAGTTCTGCTCAAGGAATATTTCCCGAGGTATGGAATGCCACGGATCGTATGGTCGGATAATGGTAGTGAGTTTGTGGGAAGTGTGATGAAGAGTGTGTGTGCGAGTTTGGGTATTAGCCAAAAATTTCATAGCGCTAACCATCCTCAGTCGGCGGGTTTAGTGGAAGGGTACAATGGTACTCTGAAACTGAAACTTGCCAAAATCCAAGCAACGACTGGTTTGGCATGGCCTGATACATTGCCTCTAGCTCTCTTATCGACCAGGGCGACTGTGCACTCTCGAGTAGGGCTTAGCCCATATGAGATTGTGTTCGGCCGTCCTGCGAACATTTGGGGAGTTCCGAGGCCTAAAGAGTTTAGTAGACTTGAATATCCAATGTTGATTGACTATCTTTACGATCTGACTGCTAAATTGAGTTTGATTCATCAACAGGTTTTTGAAGCTTAACCAGCACGAACAGAAGGACCAGGACATCGGCTCCAACCTGGCGAATGGGTCCTTGTCCGCAATTTTGGGAGAAAACGAAATCTTGAGCCAAGGTTCGTGGGACCCTACCAAGTTTTGTTGGTAACGAGGACTGCAGTTCGGCTGGATGGTAGAAAGCACTGGGTGCACTCCACCCATACAAAGAGAGTCCCGCTCCCATTGCCAGCTGATAATTGGTTACGGAAAGGATTTGCCCCGACTGAGACAGATGTCATTTCAAACTATGTGCCATTTAGTGATGCTTAACCAGTAGAGAACGATCTAGCTCAGTCAGATACACCTGTTGAATCATCTGGAACAGTACCTTTGTCTTCAGCATTGGAGAATTAAAATTCTGAACTGTCACCTGAACAATCGAACACTGTTTTGCCATCTGAACCGTTGTTTGAAGAGCAAACTCGACCTGGAAAATGTCGATATTTTCTTCGATCGCGCGATATGGACAAATAAAATTCCCTTTTGTTTTTGAACGTACATTACCCCCTCACTATTGCTATGAATATTGTGGACATTTACATTTTTTCCTGATTTTGAATTCTTCAATTTTGTTTTTCATATCACGTGTGTTCCTCTTCTGTGCAGCTAGGAGACTTATATTAAATTGAATGTTTAATTGATTAAACCTACCATCTGGGTTGGCCGTAGGGCCGTGCGGGTACCTACTTCTGTTTAGCAGGTTTCTGACACTAGGTCGGTTACTTTTGTCGGTTTCTGGGAACTCCTGGGAATTGACAATCGCTACTCAGAACCAGGTGCGTCAAGAACGTTACGGACGGTCTTTAAGGGATGGAGTTCTCTAAGCTGTCAGAAATAGAGAGGATGTCGTCGCAAAGATCTAAATTACATAAGATTTTACGAACAAAATGTTTTTTGTTTCAGATTTTCATGTTGTTCCTGACTGTGTCTATGTTATTGGTGGGTGGAGTGTACTTTGGGATTCAGTCGCTATTACCTTCCACTTCACCTACCTCCTCCTCTCATGATCTGAATTCTGTTCTCGTTCCCACTATTTCTCCACATTCCTTTCATCTTCTGCCCCAACATGAACAGGTCAGACGTAAGGAATTTATGAACAATTCCTTTGTCCAACTTCTGCATCAGCATCAGTTGGTGATGAACACTACCAACTGTTGGGTGTGTGGGTTAATGCCACATACCATGGATAAGGGTATTCTGTATTTGGTTCTTCCCTACAGCTCCCAGGGGTCAGCTCGAGCATTCCAAACCATGTTCCGTAGTGCACTAGATTCCTACCCCCGTCGAGAGCCACGCTCCACAGACCTTGGTTCTGGCCCGTACCACAAGTCGTTAGCGATAGCGATTGCCGATCTGGATAGAGATATTTTTGATACATCGCTTATTCCAGAGGAAGAGGTCAGAGCCTACAAGGATCTGAGTGAGGCCGAGTATAGTATGTCAGTGGGTGATAGACAGCTTAAGAGCTTGTCTCCAATCTGGATCGTACCCCACCTAGGTCATTTTTGTCTGCAAGGTCTTGGTCGAAATCCGAGACCTCAGCTTGGGAAGAGTGCTTGTACTGAGACATACGTTTTACCATTGCTCTCTTCCCCTGTATTTTTGACTGCCAAGGGTACTTATTTTGTCTGTTATGATCGCGCTTATACGTGGTTGCCCCGTGACTTCTCGGGCACATGTTATATCGCGAATCTTTTGCCACCGACTTTTACAGTTGCCTCAGATTATCACAAGACTAGAGTTGTGAGAGGCGTTATTAGCAAAGAGGACACTGCCGGTCAAGAAGCAGGAGACTTCTTTAAGGGTTTCCTACCGTTTTGGGGACCTATGGTCAATAGTAGGAACCTGAGACAGTTGACTCGTGTGGTAGAATCAACTGCTAATATAACTGCAAGTGCTCTTGGTAACCTGACAGCAGAGCTTCAAGCGGATAGACTTATGATGTTACAGAACCGTATGGTTCTAGATGTTGTACTCGCAGATAGAGGTGGTGTGTGCAAGGTGATCCATTCCAGCTGCTGTATTTTCATACCTGATAATGCTCCAACTGTTTATCAAGCCATCTCGAAGTTGCATAAAATCTCCGAGTCCATACACGTGGACGAAGGTGATTGGACGCTTCTAGGATGGTTTTGGGGTCTGATGTCGACTTGGGGTTGGAAGATTCTGATGATTGTAGGGGTTGTTGTGACGTTTATGTTCACGTGTTGTCTTTGCGTACAGTGTGGTCCTGCCTTATGTAGCCTTTGTGCTACAACGTGTATAAGAAGGCCATCTGTTACCAGAGAGACATTGATGGATAGAATAATGTTCCAGCAACATCTAAACGATCTGATGAATATCGATATTGATTCTGATATGGACTAGTGGTTGCCTACATGAGGGCAAAAGGAGCGTCTGAGGTTCCGTGAGAATCGTAATGACGTTTTGGACTTGATCGGATATGGATGAGTTTGGTATCTACGAACCGCAAATGACGAGTTGAGTAGGTGTACGTGTTTTCGCTACACTACTTAGAAGGGTTCGTCTTATTTACGGGTTTCTTCATCTGAACCCTCGGGTTCCATTTTAGATACGGCATCCATTTTGTTTCTTGCCCTCACGTAGCCGGCGAACGGACAATGTCCGCCTGATGACCCTGGGATGCCTAAGCTCTTGCGGAAGATGTAAAATCCTTTGAGTGTGCCTTTATGACTAGGGGAATGACACGGCAAAGGCAGATGGCTCCGCTCGAGGCTCATCTTGCCGTGCCAGTCTATTGTTTCAGCCTTGCATGCGCTAGGCTCGAATCCTTTGATCCTGTGATCACGCTTCCAATATTGCCCCCACACTCTTTTCAATCTGTTGTCTGTCTTTGTTTTCCTTGCACCTGTTCCTGTCCCTTCTCTTAGCTCGTTTACAACCAGAATGGAATGTGCCTAATGGTGGGATAGCGTGCTTTTACAGTTGGGAACCGGCAATGTTACTGTAATTATGTTCCAGGCTTCTGAAAACATGAATGTGACCCTTTTGAAGTTTACTGTGGGAACTGAGTTGTAACCTTTTGTTCGTATGTTGTGCAATGGCGAAAATGTGTATATAAGGAGCGATCCACTTTTGGAATTCGAGGCAGACTCTCTGAACATACACTCTGTTGTACTTCTAGCGATTTCTGTGTCCCTGCAGTAAATAAACGCTGGTCTTTGACGCCGAAGGAAGTGTCCCGTGTCTCTGTAGTTTGTACGCCGGAACAGGTATCCCCACGAAGGTTTCAGGTGTTGTGCCCTGGCACCGCTGGGCCTTAATTTAGCCCAGTCCTTCATCCTCCCTCCCAAAATCCATTTGAGCCGTGGCCTTGCCCAAAACCACATCTATCTTCCTCCCCGCTCCACTCCCTAAATAAGCATGGGCGGAAAATCCGTTTCGCTCGCGGATTTTGCGGATTTTCGGTAAATTCGCAATCCGCGAGATTCGTGAATCTCCCGCAAAATCCGCAAATCCGCGAGCAGCGGATTTTATGGCTTGCTCGCACTGTTCACGTGAGTTCGCGGCTTCCCAGTACAACTTCGCGCCCCGCGAATAAGCGCTAAATTGCAGAAATACGATCTTAGCAAAACTGAAACTACTTACCAGGTTCAAAAGTTCAGGCTCATCATTAGTAGCCATTTCCTGTAGTGCTTCCTGAGGCGCCCCTCCAGAGTTCAGTTGCCAGTTGCAACTATTATGTTACCCTGCTCTGAACCTCAGAATAGTTACACATATGCCACAAAGGTCCTGAATTACAGCTAAGGGAGACAAGCAGGAGCCAGGCTGGAAGTTCAAATCCATTAATCAGCCCCTAATTCATTATTGTCAGTTGGGGCAGGGCAGGTGTTGTAACTAATTTTGCAACAATAAAAGCACTTAGCAAGTGCAAAAGATCACTAATCAGGAAGCACTAAGGAAGCAGGTGCCAGCTAAAAAACTATTCTGTGACACATTAATCAGCCCCAAATTAATTCAGGTCACTTGAGGCAGGGAAGGTGTGCTTTGCTTTGCCACAATAATGCACACTGACTGGACAACCAGAGGGTGCTGTGATGAAACAGAGGGTGGCATGGGTGGGCCAGAGGGTGGCATGAGTAGTCAGAGAGTGGCAGTGGTGACAGAGAGTGGCAGTGATGAAGAAGAGTGTCCCAAACAGGCTGGACACGTAGAAACAACAAGTTCGCAAAACTTGCGACCCGACAGGTAAGTTCGCGTTTGCGAAATTGTACAAAACCCTCGCGAACTGGCAGAAACCCGCGCGAACACAAAAAAAAATCCGCAAATTCGCGAGAATTCGCGGATTTTGCGGATTGCGAGTTCGCAAATCCGCAAAATTCACGAACGCGAGATTCGCAAAATTCGCCCATGCTTATCCCTAAAACCAAGTTCTCCTCCTAAATCCCTCAGGCCCTCACCCTGCCTAACCCAACCCAGGTATGCCCCCTCCACCTCCCAAACACCAAAAACGCCCTGGCTTCCCACCTCCTCGTGACCCACAGAGTCTCTGGGTTCATGTACTTTGGGCAGCCCCCTCACCCTGCTCCCCCGAAAGTCTTCTGTCCCTCCACATCCCTACTTCCCCTTCCCTCATTCTGCCATTGGCCCCCAGCCCCGAACAGGAAAGACCTAATTCGAGGCCCTAGCGGAGCAAGCGACAGACGCGCTCCTCCGAAGCCCACAGGCCCCCCCTCGCACCCTCTCGCCGGAGCCTCGGAATGTGCACGAGGGTCCGGCGGGTCAAGGGACAAAGGGGCTGGTCTTCGGGCATAAGAGCGGCCCCCAAGATTCTCCGCTTTTCCTTTTGCCCACTTAGGGGACGTGCAGGCCGCAATGGCGCCCCCCCCCAACAGAAGTGCACCAAGGAGGGCGCGAAAGCTCCGCAGCTGAAGAGATCAATAAATCAAGGCGGCCTGCCTCGTTCAGCAGGCGTACCACCTCCACGACCTTATAGTCCTGCATAACTATGTCTAACTCACTAAACACAGCTAATTAAACAGCCAAGAAACAGCTAATTAAACAGCCAAGAAAACTATTCCCAGCTATCCTGCTGCCAGCCACCAGGTCAACAAAACCTAAAATGGTGGCTGGCAATCCCCTCGTAGGATTATATAAGCATTGGGCCACTTGGACTACCTGGGCAATACTTGGGCTATAATTGGGCCACGCCCTAAAAAAGCCCCAAACCACGAAATGGCCGATCCGGCCAGCGCAAACCCCTCCCAAACTGCCGGGGGCAGACCTCTCTACGTTCGGCTGCCCCCCCCCCCCCCCCCAAACACCCATCCCCGGGTACGCAGTTGAGGGGGGTAAAGTGCCTGCTGCAAAGATTTACATGTCACTAGATCCCATTAAAGCATGAGAGTCCCGATTTTGTAAGCTAAACCGCTTTTTTTAGATATCTGAAGCCTAAAATCACGTCTGCTTTAATAGAAGTCAATGTGGGGAAAATACGTGGCCAGCTTATTATTATTATTTTTTTTTTTATTACACTTTACTGTTGTAACATATTGGCATGTATGATTTGTAACTTTCCTGTTGCAGCGCACGCCCTGTAACGTGGCTGAGGGGGGTTAAAGTGCCCAATGCAGAAATCTGCGTTAAACTTCCAAGTCAAGTGGGCGAATTCCAGTAAGGTATTTCAGAGCACGGGGGTTAATGTGCTGAAAGCAGAGCTCTGTGTATGAGGAGAGGTCACAAGTTCAAATATGTTTAGTCCATAATTATAATATTTGTTCAAACTGGACCTTGGCACCGTCGTAACGAACACCTCAGTCTCACCTGCACAGGCTGTCTGGCTGAAGCTTGGGGTGGCAGTGGCGTGAGAGTCCAGGCAAAGGGCACCTGCAGGCACTGTCTGATTAACCAAGCCAAAGATCAAAGTGTAAATTTAGAAAGAGAGGCCATAAATGAGACAATCCACCGACTCTTACCTCCTCTAGCAGGGCAACATGTCATGTGTTACTCATGGCCAAATGCAGATTTTTTTAAATTCCCCATAATTTTGTTTTGACTGGCTTGTAGTTGCGAGCCTCTCATTTTAATAGTTGGACTACAAGTCCCAGAATGCAAAGTGGTGCTTAGTGAAATTCAGGCCTGGGTGATGTTGTCACACATAATATGGGTCACTTAGCATCTTTGATTCCCATCTCTCCAATCTGACACTTTCCTTCTCCCACAAACTCTCTCTTCCTTTCTGTCTTCCTCTACCTTTCTCTCTTCCACTCCCTTTCATCCTTTCTCTCCCTCCATCTTCCCCTCCCCATTAATTGACTCTTTCTCCAGTATTGGATTTTCTACCACACGTCTCTGTTTCACTCTTTTTCCCCTACATCCACTCGTGTTTCCAATATCCTCACTATCCTCACTGACCAGTGCATCTATTTTCTTTTTCTGGGATTTGTTTTTAGGTCGAGCCTTGACAGTGAATGCTCTGTTGCAAGACCTGTAGTAAACAGTATTCGGAGTGTAATCCCGCCTGCCGCTTGTCATTGGCTCACTCCTCCGTTGCTCAGCTTTCCTGGGTCATTAATGGTTGTTGCTCCTGCTACGTCACTTCTGTTTAAAGCAAGCAGCACCGACCAAATACCCTTTAGTTACGCTATAGGTCTGTTTCTGTTTCATTCAGGGACTACGTCCTTTATTTGTTGTTTTTTAATTGCCTACCAAGGTGCACACTTCACGGGCCGCCGCACAACTTAATGTGAAGGAGAAATGTTAATGTGCACCGGCGCCACCTTACTTAAGGTGCAGGAGAGAAAAAGCTGTGGCTAGCTCGTACAAAGAAAACCTCCAATCTTGCAAGCGTGCCTCCGATAACGCCAGTAAACTTGCCGTCAGAGCAAACACGTAGGTGAACTTTGCGAGCAACATCAATTAAAGCTGAATTTCTTGTTGTGAAGTATGCATAAAAGCCATCTGTGAAGCCTGTGCAACCATGTGTTTTTTTAAACTGCCCCTTTAAAAACCCTCATGCCTTTAAGGCACGCTCCTTTAATTTCCATTGGATGTCAATGGAAACGACCATCTGTCGTGCTCCGGTCGGATCTGCTGCAATGGAAGTGCTCTGCTGCTTTTTGATTACAGGCACACTCTCAAGTCAATGCCACTCGCCATCAGGGTAGATTAATATTCATAATTAATATCGCTTTCAAATCAGAATACCTTACTACAATTTGAGTTTATTTATATGGGACCCATGTACACTGTTTTTTTTAAATTTAGGAGACTTAAGGCTTTTGAGTCACTAAATCGGCATGGACAAAGGTGCGAGTAACAGCAAAACAGTATTTCTTGTTACCTCCAAACTTGGGACAGGATATTTAAGGGTTCTACAACCTGAAACCCAAACCATAAACCGCCTTGAGTTTGAAAAACTTCTAATCAGTCCAACTTTCATTTTACCCGATTATGTTGTCATAAGCTGGGTTGGGAGTCTGTCTCGACTATTACTGATATATACCGCCCTAGCTCCATGGGCTTTTTAGGTCGAGCCTAGTGCAGCGCACATGCGCTGCTCTAGGAGAGGGCCTCTTGGAGTCACTCCAGACTTCCAAGAGACTTCTCTGTGTGGGTCGGACTCCTCCCACACATTCCATTGGCCTTTGCGTGTAGCTTTCAAAAATGAAAGCATGCAAATGGCCAAAGGCGGGAGTATGTCCTGCCTTTTCTGAAAACGTTCACTCCCATGGCGTATGGGTCTCGGGAGCGAGCAGCGGCGCGCAGTGTGCCAGCTGCATTCCAGGATTGGGTTACTAATTAACTAAGCGCGGCCCCACTTGTTTTCCTTTGCTGCTTTTCTGCTCTGCTTTGCTGCTGGTTTTCCCTCTCCTCTCTCACTGTTGTATCAACCCTCAACTATCTTCACTCAGCCCAACCTGTTCACTGTTCTCTTTCGCATATGACGACAACCTTTGCATTGGTTTCAGAGACTCCACAAACCCTTTTTCAGTTATTGATGGACTGCTGGCTGGCCCAGGGTATGTTTAATTTGAAACTGATGAAGAATAAAGAAATGAGACTTGTGCTGAGAGCCCCCGGTGTAGGTTTGCACACCCTTGCTCCTACTCGATATACCCTATCCTGAGTCCAAAGGCCGGAGACCCCGGGGGCTTATTTGAAGACAAATCCTATAAGTACTGCACTTATATCACATTTCTCCCCTGTAGAAGGGCAACTTCCGTTGTATTAAAACAAACTATTGTACTGGTTGTTTTCTTTGATTTCTGCTTGTGTTTATTGTTGCTTGTATACCTTGTTGCTCCTGTTTGTGTCTCTTGGTCCACCCATCCGCCCCACCCCTCCGTGCCATCCTTGCTTTTCCATACACCCACTCTTCCCCTGTATTTTTATTTTTGCTTCTCCCATCATTAGGCCTCCACCCCTCGTTGTACAACTTGCGACCGCCATCTTGTCCAGCAGTGACTGATCACGGCCACAGCAGAGCGGAAGAAGGTGACATTTCCACTGTGCCCCGCACTGCAGTAAGAGTTGGCATTGCCTGCCATCCTGCTGCCTGCAGAGCTCCGGGCTACACTGTGAGAAGGCTTTATCACAGTAGCCACTTCAGTGGGAACACAGTTGTCCTGTGAGCCGGCAGCATGTCTGTACTGTGCAGCGTTTGGCAGGTAAGGAAAGATTGTACTGCTGTGTTTGTAAACAACACACATGGACAGCTTTTAGTGGGTAAACAGGCACTGTTAGCGTTGCCTAATGCTTGCTGTTTAATTTTTGACGACTTGGGCTTGTTTTCAGTTAGTTTTGGTAGTAGTTGGCTTCATCTGGGATTGTTTTTATGGTGGGTTCTGCTTGTTTCTGACATGGAAACACTACTACCCTCAATAGGTGGAATGGGTATCTTTCCTGACTCTTCCCTTTGTGACTTTGCCCATTGCTCATTCAGATGCTGCTGGAAGACACTCATGGTATTACCTGTGTTGGTGTGGTGGAGACCCAATCCTCTAGTCTCTTTCGCAGCTGCATCAGTTCAGCCGCCCTTAACAGAGAGCCACCTGGCCTGTAACTGCATCACGAGCACTTCACCACCTACAGCCCCTTCTGCCCCACCCTCATAAGCACCCTGGCTCTACTCCAGGGCTCAGGCCCAGTACTGAGCTGGTGTTGTTGAAGGGGACTTGAGCGTGCTTGGCTCTGGACGCCAGGTCCTCTCCAGCTCTTACAACCAACCTCTGGTGCTTTTTGCTGCCCGGGGCCTATGAGGGTAGTGAGTATGACCTGTGCTCCACTCCACTCACATCTCTTAAGGACACTCAGTTTGCATTTAGATGCTGCACCCATTACAACACAATAATGCTTTATTGGCATTGTTACACTTACAAGTGTTCTTAAAGTTTACTTGTTTACAGTGCTTATAGTTTTTGGATGCTTAGTTTGAACATTATATAGTGAAAGGAAAGGCACAGATTCGTTGTGTATCTTACAAGCCCGATGGAAGGTTTTCACATCTGGCAATGCTAACCTTCTATGTTGCTATCCCATTTTGGGTGTCTTAGGCTGTCATTGGTTGCTAGGTAGCCAGCATTTTTGTACTGTCTTAACGGTTTTATATAGGAAGATGTTGATTTGTACAGCTTTTAGTTTGCATTTCAATGTCTTTGAATTAGTACATCTTCAGGGTTTGATGTTGTCATCCATAATGTTGACAATCCCTTGTCTGTCTACACCTGCTTATTTACTCTATGCAACTGCAGTCCACGCAGCTACACTTCACTCTGCGCCTCTCCACTCTGCGCCTCTCAACTCTGCGCCTCTCCATTGTGCGCCTCTCCACTCTGCCAGGCCACTCTGCGCCTCTCCACTCTGCCATGCCACACCATAATATGTTAATAAGATTTTTAAAGCGCTCTGCTACCCTGAGCTGTCCTGGCGCTCTACACTACCATCTGAGGAAAACTTATAGCTGACCCGGTAGGCAGAAACAGTCTACCTGAAAAGCCAAGTTTTTAGTCCCTTTCTGAACAAGAGCAGCTCTGTTGAGTTCCTGAGGGAGAAAGGAAGACTGTTCCATGCTTTGGCGGCACAGTACCGAAAACTCCTTCAACCCCAGGTCTGTTTCAAAACGTGGGGGAGGGTGACATGTTTTGCTTGCATGGAACGTAAGGCTCTTCCAGGAATATACCACTTAAAGGATTGCTTCAAAATGTCAGGGCCGGTACCGTTTAGGGCTTTGAAAACTAGACACAAAGCCTTAAACTGAATCCGAGATTCAACAGAAAGCCAATGAAGGGTCTAAGTTCTGCCCTTACCGAGGCAAACTTAGGGGTCCCTGAGAGCAGTCTGGCTGCTGCGTTCTGCACAGTCTGGAGTCTAGCCAATTGTCTCTTCTGGATGTTAATGAAGAGGGCATTGCAATAATCCAGACGTGAGAGGATGAGCGCCGTAACTGCTATTTTCAAACTGTCTTCTGGAAGGAAAAATGTAATCTTGCGCAGAATGCGCATGACACAAAACCAGGAGGAAACGACCCTGCTGACCTGATCACAATATGCCAGTTTTGAGTCCACCATCACCCCAAGGTTTTTTGCCCTGTCCACCGGAATTGGGAGCGTGCCCATTGTATCTGGCCACCAATCAGGTGTCCACAAATGGGTTATGTTCCCAAAGATGATCACCTCGGTTTTCCCTGCATTAAGTTTGAGGCAGTTTGGCGTCATCCATGCGGCAATAGCCTGCATACAATTGTGGCATTTTACGCCAGTCTCTGCCTCCGCGCCTTTTTTAATAGATAACACAATTTGTTTATCATCGGTGTAGGTGGTCAGCTGGAAACCAAACGATCTAATCAAAGGTGCCAATGGGGAAACATAGCCATTAAATAATGTCGGGCTAAGCGATGAGCCTTGTGGAACTCCGCAAGGGAGGGAAAAAGGCTGAGAGCTATCTCCACCACGATCCACTGTTTGTGTTCTATTGGCCAAAAACGATTTCAAAAGGTCCCAGGCCTTGCCATGAACTTCGGCCGCCGATAGACAGTCCATCAGAACTTTTTGATGAACCGTATCAAAGGTGGCCGAGAGGTCGAGCATGATAGGAATGGCGGCTCCACCCTGATCTAAAGCCTCTCTGATCTCGAGTAATACTACTCAACATTAGAACACTTCACTTTGCGCTCCTTTACACCAATAACTTTTAGCCATACTGAATAGCAGCCACACTAGAATACAACATGGCTAAAACATAATAGCAAAACAATAGGCGAGACCTATTGGCTATGCCAATGCTTGTCAAGATCTACCGCTGTTCTAAAACGCCCTCCGCTTTTAATCGCGTTGGCATTTGCATTACAGATAGAGTTCGTGTTTATGGTATTTTAGTGCTGCAACGTGGATAGTTAGAATAGTTGAGTTAATTTGGCTGTTTGGTTTAGGGTCAGAGTTTCAGTAAAGGCTAGTTGTTAGTGCTCGGACTGCTATGGATAGTCTTACAGTTACTATCTAACTTAACAGTAGTGTTTGGGAGTAGTGGTTGGGAATTGGTGTCATTATGTCCCTGCAGGGCTTTGATCACATGCTATGAAAATGTTGTGATCTATAATGCACGCTGTCAAACATCGCACGTGAATTTCATTTTTATTGCAATCTACCAACAGAAATCCTCTTCCCATGCCCATATTTCTAATCACACTTGTATAATATCTCCCGGTGAATTAAAGACAGTTTACCAGCCGCTCTACTTACTTAAACATGGCTTTCCTTTCAGTAGTAGCAGGGCAGTTCGCTCTGCCCTGAACGGACCCAGGTGAAGAGCAGGTCTCCCAGTACGTGCCCTTAAAGCCCCCCGTGTGCCCTTGGTGCAGCCACTGCCCTCTATTAACAGTGTGCACCAGCAGCGCAAGAGGGCAGCAGGACGGGAAGTTGGGACTCTGCGGTCCTGCTAATCTGCCAAAGGCCGATGAATAACTTCAAAATACAGGAGACTCACAGGGGCCACTTTACATCCCGCCCTATCATTTTGTGTTACTACTGTGCTGCATGGAAGTTTACTGTAATAAAATGACGAAGTACACTGTAGACGAAAAGAAGTCTTCTTTATTGCAACCTAACACCATCACAGGTTCCAGTCAGCTGAAGGCAGCTGTGGAATGTTCATACATTCTTGTGTGGGCAATACCAACAGCGGGCTGGGGAAGGGGGGGACGGAAGGGATCAAGTGAGATTGCAACATTTACCCTATGCCTTGGTTCCAAAGCCAGCTCCTCTGAGAAGTCTCAGGGGTAGGAGAGGTCTCAAATAGCTTCCTTCTAGCAGCAGAAGCGCCTGGCGTTCAATCACTTAGAACACCCACCTCCGTGATTTCTGGTCAGCCACTTGTATAAAAAAAACATGAAAATGTCTTAACCACATCGCTGCGGCGGCTATTCCGCCGCAGCGCTAAACCGGCGGGGCGGGCGCACGGCAGCCGCATGCTGGTGACAGAACCGCTCCGTCACCGGCCGCGGTTGCGCTGTGCTCGTGACGGAGCGGTTCCGTCATGGCCCCGCCCGCCTAATAGAACGCGCCGCGCAGGCACGAAATCAGCACTGCGGCGGCCGGGCCATGACGGAACCGCTCCGTCATCAGCACAGCGCACCCGCAGCTGATGACGGAGCGGCTCCGTCATCAGCACCGAAGGTGTTAACAATGTTTTTTTTTTAACTTTGAAAATATTGGAGATTAAATTGGTTTTTTCTGTCCCTCGGCCTTCTAACTAAATGGAGGGTGTCTGAGGACCCCTCCTTTCCTGGCTGATTTCCTCCCTCCCTTGCCTCTCCAGTTCCACGCAGTGCTTTGAGGCAGCATGATACAGGTAAACACTATACAAACCCTAGCAGGTCACGGCGTTCTGTTCCTTCGCTCCTTTAACCCTTACCCTCCCATCCTGTCCCTTTCCTCTACAGTTCCCTAATTACTTCTCAGTACCCTCTTGCATGTTCAAGAGTTTGTGCTATTGGTGTTAAAAAGACATTGTCATTTACAACACCAATGGCTCGAACTCTTGCAAATGCGAGGCCTATTGCATGGCAAATGCTTGTTTACTTTTCTCAATATTACTGTGGCCGGCAAATCCCAGCATGTGCTGTTGGCGAAGCACCTGGATTCCTGAAACTCCGTATCTTGGCTTAGATGCATTGTACACCCGCCTCTCTCATAGTTTATAATATATGTTATCAAACCACCTGCCTCCTTTTACACTTAAAAGCTTTCTATCCACCCTATCTTCCAATCTATCGCCTTCACGTTTATTGGTCGCTTTGCAGCTGGCTCCTAAGCCTCTCTTCCCCTCCTTCCAAACTTTCTTCTTCAGTCAGCTGTTTTCTCTCTCTAATTATCCTGCTGCCCCTTCCACGTTTCTCTCACCCCCACTTCCCCGTGTAATGTCCCTTCCCTTTCCGCTCTCTCCTCCTCACCACTTGTTTCTTTCACTTTCTTAATAGTCTTTTCTGCCCTTCGTACTCCAGCACATCGCTCTCCCTGTGGCGCTCTCTCTTCTATCTCGCCCACCTGCCTGTTTCCGTCATAAATCTTTCACTTTGTAAATAAGAGACGAATCACCGCCCCTCCTCCCCGGGTCCAGAGCAAATCACAAGAGACTAAAACTAACTGTAGGGCGCGTGTCAGGCAAATCAAGCAGACGCATCACCGTTAGGGCCAGGCCAACTGGATTTTCTCCCACCTGGAGCCACGCCCGCTTACACATGGAGCCACGCCTGCGTCACCTGCAGACACGCCCAGTCACACCTGGAGCCACTCCCACTTACAATCTGAGTCAGTGTTGGACACGCCCAGTTGCACGTAAGGGCACGCCCACACAGAGGAAGACACTCCCACTCCGGCTGCACCCGCGCAATGAACAGCCAGTAAAACCCCGAGAGTGCCCTAAAAGAATAAAGACACTCCCACTTCACAGATTGCAAGAAACGAAAAAAATGGCGGCAAACAAGCAGGTCAAGGAGGAGATCTCCTGCTCCGTATGCCTGGAATATTTCACAGACCCCGTATTTTTGGAGTGTGGACATGTCTTTTGTCTGTCCTGTATCACTCGGTGCTGGGAGGGGCTGCAGACAGACTTCCCCTGCCCGCAGTGCAGAGAAACCTCTAAGAACAAAACTTTAAGGCCCAACAGATTTTTGGGAAACTTAGTGGAGCTGTTGAAACAGCTTCACACTCCGAGTTCGGCCATCAAGGGGCAGAATCTGTGCAGAGAACACGAGGAGAAGCTAAAACTGTTCTGTGAAGATGACCAGGAGCCCATCTGTGTGATCTGTCGAGAGTCTAGAGACCACAAGGCTCACTCAGTACTTCCCATGCAAGAGGCTGCCCAGGACTACAAGGTGCGTAAAATATTTTTTATTTTGTGCATTTTATAAAGCGGACATAACCCGCAGGTGTCAAAGCACTGTACAATAGAACCAGTTACGTTACAAGAGAACAGTGTTACACAATAGAACATTACACAGATAAATTGGCGACTTAAAAGGAAGGGTACACAAACACAAAATCCAACACAGCACGCAAGGGTGTGAAATGTACAAGAAAAAATTCAAATTTACAATAATGAGCGAACTTTCTAGAGGGGCCTGAGAATAAAAGTCTTAATTCTGAAAGTGTCTTTGAAAGAGAAGAGATTTGAGGTCCGCTTTGAAGATCCGGGTAGAGGGAGTGGCACGGAGCAATGGGGGAAGCAAGTTTCAGATTCTCACCACATTGCCTGAGAAGGATTACACCATCGATCTTTCCCTTTTGAAGGAGGGGGGCTCAAGCAGAAGCTTTTCCCCATTGCGAGGGGGTCTAGAGCCTCCGGACAATTTCAATTTATTCGCCAGGTAACGAGGGCAGGACGTGTGCAAGGTTTTGTGTGTGATGCAGGCAGTTTTATAAATAGATCTTGCCTCGATTGGAAGCCATCGAAGAGAGTGCAGGATAGGAGTGATGTGGTCGCTTCGTTTAGACCCTGAAATGAAGCGAGCTGCTAAATGGAGGATGGTATTGAGAGGGGAGAGATTGGATTTGGGTAGGCCCGTCTGAGAGAGTCAGAAGAGAATTGCAATAATCCAGTCTAGAGAGAACCAGCGATTTGTTTCAAGGTTTTAAGGTCTTTCTCCGGGAGGAACCGACGAATCCCCCACAGAAGGCGCAACTGGTAACTTGCGTTCTTAGCAATAGAGTTGATGTGGGAGATTAGCTTGTCTTTTGTCAAGTATGACACCTAGGGATTTAGCACTGTCGACAATGATGGGTTTGTTGTTGAGTCAGTTCAGCTGATCCATCCAAGATTGAACAGGAGGAGGGGAGAGAGAGGTAGAAAGGAGGAGGAATTCAGTTTTGGTGGGATTTAGAATGAGTTGGTGAGCAAACATCCGTTTGTGAATAGAGTTGAGTAGTGAGAGATCGTTTGCGGAAGACACCTTGAGGTAGATTTGAGTGTCGTCCGCATAAAGATTTACCCAGATTTACTTAGGAGGTTCCCTAAAGGGTCCAGGTAGAGATTAATTGCTGCTACGGCAAGCGCCGTGTCCTCCATGCTAAACTGTAATGGTGGCGCTCGCCTTGACGTTAAAAGTCCCCAAAGGTCTCTTGTGCGATCTTGGGCTAAATCCTGGTCAATGGTAATATTGTAAAGATTTGCAAAATGCCTCTGCCAGGTATTAGGATCTAAATAGTGGTCAGAAGCCTTCATGTTTTATTTGCTTCCATGTGTCATCATTTTTCCAGAACATAGCTTGGTACCCAGTGTTTGCATATTTTATACGGTCCTCCCAAATATTGTATTCCCAATTTCTTTGGGCTCGTTCTTGGATTTTCTTATATTTTGATTTTTCTGATCTAATCTCTGGTATGTTTTTATTTTTGAGGACGTTAATGAGCCCGTCTTTGGCCAGTCTGCATTCCTTATTATATCAGGGGTTACATGACTGTACCATTGTCTTGGCAGCACCTGTTACTATTCTTGGTTTGGTTAGGTGGATTTGTATTTCCTTTACCAATTTTTGATGAATTGCAGTTATGTTAATTTTGTGATTTCGGTACAGATAGGTTACAAGATCACTAAAGATGTTATATGTATTGGTGAGAGGTTTGACTTGGTCTAGTATGGCAGGCCATCTGAATGACTGCCGGTTGTTAGTTACCAGGAGCTGTCTTGTTCTGCTCCTGGATCAATTTCACCTTCTTTCACTCTAACTAATTCGGGGTATTGATTTCTCTTTTGAACCGGTTTACACTCGACTGCGCGGCGTATCTCGCCAATGGTCTATGCTAACTCACATCACTGTATTTTGTACACGCATCAGCACGGTGCTATGTATAATGCTCTCAGAATGCTCACTGATTTGATGCAAATATTTGCAGAAGCTTGAAAGCAAGATAGACGATTCTTTGCTTTCAAAATAAAATGTTCATAACAAAATGAAAGCAGGAAAAAAACATTTTGCTCAACTACTGTTAAAATGTCAGGTACCATTTCTTTGCAGCATCCTTTAGTAACGTGTTGATGCATGCTAGTATTTCCCAAAAATATTAATAATGGAAAATCAGTGTAACCGGTCTCAATAAGATTTTGGGAAACAAAAATAAACCAGCATTGGCAAAGCCAATAGTTCTGAAATTGGTGGTCAGCTTTTTAGTTTTGTCAATGTGTAAATTGTTTTGGCATGGTTTTTGTAAAACCTTATTTGTGTGGGAGCTGCCGTGCCCTCACTATTATAAAAAAACAATGGCAAAAGCAAAAAAATGTTTTTGGTCTCAAAAAGCACACACTGCCACAGTAGTTACTGGCACTGAACAAAACAACTTTGTGTGCTGATATGCTCCTTGTGAAAGAGCAGAATGCTGTCCCTCATAGTGAAGCCAGCCGATACAGAGTTTTAATAAACGCAAAATATCAAAGTCAACGCTAGACCAAATTAGGGGCCCAATTATAAAAGCAAGTCTCAAAAGTGCACCTGTAGTATATGTCCTATGTGCAGCTATACGGAATTCCCAAGACTTGACAGAAGTAGGACAAGAGATAATACTCCTAAAAAATATCTGTGAACTGTATTTTAACATAAGCAAATATGCATGTGTAGATTTGCTCATCGGACATCTGGGTGTTTGCCAGTTCACTTTTCCTCCAACCACTTTATTCCCAACTCTGGAAGAAGGTTTATGTCTCCCATTGTCAGGAGTACATTTCCAACATTTCTCAGAATGGGAAAAGATTAGAGAAGAGTTGTTAAAAACCCTTAAAACAGGCAAGTTTGTAGGCTTGCACAGACTCAAAAGGGCTTTCTAACCCTGGAACTATTGCTTACCACCTTCAGCCCCAGTATGTAGACCTGTGGAAATGTTGCAACATAAGGGTATTGCAAGTATTCAAACACTACTATGGTATGAACCCTGGCATAATCCGAGAGGCTATATCCGAGCTCTTATTTAATGAGATTGCTGCCATAATTTGTTGCCACGCAACATGGCACCAAAGGGACAAGTGGATTTTGTTACAGGACAAGTAGATTTGTGAAGCAACCTGCCCCATGGACAAGTAGATATTTTTTTAAATTTCACACCTCTGGTACAGTGTGATAAGCGTAGATGCTGTCAACGATTTTTGTTACTGCATGTAGTGTTTTTTAAAAAGGTGATTCTACAGCTCTTTGCTAGATTGGAGAAGGGGTTGGGCAGTCTTGATTGATATGGGCATGTTTTTGCAGATACTGGATGCAGGGATAGAGAAGGCCGGTTACTTATGTTCTTCTTTTTTCTCTGCAATCTATGTTGTTCTGGCTCAGATACTAAGCTTGTCAGCGAGATGTGCGGGGTGCATGTTATAATGGCTTTGTAAAGGATGCAGCTGGTTTTGAAGTTGGTGTGGCCTAGCTAGAGTAGCCCAATGGAAGGTTTGTGATCATGTTTTTTCATGACCTTTATGAGGCGTTTCGATGCTTGTAAGGTGTCCTTATGGGGGGGTCCAGTGTGGATCTGGGAGGCCGTGTAGCAAAACATTATCACAGTCCAGATGAGTGAATATGAGGGCTGGAGGAACATTTATATTGTCCCTGTCTAGGAGGAATGGTTTCACTCTACTCAGTAGAGCGAGAGCTGGTAAAAGAAGGCCTTGGTTTTCTTGGCGATGTGTGACCCTAGGGTGAGGTCAGTGCTGAGTGAGAATCTGAGGGTGTGGCATTGGATTAAAGTTTGGGGTTCTAATCCATCCAAATCTATTTGTTGAGCCAGGTTTGGACTAGTTCTTGTTTTTTGCTCTGTTTTGGTGGGAGTTGAGCTTCAGGTAGGTGCTGGACATCCGTCCTTGATATGGTGCAGCCCGTGTTTGAGGTGTTGCATGTCTGCTGCAGGTGAGTCTTTTGTATAAACTGAGGAAGACTTCTAAGTACGATAAAAGAACTTGCTGAGGGGTAGAAGAATGCGAAGTACCTATGTGGCGTCGCATTCATATAGTAGCTGATGTTCACCTTTGAAGCCTAATGAAGGGCATGTGTATGCGGAAACTTGACATAATGACCATTGAGTAAAGTATTTATGCCAACAAATGTAGTCTGTAGTATCATAGGGCAGCTGCAAAGATGAAATATTCATGCTTGTTTAGAACAATGTATTTAAATAGTGATATGCAGAATAGCTGTTGGATAAGATTAACACATGGACTGTTTTTCAGAAAACACTTCATGGCCATGTGGAACGACTGAAAAAGGAGCTGGAGAGCCTGCAGACATGGGAAGCTGAGCAAAGTAGGACTTTATTGGAGGTGGAGGTGAGCGGTTTTCTCGCTTTATTTATAGAGAGATGCGAGACATGGTGAAATAAAGTCAAGACAAGGGGTTACGCCTGTGGGTCAGGACTTGAGATGAGATGTGGGGCGTATTGATGATGGAACTTTAGGTGAGGGACTTTGGGGTAATCCTGAAATATCTGAAGGTGCAAGACCTGTGAGTTCATCTGACAACTGGGGTTGAAAGACATGCATGTAGGTACATCAACTGGTCAAAACGGAAGTTAAGAGACATGGGCTTACACCAGACTGTCAGAACTGTAGGTGAGAGACATGGGGTACCAGTAACAAACACAACTGGAGGTGTGAGACATGGAGGTACTGCTGGTAAAACTGGAGGTGAGCGGCATGGGATAACTGACAATCGGAACTTTAGGTGAGAGACTAGATGTACCCCATACAATCTGAACTGGATTCTGGCAATCAGAAATGGAGGTAAAAAACGTGGACGTACCTTTGACAGTCCTAACTGGAAATCACCCGGCATTGCACTACCCCTGGTTGAACTGGAGGTGAGGTACATGGGGTTACCCCTAGTAGAACTGGAGGTGAGGGGCATGGTGGTACCCTTGACAATAAAAGGTGGAAGTGAGAGACCGGGTGATAGCCCTGACACTCAGATGTGGCGGGTCACTCCTGTCAATCAGATAGTCGAGCCATAGGGGAGAGGAATTTACCTTGTTTGCGTACGCAATCAATTATAATGACTAATCAGAATAACATCAACTCACTTTATCTAGAGCTGCCTGTGAGTATCTTATTAATTTCCTTCAAGCCATTCAGAACTACAATGCTATCTGATTTTGGAACCCATTTTGTACTCGTCCATCTCCCGCCATCTAGCACTCTTCGCTGGCATCTGGTCTTTAGCGCACTGCATATACCAGCGTGCCTTGCTCAAAAGAATGGGCCAATCTTTATTCATCAAAGAATCTTCCCATACTAGAACTATTTGTTCTGGTACTTATAATAATGGTATGGCCATGCATCCTGACCAGTCACCCGAGAAACTAAAAAACAATCAAACTGTTGTTTTTAACCAGAGCCTTATACAGTGTGTCACTGACTTTCATACTGCCATGCTACATTTGTGTTTTTGGGATTCCAACCGGTTACAGGGGCCTATACTGTCACCTTTTAAATTTTTCCTCGAATTTCCAGCCTGCCTATCCTTCCATTCGACCCCTTAACCCCCAGCTAGCCCTGCATATCCTCTGCTTTTGAGTTAAAGCTGTGACTGTGCAATCCACTTACCCTACCATGGCAGAGGCTTCAAACTCTCCCAACTCGATGAGGCACTCTGGATATTACCACTTTGCTTTTTAAGGGCACTACCTGTGCATAGACTGTTGGACTCGAGTTTGCTCCAGGATTGGGATGAGCCCACTTGGCTCCTCTGTGTTACTGTGTATAGTAACTATATGTTTGCTCGAAAGTGTTACTTTTCAAGGGACAACTGGTTGGTCCTTTGTCATGGTTTTTATTGTTTACATGATACAGAAGTAAGCTATTATCGGGGCTGCTTCTATTTGATTCTTGCTGATGACACTAGTTAGAGGTCTCTATTCCATCCTCTTGCCTCGTAGAGCTTCCTGGCCCCAGCCAAGACATGCTTGCCTCGCACACATCCAATACCAGAGCTGGAACGCTGTACAGTTTCACCAAGAAGCACTTGCCGTCACCCCATCCCAGCTAGGCTAACCCTCCCTAGACCTGAAATCTACACACATTGCCCGAAAAGCATACAATAACTAGCTGCAGAATATTTCTCGAGGCACTGCTTAAATTCATACTCTTGTTGAGATGCAAGATGAGCTGTCAGAACCTTGTCCCTTTGATCACTGTTGAGGAAATGAACCAGCAACATGGATCATCATGGGAGGAGCTCCAAAAGACAACCTATCCCTCAAGCATTTGCAATGCAATAGGTCTCGCATTAGGAAAGTGTGAGCTATTGGTATTGTGAATGACACATTTTTTATTTATGTGTTGGTTTTGAAAATAGCAAAATGAATAGCTTTGTCATTTACAATGCCAATAGTTTTTACTTTAGTAAACGTGACACCTATAGCATTTTTAATTCAACATGTGTTGTATTTATGTGACTTAGATGTATTGATATTACAAATAACCATGGCTTTTAATTTTTTAAAATAATTAATACTTAAATAAAAGTTAATGGCAATAGCTTAAACTTTTGTAAATAACTTTTGTGAAGATTATGTTCAGTGTATTTTATTGTGACGAAAATCCAAGAGCAAAACTGAAATATTAACATCTTTTTGTGACATTTGTAATAAAGCTTGAAACATTGAGAGAACATATTTGAACCAGTTGTTGTTGAATTGTTGCACAGATTGATGCTGTGGTGGTGCTGAGTGATGTTGTGGTGGCGACGAGTGATGCTGTGGCGTTCAGTGATGCTGTGGTAGCGCATAGTGATATTGTGGTGCCCCTGAGTGATGCTGTGGTAGTGCTGAGTGATGCTGTGGTGATGCGATAGACAGAGTGAGTGCGATAGATAGATAGAGGGAGGGCGATAGATAGAGGTAGGGCGATAGATAGCTAGATAGATAGTGAGGGTGATAGATAGTAGATAGATAGATAGAGTGAGGGCGACAGACAGAGTGAGGGCGACAGACAGAGTGAGGGCGACAGACAGAGTGAGGGCGACAGACAGACAGAGTGAGGGCGACAGACAGACAGAGTGAGGGCGACAGACAGACAGAGTGAGGGCGACAGACAGACAGAGTGAGGGCGACAGACAGACAGAGTGAGGGCGACAGACAGACAGAGTGAGGGCGACAGACAGAGTGAGGGCGACAGACAGAGTGAGGGCGACAGACAGAGTGAGGGCGACAGACAGAGTGAGGGCGACAGACAGACAGAGTGAGGGCGACAGACAGACAGAGTGAGGGCGACAGACAGACAGAGTGAGGGCGACAGACAGAGTGAGGGCGACAGACAGACAGAGGGTGAGGGTGACAGACAGACAGAGGGTGAGGGTGACAGACAGACAGAGAGTGAGGGCGACAGACAGAGAGAGAGTGAGGGCGACAGACAGAGAGCGAGTGAGGGCGACAGACAGACAGAGTGAGGGCGACATACAGACAGAGTGAGGGCGACATACAGACAGAGTGAGGGCGACAGACAGACAGAGGGTGAGGGTGACAGACAGACAGAGTGAGGGTGACAGACAGACAGAGGGTGAGGGTGACAGACAGACAGAGGGTGAGGGTGACAGACAGACAGAGAGTGAGGGCGACAGACAGAGAGAGAGTGAGGGCGACAGACAGAGAGAGAGTGAGGGCGACAGACAGAGAGAGAGTGAGGGCGACAGACAGAGAGCGAGTGAGGGCGACAGACAGACAGAGTGAGGGCGACAGACAGACAGAGTGAGGGCGACAGACAGAGTGAGGGCGACAGACAGAGTGAGGGCGACAGACAGAGTGAGGGCGACAGACAGACAGAGTGAGGGCGACAGACAGACAGAGTGAGGGCGACAGACAGACAGAGTGAGGGCGACAGACAGACAGAGTGAGGGCGACAGACAGACAGAGTGAGGGCGACAGACAGACAGAGTGAGGGCGACAGACAGACAGAGTGAGGGCGACAGACAGACAGACAGAGTGAGGGCGACAGACAGACAGACAGAGTGAGGGCGACAGACAGACAGACAGAGTGAGGGCGACAGACAGACAGACAGAGTGAGGGCGACAGACAGACAGACAGACAGAGTGAGGGCGACAGACAGACAGACAGACAGAGTGAGGGCGACAGACAGACAGACAGAGTGAGGGCGACAGACAGACAGACAGAGTGAGGGCGACAGACAGACAGACAGAGTGAGGGCGACAGACAGACAGACAGAGTGAGGGCGACAGACAGACAGACAGAGTGAGGGCGACAGACAGACAGACAGAGTGAGGGCGACAGACAGACAGACAGAGTGAGGGCGACAGACAGACAGACAGAGTGAGGGCGACAGACAGACAGACAGAGTGAGGGCGATAGACAGATAGATCAGGGCTCAAAAAATTCACTCGACCGCTCACATTTGCGAGTCAGATTAATTCAGGACGAGCTATTTTTAGGTCCTACTCGCCATTTCTGGCGAGTTGGAATGCAAACTGACACTTGACCTCTGCCTCTAAAAACAGAGGAAATGTTACAAGATAGCAAGATTTAAAGGCATCTTTATTGCTCACAAAGTAAATGAGCAATAAAAATGCTTTTAAATCTTGATAATTTGTCACATTTGCTCAGCTTTCAGAGTTAGAGGTCAAGTGCATTTCAGTTAGGTCGAGGAGATTTTGTAGGTTACTAGACCTGCAGGTCTAGTGCATTTTTAATGATTTCTTTAGTCCTGTAGATAGATAGATAGATAAATAGAGTGAGGGCGATAGATGGAGTGAGGGCGATAGATAGGTGGAGTGAGGGCAATAGATAGGTGGAGTGAGGGCAATAGATAGATAGATGGAGTGAGGGCAATAGATAGATGGAGTGAGGGCAATAGATAGATGGAGTGAGGGCAATAGATAGATGGAGTGAGGGCAATGGATAGATAGATAGATGGAGTGAGGGCGATAGAGTGAGGGCGATAGAGTGAGGGCGATAGATAGAGTGAGGGCGATAGATAGAGTGAGGGCGATAGATAGAGTGAGGGCGAAATATAGATAGAATGAGGGCGAAAGATAGAGTGAGGGCAATATATAGATAGAGGTTTATTGTTGGGAAATCCAAGGCAATTAAGTAATTAAGTAAGGAGTTAGCTACTTACATTTGAATAATATTGATCCAGTTTGCAGGACCAGCAACATCTCTATCTGAAAGATGTAATTTAAAGAGTTTTTCTGGGGCCCAATAAAGGAATATTGATGCAAGAGTTTTGTTTATGCCAAAGAAGGCATGAGTTTATTTTGTAGGAGATGAACACATATGTTATATCATGATTGTGTGGAGAAGTGTGGCTCACTGGTTAGAGGAGGCAGACCTGGAAGCAGAGGTCAGCCCGGGACCAGGGTTCAATTCCCGGCTCGGCGGGGTCTTGAGTCCTAAAATGTCCATGGACTCGACAATTCTCGCTCCGGTGCCTACTCTATTCACGGGTTCACACTCTGCGACTCTGGGCAATAGCTTGCTTAATCTCCACAACGGCCCCTCGCGGCGGGATGCCTGGCTTTCACCTTGCGGATACCCTGCCGGGGTTATCTCACAGGGGAATACCAGGACGGGTTCCCTAAGCAAGCGCTTAGAAATCGCTAGGTGCTTTGCGCTATATAAATTCCTGTACATTGTGAGTTGGGAGGTTCTCTATACCAGGTTTGGAAGTATGCGGTCCATTTAGACTGAACAGGAGGGGGGAGGGGCGAATGTTTATGGGTGTGTGTATTCATTTATAAATCTTCGAAGCAGAATGACCCAATTCAGGCTTTGGCACAATAAGGCAGGAATAGGTGGCAGAAGAGGGCCCAAATTGGAGATTTTAGCTTTAATTTTTAGGAACGTATAAAAGTCTAGATCTGAAAGGAAGAACTTGTGTTGAAGAGATGCAAATGGTAGAGGGTCCTTTTAAGAAAAGATATTGCTAATCAAGTTGACACCTTTACACACCCAAATAGAACCAATCCTAGCGAAGAATGGGCTATCTGTTTTTCATTATTCCACAAAGACATATCACAAGATTTAGAGAAGTTACTATTGAGAAGTTTATCCTCAATTTTTAAGGCTTTCAGTTACAGCATATCTAGAATGATACAATATGAGTGTGTTAGAGACAACGTTGTCATAGAAAGAGAAGCCACTAGAGTGTAAGGAGGAGATCGCACAGTTTGCGTTGCTGATGAAACAGCGCGCTGGGTCCAGCCTGCCAAAATTTCCGGGTCGACTGGTGTTGCACCTTCTTTGGCTGCTAGAGCCATCCCCAGTATTTTCGCTAGGGGACCCACAACATCGAGCATTTTATCTTGGCAACCGCGCCAAGCACGGTCCAACCCACGTTTGGGGTCCTTAGAGAATTTTTTCAGGAAGGTGAGCATGCTGGCATCGATTTCTGGAGTTTCTGCCATGTTGCCTGGCAGTTCCGGACGTGGACACTCTGACTTTAAACAATTGCGGACTTCTCTAGAGAAGCGTTTCCGCAGATTTTCATGGAGATAATCCAACACCGCAGGGGACGGGATCCAGTCCGAGGACCGGGGATGCACAATGTCTGAAGGATCAAAAGTGAAAGGAGTGATGACCTGTTCTGCCGAAGCCTTGGGGGCAACTTTGGTCTTTTTTGGAGGAGGAGGCGGTTCCTCCGAGGTATCTGTGTCTGTGTCTGTGTTGGTGGTAGTGGTATCTGTATCCACCGGATCCGGGCGTTTAGCTTTCGCCTTCCCGCCTGCGTAAGCGTGTTCTGCCATACCTGAGCCTGGACCAAAGCATTCAAGGCTTCAACAATGTTGTCCTCTAAAACAGCCTCCTGCTGTCCATCACCAACTTCCTCCTCTCCTCCATAGTACTCCTCAGGGTCCTGGGCCCACTCTTCCATAACGATAAGGAGTTAATTAATTATCACACAGGGATAGCTCCCTACTGTCCACAACCAGGAGGGGTAATTGGGGGGGGGGGAGGGGGGAGGGCACAGCCCAAAGCACACTTATAAACTTGCCAACGTTACCCAAACCCCCTCCGCAAAGCTGTACTCAAAAGGTCAGTGACCTTGGCCCAAACAGTTCTTGGAGCGTGTGCACACTCTGAAGGCCTCTATTTTACAACCTGTTATCAAGGCGATCCTACAGGGAGCCTGCCGGTGTGTAGAACGCACTGAAAATGCGTTCAAGTCTGCCTGGGAAATCGCGCCGAGGCGCGCAGCCCAAACGCGACCAAATCCGCCCAAATTGGTCGCGCGTGTCGGCCGTCAGCTACCCGGCGTAAACTCGTGGGAGGGCGTACCAGGGAAGCCCAACGCGCGCGCCGAAGCTCTGCCGGTAACCGGGCCCTGTTGAAAAAAGCGACCGGCTCCCTGCCTGTCGGAGACCGTGCAATCAACACGGTAGAGGTCGCGATCCTGAATAAATTAGTTTAAAGCTGGATGAACGCCAGCGGCGGCCCGTAATGAAGCTCCAGAGTACAACGGAGCGAGGCAACCAGCTCCCAAATATGCACCAACAAACTACAATTTTGTAAGGTAATCACCATCAATAAATCGTGGTATCAAATATATAAGTATACCATATAAAACAATCAAGAAAATATCCCCATGCAAACGCAGAGTGAGGGAACCAGTAAAATAGGTGCACTTAACTCTTGCTGTGAGCAGCAAAGAAAGAGGATGATGGGAGCACGCAAGGGGTTCTTATGGACTATGGGGGCGTGCCTATACATATGTGCATCATGGGAAATGTAGTTTGTTTTACTGTTTTTTATAAAAATATACATTTTCATTGGATGCTGTGTTTATTGCAGTAAAGATTGAGAATCATAATCTGAAGCCTCATGTCCTGTAATAGAATCGCTGCATCCATGAAGCGGGCTGATACACGAGCGCTGAGGGAAAGAATAACAAGCAGTAGATTAAATGAAACTCCAGACTGTGTTTCTTCAGGCTGGGGACAACAGCACGGACACTCGCCAGGTAATTGGAAACTGCAATCAAGGAAGACCACTGAACGGAGGATCTTGCAGTATCCGTATCAGTTTTTTTGCCTGGAGGGCTTCATCAATGTGTTTTCCGAACAACGATTTGCCATCATAGGCCATGTCCAAAAATTTTGTCTGGACTTCAGGTCTGAAAGTGGTGGCTTTAAGCCAACCCTGGCATTGGAGTACTGCTAGTTGTTAAATTGGTATCAACAATGTCTAGTGCGCAATCTATTGTTTCAGATGCCGCACGTTCTCCCTCCAATAGGATTTTCCGTGCTTCCTGTCTTCTGTCCTCAGGAATGAGCTTAATCAGCCCAGCCATATCTGACCATATTTCGTGGTCATAACGCCCTATTGTTGCTAGGGAGTTAACTGCTCTGATGGATGCAGCTGCCATTGTTGAAAACTTCTTGCCAATCAGATCAAGACGATGCCCCTCCTTGTCCGGCGGTGTAGTAATAGGTGTTGCCGGGTTCTTAGATCTTTGTTGGGTAGCTTGGGGAATGACCGAATCTGGCCGAGGGTGCCCAATTAGACAGGATGGACTATTGGCAGGAGCATAATACTTCTTCTCTATCTGTGGAAGCACTGCTGGTACAGATGCAGGAGTTTTCATGATTTTGAATCCCTTCGTTCCATATATAATCAATTATAGGAACAGCCCTGGTAATTTTCCTGGATTCCGCTTTAAAATCGTGAAGGAAACATTATTTGTTCAACAGTGACAGGCAGTTGAAATCTAGCAGCAGCTCGCTGCATCAGATTGTGAAATCCTTCTATATCTTCTGGTGGCGAATCAGATGGTGGAGGAGTAGGTGGTGAAGGCATTGGGATAATGTTAGAATCCAAAGGGTCTACATGAGAGTTCTCTGGTAATTCACCTTCTTCAACTTCCTCATCAGAGGATGTGTCCTGACCCTGATGAGGGTCTGGAGTCTGGTGTTCTTGATGAGGGTGTGGAAGTTGAGGAGTTGGAACTGGAGCATCAGGTGGAGGCAAAGGGTCCGGAACCGCCACAAGTGGTGGTGGAACTTGTGGAATAACTCGCTGCGGGGGAAACCGCTGTCTGTAATCTGCGAGCATGGCTTGCAGGTCCTGTATAAGAGTTGGAGGCATATGGCCCGTCTCACTCTGGCGAGATTGCCTATGATACACTCTATGATGCGGGACGACAATGTCCTCTTGATAATATTGTTTGTGGTAATTCTCCTCTTCATCCTCATCGTGACACTTGATGTGTAGCTCAGGATGATGAGCTATCCCAAATGGTCCTTCTTCGTCGTTGTAATAATCATCCTCTTCCTGCACATATGTTTCAAGGTGATGTGAAGGAGTAAGCAGTAAAATATTGCTATACTCATGTCTTTGGAATGTTTTGAGCTGAAAACTCCAAGATGAAACAGGCGTTGAATGAGTTGGAACCACAGTCAATGCCGTAGACGGAACAAGTAAGTCCCCAGTCGATGGAATCGTCGTCGACGGGCTCTTTGTCAATGTCATCGACGGGATCATCGTCGATGCGCTTGAGGTCGATGGAGTCTACGTCAACGGGACAGTTGTCGACGGCGCAGTAGACAACTTAGTCTTCGCCGACGATACAACTCTCGTCCACGGTGGAGGCTTCGTCGAAAGTACTGACGTGGACTTCTACGCTGACTTCTTTGACAGGATAGTAATCCTCGTCAACATTATAGGAGAGGTGATAGACGTCGTTGAGATAGTCTCCGTCGACGAAGGAGCAGAAGAAGTGACAGAAATCGTCGACTAAGGGGGGAAGGCCAGAGATTTTTAGAGGCTTTAACTCACTGTTTTTGTAGATGGCTTCTCGGAGTCCTTGAGAGCAGAGGTCTGAGGAGACTTCTGACCCAGAGGAGATTAAAGGAGACCTCTGAGAAGGGCCAGAAGTGGAGTGGGAGGATTTATGGTGTTTTCTGCCCTTACTTGAAGAGCTGTCCTGTGATCTAGCTCTCTTGCTGGAAGTTGAGGCTCTATCATCCTCTTCAGTCGAAGAAGATTTAAGCCACAACCGCACTCTTGCCTCCCTATCCCTTAGGGTCTTAGAAGGGAAGGTACGGCAAATTTTGCAATCTTTTGCCTCATGTTTAGGGTAGAGGCAGTAGATGCAGTCCTGATGTTGGTCATCAACATGGTCTCTCTTCTTGTCACAGGTTCTGCAGGGCTTAAATAAGGCATTCTTGTCAGTCATCATGGAATAATTGAAGACAACTGAGTGGCACTCAGGGAGATTCCCTTCCACACGATGTGCGGTGAAAATCTGAGGAGAACTGGCTCTGCTGAGAGTGTTCTAGAGGGTGCTGATTGGTTGGGACAAATCTTTTGGTTCTTTTAGCATAATGAGGTAGATAGGCTACTAAGATGTAGGCCTCAGCCTTTTCTTTGGGGCCTACTACTATTATTTACCTTTGGCACTACTTTTGTATTTACCGTGGGACTCCCGCCTCGGCGTCCGGGAATGATTCAGGCATGTGAATCTATGAAAGATACCCCAATACTGGATAATCTAAAAAACAGAACAACAACATGCGTGTATTGTGATAGCCGCTTAAAACTGCCATGTTGGAATGGAAAAAGCTTATATATAATACTAGTAGAAGAAAGCCAAAAAATAGTAAACTATTTAAAAAACGCATAGTATGATTGGTGGTGGTTGTGTTTTGGTAAAGTCTCTCTTTATTGCTTGAAGGATGTTACCATGTGATGTACTTGATATTTTTCAATTGACCAAGTACTGCTTCTTCGCAGTTCATTGATGACCTAAAATATTACAACAGGGCTCTTCTCTGCACTTGAGATAAAAGGGAAGAGAAATATAAACATTAATGAGAAATAAAAGGTTAATAGAGAAATTGTTTGTTTAAAACAAATCATTGAAGTCACTGATGGTTTCAGGTGACTGGGAATTTTTAACAAAACTGGTGTCCGGCAGAGGGATTTTGTTCTTCATTTATTCTGTTTTTTTAAGGGTAGATGACCGCGTTATAAAAGAAGTAATTGTTTTTGTTGGTGTGCAGCTTTTCCCTCTCTCATCATTGTGTAACCCCGTTGCCTGACAGTTTCATAGAGCGCTCCGTAGCTTCCTGCAGATTTATTTCCTGGCCTCTGAGTTCTGCCCGATAACGCTGCTGCCTGCCATTGACTAGGATGAATACACACGAGGAACAATGCCCACTTATAGGATCCATGCAGATGCCAAACGTGCTTGACAATTTCCTCCTTGCATGTGGCCTCCTTCCTACTCGCGTGTGATGGGCAAGAGGAACAGGCCACAGCAGCAAGGGACAGCGGGGGTTGTGGGAGAAGAACAGCCACAATGCCCCGCAGACGGGGATGACCTTGCTTGTTGTGCGTTGAAGAGCGGTTTTAGTATAATTATTTATATAAAAGGGACTTAATTAAATTTATAAGCAGTAGTAAAAAAACATGGGCAAAGTTTTTACCCATCAGCTATTTTAACAAAGCTTAATTGTGCGCCATATCTGGAAGTGAGTTTGAATTAAAAAGGTATTGTCCTGTGACATCCGATCTCGGTCAATATGTCTGTGTGTTGTGTAATTGGGAAATGTTTAGAATTTTGCCTCTGGTGCTTTTGTTGATGGACTGCAATTGATATGTCATTTAGCTTGTCTAATAACAAAAAGTGGAGAGCAGGAAACAATTTTCTGCAAGACAAATAAAACAACTCACTGGTTGATGCTGTACAACTGCATTCACAATTTAATGGGCTAAAGTAAACCCCATTTTGCAAGTGAGGTGTCGTAATCCGAGATTGTTTTGCAACAACTTGTTGGCTGCTTTGTTTCCAATGCCTCAGCAGCTAAAAGATTTGCAGTAAAATGATTACAGAATTATTACATGTAGGGCTGTATTACACCGCAGAACGTAAGTGTCAAAATCTGATTTCCCAAGTCGCATTATTATTCTACTTTGGATATTATATTAGCCCTTGATTTCCTTTTACAAACGCCTAGGCCTCAAAGTCTCAGAAAGGATAAGGCCTTGAACGCTAAGTAAATAAATAAAAAACAAACAAATGCACAGCCAAGATATCTGGTGCAGTACTAGAGTGGGTCCCTGCTTCAGCCCCGAGGGGAGGTGGGGAGCTGGTGAGTGTGTGTTGCTATTGTAGCGTTGGCTTCCCCCAACGCATGCCGACGTGCTGACACGCATAAAAGAAGTTCCAGCAAAGCGGATGAAAACCGTACTTGGGCCACAGGACTCTGATAAGAGCAACACACGAGGGAAAACAGGATATAGTATGCTTCAGCCAATAGAAATGGAGTTGAAGTAAGTGGCAAGCTCACAAACCAATGAAAAGGAGGGGCAGGATGTAAGCCCTTTTTAAGATGTATATTAAATACGATAGAACAGTGTGTATAGTTTGTTAGAGTATACATCCCGGTACTGCTAGAAGCACATTGTTGCATGGAAAACATGGACACTGGTGTCAGGTCCCCATTCTTTACCAGCTACTCTACAAGACATGTACCTGACATCTGCCCATAAATTCACACGATAGGCGCATGCTGTATACCTATGCTGAGGTATTATGTCCATATGTGTTGGTAATGTCTTTAACACTAACCATGTTCAGTGCACTTGCCAACTTTAGACATCCGCCATTAAAGGATTATAGGTAGTACCACTCTTAGCAAAGAATGTTACTGAAATAGTTAAGATACTCCTGCGTGTTTGTAATTGTATAGTTATCATTTTGTTATTTTTTTTAAAACGTATTTTCGTAAGTAAATCCACTATTGATAGGTTAGAATTAAAGATAAGCAGCCTATATTACTAATAAATCTTTGGGTTAATCAGCTATGTTTAAAATGTTGTGATGGATGAAATGAGTTAAAACTTTGCTGTGTTGTTGCCAGTGCTGGCTGCTACAAACAAAGGGTGGTGGGGCGAGTGCAGGGAACGCCGGAGGGGTCGCGGAACGGGGGTTTAGTGATCAAATATTGCCAAAAAAAAGAACTTACTTGAAGCCAACAGCCGCCTCGCCTCCCACGTCACGTTGCGCTTCCTCTTCTCTGCCCGACAGCCTCTGTGACACTCACATCCTCTCATAGCAGAGCAGCGTGGGGATTGGCCTAAACTGCCTAAAACGATGCTCCGCCCAGGGAGTCTGTGGGGTTAGGGGGAAACCGGAGTGAGCATGTATTTTTTGGTCAGCCTGAGAACGCCTGCCATAACACATATGCGCACATAGCAGGCCTCTTCCCCCTCCCATGCCTCGGCCTCACCACTTCCTACAGTTCTGCCTCACAGCCGGCAATGAAAAATAAAATGATGCTACAACTTAGTTTTATTTTTCATTTGCTGTCTCTGAGCCAAGCAGTGGGGTGACGCTCCTCTGCTATTGCAGAAGAGCCGCCGCTGGTTGTTGCACAGATTGTTTGACAGACTATATGGCCTCGCAAAGAAATGGTTAGGTTTATAATTTTATGTGTGTTTTTGAAGCAGACCAATGTTTGTGTCAGATGCAGACAATGTGATTACACCTGGCTGTAGCATACAAATTCCGAAATTATGTCCTTTGATTTTTGATTTTTAATTAAGGGAGACTTCAAGAATCAAGTGGAGGTGATCCGTAGTACATTTGAGCTTCTAAAGAAGTTTCTGGACAAGGAACAGCAACAACTTCTGAGCCAACTGGAAAACGAACATAAAGAAAATATGAAGAACATTCAAGAGAAACTGAGTGACCTGGAGAAGCAGCAATCCACCCACCAAGACCTGATCACAGAGATAGAGGGAAAGTGTCATCAGCAGGATTTGGAACTACTGAAGGTGAGAATTAAATATCTGTGGAACTAGAGGGAAGAAACCGCATCAAGTGGATCTGCTGAAATAACGTTTTTTTTTAAAAACATATTTTTATTGTTTTACCTTTTTCTTTGCAGTATATTGGTTTACAGAATAGCACATCTGCTCAACATACAGCCTACATTATCCCCAGCTTACTATCGTAGTGCTCTTAATACATGTCACAGCAATCCATTGTTGTGTGTTTTCTACCTTGGCAACATCTTCCAGTTGTACCTTAACATAACCCCGTCCTAACCGGGTGAAGAGAGACAATATGCCGTGTAAACCTGGTCTGTCATAACCGAACTGTGCGTAGCTTTATATTACCAACTTGACAGAACATATACTTGAGAAAAATAACAACCCCCAACGGAATCATGTGGCACCCACCCCCCACCCTCTAGTCCTGCAGTTATATATATAGAACATCTCCAGGTTCGGTCGTCAGCACTGGTTCGATCTTTGTCCATACATCTGTCTTGTTCCCACAGACACCCAGGCTCTCACTCTCGCTCATAGGCCCAGTGCCCGCCCTAGGAATGGCTAACACCAGTGTCTAAGGGTATGTCCAAAGCTCTACCCGCCTCCAATATGATGTCCCAGTCTAGTGCAACTGGGGTCTTGCGCAGGCCTCTAGCCTCTTCCCGCCGCAATGCAGCGCTCTCTACTACTCCCCACCTCAACAGTTCACTGCGCCATGCGTGTACCGTGGGTGGCATCTTAAACTTCCACCACATGCTGATCGCTCGCACTGCCAGTAGGAGTGCAAGATTTTCAAATCTTAAATTGCACTTTGTTCTTAGAAGTTCCCTTCGTAACCCAAGGAGACAATCCCCCATCACGTCAGCTAACTCTGTTATTGATTTCCACTATGTATCCCCTAATCAAGGCCCAGAATCTAACGATCCGTGGACAGGTCCATAGCATGTGGGCTAGATCTGCTCCCTCTAGTTGGCATCTGGGGTAGTGGTGGTGCGTCATCTGGTACATCCTGTCAAGTCTATGTGGTGTGAGATACACCCTGTGTAAGATCATAGTTTGGATATATTTAAAGCGCGCATTCTGTGATACCTTTTTCGGGTGCTCTAACACCCTCTCCCACTCCTTGTTCGCAAGTGCTCTGTCCATATCTCCTTCCCAGGCAGTGCGTAATTGGGTCAGATCAATTTGTGCGTGCGAGCGCAGGCCTACATATGAAAATCTTTATTGACATGAAGGTTTATGATGCATATACATTATTACAATCAAATCTTAGTCCTGCAAACATGTATTCGCTCGTCTGAGGATCAGTATACCTATTACGTATTTCTTACATATGGTAAGTTCGGTCCAAACAATAATGTGCAGTATTGCAACCAGGTGTCCAGAAAGCAATGTTCAAAGCATATTATAAATGTCTTCTGTTGTGTGCTTCACATTGTATTAACCCTCGTAACATTAATACTTAAAACTAACATGAGTCATCACATTTTGATATTCATCACACTTGTACATGGATTAAGCAGCCATTCCATAAGCCCCTTGTCTTGCCACTCATTAAAGCTGTAACAGAACGATACTCTGCTTGGTCCAGGAAATTTAGCAAACCAACACCCAGCTATCTATTCATCCTCCCCTTCGGAGTCCAGGTCCTCTCCATCTGGTACGGGTTCACAGATTTCCCCCCTATATACATTCCACGCTGCCCATACCTTGTTCCATTTGCGGGGGCAGGCTCTGAGCACATATACCGCCCTTTCCGTAACCATCAGCACGTCCATATTTTTAGCCCATCTATTCGCTGTAGGTAGTTCTGGCGCACCCCACTTCTGTACAATGTCCCGTTTAGCTACTGCAATGGCTAGTGTAGCCCATATCAACCCATATCTATCCAGATCATTGGGGTCCCAGATGTTTAACAAGCATTTGCGAGGTTCTGGTAGAACTGAGATCTTAAGCGTTTGTGAGACAGTGCGCATAATCTGCTTCCAGAATTCCTGTATCTGTGGGCATTCCCATAACTTATGAAACACTGTCCCTTCCTCCCCGCATCCCCTAAGGCAAAAGGGATGGGGTGCCCTATGTATTTTGTGAAGTAGCGTCCTAGTGTAGTAAATGCGATGTAAAATTTTAAGTTGTACTAATCTGAATTTAGCTGAAATGCCAACTTCTCTCGGGGAGGCTAGTGCTTCGTTCCATTCTGACTCATCAACCTCACCTATCTCCCCAACCCATTTCTCTTGTAGTTTCATTGTAGGGTCCTCCAGGTTGTTGACCAGTTTTTTATATGTGAGGGAAGTTGCGCTTTGTTGCATAAAGTCTGTCAGCAGTCTATCCTCTAGTGGTGAGGATTCTGGTATTTAAGTGCCCGCTGGGATCGCCTGTAGTAGCGCGTGTCGTATTTGCACGTACCTAAACGTTTCGGTGGGGCTTAGGCCATATTGCTGCTGAAGCTGTGGAAATGTAATCACCGTTCCCTTGTCCCATAGGTCCCCACCTGTGGAGATTCCTATGCAGTCCCATTGTGTAAACCCTTTACAAGATCTCAGGTTCCCTAGTGACTTTGTGTCCCACAGCGGTGTTAGTTTGGTGATTTTTCCTTTCCAGCCTAACCGTGTTTGTGCAATGTGCCATAGGGCTGCCGTGTGCTGCGTCGGTCCCAACAGTCTTTTGACGTGTGGCTTGTTGTAAAATACAGAAAGCATGCCTTCTGTCCCCAGCTGCGACCAGTCCGCTCTGTATGCTGGGTCATTTCTCGGGGTGTGGATCCACTGGTTAATTATTTTAAGCAGGGCTGCCCAGTAGTATAATTGAATGTTAGGTAGAGCAATTCCTCCCTCATACCAACTTTTTATCAACTTGTCATATGCTATACGTGCCGGGCCATTATTCCAGAGTAGGTTCGAGACTAGTGCTGCAACCTGTTTGAAGTATCTCGGTGCGACAAGATACGGGGTGTTTTCTAGCAGTTAGAGGAACCGGGGGAGCGCCATCATTTTATATAGAGCCGCTCGCCGGAGGAGCGTCAGTGGCAGGGTCGCCCAGTGTTTAACGTCCGCACGTAGGCGTTCCATAGGCGGTTTCAAGTTTTTGTCAAAGAAGTCTGTGGCATTATTCGTAATGATAATGCCCAGGTATTTGAAGGAGTTTGTCGTCAATGCCAGGGGGCAGTCCTCCTGCAACATCGGTTCCGGACCCTTCAGTATGTATATCACCGACTTGGACCAGTTCAGGGTATAGCCTGATGATCTCCCATGCGTGTTGCAGAGATTCAACAAGGCTGGGATCCTGTTTTCAGGTTCAACCATGTAGATGAGCATATCATCCGCGTATAGGGAGATTCTATCTTCCCATCCATCCTCCCATGTGATTCCCTTGAGCAATGGCGTTGTTCTAATCAGGACTGCTAGGGGTTCTAGCACTAATGCAAAAAGCAAGGGCGACAGAGGGCACCCTTGCCTAGTCCCCCGTCCCAGCGGGAATGTTTGCGAGATGTGGCCATTCGCTACTACCTGCGCCACTGGTTTCGTGTAGAGTAGTCGTATCCATGCTATATATTTCGGTCCAAAACCCATACGTGTTAGTACCGCAAAGAGATACTCCCACTCTACTAGATCAAAAGCCATTTTGGCATCAAGGGAGAGAATCACTGCCTTTTCGGAGAGAAGGTGTGCACATGCCATTACCCCATGGACCCGCCTGAGATTTAGTGCTGTACTCCTGTGAGGCATAAAGCCTGAATGATCGGGGTGGATCAGTGTCTGCAGGTGTGTCAGACGGCTAGCCAGTAGTTTTGACAGAACCTTGGCCTCTACGTTTAGTAGGGAAATTGGGAGGTACGAGGTGCATTCGGTCGAAGGTTTACCCGGCTTTGGTATGGCCACAATCGTGGCTGTACGCTGGTCCAGCGGTAGTTCCGCCTTATCCCGGCTCTCCATATACATGTCGAAGTGGTTTACTGAGTATGGAAGCCATCGACTTATACCACTCCACGGGTAGTCCATTGGGACCCAACGCTTTACCCGACTGCAGCGCCTGAATCGCCAACTGAATTTCGTCTTCTGTCGGTTCAACGTCTAGTTCTTGCACCGCTTCCTGTGTGAGCCTGGGGATATCAATGTTCTCAAGCGAGATCGACGCCGTTGAATCAGTGATGTCGTGCTCTGGGGTATATATCGCTTGAAAATGGCGCGCCAAGGTGCGTACTATTTCTTCTGGATGTGTCTGCAGCTGTCCGTCATGTGTGTGGAGCCTCTGTATCCCTCTATTACTCCCCCCTCTCTTATCTAACCATGCCAGCATTTTCCCGGCTTTGTCGCCTACATCATATATTCTATGCGCTGTGCTTGTGATATAGCCTTGGACTTTCGTCTTAAGGTGGGCCTGGTATTGCTGCTGTCGTAACTGTAGTAAGTGCGCTGTTTCCGGGGTGGGATTCGCCATGTGAGTAGTGTTCGCGCTGTGGAGTGTCAGCTCGAGCTCTGTGAGGTCTCGCCGGGACTCTCGTTTGTGTCCTGTTTATTGCTGCAATTGCTTCACCTCGTAGGACCGTTATGTACGCTTCCCACAGGACCGCGGGAGAGGACACCGTTCCAGCGTTTTCTTCAAAGTAGTGTGTGGTTGCCAACTTAAGTTTCTTCCTAATCTGAGGGATTTTTAAATAGTTTGGGTATAGTGGGTAGATTCTAGCGCATTTCTTTTCTTTGGTGGTGAGTGATAGAGATATGGGTGAATGGTCAGATATGCCTCTGGGCAGGATGTCTATTTTGTCTATTTTCCCCAGTCCAACCCCAAGGAACAGGAAATAATCTATTTGTGACAGGCTGTTCGAGGCATGTGGGCTGCTGAATTCATATCTGTGCATAGATCGCCGCCTAGTGTTGGGTCCGGATGACTGCACATTGTTGTCCTGGAAGAGTCTTCGAAGTATCACGAGATAGGTGGCTCCTCCCCTGGACTACAGTGCGCATGGGCATCGCCTCCATCCCCAGATTGTTTTTTTCCGCCATTGGGTTCGGATGTGTGTAGGTTCCCTCTGTCGGAACCGATAGTTGTTCACTCTCTTAACTCGAGACCAAAAGGTCTTTAGGCTTGGCGCCGGTATCGGTTTCGTTCGGGTTTACTGTTTTCTTCAGCTCCGAACTCTCGCTGCCCTTCCGCGTGCTGTCGGCGCGGACGGGCCTACACGACGCTCCAGACATGGAACGGACTCCGTTTAAACGGTGCCCAGTGTGCAACGCGAAATACTCGCACTTCGACGTGCACCCAGTGTGCAACACTTGTCTGTCGCCGGACCACGACGAGGCCAGGTGTATGGCCTGCTCGAAGTTCCGGTGCAAGAAGACCCTCAAGATTCGTCGGGCTGCGAGACTCCAGGCCAAACTGTCTGCGCCCCCGCCGGACGACATCTTCGAAGAAGACGTCGGAAGCGACAATGTCCAACAGGTTTCGGACTCTAGCCCTGCGTCCGAGGGGGAGGCCTACGATGCAGGAGACGAGGAGTTTGACGAAGCCGGCGACGAGGTAGGGGACGACGATACGGCCATTGCCACCGTGGGGGATAGCTCAGAGGAGGAGCATCCCCGGACTGACTCGGGGGCCGACCCCCTTCCTGCGGCCCAGGTCGAGGGATCGCCTTCGGGCCTTACCCAAGACCATGTTATTAGTCCAGCAGCCCCGCCTACGGGCCCGGCCACGGACATTTTGGAGGTGCCACTCACATTTCCAAAAACGAAAGTGAAGCCTTCGGGTTCAACACCTCTGGTTTCGAAACCGAAAGTGAAAGCAGTGCTGAAGGCTCTAGAGGCGTCAAAATCAAAGAAATTCAAAATGGCCGACAAGGACAGTCCCGCCAAGATGGCCGACCCGAAGGCCTCAGGGTCGGTGCCGAAGATGGTCGCGGTCGATGACCCGAAGAAGGCTTCGAAGAAGCGTCAAGGCGATCCCAAAGCTCTGGCTTCCCCGGCTCCGGCTGTCGGAGCCAAGGACGGTGCCGCATCGACTCCAAAGACGGTGCCTCTCGCCGACACCACTCCCAAGTCAGGGAAATCACGAGAGGCGGTCACTCCCTCTCCAGCCCTTTCGAAGAAAGTCGAAGAGTCCCTGAAGCTGATTCGGAAGGTCGCGGAGCTTCCCGACCCTGAAGCTGGGGTGTCGAAGCCCGTGCAGAAGCCGTCGAAGGCACAAGAGCCTATCCGCTTCACCCTGCCGCCGAAGTCGACGCCGAAGGCCTTCGCTTCGAAGCAGGTAGCTGGGGTGCCCTCGAAGGAGGTGTCGACGCCCAAAGCGTCTCCGGTGGTGGCTAAGTCATCATCGACGCCAATACCGGGAAACTGTCCCTCCTCAAAAGGAAAATCACCACGGAGCCGGTGTTGGAACACTATCGCATTCCTCTCAAGAACAAGAAGGACTTTGCGGGTACTTTAGCACCTTTGGCGCCGGCGTCTCCCAGTGACCTGCCGCGTTCCCCGACTCACTCTAACGCGGGGGATGGCGACGAGGAGGAGGTCGAGTACAACTATCCGGCGTACTCGGATCCGGAGGAGGAACATGAACCTTGGTCTGCCGGAGGCGACCCTGAGGACCCGCAGTCGGGTCAGGAACCGCAACTCTTTGCGGCGAAGACTTCGCCTTCAACGCGCTGATCGAGAGAGCTGCGGCTAACCACGATGTCGAGCTGCACTCCGATCCTGTGGATGTGGACTTTTTATTTGACACTTTCTCTGTGGCCGAAAAGTCAATCAAAACTTTGCCAATGCTCAAGGGAGTGCTCAAGCACGCGCAGGAGGTCTTCAAGGAGCCCACTCGGGCACGTGTCATCAATCCACGCATTGATAAAAAATATAAGGCAGCGCCCTCGGATCCAACATATATCAAGGGACACTTGCCACTGGACTCTTTGGTTGTGTCCAACGCTCGCAAGAGGGCGAACTCACAGACTGGTGACGCTCCTCCCCCAGACAAAGAGTCAAAAATATTTGAGGCCTCAGGGAAACGCATTGCTACACAGGCAGCTAACATTTGGCGCATCTCGAACACGCAGGCCCTACTTGCACGCTACGATAGGGCTCATTATGACACCCTAGAAGCACTGCTGCAGCACTTGCCTGACCAGTACAAGGAGGCAGGGGAAATGTTAATTCAAGAGGGAAAGCTCATCACAAACGCTTCCATCAAATGTGCGCTAGATGTGGCTGATACGGCCTCCAGGGCAATCAACACTAGTGTGTTGCTCAGAAGACATGCATGGCTTAGGATTTCAGGGTTTAAACCTGATATACAAACGACCATCCTGAACCAGACGGTTAATCCTGACCATTTGTTTGGCCCTGAGGTGGATGCGACGCTGGAGAAAATGAAAAAAGATACAGACACTGCTAAGTCTATGGGGGCCCTCCAGTCTCAGCAGTTTCGGGGCGGTTCCTTTCGCCGCTCCAATACCAGAGGCACCTCCAGGGGTCAGGCATCGCAATCCATCCAGTACTACAAGGGCAATTCCCAAACCTCATACACCAACAAGGGTAGAGGTGGCTACAGAGGCAACAACATCAAAGGCAGGGGACGTGGAAACAACAGCTCCAGGTCCACCGCCGCCAACAAGCAGTGACGCCTTGTCACTGCCCCCCGACCACACAACACCGGTCGGGGGGAGACTCCAGCAGTTCCTGCCCGCGTGGAAATCCATCACCACGGACAGGTGGGTCAAGTCTCTTATCCAGTACGGTTACTGTCTGGAACTTACCTCCACTCCACCGAACATACCCCCAAGAAGCCGTCCTATGTCCGGCGAGCACTTGCTCTTGTTGCAGCAGGAAGTTCAGGTCATGCTGCAGAAAGGGGCAATAGAGCTCGTCCCACTACAGGAAAGGGGTACAGGGGTTTACTCTCTGTACTTTCTAATCCCCAAAAAAGACGGTTCCCTGCGGCCCATCCTGGACCTCAGGCCCCTCAACTGGTACATTCTCTCGGAGCATTTCCATATGCTCACGTTGCAGCAGGTACTCCCTCTGCTTCAACAGGGGGACTTCCTGGCTACGTTGGATCTAAAAGACGCATACTTTCATATCCCCCTGCATCCTTCCCACAGGAAGTATCTCAGATTCACGATCCAAGACCAGCACTACCAGTTCAGGGTTCTGCCGTTCGGGGTCACCACAGCGCCAAGGGTCTTTACGAAGTGCCTGGCGACTGTGGCGGCGCATCTGCGACGCCAGAACGTCCACGTCTACCCTTACCTGGACGACTGGCTCATTCAAGCAAAAACAGTGCGCCGACCACGTGTCCCGCACCATTCATCTCCTGCACGATCTGGGATTCTCTCTGAACTACCCGAAATCCCATCTCCAGCCCGCCCACGTACGACAGTATCTGGGCGCGACCATAAACACTCTGGTGGCTACTGCGCAGCCAACTTCAGTGAGAATCGCCAGTATCCAAACGCTGATCCAACGATTCAGACCTCAACACTCGCTTCCAGCGAAGGTGTTCATGCAGTTGATAGGCATGATGGCCTCCTGCATCTCCATTGTCCCTCACGCGAGACTACATATGCGTCCGCTTCAGGAGTGCCTGGCACGTCAGTGGACTCAGACTCATGGGCAACTGACAGACCTAGTGTTGGTGAGCGGTTGGGCATACAACTCTCTGCATTGGTGGAATCCACAAAACCTTTGCAAGGGCCGACCATTCCAGGAGCCTGTGCCACAGATTATCCTGACGACGGACACTTCTCTCCAGGGATGGGGAGCGCATGTACTCCACTACACGGTGCAGGGACTATGGACACTACAGCAAAGGAAGATGCACATCAATGTGTTGGAACTGATGGCAATCTTCATGGCCTTAAAGGCGTTCAAAGTACATCTGTGCAACAAGGTCGTGTTGATCCGGACGGACAACATGACAGCCATGTACTACATTCAGAAGCAGGGAGGCACACACTCTCCGCAGCTGTCTCATCTGGCTCAGAGCATGTGGAAGTGGGCCATTCAGAAGAACATCTTCCTCATGGCGGAGCATCTCCCGGGCAAGGACAACCAGATGGCGGACCTACTCAGCAGGCACAGTCATCAAATGCACGAGTGGGAGCTACATCCATCAGTACTCCAACCGTACTTCCAAAAGTGGGGTCATCCAGAGATAGACCTGTTCGCCACAAAGGAGAACGCAAAATGCCAAAGCTTCGCCGCCAGGTTCCCACACCCGCAATCACAGGGCAATGCGATGTGGATGAACTGGTCAGGCAGATTTGCGTACGCTTTTCCCCCAGCACCTCGGATACCGCTGGTGGCACGCAAGCTCAGGCAGCACTCGATGACTCTCATCCTGGTTGCTCCAACGTGGACTCGCCAGCCGTGGTACACCATGTTTCTGGAACTCTCCGTGGTACCACATCAAAGGCTTCATCTCACTCCCAGCCTTCTGACGCAGAGCCATGGCGACATTCAGCACCCAGATCCGCAACAGCTCAACCTTGCGATCTGGCTCCTGAAGTCCTAGAGTTTGGCTACCTCAATCTTCCTCCCGATTGCATGAACATCATTCGGGAGGCAAGAAAGCCCACTACTAGAGCTTGTTATGCGGCTAAATGGAAGAGATTTGTCATTTACTGTGTTAACCACAATATTGACCCGCTAGATGCTTCAATTCAAAACATCATTTGTTACCTGTTCCACCTGTATCAATGCAATTTGGCGTACTCTTCCATCCGCATTCACCTGTCTGCTATGGCAGCATACCTCCAGAACAGACAACACCTGTCACTTTTTAAGGTCCCTGCTATCAAGGCTTTTCTGGAAGGACTCAAGAGAGTCATTCCGCCAAGGACCCCACCAGCTCCAGAATGGAACCTCAATGTGGTTCTTACAAGACTGATGGGTCCTCCCTTCGAGCCACTGCACTCTTGTGAGCTTCAATTTCTGACTTGGAAGGTTGCTTTCTTAGTAGCAATTACATCGCTACGGAGGGTTAGCGAGTTGCAGGCGCTCACCATCCAAGAACCTTTCTTCCAAGTGCATGCTAACAGGGTTGTGCTCCGCACTAACCCTAAATTCTTACCCAAGGTTGTGTCTCAATTCCATATGAACCAGACAATTGAGTTGCCGGTGTTTTTCCAAAACCCAGAGACGCTGGCGGAGCGGATGCTCCACACCCTTGACGTTAAAAGAGCCTTGATGTTCTATGTGGACAGGACAAAAGATTTTCGCAAAACCAAGCAGCTTTTCGTTGCTTTTGCCTCACACCACAAGGGAAACGCTATCTCCAAAGCTGGGATCGCTAGGTGGATTGTGAAATGCATTCAAATCTGTTACGCTAAAGCTAAACGCACTCTCACTATCCCACCAAGAGCCCACTCCACCAGGAAGTTGGGGGCCTCTATGGCTTTCCTAGGTAACATTCCCTTAGAAGATATTTGTAGAGCAGCCACATGGTCTACCACACACACTTTCACTAAACATTACTGTGTAGACGTGCACTCCAAGCAGCAGGCAGCTGTTGGTCAGGCTGTTCTCAAGACACTTTTTCAGACTGCTGCAGCTGGCACGGGCGACCGCCGCTGATGGAGGGACTGCTATGTATTCTATGCACAGATATGAATTCAGCAGCCCACATGCCTCGAACTGCAAATGCTACTTACCAGTATGCATCTGTTCTTGGCATGTAGGGCTGCTGACATTCATATCGCCCACCCTCCTCCCCGGCGCCTGTAGCAGCTGCAGTCTTCATATATATATATGCTCATAGCATGGTCATCACTCACATACTTCACTCCATCTCTGCCAATGGCTAAAAACAATCTGGGGATGGAGGCGATGCCCATGCGCACTGTAGTCCAGGGGAGGAGCCACCTATCTCGTGATACTTCGAAGACTCTTCCAGGACAACAATGTGCAATCATCCGGACCCAACACTAGGCGGCGATCTATGCACAGATATGAATGTCAGCAGCCCTACATGCCAAGAACAGATGCATACTGGTAAGTAGCATTTGCAATTGTGTGCAGCGGAGTAAAATGTGTATTGTGTCGCTGCAGGGTGTAACTGCCGCCACACGTCTGTAATGCCCATTGCTTCTAGAAAGCCAGGGAGCATTGCAGTTCCTCGGGGGCGGTCTCTGATGGGATAGGTATCTAACGTGGGCTCCATTATCGCATTGAGACCCCCCCCCCTATGATTGTATCTCCTTCTGGGAGGTCTAGGAGGAATTTACCTAGGGCAGGCATTGCAACAGAATGGAGTGCCGGGGGGATGTATACGGACACCACGTTGAGGGGCCTCCCCTCCCATTGGCCGAGTAATGCTGCGAAACGACCTTGATCATCCGTCTTGCGGTGTTCTATCATAAAGGGCGATGTCTTTTTTATAAGTATCCCTACCCCCCTGGAGCCTGTCGTGAATTCTGCATGCACTGCCATTACATATCCGCATCTATCAAGCGCTTTACAGGTTGTTCCGGAGAGGTGCGTTTCTTGGAGCAGTACTAGATCAGGGCTCTGGCGCTTAATTGCTTGTAGGACCAAACCCCTCTTTATTTTATCCCCTAGTCCCCGGACGTTCCAAGTGAGCAGGCACAGGGGGGGTACTTCTATCGTCGTAGGGGCGCCCTCAGTGTGTGCAGTGTGTAACCGTTGTGCCATTGGATCGTTTGGGTAGTACTCTGGATGACATGCTACTGGACTCGATGCATATGTAGCGCTCCATGACGGTGCAAAGGAATAGCTTAGTATCCGGTGCGTTCGTGTACCATGTGGCGTGAGTAATGACTACTAACATTAACATGAACTGTAAAACTCCCCTTCCATTCCCCCCTCCCTGCTCCCCTGCTCCACGGACATACCCCCGCCCGCTTCCCCAACTTTGCAGAGTGCTTTACCCATCCTCAACTATCTTACTTGCTTGTGGGGTCGGTGAGTCCCCTACAGGCACCGGCTCTGCCCACCCTACTCCGCTTCACCAGGCCCAAGGTCCATTGCATTGCATTCGGTCCTTCCCACCCTCATTCTGTCTTCAGACAGGGGGCCGGCTGCCCAGAGTCAATTGGATTCTGATCCACATCGGATTCCGCTCCGTTATGCCCTCTCGTTGTGCCAATTGGTCGGTCCGCCTGCCCGTGTGGTCGCCGTTACGATGGTTCGGTCGATCCCTGTGTGGACGGTGAGGTTGTCCCACTTGTCTCCAGCCGTCAAGCCAGTCCTGCGCACCTTCCGGCTTGTCAAACAACCACGTCTTCCCATCGGCTACAATCCGCAATTTGGCAGGAAACAACATTGAGTATGGCAGTTCTCTGTCTCGCAGCACCTTTTTCACCTCGTTAAATGATTTCCGGCGTCTAGCCACTTCCTCCGTGTAGTCCAGAAAGAAAGCCAAGGTTGCGTTTTGGAGTTTAACGGGTGGTGAGACCCTTGCTGCTTGTAAAATTGCGTCCCTGTCCCTAAAGTTGAACAGTCTAGCCAACACAGGCCGCGGCGCTGCTCCTGGTTTGGGTGTGCCGCCAGGCATCCTATGTGCCCTTTCTACTGAGAAGAAGTGCGACAGTCCTTTAGGTTGCAATTTATTTTTGATTAGATCTTCGACGTAGAGGTCCATTGCCCTTTTCCCTTCTGTCTCCGGAAGACCAAGGATGCATATATTATTTCTTCGAGAACGCCCTTCTTGGTCGTCCAGCTTGTCCTGTAGGTGCCTGGTGACCTTCTCCATACGCTCAATAGCTATTTGTAGTTCCGAAGTGTCCTCCACGAGAGATTTCGTAACCACCTCTACCTGTGACACCCTTTCAGTCATTTTTTTGGAAGTCTGCTCGCAGCAGAGTAACCTCAGAGGAAATGGAGCCCACTTGAAGGACTGGGTTCTTTTGGACCCAGCGGTGCCAGGGCACAACACCTGAAACCTTCGTGGGTAACCTGCTCCGGCGTACAAGTCACAGAGACACGGGACACTTCCTTCGGCGTCAAAGAGTCAAGGTTTATTTACTGCAGGGAACACAGAAGTCACAGGAAGTACATCGAGTGTAGTTCGGGGAGACTGCTTCAAATTGTATTTGTGGATCGCTCCTTTTATACAGTTCTTACCCATAGGATAACATGATACACAATAGTTTACAACCTGGTTCCCACAAGTCGCTCTCAGAGGGGTCGCTTTGGTCACTTTGAAACACACAAGGTCCGGAACATAAGTGCGGAAACATTTGGCGGTTCCCAACTGTAAAAACCCATCTTCCCACCATTAGCAAATTCCAATCAGCAGTAAAGTAGATCGAAATAGGAACGAAGACAGGTGCAGAGGAAGACGGAGACAGTAGGGAGATCGGAAAAGGGTGTAAAAAGGGGAGGTATCGAGAAGCACGAGATACAGGCATCAAAGGGACGTGCCTAATGAGATGCACGACTGAGACAATAAGTCCGTGCGGCAAGATGAGCCTCGAGCGGCGTCATCTGCCTTACAGCAGCAACCCCCTCGTCATAAAGACACTTTCAAAGAACATGTGTCTTCCGCAAATATCTTGGGAGTCCCAGGGTCGCGAAGCGGACAGCGTCCGTTCGCTGGCTACTTGAGGGCAAGAGACAAAATGGATGCCGTATCTAAGATGGAACCCGTGGGTACAGATGAAAAACCCACGTAACAAACGAACGGTTTAAGTTAGCACAGCGAAACTGCGCACACTTACTAAACTCGTCATTTGCGGTTCATAGATACCAGACTCGACCATATTCGTGCTAGTCGAAAACACCACTTACAATTGTCACGGAACCTCAGACGCTCCTTTTGCCCTCATGTAGGCAAGCACTAGTCGGAATCATATTCGATATTCATCAGACCATCAAGATGTCGTTGTAGCATAGCTCTGTCCGATCGAGTCCCCTTGGTAACAGATGGTTGTCTCATACACGTTGTAGCACAGAGGCCACATAAGGCAGGACCACACTGCACACAAAGGCAACACGTGAACAGGAACACTACCACAACCCCGATGATCGTCAGAATCTTCCAACCCCAAGTCGACACCAGGCCCCAAAACCAACCAAGTAGCGTCCAATCCCCTACATCCACGTGTATGGATTCGGAGATCTTATGCAACTTCGAGATGGCTTGATAGACAGTAGGAGCATTGTCTGGAATGAAAATGCAACAGCTCGAATGGATCACTTTACATACCCCACCGCGATCTGCTAAGACAACATCTAAAACCATACGGTTTTGTAATGTCATAAGTCTCTCCGCCTGAAGTTCTGTGGTGATATTACCAAGGGCACTGGCAGTAATATTAGCTGTCGATTCTACCACTCGAGTCAAATGTCTCAGGTTCCTACTATTAACCATAGGTCCCCAAAACGGGAGGAAACCCTTGAAAAAGTCTCCTGCCTCTTGACCGGCAGTATCCTCTTCGCTAATTACGCCTCGTACAACTCTAGTCTTATGATAATCGGCATCTACAGTAAACGTCGGAGGCAACAGATTTGCAACGAAACATGATCCCATGAAGTCTGCGGGCAACCATGTGTATGCACGATCATGACAGATAAAGTATGTACCCTTGGCAGCCAGAAACACAGGGGACGGGGACATTGGCAGAACGTAACTTTCAGTGCAAGCACTTACTCCAAGTGAGGCTTGCGAGCCACGACCCACAAGACAAAGATTACCAGTGTGGGGTACGACCCATATTGGAGACGAGCTTTTAAGCTGCTTTTCATTAGTGAACATACTATATTCCCCTCTACTTAGGACCCTATAGGCTTGTACTTCTTCTTTAGGGATAAGAAAAGGATCATGGATCTCATCTTCCATATCCTCTATAGCCATCGATAGCAGCCTCTGATACGAGGTAGGACCAAAGTTGGGGGAACGTTGTTCTTGCGTGGGGTGGGAACCCAGTGCGCTTCGAAACATTGTTTGGAATGCTCGAGCTGACCCTTGGGAACTATACGGTAACACCAGATATGGAATTCCCTTACCCGTAGTATGTGGCATCAACCCACACACCCAACAATTAGTAGTGTTAACCACTAACTGATGCTGATGGAGGAGCTGGATAAAGGAATTATTGCGGAATTCTACACGTCTAGCCTGTTCGTGTTCTGGTAACATATGAAAGGAATGAGGAGAAGCAGTAGAAGTAAGGTTAGGGTAAGGAGTAGGAGTAGCAAGGAAAAAGTAAGACATAGTGTAATACACCCCACCCGCCAAAAGTGCAGAAGCGGTCAAAAACAAAACAAACAATTGGGATACAAAACATTTCGTACGACTAAGTTTCTGCAGCTTGACTCTATACGCCTGAGCTCCTTCCAAATCATTCAGCTTCGAAAATGCCATTTCCCTACGACCGTCCGCAACGTTTCTTGACGCACTTCGTTCTGTGCAGCAATAGTCAATCCCCAGGAGTTCCTAGGAACCGACGGTCTTTAACCTAGCGTCAAGACCTACTGTCCAGAAGGAAGTACGCGCGCGGCCCTACGGCCTTCAATACACAATATATATTTATTTAGCACAATATTTCTCAGCTGTGGAAGGAAAAAGATACAAGGAAGAAGCTTGATATATATATATATACAAAACAATTTTCAATGATACGAATGTTCAAAATTTGATCATGGGAAACGAGGATATTGCAGTTATCAATCTCAGCAAAGCAAGCAGATTTTATTTGTCCTTAGTGTGAGATCGCAAAGAATATAGATGTTTCCCTGGACGTGTCTGCTCGTCGAACAAAGGATCTGTTGAAGAGACAGCGTCCTGCTGATCAGTTCGTTGATCTGGTCTTGAGTCTTTTGCTGACAAATGTTCAACAGTGGCTTTCTGCTGCGCTGAGGGTTCTCCAACAAGCTGTGCGTCGCTAAAAGGTACAAACGCCGGCAATGTTTCTGTTTCTGTTGACGCGATGCCTTTCCTTATCCACGGGTCTGCCGGCAAAGGAATAGGGACTCGCTTACAATGGGTAGCATGTACCCAATTTTTCCGCCCCTCAAGACGAACGGCAGTCCTCGTGGCCAGGAGCACCTGGTAAGGTCCGGTGAATCGGGGGTCCAGATTGTTTTTTCGTGAGAAGTTACGAGTAACCACCCAGTTCCCAGGCTGGAGCTGGTGGCCTGGACCCTCCGTCTGCGTCGGCAAGGCGTCGTAAACCTGTTGATGAATTAACCTCAGTTTAGCAGTCAAGTCATGTAAGTAATCAATCAACATCGGAAACTCAAGATCAGAGAATATTCCTGGCCTAGGAACCCCCCACACATTCGCAGGACGGCCGAACACTATTTCATAGGGACTAAGCCCTATTCGGGAGTGTACAGTCGCCCTAGTTGACAGTAATGCTAGAGGCAAAGCATCAGGCCACGAAAGTCCAGTCGTAGCTTGAATCTTCGCTAATTTTAGTTTAAGGGTGCCATTGTACCCTTCAACCAATCCAGCTGACTGGGGATGATTGGCGCTATGGAATTTCTGATTAATTCCAAGGCCCTTACACACACTCTTCATCACACTTCCAACAAACTCACTTCCGTTATCTGACCACACGACTCTAGGCATTCCATACCGAGGAAAGTATTCCTTCAGTAGGATTTTCGCAGTAGACAAAGCAGTATTGTCTTTGAGGGGATAGGCCTCAATCCATCGGGAGAATGCGCAAACCACAACCAAAACGTATTTCAGGTTATTGCATCGCTCCATATGGATGAAGTCCAATTGGATCACCTCAAAGGGATACGAAGGAGGAGCAAAACTGCCAGGAGGAGTTGGGGTTCCTTTGCCAGGATTGTACATTATACACACCATACAATTCTTCACCAAACGTTCAGCACACTTAGTAATTCCATCATTCTTCCACACATCAGCCAGCAACTTGCAAATACCTTTCGCGCTAATATGTGCCAACCCATGTGCCATTTGCACAACGGCCAGTACATACGCATCAGGCAACATCCATCTTTTCTGATCCGACAAATCAATCCAGCAACCATTCACATCCAACCTTCCCGTACTTTCTTTCCACTTCATCTTTTCAGTGTCGGTGGCCTCATTCTGAATTGCTTTCACACTCTCTATGGTATTTTCACACATACTTGATTCTGTAGGCCACCTAACCGAACTTGTCACATACATTCGAGTGCTAAGGTTCCGAGCAGTCTCCTTAGCAATCTCATCTGCAAACGCATTACCACGACCAACATCATCCGTCACTTTACGATGCGCACTACACTTAACAATTGCAACTTGAGCAGGCAAAGTCAATGCATCCAAAAGATCGTTCACAAGCTGGCCATGCTGTATTTTCGTGCCATGCGACGTCAAGAAACCACGCTCTCGCCACAACCGTCCAAAACTATGCGCTACACCGAAAGCATACTGACTATCGGTGTACACATTCACACGTTTACCTTTTGCTAATACACATGCTCTAGTGAGAGCAATCAGCTCTGCAGCTTGGGCAGAATTCTGATTCAATCTCGCAGTCTCAACAACAGTATTCAATGTCACCACAGCATAAGCAGTAGTCACATCACCATTCGGCAACTTAAAACATGACCCATCCACATACAGGGTGCCATCCGGGTCTTCCAATGGGGTGTTTTTAAGGTCCACACGACCTTTTGTTTCCTCTTCTGTCCGCAAGTAACAGTCATGTTCTGCTACTTCATCTGACTCTGCACTAACTGGTAACAAAGTTGCCGGATTTAGGACATTACAACGTTTTATCTGAATGTGGCTTGCCAAAAGCGTCAATTCGTACCCAGACAACCTCGCACTCGTCAAGTGCTGAGTTTTCGTACGATTCAAAAGAGTATCGACTGCATGCGGAACCATCACCGTAAGCATATTATCCATGACCAATCCTGCTGATTGTCGGATGGAGACCGCAGCTGCCGCAGTTGCTCTCAAACAACTCGGCAATGCTCTAGCTACTGGGTCTAAGGTCGAGGAAAAATATGCACATGGACGTTGTTTACCACCAAAAGGTTGCGTTAAGACGCTCAAAGCACAACCTTCCCTCTCGTGAACATATAACGTGAACGGTTTACTGTAATCAGGGGTACCTAACACAGGAGCCGAACACAATGAATCACGTAATTCAGAAAAACTTTTCTGACATTCTTCCGTCCATGGTAAAGGAGTCGAAACATCCTTGCACGTAAGAGCCACCAATGGTTTCGCTAGCAATGAAAAATTAGGAATCCACTGCCTGCAGTACGACGTGATACCTAAAAAGGCACGCACATCTCTTTGGGTTTGTGGCACAGCCATGCGTGCAATCGCTGCAATTCTCTCTGGGGTCAATCTCCTTCCCTCCTTTGACAATAAGTGACCTAGGTAGGTTACTTCTTGACAACAATATTGGAGTTTAGAAGGTGACACCTTGTGATTTAACTCACAGAGATGTTGCAGCAACGACACTGTAGCGATTTTGCAGATGTCCTGAGTATCAGCAGCCACCAATAAGTCGTCGACGTATTGGATTAAAGCCGCACCAACCGGCAACCTAAACGCATCTAGTTGACCCTTCAAAGCTTGACTGTAAATCAATGGACTTTCACAGTAGCCCTGAGGAGCGCGTTTGAACCGGAAGCTACGTCCACCAAGAGAGAAACCGAAAAGGTCCCTACTCTCTTCGGCAATCGGGATGCTGAAAAATGCATTTTTCAAATCAATCACCGAAAACCATGAAGCAGTAGCTGGAATCAGAGTCAGCAGCGCCGTGATGTCAGGCACAACAGGGAATTGAGGAACCACAATTTTATTTACCTCCCGTAAATCGATAACAAAACGATAAACAGGCGGTTTGGTAGGATCAGTACGTTTAAGAATGGGCAGTACAGGACTATTGCACACGTTTCCCCGAGTTTCTTCAATGACATCTTTCTCGATCAAATCATAGATGATCGCTAACAAAGCTCGTTCACCATCAAGGGAGATACGGTATTGGGGAATACGTGGCAATCGCACATTAGATTTCAACTGAACAACATAAGGGGAGATATCAAGTAGGCCCACATCATTTGGACCCGTCGCCCACAAAGACGCAGGAAGAGAATCCAATTCCGGTGGAAGCTTATCGAGAGACAAGTACATGGGAGAGACTACTCTCTCTCCTAACGTAAGCTTTACACCCGCAGGAGAACAATACAAAGTTGCATACAAGCGCTTAAGCAAATCCAGACCCAAAAGATTTTCGCCACAACCAGTAGACAAAATCAATGGAGCTTCGAGCTCACGAGGCCCAATTTTAAGGGGCAAAGGGCGCGAAACTGGATTGCTAACGGGGGCGCCAGAGAATCCAACGGACACATTTGTTAAGCCAGACAAAGGTGCGCCAGGGAGTTTCGAATGCATGATAGAACTTTTCGCTGCACCAGTGTCCAACAGAAAAGGCTCAACGACGCCCGATGTAGCAACTGCGACGTAAGGCCCTCTCTGATCAACCGGAACTGATACCACTCCCTCTCCTTGTCTTTGGCTGTCCTAGTAATTACTATCGTCAGTTCCCTGATCGACGTAATAATCGTCTACATTGTACTGCGCAGATCGTCCTTGCGATGATCCACGTTGATCGAAACAGTTATTAGAATTTGATGAATGGTCAGAGCGATCATTCTGAGCACCACGACCTCTACCACGTGATGCGTGCTGTGCACCACCACGGCCTCCTCTAGACGAATTACCACCACTACGGTCATTTAAAGCAGGACAATTGAATTTAATGTGTCCCTCCTGTCTACAATAAGCACATTGGTTGTACCCTAATGAAGATCTTTGGAAAGAAGAATCATTACGCGGCTGCGATCGATTCGATTGCGACTGCGATCTATTCTGCTGAGGCGCATTCTGATTAGAACGCGGCGGATATGCTTGTTGTAACAACACTTTAGTTTTTAGCTCTTTCGTTTTTTTATCGGCACGGTCATTTTCCTCTTTTTCTCTATTTTCGTAATATTGTGCCGTAGCCAATATCTGAGCTGAGGTAGAAACGGCCCACGCACTTTCTGAATTCCTTAATTTATTGCTCAAGTCGGGCAATAAGTTTGACACAAACTTATCCACAAACAACCTCTGTCCACCCTCAGTACCCATATCCTGTCCACTATGATCAACGAATGCTTCCTCAAACCTCGTAAAGAAGTCTGATACACTCTCATCTTTCTTTTGCTTACAGGCTGACAACTTATCCCAATTTACCTTCATAGCTGGCATAAGCGTTTTCATTAATGTAATGATTCGCTGAGGAAGTTCAGCAATCAACTGATCGGGTTTAGTAGCAGCCACTTGTCCAGCGTCTGCCGCTGTAATGGCATTCCAATCACCACCTAATTCATTTGCGTGATCTTGGTGACGAATCTTCGCCCATACCGGTTGTGGTACGATATTACCGAACAACATGTCGATATCGGCAAGATTCATTATCGTAGCGTCTACGAGCTGCGATAATTCCTTGTAATACCCAGCAGGATTTTTGCGAGGATCGGGCAAAGTTTGTTTCACCTGAAGCACTTCCGATCGTTTCCATGGGAGGTGTATCCACACTCTCTGGAAATGTGCCGGAACTGGCTGGGCACCAGTATTATCAAGTGGTATCCAAACTGGCGGAACTTCACGCATAGGATATTGGCCAGACTCGGTTTGTTTTTCAATGTCCTCAACGAACAATGCATGAGGAATAGGAGCGGGACGAAGAGATAGTAAGTGCTCAACAGCACGTCGAACATTAGTGTCGACTATCAGTCCAGTTGCGAACTGAAGCCGAAGTTCAGACAGGGCGGACAGCACCTCGTCAGGCGCATTAACCACTATCTGATCATGTAAGAACTTGCACATTTCATCAAACACATATCTCTGAGTTGGTATGTTGAATTGATCAAACGTTTCGAGGACAACACGAGGTGGATTTCTAACAGGGTTTATCATCCAACCCATCGCCATATTGTATAGCGCAACACGTTCTCTATTACCAGGAAGCTGGCTACGTCTCTGAGGACCATCAGAACCAGCAGACCCAAAAACAGGCCCGAGCGACTGGAAGAAGTTTGTCGCAATGGGAGAATTACGATTACGAGTAGAGGGAGAAGAATAAGACACAGGACTAACAAGAGAAGGAGTAGAGACATTAGCAGCAACAGGGGTTAACAACACAGGAGCAGTAGCGGGAACAGGAGTATGTGGAAGCGGAGGAGCAGTAGGAATAGAAATAGGCAAAGGAGCAGGAACAGGCGGAAGAGCGGGTGCAGGTTGAGGAACTGGTGGAGGAATAACAGGTGGAAGAACAGGTACGGCAGGGACCACAGGAGCTGCGGTACCCTGTACGTACGGAGGTGGCGACTTCATAAGATAGGACATTAAAGAATCCTCAACTGCCTCTTCCTTCTTATCCGACTCCGTAGGCAAAGCAGGATAGCATTTGTCTATGGACATACGCTGTAATCTCTCAAACACTTCCTTATCCTTATCCTCCTTATCACGCTGAAACTGCTCAGCTTTCTTCACTATAGTAGCAACAGTATCTCGCTGACTACGTTTATTTTGTCTGATCTCTTTCTGTCGGGCTTCTTTGCGCCAGAACCGAAAGGCATCAAACATGGCCGGCCTAGATTTGCGTTCGAACAACTTTATTTCCAAATTATCTAAGATCGACGCTTCGAAGCTACCGTGAGGTGGCCAACGAAGATCGCCGTCTTTCTTTGTATATTTTATCCAATAATCGTTAAAAGCAATCGGGCCTAGCCCATGTTTGCTATATAAATCATATGTAGGAGTTCCAACCGGAGGTATCGGACACGAGTCCTCCAGCAGGGAATCCGCACCACAAGGTCTAAAGCAACTGAACAAAGTACTACGACCAGGCATCTTGCACACTAGCCGAGTTTCACAAACTTCAAGGGTTACGGGATTTCGGGATTTACCAAGTCCCAGCAAAGAACTAAACCCTCGGTCTTTGGCGGCTGCAGTCGTCAAACAAATACAACAACAACAAAGTACGCTAGCAAAGTGTCACCAACAAAAACACTCACACAGCGTGTACAACAAAGACACCCGCTAAAGTGTCTACAACAAAAACACTCGCTAAAGTGTTTACAACAAAGACACTCGCTAAAGTGTCTACAACCAAGAACTCTGGGAGCGACCCACAAATACTTAACTCAAAGATCAATGGCGTCCTCAGGAAGGCCCGTCAATCGTCTCGCTATACCAAGGTCTACGCCAGGCGCCAAAACAGGTCTACAGTCAGGGCAGCAGTCCGTCGCAGCCGTTAGGAGGCGGGAATCTTCGCGGGAAAAGTCTTCGGGCCACTTATTTCGACAACAGGATCGATGAAGCGGGGTGCACCTTCCCTCGGAGATTTCACACGAAGTTCCTCACGATCGTCGGGCTTGGACCGGTACCACTGATGCAGCCCCACGTTGGGCGCCAACTGAAGGACTGGGTTCTTTTGGACCCAGCGGTGCCAGGGCACAACACCTGAAACATTTGTGGGTAACCTGCTCCGGCGTACAAGTCACAGAGACACGGGACACTTCCTTCGGCGTCAAAGAGTCAAGGTTTATTTACTGCAGGGAACACAGAAGTCACAGGAAGTACATCGAGTGTAGTTCGGGGAGACTGCTTCAAATTGTATTTGTGGATCGCTCCTTTTATACAGTTCTTACCCATAGGATAACATGATACACAATAGTTTACAACCTGGTTCCCACAAGTCGCTCTCAGAGGGGTCGCTTTGGTCACTTTGAAACACACAAGGTCCGGAACATAAGTGCGGAAACATTTGGCGGTTCCCAACTGTAAAAACCCATCTTCCCACCATTAGCAAATTCCAATCAGCAGTAAAGTAGATCGAAATAGGAACGAAGACAGGTGCAGAGGAAGACGGAGACAGTAGGGAGATCGGAAAAGGGTGTAAAAAGGGGAGGTATCGAGAAGCACGAGATACAGGCATCAAAGGGACGTGCCTAATGAGATGCACGACTGAGACAATAAGTCCGTGCGGCAAGATGAGCCTCGAGCGGCGTCATCTGCCTTACAGCAGCAACCCCCTCGTCATAAAGACACTTTCAAAGAACATGTGTCTTCCGCAAATATCTTGGGAGTCCCAGGGTCGCGAAGCGGACAGCGTCCGTTCGCTGGCTACTTGAGGGCAAGAGACAAAATGGATGCCGTATCTAAGATGGAACCCGTGGGTACAGATGAAAAACCCACGTAACAAACGAACGGTTTAAGTTAGCACAGCGAAACTGCGCACACTTACTAAACTCGTCATTTGCGGTTCATAGATACCAGACTCGACCATATTCGTGCTAGTCGAAAACACCACTTACAATTGTCACGGAACCTCACACTGTTGTTCGCACTTCAGAGAGGGTTTTCATAATGTCCACCAGTGTCACTTTCTTGGTCCCCTCTGTTTCTTGATTAGCGCCTGTAGAGTTGCACCCATTTACCTGCGATTGTCCGTGCTGGCTATAGGCGAATTTATCCAGTTTGGCCTGCGTTGATCCACTCCTGGTTCCTTTGCCCGCCATGGCTCGAGGGTCTTGGATACTGGTTCCAGTTGCAGTTAGCACTGAGGTCACTGCACTGCTAGCGGCTTTTCGTTCTCGTTGTAGGCCAGGGAGGAGCAGTTCGGCGTGGCCCCAGTTACCTTGTGGGTCTAGTAGAGTTCTTCACTCTGGTTATCCTTATTTCTTGTCAGCAGGGGTGTTCAGCACACTGTGTCTGTTTCACACTTCGAAGAGTCACCTACTGCGTAGCCGCCTGTGTGCCTCAGCCCCCTCACCAGTCGTGTAAGACGTCTATGGTGCGTATCCTCTGGGCCTGCACCGGCCAGTAATCTGTTTGTCTGTTCGGGGTGTCCGTGGCCTGCAATGCCGCTGCTCGCATGCGTTTACTGCGCAGTGTTGTGGCAAGGCTCTGAGTGCGCTTTGGCGGCGACAACCTCGGTGCGTGTTCTGCTGTTCTGTCCGGTCTTGCTTAATTCCGGTCCTGTATTGCCTGAGTGCACGCGGTGCTCACAATTGCCGGCTCAGTAATTTTGCCGCTTGCGTAGTTAGGTGTACTGGCCCGGTTAGAGTCTTATAGTGGTTTATCCCGTCCGGGGCACCTCCTGCTGCTCCTCTCCCAGGCCGGGACTGCTGTCGCTTCTGCGACTGTCTCGATCGTTGCAGGCCCCTCCGATGTTCTCCCCTCGCCGCCTATGTCCTCTGCGGGACCCCGGGGGCACCAGTATGCACCGCTGATGGCCAGCGCCACGTGTGTCTGTTCGTGCCGCCGCCGACGGCGAAGGAGTCTTTTTGTTCTCGGCACTCAAGCGCTCCTCCCGCCTTGCTCGCGCCGATTTGTCTCACCTCCTCTGGGGAGGCTCATGTTCATGCGAGGCGCCGCCGGCAGACCGGTCGCAGGCACAATTTTGCAGCCGCCGCAGTCCCTAGGCGCTGTCCTCAGGCTCCAGTAGGCGTCCCCGCCGGTCTATGCTTCGGCGGTGTCCCAGAAGCCCTCTTTGTTTCTTTTGGTGCGGGGGCGTCCTCTGCGCCGTCCCGGCCGGGGGGGCGCCTCCGGGATCAGGCCGGCCAGCCCTCACTTCCGCCGGGGTCGGGCAGTTTCTCGAGGCCGGTGCTGCACTCCAGCTGCAGGCCCAATGTCGGCAGGGTATGACGATGCAGTTCCCGGCCCCCGATTTTCACCTGGGTCGGATCGGACGGTGCCGCTCCGGCACAGGACCTGGTTACCGCTCCTTCGGGTGGGAAATGTGGCGGATTAGTGTGTCGGATTTTAGAAAAGGCCGTGATGCCTCAGGGAGTTCTCACTTCATGCTGCCGCCATGCTTGGCTGCTAGCCACGCCCCCGCAGGCCTACATATAACCATCTAATGAGGTGACGTTCCATACACATATAGTACAGTGTTTTAACTAGGTTATTAATGGGGGGCTTCTGTCTCTGCGGTGCCCAATACTTCCGTACATATTGTAGTAAGGCTGGGTGCAGGAGGTACAAACGATCTGGTGCCCCCGTTCCTCGGATAAAGTTATTGTGGTCCAGTATCGTCCCATCTCCAAAGAGGTCAGCAACTGTAGTGACTGCCACATCCGCCCAGGGTGTAAGCCTGCGCATCGTTAGTCGACCGCATTGTAAGGGAATGCCAAGCAAATGTATATTGCCAGCATAAGTTGAGGGTGCTCCTGCATATTGCAACGCCGCCCTCCAACATTGCAGCGCCGTATGTAGAAGGTGGGGAAGGCCTGCGGTATGTTACTATGCTGCAACAAAAGGGTATGTAACGCCCCTGTGTCTATTTCTCGTTCTGTCATCCCTATATCCTGCAAGTTGTGCCCTGCCGTCCAGTAAGACAGCCACTGCAATTGACAGGCGTAAAATGACGCTCTTAGATCAGGCACCCCAGGCCCCCTCCAGACGTGCTCCGCTGTAACTTCTTCAGGCTGATCCTCCACCTGCCTGATCCCACCCAGATAAGGTCAATTAGTAAGGCGTTCATCAATTTAAAGGTAGCAGTTGGGAGCATAAGCGATATGTTCGTAAAATAATAGAGGAGGTGCGGAAGGACCACCATTTTGGCGATCGCTGCCCTGCTTGCCACCGACCACAGCAGGGACGTCCAGAAGCTAATACCGGACAGTATGGCTCTCAGATCTCTATTCAGGTTGCCCTCCAGCATATTCGCCTGGGTCCTATATACATGGATGGCCAAGTATTTGAGCGTGTGGGGGGCGACCTTAAAACTCAGCGTCCCAAATCTAAAATCCAGCATAGCCTCTTGCTCTTTAAAGAAGACTGTTGATTTCGCCGGGTTAATAGCAAGACCTGAAAGTCTTTCAAAGGAAGAAAATAATGCAGCCACAGCATCCATGGGGGATTGGAGGTCATGCATGTATGATATCAGTATGATGTCATCGGCATAGGCTGGGAACAAATGCGTGGTAGCCCCCACGGTGATCCCCGTGTCAAGCAGCTCTGCCCTGATCTTTACTGCCAAGTGCTCAAGAGCCAATATAAAAAGAAGCGGCGAGAGCGGGCATCCCTGTCTTGTGCCCCTATGTATCTTGTATTCCGCCGAAATATGCCCTCCTGTCCTCGCTCTAGCCATAGGAGCGTGGTATAGCAGTCTGATCCAAGCAATGTCCTCCTCTGGCAGACCAAACCGTGCTAGGGCCCTGAATATATATTCCCAATTAATCGTATCGAACGCTTGGCGCATATCTAATCAGATACAGCCTGCAAAGTCCGATCGGTTCGGGGCCCCTGTCGCGCTGGCAGAAAGCCTGTCTGGTCTATGTGGATCAGTTAGTGTAGTGTTGGCAGGAGTCTGTTGGCCAGGACTTTGCTGAGTATTTTTTACTCCGTCGTCAATAGTGATCAAGGTCGGTAACTAGCCATGTCTGTGGGGTCCCTACCTGGTTTCGGGAGTGATACCACCAGCGCCTTCGCTGTAGTGAGGGGTAAAGCTCCCTCCTTCAAGGCCTCCCTACAAAAGGATTTCCAATTGGGGTACAAGGATATCCGCAAAGGAGGAATACAATTTGCTGGTAGGCCGTCCAACCCAGGGATCTTATTATGGGGGAGGCCCTTAATGGCCGCCCTAATTTCCGATTGAGTAGCCGGGCCTAACAAATCCTTCCTAGCATCCTCCGTAAGTTGGGGGCATTGAACTGCAGATAAAAACTTATCTACAGCTGTACCAACTCCTTCCTCTGGTGTGCTATAAAGCTGTGCGTAGTATTGCCGGAAGGCTTCATCAATTTCTCCCTGGGTGTATACTATGCCCCTGTGGCGGTAGTAGTCTCATTAATCACCACAGTAGGGGGGTCATCTCGCAATAGCTTAGCCAGTAACGTCCCCGCTTTGTCAGCATTTGTGTAGGTCATTTGAGTGTACCTTTGGTGGTCTATGACCCGGAGGGACTCCAACAGTTCAGCATTTCTGATTCTAGCTTCCTTCAGGGGGGCTTGCTGATCCTCATTCAGTACAGCCTCCTGTTCTAATTTAGCAAGCTTCTCCTCCATGTCAACCAAGAACCTATGTAGTTCTTGCCTTGCCCCTACCATCACCCCAATGGCTTTCCCCCCGGAGTACTGTTTTGAAGGCGTCCCATTTGATCAGCCTGGTAGACGCCGTGTTGCTGTTGTCTGCAAAATACTGCTGGTGTCCAACATGGTAGTGCGGAATACTGAGTCTTCCAGCAATTGTGGCCATAGTCGCCATGATGGCACTGGGGTGGGCACACTGCCCATCCAATCACCACTTCCAATGGGCTGTGATCAGAGAAGGACTTCGCTAAATATGTGGTGGTCAGTGCCTGCATTGCAATGGTATTGGAGCAGTACAGTCTGTCAATTTGTGTGTGTAGCACGTGTACTGGCGAGTAGAAAGAGTACTCTGAGTATCGGGTGCCTCATTATCCACACATCACATAACCCCCATCCCTCCGCCCAGTCGCATATTGCTTTTGTCTGCTTACAGACACCCGTCCCATGCAGAGGCGGGTGCGATCTATCCAGCAATACATCCATCACAGCATTACAATCCTCATAAACAATCCACGGATAACTCTTCAGCCCATCAGTGCAGCTGACAATTTACATAAGAACCATCAGAAGCGGTCGCTCCCCACGCTGCTCCCTGCTTCGCCTGGTATCGTAGCGCCCCCAGCCAGACTGCTGAGTGCTTATCTCGCCTTGCTCCCACAACTGCTTTAGCCTGATTAATTATTAATTTGAGATTGTAGCGCTAGATTGCCCAGCCTGTTTATTATTTATTAATTGCTTATGTCAATTAGATCGTAGCGCTTGATTGCCAAGGTGCGCTTTGACGATAATTTGAAATTGTGCTGTGCTGCCTGTAGACTCATTTGTGCCTGATTGTGCCGGTGCCACTGCCATTTGCATTGCCCTATTTCCGATTGTGCCCCATTCCTGTTTCGATATTGGCTTGCTGCCATTTTGTTGTTGTTGTTTTGCCTCCCTGCCCTGATCTCCACCCCGCTCCCGCCTCCCAGCTGCTCCTCCCTCGCCCCTCCCCCCTCCACCATCCACATATGACAGATGCATCTGCGCACAGCGTCCACGCCCAATGCGCGCCGAAGGTACGCCTGTCCGTGCCCGGACCGCGCCAAGCGCCATAACCCCTGGTCCACGCAAATCCCATTCCACCCGCATAATATAAGACGCTGATACCCTCTCTGCGCTTAACCCCGGCCGGCTCCCTACCTGCATCCAAGCCGTTCCAGGCCACACCCATGGACCCTTCTCCTGCCACTCCTGCAAGTTCGACTGCATCAGAACCCACACCAAATCCACTAACTCCAAACAGAGCTCGAACACTAACCACCTAAAGTGCCTCCTGCTCAACACCCGCTCAATCCACAGACACTCCGTCGAACTCTGGAACCTACTTGACACTACATCGCCGGACGTCGCCTTCCTTACAGAAACATGGATGAGCGCCTCATCAGCCCCCGACATCGCCATAGCCATCCCGGACACCTACAAGATCATTATTATTATTATTATTTAATTTTATAGAGTGCGTAGTCACCCGTAAGTATCCCAGCGCTAAAATCAGTACAACTAGGAGTCAGCAAGGGAAGGGGAGAGACAGTTTAAGGGAAGAGGTGGGTTTTCAATTGCTTCCTGAACCGTAGGTATTTGGATTCGGTTCTCAGGTAGTGCGGTAAGGCGTTCCAGAGACGTGCGGTGTGAACCGAGAAACGTCTTCCTCCTGTTCGGGCCTTCTTAATTCTGGGGGTGACAATGAGGTGTTCCTGGTCGGAGCGGAGGGATCTAGGGGCTTTGTATGGTTTGATAAATTTTTTTAGGCTTGGGGGACCATTGTTTTGGAGCAATCTGTGTGCTAGGCAGAGGGCCTTGAACATCACACGTTCTCTAACCGGAAGCCAATGGAGACACTTCAGCGCTGGTTTGGCTGAGGCTCTGGCCGGGGTGTTAGTAAGGATCCGGGCAGCTGCATTTTGGACCCTTTGTAGTTTATTCAGGGTTGCCTCTGGGGCCCCTAAGTAGATGGAATTACTAAAGTCGAGCCTAGAAAGAATCAGTCCTTGGATCAGCAGTTTTTGAGAGTTGTGGGGGAGTAGGGGCAGGATCTTTCGAATTGACCTGAGCAGTCCAAAACACGTACCAGCTACCTTTTTTGCCTGTGTTGCAAAAGATAATTCCTTATCGAGCCAGACACCCAGGCTTTTTACCTCTGGTTTCGGATCTGGGATCGGGCCTAAACAGGGTGGCCAGATGTTATGAAGTGAAGTGGGTCCCTTCTGGCCAAGGAGGAGAATGTCAGTCTTTGAGCCGTTGAGTTTCATAGACGATCTATTCATCCATCCTTGTATCTGCGTCAGACAGTTGTAAAGGTCCGCAGGTTGTTGTTTCGGATGAGAAAGGGACACCACTAACTGAGTGTCGTCGGCATAGCTGACGATGCTCACTCCGAACGGGATAACAACCTCCTCCAATGGGGACATGTAGATGTTAAATAATGTGGGGCTCAGGGAGGAGCCCTGAGGCACGCCACATTGGAGGGGAGTGTCGGAGGAGCAGGTGTTGTTCTCCCAGATTTGAAAGGAGCGTTGACTCAAAAAGGACGATATCCAGGACAGAGCAGTTCCTTCCACACCGACGCTCATGAGTCGTTGGATGAGGAGTTGATGGTTGACGGTGTCGAAGGCCGCACTGAGGTCGAGGAGGATCACTGCCACTGATCCTCCTTCGTCTAAGAGTGCTCTGGCCTTCTCCACCGCCATGAGAAGGGCAATGTCGGTGCCCTGCCCGGGGCGGAAACCCGCCTGCAAGTTTTTTAGACGGTTGTTGTTCTCCAAAAATTGTGACAGCTTTCTGTTCACCATTTTTTCCGCGATCTTGCTGGTTCCCGGGAGGAGGGAGATTGGTCTATAGTTTGCCAGGTCGACAGGGTCAAGGGAGGGTTTTTTTAGAAGTGCCTTGACGACTGCCGCCTTCCAGCTAGGGGGGACGACTCCTTGTTGAAGGGAGGCGTTGATGAGGTGAGTGAGAGAAGGGGCGATCGCGGGTGCTACCTTTTTGAGAATACATAAAGGGGCAGGGTCCCTGGGAGATCCGCTTTTAATAACTTGCAGCGTATCTTCGACTTCTTCTACTGTCACTTGTTCCCAGGAAGTGATGCATGGGAGGGTAGGAGAGTTGCTGGCTTCTCTCTCCTCGCTCGAACTAGTAGGTGGAATAGAGTCGAGGATTTTTTGGATTTTCTCCTTGAAGAAATTAGCCAGCTTGTGGCACTTTTCCTCATCATCTTTGGGGTCTGGTGGGTCTCTCGGTCCCGAGTCAGGGACTTTGAGGAGTTCTTTTAAAATGGTAAAAGATTCTTTACTGGAGCTAGCGGAGTGTTCTATTCTCTCTTGGAAGAATAGACTTTTGGTTTTGCGGAGGGCGGTTTTGTAAATTTGTGAGGCGGTGTGATAGGCTTCCTTATTTTTGTTATTTTTGTCCTTCCTCCAAAAGCGTTCTGATCTCTTGCATTCCTGTCTCAGAGATTTGAGCGCCGGAGTATACCAGGGAGCGGGAGCCACTCTTTTTATGTGTTTAAGAGTGGTGGTTTTCGGGAGGAGTTGGTCTAGTGAAGATGTGAGCCAGGAATTGAATTGTTCGTCGGCCGTGACCGGATCCATGGAGAGGGCAGGTGTCGAATCTGAGAGTAAGCTGGCCCACTCTGCCGGTTCAAGCTTGTGCCAACGTCGGTCCGTCACTCGGATTTTGGGGGGTTGGGGGAGTGCTGTGGCAAGGTCCCAGGAGAAGGGAACAAGAAAGTGGTCTGACCACGGAAGGGGGATGGGGGGATCTGAGGTGATATCCCCAATATTGGTCAGGACGGGGTCCAGAAGGTGTCCTTTGTCGTGGGTGGGTTCGTTGTTGACAAGTCGGATGTTAAATGACCTAAGGTCCTGCAGGAGATCCAAAGCTAAGGGATCGGTGGGTCGTTAAGGTGAAGGTTGAGATCGCCCACGAGGAGGAAGTTCGAGGCAGAGGAGGCTGATTGTGATACCATGTCAATGAGGGCATTGAGGAAATTCCCTGTTGTCCCCGGAGGGCGATAAATCAACAGTCCTGAGATGGAGTGTGTCGGGGAGATTTGAAGGGCGAAATGGCAGCTTTCGCAGTCTGCAATGTTGGCGTTGCTAGTCCTAGATCATCCGAAAGGACCGCATCAACCAAACGGGAGGAGGCATCGCCATCGTCCATAAGAACACCATCCACATCACGACCAGCTCCGACGATAACCTCGCTACCGCCAAACACCTTCACTTCCAGATTCACACCGACCCCAAAACCACACTCAGAGGCACCCTTATCTACAGACCCCCAGGACCCCGCTCACAATTCAGTGAAGACATCGCTGACTTCATAAGCCCACATGCCCTCCCATCCGAGAACTACATTCTACTGGGAGACCTCAACTTCCACCTGGATAAGAAAAACGACTGCAACACCACCACCCTTCTGGACAACCTGGCCAATCTCGGACTCAAACAACTCGTTGACACCCCCACCCACTCTGCAGGACACACGCTTGACCCTATCTTCACCTCCAGCAAGCACATCTCCTTCGATCACACCACAGCTCTCCATTGGACGGACCACAGCTGCGTTCACTTCCACTACAAAAAATCCACGACCCATAACCCCCCACAACCTATTCCCCGAAGAAACTGGAACAAAATCACCACCGACCAGCTCTTCATGTCGCTTCAACAAAACCCCCCTGCCAATTCATCGGACCCAAACCAAGCAGCCACCAACCTCACACAATGGATCACCCACAGCGCAGACGAACTAGCACCCTTGAAAAACCATCTAATCAAGCAAGGTAACAAAAAAGCCCACTGGTTCAACGATGACCTTAAGAAATCCAAGAAGTTCTGTCGGACTCACGAGAACCTGGAGATAAAACCCTACCACTGACAACCTAGCCACCTTCAAGAACGCCACCCGCAAACACCACCAACTGATCCGATCCACCAAGAAATCTGCATTCAAGGATCGACTTGACGACAATGCCCAAAACAGCAAGGAACTATTCAACATCGTCAAAGAATTCACTAACCCCTCCGCAGGCACTAACGACATCACCCCCTCCCAAGACCTCTGCGACTCCCTATCATCATTCTTCCACAACAAAATCGCCGAAATACATAACGGCTTTCAAAACCAGTCCGAAGACCAGCCCACTCCACCCACCTCCGAACCAAAACCCCCCTCTAACAACCTTTGCGCCTGGAACCCAATCACCACTGAAGACACCATCCGCCTGATGAATTCCATCCACTCAGGTTCGCCAACCGACCCATGTCCCCACCACATCTTCAACAAAGCAGACTCCATCATCGCACCCCATCTCCGAGACGTCCTCAACTGCTCCCTCAACTCCGCCACCTTCCCGGAAAACTGGAAACATGCCGAACTCGGCGCCCTTCTGAAGAAACCCACGGCTGACCCAACCGAACTTAAGAACTACCGCCCCATCTCGCTCCTCCCATTCCCCGCCAAAGTCATCGAGAAAGCCGCCAACAATCAGCTCGCCGCCTTCCTCGAATCCAACAAATCCCTCGACTCCTCTCAATCTGGCTTCCGAGCCAAACACAGCACCAAAACCGCCCTCATCGCAGCAACAGATGACATCCGAACACTACTGGACAACGGAGAAACAGTTGCTCTCATCTTACTTGACCTCTCTGCAGCCTTCGACACAGTCTGTCATAGCACCCTCATACAACGCCTCAGCAACATCGGAGTACAAGGAAAGGCATTGGACTGGGTCATATCGTTCCTCACCGGAAGAACCCACAGAGTCCGCCTCCCCCCTTTCAAATCAGAGGCCACCGAAGTCATCTGCGGCGTACCACAAGGATCATCACTCAGTCCCACCCTCTTCAACGTATACATGAGTCCCCTTGCTTCCATCGCACGCCAACACAACCTCAACATCATTTCCTACGCAGACACCCAGCTGATCCTCTCCCTAACCAAAGACCCAAACCCCGCCAAAACCAACTTACACGAAGGAATGAAAGAAGTAGCCGAGTGGATGAAGAACAGCCGTTTAAAACTAAACTCGGACAAAGAAGTCCTCATCTTACGGCCATCCCCCTCTGCCTGGGACGACTCATGGTGGCCACCGGCCCTCGGAACCGCACCCATACCTACAGATCACGCACGTAACCTGGGCTTCATCCTGGACTCCTCCCTCTCGATGACCAGACAAGTCAACGCCGTCTCATCATCTTGCTTCAACATCCTACGAATGCTCAAAAAAATCTTCTGTTGGATCCCCACCGAAACAAGAAAGACGGTCACCCATGCACTGGTCACAAGCCGATTGGATTACGGCAACACCCTTTACCCCGGAACCACAGCCAAACTACAGAAAAAACTCCAACGCATCCAAAACGCCTCAGCCAGACTCATATTGGACATCCCTCGGCATGCTCACATTTCTGGCCACCTGAAAGACCTTCATTGGCTCCCTATCAGCAAGAGAATAACGTTCCGTCTCCTCACCCACGCACACAAAGCCCTCTACGACCTAGGACCCGAATGCCTCAACACGCGTCTATCCTTCTACATCCCCTCCAGCCAACTACGATCGTCCAATCAAGCCCTCGCCGCAATTCCGCGCATCCACAGATCCACCATGGGAGGAAGATCCTTCTCCTACCTAGCGGCCAAAACCTGGAATTCTCTCCCCACCCACCTCCGCCTCACTCAGAACCACCTCTCTTTCAGAAAGCAACTAAAAACCTGGATATTCGATAAGTAAATCACCTCCATCCCTCAAGCGCCTTGAGACCCTCTGGGTGAGTAGTGCGCTATACAAATTTTGGAACTTGAACTTGTTCTGAGTTTGGTGCATATATTGATCCCAGCACTACCGGTTGGCCATCCAAGGTACCCCTGACCAGGACATACCGCCCCTGTGCTCCACTAACTTGAATGGTACTCCATGTCTGACCCATATCGTGGCGCCTCGCGGAGACCCTGAGCTCATGGTTGAGAACACCTGCCCTCTCCACTTCCTACGCAGTTTCCCCACTTCCGCCTCAATCATGTGGGATTCTTGCAAATACACTATCAGCACCTTGCGTCTTAACAACTGCGCGTGTTTTCTTTGTCGCTTGTGAACTGATCCCTGACATTCCATGTTATTATGGTAAATTTTTTCTGTGTCTGCATCACGTATCTGGATGTGGCCACGGTATAGGCAGCAAGGCTAATGTAGTGTTGCGCCAGTGCAGGAGAGTGCATCCCGAAGGACCCTTACCCACCCCAAAAAACCCCAATACTCGGTCCGGTCGTGGAACTATACCAGACCACCCACCAAAACAGGAAACAAAGAAACCCGTGTAACATCTATGCAAAGCATTCGCATACTGGGGTACGTGGCCGAACCTACCCATGCAGCGCCTCTATCTACTCTGAGCTACCTTGAGTGCCAAAACGGCCCCCGGGCCTTAATTACAAGGGATACAATGCCAGTATAACAAATATGGTGGCAAAGCTAGCGCAGCGATATACATTACTGTTCAGTTGCAAGTCCATAATACTGTCCATTTGCTCCAGGGAATCAGTCCATCCGCAGTCTGTGGGGTGAGGGGAACAGGGCCACACTCCCATCCGAGTCTGACCTCTGGGTGTCCACCTCTGACGTAGTCAGGTCGTGGATTTGTGCTGTAGTCCGGAAAGAAGAAACTGCCATGATCGCAGTCTCCTTGTCGCCTTGTATCTCTTGGGTTGTAGGCCGGAGCTGTGTATTCCTTTTGCGCAGCCTTCTGGAAACGCGGCGGCCTCACGTCACGGGGGTCCCGTGCATGGTTGATGTTGAGGACTGGGATTTAGCCATTGACTGACTCCCCAGTTCCAACTCCTCCAGCCATTCCTCCACGTCACCTGGTTCTCAAAGAAATACGTTTTTCGTTCGTGGATAATCCTCAGCCAAGCCCGGAAGAGGAAGGTATATTGCAAGTTTAGCTCTCGCAGTTTCCTTTTGACGAATAGAAAGGAGGAGCGCTGTTTCTGCACTAGCAACGTCTTGTCTGGGTACAGCAAGACTTTAGTGTTCTCAAAGGTAATTTGGGGCATCTCTCTTGACTTCTGTAGCAGCACATTCCGGTCTCTGTAGCTTAACAATTTAATTATCAGCGGTCCCGGGGCGGGGGGGCGGTTTTGGGCGGCCCGTGGGGATTCTGTGTGCCCATTCAATGCAAAATGGGTCCGAAAGGCCCTCCGCGGTTACATGCTTCTTAAGCCAACCTTCCATGTATCTTGCTGCATCCGCCCCCTCACTTCTCTCCGGCAGTCCTAAAAGGCGAATGTTCATCCTCTGTGTCCTACCGTCTACATCCTCCACGCGGTCTATGAGGGTGGCAACCTGGGACCGGAGCTGTTTAATATTGGCAGTATTCCTGGTTTGCTGAGGAGACCAGGCCTGTAGTTCCACCCCATGGTCTTTCACCCGATCAGCAGACTTGGCGTGAGCAGCGTCAGAACAGATGTAAGAGCGCCGATCTGGGCCTCTATGGCCTTCCTAGAGTCACGCACCTCCTGCAAGATCAAATCCAGCTTGTCTGCCGCCTCCGCTGCGTTGATAGATGTTATGCCTGTTGGGAGCCAGCCAGTGACATCGCAGTGTCAGGGATTCAATCGGAACCAGCCGCATTGTCCTGCTGTTTGCCCTTGACTCGCCCCATCACGGCGTGTGCAGTGGCCTTGTTCCTTGCGAGGGAGGCGGACTGACAGTGCGACACCCCCCTACTCGACTGGATCCAGTTCGCAGACACCCTGGCTGCCCCCTCCGCACAAGAGTCCTGTCTGTGCCTGCAGTGCACTCCGCGGCGAGCTCCAGTAAAAGCTGGGTCATAAGCCACCAGTCTGCACCGCCCCGGTCCGCGCCACTGTCGTCAACCCCCCGCCACAGTGCTGCCTGATCATGCAACCCTGGGTCCACTATAGGGGGTCAGAAAGTAGGGGGGGCGCTCCAGCCGCCTCTCACCTCTGCCACACTTCAATAGTAGCTCTCAAGGGGCACCTCTTCATCAAGACCAATGATCTTTATGGCCTCACCGCCATACATGTGCAGTCCCCCAGCGTCAGTCCCAGTGCCAACCGCAGGCACCACTCACTTTGTAGACACAGGCGCCCACACCGTCCCCGAGTAGCAGCACTCCCTCAGGCGGGATGGGGGGCGGGGGGCACACGCGTCGCCTCACAGAGTTTTCCAACTGGTCACTTGATGGTGACACCCACCTCACCCGCACCTACAGTCTTACAGGGCCTCGTAGGCCTCACTGAATCCTCGGCGCTCACGTAGGCGTAACCCGCGACGTGCGCTCCAGGCCAGCTCACTCGAGCTGCGCCGGCCATGCCCCGCCTTCCACGCTCCTTCGGTCACAGGCACACCGCAGTGCCGCACAAAGCTCCAGCCGCCTTGCTTTACCACACTTCACAGCGGAGCTGACCCTCTGCAGGACTCGTCACCACAGCGGCCCCGGCTGTCTCAGGCCGCACTGTAGGCCACATCCGCCCTCTCCACAGTTCGGATCACCCCGGGACTCCAGGTAACGCTGCTCCGATGGGCGTAGAGCATCTGATATTGTGCCCAAAGTCACAGGGCAGCAGAGATCGCAAGATGCGGCGTATCTGCAGGATTATTCTAGCCTGGGTCCGGAGTTCCTTCAAAAGGCGACTGCCATGATCGGCAGTTGGTCACGCCCCCATATTTTATGTAAACTTCATTTTTTGTTTCTCATGCACCGTTTAGCAGTGCTTGAGTGTCTTTTTGCACTGGGGGGGCCGAAAACCAGTGCCTCGTTTGGGCGAATAAGTTGGGAAATCATCTGGCCTTGATTTGCTTTCCCCTGTCTTTTATTACACTAAATTATGTAACCTACTGCTCCAGTTACCTTTCCCTTTATATACATTATCTTTTTAAATGCATTTAAATGCTCAGAAAGTTTTTCACCTGTTTTTAGAAAAATGGGGAAAGCTTTTTGGATTGTACATACGTTTTTCTTCTTTGCTTGTGGGCAAGGTGTGGATACCACCCCTGGAGCTAGAGTCACAGGATCGAAAAGCTGTGGAAGAGCGGAGGATTGTAATTTTATCAAAAATATCTCCACTTTCTTTCCATTTAAGTTTGTTTTTCCTATTCGCAAAAGGTTTGCCAGCCTGAACACCAAAGTCCCGCCCTTTATCTTGAGGAAGAGAGCCTATTTGAGTGGAGTGTGGCTGATTGGGGTTATCCTCCAAAAAGAAAGGGGGAGAGACTTACGGGAAGGAAATAGTCCAGCTTTACTAGGCAATAATCTTTGCTCAGAGGCTATAAACTTAGTCAAAAGAGACTCCAGTCTCCACCCGGGCGGCGAACTCTCGCACTCGACTCCCACCGCACGGGACCACAATCCCTGTTCACAACCGCGAAAACCGCCCCCATCGCTCCCGCAACACTCTCTCGGACCTTGACACAATCGCCCTCCTCCGCTCCTACGACCCAGCTCCCCATAGCAACACACCCGACACCCTCACTGCCATTCCTACGATTCACTCTAATCCCCTTAGACCTCCCACACTAAACAACATAATCGCTATCCATAGTAACCTGAGTAAAGTCCCCCTCGCTCTAGAACCCCCTTCCACCCTCGACACACCCCGTCTCAAATGCACTCTCCTCAACTGCAGATCAGCCGCAAGACACTCCTCCAATATCGCCGACCTCATCCAAAAATTGGATCTTGACCTAATCATCATGACTGAAACATGGCTAACAGAATCTTCTACACCTATAATGGACATTCTGGTTCCCCCCAACTACCACATCACTAGACTTGACAGGTCTGGCAATAAAAAAGGTGGCAGAATTGCATGTATATACAGGCGCAACCTCTCTGTCTTGAAAGTAACTTCCCCTTCCCTACCCTCCCCAACCTCCTGTGAATACATCTGCCTCGATATTATCAGTGAGGGCAAACCGATCTGCACTCTTCACGGCGTTTATCACCCACCCGGCGACAACCTTACCTTCTCCCAACAAATCATGGATATGATCTCAACCAACTCCGGGCGACAACTCACACAAATATACCTTGGTGACTTCAACCTCCACTGGAACGATCATAATGATGCGGTGGTAAAAGGTCTGAAGAATTTCCTTAACGCCCTTGACCTCACTCAAATTTGCAACAGTCCAACTCACGAGAAAGGCTCTATCCTCGACCTTATCATCTCCAAAGAGGCCTCTATCCAACTCGAATCTATCCAACCCTGTGACTGGTCAGACCATCATATTATCACATTCTTCATCAATGAAAAAGTTAAATTTAACCCTGTTCAATCAGCCAGGCCCAAAGTCTGGAAAAGAGACATGAAAAAACTAAACTCAAACTCTCTGCCCCCCAACAGCTGCAACTTACTACTTCCTCCTACTGGCGTTAAGGACGTCCAATCCTTGACTGATCACTATCTTAACACTATGTCCTCAATAATTAATGAAGTCGCACCCTTGCAGCTAAAAAAAGCCTCCGCAAAAATTTCCAATCCCTGGTACGACGGGAGTCTCAATGACGATAGACGCGCCATGCGAATGGCAGAGCGCACCTGGAGATCAGCTCCCTCTGCACTGAACCTAAAAACCCTGAAGAAAAAGAGAAATGCCTACTTCAGGAAAATAAAACGCTCAAAATCAGACTTCTTCAGCCGTCAGCTCCACCAAGCCAAAAATCGTCCGAGAAAGCTGTTTGAGCTTATCCGAACGCAATCCAAAGAACAACCCCAACATCTCAACACTATGTGTGAAGCTCCCTCCTGCGAAGACTTCGCCTCTTTCTTTAACCAAACAACTGACAACATAAAGAATGATCTACTTATGGACGCAAGCCTCTATCCCAAACCCCACTGCATAGCACCCACTAAACCAAAAAACAATGCCACCTGGTCAACCTTTGTCACCTACACGGAGGAAGAAATTGGCAGACTGCTCAACACTCTGAAACCATCCAATCACCTCACAGACCCCCTTCCTGCTAACGCTGTCAAAGTCCTTACCCCGTCGCTCCTTCCACTCTGGACTAAAATCATTAACAGCTCGCTTCAACAAGGGATCATTCCCGACTCCCTCAAAGTTGGACAAGTCACACCTTTGCTAAAGAAACCTACAGCCGACCCCTCTGACCTCAACAACTACCGTCCCATCACCAACACCCCGACTCTTGCCAAACTGCTGGAAAAATGCGCACAAATACAATTGACTAAACACATTAATCAGTTTGATCTCCTCAACTCCCATCAATCAGGCTTCCGAGCAAATTACAGTACTGAAACGGCTATGACTCACATAATCGATGACGCCCTCCAAATCCTAGAACATAACGATACCTGCCTCCTCATCCTCCTTGATCTCTCCTCCGCATTTGACACCGTCAAACATGAGAATTTACTCAAACTACTAAACACAAGAATGGGCCTTTCTGGAACTGTGCTCAAATGGTTCACGTCCTTTCTGCATAACAGGTCGCAGAAATTCAAGAGCAACAACCTGATGTCCGCGCCAAGACCTGTATCGCTAGGCGTACCACAAGGATCCTCCCTATCCCCAACTTTGTTCAACCTAGTTATGGAACCTCTCACCACCTTGCTACAAGAATCCAATGTATGCTTCCACATGTATGCCGATGACACCCAACTTTATCTCAAACTACAATCACCCAAAGACATCACGCTCTTGAACTCAACGATCAGTAGCACCCAATCCTGGCTGGCCGCTAATCATCTCAAACTCAATGCCCTTAAAACAGAGTTCCTTCTGATCTCACCTCCCGCGAAGATCACTACCGCACAAATGTGGCTTAAACACCTAACGGCACCCACCATCGTGGACTCCGCGAAATCTTTGGGCATAACACTTGACACCAATCTCAGCATGCAGGAACACATCAACAAAGCAACTAAGGGAGCGAACTACCAAATCAACACCCTTAGGAAACTTAAACCCTTCCTTCCAGCCAAAGACTTCCAAACTGCGGTACAATCACTAGTCATACCGCGAATAGAATACGGCAGCACCGCCCTCTGCGGTCTCCCCCTAGCTACTACGGCACCCATAAGAGCCTCTTTAAACGCCGCAGCGAGACTTATCACTGGATCAAAAAAACACTCACACATTTCCCCTGACTTCAAATCCCTGAACTGGCTGCCTTTTGAAGCCAGAATACACCTGAAAATCGCTTGTTTGACGCACAAGGCTGTCCACCTGAGCTCACCTAGATACCTCGCTCAGAAGCTGACGATTTCTGGAGGCTCCAGAAACACTAGAGGCACAAACAATCTTTTGCTAAAGCCTAAAAGATTCCGCAAAGAAAAAACCTATAAACGCTCTTTCTCAGGAATGGCTCCCAGGATTTGGAACTCACTCCCCCCTGAAACCAGGCTCATCCCCTCTACCATACTTTTCAAGAAAGAAGTAAAAGCGATCCTCATGGCTAGATACACTTGAACCACTACTGGGGATCAACTTCAAAGACCCGGTGCTCATCTGTACTACTTGTTCGAACCCTCTGTATTTTTGTTTGACTTTGAAATTGACTTACTTGATTGTTTATGATATCACTTCACGGTACTTTTAATACTATAGATGTATCTGTGTATATCTGCTCCTCTCCTCTGTAAAGCGCTCTGATATCTGCGAAGATCTTGTTCGCGCTATATAAAACTTTCAAAATTAAATAAATAAATAAGAATAGTCGGAGTTATTTACTGATTTCTCCATTAATGCTAAAATAGAAGACAGCTCTCCTTCCAAGCATAGTTAAGATTCCGACATCAGCATTTTTGACTCTGGATTATAACTCACGTGAATCTAATGAGCATGTACTACTGAACAGCTGCATTTTAACGGGACAATCCAGACAATCAATCAATCAATCAGTCATTTGTTTTGCACACTACATACCTGCGAAGGTCTCAAGGCGCTGGGGGGGTGGGGAGGTGGGGGCCGCTACTGATCGAACAGCCAGGCTTTAGTATCCTCCTCAAGGTCAGCAGGACTTGGGTCTGTCATAGGCTCAGTGGGAGGGTGTTCCATGTCTTGGCAGCGAGGTGGGAGATGGATCTCCCGACAGTGGTGGTTCTTCGGATGCGCGGGACAGTGGTGAGTAGGAGGTCGGCGAAGCGTAGCTGGCGGTTGGGGCTGTAGGAGAGCCGTCTGAGGTAGGCTGGGCCGTTCTTGTGGAGTGCCTTGTGTGCGTGGATGAGGAGCTTGAAGGATATCCTCTTGTTTACGGGGAGCCAGTGCAGGTTCTCAGGTGGGTGTGATGTGGCAGTGTTGTGGCACATTGAGGATCAGTCGTGCCGAGGCGTTTTGGATGTGTTGTAGTCAATTGATGAGCTTGGTCGGGGCTCCCGCATAGAGGGCCTTTCCGTAGTAGAGTCTGCTAATGACGAGGGCCTGGGTGACTGTCTTTCTTGTATCTGTCGGGATCCATCTGTAGATCTTGCGGAGCATGTGGAGGGTGATGAAGTAGGAGGAGGAGACGGCGTTGACATGCTTGGTCATTGAGAGCGTTGAGTCGAGGATGACTCCCAGGTTGCTTGCATGTTTGCTGGGGGTCGGGGCTGCCCCCAGTGCCGATGGCCACCAAGAGTCGTCCAAGGCTGACTGGTTGGCGCCGAGGATGAGGACCTCTGTCTTGTCTGAGTTCAGCTTCAGACGGCTGATCTTCATCCAGTCGGCGACAGCTTTCATTCCTTCATGGACAATCCTGAGAAAGTCCACAAGGATTGAATGAAAGTGAGTGTATCTGTGAGGGCTGCCGGGAGGGCTTAAGGGACCACAGGACGCTGTAGTGTGCAGAAAGTGATTTATTAGGGTTCTCAGAATGAACGAGGATTGTGAGGGTTGTAGGGATTATATCCAAACAGAAGGTTAACACAAAGATGTAGGAAATGGCTTCTTTCCAAAAGTCCTGGTTCCGGCCTGTCCCTGTCGAGATCCTCTGTGTGTGTGTCTCTCTCTCTCTCTCTCTCTCTCTCTCTTGTGTGCGGCGGGCAGGGGAGGAAAAAAGAAAACCGGTCGGGGTCAATAAATGGCCTTTTGACTTGTTTCTGATCTGTCCTACCGTCACCAGTGCATACGTGCAGGAAGGGTTGTGCGGGATTGTGAATTCTAAACTATTGTCACCCTAGTGCCCCACCTCCCCACCACCCCCACCAAAACGATCCCCTGAGGGGTACGCGCCTTATGCCACGGCCCATCTCCAGGGCCGTGGCAATGGGGTCCAGGGCGTCTTCTCCCTTCTTCAGCCCGCCGGGTATGGACACAGACTCTTCTGACTCCGCCTTCGCGGTCCTCCGCCTCTTTGCTGTGCTCCACATGCTCCGTCAGTCTTCCTCCGATGTCGCGCTCCAGTTCCTCATCCTCTGTGCCTTTTGTGCGTCTTCCTTCCGCCTTCGTCAGAGACTCCTCCCTCCTCACTTGGGCCGACACTAGACCCCTACCCGCTTCCGGTATGGACGGACTCGGCTCGATCATTTACCACTTCCGGTCCGCCACGGCGCTGTTCTCCTCGCAGTGAGGTAGCAGGAATTTGATTCCTGGACGACTCTAGATTTCGTGCATAGGGCATCTTAGAAGACTGGTTGAAATGAGTGTTGTGGTCAGGGAGCGTAAAATCTTCTATTATGGGATCTCCAATTATAGGAGCTAGATGAGATACCCCTTCAAGTTGGGAAACTCCATTAGCAAGGCAATGGATGGTTAGGTTTGCCAGCAAAGAGTCAGCCTCCCTAGATTCCAAGAGATGGGGATCCCTAGACCAAGTTCCTCCAGTTTTGGGAGATAATTTAGTAGATACTACTGGAGAAGATCTTTCAGGGACTCCTTTAGTCTCTCCATGAGCTTCTCTAGTAAACGTCAACATCCCTGCTGAATTTAACCTTGTTTCTTTAGTTGGAAAAAAGGAAGGGAAGGTATTGAAGCTTTTCAAAATGTTTATTTGTAGTGAATTATTTCTTAAAGGATTAGCTTTAGGTTTTTTTGCACGCTCTTGTAAATAGCAATCTACCAGAGTGCAATTTCTTTGCGGTCATATCTTTGTCCGAATGCAGACGAACCCAACTCTAATTTGCCAACGCTCTGATGCGCCGCTCAAGCAACAACTAGCACAAACTCGCAGGTTCAGACCGCTACGGAAAAATTGGTGATGTTAATCTTAAACAATCGTAGGGTATGGGCTGTGAAATAGCAAAAGTAAAACTACAGAAGGTCCATATCAACGACCATATAAAAATACAGCTGGACAAATGTAGAATAATGATTTTTGTTAAAATCATTAAAATAGTTAAGTACTGAAGCTGGAACGAGGAATTGGTGGAGCAGGACTCCCAGGATGTCAAGGCTGTGTTACAGGCACTTGCTGTAACCACTAAAGGGCAGCTGCACTTGTCACCAAAAAGTCACTGTCAGTATCCTCTATTTCCAGCCTCTATCTTCAACAAACCTCTAACAGACCTTCAAACCGGACTTTTTCACTGCAGGCAAGAGGGTTTATTGAAAATGTGGGATTGGCGAGATAAGGCGGGGTCAATTGGTATGATGTTTGACTGCGTAAAGAGCAGAGCAGGGCCGAGCTAAACCACACAGAGAAGAGGGAGGGGGAGGGCGGCAAGCTCCGCAGGTCTTCCTTGCTTGTCCCTTCTCAGGCATGACACCCCCCCCCCCCCCTCCAGTCTCTCCACCTCTCAGCTATTTTTCTGTTCTGGTCGCCACCCCTCTCTTGCTCAGCAGAGTCCATCCTCGCTCAGCAGGTCTCAGCAGGGCTCACAGCTCTGTGGTTGCTGTGCTGTCTGCTGTTCCTACTCTGTCCGTACACTTGGTACCGAAAACACGAGTCTTGAGTGGCCCTGTCTCTTAGAGGCTCTATTAGAGTCTGGTAATGCAACACCAGTAGTGTAGCCACGGTTCTTGCTCCATGGGGTGGACTGTGGGAGACGAGAATAACGCAGGAGAATAATCGGGAATAGACAAGTCGAGGCAGGTGAGTATTAACTGATCTAAGAGTCCAGGCGGGCAGTAGTTAGGCGAGCACCAGCTGAGCACAAGTCTCACTGCCTCAAGTGCTGATGCCCACTCTGAACCCGGTGCCTTTCTCAGGCCGTCTGAAACGCCGGTCACGCCTCTAAAGGACCCCGCTCTCGGCTCGTAGCCTCAAAATCTCGCAGCCTCCGGCGACGCACACTGAGGGTCTCCCGGCTCGCTACCTCCAGCGGCACAACACAGTTGCACACACAGTCCATCTCTCCGTCTCGACCCGAACCGGAACAGAATCTGACACCAAACGAACAGTGTAGAAGGGGAGAACTGCCTCCCCCATAGCACCTCAAAACAAGCCTTGACATAGCCAATAGGTCTCGCCTTTGGGACCTTGTAAGTGTTTAGTTATCTAGCACAATATCCTTGGTGCAACAACATCAACTGTTATGCATGTCTAAACACTTATAAGGTCCCAAAGACGAGACCTATTGGCTATGTCAAAGTTTGGTTAATATTCTATACAAGCCATAGTTGCTGCCTATTGATCTTTTGCAACTAACAGCCATTGGCAAATCCAATAGTTCTAACTTGTAGGTATGATGTGACTTGTATCATCATCATCAAAATAACTTTATTCGATTCAGAAGAATCATAAAAGTATACAATTAAAAAATTTCATACATACAAATTCAAAATGGCATTTCATATTCAAAGGTTCAGAAGCAAGGACACAGTACACAGTATATCAAAAGCATAAAATCGCTAAAACATATTAATACATAATGATTCTTTAATAAAAGCACATGACAACAGTTAATAACCATCTCAAATGCTCAAAAACTTCCTTATATATTCAAGGTCAGATATCCCTCAAGAGAAGTTTAGTAACTTCTCTTGGAACCTTAAAGCGAGTAGGAGAGCGTAAAGTGCACTATGCGTTGTTAAGCTACATTATTACATATGCAAGGGGGTAGCCTCTCACACCAACCCCCTTACTTAGGCAAGGCTGCTGCAAAAGTGCAATACATTTAAACCAATTTCATTCATAGAAATCACAAGTGGTATTTCATTCCCAAAAAATGTCAGAGGCAAAAACACAATATATCATATCAGAAGCATAAAATCAATAGAACATAATATTATTATTATTATTGCATTTATTGAGCGCACAGCTACCCGGAGGTTTCCCGGCGCTTGCCTTGGGAACCCGTCCTGGCTTTTCCCTGTGAGATAGCCCCTACAGGGCATCCCCAAGGTGAAAGCCAGGCATCCCGCCGCAGGGGGGCCGTTGTGGAGATTAAGCAAGCTTAATGCCCAGAGTTGCAGAGTGAGAACCCATGATTAGAGCAGGCACCGAAGCGAGAATTAGCGAGTCCGTGGACATTTGAGCTGAAGACCCTGCCGCGTCGGGAATTGAACCCTGGTCCCGGGTCTGACCTCAGCTTCCGGGTCTGCCTGCTCTACACCGTGAGCCACACTTCTCCACACATAGTCATAGTTCATAGCGTTTCCTGATAAAAAAAGCAGATCTAGTAAAACTAAGTATGGAGCTATATATAGCAGCAGTTGATGACGATCTCAAATACTCGAAACCTTCCTTATATGTACAAGGTCGAATATTCCTTAAGAGGGGTTTAATGAAACGATCTCTTGGGGCTTTGTAAAGTGTACAAAAAAGCACAAAGTGCATTGTGCATTGTTGAGCTACATTGTTAAATGGGCAGGGGGGTATCCTCTCACACCAGACCCCTTGCTTAGGAAAGGCTACTAAAAAGTGCTGTGCTTTTAACCGAAATCTAGTCAAATAAAAACGTCATTGTGTATGTGTAGTAAAAGATAAATAGAACTTTTTCTGTGATATAACCGCTTGATTTGGTGTATGTTTATCTTGTCTGGAAAGACCTAGAGTAGTATAAGATGCAGATAATCAAAAGAGAATGGACACTAGTTTCTGCAAAAAACCAAATAGTTTTTTATCGAGAACCCTCATAGACTTCCTGGAATTTTATCGTAGCGGTATATCTTTTTTCCGCCCCATCAGGAGTCATGGCATAGTCATTGGGTCAACGATTAACGTGCAGGATGCCTGCCTCACTAGAGGCTACTTCTGGTATTTACAGAAGTGTCCAGAAATAAAAAGTGGGTTTGAAAAAGTTAAAAAATAATGACTAGGTCAAAAATATACACTTTAATATCAAACAAGAAACTAGTCACTATAGTTAAGAACCATTATGATATGTAGGTAGTTGAGTTATTGAACTACCATATCGTTTTCAAAAAGGTGTTGACATGTTTCAGCTCTCGGGGCCCTACAGGGTCAGGGGAGCTTTCGTCAGGACAAGGACAAGAACAAACATACAAAAAGAGAGCACACACAATTGCTGTGTGGTTCGAAAAAATGATGAATTGGAATTTCCAAGCTGTATTCAAGAGAAAGAAACCAACAAAACTTGTATGAGTTGGTTTGAATGTGAGGTATGGCATACTAGTGCACACATTTTTACAAAGCATAATTAACGCTAAACATGACTACCCTTATTGTAGAGGTAATCTAGAAAAAGGAGAAAATTGGAGAAACGAAAGGTCTGAAGGGAGTGGGATACAGCCAAACGGCCGTTAAATGATCAATGTCTTATAGACGGTTGTCATGCAGGAGTCTTTATATGATGACAGAGTTGGGAACGGAACAAAGGGTCGTGATCATGATAAAGTTTTTTACACATAGTAGCTGTTCTGTAACCACATCACACATCAAGCACTCAGTGACTGTTTTTAACCTGCCAAGAAAAACGTATCCAGTGGATACCCATGCATTCATTAATGTTTTACCTTGTTAGTTGAGTTTTGTGGCATCAACAGGGACCGGGAGTCGCTTCTGGATTATTACTGAGTGGGAGACAACGGAGCGTCTATGGTTATTAGCATAGGCGTTCTTACCTGATCACTGGAGGAAACATCAGGAAACGCCATTCTTACCCATGCGGCGCGGATTTCGTGCCTAGTGCTGACTCTGCCCCTGGTTATGGGTGGGTCTTAGCTCTCAGTGCTTTTATACTGGTCACAGACACTGAAAAAGGACTAATGTATGGGAAATCACCAGGCACCGTAAGATGGTGGAGTGTCTGATGAGGTATTACGGTATCCTATGGGTTTACTGATTAAGTCCGTATGATGCTCTTTCATACGGCAGGCAGGATTAACAAAACTGATGCCATGGAATGTGGTCGTTCATACCTACTATGTCAGTTTTCAAGCGATCGACCCATCTCTGTTCTTTGTTAAGCAGGATTTGCTCAGCATTCTGGTCTTTGAAGTCTAGCATTTCCAGAACTGTCCATTTCAGTTCATCGCATGTGTGGCCGGCCTCTACAAAGTGGGCGCACAGTTTGGTTGTGTTCTTTTTTAACCTAACATTGCTCCGGTGCTCTCCTATGCGGAGTTTGACTTTGCGGCAGGTCATGCCGATGTATTGTTTTTGACAGGGACATGTGATTAAGTAAATCACATGTGTGGAATTACAATTTGTGTGACTCCTTTGGGTCCAGAGTAAACTGTCATTCAATTGTAGGGTTTTAGTGCTGGAGGTAAATTTGCAGACCCCGCATGTACCGCAAGGATAATGTCCAGTAACCGGCATCATATTTATATCTCTAATGTTCGACCTGGGTAGCGGTTTTTTCGGTCTGGTATGGACAAGAACGTCTTATGTTTTTTGTTCTTCTGTTTGCAAACCTTGGCTTTGGCCAATTTAAGGTTCCAGAGGTGAGTATTTGCCATTTTTTCTTTATAAGTTTTTGGACTTCATAGGTGGCTGGGCAGAAAGTTGTCACACAGGTCACGAGGTCTTTCACTGGTTCTTTATTAGTGCTTTGTAGGAGGCATTCTCTCGGCTGGTGTTTTGCTCGTTTCTCGCACTTCCTTATTATTGCCGGTGTGTAGTTTCTTTTCTTCAATTTTTGACTGAGTTCTTCAGCTTGTTTTTTGTAATCCGCTGTTTTGCTGCAGTTACGTTTGTGTCTAAGAAATTGGCTGTACGGCAGGTTGTCTCGTAACGGCCGGGGGTGGTAACTGTAGTATGACAGTAAGCAGTTCTTGGCCGTGGGCTTCGTATAGGTCTTAGTTTCCAGTCTTCCATTCTCAGAGAAAATGGTAAGGTCCAAGAAATCGATTGTTGTTCTGTCAGATGTGAAGGTGAATTTCAGCCAAGGGTCTCTGCCATTAAGCCAGTCTATGAAGATGGCGAGATCAGATTGTGTGTCCCATATGAGTATGACGTCGTCAATGTAACGTTTCCAATATTTGATGCTTGAAACGTAGGGGTTAGTGTTATTCAGGATGCATTCCTCTTCTAAACGGCTCACATAGAGTCCCGCTACTGAGGGCGCAAAAGCACTCCCCATGGAGGTCCCATGGCATTGGAGAAATAGTTGGCCGTTGTACTCAAAGTTATTCTCTTGCAACGCCAATCTGCAACATTCCAGAATGAAATGGCGGGGGGTCTTATACGTCCAATCTTGCATGAAGAGAAGATCCTCCAACATCTTAAGGGTATCTTCTTGTGGTAGACTGGTGTAAAGGGATTCCACATCCAGTCCCACCAGTAGCATGCTATCTTGATTGTATTCCACATTCGCTATCTGGCTCAGGAGGTCTCTCGTGTCCTTGAGATATGTGGGCGTTTTTTGGACCAGAGGTTTCAGATATTCGTCTGCAAATTTCGACAAGGGCTCCAATAGAGACCCAATTCCCGAAACTATCGGGCGTCCTGGAGGAGGGAGTCTATTTTTATGAGTTTTTGGCAGCGAATAAAAAAATGGTATTTTGGGATTCCTGGGTGTTAGGAATTCTGCCTCTTTTTTCGATATCCAACTATTCGCTTCTGCCTCATGCACCATTATTGCGATCGTGTTGGTTAATCTCTCGGTGGGGTCAGAGTTAAGTTGTTTATAGAAAGTTGCATTGGTCAGGAGAGCTAGACACTGTTCGTTATATCCTTCTTTTGTGAGGATTACTACCCTGCCCCCCTTGTCTGCGGGTTTGATTATAATATCCTCATTGTCTCTGAGTTCGGATAGTGCTTGTTTCTCTTTTTTCGTCATGTTATGATAGATATTTTTCTTGTTATCTATTTCGTCGATCCCTTTCATTATTGGTTGTTCGAATGCCTGGATTTCTATAGGCACAGTTGTGGATGGTGGGCAGAACTTAGATTTTCTTCTGAGATTTGTATCTCCCTCTGTCCCTTGGTTGGGTGAGTTGCTAAAGAATGCTTTTAGTTTCAGAGTCCTGCAAGATTTTTCTTTTTGCCTCTCGGAATGTTCTGGCCTCTCCCTAAAAAAGGCTGTGCCTGGTGTTGGTTCGCAATAATGGTGCATGAGGCAGAAGCGAATAGTTGGATATCGAAAAAAGAGGCAGAATTCCTAACACCCAGGAATCCCAAAATACCATTTTTTTATTCGCTGCCAAAAACTCATAAAAATAGACTCCCTCCTCCAGGACGCCCGATAGTTTCGGGAATTGGGTCTCTATTGGAGCCCTTGTCGAAATTTGCAGACGAATATCTGAAACCTCTGGTCCAAAAAACGCCCAAATATCTCAAGGACACGAGAGACCTCCTGAGCCAGATAGCGAATGTGGAATACAATCAAGATAGCATGCTACTGGTGGGACTGGATGTGGAATCCCTTTACACCAGTCTACCACAAGAAGATACCCTTAAGATGTTGGAGGATCTTCTCTTCATGCAAGATTGGACGTATAAGACCCCCCGCCATTTCATTCTGGAATGTTGCAGATTGGCGTTGCAAGAGAATTACTTTGAGTACAACGGCCAACTATTTCTCCAATGCCATGGGACCTCCATGGGGAGTGCTTTTGCGCCCTCAGTAGCAGGACTCTATGTGAGCCGTTTAGAAGAGGAATGCATCCTGAATAACACAAACCCCTACGTTTCAAGCATCAAATATTGGAAACGTTACATTGACGACGTCATACTCATATCGGACACACAATCTGATCTCACCATCTCCATAGACTGGCTTAATGGCAGAGACCCTTGGCTGAAATTCACCTTCACATCTGACAGAACAACAATCGATTTCTTGGACCTTACCATTTTCTCTGAGAATGGAAGACTGGAAACTAAGACCTATACGAAGCCCACGGCCAAGAACTGCTTACTGTCATACTACAGTTACCCCCTCCCGGCCGTTACGAGACAACCTGCCGTACAGCCAATTTCTTAGACACAAACGTAACTGCAGCAAAACAGCGGATTACAAAAAACAAGCTGAAGAACTCAGTCAAAAATTGAAGAAAAGAAACTACACACCGGCAATAATAAGGAAGTGCGAGAAACGAGCAAAACACCAGCCGAGAGAATGCCTCCTACAAAGCACTAATAAAGAACCAGTGAAAGACCTTGTGACCTGTGTGACAACTTTCTGCCCAGCCACCTATGAAGTCCAAAAACTTATAAAGAAAAAATGGCAAATACTCACCTCTGGAACCTTAAATTGGCCAAAGCCAAGGTTTGCAAACAGAAGAACAAAAAACATAAAAGACGTTCTTGTCCATACCAGACCGAAAAAACCGCTACCCAGGTCGAACATTAGAGATATAAATATGATGCCGGTTACTGGACATTATCCTTGCGGTACATGCGGGGTCTGCAAATTTACCTCCAGCACTAAAACCCTACAATTGAATGACAGTTTACTCTGGACCCAAAGGAGTCACACAAATTGTAATTCCACACATGTGATTTACTTAATCACATGTCCCTGTCAAAAACAATACATCGGCATGACCTGCCGCAAAGTCAAACTCCGCATAGGAGAGCACCGGAGCAATGTTAGGTTAAAAAAGAACACAACCAAACTGTGCGCCCACTTTGTAGAGGCCGGCCACACATGCGATGAACTGAAATGGACAGTTCTGGAAATGCTAGACTTCAAAGACCAGAATGCTGAGCAAATCCTGCTTAACAAAGAACAGAGATGGGTTGATCGCTTGAAAACTGACATAGTAGGTATGAACGACCACATTTCATGGCCTCAGTTTTGTTAATCCTGCCTGCCGTATGAAAGAGCATCATACGGACTTAATCAGTAAACCCATAGGATACCGTAATACCTCATCAGACACTCCACCATCTTACGGTGCCTGGTGATTTCCCATACATTAGTCCTTTTTCAGTGTCTGTGACCAGTATAAAAGCACTGAGAGCTAAGACCCACCCATAACCAGGGGCAGAGTCAGCACTAGGCACGAAATCCGCGCCGCATGGGTAAGAATGGCGTTTCCTGATGTTTCCTCCAGTGATCAGGTAAGAACGCCTATGCTAATAACCATAGACGCTCCGTTGTCGGCAAGAGTGGAGTCTCACCGCTTCGCACACCCGCAATCCTAGTGCCCAAAAGCAATAAGAAACCCGCACTGAGAGCACACATTGCGAACACGGAGAGAACAAATCACAGTGAGGTAATGCTCTTACCCAAGCCTCCTTAACGCAGCCCTACAGTGAACGGGCAGGCCCGACACTGGGCCAGCGGTGAGTCACATCTTGCGCTCCAGCCCACCCACGCATAGTGCCCCAGGCAACAAGAAACCTGCAGTGAAAGAAGATTGGAAGCAATCCTTCATTGTTAGCACATACTGTAACCTTCCCCTTCCTGCATCATAGGTGTGTGCCCATAGTGAGCACACAGCCCCAACACTGGGCCTGAGACCTACCATGATTTAAATCATCAAAATGGCACTGCGGTGATTCACTGTCCCGCTCACCCATACAATCACACTTCATAGCACCAGAAATTATGGGAAAACCAACATTAAAAAAACATGTATACTCCGCTATCAGGAGCAATCCTGTAAAGCAGATGCATACTATAGGCTTCATATTCCTGCTCCATAGAAGGCGTGCGGCCAAATGCCGGTGCGAGGCCCATCTCGCCATAAAAGCCAAGCTCAGGAGGTTCTGCAAGATAGCGCGCAGTAACTCCTTATTCCACACGCCTGTCTCTCTTAGCATTTAGTAAACACGACCCGCCATGCTGCGTGTAATACCTTCAGCTGGCTGTGAGGCATCCAGTAACTGCCGTTGAAGGCGCAGACAGCCCAGTCCTGCAGTGCGCACCCAAGGTCCCTGCCCATGTTTGCAGTCTCCCGCACCTTGAAGCAGCACTACAGGCAGGCGATGGGTCCGGTGCTCCCACTGTGACAAGCTGCTGCCTGGCCGGACCGAGGCCGGCTGTCACTCCCAGGACACGTAAGCGGACCGTCATCGCGTCTGGAGGGTCTGCTGACCACCGCCCGGCCGCAGACAGACCCTGGCTCTGACCAGAGCTTTCTGCGCATTGATTGATGGGGAGCCGCTGCCTTTATCTGCCCTGTCCTTCGAGAGCAGCAGCATTCAACAGGGTCACTTGTTTACAAAAGTTGTTTTTTGGAGTCCATGTGGGGCCAGACTGGGGTTACTGAGGTGGCTGCTGCACAAACAATTAAATGTATTGAGGCATATTGAGTTTTAAGAGTGAGCCCGGTGTGCATATTTTAAAGATATGCGCCTCATTTACATCTGTCACCAAAAGAAAAACACATATTTAAGTTCCGTGATAGTCTGCTCTTTTTAGGTCTCGCAAGACCTATAGTAAACACAAATATGGAGGGTAATTTCTCCTGTTGCTCGCCATTGGTTGATTCTGGCATAAGTCTTCCTATCTGGCTTATGGTTGGCTTTTGATCCCGAACGTCACTTCCGTTTTGCCTCAGTTTTGCAGGAAGCAGCACCGACCAACTACAGTATAGCTCCGTTGCTGGCTGTTATGTACTCATTTAGGGACTACTTGTTTAACCTCTGGTCTCTGCTCGTTCTAAACAGCTGTTCTTCGCTCCTTCTCGGGCTGCAGATGCCCCCACCTCCCTTCTGCTTAACCCCTTCACTGCGGCGGCAATTCCACTGCAATGCTACAGGGTAGGTGTGGGCCGCGTGGCGCTCCCATGCTCGTGACGGAACCGCTCCGTCATGAGCCTCGGGCGCGCGGTGCTTGTGATGGAGAGGTTCCGTCACGGCCCCGCCCGCTCAATGGAACGCTCAGCGCAGGCGTGGAATCAGAGCGGGCCGTGCCGAGCGGGCCGTGACTGAATCGCTCAGTCACCAGCCTCGGTCGTGCTGTGCTTGTGACGGAGCTGTTCAGGATGGGAGGGGTTAATGGGCTCTTTTCTTTGTGGAGCCTGCATGGCGCTGCTGATTCCCCACCCCTTCTTTTTATTTTTTTGTTGTTGGAGTTTTATAAAGCGCGTACTCGACCCGATCCGGTATCAGAGCGTTTTACAAGAGCACCAGTATAGTTACATAAATCAGACATGCTTTGCTCCCCAAATAAAATTGTTTAGACCCTTCATGATTTATCTCTCAACATTTCTTTTGTCTGTTCCTTGACCACTGACTGACCTGCTCCCAGCGGGCATGTGCTGTGCGAGATCAGGAATTTGGCTACTACAAACTGGAAGCAGTGAGTCCAAATTGTTTCGTTTAAAGACGCTACTAACAACATTCCCTGTTAATCAGTACTAAGGCACTGTTGTTTGTTGGTTTCACGTCAGTGTCAATAAGCTCATTGTGTACGTGCAATTAACAAATAGCATATAAATAATATTAACACGCAAAGGGACTCATTTACAAGCCCCTTGCGCCGCCGGAGCGTCTCTTTTAATTTGGGAAAAAGTGACGCACCGGCGGCGCAAGGAGCTTGTAAATAAGCCCCAAAAACGTCCATTGAAGCATGCAGCTTTTAAAATTCTTGCTTGCTGGCTGATCAGAATCTAATGGCAATATGTGTTTCTTGTGTGATATTGGAACGTTTGTCTATTTAGAACATACATGTGTGCAAAGTAGCACATATTTGTTGCAGATTTAAATTCTGCTGACTGCATGGTAAAGTTAATTCAGCCTGCTGTTAAATATGGCTGCCCACTTCAAATCTGATAATTCGCCTTAATGGTACTCCATCTACATCAGACAAGAGTGTTCATTTTATATTGCATGCCTTACAAAGGACTATATACTTCTGAATCAGTTCTACTTTTTAACAACAATCCTTCACTACCTACATCGAAGATTTGCTACCGATGTAAACTGATGTTGCTCATTGATTAATTTATATATATGCATATCAAAAATAGTCTGAATTCACATGAAATTGGGAGTTAACAAAATCACAATTTTTTGTAAGTTAGGGCAGATTTTCTTCAGTTTATAAAGTTTCCAAATTGATGCAGCTTCTCAGCAGTCTGGGGAATAGTTGGGGAGGGAAGTGGAGAATGTTCTAAAGTGATATAGATTATTTCTGGAAGTGGTAAGCACGAACACTCTTTTCTGCAGACTATTATGTTGAAAGAAGAAAAAGAGAAAATCAAACAGTTCTTTAATTTAGTTTTTTAAAAGGAAAGAGACTTCACCCGAGTGACACGTCCGGGCAGTGAGAAGTAACTCATTTAATTTTAAAAATGAGTATATTTAGCAGAAAGTAAGGTCAGCATTGTTTGACACAACTTGAGAGACATTTGCAACACCATCGCCAATGTAAAATACAATGGAAAGTCATTTATTAGAGAAGTAGGGAAGGATTGAGTGATATAGCAAAACCTGGGATTGACATTTGGAACACCAATCAAATCAAAGTTACCAAGTAAATATTGTTGGGGGGCACTCCGTACTCGTGCACATCTCCTGTCCCCGGAGGCTGGTAACGCGCGCATCGCTCACTTTCACTTTCACTCCCCCGTCGGCTTCACGGAGCCAGCTTGTTTTTTTTTTTTAAACCTGGAAAGAAATGCTTGTTTGCGGTCGTGTGAGCAAGGTTTTTATTAGGAGGGGCAGACATCAGAGTTAAAATCAAACAGTTTGTTTTTTTGGTTCTGAAAAAAAAAATCAAACCGTTTGTGATTTTGTAACCGCAGCAGCCGAAGGCTTTGTTGGCTGTTTCCGCTCACGGTGGTGGCGTCTGGGAGGGAGGGCGAGGGGTGGGAGAAAAGTAGACCAAAATGTTTTGAGTGTGAAAAAGGCCGCTTTATTAGGAAACAGGTGCACATTACAGTATATAAAACCCTGGCAACGCCTTACAAAACTATACCTCAATAAATAAATAACTACAAACCCCGCCCCCTCCCCTAAAATTCTTTGGCCCCTCCCCCACCCAACAATACAGCATTAAAACATTACAATAACATTATAAACATAACATCATCAATAAGCATTACGTCATCAATCAAATCATTACGTCATCACTTAACCCATTACGTCATCAACACCCCAATCACATATTGAAAGCCAGGCCCTCGATAACAAGAAACCCTGCCTGACCCTTCACCCCTGTCAATACCCCCCAAAACCTGAAGGTCAAACAATGACCAACTTCCCCTGTACCTGTCAATCAATGAATCAGACCAATACTCACCAAAACTTTACAATAAACCGCACCGAGACAACAAAAACCCTGCCACCCAGAAAGGTAGGGGGGGGGGGAGAGGAAAATACACCACCTCCCTTTCTGCCCCCCCAACCAGAAAAATAGAAGCAGAAACGAACAAAGTTCAACGCTGCATTGCCAGTGAACGTGACAAAACTTCACGCAACTCTAACAAATAGAGGTCCATCCCCACTCTAGACAGGTGAACACCATCATCCCTGAAAAATTCCACTGTCTCAAACCGAATCTCTCTATGAGAAATCCTGCTGAAACCAAGGCAACGACAACATCTAGAAACCTCAGAATTAACTTTTTTCCTGGCTCTGTCAACAGCTCTGGGATTTACCGCTCCTCTCCAAATCCTACGTGGAACTAGCTCAGTCCAGAAAACATGGCACCCAGCCCAAAACTCCTTGATAAGGCTCAAATCTTTCTTGATAGCTCTCAACAATACAACACCCTTAGTGGTGCAGAGATCGTTCTCCCCCAGATGAATCACTAGAATGTCAGGACATAGCCCGCCCACCATATTGTTGTTGAGACATGGAATTAACTCCCTCCAGAGCATACCACCTTTCCCCTTCCAACCCAAATTGAACATGCAAGCATTAAAACCCAGAAGCTCTCCGAAGTAACTCTGCGCAGCCTGGACTCGGGTCCATTTCACGAAGGAATGCCCAACTATCCAGACTGTCACCACAGGAGAACGGGGCCCAGCAACAGATCCTATAAAAGAAAACAGAGTTAAAGCTCATGGGAAGGAAGATGACGCATGCGCCTCCTCCGCTTGACTTCTCACGTAGCGCTGAAAGCAGTTTGAAGACCAACGCCCCAACCTCATGATATCCCTTTGTGTCCAACCCCTATTAAAAGCTTCAGTTGCAGCACCAATCCGGAAAGAATGTGTACCATATAAGTTCCCATCCAGACCCAAGTGGTGTAACGCCTTGCGCAAAACCATGCCAAATTGGTATGCTGTAACAGGAGTGCCATCAATATGCTGGAAAACAAGAGCATCATCACCACCCCCGGATAAAGAACGCCAGCGCCGAGCCAACAGTAAAGGGCAAGTAATCCTCAGAGAACGCGCTTGCAACCACACTCCTTTCCCCTTCTTCTTCTGATCAGTTTTGGAGCTGGCTAACCAAATATGCACCCCCTCATCAGAACAAAAAACATCACGCCAAAAGAGGCCACACTTACATTTTGAGTCCAACAACTCCGAAACCCTAAAAGCTCCAAAAAACATAAATGCCATTAACATGGAGAATAAGCATGACTCAGTCATCTGAACAAACCGAAGGTAGAATAGTTATCAGCCGAGCCAGAATCTGCCAAGATAAAGGAGCCCTGAATCTACTGGTGTGCCCTTGTTCTCTAGCCCAGCCCTCAAGCATTCTCCTGCCAATCTCCCCCGCTGAAGGAGAATAACCCCATACCAACTTACCCATGAAAGCTATCCCTGCCAATTTACCTGCAATGGTTACCCTGGTCAGACCTTTATCCATGAGATCTAAAATGAAATTTACCACATCCTCAGAACGACGCCAAACCTCCTCACGCCTGCAAGCGCCGGACTCCAGAAACTCCCTCCAGGCCAGAGAATAAGCAGAACGCGTAGACACAGACAAAGAACCTACCACCAGTTGTAAGACCCGACGTTGCCTACGTGCCACAGATGAATCGGCATCGGGGTCGGTGCTCTGTCTGCCTCCCTCGCCAGTCCACGGAATCTTCCCCCACTGTGAACGAGACAGAGCATCCGCAATGTCATTGTCCACACCAGGAATGTGCAAAGCACGAAAGTGAATGTCGTGTTTCAAACAGCCCAGCACGAATACTCTCATGAGCTTCAAGACCTGTTCATCCCTGGCAGACTGTCGATTAACAATCTCCACCACAGCCATGTTGTCCACACGAAAAAGCACTTTCTTGTGTGCCAAGACCTCCCCCCACAGGGTCAAAGCCACCAGCAAAGGGAAAAGCTCCAAAAAGGTAATGCTGCGACCACCATTCAACCACTCATCCGGCCAACGTTCCGCACACCATCTTCCATTCCAATACAGACCAAATCCATCACTGCCAGCAGCATCCGAAAACATTTGCACATCCCACTGGAAGTCAACGTCCCGAACCAAAGGAACACCATTAAAAGAAGAGAGAAAAAATTTCCACATTCTCAAATCTTCCTTGACACCAGCAGACCAGCGAACACGATGGTAAGGCAAATGTTGACCTGCAAGAGCCCTGCCCAGTTTGTGAAAAAAAGTCCTTCCTGCTCTCACGACCCTACAGGCAAAATTGAGATGGCCTAGCAACACCTGAATATCTCTCACCAACACTTTCCGTCTTGACAACATGGTTTCCAGCAACTCCAGCATATTCACTTTTTTATCCTCAGGCAAGCGAGCCCGCATTGCCACAGAATCAAGTTCAATTCCCAAAAAGGACAAAACAGTGGCAGGACCCATAGTTTTCTCGGGAGCCAAAGGAACTCCCAGATCCTCCATGAGCCCTTGGAAAGTGTCCAGAGCAGACTGGCACTCCGTGGAGCCCGGGGACCCGACAAAGAAAAAGTCATCTAGGTAGTGCGTTACCAGTGAGTGACCAGACTGATGAGTAAAGTACCATTGTAAAAAAGTACTGAAACACTCAAAAAGAGCACATGAAATGGAGCAACCCATCGGCAAAGCCTTGTCCACATACCATTTTCTTGAAAATTGTATACCCAGTAGACACCAGTCATCCGGATTGACAGGCAGCAGCCGGAAAGCAGACTTTATTTCACACTTGGCCATCTCAGCAGCTGCGCCCGCGGTCACAACAAGTGACATGGCCACGTCAACTGAGGAATAAGAGACTGAAACAGCATCTGGATCAATAAAATCATTGACAGACGACCCTTCCGGCCATGACAAGTGTTGAATAAGCCTGAATTGTCCTGGATCTTTCTTCGGGACCACTCCAAAAGGTGATATTATCAAATTAAGGATCAGCCAATCGTGAAAAGGGCCAGCCATCCTTCCTTCATGCACTTCTTCATTTAACTTGTCTTGCACTACTGCGCCATACTCAGACGCTGATTTCAGATTAGCAGACCATCTCCTTTGTCTGGAACCCATGTAACCCAACCGAAATCCAAATTCAAAACCATTCAACAATTTTTCCTTCACAGCTTCATCATCATAATCTTGAAGTGCAAGGCGCAACTTCTCCAACTTAACCGGCGTATGAGCCCTTGGGCTCAACAACCTGAGTACCTCTGGATCCCCTACCCCCTGAGAACTGTTTGGACGTCCCCGAGCCACTTGCCCCTGACTCTTTCCCCTGTTGACCTCCTGCTGGCTGGTTATCCCAGCATCTGGACAATGGGTACAACCAGAGCATTCGTGTCTGAACTTACAATACTCCCTGCTATAGGACCCTTTGTTGAATTCCCAGCAGGTGCCCATTCCAGACTGTGTGTTTGAAGTACTCCCCACCCCTCCCCGGGTGGGTTTGCCCTGAAAGGGCCGATAAATTAAGGGGAGACCACTGGCTGTAAAAATAGTCTTACCCCCCGATGCAGATCCCATGGTATGCTGCCATAAGTCAGTGTCCAGCTCCCCCCACTTGGCCTCCGGATCCCAAGCCATCCTGGCCCTGAACTCCTCATCATATTGGGACCAAGCAAACCCCCCGCCAGTAAGCTGTGCCTTGCGTATAACATCCATGTATTTAAAAAGAGACACGCTGCGCTCTGGAAACTTTTCACAGTATACACTTGCATAAATAAGGAATGCAGCCGTCCAATTTTCAATGGTTAACGGCACTCTAGGACGTTTTGCCAACTCAAACTCCTCTTCTTTCAACCCTTCTTTGGACCGGACTTCCCGGTGTAGTAGCTTAAGAATTTCAACATACTCTCCCTTCCAAATACGTTCTTTTGTAGCCAACATCAAATGGGCACCCAAAGGCTTCGTGACCCCCATATAAGGTAACTTTTAAATTTTCAATTCCTTGCTGGCCAATGGCTCTTTTACCACACTAGGAGCATCAGTGCTAGTACCACTCTCCACTTTACCTGTGACTTCTAAAACATTGTCAGTGCCCACAGCAGTGTCTTTAACGTAACGTCCTTTCAGCAACCTCCCTTCACCAAAACCAACAGTCCCTTCCCCTCCTGTGCCCACAGACACCATAGTAGGTTTGGCCTGTGCAGCTAATTGCTCACCTGGTAACAAAGAGACCACTCTCGAAGGATCCGCCCGTGGTGCTGAAACCAATGTATCCTGCCTGCGAGGCGCCCTGACCGACGGGCCGTGCTCTCTTCTCTCTTGTACTTGACTTTGCACCACTTGAGCTTGAAAAACACTACCAGACACATGAGAGGGTTCCCCCCCTCTCCGTCCCGTAACTCTCCTTCCTCGGGACTATCTTCATCATAATCCAGGACCACCAAATCAAATCCAATAGGCAACACATCACTACGGGCCTTACCTAACCCGGCATCACTAATATTACATTTTAGTGGTTGTGAAGAACCTCCAGGGGGGGGAGCAGACTGTACCCGCCTGTAACTCCCCTTGCGCTGACTCTGTGGCTCCATAGCCGCCGGTAAGGTAGGCCACCTATACCTGCTACTCGTTGGGGCCAGCGGGGTCACGCCGGACCCTCGTGTGCTGACCGCGGCGGGTTCCCTCGGTGGAACAGAGAGGGCCGAGCTAGGCATTCTCCTCGCTTCACCTCGGCGAAATTGGACTGGACCGCGCCCTGCCAAGTCTGGACCGCCGCACCTATCCCTGTCCTGAAAAGAAAAAGTTTGGACTGGTGTGCTAGGATCCCTAACTACAAAACCTGACGCAGACCCCGTCCCCTGCAAATCGAAACCAACAACCCTCTCTTGAAACCTATCCAAAGAACGCCCTGTAGCACTCCCCCTCGAAGGCACCCCCCTGACCGGAGAGTCGCCTATCACCTCTTCATCCTCACTACCATCCAGATTAACAACCGCCACCGCTGAAGAAGGAGCTCGAAGAGGAGCACCTGTACGCCAATCATGACCCTCACCATCTTTCTGCAACCCACGCTGCGCCAAACCTGCCGCACCAAAATGCTCCCACCCTGGGGAACCTAACATGAAAGAGGGGCCTCCTGCACCCTTTGACCAATATGGAACAGCATCCCTAGGCCCTTGTACAGGCCCACCACTTACTTGCCTGAAACCCCCTGTCATGCTCCGACGTTGTGCCAGTGAAACCAACACTCCCGGCACTCCTTACCACAGGTCGCCAAACCCCTGCAGAAGTACCCATGACTGCCCCTCCAAGCCCCGAACTCCCTGCACCATGTACCTGACCTGCAACAATTACATCACAAGAAAAGACACTATGACCCACCTGTGACTCACCCCTACCTTCCCTCTGAAAACGGTCATCCACCTCCATGAACCCAAAAGACCCAGAATCCCCTGGCCGAGAAGCCTCCTGCCCCCAAACAATACCCAAAACCGAACCCCCCTCCCCCTTCTGAGCCCACTCTCCCTCCCCCTTAGAACCACCCCCCCCCACCGACAATGCACCATCCACAGAAGAACCAGGAGTAGAAATCAACAACGGGCTGCCCACATTACCCTCCACCTCCACCTGACCAGCACCAACATCATGAGCAGAAAACACTTGGCCAACATTAGGCTCCAAACCCCCAGAGCCCACCACCCCACCTGAACCAGACCGGTCTGGAACAATCCTGCCTACAACACGTTGACCAGACACTACATTTCTAGAAGGGGTTAACAATACCCGAGTGCCTGCATCAACTGCAACCTGAGTCTCAGCCACAACCAGCTCTGGAGTAACCAAGCTGGGCCCAACATGCTCCTGGTAAGCACCCTGTGCATCATCAAACTGCACAGAGCCCCTGCGCGCTCCTCGCGCAAGCACCACCTCCACAGGCTCTAAACTGCGCTCAAGTAGCGGGTCCGACGCGGAGCGCTTCTTGCTCCCTCTACGCCCCCGCCTACCCGCCGAAGCAAAATCAGAAGCTAACGCTTCAACATGAAACCCACTTCCCGCCCGCACCGCTGAGGGAACCAAAAGCAAGCCTGCCGCCTCATCCGCCTGCCCGGGGACATTGCCAGATACCGCCGGAGCTCCCCCCGCCCCAACCGCCACACGCGCTCGCGCAACAGGGGCCGGTCGCGCCTCAATCGCGCACACCACGGGAGCGCCGGACGCCGCCGGAGCTCCCCCCTCCCCAGCCGCCGCACGCACCTGCAAAGAAGGGGCCGGTTTCCTCGTACGGGACCGGCCCTTTTCGCTTACCTGGCCCGAACGTCTCTTCTTAGGCGATGAACACGCCAACACTGCAGCGGACACACCGGCAGAGGCCTGGCGCTGAGGGCACGCCCGCCCCCCTCCCACAAGCAAATCCATGCGACCTGCCTCAGATAGAAGGCGCATGGCTTCTAGTACACGATAATCCTCCATTGCAGTAGAATTAGCTACAATAAGTCTAACAAAGCTACCTTACAAAGTATAATTATCCAGACACAAAAAACGCTAACTGTCCTCCTAGCCACCAGGTTACCAAACCTAAAATGGTGGCTAGGAGGCGGGGAAACAAGAATTTATAATTGGGCTGGCAAAACCTACTAGGCCAGCCCAATTCCAGAAAGTTCTGGCTACTGCGAGAAAAAACCCCTCGCAGCCCTCCCCAACTGCCCGGGGGAGAAGACCTCCCTTCGGTCAGCTCCCTCCCCCAAGCCCCCCTTGGGGTTTCAGAAACAGGCATTAAATAGTGTTTATATATTGAAAGCGATTACCATTCTGCGGCTGCTCAGGTACACCTGCATTCAATTCCTCTTCTCTGAAGAATAAAAAATCGAGGCTCTACCGAGAACGCTGCATTTTCTTTACCCATACATTCCATTTCATGATGCTGTTTTAGACGTCTGGTGCAAAAACCAGTCAAGTACGTGTCACAAGCTCGCTCACTATCCATCACTAACAAAGAGCAGTCTCCGCATTACGCATTCTGCATAAGCCTCTCACTATTTTTTTCAAATCTTACGACACACTCTACCCCACTTAGTTGTTTAATAGGGATTTGTACTTATAGTCTGTCTCGTACCCCGTGTATTTTTTTTAACACATCCAGAATGATTGACTGAGTAGATGCAGCGTGTACGTCATGCACTGACCATCATGTAAACATACAAGGAAGATTTTCCGGATTTATAAAAAGGTTATTTCTTGAACACCTGTTTAACTTTAGTACATAAGATTTCATCACTGCCTCCAAATACGGTATAGGTAAGATTTTAAACATGAATTTTTCCACACCCCAAAAGCCTTGACAACACCGCCACGAGCGAAGCACGAGATGTCCGCTTATTAGGTGTATTGCATGTATGGCCAACAACGCTCTTATATGTGAAGCAACTTTATTTCTTATTAAACCATATATATATGTATGTATGGAGTGGAAGCCAGATTGATCTCAGGGTTTCCTTCACACTGTAATTTAGCTAATAAATGTACTTGTTTCACCTCCTTGACGCCCACCTTACAACCCCTCACCCCCATCCCTACCCCTGAACCCCTTAACTGCACCCCTGTCCAACTGAAAACCTGCTGGCATCAATACGGCCTTGGTCATAATGCAGACCAAACTTTCTGGCCCTGGGAGAATGTTTGCAATTATCCATGACCTAGATTATACACCCCTCATACTTCAATGGCATATTAATCTCTGACCGACACTGTGCTGTAAGTAATATTTGCTCTGTAATGTCACCAGGGAAAGCATGATCCACTCTTACATGGTGTTCTCACACCCTCCTTGGTACAGTGCTCTGAAACCAAAGATGGAACTCCAAATCGATCTTTTGCAGTCGATAGCCCAGCATTTGGTGTGCCAAGATGATAAGGTGGCAAAGCTGGAAGTCCAACTTAACGTCCAACAAGCTCACGCCGCCAGCACCAACTCCTGTGATGCCTTAATTGACAAATGGGCAAGTCTACCTGAAGTCTTAAAAGAGATGCTTACATTAGCCAAGGGACAGGGCGAGATAACCACGCAAGAACAAGCCGCACAAAAGCTACCACCAAAGACGACTGAGCATGCCAAAACAGCATCCCTTAGCACAACGGGCAATAGTGCCACAAAGGTTCCCCTAGTAGGGCCCGCATTAACTTTACTTTGGCTAATAAAGGGAATGGTGACCCCGAGGACTCTGATCTCGAGACCGTAAGTGACGACCTGTCTGTTACTACCTCTCAAGTGGAGAGGGTCGAAGGAGCATTAGCAAGTGCCAAAGCTCCGTTATCAAGGAGAGCCAAAAAAAGACTTAAAAAACAACTGAAGAAGTCCAAAGCTAGAAGCAGAAACACAACCTCGGTGGTACCAACCCTGGGCGACACTGAATCTAAACGTGTCCCCAAACCACTCTTCCCCATTTTCATACCCAAGCAGGTGTCTAAAATGGGCAAGTCATGCGACGCACCTCTTGTTCGCGGTGAGGCCCAAAGTCAACAAATCCCTCTCATGGAGGGTCAAACCAATGAGGCTCCCCAACAAAGGCCTTCACAGGTGGCCGTCGCCGCACCATTAAGTGCCCCCAGCCCCTCCGGTTGGGTTTTGCAACATGAGTCTGTAACAAATCCCAAACTACAACAGGGCGCACAGCCAGTACAGTCTGGAGTGGTAGGTCTACCAACTGAGGGGCAAGAGAATCGGCAACCAGGAGTCGCACTCAAAAATTACCTAAATTTGACATCAGACCAGGGGGAGTGGCAAGTATTTCCGAGTGTGGAAGGCCAATCAAGCATGAGGCCCAGTGGGCAGCAGCCAGAACCCACTCACAAAAACCATTTAAATTTCAGTAACCAGAGGCCAAAGCTCCAGGGAGAAGGGGTGAATTTGTGCTCCATCACTCAAAAAAACAAACAATCCACCTACGAGCCACAGTTAACCCCAAGGTACACAGCAAAAGGCTCATTTGACATCTTGAACAGGTCTAATATTGTCCGCCTCTTTGGCCATATTGCTTCGCTGGCCCAAATCACCTCTGAAAATATTGAGTGGGGGATATTCAAGAGACTGGAGACAGACACTCACGACGATTCCACCCTAATCGGACTTGCGAGCCAGCAAGTCCAACAGGCTGTCCTTAAGGAAGCAACACTGTTCGCTGATTGGGGCATTGAAGTCGTTGCGCCTAGGACACTGAAATATCCACACGTCCTGTTGCCGCAACAAGACCCACACGAACCATCATCCGTTCTTAAAGGCATAAGGCACACCCGCCCAGATATAGGGGCGAAATCAGGGCGGGCAAAAACACAGCTAACTATCAAAATCCAGCAAAACGACGGGCAACGGAGCGTGCAGCGGCATTACCAGACATCAGATCACCTGGAGGCCACATGGAGACAGTGTTCCTAACCTAATAAACAGCCATGAAAATAACGCCCGTTCAAATCCACACATGGGCCTAGTCCGCAAGTTATCCAGTATCTCATGGCATATTGCTGGGTTGAGCAACATCTTTAGGGACATAACTACACCTGAATACCTCGCACAGGGGTACATATTGTGTATTCAGGAAACCTGGGCAAGGGCAACGACCGCCATTGGTGGCTTTTACGAACATTTTAAACCAGCGACCAAAAGGACAATCTTTGGTAGCCCGTCAGGGGGTCTCTCCATCTACGTAAGTCATGCGTGCAAAATTAACACAACTGAACTCAAATTGGGGTCTCCTGATCTTCAAGCCATCCTAATCAGTGGGTTGTCATCGGGTCAAAAATCTCACCCCCTTCTACTAATTATTTGTTATTTCAACCCAATTAAGTATCAATTTGCCAGGCCATGGAATCACTTATTTCAATTTTGGAAGATCTTTTAATAAATTGGAAGGACCAAGACGTAATAATCGCGGGCGACTTCAATCACAGAGGCTTGGGTTTTATCTCGGAGGCACCATCAAGCAAGAAGTCAGCCCTACTGACTGAATTTCTCGCAAATTTTAAGCTGCACTCCACCCACAGAATACAAAAAAAGACCCAACCTGAATGGACCACCAACCTGACCTTTAGAAATGTCTCTACTATAGACTACATCTTTATCAACGAAGGGCTTGCCCACAATCTTTGCAACTTTACAGTGGACGACTGAGAGGAAAGCGATCATAGGCCCCTCCGCGCCACATTCAATCTGGCGCGGGTACAAGCAGAATTACAAGTAGTTATTGGAACCACCACGGGGGAGGAACATCACAAAGTGCTTAAAAGAATAAAATGGTCTACCAATCTCAGTCATAGCCTGCTAGATTATGTAGCTAGAAGGGAGGAAGAACCTAACCCAGTTCAAACTAAGAACATCATCTACCTCTGGGAAACTCTGACCTCCGACTTATTGGAATGTCTGGGCACTAACCACCATTCAAGACGTCGCCAATTTCACTCTGAGCCTCGACGTGCAAAATCGTGGTGCCTATCGCAGAGTAAGAGTGCTCTAAATAAGGCAATCCGGGCACAAAAGAAAGGCACTCATTTGTCAGGGAGATACTCCATTGCTGCTCTGCGAACTGACTATAAAAAGAAAGTCTGGGCCCACAAAAAACTGCAGACCGAACAGAATTGGTTGACCGTGTTTTCCTTAATTAAAGGAAATGACAACAGTAAGCTTTGGCGTTTCATTAACAGTCTGACCCCCAGAGGAGCGCATAAGGAAAACAGTGTCGCAGGGAAAGTGTGGGAACAGTATGCCAAGCGCTGTATACCTGCGAGTCAAATCAGCCCACTGCAGGAAGCCTTGCGTGGTCCAAGGTGGCGGCGGAAATTATCGAACCCGAAAGCGCCACGTCAGAAGGCGTAAACTCGACCTGCACCAGATCGTTCACAGAGATGGAGGTACTAAAGTGCAACAAGGCCATTAGAACTGATGGCGCTCCAGGCCCAAACGGGATTCCGGCCCAGGTTCTGAAAACTGCTCCAGCCTTTTTTGAATCTAGACTCACCCCTTTATATAACCATGCTTTTGCCACGGCAATTTTGCCATCCTCTTGGAAAGGTTCTATTCTATTCCCTATCCATAAAAAGGGGGACCACACGAACCCGGCCAATTACAGGCTCATAGCCCTCCTCGACATAGAAGCAGAGTTATATGCCCGCCTTCTTCTCAGAAATTTGGAGGACTGGGTGGACTAGAACGACATTCTTCAAAATATGTAAGTCATGATTATGATGTTTAAAGGCTAAAACTGGGAAACATCCGGAGACTTGTACGACAAATGACTCATGTTTGGAATGATGTGTTGACAAACGTTAATGGTAAAGAAAACGGAATAGACTGATATGTGATATAATGAAGGAATGTACTGTATGACATACTATAACAGTCACGAATAAAGAGTTTAAAAAAAAAAAACGACATTCTTCCGCCCACACAGACCGGCTTTAGGGCTCATAGCTCCACCCTCAATAACATCTTAGCCCTTTCCTACCTTGCGAAGAAGGCCAATACGAGGAACAAGCCGCCCCTGTTCTGCTGTTTCATAGACTACTCCACAGCCTTTGACCGAGTGAACAGGGGCCGGCTCTGGGCAAAACTTGATTCCTGGGGGCTACCACAGGCTCTTCTAAAAGGTATAAAAGCGCTTTATGAGGGTACCTGGGTTAAGGTGAAGCTAAGCCCTACAATAACAACTGCAAGAATTGACACCAACTCGGGCCTCAAGCAGGGGTGCGTCTTGGCCCCCCATGCTTTTCAACTTGTATACTGCGGACATGGGGACAGCTCTGAAAGATGCCAACTTAGCACCTCCAAAACTGGGGAAGCTCGTCTTGGGAATTCTCCAGTATGCAGACGACACTGTGATCATGGACCACACTAGGGCGGGGCTACAAAGAGCCTTAAGCAGTTTGGCCTTATACAATAAGTCAAATGACTTGCGGATCAACGTGGGCAGGACCAAGTATTTTGCAAATACCCCAGCAAAAAAGAAGCTTCATGGTCTCTGGGGGAGCACCGTATCGTCACTGCCCCATCCTACAACTATCTGGGCACCTGGGTCTCTGAGAGTGCCTCTGCAGTTAAACATCTGAAGGAGCTTAAACCAAAAATTGACAAAACCATTCTGTCGCTAAGACGCCTAGGCCATCGCTTGGACAGTCCCTCAGCAGAACCAATGTTGACAGTGCTCAGGGCAAAACTGATCCCTGCCATTGCATATGGGCACATAGCCTACCCAGGTGCATTTGACAAAGTGGTCAACGCGGCCCAGGCGAAAGCCTATAAGATGGTGCTACAGGCCCCTAGATACGCAAGGAACAACAGATTAAGGCTAGAAATAGGCCTTAAGCGACCTGAGCTGGCATTACTTGGGGACCTTTTAAAACTCAATATTAGAGTATTGAAAGCGCCAGAACATTCCCTAAAGCACTCCCTAAAATCAATCTTTGATGAGGTGGGCTCTCCCTGGCACTCAAAGGTAGGACAAGCTATTGCAACATTGAAAATCGAAAGAAGGAGTTTGCCCCTGCACGAAATTCCATTCTCAGCCTGGGCCCAAGCTGTTAAGCGCCAAGTCCAGATCATTTCCTTTGGACTTGACCTTGCATCTCTTCAGCAAAATCCACTAACTCAGGCCCTGGACAAATCATATATTCCAGGTAAACCCCAACCTTACCTGCAAGATCCAGTATCTACTCACGCGAGAAAGAAAATTTTGTACTTTCGCCTTTTGGCCCTCAGGATCATGGACTTCAACCCTAAATGGGCCCGTACGGATGGCACCTTAGCCTGTCGTCTATGCAACTACTGTAGAGAATCCTGGCTACACTTGTTGTGCTGCTGCACAAAGCTGGCCAATGACCGCCATCGCCTGCTGCTCCCGATTTTACGGAACACAGACTATAGAACTTGCAGAGAGGCTTCGGACTGGTGCCTCTCAGTCTCCACAACCTGTTTGATAGCCAGAGTTGGGAAATTTATACACCAGGTAAAAATGGCACTCGACTCCCACTTAACGGCATTGTCTGCAAAGTAACTGGAAGCCTTCGGCCCCAGTTATCCAACCTGGGCTGGTTTAAAGATCCATGAGGAATCCATCTATCGTCACCTGCCCTTGGTGCATGAATTGACTCTACCGAAGTTTCATGTGCCTCCCCTTTTCAGTTGAGAAACACTGGTCCAACCTATACATCACTCCTTTAAAAGAACTCCGTTTTGGTCAGCTAAACAGGACTAACATGTTAGTATTTTAACTTAAAGTGATATTCACTTTTATGAGTGGATGGGACAAGTGAGGGGGGAGACGGGACGTTCAAGTTTTTTTTTTCTTTTTTTTATCTTGTACTGTAAAGATTTTAAGTAATCATGCAGTTTATTAATAAATTGTCAATTGTCTATTCACAGCATGACTTTATTATGTCTGTTCAGCTTTACTTATGCATCCGCTCATGTAGTGGCATTATGTCCCCCGCTTCCCAGCACAAGTGTGCTTACCCACTATTGTTTACTCACTTCATTACAAGACTTGTTGTTGGCCTCTGTTCAACGTTCGGGGCTAGCGAGGTTCCCAGAAGTGAAAAAACAAAATATCAGCTTCTGAAGTGCTGCCCTCTTGGATCAGAGACTGTAGGAATTGTCAGGTCCCAGTAACTTCTGCCACGGAGATAGGTTCCTAAGAGCTATCCTAGGTGTCTCTGTGACCATCTGCAACCCTGGATGTCCAGAAAAGACCTGTCCAGGCCATGGGACCCTAACTCCCAACATCTGGAGATAATTGAATGTCTGTCATATGGCAACGGTTATTCTGTATCTCTGGAGATATATCTGTCCGTATCTTCGGGTGATGTCTTGATTTTGTGACCAAAAGTTCAAAAGAGAGCTTTCATTTTAATGGCGGCCGAGCCCCTTTCTTTAAATGCTGCTCGTCTAAAGACAGGGGCCTGACATGCAAGCGCTGCATGGGCCGCTTGGAAACAAAAAATATTTGCAATGCTAGAGTTCTCAAGTTTGAGAATTTAAGTTATTGTCATTTACAATGCCAATAACTCAAACTCTAATAAATGCGAGACCTATTGCATTGCAAATGCTTGTTTATTAGCGAGTCCTCAATGTGCGGCTGCGATTCCTGGACTGCTCCCATGAGGAGCAGGGTCGACTTGGACTGTTTATACACAGAACAAACGAGATGCCCCTTTTGTTTCCAGGAACAGGCACCGATTTATTAAAGAAAGCTGCTATTTGTGGAGAAGATGAAAGGGCTAAAGGTCATCGAAAGAAGAAGACGGCTAAGATACCGGCTATTGTGCATTGTTGGCCTTTGCGGGAAGCGCTGCAGCGCCTGTGAACTCTGTTCGATCAGGCTCAGCCATTGAAATGAAAAAAAGTCAAACAAAACCTCCACCTTTGGGTTGGTGTGTGCGATGGGGGCCACGGAAAGGAATTTCTGGGATGACACGCTTTCTTTTCCTTGGTCACCTGGCATGTCAGCCAGGGGCGCAACTAGGTCTTAATTTCGGGGGGGGCTAACATGGCAAATGAAGGGGCGTGGCTAATGTTAATCAATGGGGCGGAGCTAAAATGGCAGATAATCAGGATCGGTTAATGCTCAGGTCAAGCCGAGAAAAAAATGTGGTGAATTCTGCATTTGAAACTGGACAACAATTAAAGCACACATTTTTGTTAATTTGATGCATTTATATGCACACACACACACCCACATTTCCTTAAAACCCTACAACCCTTCAACTCATACCAACCCTAAAATTTCCCCCCTGGCACCCCAAAGCCTATACCTACCCTGAACCCTAAAATTAACCCAAAACCCATACCCACACTGAACCCCAAAATTACTCCTGGCACCCTAAAACCCATTACCACCCTGAACTCTGAAATTACCCCCTGACACCCCAAAACCCATACCCACCCTAAACCCTAAAATTACCCCTGGCACCCCAAAACCCATACCCACCTGAACCCTAAAATTACCCCTGGCACCCCAAAACCCATACCCACAGTGATCCCTAAAAGTACACCCTTGCCCCCCAAACCCATACTCACCCTGAATCTTAAAATTACCACTAGCACACCAAAACACATACCCACGCTGAACCCTAAAATTAACCCCCTCACACCCTAAAACCCATACCCGCCCTGAACCCTAAAATTACACCTGGTACCCCAAAACACATACCCATCCTGATCCCTAAAATTACCCCCCCCCCCAGGCACCCCAAAACCCTTACCCACCCCACACCCTAAAATTACCCCCTGGGACCCCTAAACCCATTACCACCCTGAACCCTAAAATCACCCCCCTGGAGCCCCAAAACCCATACCCGCCCTGAACCCTAAAATTACCCCTGGCACCCCAAAACCCATACCCACCCTGAACCCTAAAATTACCCCTAGCACCCCAAAACCCATACCCGCAGTGATCCCTAAAATTACACCCTTGCCCCCCAAAACCCATACTCACCCTCAATCCTAAAATTACCCCTGGCACACCAAAACACATACCCACGCTGAACCCTAAAATTAACCCCCTCATACCCTAAAACCCATACCCGCCCTGAACCCTAAAATTACCCCTGGCACCCCAAAACCCATACCCATCCTGATTCCTAAAATTATCCCCCCCGGCACCCCAAAACCCATACCCACCCCACACCCTAAAATTACCCCCTGGCACCCCAAAATCCATTACCACCCTGAACCCTAAAATCAACCCCCTGGAGCCCCAAAACCCATACCCGCCCTGAACCCTAAAATTACCCCAGGCACCCCAAAACCCATACCCGCAGTGATCCCTAAAATTACACCCTTGCCCCCCAAAACCCATACTCGCCCTCAATCCTAAAATTACCCCTGGCACACCAAAACACATACCCACGCTGAACCCTAAAATTAACCCCCTCATACCCTAAAACCCATACCCGCCCTGAACCCTAAAATTACCCCTGGCACCCCAAAACCCATACCCATCCTGATTCCTAAAATTATCCCCCCCGGCACCCCAAAACCCATACCCAACCCACACCCTAAAATTACCCCCTGGCACCCCAAAATCCATTACCACCCTGAACCCTAAAATCAACCCCCTGGAGCCCCAAAACCCATACCCGCCCTGAACCCTAAAATTACCCCTGGCACCCCAAAACCCATACCCACCCTGAACCCTAAAATTACCCCTGGCACCCCAAAACCCATACCCGCAGTGATCCCTAAAATTACACCCTTGCCCCCCAAAACCCATACTCACCCTGAATCTTAAAATTACCCCTGGCACACCAAAACACATACCCACGCTGAACCCTAAAATTAACCCCCTCACACCCTAAAACCCATACCAGCCCTGAACCCTAAAATTACCCCTGGCACCCCAGAAACCATACCCATGCTGAACCATAAATTACCCTCTTGCCCCCCAAAACCCATACCCACTCTGAACCTTAAAATTACCCCAGGCACCCCAAACCCATACCCATGCTGACCCATACATTCCCCTCTGGCACCCCATAACCCATATCCACCCTGAACCCTAAAATAGCCCCCTGACATTCCAAAACCCACACCTGCCCTAAACCCTAAAATTACCCCTGGCACTATAAAACACATACCCACGTTGAACCCTAAAATTAATCCCATGGCACCCCAAAACCCACACCCACCCTGAACATTAAAATTACCCCTGGCACCCCAAAACCCATACCCATGCTGAACCATAAATTCCCCCCGGCATCCCATAACTCATACCAACCCTGAACCATAATTCCCCCTGAAACCCCATAACCCATTCCCACCCTAAACCCTAAAATTGCCCCCTGACACCCCAAAACCCACACCTGCCCTGAACCCTAAAATTACCCCTGGCACACCAAAACACATACCCACGCTGAACCCTAAAATGTTCCCTGGCACCCCATAACCCATACCCACCCTGAACCCTAAAATAGCCCCCTGACATCCCAAAACCCACACCTGCCCTGAACCCTAAAATTACCCCTGGCACACCAAAACCCATACCCGCCCTGAACCCTAAAATTACCCCTGGCACCCCAAAACCCATACCCATCCTGATTCCTAAAATTATCCCCCCCGGCACCCCAAAACCCATACCCACCCCACACCCTAAAATTACCCCCTGGCACCCCAAAATCCATTACCACCCTGAACCCTAAAATCAACCCCCTGGAGCCCCAAAACCCATACCCGCCCTGAACCCTAAAATTACCCCAGGCACCCCAAAACCCATACCCGCAGTGATCCCTAAAATTACACCCTTGCCCCCCAAAACCCATACTCGCCCTCAATCCTAAAATTACCCCTGGCACACCAAAACACATACCCACGCTGAACCCTAAAATTAACCCCCTCATACCCTAAAACCCATACCCGCCCTGAACCCTAAAATTACCCCTGGCACCCCAAAACCCATACCCATCCTGATTCCTAAAATTATCCCCCCCGGCACCCCAAAACCCATACCCAACCCACACCCTAAAATTACCCCCTGGCACCCCAAAATCCATTACCACCCTGAACCCTAAAATCAACCCCCTGGAGCCCCAAAACCCATACCCGCCCTGAACCCTAAAATTACCCCTGGCACCCCAAAACCCATACCCACCCTGAACCCTAAAATTACCCCTGGCACCCCAAAACCCATACCCGCAGTGATCCCTAAAATTACACCCTTGCCCCCCAAAACCCATACTCACCCTGAATCTTAAAATTACCCCTGGCACACCAAAACACATACCCACGCTGAACCCTAAAATTAACCCCCTCACACCCTAAAACCCATACCAGCCCTGAACCCTAAAATTACCCCTGGCACCCCAGAAACCATACCCATGCTGAACCATAAATTACCCTCTTGCCCCCCAAAACCCATACCCACTCTGAACCTTAAAATTACCCCAGGCACCCCAAACCCATACCCATGCTGACCCATACATTCCCCTCTGGCACCCCATAACCCATATCCACCCTGAACCCTAAAATAGCCCCCTGACATTCCAAAACCCACACCTGCCCTAAACCCTAAAATTACCCCTGGCACTATAAAACACATACCCACGTTGAACCCTAAAATTAATCCCATGGCACCCCAAAACCCACACCCACCCTGAACATTAAAATTACCCCTGGCACCCCAAAACCCATACCCATGCTGAACCATAAATTCCCCCCGGCATCCCATAACTCATACCAACCCTGAACCATAATTCCCCCTGAAACCCCATAACCCATTCCCACCCTAAACCCTAAAATTGCCCCCTGACACCCCAAAACCCACACCTGCCCTGAACCCTAAAATTACCCCTGGCACACCAAAACACATACCCACGCTGAACCCTAAAATGTTCCCTGGCACCCCATAACCCATACCCACCCTGAACCCTAAAATAGCCCCCTGACATCCCAAAACCCACACCTGCCCTGAACCCTAAAATTACCCCTGGCACACCAAAACACATACCCACGCTGAACCCTAAAATGTCCCCTGGCACCCCAAAACCCATACTCACCTTGAACCCTAAAATTGCCCCCTGGAACCCCAAAACCCATACCCGCTCAGAACCCTAAAATTACCCCCTGGCACCCCAATCCGTAACCCACCCTGAACCATAAAATTACTCACTGGCACCCTAAAACCCACACCCACCCTGAACTCTAAAATTACCCACTACCACCACAAAAAAAAATGAACACTACAAACTTACACTACATTTGCATATTTGAAGGGGACTGCCCTCTTTGACGTTTTTTATGTATGTAAGTCAAGAACAACATTCAAAGTAACCTAGACATGCAGGCAGTAGTTAATGCTGTGCTGAAAAATGCATTAAAATTACTGGAACTTACATAAATAAAAAACTGCTGCCTGCTCCTCTGATACTATACTGTGGAGGCTGGCTGATCAGCAGCACTGTGTCCTGGCATCCAGCCCCTCGAAGGTCTCAGAGTAGATAGGTGGGGGTCAAATGGCTCCTGGATTCTCCTTGCCTGGGCCTCCTCTGCTTCTTCCCTGGTGCCCTTGGATGCGAAAATAGAAAGATCCATGGCCCTGTTCACCATTTATCTGGTGAGCAGCGCCTTGGATGTGAATTCCATCCAAGTACACAGACAGCAGGGGCAAAGGGATGGCCAGTGCAGGTGATGCTTTTCCTTTGTAAATTAATTCCTGCTGGCGTCATAGCCCAGGGGTTGCTGTCTGCGCACTTGTATGAAATACACATCTATACAAGTGCACAGACAGCACCCCATGGGCTATGACGCCAGCAGAAATTCCTTTACAAAGGAAAAGCATCACCTTAACTGGCCAGCCCTTTCCCCCTGCTGTGCACTTCACACCCCATGCTCACAAGCGATCAAGTGCTTAGGTGAAATCCCTGCCTTCAGGCAAGGATTTCACCTCGCGGCGCCACCGTAAAGGAAAACAAGAGGTGGGGGCAGGAGGTCACTCACTGAAGCAGAGGCTGGCTGGCTCGGGCTGCTGGACCTCTCAGAGCATTAAGAAAATAATTCTCCGATCGGATGCTATCTTGCACCATTTAAGTGCGTGTAATCTTAGCCTGGGCAGAGGAGACGACGGGGAGGGGGGGGACGGGGGGGGGTGGGGGCTGAAGCCCGGTGAGCCCAATGGGTGTTGCGCGCCTGATGTCAGCTCAGGGATGGTCTTTTAGCAGGAGGTCATTAATTAGAAAATTCCTAGGGAGATGGAGTGGAGAGAGAGGTAGATAAAACTGCAGATTCTCTGAAAAAGAGCCTCAAATACAAGAAAGGTCGGTGGGACACGGACTCCGGGGGACTGGACAGCAGGCCCAAGCCCGGGTGTACCTCAGCATCCCAGAATTCACCATGGGCTACTGGTGTCTGAATGAAAGCCTTAGTGTGGCGCTGTCTGGGAGTATCGATTGCATAGCTCAGGTGAGTAATGCTCCTGCAGAGATCTGGGTCCCACCTTACATGCCCAGGTACGAACCCCAACGGGGATGGCTCAACCTTTATCATTCTCGTGTATTAAAATAGCTTCTATAATTGGTTTATAAAATAGTTAAATATAGTGACGCGAGCCCATGAGAGTTGCATGAAAACAATTGATTTTTGGCAATGTTTTATTGTCTATGTTCCTGTAAAACGCACTAAAAGTAAAAAATGTAGATGCAAACAATATGTTACTAAACAATGTGCTATTATTTTATTGAGCCAGTTGCTACTAACTATATAATTTAGTTACATTAAATGGATAATGCAGTTACCGTCAGTCACAGCAATGCTTTTAAACCCTTACAAACACATACATTCAAATTAAATAGTAACTTATATTCTAAGATGTTCCCAGTTGTATATTCATTGCTTACACCGTTGTTGTTTCTTTGAACCAGTGAACTATTACACCTGCAAGTTACACTTTCACCGCCCCCAGCCTGTTTTGCTTTTCCAAAATGTCTTTTTTGATGCAACTGTGAGTGCCTTTTCTTTCTGCATTTTTAAAGATGTGGAAGTTCGTTTGCCTTCGCCCTATTGCATTGGTACCACTGCAGTCTTTTAATGTGGGAACGTCTGTGCTAAACTGCTCATGGCCACCGGGCTTTAAGTGGGATGAAAAAACGGGGAGGGGGCTGGAGGCGGGGGCGTGGTCAATGTAATTAAGGCCATGGCTTAAAAACACGTAAGCTAAAACATCTGTGCTTACCATAGGACTATTGGCTTTGTCAATGGTTGTTAGTTGCATAAGATAAGTAAGAAGCAACTATGGCTTAAATATTATTGAAAAAGCTTCCACTTAAAGCCCTTTCCTTTTCAATCTAGGTCAGAAGAAGTACTCAGATCATATGCACTAGGCACAGTAGGCACATGCTGCAGAACTACTTGTCGCCTACATCACTTGAGCTGGGTAGCGATCCACACGAGGCGAATATAGCTGTTCATTCTTCTGAGGCTGATAAAATAAGTACCTTTGAGTTGGTCAGTGGTGGTAGTTCCCTTTCGTGCTACACTGAACTAGATATGTAGTTTTGCTTTGCAAATGAATGATTCTGCGATGTATGAAGTGTTGTTTTAAAAAAAAATATAAAAAATCGCCTGGATTGTTATTCTGGCAGCAATTCAGTGCTCAGATGGCATACTGTAGTATTCACCACTGTCGTTCTGGGTTATAGCTCCTTTTCGGAACCAGAAGGTAGTGGGGATCTCGAGAGTTCTAGTGGGGGAGGCTGGTTTCCAGTTGGAGGATGCTGTTTGTCACGGAGGCTGTTGTTCTTTATGGGGGCATCTCTATATTACATATGAACAAGATGAAATAAAAGCTACAGCACTTCAACGTTGGTGTGTGTAATGTAGTTAAACTCTTCCCCCACAAAGCACAGAATGCCAGATTATGTTGGGAACAAGTATTTATTTCTTTCACAACAAGTTCGCTATCCAACAGAGCGCCGAGCGTCTAGCTGTCCCAAGCTCCGGTCGCTTCTGCCGTTGCTGCCCTTCGCGCGCTTTCTATCTGCTCACTGCGCATGCGCCGGTGTTCCGCTCTTGCTCTGGCGCGGCACGTCATCACGCCGAGCGCCGGAGGCTAGAGCGCAACACCACATATCTCCTCCTTTTACCAATAACCATTTCAACCATAGAAGTTCCAGTTCAATAGTCACTCGTGTCATAGTCTTTGAACCGAGGGGGCAGGTTGACTGCCCTCCCAGTGCGGGTTCGTCTTACCGGGGTGAGCTCTTCCCTGTTGCCTTCACCGGGAAGACTTCTTATGTCTTTCTGTGTGCTTCTTTCCTTCTCCCTATCCAGGGTCATGTTGGTCTCTGCTCCGTCCTCCATTCGTGATTCGTCGTTCCCTTCATTTGTCTCTATGGCAGGACTTTCTGTCTGCCTCTCCCTTCTTGTCTCCATCACTTCCTCTCCCTGGGTTTGCCTCTGATCCTCAGTTTCTTCTTTCTTGTCCGCCGGCCACTGCATGATCCTGTTGACTCTTTGCCATGCGGTCTTGGGACCACACTCTCCCATCGCTGAGCAAGGCCGCTCTGCCATACACATCTTGAACCTGTAGAGGTTTGCTTTACTTGCTTTCACCTTTCTTTTGGAGAGTTGGGAGTTTAACTCTAACCCATTCCCCTTTTTCCAGGATGGTGTTTTTTGTGCTGTGCCTCTTGATGTAATGTGCAGCGTATACTTTCTGGGCCTTCTCCAGGTTGTGTTGTACCACTGCCGGCGACCATTTGCTAGTCACTGTGTTTTCTCTCCATACCACATTGTCTCTTGTAAATGGAAACCTGCCTCTTAGGATTTGGAAGGGGCTGTATCCTAGCACCGTTGGAGTGATCCTGTATGCCCACAGCATGTTTTGGACTTCCAATTCCCAGTCTTTTCCTTGCATTATGGCGGCCTGTATGGACCCCATCAGTACACCGTTGAACCGTTCCACTTGGCCATTACATGCAGGATGGTATACTGCCGTGTGTTTAGACTTTATCCCGTTCCTCTCCATGTACTTATTCCATTTATCCGACGTGAACTGTGGCCCATTGTCACTTAATATCGTCCTCGGTATTCCTTCTCTCAAGAACAGCGAGGTGAGGAATTTTAACACTGCATCTGTGTCCATGGATTCTTGCACATCTATCTCCGGCCATTTGGAGTATTTATCTATGACCACACACAAGTATTTGGCTATCCCTCTGTTATCGAGGACAGGGCCCAATATGTCCACTGCAATGTCTTCCCATGGGTTCAGAGGTCGCTCAAATTCCCCCAGTGCTGGCCTCAGTGGTCTCAGTATTTTATCAGCTCCCTGGCATTGGACACATTCTCTGACTTGCTTTTCTATTTGACTGTCCATTCCCGGCCACCAGTACATTTGTTTTACTCTGCCCTTCGTTTTCACGATGCCTAGGTGACCTTCGTGAAGTTGGTACAATAGCATCGGGATTAAAGTCACTGAAGGTATCACTTTATCGCCCCGGTACATAAAAATGCCTGAGTCACTCATCGATAACTCCTCCCGTATCTCATAGCACTTCCTCAGGTCCGCTTTGAGGTGCCGTTTTTCTGGCCACCCTGAGACAAAGTATTGTTTGACTTCCTCTTTTTCGCTGTCCTTCTCATACGCTAGGGCCCATTCTTGCCTGCTGATCGTTATCTCCGAATCGGCCATTTCTGCCACCATCTCGTCAGTGTCAGGTGGGGCAACTGGTGCGTCCTCCATGGCGGAGGCTCTGCTCAAATAGTCCGCTACTTTATTCTGTGTCCCCGGCAGGTACTCCACATCATATGTATAGTCCAGCAACTTGAGCGTCATCTTGGCGATGCGTGGGGTGGCTGTGTCGTGGCCGCAGGATGTCAACACCTTGACCAATGGTTTATGGTCAGTTTGCAGCTTGAAGCGGGTGCCCCAAATGAATTGTCTGAATTTCCCCATGGCCCATGTTACGGCCAGCATCTCTTTCTCAATGACGCTATATTTCTGCTCGGTAGGGGATAACGCTCTGGATGCAAAACTGATAGTTTCTATGGTGCCATCCTTCCTTTCCTGTGCCAGCACTGCTCCCAATCCTTTCTCGCTGGCATCCGTTGTCAATATGGTGTTGCCTGCTGGGTCATGTCCATGTAGGGGAACTGCTCCACTTATGTCGTCCTTCAGGTCTTCAAACTCGCGCTGTGCCTCTTCGTCCCATTTGAATTGCGACTTGTCCCTGATGAGTTGACGGAGTCTATAGGTCTTGGTGGCAAATTGTCTCACAAATTTACTATAATACTCCGCCATTCCGAGGAATGACCTCACTTCCTCCTTGTTGACTGGGGCTCTGGCATCACAAATGGCCTTCACGTTCTGCCTTTTTGGGGATATACCTTGACTTCCTATTTCGTGACCTAGGTAAGTGACGGAAGGCATTCCCATCCTGCATTTACTCCACTCAGCAGTGAGGCCCTTTTCTTGTAGTACTGTCAGCACTTTTGTCAGTTTGTCATGGTCCTCTTGGTCTGTTCCCATGATCAGGATGTCGTCCTGGAAGTATTGGACGCCCGGTAGGTCTTTGAACAGACGGTGCATTAACTTCTGGAACACCGCGGCTGCCGAGGCCAGTCCAAACGGCATTCGACGGAACTGATAACACCCGAACAGTGTAATGAACGAGGTTAGTTTTCTGCTCGATGGATGCAAGTCAATTTGATGATACGCGGATGTGAGGTCGATTGTAGAGAACCATGACACTCCTTTCGTTCTTGCCAACATTTCCTCGATCCTTGGTAGAGGAAATTTCTCCACTATTAAACATTTGTTGAGCTCGCGGAGGTCCACACATAGACGTACCTTGCCATTGGGTTTCCTGGCTACGACCAAGGGGGCCAGCCATTCTGAGCTGTCAATCGGTTCAATTATTCCCTGGTCTTCTAGTCTCTGGAGCTCCTGCTGGACCGCATCTTTGACGGCAATGGGGATGTTCCTGACCTTGTGCGACACGGGCGGGCATCTACCTTCAGGAGTATCTTGTGCACAAACTTGTCCAGTTTCCCAACCGTGCCACCAAACACCTTGGGAAAGGCTAGCTTCAGTTTGTCCTGCTGTGGCCAGCGGCTGTCTTCTGTTAAGAGGATTTGCTCCTTGCCCCCTGGATCCAACTTGATTCCCAGATCACCTTGGTCTCTCCAGCCTAGCACGGATGGTCCTCGCTCTGCCACATACAGCTTGCAGATCGCTGATCTACCTCTGAATTCGAACTTCAGGGCGCGGAAACCCACCATGGGGATTGCGTTGCTGGTGTATGAGATGGGACGGATGTCCGGCGGGTGTAGCTCCGGTCCTAGGGTGGGCGCGAAATCTTCTTCCCATACTGATCGCTGCACTATGGAGTAGGGGGAGCCTGAGTCAATAGCAATGTGCACATTCACTCCTCCTATGAGCATGTCCGTGCGCGGCTTGTCTGAGCGCTTGCCTGTCACCTCCAACACTTGGTCTTCAACACATAAAACCATGTCGTCGTCTTCCAGGTCTTCGTCCGTTTGATCCTCCGACAAGGACTGCCCTATGCACTTCACCATGGATTTCTTTCCATTCTTGCGACACACTTTCTCAAAATGGCCGACCAGGCCACAGAAGGAGCATCTGGCGCGAAATGCTGGGCATCGTTGGTCTTGCGCCGAGTGGGCAGTACTCCCGCACCTGTAGCACGAGAATTTGCTGTCCGTGGGCTGTCTGCCGGGAGATGTCTGCTTCCCTGTCCACCTGGGATCCTGCTTCCTTTCTCCCATGGATCCCTTTTGCTTATAGGCTGAAGGAGTTTCGTCAATCTTATTGGCCATCTGCCTCTGCGAGCTTTCCTTCTTGGCCGCGTCAGCACAGCGATTCGATAGTTCTGCTTTCTTTACCATGGCGATGACGTCTTTGAGCGATGCTTCTCCCTGTGCCCACAACTTGTCTTGGACTGACTTGTTCGTAGTATGCATGACTATCTGGTCTTTGATGTATTCGTCCTGTAGCTGCCCATATTTGCACGTGATGGCTAATTGTCTCAAGGCTGCCACGTAGTTATCTATCGACTCTCCCTCTTCCTGCTTCCGTTGCTGGAAGTTGTAGCGGTCGATGGATACACATACCGCCGGCCGATAGTGTTTGTCAAGGTCCTCCAGAGCATTCTTGAAGACGTCATCCTCCGTGTCTGCTCTCTCTTTAGGCACAATGTTGCCGAACACACGAACACCTTCCGGGCCCAGGTTGCGCAGTAGCAACCTCTTCTTCCTAGCACTGGGGAATGGCTCACCGTTCTCATCTTCCAATGCTTCCACATAGTTCTTGAAATACTCCCTCCAGTCTTCCCATTTCATTAGGGGCTCACCTGGTCTGGGTAGGAAGGGGATGGGTGCCGTAAGGGCTGTTGCCTGGTTGCTCATTCTGGGCGCTGTTCTGGGCCCTCCGTCTCTGTTCCCTGGGCTGCCAGGTGTGCTGGGGTTCCCTTCTCTGTCAGAGTCGTCGCCTTGGCTTTTGGGACTGCCCGGTGTACTGCTAGTTCCACCACTTGTGGCGCTGGGGAGGTGTGCTTCACCCTCCTCCTGTCACCGTCCCTTCTTTCTGCCAGGGTCTCAGCTACGTGCCCCTCTGCGCGCCGTGCTGGTTCTGACTTGCCTTGATGTGGCTGGGAGCCACGTGGATGCAGGCTGTCGTGGGTTTGCGCTGCTGCCACGCTCTGTTGTGAATAGCGATGATCCTTTGGGCGAGCTCACCTCAAAGAGCCTCTGTCCCAGTCTCAGGCTCGCTGTATGCGTCTTGTCCTCCGGTCCTGCATCACCTGTGTAGCTGCAAGGGGCTCGTGGGGTGCTCCCAGTCCTCGTCGCCACTGTAATGTAGTTAAACTCTTCCCCCACAGAGCACAGGATGCCAGATTATGTTGGGAACAAGTATTTATTTCTTTCACAACAAGTTCGCTATCCAACAGAGCGCCGAGCGTCTAGCTGTCCCAAGCTCCGGTCGCTTCTGCCGTTGCTGCCCTTCGCGCGCTTTCTCCCTGCTCACGCGCCGGTGTTGCGCTCTTTCTCCGGCGCTGCACGTCACCACGCCGAGCGCCGGAGGCTAGAGCGCAACACCACAGTGTGGTCGGTTCCTTCGAGTACCACCCATTCACTAGCCAAAGAGGAAGAAGGGTTGGCCCAGCAGCCCCGTAGCGCAGCGCTGTGTCTTTACTTGTGCATTGAAATACTCTGCTTCATTCAGGTGCCAGGAACCAGATTAAGACCTTTCTCTTTGCACCTTTGTAAATTATCTTTTGGAAATGTTGTGCCAAGATGATCCGTCATAGGTTAGTAATAATATAGTATAACCGTCATAGGTTAGTAATAATATAGTATAACCGTTCAGTGTGTGTTATGTACTGTAATTGTTCATTCAGTCACAATCCACATCATTGGCTGGTGGCTCGATACGGGTGAATATGTCTTCCTATCTGTCAGAAAAACCTCTTGTCCTCCAATAGCAGCTTAATGTCTCTTCACAAATGAAATCAATGCTCAGCGTTGTCGGGGATGAATATTTATCTTCTTTGTCTCTTTTCTTCCCTAGGAGGTGAAGATCATCTTGAACAGGTACATTCACTTCCTCTCATGTGCTCAAGACTTGCCTTTGTTCCTGCTGGATGTTTTTTTTCCCCACTACCTTGTGATGGTATACGTTTCACCAAAACATGTCATATTCAGTGGTCGAAGTGGGGAATAAAAAGTATGGGAACTGTGGGTGGAGAATCAGGTGGCGGGAATAACCGAAGATAGGATCAGTGGGCGGAGTCAGGGGTGTGGCTAGAAATCGCAAAACATACCTATTTTTAGTAAGTTTAGCATTTCACTGACCAGTTACAGCTTATAACGTTATTTAATTCAAACAATGGATAAACATGTTCATTTGAGGTTTAATTCAGGAAAAAGAAATACTCATAGGGAATACAGGTTTATGTAAAGCATGCGAAATATAAGCAGGAACAATGGCATGGGTGCAAATTCAGGATGGGGAGTGTAAAAATTCAGGACAAGGGGTCAAAATTCAGGACAGGAGGTCAAAATTCAGCACACAAATTCGGGGCAACAGGTATGCTTTGCAGACACATCAGTGAATGTCATGCAATAGTATATAAATAAATCAACATGGAACATAAGTACAAGTCACTTCTACCCCGTCACCGCTCCTTCCCGGTCATTCCCCTGCCCCGTCACCGCTCCTGCCCATTCACCGCTCCTGCTTATGCCTAATCACTGCCCCTGCCCACTCACATCTCCTGCCCCGTCACATCTCCTGCCCCGTCACATCTCCTGCCCGTCACATCTCCTGCCCCGTCACATCTCCTGCCCCGTCACTTCTCCTGCCCCGTCACTTCTCCTGCCCCGTCACTTCTCCTGCCCCGTCCACTGCTCCTGCCCCGTCCACTGCTCCTGCCCCGTCCACTGCTCCTGCCCCGTCCACTGCTCCTGCCCCGTCCACTGCTCCTGCCCCGTCCACTGCTCCTGCCCCGTCCACTGCTCCTGCCCCGTCCACTGCTCCTGCCCCGTCCACTGCTCCTGCCCCGTCTACTGCTCCTGCCCCGTCCACTGCTCCTGCCCCGTCCACTGCTCCTGCCCCGTCCACTGCTCCTGCCCCGTCCACTGCTCCTGCCCCGGGCACCGCTCCTGCCCATTCACTGCTCCTGCCCCGTCCACTGCTCCTGCCCCGTCCACTGCTCCTGCCCCGTCCACTGCTCCTGCCCCGTCCACTGCTCCTGCCCCGTCCACTGCTCCAGCCCCGTCCACTGCTCCAGCCCCGTCCACCGCTCCAGCCCCGTTCACCGCTCCAGCCCCGTTCACCGCTCCAGCCCCGTTCACCGCTCCAGCCCCGTTCACCGCTCCAGCCCCGTTCACCGCTCCAGCCCCGTTCACCGCTCCAGCCCCGTTCACCGCTCCTGCCCCGTTCACCGCTCCTGCCCCGTTCACCGCTCCTGCCCCGTTCACCGCTCCTGCCCCGTTCACCGCTCCTGCCCCGTTCACCGCTCCTGCCCCGTTCACCGCTCCTGCCCCGTTCACCGCTCCTGCCCCGTTCACCGCTCCTGCCCCGTTCACCGCTCCAGCCCCGTTCACCGCTCCTGCCCCGTTCACCGCTCCAGCCCCGTTCACCGCTCCAGCCCCGTTCACCGCTCCAGCCCCGTTCACCGCTCCAGCCCCGTTCACCGCTCCAGCCCCGTTCACCGCTCCAGCCCCGTTCACCGCTCCTGTCCTTTCATTGCTCCAGCCTGGTTAACGTTCCTCCGTAATCACCACTTGTGCCCGGTCACCGCTCCTGCCCGGTCACCGTTCCTGCCTAATCACCGCTCTTGCCCTGTCACCGCTCCTGTCCAGTCAGCACTCCTGCCCCATCACTTCTACTGTCCCATCACTTCTCCTGCCCCTATCCGTTCACTGCCCTTATCCGTTCACTGCCCTTATCCGTTCACTGCCCCTATCCGTTCACTGCCCCTATCCGTTCACTGCCCCTATCCGTTCACTGCCCCTATCCGTTCACTGCCCCTATCCGTTCACTGCCCCTATCCGTTCACTGCCCCTATCCGTTCACTGCCCCTATCCGTTCACTGCCCCTATCCGTTCACTGCCCCTATCCGTTCACTGCCCCTATCCATTCACTGCCCCTATCCATTCACTGACCCTATCCATTCACTGCTCCTGTCTGTTAACCGCTCCTGCCCGGTTACCGCTCCTGCACATGCCTAATCACGGCTCCTGCCCGTCACTTCTCCTGCCCTTCACTTTTCCTGCCTCGTCACTTCTCCTGCCCCGTCACTTCCCCTGCCCCGTCACTTCCCCTGCCCCGTCACTTCCCCTGCCCCGTCACTTCCCCTGCCCCGTCACTTCCCCTGCCCCGTCACTTCCCCTGCCCCGTCACTTCCCCTGCCCCGTCACTTCCCCTGCCCCGTCACTTCCCCTGCCCCTGCCCCGTCACTTCCCCTGCCCCGTCACTTCCCCTGCCCCGTCACTTCCCCTGCCCCGTCACTTCCCCTGCCCCGTCACTTCCCCTGCCCCGTCACTTCCCCTGCCCCGTCACTTCCCCTGCCCCGTCACTTCCCCTGCCCCGTCACTTCCCCTGCCCCGTCACTTCCCCTGCCCCGTCACTTCCCCTGCCCCGTCACTTCCCCTGCCCCGTCACTTCCCCTGCCCCGTCACTTCCCCTGCCCCGTCACTTCCCCTGCCCCGTCACTTCCCCTGCCCCGTCACTTCCCCTGCCCCGTCACTTCCCCTGCCCCGTCACTTCCCCTGCCCCGTCACTTCCCCTGCCCCGTCACTTCCCCTGCCCCGTCACTTCTCCTGCCCCGTCACTTCTCCTGCCCCGTCACTTCTCCTGCCCCGTCACTTCTCCTGCCCCGTCACTCCTCCTGCCCCGTCACTTCTCCTGCCCCGTCTCTTCTCCTGCCCCGTCTCTTCTCCTGCCCCGTCACTTCTCCTGCCCCGTCACTTCTCCTGCCCCGTCACTTCTCCTGCCTCGTCACTTCTCCTGCCCCGTCACTTTTCCTGCCCCGTCACTTTTCCTGCCCCGTCACTTTTCCTGCCCCGTCACTTTTCCTGCCCCGTCACTTTTCCTGCCCCGTCACTTTTCCTGCCCCGTCACTTTTCCTGCCCCGTCACTTTTCCTGCCCCGTCACTTTTCCTGCCCTGCCACCTCTCCTGCCCCGTCACCTCTCCTGTCCTGTCTCCTCTTCGGTCCCTTCATTGCTCCTGCCCAGTTCACTCTGTGTATAAAATTGACAAATTTCACATGTTTTTTTCAAATGTTATTTAGTGCATTTTTATAAAGCACGTACATTACCCGAAGGTGTCACAGTGCTGTACAATAGAGCAAGTTACGTTACAAGGGAACAGTGGAAAAACAATACAATATCTCAAACTAAAAATGAAGGTTACATAAATACAAAATCCAACAAAGTAGTAAGGGAGTTACTAGCTCTCAAGCCACCTGTAGCTCTCAAGCCACCTGTAGCTCTCATGTGTGCAGCCCAGCCAACCAAATTAAAGTTGAGCCTGCTAGAATAAAATATATGTATACCAAAATTGAAGTGTACGAGACGAACATTTTCAGGACTCATATTGTGGTGTACAAAAATGGTTGAATTTCCAAAATATTCAAAGCATGCGAGAAGGTGCATCTTACGGCATTGAGTTCAGTTACTATTACTGTGGTGTCTGCGAGGAGTGCAGCAGCAGTAACTTAGCAGCAAGAGGCATTTCAACTTGAAAACTTAGACATTACAACTGGCAACCCTGTCTGAAGCGCCAATGCAATCTTGTCATGTGCGGTCACTGAGAAACCTGACTAAGGGCACAGATGTTGCTATATTTCAAAGGAGAAATGTGGTATAGTGCCACCTTCTTACTCTCTGGTGGCTACAGCTGTAAGGATCGCCTAAGATTGGCTTCCACCAGCATGTATTTAGCTGGGGCTGCTTAGTGACCCCGTTTAGGATTGTTCCAATGTTTCATCAGGGAATACATTCAGGGCGCATTTAAGTACTTGCAAAGAATAAAAACCGCCACGGTGTGGCTGTGGATCTACAGTTTCTGGCCCTGGTTGCCTCATGACATTCGCAGGAATGGATATCTTCAAGAAGCTGGACAAAGGAGTATCACGTTTAAACTAGATCAGTTGGCACAGACATTAAGGCCTAAAAACACTAGTCACAATTTTTTGTGCGTTTGTTTTCCTCACAAACTACTTACAAGGACATCTTACCACCTTAACCAAAAAATAATCATGCAGGTTTCGCAGAGTTGGTGGCAAGTTCCCGACAGTCCTCTGTCTGGGGAAAGCTCCTCGGTAATAACTAACTCAGCATGATATGCTAAAGGCAGAGGCGTGCGCATTGTCATTGGAAAGGATTAATCATCCTCAATCGGAATGACAATGGGCCGCCCTTAGTCTGTGAGAGCTCAGGGAGGGGCTGCTGCAGCCTCTGGATTTCAACAGAGAAGTGCGAGCAGCCCCTGGAACACGAAAGAATAATCGTTTTGTAAGTTGGACTATTCTTGCCGTCCCGGGACGATTTTTTGAATGAAAGAAGTAGGGGAACGGAAATAATTTTTTTAAGTAGGGGCACGCCGTGCCCTTCCGTCCCCGCCCACTTCTACCACTGGTTATAATATGTTATGTAATCGAAGTTTATACCGCGCACCTATACTCCAAGGAGTGTCCCAGCGTGAGCCTTTGAGATGCTGGAAATAGAAGCGTTTAAAACAGGAAAGTGTTAAGCTGTTTTTTAAACTGCCCCAAATCTGGGATGCTACGCAAAGAAAAGGGCAGGGAATTCAAAGCCGTGGCTGCCCTAACGGCGAAAGACCTGCCCCCATTCTTTGAGGCGCACACGGGGTGTCTGTGCCGGAAGCTGGGATGACTTCAGGTGTCTGGCAGGTGTGTAAAATGTAAAGCGCTTCCTAAGATATTCAGGGCCCCCAGCGTGCAGGGCACGGTGCGCGATAACCAGGGCATTTAACTTTACACGTTTCATGACAGGCAGCCAGTGCAGCATACGCAGATGTTGTTTGACACTGTTTCTAATAGAAATGTTGAATACAAGCCTAGCCGCCGCATTTTGGATCACCTGCAGTTTTTTGAGTGTAGTCTGGGAGGCCAATGTACAAAGCATTGGCGTAGTCGATGCGAGATAGAATCAGTGCTCGGGTCACTTTTTTCTTCGCTTTTCTAGGAAGTAGTGGACGGAATTTCTTAAGGGACTTTAATATCCCGAAACAGCCCCCGGCCAGTCTTTTAATTTGGGTCGAGAAGGTCAGCTGCTCGTCGAACCAAACACCCAGATTTTTTACTGGTAGGGCCGAGGAGGAAGGCAGAGTATAGTCTGACGGCCAGAGCGATTCTCTGAACCGTGGGCAGGTGAATGGGGGACTTTCCATAAAGAATGATTTCCGACTTATCATCGTTGAGGTTGAGCTGAGCAGCACAGAGTCACTGAAAAATAGCTGTCAGACACTCTTTTGCCTTCACAGTAGAGAACTCCGCTTTACCCCAAGTGAACAGAAGTTGGGCATCGTCGGCGTGAGCAACAATCTTGGCTCCCCGATCTTCCGCCAACTTGACCAAAGGGTTGACATAGTTATTCAAGAGCAGGGGACTCCAGGAGGACCCCTGCAGCACTCCTGTGGTCACAGGTAGAGGCGGGGACGAAAATGGCGGGAGCCAGACCTGTTGTGAACGTCCTTACAGGAAGGATTTCAGCCACTTCCAAGCCAACCCTGAGATACCTATAATCCGCTGAAGGTTAGAGCCTTCCACAAAATCAGTGAGCTGGTTGTTAACTGCCTTTTCACAGATTTTTGTCACACAGGGGAGCAGAGAGATAGGGCTATAATTCCCTGGGTCCCCAGGATCCAGCGAGGTTTTTTTTTTTTGCAACAGGATGATCTTCGCCTGTTTCCACTCCACCGGAACAACTGCCTCTTGAAAGGAAAGATTAATGAGTGCATTAAACTCTGAGTTGACAAATTCTGCGACGGAGACCAAGAGCCTTGCTGCGCAAGGGACTGATGGCGACACGGAATTCATGGACTTCAAAATTTTGAGGAGCTACCACCTCAACGGGGTGAACAGCGTCAGATCTCGGCAAGCTCTGACTAGTGAACGAGGCCTGAATGGCCCGGATCTTGTTATAAAGAAATTGGAGAGCTTTTCGCACCAGGCAACTGATTTAGGGAGTTTGGTGGTCTCCGCCTTAGGGGCCATAAAGCTCTGAACAGTAAAAAAGATTTCCCTCGAGTTATTGCTAGCTGATTGTATCCGCTCAGTATAATAGAGGCCTTTGGCCTCACTGATGGCCGTATAATATCCTTTCTGAGCTTCTCTAAGTCGTATCAGGACATCTGAGGATATAGAAAAATATGATTAAATTTGCCACCTATTATTTCTTTCTACAGGAGATATCGAGGTGGAGTTGACATACAGAGGAGGAGCCAACTGATAGCCCCCCGCACCAAGTCATCTTCTGGTGCCAGAATATCCCCAACGGGCTCCACAACATCACACGTGGTTAGCATAGCTGGTAATTGTTCTCCCCCCCCCCCCCGCCGAGTTCATCTGGCTGTTCTTCAATACAGAGATCAGAAAGTATTACCTCATTTAAACCTGACACTGTGGGAATTGTTGAAGTAAACCGCAGTCAGTCGATATTTTCCAACCCGCTAAGAGTATCATAATAATTAAAGGTAGGAATTCCATATCTTCTGGTCCACAGCTGTTCACAGTTTATGGTAGTATAACGATCATGGGGTATATGTCTAGTTGGTGGAAGAGGAGGGTAAAAGTAACCAAGGGGAAGGATGTTAACAAAATGCGGATCATAAGACCCCATGGCAACTCTTTCCAATATTGTATAAACCAACTAAGGGGACTGGAATGATAGAACTACACAGTCACCCCTCAGTGTTTTAGTTGAGGTACCCACCCATCTGGCTCGTCTGACCATTTTGAATTCTGAGAAAAGATGATTTTTTAATCCTACCCTAGATGACAAAAAATGAAGGGATTTATTTCTCATGGTTGACCAATTTTCAGTGGTATTAGGAGGGATTGGGGGTACATTTGTTAAAACCACGGTGTAAGGTGTAGCTTCTGGAGGAAGATTTAAATGAAAGATTCGATGTTTCTTCTTCCCCGTGTAGTGGCTCTACAGTTCTATTTTGTAGTGGTGGTACAGTCAAAGGTACATTCGGGGTTGCCGTGAGTGAGACAGCTTAAGGACAATCTGTTAGTGCATATTGAGTGTAATGGTCAATCCTCGAACTGAACCTCATCACGTCCAACAATTTCAGCTCCACGGGGAGGAAGTAAAAATGTGACACCAGAAAGAGAAAAAAGGTTTGCAAAACAACCCTCAAGGTTCAAAGACTTTGTCATGGAGCAATCGTGGAGATGAGACCCCATATTTATTAACTTATTTAACTTTGTCATGGTTTTGTAGTTTGTACTTTTAGTATAAAGAGGGAAGGTGCATAGTAATTTGCTTTAGTTCCCTGTATCCTTGTGGGCATTACACACTGCGTATTCTTTTGAGTAGCACCATGGTGATGGAACCTGGTGCTCTCAGATTGGTGTGTGTGATATCAGTTGAGCTTACACTGCCTGCTGGATAGATGGGACCATTGTACTTGGAATAAACGTACTCCTTCCCCTATTCTGGATCTTCCTTTATTCATGATAACTTGATTTTACAATTCCTCAACTCCTGTGTCCCGTTTTGGAGATCATCATGGCCCGGATTTCAGTGTCCAAAATGGTCACGTTGCTGGCACTGCTATAGTTTTATTTCCAACCTTCCAGTAAAAATACTGGGTTCCTAGTTTAAACAACTAAACACTTTCCTTAGGGGACTGATATAGGATGACAGACATCACAGGGTTTCTGTCCTTCGGCGTCCCCCCCTTCCTTTACCCCCCTCCCCCTCCCCCAATGACGAGGGAGGTTTGGGGCCCCCTGATTTTGAGCTCTATTTTCTAGTGCTGAAGCTCCAGTGGGTCACTCAGTGGCTTGAGTGAGCACATCAGAAAGAGTTAAGCTGGGCCCGACAGGACTATACAACCATCACGGTGCTCTGAGGGTGTAATTGTCTCGGGTATCAGCTGGGCACTCTAATTCCACCGAATGACCTAGTAACCAACTATGACCTACCCCCGGGCCAGTTCATCACTTACAAGGCACTTGTGCAAACGTTTGAAGACCTGTGGCCAGGAGGCGGACATAAAACAGAAATGCACGCGGTATTGCAACTGCTGGTGTCCATGAGCACTGCATGACATATGGGTGAGATGGTTCTATAGAGCATGATTGGGAATGGTCAGGAAGCATCTGATGACAGTCGGAGGCCGATAGGCAACACTTTCCCCTTCGGTCTCCCCCCACCCTGGCCTCCCCCTCTTCCCCGCCCACTACAACCCACTAGACAACTCATTAATTTACTTGCAGTGAGACCCCTGATAATACCAAACCGGTTCTGGTGACAGACCCCTGAGACAACTTGTTTTAATGTTTGAGCTTTTCTTGTTTAGAAGTGTCACTGTAATGGCCATTGCAGACTCCCTTACTGGTACTGGTACTATTGCACAATTATAAAATCTCTGAAACCCAAGGATGAGGGAACTTGGCTTGATAATGTTGTTGTGACCATGAGACCATGTAACACTGGGCACCCTATGTCCTTTACAGGAGGCCTTTAATGACAAACTGCTAATGTGATGCTGATTTACATTTCTTGATGTACCTGGGACAGGGCCAGAAGGGTCCGTAGCTTAAGTGACGAAACACTTGTGTTACCCTTGTGCATACCACGTGATACTAACGTTTCATTTATTATGTCAAGTAAATTGAAAATCTTTTGTATGCATGATTTGCAAATTATTAATGCCAATACAAATATAGTTTAAAAGAAAAGTGGTATCATAAGGTTGTTTGACAAAGATACAGAACATAAACCAATAAGCACCTTAGACATTGTACCACTCGAATCATTCATAAATATTAATCCCCATATCCTACAATCAAGGGAAATGATATTGAACTATTGAAGTAAACAAAAAATAAGCCATGAAGGAAATACATTTGTGGCAGCGGAACATCTCGACGGGGCTTCCTCCGAAGGCACACCGATCTAAGCAGGACAAGAAAACAGCACCATGAAACGAATCCCATTTCAACAACATGAAAAGAAAACACCTCAGATAAAAAAACCTGCACGTGAAAAACGTTTTTTTCATAGCAACTTTAAAATAGTTGTCAATGTGAATAGACAAATATCTAGTAAAGTCATTTGTAGCCACGTTATGAAAAAAAAAGGCATATAAATAGAGTTTTCACAAGAGTGCTCGAGTTTTCACTCGCTCCGTCTCCTCCCTGTTGCTTCTTTCCGTCCCCAGATCGTGCTGTAATGTCTTTCTTTATTCTCCTCCCGCCCTTACTTGTGTTTCTTTATTCCCCCCGGCCCCCCCCCCCCCCTCTACACACAGGCCCTCGTGCCGTTTCTGGACAGGAAACCACAGACAAAGACGGACATCACTGCCGACAAATTGCTGTTGCCGAGGTTTAGCAGGAGGATCAGAATCACTCAGCGGATACATGTTCAAAATAAACGTGCTGCCAGAGAGAAGTGCTGCAGAAACGCCACTGGCTCGCCGAGTAAATACAGAAGACCCAGTGAGCTGCCTTTAATTTCACCCTACAGGCTCAGATTAAGAACTGATTCTAACCCCTGTAGAGATCACTGGACTATATAGCCAACTGATACGGACTCTGACCCACACTCAGCTGGCCCGTGAACACAACAAGCATTCAACTCTACATAATTTAGCACATTGCCATACAGTTCAGTGCCACGCAATTCCACAACACACAACTACACGCCCCATTATTCCACTACACACAACACATTTCAGCATCTCATAATTCCACACCCCACAATTTAACTCCCCATTATTCCACTCCATTCCACATAATTGCAATTCAACAAATTCAACTCCACATATTTCCACTCTGCTCCATGCTACATAATTCCACTTCATATAATACCACTTCACTCAACATAATTCCACTACAAACGACATAAATGCAAAAGAATTAAACTCCAGATAATTCCCCTACACATAATTTCACTCCAACCTCCATAATTAGACTTCACTCAACATCATTACACTCTGCAGATTTAAACTCTGCTCTAAAACACGTAATTGCACTCCACAAAATTCATCTCCGCACCATGTGCATAATTCCACTCCACATAATTCCACTCTTCACCATGGCACATAATGCCACCTATTTCCATGCCACACAATTCAACACCCCACAATTCCACACCATGCAACATAATCTGAGTTCACGTATCACTCAACACCACATAATTCAACTCCACGTAATTAAATTCCACTTCATGCCACATAGTTACACTCCACATAAATCCAGTCCATGCCACATAGCAACATTCTGTCAGGAGGGTAGTTGCAAAACAAAGAAATTCTAACAAAATTATTAAAAAATTATGTATCACTTTTAATTGGTATAATAAGTTAAAATCGACAAAAATATACAGAAAAAATCCATATGACATTTAGACAAATTTCCATCTCATAATAAAATCATCACATAAAAAAGAAAGAAATAACAAATTATTATACAGTCACTTAAAAGTACAAAGAAAAAGTGGCAATTAATATTCGACGCGCGTTTCGGCGTTCAAAGCAACGCCTTCTTCAGGAGCCACAAAGTATACCTAAAAAGACATATAATAACAACACATAAGAAATATATTCGTAAACATTATTTCTTACTTACATAGATAATGAAAATGTATATATCCTATAGATAATTCATTTTAAATCATAAACACTGTATTGCAACAAACCCTTCCTACATGTTTTAAGCAATGTATCATTTGCAAAACAAGTTACAGAACTAGATTACATGTATCTGAGCAGTTGTAGTGACTCCCTACTTATTTGAGGAGACATTGTGGAACCAAGTGTCAACTTTGAGATATGGAATCAGAAATATCTCACAGTTCTCAATCATTGGTAAATTAATCTACTTATAATGTCTTTTTTATGTTATTGGAGCTACCAATTAAAACTACTAATTGAAAGGCCATAGATATGGCGATTGACATGCAAAGGCCTATCAAACATTGAGTAGGGGACAACCACCCTATACCAGCCTGATTTACACACATAACACAAAGGTTACTATCAAATATGGTTGGTAAGGCAGAAAATGTCAAATGTCACAAGTGATGCTCTCTAAATTAGTGACTCAGAGCATTTAGATAGTTAAAACAAGTTAGGGTATGATACACATTTATCCCTATAAGTCGTACATTGAGGCTTACCTCTGCGTTTTAAAAGATAATGCAGAACGTGGATTATTCTGGCTTGTTTGTTCGGACGGCCTTCGAAGATTAAAAGTTAATTGGTATAGTTTTCAAGGCTTCTCATTTTTCCCTGTCGTTCTAAATAATATCAGAAAACTTTAAATGAATCTTTATGATATTTAAATATACACAAATAGAAATTCCTCATTAATTGTTAAAGGACTATTTTCCTTATTTCTTACCATAATCAAATTTAGAATTTATTCCTTTCTTGAAAACTGTATGCTTTAAAATTTCACTGCACAATCGCTTTTTATATATCCGGATTCTTTTGTTACAAGTTACTAAGGATAAATAGAAAAAGACAGGTTTGAAATATCGAACTATCAAGGACGATGTGCCTTTAATAAACAAGGCTGTGAGAATGCTTTAAAGTCTATATTGCTCGCTTTCACCGCGTTTAAGCCTTTAACAAACAAGACTATGAAAATACTTTGAAGTCTATGTTGCTCGCTCACACTATAATTGGTAGATCGCTACATTTAAAAACTACTAGCGTCTCTGGGCTGTTATAAGGGACGATAGGCTTGCTACTTACACTACATAGCAACATTCTTGAATAATTCTACTCAACATAATTTCACTCAACACCACACAATTCCACGCCACAGAACTCAACTCCACACAATTCCATTTCACACCACACAATTCCACATCAAAGCACATAATTTCACTCCACAAAACCTAATTCCACTACACAACACATATGTCCAATCCACACCACAGATTTACACATCTTGACACATAATTCCACTCCACTACATTCTACTCCAAGACACATAATGTCACCGCATACCATGGAACATAATTGCATTCCACATAAAACCTCTCCCGCACCATGCCACATATTTACACTACTCCTATTTCAACTCCATAACACATACATTCACTCCGCTATATAACACATGGCTAAAATACATTTGCATTGACGGATTACCGAGACCTATAGGCTTTGCCAATGCTTGTTAAAATAAGTTTCCGTGACAGGACCTTGAATTTGTTATCACGGAAGTGCAAAGTACAGCCCCCACCTCTGACACTGCCTGGTAACAAATGACTGTCCCAGGACCAGCGAAAAGTCTCTAAAGAGAGAACAATAAGATACGTAGGTGAAACCCACACACATTGTGGCAGTGACATCGGGCAGAGTATGCCACCCTTTGGTGTAGATTAAAGGTGCAGTGAGAGTGAAGCCAGTGTGCTGAGGAGGCTGGGGAACGCTTACTGTATTTCTCTCTAATCCACAGGTGTAATCATGTGAAGGCCCAGAAACCTCCAGAAGATGCGGTCGTGGAGCAGACTCTGAAGAGCATTGGAGAACATTCCTCCCTGCAGGACAAGCTCTTGGAGTTGAAAGGTAAACAGACCTCGATTGTGAGACCAACACCAGATAAGCGACAGTGGTTCATGATGGAGAAACCTGTGCACTGCTACAACACTCCTGTATCCGACGAAGACTCCACGCACAAGCAAGTGTGAGGGCAAGTGCTGTCCTTGTTTTGTGACAGTTTGTAGGAGGAGCGTGTAAATAAATCTATGATTGTGTTCAGAAGTGATGCAGAGCGAGAGCAGAGAAAGTTGTGAGAGCACAGAAGAAATGGGGGAGTAGTGGTGGCAGTCCGTGGTGGCAGTGAAAGTATGATTAGAAAAGCAGCATTGTGAGGCTGCACTGCTGGTAATGAGAAGGAGGCCTTCGAGAGGTCACTACATTTGAAATGAAGATCTGCCATGTTCTGTGTAGGCTGCAGGGACGTCAATAAATGTGTTCTCCTGGATGTATCTGGGGAATTCTATAGAACGAAAGATTTTCTGAGGTTTCTTTGAGAGAATTCTGCATAGCTTTCGTCTATAAAGACAGCTATTGAATGTGGTCAGCTAGATGGGTCCAGGACACCTGGGAATATTTACTGCATTTTCAAATTAATGTAGGCATTTAGAGAGATCCAACAAGGAAATGTTCCTTACGTGAAGTCATAAATATTTTAAGAGGCTTGCCTATACATGGGATTTACCACATAACATATTTATTTTTAAAAAGACCGTTCCAGGTATAAAAATACAGTCCACTCTACATCTGAAATCTACATTGTGAAAACGATTTTTTTTTTCATTTTGAAAATTTCCAAGCAAGATTTAAAAATTTAGTAATGCAAAAGGTGTTGCCTGAAGATAACTTTACAGACTGACTCCTTTTGAAAAAGAAGGAGGACTTGTGGTCAATTGGCCATCGACAAGAGTATTTATTACAAAGCTCTTTGATCATCTGGAGGCCCGGGCCCACCTTGGCCTCTCGAAGAGCAACTCATGAAACCACAAGAACGAATGTAGATTCCGCTGTAGAAACTCACGTGGAAGCAAAACACCTGACACGCAACAGAATATTCTGATCTGCAGCTGCACAGGGGAAGCAAGATGGTGGTTGCACGGTAAATCTGTTTCAGGGAGCAAGTCCTCTAAGAAGAAAGACACAGATGAGAGAGTGCACCTAGTTCGGCCACCGGTGCCATTGCCGCTACCAGTAGGAAAGCCGAGGTAAGAAGTGCTGGAAAGCTGGGGGCAGGCAGACCATGCTGAAGCAACGTTGCAAAGTCCCTGAACACAGTGCAAGATCTCATCCATGCCATGCGAGGCGTACACAAGTAACAAGTATTTGCAATGCAAATAGGTCCCGCATTTTTGAGTTTGAGGTATTGGCATTGTAAATCATAATGTGTAACACGAAGGATTTGAGAAGGGTCCAAGGGGAATAAATATTTAGAGACCACAGAACACAGTCTTCACGCCCATTTTACATGTAGAAACAAAACAAAAGACTAGAAGTGGTCTATATTAAGAAAAAGACTGAGCAGAAAGACAGAAGCAAGAAACTATGTGTCGGGTGCAATACGTGTGTTAGAGACTGGAAATGAATCCCATCAGCCCACCCATATGGTGGAGCATCGTCATCTGGGATTGTTTTAGGTACTGGTCTAGATAAGGAGACACACCTGTTGGTATTGTGTGTAATTCTCCAATTCTCCAAGACCTCCAGTGATGGATCCAACCCAAAGATGTTGTCACGTGGGTGTAATGGTGTGGGAAGTTGATTGCAGTAAAAAAATGTGTGTGAACAAAAATCAAATGTGCAACTTAAAATTGGCTACCATGATATAGGGGAACTTTATTGGGGATAAATCATGGTGTCAACGTTAAAAGAGAGTGTATGACAGTCTGAAATAATGACTGCCAGGACTAGATGGCATTGCCGTCAACATGTTTCTGCCATTGCATGGGGCGTCTCCCCTACCAGGCTTTCATCAAGACCTTTATATACACTACTGCAAAGAAATAACAAGAACACTGTTCAAGATTGTTAAAGAAGTGATACCGGATACCCTACCGTCCGCAGAATACTTCCTGCGTTGGTGTTCCGGTTTCTGAATTTCTAAAGGATTCTTTCCTGAAAAATTTCAAACACACACATATATCCATGTAACAAATATATATGACACATACAAACGTGCTTACTGTCAAAAAATGATTTTTAAACTGCTTCAAAGTCATCCTTCACAAAGATAGTAACAAAAGTAGTGGTAATTTTATTTACTCACCCAAAAATGCTTGGGAGTAAACCTCACCTCTCCTGGCCACTGCTCAGGAAATAGAGGCCCGCTCTATAGTAGTGGAAAAACAGAGAAATTACATATGTGGGTTACCCTCATTAGGTGTGGCCCAAAAGGTAAATGTCCACTACGTGTGCAATCAGAAAGATGCCCTAAAAACCTTGGTATTGGTCATGGAAAGAGGAGATTGCTGGAATTCCATTAGGCTGGTACATAACGTAAACACAAGTTTTGCTTTGAAACCATAACCAGAGCTAGTATAAGTGATGTATAGCTCTTGGTAGTGTTAAACAAGAAACTGGCAAAACTTTCAAGATCATGTCTGTTGGTTTTTGACGTTGACTTCAAAAAGATGGCCAAAGAAATATTTACCACAAGGCTGTAGCCAACGGACACCATGAGTTAATGCAGGCGCTGGAGAGGGAGCAACATTCCCCTCTGGCAAAGAAGCCCTGCAGAGCATTGCAGAAGAAACAGAAGCGAAACAGGAGAAAACTAAGCGCCCTGCCACACCTCACCTGTCCGTCGGTACCTCTGGCCTCGTCCTAAGCCAAGGGGGGGAGGTACCGACGTGACGGTGCTGCCCGACTATAAACAGTGCTGAAGCCAATCAGGAGCCCGCAAATCGTCACTCGGGGGGGGCGGACCTGATTGGGAACAACATGAGGGCTGCCGCTTTTCCAAGCAACTTCTGTTTTAAGTGAAATTAGATGGCCAGAAGCCTTCCCTCCCGCTGTCACACTACGGATTGGTTATAGAAGCGGCCAATGATAACGCTGAAAACCGCACCACATGGGCCCGTACGTTCAAGAAAGTAAAGGTCTGCCGTGAAGAAATTAATGAGCCACGTAATTCCATATAGATTATAGATACACGTTAGAATATCTATATGTGTATTAATCCGTGCTCACAAATAATAAACGCGGCGGTACAACGTGGAGGAGCAACGGCATTCCGCCGGCTTCCTACTACATGTAAAATCCTCAAGCCTGATTGGTCCATAACGTGACCAATAGTTTGGTGTAAATCCAAGTGCCCGGAATTAGTAAATACAGCGCAAGCCTGCTGTCAAGCGGTACGTTATGTCTGTTGATTTCCACAAAGGCTGTTATGTAGCGATATCGGCAAAATATGCACAGACCTTAGGGAAAGAGTGGTCATTGTTTATAGGTGCTCTTTAACACCAACATGAGCTTTACTGAAAACTGGGCAGCGGACCCATTTAGAATCATCGTAGTTAAACTGTCTATTTTTCGCTATGGTGAAACGAACTAGACAGGACCCTTACACCTCGCTGTCCTTACCGCGCATTGGTTATTAGCGCTTCCAATAGTATCACTGTGGAACCCACCCCGTGTGTCCATGCAGTAAAACTATACCCGAAGGTCCATAACGTGACATCAAAAAGGCAAATTACATAAACCCGAAGTTACTGAGTATGGTACAAGCAGACTGTACAACAATGACTCATGCATGTAAAATTCCACCAATATTACTATGTAGTGATCTTTGCATAAAGTGCTCAAAGGAGGCTTGGTCACTGTTGTAGGCATTCTAAGAAACCAACAGGAAAATTACAGAAACCTACTCCCCCCATCAGAAGGGTTTAACATGGGGTCACGTGTCAGTTCAATCACTACCTGTCTTTGCAACCTTAGTAAGCCACTGCTCAACAAGATGACAATCGAAGCAAAGCGGTGTTGTTTAACAGGTAAGGCTTATAGTGCAAGCCAAGTACTGCATGTCCGGATTGGTGATATTAACACAAGGGAAACAGAGGTGTCTGTTGAGACATGTAAAGGGAACTAGGAGTGGAGTTTTTAGATAGACACCCATGGGATGTCATTGTTCAAACCCTCTGTATCGCTCTTTAATCTATAAATCCACTTTTGTTCTCTTAGGAACAAGAACCTAGAGACATCTCGTACATGGGGTGGCACAAAAGGTTTCTCCAGGACTGTCCAAATCATCTCTGGAGTATGTTTCATTTGGAGAAAGTGATTGGTCAGTCTGGTTGCTTATTTGTTGCACTGAATGGTGCTCTTGTGCTCGTTTATGCGCAATTTAATTCTCCTTGTGGTCATCCCCACGTATCGCAAGGAACATGGACAGGTGATTAGGTATATAAGTTTCTCACTATTGCAGTTAGTGTGATTTTTGAGGACCCAAGGTCTTGGGGTCCCTATGTCAATAATAAGAGTCTTCTTCGTTTGAGGACAAGCAGCACATTGTCCGCAAGGGTAGTGACCTTGCACCGGTGGGCGTTTCCACAGAGTGTTTACAGATGTCATCTCATTTCCTTTGCATCTGGACCTAGTGTGGACAAGGCTGTCCCTAAGATTGGAGCCCCTTTTGAAAGAGAATAACGGTATCTGAATAGCAGAACCTGCCTTATTCAGAATCTTCCAATTTTTCTTCACTGTTTTCTGCAGTTTATTTGACAAAGTTCCAAACGTTGTTACAAAAGTCAGTCTGTCAAGTGGTGGCTTCACAACAGGAGGGCTTAACAGAGCTTCCCGGTTGTTGTTTGAAGCTCGCTTCTGAGCTCTCTTGATCATATGTTGGGGATAGTTCCGATCTTGCAATTTTCAAGCCAGGTCTTTGGAAAAGATATAAAAATCTGTTTTGATGGAGCAGTTCCTGCAAACCCTAAGAAATTGTCCCACAGGCAGATTCTCCCGCAGAGACAAATATAGAATTATTTGTATACATCTAGATGGCCTAATGTTAAATTTGGAACTGTTTTTTTCCCAATTTCTTCACTTAAATTTTTGAATTTCACTTTTTTTCATTTCTTCTCTTATTTTCTTCTCCCCAATTTTCCAATAGGTGTATGCCAGAGTTGTATATATGTGTATGAATGAACATGTGAAAGTGAGTCTTTAGTAATGCTAAGAACAAAAATGAAAGCCAAGTTCTTCTGAAAAAAAGCTATAACTTAAATAGGGTTTTTTCCCTTATGCTTTTCTCTCCTGTGCACTAAATGTCAGTTGTTTCAATGTTATGAAAATGGTTTGGTCAAAGTAATATGACTGAATTTTTTGTCTGAAATAAATGATTTAATTCAAAACGAAGAGGTGTCTAGAAGGGCTATTTGGTTTTGGTTCTTCAACGAGCCCTTATGGTATGAGTAAACTGCAGTAGTGGCAAGCCCACCAGGAGCATTTAATTTACTGGCCCTGGGTATCTGAGATACAACTTTACAAGGGACTGACCGGTAAATTAAATATGCCAAATAGGTGTAGACCAATCTTACCATGCTTACCACCGAGAGCACACACACTTTACACTGAACAGCACTGCTAAAGTGCCCAGAGACCTAAAGCCACCAACACCATGTCAGAAAAAAGGTTAGAAGGGATGCAAAAAGTTCAGGGATAACCCTGCAGAAAGGGCCAAGTCCAACAACCCCACGATAAGCTAAATTGTACCTTAAGCCTAATGTCCATAGAGTCGGATGCTATGGTTTAAAACAAAATGCTTTGACTATGGGCACTATGTCAGGGCTGCCATGTGTGTCAGTGAGAGCGTGGTCTTGGGGGATGTATGGACATTTGTGTGTATGAATGGGATATATGTTATATGTATGTATACGGTTGACTGAGAGACAGTGTCATAAGTACATGTGGCACAGAACATACCTTTTGACATATTTGGCACCAATATATGCATAACACAAATGGGAGAAATTTAAAGTGCTTAAAAATGTTTTGCAAAAAGTTCAGAATATGGAACATTTTTCGGAGCTTTATATTTCTCCAAGTTAAAATAATTGCTATATTCTTCACATATAAATATGGCACTGTATCGAGAAAATTAAATTGGAGAGTTAACTTTGTTTATATGGATTTCATAACACTTATCATTTAAATTTTCTCCCATTTCCAAGTGTCACATTTACAAACACTAAGCATCTTACTCACAAGGTCCTGTAGACATGGTGCCATATTTATAACAGAAAAATAAATTTGTTTAAGTGGGAGGAATTTTAAGTGAATAAACATGCTTCATAAAACATTTAGAAGTATTTGGCTTACTTACTAGTGGAGAAAGCCATTAATACTTAATGTTCAATAGAAAAAGTTTTCTTCACTTTAAATTTCTCCCATTTGAAAAAAATACTATTTTCTAGTTATAAATATGGCACATTGTCTACTGGCCACTAGGAGCACAGTGCCTGCTGCTTGTAAATTCGAAACTTTGAAATGGGAGAAAAATAAAATGAAGAGTTAATCATGAAGGTAACTCTTAATTTTCTCCCATTTAAAAGCATTCAGAAACATCGTCTTGTTCTCAAGCTCCAATTATGAGTCGACAAGGGCTTTTGTTTAAGAGTTAAGATACTTCCGTGCTTCAATTCGTCACATCTCTGGCCCAGCCTGCCCGATAAATCTGACAGAGCACTGCTCATCATCAGCCTGATGATGATAATGTAAAGTAAACACCGCCTTCCCTTAACTTAAAAAGAAAAATGTGACGGTTTGAAATATATGTTTGAAGAGCTTTGGAAAGTGCTTGCCTAGATGGTAAATTATAAATGTATCTCTTATAATTTGCTGTGACCCATATGTGGATACTCTCCAAAGTATGACCCTTTGAGTTTTGATGAAGAGAAGAAATTATGTTGAATAGACCTATCTATCAGTGTAGCAACTAAGTACCTTAAATAAGCTTCAACTTCATATCAAAATTGATGAGAAACTTATGAGAATCAGTTTTCAATTATTGATTAAATCCCTTCCGAATTACACTTAACAATTGGGAAAGCCTTGGGTTAATAGTATGAGATGTTTGATAAAGTAAACACCTTCCATCATTTTAGAATCTTTGTATTGCAAATTGCTGGTTTGAAATTGAAAATGCATCACTGAACCATCATAAACCTTCCATGGAAGGCATATCCCCTCCTCAACCATTTTTGTCAGTACTTGGCAAACCATCCCTAGAATGGTCACATTGGATGAAGGTTTTTGAGGCTTACTTCGATGTCGTGGATGGTGAAACCTTCTAAAAAAAAAAAGTTTTATTGGTGCTTAACTTAAGTATTGTAGGCAGGTCTATTTTAAAATGAAGGCAGGTCTAATGTTAAAAGTGTTACTGTTGAAGTAAGATTTCCCTCTAATTAAGAGGAAGCTGGAGAACAACTTAAATGTATAGCGTAGACACGTATGCTGCAGTCTTCCAGACACTTGTTAAGCATGTTTCATCTAGTAGGAATATGGTACCAGAAAGACACAAATTCTTGCACAGATCTCATCAACCAGAAGAATATATTGATGATTTTGTTTCAGCTTTACAAGCTTTAACTATCGCCTGCAATTACTGTGACATGCATGACGAGATCATCCGTGATCAGCTAATTGAAAGCACATCCAACAGGAAAATCCAGGCATGGTTGCTTCCATGTACAACCCTGATTTGGAGACTGCTATCACCATTGCCAAAACACTACGCTTATTTTAAGGCATTGCCTTCTCATACTGACAAAGTACAGTGCAATGAGATTATTAATCTTCAACGCAAAAATCCAACAAAAGACACTAAGTACGAAATCTGAGTGCAAACAAGATTAGAAAACGACAATTTGTGTGGGGAAAATGTTTTGGTGTGCTTTAGGTGTGGTAGTAAAAACTGTTTTTCAGCCAAATACTGCCCCCTTACCTCAGGCATGTTTTAAATGCACCAAGAAATGCCATTGTGCCAGAGTTTGTCATGTCCCAGACCTGCAAGTATTATGCAATATGGACGAGGAGGAGGAGCACCGTATGGTGGCAACTGATATTGTACTCAGTGAAATGAATGTCGGTGCTCAGAGTAATGATTCTGATGTCTACATTGTTGAGAGCAATGTTGGCCGAAGATTTGCACTTAACATTTGAGAAAACACCTCCAAAGTGGATGGCAGATTCTGGGTTGCATTTTACTATAATTGGGTCAGATGTGTTCAAGAAATTTCAGTCTTTCGATTTGAGAGCATCCTCTGTGAAGATAGAATGGGGCTAATAGTTGAAGTTGTAGGTAAATTTGATGGACAGTTGGAATTTGAGAACAAAACAACTATGACTGTAACATATGTATGGGTCGAATTTACTAGATTTGGATCACCAAGGAGATTTTGGTGTAATTTTAGACCTTAATCATCCTGTTCGAGTTTACTCAGTGTCAAATGTGAGAACTATACGAGTGTATAATCGCCCAATGAGTGTTGGAGCAGGTGTTTTCTTGAGGTTTTAATGAAAAGTACGTAGGTTTCAGCCTAAAATGGTGTACAAAACCTGTGGGCCTCAAAGTTCATATGTACCGCTATGTCAGAGGGGTGAACTATAGAACAAATCTAACCGACTGTGTGATTTTCATATTATTGAACCTATTGAAGGTTCAGAATGGTTGTTTCCGATAGTTCTAGCTTACAAAAGTGACTGCACTTTTAAGTTCTTTGAGCTGAATCACAATATCTGAGTAGATCGAAGTCCTTCGTCCAATATCAATGAGAAGCTATGTACTTGAGATGTCTGGGGCATATCATCAGATAGTGTTATCCGAAGACTCCAGACCTGTAACTCTCATACCATATCTGTTGGAGCGTTTTGTTGCAGGCGCATGCTTTTTAGGTTGGCGTCCGACTCATCTGTTTTTCAAAGGCTCATAAAGTTGATGCTTCAGGGTCACATAGGTGTGCTAGATTTCAAAGATGATATTTTGGTGTTCGGTGGTAATGTGAGCGAACATGAAAGGCGTCTAACAAAAATGGTAACTATGTTGATAGAAAGACATTTAACGTTAAATGCTGATAAGTGTACTTTTGAAGCAAGCTGGGTGGATAATTTTGGACACCATATTAGCATCAGTCATGTTGAACCAAAGTTGAAATTCTTGGATGCCATCAAAGAAGCTCTGTATCAAAAGAATAAGGAGCACCTCAAGTCATATTTGGGTTTAGTGTAATACTAGTCCAAATTTCATGGTAAAAATGCACCCTTAAGAGATGTACTTAAAAAGAGGAGCCTTGTTGGTTGGGAGTGAAGAGTGCCAGGGTGCCGTGGATACAATTTAAGTCTGATATTGTTAGAGGACTGCCTTAAAAACCATTTGACCCTTCTGATCGCAATATCATCATGACAGATGCCAGTAATGATGGTCTGGGAGTTGTGTTACAGACAAGTAAAGATAGCTGAAAAGAATCGATTGTGTTTGCCTCTAGAGCATTTCATAGGTCAGAATGAGCCTATTCCATCATTGGGAAGGAAGCAATGGTTTTGTGGTAGGGTACTTGGCATTTTAGAAGATTTGTCTGGGGTTTTATATTAGCACTGACCATAAACCTTTGTGTGGATTTTAGTGGATTTATTCAGTATCAAAGGTGCTGGTAGAGCAACTACAGTTGTTATAAGAGTACCATTATTTCGTGGAGTATGTGACAGGAAAAAATAATGTGGTGACAGATCAACGCGCCAGTATTCCATTCAGTAATGTTGATGAGTTTAAAATGGAGGATAAAATAGTTCTGTCTAACAAGTATCAAGTGCTTGCCATGACGAGTGGTGCAATATTTGAGCAAGAACGGAGGGATGTTATTGAACATGATACTGTTTTGTCTCAGGTGAAGAGTGGGGTCAGTGGTTATTGGCCTCTACTTTCAAGTACCAGATGAGTTGACATGTGAAGAAGGTTTGGTATGGAGAATCGAACTATTGGTAGTACCAAGTGTTTTGAAGAAAAGAGTGTTGGAGATGGCCAACGAAGGGCATATTGAAATTCGAGCAGTAAAGCGGAGAGTGAGAGAAGAATTTTTGATGGCCTGGGATCGACAAGCACATGGAATGTTTTGTACGTGATTGTAAAAAATGTGTCCTGAGCAATAAGAGTCAACTCACAAAACCAGTGATTTCTGTGCAATCTGACATGTCTTTCTTGAAAAAGTTGGATTTTGACATTGCCTACCCGTTAAAAGTCCCTGGTGAGGTACACAAGTATGCTTTAGTGTTGTTTGACATGTCTAAGTGGCCTCACGTTGCTTTTGGTAATAATATAGAAACACATACTATTATAGAATTTTTAAAAGCAATGTTTGGAAAAGAATGTCATCCTAACCAATTGGTAACAGAGAATGGGACGCAATTGGTTTCAGAAGAAATGTCTGTTCTTATCTGAATATGGTATAAAGCATATCTGAGTTAATTATATCATCGCAGGAGTTATGGGTTAGTGGAATGTTTCAACCGCACACTAACCAATCAATTACAGCTTGCTTTTGTCAATAAAATGAACTGGAAGGATGCGGTCAGGTACGTGGGTTATTCAATCAACACCAAATATGACTGCAGGCGTTACACCTTTAATGCTGCTGTGGGGGCAAGTACCAGGCCCAAATTAAACAGGAATTGGATGGGTCAATACACGATGATCCTTCCCATTTGGAAATTGAAGTGGAAGTCTGAAAGAAAGTTGTGATAATGAACCTACATATATGTTATATGGAAAATCTAGATACTGTTCTCTAGTGCATGTTGTATGTGTAATGTCTCATGCCGTGTGTACCATTGATGGCCATGTCAGGAATAAAGACAGGTTGACACTTCTTCCAAGTGATAAGATTGACGTAGTGTGTGATTGCATGGGTACGTCCAATTATGGTAGCAGTTTACAAATTTCTCATTATGCAGGGTTTCCTTGTCCTTCACATTCAATTGTTTCCAGGTGTTTGCCTTACTTCGTCTTTGCAAATTACTTGTTTTCTCTGTTCTCTCAGCCTTGCAGAGAGTATATTTTCTTGTTTTCATCATTATTTCTTTTTTTTAATTTTTCTGGTTGAAAGGGAGAGGAGGTGTTGGGTTTAGCACATAAAATTTCCATGGGATGTAGCCCCATGGTGTGTGGTTGGTTCTAAAGGGAATTCAATTAGGAGGAAGTTGAGGTGCTGCCGGTCTCTTACCTCCTGCCCGGCTCTCCTAATAAATGCCTCAATCTCATTTTGCTGTCGTCTGACATAATTTCAGTCCAGTAGCAACCAAACCAAGCAGTCAATATCAGACTTAAACAAATAAAGTCATACTTGTGTAGCACTGTGTGGATTTTATTGTGGGATACAAATCTTGCTTCAATGAGACATCTTGTTTCATTGTACATTTTCGATTCCTCTAAAAAAAAAAAAGAAATATGGACTTGGTAGAGAGGACAAGAAAAGTTTGTTTCTTGTTTCTTTTGCAATGTAGAGATTACATGTGGGGTTGAACTTATTGAAGACTCTGATCCTTCATGGTTATTAGCTTTAAGGTTTTGTTGTTTTTCCAGAGTCATTCAACTGGGCGGCAACTATGTCACCTGTTCGCCAACAGTTCTGTTTTAGTAGTCTTTGAACTCAACACTTTCCCTCATAATGAAATCGAAATTGGGATATTGTTTGTGTTGCCAGACAATTTTTATCACTTTTTTAATAAACACTATATCATTACCAATGTTATGTGGCAGCTACCTTTTACTCAAACCCACTGTTTTTGTGAAATATTCATGTGTAAATTTTAATTGAACCTTACCAGAAAAGGTATAGGATATATCGAAAAAGCTGTAATATCATTTGTGATCTAATCTACCATTATATGTTTTCTCATTACAGAAACATTTCCTGCAGAATTGGGTAAGTTTGATAAAGAATATGAAATAGTTTCATGTATTCTATTTACCTAATATAATTTCACATACCCTCTCATCTTTTCTTACATTTAGAGAAAAGATACATCAAACCTGGGGAAGTTGAGTAAAATCCATGTACTGAATGATGCTGTAGTACTTGTAAAACCAGGAGTTACAGTACCACATGGGGTTTCAAAGGAGTTATGTGCTGGTATTACCTAAACTCATCGGACTCATGACTTTGTGTTCTAGGACTCTTTTGTGTTTTCTGAGAGTTGTTTAGTTAAGAGTTATTAAAGTCATGTGCTTGCTGGCAAAATTGTTTAATTATCTGGTCTAAGGTTTGATGTTGGCTCTACAATAGTGTCTGTATTTGCATCTTTGTTGATGAGTTACCAAAAGCGATGCTGCTGTTTTAGCTTTTAAAGCCAACTTTTAATGTTACCTGTCAGGGAATTCAAAAATAATAATAATGTAAAATAATAAAACCCAGTATAAGTGGATATCTTTGTTATTGAGAGGTTAGATTAGAACTATTGCAGATTGGCATAAAAAAAGGACAAAGGTAGAGGAATTACAAGATCTCATATAGCCAGACAGAACTGTCATGGGGATTACTTACCCAAGCTAATATGGGTTGGGATTTTAAGATTGGCAGATCAGTCCGTATTCTGCAGCCCTGGGTTAATGTTTATTCTGAAGCTCAGACCTTAGGGCAGGGGTCTCTAGCCATTTCTGTAGTGAGAGCTGCTTCTGAACATTGAAAGTCATTGGTGGCTACAGGAGGCTAAGCAACTCCAGCATTGTCACCAGACGCCCACACACCCAGCTTAATTGACTTTAAGCCTAATGTCCATAGAGCCAGATGCTATGGTTTGAACAACATACTTTGACTAGTGGCAGTATGACAGGGCTGCCATGCGTGTCATTGAGAGCATGGTCTTTGGGGCTTTATGAACATGTGTGCATATAAGTGTGATATATGTGTATGGGTGACTGAGAGACTGATGTATGTACTTGTGGCACAGGACCTACCTTTTGCTATATGAGGCACTGTTACATAAATGGGGGAAATGTAAAGTGTAGAAAGATTTTCTCACCCAAAAATTCTGAATATGCAAAAATGCTCAGCTCTTTAAATTTCTACAACATAAAATAATGGTTCTGGAGCCAATTCACAGAACTAATCTGAGATAAAATCCTAAACGTACTACTTTTGGAATTCACAGAAGGCGTTTAGTAGTAGTAAAGTTAGGACTCCTAACTTTACTACTACTAAACTGAGATAAAATCCTAAACTTACTACTTTTTGTATTCATAGAAGGCATTTAGTAGTAGTAAAGTTAGGACTCGTAACTTTACTACTACCAATCTGAGATACAATCCTAAACTTACTGCTTTTGGTATTCACAGAAGGCATTTAGTAGTAGTAAGGTTAGGACTCCTAACTTTACTACTACAAAATGCCTTTTGTGAATGCTGAAAGTCGTAAAGTTGGGATTTTGTCTCAGTTTAGTAGTAGTGGTAAAGTTAGGAGTCCTAACTTTACTACTACTAAATGCCTTCTGTGAATACCAAAAGTAGTAAGTTTAGGATTTTATCTCAGATTAGTTCTGTGAATCGGCCCCTGTATTTTTTACTTATAAATATGGCACTGTATCGAGAAAATGTAATTGAAGAGTTAACTTTGTCTGTATGTATTCCATAAAACTCATTTAAGTTTTCTCCCATTTCCAAGTGCCACATTTACAAACACTAAGCATCTTGCTCCCAGTGGCCTGTAGACATGGTGCCATATTTTTAACAGAAAAATACATTTGTTTAAATGGGAAGAATTTAAATTGAATAAACATGCTTCATAAAGCATAAATGCGTATTTGACTTAATCGAAAATGAAGAAAGACATTAATACTTAATGTTTCATAGAAAATGTTTTCTTCACTTTAAATTTCACCCATTTGATAAACGTTACTATGTTTCAGTTATAATATGGCTTGGCACAGTGTCTACTGGCCACTAGGAGCAAACGACCTGCTGTTTGTAAATATGACACTTTGAAATGGGAGAAAATTAACATGAAAAGTTAATCATTAAGATAACTTTTAATTTTAATTTCTTCCCATGTAAAATAATTCAGAAACATAATTTTGTTCTCATGCTCCAATATTTTGTTAACATGGACTTTTATTTAGGAGTTAAATTCTTCTGTTGTTCACCTCTGCGACTCAGCTTAGCCCATAAATCTGACTGAACACTGCTCATTATCAGGCTCTGCTATCTGCAGCCTGATGATAATAATGTAAAGTAAACATATACTTCCCTTAATGTTAAAAGAAACACGTGACCCAGTGCTTATTTTAAAATGAACTAAAGGCTCTGACCTACTTTGAAGGTGTTCTGTGCTACTGATAGGTCGCGATCGACTTAGACACCTGCACTAGTGTAAAGAAAATACATCTTATAAATGAATATTGGTTTATGAATGACCACAGCCAAACTTATGAGAGAGAGCTTTGAGTCGCTTAGTGAATATAATCCTCCACCATTTGGTAACCGTAAACCATTTCCTGCGCTCTGCATGGCTTGACCAAGCTCAGACAGCCTTGTCGCAGAGCCCACGAGTCCTTGATAAAGATTGATGATGTGTTGGTAATGGGTTCAAGTCACATCTGAGAGAAGGTATGGGGAAAGTTTTCAATGCTTTATTTAAAGATTTGAAAATAGCAAAATATCTAAAAGCTTTTTAAATAGTAACAACCTCGTTTAGATGTGGGAGAAGTACTGCCAATCGCTTTGTTGTTTGTAAAGTTTTCCTCATCAGAGCGCATTGGTGGACATGGTGTTCAAAATTCATTGGCTTTACGCCAGTCCATCAAAGCTGTATCACTGTAGTTCTTCTATGTGAACCATGATGATCCCAAACAAATAATGCCTCTCAGTTCATCAGCGACATTAGTTTTTTTTTTACTGAAAAGGACACCCTCTTTGTGGTGGTTGACCTGCTATCACTTCCATGCTTGCCAGGCGTGGGGGACAAAACTGACAACTGAGAAACCCATCATTACGGCAAACGATTCAGTGTAGGTGGTGCTGCCAAAAAACAACTGCACAGTGGGAGGTCTGCTGTGAAAAAATAACCCCCCCTCCATCCCCTGGACACACCCTCTTCCCTTTTTTACACTCATTGAAGAAAAATGAATCTGTCACTCTGTCTGCGTTGATTTCTAAACATAGAAAAGATGAAACAGGTACCTTGATTACTTAGTCTTCAGGACTTCTGCTTCCACTACTATGAGAAATTGGGTTATTGTTTGAGGAGGGTGAAACCCTACTCAAGAAACAACCACATCTTTTGTTTTCTTTTCTCTTTGAACAAGGCATCTGAATGAGGATGATAAATGATGTGTTAACATTGTTTTTTTTTTTAATGCTCTTCTTTGGTTTTCGTTTTTTTCCATCGGACATCGTATTGTGAAGTTTGTATATGTCTCAGATAATATCTGTATGTATTTGGATAAGTTACTGTGATAAAATAATAAAAAAAAAAAAAAAGAAACAACAACAAAAAGACACTATCTTAACGTGCTCAAACCTCTGGTAGCTTGGCACAAAAGCAGTCAGGCTTAACATAGAAGCAATGTGTAAAGTATTTATGCAGCAATCCAATATTAATAAAGCAAAAACAGAATACAAGAAAAATCCCATTCCAACTATATACAAAGACTAAAATTTTATAAATTATTTGAGACCAAAATGGCACAATCCAATCAATAGAACAGAAGATCTAGATTTTAAAAGATTTAGGTAAGTATAGCGTATAAAAGCTCAAAGCAACAAAGGAAACCACAGCAGAAATCCCGGAAACCCAGTTGAGACCCTGGAAGTGTGGCAGCAGGCAACAACGTCTCAGCAGGTAATATTTTAAAGGTAATTACTAGCGTGGAAAATTAATTTCAAAAGGAAGGCAAGCGAAAAGGAAAAAGTGCTGATGTTGCGTTGCTGGTCATCGCTGGTGATCACCGTAGTACGAAGAGTTAAGTTCACCAGAATTTCTCATTGGTGATTAGTGCAGGCAGCAAAATCTTGGTGCAAACCAGCCCAAAACTTCAGAAGTTCTCTTTTGAGTCCACTGGAGTGCACTCTGATGCCTGCCAAGGGCCCAGGACCTGAGGAGGCGCATCCTGGCGATCAGAGACTCACTACTGCAGAGGACAGCAGGGCTCAGGCAGGTCCAGTGCAGCAGGGCAGCTGGGCACTCGAAGGCATTTGCATGGAGGCCACAGTAGCTTAAGTCAAGTTTGTGCATCTTTGAACAGGAGGTCAGTCAGCTGACCATTTAAGTAATGTTAGGCAACCTGGGGTGGAGGGAGCAGATGCAGTCTTTCAGAAGTGTGACTCGTAGTAAATAAGGTTTTACATTTCAATTCATTAGAGACCAAACTTGACTTTCCTCCTGTTCCCAATCAAAAGTTAGCACTTATTAAATGTAATGAGATAACAAATATACGTTTTTCACTACCTGGACATGTAAAACTTAAAAGTGCATGTCCAACTTTTTAAATACACTGCACCCTGCCCTATGGGTTGTTAGAGCCTACCCTAAGATTGACTTGTATGTAATAAAAAGCATTGGCATAGCCAATAGGTCTCGCCTTTGGGACCTTATAAGTGTTTAGCTATGCAGTTCATGTATACCTGGCGTCGCCAATCTCAGACCAAAGAAAGGACAGGATTTCACGCTAATGGATGGCGAATTGTCCATTAATATTGTAAAGCTATGAAAAAATGTGGGAGGCGCTGATGACAAACATAGTCTGACAGCACAGACAGATTTCCTGTTTTTTTTCCTACCTATGTGACTCCATTGAAAATCTTCCGGTAGTAACGAGGACTGAAAAAAATAACTTTTTAGTTGCTGCTAATAGTAGCGACCATCCCCCCCTGCAGTAGCTAAACAAGAGGTGGAGCGCAGTCCATCGATTTGAGAAGGATAAAATGCTCAGTTAGCCCCCACAGCATTGCAAACCCTGAGTTTCACGCTGCGCTTAATATGTGCATTAACCTAGTGGTCTGTGTTATTGGATAAGGTGGCAGTAGTTTGGCCAGATTAGCAGTCATTTTAAGATCTGTCTGACAGTTCTAGGTTGTATAAGTGAAGGAATTGAGCCTGGCTTTCGTATGGTTGCCTCACAGGCAGTTTTGCCCATTTGCACGTGTGGTGCTTGGTGTTATGGTTGTCTCTACTGCAGTGCGTGTTCGGCCCCACACTTTGCTAACAGCAGGTAGAACAGGGATCAGGGGTCTCTCTGGTTCAGCACCTGATAGCATCCCCTGGGGACTGAGGCCAGAGAGTTTGCGATAGTTGTTGCAGGGCACTGAGGATGCCATTACGCAAAAGAGGCAAAGCCAGTCCCTGGCAGACCACTGCGTGCTACTGTTCCCCAGCCAGGATAACCAGCACCTGGGCATGGTGGGAGGGAGCACCTTGTGGTACCCTACAGTAAATAAGATGTTTACTGCCGCAGAGTGGGTGTTGGGCTACAATCTGCTGCACCTCAGCCAGCACAGTCCCCTGGAACAGCAGGATAGGACAGTTTACTGCCAGCCTGCCCTGTACATCTCCTCCTTGGAAGTCGCTGAACGACTGAGCCAAAAGCAGCCCTGGGTGAGAGTTTCACAAGCCCAGTGCATCTTCCAGATCGTAAGGATTGACTCTAATGATTTAAGTGACGCAGAAGGTTAAACAGCAAGATTTTGGCTCTGAAGGGCAAAAGATTTCAAAGCTCACTTAGGGATCTGAACTTGTCTGCTGTGCAGTGTTGCTAGATTTCAAAACCCTTCTTTCGAAATGTGGCGTAACTGAAATCCAGTGCCTGAATAGTGGGGCGGTGAGATGGTGACCTTGCAAGAGCCTTCGTACAGGGCGGGAGGGAAGAGCAAGAGAGCTGCAATAAGCGGCGTGTAGTGGCGCGTGCCCTCAAAATTAAAATAATGAGAAGCCGCAATTGTGCAAAATGAAAGGGGGCATTTAGTTAAAAGGCGGCGGCCTCCAAATTCAAATATTGAAACCTGCGATGTTAACAATGAAAAGGGCGTGTAGGTAAAAGGTGCACAGCATCCAACAAAGTTTGATTACACATGCATAACATGCTAGGAATACGTTAACAAACGTGAAGTGTGGCCTCCCGCGCCTACATGTTCACCTCGTGTCCCCTACGGTGGCATGGACTGGTGCCGGGGGTGGAGCTAGAAGAAAGGGTGGAGGAAGAGATGAAGCAGCAAGGGCGCATGTGCTGTGCATGAGGGCAGCCTTCCCAAAAAAACAGAAAACAAATATAAACAAATGGCCCCTGCGCACGCCTCTGTTTCCAAACGCCTGAGCCGGCTAGAAACAAGCTAGCACGTGAAAGTTCATGAAAACAAGCGTGAGGGACAAGCACTCGTGCATGTGCTGCTTGCACCTTGCGGGAGCGAGCAGCAGCGGCGCGAGAGACATATGTTGTCAATTTCCACGCACGCCGCTGCTCGCTCCCGGACGGAGGATGCCGCCACAAGCATGAGTGTGTGCTTTAAAATGAGCAGAGCGACGGCTAAAGGCCTCCTAAGCAACGCATGCGCATGGCATAGGCGAGACCTAAAAAGGAAGGTTTAGACCTGGTAAATGGTTTATTGGCCAGGTTGAAATGGTTGACCTGAAACATGTTTTAAAGGGCTACTTAAGTGGATGTCACATTAAGTGCTACAGACCCTGAGTACAGATAGTATCTGTTTACTAGGGACTTGTAAGTAAATTAAATGTGCCATTTGGGTGACGGCCAATTTTACCATTTTAAAGGAGAGAGCACATGCACTTGATACCACTGGTTAGCACTGGTGAAGTGCACAGAGTCAGAGCTACCAGAACTTAGATAAGAGAGAACAAGACACAAAGAGGGTTGAGGCAACCTGTTACTAAGAGTGGCTTAACAGTATGGTGATGGTGCTAGAAAACCAAGAAGTGCACCCCTCTCAACTTCCTATTGGGTTCATCCCCAAACACATCACGAAAAAATTGGAATTAGCACACATCAATTGTGTGTATATTTGTTTTCTTTTAGCCCTGAAGAAGTCTCTACTGAGACTAAACGCGTTGGCTAAATGAATGTGGTGAATATTAGATTTTAACAACTGAATATTTTGATCAATAAAGAAAATCCTTTACGATCATAAGAAATATCTGGACCTGCTTTTTCTTCAAATCATCATGGATATTTGATGTTCCCATGAACTTTAATGAGATTTATAATTGATGTGTATTAGTTCCAATATTTTTCAGAACTTAGATAACTATTTCCAGAAAAATAGATAGATGCATCTGCTTAGATGAAAAGGGTACTGCTTTTGGTCTAATTCTTATTTTCATTTGTCAAAAGTCAATGATATGAGAACGTTACAAAATACGTTGAGTAATCAAGGTCACAACTTCATTTTGTGAGGAACATTGAAAAATAAGTGGAATAATAAATGTCGGAGAAAAGGGAAGAGAGGAGCTTGAATTATAAAGCAAATGGAAAGGTGACCATCTATCTGGAAATTAGACAATGAAGCTGGCTAGAAAAAAGACTCGATTGAGACAATGGTCCTCCATTTTAGATAGCAATGGTTCTGACCTGTTAGTATGAGACCAACGTTTATCAAGTAATCTGATTAGTAACCAGAAGTGCGAAATTAATAGTTTATCTACTCCGAATCAATAAGATACAATAGGATTAGTCCACACCAAGAGAAAATATGGAAAACACACCAGTGAGATTGCTCTTATGGTTAGTTACAAGTAAATAAAGTGAGTGATTCTTGACAACTCCCCCCCCCCCCCCCAAGGTGCAGTGTCTTATACTTTTAGTACCTACTCCTTACTCTGTACTGTGAGAATGTGTAGAAGGATTGTCTCAATTAATAGGATTGGACTGATATGATTTGGTATCTCATGTATAAATTCTTTTTTTTAAAACAGCCACTTTTCCTACAGCACGGGGTAAGTTTAATATAGCCTTATAGTCCGCCATAAGGGCTATAAGGCTATTAGAAAATTCTGCCACTAGAGGGCAGAATGTTCTAACAAATAAAACAAAGGCTTCAGGGAGCCCGAGGGGATTGAAATCCCAGCAGGCTCCCTGAAGCCTAAGACAATCATTGGAATGTTGGAGCTCCGGGTTTATACCAGCAATTATAAGCCCAGAGCTACTCCCATTATTTTCATTGGAGCTCCCAACATTCCAATGTTCTAATCAATAGTAATAAATTGTTTTGCATAACCTAATTGCCATTGTTGCATTTGATTTTACATTTCCTCTATTTTCTTCTTACTTTCAGAGTGGACGTATATTAGAAACTGGGCAAGTGAGTACAAATCTTTGATATTGACAGTCACAAACTCTTAACCTTGGATGGCGGCTTCCAGAAATTGAGGGTTCATTTACAGACATACTTTTTGTTATGTGCTACAAAAAATAACATACTATAGCTTTTCATCTCACATGTGTACCAACCAAGATTGTCACATAAATCATCTCGCTTTAAAGTCAGGGTAAGAAAGAAAAGTAAACGCCAAGCTTCCTCTGAAGAAAGAGCTTGACATTTAACCTCAGCCAATGTTAAAGGCCTCTTTGCAGAAAGCAAGCTTGTGGAAGAATGCAGTAAACCGATATGCTCCACAGAATGGACAACTTAAGCTAGATAGCTTGAAACAAGTAAAGCCAGCAAATAGAAGGCAACCAAATGGGAGTTAAAAGCCACAAAGCCAATGGGAAGCAATGGGCGGAATGCATTCCCAAGGAACAATTTTGAATGTCCCCAAGATGTCTACAGCAAACCAGACAGCCGCTGTTGGCTTCGATCTAAAAAGGAGTGGTGCCCCTGATCCAGCGGGACACTTATCACTAAAATACACACATTCTGGCCCATAAACCACTCTCACTTACCCTCTATCCAGTTGATGAAACCTCGCTGGGGATCAATTTTAGGGCTTTTCTGTATGTCCTATCTGTCTGACAGTTTGAGGCTATTTAATTACTAAGCCTTTTCTTACCCATGGATCTATCTTAGTTGATTGGTGTAGGTAATTTATCACAGAAATATTCACCTGGTTTATTCATTAATTGGCCATATACTCAGTTTAGATTTAAAGTTTTATCTGAAATATTTAGTGAATCTAATACAAATTACAGTGTTAACTCCATCATACTTAAGAGGTAATTTCATTTACCTAATTAGACTATACGTTTTAATGACGAGTACCTCAGAAAAAAGAGGACAGAGAAGAAAAGGCACATTGACAACACACAGGTTATATTTACCTAGGATGGCGCAAGATCAGACCCCTCTGGCCAAGAGTTTGGGCCCCTCGGAGATTAGCAGGTAACATGTTCTGGACAGGATTAGGACAGAACAGATCACCTCTTCTGGATTTAACACCAGCGTCAAACCCCTCTCTGATGCTAGTTTCCCTCCTCGAGTCTTCCGCGAAACTCCTTCCTAATTTATTTTATGAAAATTCGAAGTTTGCTTCAGGGATTTTGATCAGCATTCGGACAGCATCTCTATCTCTCAGGGTTCTGGCAGCGATCAGGCTACTTCATCAAACTAACTACCCCAATTATACCTTTGGATGGCATGTTCAACTCCTAAATGTTTCAAACTTGTGTAAATTGTGAATTCTGATTGGATACCCTGCTAAGTTTATTACTTTTTTCTTAAGAGCATTGTCTTATGTTCCCGCCCATTAATTTGATTCTCCCAAGCTTTATTTCCCGCCCGTCTTCATTATTTTATAACATTGTATAACATTTATACATTTGTCCATTGAATCTTCAGGGTGTTCCTCGGTTTGTTATGACATGGGAAAGGGACGTCCTTGATCGGGTTCCAAGGCTTGAGATCATAACTTCGGAGTTGTTTCTAATGTCCCTGCGCGCATTAGACCACGTAATTATTAGCCTCATCTCTCTTTTAGGCCCAATTACGAACTAACAGAGATGTCAAAAAGACAAAATGTTAGATTCAGATAAAATGATATCACTGTATACCAATTATCTCTACTCTAATCCTATTTAATAAAATGTATTCTTTACGCATTAGCACATAGTATAAAACACAGTTTAGTTTTAAGCAGAGCAGATACTTAGCATATGAGTTTTGAAGCGGCCATATTTAGTGTTACAGCGCAGAAGCAAAACTTTCCCTCCAAGCGTTATGACATCATCCAATTGGCACATGGGCAATTCATTTTCCCGCGTTTTAGCGGCCATTTTAATTACACTCGGGTTACTTGTTAGTAGACAAATAGGCAAGCATCCCCATCTTCTAATATGTGTACAAAATTGTGTAAAATTAGTAATACAAAACAATTATCAGTAATTTATTATGATTTTATGAGAGGGTTAATCCCGCAAGCTGCTTACATGCAAATCACTGCTCCATCACCCCTGAAACCAGGCCAATCCTTCTCCTCTCAGACTAGTTCTTTCAGCTGTGGCAATGGATGGGGGTCAATACCCCTGAAATCACCCTCGACTACCCCTTACAGTTAAGTGTCTACATCTGCAAAGAGTTTAGAAGCTCACCTCTTACCTTTACCATTTTGCTCGTTGAACTACAAGCTTAAAATACTGTAACTTCAAACAAATTAGACATTTATGTTCTCTTTTTTTTTAAATAATGTTTTCATTAATCATCATCAATTTATCAATTCATTGATACACATCCATAAAAGAAAGTAAATATCTAAATTCGGCATAAAAATCATAATAATCATCCATTCCCATTAATTCACCATTTGTGCAGCCCTATTCCCATTTTTCCCCCTTCGAAAAGGGAACCCCCTAGCTTCAGCCCGGGGAAAATGTGACTTATACCTATACACAGCTAGTTACTCTCCAGCCTGCGTTTCCATTCTATTACTGGAGCCCAAATATGCTTCCCCAGCTGCTTTGCTTTCTATCCTTTTTTCTCATATAATCCTTTCTCCAAGCTATATATAGCTAAGAGCCGTGACAGCTATTGTTGGAACGTTGGGGGATTAGGGTCTTTCCATGCGGATGCTATACAGATCCTAATGATGGGCGATGCCAAAAATTGAAATTCATGGTGAGCTACAGAAACTCCATCCCTAGTCACTCCCAAAATCATTAATTCATTAGTGAAGCTTATCTGAACCCCGAGTGCTCGTCCCATGAAAAGTTCTATTGCATTTTTAAGGGGGGCTAAAGTTGGACATGAGGCAAACATGTGAATCGTATCTGCTTCCATACTTTGGCAGCGCGGGCAGCTTATACGACTTGTACCACCCCATCGAGCTATTCTTTCTGGTGTATAATACAATTCATAGATAGTTTTATAATGTTGGGCCTGGAGATTTGCCACCTTTAATACCGTGCTTGCCAGTTTGAGCGAAGTTTCAAGCTCATCCCCAACTGTACTCGATTTCATCCGCCACTTTGCTGAGACTTTCTCCAGATCATCCTTCTTATACTGGCTCAATTCTCCATATATCTGTGTGATTGAGCATCCCTCCTGACTTTGCAATCGTTCCATGACCGCTTCTCTTTCAAATACCTTATTCCCGCCTTGTTTATTTGTCACGGCTGACCTGATCTGCAGGAACTTAAAGAAATCTCTACGTTCTAAATTATATAAATTTTGTGCTCTATCAAAAGAAATTATACCAGTAGAGTCAGTAAAATCCCCAATAGTCCTGACACCAAGCCCATCCCATCGTCTCATTACATTATCATGAAACAACTCCGCTAATGAGGGGTTCTTAAATAAGGGGCTGTAGTGATTCATTCTCCCAAGTCCCAGCTTTTTCCGGATTGAGGTCCAGACCGCTATCGCTGCCCCAAGCGTCTTAAACTTGACTTTCTTATAATAGCTTGCCTCGCTGAACCTTAGGAGCCAGTTATAGGCTTCACCATTTAATAAGAGTTCATAAGTATCTGGTATAACCTCACCTCCCCTCCAATTATATGTGGTTACCCCTCCCAGTAACCCCCTCATGTACTGGAGAACCGATGCCCAGTAGTATGCCCTAAAATCAGGCACTGACCAGCCCCCTCTATCTCTAGGAAGGGACATAGATTTAATAGCCCTTCTCGTTTTTCCTTGCGACCAGAAAAACCGGTTAGCAACTCCTTCCATCTCTTTAAACTAGTTATTACCAAATTTCAGTGGAATAGTCCTGAATAAATACAGGACCTTTGGGAGAAATAGCATTTTTATTATATTGCAACGCCCGCCCATTGTCAGATGTAAATTATTCATTCTATCTAGGTCTTTTATTGATTTTTGAATTACAGGGCCCAATTTTTTTCCCACTATTCTCGTTAAATCAGATATTATTATTACTCCAAGATATATAGCCGAATCTGTCACTCTTTGATCTACCAGGGTAGCCTTGTCATTAACCACAATTTGTGTCTTGCCTTGGTTTAATTTATAGCCAGACATTGCCTCATAAATAGCTGCTTCTTGTTCTATTTCCACCAAAGCGGACGAGGGTTCTGCATACGTGATTGCCAAATCATCTGCGTATCCTAGGATCTTTGTTTCAATCCCGTTCAGCGTTATCGGTAAGATATTTCTATTCAGCTCTATTCTCCTAATAAAAGAATCAATATAAAAAGCAAAAAGTAGCAGAGAACAAGGCTAGCCTTGCCGGGTTCCTCGCCGAAAATTGATTACATCGCTTTGTTCGCCCATAGCTCGAAGTCTGATCTTAGGGTTTCTATATAGAGCCTGTAGTGCCTTTATGCACCTTGCTCCGACATTTACTTTTTCTAATACAGACCAAAGATAGCCCCACAATCAAACGCTTTCTCGGCATCAAGCAATATGAGAGCCATAGGGTCTCGTGAGGCTGCCGTACCATCAAATAGGGTACAAGCTCTTCTGATGTAGTCTGCCGTACCCCTCCCTGGGATGAACCTATGTTGTCTAGGTGAAATTACCTTCCCTATTATCGAGCTGAGGCGATTAGCTAAAATCTTTGAGGACATTTTAGCATCACTATTCATGAGGCTGATTGGTCTATACGCTCCTGGGTCTGTTGCAGGCTTGCCCTTTTTCAAAAATACCACCATAGTGGCTTCTCCCTAGGATTGTGGGGGTGTTTCTCCAATCTGAGTTTGAATCATTACTTTACAAATATCTTCCTTTAAAAATAAGAAAAATTTCTTGTAAAATTCTAGGGGGATAAGATCCGGCCTTTCCGGCAGGTAAATCATTAATTGCCCCCTGAATTTAGTCAATGGAAAAGCAAGCCTCCATAACTGTAGCATCCTCCTCCGAGAATCTCTCAATTGAAGCTGACTCAAGATAATAGTCTATTTCCTTTCTATCCATGACCCTGCCCCCATCATATACTTTGTTAAAAATCTTGAAATACCATACATATCTCTTTGGGGGTGGTGACAGCTACCCCAGTATCTGAAATCATCTCGGATATATCCCCTCTAGTTGTTGCCTGTCGAGTTTTAACTGCTAAAATACGTCCCACCTGTTCACTATATTCATATTGGTCCTGTTTCCAGGCCAAAAATTTTCCAGCTGCTTTAGAGGCAATAGTATTCCCAGCCGCGGCCTTGGCTACTACCAGTTTCTGAACTATCTCTTCTATGCTGCGGTTGGAGCCAATCGCCCTGACCAGTTCTTCCTCTAGTGCAATAATTAGCCTTAGCTTCATCTCCATCTCCGCCTTTTCTGCCTTATTTCGTCTCATAGAGTAGCTAATGGTTTCTCCTCTGATGCTAGCCTTCAGGGCATCCCATACCATCCCAAGCTGGGTGCTCTCTCTGTTAATTGCAAGAAAGTCTTTCAGTCAGCCCTCCAAATGTGCCACATATCTTATATCCTGTAACAGAGCTCGCTCAAATGACCAATTGGTTGGTAGAGGCTGATTGTTCGGAGTTAAAACCTCTAGCACTAGGGGATTGTGGTCTGAAATTACACGTGGCAGCCAGCTTATTTTAGAGATAGAAAGTAGAGTAGGGGAGATCAAGAAATAATCTAGATGTGCTACAGCTTTATGCGGTGCCGAATGATAAGTGCTACCACCCCCGAAATCGTTTTGTTGTTCCCACAAATCTAGAAGTCCGTTGTCATTCATCATTTGGACTAAAGCCTTATGGCTTTTCTTCTTTCGTCCTACAATCTTAGCGGGATCCCCCTTCCACAGCCCATTTAGTCCATTAATATTAAAATCAAAGCGCATTATAATTGGGAGAGGCCAGTTAGCAATTTGCGTGTTAACTTGATTAAGCATCTCAGCGTCGTCAACCGTTGGGGCATATATCGTGCAAAGAGTGAAGTTCAATCCTGGCATTTGACACTCAACCATGGCCCATCGACCGTAAGTATCCGTGAGGCATTTTTTAACTATTAAGGCCTTACCCCGGGCAAGTATTGCGACCCCCCCGTGTCCTAGTGCCTTGTGTGTTGCATGCTAACATTTAAAAACCCAGCTGTTCCAAAAGGAATTTACGTGATACCTCAACATGGGTTTCCTGTAGGCATATAACATCAGCCCACAGGGTTTTAAGATATTCTTTCATAGTCCTACCTTTACCTGCATCGTTAAGCCCATATACATTAATGGTTACTATCTGCATGTCATTTCTTCAGTTTCCCTTACTTTTATCGTGTGCATACCTAATAACCTTTTTTTTGCTAAAAGATGCTGATTTTTTTCTCCCCTTTATCCCCCACAACCCGCCCCCTCTGCCATCCCTGCCCCGTACCACCTCCCCACCCCATACCCTCCACCAAACAAAATGAAGCAAGCAGACTTAAGGTCTCTATGATGGAGCCTGAAAGTCGACATCCCTTTACCGCTTTCCTAACTAGATTAAACCTAAGTGTGCTGAATATATCTTAGCCCTCCTCCCCCTTATACTCTAGTGTACCCCCCCTTTTGAGCCTAACCTAGATAACAACATGCAAAAGAAAAAGGGGGGAGAAATCTGGTTAAGTGCATTATCAAACGTTATCAAACAGATATCTACAAAGGAAAAAATACAGATGTGCTAGCCATCTCCCTACAACACGAAGGTGTTACATTTGCCTTTCCTGGCTTTAACGTGTCCATATAAGCCTTAGCTTGGATTTCAGAAGTAAAAACCCTAGGATTGTTTTTGTAAATGATCTTCAATCTCGCAGGGTTCATCAGGTAGGCCTGCAGGCCCATCTCTCGGCAAGGCTCGATCAGCTCTCTCAAACGTCACCGTATTTTAACCGTGGTATGGCAGTAATCCGGGGTGGTGAAGAATGAATGATTCTCAAAGGACCGTTCAACATTGGGGCGAGCTTTAGAATAAACCTCCTCTCGAAGCAATAAATTCCCGAAATACACTAAAATTGCTGTGGGCCTGGGTGCCCCCTCCTTGCTTCTCTGTGGATTTTTCTTCAGCATCATAGGGAAGCGATAGACCAGTTGGATTTCTACCTCCCAGTCCCAGCGCTGGAGCTCTGGAAAAGCCCCCTTCATTAATTTCAAAACATAGGCCCTAATGTCCTCACCTTCCACCCCTTCTTCAATCCCGAGAACACTAAGATTATTTCGTCTTTGACGATTCTCTAGGTCTTCCATTGAACCTCTGTAAATTGTTTGTCATAGGTTTTAATGCCGGAAGGAAGGAAACGGGCGGTAGTGCTTCCCCTTCAGAAGAAGCCTAATATCAGCTACGAGAAAATGGAGAACCTTCGCCCAATCTCACTGCTACCCTGTCTGGCTAAAGTGGCGGATAAGGTCGTGAACACCCAACTGATGAAGTATGTGGAGGAAGCCAATCTGCTACACTCTACACAGTTCGGGTTCAGACCTCGCCACTCTACGGAGTCAGCTCTGCTCATGGCTGTTGAGACCATCAGACAGGGGGTGGATGAGGGCCAAACTATGACCCTGATCCTCCTAGATCTGAGCACAGCCTTCGACACGGTAGCACATTACACCTTGCTGCAGTGTCTGAATGAGGGTGGGATCTCGGGTGCTGCGCTGAAATGGATCCAGTCCTTCCTGACGGACCGGGGCTTCCAGGTCAGGCAGGGGGACTGCTACTCTAGAGTGGTCAACTTTGGTCAGGGCGTACCGCAGGGTTCGTCCCTGAGCCCAACTCTATTTAATCTTTGTGTCTCCGGGAGGAACTATAGTTGAAGGCTATGGGTAGCGTATCGTGTCCTATGCCGATGACACGCAGCCGGTCATCTCCCTGTCGCGTGCGGTTGGTCTTGCTGCGGACAGCTTCTGAGCATGTATACAGGAGCTTGCCTCTTGGATGTCGACCAACTGCCTGAGGCTGAATGGCAGCAAGACGGAGGTGCTCGTGGTGGTGGGGGGGCCCGTCTGTATTGTCATCGGCCTTCCTGTCTGGGTCCGGTTCCCACACCGTATCAGCAAGCAAAAAATCTGGGTGTATGCCTCGATGCGGAATTAACATTTGTGCCCCAGATTAGTCGGGTGGTGGGGATGTGTTTATGGGTCCTGAAAGACCTACGGAAGGTGTTGGAACTCCTCCCAATGGAGGCTAGACGGACACTGGTGCATGCCCTGGTTACCGCCCGACTGGATTATGGCAATCTCCTATATCTGGGTGCTACGGTGAGGAGCCTTGACCGCCTTCAGGTGATACAAAATGCTGCGGCCTGGCTGGTCCTGAGGCTGCCTAGAAGATCTGCCTCAAAGGCCGCGCTGCAGACACTTCACTGGCTCCCGGTGAGGAGCAGAATTAAGTTCAAGGCTCTATGTACGTGCCACATTATTATTGGCGGCAAGGAGCCTGAGCCGTTACAGAGCCTTATCTCTCTTTATAAGCCGGCTCGAGCCCTCAGGTCCTCTGGCTCAGGTCTACTGGTGATTCCCAAGGTTAAAAAGGCACGTATGGGGGGCATATCCTTCCGGCTTCTTGCAGCCAGGAGCTGGAATAAGCTCCCGCTGGAACTACGACTGGAACCGTCAGAGGTTTAGGGGAAAACTTAAAACCCATTTATTTGTGCAGTAGACTGGCTCTGTGAGCTTTGCTGAGGGCTTGCTGTTTCCACTTACTATAGCGCGGGGACACGCCGGTGCGCGTAACCAGGCACTTTATAAGCTTCCCTATTATTAATATTATGTGAGGAAACAGACTCTCTGGACACGCAATCGGGAGATTTTCCTCCTCATTGTTCTCCCCTTCTGTGTTTGCAGACCGCCCCAAACGAAAACGAGTACGGCTCCTTTAAATCTTATGTTTGGCCCGGACATCTGACGGAGTCACGTGGTACGGAGTTTCCCAAAAAGGAAGACGCTACGGAGGAAGGGCGTTCGTCGGAACCGGCACAGGAAGAAGGACGGACGCTGGTGACCACATTCGAAGTGCTACCTTGGAGCACTGCGACATCGCGCCCTGAAGAAGAAGGTCTGAGGACGAGGAAAGAAGACGGCCCCCTGGAAGGAGCAAAAGAAGCAGACGAGCGGAGAGAAGGGCAGCCAGTCCCTAGCTGGCAACGCAGAGACGCCAGCCACGGCCTAGGAGGAGGGTCGTGGCTCACCAAGGTACGGGGACGCCTCGGGCTGACGCTGGGAGGGCAACGAGTCTTGACACAGGGAGGGGGTGGTAATAGGAAGTAAGCCTCTGCCGGGTTTGCGTTGTGAGCACTGGTGACGGTAGTGGTGGCTTCTCCTACACTTCTCCTGCAACCCTGCAACATCGTTAAAGGGAGAGACTCCTTCCTGATTGTTTCTTTCTTTACTTGTTATTGTTTCCCACGGAGTCCATTTACCTTTGAGGAGGACTGTAAAACAAGAAGCCTTGCAACGAGGAGCGGACTACATCTCCCACAATTCATTGGAACTGTTCACCTCTTCTGTTTCTTTTCCTGACTCGGCACGGGAAGGACTATTCCCTGTTTTCCCTCAGTTATTCTGACTATTCTAAAAATAAAACCCTGAATAGAGTATACCGTGGTGTCAGAAGTGGGATTCTGGTTCGCCTCACCATGGAAAACCTCATTCAACAGTTAATTCGTGGGCAAGAAAAGCTGGAGTGGGCAGTGGAAAAACAAATGACCTCTGCCCAAGCGGATCGAGACCTCATGAGGGACAGTTTAGCCAATCATGCAGATCAGATGCAGAAAGTAGCTGACGAAGGGAGTTAACACAACTCCAGATAAGGGCAGGAAACGGGCCGAACCTCTCCCTCCAGAAATATGTAACAGGGGAAGACCCCGATGCATTTCTCCTTAACTTCGAAAGGGCGGCAAGGGCGTCTGGATGGCCTGAAGCCAAATGGCCTTTTTTTCTTGGCCCCTCTTCTCACAGGTGAAGCACAAGCCGCCTACCAAGTGGCTAATTCCAACGGTGTAACTCCCTATGCAGAAATAAAGACCTTGATACTGGACCATATGGGTATGGACGCAGAGACATACAGGGTCAGGTTCAGAAGGGAACGCGGTACCTCCTCCGACAACCCTAAGACTCTGTATTTCAAGTTAAAAGCAGCAGCTGATAAGTGGTTGAGACCCCACTCACAAACAAAGGACGAAATTATGGATTTGATTTACTTAGAACAGTTCCTAGAAGCCCTACCGTACCCCATTCAACGATGGCTGAAACAACATAAACATCTCAGTCCCGAACAGGCAGTAGAAATGGCCACTACCTTTTACAGAGCACAACCTAGGGCCTTACCATGGGACTCTGACAAATCTGTGAAACCAGTGGGGGCGGTAGTCAAACCAGAAAATAAACCCCTTAAACCTCCAATGGAAATGATAAAGCCAAGACCACCGCGTCTAGAACCACCTCCCCTTCGTAATCCCCAGTGTTTTGAATGTGGTGAATGGGGGCATATAGCGCGACAATGTCCCCAGAAGAAAACACCCGAAGAACCAATGGATATTGGATGTATCCCTCGTTCCATATTGTATTCTGCAGAGCTAGGACCCAGTTTCCATGTAAGTGTCCAAGTAAAAGGGGAGCCGGTAAGGGCATTACTAGGCTCAGGTTGTAAACAGTCAGTCATCCTCCAGTCCATTGTATCTCCTCTCCCTGACCGGATCAAAGAATGTGTACTGATTAGGTGCGTACACTGAGACGTCAGGATATACCCAGTCATACAAATCCCTGTGACTCTTCCCCAGGGCCAGACTTTAAATGTCAGACTTGGAGTTGTTCCCAGTTTACCAGAGCAAATGATAATAGGGCAAGACAATCCCTCCTTCCTCAACATGTTATTATTATTATTATTATTATTATATTCTTATATAGCGCCAGAATCGACCCCCGAAGGGGTATCTCCGCGCTTGCCTTGGGAACCCGTCCTGGTTTTTCCCTGTGAGATAGCCCCTACAGGGCATCCCCAAGGTGAAAGCCAGGCATCCCGCCGCGGGGGGCCGTTGTGGAGATTAAGCAAGCTTAATGCCCAGAGTTGCAGAGTGTGAACCCATGATTAGGTCAGGCACCGAAGCGAGAATTATCGAGTCCGTGGACATTTGAGCTCAACACCCTGCCGCGTCGGGAATTGAACCCTGGTCCCGGGTCTGACCTCTGCTTCAGGGTCTGCCTGCTCTAACCAGTGAGCCACACTTCTCCACTGCAGAAAGACACACCCCTGTCTGAACCCCCACCTACCCTCCTCACCCAAGCTCCCTGGGTCATAGACAGAAGCTTTCGGTACGCTCAGAAAAATGACCCGACCCTACAGTCTGCCTGGGCTCAGGTTCAACAAACACCCCTGAGTTACCCCTCTTTTCAGATAAAAAACGACCTGTTGTATCGCATATGAAAACCAGGGGATGATCCTCAGTTATTGGTACCCCAATCATTTCGAGAGCAGGTTCTTTTTTTCGCTCATTCACATCTCTTAGCGGGACACAGAGGAGCCCAAAAGACCATACAGATGTTGTTACAACATTTTTATTGGCCCGGTATTTTTTCCTAAGTCATTCGCTTCTGCCAGGAATGCGAGATTTGTCAAAAAAAGAATCCGTACAAGCCACCAGCAGTTCTCTTACAACCCTTACCTGTTGTGGGTGTACCATTTGAAAGGGTTGGTATGGACCTTATTGGGCCCCTACCATGTACCAAGAAGGGCCACATCTATGCTTTGGTCGTGGTTGACTATGCCACAAGGTATCCGGAGGCCTTCCCTTTGCGCACCCCCACAACTCGCAATATTTCGGAGAAACTCATAGAGCTCTTCTCTCGGGTCGGTTTCCCTCGGGAAATATTGAAGGATCAAGGGACTCCCTTTGTCTCTAAGCTGATGGGACAAATCTGTACCTCATTGGATATTTCTCATATCAAAACGTCGGTCTATCATCCCCAGACGGACGGACTCTGTGAGCGGTACAACGCCACTCTGAAGTTAACGTTGAAGAAGCTTCTCACCGTTGAGGGTGAAGAGTGGGACATGCTACTTCCTCTGGCCTTATATGTGGTCCGGAGTCAGGTTCAAAGTAGTTTGGGGTGTTCTCCATTCCAACTTCTATATGGAGGGAACCACGGAGCCTTCTAGAGATCACTAAGGACGTATGGGAACAGGAGAAAGAAGAGGATACTAAAAGCTTCCTCGAGTATACACAGAACCTACATTCACGCCTACATAAACTAAGAGAATTTGCTGATTCCAATTTAGAGAAAGCACAAACACAACAACAAATGATATATAACAAGGGAAAGAAGTGGTGTCACCTTAATGTAGGAGACTGGGTGCTGGTCCTTCTACCTTCCATCCTAGGGAAACCACGATCAGGGTGGCAAGGCCCATATAAAATCACAAAAAAAGTGGGGTTAACGTCCTACCAAATACAGATCAAACCAAAGAAAACCCAATTGTACCATATAAATCTGCTTCAAAAGTGGCTAGGTCCTCCCCCCCAACCCCCCCCCCCCCAAGATGTGCACAACCTGGACAGCATTTCAAAGAAAGACAATACCCTGAAGGAGTTGGTTGTCAACCCTGAGTTAAGTAGGGAGCAGGAAAAGACCCTTCAAGATACCCTAAGTACCTTTTTCCATCTATTTTCGAATAGACCAGGGAAAACACTGTTAGCGGAACATGCCATAGAAACACAAAGAGGGAAAGTCATAAAGCAAATGCCTTATCGTATACCCGCTGCCAGAAGACAAGCTATTGAAGAAGAAGTTCAAAACATGCTAGACCTGGGAGTCATTAGGGCATCCAAAAGTGACTGGTCGTCCCCCATAGTACTCGTGCCAAAGCCGGATGGCTCAGTATGCTTTTGCATTGACTTCCGTGCTGTAAACTCTATTTCCAAGTGCAATTCTTATCCCATACCTAGAGCTGATAGAGAAACTGGGGAAGGCACAATATATCACAACCCTAGACCTCACAAAAGGGTATTCGCAGGTGCCTCTCAAAGCAGAAGATCAAAAAAAAACAGCCTTCGTTACTCCATCAGGGCTGTACGAGTTTACAGTCTTACCCTTTGGCTTACACGGGGCACCTGCCACATTCCAACGCCTCATGAATAAGGTATTACAAGAACATCAGGAGTACTCATCAGCGTACCTTGATGACATTGTTATCTTCAGTCCTGACTGGGAGACACATCTACTACACTTCACCCAGGTCCTTAAAGCCCTTCAGGATGCAGGTTTGCATATCAATGCAAAATAATCCAGAGCAGGGTTTAGGAAAGTGAAGTACCTAGGGTTCCTATTAGGAAAAGGGTGTTATCGAACCCCAATCAGAAAAAGTGAAAGCGATAGTGGATGCCCCTTTTCCATCAACCAAGAAAGAAGTTAGGGCATTTCTCGGGCTCCTCGGTTACTACCGGCGGTTCATTCCACAATATTCTGAACTCTCTGCCCCTCTGACCGATCTGTTACAGAAAAATGTCAAGAGTAAGGATCTCCAACACCCCAGTGTGAGGACCAAAACAGCCTTTGTAAACCTTAAGACGGCCATAACCACTGCCCCAGTCCTGAGGTCTCCTGATATCTCGAAACCCTTCCTGTTACACACGGACGCTTCCGAACATGGGTTAGGGGCAGTGTTATCCCAGTCCTCGACTGACAGTGTGGAACATCCGATCCTTTTTATTAGCAGAAAATGATTTTTCCGTGAGCAGAATTACCCGGTCATAGAAAAGGAGTGCCTAGCTATTAAGTGGGCGATGGAAAAATTGCGATACTATTTGGAGGGGAACCACTTCCTTCTATATACAGACCATGCTCCCTTACGTTGGATGAGTCAAAACAAGGGGAACAATCCAAGAATATTACGATGGTTCCTTTCCCTTCAGCCCTTTTCTTTTGAGGTAGTCCATCGTAAAGGCACCGACAATGGAAACGCTGACTTTCTGTCTCGCCTTCCTTTGTTGCCCGAACGTGAACAAACTGGGGTTGGGGTGTGTGAGGAAACAGACTCTCTGGACACGCAATCGGGAGATTTTCCTCCTCATTGTTCTCCCCTTCTGTGTTTGCAGACCACCCCAAACGAAAACGAGTACGGCTCCTTTAAATCTTATGTTTGGCCCGGATATCTGCACGGGAAGAAGGACGGACGCTGGTGACCACATTCAAAGTGCTACCTTGGAGCACTGCGACATCGCGCCAAGAAGAAGAAGGTCTGAGGACGAGGAAAGAAGATGGCCCCATGGAAGGAGCAAAAGAAGCAGATGAGCGGAGAGAAGGGCAGCCAGACCCTAGCTGGCAACGCGGAGACGCCAGCCACGGCCCAGGAGGAGGGTCGTGGCTCACCAAGGTACGGGGACGCCTCGGGCTGACGCTGGCATGGGAACGAGTCTTGACACAGGGAGGGGGTGGTAATAGGAAGTAAGCCTCTGCCGCCTTTGCGTTGTGAACACTTGTGACGGTAGTGGTGGCTCCTCCTACACTTCTCCGGCAACCCCCGATATCGTTAAAGGGAGAGACTCCTTCCTGATTTCTTTCTTTTCTTGTTTTTGTTTCCCACGGAGTCCATTTACCTTTGAGGAGGGCTGTAAAACAAGAAGCCTTGCAACGAGGAGCGGACTACATCTCCCACAATTCATTGGAACTGTTCACCTCTTCTGTTTCTTTTCCCAACTCGGCACGGGAAGGACTATTCCCTGTTTTCCCTCAGTTATTCTGACTATTCTAAAAATAAAACCCTGAATAGAGTATACATTGTCCTGGTCTGCTTCTTGCCCACGTTACATATTATTTAATCTGGGCTAAGTCTTTCACCTGGGTATCTTCAAGAAGGCTTGCATGGTCTTCCAGCTGGGCTAATCTGGTGTTGGTATCTGTGCATATCTTATCTACTTTTCTTACTGCCCCCTGTAAATTCTTTGTTGGCAGTCTATTGTTTTTACCGTCCATCCATGTCCCTTCTTGAAACTGTTTGATTGAATCCAGTATCGTCCTTAGGGAGGGAGCCTTATCATCCAACTCTGCAGCCCCCTGCCCAATGTGGTCTGGATAGACGCTCCTAGTGGCTGAGTAATCCCATTTTAGTGTTGGATCCATCAAAGGCCGCACTGAGGTCTAATAATAGTATGGCCGCACATTTCCCTTCTCCCAATCGTGTGATTAACGGCCTTTGATACCGTTAATCACACGATTCTCATTCAGAGATTGAGTGATGTAGGTGTCACTGGGACCGCACAGAACTGGCTTAGCTCCTTCCTGTCCAATCGGACCTTTTCAGTGTTTGAGGATGATATAGTTTCAGCCCCAATGCAGCTCCAATGTGGTGTTCCCCAGGGGTCATCCCTCAGCCCTACTCTATTTAATATTTACATGAGACCTTTGGCTGAGGTGGTGCAACCCTGGGGAGTACAGTTGGTAACATATGCTGATGATACTCAGCTTATCATCTCCCTGTCGGGGCAGGAGACGACTTATAACAACCTATCCTCCTGTCTTAGTAAAGTCCAGGATTGGATGAATGACTCTTTTTTGAAGCTTAATGGAGCTAAAACAGAGGTCATGATGCTAGGACATAAACCACCTACCTCTGTGGATATGTGGTGGCTGGACTCTTTGGGGCAGCCTCCAAACCCTAAGGAGCAAATTAAAAGCTTGGGAGTGTGGCTCGACCCAGCCCTTAACTTTCAGGTCCAAGCCCGGAAGGTAGCAGGGACTGGTTACGCCCTCATGAGAGCACTCAGAAAAATTCTAGGACTACTTCCCTTTGAGGCTAGAAGGATCCTAGTACAATCCCTTATACTATCACGATTAGACTATGCCAACGCAGTCTATCTAGGGGCCCCTAAAGGGACAATCAAGATTCTTCAGACCATCCAAAACTGTGCTGCCCGAATACTACTAAACATCCCACGCAGAACCTCTGCCAAACCAGCATTGAAGCAACTACATTGGTTGCCTGTGCAACAACGAATTCAATTTAAAGCAATGACTATTGCTCACAAAGCCCTGCATAACTCGGGACCAGACATTCTTGCACCCTTGTTTACTCCTTATCAAACATGCAGAACCCTGAGATCCAGCAATAAGAATCTACTGGCAATCTCCAGGATCAGGAGATCGCGCACCGGGGGCAGACGTTTCGCTCTACAGGCTGCAAAGCTCTGGAATAATCTTCCAGATGCTATCCGCTTGGAGGAGAACCATCTCAGGTTTAGAAAAATGCTGAAAACCTTCCTATTCTGCTAAAGTTAATGGAGATGACTGGACCACATAAGCGCTGGGATGCCTTAGGGTAACCATGCGCTATAGAAATGTGTAATCATTCATTCATCCATATAACCTCTGCTACCCCTCCGATGTTCGCCACTTGTTTTCTCCAAGGAGTGGGTGTCCCTTTGTTTCCTTGAGAGTTTCTTTCTTCTTACAACAGTGTCCTTTGGTGGGGTTCCAGTGCCGGTATTAGAGCTCGAGACTGAGCTAGAGAGCAGGGCATTGCCGCTACCTTCTGCCTCCAAGGGGCTGAACTCAGATCCATCTGTAACTGAGTAAAATGTATCCCCAAGATCCAGTGTATCCTCTGGGCCGCTGCTAACTGTGATCCCTTGTACTAAAGCGCTCGTGATCAATTGTGGGGGGACACAACGCAACTGACCTGGGAGTGGTGGAGGGATATTGGAGCTCCGCAGCATTTCCGCGCTGCTTCCCAGCACTGCTACCGCCTGCCGCCGCATCATCCGGACAGCGCGGCACGGCGGACTCCATTGCCCAGCGGCCCAAGCGACCGGAAGTCGCGCACGCCCTGTACCGCCCCCGGAGGTGCTCTAAAGTCCAGCCAGAGCCCCGGGGGAGCGGGGACACAACGCAACTGACCTGGGAGTGGTGGAGGGTTATTGGAGCCCCGCGGCATTTCCGCACTGCTTCCCAGCACTGCTACCGCCTGCCGCCGCATCATCCGGACATCGCGGCACAGCGGACTCCATTGCCCAGCGGCCAAAGCGACCGGAAGTCGCGCATGCCCTGTACCGCCCCCAGAGGTGCTCTAAAGTCCAGCTAGAGCCCCGGGGGAGCGGGGACAGAACGCAACTGACCTGGGAGTGGTGGAGGGCTATTGGAGCGCCGCAGCATTTCCGCGCTGCTTCCCAGCACTGCTACCGCCTGCCGCCGTATCATTCGGACATCGCGGCACGGCGGACTCCATTGCCCAGCGGCCAAAGCGACCGGAAGTCGCGCACGCCCTGTACCGCCCCCAGAGGTGCTCTAAAGTCCAGCTAGAGCCCCGGGGGAGCGGGGACAGAACGCAACTGACCTGGGAGTGGTGGAGGGCTATTGGAGCGCCGCAGCATTTCCACGCTGCTTCCCAGCACTGCTACCGCCTGCCGCCGTATCATTCGGACATCGCGGCACGGCGGACTCCATTGCCCAGCGGCCCAAGCGACCGGAAGTCGCGCCCGCCCTGTACCGCCCCCGGAGGTGCTCTAAAGTCCAGCTAGAGCACCCGCGTCGCCGGGCGCGCGCGGGCAGCGCCGGGCCATCTGTGGCCACCAAAGGCCAGAAGAGGCCGGGACGGGGCACCCCCCTTTCGATTTTGAACTGCGGAAGAAAGTAAAACAAAGACAAAAGGTACAGATATTCATTGACATTCCCCAGTTTATTACAGGTCCCTCCAGAGCGTCACCATAGTTGAACTTTTCCCCGGTGGTTGATTTTGAACCAGTTTTAACATATATAAGCCATTTCGCTATGACCCGCAAGGAGGATACCAGAAATACTCCCTCCCAGAGTGACTTGCTTAAGGGAACGATGGACTACTTCATTAAGAGGGCAACTCTCCCCATTTCCAGTGAACTAGAGAGAATAGAACGATCCCCCGTCATGGATAGCCCTTTCACTATATGTTGTCTCGCACAGACTGCCGATGCAGCACCAGATTTATCACTGCTGGAGGAACTAAATAAATTATGCAAACCCACGTACGCCCCTGTGGAATCAGGAATTGTGCAAATTAGTGCCCCTATTTGCACTATAGCAACCATTAGTCCCCAGCCCTCTAGACAATCCCAACTAACTGAAAGCTCCCAGGGTACTCCCCTTTTTGCACGACCAAAGTTACATTTCAAATCTATAGCGTCACCACAGGTCTCCTCTGCTAAAAGGAAGAGAGATGGGGTTAAACAAATGGGGAGTCCGGCAAAGCAACAAAAACTAAACCCAAATCCCCCACTGCCTATTCCGGCTTCTTTATTGGCCTCGATCGAAAACATGTTGAAGACATTAATATCTCCTCTGATTGAAAAAATAATCAGCTTAGGGGATAGGCTCACGGGTGTCGAGGAAGCGATTAAGGCGAACTCGCCACTCATAAAAACTCTGGCAGGGCCCTCTCAGCCACAGGGCCCAGCCTCCACAGAAATGCCTAAAACCACCATACACAGTAAGACCACCCTTAACCAATTAGTAACCCCACAAAAGACAACTTTAAACTCCTCGAAAGCAGGCCCAACAGCACGGAGCTCTTACTCTAGAGTAGGGCCGAACAAAGCATCTATAATACATAAGGGGTTAGCGGCTAACTGAGAATATGCCATATAAAACCAATCTCCTACATTTGCCACCGGAGGCCGCTCCCTTTGTGTGCGTCCTCTCGGGAGTACCAGAACTCACTAAGGGGAAAAAAGAAAGACAACAGGACCTAAGAAATAAGGTCATGTTCTGGCTAACTAAAAATAGACCTCTGCCATCCAACATCGATGGTACTATGCTAAGTGTTATAAGGGTGGGCTGGCTAGGACCTCTTCCAAAAGACATTGCAGGCGATTTGGTACTTGTAAAATACAGGAGTAAATACGTCCTCCCACATCTTCAATCACGGCAGCCACAAATAGGAGATGGTCCTATATCCACCTGGAGCCTAAGTGAATTCTACCCCAGAACATTATATGTCCCGTCCCCATGTCAAAAAGCACAGAGTAATTACCTGACGGGTAGAAGTGGTTTTCTATCGAGTGGTTACATCATCCCCACTTTTAATCAATTTGACCCACTCTGATGGATTAAAATGTATGGACCGAGACACTATCCATATGGGAATTTTAAAAAGCAATGAATTAAACTCTTTTTCTGTAGTAATAATTATTTTATCACTTTGTTTTTTCACAGTCTGTGACTATGGAATTACACTTTTTATTGAAATCTTCGGTCATTTTATTTTTCCTGTGAATGTAATATTAGGTGTCATGCTTTTATGGTTATATTTCTAACCGAATAAAGTACTTTGAATTGAAATCAATTTCTCTCTATACTCTGGCTCGACTGATACCACCGCGCTTTTGTTAACCGTATCTTCTTTTTCTCCCACAAAAAGTTCTTGAGATACTTGAGGTTCATGGGGTTGGCTAAGATTCATTTTTCCGCCCCCTCCATCTTGATCAGTGTTACCTCTGATTCCTTCATTGGCCTCTCCACACTGTGTCCCAGAGCTGGAAGCTACATGTATATCCCCAGTAAAAGCTGACTGGGCAGCCTGTATATCCCCCTGTGCAGTCTTCTGCCCATTGTTCCCTTTAACAGAGAGAGCCTTTTTTGCCTGGACAGGTGAGCCCCTTTTGGAGGTGTCTGGCTTGGTGGCCGGGGAAAACAATCCCGTTATACTCTTGAGCCCCCCGAGATTAGTGTCCCTGGGTTTTGGCCCTCTCCCCTGTGTATTACTGCTGCAACTACCTGCATCATTTTTCTTCTGTCTCTCGAGTCTTTGACGGCAAAGAGATTGATCGCCTGCAGCCATCAGTCAGGCGCCACCTTGTCTTCAATTAGACATTTATATTCTCAATACGCCCAGAGTTAAACATATTTTATTTGCAGTCACATATTCTTTGTTGTGATAACATTTTGTGGCTATAGAAATGTAAATTTAATTCAGCAGTGTACCTGTACGAGCAAAAGTCAGAGCTTCTATGCTGCCTGGAGATGCAACACTGGCCCAGAACCAACTCCTTCTCATTCCATCTCACTTGCTTCCTCTTTGATCTGCCATGCTTGTGTGGAGGGCGTTTGATCTGCCCTGTGTGTGTGTGGAGGACGTTTGAGCTGCCCTGTGTGTGTGTGGAGGACGTTTGAGCTGCCCTGTGTGTGTGGAGGATGTGTGAGCTGCCCTGTGTGTGAGGAGGATGTATGAGCTGCCCTGTGTGTGTGAAGGATATTTGATCTGCCATGTGTGTCAGGAGGATGTTTAATCTGGCCTGCGTGTGAGACGGATGTTTGATGTGCCCTGTGTGTCAGGAGGATGTTAGATCTGCCCTGTGTGTGAGGATGTTTGAGATGCCCTGTGTGTGGGGAGGATGTTTGAGATGCCCTGTGTGTGAGGAGGATGTGTGAGCTGCCCTGTGTGTGAGGAGGATGTTTGAGCTGCCCTGTGTGTGAGGAGGATGTTTGATCTGCCCTGTGTGTGAGGATGATGTTTGAGCTGCCCTGTGTGTGAGGAGGATGTTTGAGCTGCCCTGTGTGTGAGGAGGATGTTTGAGCTGCCCTGTGTGTGAGGAGGATGTTTGAGCTGCCCTGTGTGTGAGGAGGGTGTTTGAGCTGCCCTGTGTGTGAGGAGGATGTTTGAGCTGCCCTGTGTGTGAGGAGTATGTTTGAGCTGCCCTGTGTGTGAGGTGGGTGTTTGAGCTGCCCTGTGTGTGAGGAGTATGTTTGAGCTGCCCTGTATGTGAGGTGGGTGTTCGAGCTGCTCTGTGTGTGAGGTGGGTGTTTGAGCTGCCCTGTGTGTGTGGAGGATGTGTGAGCTGCCCTGTGTGTGAGAAGGATGTTTGAGCTGCCCTGTCTGTGGAGGAGCATGTTTGAGCTGCCCTGTCTGTGGAGGAGCATGTTTGAGCTGCCCTGTGTGAAGGAGCATGTTTGAGCTGCCCTGTCTGTGGAGGAGCATGTTTGAGCTGCTGTGTGTGAGGATGTTTGATCTGCCCTGAGTGCGAGAAGGATGGTTGATCTGCTCTGTGAGTGAGGAAGACGTCTGAGATACCCTGAGTGTGAGACGGTTGCTTGATCTAACGTTGTGTGTGAGGAGGATGTTTGAGTTGATCTTTATGTGAGTAGAATGTTTGAGATGCCCCGTGTGTGAGACGGATATTTGTACTGCTGATTGCTGCTGGCTTTGATTGTTCTGAATATGAGGGAAGAGTGAATAGGAACTGCCACTCTGCTAGGAGCACGCACTGCTGCTGATAGACGTTGCACCTTGCGCTGCTGGTATCCGTGCTGCCTGATGGATCATTGTAGACGAGGGAGATCGGGGGGAGAGAGGGGGCTGGGGGGGAGGTGTTGCTCGTTCTGCTGGACCTGTTCAGTGTGGCTTGCCTGCACTGTTTATGGTTGTACTAGGCCTGCTCAGTATTCACTATACAGGTACTAAAATTGCTTGCTTGCTCATCGCTTGTTTTTTCTGTGCGCATAGGGGGGAGGGCTCTCAACTCTTTATTTGTGTCCTACGATGTCATTAGGGAGACTTCTGTTCAGGTTTGGTCTTTTATCCAATTGAAGAATCCATGTTAGGACTTACTGACTCATACTTTTAGTGAGGAACATTTTAACTGCAAATTCCAGCATTCTTATGGTTGTTAGATGAAAAACGAGGACTGGCAGAAAGTCACCCTCGTGAAATGGGCCTGTTTCCAGCTCTGGAACTGTAAATGTTATGTGCAGACCCAAAGATGTGCTGTTGAATAGTTACCTGACAAGTGTTCGGGCAGCACATCTCAGCACTCTCTCTCTTGGGTAAGTGACCCCTTGGGGGGGTTGATCCTGATGCTTTTCCTGAGAGAGGGAAGATCCCATGTGGGCATGTTAAATATTCTCCGCCTCATTCAGAAAAGGGAGTTTTAAGTGGGCAAGCTCTAGGGTAAAGAAGCACCCACTTGCCCCTTGTGGGTAGAACCTGGCAGACAGATTGTAGGCACAATCATTTCATTCTGTTTATTAAAATCACAGTTAACTCAGGTGTGGTACATACCAACCTCAGTTAACCCAGAGGGGAAAAAAAAGCTTTTTAACTAGTTCTTTTTATTAAACAGTGCATTTCAGCACAAAAGATGATAAATAGTAGGTTCGAATTTTTGCTTTGCCACATCAAAACGTGATGGTTGCAGATTATAAGAATTTCTAAGGAAAAAGTAATGCAACCTGTGAAACTGTGCACCAGTGTCCAAGGTCGTCGCCACTACATGTGTGACTAAACTGTGTCTAATTTGTGCCACAAAATAGGCCACCTGAGATGTGGGGAGATGATTTTAGTGGCTTATTTCTAGAGTTATCCCTCCCCTCACTGTCCCTCACCTCACTGCCCTGCTTTCTTCTCACCGAGGAAGACACTTTTAGTTTCTTTTTCCAGAAAGAAACCAAATGTTTCACCTTTAAATGCCAGTGAACTGCGATACAAAACCCTAAACTGGGCCATAACCAGCTATAGGATTGCTGACAAAAACTGGTAGGCCTGCTGAAAAAGTGGCAGGCTGTGTCCTAAATTGATAGAGTTGGCAATTTTAGAAACGCGTAAACTCAACAGAGCAAAATCTTCTCCCCTAGAACACTGTGTTCTCGTTTAGGAATTGAAACAGGATACAAATGACAAACTTTTAATATTACAGCCCTTGTTTAGGGCTAAGATGAAAATACACTTGCCCTCAAATAATTATCACCTTTTCAGGAATCACATATCATACATGCCATTCCTAGAATATTCAACACTAGAAACGCTCTTTAGAGGCGCTCTTAATCGCTTCTCTTCTGACTTACAGAAGAGTGATTTTAATCCTATCATTTCATTACAGAGACCTTCAGTGACCTTCACTGACATTATGTCCCATAGGCTGAACACTATAACCTCCTTCGGATCACTCTATCCCCCATCTCTAAGCCAGCACTAAAATGGAGAAGTGTGGCTCACTGGTTAGAGCAGGCAGACCCTGAAGCAGAGGTCAGACCCGGGACCAGGGTTCAATTCCCGACGCGGCAGGGTCTTGAGCTCAAAAGTCCACAGACTCGATAATTCTCGCTTCGGTGCCTGACCTAATCATGGGTTCACACTCTGCAACTCTGGGCATTAAGCTTGCTTAATCTCCACAACGGCCCCCGTGCGGCGGGATGCCTGGCTTTCACCTTGGGGATGCCCTGTAGGGGCTATCTCACAGGAAAAAAGCCAGGAAAGGTTCCCAAGGCAAGCGCGGAGATACCCCTTCGGGGGTCGAATCTGGCGCTATATAAGAATATAATAATAATAATAAAAATCCAGCTACTATTCTCTTCCATATCTCCAAACCGAGGCATTGCTGGTGTCATCAATGAACATAGCATAGATCTCTTGATTGATTGAAACGTGGATACATTTTTTCTCCTTAATCAAAGTGGATTCTCAGCTTCCACATGTTTATTTTATTATCTTTATGTAGATCGTAATGAAAAAGCAGATGAAACACGTTATAACACTCCCCACAATATGAAGACATAACATCAGGATCTAGCTCTACCTTTTAATGTTTGTGTGGCACTGAAATCTAATCTCTCTGCATCTACAGGATTGAATGTTTTGTACCATCCTCTTTGTGAACCTTCCTTCTTTGTGCTGCAATGCATTGATGACATTCCTGCTTACATATTTTTGGCACCTAATACCTTCCTTGTGGATCTGAAACTATATTGTTGGTGACAAGGATTCAGTTGTATCCTATTTCACATTTTAAGAAAAATGATCTGGTGTATTTCGGTACAAAACTTCAACACAAGAATATCCCAATATTGGACTGAGTTATCTATAAAGGCGTCTCTTAGGAGTGAATTACCCTCTACCACTCTGATTACCTTCTAATTCCTTCTCTGTCTTGGATTCAGTCATTCCACTAAATAGGTTTCTCTCCAGGCAAAATTAGCAATATGAAAGCCATCCTAGCGTGCGAAGTGGACTTTTTTATATAATTAAATTGGACCTAAAGCAGACACATTTGAACTGCGATTGGGAGAGTCACTGAAATGTGGGACTGGGTGAGTTTTGTTGAGGATGGCCTGCGCTCTTTGAAAAGAAGGGCTCAGACCCTCACAGCTGTGCATTCCAGAATGGAAGATCAAGAAGGGAGAACCCCAATGAAATTTATTTGGCTGCTTGGGATGCCAAAGAGGCTGGAATAGGGCCTGATGATGCAGGGAGCATTTAGGATTTTGTGTAGTGGCTCTGATAAGTTCCTGCTGAAAGGACGCACAGGTCACTGGGTCTCAAAACGAAGCCTTGAGTCAATCCCATACTTATCATTGCAATGGTTCATAACTGCAGGGACTGTGGATCAGTTCTGAGGGTTGTTGGCGAGTCTGGAGACCTTTTGAATGTTAGTCACAAAGTGGGGCATATTCTCAAGGAGCTATCGCCGAGTTAACTTCACTTTATCAGAGCCAAAGTTGCAATACATTTATCGCCCCATTCACAAGCTGGTGCTCACAGCCCATAGCACCAGCTTACCTGCAATAGCAGCCGCAAAAAACATCACCACACCCTGCAACTATCGCTAATAAGAGAGAGAGACATTCTTCTGAGCAAGTGACAAATGTTACTTTACCCTTTCCTTGACTATATTAATTGATACTGTAGTCTAGCCCTTATAAAAGGAACACTGGAAAAGTCTATTGAAAATGTTTTCTACATAGAATTGGACTAGATGGTTCTAGGATTTGCTTTCCGTTTAGGGTTCAAAAATATTGATGGTTCTGTTTGTAATAATAGCCATTACTCTCTCCTGCTATCTGTATGCCCCAATGCTCTGTTCCCTTTGTACTCCTGCTTATACCTTGTATATACCCGCTTAATGAAATGTTTAGAATGAAAAATGCCCACCCAGCAATGGATTAGGATATTGAGGAATTCATGAGAATAAATGTGCAAAATATTTTCTGTGTTTCTTCTAGATCATAGGAATGTCTTTAGCTCATGCTAAAAGGACCATCTGTTAAAGATTGCAGGAAACGCTGTTAGCATGAGCTGAAAGCCATTTTGTACTTGGCAGCCATCTTAGCCATGTGCTCGCCATGGGCTTTCTCCCTCTTCCAGATCCTTGCACATGCTCAGAAAGGCCTAGCTGTCAGAATGCATCTGCATATTAGTCAAAAAAGCATGCTTGTAAGTGTCAGGACTTTCCCTTGGTTTTATGCTGCCTATGTAACCTATGCATATATAAGGCACCTGTTCTCTGTACTCCTTAGACTGTCTCATACAGCTGCCTGAGGGTACTGTGTGACGCAGTCTCACTCATGTGAGGTTAATAAATGCATTGTTTTTATATTACAGCTTCCGTGCCAATTTCTTCTTTGTTGGTTAAAAAGGACCAGGTGTATCAGTGAACCCCTTAGAAGGTTTTTATTTCTTCAGTTCTGCATTCTGTCCATCAATTATTCTTTTTGCATTTGTCACCCTGAGTGGTACGGGTGTGCCCAGACGTGGGCCCTGTGCTCTCCATGACACTGGAGTCCAGCTATCCAAGCTGATGAGGGCTGAAAGCCCGAAACCGGTCGTGGGATGCTTGTTTCCAGTTCAGGGAGGTCCTGGCCTGGCCTGGCAGTATGGGCTGGACAGTTCCCATTGGGCGCTGGGTCAAGACTGATTTGCATATGGCTGGGTCTAAACTGGAATGTCATGGTGAGCAAAGAAATGATGGAATTAGGCCCATATATCTGTACTGGGGTGAATGTATGACATTGTTCTGCATTCTGTCCATCAATTGTTCTTTTTGAATTTGTCACCCCGAGTAGGACGGGTATGCCCAGATGTGGGTCCCGTGCTCTCCATGCCACTGGAGTCAAGCTATCCTGGCTGATGAGGGCTGAAAGCCTGAAACCGGTCCTAGGATTCTTGTTTCCAGGCCAGGGCGGCCCTGGCCTGTTAGTTCGGGCTGGACTGTTCCCCTTGGGCGCAGGGTCAAGACTGATATGCATATGGCTGGGTCCAAACTGGAATGGCATGGTGAGCAAAAAAACGCTGGATTTAGGCCCAGATCTCTGTACTGGGGTGAATGTATGACATTGTTCTGCATTCTGTCCATCAATTGTTCTTTTTGCATATGAAGAAATTACAGCAGACATCAGACCAGCAGGTGAGAAACCACTTCTAATTGCCATGCAAAAACCTGTTCAAGGTGATATCACCTTCTGTTGACAAGTGGGTAAGGTAGATTATGGCTGAGGTCTGTGTGGATGTGCATAAGTTCGGGGCCCACTCCGCCAGAGGGGCCATGGCGTCTAAGGCCATTCAGGTAGGTGGCTGGCTTGAGGACATCATGAGTGCTGCGGATTGGTCATCCGAGACAAACTTCAAGAAGTTTTACTTCAAGCCTATTTCGCAGGCTGCCACTCTGATTGTAAGTTTTGAACCTGCACAATTCTTGCCTCTGGTCTTGACAGAGTTTGAAACATTTCCTAGCCAATGAGCAGGATAGTTTCAGTTCTATTAAGGACAAGGAGGCAAGGATTATCCTAGCCAGTGCCATCATGGAATGATCTCTGGATCGACCCGCTGATACTTCATAATCGGTAGGTAAAGTTAATTTCCCATATCTACCTAACAGAAGGTTCATGAATGTGATGTAAATGTTTTCTAAAAAATAAAACGAAATGGAGATGTGGAAATCACAGTTCTAAATGAAAATCAGGTATTGGGTACAGGGAGCCACCTGGTACAATGGTTTACTGAGTCAATTTGGGAACATACTTTTACAGTCTTAACACCACTGAGAGCTAAGTGGGAGATTCACCAAGGATGGTCCTATTCGAAGAAAGAATGGTCCATGGTCTTCGAAAGCCCCAAACAGGTCTCCAGAAATGCTCATTTTCGATTGATATAGTTTTACATTATCCATAGGGCTTATCTTTCCCTGGACAAGATTAATCGATATTTTCCTAGACAAGATGCGTGTTGCCCGCGATGTAAGATGACAGACGCGGACTTCTTGCACATTCTCTGGGCCTGCCATGCTTTGCGTATTTACTGGGAGTTTGGTGTTTGAAGCATTGACTACCCGTACGGATAGGGAGACCTGCATTACTGGCCTCTTCCCCAGAAGCAAAGAACACAAGTCATCCACCCGGTTCTTGGATCTGGGTTTTACGGTGGCCAAGAGATTGATCACCTGCCATTGGAAGGCGGCAGAACTCCCGCCAACTAAAGCTTGGTTTCTGTCAATGTTGAACTGGGTGAAAGTGGACCCGGTTTCATTGGTTCGGGAAGACACGATGGGACTGAGTAAATGCCCTATTTCTGCTGCATGGAATACCCTGTTGTGTGCGTTACAAGGGCTGTTGCTGCCAGATGACCAAACAACTGTTCCCACATCGGATACATAGAGCGTTATCCCTGGGTAGGTTTGTGGCATGTATTTTGTGCTGACTGGATGGTCATCTCTCCTAACAATCTAGATGTGCATCTGTAGGATAACGGATGGGCTCTCCCCTTTGGTCTCACATGGGTCTGTATCTCCTCCCACACCTCTTTACAGCCCCTATTTCCTTTCCCGCCCCTTTTCTGGCAGTTGTTTTCCATGTTAGGGGTTTGTGTTTTTTATTTTCTAAAACTTGTTTGGCTATCTGCACAGATTAATGTGATATGGCGGAGTGACACCATAAGTGTTGTATATTTGTAATTGACAAGAATTGTCTAGGTGACCCCCCCGCTCCCAAGGAAGAGGTTAAGAGCCTCGGGGTATGGATCGAGAAAGACATGAGCTTCAAGACCCAGGCTAAAAAGACAGCAGGAACTTGTTTCGGGTTACTCAGAGCCTGCAGGAAGATCTTCCCCCTGCTCCCCGACACCGCAAGAAGGCTTCTCATTCAGGGTCTAATCCTGGCAAGACTAGATTACTGCAACGCCATCTACCTGGGAGCTCCTGAAGCCACCATGAACACACTACAAAAAGTCCAAAATGCCGCCGCCCGCCTACTCACAGGAACACCAGGAAGATCCTCCGCCAAACCGGCTCTTAAATCCCTCCACTGGCTCCCAGTGAGAGAGAGGGTTATCTTTAAGGCCCTCTGCTTGGCCCACAAAACCCTCAACAACAACGGCCCCCCTCTTCTCAAGGAAATCTTAAATCCCTATAAATCGAAAAGAGACCTTCGATCCAGTACAGAAAATTTCATCTCGGCTCCCAGAGTCAAAAAAGCCAAGACTGGCGTCCGTCGGTTTTCGGTCCACACTGCTAAACATTGGAACCTTCTCCCACGAAGACTCAGGACTGAAACGAACTATCTCCAGTTCAGAAAAGCCCTTAAGACCTCCCTTTTCCCCCAAACATAAACACACCAGACGGCAGAAACCCCGGAAGAAGCAGGTCAGCGCTGGGATGCTCTTTGAGTTACTACGCGCTTAACAAAATCATTAAATAAATAAATAAATTGTTCAAATACAATGTGATGACTCAACATTCTGATTGGTGGGTGAAGGGTTTTGATTAATGGGAAATGCTATATGTCGATTTCAGTCATGTAAAATTGACAAATGAAAATGATGTTAGTTTACAGCTACCTTGTGATTTAGGCCTGTCCAAGCTTTGTATGGTGTTCTATACGATGATGTACTAAATAAAAAAATCAGGTAATGTTACAAGGAATTGGGTAGCAGGTGTTACCTCTTTTGTAGGGAATGATCAGAAATTCATCTCGGAAAAGCGTTCAAGGTTTACTTCCTCCGATAAAGAAGAGGAACAGGAAGGGATGTCATACTGTTATATACACCGGATAGGACTATGGTTACTATGGAGACACATTCCCCTATGGTTAATAGGATATGTGGTCTGTTGTTTTTCTTTAAGATCTTCTTTAAAGGCCGCTGATTTAATCAATTGAAGGAAGAAATGCATAATCCCCTCCTACTTGTCCTTAATAGAATTGAAACGTTCCTACTTGTTAGCTAGGAAACGTTTCATTTCGTAAAATTAACTGCTGCAATGCGTAAGATTTATTTACTCCACGTAGCACAGCACTTCCTGCAATCCCATGATGCAAAGCATGAATCTGTTTCATAGCATTTATTCCTGGAGACAAACCCATGTGCCCCTGGGTGTTACGCGCACAAAGGCAATCCAGAGTGCTGCCTTCAGAGAGCTTCCAAAAGAAATGCTGCACAGGACTCCTAGCGTGGAGCCGTCGACTGTGAAAATGTAAAAGGCTCAACCAGATAAACAAGCAGAGGTGCTCTGTAATAATTATAAAAATAACAGTACCTTTGGCGAAGCAATGTTGAAATGGTGGCAAGCCAATTAAAAGGAGATTCCCACGGTGGGCCCTATTCGGTATACTTTCTTCCTTGTTGCCAACTATCATGGTATCCATAAATAAAAAAAGGCAGCAATGCCAGTGTAGCAAATCACATAAGGTTTATGAATGATGAAGAAAGCAGATTAATAAGGCCACGAAGGAAGAACAAGGAGAGGTAGGGATTCGCTTTTGTCCGGTCCGGAGTCCAAGCTAGAATGCCATACCGGACAACAGTGGAACAAAAAAAAGAGCAAAGGCATGCAGGAATTCACGAGGAGCCTTCAAAAGAAAACACATACCCTGGCATCACAATACAACACGGTCCCTATGTCTAGATGAGTGATAATGAGATATCTACAAAACATTGTTGGATAGCCTTTCACATTCCCTGCATCATTTACAGGTCAAGAGATGGATTTCCTGATGGTAGAGCCAACCCCTGCTCTACCACTGGGAAACCCTGGTGGAGATGTCGTTCGGATTAGCTGTAGCTTTCACACTCTACTCTTCCTAATAGGCAAACAAAGGTGATAGGCACATTTTTGTGCTCTCTGTATATGAAAGTCTCTTCCCTGTGTGTGAGATTCTGATACCGTGTGACACTTGGTGGCACCATGTAAGTTGGTAGGTCTGTAGTCAATGACATCAGTGAGAGGCGTGTCCTCAAATGCACACATATTGTGTACAACCGACAACAGAAAAAAATGTTTGGACGATATAAGGATTACTGAGCCCTCCTGGGACTCACATACAGCATCTGTGAGATGGTTTCCTGCATCAAGTGTTAAACATTTGGTGAAAGTCAGTAACTCAGTTCACTGTTTCCAAACCCTGCAGCTCTTGGGGAAGCTTCCCAAGCCCCCTTCTGATTCACATCTGAACTGTTACAATCTGTGAACTATAATAACGTTACTTACAGACTACAAGACTGCACCATGTAGTGCATTTTGAAAAAAAGCTGTGACGATGGTTACACTAATAATTACTATGCTGAAACGGGGTGCTGCTGAAATGGGGATGTCGTCAGCGGGAGGTGGTGCACCAGGATTGAATGAAGTACTGATGCTACTGCAGCGACCGGCTGAATATCAGTAATGTGTTTATTGTGGATGAGTGATTTCTGATCTCTCATCTCTGCTCCTCTGTTTTACAGCTGAGGTGACCCTGGATCCAGACACTGCTCATCCAGAACTCATCTTGTCCGAGGACGGAAGGAGTGTGAGGCTGGGAGACGAAGAACAGGATCTGCCCGACACGCCCCAGAGATTTACTATATATGTTGATGTGCTAGGGAAACAGAGGATGACCTCAGGGAGATATTACTGGGTGGTGGAGGTTGGGGAGAAGATTCAGTGGACAGTGGGAGTGTGCGACGAGTCTGTGAACAGGAAAGAGGAGATAACACTATTACCTGAGAATGGATACTGGGCAGTGTGGCTCAGAAATGGTGAATACACAGCTCTCACCTTCCCCTCCACCCTCCTGACCCCCCGGGCTCCCCCCAGAGCTGTGGGTCTCTTCCTGGACTATGAGGCGGGCAGGCTCTCGGTGTACAATGTGGATGACCGTTCTCTGCTCTTCACCTTCTCCGGGGACTCCTTCCCCCCCACCCTGCGGCCCTACTTCAGTCCAGAGCTTAAGGAGGAAGGGAAGAATGCGGGGGCGCTGCGGATCCTATCAGTGACACAAGTGAGAGATTTACCTAGGTGGGCTTAGTTCTGTCTTGTTATTGCATTCATACATAGCAAATAGGTTCTATGAAAGACATGCAGTTGTTTCCAGTTTGTTGGCAAGAATAGCATGAAGGCATTTTCTGGATAGATTTGACAATTGAAAACTTTATCAATATAACTAACGTTATTGACAAAGTGACTATAGGCATGAAATAGATTTAAATATCCATTTAACATTTTTCTACGCTGACACATCGGTGTGATTTTATTCGTTTAAGAAAACATGATAGTTTAGGTCTCTTGTGATTATGATTATTTGGTTTCATTGTTTACATTTTTCATATTTATTTTTTTGTATTTATTTTCCATGAATATTGTTGAAAACATAGTCATTTAGATTACTTTAGGCCAGATGTAGGAAGCCCAATATGACCGAAATTACCGAATTTCCGCCATTACCGACTGGTAGTTAGGGTTTGAGATGTAGGAGGCAGGTTTAAGGATTCGGTACTTTACTGAACGGTAATTTAAGGAATCGGTAAATTATCGAATTCTTTAAATACCGATTCGGTAAATTACCGAATCCTTAATGTAGGGAGCACGCAAGTGAGTGAATTTTTCATTTAAGGATTCGTTATTTACCACCAACTACAAGTTGTGGTAAATACCGAATACCTTTAAAAAAGCAATTATTTGCTTTTTTTAAAGTGCCATGTGGCAGACATACATGTACATGTGCACCCATGGGTGCACATACATGTCCATGTGCACCCATGCACTATTCAGGGGTGCAACAGGGTGTCAATGTGTCACCCTGCCACCCTTAACATGTTCCCCCTATTACCAATTCGGTATTTACCGATTCGGTAATTCCCATTCATTCCTATGGGCCTCCAGTATATTACCGATTTGGTAAAATGTACCGAATTTGTATCTACATCCTATTTACCGATTCTGAAATACCGAATCGGTAAAATTCGGTATTTTAGAATCAGTAAATAGAAATTACCTACATCTGGCCCTTAGTCTTTTCAATGCATTCCCCCAAGAAAAGAGAAAAAATATGGGTGTTATAGGTTGCACTTCCTTCGTGAACACAAAATCGCCTCCGGGGCACCCACCGGTTTAAATCTTAGGCGGCTAATTATGACAGACAAATTTTGTCTGGAACTGTGAAGGGACACCCATTGTACTTGCGATTCAGGTAAGCAAAAGTTAGATAGCTGATTTAACTTCACACTGGAGCCTTGAATTTTGTGATCGTAATCTTTAAACCTTGTTTACGCTCACAGAAGATCCTCACTATTACGTGCAACTAAGGGCACTAGACTATGGAGGTATGTTCACCAGACACGGCACCACTGTGAGGAAAGGCATGTTTGCTTATTTGTCACCCAAATGCCTCTTTTCCCAGAAGAGCACTTACATTTTCCTTTATTGCGGTTAGTTTTTAGGTCAAGCCTTCGAGACCTACTGTAATTTCTCATGTTGGCTTAACGCCATCCCCCTGCTTTTGATTTGCTTGTTTCAGTGTCCTTTAGAAATCCTTGCTTGCGAGTGGTCAGCCCTGATCTTTGTACCTCCTTTTTCCCTTCTGTTCCTCTCATGCAGCAGGGACTAAGTTCTGTCTTCTGCTATGGCTCTTTATGTGTTCTTAGGGGGACTATTTGTATTCTTAGTTTCCTGGTCTATTACTGTTTGCCTGTGTTCAGTTTGGAGGCACAGCTGCTTACATGTAAATATATAATTCCCCCTCCCATCTCCTCTAAACGCCACAATTGTGTCAGTACTGCCTTCCTCTCTGTTCCTCCTGTTCTGTTCATTGTATTTATTCATTTTTCCCACTTTTGGATGTGTACGGCAGTTGGGCTTGTTTTTGGTAGGATAGTAGGTTCGTTTCGGGCTTCCTTTTATGGGAGATTGTGCTTCTTGAAGTCTTGTTTCATTTGTAATTATTTCTTCAGTGCACTTTTCACGCGTGCTGCTTATGTCGCTCTGCCATATGCGCATCCCAGCTAATCCTGCTTTTTCTTTTTTACAACGCCCACTTTTGGACCCACTGTAATTATTATATACCTTTCTAGAACCGAACTCTCGCGTTCCTTAACAATGCCCCAAAGCTTTAGCCACATGCAAACATTCAAGTTTTAACATTTTAAAAATTAAATAAAACTACGCCAACCCGCATTTAGGCATTGTTTGAAAAATGCGAGGTACAATGTACGTAAGCGTCGTCTTTGCTATTTAAATATGGCGACTGGAACTTATTCTTGCTGCAGCAGAGCTGTTTTCTATGTCCATTATCATCCTCTCCGCTCTCCTTTCGATTCTCTTTTATAGTTTAAGTGCTGCATGCCGGGATACTGGAGGAACCAATTAATTTCCAGATCCGCATATACCCTTTGACATCTTAGACTGTGAGCTGATTAAGCCTTGCAAATTTCGTTTTTTCATGCGTAGTGTTTTTGGGGCCAGGGAAGTGCTGCAGGAGACTCGTGACACTGCGCGCCGTAGGCACTAGGGCATGGTATGCTAGGTTGAACTGTTGCCCTGCGCGTGCCTTGAATGCTAATGTCCTCTGTAGGGGTGACGATCAGCTGCAAAAGAAAGCTTCCCAATTACGTTATTAAATTATTTCAAATTTTCTAGCTCTCCAGCGCAGCGAGATCATACAAATAGGAATAGGACTATGCAGATATCCTCGCTCTACTGCATACCCCCCAAAAAAAACCAGGCATTATTTCTTTTGCAGACTCCGTTTAAAAAATGTCAATCACTGTGCCTGTGGCAGGGAGATATTCATGTTCAGGGCCAACAGAGTAGGCGCCACAGTGCAGATTATCCAGCCATGAGGAGCCTGGCATACCACAAGAGCAGTCAGCAAAGCGGGGCAGCAGCCTTAGGGAAGGGTTCAATACCCCACTGCTGTGACATGCTGTATGGTCTGTCTGTGAGGCGTGAAAGCAGAGGACACATCGCACTCTGGGGTAAGGTTCACACAGCTTATGGCCAAAACTCCCTGTAAAACGATTGTTTTGTGCAGTACAGGCTTACAATGGTTGGCTCATTACCAGGTTAAAACGTGAGCCTATCTCCAGAACTGTCATGCCTTTTGTTATATCTCATGTGACCCTATCTCCAGAACTGTCATGCCTTTTCTTATCTCTCATAATTTCATATTAGTTGCCTGATTTGTGATGTCATATTTTGATGTTTGCCCCTCATTCTTGCCCTGATGTACCTCATGACCATAATTTGTTCATTCTGATATTCATTACATTTCATATTGTGCCATGTATAATATTACAAATGTATAGTACATTCTACCTCCCTATCCTACATGCGTTATGTAATACTGTAACATTTAATCTTGCTGTTTGTCCTTTGTCATAAAAACCAATAAAGTTTTTTGAAGGGAAAAAAAAAACGTTAAGACCATTCAGAGATAAAGGCAGGCCAGGGTGCATATGCAGAAATACGACAGAGGGACCCTGTGAACCTAAGAAGACATAGGTCAGGGGAGCAACCCACCAGGGAAAATAAGCACTAGAAAAACATGAAAGGGAGCTTCCCCAAAGGATAAAGGACCATACAATTGAAATCAACCAAGAACACCCAAAGAACAGCTGAGATATTGTAGAAAATGTTATTTTTAGTTGATCATTTTGGATAAGATGATTTAAACCATGATTAATGTAGGTCAGCTTCTTATACATAAAAATTCATTAAGTTATATAGTCATAAGTGAACATCAGCCCAATAACTCGTAAGACAATAAAAACATGACACACCGTTCATTCATTCTGTCAATCATCCACAAGCTCTCTATCACACAAGCCAAATATACATACTCAATCAAAGCATCAAAACGTCATGCAGTAAGGGAAAAGCGCCGACGCGCGTTTCGGAGAAAGAAAATTATTTAGGAAAGTCCTTCATCAAAGGGCGCATGTATTCAATCCATAGATCTGTGTGGTCTTGTGAGATCCAGGTTCATAGAACAAAGTCAGTATAAAAGTTGGTTCACAATCTCAGTTGTGGGCTGGCAGAGCATATCTGTGGGTGAAAAAGGAAGAAAGGGATGAAAATATATCTAAAAACTAAGGACTGCAGTTCCAGGTCACATTAGGAAACAAGACTGTATACATACATACATAATAGCAACATATGTGCTAACATCATTCATACTGATGGAGGGGGGCGGGGAGAGGAGGGTGGGGGGGAGAAAGGGGATGAGGGATCTTATTGTAAATATCAGAATCCCGAAATAAGAAACCTTTAAAGGTAGGTGAGTCTAGGAGGACCCCTTAACCTAAAGAAAATTAGAATACACACCTCTGGGTATGCTATTGCTGACCAAAATTTGGAATTTGTGGGTAGAACATATGTCCGGAGAACGTTCCAAATGTAGAGGGTGTTCTGAGGATGATGACAAGCAGACAACAGTGTTCCAAATATCTGTTCATGAAAGAAAAACATACACACGGATACCCCTTAATGAGTGCTGTGATTGAAAATTATAATACGTTAGAGATAGTAGTCTGGGGGGAGTAAACACTCTAAGGAGTTATCAGCAACCTGCTAGTTATACTAGTGAGAATGATTAACCTGTAGTGAAAATGGTTACAAATTCGAAGAATGCAGATAAAATTTCGGTTCAATCCCGGTATGCTCCTAATCTGTGAAGTGGATTAGACAGGCTAAAGGAGTTCAGATGTTCTCCTCCTAAAATGGAAGGGAGGAGCATAGCATTATGAAATTAACCCCATATGAGTACTGGTGGAATAGATGTGGATAATGCAAGGACAGAATCAAAGTCGGACAAATTGCACAGAATACAGTCCTCGCATTGAGTTTATATAACGCAAGTGTGTGAAATCGCTGAAGGAATTTTTTGCTCTCAATTCGAGAACGGACCGTAATAGTCTTGATGCTGTACCTGTTGTAAATGTGGCTGCAGATTCGAAGAAATCTGGATGATCAGGGTGCAGAAGCAGCCCATTGTTAGCTAACAAAGCGTCAACCAAGCACTGGTTCTCTTGGGTACATGTATAATGTCAAGGGAACTAGCAAGAGAAAACCTGTGGCTGGCATCTCTTCAGATGGTGATAGATGGAATAAGAAGAGAAAAATGAGCAGATCTAAAAATGTATCTTCCTCTGTACCAGTTACCCGTCCCCGTGTATGTGAAAGAGGCAGATTTACAGCATTTAGTGGATGAAGTCATGGCTAAGGCGCTAGCAGCAGGCAACGCATTGAGAAGGGATGAAAACAAAATCACAAGAGGGAACATGAGTTCCCTGTTTCTTGATCTGTTTCTCTAAAGGAGGCAGACCCTTTTAACAGGGGAAGGTGTATGACTAGGGCTGAGTGGAATTGGCGTAAGGCCTCTATGTGGACTTATGGAAAGAAATGTGTGGAAAATGATCACACGTCCTGAGGTTCTATGTGCCCGGGACAGGGGTCCCTCGTTCCCAAGCAGGCTCCCCAGCCTGGCTGGGTTGAGAAGCAGGGACTTGGTCAGGGCCTAGGGTGTGGGAGCCCCCGTCCTGCGGCCTGCCAAGTGTTCATCTGCCTGGGACAAGGGTCCCTGGTGCAGAGCCCTGGAGACCTACAAGGGCAGGCGGGAGCCCTACTGCTTTGGCTCGGCTCTGGGTGGGTAGATGGGAGTCCTTTCGGTCCCAGCCATCTGGTCGCATGCAATGCTTTCCAATGGGGCGACCAGATGGTCGGGCTGCCCTGGAAGTCCCGATGAGGGCTCATTTGCCTCCCAGATCCCAGCCATGAAGAGCTCCGGTGGTCCTCCCCGTGCCTGAGACCCAGGCAGGGTCCCCCGAGCCCCCCGGGATGCATAGCCCCCGAGCACTGCGTGGGTAGGCGGGAGCCCTACCGCGAAGGCTAGGGGCGGGCGGATGGGAGTCCTTTCGGTCGCGACCACGGGTCGGGTGCTCCATCCCTGGGCCCCGTCCTTCAGGCCCGCAGGCCCGGCAAAGGCCCGGGACGTGGTTCCGTCATGCCAGGGAAGCCTCCCGCTGCTCGGCTGGGTTCAGCCACTCCTGGGAGCCCCGGGGAGGGTGGCCTCCCCACCCCGGTTTCAGTCCTTGGTCCTGTGAGTGGCAGGGTGCCAGGGACGCAGATCTGGGGAGGCTTCCCCTTTGCCTCCGGGAGCCACGGCTGGGTCCAGGGGCCCTACCGGGCCAGGGCCGGACTGGGAACTGAAAGCAGCCCTGGCAAATGTTGACAGACCAGCCCCCGTCCGGCGCATAGCCAAAATGGTGAATTTTATAGCACATTTTTCATTACATATTCAATTGTCAACTTTAAAAGCACAGTAAATAGTAGATAATGGCCTTAAAGAGCACCAGGTTACCCACCCAGTCATATGTACCCATAGACATTCTTACAGAGAGCACCAAAATAGAAACAAGTAGTGAATCCTGGAGAGAACAAAGTAAAAGTGAGACCAGCCCCCCACATGGTGTGTAGCAAGCACGCGCAGTGAGCCACCACTACTAGGTGGTGTTTGGGGGAGTTGAACTTGTCTCCCCCAAGAACATTTGGTAGACAGGCCAAAACAAAGCATTTTTCAACACATTTTTCATTACATATTAGATTGTATTAACTTTTAAATTATAGTAAATTATTACCTTATGGAGCACAAGGATACCAGTCATAAATCAATTCAGTGATCTTGTTTGTGTGTGTGTGTGTGGGGGGGGGGCAGGGGGGGGGGGGGTTGCAGTGGTGGACCTTTAGTGTGGTATGGTAAATCTGGTCCAGCTCTCAACAGATCAGTATTACAATTATTCTGCGATAGCAACGAAGTTAATGAGCAGGCAATCCAATGCAAACTGTAATGGGAACGTTTTGAAAAGTTAGATAGAAACTATAACGCGGAAGGCCGGTGTTATTACTACGAGGCCGCGTGTTTTCTGCTACTGTACCAATCAATTCACATCTTCAATTGCATTTTTGTCAGATGAGCCAACCAAGTAACTTTATGAAATTCGCATGCAGAATGTATGCTCAAGGCTCAAGTCTCTTAATTAAGATTTATGCCAATTAACTTTGAAAGCACAGTATTATTAAATCTTAAGTTTAGTGCTGGTAATTAAACACTATTCAGAACTCGAGTTCATTTGCTGCATGGCAGCCACTGGGAGATTTGCCGTTATGAGCTTGGTATTTTAGTACAAACAAAACACAATGATTTGAATGGTGTCATTGCTTGTTATATAGCAAATACTGATCTCCACCATACGTTTTTAGGTGAATTAATGCAAGTATGGTACCTTATCTCAGAGAAGCTGGTAAGAATGAAACTCATTTAGGGGTGGCCAGGAGTAACAGCTCCCACCCCTGGGATGCCCTTGGGTACTCTTGGTGGCACTGCCTCTGTTGGTTTCTACCCCTGCACCAGGGGTAATGAAGAAAGCAGGAGCAGAAATTGAAACTAAGGAGGGTTTAAAGTGTGTGAAGTGCCGCATACCTGATGACTTTAAAAGCTTTTCAGTATAAGAGAGAGGAGGAGGAGGGGCATAAACAAGGAGAGGTATGGCTAGAGAGTAGCCTGAGAGCCACACACCACTCTCTCCCCTAAAACTCTAGCAAAATCTTCAGAGGCAACCACCAATTTCATAGGGAGGTTGCAACCCCCTTTATGGCCGTTCCCGCTCACCTGGTCTAGCACTATGATAACAGCTCTTACTGACCATGTGAAGGGAGCCAATAGTGTGACACACGCTCACACCGTGTAAGGTAGCAGTTCTAGCTTCCACATCTGATCTTGCCCTTGCTGTCCCTGGGCCCTTAGGAGCAAGTAGGAGGCTGTTGAAGGGCTTGGGCTGGGATCAGAGATCAACTCTGTGATGTCATCAGGGGATTGGTGATGTCCTTTGCCTAACACTGTGCCTTCTGTAGAGAACTCTGTGCAGCTAATTTTTTACAGATTAGAATCAATGCAAGGCAGACCCAGCCTTTTCAGCTTTCTGAGGCCAAAAAACGAATACTATTCAGCTGGATAATCTGTTCCTTAGACATTGAAATTGAAACATCATAGTGTAGAAAAATAGAAATATTGATGTACATAAGCAACGTTCATTTCCCTTTTCCCACTCCTCTTCCTGCGCATATCCTGAATACCGTAAAGCATTTACTACATCCTACTGCCAGCCAAGGCCTGTACCCGTGTATACATGGCAGCCATTTTAGGCACCCTGGCCCTTTTTGCCCGCCTGAGATTAGAATCACCGGCTTCCCTTCTGCATGTACACGACCCTGCCCTGCAAGGCAGCCCCCTTTTTGCTCGACCCATGCAAACCCCCCGTTCCCTCTTGAAGAGGCATCCTTCGCCCTAGCAGGCATAGCCCTCCCCCCCAGCTGCACCTGACTGCCCCCGCTCTCATGTACGGGTCATAAGATCTCTCTTGCTCTCTGTGTGACTCTGTCCTTGTGTCCACCCTGGCTACCCCTCCCTTCTCCTCACGTGGGCAAGTCATAAACCCTCTTCTTCTGCAAGACCCTGTCCTTGAGAATCACGGCCGCGCCTGACCAACCCCTCCTTCCCTTCCATGAATGCCCCTCTGTTGACAAGCCTTCCCTCCGCACTCAATTGTCCACACGGCATTAATACCACTCCTTTGATGACCCTTTCCCCCCCCCCCCCCGAGTCCAGCTGACCACACATGTCCGAGGCCATCGCCTGAGCCAGGAGATACCATTTACTGCCCTTATTGTATGAAGTCACTCCTCTTCAAAGGATCCTCTATTGGTCTTAGCCACCCCACCCCTTGGGCTATGATCAGGCGTACACATCCTGCAAAACACTCAGTTGCGTGATCGCCCTCCCCTCTTATCAGCAGGTCAAGGGTCCCCATTGTGAATGTATATGGGTAGGATCACCACGAGGATTATAGGGATGTCTTTCCTTTTGCGTCACACTGTCCTGATTGTGTTATCCTGTGTTCTGTAGAGTATAAAACGCCAGAGTCTCAGCTCACTTGTTAGAGCACCTCCCGAAAGACACTGTGTTTCGTGTCCGAAATGACTGGCTCTCCTCATGAGTAATAAACTCTGTTCTCGATTCCTGCTCCCAGCGCCCGTCTCTTTATTTGGTAATTATACAGAATGGGAACTAAGAGGCGGTTTGCGCCAGCAGCCTGGGCATCGATAGGAATATGGTTGCATTTTCCACAATTGGCGTCCCAACGCGGGGCCCATCAGTGACATAGGGTTCGGTAAGAGAGATCCAGACGAAGAAGTGAACGTCTAAATGATCGGGGCATGCCTGCCTTGAGAGGGCCCTCGCCCGGCGGCCGATCGACAGAACTTCACCAATTCTGAACGGACCTCTCTTCAGTGACCTATTGTCCTGACTGGAATCCCACAGGAATGCTACATGGAGTAAGAGAACGATCGGGCGCTGGAGGAGGAAGTCGAAGAACTATCCGTATGGTCCGGTCCGGGTAAGATTAAGTAGGGTGTTTTTACGCCTGATTGGTAGGGTGGCTCTGTCCACCTGATTGATTGATTGTTTGTATTGAAAACCGGTATTTGTATACTGGCATTGTTGGTATTGGTTCATTTAGCTTTGAGGGCTACTTGACATATTGGTTCTCTTTTGAGAACGAGACATTCTCTGTTTGCAAACAGCGGCGAATAGGAACGTCGTCCCTCTTTGCAGATAGAGAAGGGTAGGTAATGTAGACTTTTGTCCCCGGAATTAATCCGTCATGCCTACCTTTCTCCCCACTGAATTGTTTGAAGTCGATTGATAACCGATTGTTGTTCTTTAAGAATTGTTGAAGTCGGTTGATAGTCGATGGTTGTTCTTTGAGATCTTCCCTGTCTACAAACTGAGACGAGTAGAAATATTCTGTCTTCCTTTTTGGATAGCGAAGGGCAGGTAATGCAGACTTTTGTCCCCGTTGTAATCCGTCATGCCTGTTTTTCTCCCCACTGATTGATTGAAAACCTGGACATTGTTGTTCCAGGCATTGTTTCGTTTGAGGTATTTTCCGCCTGCAAACAACGTGGAATAGAGATATTCTATCTAGTCTTTGCAAGCAGAAAAGGGTAGGTTATGCCCCTTTGTGAATTCGTCAGTCCTACCCACTCCCCACTGGTTGGTTATTGTGGGGTAGCTCGCATGGTCCGCCCAGGAGACTACTCTTATGGAGGACATATGCTCTCTACTCATGGGCCATTTAGTAGAAATAGACCGATTGGTCCGTCCAGGAGGCTACCCTAGTAAATGGAAGTACATCGCTCGGTCCGTCCAGGATGATACCCTAATGAAGGAATATATGTTCCCCTTTTGATCGATAATCTCGTTCCACCCCGGACCATTTATTGGAGGGGACTCGCCTGGTCCGTCCAGACGTACCCCCCCTAGTGAAAAGGACACATAAAAATATGAAGTGATCACCGTTCCCTACTAACAGAAAGCTTTAGCTCGAAACACGCTAAGGAAGAGAAAGAAAAATAAAAGGAAATCAGGCTAAGTCAGTAACCCCCTGATGAGCTTTTGACTTCACCAAAAATAAGAAACATTAGAAATAGTTCGTAATAAGAAATGTAAAATGGCGAAAAGATTTGATAGCAGAACATAGCCGCGAGGTAACTAGGCTTCACTGCCTGTTCCTGCTCGCAACATGTCAGCCTCATTGCCCGCCCCGCCCAAATAACGGTCAAATGAAATAGAAACAACTCAATAGGTACCTACCCCCATTCCGGAAACTCCCGAAGTGCAACAGGTCCGCAGTTACGCCCATCCGGAAGGCGAGGCCTCGAGGCACGAGGGGCCCGCCTGACCACGGTCGGGAGGAGATGATGTTGGGCAGGCGGTCCAAAGAATGGCAGAGTCCTCTCCTTCTCTCCTCTTCCGCTGCCCTGCAGGCCACGGGGGGGGGGCTGTCTTGCCTCAGCCACCGACCACCCCCCCCCTTCTGTCTCTCGCCTGGTCCGACCCACGAAGAAGGCAGAAGCCGAAGGCGAGAATGGCGGCGAATCAAGTAGTCCCGCCACATTTCAAATTCGCCGCATGCCATCGCCCGCTTGCCAAAGGCCGAAGCCAAGGCGAAAACGGCGGCAAATCAAGTAGTCCTGCCAGATGCCAAATTCACCGCATGCCGCCGCCTGCATAGGTACAGGCAGTCCTACCACATTTCAAGCTCCCCGGAGAGTTGGAGGTAGTCCCGCCACATGTCAGAAAAGTGGGGGGGGGGCTGTCTTGCCTCAGCCGCCGACCACCCCCCCCATCATCAATGGCTGGCATGGCCGATATCGAAGACGACGGAGCCGAGGAACGGCGCGGGGTCGCTGGAAGGGGGAGGCGGCGCGAACGACCCTCCCCCACCTCCCTCCAGGTGGAGGCTTCCAGCGACACCCCACTGCTCTTACTTAAAGAGGGTCAACATCATAAAGCGGTCTTCTGCCCAGGACGGGCACACGTTCCATGCCTTCTCCCCTCAACCTTGAAGATTCTATAAGAGCCGGGGGGCCCCCGACCCCCTGCATGGGTGCCCCCGCCCCCTTCACTGGGAACCACGACATCGGTGCAACTCCTGCCGGCACCAGCCTCGGGTTGGAAATGGCTAAAATGAAGCCACGGCACGGACTTGTTCAGTTCCGGAAGAACGCCAGGATGACCCGGTAGGAAAATTGTTGCCGCCCTTCCCACTCTTTGACTCATGGTCCATATTTGCTAAATTGTTAACTATATAGCACAAAACTTTTTGAATTCCCAACGGAAGGCTCTGGGCCAACCATGCAAGACTAGAGACATCCTGACTGTGCTGGAACTCGCCTGACCCCACCCAAAATGGCGCTGACACAAAATGAGACTTTTTGAATGAACTTTATTATACCATGACCATGCAACTTTTTTACCCCGAGATATATATATAACGTTTTGGATAATGAAAGTAGATATGAAGGATATTGAGCATGTGCTTGGACAATGAATTGACTTAGGGTGGGTACTGATTATGAGTTGGAAAATGAATTGGTGTAATTGAGATAAAGTATAGAGTATTGGACAATGAATTATGAATTGATTAAAAATGAATTTTTGACATGCATCATGTTTGCTCTGTAAGGTAATTTCAATACGATTTTATTTGCACTGCTGCGCTTTATGCAATTAACTGCTACCAACTCCGTTTATTAAAAGTATTTTGAAGAAGAAAGCATGGTCGTTGCAGTTGCATTAATGAGTTTTGTAATGCCTTACTACTGCGAGCGAAGAGTAAGTATGATGAAGGATGTAGACCAAACGGGATCAGATATTTGGCAGCTACCTTATGTGCCACAAGCAACCGGAAAAGTGTTTCAGATACCCTTAAAAATGACACCACAGAAAATGCCTTCTGACCGTCACCCTTGCACCCGATAAAGATGGTTACGACCAAGTAGCTCATGTAGATACTCAGATCGTCAATGATTATCTATATGACACCACTGGTCCCTCTGGGCTGAAATGCCGAGATGGCAAGGGAATGCAGTACGAAGAGATCGGGCGAGTATATGGTAGGTAAAAAGATTTCCGAACTACTGCATGATGATGTGCTTTGAATGCTGCCCCCCACCCCCTTCTTTTCCTCCCTTCTGCAGGTCACGTCAGAACGTCGACTGAAGTATGGAAGAGCGACGGTCGGACCACCGACGAAAAAGGGGAAAAGGGAAATATGTGTTTAGTCGTTATAACAGATAAGCTTTTTAAAGACGTAGGCTTAACATGACTGTTCCTCCTTAGGACATAGCGACTGAGAGGATGGACTGACATAGAAACTGGACAAGTACTGAATGACGAAAAATTGACTAGAAATAACGTGTTAAATAATGTAACTGGACGTTTGACTAGGTAGGGAAAGGACAAAGAAAAATTAAACAGGTAAGGGTTGCCACGGCACCACCCGTCTAGGAAGTTAGAAATATTGCTGATGTTCAAAATGCACTACCCCCTTTCTCACACTCTTATAGATATAGCCGAGCTGTCCGACTGTTCTCCCGATCAATACTTGCCGTTGCCTCAGCCTGGAGAACTTCCCACCACAGGAGGGAACAGAAAAATGGCTTAAGATCCAACCATGGGTAACTAGCACGACCAGGTTAATTACTGATCGACCAGCCGAAGTGTGAGTATTGGTAATTGGGAACGCTCGCAGGCGTGACAAGCGAGAAGGGAAAGGGGGGAAGGGTAGAAAGAGCAAGCACATAGATAGAACAGGATAGTAAAGATACGTAGGATATACATATAAAAACAGATGTTGTAGGCTAACAATTGTTTCCTGTCTTGTCGTGAATGTCTTGTATATGTGTAATACATGTGCCGTCTGCCCTGTCTGAGTTTGTGTGTGTGTAAATGTACGAATTTATGTCTTCCCTCTGTCTGTATCTACATGTTATCTAACCTTTGCTGTTCTGTGTTGTGAGCGCACTAAATGACCTATTTTTGTACACGTCTCTCTCCCTCTCTCTCTCTCTCTCTCTCTCTCACCCTCACTCTCTCTCCTTACATGTCATACGTGTACCGAATGGCTCGTTTAGATTGCGGACGACTCTCACTCTCTATGAGAGTCTCCCTATTTTTCCTCCCTCTTTTTGGTAAAATTGTGCCCCACCGGCACCAGTCTGATTTGATACACGTTTGAACGCGAAGGTGTTCAGCGAAATTGACCGAAACTAAAATGACTGTATCTCGCCATGTTACTGCCTCTCCTTTCTGTAAAATGAATGAACTTGAATTGGCTGAGAAGGAAAGGACAGGTAAGACGACTAAAGTCCCCCAAATCTGGCCATTTATAGGGGAACTGTATGTCAATGGCATCCAATGTCTGTTCTTCAGAGACGAACGCCAACGTCTAGACTGACATCCAATACCCAGATTGCCCCACCCCTTTGCACCCAAGCGCAAGCGCCCGAAGCATCCCCGCCCCATTTTTGATAGAACCACTCCTGTTGTCCCGGGTATAAACATAATGACCATGAGTAGCTGCTGACCCTTGAGGAAATCTTGTTTTGCCCGACTCTCGACGATAGCACCCCCGCCCTGTTTGAAAATGTTAGCCAGTTCTGAAGGGAAATGCTGCGCTAATGTTGAAAATGATGTAATGCACAGTTGATGGAAATATTATCTTGTCCTCACTCGAATCATAAAATGGGCCGATGAATATACCTGCCATGAACCCAGTAGGAATACTGACACGTGCACTGCTTGGCAATGAACCTCTGACTGTGACCAATGAGCGTATCTCCCAAATGGGTAGAATTAAGAGAGGAATTCACATGCATAGATATCTTCTTTTGCCATTTCACTGAAACATTGTCTTGTACCTATTCAAAGATTCGCGATCACCGAAGGAGATGGGTCAGAAGTGGCGTACAGCCTGGCTGCGGATCCTGGGACTGGTGTGACCTCGACCGAAGGTGGAGCCGCAGAGCGACAGGAGGATACGGGACGAGACCGCAACTTCAACGTGGAAAATGAAAAACGGCGAGCCACCTCGAAGCCACTCGCCTGCTAAACCCACGTGTGCCTGGAGTCTCCGTCCCCCTTCCTTGAGCCCGATGGATGGGCCTGCCTGCTTGTTATCCTTTGCTCCCTTGGTCCCTTTTGCGCGTCCCAGGAACTCTGACCCAACTCCACCCACTCCCCTATCGACTATTTGAACTTCACTCACCCTCTTCTCCACGTGACTTTTTGCCAAAGGAACGAACTGCATTTCACTGGGAATAGGGTGCTGCCATAGAACTGTGGGTGCCGAGCATAAGGCACCGCCAACCGGATTGTTTAGGGAACAGGACTGTGGTCTAACAGCAGAGGACTGACCGCACCCTGCAACGCGAAAAGGATAGAACAGAGCTGGACCTATAGCTCCACCGCCGGTGCTCAACAGCGCCAACGAAAGTACTCGGACTAGAGCCTACCAGTGATGGCTCACTGACAAAAAGACACTGGGACGAAGAGATATTGTATATTGAACTGAATTCCGCTCTCAACTACCTGGTCAAAACTGTTCATTGGTCACATTTTTTAATCAGAAACATTTATGCCATATAGTGCTGTGAAATGGTAGGAACTCAACAAATGCAATTTCCTATGTGCTGTATTCTGCCAAACACATCAACTGTCCATGATTATATACCATATGCTAATATTGACAATGCTAATTCTGCGACCGTCCCTGTCTATATGTACCATCATCGATCACGAAAATGAACTTTTGTTATGTAAAAAGGGGCGACTGTAGAAAAATAGAAATATTGATGTACATAAGCAACGTTCATTTCCCTTTTCCCACTCCTCTTCCTGCGCATATCCTGAATACCGTAAAGCATTTACTACATCCTACTGCCAGCCAAGGCCTGTACCCGTGTATACATGGCAGCCATTTTAGGCACCCTGGCCCTTTTTGCCCGCCTGAGATTAGAATCACCGGCTTCCCTTCTGCATGTACACGACCCTGCCCTGCAAGGCAGCCCCCTTTTTGCTCGACCCATGCAAACCCCCCGTTCCCTCTTGAAGAGGCATCCTTCGCCCTAGCAGGCATAGCCCTCCCCCCCAGCTGCACCTGACTGCCCCCGCTCTCATGTACGGGTCATAAGATCTCTCTTGCTCTCTGTGTGACTCTGTCCTTGTGTCCACCCTGGCTACCCCTCCCTTCTCCTCACGTGGGCAAGTCATAAACCCTCTTCTTCTGCAAGACCCTGTCCTTGAGAATCACGGCCGCGCCTGACCAACCCCTCCTTCCCTTCCATGAATGCCCCTCTGTTGACAAGCCTTCCCTCCGCACTCAATTGTCCACACGGCATTAATACCACTCCTTTGATGACCCTTTCCCCCCCCCCCCCCGAGTCCAGCTGACCACACATGTCCGAGGCCATCGCCTGAGCCAGGAGATACCATTTACTGCCCTTATTGTATGAAGTCACTCCTCTTCAAAGGATCCTCTATTGGTCTTAGCCACCCCACCCCTTGGGCTATGATCAGGCGTACACATCCTGCAAAACACTCAGTTGCGTGATCGCCCTCCCCTCTTATCAGCAGGTCAAGGGTCCCCATTGTGAATGTATATGGGTAGGATCACCACGAGGATTATAGGGATGTCTTTCCTTTTGCGTCACACCGTCCTGATTGTGTTATCCTGTGTTCTGTAGAGTATAAAACGCCAGAGTCTCAGCTCACTTGTTGGAGCACCTCCCGAAAGACACTGTGTTTCGTGTCCGAAATGACTGGCTCTCCTCATGAGTAATAAACTCTGTTCTCGATTCCTGCTCCCAGCGCCCGTCTCTTTATTTGGTAATTATACAGAATGGGAACTAAGAGGCGGTTTGCGCCAGCAGCCTGGGCATCGATAGGAATATGGTTGCATTTTCCACAATAGAACACACAAGAATTGGGTATAATGAAATAGCAAGTCTCTTTCGAATACTTCTGTCAGATTGCACACTGGGAACTGCAGCTAACGTCACTGTGGCCCGATTGCATCTTTTAGAATTCAACAATCTGCTGAACAGTGACCACACAAGTGCACATTTTACCACGGCAAACTCCTTTCTTGTGAAATCCGGACAATTAAAAAAATATATAGGTCACAAACCAACTGAGCCAGCATCAAAGGAACGCACCGAGGGCTCCTAGAAATGTACACATCAGCCTAAGCGGCAAGTGCCAGTGGCAACACCAGTGGAAAACAAAACACTTTTGTAATAAAAAGAAACACACTAGAAATCCCTGTAGTCTGCTTAAAATATATTTTAAGCAGACTTGCTGACCCCAACCTTTGCCCCAGTTACAGCCCCCAAGAGTCAAGCTGCACAGCACCCCTAAAGGGAACACACATGTATTCTGCCTGCTGGCTCTGAACATTTCAGCTGGCCTGGCTCTGCTCTGAGTCAACACACACACGAACAACAGACAACACCTGACCTTGACAAAAAGAAAACCCATTTTTACAGAATCTGCCCTGAGCTCATCAGGGTTTGAGGTCAGTGCTGCACTGCTGGGGGCGGTGGGCGGCTAGTGGGTCGTGGCCGGAGGAACCAAAGCAGGCAGGCCTGCTCTCAAATAAATCCACACTAAGTGGCAAGGGCGCTAGTGCACTGTGCTGCCTGCGCAGAACCGGGCCGGTGATCAAACAAAAAGGTATAGGCCCAGCCTGGGCATTTGGGGTGGGTGGGGCAGCCTTTGACTTTTGTTTAATCCCGGCCCGGTCCACAGTGCCAGGAGGAATCTATCTACCCCCCTCTTCTCTACACACCCTTGATGCCGTTGCCGACCCCAGATGTCAAGCACAGACCGAAAGAGGGCCAGAGCTAAGAGTCCCTTGGCGGAGAACCGGGAGGCAAACTTCCAATGATTCTATGACCCCTCTTCATCGAGCTGAGGGAAGGAAAGCAGAGTGAGAGTTCAGATTTACAGACCAAAGTATGCGCACAGGTTCCACTTTCACACTATGCCAAATATACAGTGCACATAGAACTTTCAAACATATGGGCGCGAAAGACCCCAGAGATGAGAGACTGGAAAAACTTTTTAAACAGGGGCGGCCGTTGCGTTTCTTCTCCTTGATGCACAGGTACAAACCCCTATACATTCGCTGGAATAAATGCTGCCACCACGGCCACAAACCCCAGCAGAGAACACAGTATCCACTGTTTAGAAGAGGGATTCACGTTGGGTTTCAGTTTCTCTGTGTATTCACTTAATGATATGCAAGTCACTACAGCTAGACGAAGCAGCGGATAAGATGATGCTTGAAAGAAAACTGAACACAAGATTGTGAATATTTCCATTGTAGAGCATGCAATGTGAATTCAATTCCAAGAAAGTATTACTAGAACAAGAGTCACCCTAATAGTAAGAGGTGTTAATTTACTAAGCAGTGCAATCACTTCCTATTTTAACCACTCATTTCTTCTGCTAGTGCTACTGTTCAGCGAATGAGCAGAGGGAAAGGGAACAGTTATACTGCCATTTAAATAACACTTATATGTCACAATGGCAGTAGCGTTGTAAACCACGGGTGAATCTTCATGAGGCCTCACTGGCTGAATCCCCTCATCTAAGAGGGCCACTGCATCAGCACATTGAAGCTGCAGCCAGGAAGAGTCACATGAGAGTCACTCCTTTTCACTGATCACCATTGCAAAATGCACAACTGTATTCCGATGGGCCGATAATACGGCCCATGTGTTGTCATCTACCTGGCTGCTGGAGACAAGTAATGCTCATGTGATGTGAGCTGGTTTAGTTACCTCTTGCCAGGGGAAGCCCCAGAGACTGGGGCGCAGGAGCAGGCACTCCGCAAAGTCATAGAAAACAGAAATGGGGCTGTGAGAAAAAGCCGACTTTAGCGCTATGTTCTCTCGCGCATTAGATAAATGCATGTTGCCTGTCTCACTGTGGTGGGCCTCTGGTCTTCAGCTCTGCCCCTCCCACGGTTGCCTACATGTACTAACTTTGGTCTTGCCTACCTACCAGTTGACCGCGCTCCTACTCTGCTGTGCATTATCTGATTGAAATGCAATTTGCAAAAATGCAAACAACACTCACCTGGCAGCGGGCGGCACAGTCAAAAGCAGGAAGTGGGACACTGGCACAGGCAGGGCTAGAAATAATTAAATTATGGGGTACCTGTCGTTTCAGTCGCTTGGTTCTGGAATGCGGGTCATGCACACTTTTTTATTGCGCGAGGTCCAATGCGCATGTGTCACCATGTGACCCCTCTTCGCCTCTGCCCTGAGTGGTTCGCTCCCCTGTCTCTCTGCCGAGACACGGTATCGTAGAAGCTGTGCTGATTAGCATTCTCACTGTGCCATTGTATTTTCGCCTGCTATTGAATTTGTGCTCGCTTCGCCTGCCTGTACCATTCCAGCCTTATAATCTGATTTTAGCGCAATATCCCCCCCGGCGCCCTAGAAGCTGTGCTGTTTACCATTGTTACTGTGCCATTGTTTTTTTCGCCTTCCATTGAATTTGTGCTTGCCTCGCCTGCCTGTACCATTTGAGCTTTGTAATTGCATTTTAGCGCGATATCCCCCCGGCGCCCTGCTCTGCTCCCCCCTCCATTTTGTCCCTGTTGTTGTTGTTGTGCTTCCTGAGCCCGCCCCGCCTCCCAGCTGAACCACCCTCGCCCCTCTCCCTCCACTGTCCATTTATGACAGTTGCTCCCGCGCGCAGCGTTCACGCGCAGCGACCGCGCCCAATCCGCGCCGAAGGTGCGCCAAAGGTAAGCCCGTCTACGCCCGTCCGCGCCTGGACCGCGCCCAGCGCCAGACCCCCTGCCCCTCGCGCCGCCCAGCCCTCCCGCACTACCTACGATGCCGCCACCCTCCTAGCCCTTAACCCCGGTCGCGCCCCCAACTGCGTCCAAGCCGCTCCTGGAAACACCCATGGTCCATTCTCATGCTACTCCTGCAAATTCATCGGCACCGACAACATCTCCGCTACGACCACACCACAGATTCCCGACCCAAATCACCTACAATGCATCCTTCTCAACACCCGATCGGTCCACAAGCACGCCATTGACCTATGGAATCTACTAAACACCATCTCCCCAGACGTCGCCTTCCTAACGGAAACATGGATGAACGCTTCCTCCGCCCCAGACATCACCATCGCCATCCCTGAAGACTATAAGATCATACGCAAGGACCGTACCGGCCACACAGGAGGAGGAATCGCTATCGTCCATAAGAAATCCATCCGCATCTCAACCAGCTCAGACGTCAATCTCGCCAACTCCGAACACCTTCACTTCCAGATCCACACCGACCCCAAGACCACACTCAGAGGCACCCTCCTCTACAGACCACCAGGACCCCGCTCAAAATTCAGTGAAGACATCACGGACTTCATCACTCCACACGCGCTCCCCTCCAAAGACTACATCCTTCTGGGAGACCTCAACTTTCACCTTGAAAAGAACAACGACCGCAACACCACCACCCTCTTGGACAACCTCGCCAACCTCGGACTTAAACAATTTGTCACTTCCCCCACCCACATCGCAGGTCACACACTCGACCCTATCTTCACCTCCAGCAATCATGTCTCCTTCAGCCACACCACGGACCTCCTCTGGACTGACCACAGCTGCGTTCACTTCACCTACAACAAGCCAAAACCCATCAACCACCTCCAACCAACTCTGCAAAGAAACTGGAACAAAATCACCATCGACCAGATCTCCTCATCGCTCCTTCTAAACACCCCAGCCCACTCTTCTAACCCAGACCAAGCCGCCGCCAACTTCACCCTATGGTTATCCAACACCGCCGACACCTTAGCACCACTGAAAAAACGTCAAAGCAAACCTGGCAGCAAGAAGGCCTCATGGTTCAACGATGATCTTAAGAAGTCCAAGAAACTTTGCCGCTCCCTTGAAAAGACCTGGAAAAAAGACCCAACCACGAGCACCAAGGACGCCTTCACAAACGCCACCCGCACACACCACCAACTAATCCGAAAGGCCAAGAAAACAGCATTCAAGGATCGACTTGACAACAACGCCCACAACAGCAAGGAACTATTCAACATCGTCAAGGAATTTACCAATCCCTCGGCCAACTCCAACGACATCACCCCCTCTCAAGCCATCTGCGACTCCCTAGCCTCATTCTTCCACAACAAAATTGCAGACATCCACAACAGCTTCGACAACCAACCCGGAGTCCAACCCACCCAACCATATGCTGAACATTCTCCCCCCCTTGAACACCCTTAACGACTGGAACCCAATCTCCACTGAGGACACCATCCGCCTGATGAACTCCATCCACTCAGGATCCCCCACAGACCCATGCCCTCACCACATCTTCAACAAAGCAGACTCCGTCATAGCACCGCACCTCCGAGACGTCATCAACTGCTCCTTCAACTCCGCCACCTTCCCGGAAAGCTGGAAACACGCTGAACTCACCGCCCTTCTGAAAAAACCAACAGCGGACCCCACCGAACTCAAAAACTACCGTCCCATCTCGCTCCTTCCTTTCCCGGCCAAAGTCATCGAGAAAGCGGTCAACAACCAGCTCGCCGCCTTCCTCGAAACCAACAAATCCCTCGACTCCTCACAGTCCGGCTTCCGAGCAAAACACAGCACTGAGACCGCCCTCATCGCAGCAACAGACGACATTCGAACTCTACTGGACAATGGAGACACAGTCGCCCTCATCCTCCTCGACCTCTCTGCAGCCTTCGACACAGTCTGCCACAGCACTCTTTTACAACGCCTCAAACATCGGAATACAAGGAAAAGCACTTGAATGGATCACCTCGTTCCTCACCGGAAGAACCCAGAAAGTCCACCTTCCACCATTCAAGTCCGAGGCCACTGAAGTCATCTGTGGCGTACCACAAGGATCCTCACTCAGCCCCACCCTCTTCAACGTATATATGAGCCCCCTCGCGGCCATCGCCCGCCAACACAACCTCAACATCATCTCTTACGCGGATGACACTCAACTGATCCTTTCTCTCACCAATGACCCCAGCACCGCCAAAACTAACCTACACGAAGGAATGAAAGAAGTCGCCGAATGGATGAAACACAGCCGTCTGAAACTGAACTCAGACAAAACAGAAGTCCTCATCTTAGGTACATCCCCCCTCTGCCTGGGACGACTCTTGGTGGCCAGAGGCCCTTGGAAAAGCACCCATCCCGACAGACCACGCACGAAACCTAGGCGTTATCCTGGACTCTTCACTCTCAATGAACAGACAAGTCAGCGCCGTGTCCTCATCCTGCTTCAACATTCTCCGCATGCTCAAAAAAACATTTCGCTGGATCCCCACCGAAACCAGAAAAACAGTCACCCATGCTCTGGTCACGAGCCGACTGGACTACGGAAACACCCTCTACGCAGGTACCACCGCTAAACTCCAGAAGAAACTCCAACGAATCCAAAACGCCTCAGCCAGGATCATATTAGACATCCCGCGCAACGAACACATCTCTGGAAACCTGAAAGACCTCCACTGGCTACCTGTCAATAAGAGGATCACTTTCCGACTGCTAACCCACGCACACAAATCACTCTACGACATCGGACCAGAATGCCTCAACTCACGACTGTCCTTCTACACCCCCTCCCGCCAACTGCGTTCTTCCAGCCAAGCCCTCGCCACTGTACCTCGCATCAACAAGACCACCATGGGAGGCAGATCCTTCTCATACCTGGCTGCTAAAACATGGAACTCACTCCCCACCTACCTTCGCCTTACCCAGAACCACCTAGCATTCAGAAAGCAACTTAAAACGTGGATATTTGACAAGTAATCCTCCTCCCCTCCCTAAGCGCCTTGAGACCCTCTGGGTATGTAGTGCGCTATATAAATTCTTTGACTTGACTTGACTTGACAGCCGCGCCCGCCCCACTCCCCTAAGGTGATTGAACTGAAGACTAAGAGCAGGCCGCGCAAACATGGCGGCGGAGACATCTGCGAGCCGATCGCGCACGCGACCCACCCACCCCCTAAAATGGCACTGCTGCACCTGCTCCAAATGCATTATTTATCCTGAACAGAATGCACACGCAGTCACAGATGCTTGCAATTCTATTGCGATTGATTAAATTGTGCTTTTGACCGCACAGCTGCTCTGGAGCGAGTGAGATGCACGCCGACTGCCAGACGCAGCAGAGTACAGTAGTGAGTGAGTGACTGACTACTAATAAGTGTACAAAAAATCGGCCCCAGCCCCACCCAGCAACAAAACCGGCCCCCAACCCTGGCAGCCTACCGGGGGAATGCCCGGGGCCTGACATTGCCAGTCCGGACCTGTACCGGGCCTCTGGTCGGGTTCTCCGGCCCTGGGCCCTGTCCCCCGCCTGCCGCTCTGCCAAAGACCCAGGATGTTCCTTGGGACCCTCGCTTAACTTGGCTGGCGTCAGGAGCTCCAGCTGGGGCCCCTGTGGGCCCTGGGGAGGGTGGCCTCCCCGGTGCCTGGGATGGGGGCCCGTGAAGGCTTCTCCTGCGCCTCTGGGCCGAGTCCCCGGCTGGGTCCCGGGGCCCCACCGGGCCCCGGATCAGGTGCTCCAGTCCTGGTCCCCGTCCCCGGGCCTGCCACCCTGTAAAGGCCCAGGACAGGGTCCGTTGGTCCCATACAGACCTCACCTGCTTCTCAAAGTGTCCGTGGACCCCACGTAGGCGGCCCGTTGGGTCCCCCTCCCAGCCTTCATGGCTGGGGCCCTGGGCCTCCGGCCCCCCATGCCCGAGCACCCGCTCACTCTTTAGTTGGGGCACAGGGCGACCAGATGGCTTCCCTTTCGAGCACCTTTCCCCTCAGCCATCTGGTCGCAGGCAGTGCTTTCAAATGGGGTGACCAGATGGCCGGGCTTCCCTGGAAGTTGTCGATGAGGGCTCATTTGCCTCCCCGATCCCAGTGAGGGCTCCAGGAGGTCAGGCACATTCGCGCCTTGAGTCCACTCTGTCACCTTGTGTGCACAGATTACAAGAAAAGGGTGTAATGCTCTGGATTAGTAGAGAGAGGGTCAGTCTGACCTCGTGTATTCTGAGACAGGGGAAGGCAGCACCCGGGCCTGCCCGCCGGGGCCTCCAAGGAGTTGGGGTCTGCCCCTGCCTCTCAGCCCGTGAGGTGCTGTGATGCTTAGACGGGGAAGACAGCACCCAGGACCGCCGGCCAGGGCCCCCGGGGGTTACGCACCTGCCTCTCAGCCCCTTCCCGATGGTCCTTTTTCTCTGAGTTTACTCAGTCAGACCTCCAGGAGGTCCGGCGATACTGAGATGAGGGAAGGCAGCACTCAGGCCTACTCGCTGGGGCCCGGGTACGCACCTGCCTCTCAGCCCCTTCCTGATGGTCCTATTTATCTAAGTATGCTCAGTCAGATCTCCGTGAGGTCCAGCGATGCTGAGACGGGGAAGGCAGCACCTGGGCCCGCCTGTGGGGGCCCCAGGGGCCCGGATACGCACCTTCCTCTTAGCCCGTTCCCGATGGTCCTTTTTCTTCGAGTTTGCTCAGTCAGACCTCCATGAGGTCCAGCGATGCTGAGACAGGGAAGGCAGCACCCGGGCCTTCAGAGTCTGCTTCCCCCGAGAGCAGGCAGGGACGCAAAGCCAGCATACCCCCTGCACAGGGCAGCCTGCCAGGGGATGCCCCAGCTGTACTCTGATCGATTGGGCACTCTTGGTCCGTTTAGGGATGGACTGCTTGGCCAGCCTCGGCTGTTGTTTCAAGCATGGAGGTTGGAAGTGGTACAGGCCTTCACTATCAGGGATGGAAGTGGTACGGGCTTTGACTCCTCATACTATCTGGGATTGAAGCGGTAAAAGGCATTGACTCTCCATACTACCGAGGATTGAAGTGGTACAGGCTTTGACTTTCAGGGATGGAAGTGGCGCAGGCTTTGACTCCCCATACTATTGGTGTTGGAAGTGGTGTAGGCTTCGACTCCCCATACTATTGGGGATGGTAGTGGTACAGCCTTCAACTCCACTTACTGTTGGGGATGGAAGTGGTACAGGCTTCGACTTCCCGTACTGTCGGAGATAGAAGCGGTATAGGCTTTGACTCCCCGTACTATCGGGGGTGGAAGTGGTATAGGCTTTGACTCCACATACTATTGGGGACGGAAGTGGTACAGCCTTCTACTCCCCATATTGCCGGGGATGGAAGTGGTACATGCTTCGAATCCCCATACTGTCGGGGATGGAAGCAGCACAGGCTTTGACTCCGTATACTATCAGGGATGGAAGTGGTACAGTATTCGACTCCCCATACTATCAGGGATGTAGGTGGTACCTGCTTCGACTCCCCATACTATGGAAGATGGAATTGGTACAGGCTTTGACTCCCCATACTACCGAGGATGGAAGTGGTACAGGCTTTGACTATCGGTGATGGAAGTGGTACAAGCTTCGACTTCTTATACTATTTGGTATGGAAGTGGTACAGACTTTGCCTCTCCATAGTGTCAGGGACTCCTCATACTACAGAGGATGGAAGTGGTACCTCCTTGACTATTTGGGATAGACGTGGTACAGGCTGTAACTCACCATACTATCAGGGATGGAAGTAGTACAGGCTTTGACTTCCCATACTGTCAGGGATGGAAGTTGAACAGACTTAGACTCCCCATACTATTGGGAATGGAAGTGGTAAATGCTTCGACTCCCCATACTATCGGGGATGGAAGTGGTACAGGCTTTGACTCCCCATACTATCGGGGATGGAAGTAGTACAGGCTTTGACTCCCCATACCATCGGGGAAGGAAGTGGTACAGGCTTTGAATAACCATACTATCGGGGATGGAAGTGGTATAGGCTTCGACTCTCCATACAATTGGGGATGGAAGTGGTATAGGATTCGACTCTCCGTACTATTGGGGATGGAAGTGGTACAGGCTTCGGCTCCCCATACTATCGGGGACGGATGTGATACAGGCCTCAACTCCCCATACTACAGAGGATGGAAGTGTTATAGACCTTGACTATCGGGGATGGAAGTGGTACAGGCTTTGACTCTCCATACTGTCTGGGATAGAAGTGGTACAGGCTTTGACTCCTCATACTATCCGGGAACTGGTAAAGTCATTGACTGAGTAGTGTGGCTCACTGGTTAGAGGCGGCAGACCCGAGAGCAGAGGACGGCCCGGGACCAGGGTTCGATTCCCAGCGCGGCAGGTTTCTGGACCAGGGTCAGCGGACTCGATAATTCTCTTGCCTCGGTGCCCACTCTGATCAGCGATCACACTCGGCAACTCTGGGCATTAGCTTGCCTCATCTTCACTAACGGCCCCACCAGACTGCCGGGGATGCCTGTTCTCACCCTGGAGATACCCATTAAGGGACCATCTCTCAGGGAAGCCAGGAAGGGTTTTGCAGCGGTCGAAGCGCCATGGGACCCTACGGGTAAGTAGTGCGCTATATAAATGCCTATGCATTTACATTTACATACTATTGGGGATGGAAGTGGTGCGGGCTTTGACTCCCCATACTATCGGGGATGGAAGTGGTACAGGCTTCGACTCCCCATACTATCGGGTATGGAAGTGGAACAGGCTTTGACTCCCCATACTACAGAGCATGGAAGTGGTACAGGCTTTGACTATCGGGGATGGAAGTGTTGCAGGCTTTGACTCACCATACCATCAGGGATGGAAGTGGTACAGGCTTCGACTCCCCATACTATTGGGGATGGAAGTGGTACATGCTTCGAATCCCCATACTGTCGGGGATGGAAGTGGTACAGGCTTTGACTCATCAGAAATACGATTAAAAGAGGGTCTCGGGGCATGTTTATAGACCAATACATAGACACCACCCCCAAGGGATACACTAGCAGAAACAAAAAATGTCTATGGGTCTGTAGAATCAACTATACGTCCTGTTCAAGAAACAACTAAATAATCAAAAGATAGTGAGAAAAGTGCTCCCTTGTGTCCTAGAGGCACAGCAAGATATCACCAGGGTATAAAAAGTACCCATCAGCTTCCGTTCGATACCGCACTTGTCATCATATGGGTTCTTCTCACACCGAGGAGAATATGCTCACGGCCACTAGATGTTAGAGTGGTTGCCGCCAGACCATTGGAAATAAAATTTAGTAGTAGGGGGTACCAAAAACAATGTATTAAGGTAACTGAATTGCAGTGCGTGATTGGGTGAGTGTGAAAAAGTGATGAGGTGTATACAATTGGATATAAGAGAGCAAAGAAAAATTTATTAATATCTTTCAAATCTTCCAAACTTTAAAAACAGTGCAAAATAATAGCAGACTCACCAAATAACTGGTTTCTTGAACCATAGGTCAACATGTTTCAGCAAATGTGGATACTATTTGTCCACTGCTTTCGTCAGGACCATATTTTCGCTACTGCAAGGTGAGAATAATACAAATTGGTAATCATGTCTCCTGATCCTCCTAGGTCATGGAAAGTCCCCTCCAGAGGAGGAGGAGAAGAGTAGAAATGCCCAGAATAAGACGTAAGGAAAAAAGAGAGAAAAAGATGTCATCATCAGTATGTACATCTAGTGGTAGCTAAACAGGCCTGTATGTTTATTTGACATATAAGCATACAAGCAAACACCCATCCTTAAGGTATAAATCCGCTTACCTATTAGGTAGGAGGATAGCACATCACCTCAGCTGGCTGCAGCTCAGGTAAGCGGAGCACCGCTCTAGTAATAACAAAAAGGATAATAAATTAGGGCTCTTATTGATGACGTTAATACCCATCTTCTTCAGCGTGTGTTTAACTGATTGTGTTTTAAAAGCTTCAACCCTGATATAGGGAATGATCAAAAGCTTTCAGCTATTATGCATAGAAATTGATAATATACCACAACCTTATAATGACATCCAGGGTATATCCTCATGTAGTCCCTCTTTGTCAGTGTTGAGTTTATATACCCATTTCTGTTCTTTGGAAAATGGGTATTTGCTGATATCGGTCACATGTTCTGGAATAAACGGTTGCTCTATTACAGTCCATGTGAATTCTGTAGGTCCATGTCCTGCTTGTAGGAAATGGGCTGTAAGTCGGGTGGCTTGTTTCCGGCACCGAATTGTGCTCTTCTGTTCAGATATACAGACTTTGATCCTTCTTGTGGTCATGCCAATATACTTTAAATGGCAAGGGCATGTAATTAAGTAGATCAAATTCTGGCTATTACAGTTGGTAAATTTTTTCTGCTGCCAAGGACGGCCAGTGCCGATATCCAAACTCAATGATTTGCAAGTTTGGGGGCATGCGGCATAGGTACCGCATGGGTGATGACCTTCTACTGCTGGCAAATCCCATAGAGTCCCCACCACTCGTGGTACTTTTCTCTTCAGTCTAGTATGTACTAGTTTATCTTTCAAGATTGGCCCCCGTTTAAAAGCAAATAGGAGGCAATAAATGGTCTCCACCAGTATTCAAAATCGACCAATGTTTCCTTATTATTTTTTGGACTTGGTTGGACCTTGTGTTAAATGTGTTGACAAAAGTCATTCTTTCAGATTTTTCTTTCATGATGGATGGTTCAAAGAGAGCTTCGCGGTTATTATTAGACGCGCGCTTCTTAGATTGACGTATGATCTTCTTAGGATATTTCCTTGCTAACAGTTGGTCTTCCAGATTGTATGCGTGCTCCTTGAAGGTGTCTTCACTGGAGCAGTTCCTCTGGATCCTCAAAAATTGGCCTAATGGCAAGTTGTTCTACAGAGCTCTTGGATGGCAACTATCGTAACTCAACAGATAGTTACGGGCCATAGGCTTCTTATAAAGTTCCGATCTTAGGCCAAAAGGTGTAGCTGTTATCAAGAGGTCAAGGAATGCAAGTTGATATTTATCATGCTCAACTGTAAACCGGAGGTGATTGTTCCTCGTGTTCAGCCACTGATGGAATAACAGAAGGTCTTCAAAAGCACCTCGCCAGACGACAAAAATGTCGTCTCTGTAGCGCCTCCAGGTCCGCACTGACTAAAAAAAAACGGTTTAGTAGATGTCAAAACATGCTCCTGTTCAAAATGGTGGACATAGAGGTTCGCTAGGCTGGGAGTGAAGACACTTCCCATGCTGGTCCCCGATATCTGTAGGAAGATTGTCTCTTCGAATCGGAAGAAATTTTCTTTCATTGCCATATGTGCAAGATTCATGATAAAGTGGACTGGAGTTATTGATTGTAGATCTCTCTCTTGTAGTAGGCTCCCCACTACTTCCAAGGTGTCATCTTGAGGAATTGAAGTATAAAGGGATTCCACATCAAAAGACACCAAGAGATCTGTAGAGGTGTCAAATTCAATATCTGGTAATATCCGTAGTACATCCTTGGTGTCTTGAAGGAATGTTGACATTCCTTTTACCATAGGGCGTAAAAAGTGATCCACGAAAGTGGATCTTGGTTCTAGAATAGAACCAATCCCTGATATTATAGGGCGTCCAGGTGGAGGTCGTTGTTGCTTATGGACTTTTGGCAACACATAAAAATATGGCATCGTGGGATGAGTGGTACGCAGGAACTTAGCTTATTGTGATGTAATCTATCCTTCCGTGACCACCTCCTCTACCATATGGCCAATGATGTTAGCAAGTCGTTCTGTCGGGTCTTTAGTCAGGGGAAGATATGATTTAGTATCTTGAAGTTGTCTCAAGCACTCGGTGCGATAAGTCATTGTGTTGAGTAAGACAATGGCACCGCCCTTGTCTGCTGGCTTTATCGTCAATGATTCATCCGCTGTTAGGCTTCGGAGTGCATCCTGTTCCTTTTGTGGCAGATTAATAAAAGGACGATCTTTCACTTGGTATAGTTTCATGCCATCACTCTCAACTGCCTGTTCAAATGTTAACACCTTCGCAGGTAAACCACCAGTAGGTGGATTAAAAGTCGAAGGTTTTTTTAGGCCAGTATTTACATCAGTATGATCAGAACCTTCTTTTGTATGCTTGGCAAAAAAGAAATGTAATCTAATCTTACGAAATAATTTGGCCATTTCTATTTGTGTCAAGAAGTGATCTCCTGTCTGTGTAGCCACAAAACCTAATCCTCTATTGATTACTTTCTCTTCGTCTTCAGTTAACAGTCGTGAGCTCAAATTTATCACAAGACTGTCCGTTTGCTCGTGCCCGCCTGTTCTTGCGGGACGTTCCTCCCGCTCCTCAGGTCCATTGACGGTGGAAGAGGACCCCATTGGACTTGTCCTTGTCGTCTTCTGCCTCTTAGTCTCCCTCGGCCAAAGCCTAAAAAAGGCTGCATATTTGAATCAGATTGAAATTGTTGAGGACCATAAGTTCACATTTGTTGGGGAAAGGGTGGACTGCCATACATCCATGGATTTGGTTGCCACCAATGTGGAAACTGGTTCTGGTTGTGGTAGTTGTTTCTCCACCCTCGTCGGTGACCTCATCCACGATTTTTGTTTGTGGGATTACTGTTTAATGAAGAATCCGAGTCGCTTGATATTTCTTCTGAACTAGAAGTTCCATAGGTGGATCCTCATCTATGCCCATTACGATTAAATACTGGTGGTACATATGTATCGCTTGTGGAAGGGTAGATCTTTTCTGTTGAGAATCTTGCCAGGTCCTTCTTAAATTTCTCAAGTTTGGTAAAAAGGATAGAATCCTTAAATTCTTTATTTTTATTGCTTTCTTCCTGACTCTTTTTAAACAGTGTACCTGTGATGGTTGCTTTAACTTGGCCTTCTAATACATGGATGTCTACTAGAATCTTATCGGCCACATTTTTGGCAGTTTTAATAATCAGAACAAGCCAGTCTCTAGTACACCTACAGGCTATCATTGACCAATCTTTGAGGAAATCTGTATCATCAAAAAATAACCTGGGGGCGTTGGTGACATTTAAACCTGTAGGGGCAGGCTTTGACTCCCCATACTGTTGGGGATGGAATTGGTACAGGCTTTGACTCTCCATAGTACCGAGGATGGAAGTGGTACAGGCTTTGACTCACCATACTTTCGGAGAAGGAAGTGGTACAGGCTGCGACTCCCCATACGATCACAATTGGAAGTGGTACAGGCTTTGACTCCCCATACTAAAGAGGATGGAAGTGGTACAGGCCTTGACTATTTGGGATGGAAGTGGTACAGGCTTTGATTCACCATACTACCGGGGATAGAACTGGTACAGGCTTCGACTCCCCATACTATCGGAGATGGAAGTGGTACAGGCTTCGACTCCCCATACTATCGGGGATGGAAGTGGTACAGGCTTCGACTCCCCATACTATCGGGGACGGACGTGGTACAGGCTTCAACTCCCCATACTACAGAGGATGGAAGTGGTACAGGTCTTGACTATCGGGGATGGAAGTGGTACAGGCTTTGACTCTCCATACTGTCTGGGATAGAAGTGGTACAGGCTTTGACTCCTCATACTATCAGGGAACTGGTACAGTCATTGACTCCCCATACTATTGGGGATGGAAGTGGTGCAGGCTTTGACTCCCCATACTATCGGGATGGAAGTGGTACAGGCTTGACTCCCCCTTCTATTGCAGATGAAAGTGGTACAGGCTTTGACTCCCCATACTATTAGGGATGGAAGTGGTACAGGCTTCATACTATGGAGGATGGAAATGGTACATGCTTTGACGAGCGGGGATGGTTGTGGTACAGGCTTTGACTCCCCATACTATCGGGGATGGAGGTGGTACAGGTTTTGACTCCCCATATTACAGAGGATGGAAGTGGTACAGGCCTTTGCTATCCGGGATGGAAGTGGTACTGGCTGCGATTCCCCATTCTATCTGGGATGGAAGTGGTACAGGCTTTGACTCCCCATACTTTCAGGGATGGAGGTGGTACAGGCTTCGATTCCCCATACTATTGGGGATGGAAGTGGTGAATGATTTGACTCACCATAATATCGGAGAAGGAAGTGGTACAAGCTTCGACTCCCCATACTATCACGAATGGAAGTGGTACAGGCTTTGACTATTTGGGATGGAAGTGGTACAGTTTTCGACTCCCCATACTAAAGAGGATGGAAGTAGTACAGGCCTCGACTATTTGAGATGGAAGTGTTACAGGCTTTTACTCACTATACTATCAGGGATGTAAGAGTAACAGGCTTCGACTCCCCATACTATTGGGGATGGAAGTGGTACAGGCTTTGACTCCCCATACTATCTGGGATGGAAGTGGTACAGGCTTCGACTCCCCATACTATCGGGGATGGAAGTGGTACAGGCTTCGACTCCCCATACTATCGGGGACAGTAGTGGTGCAGGCTTCAACTCCCCATACTACAGAGGATGGAAGTAGTACAGGCCTCGACTATTTGAGATGGAAGTGTTACAGGCTTTTACTCACTATACTATCAGGGATGTAAGAGTAACAGGCTTCGACTCCCCATACTATTGGGGATGGAAGTGGTACAGGCTTTTACTCCCCATACTATCTGGGATGGAAGTGGTACAGGCTTCGACTCCCCATACTATCGGGGATGGAAGTGGTACAGGCTTCGACTCCCCATACTATCGGGGACAGTAGTGGTGCAGGCTTCAACTCCCCATACTACAGAGGATGGAAGTGGTACAGGCCTTAACTATCGGCGATGGAAGTGGAACAGGCTTTGACTCTCCATACTGTCTGGGATAGAAGTGGTACAGGCTTTGACACCCCATCCTATCGGGGATGGAAGTGGTACAGTCTTTGACTATCGGGGATGAAAGTGGTAAAGGCTTTTACTCTCCATACTGTTGGGGATGGATTTGGTACAGGCATACTATCATGGATGGAGTGGTACAGGCTTTCACTTCCCAAACTATCAGGGATGGAAGTGGAACAGGCTTCGACTCCCCATACTATCTGGGATGGAAGAGGTGCAGGCTTTGACTCCTCATAGTATCTGGGCTGGAAGTGGTAAAAGGCTTTTACCGAGGATTGAAGTGGTACAGGCTTTGACTTTTTGAGGGATGAAAGTAGTACAGGCTTTGACTCCCCATACTATCGGGTTGGAAGTGGTACAAGCTTTGACTCCCCATACTATTGGGGATGGAAGTGGTACAGGCTTTGACTCCCCATACTATCAGGAATGGAAGTGGTACTTCATACTATGGAGGATTGAAATGGTACAGGCTTTGACTAGCGGGCATGGAAGTTGTACAGGCTTCAACTCCCCATACAATCGGGGATGGAAATGGTACAGGGTTTGACTCCCCATACTATCGGGGTGAAAGTGGTACAGGCTTCGACTCCCCATACTATCGGGGATGGAAGTGGCACATGCTTTGACTCCCCATACTGTCGGGGATGGAATGGTACAGGCTTCGACTCCTCAAACTGTCGGGGATAGAAGTGGTATAGGGTTTGACTCCCTATACTACAGAGGATGAAAGTGGTACAGGCCTTGACTACCAGGGATGAAAGTGGTACTGGCTTTGACTCTCCATACTGTCAGGGATGGAAGTGGTACTTCATACTATGGAGGATTGAAATGGTACAGGCTTTGAATAGCGGATATGGAAGTGGTACAGGCTTCAACTCCCCATACTACGTTGGATGGAGTGGTACAGGCTTTCACTCCCCAAACTATCAGGGATGGAAGTTGTACAGGCTTTGACTCCCCATACTATTGGGGATGGAAGTGGCACAGGGTTTGACTCTTCATACTGTCTAGGATGGAAGTGGTAAAAGGCTTTGACTCCCCATACTACTGAGGATTGAAGTGGTACAGGCTTTGACTTTCAGGGTTGGAAGTGGTAAAGGATCCCCATACTATTGGGTATGGAAGTGGTATAGGCTTCGACTCCCCATATTGTCGGGATGGAAGTACTACAGGCTTTTACTCCCTATACTATCAGGGATGGAAGTGTTACAGGCTTCGTCTCCCCATACTATCTGGAATGGAAGTGGTACAGACTTTGACTCCCATACTATCGGTGATGGAAGTGATATAGGCTTTGACTCCCCATACTACAGAGGATGGAATTGGTACAGGCCTTGACTATCTGGGATAGAAGTGGTACAGGCTTTGACTCCCCCTACTATCGGGAATGGAAGTGGTACAGGCTTCACTTCCCCATGCTATCAGGGATGGAAGTGGTACTGGCTTTTGACTCCATATACTATCAGGGATGGAAATGATAAAAGGCCCCGGGACCTCTGCCTTTTGGGATTTGCTCTTTAAGATGCTGGGAAAGATTACTGAACTGACACTCACACCGGAACCTGCACTGGCCTTACTAGGCTATTGTAAACGGATACCTAATGGTTCCATAGACTGGTGGGCATGGGACTCCTAATGGCCACACGCAGGGTGGTAATCTGTTGGTCGCGTGGACCTGTTCCCACGATAACACAGTGGACACGAGACATGATATAATGTAGCACACAGACAGAACTATTTAGTGAACTCCTACCTCCATGGAGTAGACCTAAACACTTCTGGGAATTGTACAAAACTTAACTTGCCACTAAGACGAGTGGCGATGGGGGAGCGACTGACATGACGCCGGACATTGATCAAATAACGACATCCCCTGGCCGTCGCACTGAGAGCGACACTGATACTGCACTGAGGCTATTTTGGGAGGAACACTTAGGATTCGGGAGTTGCAATGAGGATAATTGAGTTTAAAGTAAAACAAGGTTCCCTTGTCGAAGAGGTGTGGCGCCGCGGCCAGGGCGACTGACTCCGGAATCTGGGGATCACGGTTCGATCCCCAGCGCCGGCGGCAGATTAGCCCAGCACCATGTGACTCTGGGCAATAGCTTGCTTAATCTCCCCGACGGCCCCCAGCGCCTAGAGACCCCTACGGGTGATTGTTCGCGCTTTACAAATGTGGATTATTAATATTATTGATCACGTTATCACAACAATATCAAAATCATGTAAAGTACAGTGCTTCTTATCTAATATTGGCTCACAACAAATATTTGAAAAAACATATTCTAAAAAAAATTCTTTGTTTATTTCAACACATGAAATATGTAAAAACAAAGCATTTCATAAAAATGTGTACAAAACACAATCACATCAATTCTTATTGCAATTATTAAAAACAGAAGGCTCATAAATCCTAAATCAGCATACATTAATTTTTCCTAAAAATAAATCAACTATGACCTGCATAATTGAGACAGAAAAATTATCAAATACTATTGTACATCGTTTTTAGGAGCACTAAGGCTAATACAATAAAATCTGTATTTGAACCCTTCCGTGCCCGTCCTTTTCGATTGTACTCTCTTTTGCGTCTACGCATTTCAATGGTTTGTCTTTAATTTATACCATCTTTTTCAAGACAATCAATTTCACTGTCTCAATTAAATATGAATCCTTTCTACCTAAAAACAAATATACATGCAATCGGTCATTTTTATGTTCACTGTTTAATTAAAAAAAAACCTCAATTTAAGCAAATTACTCTACAACATGCTATATTTTTCTGTCTGTATCAAAACATGTATGCATATTGTTAAATCCAAAACAATGCTCCATAAATTCCAAAGAAGCCTCTAGACCCCTTTTCCCCCCCAACGCCTCATTTCATAATATTCCCGTAGGCCTCGTCAACAACCTCGACTTCCAAATTGTTATCATAATCTAGTAGAGTACCCCACCGCTCTGGTTGTAACCTGTCTGGGGTTGTTCTCTAAACTTCGTACTCCAGCTAGTTAAGATTTCTGGGGTGTCTCATGTATTCCGAAAAACTTCATGTCGAGAGACTTTACATCAAGAGTCTATATAGACCTATGGGCAGTTGTTGTATTTTGTCATTCCTATTCACTGCACTGTAGCGTTAATGTCTACCTTACTTAGTCCTTGTCCTTATAATACTAAACAAGAAAATCGGGTACAAACTAACACACCCTCTCTGGTTGGCCTCCATATAACAGTTCGAAAGAATTACCAAAGTGAGCGTGCGATTAAAACTTTCGACAGTCAGCTATAGTTACCGCCTCTGATGGTTGTTTCAATGCTCCGAATGGCTTAACACTCTGAAAAGGATTGAAACAACCATCAGGGGGGGTAACTATAGCTGACTGCCGAGAGTGTTTATCGAACGCTTAAAACACAGCGGAGTTAACCCAATGATGGTGAGAGATAAATAGAAAAATAGCGCAAAGTTGTTGATAACATTAACCCATCACGATATGAGGGGAAATAGCACGCCCACTTTGGTAATTCTTTCGAACTGTGATATGGAGGCCAACCAGAGTGGGTGTATTAGTTTGTATCCAATTTTCTTTCTTTTTTTTTTTTTAAATTCTTTTTATTGTTGCATCAGAAAGCATCATAAATGAAGAAAATCAGCAGTCGGCACGACGTCAACATTCCGCCTCTATCCGTCAGTTGCGCAACTTTTTGTTCCACAATTATCAGTGTAATACGTAAATCTACGACGTGAACATAGGAAAACAACCCCCAAAACAGCAGCATACACTCCCTTCCCCCCTCCACCCCCTCGGACCCACCCCACCTCTCCCTAGCAAGGCATCCTCCATCCCTCTCACATAGTACAATCAGTCAATTTTCATGTGGCTCCTGTGGTCACTTCTAGCAAATCCACTGCGTTGTAAACCCTCCTGTCCCTCAACACTTCCCCTTATCGGCCTCCCTCCAAACCATGGTATTGTCTCCATTTAGCCCACACTCTCCGGAACTTCTTTGGGCACCCTCTGGCTTTATAAGTTACTCTCTCAGCGGCCATATACAAGTCCAGGCCCCTCCTCCACTCCTCTATATCTGGTGTTTCGGTTGCCCCCCAGTATTTTGCAATATCCCTTTTTGCCACCACCAATGCTAGTACCAAGAAGATAAGCAGAGGGCGTGCCAAGTCCACCTCAGTTGTCATGCCTAGCAAAGCCAATCTAGGGTCGCGCGTTAGAGCCACTCCCACTACCTCACTTAGCTCTGTGAATATGTGTTCCCAGTATGCTTGTATGACGTCGCACGCCCAAATCGTGTGGAAAAAATCGCCACTCTGGTGGCGGCACCGAAGGCACGCCGAGTCTGTTATCCTTCCCCTTTTAAGGAGTCGTACTCTGTCAAAATAGGTTCTGTGGAGCACATTCAGTTGGATGAGGCGTAGCCTCGATTTAATCACCACCTCACGGGGATGCATGAGGACAATCTCCCAATCCAAATCTTCCATACCTCCTACATCTGCCTCCCACATTCTCCGTAGCCCTTGCAAGTCGCCTAACATGTTGTTAGTCATTGTTTTATATGTGAGGGATACCGCCCGACCCAAGATCTGCTCCTGAAGCAACCTACCCTCCAGCGGTGCGTACTCTGGAATATCTGCGAGCGTGATATTTTGTGCCCTCCATGCATGTCTCAACTGTGCATATTTGTAGAACTGAGTGTTGCGCAAACCAAATTCTTCCTTAAGCACCTGGAAGGATTTTAGTTCCCCTCTTGCAATCACATCTCCAATTGTTGAGATACCTAGATCATCCCACCTCCCGAAGCCTCGCAGTTTACTGAGTTCCCCCCAGCCATTTACAGTGCCACAGCGGCGTCTGTCGGGTAGGCCTCTTGTCCCATCCCATGCGAATTGTGGCCTTGCTCCATGCTGTCAGTGTGATCATCGTGGCCGGTAGAAGCGATGTTCCCACCGCCCCCCGTATAGATAGTACAGTAGGTTTTTGGTAGACAACTTAGACCTCTCTAACGCATATGTGGGGTGATCTGCTGCTGCGTGCAACCACTCATTGATCGGAGCAAGGTGCTCCGCCCAATAGTACGCCTCCAGGTTAGGAAGGGAAATCCCTCCGCTGTATTGGTGACGCTGTAGCATTGACAGGGCCACCCTCGGCTGTTTCCCTAACCACAGGAAGGCCCGAAGGTCCGCATGGATTTTATTCATCGTTTTTGCTGGCAGCGGGTAGTACTCGTTCTGGAGCGCATACAGAAACTTCGGGAGGATAATCATTTTGTAGATCGCCGCTCGGCCCAATAGGGTGAGCGGGAGCTGCCGCCACCTGTTCATCTCTGTCGTTGCGCAGTCCATGACTCGGGCAATATTTTTGCTAAAGGATAGTCCCCTGTCTAGAGTGATGAATTGTACCCGATTTTCTTGTTTAGTATTTATAAGGACAAGGAATGCGGCTGCCCTAGGCCACCGCAGGAGGCTACTCAAGAGGGTGGCCCTCTAGTGCCATCGGGCATTCCACACACCCCTTTCCTCCAAAGGGGCAGGGACTCTCAAGGAGTCCCCTCCTTGACGCGGGCAGTGCCGCGTCATGTCCAGTGCGCTAGGCGGGATGAGGGGTATATATGTCCCCCCTCACTACGCTGACAACCTCTTTGTCGTCGCACCGGACACGCGTGGCCGCTGCCTCGCGGGACATGCCGTCTGGCGGTGGTGATCGCCGTCTTGATTGCCCTCAGAGGCATCCGCTGATGGGGCGAGTGCGCCCTTTCCCTTCTCCCTACCCCGCTTTCAGTGCGCAAGAGTACCACCGTTGGATTTAAGGTTAGTGCCTGTCCATGCCCTCCCCGGCGGGTCGCCGGGAGTGATTGTCGGGCCCAATTCAAATGTGGGCCTGGAGGCTGAGCGAGGGTCGGTGGTCCGGTCGTGTGTTTGCCCAAATGGGGGTATTGCTTAATCACCTGTACCCAGGGGCATTACGTCGGGGGCAAGCGCTTACCCCCCCCAAAGGTTATCCCGTTAGCTGCCGGGGGGAGGGGGGTACAGGAGTCGGGCCCCCATGACTGCGATGTGGGCAAGGGGTGGGGGGTTGTGCGCGGTGGACGCGCACCATCTTGGCCATTTCCGACCTTGCCCCCGGCCTGTTACGACAATGCCAATACCGTGTAATCGGTATAATATGATTGGGCTGTGTCTTACCTGAGCCTGTAATCACTCGTTGGGGGCTACGTAGTGTGTGGACCCCAGGCTGCCAGGTTGCGTCGCGGATTACTGGCGGTCACTCCCCACGTGGTGCTCGAGGCCAAGCCACCTTCCTGGTGCTCCAATGACAACCGGCTGATTGCACAGCAGCGGCATGCCGTACAGCACCGGGACTTGTCTGTGCTGGGTGGCGGGTCCTGTTGGGGTTGTGCTGCCCGACATCGGAGGGCTGCGCGGCTGGGGGTGTCCTTCCCCTTCGTGTGCGGCGGTTACAGGCCTGGGGCGAGGGGGTACCGGGCGTCAGCATTGCCCACATTATACAGCATGTATAACATGATGCACTTTTACTGTATAGTTGTGTTAGCAGGTGCTTGAAGGGCAGTGCAGACACAATACTCATATACTCACTTTCTTTAGTGACATGGTCAGTTGGCTGATGCAGTGAACCCTGCTAACAATTTCCTTTCCCTTCACCTAAAATGGTCATATCGCCCAGAAAATGTACTTCTACATACAATAAATAGCCAAATTCCACTTTTGTAAAAACGCATCATTGTGTGGGGGTCCGGGTGAGGGTGTGTGTTTAATAAAAAAAAAAGGGAAGTTAAAGAGGTTGTGCAATGTCAATTCTCCCATGATGCAACCCCTTAGTGAATAATCCTAATCACAGAAACTGCCCATGTGGTAGGGGGGTGGATTAGCGCACCCCGCAAAGCCCCTGGCCGATAAATTCCCCTCCGGGACTAGCTAGTGAATAATTCAGCCCCCGCAGCCTCACGAAAAGCCTGCCCAGGACCTTCCTTGTCTGCGTGCAGGAGTGTAATCACGCGCCGCCGTCCCTAATGCCAGGCCAGTCACCACTCACTCAACTCGCCAGCTGGCATGACGGCAGGAGCAATGGGTGTTATAAAAAAAAGTGGCCGCCTGAGGGGATCCCAGGCAGATGGCTGCACAAGTGTCAGGTTTAGTAGCTGTGATGTATGATTGGCTGCATGGCAGGAGCAATATGGGGTGCGAAATTAACTGATGCTTGCCTGGCATAGTTCCCCATTCAAGCACTTAACGTGTGAAATCTGTGAGGTCTTGGGGGCACTGCATGGACTAGGCAGTGCATCCTTCAGATGTCAATGACACTGTACCATTGAACTGGGCAACAATAACCATGTTGTTCAGTGCCAAGATACCATTGTGTGAACATATCCACAATCAGTCGGTCATGGAAATTTTATAGGATTGTTGTGGAATGCTGTAGTCTCACTCAGCAGTGTAGAAAGCAAGAGTTTTGCACAATTTCCATAGGCCGTAAGGGTGGGCCGGCAACAGATAATAGCCAGCCGAAACAGCAGGGCCCCCTATGTCGGATGCACAGTAGACATATTTACTGGAAAGGTTTTTATATGTGAAAGGTTTTATACTTTATTTGTTTTATGTAGCGCTGGCTAGAACCTGGTGTATCGGAGCGCTTTACATGAGTAGCAGACCATACTTGCAGGTTGCATCGTTACAAAGGATACAGTATTAGAGCACAGCTACATAGCTACAAAAATAGCCATGGCAAGCGATTCAGGGGGATACATACATACAATGCACCAGATTGAAACCATTCAACTGCTGCCGTAGTTTAGCTCCAAAATGTGTGGTTGAGGCCGCTAAGCTTGGGCATGTGGCTTCAGTTAGCTAGAAGCACTTGCCCTTTAGCCTTGGCAGCATGGAGAGTGTGGGAGTTATCACCATTTAAAGTGCGCCGTACTCAAGAGGTTGGGGAAACACTGGTTTAGAGCATAAGGGGCAACGGTGTAGTAGGAACACCTGGCATTCCAGGTGGCATTAACAGCTGATTCTCCTGAGGCACAGCTGGGAGCAGGGCATAGACTGTTTTTTAAAACATTATTTGTGTGATACTGTGATTTTAACCTCGTACCTGCACTAATTCCTCCGCTCAGCAGATCGAACGCTGACGCGGGCGGGGACTTCTCGGTGTACCGACCTGATTGGCCGGTCTCCAGAGGCACGCCCACCTACCATAGCCACGCCCCCTTTAGGGTTAAAATGCGCGCTGACTACGAGCGCAGCGTCTTAACAGCTGATTCTCCTGAGGCACAGCCAGGAGCAGGGCATAGACTGTTTTTTAAAACATTATTTGTGTGATACTGTGATTTTAACCTCGTACCTGCACTAATTCCTCCGCTCAGCAGATCGAACGATGACGCGGGCGGGGACTTCTCGGTGTACCAACGTGATTGGCCGGTCTCCAGAGGCACGCCCATCTACCATAGCCACGCCCCCTTTAGGGTTAAAACGTGCGCTGACTACGAGCGCAGCGTCTTAACAGCTGATTCTCCTGAGTCACAGCCGGGAGCAGGGCATAGACTGTTTTTTAAAACATTATTTGTGTGATACTGTGATTTTAACCTCGTACCTGCACTAATTCCTCCGCTCAGCAGATCGAACGCTGACACGGGCGGGGACTTCTCGGTGTACCAACGAGATTGGCCGGTCTCCAGAGGCACGCCAACCTACCATAGCCACGACCCCTTTAGGGTTAAAACGCGCGCTGACTACGAGCGCAGCGTCTTAACAGCTGATTCTCCTGAGGCACAGCTGGGAGCAGGGCATAGACTGTTTTTTAAAACATTATTTGTGTGATACTGTGATTTTAACCTCGTACCTGCACTAATTCCTCCGCTCAGCAGATCGAACGCTGACGCGGGCGGGGACTTCTCGGTGTACCGACGTGATTGGCCGGTCTCCAGAGGCACGCCCACCTACCATAGCCAAGCCTCATCTGTTCCCAATTTCCATTCCTATAAAGTATGTGTCCCTACCGTAAGCGCAGTGGACAAGCGCGACGATTGCGCGCCGAAGGCGCGCTTAAGGCAAGCTCGTCTGCGCTCGTCCACGCCGAGACCGGGCCAAGGGCATCTCCCCCTGGTCGTCCAACTCCAGAACTTGAAGTACTCAGATATAGTAGGGGAACACTTATGCTACTGAATCCACTGGCAGACATAGCCGATTGCCCACGCTTAGCCCCCAACATAATACATGGGGACAAAAATGTATGCCCCAACTGCCGAGGACGGCTACCAAATATTAATCCCCTCCTCCCCAAATCTCTATTGAAACCCAATCCAATCTCGGACAATACTCATCTCCCGCTTACCAATGCGGGACCTAAGCATAGTACTAAGGGAAAGCTAATTAGCGGACTACTAAATGTCAGATCCCTCCCGAAACAGGCTACTGAAATACAGTTATTAATTGAGTCCAATAACTTAGACATTTTATTCCTAACCGAGACATGGATGGCTGCGGGAATAGAATCAGAACTAGGGCCAGCATGTCCAGCAGGATATAAGATAATTCATAAACCCAGGAATATAGGACGAGGAGGAGGCTTAGGGATCATTTTCAAGGAGGAACTAAACATTGCAACCTTGGACGTCGACACAATTTCATGTGCCGAAATCCTTGGGGTCTCGCTTAAACATGATTCTGAACATTGCCTTACAGGCCTAATTTGCTATAGGGCACCGGGGCATTTTAATGCTCCACAACAGCAGGAATTGATCGCTGTTATTAATAATATATCAATCTCTCATAGTAGGCTGCTGGTACTGGGAGATTTTAACATATGGGACAATGACCAACTACGTACAGCATTGCATAACATCACTCAGTCTTGTCATAATCTGGGGCTGAAACAGTGGATAACTACCCCCACACATATACAAGGAAACACACTGGACTTAATATTCGTGGCGGAAGATCTAATGACCATGGATACAATTCTTCCAGTAGGTTGGTCAGACCATCATCTCCTTCTATTCAATATCCACACCCTGACTAACACAGGACCCACAAGTGTACAGACCAGAACCTTCATTGGTCGTGAATGGAAGGGCCTGTTGAAAAGGAAAGAGGAAGAATAGTTTGACTTTCGTCATGTTGGGACCTGGTTCAAATCGGAGAACTAAGTCATTAAAAATTACCTCTCATTATGTAATGAGATAACTAAGAAACTTGATGATACTATACCTCTGAAAACAATCAGGAAAAGAGGAAAACCCTCCGCGCCCTGGTATACGGACAAACTGAAAGAATTGAAAAACGCCTGTAAAAAAACGGAGAAGCGCTGGAGGAAAAATTGCTCGGAATAGGAGAAAGTGATGTGGAGGCTTACAATCGTACAATATAAGAAGGAAATCATTAGAGCCAAAGCAAGCCACTTCGCAGACCCAATTCTCAAAAGCTCTAATAAATCTTGCGACACCTTCAGGATTATCAGAGAGCTATCTCATCCTGCTTGCGCTGACAGTCAAATCAAGCCCTCACAAGAATTATGTGACGGCTTAGCACTATTCTTTCAGGAAAAAATCAGTAAAATTGTCGAGGGAATGAAAGGTAATTCTACTCCCACAATGCAGGACAACAGCAATCAAGAGAACAGAGATAAGAAGGCGGAAAATGTTAGAGGCCCTCCCCCAAACGCCATCTTGGAACATTTTGAGGTCCCTACAGAACAGAATTTTTAAGAATAGCCCTTAACACGTCATCAGGATCCCCTCTAGACCCTCTACCCCACAGAATAGTTAAGGATTTCGGAGATGAAATCTTCCCAGTGCTGCATCAGTTATGCAACCAATCTCTCCACACAGGCTCCGTACCTAAAGACTGGAAATCGGCGGTTATCACCCCATTACTAAAGAAACCAAATCTGGACACAAACTGCAAAAGAACTACCGACCTATATCGCTCCTACCATACCCGATAAAGATCATAGAGCGATGGGTCAGCAGATCCCTAGCCCTCTTCCTAGAAACCAACAACATCCTGGAAGAGGAGCAATTTGGTTTCAGACCAGCTCATGGAACTGAATCAGCTTTGCTGACAGTTCTGGATGACTTACGAATGAGGGCGGACAGGGGAGAATCAGCAATCTTAATTTTGCTGGACCTGTCCGCCGCATTCGATACCGTGAGCCACGACATCCTGATAAAAAGACTGAAGAACATCGGAGTCGGAGGAGTCGCGCTTGACTGGTTCCGCTCCTACCTGACGGATAGATGGCAGGCAGTAGCTATCCCTCCATATCAATCAGAGTTTGTTAAAGTTCCACATGGGGTCCCACAGGGGTCTGCAATCAGCCCTATACTCTTCAACATATATATGCAACCCCTGATGAGCATCATCAAAGTCACGGCATTAGTGTGACTAATTACGCAGACGACACACAGCTGAGGATCTCTCTTGATGGAGCTCATGCAAACTCACTTGAGACCTTCCACACCTGCATGCTGGAAATGTCACTCTGGGTAAACCAGAATTCACTACAATTTAACAGTGAAAAGACTGAAATATTGCACTGTATGGTAGGAAGAATCCCCAACATTTTACCTACAGACTTCTGGCCTCAGCTGTTAGGATACTCGCTGCCCCAGTGAAATCAGTAAGGAATCTCGGAGTTACTTTTAACAACAGTCTGAGCCTAGAGACCAATGTCAACAAGCAGGTCAGCAGCTGCCTTGCTTTAATGTGAGGATTGCGAAAGCAGCTACCTCTCCTGCCTTCACAGGCCAGAGCCAACATAGTCAGGAGCACCATCCTCAGCCGCCTGGATTACTGCAATGCCCTTTTACTGGAATCCCCTGCCTATCTTATTTCCAGACTTCAAAGTATCCAGGCGGCTGCAGCTATACTGGCACTCTCTCGAGAACGAAGATCTTCTACCACTCTCGCCTTGGCCGACCTTCACTGGCTGCCTATACACCAGAGGATTTGTTTCAAATCCCTATGTATTGTCTTCAGGGCAGTTCATGGGCTAGGCCCCCGACCACTCCAAAATAAATTTAACTGGTATGAGCCTACCCGGTCTCTTCGATCCTCATTATCGGCATACCCAGGATCAAGAAAGCCACCTTTGGTGGCAGAGCTTTTAGTATAGCTGCAGCTCATTTGTGGAACAACCTTCCTACTGACATCAGAAAAACAAACGAACTGATGGCCTTTCGAAAAAAGGTTAAAACATGGCCCTTCCCAAAAATCTAATCGTTCAGAACTTTAGACCACTGTCCTCTTCTGTTACACAGGTTTTCTCAGCTATATGTACTCAGCGCCAGGATGCCCGTAGGGTTGCAGAGCGCTCTATAAATGCTATAAAATAAATAAATAAATATCCTAGAATGGGCAGGTAGCGGTCATACTGTTCCCCCTCCTTCGTTCCCACTGACTTGTCTGATCCCTGGCACACATTAGCAAAAGTTTGGGACACCTAGACCTCACCCAGGGGTGCTTGGCCTAGAGTGGAGGGACAGGTCAAAATATATCACAATGGGGGCGTGGCTAAGATGGCGGCTTGGTAAGACGTGTCCCGAGGAGGCTCCCCGTTCCCGATCCCCCGACCGGGCTTACAAACGGACCTACTCACTACTAAGCCCCGCTACTGAAGGCCGAAGGCAAGCGGGACATCAGCTGGGCAGCCAGGGCCCCCAGTGAGACTCGGGGGCGTAGAAGCGAGCCGCGGAACTAAAGCGCCGGCCGAGGCGGACCGGAGGCGCGAAAACCGCGACCCAGCTCTAGCAAGGAAAGGAGCGTACAGCCGTACAGGCGTCATGCGGCACCCCCGAGACTGTGCTGCTGCACCGGAGGCTTCCACAACGGGCGCAACAGTCCCGGAGCGGAGCCTGCCTGAGTTTGACTGTGGGCCCCGAGCTGGCGGCCCGCGACGCGAGACGCCTACAGGGCCGGCACCAGGATTCACGCAAGGCCCCGGCTTGGGCCCAATCGCCAGAGGTGCGGCGACCACGGGCTGCTCTGCCAGGTGAGAGGGGCGGCGCGGCAGATCGGAGGGCGCAGCTCTGGGGAGCGGACTCACAGGCCCCCAGCCCCCAACGACACTGAGAGACACTGCAAGGGCCCAAGGTAGCTCTGCCTCAGTTAAAACGATGGCCCCACGAGGCCGAGCACAACAAGGCTGCAACTGAGAGCAGTGGAGCCACCTGCACAGGGGCGAGAGAGAGGCAACCCCAGGGCGCACAGGAGAGATCAGGGGGTGCTAAGCGAGCCTCGAGGGGAGTCCTGGGCCCCTGACCGTGACGAAGCGAGTGGCCCCAACACCGCAGGCGCTGACTGTGCACCTCCATTGCCCACCAGGTCCACGAACCGGGAAACCACAGTGAACAAATGAGGGCTTGGGGGGCAGTGCTCGGGACCCCACGGACAGATTGACGCGCCGGGGGGCTGACCTGGAAAAGGTTTGGCGATCTATCAGCGGAACACTAGGTGCGGAGATACCCTGCCAGAGGGGTAGCCGCTCGGGGGACATAACACGGGCCTCCGGTGTTGGGCAGAGACCAGGGGCCATATCGAAGAGACGTGGCCTCCGAGGCGCGGCGGAGCGGGCCGCTGCAGGGCGCCACGAGACAGCACATTCCGGGATCCTGGGCCTAGCGGTACACGACCCTCACGGAGTCGCAACACCACCCCGACGCACAGCACCCCCTCCCCCAATTGCGTGTCCGCCACGGACTGACTGAGGTCCCGCCAAGGAAAGCGACTCGACTGGGGGACTCCCGGACCGGCAGAGGGGAGAAGGATGGCGTCCTCCAACCGCAAAGTGAACCACACCATATCTGAGATGCTGACCAAAGAGACTTATAAGACCGACAAAAGCCCTGACAAACCAGCTCAAGCGCCCCCTCCTAAAGGAAAAGATCATGCAGAAGGGGAAGGCCCCGGCAACCAAAGCATTCATGGAAGCCCTCTTCACCTCTCTTAAGGAAGACATCCAAACCTTCCGGCAAGCAATGGCAGGGGACTATAAAGAACTCCGACGGGATGTCGACGACCTTGGGGAGAGGGTGGCCGCGAACGAGCTCACGGGACAGGCCAGAAGCGAAGAGATAGAGCTCTTGAGGCAGGAAATCATTAGGCTTAACGAGCAACAAACGGACCTCCAATCTCACACAGAAGACCTAGAAAACCGCTCAAGTCGCAACAACATCCGGGTCCGAAATGTGCCATCCAAAGCAGAGGGGGACGATATGGCAGGATACCTGCAAACCTTATTCCGAACGGTGCTCGACGAAGACTTTGAGATCCGTATTGATAGAGCCCACAGGGTGGGCCCAGCTCGCCGAGCTCAAGGTCCCCCACCGGACATCCTGGCTTTCCTACCCGACTACCCTCTTAAGGAACGCATACTGAAGGCGGCACGTCTCAAATAGCCTCTTCGCTTCCAAGGCCACTCAGTGGAATTATTCCAGGATCTATCGGCGATCACCCTACAAAAGCGGAGATCATTCAAGATAGCCACCACCTTTCTTCGCAACGAGGGGGTCCCATACTCCTGGGGGCACCCGTTTCGACTGATCTTCAAATGGAACGGGTCTCTTCACCAGCTGCGATCCTTACGAGACACTTGCACCCTGCTGGTCATCGCGTACTGAAGGCGGCACGTCTCAAACAGCCTCTTCGCTTCCAAGGCCACTCAGTGGAATTATTCCAGGATCTATCGGCGATCACCCTACCAAAGCGGGGATCATTCAAGATAGCCACCACCTTTCTTCACAACGAGGGGGTCCCATACTCCTGGGGGCACCCGTTTCGACTGATCTTCAAATGGAACGGGTCTCTTCACCAGCTGCGATCCTTACGAGACACTTGCACCCTGCTGGTCATTCAACACGAGGAGGACCAACCGGACGACAACGAGGGCGGGCGGTCATCCGGGGCTTCATCCAGATCCCCATAGGCGACTGGCGACGGCTGGCAAAAGGTGAGACGAGGACGGCCCCCTAAGAAAAACCTCAAGCCAAATCCAGAGACAATGGCACAAGAACAGGCCGCAGCGATTCAGGAGGTCTCCAAAGACACTGGCGCCGGATCCTGAGAGACTGCAGCGATGGTCGTAATCAGCTAAGTTATGGCGACACGGTTGGGGGCAGGACGGGGGGTCTTGAGCCGGCTCTGCCACATAATCCACACGTTTACTCATCCACCACAGGCCTGGACAGACCGTATAAAGGCCTGGGACAATGTTTACCAGTTGGAGTTCTATGTTTGGATTGGGGGGGTAGGGGAGGGAGGGGAGGGTGCGGGATGGGGGGGGGGGGGGTTCAAGGGGTGAGTCCAGGTGTGTTCCATTCGCCCAGACAGTGAGATCAGAAGGGGCAAGTGATTTTCCACTAGAACCTTGGAAGAGAATGAGTGGTTATAAGCCTCCTCATGGCTAAAGAGTCTCTCCAGATTCTCACCCTCAATGTTAAAGGGCTAAACAACCCAATCAAGAGGAGAGCGGTGCTCTCATACCTAGAACACTCTGGAGCGGCAGTGTGCCTCCTACAGGAGACACATCTATTAACTAAGGATTGGCACCGCATGAGGTCCAGGGCGTTTCCGACCCAGCTCTACTCCTCCAACACAGAGAAAAAGGCAGGAGTGGCCTTACTCTTTGCTAAACATTTCAAAGGCCGGGCGGGGGACAAAGTAGCAGAGATTAAGGGCAGGCTCCTAGCACACACGATCCACATTGGGAACTTGTCACTCACAGTGGGATCCATCTATGCCCCTAACACAAAGCAGGAGGTGTTTCTTACATGGGCACTCCGAAGTTCTGAGCGCTAGTTCGAGGCACATACTGATTGGCGGGGACATAAATTTGGTCATGGATAACAAAAGAGATCGGTCAGGTCGTAGGTTTGGCGATTCTGGGGATCTCTCCATTGAGGGGAAACGTTGGCTCACTGACCGGGGGTTCCTGGATACCTGGAGGGAAACTCACCACACAGCCCCGGGGTACACCTTCTACTCTCATGTACACCATACATATGCCAGAATTTACCATTTCCTCAGCACCGTTGACTTCGCCCCGATGGTGCGAGATGTGGAGGTCACCCCAGCGGACTTATCTGACCACGATGCAGTAGTAATGCACCTACAGGTTCCACGACAACGTACACACAAGGGTGGTTGGCGTCTCCGGGAAACTATGCTCTCCCGCAAATGGGTCACACAACAGATAGGCCAGAGTATCACAGACTACTTAAGCCAAAATGACACAGGAGAGGTGGCAATGACAGCGGTCTGGGGGGCGCTCAAGGCGGTTATTAGAGGAGAGCTGATCGCGATTTCAGCTGCAGACAATAGGGAAAGGAAGGAGCGCAGCCAGGAGCTGACTGCACAAGTGCTAGAATTGGAACAGGCGCACAGCCGAACGGGGGCACCTAGACTCTGGCGCAAGCTGAAAGTACTAATGCAATGCTCCCTCAATTGAGAGAGAGCGCCTCTGAGCACAACGCTGGGGACCAACTGGTCTTATTCCATAACACAATAGGTAAGCCAAAGGTTAATGGCAGAAAGCACCAAACTGTTCTTTCAGCATTCAGTATTTATTGAGTTGATGTTAAAGTTGCTGTTTCATGATTCAATGAAAGAAGAGTATTCAATAACATATCTCCATCATTGGAAAAGTTTTTTAAACAAATGATCACACATCCCGATGCATTTCGGGCCACGCCCTTCTTCAGGGGTTTACTCTACAAAAAATGCTAATGAAACACCACGCATATTTTGTTTGCCCTTTAACAGATAGACATGTGACTGAATTGCTTCATTTGCATTTTTTGTAAGCTTACCTATTGTGTTATGGAATAAGACCAGTTGGTCCCCAGCGTTGTGCTCAGAGGCGCTCTCTCTCAATTGAGGGAGCATTGCATTAGTTCCTTCGGATTTTGCACTGCTAGGCCAGACAGTGTTTTCCTCTTGCAGCACACTATACCTCTTTACAATCCATCATCTTTTGCATAACCAGCTGTGCGAGTTCCTTTCCTTTGTAGTCCTTGCAAGCTGAAAGCAGCCAGGGCACAGCTGGAGAGCCTGGATCTTGATCGGGCGGAATACGCTGCACTGCGCCTCAAACATACATACTATGTGGGGGGGGACAGGACGGGCCGTTTACTCGCCAATAAGCTCAAAGCGAAAATCGTCCGAGCTAAAATCCCACTCATATGCGAGGAAGTGGGCCTAGAGCTTCGGGAAGACGACCATATAGCGGAGGCATTTAAGGCATTCTCTGCCACGCTCTACACAGCTGATCCCGCCTCAGATGCTGAGACGGGAACAGCATACCTAGATGGAGCTAACGTGACAGCCCTCAATGAGGCTAACGCCCAGGCGTTGGACGCTCCCATACGACTAGATGAAGTGATCTCTGCTATTGCACGCCTCAAACCGCTCAAGGCGCCAGGCCCAGACGGATTCTCCGCGGGCTTCTATAAGTCCTTCTGACCCCTTCTAGCCCCGGTACTAACAAAACTGTTCAATTCCTTTCAGGGGCCTGGATCGATCCCTCCAGAGATGCTAGAGGCCGACATTATCGTTCTACCAAAACCAGGCAAGGACAAGACCCACTGCGCGGCTTATCGGCCAATCTCCCTCCTCAATCTAGACTTAAAACTCTTCACTGGGATCCTGGCAGCGCGTCTAGGCCCATGCCTCCCCGGCATAATAGAGCCAGATCAGGCGGGCTTTATCCCCACACGCCAAAGGGCAGACAACACCAAGCGTCTCTTACACGTAATCGATAAAACATATTACAACCGCCACAGACGCAGCCTTTCTCTCGGCCGACGCTGAAAAAGCGTTTGACCGGGGTGACTGGATCCATCTAGACCGGACGTTAGCGATAATTCGGAACGGGCGAAAGGTTCAGGGCGTGGGTGGCAAGCTGCTACACATCCCCTCAGGCAACGGTTAAAGTGAACGGAACGAGCTCCAAACCGTTCGCCATACGCTGCGGCACGAGGCAGGGCTGCCCGCTCTTGCCCCTGCTGTTCGCCCTCTATATAGAACCTTTCGCCCAACGCGTGAGGGACAACCGGGCCATCACGGGCAATAAATTCGGAGGCGAGGAACACACGATAAGCCTGTACGCGGACGACATCCTGGTCGCGTGGATAATCCTAGGGTCTCGATACCAGCGTTCTTGGAAGAGATGGAACGATTTGGGGAGGTGTCCGGCTTTAAGATGAATATTAGCAAATTGGTCATTCTGCCCCTGGGGTGCAACACCCACCAGGTCAACAGGGGCTTGTTGACTCTGAGAGGGCTGTCCACACAAACCGCACTCCCATATTTGGGGATTGAACTTACGCCAAACACGGCTCAAACAGTGGAGCTGAATTAAACTAAACTGCTCACACGCATCCAGGAGGATATTCGGCGATGGAAGCAACAACCGATCTCGTGGCTGGGCCGGGTAGCTGCGGTCAAAATGTCCCTGCTGCCGAAGGTGTTGTACTTGTTTCAAACCATTCCAATCACCCCTCCGATAGGCATGATCAAGAAGCTGCAGGACGCGATACAGCAGTACGTATGGGCTGGCAAGCGCCCTAGGATGCGACTTGACCTGCTCACCTACCGGCGAGTTTGCTGGCCACGCCCAATTTTCAGGCCACGCCCCCCGTGCGCCTTATTTAAAGATCGCTGATTACAAGCGTCTTTAGATTGCATACCTCCTGAGGCGGAAAGCCGGGAGTAGGAACAAAGCTGCTGCTAATTTTAAAACTTCTTGTGTAACTCTTGTGTAATTTTACCTGTGCATCTCCCTGCCAGCGTGCAGCGGATCCTCGTCAGAGACAAACACCACGGCGACATTACCGGCGAGTTTGCTGGCCACGCCCAATTTTCAGGTCACGCCCCCTGCCCGCCTTATTTAAAGATCGCTGATTACAAGCGTCTTTAGATTGCATACCTCCTGAGGCGGAAAGCCGGGAGTAGGAACAAAGCTGCTGCTAATTTTAAAACTTCTTGTGTAACTCTTGTGTAATTTTACCTGTGTATCTCCCTGCCAGCGCACAGCGGATCCTTGTCAGAGACAAACACCACGCCGACATTACCGGCGAGTTTGCTGGCCACGCCCCTTGCGTTGTCCTTCTGCTTATATAAAAATGTGTAACCCCAGGAAGCGCAGCGGACGAGCGCAGCGGGCGGGCCGATTGCGCGCAGAAGGCGCGCCTAAGGCAAGCCCGTCTGCGCCCGTCCGCGACAGGCCGGGACCAGGGGCCACAACCCCTACATCTCCCTTCACAAAGATCCGGGAATATACTTCTAGAGAACTCCGAGCTATTAACTCTCAGGTAATTCTGCCCTGTGCTCATAAGTACTATCCGCTTGACCTACCTACCCAATGTAGGGACTGTAAGACTCATTTCAGGTCTAAACTTCACACACCCAAACAACAACTGTTTAGATTGTTCCTGTTAAACTGTAGGTCACTGCCAAGACACTGCACAGAGCTATCTCTGTTAATTGACGAGAGAAAACCTGATGCTCTTTTTTTGACTGAGACATGGCTAACTCCTCATTCCGATCCTGAGTTGGTTCAAACCCTGGGGCAGGGATACCAAATCGTGAGACAGGACCGTGAAAATTAAAGAGGAGGTGGCTTAGCAATTATCTTCAGAGACTGTTTTACCTGTCGCTGCACCCCCAACCCCTTCCCGGAATGTGAAAGCATGTCTTTCACCCTGGAATTTTCCCCCAATATAAGTTTCTCTGGAACACTTATATATCGCCCACCGGGCTCACCTAAACAGTTCTACGAATCTCTGCCCCCGCTAGTCGCTAATTTGGCTTTATCTCCCTCTAACTTTACGTTATTGGGTGATCTCAATATACATTTTGATGAACCTAATAACTCTACCGCCAATAAACTAATCGGGATTTCTCCGCTTTGCAGCTGCTTCAGCTGGTCTCATCACCAACGCACACTAAAGGTCACTTGCTGGATCCTGTATTCAGCAACTGTCCTAATTTGAAGGCATGCTCCCTTATAGTACTTCCTTGGACAGACCATGCATTAGTCCCGCAGCTATGGATAACTGAGAAGTCTTTACCCCTCACACCTATAGTCCAAAAAACACGAAATTGGTCTAAAATCCCGCTGGCCCAGTGGACCCAGGAGTTACAAAATCAACTCCCTTAGTTGGTCAGACTCCTTCACAGGCCAATGAAACATTTAATGAATGGATATATAATTCTTTAAATGCCACGCTCCCTTTGAAGAAAACTGTTTTCAAAAGATCCAGAATCTCAGCTCCCTGGCACTCTAATGAACTGCGGGAGAAAAAGCGCTATTGTAAGAGACTAGAACGCAAATGGCGACTAGGATATGCTGAAACAGACAAAATTATCTATAGAGAGGTCATTAGGGCTTATAAAAAAGACATAAAAAGTGCGCAATCCCTGTATTATTCTAACCAAATCGCAGAGGCCAGCTCCTGCTCTAAAAAGATCTACAAAATAGTAAAAAGCCTTATCATCCTCCCCACACCTCCACTTATAAATGAAAATCCTCAGCTCCGTTGTGAAGATCTGGCCAATTTTTTCTCCCAGAAAATAAATCTCATTTATTCCTCCTTCCCGTCTTCAGAGCAGACTACTTTGACCAAAGTATCCTTATGTCCCCCTCAAGAAAATACATCCAACTGCCCTCCGGTGTTGGCGGAGTTTCCCCGGTTAGAGGTGGATCACCTTACCTCCCTCATGCATCAAATAAAGTCAGGCTCCCCTAGAGACCCAGCACCCCCACATATTCTAGTCTCTGCTATACAGACCATCCTTCCCATACTGCTCGGAGTACTCAACACCTCGATCTCTACCAGCACAGTCCCAGTAGCTTGGAAACAGGCTATGGTGAGGGCTCTTGTCAAAAAACCTAATCTGGATACCAAGAATCTCAACAACTTCCGCCCGATCTCCTTGCTGCCTTGGACAGCTAAAATCTTGGAGAAATATATAAACAGCTTACTAACAACTTTTCTCGAGCAAAACCAGCTGCTCAATCCCTCCCAGACTGGCTTTCGCCCCAAGCATGGGACCGAGACGGCACTACTGGCAGTCACAGAGGAGTCCAGGAGAATCTTGGATTGGGGAGGATTGGTGGCAGTCATCCTCCTCAATCTGAGCGCGGCATTCGATACCGTTAACCACGGTATGCTTTTGCAGCGTCTCCTGGACACCGGAATATCTGACAGGGCTCTGGAGTGGTTCAGGTCCTACCTGAGTGACAGATCTTTCCAAGTGTCTGAGGGCAATGTCACCTCCTCTAGCAAGCCTCTGGGATGCGGAGTCCGCAGGGATCATCATTGAGCCCGACGCTATTTAACGTCTACATGAGGCCACTGTCTGAGATCGTCCGTCCGTATGGTATTAAGATCGTTACCTACGCGGACGATACTCAGCTGGTCGTCTCTTTGGCACAGGCAGGGGGATCTTCGGCGTGTGTAGATCTTGCTGGTTGCTTGGAGATGGTTAAGAGATGGATGACCAAGTCTTGTCTCAAACTCAACGGAGACAAGACTGAGCTCATGCTCTTAGGTCACACTGCACCATCTTCCATAGACACTCTCTGGCCATCCAGCGTAGGTCCTGCCCCTGTTCCCAAAGACGCCATTAAGAGCCTCGGTGTATGACTGGATAGGTCCCTGTCATTCGATCAACAGGCAATAAAACTTTCTGCCATCTGTTTCGGCATCCTAAGAGTCATCAGGAATCCCTACCTTTACTCCCCTTCGAAGCAAGAAAGACCGTGGTCCTGGGCCTGATCCAATCACGGCTGGATTATGGGAATGCTTTATATCTCAGAGCTCCTGACTTTACTCTGCGCAAACTGCAGTTGATACAGAACTGCGCAGCACGAACGCTTTTACAAATCCCCCACAGATCCTCAGTAAAGTTCAGACTAAGGAAACTGCACTGGCTTCCCGTAAGGGAAAGAGTCAATTTCAAATCATTATGCATTGCACACCAGGCCTTCTGGTCTTTAGGTCCGGCAATCAATCTCCCCCTTATCACACCCTATCTTCCCACCAGACAGCTGCGCTCTACCTCTGCTAATCTAGCCATTGTGCCCCAAATAAAGAAATCAAGATCTGGAGGCCGCTCCTTTTCTTATAATATAGCCAAGCTGTGGAATGCCCTTCCCCAGCATTTAAGATCTAACCCCGACATCCTCTCCTTTCGTAAACAGCTGAAAACGCTCCTGTTCACCACTTAAATAGTGGAGCTAACACTCTTCTTTCCCTTCTTTAGCTTCAGTTGGTATTCTTAGCGCTTGGACGCCTCAGGGCAGCTATGTGCGCTCTAGAAATCTAAATTCACTCACTCACGCGTGTCCCCACGGAGGGGGGGCTGGGAGCCCCAGACCTACTGCGGTACTTTCAGGTCGCACAGATGAGATATCTGTTGGAGTAGTTCAGGCCGATGTCGGAGAAGCGCTGGCTATTCAGGACAGGGCCATGGCCGGGGATGCCGCTTTGGAAGATTCCGTTATTGGCGCGAACAGATAGACCAGCATACTTTAAAAAATCACCCATCACCAGGACGCTTCTACACGTCTGGGATGCGGTAGCGGTACCTAAAGACCTGACGTCCTTTCCCTCACCAATGTCGCCACTATTTGAGAATCCAGCGTTCCCACCGGGAATGGTCCATGGCTCCTTTCCGCAATGGAAACAAACCGAGTGCAATTCAGCATGTCACCTATTTGACACACAAGGCTTTATGACACTGAAAGCTATACAAGATGGGTACTCCATCAATAAACCGCAAAACTTTCAATATTTCCAACTGCGGCACTGGCTCACCAGTACGAACGTCATACCACACAGAGGCCGCACTCTTAAACCATACGAGAAATGGCTTCTTGCCAAAACCTCGGATAAACGGGCGATTACTGAACTGTACAGGATGTTAACTCCCCCCTCCCCCCAACCTACAGCTAAATCCGCGGGACAGCAGCGATGGGTGCGGGAGCTGGGCCGCATGCTCTCACACAAGGAATGGCAGGACGTCTACTACCGGGCACATCACACGGCCCGTAATGTAGCCAGTCGGGAGGCGGCGGTTAAAGTAGCATATTACTGGCACTTGACACCGGAGCGGCTACACAAAAGCAATCCTCGCCGAGATCCCATGTGCTGGAGGGGCTGCGGACACATAGGGACCATGATCCATCTGCTCTGGGAATGCCCGACGGTACTGGAGTACTGGGAGGAGGTCCTTCGGGATGTAGGCCACTGTTTCGAAACTGAGATTCCCCGTTTCCCCTCATACGCGATCCTAGGCCTGCCCAACAAGCTCACCTTCCCACTCAAATCCATTCGGGGACGCCAAATGGGGCTGGCAATAGGAGCAGCGACTCAACATATTCTCTCACTCTGGGGCACCCCAAGGAAATCCACACACACAGGGTGGCTCCACAGACTATGGTATATACTGGGAATGGAAGGGATACAGGCGTCCCTAACGCAGACCTCCGACATCTTTCGGGAAACATGGGCACCCTTAATCCCCTTGCTGTCACGAGAATTCCGCGAGCTCACTTGCCCAAAGTATCTCAAAGTCCTTAGACTAGTTGCTAAATTCCATAAGCCACCCGAAAATGGGGCATGAAAGGTCAACAGAAGATACGCTCATACGCCACACACCTACACAGCAGAACACATCGGACAAAAGGGGGAGGGAGGGGGTTCGTTTCGGGGGCAGAGTGGTTGGGGTTAGGGAGGGCCTAGTTGGGAGGTGGGGTATGGGGGTTTTGGAAGACAGTTGATTACTAGGCGGGACTCGTGCCCTCTTGCATGGACTCATGGCAACTTGCTCCAAAGAACAGCCTCCTGATGCCTATCATGGATTTTGGGGCGACAGACGCACTAGGGGCTATGTCTATCTGATTGCTGTAATGTTGTATTAGAATGCAAATGAAAATACAAATAAATTTGATCCAAAATATATCACATTTACTGTAGGTGTAGGAGTTTTCCATTATCAGTGACAGTTACAGGCCAAAGAATGGCGGCATGGCCCCTGGGTTTTGCGGGAGGTTTGATTGTTCGTCAAGCTTCTCGATGTTTTCGCAAGCTTGCGCAGGCTGTTGTGCCGGCAGCTTAGCGCCCCCTCCTTACATTTAGCATTCCAACAGCACAGTAGTTGACAGATCATGGGAAACACTTTCCCAAATCTAGCACCAGAACACAAGGTTAGTCAGGGCCAACCTACCTGTTGGGTCCCTTGTGCAGGTGTAGACTCTAGCCAGTCTTGCACAGTCCCATCAATTTGGAATTAAAGCGCCGCCTGAGTTATCCCCGGGCATAAAGGAGGCCAGGTAAGCAGCCACAGGTCCACAGAGCAGGATCCCTTAGCGTAGTATATGCCGGCTGCATCACCTACACCAAGGAAGCAATCATGCCTGCAACTGTTGGGCAAGACCCATACTCGGCAGGAGGAGGGATGCGGAAGTGATTGCCCCCGTTAGCAGCTGACTATTGCACAGGAGGATGGAGGGTGATTCAGGGGACTCAGGTGGGGTGTCGGCAACGCTAAGACTGGGTAGGAAGTTTCGCATCACCATCTAGAAGGGTGACATGGGCAAGAACGAGTAAATAGGTTAATCCATGGGTGCACACCAAGCGGACTGTCCAAGGTCTCCCTGTGCTGCGATCCCAAGAATTGGGGAAACAAGGTGTCAAGCACGAAAGACTATGTAATCGAGCATGTGGCTTGTCCAGTGTGCTACAAGAATTTAAATTCAGCAGGGCAGGTTATATTCCAACCCCGGGGCTGCTCAGTGTGTACAGGTGAAGCCCCCCGACCCCCTATTCGTGAATATGTTAGGGAGGGAGTAAGCAGGACTTAGCCAGTCCTTAAGGTAGGCACCATATGACCGGCAGTGGGCACAGCATAGTTCAGACATTGTGTGAGTCGGTAGGCCCAGGGGGATCCACCACAGAAGGAGCTGTATTGACGATCCCTTGCTCTTTGTCACATACGTATAGTTATGGACAACCAGGTGCAGCATGATTTAGAAAGCAGAATGACTGCGCAAATGCTAAAGTATATTCCTTTTCACCCTAACAGCCTAAGTGGGCAGGCGGGTGTGGGAGAGGTCAGCTAACAAGTGGGCTGCTGCCCTTTAAGATGTGGGGCACAAGTGTGCAAAAGACTCGGTGCAGCCTGGTGCGACCAGCAATTTCAGGGGGCCATGTGAACCATAGGGATGTATGACGTTACAACGCAGGCTATTACAACGCCTGCCTTTACAACACAGTTTTTACATCGCATACCATTACAACGCATAGTGCTTTTAGGTGCTGGATAGTGAATTATTTAATTTACTATTCCAACTCCAGTCCCCGTGGACACTAGGGAAGGTGTTGGATAGTAAATTAAATCTATTCCCTATCCTAGAGCGCCCCCCAGCGCAATGCGTTGTAATAGTTTGCGTTGTAATGACCGCGTTGTAAAGGCACTGCGTGGTAAAAGTTGCGTTGTAAGTGATGTTTCCCGAACCATAGTGCCTGAATCCGCCCGGCCCAAGTGGCACGGGGCAGAGTCATGTAAAGCGATGGAACTTTCCCATGGAAGAATTAGTTCTTGGCACAAGTTCACTTGCCAGAAAGGCCTTCGTCGTGAGACTCAGGGTCTAACGTCAAAGGTCACTGGGATATAGATGGGGTCTCCTGCCCATGTTGGCAGGGGGCCTGTATATGAGAAGTTGCAGGTGATAATGGAGCTATTTTGGTGGGGGGCCCTGTCGACGACGGTGGCCGCCGCCAGAGCTGTGGCGGAGTTACAGGGCGATCTGGAAGCAAATGGGTACAGAAGGGTACCTCTACATGGCACATAGGGGTGCCAGAGCCCAGGAGGTTCATGGGAGGTTCCTGGAAACCGTGTCCGCGCCCCGTTTGTCCTTTGGGCGGTTGTGGGCCTGAACAACCGGGGGCTTGCCTTCCAACGCTCCGCCCTGAAAGGGGCGTGAGTAATATGCAGAGATGGGGTTCGCCCCAGTGTTGCTTGGCTCATCAGGTGGGCAGGTGGCGAGAATGCTGCCTGCCCTGGGATCGTCCGTAAGATAACCCACCATATTAGATAGCGTTGTCTGTAATAAACCTGCAGCAGTTTTTCCCATAACAAAATTTGTGTGGTGTGTATTTATTTGCTTGCATGCTATGTGCTCGGGGGGTGGGGAGTGTCGCCATGATGCGGCTGCGGCTGCCCGAGGCCACCGCAGGAGGCTACTCAAGATGGCGGCCCTTTAGTGCCATCAGGCATTCCACACTCCCCTTTCCTCCTAAAGGGGCAGAGACTCTCGAGGAGTCCCCTCATGGGCGCGGGCAGTGCTGCATTATGTCCGGTGAGCTAGGCGGGGTGAATATATGTCCCCCTCACCACTCTCTGTCGTCGCATCGGACACTGCCTCGCGAGACACGCCGTCTCCCACCCTACCGCTTACCCGGCGTGGTCGGTGGTAGGAAGCATGGTGAGAATGTTTTAATCTTGTACTTTTTTCGTTGCAGGTGGAGTTAAAGGGCGATCTGGAAGCAAATGGGTACAGAAGGGTACCTCTGCATGGCACATAGAGGTGCCAGAGCCCAGGAGCCTCATGGGAGGTTCCTGGAAACCGTGTCGGCGCCCCGTTTCTCCTTCGGGCGGTTGTGGGCCTGAACAACCGGGGGCTTGCCTTGCTTCGCTCCGCCCTGAAAGGGGCATGAGTATTAAGTGTCACGTGATATGGGAGGAGGATCACCAGAAGGAGCCGCACAAAAGGGTTTCGCCCTAGTGCTGCTTGGCTCATTAGGCAGGCAGGTGGCGAGAATGCTGCCTGCCCTTGGAACGCCCGTAAGATAACCCTACCATATTACATAACGTTGTATGTAATAAACCTGCAGCAGTTTTTCCCATAACAAAATTTGGGTGGTGTGTATTTATTTGCATGCATGCTATGTGCTTGGGAGGTGGGGAGTGTCGCCATGATGGTACTATAAGTAAGGTAGACATTAACGCTACAGTGCAGTGAATAGGAATGACAAAATACAACAACTGCCCATAGGTCTATATAGACTCTTGATGTAAAGTCTCTCGACATGAAGTTTCTCGGAATACATGAGACACCCCAGAAATCTTAACTAGCTGGAGTACGAAGTTTAGAGAACAACCCCAGACAGGTTACAACCAGAGTGGTGGGGTACTCTACTAGATTATGATAACAATTTGGAAGTTGATGTTGTTGATGAGGCCTACGGGAATATTATGAAATGAGGCATAGGGGGGGGGGGGGGTCTAGGGCTCCTTTGGAATTTATGGAGCATTGTTTTGGATTTAACAATATGTATACATGTTTTGATACAGACAGAAAAAGATAGCATGTTATTTGCTTAAATGGAGTTTTTTTTTTAATTAAACTGAACATAAAAATGACTGATTGCATTTATATTTGATTTTAGGTAGAAAGGATTCATATTTAATTGAGACTGTGAAATTGATTGTCTTGAAAAAGATGGTATAAATTAAAGACAAACCATCAAAACGCATCGATGCAAAAGAGAGTACAATCGAAAAGGACAGACACGGAAGGGTTTAAATACAGATTTCGCCTTAGTGCTCCTAAAAACGATGTACAATAGTATTTGATAAATTCTGTGTCTTACATTTTTCTGTCTCAATTATGCAGGTCATAATTGATTTATTTTTAGGAAAAATTAATGTATGCTGATTTAGGATTTATGAGCCTTCTGTTTTTAATAATTGTAATAAGAATTGATGTGATTGTGTTTTGCACACATTTTTATGAAATGCATCGTTTTTAAATATTTCATGTGTTGAGTTTATGATTACAAATGAAAATAAATAAACAAAAAATTTCTTTTTAGAAAATAATGTTTTTTGAAATATTTGGTGTGAGCCAATATTAGTTAACAAGTGCTGTACTTTACATGATTTTGATGTTGTGGTGATAACGTGATCAAGGGAACCTTGTTTTACTTTGGTATACGCACCTCAATTCCCTTGATAACTCTAAGGGGTCCCTCTCATTTTTCTTTGTGATAATTGAGTTTATACAGATGTAATAAGATGTCATAATGGTGCTATGATTGCACTTTCCTGGATAATGTGTGTAACTCTCATGTCATTTTGTCATATTGAGTCACATGTCTGTTTGTTATAAGAAAATCAATAAAATACATTTTAAAAAACTCTGGCCGTGGTTCTCTTCAGGAATGCCCGACGTGTCTGCCAGGGCGGTGGTGGATGTGGTGGTGGTGGTGGAGGACGTGGTGGTGGTGGATGTGTTTGTTGTGGTGGTGGTGGACGTGGTGGTGGTGGATGTGGTGGTGGTGGTGGACATGGTGCTGGACGTGGTGGTGGTGGACATGGTGCTGGACGTGGTGGTGGTGGTGGTGGTGGATGACATGGTGGTGGACGTAGTGGTGGTGGATGTGGTGGTGGCGGTGGCAGACATGGTGGTAGACGTGCTGGTGGTGGTGGGTGTGGTGGTGGCAGACATGGTGGTGGTGGTGGTGGAGGACGTGGTGGTGGATGTGTTGTGGTGGTGGACGTGGTGGTGGTGGATGTGGTGGTGGTGCACGCGGTGGACGTGGTGGTGGATGATGTGGGGGTGGTGTTGGACGTGGTGGTGGTGGTGGTGGATGTGGTGGTGGTGGTAGACATGGTAGTGGACGACTATTGGGTAGGAGGGTGCTGGCAGAATGCGGAAGAAGAGGACGATCTCGAAGGGGACACCTGGGAGAGCAGAAAGAGCAGAATATAAGAAACAAAAAACGGCGAGTAGATAGAAAACAAAACAGATTTAACGGGGTGGTCCCTTCTTATAGCGCATATGAATGTTCCTTAGCACCCCGTTTTTAGTAAACAGGGGGACCATGTGGAGATTAATTGATTAATCACGCATGATCGCGTGCGATTAATTGTTTAATCACGCAAGATGATCGCGTGCGGAAGCTGGTGTTACAACATTTAGTAATCTAAATGTCAACAAATTAGGTAAATGGCTACATGTCACGGGAGGTGAGGGAAGACCACTGCTTTCACTTTTCAAGCACTCGTGCTTGTGGCGGCACACCTTGCGGGAGCGAGCGACGGCGCGGCCACGTTAATTACAATTAGCGAGCTGCTGCTCGCTCCAGCAAGGTAGATGTCGCCACAAGTGCGAGTGCTTGAAAAGTGAAGACCGATTGCTAAAGGCACTCTCCTGGAGTAGCGCATGCACGCTGCCTAAGCGAGACCTAAAAAGGAGTTACATAAAGGGGACTTACCCTTTAAACAGACAGAGCCATGGCGTGAGGCTCCTGCCACAGTTCTGACAGTGCAGCTTGCAACCCGAGCTGCTGCAGGAGCTAGTTCTGTAATGTGCTGAAGGCTCGTCGGAGGAAAACGCAATGTTCCAAGATCGATCTTCGGATGAATAGCAGAGGTGGGGGGTGAATTGACAGTCGCGAGGACAAGAAGCTGCAACAAGCACTTACTGTCCACCACGAGAAACCTGATCATCAGAGACACGTGTTCCCATAGATGGAGTCAGCATGATGTCACCATTTCTCACCCAGCCTCAGTTTACTTTCTGCCCGTGGAATCTTACCACATTCACTCATTGGGGGCTTGGGCACGTTTTGTTGCTGCCTGATAGACGAAAATAGCCCACGCTGGGCTCTTTCATACCGCGCGCACAGACCCCCTCTTCATACAGTGCGTGCTCTGGAAATACCCGTGTTGACTCATCCAATAAAATCGCACTTGCTGCAGACAAGTTCTGTTTGCGTTTTGTGTGTAAAAAAGAGGGAGCGACCCCACTGGCCAAGAGACAGGGTATCACAAGTAAATGTAAAAAGAAAGCTCTCTTGGACATGCAACACTAGTCAACCATAAATCAAGCAAACACAACTATATTATTCAAAAACCCATATGCATACACATCAGGAAATTATTGTAGTAAAAGACCTTAAAGGTAAACCCGAGAAAGACAACTGTATATGACAAAAAGATTTTTTTAAACAAGCATTGGCATAACCAATAGGTCTCGCCTTTGGGACCTTATAAGTGTTTAGCCACGCAACAGTTGATGTTGTTGCAACAAGGATATTGTGCTGCATAACTAAATACTTAGAAGGTCCCAAAAGCGAGACCTATTGGCTATGCCAATGCTTGTTCCTAAATATGCGTATTCAAGTTTTGTACCTCACTTCATTGCGCTTCTAGTTCATATCTTTTGCTTTTTTGATTACTCATCTCTGGACTTCTTCGATTTTTCTTTATCCTTTTGAAGCTGTGTTCTCCACAGCTGGGCATATTATTTTGCTCCAGATGTGACATAAATAACTGTACAAATCTTCCATAGACTATGTATGCCCCGGGTGCGATGTCCCATAGGAACATAATTCTCTATATAGGATTTATCCAACTGAATATAACTATCCAGGTTACAACTTCAGAACTGGATACAGTACTCCCAAGCCCTCCGCAACAGAACCATATCCATTATTTCAAAACTGTCCCAAGATGCTAGAGCTTTGTAAAAAACGTACATTTTAATATTGCTTAGTACGATATTTGTTTTCATAAAGTAAGATTTGAACGTACACGAAAGTCGGCCACATATTCTTAATTAACATTTCAGCACCACCGCGGCAGGTTGGAGGGTGGATTACAGAGTAAATGTAGGTAGAGCATTCAGAAAAACTGAGTAAAGCTTGCAGGCATATACCAATATCTTATATGCCAGGATCCAGTCATAAAACTTCTGCCATTCATGTGACTTATGTCTCAAGGTAGTTATGTCAAACTGATATAAATCAGTTCTAACAACAAAAAAACGTTTTGCCTACCCTGCTGTGGCATTGTCATTGAGGTGTGGCTGATCTGAGACATCAAACATACTGGCCTGCTATAATCTCCAACACTGATGTCTTCGTGTGAATTTTAACTTCCCACCTTACCACGTTGACAGGACAGGATTAGGGTAAAATGGGGGTAGATAAATAAAAGTCCCTCTTGGGCTATGCAAGTGTTCTGCCTCTGGAAAGAACAACCACCATCTCGCTGCAACAATAAAAGTCACCTAAAATGTTCAAAGATGTTGAAGATGCTGCAGTTTCAGTGCATTAGCCATCTGAATTGTGCTAGCTCTCCTCGCCTTGTCAACTTTTGGGTTAATAATGGAAATCAGTGCTTGAATGCATACATGGGAGCTGCACAAATCCTCAAACAAACCAGTTTTACTTCAATAAGAGGTATACGGCTGTAGGAATAGTTATAGCTCACATAGAACACTGCAAGTGAAAACCTTCATCTGCTAATACACTAAATCAGTCGAGTTACAGCATTATGCACCAATAGAAGCTGCACAGAATGCATATAAGGCTGGCCCTGGACAACACTGACTGAACTACTGTTACGAGAGGTATGCGTGTGTATGATTGATCTCGCTAGATACAAATAGGGATACTAAGTCTCTTCTAGTCTGAGGAGTAGAAATTTAAAGGCTGTGATGCAGGGGGGGAGGGGAATAAGCCTAATAAACATGTTGCTCCCCTTAAGTTACCGGTCGTCTGTACCTCTGGACAATTTGATCTCTTGTCTGGTTTTTAAAGTAGACTAATTCATCTTTTATTCGCTTTTTTTTTGCAACGGTACTGTTAGCCTTAAATCACCGCTACTGGTATGCAACAAGAGGAACAGACATCGTCTTTGTTGTAGCCACCTGCTTAAGTCTTAGAGCAGAAAGACTATTTGGGTGTATTAAGACAAAAGCAAAGAAAAACAAGCATTGGCCTCGCGACTGTAAAAGTAATGCAGCACAATAATTTTGTTTTTTTAAACTCGAGTGGTTACGCGAGTTTGTGCGCGCGTGACGGGAAAAAGTGCTGTGCACGTTGCGCACGCGCTTGTGCGTGTAAAAGCAAGCTGGTGGCCGGCCTGGGTAACACTTTTAAAGCCCCTACTAAATTTCTTGCAAGAGCAGCGCATGCGCTGATTCTAGCGAGACCTAAAAAACTATAAACTATGAAACACAAATAGGGTTTATTACATAATACATTAAAAACAATCACCAACATATATTCAAATATAAAAACTTCAAGAGAGACAAAACAAATGTGAGGAAATAAATTCATCAAAAGCAGTTCATTCTAACAGGAATCAAATCATAAACACCATCAGTCTTTTAGAAATAATCATTGATAGACATGAGGTAGTTCCCGGAAGTAACTAAGAGAAAAACTGGCGTTGACGCGTTTCGGTGGTAAAGAATTATTAAGATGCCACCTTCATCAGGATATAAATACTTGTCTCTCTCCAAATCGATTTAAAATTTGATAAACCACTAATCGTGTGTTAAGGAGAATCTAATCAATCCTTCCAATACTTTAAAATAAAAAGAGGTCCGTCGGATCCACCGTTATTTTACTGTGCTGATCAGTATAGATCCTCATGTGATTCATGGGTGAGATTATCAAGAGGGAATAAGTACTAATATATTGTGTCTGTTCTGTATATTCAGGAACAGTACACAGGATTGCCCACCTCCAGTAGAGGTAAAGTCCATAATAGCGGGTACCGTCACGTCGTCCCTTCACTTCCCTCTTGGAAGACTCTCATTCTACTTGTTAGAATTCCCATCTATAAGGTAGCATTTTAGTTAACTTTTGCCTTATTGTACTATGTGGGTTCCATATAGATGGCAGTTGACTGGTCAGGGACGTACAGCAGGTTAAGGTTGCAATTGATTTTTAAATATGTTTCCCCTTTCAACTTTCGTCCCATTTATAATGCTGATAGACTCATTTACGGTCGCCCATATCTTTTTAATATAAATAGGGAAAAAATAATCTGTTTATTGATTGCTTCTGGCATTTTTGATAGTAACTTTGAAATTCAATTCACCAAAACGGAGATAATTTTTAATAGAATGGTCTAAAATCAGGGACTTTGTGAATAGGAATAAAGACGCATGTTGTTAAAAATAAGTGTTTGGTGCTAGTCTACCGGTCTTTCTCCTTTTTTGTTTGGTGTGTAGGAGCTTCAATTTAATTTCTTACACTTTGCAAACCTACGCCAAATATATGAAGTAGAATTGCCCCATATTTGTTTGTCATACTTTTTATTACTCTTTGTTGGTGTGACTAATTGAGGTGCTAATGTCGCCACATAGACTTTCGCAATATGAACATTAAATAGTGCTAAAAGGGAAGGGTGAGGTGTTTAAAATCTTTATGCTCTCGCTTTCCGATGTACACCCGATTGGGTACATGTCTTACTACACCTACTTTCTTTCTTATAGGCGAAGACTGCCAATAAATCTTTATAGAAAGTGCTAATACGGGCGCACCTTATGCAAGTGTATCATTTCTGTACGACCGTTCTACTCCTTGGAGGTTGACACTAAATACAGGCAAGTGACATCTTTTTACTAAATGAAGGCCGCTAAGTGTTTACCTTGACTTTAGCATCATACTTGTATGATGCTTACACTCCTTTTACCATTCTTCTATTCCAAGGTCCCTCAATATTGACATACAAGGTAGGTACGGCTGCTTCCCGTGTTCATGGGAACGTCCTCTACCATTTGGACTGCTGTTTCTTTTGGACTTTTAAGGTAGATATAGCCATCTATCTCATATAGCTATAAAGTCTCGATGACATATTAAGTCTGCCTCTTTTATCGTGAGGTCTCTTACTTCAATCACACTATTATTCGTGTTTTGATTGTTTGATAGAGTTCTTTTTTTCATTGAACTCAATCGTTTTTGCTTCACATCAATTTTGGTTCACTTATCTTATATCCACTCAGGATAAGGTTCATTTTCTGCACACGGGATCTATCTGGCCTTTCTGATTCATTTAAAGGTGTAGCTCTATCGTGGTGATGGATTGCACTAGAATAGATTTTCCTATATCTTTTCTCTATGTTCCTATTAAAGTAGTAGGATCACATCGAAGAAATCACTTTTATGGGTACAATACTAGTGCTCATTTTTTATTCTTTTTTTGTAAATGCTTTGTACTGTTCACATTGTTCACACCCTTAAAGAAGTTACCAACGTAACGAGACACTTGTCGGCTGTTTCCATCAAAGACAACGTAGAGGCTATATGAACAGGACCTCCGTGAAATTATAAATGAAAACAACAAATGTAATTGTTTATTATTTATGTGTTTCTAAATATGAGGTCACCACAATAAGAAATGGAATAATGTCAGCATGTTAAAAAAAAAAAATCGTGCTCAAATTGACTTGTTGGATTACTTGCCTGTGAATTGCTACATAGAAATGTATATAGACTGTTACACTATTTACCAGTGGTGTTATATAAACTTGAAGAGTACCGAGGTAAATCCGTGTTGTCTGAACTTTTATTAGAACATAAGAATGTGGAGCACTCAATTGCAGACAATGGAGTGCTCTGTGCTTCTACGGCCGGCATTTCACAGTTGTTTAAAAAAAGGCCTCTTAGACCTCGAGGGGATTTCAATCCCCTCGGGCTCCGAGAGGCCTTTGTTTAATTTGTTAGAACATTCTGCCCTCTAATGGCAGAATGTTCTAATAGCCTTATAACCCTTCCTAGCTGGGCTATACCGGCTATTAAAGACCAGCTCCCTTTTTAAAGCCCCGAGCCGAAACGCTGGAGCGGGGCTTTATTAGCCGGTATAACCGGCTATAGTAAATACTTCTCACTGCAGTGATTTAATGTGATGCACTAAGATGAAACGTTTCCTCACGGTAAACAAACACATGTCTTTTAATTTTTAAGGGACTATATAATTTTACAAGATATTTGTTGCAGTTACATTCTGAACATTTTCAAGGCTCGGATTGTGCAGTGCCTCTTAGAGCCAAGCCAGACCCTTGATTCGGCTTTCCTTGTTATTTATTTTGGTTCAGCTGCTTTCCTTGTTATTTTTAGGGCTCGAGAGCCCTAATGCAGCTAAACCACTACTTAAGGCCAAGGGCTCTCCCCAAAAGCGGATTTTGGGAAGTGCACGTCTCGTGCACGAGCTTGCCTGAGCCTTCTGCCTATCAGCCTGCCAGTTCTCCTCCCCTAATTATTCACTTCACTTATTCACGGCCGCAGACCGTGACTCTGGCTCTTTAAAGGCCCTGCTACCCGCCCCCGCCTGCACTTCACGGCCGCCAGGCCGTGCCCCTGTCGCTTCATCTGCTTGCCTTCTGTCCCTTAATCTCCCCGTGACTACCCTCCTCGCCTCTCCCACTCCACTGCTTCAGGCCCCCACCATTTGCTCAGGACATTGCTTGTTTAACAATGTAACCGTGTGATCCTGGGCAAATTACTTCATACCAGTGCTCTTGGCGGCCAGTGGAACAACATCTTACAAATCAGGCCTCGTAACATGAGCTTTATATAAACAAAACATTTAACTAATATTGTGCAAACAAGAAAGGCCACCAAGCCGTTCACCCTGACATATTGTTAGCAGAAGACGTCACATCACCAAGGACACAGCGGACCAGTGCTGGACTTTTCTATCAATCATTGTTTTCAGATGTGTTACTTCAGCACCCCCAGAGTGCATTATGATGATAAACCGAAGCCAAGGACAGGGGTACTGAGTCTTTGGTGAAACGGATTTATCTTGTGAACAATAACCTATTTAAACTTGTTTTTGTGAGTTATACAAGCTTGCTCCCTTCTTACACACAATGCTTTTAAGATTGTTCCTAATCTGCTGGAAAACTCTTTGAAACTCTCCAGGGGTTGGGCCAACTCCTCCGCATGGGTGACCTTGTATTACTCTCCTCCTCAGGGGTGAACTTGTATTAATACTGTGTCTTGTTCTCCTGATAGATATCTGCTTAGTCTCGGTACTGAGGTTGTCCGTATCTAGGATTAGAGCAAAGACTCTTCCATGCAGAGGCTTCTGTTCTAAATCCTTTTATTTTGTACTTTTATTTTGTACACTCTGTGAGTGCAGGGTTAGCGCCTTCCTTACGTTGTGCGGTGCCAGGTACTTTTATGCATGCTCTTTAGTCTGTGTTCTTGTTTGCAGAGCTTGCATGTATTCTGACCTCTGGAACCGGGGGTGTATCAGACTCCAGTCATTGTCGTGGAATGGCTCATTCACGGAGCAGGAGGAGATTGGCCGATGTGGGCCCTGTTTTTGACAGGCTCGCGCACTGACAAGAATGCTTCAAAGGTTAAAATTCATTCAGTGCTCAGCACCTCAGGGTCATGTGAACGACCCCTGCGGGTACAGATGCCTCCTTCAGAAGTCTCTAGCAACAAGTCCGGGCTAGTCTTGTTGAAGACGGCCTGTACTGAAGAACTCCGGCACATGAATAGTCAGTCCCTCAAAACCATGTCGGAAAGCGCGCGCATGGAAATGATTTCTATTCAGTGCAATGCAAGATTAGCACTTCCCTAAAAATATTTCTTTCTCCACTATCTTATTAAAATATAATGGCTTTTCATGCAATATTTCCTTGTTACCATTACAAACAGTGCAACATAGTTTACAGCCTATTGCACGTATTTACATAAACAGGTAGGTACGTTTTATGAAAATAAAATTGGTGTCTTGCATGCTGCTTTCCGCACGAACATATTCTCCCATCTGGAAGCCCTCCCCCCCTATCTGCATAAATGTGGGGCGCACAGTGTACAATACCATAAAAAAAAGTGCTCCCAAAGGAACAATCTCTCATATTAGTCTTGGGCACACACAAGCCCTTGGTAATTTGTGTTTGTAACAGACTTTCTCCACAAAGAGGGACAAAATAGGCGCTGGCACGCGTCAGAGCCATATCTCCACCACTCTCTCTCCCGTTGTGTGTGCTAGCCCGAGCCGAGACAGCTCCCAGGGCTGGCGACTGTCTGATTGCAGCCGCACCCAAGTACTTCAAAGGTCGGTGAAAGACCATTCAGTTGTTAACAAGGCTTCGCAATATTGTCACCTTTTTTAGAGCCCCTGCATCTCCGTTCGGAGGGGAGCGGGGAGCCACGTTTGAGTCTCGGCCCCTCGTGCCAACATTCTCAGGGCTCTTGCCAGGAGCAGTTCACCTTCTTAATGCATTTGGGAATTCCATTTACAAATTTTATATAGCGCAAACTTCTCCAGAAGGTTGCTTTGGCAACTATTTAATTAGGGCATCACGTGCACTCTGGTGCTTAATATAAACTGGTGACTAACGGAACGCGGGGATGTTTAAAAGCATTTCAAATGCTGCAGCAGCACGTTTCCTTTGAGATTTGCAGACAAAAGATTTATGTGCACACACAGCCACTTCAAAGTATGTTTTTGATGAAAATTTAAACCTATATTTCAAATAAAAGCGTGCGCCTCGCACGGCAAGAAAAAAATGCATTTAGAACTTCCTGCAGCCAAATACTGAAACATGATAATCGGGTGTTGGTTATTAATACAGTAGCCAGTTCCACCAAAATTGACTACAAATGTCACTCGAGAACCCTTAATGAGCAACTAGACGCTGCCAGCGCCTTCAATCAACCTTCGCTTTCCTTAAAGTTCTTTCCCCTTTATCCTTTAGTAAATCACTTATTTTTAAATCCGAACTATGCAATGCTTAATTTGTGTAAATTCACTGGAAGGCTGCCTGCCCAGAGGAAGTTGTAAAAGTCACATACTTCACTATTCGTCGCTTCGCTCTACCCCCTGCGTCACCCCGCCCTCCCAAGATGAAAGGAAGCGGACATTTGTTTAGAGCTTGTAAATTCAGAACCAATTGGTCTGCGTCCCTGAATATGAAAGGGGCTTGATAAGATCTGCTTGTAGGCAGTCGTCTGGAGTGTGCTGCGTGTTAACACCTCAATACAGTTCAAGGAGCCTCTTTTACTGCAAGCTGCCCCAGTGGCTCAGATCGAACCCGGGATAGCTAGATCACAGGGATTTTAAAACAAAACAACAACAAAAACTTCCCAATCCACTTAGAAGGGCTCTCAAAGGCTCACTGGCCAGGTCTGGTGAGATGCCACACTAATTACAGCAGATAAAGTGCAAGGCTAGCAGATGCCATCTTTAGTAGTCAGGTGACTGCATAGCTCGTTTTATTTTTTTACATGTAATAAATGTGCATGTGAATGCAAGCAGCAGCCTTCTCTGAATATTCTAATTAACAGCACTATAGGTGCCTCTGCGAGGTGGATGTGCATATACATGATACACAGTGGGGCCTATCTACAAAGGCATTTTGGAGCACATACAATAGGACTCCAGTAATTCTGTAAATCTATCTATCGCCCTCACTCCATCTATCTATCGCCCTCTCTCCATCTATCTATCGCCCTCTCTCCATCTATCTATCGCTCTCTCTCCATCTATCTATCGCCCTCGCTCTATCTATCTATCGCCCTCTCTCTATCGCCCTCTCTCTATCTATCGCCCTCTCTCTATCTATTGCCTTCTCTCTATCTATCGCCCTCACTCTATCGCCCTCTCTCTATCTATCTATCTATCTATCTATCGCACTCACTCTATCGCATTCACCACCACATCATTACTCAGCACCACCACAGCATCCCTCTGGGGCACCACAACATCACTATGCGCTACCACAGCATCACTGAACGCCACAGCATCACTCGTCTCCACCACAACATCACTCAGTGCCACCATAGCATCAATCTGTGCAACCATTCAACATCAACTGGTTCAAATATGTTCTCTCAATGTTTCAAGCTTTATTACAAATGTCAGAAACAGATGTTAATATTTCACTTCTGTTATTGGATTTTCGTTACAATAAAATACACTGAACATAAAATTCACAAAAGTTATTTACAAAAGTTTAAGCTATTGCCATTATAAATTACAATAACTTTTTTCAATTATTAAAAAATGTTTAAAGCCATTGTTATTTGTAATATCAATACATCTAAGTCACGTAAATACAACGCATGTTGCCTTACAAATGCTATAGGTGTCACATTTGCAAAAGTTAAAATTATTGGCACTATTAATTTCGCTATTTTCAAAACCAACACATAAATAAACAATATGTCATTTACAGTACCAATAGCTCAAACTTTCCTAATGCGAGACCTATTGCATTGCAAATGCTTGTTTTTTGGTTCAGCTGCTTCAAGTTAGGATGTAGGAAAGGTTAATGCCTGTGAGAGTACAAGAATGCACAATTAATAAATAAACACTTGAGCAAGTAGTCCACCCGCTCGCCCTTATGAGGACACAACCATGCCGCTACTTGGAAAATCATATGATGGCCAAACATTACGGAGGTGAACTCAGAAGGAACGAACATCAGCGCTGTCACCGTGAGCAGCCCCTGCCCGACCCGCCTCCCCTTCCCAACTCTGGCACTTGTTGCAGAAAGGAGCACTCCCCCCCCCCCCCCCCCAACCCCCCCCCCCCCCCCCCCCCCCCCAGGGACAGAATCCGCACACAGGGGAAAGTGTGGAGCACTCCAGGGCATTTCCCTTTTATAAAACATACACTAAATCAGAAATGTGCACACTGGCAACACCGCAGCGGCCAAAAGAGAAACAGAAGAACATATCCTTGCCTTGGTGTTACACAAGAGCACTATTGGAAAAGCAGACGCACATTGTGATATCAGACATGGCAAGCGTAGGGAGACAGAGATAGGAGTCGACAAACACGGTTACTGATCCAGAGAGCAGCTGCACTCCTAGGGCTAATCTACAGGCAGCTGAAAGCAACGTTTTCACTTCACTAGTGTGTCTACCAGCCGGCCCTTCTCTCTATCCGTCCCGCACCTGCAGTCCTGACTATCTGCCTCCAGACGCCAGGCTGGCTCGGAGCTGCTTCTTGTTGAGCCGAGAACTGGTGGAAAGCTCAGCAGGTTCAGGGTGGCACACCGAAGGCCTGTGAAGTGTCAGGGGAGGAGACCTGGTGCTTCGGCTGCCATACTGTGCCCTGGGAGCTCCCTTCAGTCCATTAGTAACATGCCTCCGTCTGTTGACTTACTGCTGAACTTTGATTTTTAGGTCGAGCCTAGAGCAGCGCATGCGCTGCTTGCTCGACTTTAGTAAGGGGCTTTTCAAAGTACTACCCGCCGGCTAGCAGCTTGCGGTTAGGTGCACAAGCACGCACAACTCGCTCTGCTTCTCCAATCATTGCTGTGCGTGCATCCCTCGCGTGCTTAGCATGTCACTGCGATCACGATGACGTGCTAAGCACGCGAGGGATGCGCGCGCAGCAATGTCCCTAGAAAAGTAACATTTTAACAAGTGAATGTGCACTTGCATGTTCCACCTTGAACCCAAAAAGACATTGACTTCTGTCATATTGCTTGACTTATTTCCTCCGCAAGCATCTGTGAGGTTTGTTGAACTTTTGGTGGGCATCTTTAATCCAATATCTATGATTGTGAATTAACTATAAGGGCCCAGGCGTGTTACCTCTCTTTGAAAGGCACAGTAAGCGGGGCGCAGCCAGTATGGAGCAACAAATGTAGTGGACTCAGACTTCTTGTACTCACTGGTGAATGTGTATGTCAGTGCAATGAGTGACATAAGGGGAGAGTTTCCTTCATATTCCATTTACAGGAGCAGTGCACATGTTAACTGAATATTACTGTGCCACTAATTCACTTCCAAGATCAAACATACTTACTTGCAGCTTCAGTACAGCTATGACCCGTGTCTGTAAAGAACTAAATGTGAAGTTACAAACAGTATGTGGAATTAACGCCTTCATTTACATTACTTATCAATTAATTTTAGATTAGTCAACCCATATAGTGTTTTTTTTCCTGCATGTTCCCTTTTCTTCACATTGGGGATTCCAATTTTGTAGAAATCGCTTTTCACTATCCACGCAGCCTGAAATATATGTTTACTTTTTGAGTAAGATGGGTTTCTGGGCTACTTTGAGAGACAAACCTCCCTTTCTCATTGGCTTCCAATATACCCAGTGATAGGCCAGGCTCAAGAAGCGGTTGAACACCTTTGGAGCGCGGAGGCGAGCCACCCTTGAATTTTAATAGAAGTTGATTCTGTTTTGGGGGCGTGGCTTGGACGCCGATCGGGATGGCGGCGTGAGCTTGCAGCTCCGCGCGGAATCCCGCTAATTCTCCTGATTCCTGCACCCTGAGTGACCCGTGGTCGATCATCCTGCCCTACGAAGTGTAGGGGAACCACTGGGCATCGGTAGAAAGCTGCTGGGGGACCACTGGCCCCGGGGAGACCTCGACGAACGAAGGCCGAGGTGTCGCCGAGAGTGTGAAGAAAATGGCGACGGAGCGGACCGACGGCTCCGGACGACGACATTGAACAGCCTTGGCGCCGACTGGTGGGGGGACCCACTGCTGTGAGATCGACCCGGTGGGGGCTGTGGCGACGGTCCTGAAGATTGGGGGACCGGGTACCCGGCGCTGCTCGGACATCGGGACGATTGTTCGCCGCTATCCCTCCTCCCTTCCCTCCTCCCCCCGGATCTGGAGGGGGCAAGCCGGACGGTGCTAGCCCATTTGATCCTTTGAGTTGCGGGCATCGGAGGTGGCACTTGATCCTGTACATTATTGAGACGTTTGCCCCGTCGCACGGCGACTGCCGGGACTAGGTGAGTCCCTTTGCCTGTGACGCAGTAACCTAAGATGGCGGCTGCAGGAGGAACGGCGGCCATGGAGCAGGGACAGGAGGACTTGGCTGCGCTGTCCCAGGTGGGCGAGGCCCCCCCGCTGATGTTGGACCAGGAACAGCGACTGAATCGGCGCTTGGATGCCATACTGGACGCTATCATCTCGACCAAGGAGGCGTTGCAGCAGGACATTGCGCAAGTCGCCACGGGGCTGGGGCTATTGCGAGCGGACCATGCGAAGCTGGCGGATAAGGTCAAGGAACATGATCAACTCCTATTGGACCTGAAACCGTCGGTGGTGACCGCGGAACATAAGATAACAGACATCCTGGCCCGGTTGGACTCGCTGGAACGACGAGCGGAGGATGCCGAAAGCCGCAATAGGCGGAACAACGTGCGGGTTGTAGGCCTGCCGGAACGAATTGAGGGGGAGGATGCGGTGGCCTACATGGAGGACTGGTTTCGAACTGTGGTGGCACCAGAGGGGCTTACTCCTTTCTTTACCCTGGAACGAGCCCACAGGGTGCCGGCTCGCCCGCCAGGGCTTGGCCGCCCCCCCGACCGATGGTGGTGCGGCTCCTCCATTATACGGACCGGGACCTCCTCATCCAGAGGGCTCGAGCATCGGGCCCGTATGAGGTGGAGAACAGCAGGGTTAGGATCTTCCCGGACTACACCCAGGCGGTCCAGAAGAATAGGGCATTGTTTCTGGCAGTGAAGAAGGAACTGCAAGAGGAGGGCATCCAGTACTCCTTGCTCTTCCCGGCCAAGCTGCGGGTCATTCTGGATGAGACCACGCAATTCTTTCAGACCCCGGACGAAGCATGGCAGTGGCTGGAATCGTACAGGGCTGGGACGGATAGGTCTCACAAAAGTAGACGAGATCGGCCTAAACCACCTCAGGTCAGACAATCACAACAGATCCGGTCCCGCAATAGGCGCCAGCGGGAGAAACGGGAGGCCCAAATGGCTGCGGACAAGAGGGAGGCGCTTGCAGCGACGGCGGCCATTACGAGGTCGCAGCAGGAAAGTGAACTGGCAGAGACTGACTCTGGCGACGAAGGCGGCAGGACTGGAGAGGACCTTTCGGAGGCGGAGAGTTCGAAGGGGCCAGTGGTCACCCCCCAGACATCTGATGGGATTTTTCATGGTTGATGCTTCATTGGGACTTGGACTCGGTTTTCGGTAGGGTGGTATCCTGTTGGAGGTGGATGGGTTGCCGGGTAGGGTGCCGCGTTGGCAGGATGGGATGGGGAGCGCGGGGCGTGGGCTCCGCTCGCTGGGGTCGGCGATAACTCACCCCCCCAGGGCCCTTAAGGCCTTCTGTGGTGGCGACCACAGGTTAGACGGATGTGAGTTTGGTTTGAGGTTTGGATCGGGGCTGCCACTGGGTTTGTAGGCTCTGTCCTGGGGAGTGGGGTTTGGGGTGTTTTCTTTTTCAAAGTTTGTTTCGGGGGGGGCAACTGCTATGGTGGGGGCACGAACTGGCAATGTTTGACTTGGATTGTTCACTGCTGGTATGGGGACGTTACCTAACTTAAAATGCCTGACGTGGAATGTCCGGGGGCTGCGAACTATGGTCAAGCGCCACAAGGTACATGCGTATTTGGTGCGAAGGGGGGTCCGGATTGCCATGCTGCAGGAGACCCATTTGACGAAAAAGGAATGTGCCGCACTGCAAAAAAGATGGCGGGGTCAGGTGTTTGGCACCACTTACTCAGCGTATGCTAGGGGGGTACTGATATGGGTGAGAGCGGGGATACCGTTTCAGGTACTGAACCAAGTGGTGGATCCTGAGGGGAGGCACGCGGCAGGGGTGCTCCCTTCCCCCCCTTCTGTTCGCCCTGGCGATGGAACCCTTGGCGGTCCATGCTAGGTCGGGAGACAGATACGCGGGGATAGAAAGTGGCGGGCGGCTACACCACATCTCGCTGTATGCGGATGATCTGTTGCTGTATTTGGACGACACGGAGCGGGCTTTAGAAGGGGCAATGGACCTGTTGTCGGAGTTTGGCCAGTTGTCGGGCCTCAAGGTCAATTGGGCGAAGACCTGTGTGTTTCCGCTGAGAGCGGAGTCGTCCTGCCCTGCTCGTGACTTGGGGGTGGTCTGGGAGCCATCTTGCTTCACTTATTTGGGAGTCCGCATCTACCACGTGACCGCGGACCTATTAGAGGGCAATATTGGACGGTGCGTACGGGCGCTGAGAGGTAGTATGTCTTTTTGGGCAACCCTCCCACTGACGGTACTGGGTAGGATTGCTCTCTTGAAAATGGTGGCGCTCCCCCGGCTCCTGTACTACTTTCGGACGCTGCCCATTTGGATTCCTCAGAGGATCTTTCGAGACCTGAGGACGATGGTTATCGGTTTCCTGTGGGGACATGGCCGCCGTAGAGTGGCACTGAGCACGTTGCTACGCCCCAAGATTGAGGGGGGGATGGCCGTGCCCGATTTTGAACTGTATTACTTGGCGGCGCAGCTCCAGGTTCTTACGCAGCACGTGGCCCGGGTGTTTAGGGGACCGGAGTGTGATCGAGAGTTGGGGATACAGCGCCATGTGCTGGCCTATATCGTCATGCAGCAGAAGCTAGAGTTGCGGGGCCTCACTATGGAGGAACGGACTCTCAGATTATGCTGGCAGAGGAGTCTCAGGAGGGCGAAGGCGACTCGACCGTATGCGCCGGAGATACCGATTGGCATGCTGACAGCCCTACCACATGGAGGCGATTGGTCCCCATTGCTGGACTGGGAAGAGGCGGGACTTCAAGTGGTGGGGGACCTGTACGTCGATGGGACTTTGGTGCCCTTCGGAGTACTACAGGAACAGTTCGGGCTACCTGTAGGGGGTTTCCTCTTACACGCGGCGGTGGTGGCGGCTATACAGAAGCATTGGAGGGGAGGGCTCATCGAACCGGAAACGACTATGGCCTGCCAGTACGTAGTAATGGCAGCGGGCACCTTTAAGGCGGTGACCTGCCTCCACAACAGGATGTTGAACGAGGGACTGGAACCGCTCCTCGGGCTCAAGGCGAAGTGGGAGGAGAGTGTGGGTAGGCCCATTCCGGACAAGGCATGGAGCCATATTCTACAGCGTACGTGGAAAGGCACACGGAATGCGCGTTTCCAGCAAGTGCACTTTTTTGTGTTGCACAGGGCCTATCTGACTCCGGAAAAGATAAGGCGGTACTTCCAGGTGCAGGATGCACGGTTCCCGAGGTGCTTGTCACCGGAGGCGGACATGGATCACCTGTTCTGGGGTTGCCCGAATCTGGAGGCCTATTGGGCAGAGGTGGGGGACCTTCTAAACGAAGTGACTGACAGGGAGGTGGAATTTGATATGGCGGCGTGTCTGTTGCTCTGGTTCCCGCACACCAAACACACTAAGGTGACGAGCAAATTCATTGATCTGGGGTTGATACTGGCCCAAAGAGAGATTTCGTGGCACTGGAAGTCTAAGGGAGGGCCGTCAGTACGGAGGTGGAAGAATGACTTGCTGCGGTGGTCCGAGTGTGAGAGTGTGCTCCGAATGAGGCAGGCTGTTGATAATGAGAAAGCCTTGGATACAGTGCGTGCGTGGGAATTGGTGGTGCAGGCCTTGCGTGATTCATTGGTGGAGGATGAGGACTGAGTGGATGGGAGCTGAGGACGCCGCGAGGCATACTAGTTCAGAGTTACCATTGACACTGTAGCGGGACCCATACTACAGTCAGGAACATGACACAAGCCATTAGCGGTTGCCGGGGAGGGGGCACTAGGGGATTGTTTAGAGTGTGTTCGGGGTGGGTTAGGAGCCAGGAGGTTGATTGACCGCGGTGGCGATTCTGGGACTGAGAATGGGCCTGTGGGGCATAGGTGGACGGCGGGAGGTAGCAGAGGGGTACGGGACAGACATGATAGGCCTCACAGAGCACAGGGGTGGAACAGTAGCGGCTTTGTAGCATTGAACTGCACATGGGGGATGGCTGATGTGGTTATTGGTTGTGGTTGGGGGGGTAAAATGCAGATACGTAAAACATTTTCTTTTTCGACCATTGTCCCATAGGGACGCTCACCATGATGTCTTACTGTTATTTAGGACACTGCACCGCCCGGCCTCCGGGATGCAGGCTGAATGGCTGTGTGTGGTATACGCTCTTACGATTGATGCGGGGGGACACCATGAGTGGACTGGTTGAGCAATTGTAAGCTGTGGTTTCTAATTCTGCAATAAAAACAAATTTAAAAAAAAAAAAAAAAGTTGATTCTGTTTTTTGCCAACTATAATGTGTAGCTAATGTGTGGATGGATTTCCTAAAAGTGAATTGCAAAGCGAGACTGCAACTGGTGTGGTCTGAAGGTTTCAATGGTGATGTCAATGTAGGTGTAGGGCTCAGAAATGCTTTGGCCCCTCCCTACCACTCAATTGTGCCCATGAGAAGGCGTGAGACAGCCGACCTATAGACTTCTGGATGGGCGGGGGTCATAACCACGCGCTGTGGGGTTCTTAAATGCTATATTGGGTATCAGGCAGCACTCTTTATGTATATATTTATGTATCTTTGGACCCATCCCAAACCCCACATTGAACAAACCTTCCTTGTGTATACATTTTTCATAAGACCTCATTCTTCAGACGCCTGATCTCTTGGGGGCCTCGAATGAACTCCGGGACGCCGAACCACAAGGTAAAAGAGTGTTTTCCTTTCAGTGCGATTGAAGGGGAGCTCTGTTGACCTGTGAGAGGGAAGCGGGGCTGGGGGCAGCTCGCGGTTCGTGCTAGTTTCTTTTAAAATCACACCTGTGTAATGGATTTGTTTCACGTCGATCAGACAATTCCCTCTCTTTTAGTATGGTTGCTATAGCAGTTTGAAAAGTTTCATTTTTCATTCTGCCTACTTTTAGCTTAACTAAACGCATGCATTAACAAGCATTGGCATAGCCAATAGGTCTCGACCTTTGGGACCTTATAAGTGTTTAGCCATGCAACAGTTTATATTGTTGCATCCAAGGACATTGTGCTGCTTTACCAAATACTTATAAGGTCCCAAAAGCGAGATTTATTGGCTATGCCAATCCTTGTTTTACTTGGTTCTGCCCCAAGCTTATATGCATATACTGGCCACGTGCACATCGCCCATTTGGCAGGCTGCTCCTTGCATGTATATTGCATAACTAAATACTTATAAGGTCCCAAAAGCGGAAACCTATTGGCTATGCCAATGCTTGTTATTATTGTCAACAGCTTGGGTGCTTTAGAAAGCTAATTGTTTGTTTTGAAAGGAAGAAGTGTATTGCATTTCCTTAAAATGCACTGCGCTTCTGCCTTTCAAACAAATAAAGCGCTTTCCAAAGCACAAAGTTGGTTTACCTTTGCCAAAATGTACTCACTTACCAACATAAATAAACAAGCACGATCTCGGTGTCTGGCGAGATGAGTTTGAAAATCGTAAATTGAAATGACAGCAGAGGTAAGTCCCGGAGCACTGGGAAGGCAGACCATCTGTGCAGAGGAGGGATAGCTCATGACTTATCTCTTCCATTATTTCAATTTAAACTTGCAATCCTGTCTGCATTCCTCGGTGAGTATGGGGCTGGGGTAGGATGTGCTGAGAGCTTGGAAGTCGGAGGCCTTTAAAAACACGAGCATGGGCAGGCAAACGAAAACAAGTTACAGAGCAAGGAGGAGAGATAATCACATGCTTGATGGGCAACTAAAATGTTCTCTACATGAAATCACTGGTGAGCCGTTCTTAACTTGTGCCGGTGGTTTCCGGTGCTTGGCGCCAGCACTTAATTGTCAGCACTGGCTCCAGAGACAGTCCGCCACATGGTGACGCTGTCTTTTTACTTTTGTCTTTTTACTTTTGAGATGAGCACAACAACCGTGTTTATTAAATCAAAATACATTAGAAAAGTAATAATACCTGCCTCTCATGTGATTATTATAGCTTTGTGTGGCCTGAATTAGTGTGAATTGTCACTCTTGTAGGAGTGCAATGGTTAGGTGTTGTGTTGGTACTGTCATTGGTAGTGCTGACGGGGCATGGGAAGTGCAGGCTGCGGTGACCTTCAGAGAAGGGCCCAGGCACTTAATTTTTTACAAATTAAACATGCTGGTGAGGGAGTTAAGAACACAAAGGAGAGACATTTGGGAATTGGTGGAGGTTCCAAACCCCACAGAAGAGACATAAAAGGTCGATCAAGCGCAACCTAAAAAAGGAGGATATTTCTTTATATGGTTTCATATGAGAGAAAGAGAGAAACATAACGGAGGTATTGCTAGTGTGCGACGTGGCAGAAATATTTGGTTCAGACTCGGATATAGTGCTTCAGTGCCAGAATCTGGATAACAAGCACTGTCATTTTGGGAGTGGTCTTTTATGGAATGGTCATCCCCAAATTGGCCGCTGATCACGTGCTCCTCCCGAAGTCTTAAGCGATCATGCGAGCTCAGGGAAACCATGGACGGAATCGAAGAGGACGCAGAAGCTTCTCCCTCCATCTTGTGAGCCCAAGAGCAGGGGCATAGGTAAGTATAAGACAAAATGATGCAGTAACCATGCCAGTAAGAGTAAAAGGCCTCTTTATTAGGACAGGTATGCATTTCTGAAACTCATTGAACATTTTTCAAAAAAATCCCTGCCTCACTAACACAAGAAAACAATCCTTCCCAACAAGAACAGCCCCCAAACCATCATTCAAACATCCAATCTTTACCATCCTCTTTTTTTTTATCCATTGACTTTCACACGTGACTCAAACATCTCTTCTCTGTGTTCTCTGCCTAAGACTACTCTGCAATTGACACCAGGAAAAAACTTTGACAAGGTGTTTTTCCTGCCCCCAATCTTACGCAGAAGAGAAAAGATTTCATCACCATAAAACTGTTCTAACCTGTTTCAGGTCTGAATCCCTGTCGCTACATGTCTGGGGTTTTTTCTTCTTTTTTAGTCTTGTGCTTATTGCTCCCACCACTGGGGAGGAAGGAGGGGGTGTGTGGGGAGGGGGGGGGGGGGTTTGTTGGCTTCTTTGTTCACTACGACATCCCTCTTAATGCTCTATTAAAGTATTGCGTGTCAAGCCACATGCCTACAGCAGGGTCCCTTAGCATTACTGCCAGCTCTTTTGTGACCACCTTACTAGGGGGTTTAACTGATAGACGACATTGCTATGTCCCTGTGCTAATGTGAATCTTCAGCGACCTCTTCCTCCATGGCTTACCGAATGCTGATTCCTTTGCTGGTTAGGCGGCACTTTCTTGGACACTATGCTAAGCACAAGAGACTTGAACACAATGACCCTTTCCCAATCTGTTCTGTCGCCTTCGGGCGTTAGTTCTGGCTACCCCCTGCGTGGGAGGAAATGCGGGATTGTCGCATGTCTATTTCTACTGTTTTTTTCCTTTTTTTACTAAACGATCAATAAAAATACTTTTGACAAAACTGTTGCAACAACAGCCAGCTCCTGAATTTGATATTGGAGCTAAGAACTGTCTCTTGCCAAAACAGCTTTAATGCACTTAGCATCATCTTATTTAGAGCCAATGTCAACACCAATCATTCCATCAATTCAAGTAAGTACAATTTGTTTCCCACAAATGGCAGATGAACTCTATCCTGTCTGCAAATCTGGAAATCCTCTTTTTTGATGTCCTTGTGTTCCATCCAACCTATTCCCCTGCCTCTACAAAACCGCTCCATCTCCCTATTGACCTTACATCTTGCCTTTCCACTACTGTAAATTTTACTGCACCTCGCCAAACTTTTCTTGGTACTAATGATGTCCCAAAAACCTCTTTCAGCTCCTTAATCAACCCCAAATCTAACAGTTACCTAAGATCGTTCTCGCCTAAGTGTACAATCAAAACATCTGGGCACGCTCTCATAGAAACCAAACTACACAATCATGGCAACAATTGACCCCATTTCATGCCCTCCCTACCCCACTACCCCACCAGATAATCTTAATTTCATCACTACCGAAAGCCAAATTATTTCCAAACGGATGATTTTGAGCCTGTTTTGCTGCCCATTTAACAAAAGAATGTCAAATAATCGTAATGGAAAAGAACACCACCAAAGGTCCTGCCACACTACCTGAAATGAGAAACAAGTGTTAACAAAAAGTAAGCATTAAGCATATTCCAACTCTCTGACGTAATGTAAAAAGCAATCAGAGGACCATCTGCCCAAATCTTTCTCTCGCTGTTAGGAGAAACTCAACCTGGCTGCTAAAGATGCGGCGCCACTTCAAAATGAATGAGCACAAAAATGAAAAGAATCTTCTCCAATGTAACATAGAACTTTTCTCATTACAATCCTGGCGACTCTAGCAGCCAAGAACCATTTTCATGAGTGAAAACTAGATCTGAGCTAGCCTTCCCAGCTGCTCTAACGTTCTGCTATGTAACCACTAGTCACGCAAACCCCTCAATTTTTGTTAAGTAAGACCTATACTCCTTTGCCAACTTGATCTGTTTTTGAGCCCTCAAGAAAAGTTTCCACTGTATCACCTGTCACTGTTATATTCTCTACTCATGCCTCCTGAATTGCCCCTCCCTAGTAATTCTGATATCCTAAAAGCACCAAAAAATATACAGGACTTGCTTAATCTGTACAACAACTCTTTAAAAACCCGAAAACATAAGGTAGAAAGACCTTTGACAATGTCATAGAAAGAATGTCCCTTGTAAAGCAACCTCTATTGTTTTCTTTAGCCTAGCCTTGTAACATCCTTCTACCTACCTCACTAGCTGAATGCTCATAGCCCCTGTAAAACCTACCATAAAATCTCAAACCAGCTTACTTACCAGCAATTGTTGTGGCTGAAATCTTCCTATTTATATTACTCATGATAAAACTTAATACATCTTCTCTTGAAACCTTGCTCAACTTGCCTCCTACAACAAGCCCCACTATTTAAGAATTCTTACCATGCTCTCCTGTAAGAAGTCCTAGTGCTCAGGGTCAAAGATTTCTCCACTAGCTCAAGCATCCACAGTCCCCTAGCGCCCATACCTCCTGTGGTACCTACGTTTTCTGCAGATCTGCTCCAGGCGCCAAACCACAGAATCTCTGCCACTGTGAACAAGACAATGCATCTGCGATGTTATTGTCTACACCTGGCACATGCTTGGCTCTGAAAACATTATACATCAAGCAGTCTAGCATAAATATTTGCAGTAACCTCCAAAGATGTTAGTCCATTGCGCTCTGCCCATTGACCAAATCCACCACATTTCGGTTGTCCGCATTAAATATGACTGTTTTATTTTCTAGTTTATTTCCCCAAACCGCTAGGGCCGAGCCACCAACAAGGGGAAGAATTCAAAGGAAGCAATATTCCTGCCTTCAGCTAACCACTTAGAGGGCAACATCTCCGCACACCATCTACCCTTGTAGAGCAAACCAAAACCATTGACGCCTGCTGCATCTGAGAAAATCTGAACCATCCAAATGAAATCTGAATCCATGGACCACATGGAAACACCAATGAAACCTCTCAAAAACATTAGGTACCCCCCACGTGCAGCACCCCACCCCCCTGGGGGCCCGCAACGGGCCCCCAAATGTATTTTCGCCTGTCTTTTTGCGGCGGAAACTCCGCCGCAAAAGACAGGCATCCAAATACCCACGGCGGTGCCTGCACGACACCGCCTCCATTAACGCCCTGTACCTGGTACCACGGCGGACGGTCTTTCCGTCCGCCGCGGTACCTTTTCCCTTCCCACCGCCATCCTAATATGGCGGTGGGAATTTTAAGGTCAATGGCGGTGAATCCGCGACCGCTGAGCCGGCGGGCCTCACCGCCGGCCCGGCGGTCGCGGATTCACCGCCATCGTAATTGGCCCCTTAGTGCCTTCTGTGTGTTAGGGTAAATTTTTTAATAATAATTCAAACAATCAAATGTAATTGGAGTAAAAAAAAGCCTTTGTGTCCAACGTGGAAACAGCCCTTTTACCTCTGCTCTGCCCACTGCCACCCAAAATGTGTTTGTTCCCCAAAAGCGCTGCGAGGCCTCCGAGTAGCTATGCGCTATACAAGTGCAATTTTCATTTCATTCATTCATTTCATTTCATTCAAAACACTGTAGGACTGAATGTTTTCCCCTACATTTTAAACACTCACGGTTATACTTGCATGGGTTCCATGGGCAATACCCCCGTTAAAGTTCCAGCGTGCACTTGAGTATGCACTTTGGCCTCTGCTCAATGCATCCCCCCAGGTGGATTTCCCAAGAAAAATCCAAAATTGGTACTACTTACCGACTGGCTGTATGCATCGCCTATGGAGTCCTCTGTGGGTACATTCACTGCACCCATAATTTATTATCTACTCCACCCCCCCAAGGTTTGTCTGGCTTAAGCACCTTTCAGGCCTGAAACTCCTCATCATACTGCAACCATGCAAGGCCCCCAAAGTCCAGAGAGGTCTTACGAATAGTATCCATGTTGTATAATAACAACAGAGGAGTGAATAGCACAGTGCTCAAATTATAATACTAAGCTACAAAAAAGCAGTGTGTCAAAAAACAAAACCCTTCAACAGGAATAGCAAACACCTCCCCCAGTTGGGTTGTAACTACAACTGGGCACCTGTATCCCACATTGTAAAACAGGACAGGGATCTCCCTTTTATAGAAGGACCCTTACTCACCACTAGCTGGTGACATGGTTCATCATGGGGTCCCCGCTGGGGTGGTCTAATACCCCTCAGCGTGCTACAACGCCTGTTTACAGCGGAGCAGGATGTGGTGAATGCAACAGTGCCCAAATCAAAATGTAGTGGTAATATGTACAGATTAAAAAATACTAGGTTGTAGCCTTTATACCTGTTTTAATAATGACCAACCCGTATTTGTTAAAAGCAAGTGAGCGGACTAATAGGTTCTGTATTAAGCAACCTGTGTCCTTAATGATTATAGAAAAATTGTGGTCAACATGTTTCTGCTGTTTGACTGCAATTTGCTCAGCATTCGTCAGGACCTTAAATAAACCCCCAGTGGTATGCGCGCGCTAAGGCGCACCCTACTGTGAGGCTCGATGTGTGAAAAACAATTAACAATCACGAGCAGTCTCCGTGATAGAGGTCAAAACAGAATGTAAGACGTAGCCAAAAAACCTGTGAAGAAAAAGGACATTTAATGACATATAATGCACATGTTTACACAATGCTCAGTGTAAAGACAATTGATCCATATGGGGCATCATAACTAGACTAATGCACCAAATCGTAAGATGGCAATGCAAAAGTCCCACCGCGTCACTTAGTGAATGCGTGCACCCTTGTAGTCTCTTGCCTTCAAGCCTAATGGGTAAGTGACCTGTGAAACACTAGTTTGTAGTTCAGAATCAAAACAGGACTGATCACATCTTCACCATGTGCCTGTCTTGTGAATATGGTGCCTAATGCTCGACATTAGTTATAGGTAGTACTTTAAACATTTTTTTTTTAATTTTGCTTGATTAATGGTTGCTTTGTTGAAGCAATCGCTAGATCAGGGTAAAACCCCCTCACACGGGGAAGCGGTGGTATATCTAGAATGATGCCACATGAGTGAATGTTAAGGAAATAAGCACAATGTGTCAGGAAAGAATGGACACTGGTGCTCATTGCGCAGTGGTATGTTATATATATGTGCCGGTCAGACACATACAAACAGACAGATAATAAGGAAATAAGGTACAATCACGCTGATGGCAATGTCAGGTCTACGGAATGCCATGAAAATAAACACAAAGTGTCAGGACTTATGCTTGTGGCGGAATGATCAGTGCAAGCCAGACAAACAAATAAGGCATATAGAAAAGCGTGTGGACAAGGAACACACTCAGTGACAGGATACTAGGGTCTACTCACGCAATTAGCAAAGTGAAATGTCTCCCATAGGTATAGACAGCATGGGTAATCTTCACGCGGTAACTGTCTTTAAAAAGGAAAACGCGTGAATTAAAAGGTAAACAAGCCGGCGGAATAGTTGACAGATGTCCCCGCTATCCTAAGGGAAATTGAGTTAGACTTACTGCCTTACTCGCGGCTCCCCGCTCGCAACCTATCTTCAAGGCTGCCGTCTCACCCGGAAGGAGACCATGGACCTTCGGCAAGCCGTTATATGCTAATGCAGATTGGTGGAAGGCGGTGACGTTAAGGATAACGTCAGGACGAGCCCGGTTGTCAATTAAAGCGGTACGCACTGTTTATTGCCGTAAGAAGACTGGCGGCCAGGGTTCGAGACCCCTGTTCTCCATTGTTAATAAATATTATGTGAATAGTGCTGTCTAATACAAAAATTAGGCGCAAATACAGTGGGAGAAGCCACAAAAATAACAAATTAATTTCCAAGGTTGTGTCTACCACGGTGCTCAATACAATGCGATGTTTACTGCAATGACACCTAAATAGGGATACAGGCTATAGGACTATATGCCGTCCCGCCTTATCGAGGGAGTGAAAAATAAGTTAGCCAGCGGGAAAAGGCTGGGGATCTCTCAACAGCCTGGTGTTGATGGTAAAGTTTACGATACTGTTACCTGTGAAAGTTTATGAATCACCGCGATTGGATCAGATGGCCTCAAGGAAAGGATCAGGTAATCACAATGGAGAGCCCTAGTAAATGGAAACCTCAGAGTGGATACAGGTTAATACGCTTTAAATTACACTGCAAACTAAGCCAATTCTTCAGGAAACTGCGATTGAAGAATTTCTTTGAAAACCGAGAAAGGACTGAGACGGAGGGGTCAAAAGGCGATACGGAGTTCAAACTGAAATCCAATTTCCAACCACCCCCACATACAGTGGCACCAGAGATTCTAGCCTTTGAACAGGCAGTCTTCAAAGAAGTTGAGCAATTACAAGAACCAAGACCTTTCAAAAACTTATCAGCAGAGGAATTCAAAGCCATTCAGTCTCTTAAAATGAACAAAAATATCATTATAAAGAGTGCTGACAAGGGGGGTGGGGTTGTGATACAGAATAAGAACGATTATGATACCGAATGCCAACGCCTCCTGAGCAACACCACCAACTATGTCCCTCTCAGATCTGATCCGACGAATGATCTTAGAGATGAAATCTGTGAGTTAGTTTCCACCGCAGAAAGAGATGGATTAATCACCAGAAAGGAAGCAGATTTCTTAGTAATATCAGAGGGTAAGTTGCCCTATTTCTATATACTGCCTAAAACCCACAAGAACATCCTACCTCCCCCAGGAAGACCCATTGTCTCTGGGTTGGGCTCATTGCTTGAGCCACTCTCAAAATACTGTGATTTCTTCCTGAGACCAATCATCCAATCATCAAGCACGTATTTAAAAGATACCAAAAGCTTACTTGCTTTACTCAGATCCATCACCCTCCCTGCAGACCCGTGCTTTCTGGTAACTATGGACATCGAAAGCCTCTTGTAGTGACGGCTTCAAATGACAGTCGGAGCCGTCACGTAAGTAAACAGGAATGTTTATTTAACAAGTACATAACACCTGCGACCTCAGCCACAGCCTCTCGGTAACGCTGTCACGCCTCAGTGTCCCCGGCGCTCGCCTTGGAATGCTGGTCGCGGTGACATTCTAAATGATATCACCGCGAGCAGCACCATCACATGCAGAGCCGCCGGGGGAGTCACGAAGAGGGAGATACCACACATCCCCCTTCCCTGCGGAAATTGAAAACATTAGATAAAGCAAATGTGCAGAAAACAGAAATAGGGTTAAAAGCTTACATTAGGCGGAAAGGCAATAGTTACATCATTACATATTGGTCAAAGCGCCTGGGAGGTCTGGTCACTCTCCTGTTGGGCCTGTGGCCCGGGTGGGAGACACCTGACGGCCTCCTAATGGTGAAACCACTATCCAGTCTAGGACCACGCTCCCCCTCCCTTGCACCTTCAGTGACTTCTACTGGAGGGTGGTACTTTACAACTCTCCCTAGGTTCCATATCTTCCCTTCTCGGGTTTTGACTGCATTCTTGAAAAGTTTTGTGATTTTCGTGGGACTGCTGTACTCTGACCAGCTTGCCTTCCCTGTGGGAGCTTTGATCTTGATATTGTCACCTACTTTGAACTCAACCTCCAGTGTGGCCTTGCGTTGGTCATAACCTTCTTTCCTCAACTTCATGGCTTGTTCATGTTTCCTCAGACTATCCTTTTCTTTGGTGCGGTCCGACCACCCCTTGTGCCATTCCATCCACCCCGGGGTAAGCTTAGTGTTGGGTGTCCTTGCGCGGAGCAATTCGAACGGGGTGACGCCCGTCGTCTGATGCGGTGTGAACCTGTACGCTTCCAGACGCCTCCACACCTCTTCTTTCCAACTTATGCCACTTGCTTTGGCCAGTTGGATGCTCTCCTTGATGGTCTTGTTAAAACGTTCGACCATGCCATTGGTTTCTGGGTGGTATAATGCGCATCGCTTGTGTCTGATGCCTCTTTCTTCTAGGAAGTCTTCCATCTCTTTCGAGCATAGTTGCACTCCGTTGTCAGTGAGGATGTTGCTGGGGAGCCCCTCTCGGATAAATACCTCCTGTAAGAATCCAATGACAGTCTTGGTCGTGACTTCACTGACGAGTTTTATCTCTGGCCACCGAGAATACAAATCCACGAGCACTAAAATGTAAGGTGTCCGCAGCTCCCCAGTCATCGGGCCCACGATGTCCAAAGCCACCTCGTCCCAAGGCCCTGACGGGGGCGGCCTACACACCATGGGTGGTGTCTGTTGCTTCAAGACCTTGTCACTATTGCAGCACGGGATGCACTCCCTGATTCTCCTTTCGGTGACCAGGTCCATGTTCGGCCACCAGTAGCTCTCCCTGAGTCTTTGCTTGGTCTTGGTGATACCCAAGTGACCTTCGTGAGCTATCTCGATCAGGTTGTCCCTCACAGATGCTGGTGGCACGAGCCTTGTTCCCCTGAACAGGCATCCGTCAACAATGGTTAACTCGTCTTTGATGGCCTGGAAAGGCCGTAGGTCTTCATCTCGTTTGTCACCGTGCTTCCAACATTCCCTCACTCTTCTGCAAATTTCCTCCATAGTCTTGTCCTCTTCCTGTGCCTTTCTCCACGTATCTTTGCCCAACGCCTTCTGAATGGTGCAGACATTCTCAACCATGTATCCCTCTTCTTCTTCATCAGTTTTCTCTCGCATTTCACTTGCTTCTACACCGCTGACGAGTCTGGACAGGCAGTCAGCTGCAAGGTTTTGCGTTCCTGGGACGTACTCGACATGGAATGTGTACTCCTGGAGACTGACCACCCAACGCCTTATCCTGCTGGAGATGGCATCCAAACCCTTTTTGCTGAACACTTCTACCAATGGTTTGTGGTCGGTTCGGAGGGTGAACTGTGTACCCCACAGGAAGTCTCTGAATTTTCCTACAGCCCATGATACCGCCAATGCCTCGTTTTCGATGACTGAGTAGTTGTTCTCAGACTTCTGGAGTGACCTCGAGGCAAAGGCTACGGTCTCTTCTCCTTCCACGCCTTTCTGGGTGAGGACAGCTCCCAATCCTTTTGCACTTGCATCAGTGGTGAGGATCGTTGCCCGGCCGGGCAGGTACGACTTCAAACTAGGGGCTTCTGCAAGAGCTCTCCTTACATCCTCGAACTCGCTCTGGCATTCCTGGCTCCATTTGAATTTGTTTTCTTTTTTTAGCAATAGTCTGATGGCGTAAGTCCTGCCTGCCAAGTTTCTTATGAACTTTCCATAGAACTCCAACATCCCCATGAACGATTTGATCTCGTCTTTGCTTTTGGGGGGTGACAGGTTCACAATGGTGTTTTGCAGTTCTGCCTTGGGACGTATGCCTTCTGTCGTTATCTTGTGACCCAGGAAATCCAACTCAGCACAACTGAATACACATTTGTTCTTCTTTACGGTAAGGCCTTGGGACAAAAACCTCCTCAGCACACATCTCAGTCTCTCATCATGCTCAACTTGGTTCTTAGCGAAAACAAGCATGTCATCCTGGTAACACATGACGCCTGGGATGCCTTTCAGGATGTTGCCCATGATTCTTTGGAACACGGCAGCCGCCGAGACCAAGCCGAACGGCATCCTCTTGAACTTGTAAGCGCCCATGGGTGTCACAAAAGCAGTGAGTTCCTGAGACTCCTCATGAAGTTTTATCTGGAAATAGGCCGAGGTGAGATCAAGGGTGGAGAACACCTTGGCACCCTCCAGCATGCTCATCATCTGGGTGATGTTCGGCAAGGGGTATCGGTCAACGACGACCTCTTTATTGAGGGCCCTCAAATCAATGCAGAGCCGGACAGACCCATCCTTCTTCTTTGCTGCCACGATGGGCGCCAACCATTCGGTCGCTTCCACAGGTTCAATGACTCCAGCCTTACACAGTTTCTCCAATTCGGATCTGACCTCTTCCTGAATGGCTATGGGGAGTCTTCTAACTTTTGCCACAACAGGCTTGGCATTCATCTTCAATTTTATTTTGTGACAGTAGTTCTTCAAGCATCCAAGCCCTTCCCTAAACACCTCTTCAAATTCTTTAGTGATGTCAGACCCACATTCTTGTATTTCCTGTATCAAAATCTGGGGATTGCTGTTGGGATTGAGATACACACCCAAACCCTTCTGAGCTCGCCACCCCAAAATGTTGTCTCCTACAGTGGATACATATACTTTAGACACAGTAATCCTGTTCCTGTACTCAATTTTGCTCAGAAAGTACCCTTTCATGGAGATGGGGCGCCCTGCATACCCTCCCGGCCTCAGGTCTAGCCTCTTCAAGATTATCTTTCCTTTAGACACGCGTGAGAACTCCTTGGCATTGATGATTGTTATTCTGGAACAGGAGTCAAACAATGCTTCCAGGTCAACCTCCCCTACTTTTATGGTGTCTTTGGGACTATCAACTTGATCTTCATCAACCTGTGCTGTAACTTCTGCACACATGGGGTTTCTGGGACCAGGCGCCTTCAACTCTTGCACCTGCACAACAAACTCGTCGCACACCACATTCGTTCTGTCTCTACTCTGTCTACTGGCCCCCTGCCCACTCTTGCAATATTGCTTGAAATGGCCTTTCTTCCCACACTTGTTACATGTGAATCTGAGGGCGGGACACTCCTTGTCATTTGCTAAGTGCCCTTGTTTGCCACACCTGTAGCAGGTACCTTTGAATGATCCTCCTGGCCTGCCTTCCTTCTGTTCCTTGCCCACTGCCTTCTGACCTTTAACTACAGACACATTCTCGCATTCGGACACCTCTTCACTGACATTGGTCTTGTCATCATTCTTCTTCTCCCCTGCATCTTGCTTAATCTCCTTAACGCACTGCAACATGTGCTCTACCTGCTTGGCTATGATGAGAACTTCTCTCAACGGCGGGTCATCTTTAAGCCATAGCTCTTCACGCACACGCTCCATTCTGCAGGTCAAGACAAACTGGTCCCTAATTCTCTCCTCGCTCGCTCCCCCAAACTTGCACGTAGCAGCTAACTTCCTCAACTCAGACACAAAATCCTCTATAGACTCTCCATCCTTCTGTGCCCTCTTACCAAAATGGTACCTCTCCATGATTGTGCTGGTCTTGGGGAGGTAGTGCAAATCTAACTTCTTTAGACTAACTTCAAACTCATTCAGACCCCTTACCTCCTGTGCCCCTAAGTCCGGGAGATGATCTAGGACTTCCTCTCCCTCTGCACCCAAGTAATAGGCCAGCAATGCAACCTTCCTTTCTAGTCCTAGGTTGGGCCCACACACAGTAGCGTAATTGAGGAACACTTTTTTCCATTTCTTCCACAGGATGGTGGGATCACCTGGGTTGGTTAAGAAAAAGGGTGGAGGGGTCACACTTTGCATGCTTACTTCACAATGGACAAGAAAAAAAAACTTTCACCCTACACACATGCACCAATCCACCGTGAAACTAGTTGCGTTGTGCGAGGCGCTAAACTTTGCCAAACAAGAGTGCCTGAGGAGGGAAATGAACCCACCGGTGAAGACACTATAATAAAAAAAAAAAAAAAGGGGGGAAGGTCTAACCACCCCTGCACGGCTCTCACTTCCTCAACCAAACATACAGGGGATGGGACCTGCTACTGAATGTGTCACAGAAATACAGGAGCTCCTGAAGTTATTTAAACTTAAGAAAAGACCAGCAGTGGGGAGGTGGAGGTTCAAAATACAATGTGAATACTCTTCTCTTATTTGTGCAGTCATACGCTCAGGGGCTGAGTGTGCTCAGCACAGAACCTGCCCTGAGAAAAGTCAATGCTTTGCTAAAGATGCTTCAACACAGTTCTCTTTCTCAATGATGTCGGTCAGGACAGTACTCCAGGGGGCTCATTTGTTGCCAATACACCTCCATGTACGTCTGCTCCATGGGGGTCGAAATCGCGCAGGACAATTCTCCGTCAAGCCACAAACAGCGCACCAACTTCCACTTTCACAGCTCCCCTTTCGCTTCCAGTTAGCGCCTGTTCACAGTGGTGACAGAAGAAGCTGCCAAACCACGCGCTCGCGGCGAAATCTCTTTCATCCAGCAGGGTCACGGGCATGAAGAGCTCCTCACCAAACGTGTCAAATGCAAGACAAAGTACGTCAGTTGCATGCCTGACAATCCTTTAACCCACGCGGTCGTGTATGCGCTGATTCTTTATAAAGCGGTGCAGATCGAGTCCCTTCACGTTGATACGCTAGGTCTTCACTCGCAAAATGCAGTGTGTGCGCCCACTTCTATTTCTGCACTTCTCCTGCCAACTCCTGTGCCGACCTCTCACGAAATCGTTTACAACAGCACACAGTTCATTTATCCTAATCCTCCGATGGGGACAAAGCGCGCCTTGCTCTCGCCATATCCCGGCTGAACGTCGTTCAGGTTGCACGCTAGACAGGTTCCCACACAAGCTGTGCGTCTCTCACACTCTGGCAGCTGTCAAAACGTAGCTCGTCAGGGTCTAGGGGTTGCGCGCAGGGTTGGCACACAGGCGTACTTCACGTCATGGGAGTTTTACACCGACCTGTAGATGTCTTCACACAATCTCCGCACCTTCTTTGGGTGTTAGACAAACACCATTCACGCTGGGCTGGGTTATTCTCCTTTCCGTTCACCGCGTGGTAACCCGATGCCCTCTCCAGTCTGTCAGCTGGTACAGGCACAGTTCCTTTCTTGCCTCTCCTTCTTCCCGGGCTGTGAGCTCACTGCCCTGCCGTCTTCGTTACCACAGCAACTCGAAACTCTTCCAGTCAGCCGGCTGCTAAACTCGAGTTAGCTGTTTCTCACCGGCGTGTTGAGGTCGCAGAAGGTCACCCTCGTCGCCAGTGTAGTGACGGCTTCAAATGACAGTCGGAGCTGTCACGTAAGTAAACAGGAATGTTTATTTAACAAGTACATAACACCTGCGACCTCAGCCACAGCCTCTCGGTAACGCTGTCACGCCTCAGTGTCCCCGGCGCTCGCCTTGGAACGCTGGTCGCGGTGACATTCTAAATGATGTCACCGCGAGCAGCACCATCACACGCAGAGCCGCCGGGGGAGTCACGAAGAGGGAGATACCACACCTCTATACCTGCATCCCGCAGGATGACACAATCAAGGTGCTGAAGGAGGCTCTTGATAGAACTACATGGAAGTACACGACCACCCGGGATTTTATAGTGGATTGTGCAACACTTGCCCTAAAACGCAACTATTTCGAGCACGATAGAAAGATCTATCTACAAGCCACGGGAACATCCATGGGCAGCAAATTTGCCCCTTCGGTGGCAGGCCTGTATGTGTTTGATTTTGAGCGTAGTCATATCTTGAATCCTACCAACCCCTTTGGAACCAACATCGTCTTATGGCAACGCTATATAGACGATGTCTTGATGATCTGGCAAGGTGATGAGATTTTACTGTCTAGTTTCTACAACTGGATCAACAACTGTAACAATCACTTGAAGTTTACCCATGAACACTCCCGAGACAGGATAACTTTATTGGATGTTAACATCAAGAGGGTTGATAATCATTTAGAAACCAAGACCTTCTACAAGCCCACAGCGAAAAACAACTTGCTGCATTTCACAAGTTACCACCCTTGGGCCCTACGTGAAAATCTCCCTTATGGGCAATATTTACGATTAAGGCGAAATTGCAGCAATTTGTCTGATTATAAGCAACAGGCAAATGACCTGACAAACAAACTGGCTATAAGAGGGTATCCCAAAGGTATTCTAGACAAAAGCCAAAAGAGAGCAAGAAACCAACTGAGAGATGGATTATTGGAGGATCACAACAACAGTGAGAAAGAAGAGAAAGAAGAACCCCCACTGACACTTTTAACGCTCTGTCCAATGCAGTAAGCAAATGTATTTAAAAAAATTGGAGGATCATCCCCAGCAACAAAACAGATTGGAAAAAAACCCTCTTTTCTTATAAAAGAGCTACAAGCTTAAAAGACTTGTATTGGACGCCTGGGGTTTACCCCCCGTCCTTGGACATTTCCCCTGCGGGAATTGCAACGTGTGTCATCTTACCATTGAAACAAAATTCCTTATTCTCACAGATGGCACAAGGTGGGAACAAAGAAGACACACCAATTGCAACACCTCGAACGTTGTATATCTGATCACGTGTCGTTGTAACCTCCAGTACGTGGGCATGACCACCAGACGTATCAAGACCAGGATATGTGAACATCGAAGTAATATTCGATGCAAGAAAACCACTACAAAACTAACGGCACATTTCTTACAGTCCAATCACACGCCAAACGATTTACAATGGACAATACTGGAGCACCTGACTTCTGGCTCTGAGCAAAAACTGTTTGAAAAAGAACAACAGTGGGTTTACCGTCTAGGCACCCACAAATCAGGGCTGAACCATGAAATTCCCTGGGGCAGTATTTCTTATTAACCTGTATCCACTCTGAGGTTTCCATTTACTAGGGCTCTCCATTGTGATTACCTGATCCTTTCCTTGAGGCCATCTGATCCAATCGCGGTGATTCATAAACTTTCACCGGTAACAGTATTGTAAACTTTACCATCAACACCAGGCTGTTGAGAGAACCCCAGCCTTTTCCCGCTGGCTAACCTATTTTTCACTCCCTCGATAAGGCGGGACGGCATAGAGTCGCATAGCCTGTATCCCTATTTAGGTGTCATTGCAGTAAACATCGCATTGTATTGAGCACCGTGGTAGACACAACCTTGGAAATTAATTTGTTATTTTTGTGGCTTCTCCCACTGTATTTGCGCCTAATTTTTGTATTAGACAGCACTATTCACATAATATTTATTAACAATTGAGAACAGGGGTCTCGAACCCTGGCCGTCAGTCTTCTTACGGCAATAAACAGTGCGTACTGCTTTAATTGACAACCGGGCTCGTCCTGATGTTATCCTTCACGTCACCGCCTTCCACCAATCTGCATTAGCATATAACGGCTTGCCGGAGGTCCATGGTCTCCTTCCGGGTGAGACGGCAGCCTTGAAGATAGGTTGCGAGCGGGGATCCGCGAGTAAGGCAGTAAGTCTAATTCAATTTCCCTTAGGATAGCGGGGACATCTGTCAACTATTCCGCCGGCTTGTTTACGTTTTAATTCACGCGTTTACCTTTTTAAAGACAGTTACCGCGTGAAGATTACCCATGCTGTCTATACCTATGGGAGACATTTCACTTCGCTAATTGCGTGAGTAGACCCTAGTATCCTGTCACTGAGTGTGTTCCTTGTCCACACGCTTTTCTATATGCCTTATTTGTTTGTCTGGCTTGCACTGATCATTCCGCCACAAGCATAAGTCCTGACACTTTGTGTTTATTTTCATGGCATTCCGTAGACCTGACATTGCCATCAGCGTGATTGTACCTTATTTCCTTATTATCTGTGTGTTTGTATGTGTCTGACCGGCACATATATATAACATACAACTGCGCAATGAGCACCAGTGTCCATTCTTTCCTGACACATTGTGCTTATTTCCTTAACATTCACTCATGTGGCATCATTCTAGATATACCACCGCTTCCCCGTGTGAGGGGGTTTTACCCTGATCTAGCGATTGCTTCAACAAAGCAACCATTAATCAAGCAACATTTTTTTAATTTTTTTTAAAGTACTACCTATAACTAATGTCGAGCATTAGGCACCATATTCACAAGACAGGCACATGGTGAAGATGTGATCAGTCCTGTTTTGATTGTGAACTACAAACTAGTGTTTCACAGGTCACTTTCCCATTAGGGTTGAAGGCAAGAGACTACAAGGGTGCACGCGTTCACTAAGTGACGCGGTGGGACTTTTGCATTGCCATCTTACGATTTGGTGCATTAGTCTAGTTCTGATGCCCCATAAGGATCAATTGTCTTTACACTGAGCATTGTGTAAACATGTGCATTATATGTCATTAAATGTCCTTTTTCTTCACAGGTTTTTTGGCTAGGTCTTACATTCTGTTTTGACCTCTATCACGGAGACTGCTCGTGATGGTTAATTGTTAATTGTTTTTCACACATCGAGCCTCACAGTAGGGTGCGCCTTAGCGCGCGCATACCACTGGAGGTTTATTTAAGGTCCTGACGAATGCTGAGCAAATTGCAGTCAAACAGCAGAAACATGTTGACCACAATTTTTCTATAATCATTAAGGACACACGTTGCTTAATACAGAACCTATTAGTCCGCTCACTTGCTTTTAAGAAATACGGGTTGCACATATTACCACTACATTTTGATTTGGGCACTGTTGCATTCACCACATCCTGCTCCGCTGTAAACAGGCGTTGTAGCACGCTGGGGGGGTATTAGACCACCCCAGCGGGGACCCCATGATGAAGCATGTCACCAGCTAGTGGTGAGTGAGGGTCCTTCTATAAAAGGGAGATCCCTGTCCTGTTTTACAATGTGGGATACAGGTGCCCAGTTGTAGTTACAACCCAACTGGGGGAGGTGTTTGCTATTCCTGTTGAAGGGTTTTGTTTTTTGACACACTGCTTTTTTGTAGCTTAGTATTGTAATTTGAGCACTGTGCTATTCACTCCTCTGTTGTTGTTATATATTTGACTGGGGGCACAGGAGTGTTGCCTCAAGCCCTTTCTCTCCTGTTGTTATCAAATAGTATCCATGTTGTCCATGTGTCAATTGTGGTTGGGAACCTGGGTCATTTAGTCAATTCCCAAGCTTCTTCTTTTGAACCTTCTTTGGATTGTATCTTGCTGTGCGATAATTTATATACATCTATGAGCTCACCCTTCCATAGCTTTTCTTTTATGGCAATGTTCAAATGTGCCCCCAACGGCATAGAGACCCCCATGTAAGCGAAGCTTTTTAATGCCTCTGTATTACTCTTTATCTCTCCTTCACCATATTTTTCATCTTTGTCCTTCACTGCTTTTAGTATGCCATTTGTTTTTTCACTTATTTGATCAACTATTTGTGTATTGAATTAATTACCTTTTTTACATAATAATCATGCATCCTCTGGAATAGGGTCTGTGCCAACACCTTTGCCTACTAAGCCTTCCTTGACCGGCCCTGCGAAAAACACGGGGAAACACCTTTTTGATGGTCGACTGAGCCCGGTCTAAAGAGTTGAATGTGTTCACGAATTTGCCCAGCTCTTTGACAAAGGGCTCTCCAAACAGTCCACCCTGGGCCACCGGGCCCGCCTCAGAATCCGCCAGGTCCCCGAGCTTTGGATCAATTTTAATGAGGAGGGACCGGCGGCGTTCTGTAGAAAGGGCACAATTGGCGTTGCCCTAAAAACAATGACTCGTTGCGTCCAACCCAACAAGGTTTCGGGAGAAATGATGGACCCTGATTCCTTGGCCTCCTCATCCATGCTGAGGATTTTCGTAATCGGGCCCAGGGTATCCAGGAGTTTATCCTGACATGCCCGACAGGATCTTTCTATGCCCTTCTTGGGGTCCCTTATGAATTTCTGGAGGAACGTACCCATCCTGGAATCTATCTCGGGAGTGAGGGCAACCTTATCATCTAATGAAGGGCGAGGACACTCCGCTCTCAAACAATTCCGCGCCTCTTTTTCCAGGGGTCTGCGAATGTGGGTGGCCACATAGGCTGCCACCTTGTTGCTTGGGGACCACTCCGATGACCCCGGGTGCACAATATCGTTCGGATCCAACATATCTGAGGTATTTGGGGGGATCTTGGGAAGCACCGGGTGTAACCTGAGGGACCGGGACTACCGGGTCGGGAGCGGGCCAGAAGGCCCAGGAGCTGCGGGCGGGGAAACCCCAGGGAGCACCGGACGACTGGCAAGGAAAGCCTGACGGAGACGATCAAAAGCGTCTTCATCCACCCCTGCCTCCCGGGGCCTCTTAGGTGGGGGGGAACCCATAGTGCCCTGGGACTGACTGGTCGAAGGGGCTTTGGTAAGGGAGCGATGGCCTGGGTTAAAGTCCCTAGCTGAAACTCTAATAGCAATACCAGACCTCTGAATAGGAGGCGTTCAGCCCACCACAGTGGATACAGGCTCTCCCTCAATCAAAAGATTGGGCGCGAGGGAAAGCGTAGCAACAAAGGGAGCTGCGGGTCGCTTATGTTCTAGAAACTCTGCCTCGCCGCTCTACACCCCTCCGGGCGTCCACCTCAGACCAGTACCCGTCCAAAGACAGAGGCGTGATGTTGGAAACTCCCAAAAGAGAGATTCTACGTCCGCCACCTACGGAGACCTCCGCGCCCCCTAGTGGCGGGAGGACCGGGCACGCCAGCAACCCAGCCTCGTAGGTACGGACCCGACCGTACCCGCGGCCTGCCTCTCCGCGGCGCAGCCCTTGCTGTGTGAGGCAGGAACAGAAGACGCAGCGCGTCTAACGAAAGATTTCACACGGGAACACCACGCGCTAATCAGAAAAAAGGAGCAATCAACAAAATTGCACAAGTAACAAGTGATATAATAGCATACAATGCGCAATGAATGAATAATCACAATGAAACAATCTTAATCACAATACCAAGCACTAAACAGTCAAGACAAACTGAAGAGTACTTATCTTGCTGCGTAGCAGCGAAGAAAGAGGAGGAGAGGACACAGTTGATGGACTATGTGGGCTGTCTAGATCCCCTATTGGACACTGTATTTGGGACTTGTGATTAGCTGTTGCCATCGTTCTTTGTTTTCTTCCATTCCCTGTGGTTCATGGGACGTGTAGTTGTGTTTGTCTTCGCTGCTATGCAATAAAGTGAAGAAAGAAGGCATAATCCTCGCCTCCAGTCCTGACATAGAATTGCTGTGAGTGAACAGTATAGTTTCAGTGTGCCATACTGTTTCATTGCATATTTTCGATTCCTCTAAGAAGATATCTGGACTTGGTAAAGAGGACGAGTGAAGATTGGCTCTGGTCTTCGAGTTGTTGAGATTCCATATTGCATTGTGTAGCAGTTATGCAACCTATTTAAACTTGTTGAAGAAACCACTCACTCATGGTCCTTTAGCTTTATTTTTGTTGTTTTCCAGAGTCATTCAGGTGGGGTACAAGTCTCCTGTTTTCCATCAGTACTGTTTTAGCAGGTCTTTGACCACAATGATTTCCAACATAATTAGATCTGAATTGGGATCTTCTTTCTGTTGCTAGTCAATTTTTATTACTTTTTTATTTACTCCAGTAGAACTACTAATAGTATGTGGCAGATCATTTTTACACAGCTACTTTTCGTGAAATAATATAGTGTGTTTACTGAAATAACATGCTTGAGGTGGCCACGTAGTAGTTTGATAGCGTGTAAAATTGAGATGCATACTTCTGCTGTGCTGCTGTGTAGAAAAGCGGTGCATCGTTACATTTCATCACATGGCTCCATGCTGGCACTGTACCACCCTGGAAGTGACAGAGCAGATGTGCATATAAACGCCACCACTGACGTCAGTTCCCTTATTTCCGCGCCTTTGAATTCAGATTCGGAGCTCTACTTCTGACAACTCCTAAAACTAAATCCAGTGTCAACAGAGCAGTTACCCTTTCCTAAAGCTACAGCAGGCCAATATACTCCTGCGGTCTGTGGCATGGCCAGCAAGATATTGCTGGCGGCAGTGGAAGACCTGAAGACATTAGCTCAGTCAATTTAGAATGGGCAAGATGCGGCTGAATACATGATTCTTGCTGGCCTTGATACTATTGATTGTCTGGGAAGTGCAGTTGGCACCAGTGTGATGCTTCGCCACCAGTACTTAATTTGAGCCAGTGGTTTCCACTGCTTGGCACCAACACTTAATTGTCAACACCAGCACTTATGACAGCTGTCACGGTTTGTGTAATTTAGTGATGAGCAGAACAACAGTTGTTTATAAATGCAATATACATTAAAAATAGCTAATATCTGCTCCCAAAGCCATTCTTATATCTTTGGGAGTCTTGAACAATCTGAATGGTATCCCTTTAGCAGGCAGTTCAATGGTTAGTAGTTGTGTAGGAAATGCCATTGACAGCGCTGGCAGTGGGTAGTGGAAGCTGTGGTGGCCTACTGACGAAGGCCCTGGGACTTTTTTTTTTTTTTACAAATTAAGGACTGCTTGCTGCCATGCGTGGATGCACTCCTCAAAGTTAATTTGAGAAGTACATTCGCCTTTTGATGCGTCATGCCTGTGAAGAGAAAAAGCCATTTCTGCCATGGAACATTTCAAGGAAGGTAAGGCCACAGCATACACACTGTGAGTTTTGGCCCCTACCAAACTGTTTCCTGCAAGAATTTTGGAAATTCCAAGACTACTTAGGGGCACTGGCGTATAGGCACCGCTAGTCTCCCCAGCTCTGCAGCAGTCACCCAAGTTCCATAGAGGTCTGATCGTGGATTTCGCAGGCAGCCGGCAGATCACCATGGTCATCAGTCCTCCCAGTACACTTCCCCTGCTGCTAGAGCCACCAAGCTGCCTTAGCTTACCATTTGTGTAGGAGAGTAGGGTCTGCTATCCTATGGTCACCCCAAATTTTTGCTTTTTGCTTCACTGGTTTTTGACTTAATGTGGCTGTGGGCCTGCTAATCAGACCCACAGCCTGCTGTTCTCTCTCTAAATTACTGCCCATGCACTCTAGGTGCATTACGAATTGGAACTGGTTCACCTTATAGGCCCCTGTAACAGTGTACCATAGGTACCCAGGGCATAGGTGCATCCAAGGCCTACCAGGGGCTGCAGCATGTATTGTGCCACCCCTGGCCTGGCCTCCATATTTGACACAACTGGCTGATCACTCAGCTGGGGTAAGTTGGTGTAATCACCTCTTGCTTAGATATAGTATCCCTATATCTAACCTTAAACTGGACACATGTTAACCTGTAAGCCATTCCTATGGTAGGCCCCTGCAATCCTGGGGGCAGAGTGCGTGGTTACATGTGAGATGGTGCTCTAGCATGAGCTGAGCCTGTCTACAAGCCTGGGATCTGGACAGGGAAATTCAAAGAGCCCATCGGTTTCCTCTGATGATTAAAAATCGTAATGCAGCTACTCAACAACATCCTAGAGCAATGCTAGTTTTCTTTGGGAATTTCCTGCTTCGACAAGCTTTCTATGACCTGGCCAGGCCTACCAGCAAAAGGACCCTGGATGGTATATCAGTCTTCACCAGGCCCGACTTCGCACACGCTACCGTGGAGCGAAGATGGCGCTTGCGACAACTCTTTGATCCTTTCCAGAAGTTGGGCGCAACAGTTTTTCTTCAAAACCCAGCAAGATTGAAAATTGTACATAAAGGACATACTCGTAGCTTTGTGTCTGAGATACAGGCTAAAACCTACTTAGATGAAATCTCTGGACAAAAATAATGGCTACTCAAATGCTTAGAGACTCACTTATAGACCACTTCTCTTCTTTCTTATCTTTCTTTTCTCTCTTTCTCTTTCCCTTCTTTTTCTTATGTGTATTAATTTGTCAGCTCATGTTTGACAGGATATTTGGAATGTTCGGGGGGGACTCAGGTGGGCTCACCGTGTTCTGCACGCCGGATGTCACACCCCTGGCTCGACCGGAGCCAGGTAACCTTCATAGGTGGCCGGGGTGGGGGGGAGGAGGGGGAGAAAGGGAGGAGGGGGAACCAGGGCCAGGTTAGGCATATCTCTTCTGCTCTCAATAAAAAGGAAACTTCTAGCCATTTTATGGCCTTCTCTTCAAAAAGGATACATAGAGACACATAGAATGATAAGATGGGGGTGTTAAAAATTCTGTCACTAAATATATGTGGATTAAATGATGTGAAAAAAAGGCAACTGGTAACAGTCGGACTACAGTCTATAGGTGCTACTATAGTCTGCCTTCAAGAGACCCATATTGAGGGTTCTCAGTCGCATATGCTAAAATCATTGGGTTACAATGTGATAGGTGCCACCACACAAGGTGCTCGGGTTAGAGGGGCAGCAATTCTGGCAAAAGGTGCAGGTGTAGGGAATAACTTCACTAGAACTAAGCGGGATAAACACGGGAGATGGGTGATCACAGAATATAAACCTGGAAAATCCCAGCCAATAACCATCTGCTCTATTTACGGGAATAATACTGATGACCCCTCAGCTATACATCAGGTATCGAACAAACTTACTCACTGGCCTCTACCACTAATAATTTGTGGGGACTTTAACATAATGCCTTGAAAGCAGGAATTAGGGGAGAAACAATCCAATATTTTTTAAGATCCAATAAGAAAGCGAGAGAGTCACTAAATGCACTACAAGAAATGTTAAGGGGGGCTGAGGAAAACCTGATAAATGTAACAAGAGGCTCTTCTACTATAGAAGAAATAACTAATGTTCAAAACCAGGTGGCAATCGCCAAAGCGGCAATAACAAATATTTATACTACTAAAGCGGTTCAAAAAGCTACCGCCAACCATGAAAAAGTATATGAAATTAATGAGTAAGTCGGCCATCAGTTGGCTATTCGGATGAGACAACAGACATCTCAGAATGTCATAAGGGAGATACAGGATCCAGTAGAGGGCAGGATATCCGACCCTGAAAAGATCAGAGAAGCATTTTGGCGCTTTTATAGCACTTTATATAAAGAAGAGGTTGAAGTAGAACTGGGAAAGATCAATGAATATTTGGAAATGGATAATTTTAACAAACTTAATTCAGCTGATCAAGGAAACTTGGAGGTAGCCCCTAATTTAGACGAAGTCATAAAAACTGTGAAGGATCTCCCCCGAGGGAAAGCAGCTGGGTTAGACGCTATCCCTCTGGAATTTTATACAGTATTCCTGGACCAACTTAAAAATATATTATTAGATCTATGTATACACATATTTAGAGGAGGGCAGCCTCCCATTTCATGGTCCAGGGCAAAAATTGTCATCTTTCCCAAAAAACAAAAACCCACTGATTTGATGGGGTCATATCGTCCTATCACCCTAATAAATGTTGATTCAAAGATTTACTCTAAATTATTAGCTAAATGCATCTCACCTATTATCGATAAAATCATATCTGAATCCCAGCACGGCTTTGTCCCCGGGAGGGAAACCACAAATCACACTCGGCGAGTGATCAGCCTGTTCGACAACACTGAGGTGGCAGGAGACCCTATGGCGCTAGTACTTCTCGATGCCCAGAAGGCATTCGATAGGGTCTCCTGGCCTTTCCTGTGGCAGGCAATGTCCCGGGCGGGATTTAAACAAGGGTTCATAGGGGCTGTCCAGAAATTGTATATCAACCCCCGTGCCTCGGTTATGGTTAACGGTAACCTCACCAAAGAATTGATAATTACAAGAGGCACTAGGCAGGGATGCCCCTGCTCCCCGTTGCGATCCGCAATCTACATAGATCCGTTTATTCGACGATTGGAAAGCAACGGGGACATAGCTCCCATTTCAACCCAAGGATATCTAACAAAAACACTAGCCTTTGCCGACGACATCGCCATAGTGACCGCTGATCCAAATTCGGCCATGTCTATAATTGAAACAGAGGCAAAAACTTTTGGGAAACTCGCAGGATATGCACTGAACCAAGGAAAGACACAAATCATATTAAACAGCAAGTGTGATCTGAGAGACCCTCGGGTAACAGATAAAGCTACTTATCTAGGGGTAACCATCACATCCAAATTAGAAAACCTAGTGGATTTAAACCTGAAGCCCTTAGTAGATACAATGCAAAAAGACCTCTGCCGTATCAATAACTTACACCTATCGTTGATCGGTCGGGTAAATGCACTAAAAATGGTCCATTTCCCAAAAATCTTGTACATGTTCAGAGCTATAAATCTGGAAATCTCAGACCACTGGTTTAAAACAATGGAGCACGCTTTCTCAAGCTTTCTTTGGTCCTACACCCAACCCCGCTGCGCTTATAAATCTTTGACGCTCCCAAAAGAAAAAGGAGGACTCGCCCTCCCGCATTTAAGGGTACACTACTGGGCAACAGTCTTGTTATATAGTCAGGAGCTCCTTTATCTCGATGGGATAGAAACACCAATGGACAACAGCTGCCCGTCTATTTTCCAACTAATCTTGGGTCACAAAAGTACGGGCTATCTATGGAGACACCTTTTTGACAGCTACCATAAAAAAGTCAGGTTAAAAACACTCTTGGGATCTTTCAAAGTATGGAAAGCTGTGAGAAAACTACTTGGTATAGGACGTATATCTTTTTATTCCCCTCTTCAAAATAACGCCGTCCTACCTGAAATATTTAGCGAGGTATGCATGAACAGATGGAAGGTTGCGGGAATCACCCACATAGAATGTATGTTTTCCTCTGAAGGGTTATACTCTTTTGAGGATTTACGAGAAAAGTATCACTTGGAATGGAGAGACTTTTTCAAGTACCTCCAAATTAGAGACTTTATACTGCAACATAACAGAGAAAACAAATTATCTTGTGAGATTGATATTGCTAATATATTAAGTAACCCCCTGAAAAAAATCAGGATTGGGGGGATGTATGCTCTTTTTTGGGGGGATCGGCAAGGTACGCGTACCCCGCGATTTTTAAAAATATATATATCTTTTTTTGGCCTTGGGGGTCCTTGTGGGACCCCCTAAGCAGGCCTAGGCGTCAGGGTGTTTCTACCCTGCCCCCTTTTCGTGTTTTTCGCGTTTCTTTTTCTGTTTTCTTGTGCCTCGGTTCTACCGAGGCACAAGATGGCTGCCAACACTTCCTGGTTTGGAGTGTTGACAGACAGTTGACAACCATTCAGCATGCAGCTCGTGCTCGTAATTGTACGGATTTCTGTATGCGTATAGTAATTCGTCTATAGATATCACTATGATTTTACTGTCGATTTTCTCAGGAACTACTGAACGGATTTACACCATTTAAGAAAAAGCACAATCTGCGAACCGAACTCTACCTCTCTGCCAAATTTGGTGTAATTCCGTTCAGCCGTTCGGGCTGTAGCCCTGGCTAAAGGTCCCTATGGAAAATTGCATGTGGAAAACACGTTTTGGGACCCCCCTTTTTTCTCGGCCCCCACTTGACGAATCACCCCAAACTTTCAGGGAAGGGGCGGAGCAGGCCATTTTCTTGGAGAAATTCACGAAGATTCGTCCACCAGCGCCAAAGTTATTTTAAATAGAATGTTGTGGATTTCCTATGGAAACTAGGTCCTAACTATAACTACCTACTGGCCAGTAGGTAATATATATATATATATATATATATATATATATATATATATTTATATAATATAGTACAAGACACTGTTAATAGTTTTAGATCATGGCACATACATCCGTGTATTGTCACTGAAAAGCCCCAAAATACTGTCTATCCAAATATCCAGACTGCATTCAGACACGCTATTTTCAAGCGGTTTTCTGTAAGTACTCCGAGCCCTGGCCATTACACAGTAATAATAATCGGCGTCACTAGGGTTGGTGTCACCCAGTGCGTAACTCATGGTGTCACCCCCTCACGACTTACCCCATGATGGACATTGGCACATGGACACAAAGTAAATATTTAGTAGGAGGAAGCGCCTTCAGAGAGTGTGTGTACATTGGTCAGATAGCAAGCATTATAATTCAGACTTGTTTTAAGTAGCGTATCTGACTGCCTCGTACTTTTATGGCACTTGCCTCCACGCTGCTTTTGTGCGAGAGGCATTTAATCACTGGGTGGGCCTAGTATAAAGTTCACAGGAGGGGTGGGGGCTTGTGAATAGCGTAGTCTTTGCAGGGAGTTCTGAAGAACTGCTCGGCTTCCGCCCCTGAGACCCCTCCCTCCACTCGTGACTGCCCAGGTTACCAAGGGAGCGTTGCATGTTTTCGGACTTCTCCTGCACAGAGCATGTCGGATCACCGTGTGACTGGACTGCAGACCCAGATGGTTACACAATCTATGCGCTCTAGCTTGTGATGGGAGTCCATGCTCTCTACAGGCGCAGGCTCCTTCAATTTCAGTGGCAGCCTGGTGCCAGTGAGCAGCCGTGCCTCAGTGAAATCAAGAAAAATTGAAAAAAAGATGAAGTGGAACTTGCTTTTATAGCTTCATGTTGCGGCAACAGGGAATACTTCTGATATGTATTGTGAACAGAGATTGTTGCTGTTTGTTTTTAATCACAATTAAGTTTTACTTTAAATGTTACACAAAAGCCATGGAATTGCACTCATACAAAAAAAGCACACTTAAACGTTGCTAATGTTTTCAGATGCAATCTGAAAACCTGACAGCTATGAATGCGTGATATTTGGCGTCTGAAGACCATTTCTGTGGAACAAATAAACAACAGACAGGGAATGCGACTGGTGTGCGACTCCAGCACCTTGGCTCGCATGAGCACTCAATGCCCCCATTGACAGAAAATTAGCAAAAGAAAAGACACGTTACCAAATCCTTTGTAAACAAGCTTTTGGTTTCTTTTGGAGAGATGAGGGGAACTTTTGCCATGTTCTCGTGAGAGAATCCGAGGAGGCAGTCATGGGGCGTAGGGGGAGTCAGATTTCATTGTACCGGGTGCCAACAGGGCTACAGCCGGCCCTGCTTAGTCATATATGGCGACTACTAACTTGAATGTTACAAGTAGAGAAACACAATAATCAAATAAAACGTTATCTTTTTATTTAAAAATTTCCACTGCAGATCTGCATAACAGTGTTGAAGTTATTTTAATCTAATAATGTATCTAATGATTGTAGCATTGTCAATGCACGCTTAAAAAAAAAAAAATGAAAAAAGTTAAAGTGCTCTTGTGCCTTAAGGAATGAGGCGAGAATAGGACCACTGCAGATACACCCCTGCCTGTGATTGTTTCTCTTAGCTTTCTCTGTTTCTATTATTCTTGTATCCGAGCTCGGTTTTAACAGTGCACCTGCCTAGAAGCCTAGCTAGCTCCCTGTGCCCTGACTTAAATCCAGCAGTGCCTAGAGGCCCTCGCTCACTGTGCCATGATTCGGGTATAAATGTCCGGAAATCCCCCGTTGCTCTGAAGTCAGAACACTGCTGAGATGTTGAAAGTTTGCAGGTTTGTCCCAGAAATGGAGGGTTTGGTACGGGGGTTGGGGAAGAAGGAGGGAGTTTGGAAATATACGTTTTATTTATTTATGTACATTTTTATATACCGAGAACATTTATGTAATTAGATGGATGGGTACAGTTACAAAGCGCTAGAATTAAAAAATTACCTAAAAAAGTAGGTTATGCTTTAGGAATGTACATTAGTTAACAATCGCTAATTACAATAGTGAGCTACTGATATTTGTGAGCACGCACCTGATGAACAGGAGCTGGTGTCTTTCAATTCCAAGGGGGGAGTGAGAACGTAATACAGGCAACTTAAACTTTGAACTATTGTCTGAAACATCCAACCGGTACTAACTTAATAGGTAGTCCGTGTGACACACTTACTTGTGGAACACTGCAGCGCCGTCGCGGTACTTCCCCTCCCTGCACCGTGAGCAGTGGTCCAGGCCTCGAGTCAACCAAGGTCTGGAGCAGGCCTTGCATTTTATCATGGCCTCGGTTCTGCTGCACTCACTGCCTGTTGAGGCACCACACTGACTTTGGCGGCATACGGGCCGCGGGTGACGAGTCAGATCACTAATTCAGGACACAAGTCACCTACGCGAGGTGAGAACAAAAACTGTCTGTGCAGCAGTGCAGCACGCCATGGCAAGGACTGCCTGATTCGATTTGAGTCCCCCGCCAAGGCCGTTTCTGCCTCAGTGTGCTCACTACTTCCTCCGGACGTGCACCAAGCCCCCCCTCCCCTCGTAATTAATTGGCAGCCTGAACTGTTTTTGTAAACTTAACTTAAGTCACGGCGCGGCAGGAAATTGCAGCGCCAGCCTGGAGCCAGCACAATGATTTTTACATTGTAGCCACCTAGGACCTAGCGCTGCTGGCTCTCTCTCACAGCCACGAGGTACCGTAAGAGCAGTCGGAGTCATGATTTGATCAGCTATTTCTCTGAAGAGCAGCTGCTGGCACTGACAGCAACATATCTCTCTGAGCAGCAGGGGCACTGCAGGTGCCGCCAGTGGTGCACGCTTTTGCAGCGCACACACGTCCGTGGTTCAGACGAAACTGGCCTCACGCAGGTGTCACGGTGTCACCCCATGTTATGGTGTCACCCGGTGCGGTCCGCACCCCCCGCACCCCCCTAGTGACGCCCTGGAGTAGTATTTATTCTCCGTCGCTCGCCTCTTAAAATCCATTCTGCAGAGACCTCGCATGTCCCAGGTGGGTCGGTGTGAGAAGGGGGCGGGTCAGGCAGCGAGGCTCCAGTCTCGGCTCACCATCCTGTGATTCTGGACAAAAAATTAAATCTCCCTGTACTTAAATAACTCCCAACATGTGTAATGTAACGTGTGCTGCTCATGTAAAGCGCTCCTACAGAGTATGTGCCCTCTGGGCTGGAACTTGCCCAGAGGGCACTTTTCATTATCTTTTTATTAGAACTGCAGCCAGGGAACGAGCTAGAACACGCACAGAAAGTTATGACCTACTACGATGTCGACTAGAATTGCACCCCTTTCACTTTTCAACTATAGGGAAGGGGAATCTCCGCCCCTCGAGGGGCGTGTTCCAGCACAATCAGGAAGACAGAACCAGAATTACCGATAGAACCAGGTCAACTGGAGCCACGCCCACTTACACATAAATACTATAGGTAACTGGAGCTACTCCCACTTCTACCCCGAGTTACTCCCACCTTGGAACCTGGAGCCCCTGCCACATACACCTGTGTCAGCTGTAGACACTCCCAGTTACAGATGAGGCCACGCCGCTCCAGAGGAAGCCACTCCACTCTGCAGACACTCCCACCCCGGCTGCTCAGCACGGCGAACAGCCAGTAGGACCCTGGGAGTGCCGTGAGAGAATAGAGACACGCCCACTTCACACTTTTACAGAAACGAAACTTATCTCTAGAAAAATGGCGGCAAAGAAACGGCTCAAGGAGGAGTTTTCCTGCTCCGTTTGCCTGGAATATTTCACTGACCCCGTGTTTTTGGAGTGTGGACATGTCTTCTGTCAGCCCTGTATCACTCGGTGCTGGGAGGGGCTGCAGACAGACTTCCCCTGCCCCCAGTGCAGAGAAACCTCTAAGAAAAAAACATTAAGGCCCATCAGACAGCTGGGAAACATAGTGGAACTGTTGAAAGAGCTTCACACCCCGAGTACGACCGCCCAGGGGGAGAATCTATGCGGAGAACACGAGGAGAAGCTGAAACTGTTCTGTGAAGATGACCAGGAGCCCATCTGCGTGATCTGCCGCGAGTCCAGAGACCACAAGGCTCACTCAGTACTTCCCATGCGAGAGGCTGCCCAGGAGTATAAGGTGAGTAAAATATAGATGTGTGATTGGATGGGGGCCTCCCCAAATGCATATCATTTCAAAGGCTGCCAAGGATTACAAGGCCTGTGTGCCACCGATTTGGCCTTCCAAAGGTTCTGATTCAAAAAAGTTTTTATTTTCTCATTGCACCTGTATATTCATGGGTTCATATGTTTCAGCATCTAAGCATAGTTAGCTGCTCCATTGCAAGTCTTTTTGATTGCATTCTGGGACTTGTAGTTTTGTCTTCATGTATAAAAGACAAATTACACATTCCAGAATGCAAAGAGAAAATATTGACACCCACCATACTCACTGAGATTGAAGTCTGTTCCTGTGTCAATGCACACACCACCTTTGAAAGTACAGTTCCTCAATACTGCAATGTAATGGAAGAAATACAGAACTCCAGGGGCTGTATTACGTATAAAGTGCCATGGGGGCGCAATGGGCCTTTGCTTGCCTCCTGGACACCTTAGTATTTCAGAAGGGGCCTCAGACGCTTGTGTGGCCCCTTCTGACATACCAATAGCGCTGGTGCAAATAAAGCACCAGCCAGTGCGTTAAATGGAAAAAAAATTTAGTGCAAGTACTAATCAAATTGAGTTAGGGGGTGCGGATAGTGGGAGGGGCTAGGGGGATATAATACAATGGCACTTCTTCCATCTGATGTGACCCTGTCACCAGGTAGGTCGCCCCCCTAGCCACCGCGCGGTCCTCCTCGAGCCGTGTGCTGCGCTCTGCCCGCTGGTTCCTCCTGCATTTCTGTGCCTGTCAGTTCGCCGTTTTTTCCCCCCGCTGTAAGTTCGCCGTTTTACCCCTGTTTTTGTTTCTTTAGTATCCCCCTTGTTCCCATCTTGCCTTCTGTTCCCATTTTTGTTTTGTTTTCTTTATATTTTATTTTGAGTTGTCATTTGGTCTTTCCCCTCGCTCTCCCTTGCCTTCTGTGCCCCCCGCCTCGCCCTCGTTTCCCGCTGCTGCTCCCTGCGGCTCCACCCCGACGCCCCCATTCGCCACCCCGCTCCCGCCTCCCAGCTGCTCCTCCCTCCCTCAGCCCCTCATATGGAGGCCGCACGGCGTACGCGCGCAGCGGGTGCGCCGATTGTGCGCCAAAGGCCAGCCCGTCTATGCCCGTCCGCGCCTGGACCGTGCCCAGCGCCAGACGCCATGGCCCCCGTTGACGCCAGACCACACGATGGACCTACGACGCCGCCACCCTCAATGCACTCAACGCCGGCCGAACTCCGGCCTGCTACCGAGCCACCCCGAAATGCACCCACGGACCCTTCACCTGCCAAGCCTGCAAATTCACCTGCCTCCGGACCTGCACCGCACCCGCCAAGCAGCAACCACCTCAAGTGCATCCTGCTCAACACACGCTCCTTCCACAGACACGGCGTGGAACTCTGGAGCCTGCTCGACACTACATCTCCAGACGTCGCCTTCCTCACAGAAGCCTGGATGAACGCCTCCTCAACACCCGACATCGCCATAGCCATCCCGGACGGATACAAGATCACCCTGAGGGACCGCGTCAACCAGACGGGAGGAGGCATCACCATCGTACACAAGAACACCATCCGCATCTCAACCAACTCCAATGACACCTTCACCGCCGCCGAACACCTCCACTTCCAGATACTCACCGACCCCAAGACGACCCTCAGAGGAACCCTCATATACAGTCCCCCCCCCCCCCCCGGGACCACGCACACAATTCAGCGAAGCCATCGCCGACTTCATCAGCCCGCACGCCCTCGCCTCCGCTGACTACATCCTCCTAGGGTACCTCAACTTCCACCTGTAGAACAACAAGGACAGCAACACCACCACCCTGCTGGATAACCTCTCCAACCTCGGACTCAAGCAACTGGTGAACACCCCCACCCACTACGCCGCCCACACGCTTGACCCCGTCTTCTCCTCCAGCAAGCACATCTCCTTCAGCCACTCCACCGGACTTCACTGGACTGACCACAGCTGCGTCCACTTCAGCTTCAGGAAAAACACGACCCACCACCACCCACAACAGATTCCTTGCCGGAGCTGGAGCAAGATCACCGCCGAGCAGCTCAGCACCTCCCTCCGCCTGAACCCTCCCGCCAGCACCACGGACCCCAACGAAGCACCCAGCAACCTCACACAGTGGCTGACCGCCTGCGCCGACGACCTCGCACCACTAAAGAACCCTCCCAGCAGACCCGACAGCAAGAAAGCCCCCTGGTTCACCGACTAACTCAAGGACTCCAGGGAGAACTGCTGCACCCTTGAGAAAGCTTGGCGCCACGACCAGACCCCAGACAACATGACCGCCCTCAAACACGCCACCCGCAAACACCACCAGCTGATCCACACCACCAAGAAGACGGCATTCAAAGAACAACTGGGCAACAACACCCACGACAGCAAGGAACTCTTCAGCATCGTCAAAGAGCTCTCCAACCCCAGCGCTGGAAACAACAACATCACCCCCTCGCAAGACCTCTGCGACTCTCTCGCCTCGTTCTTCCATCGCAAGATCGCCGACATACACAACAGCTTCGGCGCACAGACCACGCACCCAACCGCTGTACCAACGCCCCCCCACCACCACCCTCTGCAACTGGACCCCGGTCAGCACCGAAGACACCACCCGCACGATGAACACCATCCACTCCGGATCACCAACCGACCCCTGCCCCCACCACATCTTCAACAAGGCCGACGCCATCATCGCACCCCAACTACGGGACATCATCAACACATCCTTCCACACCGCCACCTTCCCGGAGAGCTGGAAGCACACCGAGCTCAGCGCCCTCCTGAAGAAACCTACAGCGGACCCCACCGACCTCAAGAACTTCCGCCCCATCTCGCTCCTCCTTTTTCCTGCCAAAGTCATCGAGAAAACCGTCAACAGACAGCTCGCCACCTTCCTCGAGACAAATGGATCCCTCGACCCCCTCACAGTCCGGTTTCCGAGCCAACCACAGCACCGAGACCGCCCTGATCGCAGCCACCGATGACATCAGATCCCTGCTCGACAGCGGGGAAACAGCAGCCCTCATCCTCCTGAACCTCTCTGCAGCGTTCGACACTGTCTGCCACCGCACCCTAGTACAGCGCCTCAACAACATCTGAATCCAGGAGAAGGCACTGGAGTGGATCATCTCGTTCCTCGCCGGAAGAACCCAGAGAGTCCGCCTCCCCCCGTTCAGATCCGTGGCCACCGAAGTCATTTGCGGCGTTCCACAAGGAACTTCTCTCAGTCCAACCCTCTTCAACGTCTACATGAGCCCCCTCGCAGCCATCGCACGCCAACACAACCTCAACATCATCTCCTACGCCGACGACACCCAGCTGATCCTCTCCCTCACCAACCACCCCGCCACCGCCAGAACCACCCTACACGAAGGGATGAAAGACGTCGCCGAGTGGATGAAGAACACTCGCCTGAAACTGAACTCAGACAAGACGGAAGTCCTCATCCTGGGATCGTCACCCTCCGCCTGGGATGACTCCTGGTGGCCCCCTGCCCTGGGCACCACTCCCAAGCCAACGGACCACGCACGCAACCTGGGCTTCATCCTGGACTCCTCCCTCTCGATGACCAGACAAGTCAACTCCGTCTCCTCATCGTGCTTCAACACCCTGCTTATGTTCCGTAAGATCTTCCGATGGATCCCCACCGAGACCAGGAAGACCGTCACCCAGGCACTTGTCACCAGCCGACTGGACTACGGGAACACCCTCTACGCCGGAACCACAGCCAAACTCCAGAAAAGGCTCCCAACGCATCCAGAACGCCTCCGCACGACTCATCCTGGACATCCCCCGACACAGCCACATCTCCGGCCACCTGAGGACCTGCACTGGCTCCCCATCAGCAAGAGGATCACGTTCAGGCTCCTCTCCCACGCACACCAGGCGCTCCACGACCTAGGCCCCAAGTACCTCAACGACCGCCTGACCTTCTACACGCCCTCCCGCCAGCTACGATCGACCAGCCTCGCCCTCGCCGCCTTACCACTCATCCGCAGAGCCACCGCCGGAGGAAGATCCTTCTCCTACCTGGCAGCCAAGACTTGGAACTCCCTCCCCATCCACCTTCGACTGACCCAGGACCATCTCTCCTTCAGGAAACAACTCAAGACCTGGCTGTTCGAGCAGTAGCGCACCCCTCTCCCCCAGCGCCCTGAGACCCTTCCGGGTGAGTAGCGCGCTATACAAATGTCATGATTGATTGATTGATGTGTATTAATTTTGTATTTGCATTGTCCTTGTTGGTAATTTCAAATTCCCCATACGTGCAGATTCCCTCTGCATATGTGACATAACACATGCTTAGTAATTAATAGCCATTTTGCTGTAATGAACCACTAAAATATGTATGCAACCCATTGCACTTAAAGTGATCTAGACATATCCTGTGTGGTCTTTGGCCAGAAATGTTTTCACACTGCTCAACACTGTGTGATTATTAAACCTTCCTTGTCTGATCATGAGCTGTTGCTGTATTTGTAGGCCAGCACAGAGTGATGGTGGGCCACCTATGTAGTATCTTGTGCCAGTGATGTGGGGTCCTGGTTCAGCCCTATCAGACCTTGGCTCTGGACTTTCAGATCTTTGCCCAGTACCTTATTTCTCACAGAGAACACAGACCACGAAAAGATCAGGATGAGCTCAGGAAGAATATCACTTAGTTCATAATGGCATGCATGCAAAAACTTGTGAAATAGAGGGTAGACTTTTAGCTTTAAATTATATTTTATCTTTCCCATCCTTTTTCCTTCATTCCCAAGAAAGCTAACAGAAAAGACAATTGAAATATATCTCTCTAATAACTCGTAGGTATTCCCAATATGTTGACATGTACACTTTGGGGGTCTGTAATGTAAGTAGCCATGGTCGTTCCACCTATCTTTACTACATGAAAGGAGACTGCAGGGGAAACTCCTGGCACAGCATATTCAACATGCACACTCCTATTCGACTGCTTTACAAGTTTCTTTCTTTTAAACCAGGTAACACCAAACTGTATTTGTACAGTCCTGGGCATCGTCCCTCCTTTAGCATCATAGTTTTCTAGAGATCCTCTTTTAAAGGGCTCATCCTCATTTCCTCTTGTATGCAATGTGATCTCAGCACTGTGGGGTACTGGGTGTTGGTAGTTTAGTATGTTGATTTGGGAACTGGCATACTGGGTCTGCAGCGGGTGTGCGGAGCAGAGTAGAGGCAGGGATGGGTGGGACCTGTGTTAGTTCATGGTTTCTAAGTGCTATGGAAACAAATCAGACCAACATTTTTAGCATCTGGAAGGGGGATGTAAAAACATCTCAACTATCCCTCTTTATGAGTCATGAATCCCCCAGCCCAGGCGTGGCACAGCCCAGCATGAAGGCAGATTAGTAATCGTGTCTCCCTCACACCTGGTCTTAGATCGTCGTTAGTTGGTGTCAGAAGGTGACTAGCTAAATATTCCAGAGTAGATTCTTTGTAACACTATGCACATCTCATTATTTTAGCTCAGTTATCCCTAAAGATGACATTACGTTCTTTGAACAGTATTACCATTCATGCATTACTGTCAGCACACTTTAGAATACTTAGCATCTGCCACCCTCTGCTTGAAGCCACCGACCATCTAGGAACTTCTAGGGTCCTGGTTCTACCTATCTTACATAACACATGGAAATATGTTTGAGGCCTCAAATATTCAAGACTGACCGACTTGTGGTGTCTTCTGGCACAGAAGGAATCTCAGCTCACAACCCACATTTCCTTTTCAGATTGGTGATTTAACAGGGGTGTGTTGCCTACAGTGAAAGGACAACCTAAAAGAACTCGCTAACTACAACGGACGGAATCTGCAAGTCTCTCTGATTGCAGGACATGTCTTGGATGTAAGGGCTGGTCCGCAACGCCACCGGGATGGCCAGGTGAGAAAAGGACAAGTGGCACTGGGTCTGTATACCCCACCCTGGCTATCCCCACGGCGGGCCCAGCGATGAAGCACTTCCGGTCACCCGCCAATCGTGAGGCCGGAAGGTGCGAAGGCCGGATATGTTCTGGCTGCCCCAGGCTGGCATCCCGCCGGATCGTGCAAGTCCCGGCCCACGGGGCCTGGGTCCTAAGCGCTGCGTCCACTATCCATTTTGGGGGGGGTGGACGCTCTGTCCACAACCTACTGAACCCTTTTAATGCATTTTATGCAGCCATGCCAGATTCTATTAATTGCTGTCCCCACCATCCCGCATGCACGCACACACACACACACACACCCCTAGTCCTCTCTCATCTTAACACTTGACAATAGAAACAATAAATGCAGCAAAAGAACATCACAGATCTGTCCTCCTTCAGATCCTGGAGGAAAATGAACCCAGTGAACCCCCTTTTCATTTTTAAGGTTTGGTCAGAGACCGCTCTAGCTGTTTAATCAGCCTTAAGAAATTCATTTCCATAAATAAAAAATACATATGTAGAGGGGAATTTTACTAAACCGTGTTCATCCCTGGATCTGTTCAGCTATCATTCACATTCTGCTTCCAATCACCACAACAAATAGCATGGGGTAAAGCAGCAGCTCATGAAGGCAACTAACCACCTTGCACTGTGAGTGACGACATTTTTCCTTACCACGTGGGTAAATTTGCCTTAAAAAGTGCACTTCACTGCCAGGCTGGTGGGCCAGTACTTTACCCTGGCAATTCTTTTTTCTTTCCAGTTTTTATCATTTTTTTAGTCATTGTGTTTGTTCAAAATAGGTCTCCAGGTTACAGTAATTAAGGGCCAATGTAGCTTTTCCTTGCACCAATTGGAATCATACTTCCATTTGATGTGTATTAATACTAAAAAGGGGTTCTAAACCAGTTGAGGAGAGGATGTTGCCGAACAACTATAGCAGTTGACCTTGAAGCTGGAGAACCAGGTTTGAGTCTCGACAGGGATGCTCAACATCCTGTGATTCTGGGCAAATCAATCTCCCTGTGCCTCGCAACAACATTAATGTGTCCATCTGTAACGCAACTGGTGCTCATGTAAAGTGCTCTAATACCTTGGAGTCTAGTGTGCGCTGTATTAAACTTCCCTCCACCCCCACAACCAAATACCAATTCTAATTCATATGCCTGATAGGGCGCACTGATTCTGTTAGTTCTATGCAACGGTAAATCCCTTTTCATTTAAATTAATTTTTGGATGCATAAGCTCACCACATATAGGAGGCATTTTTTTTTTGTGGCATATTAGTGCAATAATCTTTTTTTAATTAACAATTGCACTAACGTTACCAAGACCACACCGAACGGCTTTGCCAATACTTGTTTATCTAGTGCAGCTTCTTGATGCCACACTTATTGTCAGAAAAGTGGAATTATGCAATTCCTTTTCACATAAATTACGGATCTGCAGCATTTACCTCATCATCTGATGCATAATCTTCAGATTTTATAAAAAATATAGTTTCTACCTCAAACAGTTCAAAAGTTAGTAAAATTGTACCAACACATGCTACTGCGCAGTGGAAAGCTCTTTCCAAATGTTGACTTCTCACCTTCCTGTTGCTTATTGCTATGTTTAAACTGAAGGGCAACCTATGCCCAGAGAGTGTTAACAGGTATACAAATTACAAAATAATGAAGTAATACAACCAGGAACTAATCTGCCTTACGCAGCATAAGTTGCCTTTTCTTGCTGCATAATTTAATCAACTCTAACACATAATTACACTGGCTCCGATTATTATTATTATTATTATTATTATTATTATTATTATTATTATTATTATTATTATTTATTTGCATTGGGCTTAAATACTCAAATTCTTGTGTGCGCACACACACGCCCAAGCACACATGCACATACAAAGCAGTCCACACACTTTCTTTAAAACACCTTCTTAGACCATCCAGATTCTATATCTTCCTCTTTCCCTTACACATAAATGCACACACAAGCCATTAAACACTCACAAGCAGTCCAACACTCACACAAAAGGCTCATGCAGGGTAAAGGACATTTTTACCTCCGTGAGTTCCTTAATTGCCGCTCTCAGTGGGTCGCCTGGATTCCAGGGTGTGCACACCATAGTGTAAATGTGATTGACAGAGCAGTGTCTGAATGATATGGACACTGATCCGTCAAGTTCAGCGTAAATGTGAAATTCTCGACACCTACATGTGAAAGACATAATGCAACTGAGCTGCTGTTGAACGGTTCCGGTTCCTCAGGGGCTCAGCACAAGGCTACAGGGGCACTTTGGCTGTCAGAGTATCATAGAGGCATGGGCCACCCTGCCTCAGCAGAATTAGCAATGAACAATATATCAGAAAATAGTACTGGTACTCTCCTTGGCGTGGGGAGAAGTGCTGGTACATGAAGGGATGAAAATAAAAGTGCCGGTACTCGGTACCGGCTAGTACTGGCCCATTTAAAGCACTTGCACCAGCACTATCTTTAAGGGGGCGTTCCCTCATTTACATGGCGGTCCCTTTGCCTCTGTGCCCGTGCCGTATTACTGACATGGGCAGGGAGGCAAAGAAGCCCTCAGGAGGCGCCCTGCGAGTGCGCCATCTAAAAGGTGGCGCACTGTCAGTGCACCCCCTGAAGACAGACCTATGGAGGGGGGCAAGGGGGTACCCCCAGACATCTCCTTCAAAAGTGCATGCGGCTTGCCGTCTGCACTGCGAAAACACGTAGCGGCTGTAAAGGAGCCGCTCCGTTTTTCACACGAATGCGTTGTCCCCATGGCAGCAAAAGTTTGCGGCTGCCTTGGAGGCAGTACATTCATGGTAATAGGGCACATTCTCACTATTTGTGCACAGCATACCTTTTTTAAAGGTGTGCCCGGCGCAAGCAATAAAAAGGTGCAATTAGCATAATACAGCCCATGTTGACCTCATGACAGTGAAGTCTCTCCAGATAACACTCATCACATCAGTCAAAGCAAAGTACTATACCAACATTTGTTATGTGGATTTGTATATATTTTAAACAAACAAGGGAACCCAATAAGTGGACAGGGACCCTGGGTAGGAACTGTTTTAAGGAACAATGGTCCCTTTCATGAAGAAGATTTATAGGTCACAACATATGAAAATAAAAATACAATGATATCTACTTCTTAAGTCCTATTGGACATGATCATTTAATGTAAATGGTAAAAAGAAAAACATACAAGTGGGAGCATAATTATGCCAGGGAATTCAGGCACACAAGGAGGTGTGGGCGACAATTTTCAACATTCAGGCCACCAATTAATCCACTGGCGCATTCTAGCACATATTTATTTATTTATTTATTTATTTTGAAAGTGTTATATAGCGCGAACAAGATCTTTGCAGATATCAGAGCGCTTTACATAGAGAGAGTACATGATCCTAACAAACAGCTAAGTCAGTAAAGATAACAGCACAAATCGATGTAGATCAAAAATACAGATAATACAGATAAACAAAGAGATCGAACAGGGAGTGAGGTCTGTGAATATTCTTTAAGAGTCCGAGGTAGTGGTTCAAGTGTAATTAGTGCACTTGAACTACTTGGTGGGTTGGGTTGAGTTGGGTGAGAGTTGTATGGGGTTTGTGGAGAGAAGTTCTTTGATGATGTGCAGTTCTTCTTTGACCTGGATGAGGGTGGCCATGATCTTGTCCAGCGTGGGGCATGCAATGGATCTGGGAGTGGGGATCAGAGGTGCATGACTGACCTGTGAATTAGCGAGCAGGAGGGGGGGTAGGCTGGTGTTCGTGCAGGGCTCCATTGTGTCAGTGTCCATGTACGGGCCGGAGTTAGGGAGGAGAGAGAGTTTGGGCGGGGGCGGTGTGGATGAGGTAGAGAGGGGGTTGGTGGAGGGCGGAGAGAGCAAGGTGGAGGCTGGGTGTAGGTTAGTGGCGGTGGGGGTGCAGTAATGGTAGTGAGGACTGAGAGTGGGGGGGGAAGTGGGATTGATGGTGGACCTGTTGAGAGGTGGGGGAGTTAAGTAGAGAGAGGCAGTGTGTTCTGCTTATTTAGTCAGAGGGTAGTGGGGGCTGAGGATGGGAGGGGATACAGGGTGGGAAATGTCGTTGTGTGTGTCGTTCCGGGGCTGAGCTCGGTTGTGGGTGGGAGCTGTGATGTCAAGGGAGAGAGGAGTGTGGGTGGGAGCTGTGATGTCAGGTGAGCGAGGAGTGTTTATGGAGTGAGTAGAGGTCCGAGGGTTGGTAAAGGCAGAGTTGAGGGTGCTGTCAGGGGAGAGGGGAGTGTGGGTGGGAGCTGTGATGTCAGGGGGGAGAGGAGTGTTAATGGTATGTGTGGAGGTCCAGGGGTTGGTCGAAGGGGAAGGGGTGGTGTTGAGGGTGATGTCAGGGGAGAGAGGAGAGTGGGTGGGAGCTGTGGTGTCAGGGGAAAGAGGGGTGTTGATGGTATGTGTGGAGGTCTGAGAGTTGGTAGGAGGGGAAGGGGTGGGGTTGTAGGAGAGAGCAGTGTGGGTGGGAGCTGTGATGTCAGGGGAGAGATGAGTGTTAATGGTATGTGTGTAGTTCTGAGGATTGGTGCGTGGGGAGGGGGTGGGGTTACGGGTGAGGGTAGTGGAGTCCGGGGTGAAGGGAATGGCGGTGAATTCGGTCATCGGTGCATTCCAGGAGGCTAAGAATTAAGAGTTAAACGGGTGCAATTTGCCTAAATGTACCGAATACAGGTAGATGTATGGTGCTGTCAGTATACTGGAGCAAAATACAAAAGCATCAGTAAGTTACATGAATCGCAAGTGACATTAGCGAGCAACCAAAAGATATATGCGGTAGCAAATGTTGCAGTACAGGAGTTACATGTACCAGGTGATACTAGTGAGCACCCATAAATAAATATGAGGTAGCAGTCGGTGCATTACAGGTTATAATACCAATACATAAAAACAGATAGTTGTAGTCTATGAGCACCTACAAATATATGAGGTAGCAATCGGTGTAATACAGGTAAAACAATTACATAACAACATAACATACCTAAGTAAATATGAGGTAGCAGTCGGTGCATTACAGGTTATAATACCAATACATAAAAACAGATAGTTATAGTCTATGAGCACCTACAAATATATGAGGTAGCAATCGGTGTATTACAGGTGAAACAATTACATAACAACAGGTTATAGGACCAATACGTAAAACCAAGATAGATGTATACTGTGAGCACCCAAGAATATTTGTTGTAGCAGTCGGTGCATTACAGGTCAAAAAGCAGATGCATAAAAACAAAATAGATGTAAAAATGCTGCAATAGAAGGCAGACACTATCACAAGAGCGTGTCGATACAGGCTAAGTAGGGTGCGCGGTAGTAGAACTTAGTCTATGTGACCGGTTCTCAGGTCATGCTCCAATAATGAGATTGACTAGTCCAAGATGGCCGCCACTGAGAGAGATCAGTCTAAAGTGGCCGCCAAGAAGGGGAATCGGAGACAGTAGTCCTCCGTTTGTTGTTCTTGCTTTGAGAGCAGGGCAGGGCCTTCTGGGAGGGAGTCTTATCTCTATGTTGGTGAGCCAGTGTGGAGGAGTATGCCGAGGAGCCTCGTGGGCCTCTGGAGGTACAGGCAGTGATTTATGGTTTCAGTTAGTGACCCCTGCCCTTATGAACAATCGCGATTTTAAAAATGTAGGACGAGTGGAGTAAATAAAATAGAATACCTTATGGTTATTTTCTGCTCTGTGGCGCCTTAAAGTTGAGAGTGCAGTATTATTGCCGATATCATGCTTTGCAGGCATCCAGAGTCTAGGCAAGAGGTGAAGGAAGCAAGATGCGGTGCACTACTGGCAGGCTGCGTGCTAGACCCCACGCCCGATCCTCGGTCCCCGCCATCACCGCAAAAAGGCTGTAGGTCCGCAAAGTCTGCTCTGCAGTTCCGCTCCTATGGCCCTTGCAGCAGCATGAGAGGGGGGCCACCGGGAGTCGTGTCTGCTGAAGGAGCCTCGCTGTTGCCCGCAAATCGGCCAGAGCTCCTAAGCTGCAACCCCTCCCGCCTCGCTAGGCGATGTCGTGTGTCTCCCGCTATCCTCGCCTATAGCCTCGGAACTCCACTCTTACCGCATGAGCCCGGGTGGAATCCGCCGAACAATATGAGGGCAGCTCCCACGCAGATCCTCTCAGGGGGCGTCTCTGCGTCCGTTGAAGTTGGGGGCCAGCTCAGTCGATCCCACCGAGCCTGAGCGCCCACTCTCCAATGGGCGCCGCAAGAGTCCGGGCAGAACCGCCGCGCAGTAAGAAGGTATGCAGTAATGTTAGGGTGTGAGAAGACGACAACGTTTCGATCCCTCTACAAGAATGCAGGGGTCATCTTCAGGACAAAAGAATAGATGCCTGAGTTAATTGCCTATTGGGGAAAAAAGGAAGGAAGGAAAGAAAAAAAACAGAAAAAGGAGGGATATAATTAGAAAATTAAAAGGGGATGTATAAAATGTACAACACCTCATGTGAATACCAGTGGGTGATGCATGCCAACATACCAGTTGGAGTGATATTATAGTGTAGGGCAAAGTAGTGAAGCATGCTTATTTATCCTATTATAGGGGCCATTGGGGGTGACGTTGATCAGAAGTGATTTGTAGGGAGTGGTTCAGTAATTGAGTGGTGATCATAGGTTGCATTGATACCTTGAATTCATTGGATGAGGTGCGTGGGTCAAAGTACCTGCGTCCGCGCCCGAAGAGGAATGCCAATGGGGTGCAATGCACAAGACCATCAAGAGGCATATAGTCCTAGAATCATATAGAGATAGAGTTGGTTGGGCAAGGCGAGTAACACCTTGATTGTTAAAATGATTTATAATTAACTTGCATACCAATTGGGGTGCTGGGCAGGGGGGTGGGGGGTGTTTGCTTGGATCCACCAGTGAGTGGGTGGGTTGCTAGATCCATGGGTAGGAGAGGCGATCTGATTTGCATTATTGTCCAGCGAGGGCAGCCAGAAGGATGCAGCTGCGGGAAATGAATTTAAATAAAATGAATCCAAACCTAAATTGAAGGGACGGCCGATGCTCAGTGAGGGCCATGGTCCCTAATCAGTGTGGTGATCTCACGTGAGGGGAAGGAGTACCCACGCGGGACCAGATTCCAATCCATGACCGGCAGCCGAAGTGAATGTAGCACAGGCGAGGCGTTGTCTTGGAACACTAAGGCGGAATGAATGGCGTGAACGTGACGCGAGTCATGGGAATGATGACGTGAGGTGAGTGGAGGCAGTGTGTGTGTAGGTAGAGGGCAGCGGCCATATTAGAAGGAGGTTAGGTAGAATAAAAGCAGATCCAAGGAGAAACATCATGAATACTAATCTTGCTTTGTTTGTAGATTGGCTCTCACTATCATTCATTATTTGCGAGTGAGTAACATATTTAGGTTCAAAATGGCCACGACATGTTGGAACTTGCGGGCCGGACGGCGGGAAAATGCTTGTGGGAATCGAGGGATACTGGATTCTGATTGTGGCCATTTTGAACTATGGCTCGTTCATTTACTATTGAATGTTTGACCTGACGAAAATTGACTTATGTGCTTACGGCTCAAGTGTATAACTAGAGGTAATCTACTTAGAAAACGGATTAAACCTTTTTGGAGTTTTGGCTGGAATTTGGCGTGTTCTTGGCTGTGTCTGTATATTTGAAGGTTTTTGAATTTTGAAGAGAAGACGAAATGAAAGGAAAAAAGAATAACAGACTTATGTGATTCAATCTAAAAACTTTTTTTCCCCTCTGTTCTTAGGATTATGATTATGAATGATTATGTTGCATCTCATCATTTTTATATAATTGTTTCTAATTCGTGGCCATGTGGCAGCTGGTCATTTGAGCTGGGCAACATAGCTAGTTTATGACTGACTCTTCATGTGACTATAATGGATGGTGCAGTAATTTATGCCTAGCTGCCTCTCTTTGTCTCATGTGTAAGATGTGGAAGCTGGAGAAACGCATTGTGCTGATTTATTCTGTCTTGTTGAGTTAATCATCCAGGATTATTCATAGGTTTCTGGTGAGGTCAGTGGTTGTTGGTCCTAGCTTAGTTGGCCACCAGGTAGAGTCCTATGGAGAATTCTTGTTGCTGAAGACAAGTACTTCTGTCTTTTCGGATTTGATCTTTAGACAGTTGCATCTCTTCCATTCTGCTACTGTGATCATGTAGTTGGTTCTCATGGTAGTGTTCTTGTCTGACAGGGAACGGATGAGTTGGGTGTCATCAGCGTAGGATATGATGGCGATGCCTTGGTGTAGGAAACCTGCCTCTATATAGCGAACAAAAACAAAGTACTCTGTGCAGAGAAGCTGGAGAGTCCCCAGTTGGTTTACAGAGGCAAAAGATAATACTGACGCTCTATTTTTGTGGTAGTGTAGGCAAGCAGTTAGACTTATGAGAGGGTAGAGCTAAGCATTTAGTATACTCACAGAGGCAATACATCAAGCACACACTCAAGAACAAAGTTGAGACCAGTTTTAGAAAAATAACACTTCTTTTTATTTTTGACCAAGAACTTCACATACAAGGTAAATACTTTGTGGAATGTGAAAATTAGTGTAAATAGCAATAATAAAGGTTGTGTGCAATTACGCACCATACATTCCTAAGGAAGGGCAATGGCAATTGTAAGAAAAATGCAATAGGTTTAGGGGTTTTCCTTCGCGGCTCAGAGTTGAGATGTCAAGGTCCAAAGTTCCAAGAACGGGTTCTTGGGAGCGTCCCTGATTTCACCGGGAGCACCAAGCAAACTGGATCTGTAGCTGGCGTGCTACGAAGTCAAGGGGGGGCACCTGGAAAAGCAATTCCAAGGGGGACTTAACAGGAAGTCTGAAGGTGAGCTGGGGTCGCAAGAGCTCTGAGGCCATGGGAACAAGGCTGGATCAGTGGTGCCCCGGACGTGCTGTGTACAGCGTTGTTTAGTCAGCTGTGCAACAAGGCACAAAGATCCACTTCGTCCAGGGGCTGGCACTTTGAAAAGTAGATTCCAGGTCAGCTAGGCCACTGATTAGGTGGGTCTCAGGAGGCCTGAAGTCCCCCGATGGGTGCTGGTGCTCTGCATTGTTGGAGTCCGCCTGGACTCTCCTTTTTAGGTCTCGTGGCGTTTACCGCTCAGCTTCCCAGGAGACAAGAGATGGCCACGCGCATAATCGGATCGGAGCGGGCCGCGCGCGCGTGTGCACATCTCCTGGGAAGCTCTAACACACACAGCCACACCTCCCCCTGCTTACGCATGCGCACACACAGAGACATACACACGAGCGCACATACACGCACGCAGAGACCCCCCCGCCGCCGCACACATACACACACACGTGCGCACACACACACGAGCGCACCGAGCCCCCCCCCCCCCCCGCCACCCCCCTCCCTCCTACAACTAAGCCCCACTCACCGCCACTCCGGACTTCAGCCTCTTCTGCGGGGTGCGCTCCACGCAGGGCTCCCTCGGCTCACGGGAGACCCGGACTGCCGCGCACTCCATCCCCGCCCATGTCCCAGGCAAGGTGGCAGCACGCATGCTCAGTGCGTAAGCGTGTGTGCACAAGCAGCTATTGTGCCGCGCACTTTCATTTTCCCTTCCTAGCCCGTTTGTTTTTTGTGTTTCAGACTTCCAACCACGAGTGTGAGCGAGACAGAAGAGGCTCTGAAACAAAGCCAGTAGACCAACTGCCCTGTTTGTGTTTCTACGTTATTTACAGCGCATAGAAGTGACATACGGCAGTATTAAGCCCTCGCTATATTTGTATGATTTATAAAAAAGACTTTTATATTTTTATCTGCCACTGAGACCACATACTAATTTATTTTTCCTAACAAATGTGATTTTGAAATTGACATAACTCAGTCGGTTGTGCGCCTGCCGCAGAGGTCTATGCGCAAAGGACTACCAACAATAAACATGTCTTATTATTATTAATATTTAAATTTTATACTCGACCTTTCGTTCCTCCACGGCGGATAAGATGATGCACTAGTCACGGGTCTTTTATGAAAGAGTATGACATAAGCTGCAAAGGGCAGTTCCGTGTGTGACGTTCGTTGTGTAGCAGGCGGTGTTACTATGTGACACAGTTATGCCACCTACTTCACCGCATCAGAATGCAGCGCTTCCATTCCTGGGCTCATCTGTTAGACATCATTTTTATCAGGTGCGTGAGTCCGTGTGGACTCAATGGAAGGAAACCATGGCAACCCCCTGAACACGTCATGATATTACCGGCATTTGTTTGTTGTGCTTGTAGCATTAGTCTGGTATCACGGCGCTTTGCTGATACAAGCTCCTCATTGGCTGCTAGCTGGAGCTCCTAGCGCGCTAACTGGGAGAAGCAAGCAAGGCAGATAACTAGCCTTGGCAAAGCCAAAGACCTCGCTTTGATTCCCATAGGCCTTGCTAACGTCAGTACAGCATCGAAATTACGCAAGCAGCAAAAAAAAGGCCTGGGTGACGTGTCCAGGGACATTTTGTATGCACGTGGCGCAGGCGCCAAGTTTTTTATTTGCCTATATGAGAAGGATGGGAAAGTGTCAAAGTGGTTTTAAATCTAAAGTGGGAAGGCCGTCAGCAAATTGCTGCATGGCCCTCCAACAATAACAAGCATTTGCAATGCTATAGGTCTCGCATTTGCGAGAGTTTAAGGTATTGTCATTGTAAATGGCAATGCATTTTATTTGTGTTTGTTTTTAAAACAGATAAATACAAAGCATTGTCATTTACAATGCCAATAGATTAAAACTCTCGCAAGTGCGAGACCTATTGTATTGCTTCCTGTTGCAGTGGAAGAGAGGAGGAACGAGAAGGAGTCGGCTACAGAGAGCCGTGCCAATTAGAAGAAAGGTGCAGCTCTCTAAAGTTGATTTTTTTCAATATTGTTAGATTATTGTAAGCAGCCACTGCTTACTAAACGCTTACAATATTGAAAAAATAGATTTGGCCGAACAGCAACTTTCTTCTGTCGCCATCGATCAGTGAGATCTCTGAGATCCAACCAGCGGAACTTGCTGGTGGTTCCCAGGATAAAGCTGGCGCGGATGGGTGGCCGCCGGCTCTCTGTGCATGCAGCTAAAGAATGGAACGCACTCCCAGATAACATCAGGCATGAGTCTAATCATCTCGCTTTCAGGAAGCGTTTAAAGACACACTTGTTTCAATAGTGTCTTCCTGTTCCCTTGGTCTTACAGCGCTGGGATGCTCAAGAGTAGCCATGCGCTATAGAAGAAGGTATTCATTCATTCATTCTTTTCTTTATGGCAGCTCGTCGCAGTCTATTTTTTCAATATATTCGTTCTAATACTTCAAGTTAGTCCTGTGGGGCCTTTGCTGTAATTAGGAGTACTGTGCTGCTCTTTGAAGATAAACAAGCATTTGCAATGCAATAGATCTCGCATTTGCGAGAGTTTAACCTATTGGCATTGTAATCGACAATGCCTTTTATTTACGTTTTAAAAACCAACACATAAATAAAAGGCAGTGCCATTTATAATGCCAATAGCGGTACAAAAGGGGGTGGTGATGGACGGAGCATCTGAATCAATCAAACACTCACACCCAGTCAAAAGATCTGGGTTTAATCCATCCACGGTGATGGATTAAACCCAGATCTTTTGACTGGGTGTGAGTGTTTGATTGATTCAGATGCTCCGTCCATCACCACCCCCTTTTGTACCGCTATAAGTGTGGCAGGGTATGCTCAGACGTGAGTCCCTTGCTCACTTTGCCACTGGATTCAAGCAAGCCGGGCTGAAGACGGCTGGAATGCCAGAAACCGGTCCTCAGAAGCTTGTTTCCGGTCCAGGGAAGACATGGCTTGGCAGTTCGGGCTGGACTGTTCCCATGAGGCACAGGGTCAGACTGATTTGCATATAGCCATGTCTGAACTGGGGTGGCACAGTGGGCTAAAGAACGGTGATGGATTAAACCCAGATCTTTGGACTGGGTGTGAGTGTTTGATTGAATCAGATGCTCCATCCATCACCGCCCCCTTTTGTACCATTTATAATGCCAATGGCTCAAACTCTAACAACTGCGAGACCTATTGCATTGCAAATGCTTGTTTAGGTTTTTGCTGTAAGGGATCCGTTACCCTGGGTAGTGGTGCCTTGGAACTTTGGTGAGTCCTGGTGCCTCACGTTTTGGTGCAGAGGCAGAGTTGACTCTCCAGAGCAGGTGTACCTCTTCCTGGGTGTCGGAGACATTGATCAGGCTGGGGGGCTAGATGACGCTGTACTAGACTTTGCTTTCTTTGGTGCCTACGTCTGCAGGGAGATAGCTCCTCTATCTCAAGAGAGATCCTTGGTGATTTTTACAGGGCCTGCGACTCTCCATGTTTTTATGAAGCCTCACAGCAGCAACAAGATGAGCTGGAGGATGATGATTGTCGAATTCAGAGACGACCGGCAGGAGTTTGCGCCCAAAGTCCACCACGAGGCACTTCTCAGGGCCTGCAGCGGTTCTTCATCTGTCGTCTCCCTTTGTCCATCGGATCTAAAGTTCAGGGCCTAGAGGTGCCACCTAAACACTGAATTTAGAGGCATTGCAGGGGAGTGACAGGTAATGGCCATTGGGCCCCTTACCTTAGGGTGTCTACACTCTCTAATATGTCCATCTCAGGGCTAGGGACAGAGCCCTAGACCTAATAGGTCAAGTCTTCTCATCTTCAAGATGGAGGAAACTAAAAAATGTGCTTCACTTCGCATCCTGCACCTGAGGGTTGAGTTGACAGAGGGGAATACACCTCTTATTCTTCCTAAGTTTCCCACCTGTCCTCTCGCCAAAAGTGGGAGGGGAGGCCTGAATCGCATTACCATGGCAATAAGGCCTTTGAAGCTTACCGCCACAGACGACTCTTCCCGACTGTGGTGTTGGGGGTAGGTGTGAACACCTTTACCCGGTGTAGGGTTTGATCTCGACCTCCAAGGGTGCAGGCCCTCAACCCATGAGGTCAGAAACTCATCTGGTAGTGGCAGGCTGGCTAAGACCAGTCTGACCACACCAGGTGTGTGTAGGTTTTCAGTGGACCCCTCTAAGGAGACTGTTCACATACATCCACCCCATGTACTATCTAAGGCTTCCCCGTGCGCTTACAATATCCAAGAATGGACGTAGATATTGTAGGGGCAGATACGTCCTCGTAGGAGATATAGTGCACCCTGCCTTAGGGCTATAAAGTCTGCTTGAGGGTTGTCTTTCCCATATCCCTTTCGATGTCTGCAGGCATGGTACACAGGGCTGTGTGCCATGTCTACTCTTCGGTTTGGTCTGCACCAAGGCACCCATCCTGCAAAGGCAGTGTCCATGGTCTCGGTGAGGGGAATCTAGGGTGGCACAATTCATGCTGCTATCCTCGGGGTCCCGCTTCAGTGGCAAAGTCCTAGGTACCATGGGTACCATCCACTAGGGACTTACAAGGGGTCCTGAAGTTGTGCCAGTTGGGAAACAAAAGGTACAATTTAGGGAAAGAGATCTGCCACAGGGGGCCTGATTTGCAGGGACTACATGCTCCTTAATTTGAAACTGCATCAGTATCAAGCAAAAAGTGGGGGGTAGCCATATCAAAAAGAGACACTTTCCTACACTTGGGATTGAATAATGTTGGTGTTGGGAAGTGCTCTTTTTGTATGGTCACCCCCACACACTTTTTGCATGGTCAACCCCTCCCACCTTTTTCTCCAATGCTGATGGCTCTGATAGTGCACTGGAGTGGTCAGCCGTGGCCCCAGTGCTCCCCCTAAAACTGTTTGTGTAAATTGGCAACCCCAAATGACAAGCACTTTGCCCCCTTATAAGTCCCTAGTATAGGGTATCAGTGGTACCCAGGGCATGGTGGTAAAGAGGTTCTCAGGGCTTGCAGCTCTGTTTCTGCCATGCTGAGTGACCAAATTTAACTTCTGACAACAGACCTGCCATTGCAGACTGCAGGAAGAGTGCTAACTGCTCAAATTCAACTTTGCCTTCATCATGTGTGGCAAAATTAATGCACTGTCTTTAATGTAGGTCAGTCACCTCCTAACGTCCAGGAGGCAGGGTGCAATATGTTAAAGGGGTGGACATGTAACTGCAAGTTTAGATTGCCCTATAGTGCCTTTTACCATTAAAGGACATTGCAAGTGAACGGCGGTCCATAGGATAACATGGACTGGCACCTGGGCAAACCCGAGGTAGCCAGCTCCATTATGGTATTCCCTAAATATGTTGTGTTTGGTATCAAACAACTTGCCTTCTCACTCTTAACACAATGTTGTGGACGGAGCGATGTGGCATGCACCCAGAAGGTGAAGGACTGGGTTTTTCTAAGACCCAGCGGTGCCAGGGATAACACCTGAAACCTTCGTGGGTTACCTGTTCCGGCGTACAAATTACACGGGACACTTCCTTCGGCGTCAAAGATTCGAGGTTTATTTACTGCAGGGAACACAGAAGTCACGAGAAGTACATAGCATGTATGTTCACGGAGACTGCTTCAAATTGTATCTGTGGATCGCTCCTTTTATACAGTTTTTCGTCATAAGATAGCATGGCAAACAAAAGGTTACAACCTAGTTCCCACAATAAATTTCATAGGGGTCGCTTTCATGTATTCAGGGCCCGGAACATAATTACAGTAGCATTTGTCGGTTCCCAACTGTAAAAGTACATCTTCCCACCATTAATGCATTCCGATTAGCTGTAAACAAATCAGAGAAAGACAAGGATAGCGAACAGATCGAAAAGAGTGTAAAGGGGGTGGTATCAGGAAAACACGATTGCAGGGATCAAAGGAGACGTGCCTAATGAATGCACAACTGAGACAATAGACCGGGACGGCGAGATGAGCCTCGAGCGGGGCCATCTGCCTTACAGTATCATCCACCTCATCATAAAGACACCCTCAAAGGAACACGTGTCTTCCGCAAGAGTTTGGGAATCCCAGGGTCACGAAGCGGACAGTGTCCGTTCGCTGGCTACTTGAGGGCAAGAAACAAAATGGATGCCGTATCTAAAATGGAACCCGTGGGTTTAGATGAAGAAACCCACGAAGCAGACAAACGGCTTAGGTTAGCACAGCGAAAACGCGTACACCCACTAAACTCGTCATTTGCGGTTCATAGATACCAGACTCGACCATATTCGGGCGAGTCGAAAACACCACTTACAATTGTCACGGAACCTCAAAGGCTACCTTAGCGGTTGCCTACCTGGTTGCCCCAGTTGACCTCCCACGCTTGCTGTCATCAAGACAGGAATGTGATCCCCTGCCAGGCAGTTTGAACACTACCAGGAGTCAGGAACAAAGGCCCGGGCAGAAAAGAGATCACACCTCCTCCCTCCCAGGCTGGCTAGTGGAGTGGCACATGAAGGCGGTAGGCTTCAAAGGCTACATCACCTCTGATATGCATCCAGGCTGCCCCCCAAAGGAAGGAACAGCCATCCTCCTGCCCCCAGACACATTTGCACCCAGGCAGTCTGGAAAATTGGATGGGAGGCATGCACCTTCAGAAGGCAAGCCAGACCTCTAGGGTAGTCTGCCTGATCTAAATAGCAGAGGAAGACGTCTGCCATTTTTAAAAGGCTGTTGAGGCTTACAAGGTGAGTAGTACACAGATTTGGCGAAAACGCGTACACCCACTAAACTCGTCATTTGCGGTTCATAGATACCAGACTCGACCATATTCGGGCGAGTCGAAAACACCACTTACAATTGTCACGGAACCTCAGACGCTCCTTTTGCCCTCATGTAGGCAAGCACTAGTCATAATCGGAATCGATCTCGATATTCATCAGACCATCCAGATGTTGCTGCAACATTATTCTATCCATCAGTGCTTCCTTGGTAACAGGTGGCCGTCTTATACACGTCGTAGCACAGAGGCCACATAAGGCAGGACCACACTGCACACAAAGACAACACGTGAACAGAAATGCTACAACAACCCCAATGATCATCAGAATCTTCCAACCCCACGTCGACATCAGGCCCCAAAACCACCCTAGTAGCGTCCAATCCCCTACGTCCACGTGTATGGACTCGGAGATCTTATGCAACTTCGAGATGGCTTGATAGACAGTTGGAGCGTTGTCAGGAATGAAAATGCAACAACTCGAATGGATCACCTTACATACTCCACCTCTATCTGCAAGGATGACGTCTAAAACCATACGATTTTGTAACGTCATAAGCCTGTCCGCCTGAAGCTCTGCTGTGATGTTGCCAAGGGCGCTCGCAGTGATATTAGCGGTCGATTCCACCACTCGAGTCAACTGTCTCAGGTTCCTACTATTGATCATAGGTCCCCAAAATGGCAAGAAACCCTTAAAGAAGTCTCCTGCCTCTTGACCGGCAGTGTCCTCTTCGCTAATTACGCCTCTCACAACTCTGGTCTTGTGATAATCCGACCCAGCAGTAAAGGTCGGCGGCAACAAATTTGCAATATAACATGTGCCTGAGAAGTCACGAGGCAGCCATGTATATGCGCGGTCATAACAAACAAAGTAAGTACCCTTGGCAGTCAGAAGAATCGGGGAAGAGAGCATCGGCAAAACGTACGTTTCGGTGCAGGCACTTCTCCCAAGCTGAGCTCGCGGGCTTCGGCCTATACCTTTCAGACAGAAATTACTGAGATGGGGTACGATCCAGATCGGAGACGAGCTTTTAAGCTGCCGATCACCCACTGACATGCTATACTCAGCCTCACTCAGATCTCGGTATGCTCGCACCTCTTCCTCTGGGATAAGCGATGCGTCGAAGATATCCCTATCTAAATCGGCAATCGCTCTTGCCAAAGGCTTGTGGTACGGGCCAGGACCATGATCTGCAGTGCGTGGCTCTAGATGGGGGTAAGAATCTAGTGCGCTACGAAACATTGTTTGGAATGCTCGAGTTGAACCCTGGGAACTGTAAGGCAGGACCAAGTACGGAATTCCCCTATCGGTGGTATGTGGCATTAACCCACACACCCAACAGTTGGTAGTGTTCATCACCAACTGATGCTGATGAAGGAGCTGAACGAAGGAATTGTTCATAAATTCCGCACGTCTAACCTGCTCGTGTTTGGGTAAGATGAGGAAGGAATGAGGAGAAACAGTGGAAGTAGGTTTAGGTTCAGAAGAAGGGGTAGGTGAAGCACAAGGCAATAATGACTGCATCATATAATACACTCCACCCACCAATAATGAGGAAACAGTTAGGAACAAAAGGAACACCTGAAACATAAAGCATTTAGTACGTACAATCCTATGCAATTCGAATCTTTGTGATTGAGTCTTCTCCAACTCAGACAGCTTCAAGAAAGCCATCCTCTAAAACCGTCCGCAACGTTCTTGACGCACTTCGTTCTGTGTAGCAATAATCAATCCCCAGGAGTTCCTAGGAATCGACGGCCTCCGACCTAGTGCCAGGACCTACTAAACAGAAGGAAGTACCCGCACGGCCCTACGGTCCACCCGGATGTAAGGTTCTTTTAATTAAACAATGTACACAAAATCTCCTAGCTGTGGAAACAAACGCACATATGTGGAAAAGAACTCAAAATTCATACAAAAATCGCAATTGTTCAAAAATGTTCAGAGTGATAATGGGGCAAAATGGATTTCCAAGGCAAAAAGCAAAAATAATCTTTATTAGTCTCTAGTATTGGAACGAAGAAAATATCTGCTTCTTCCAGGACGAGTCTGCTCTTCAAACAATTGGTCGGATGATGAAACAGAGTCCTGTCGGTCAGGCAATAGTTCAGATCTTGAATTTTCCAATGTCAATGGTTCAACAGTATTGTCTGGCTGCACTGAAGTCTCTCCCACAGGCTGAGCGTCACTGAATGGCACAAAATTCGGCAAAGCCTCCGTTTCAGATGAGGCGATGCCCGTCCTCACCCACCAGTCTGCTGGCAAAGGTATCGGTACCTTTTTGGTGTGGGTGGCATGCACCCAATGCTTGCAGCCCTCCAAACGGACAGCAGTTCTCGTGGCAAGGAGCACCTGAAAGGGTCCGATGAACCTCGGCTCAAGGTTTCGTTTCCGGCCAAAGTTCCTCGTAACCACCCAGTCTCCGGGTTGGAGCTGGTGGCCTGGACCCTCCGTCTGCGCCGGCAGTGCTTCAAAGACCTGTTGATGAATTAACCTCAGTTTAGCAGTCAGATCATGAAGGTAATCAATCAGCATTGGATATTCAAGATCAGTGAATGCACTGGGTCTAGGGACCCCCCAAATATTCGCAGGACGGCCGAACACAATCTCATATGGGCTGAGCCCTACTCGAGAGTGTACGGTCGCCCTGGTTGACAGAAGAGCCAAAGGCAAAGCATCAGGCCACGAGAGACCAGTCGTAGCCTGAATCTTTGCGAGTTTTAGTTTGAGAGTACCATTGTACCCTTCAACCAAACCTGCTGACTGGGGATGGTTGGCGCTATGGAATTTTTGTGTAATTCCAAGGCCCTTACACACACTCTTCATCACACTCCCCACAAACTCACTTCCGTTATCAGACCATACAATCCGTGGCATTCTATACCGAGGAAAGTATTCCTTCAGTAGGACTTTCGCTGTGGACAGGGCAGTATTGTCTTTGAGAGGGTAAGCTTCAATCCATCGGGAGAATGCGCAAACCACAACTAAAACATATTTTAGGTTATTGCATCGCTCCATATGGATGAAGTCCAACTGAATTACTTCAAAGGGACATGAAGGAGGAGCAAAATGGCCAGGGGGTGTAGGAGTTCCCTTGCCAGGATTGTACATCATACATATCATACAATTCTTAACCAATCTCTCAGCACACTTAGTGATACCATCATTCTTCCATACGGGGGACAACAACTTGCAGATACCTTTCGCGCTAATATGCGATAAACCATGTGCCATGGTCACAACAGCTAACACATATGCATCCGGCAACATCCACCTTTTATTCTCCGACAAATCAATCCTACAACCATTTGCATCCAACTTTCCCGTACTCTCCTTCCACTTGGTTTTTTCAGTCTCAGTGGCCTCATTCTGAATCGCTTTCACACTTTCAATAGTATCCTCACACATACCAGTTTCTGCAGGCCACCTTACCGAACTCGTCACATACATTCTAGTTGTAAGGTTTCGCGCAGTCTCCTTAGCAATCTCATCAGCAAACGCGTTGCCACGACCAACATCATCCGTCACCTTACGGTGTGCACTACATTTAATAATCGCCACCTGCTTGGGCAATGTAAGTGCATCTAAAAGATCATTCACAAAGCTGTCCATGCTGGATCTTCGTACCATGCGATGTCATGAAATCTCTCTCCCTCCACAATCGCCCAAAACTATGGGCAACACCAAACGCATACTGACTGTCAGTAAACACATTCACCCGTTTCCCTTTCGACAAAACACACGCTCTGGTTAAGGCAATTAGCTCTGCCGCCTGTGCAGAGTTCTGATTCAGTCTCGCAGTTTCCACAACCGTACTCAACGTTACCACAGCATACGCAGTCGTCACATCACCATTCGGCAACTTAAAACACGAACCATCCACATACAAAGTACCATCGGGTTCTTCCAATGGAGTGTTTTTAAGGTCAACACGACCCTTCGTTTTCTCCTCAGTTCGTAAATAACAATCGTGTGGTGGTACCTCATCTGATTCCATATTGGTTGGCAACAAAGTCGCCGGGTTTAGGACATTGCAGCGCTTTATTTGGATGTGACTTGCCAGGAGCGTCAACTCCTAACCAGACAACCTTGCACTCGTCAAGTGTTGGGTTTTCGTACGATTCAAGAGAGTGTCAACTGCATGCGGAACCATCACCGTAAGCATATTATCCATGACCAATCCTGCAGAAGGCGGATGGACACCGCAGCCGCCGCTGTTGCTCTCAAACAGCTCGGCAATGCTCTAGCTACTGGGTCCAAGGTCGAGGAAAAATATGCACATGGACGCTGCTTACCGCCAAATTGTTGCGTCAATACACTCAACGCACAACCTTCCCTCTCGTGAACGTATAGTGTAAACCGCTTACTGTAGTCAGGAGTACCTAACACAGGGGCCGAACACAACGCATCACGCAGTTCAGAAAAACTTTTCTGACATTCTTCCGTCCATGGCAAAGGAGTCGGAACATCTTTGCACGTGAGAGCTACCAATGGTTTCGCTAGCAACGAAAAATTTGGAATCCATTGCCTGCAGTATGACGTGATACCTAGAAAGGCACGCACATCTCTCTGAGTTGTTGGCACAGTCATCCGAGCGATCGCTGCAATTCTCTCTGGGGTCAACCTTCTTCCTTCCTTTGACAATAAGTGACCTAGATAGGTTACTTCTTGGCAACAATATTGCAGTTTAGAAGGTGACACCTTATGATGTAAGTCACAGAGATGTTGCAACAAAGACACCGTAGCAGTTTTGCAAATTTCTCGTGTGTCCGCAGCCACCAATAGATCGACATATTGGATCAAGGCCGCACCAGCCGGTAACACAAACGCGTCAAGTTGGCTCTTAAGGGCTTGGCTATATATCGATGGACTCTCACAATAGCCCTGAGGAGCACGTTTAAACCTAAAGCTGCGGCCACCTAAAGAGAAACCGAAAAGGTCCCTGCTCTCTTCAGCAATCGGAATGCTAAAGAAAGCATTCTTCAGATGGATCACTGAGAACCAGGACGCAGATGCTGGACTCAGAGTCAGTAAAGCCGTAATATCAGGCACCACAGGGAACTGAGGAACAACAATTTTGTTCACCTCCCGCAAATCAATGACAAAACGATAAACAGTAGGCTTAGATGGATCAGTACATTTCAGAATGGGCAGCACAGGGCTGTTACACACGTTTCCCCGAGTCTCCTCGATAACATCTTTCTCGATTAAATCATAGATGATTGCTAACAACGCTCGTTCACCATCAAGGGAGAAACGATACTGGGGAATACGTGGTAATCGCACATTCGATTTCAGTTGAACAACATAAGGGGAGATGTCAAGCAGTCCCACGTCATTGGGACCTGTTGCCCACAAAGATGCAGGAAGAGAACTCAATTCCGGTGGGAGCTTATCGATGGACAAGTACATGGGAGAGATTACTCTCTCGCCCAATGTAAGCTTTACTCCCGCAGGAGAACAATACAAAGTCGCATACAGACGTTTCAACAAATCCAGGCCCAAAAGATTTTCACCACAACCAGTAGTCAAAATCAAAGGAGCTTTCAACTCACGAGGCCCAATTGTGAGGGGCAAAGGGCGAGAGACCGGATTGCTAACAGGGGCGCCGGAGAATCCAACGGAAACATTTGTTAAGCCAGACAAAGGTGCGCCAGGGAGTTTCCAATGCATGATGGAACTTTTCGCTGCACCAGTGTCCAACAGAAAAGGCTCAACTACGCCCGAGGTGGCAACTGCGACGTAAGGCCCTCTCTTTTCAACCAGAATTGATACTACTCCTGGAGAAGTGTGGCTCAGGGGTTAGAGGCGGCAGACCCGGAAGCTGAGATCGGCCCTGGACCAGGGTTCAATTCCCCGCCTCGGCGGGTCTTGGGCTAAAAATTCCACGGACTCGATAAGTCTCGCTCCGGTGCCTTCTCGACTCACGGGTTCACACTCTGCGACTCTGGGCAATAGCTTGCTTAATCTCCACAACGGCCCCTCGCGGCCGGATGCCTGGCTTTCACCTTGTGGATACCCTGCCGGGGCTATCTCACAGGGGAATACCAGGACGGGTTCCCTAAGCAAGCGCCGGGACACCCACTGCGGGTAGCTGTGCGCTATATAAGCTCAAATACATTTACATTTACATTTACTCCCTCTCCTTGCCTATGGCTGTCCTAGTAATTACCGTCGTCAGTACCCTGATCGACGTAATAATCGTCCACATTGTACTGTGCGGATCTACCTGATGATGACCCACACTGATCAAAACAATTATTGGAATCAGAGGAATTATTAGAACGCTCATTTTGATTCTGTGTAACGCCACGACCTCTACCTCGTGAAGCCTGTTGAGGACCACTACGACCTCCTCTAGATGAATTGCCACTATTTCGATCGCGCAAAACTGGACAATCGAATTTCAAATGACCCTCACCTCTACAATAGGCGCACTGATTGTACCCGAGCGAGGATCTCTGCGAGGGAGAGTCATTTCGCGGCTGTGATTGCGATCTATTCCGCTGCTGAGAATCATTTTGATTTGAACGCGGAGGATACGCTTGTTGCAACAGAACTTTAGTTTTGAGCTCTTTTGTCTTTTTAGCTGCACGTTCTTTTTCCTCTTTCTCTCTATTTTCATAATATTGAGCTGTAGCCAATATCTGGGCAGAAGTAGAAACAGCCCACGCACTCTCTGAATTTCTTAATTTATTGCTAAGGTCAGGCAACAAATTCGATACAAACTTATCCACAAACAATCTCTGGCCTCCCTCAGTGCCCATATCTTGACCACTATGATCGATGAATGCATCCTCGAATCTTGTAAAGAAATCGGAGACACTCTCATCTTTCTTTTGCTTGCAAGCAGACAATTTGTCCCAGTTTACTTTCATAGCTGGCATAAGCGTTTTCATAAGGGTAATTATTCTCTGAGGAAGATCGGTAATGAGCTGTTCAGGCTTAGCCCCACCAACTTGTCGCACGTCAGCCGCTGTAAGCGCAGCTCAATCACCACCTAATTCAGCTGCATGGTCTTCATGACGTATTTTCGCCCATACCGGTTGCGGTACGACATTACCGAACAACATATCGATGTCAGCAAGGTTCATGATCATAGCATCCACTAGCTGAGACAATTCTTTATAGTACCCTGCAGGATTTTTGCGAGGATCAGGCAAAGTCTGCTTAACCTGCAAGACTTCCGATCGTTTCCATGGGAGGTGTATCCACACTCTCTGGAAATGTGGTGGAATAATAGGATTGGCCTGCGCATCACCTGGCATCCACACTGGTGGAACTTCACGCATGGGATACTGACCAGGCGTCGACATCCATTCTTCATGTTCGTCCTTAAACAATGCACGAGGCATTATAGTGGGACGAAAAGATAGTAGGTGCTTGACTGCACGTCGAACATTGCTACCCACAAGTATACCACTCGCAAACTGAAGCTGAAGCTCAGTCAAAGCAGCCAGTACATCATCTGCCGCATCAACTGATATCTCATCGCGTAAGAGTTTGCACATTTCATCAAACACGAACCTTTGTGTCGGCTCGTTGAATTGAGAGAAAGTGTCAACAACTATACGTGGAGGATTCTTAAGGGGATACCTAATCCAATTTATCGCCATTTTATATAGCGTGTCACGTTCCCTACCACCAGGAAGCTGACTTCGTCTTTGGGGAGCATCAGGTTCAGCAGACCCAAGAATCGGTCCAAAAGGAGAATAAAGATTAGCAACAGTGTTAGGAATGCGTCTTCGAACAGACGGAGAAGAGGAGTAAAGTACAGGAGCAACAACATGGGGGCTAAAGACAGGAGCAGTAGGAGTAGCTACAAGAGCAGAAGTAGCGGGGACAACAGTTTGAGAAGGTATAGACGGTGGAGCAGTAGGAACAGGAGCAGGTAGAGGAATGGGAACAAGAGGATTCGCAACGGCAGGGTTAACGACAGGCTGATTAGCTGCTGCCGGAACAGCAGGTTGAGGAACAGGAGGAACCACAGGAGCTGTGGTATCCTGTGCATATGGAGGTGGCGACTTCAATAGATAGGACAATAAAGGGTCCTCTACTGCTTCCTCTCCCTTCTTTTCCGTACCCGTCGGTAAAACGGGATAACATTTATCCACTGTCATACGCTGCAATCTATCAAAAATTTCCTTTTCCTTCTCTTCTTTATCTCGCTGAAACTGCTCAGCATTTCTCATCGTTGTAACGATACCTTCTATCTTATTACGTTTAAGCTGCTTGATTTCTTTCTGCTTGGCTTCCTTACGCCACAGCCGAAAGGAATCAAACATGGCCGGCCTTGCTTTTCTTTGGAACAATTTAGCTTCAAGATTATCTAAAATCGGGGTCTCAAAACTGCCATGAGGTGGCCAACTAAGGACACCGTAATTTTTAGTATAACGAACCCAATAATCATTGAATGTAATGGGACCCATACCATGTCGACTGTATAATTCGTAAATTGGAGTTCCAACTGGAGGTATCGGACACGAGTCCTCCAATCGGGAATCCGCACCTCAACCTCTAAAGCAACTGAACAAAGTACTACGGCCAGGCATCGTGCGCACTAACCGAGTTTCACAAACGTCAAGGGTTATCGGATTACAATGTCCCAGCAAAAGTGCAAAACCCTCGGTTTTTGGCGACTGCAGACGTCAAATAGAACAACTAAGAGCAAAATCCAAAGAACCACAAATGCAATGGAACCATGCAACAACTAAGCACCCACAACAACTAAGGATTTTGGGAGCGACCCACAAATACTTAACTCAAGGAACAATGGCGTCACCAGGAAGGCCCGTCAATCGTCTCGCTGTACCAAGGTCTACGCCAGGCACCAAAACAGGTCTACAGTCAGGGCAGAAGTCCGTCGCAGCCGTCAGGAGGCGGGGATCTTCGCGGGAAAAGTCTTCGGGCCACTTATTTCGACAACAGGATCGATGAAGCGGGGTGCACCTTCCCTCGGAGATTTCACCCGAAGTTCCTCACGATCGTCGGGCTTTGGACCGGTACCACTGATGCAGCCCCACGTTGGGCGCCAACTGAAGGACTGGGTTTTTCTAAGACCCAGCGGTGCCAGGGATAACACCTGAAACCTTCGTGGGTTACCTGTTCCGGCGTACAAATGACAGAGACACGGGACACTTCCTTCGGCGTCAAAGATTCGAGGTTTATTTACTGCAGGGAACACAGAAGTCACGAGAAGTACATAGCATGTATGTTCACAGAGACTGCTTCAAATTGTATCTGTGGATCGCTCCTTTTATACAGTTTTTCGTCATAAGATAACATGGCAAACAAAAGGTTACAACCTGGTTCCCACAATAAATTTCATAGGGGTCGCTTTCATGTATTCAGGGCCCGGAACATAATTACAGTAGCATTTGTCGGTTCCCAACTGTAAAAGTATATCTTCCCACCATTAATGCATTCCGATTAGCTGTAAACAAATCAAGGAAGAGTCAAAAACAGGTGCAGAGAAAGACAAGGATAGCGAACAGATCGAAAAGAGTGTAAAGGGGGTGGTATCAGGAAAACACGATTGCAGGGATCATGGAGACGTGCCTAATGAATGCACAACTGAGACAATAGACCGGGACGGCGAGATGAGCCTCGAGCGGGGCCATCTGCCTTACAGTATCATCCACCTCATCATAAAGACACCCTCAAAGGAACACGTGTCTTCCGCAAGAGTTTGGGAATCCCAGGGTCACGAAGCGGACAGTGTCCGTTCGCTGGCTACTTGAGGGCAAGAAACAAAATGGATGCCGTATCTAAAATGGAACCCGTGGGTTCAGATGAAGAAACCCACGAAGCAGACAAACGGCTTAGGTTAGCACAGCGAAAACGCGTACACCCACTAAACTCGTCATTTGCGGTTCATAGATACCAGACTCGACCATATTCGGGCGAGTCGAAAACACCACTTACAATTGTCACGGAACCTCACTGAACCTCAAAGGCTACCTTAGCGGTTGCCTACCTGGTTGCCCCAGTTGACCTCCCACGCTTGCTGTCATCAAGACAGGAATGTGATCCCCTGCCAGGCAGTTTGAACACTACCAGGAGTCAGGAACAAAGGCCCGGGCAGAAAAGAGATCACACCTCCTCCCTCCCAGGCTGGCTAGTGGAGTGGCACATGAAGGCGGTAGGCTTCAAAGGCTACATCACCTCTGATATGCATCCAGGCTGCCCCCCAAAGGAAGGAACAGCCATCCTCCTGCCCCCAGACACATTTGCACCCAGGCAGTCTGGAAAATTGGATGGGAGGCATGCACCTTCAGAAGGCAAGCCAGACCTCTAGGGTAGTCTGCCTGATCTGAATAGCAGAGGAAGACGTCTGCCATTTTTAAAAGGCTGTCGAGGCTTACAAGGTGAGTAGTACACAGATTTGGCCTTCAATAGGTTTTGATTCAGAAACGTTTTAATTTTATTTTTGCACTTGTATATATTCATAGGTTCCTAATTTTCCGCATCCAAGCATGGTTAGCTTTTTACATTGCATTCTAGGAGTTGTATTTTTGTCTTTCTGGTATAAAAGCGGGGCTACACTTCCCAGAATGCAAAGGGGACATATGGACACCCACCATAGCTCTGAGATCTAAGTCTGTTCCTCTGTCGATGCATGCTCCACCTCTGAAAGGACAGTTCCACAATACTGCAATGTTTGTTAGTAGGTGAGAGGAAGTAGTAGCTTTATTCTGGAGTTGGCAAAGGAGGCTTATGTCTAGCAAATAATTTGTCACTATTCCTGGCCACCTTCGACTCCACCCACACCATCTATGTTCACCATAGATTTGTATTCAGAACTAGGCTGTTTGTGGGCTGGAAAATTAGATAGTCAGGAGGTGTACGTCCCCAGACTGCTAGCCCAACCTCTGGGGTGGGCTACCTGGTCTGCACAGCAGAGAAAGACTCCTACCATTTTTAAAAGTGCTAGAATAGAGGGTTCTGGGAAGAGAAGGTGACTTGCACACAGTCATGGTCACTTCAGGGGCAGATTAGCCACTGGCACTAGTAGCCCATTGGCCACTTACACCCATACCTCTAAAGCCACTAAATCATACCTCTAAAGCCACTAAATCTAGGATTTAATGGCCACCTGACACCAGAACTTCAGTTCTGCATCAACCTGCATTGAAGAAGACAAAGAGACCCGTGTCTGCGATAACAGGACTTGCCCAAACCAAAAGAGGGATACTCTGCTCCCGTGGCTATGCTCCTAGAATGGCCTGATCAAGCCTCTCCATAGGCTAACTCTCAGATTCCCTAGCCAGAGGGACTCTGTGAGAGCCTAAGCAACCTGGGTCCATACTCTTCCCTGTTATCTACTGCCTGTAACTGGAGCTTCATCGTGCTCTAGTCACAGAAAACCGCATCAAGAGTCACCAGTATGCTGGGGCGTGACCACGCAGGCGATTAGGGTGGACATGCTCTGCTGGAGCTCCGCTGCTTATTTCCCCCTTAATCCGATCATTTATCCGTTTCATAGCAAATTCGGGGCCGCTAAATAACTCTACTGAGCCCCGACAAGACTGGGGACAACCAGTAAACTGCATATGCACCGAGCAGGAAGGAAACTCAGAAACGAATGCGCAGTGGAGATCTACAAGGTAGTCATAGACTTAAATCTCCTACATGCGGACCACCGAAAACTTAGACAGGACGACCATGTTGGAAGTCACAATGGCGGAAATCTCCCCACAGGCGCAGGCTGCGAAAAAACGGCTTAAAGATCTCGCAGCCCTGGTTGATTTTCTTGAGAATCGAGTTGAAGACGCAGAAGGTCGATCAAGGTGGAACAATGTGCCTGTGGTGAGGCATTCGGAGGGCTAAGAAGGAAAGGACGCATTTGCCTACAGAGCACTGGATCCGCAATCTACTGCCGAAGGGAACTCTCTCATCTCATTTTGTCATTGAGGAGGCACACAAGGTGCCGAACAGACCCCCGCCTCCGAAATGCAATAATAAACATCATTTAAAGATAAGGGAGTAAAGTAAGGTAAAATTCAGGGAACATGTCTAGAAAGAAAATCAGTTAGAGGTAACCATTACAAGTCTTTTTTGATTTGTAAAGGTACAGTGGTGGCAAAGGCACAATCAAGCCTATGGTGATGACATAACGAGTTCCACCAAGCATTATATGAAATCCTTGAAGTATCCTTCCAGTTGGTTGTAATTATCTGAAAAGAAATAGCTATATAAAGATCTATAAATTTACGTACATTACATTGAACATTCCATATAGGTGAAGAACCACCCAAAAAATATGTATAATCTCAAAGGGATAGCCTGTGGCTAAGATGTCATTTAATTTTGACCAGATACAGGACCAGAGGGACTTAACCAACGGACAATGAAAAAACATGTGGAGAAGATCACTATTAGCATGTGAGCAGGACCAACATTTTTTGGACTCAAGTAACTTGAATTTATGTAAATTAGAAGGAGTAAAAAAAGTCTATTGTAAAAAAAAAAAAAAGTCTGTGTGTTGCTGGCAGAACGAGAAACCGTATGTATTTTAGACCAAATAGTATCCCAAACCTGGAGAGAAAATTCTTGAGCTAGGTCACTCTCCCATAAAAGCTCAAATTTTAATTTGAGCCTATCGGTAGAGGGATGGGAAAGAATTTTATAGATAGCAACAGCTCTGAAAGGAGTAGAAAAATCTGGTGGGGGTGAGAAAGCCAGGACAATGGTGGTTAGGGAACCACTTTGAGATATAATAGAGATTCGGGCATGTTGAAGCAAGGGAAATTGAGAAGAATGTGCGTTAGAAAGATGAAAAGTGTCATGAATGTCAGAGAAGGATCTCAAGGAATTATCTATAAGTAAGTGGTCATAGGTGATGATACCTTTGTCAAACCATTCTTTCCAGAAAAGCGCTCTGTTATTAATCTTTAGAGACTTGTTGCACCAAATCAGAGTTAAAAAGTGAAGGTTGGCTTGTGAGAAAAAGGAGCGAAACAATGAAAGAGCTAGTGCCTTAGAGTGTTTAAATATGGGAGTAGAAAATTTCTTCGGAGGTTGAGATAAGCGAGTAGCTGTAAGGAAAGAAAAAGGAGCGAGTTGCGCGTGTTCTAGTGAGCTCCAGGAAGTTAAGGGAGGAGAAGATGAATCTGTTCGGAAAGGCCAAATTTGTTTTAAAGTAAAGGCTGAATGAAATCTAGAAATATTAGAAAAATTGACCCCACCTAAATCTTTGGATTGTTGGAGGCGAGAGAGAGAAATTCTAGCTTTGCGATTATTACATAAGAATTTTGTTAGAAGGCGATTTATGGTTTTGAAGAAAAAATGCGGTAGAGAGATAGGAAGCATGGAGAGATAAAAATTAACAATGGGAAGTAGCATCACTTTAACCATTGCTAGCCTCCCCCACCAGGATAAGAAAAGGGAGGACCACTCGTCTATAAGTGAAGAGACCTTTTTAGGTTTTGCCTCGCCAAAAAGATGCGCTCTGCGCATCTTTTTCGCGCAGGCGAAAACCTGATGAGAACTGTAGTGTGCTTTGGGTCGGCCCTCGTCATTCATTGGCTGGCTCCGTAAATGGAGCCTAGCCATTGGATGAGGGGCCTGTCCGTCAATGCCGGACCAGACACGGGGGCGTTCCCGACATTCTTTGGCTTTTGCCGACGTCACGCGACGCCGGGAACGCCCCCGATTCTGGTCCGGCATTGCCGGCACCCGCCTTCCGTCGTCAGCGTCTCTCCTCCCCCTTTCCCGCCCCCTCCCGCTTGTTTCTTGGTGCCCGCCTTCCCGGCCGTCGAATCTGTTCCTTCGTGCTCCGTCTCTCCTCCCCCTTTCCCGCCCCCTCCCGCTTGTTTCCTCATGGCCGCCTTCCTGCTCCAAGGCCGTCGTTGGCCGTCGTCAGCGTCTCTCCTCCCCCTTTCCCGCCCCCTCCCGCTTTTCTTGTTTCTTGTTCTTGCCTTATGTCTTCCCGCCCCCCTCCTGCTCTCCGTGCCTGTCCGTGTGTGTCTGTTCCTGCTCCCCCCCCACCCGATTGCTCGCAATGAAGCATGCACCACTAAACCCCAGCACAGCGAGGCACAAACCAGCCCGAGGGAGGGGACGGGGCTCTCAAAAGCGCCAGGCAGCGGCGCCTCGGTCAGGAGAGGAACGCAGAGCTGCACCAAGCGTGGAGAAAAGGTACACCATGTCCACCGCCCGGTCCCCCGCGTGGATCATGGCCACACCAGGTACCCAGGATGGCCGAAGAGCACCTGACTATCGAGCGCTAACCGACCCAGCGCTAACGGGCTCAAGATCATGCCCACCCAGCACAGCTAGCCGACCGGCCATGCCAGGTAAGAGCGCTACTCTCTCTCTTCCCCCGGTTAACCACGACCGAGGAGGACCATATCCCACCACCCAACCCCGAGTCGGGTAGGGGGTGGCAATTCAAGAGGGGGGTGCATGCTGCGCCTGCCGGGGAACCCGTAAACGCTGAATTAGCCGCAAAATAGATTCGGCCCATCTTCGGCCAATGTTCGAGCCTTGGGGTGTAGCAACATTACGGTAAAGAGTGTCTGGAACATTCTAACAGGAAGTGGACACAGCACTTTCACCTCAACCATTAGGGAAGTTCACTGCGCTGTGACTGCTTCCGCTGCCATGCAGATGAGGAGCGACCACGGACCATTTCCGTCAAATCGTCCACAACCCCATAAAAGCGGGATTACCATGTGCGGAACTCTCGTCCCGGGGGTGGTTATGAGAAGGGGTAAAATCCGGCCCAGTTCGCCCCTTCACTAGCCGCGGTGGTGGGGTCGGTTTGGCCCACCCCTCACTGTAGCAGTCCCAGTGAGCTGCCACTTACGACGATCCACCGCGTGACCTTGGGCATCGTGGTACCACAGCCGAGTGACTGACGTAGATTCCGCTTCTTGTTATGACAGCGCAGGGCGCGTCTATAGCCACCATCACCTGTGCATGGGGCAGCGATGTCTGACACTGTGATACAGCCACTTGTTAGTGTCTGTAGTAGCCAGCCTTGTGACACCCATCACTGCTGAAACCTACCACCCGAGGCTGCGCGTTGGGGGGGGGGGTGCTTTCTGAGCAGCAGCGTGTCTGTTGTAGCAAGCCTGGTGCCACACAATACTGTTGGAACCTACCACATGAGGTAGGTTGGGGGGGGGGCTTCTCTGAGCAGCAGCGGTGTCTGTGGTAACAAGCCTTGTGCCTCCAAGCACTGGTGGAACCTACCACATGAGGCGGGCAGGGGGCTTCTGTGAGCACCAACGGTGACTGTGGGAACAAGCCACGTGCCACCCAGCACTGCTGGAACCTACCATGGAGGCTGCCAGGTGGGGAAGGGGTGGGGGCGGGGTCTCAGCATCAGTGGTGTCTGTGGAAACAAGCTTTGTGCCACCCAGCGTTTTGCATTACGTGTGTTCTGTTTTGTGTAAATCTGAATTGTACACCAGGGGTCTGCATCATGTTGCTGATTTGTGTGTCTAGTGTGCATCTCGTTGTGTTGTGTCTGTATATGCTACATCAAATCAAATCAAATCAAGCTTTATTCGGTTTTTAAATTTAAAACCATAAAAGCAGCAGAGAAAAAATACATACATATATAGAGACACAATTGGTTGCAGGTTTTAAAAGAAAGATAAAAAAGGGGAAAATAAATCCGGTTATTTAAACCAAGCTAAAAACAATCTTGTAAAAAATAAAAGCGCATGGTACACAGGAACCCCCCTTTCAACTGATTTTATAGTTCGATACTCTGGGGCCAGGATAAAAGTCAAACAAATCACAGATACAAATAGGGCCATCTCCACTTTTGGGGTGTGAAGATCTTAGATAGGGGGCAATGTTCCTGTGTTTGAATTTAATTAAAATCAGATCTCCTGGAAAGGTTTTGGGCAGCGTGCCCAGCCATCCCACCCTCCTGACACTCAGAATTCCGCCATCTAGGTCAGGTGGCAGCGGTCTATTGTTATTAAGCCAGAAGATGGCTTTGTTCAGCAGGTCCTGGTTTGTTTCAAATTTGCCCTGAGTAAGCTCTGGCACCCCAGAGAGGACGGTCACATAGGGGGCGGCTTCAGGGGGTAGGTTAATTCGGGGCCTTCTTTCAAGAGGAATCCTAGGTGCTATTAAAGGGACATAAGTTGGTTTGGGAGTAATCTTACTACTTTTTGGGATGGATTTGCTAGTAGAGGAATCAATTGGTCGTGCTTTTCCTGTGTTCTGTAGACTTTGGTTTCTCATGGTTGGTGGAGGGCATATAACATAAAGGAGAAGCAGTGTTTGCATTTAATGGATTAATCCTTTTTACTATTTTTTCCACGCTGGACAACCTTTCTCCCAGATCCTGAATTTTTGTGACACAGGGGTGATAGGGCCGCATTCAGCAATCGTTCAATGTGGGCCAGTAGGGTCGATTGGAAGGGGGAAACAGAGTCATTTGATGTGGCCCCCACCTTATGCGGCGTTAAAACAGTTGAGTTATCGGGGGGTAATGAGGGGCTACAGGACATTAGATCAACATTTGCTGGAATCTCCTCAATGTTCCTTTTTGTGAATAGGGCCTGGGGCAGCGTGTTGGCTTGAGTGGATGTCGTTTCAGGCGAGAAAAGTACTTCCTGGGGAGGGTGGTTTGTAGGGTCAGTGTTTCTGCCAACTGTGGGCGGAGTTGATATGTTGGGGACATAGTTAGTGCCACACCAGGCATTCAGCTCCTCCCATATAGACATATTGTTGGGACAGCAGGAGCTCCTACGAACGAGACACAGAACGGGTCAGGGACAAATGACAAATGTTTTGAGTACCTGCTTCAGTGATGGGGCCAAGTGGGGGTCCCGTCCTCCTCGGGTCCTCTGAGGGCCACAGAGGGCCCGCCCTTTGCCCGGGCTTAGCCCGGCGCAGTACGCGCGCGTCCCGCGGTGCGGGTTGCAGCCCGGTGCTTTGTAGCACCTCCGGTCGCTGGTGGTGGCGTTCGGCTTGCGCCGCGGGTCCCGGGGCACCTGGGGATTGTAGTTTGCCGTTGCCCTCACGGCGTGGTAATGGCCCCGCTGTCCCCTGACAGCACGAGTAATGCTCCGCCTGCTACGCTGTTGCCCTCACGGCTGGACGTCGCCACTGGACCTCAGGTAGGTCCCCCCACGCTGCAGGATGCAGCCCGGTGCTTTGTAGCACCTCCGGTCGCTGGTGGTGGCGTTCGGCTTGCGCCGCGGGTCCCGGGGCACCTGGGGATTGTAGTTTGCCGTTGCCCTCACGGCGTGGTAATGGCCCCGCTGTCCCCTGACAGCACGAGTAATGCTCCGCCTGCTACGCCGTTGCCCTCACGGCTGGACGTCGCCACTGGACCTCAGGTAGGTCCCCCCACGCTGCAGGATGCAGCCCGGTGCTTTGTAGCACCTCCGGTCGCTGGTGGTGGCGTTCGGCTTGCGCCGCGGGTCCCGGGGCACCTGGGGATTGTAGTTTGCCGTTGCCCTCACGGCGTGGTAATGGCCCCGCTGTCCCCTGACAGCACGAGTAATGCTCCGCCTGCTACGCCGTTGCCCTCACGGCTGGACGTCGCCACTGGACCTCAGGTAGGTCCCCCCACGCTGCAGGATGCAGCCCGGTGCTTTGTAGCACCTCCGGTCGCTGGTGGTGGCGTTCGGCTTGCGCCGCGGGTCCCGGGGCACCTGGGGATTGTAGTTTGCCGTTGCCCTCACGGCGTGGTAATGGCCCCGCTGTCCCCTGACAGCACGAGTAATGCTCCGCCTGCTACGCCGTTGCCCTCACGGCTGGACGTCGCCACTGGACCTCAGGTAGGTCCCCCCACGCTGCAGGATGCAGCCCGGTGCTTTGTAGCACCTCCGGTCGCTGGTGGTGGCGTTCGGCTTGCTACCTCTAAATCGGATGGGTTGTCTGTGTGTGTTTTGTGCTGTTTTTTGTCTATGTCCTGTTTCCTACGTGTCACCAGGTGGTGTAATATATTGATGGTCCTGTATGTGGGTCTGTGGGGTGTGCTGTTCTTTGTGGTGTCTGTCTATGTTCTGCGAGTGTTGCACTGTCTGTGTGTTTGAGAGTCGTGTGGGCCTGTAAGTGCTGTTGTGTGTTGTGTATGCCTGTGCCCTGCTTGTGCTGTGCGTGGGTTGTCTGAGAGACTCGTCTGTTCACGTGAGTTGTGGGTGTTTTACTCTTTAAAATATGATGCCTTTTTTATTTTATGTTTTATTTGGACATTTATATTAGAGCATTGTACTGCGCATTGCTTTAATGCACGGGGAGGCAGTAAGTGATTCGCAGGGTGTGGCACTGAGGCACTGGTTGGCACCTGGCTGCTGGAGTCCGAAGTGGTATGTCTGCCATCACCAGGCCACGTCTACGATCTCCCCCTGTGCTACTCTCGGCTCCCTCCCTGTCGCTATCTCCCCTTGCGCTGCTCTCCCTCCCTGTGTCACTATCTCCTCCTGCGCTGCTATTCCTCCCTGTGTCGCAATCTCCTGCTGCACTACTCTCCCTCCCTTTGCCATTATCTCCCCCTGTGCTACTCTCCCTCCTTGTGTCACTATCTCCCCTAATCTGCTCCCCCTCCCTGTGTCGCTATCTCTCTCTGCAGTACATGGGAGGAAGAAATGTTCAACTCAACACTGGGAAAAGTGTGGGGTTCAGAGACCGTGAGAATGAGGGGCCTGAAATAGCGTATAGCAAGAAGTGGTGGATAGTTCGGGAAAAAAGGGGAGAGTTGGTTTGTTATAAGTGATCCGCCTGTTGCCTGCTTGTGACCCTGTTTTCGTGCCTCTGTTGTCTGCTTGTGGCCCTCTTTACGTGCCTCTGTTGCCTGCTTGTGACCCTGTTTTCGTGCCTGTTGCCTGCTTGTGACCCTGTTTTCGTGCCTCTGTTGCCTGCTTGTGCCTCTGTTGCCTGCTTGGGACCCTGTTTTCGTGCCTCTGTTGCCTGCTTGTGACCCTGTGTTCGTGCCTCTGTTGCCTGCTTGTGCCTCTGTTGCCTGCTTGTGCCTCTGTTGCCTGCTTGGGACCCTGTTTTCGTGCCACTGTTGCCTGCTTGGGACCCTGTTTTCGTGCCTTTGTTGCCTGCTTGTGGCCCTCTTTACGTACCTCTGTTGCCTGCTTGTGACCCTGTTGCTTGCTTGTGACCCTGTTGCTTGCTTGTGACCCTGTTTTCGTGCCTCTGTTGCCTGCTTGTGACCCTGTTTTTGTGCCTCTGTTGCCTGCTTGTGACCCTGTTTTCGTGCCTCTGTTGCCTGCTTGTGACCCTGTTTACGTGCCTCTGTTGCCTGCTTGTGGCCCTCTTTACGTGCCTCTGTTGCCTGCTTGTGGCCCTCTTTACGTGCCTCTGTTGCCTGCTTGGGACCCTGTTTTCGTGCCTCTGTTGCCTGCTTGGGACCCTGTTTTTGTGCCACTGTTGCCTGCTTGGGACCCTGTTTTTGTGCCACTGTTGCCTGCTTGGGACCCTGTTGCTTGCTTGTGACCCTGTTGCTTGCTTGTGACCCTGTTTTCGTGCCTCTGTTGCCTGCTTGGGACCCTGTTTTCGTGCCACTGTTGCCTGCTTGGGACCCTGTTTTCGTGCCTCTGTTGCCTGCTTGTGGCCCTCTTTACGTGCCTCTGTTGCCTGCTTGTGACCCTGTTGCTTGCTTGGGACCCTGTTGCTTGCTTGTGACCCTGTTGCTTGCTTGTGACCCTGTTTTCGTGCCTCTGTTGCCTGCGGGGGGGCTCGCAGCAAGCCCACAGTGTGTGGGGTGGGGCTCGCAGTGTGTGGGGGGCTCTGTGTGGGTGTGTGTGTGGGGGGGGGCTTTGTGTGTGTGTGTGTGTGGGGGGGGCTCTGTGTGGGTGTTTGTGTGTGTGTAATTTGCGAGAGATAAAGCTAGTGGCATTGTAAATGACAATGCCATTTATTTATGTTAAAAAACATAAATCAAAATAATGTCATGAGCAATGCCAATAGCTCTAACTTTAACAAAGGCAAAACCATTGCATTGTAAATGCTTGTTAAGTATATCTGTATGGTTGAGTTTAATAGTTTCTTTAATTGTATTGGCATAAAGGATGCCTAAACATTCAATATTTCTGGGGTTCCATTCAAAGCCAGATCCCTGGAACATTGAGAGAGGCAGAATTTGTTAAGAGTTAGGACTTCAGATTTGTCTATATTCAATTTGTATCCAGAAACTGAGCAGTAGTCATGCAGTAAAGAGAAAAGTGGTGGTAAAGAAGTGCCCGGGATAGAGATATAAAGTAAAATGTCATCCGCATAAGCAGTAAATTTGATCTCAGTAGTCTTATATGTGAAGCCAGTATAGGATGATGAGCACCAAATTTTTTCCAAGAAAGGTTCTAAAGCGAGAAGGGGAGAGAGGGGACAACCTTGTCTGGTTCCTCTATGAAAGGAAAAATATTTAGATTGAATGCCATTGACCCACATAGAAGTAGAGGGATCAGAATACAACAATTGAATTTAATGAATATTGGGGGGACTAAAACCATGCCATCTCAGCGCTCCAAACATAAAATCCCAACTGACCCTATCAAAGGCTTTTTCAGCATCTAATGTGATAGCTGCAACAGGGGAATCCATCTTTGAAGCAAGGTGTATGATATTAAGGAGAGTTCTCGAGTTATCAGTAATAGATCTACCTTTGACAAACCCAGACTGATAGATATTGACAAGATCAGGGATGACTTTATTAATACGAATATCTTAGATTTTGGTGTAAAATTTACAATCTATATTGATTAATGAGATTTGCCGATAGTTTCTGCAAAGGGAAGGATCCTTATCTTTTTTTAGGAATTGGGCAAAGCATTGCTTGTGTAAAGGATCCTCTAGATTCACCTTTAGCGAGAAAGTGATTAATCAGGGAAAGTAAGTGTGGTATTAAAACATTCTTGAACTGGAGATAAAAACGCATAGTAAAGCCATCTGGACCGCGTGTTTTGTCATTTGGCAGAAGGGTGATAGCATTGAGTATTTCCTTCTCTGAGATAGGAATGTCCAGGGACGAGTGATCCACAGGATTTTCAAGGGACTTGGGGATAGATTGAAAGAAAGAGTCAATTTGTGCAGTAGAAGGACTGGATTCTGGAGTGTAGAGGGAAGAATAGTAATGGACAAAACAGTCAAGGATTTTAGCATCAGTGGACTGACGAACTCCCTGAGAATCAGTGATAGTTATAATCTTAGATTTCTGCTTTTTGATTTTAAGATAATTTTACAAGTGATTTGCCTGCTCTGTTACATCCTCCATACATTTTAGCGTTAAATTTGAGAAGCTTATTAGAAGCAGAGTCCCACGAATGTTTATTATACTGCATTTTCGCTCTGATAAGAGAAGATAATGTGTCGGAGGAGTAAGTGGTGAAGTAAAGATGCTCAAGTTCTTTAATTTGTTCGAGGATGTGAGATGATTGTGAGGGGGCTTTTTTCCACTTTCGGGATTCAAAGTCAATGATACAGCCTCTGTCGGCGGCCTTGAAGGCTTCCTAAATGAAGTGAAAATCCGAGGTAGAATTAAGATTATTGTGGAAGAATTCTTCCATATAAAGCGTAAAGTGCTCATTAAAATGGTAATCTAAAAGGAGAGAGTTGTTAACCCCTTCCAGGCTCATGACGAGCTGGGCTCGTCATGGAGTAGCCTCCTCCCAGGCTGATGACGAGCCCAGCTCGTCATATATAATGGGAATAACGATTTCTCAGCACAGCAGGGGAATATGCTGAGCAGCCATGGGGTTAAAGCGCCAGCGTCGAGAGTCAGGAGTAGGTAAGGGGTAATCCATGTCCAAAATAACAGAGGCGTCGTCTGAAATAAGAATAGAACCGATTTCTGAGTTAGTCATAAATTGGAAAGCATGTTGAGTGAGGAAAATATAGTCAGTACGGGAATGTTGTAGTACTTTATTCGATAAACATTTATCATGAAAGTAAAAACAACTTTCAAGTACCAACAACCCTTAAAATTCATACAAAGCAGGATACAGATTTTATGTACATTGAAAACATATATACAGTTAAAATTGGATGAACCAGTAAAACCATTAAAAATAGGATAGCAGCATGGTCAGACACAGTTAACCTGAGATCATTTAGCACCCTCATTTGAAATCATCTTTAGCTGCTTAGATCTTATCTGCCACGCTCTTCCCAAATATTTCGCGACCCCACACACCAAAGCCAATGATGAAACATCTGTTGTAAGAATGCGCAGGGCGTTACGGTGCTGTCTGAAGCCCAGCTCACTACAAATTGGCCTAAGCCACCGTCTTCTTACACCCCTATAGGCTCTACAAGTGAATATAAAATGTGCTAAAGACTCTTTGGGGCATGGGCAACATGTACATGAGGTATGGTCCGGCAGGGAAGGTCTCCACTTTCCAGTAAATGAATTTAATGGTAGGCTTCCATATCTGAATTTTAAGAAAAGTGTTCTGTCGCCAAGTGATTGAATGAAATCCAGAAATGGTTCGAACTTTCTGGCAGACTTATTGTTCAGAAATTGATCGGTCAAAGGTCCCCACCTATGTCCCTCTAGTTCCTCCTTCAGAACCCAGTCCCAATACAATTTCTTAACAAAATATTTTGGTGGAGGGGACTGAGTCAGCCAAAGCTCGCCCAATCCCAACCACGTGACCAACTCCTTCAGCTTGCTCAGCCATCGAATCTTGGCACAGCCGCCCAAGCTGATGAGTTCATCAAATGCCGCAGCGTAATTGACTAGATCCGTTGATCTTCGCAAGCGCACCCAGAATAATAAAGGGCGCAGGCGGACTATATCCTTGATTGAGCGTCTTCCCAAATCAAGGAAAAGTGGTTTTAGAGGAGTTGAGGCTGGGAGCGAGACCAAATCTCGAAAAAACTTGTTCTCTGCCCTAACCAGTTCCGGGATGTTCTCGAACCCCCAAAGTTCGGAGCCATAAACTGCTGAAGCCAACGCCTTCCCTTCATAAACTGCCAGGGCCGGGGCTATAGGTCTGCTGGTCGAGCCTCGATGGTCTCTTGCAATGGCTCCTGCCACTCTCTTGAGGTTCAGGAGCATTTTCGAGACATGGGAGTTCCAGGTAATTTTATTATTAATTCTTATACCCAAATAGTCGAAAGCCTCAACAACCTCCAGAGGTTCCCCATTCAGTGAGATGTTTAACCTTTTTACTGTTTTGGATGAGGACAGTGCCATCAGCTTTGTTTTGGAGGTGTTGATGGTTAAGCCACGCTCTACAAAAAACAAGCTGAATTTGTCCAGGAGTTTCTGGAGGCCCATTGGTGTCTTTGAGATCAGCAGGGTATCATCTGCGGAGAGAAGGGTGGGTGTTTTCTCTCCCGCCAGGACTGGGGCGTCGGCCGGGTCCTCCCTCAAATGGTCCACCATCCCATTCACAAAGAGGGAGAACAGGATCGGCGCCATCACACAGCCCTGGCGCACCCCTCTATTCACAGTAATGTAATGTAATGTATAGGCATTTATATAGCGCACTACTTACCCGGAGGGTCCCAAGGCGCTTCGACCGCTGCGAAACCCTTCCGGCTTCCCTGAGAGATGGTCCCTTAATGGGTATCTCCAGGGTGAGACCAGGCATCCCCGGCGGTCTGGTGGGGCCGTTAGTGAAGATGAGGCAAGCTAATGGCCAGAGTTGCCGAGTGTGATCGCTGATCAGAGTGGGCACCGAGGCGAGAGAATTATCGAGTCCGCTGACCCTGGTCCAGAAATCTGCCGCGCCGGGAATCGAACCCTGGTCCCGGGCCGTCCTCTGCTCTCGGGTCTGCCGCCTCTAACCAGTGAGCCACACCACTTCACAGTCACCCTCTCTGTCAGGTCTCCCTGGCTCCCCCATCTAATCCTAGCATAATTGCCCTTGTGAAGTTTCTTTATTAATTCCAGGAGATAGATCGGGAAACCCATGTCGTACAGCACTTGCCATAGTTTGTTACAGGGCACCAGGTCAAATGCGGTTTTCTGGTCGATAAAGGCCAGGTAAAGGGAACCCCTCCCGATGGACACAGATTTCCAGAAAACCGTAAAGAATCTGAAAACCTGGTCCATCGTACCCACTCCTGGCCTAAAAACTGCCTGGAAGTGTGACAGAATACTTCCTTCCTCCAGCCATGCTACCATTCTGCACCACGTCGATTAAACTAATCGGCCTGTAGTTGGCAGTTTCCTCTCTATCCCCCTTCTTATATATTGTCACCACCTCGGCCATCTGCCACGACTCCGGGACATCCTGGCCTGGGCGATTAGGTTCAACAAGAGACTTATGTATGCAGCCCAGGTCTCTGGGTCGTGTAAGAGTAGGTCACCAGGCAGGCCATCTGGGCCGGCAGCCTTGCCTGGGGCCATGTTTTTAATGGCTCGCTCGACCTCTTTAGGGGTGAAGGGGTCTGGGTCAGGAAGGCTTCCCAAGCTAGATTCCTGGTAGGGCACGGCTATAGGCTCTGGGTCCAAAACCTCATCACCACAATATAAGTTGGAAAAATGGGCATGCCATTGTTGAGCGGTGATGTGGTTTACAATGGGATCCAAGCCTTTCCTACTAGAGATGTTGATTAAGTCCCAAAACTTATAAGAGTCTTTTCCTTGAGCTGCAAGTTTTAAATTTTGCCAATGGTCTTCCTCCCATTCCCGTTTTGCCACCCTTAAGATATTGTTGTAGTCCTTCCTAGCATCTCTTACTCCTTCCATATTTTTTGACCGTAGTGCTAGGGATATTGCCTGTCTTTTTGCCCTACGTAGGGGGGTATACCATAGGTTCCCCTGCTTTGAACCTTTATTATTTTTACTTTTTGAGACATTTGGGAAGAAAAACAACCGCAACTTCTCCACCATTTCCCTGTAAAGATTGCTTGCCTGGGAGCTCTGTTTAATGTCCGTGGAAGCATTAAGAGTGTCAAGATCTATATTTCCTCGATCTACCAATTCTTTAATGCAATCTAGTGTGTCTTTTTGGCTTACAATCCTATTCCATTTAAGTCTGCGATTGCAGTTGGAAGGGACTACTTCTTTTGATGACAAAAATGGGGCCTTAGGGGCATCTCCAGTAGCTCCCCATCTAATTTCCATACATAAAGGGTTATGGTCACTATCCTGTGACTGCTTAATCTCCATATCCACAAGTTCCCCCCCCCATGAAAGCAAATCAAGTAATAAGTAATCAATCCGCGATGGGCAACCAATTCTATTATAGGTATTAGCCCCTTCTGGGTCAGATAGTGTTCCATTTAGAGCACGAAGATTATACTCAGTAGTCAGGGCGTTAATTTGGATCGCCCTGGGTGACCACTTTTTTATTGGGGGCAGGGACAGCAAGGGTATAGAATATTTTACATCCTCCTCGCTGGTTCCCAAAAAATCATCCTCACTCAGGGCCTCAAAAGTAGTGTTTAGGTCTCCTCCCACCAACACTTTAGCCCATGGCAGTATACGTGCAAGGGCTGAGTCTAGGAGCGAAATAGTGCCCGATATTTGGGCCCCCGGCATGCCTCGGGCATACACATTAAAAAGCTCCATCTTAAAATTATTCTGGGACCCTTTAATTGATAAATGTAGAATGTCTACTCAACCAGACTCATTCATTTTAATGGACCTATTCAGTGCCACATTAACCCAAATAAGGCTACCTGCTGGCCAGCCTTTACCTGAGCTTGTCGCTGAGATAAAAAAGGTAGTGTACCCTGACTTGTATAAGAGGGTCATGCTCCATGTTTCCTGAAACATGCAAACGTCGTAATTGGAAATGAAACCATTCCATTCCGGGATTACCATCTTTTTCTCAAGGCCTGCAATATTCCAGGAAAGGAGCTTGATTACTTTAGCAGTTCCACTCTCCACAAGAGGGGTGCCCCGGATAGCTTGTTCGTAGGATGCATCACCCAGGGAACCTGTGGTCAACTGCGCTATGGGTGGCAAGGTCTCTTGCCACTCAGGTGCAGATGATTCTATAAAGGGGGCGGGACAACAACACTATTACTAGGTAGTCAGTCCACACTATTGAGCACAGAGTCGACCGGTTCCCCAATAAGAGACCAGAGTGGCATGTGTCTAATTTGGATATTTGAGTGTTTGGGAGGGCAAGACCGGTATTCAAGGGCCAGCAGATTCTCCGCAATTTCCCTATTGAATAACTCCATTTTAATACAATCAGTAAAAGAACTGGGGAGGGACATTCTTTCCACCACGGCCATATCTTCTCTAATGATAGAACAACACCCCCTCACGTGACGTAGCCAGTGTATGGCTTTGTTGTGAACCGCCTCCCTATCCTCTTTGGTAACCCTTGCGCCTAGCTTTGGGACTTTCGTCATATAGACAACTAAAGGGTTGAATCTAAAGGAAGGATGATGGATAGGCGGAATAACCTGCCTGGTTCCTACGTTCATTCCTCCTGTAGTGCTTTCTTTGATTGAATTGGGACCCCTGCCCATTTCTTCTCCCGATCTGGATTTCACCATTCCCGCTTAAGTACTCGGTTTGGGTTGCCCTATTGCCCTATTATCATTAAAATGTTTCTGCACTAGACTCCCGCCCACTCTGCCCTCCCCATTTTGTGGTTGTGTAATGGGAGCAGTTAGCCCCTTTTTAATAACCCTAGGTGGAGGTAAGGATGCTTTAGCTTGCGAGTCATTAATCGTGACCAGTTTCTGGGTGTCGACAACCCCCTTGAAGAGGTTTTTAATAAAATGCAGATCATTCTCTAATTTCTCTAATTTCTTCGTTAATAACCTGTTTAAATAGGAACAGTTCGCACAACCCCCCCGCCCAGCAGGAGTTAACTCCAAAGCCTTAGTACCAACTATTGGGACTTCAGCGTAGTCGCCCGAAAAGCCTTCCAGGACTGCAAATCTATTAGAACAATCGATACCCAGGCTGTGAGGTAACTCATCCTCCTCCCCTTCAGGGCCAAGCTCTTGTAATGTATTCTCGCTGGATTGAGGGACCTGGAGGTTTGGTGGCCCTTCAAGGGGATTATGAACTTCACAAATCGGGGGCGTGTAGGGGGCTTTTTTATTGAAGATAGCAGGGATCACTTTTTTACGATGTAGAAGTAAGGCATCAGAGAGAGGGTCAAGTGGTCCCGCAAGATTCGTGTTTGGGCCCCCAGTCAGAACCTCCTCACAGTCCCTAACAATGCTTTCGATTCTAACAAGAGCACAGTTAGTGGCCGCAAGATCTGATTTTTTAGATTTTTTTTACCCTTTTTTGCCTGCACTTGGGAAAGGCCCCCCTCAGTAGCCTTCCTCTTTCCCATTTATCACTACAGATGGCAATCACTACTCCGCAAAATGTAACTGCAGTGATATAACACCGACAAACAATGTCTTTGTCCCCGCTTCCCCCTTCGGAGCCCCACAGTACCTTGTTCCCAGCAAATATGGTGTCTTTGGTCAGAGCTTAGTGGGGGGGGGGCTCTGCCCTGCCTCGTCCAGCCCCGGACGGCCACAGACGGCCCGCCCTTTGCCCGGGCTTCGCCCGGCACGTCCCGCGCAGCGAGGAGTGATGATGTTAAATAAGGTTTATGGGAGTGTGGGCGGGCTGCAGCACAGGTGGTGTGACGCACGGACTCCTGGTCGCTGGAGTCCCGTGCGGTGTGCTCGAGTTGCCCCCACAGCAGTTCTTAACAGCACTGCCCTTGACTGTGAGCCCTTCCTGGGGCGAAAGCAGCTCCGGTGAAGAAAAGCCCAGGAAAGCGAAGCGGGACCTGCACCAGCGGGTTCCGCGAGAGGTATTTCTGTGCTTGTGGGCGTGTGGGTGGGCTGCAGCACAGGTGGTGTGACGCACGGTCTCCTGGTCGCTGGAGTCCCGTGCGGTGTGCTCGAGTTGCCCCCACAGCAGTTCTTAACCGCACAGCCCTTGACGGTGAGCCCCTCCTGGGGCGATAACCGCTCCTGTGAAGAAAAGGCCAGGAATGCGAAGCGGGACCCGCGCCAGCGGGTTCCGCAAGAGGTATTTCTGTGCTTGTGGGCGTGTGGGCGGGCTGCAGCACAGGTGGTGTGACGCACGGACTCCTGGTCGCTGGAGTCCCGTGCGGTGTGCTCGAGTTGCTCCCACAGCAGTTCTTAACAGCACAGCCCTTGACGATGAGCCCCTCCTGGGGCGATAATAGCTCCGGTGAAGAAAAGCCCAGGAAAGCGAAGTGGGAATGGGAAGCATGCACTGGAGAAAAAAAGGAGAATTCAAGTGAGTCGGGAGTCTATAAGGCATCTGGAAGAGATGGTTTTATGAAAGGATTTTTGCATCTTATTGGGAACATATCTTGTTAGTGATTTCCGGTCCGAAAAGGGAGCCATGAGTTGATTACAGTCGCCACCCACAATTAAATCATCAGTTGCATGTGAGGAAAGAAGTGAGGAGAAATCCTTCCAAAAGGTTAAATCCATGCCATTAGGACCATACAAATTATAAAAGGAAAGCTGTACCTTGTTGACAATAGTATCTAAATACAACCATCTACTGTTAGTGTCATGAAACTCATTTTGTAACTGAATAGGCAACGATTTATGAAACAAAATGATAACATCATTTTTGTTGTTAACAGCCGGAGAGCAGAAGGCTTCTCCCACCCATTGTTTACGCAATGAAGACAGATCTTGTAAAGTAAGGTGCGTTTCTTGCAACAGAGCTACTTGACATTTCAATCTAGCTAAATGGGATAAAACACGTTGCTTTTTAATAGGATTGCGAATACCTTTAACATTCCAAGAGATAATGCGAAGGCTGCTCATTCCTGAAAATTGAATGAGAGTAGGCGAAAGAATGTAGAGCAGTCAAAAAAGAGTAGAAGAAAAGATAAAAGGGTTGAACAGTTGTTAAAGTATTGAGAACAAAGAATAGCAAAAGATAATGGTCCATATGACCAATTCAGGGAAAAGAACCAGAACAGAGAAAGAGAAAAAAAAAGTCCTTGGCTGAAATAAAGAAAGAAGAAAATGTAGAAAGGGGTAAAAAGAACAGTATTACCAGAGAGGAAAGAAAGAGATACAACAACCACAAAAACATGATAAAAGGAGTAAATTGAAAAGGAAAAGAGGAATACACCAGAAGAAGAGGAGGAGAAGGGAAAGGGGAAGGAAGAAGGAAAGATAAAGGAAGGTAGAGAAGCAGGGAGGAAGAGGACCACAAATGCCAAAAAAAAGAAGGTAGGGAAGAAGAGATGATAATAAGCACCAGGGCTTCAGTCATAGTAAGCAAAAAATTAAAAAACAATAATGTGAGAGGGGGGACGACAAAGGCAGATATAGCCATTGCACAAAGAGGGGCACCGAGGAGTAACATAAAGCGTTGCAAAGCTATTAAAAGGGAAAATAGAAGAGAAAAAAAAGACCTCCTATGTAAAAGCATAATGAATAAATGTGACAAAAAGGAGGGGACTTACCACACACAGGAGCAACTAACAACGATTTTGGTCAGACCTTATGATCATACAGATGGGGATCTTCGAAAACAGCACAGAGGGAGTCTATACAAAAGGAATAAGGAACAAACATAATACAATTAGGAAACGTGACAAGACAAATTACATCCAAGAAATAAAGTAAAAAGGTTAGCACATAACTAAAAAGACAATCAAGTTTTAGTAAGTTTCATAACTTCTCCTCAATGAGTATGGATGAATTTCCGAAGGTTGGCTGGATCGTCAAAGGAAAATGTTCTGTCTTTATAAGTAACCTTGAAGGAACAGGGATGTATAAGACCATATCGAGGGTTAATGGATTTCAGTGCTGGTCGAAGATCGAGAAATTCTTTGCGTCTGTTGACTGTTGGTTTCGATACATCTTCGCTGAAGAAGATCCGATGGCCGGACTAGAACAGCTGTTTAGATTGCTTGGCAGCAGTGAGGATAGCCATAAGGTCGGAGTACAACAAGAAATAGGCAATAATACCTCTTGGTTTAGTAGAAGAAGCAGCATTTTGAGGTCCAAGACGATGTGCTTGCTGCATATTAAGATCCATTGACTTTGGAAGGCCAACAATCGGCAAGGAGATCACGTCCGATCCCTCGGAACCCTCCGGAATACCATAGATGCGAAGATTATTGCACCTATTGCGTTTTTCTAAGTCCTCTGTGGCTTTCTTGAGTTGAGCGACTTCTTTGGAAAGACTATCAACCTCAGTGATAACATCCGTAGCATCACTTATCTTTTGTTCCACATCGGAGAGTCTCAAATCCAAACCTGACCACTTTTCTTCAATTCTTTGAAGCGTAGCTGAGGTGTCAGACATAAAGGGGCGAAGAAGGCGTAACTCCTCCATGACATCCTCTAACGTGAGAGGAAGAGGCGATTTAGATGGGGAGGAGTCTTTCTTCATACGCTTACTGGTGTTTGCTGCAGAATCCTTGCGACTTCCTGAAGAAGGTCCTGTGGCCCCATGTTTGGTATTGCGAATGATCCATAATGAAAAAAGGATATGATAGACGCAATTAATTACTTATCAGGAGAAAGAGTGGGCACCAACCTTCACATAAAAAAACGAGTAGCAAGGGACAGAGTCAGTAAAAGCACGGAAAAATCAGTCCCAGCAGCATTGATATGCGTAAGAAACACTTGCCATAAACTGATTCAGCTACTGTGTGGATGTCAAAGCAATTGAAGGCTGACTACAGAAGCATACAGAGTCCCAGCTGAGCAGAGCAGGGCATTTCAGGAAAGTGTAACACAAAGAAGAAGAGAAAAACCAAAAAAAAACAGCATGCACTTCCAATAAATGCAGACCCAGCCTTCTGTAAAAAAAAAAAAAAATCCATTGGGGAAAACGGAGAAATGCAATGAGGGTGATGATGGAGCCATCTGGAAAGGAAGAGGCTTCAAATGAGGCACTGAATACGGCTGACCGGGGAGGCGCTGGACATCAACATTTGTGCAAGTAATATCCCTAAAGCTTGACATGTATGCACGCCGAACACGGGATTAAAATATGGAATAAGAAGATCGGCAGAAGCCTTCTTTCCAGGAATATCACTATCACAGGATCAAAGCAATTATACCTATCGATTATAGAGGATCCTATGGAGCTATAAGTGCCCAGCTGCCCCCCATCCGGATTAGTCACACACCGTTGGGACATTCAGAAATCAACTAGAAACATAGAGTACTTTCGTTTGCCCGAAGTAATTTACCGGGCCCTGTCCGGAAACAAATCAACAGTTTCCCAGGGACGCCATTCAAAATCAGGAAGGTCATATATGCTGTTGTAAGAAGAAAGCTTGCCTTACACATACACATTGTCCTGAAGAAGGTGGCATAGAGAAATACATGAGCCACCGAAACGCGTCGACGCATCATTGAATGTTACATCCAAAGAACCATACGGGTGTCGCTCTTGATGAATTAACCTATAGACACCTGTTCTAAAAGATAATTAACGAGTTCTATATGGAGTAACCAACTAGAGATGCTTTTTATTTGTTTGCACTACACTTGGTCGCTAGCTTTCATATATTCAGATTTATGTACACAGTGGTATCTTTCTATTGTATATTGTGTTTTTTTAATTTTAGAATTGTGCTAAAATGATTGGTCAATAGGACTTTTTAATTGCTTTGTATATACACATTGTTTTATAAATGCTGTAGAACATACTATTATCAATTTTATTAAAGACACACTGTATTTTTCATATTTTAGTTACGTTGCTCTCTTGATGTCATTTCACCACTTTTGAGGAATTGAACCCGTTATGAATGGATGCATGATATAGCCGAGTGTGAGTTATTGGTTAGGGTAACCTTCCACCGTCAATACTGATTGGTGGGGAATGTAACGGTCCCAGGAGAAATCCTTTTATTTGACGTACCAGTGGCACCCCTTCTCTTGGGTTTGGGGTCACTCCCATTTGATTTTCACTTCAAATGAGGCACCCCATTCAATAAAAATCAAATAATTACGTTTAAGAGTCCAATGTATTTATTATATCTGGCAGAATAATGTGGTGTATTTAATGCCAGAGCAGATTCCGTTGAGGAGACGGCATTCCATTATGCATGCTATGCAATGAAAATTCACAAAATGGCAGCCGCAATAAATCAATGCTGAGGTAGCAGAAGAAAGTTGAAAAAATTAAGCTAATGTGGCATATTCACGTCTAAAAAGTAACCTGCACACTCCTGGCCACTTCCGACGCTAAATACCGCCTTGTGGGAACTGGCACTTAATCATTAGAGTCCCTTCGCTACAAAAACGGCACTCGGCGCTCCTGAGCCCTTTAGAGCGCGGCCATCTTGGAGCCGTCGCCGCGCGCTCTCTCCTTAGTGTTTTTTTTAAAAAGGTGATTCCTCAGCTCTTTTCTAGATTGGAGAAGGGGTTGGGCAGTCTTGATTGATACGGGCATGTTTTTGAAGATACTGGATGGAGAGATGGCAAAGGCCTTTTGCAGATACTGGATGCAGAGATGAAGAAGGCCATTTGCTTATTTTATTTTCTTTTTTTTCTTGCACTTCTTTCTCTGCAATCTGATGGTACTCTGGCTCGGATACTAAGCTTGTCAGCCAAATGTGCGGGGTGCATGCTTTGATGGCTTTGTAGAGGATGCAGCTGGTTTTGAAGTTGGTGTTGCCTAGCTAGAGGAGCCCATGGAAAGTTTGTGATCATCTTTTTTCATGACCTTTATGAGGCATGTTGATGCATGTAAGGTGTCCTTAATGGGGGTCCAGTGTGGATCTGGGAGGCTGTATAGCAGGGCATTGTCACAGCCCAGATGAGGGAATAGGAGGACTGGAGGAAATGTTATATTGTCCCTGTCTAGGAGGAATGTTTTCACTTTACTCAGTAGAGAGAGCTGGTAAAAGACAGCCTTGGTTTTCTTGGCGATGTGTGACCCAAGGGTCAGGTCACTGCTTAGTGTGAATCTGAGGGCGGGGCATTGGAAGGATGTTTGGGGTTCTAATCCATCCAAATCTATTTGTTGAGCCAGGTTTGGACTAGTTCTCGTTTTTTGCACTGTTTTGGTGAGGTGGAGTTTAAGTTAGGTGCGTGACATCCATCCTTGATAAGGTGCAACCAGTGTTTGAGGTGTTTCATGTCCGCTGCAAATGAGTCTTTTGTGTGTACTGAGGAAGACTTCTAAGCAGGACAAAAGAACTCACTGAGGGGTAGGAGAATGCAAAGCGTCTATGTTGTGTCAAATTCATATAATAGATGATGATCACCTTTGAAGCCTAATGAAGAACATGTGTATGCGGAAATTTAACATAATGACTATTGAGTACAGTGTGTACAGTATTTACGCCAACAAATGTAGTCTGTAACATCATAGGCCAGCTGCAAAGAAAAAATATTCATGCTTGCTTGAAACAATTGATCTAACCAGTGATATGCAGAATAGCTGTTGGATAAGATTAACACATGGACTGTTTTTCAGAAAAAACTTCATGGCCACGTGGAACGACTGAAAAAGGAGCTGGAGAGCCTGCAGATATGGGAAGCTGAGCAAAGTAGGACTTTATCGGAGGTAGAGGTGAGAGGTTTTCTGGCTGTATTTGTAGAGAGATGCGAGACAAGGAGGCCTCTTACTAAAATAAAGTAAAGAACCAACGGGGTATGTCTGAGAGTCAGGACTTGAGATGAGATGTGGAGCATATTCATGATGGAACTTGAGGTGAGGGTAATCCTGAAATACCTGGAAGTGTGAGACCTGTGAGTTCACCTGACAGCTGGTGTTAAAAGACATGCATGTGGGTACATCTGATGGTCAAAACTGGAGGTAAGAGACATGGGCTTACACCTGACAGTCAGAATTGAAGGCGAGAGCCATGGGGTACCAGTAATGAACACAAGTGGAGGTGTGAGAGATGGAGGTACCCCTGGTAGAACTGGAGGTAAGAGGCATAGGGTAACTGACAAGCGGAGCTTTAGGTGAGAGACTTGGGGTACCCCTGATCATCACAACTGGAAGTGAGATGTATGGGGCAACCCTGGCAATCAGCAATGGAGGTGAAAAACGTGGCCGTACCTTTGACAGTCCAAACTGGAGATCACCCTGCATGGCACTACCCCTGATAGAACTGGAGGTGGGGGCATGGTGGTACCCCTGGCAATTAAAGGTGGAAGTGAGAGAAAGGATGATATCCCTGACCCTCGGATGTGGCGGCGGCACTCCTGTCAATCAGATCTGAAGTCAGGAGACCGGGAAAACCTTTACAAGCTAAACTTCAGGACAGGGGCATTGGCGTACCTTGACCGTCGAGCTATCCATTATTAGGACTCTTCTGAATGACATCAACTCGCTTTATCGAGGGCTGCCTGAGTATCTTATTAATTTCCTTTAAGCCATTGAGAACTACAGTGCTAGCTGATTTTGTAACCCCCTTTGTGCTCGTCCATCTCCCGCTTTCTAGCACTCTACGCTGGCACCTGGTCTTTAGCGCACTGCATATGCTGGTGTGCCTTGCACAAAAATGGCCCAATCCTTATTGGTCAAAGAATCTTCCCAAACTCCGATGCCAGAATTATTTGTTCTGGTACTGATAATGCTGTGGCCATGCATCCTGACAAGTGACGCAGGAAACTCCAAAACAATCAAACTGTTGTTTTTAACCAGAGCAGTAACTGCCACTGACGTTCAGACGGCCATGCTGCATTTGTGTTTTTTGGATTCCAACCGGTCACAGGGGTCCAGAGTGTCACCTTTTACATTGTTCCTCTGATTTCCAGCCTGCCTTTCATTCCATTCGGCCCACCAACCCACAAATAACCATGCCTATCCTCTGCTTTTGAGTTACAGCTATGATTGTGCAGTCCACCTACCCTGGTATGGCAGAGGCTTCGTTCAACCTCTACCAGCTTGATGAGGCAATCTGGCTATAACCACTTAGTTTTTTAAGGGCACTACCTGTGCATAGACTGTTGAGATGGAGTTTGCTCCAGGGTTGGGATGGGTCCACTTGGCTCCTCTGTTATACTGTGCATAGCAACTGTTTGTTCGCTCTAAAAGGTTTCTTTTCATTGGGCAAGTGGTTGTTTTTTTTGTCATGGTTGTTATTGTTTACATGATACAGAATTAAGGTACTATCATGGTTGATTCCATTTCTTCCTTGCAGGGGACACTAGTAGGCTCTATTTCATCCTCTTGCCTCATAGAGGTTCCTGACCCGAGTTTAGACACGCTTTACTCGCACACATCCAATACCAAGGCGGGAACGCTGCACAATTTCACCAAGAAGCACTTCATGTCACCACATCCCAGCTCAGCAACCCCTCCCATGACCTGAACTCTACCCACAGTGCCAACAAAGCATCCACAAACTAACTGAAGAATTTTCCTCAAGGCACTGTGTGGTATCCTCTGCTGTAGGGGGAACCCCTGGCCGTGCCACTCACCCCATCCCCTGTGTTTGCATTGGTTGACACCACTGTGACATGCTGTAGAATGTCACAGTGGCAAACGTTCTGAGGCGAGCTCCCTGCGAGGAGTGAGAGAAGGCTTCTAAGACGAACAGCTGTGGCTGGGGTCCTTTCGTTGTACCTAAAGAAATAAACATCACTTTTTGTACATCTGCGTTTCCTGTGCTTCTAACCAGTTAACTCGATTTTACACTGGCGACAGAGGATGGGATTCGGGGGCAGAGGAGTGCAAGAGAAAGTGACCTTAACATGCAAATAAAAGGTTCCGATGGTATACTGCAACGGTACCGTGAGTACTACGAGTAGAGTTTCCTGTTGCCTTTTGGGAAACGTATGCTATAAAGTGTGCAGCGCAAATTGCTAGATGAGAGCAGAGAAATAATTACAGATAAAAGAAAGGAAAATTATTCCCTAAACTTCTGCCGGAGACTTGGTTATTCTCATCCTAGGAAGAACCGGCTACGCACCGCTCTCTCCTCAGACCGTTAGTTCTAAATAATGTCACCTGGACGAGCAGTGCTTTGGTTCTGACGAGAAAGGTCAGAGGTTGGGTGCATGGTACCAGTCTTGTGTCAAAATAGTGCAGTGGAGTATTGGTGAGAAGATTATTGGAGTGGGGTGCGTTTAGAGGCAGCACTGGGAACCCTGCTCTGCTCACTTTGCGCTTCACGGGGTGACTTCTGCCAGTGGTATGGCTCAGAGAGGTTTGCCTTTCCTGGGTTGACACTCTGTGGCCATAAGTTGCGTAGCCAAGGTCTCTGTGTGCGCATTTCTCCGTAGCGGTGTGCAGCGGATGGAATGCCAGACCAGTCACGCTGACTGGCACAGCTTTTGGTGACTGAAGTGAAGGGAACTCTGCGGAGCAACTGTGAGAGATCACCCTGTCCGGTGGGTGGCACCTGCTCTGAGGGGAAGATTGTGGGTCGTCTTGAAGTCCCTATCCCAACGCATGATCCCTTGCCGGTCGCGCTCACCGGCACAGCTCTTCTAGTGAATATTACCAGGGAACCAGTGCTCGGGCTGCCAAAGAGAGTTTTGAACAACTGCCGGTCACACTGACTGGCACAGCCTTCCCTCACATGCTTTTGTCAACAGTTACATCGTACGCAGTGTCAACACCGCGGGGAGGCATTTGCAGGAGACCTTGTTGCCTCCGAATCTAGCGTGTGAACAAACCTCAGGGAGAACTATCCTGCTACCTAAGGGGAAAGTCACAAAAGAGACTTAAGTTTTTTTTTCTCAATTTGTTTTTATTTTAAAGAAAAGAGACTGTTAAACTTGACGAGCAGAGCATGAGAGGAGCTCTGACACTTGCAGGAACAGATCAGTTAGCGAACTGCACCACCATTAGTTCTCCTCATTTAGTTTTCTATGTCTTCTATGCTACTGGAGTTGCTTTCATTCACTTCCTGATAACATATTGCTGTCCTCTGCATACTTTTGGAAGTTCAGTAGGGTAAGGTACTTTGCACGTTTGACTGCTTACCACGGGAAATACCGCAGGGCACCTTTCCCCTCTATCATTTATCTAAACACTTTTTAATCATCATGCAGAATGTCACGCCTCCGCCATTTATTCTGTCCACTCCAGGGGAGCCAGCTCTCAAGTAGAATAAGTGGAAAAAGGTTTTCCAGAATTATGCAGTAGTATGTGGACCGAACTTGGGGCTTGAAAGGAAAGTGTCTTTGCTCATGCATTACCTGGGTGCTGAAGGGCAAGAGATATTAGAACAGCTTCCTGATCTGAATGCCAATGATGCAAGAGGGTAGAATGAATATGAGATAAGTCTGAAAAAACTAGACATCCATTTCTTGCCAAAGATGAGCACCATTATGGAATGATACCATTTTGGAAAGAGAGGACCGAAGGAGGGAGAAACAGTAGAGGAGTTTGTCTCTGAGCTGCGGCTACATGCAAGTTTGGGGGAGCCTGTGAGGAGCGGATACGTGACCAATTTCTCTTAACTTGTAAGACTGAGCGTGTACGTGAGGAGTTATGACTAAAATATGACCCGCCCCTTGGGGAAGTACTCATTGTGGTGAAACAAGTCGAACACATGATGCAATGTGTAAGTGAAATAAAGCAGGCTAGCGAAGGAAAAGCCAAAGTGAGTGAAGTTTCTGTGGAGAGTGAAACTGTGCTTGCAGTCAAAGGGCTAAAAAAAAGGAACAGCAAGAGGTTAAGGGGAGTTGGGGTTTCAAAGGAAACTGTTACAGGTGTGGCAAACAGGGTCACTTGGCGAATGTCAGGGACTGCCCCGCCCTAAAAACAGCTTGCAAAAAGTGTGGAAGGAGGGGACACTTCAGACAATGCTGCAGAAGCAATGCTAATTACAGGAAACAGAAGAGGGAGGGCACTAGCCATGTCTGTGATGAGATAGTGTTCAGGTTCAGGGTGAGTCGGTGAGCAATCCGAAGGATTTTATAGCTGTGGAAGAGACAAAAATTGAGGCGATGTTTGATTCATGTTCCAAACTGACAATTCTATCCGCAGAAGACTTTGAGAAAGTGACAAAAGGTAAATTGACGCGGCAGAGAATGGATGTAACACCGGGAGGTTATGGTGGGCAGCCCATACAAATGAAGGGTTACTTCTCGGGCACGGTAGGCCACAGGGACAGGTTGGCGGTCGTAAAGATTTGTGTGTCCTAGAAAGGGGACAACATCCTCGGATGGCAGGCCCAAAAAGACTTTGACATTTATGTCAATCCTAACAAGAATCCCCAGATATTAGTACAGGAGGTGTGGAAAACCCAGAAGGGGATAGAGGAAGAGTTGAAAGAGTTCTTCACAGAGAAATTAGAATGCCTCAGAAACTATGCCCACAGAATAAAACTCTAAATTCCAAGCCCGTCTGAGGCAAGTTTAGGAATCTGCCAATTTCCATATAGGAGGCTGTGAGGGAGGAGTTGGAGAAGTTATGCAGGTTGAAGGTGACCGAACCAGTAGAGGCCACTGAGTGGTTGGCGCCCATTGTTGCAGCCAAGAAGGGAGATGGTACAGTGCGCTTGTGCATTGATCTTAGAGTGTTGAACAAGGGTCATAGTTGATAAGTACCCCCTGCCGAACATTTCGCGGATGATGAGCACGTTAGAGGGGGCAAAGGTATTCAGAATCCACACTGGATCTGACCTCAGCTTACTACCAAGTCTGACTCACAAGAACTCACAGCCTTCATTACGCCCATGGGAAGCATACAAATTCAAGCGGATGACGTTTGTACTAGTATTCAAACAATTGAGGCCTCACCTATATGCAAACGCATCCATATGTAGGACCAAGAGATAGGGACTGCTTGTTAGTGACACTCCCCAGGATATGTCTAATAACATAAATCCATAGGTCAAGATGCGTACTTCTTCAATATAAAATCACACAAGACCACATAGAATTCACCCAGGAAAAGGTGTGAAAAATAGAGAGAGTACCTCATGGTAGAACAACCCGAGGGGGTTCCCGGTTAGCAGTGCCGGTATACCCACTTCTCATCATTGGCCACTCTCTCTATGTGAAAAGACATAGCACTCCTCTTCCTCCTCCCATGCCTCGGCCCCGCCCCTCCCCACATCGCTGCCTCACAGCCGCCAATGAAAAATAAAATGATGCGCCAACATAGTTTTATTTTTCATTTGCTGTCCCTGAGCCAAGCAGTGGGGCAATGCTCCTCCTCCATTGCGGAAGAGCAGCCGCTGGGTGTTGCACAGATTGTTTGACAGACTCTAAATGACATTGTGTCAGATGCAGAGAATGTGATTACACGTTGCTGTAGCATGCAAATACCGAAATTATGTGCTTTGTTTTATTATTTTAAATGAAGGGAAACTTCAAGAACCAGGTGGAGGTGATCTGTAGTACATTTGAGCTTCTGAAGAAGTTTCTGGACAAGGAAGAGCAACAACTTCTGAGCAAACTCGAAAACGAACATAAAGAAAATATGAAGAACATTCAAGAGAAACTGAGTGAGCTTGAGAAGCAACAATCCACCCACCAGGAGCTGATCACAGAGATCGAGGGGAAGTGTCAGCAGCCGGATGTTGAGCTACTGAAGGTGAGAGTTAAATGTCTGTGTAACTAGAGGGAGGAAACGGCAACATGTGGATCTACTGAAATATTTTATTGAAACTTCATTTAATTTTTTTCATGCGCTTTTCAGCACTGCTTGAGATTCTCGTAAAATTGCACTGGGAGGGACGAAAACCAGTATCTCGTTTGGGCAGGGAAGTTGGGAAATCATCTGGAGTTGATTTGCTTTCCCCTGCCTTGTATTGCACTAAATGACATAACCTACTGCATCACTTACCTTTTTACCTTCTACACATGAACTAATATATTTATTACAGCCATGCTTTATTACTTTTTGAAAATTTGTATTTATCCTCCCCACTCGGAAACTGTTTTTATAGTTCCTAATTTTACTGGAGCAATAAACATGTCAGTTTAGGGGTGTGACTACATTATCTGTTTGAGCTAAAAGAGAACCAATAGCTATACAAGCTGATCCATGGATTTATTTAATTTTTTTTAAATGGAAGGGGATGTTAAGTCCATTCCCCGATTTCTCTTTGATCGGTCTTTGTCCTATAAAGAAATATGCATACTAATTGAAAGCTGATCCCATACACCGTCACTCTGGAAGACAGCTTGCATTTGGCAATCTATTTTATGTCAGCACAACTTGTGATTCATGTGATTTATTTTTAGATGTAAAAGTGCTCTGCCTTAACGTTCTGTCACCTATCATACTATCTTTCCTTCCTCCTTTGAACAAGTCTGTGCTATCAGTCACTTTGTTGGGATGTGTAAGTCCTCTGCATGGCTCTGGAAAAATCACGACCATGCCGTAGATGTTTTTATGAATGACCCTGCATAGATCCTCCGCCCCGTGAGTTCAAGAGTCCTGCAGGACGACTGAGGATCCATTTCAGTGACACAGCTCTGAGGTGGGGGTGGCCGTGCAATGATAGTGAAAAAGACCGGCCTTTTTACTTGTGTACTGAGAGAACCAACGTCTGACTATCTCATATTCTATAGGGCTGGGGGGTATTGGCGTAACGCCACTAAGCGGAATTATGGAAAAAAAAGTTGGATAACGAGTGCACGTCCGGAGGGTCCGTGGTCCCTCGTGCCTGGGCTGGCTCCCCGATCTCACCGGCCTGGCTGGATTGAGAAGCGGGGACCGGCCCTGGGGCCTGGATTTCTGTCAGGGCCTGGGGTGTGGGAGCCCCCGTCCTGCGGCCTGCCAAGGGTCCATCTGCCCGGGACAAGGGTCCCTGGTGCAAAGCCCCGGAGCCCTGCAAGGGCATGCGGGAGCCCTACCGTTATGGCTTGGCTCGGGGCGAGCAGATGGGCGTCCTTTCGGTCCCGGCTATCTGGTCGCACCTCTACCTTCAGCCATCTGGTCGCATGCAATGTTTTCCAATGGGGCGACCAGATGCCTCTCTGATCCCAGCCAGGGCTCCAGGGTTTGCAGTTCTCTACCAGGTACCAGATGGGTTATGGCCGGACAACACCTCCCCTCCGTCTGGGAGCTCCCTCCTCCGGCCCATGGCGTGGCAGAGTGCCGGGATAGGCTCCATCGGTCCTGGGCAATCCTTCCCCTGGGTGTGCGGGCCCGAGAGCTCCTGCGGGCCTCCCCGTGCCCGAGCCCCTAGGAAGCGGAGCCCCCGAGCCCTGTTAGGGCAGGCGGGAGCCCAACTGCGAAAGCTCTGGGAGTCCTTTCGGTCCCGGCCATCTGGTCGCACCTTTCCCCTCTGCCATCTGGTCGCACGCAATGCTTTCCAATGGGGCTTCCAGATGGCCGGGCCGCCTTGGGAAGTCCCGATGGGGGCTCAGTTGCCTCTTCGATCCCAGCCAGGGCTCCAGGAGGCCGGGCGGGCCCGTCCGTGCCTAGGGTCCCCTGAGTCTGTGTGCGCACGGGTTTCTCAGAAAGAGGGGTAGCCATCCAATGGATTACTAGGGGCAGGTTATGCCGGGACACCCCTCCGGGCTGGCGGTTCCCAGCCGGGGACCAGATGGGCTGGGCCCGGGCAACATCTCCTAGGCATCGGGGGCTCCCTCCTCCGGCCCTCGGCGTGGGAAAGTGCCCGGGATGGGCTCCATGGGTCCTGGGCAGTCCTCCCCAAGAGCTCCGGCGGTCCACCCCGTACCGGAGGCCCAGCCAGGGTTCCCGGCTGGGAACCGCCAGCCCGGGAGGGGTGTCCCGAATACCCTGCCCTTGGTAATCCAGAGGAAGGCTACCCCTCTTTCTGGGAACCTGTGCGCGCACAGAGACTCAATGGACCCTAGGCACAGACCCGCCAGGCCTCCTGGAGCACTGGCTGGGATCGAAGGAAGCGGAGTCCCCGAGCCCTGCACGGACAGGCGGGAGCCCAACCATGAAGGCTCGGGCGGGCAGATGGGAAGCCTTTCGGTCCCGGACATCTGGTCACACCTTTCCCCTCGGGCATCTGGTTGCACGCAATGCTTTCCAATGGGGCGACCAGACGGCTGGGCTGCCCTGGAAGTCCCAACGAGGGCTCATTTGCCTCCCCGATCCCAGCCAGGGCTCAGGTGGTCGGGCGCCTCCGCTCCTCGGTTCCTCTCCGCCACTCGATGCGCATGGGTTACCAGAAATGGGGGTAGCTTTCCACCGGATTACAAGGGGCACGGAATGCCGGAACACCTTCTCGGGCTGGCGGTTCTTTGCCATTGACCAGATGGGCTATGCGTAGATGTGCTCCATGGGTCCTCGGCAGTCCACCCCCAGGCGTCTAGGCCAGAGAGCTCCGGCGGTCCTCCCCGTTCCCGAGGCCCAGCCGGTGTCCCTGAGCCCCCCCCCCCCACCCCGGAAGGGGAGACAGCGGGCACCTGCAAGGGCAGGCGGGAACCCAACCGCGAAGACGCAGGGGGCGGGCAGCCATCTGGTCGCACCTTTTCCCCTCTGCCATCTCATCGCATGCATTGCTTTCCAATGGGGCGACCAGATGGCCGGGCTGCTCTGAAAGTCCAGATGAGGGCTCATTTGCCTTCCCGATCCCAGCCAGGGCTCCAGGAGGTCAGGCACGTCTGCGCCACGGATCCCCTGAGTCTTGCGGTGCACATGGGTTACCAGAAAGGGCGGTAGCCTTCCTCTGAATTACTAGGGTCAGGGTACTCCGGAACCCCTCTCGTCCAAGTGGTCCTCAGGAGGCAGCTGGACGGGCCAGGATGCTGCCCCAGCCCAGGGTCCGTCCCCGGGCCTGCCGCCTGGAAGGCTGCAGCGGATTAGGTCCTGTGGGCACGGTAGCCTTCCCCTGCTTGGGTGGGTTCAGGGGCTCCCAGGGGCCCCGGGGAGGGTGGCCTCCCCAACCCGGGCTCTGTCCTCAATACTGCTGCATGGCAGGGTTTCCTGAGACTGGGTCCCGTGGAGGCTTCCCCTGCGCCTCTGGCCTGGGAGCCCCGGCTGGGTCCAGGGGCCCCACTGGGCCCCAGGTTGGTGCTCCGGCCCTGGGCCCCGCCCCCCGGCCTGCCGCTCCGTCAATGGCCCGGGACGGGGTTCCATTGTGCACGGGGAGCCTCCCCTTGCTTGGCTGGGTGCAGGAGCTCCAGCCGGGGCCCCGGGGAGGGCAGCCTCCCCACCCTGGGCACTGTCCTCGGTCCTGCTGCGTGACAGGGTGCACGGGACGGTGTCCGGCCGGCCTGGGGAGGCTACCCCTGCGCATCTGGACCTGGGACCCCGGCTGGGTCATTCTATCAGCCACCATTGAGTGAACCACTGTAGCTGCGCCACTATGTAGTATTAATCCAATTCAGGTACTACTAGTTCTCCTTTCCCACCCCCCAACAGAGCGTTTCAAGGTCACCAGTGCCACTCTCCGCCAGATCGTGCTCCAAATAAAGGCGATAATCAGCGAATCCAGGTCCATGAACATAGCGCTGGGAATCCACAGGGGTAGGACAGCAAAGAAGCATAGTAGTCCAGGGAGTGCCACCATCTTAAAAAGAGCTATGTGCCCCGCTACTGACAATGAGAGCATCTTACAAAAATCAACACTCTCCTGGAGGGATCGGACAGCCCACCACATTCCCCTCTAACAGGTCCGTTGTGTCATGGAATATTTTTACCCCTAGATTTGCAGGCATCTGGGTTCCCATTTCAGCGCTCTCGGCATCTCTGGGGGCCGATTGTCCGCATTTGCTGTGAACCGTCGTGATTCCTGCCAACTCACCCCCAAGCCAGATAACGATCCAAATCTATCCAGCAGCCTCATCGCCCCCACTACGTCCATCAGCACCCCAAAGACATAACAACAAATCATCAGAGTATACAGCAATGTGATAGGTCGGCCCCTGACCTCTAGTCTCCAGTAATGGTCTCCAGTATTGAAGCTGGAATAATGACAGTGGGCAGCCCTGTCTGGTTCCCCGGCTCACAACATACCCCTCAAAGTTCATTCTGCCAGTTTTTACTCCAGCTGCAGCGTCTGTACATAACAGCGTGGTCCAGACTATGAAGCCCCTACCCGATCGTAATTTCCCAATCACTCCCCCTCTAAGCTATCCAAAGCTTTTATATGTCAACCGCAAATATCATGGCCACTCCCCGAAGGTTACAGCCGCAAGCAACGTCAACAGCCTCCGTATGTTTTGCGCTGTTGCTTTGTCTGGGTCGACCAGTCCAGTCCTGCAGGGGAGACGTCTAGTAACTGCGACCAGACTGAGGATTTTATAATCTATGTTAAGTATCGACAATGGTCGATATGCTTCACAATCATGAGGCGGTCTGCCCTGTTTTAGTAACAAAGTGGAGTTCAACCGGTTTCGACAGGTGCCCAGAATCCCTTGCTGCCCTATACAGTTCAACTAACTTGGGAGCCAGTATTTCTTTGTATGTGAGATAAAAATTCAACAGGGAACCCCTTTGTCTCCTGTGTTTGCCTCCGTGCCACGTCCTTCAGTGCTGCCCTTATTTCTTGCAGCGTTATGTCGCATACTAAGACTTGAGCCACCTCTTGTGAGAGCCAGCATATCTAGTGGGTCTAGAAAATAGTTTGTGACTCTAATAGGGTGTGTGGAGCCACTCGCATATAAATGGGAGTAATATTCCTTGAAGATATCATTAATGTCAGTCTATCTAAAGAGCCTTTCCCCTAAGTCTGTCTCCAGCTCGACTATCACTGTTCCTAGCTGAGACGGATTGGCGAGCCAGGCTAGGAGCGAGCCAGCTATGTCCCACTCAGCGTGTGCTCAGGTCATATATTCCCTGTGGTTGAAACATCCAAGTTTCTCTATCAGACCCACTAGGTTTTCCCTGGAATTTATCAGGGCCTGCTGCAGTTCTGGGTGGCCTGGTCTTCGCTATTCTACCTCCCTCAGTACTGATTCCAGAGTAACCAACTCATTAGGCAAAGCATGTCTGACACTCCCTGTTTCTGCAATGCACCTCCGTATAATCACTACTTTGAAAGTGTCCCATCCCAGCTGCAGGGTGGAGGCTGTGCCAATATGGTCGTCAAAATCTTGTCTGATACTATCCCGAATTGTGGATTGCAAGACTGGGTCATCCAAGGACTCCGGTTTCCGTTTCTACATAAGGATACAGGGTGGAGTCTACTCCCAGCTCAGATACAATAGTACTGGATTACAGCCCTTGCTAAGTATTCAATATTGTGTATTGTCCCATGCACATCATGGAAACAAAGGAAGGTGCCCAAGCGCACATGTAGCTCATGGAGGCTTGAAAAGGAGGAGTAATACCTGGTCGGCGGGTGGGTGCAGCGCCATGAGTTTACCAGTCATCATTCGGTCTGCCACCCAGCAGACACATGGGCCGCCCTACTGACTGGGCAGTCTCCCAATGGGGGATGGCACCTATCCAGTGCAGGGTCAGCCAAACTGTAATAATCCTCCTCCCCATGAGGGCCAGCTGCACTAGGTGGGTTGCCAGTCCCCGAGGTAATTCCTCTAGGAATGCTTCTATCCACGTTTGGGTCATAAACATTAATCACTGCCAGGTCTCATGTGGCTAAGAGCTTCATCGCCACTATGCATCGGCCTGCCAGGTCCCCCAGTTTTGTTGGAAGGGCACTCCGGGATGCACCCATACAAGCACTCCCTTTGCAAATGCAGAGTATGTAGTGTAGAAGGCCTGGCTCTGTCATCTCCTCTACAGCGAAGAGCCGTAAGCTGTAATGTGTGTTTCCTGTAAGAGGGTTATATGGACCCCCCTCCTCTTAAGATAGAAAAACACTGTGTCTCTTATTCCCCTGTATGTTCCAGGATAGGAACTTCTATGTAATGGAGGTCTCCATTGAAAATACGCTTGCAACACAGCTTGTATCCACATTATAGTGCTGGCCCTGCTGCATAACTCACACTCCCTGGGCTGGGGCTTACTTAGTAAACCTCTGGGACCCAGCTCGAGTAAAAACAGCAAACAACAATCAACCCAACTCCACATCCCATGACAAGAGGCAGCATCCCCGATCCAAAATCTCGCTTTCCAACTAATCACTCAAGGGTGTATATACGCGTAACTCTCAAAGAAGGGTGTGCTAGTCCTAGCCTCCTACGCCAGGCCGCCCACCATCCAGCAGCGTGTAGCGAACATTGGCAGGCTGCTGAGGGGATCCAGGAACCCTCCAAAGTGTCCGCGGGGCATCTGAATGATGACCCCTCCTCCCCCATTGACTTGCGCCATGAAAGCGTGGAGTATCCATGCTACAGGAGTTCATCAGTCGTTCTTGGCATCACCACAGGCAGCACAGTATCAGAGCCCATTGAGGAGTTGGGTGTGTGGGCGGAGACTAAGTCCAGAGGGGGGTGGGGGGGGGGGGGGTGGCTTGCTTCTGATTTACTCGTCGTTGCCACCACCGCGCCTAGCTGCTCTGATGTAGCTCTGCGTTCTACGCCTTGACTTGGTTCATATCCATTTCCTCCATGGAGGCACCTGGCTATTCTCAGGTGGTGGGTGTTGATTAATCCACTCCCAAATCTCCTGTGCTGTCAGGAAGAACTGTGCCTCAGTCGTCGTCGTCATTCTCAGTCTGTGGGGAACAACATTTCATAGCTAAATCCCAACTGCCGGAGGAGCCTCTTAACCTCTAGACATGTGAGCCTCTGTCTTTGGACCTCTTTAGTGAATTTCGGGAACAGCATGACCTTGCTTTTACCCACTTACAGCTCTCTGCAGGATCAGGCTTGTTGTAGGATGTGACCTCGGTCTTTATAATGAAACAGTTTGGCCACGACAGGCAGAGGCAGCACCCCCAGGGTGGAGGTCGTGCCAGGACCCTGTGTGCTCTCCCTAGAGCAAAGAATGACGAGAGACCCTCTGGTGCAACCTTGTCTTTCAACCAATTTTCAAGGAAACTCAGCATGTGATCCCCCTCTGTGAGTTCAGAAAGGCCCATCAGTCTGCTGTTCCAGTTTTTTGGATCCGCTGCTGTGAATTCCAAGGTCTTGACCCTATACTCCATGGAGGCGAGGTGTTCCTCCAGCATTGCCACCTCTGCAGGGACCTCAACCAGTGGACCGTTGTAACTCCTTCTGCAAGGAGCCTATGGTCATCTCTCCGGATCCCCAGATTTTAGATTCCAGTGCCTCCCTAGAGTCCGTTATGGCTTGCAAAGTGTCATTCTGTGTGGTGCCTTTGGAGGACCCCGGCTGCGACGCTGGTGGCCCCTCACCACGCACTCCTGAGGGCACCACTCCGGTGTCTGTTTTCTTTATTTGGGGGCCTTACCCATGGTTATGCTAGTCAGGTCGCACCGTAGTGTAGCAACACTGCTTCGCCCCTCCTTCCCCTGGAGGGAGCTGAGGAGCAAGAAGGGGGTGCGAGAAAACAGGGCACCACTCTTGGGTCCCAGTATCCTACCAATAACAATTCACATGTTGCAACGCTGTCATATGTCCCCTGTCCTGAACAATCAGTGTAATGTCAGAGACCGTCGAAGCAGGTGCAATCTTGCTGCTGCAGGACCTGTGCGCCATGGGGTATTCTCCAAGGAACCCCCTCCTCTTTAACCACGGCTCGATATCAGCACTTGTTCCTCTCTTCCACACATTAGATCACTCGCCTTTACCTAGTCAAAACTATTTCATACCCTGAGGTCTCTCTGGCCATGTAGTTTTCTCTGGAGTGATCGCCAGTAAGAAAGGCACCCATGTCTGCCATAACCTCTGCAAGGTCCACAGCGCCACAGGTCACAGATTCAATCCATCTATGTGGGGCCCAGTCTCCGCGTTGGCCACTCCCTATTCTGATGTAAAGTCTGACACGGTTTACAGGTTTTGCTTATGGCTAAAAGCTCACATCAAGACCTTAGGTACTGTGTGGCCCTGTAAGGTCTGCCTTAATCCCCAAAGATGATTAGCTAAGGGTTATCAGCTACTACCAGACTTTTCATATAGATCTGCTATGTCATGCATTCGTTTTTTCATGGCGACTAGGATCCCTAATTTTGTGTACTGCTTATCTTGGGTAGGGTGGGATGGGGTGGGGGAGGGGTTGGTGTTTCCAGTCTTCTGCGGTTATTTGTCTATTGGCAGTCGTAACTTGGTAGGCCAGTATGCTACCCCATGTCTTTGGCCCATGCATCTATTTTTCTACCCTGTGACATATGCTAATAATGAAGTTATCACAAAGGGTCCCATGAACGGATAGGTTCTCGCTCTGGAAGGCGTCTCCGTAACCATTAAAAGATTCTGTTTCATTCAGGTGTCAGGACCAGATTAAGACCTTTCCCTTTGCAATTTTTGTAAATTATCTTTTGTAAATGTTGTGCCAAGATGATCCTTCATGGGTTAGTAATAATATAACATAACCGTTCAGTGTGTGTTATGTACTGTTATTGTTCATTCAGTCACAATCCACATCCTTGGCTGGTGGCTCGATACGGGTTAATGTGTCTTCCTATCTGTCAGAGAAACCTCTTGTCCTCCAATTGCAGCTCAATGTCTCTTCACAAATTAAATCAATGCTCAGTGTTGTGGGGGATGAATATTTATCTTCTTTGTCTCTTTTCTTCCCTAGGAGGTGAAGATCATCTTGAACAGGTACATTCTCTTCCTCTCATGTGCTCAAGGCTTGTCTTTGTTCCTGCTTGATATTTTTTCCCCACTACCTTGTTATGGTATACGTTTCACCAAAACATGTTATATTATGTAATGTTGTTGAAGTTTATACCACACACAGATACTCCTAGGCTGGAAATAAAAGCGTTTAGAACAGGAGTTTTAAGCTGTTTTTTAAACTGACCCAGATCCTGGATGCTACTCGGAGAAAAGGGCAGGGAATTCCTATCCGTGGCTGCCTAATGAGAGACCTGCCCCCCTTTCTTTGTAGGTGCGCACGGGGTATCTGTGCCAGAAGCTGGGATGCCGACCCGAGGTGTCTGGTAGGCGTGTAAAATGCAAAGCGCTTCCTAAAATATTCCGGCCCCCCAGCGTGCAGGGCATGGTGTGCGATAACCAGGGCATTTAACTTTACACGTTTCATGACAGGCAGCCAGTGCAGCATACGCAGGTGTTGTTTGACATTGTTTCTAATAGGAATGTTGAATAAAAGTCTAGCCGCCGCATTCTGGATCACCTGCAGTGTTGAGAGTGTCTGGGAGGCCAATATACAAAGCATTGGTGTAGTCGATGCAAGATAGACTCAGGTGCTCGGGTCACTTTTTCCTTCGCTGTTCTAGGGAGCAGTGGAAGTTTCAAGCAGCCGATCCGGAGGGCTCTGCCCCACTCAGATGCTTATTCAAAATTCTCTGGGTCAAGCACCAGGTCACTTCTGACCAATGAGAGCAGGACAACTCCTCATAGTTATGACCACATTCTGTAGAGTGTGGCATTAGTTTGTCCCAGAGTGCATCATTCTTCCAAATCCATAATGGCCGATTTTCCAGCACGGAGGTAAGAGCTGGCTAAACACAACCCCTGGGATGGCTTATTTTCATGGACTCTCCCCTTACCATCTGCACATACCTTCCTTACGCCTAGCCCTGACTCTGGGTCAAGAATGTCGGAGTGAAACTGGAACCCGGGCCTCCCCTCTGCCTTTGAAGAGGATGGTTTACGACTCCACTCCCTGGGCTGGCATTCCTATAGACCAGCACACGGCCCTCCCAGCAGAGTGATTAACCGGAGGGGTTCCTTACCAACTCTAAAGCAGCCTGGCTAATCCACTTGACTCTGACCAATAAGGGCAGACCACTGGAAGGCTGAATTTGGACTTACAAACAAGAAAGTCTTATAACTTCTTGTATGTATACTTTAGGAGAAATTCAACAATATGATATTGTTGGATTTACTACTACCATTCTGGGAAGTCTTTGAATGGTCCGGCTAGTCTTCTCCTATCAATATTTATGAATCCATAACTTCCTACCATGTTAACCTATGGGCCATGGGGTTTCCAATGGGGAAAATGACTTGGGACAGTTTTCTAGCTCCAGGGCTTAAAAAAACATAAGTATTTCCCTAATTTCTACAGGACCCCCACCTCCTGTGCAACTAGGGGAGACTTCAGGGTTTCTGAATCTGCAGAAATATTGCAGATCATCCTTACCCAATTCTTCTAGGATCAAAGTCGAATTTGAGCAGCTCTTTAATACAATGTGGGGAGTGAAATGTAAAATTTCACTTTACCCAGGCATATAAAAACTCATTTTATAAGGGTGCTCCTTATAGATAACTGACCCCCCACCCCTGGGATACCTAGGGGTGACCCTGGGGGTCCTTAATATGCAAGAACATTGTAGGTTTTTCATTTTTAAGAGCCCCTACCCCCAAAGTCGAGTTTGGGCACAATTTGAGGTTTAAAAGCTGTCCTGGTAACCAGTGCTGCTTTTAAACTGACCTCAGGCTTCAGCACTGAAAACATGCTAGTGCAGAAAATCTGCTGGCCTCTAAACTGCCATGCCCCAGGATACTGGAGACTTCTAGGTAGTTTCAATCCCCTGCCCTAATACATACCAGGGTCTTATGGGGTAGGTCATGCCAATTACAGGGGTACCCCACCATAGTGTACGTTGGGTGTCTAAACTGTATTCTGATGTGTTCTTTTTAGCTTGGCCCTGGGCCTGGTTAAACAGAGCCTAGGGTCAGTCAGAGTCAGTTACCACAAGTTCCAGTCAGCAAAAAGTTGGGGGTGGGGGGAGCCCAGGGCACAGGATGACTTTGCAACACAGAGGAAATGGATGTGCTGGTTTTCTACAGTACCAAACGGATGTGGCCTGGCCTCATGACTCATTGAATGTGTGGGTTTAAATGTGTAATACACTTTTACCAATGTATAGGGTTCAAGAAAGTAACCATAAGTCGTCAGGTAGTTCATGAGTATAAGTTCATGTGAGACCGTGTTAACTGCAGTCCCCAATCATTGGACCAAAACTGGGCATGGTACAATATATGAACATACATGAAGGTAATAATAATGTATTATGGAAAGAAGGAAATGTTTCCTTTATTTTTATGTTTAATGACCAATGGTCTAAATAAACATTACCTTTAACTGAAGTACAGGAAGGTAGTTGTAGCCAATTCGGTAGAATTCTGATGTCTTTTGCGAAGCCAGATGGAGTTAACACTCACCACTTGTATCTGCTGTGACCTGTAGGTCACAAGTTAGATCTGGGGCAAGACAAACTCACCCATCTTTCTGAAAGTCAATAAATGTAAAACCATTATAGTGGGCAGGGCAGCACATGTATTTTTGCCATGCTTAGATATGGCAGATGTTTGAGTGATGGTTTATCATGACTTCAGTATATAGGTAGTCAATGATGGGGTAGGCTTCTGAACATCAAATATTGTGTGTTGCAAGTCCATATCTACCTGTATAAATTCGATCTTGTTGGTTGAATCGCAGCTGTGATTCAATGGCATTACGTTGCCCAAAACTGCAGAGTAAAAACTTTACGAATCAGAGTTATAAACAAAACAGAAATGTTCAGTATATAACACCATATAAAAAAAGATTATCCAGCGCCCTATGTATGTTCTATAAAGTCAGTGTTGGCATAACATTGCCAGCTTTAACACTGTTAGCGCCCTGTGCGACAATGTTTGTTGCCCCCCCCCCCATTGACCACCTCTGCCACGGATTCCCTCACTGGCACCCTTTACCAGTGCCCCTCAAGTTTCCATAGCCACGGTCTCTCAAATTCAAATAGCTTCAAAGCACCACCCATACCAGTAAGGTATCAAAGCACTTTACATCACACACACATTGCACAGAGACAATCATAGGTATGTAAATCAGTGTATAGGAAATGTTACATCAGATAGCACTACAAAGTGTAGTGTAGGAGGGACATGTCCACAATACTGGTAGGCAATATAGTTTGAGTCCTTATTCTGGAAAACCCAATTCAGGATATAAAACATAACACCATTGTCAGAGGTTCTTTCTTCAATAAGAATTGTTTTCTACCTAAATGAACCCTTTTGACAAGATTAGAATAGAGAAAGACTGCGAAAAAGACATGTAGCTCTAACATTGCAGTTTGCATGCAACTCTTTGATGACGGTTAATAAATAGCTCAATGTTCTATATAAGGATTTTCATTTATAAACTGTAGTAACAAAAGGCTCTCTCTTGCAAAAGCAGTAGCTCGCTGACCTATTTACATTATGTGCACTTTGTGATCTTCATGGTACACGTTCTTAGCAGCAGGTATTTTAACCCTGCGCAATACCTTAAAATGAGTCAAAGCTTTTTTTTATCACATTAGGTCAGCCAACAGCTGCTTTGGCAAGCCAGATGTAGAAAGAGGAACTGGTTCGGTCACCCAATGCTTCATAGAAATCGGGGTTGCGGAAATGGTGCTAGTTCAAAGAAAGCCTCCCTTTGCTGTGTGGGGCACTTACATTCCCTATTGCCACCTCTGTAAACAAGTGGCCTTCGCGATACCAAGGCTGCTGTCCCTTAGCACCCTGGAAGATATGTCATCAACCCGGCTGGAACTAACCTGGCTTCCATGCAACACAGGTCAGGCAAATGCGGATGAGGGACCATTCCATCCACCCCACTATGCCACCTACTGTGTGATGTTTCCCATTCACAATCACATATTTAAAGACTTTTTCAGAATCTCCTCTTTTTACGAGTTTTATCAAAATGAGGGAAGAGGAATAGCTGTCCTATCAGTTCCCCAGGACTAGGCAAATTTAATCAAAAGTGGATAGGACACTTGTGACCACTTGTACCAAGAGATATGTATTGAAAAACCCTCATAAACGTTGTGTATTTCGAGAAGCGGTATATCTTGTTCACCGCCCCACACAGACGTTATGGCAACAGTCATAGGGTTTGACAATTAGTATCTTGCCAGCCTCACCTGAGGCAATCTCTGGTTTTTCGTGGCAGTATCCAGAGATAAGTCGTGTCACCCCACTGGAAGGTAGAGATAAAATAGTCTCCAAGCGACTAACTACTATTTATTCATATCGCTGGACAACTAGTTTAAAAGGTTTTGTAGGTATGCTCTGAGGATAATTAGGAATCCTTAGCATATATCATTTAGACAAAAAAACGTCAACATGTTTCTGCTCTCTTGGCCCGTGGGTCTAGGAGCATTCGTCAGGACATATAAACAAACAAGTGTAAAAAATACTTTCACTATTTGTGACGTAAATGGGTCATCTCAACATAATAGTCTTACCCACTATGGTTCATAAGGGTCACCTGGAAGGATGGAAGAAAGAGGGGGTGACTTGTGGCACATTAACAAATTAATGTTAATAATTGTGGTCATTGTGAAGGATGGCAAGCTAGAACCAGACTGTTTCTCTGTAAGGTATGAGTTTGTTTCATATGATTGAAGGGTATATCTAGTCGATTTAAGTTTTTTGAGGAAGTAGGTAACAGTCCGAAATTAACATTTGTTTAGTAACATGTTGAATTCAGTGGGCACAACGTTGACAGTGGGGATTTTGTATGCTTACATTAAGTGTAACCGTTTGGATTATTACTGATTCGATGTATTCTAAGAATGTATAGGCTAACTGAGATGTTTTATAACTTACAGATAAACCCCTGACGAAGAGCCGGGATGGCTCGAAATGCATTGGGTACAAATGGGCATAAATAGTCAACTCTAGAGGAACTTTTACGTTTCTGTCCGCGCTTTAGGACAAGGCTTCATGCATACCTACAGCAGTTAAAGGATATAAAGTATTCGTAATGATCTTACATGTAACGGACCAACAATTGGAATTTAGTGAACAATTTGGAACAATAAAGCATCTTGATGAAACGGATTAAATGTGGCAGTCTTTTGTCATATATTTAACTTAAGCTGTGCGTCTGGACAGGGGCATCAACATGCCCCCCCTTCAAAATAATTGTGGTCAAACATACATTGTGTTATCAAAATCTAAGCTCATTTTGAGAAATTTTGTAGAAAATTGTGAGGAAACATTCAACAGAGGAGGCATTTATGGCGAGTTAAAAAGTGGCGATATTTAGAGACTAGCGTGCAAGCAACATCTTAATTCTCTGATGTCTAGGCAGTAAGTTGAAAAATTATTGTACTGCTGAAGAGTGATAATATAAGGTAAATATCATTAGTACTGAAAACTTAGCGCAACGATGTAAAACATGTATATGGACATGCAAAATAAGTCATACCTCTAGATTAGGTGTACGTGGTATGAACCTAGAAGGAAACGAAGGAAGGATATAGCTGATACAACCCTCTTGTCTTAATGGAATTGAACGTAGTGCAAGGGTACCTCATGTGAGGTCTTACCTGAAGATAATTTCAAAATTGTTCCCTCAGAGGGTACGGACACTCGTCCCAGGCTATAATGACATCAATATTAGATTACAAAAAAGTCAATGTCTACCAGTGTTTTGTAAAGCGGGCAGTGAGGGGAACTCACCCGTTTAGGAAGCGTGTTCCGCTTCTTGTGCTGGCTCTGCCCCCTGGACGCCCGGAGCACGCTTCCGATGGAGTTTTCTATGGTACTGGCCATGGAAGTAGAAAGGGGGTTATTTGTTTACAGAGATCGAGCGATGGGGCTGTTTTAGTGCAATTATCATGTCACTTTTACCAACTTCAAAAATTGTAATTTTTTTTTTAAAAAGTGATGATAATATGGGTAAACTCACAGAAGCGTGACTATGGACTCATGGTGCAGTAAAAAATTCAGTTTATCCAAGCAAGGGACTTGGAATTAACGTGCAAAGTGGTGCCATGGAATTTCATCGTTCAGTCCATATTTGTTAGTTTTGAGACGATCTACCCAACGTTGTTCCTTTTCATAGAGTACCTTCTCAACATTGGGGGTCAATTCTGATATTTTTTCCAGAACAGTCCATTTCAGTTCTTCGATACTGTGCTTTTGCTCTATGAAGTGTGAGCAGAGCTTTGTTGTGTTTTTTTGGAGGCGAATGTTGCTTTTATGTTCCCCTATTCGCAGTTTAACCTTTCTGCAGGTCATCCCAATATACTTTTTTCCGCATGGACATGTAACCATATAGATCACATGAGATGAATTGCAGTTACTGTGTTGTCTATGTGTCCATTTGAATGTTGGGGATAATTGCAAAGTTTTAGATATGGTCGTTGATTTACAGGCCAGACATGACCCACATGGATAATGTCCTGTCACGGGGGTCATGTGAACGTTTCTCCAGAATCGATTGTCTAGGGCGAGTGTGGACCAGAAGGTCTCGTAAGTTTTTTGTTCGTTTGTTGGCAAAGCGTGGTTTTGGCCAATTGAATTTTCCAGTGTTCACAATGTGCCAGTTTTTCTGAATTAGCTTGTTCACTTGATATGATGCAGGGCCGAACGTTATCACGCAGGTCATGAGGTCCTCATTTTCCGTTTTGTCATAAGTGTTAAAAGATTATCTCTAGGTTGATTCATGGCTCTTTTTCGGCATTTAGATATGGTTGATGCTTTATATTGCCTTTCTTGTAGTCTAGCACTGAGATCATTCGATTGTATCTGATAATCAGTTTTCTGAATACAATTCCTTTTGAGACGTAGAAACGGACTATATGGTAGGTTGTCTCTTAACGGTTGAGGATGGTAACTTTTATAAGACAATAAACTGTTCTTAGCAGTTGGTTTCCTGAAGGTTTTGGTCTCAATTTTATTTTCTTTTGAGTATATAGTCAGATCTAGAAAATCAATGCCTCCTTTATCAGCTGTATACGTGAAGCGAAGCCAAGGGTCACGTGTGTTAAGCCATTCCACGAATATATTCAGGTCGTGATCATTGTGCCAAATCAGGAGAACATCATCGATATAACGTTTCCAGTAGAGTATACTGGAAACGTAAGGATTAGCTGGTGTCAGGACATTTTTGGTTTCAAAGTTACTCACATAGAGTCCTGCCACCGAGGGGGCAAAAGCACTCCCCATTGAAGTGCCATGGCTCTGTAAAAACAACTGATCTTCATATTCAAAATAATTTTCAGTAAGTGCCATCCGGCAACATTCAAGGACAAAGTGTCTCGGTGTCCTAAAATCCCAGTTTTCCATAAAGAGGACGTCTTCCAGCATTTCTAGTGTCTCTTTTTGGGGTAGGCTCGTGTATAGGGATTCTACATCAAGCCCCACTAGGAGCATGGAAGAGGGATCAAAAAATTTGTCTTTTAGTTGGTTTAACAAATCCTTGGTATCTTGTAAATAGGCAGGGGTTTTTTGAACTAATGGTTGAAGAAATTGATCCGCAAATTTGGAAAGGGGTTCCAAAACTGATCCAATACCCGAAACTATCGGGCGACCCGGTGGAGGGACTCTATTCTTGTGTGTTTTGGGTAAGGAATAGAAATATGGTATCTTCGGACTGTTTGTCATCAGGAACTCAGCTTCTTTTTTGCTTATCCAAGCATTAGTTTTGGCTTCATAAACCATCATTGCGATTGTGGTTTTTAGTCTTGGTGTTGGGTCCGTAATAATTTTAGTATAGAATTTTGTATCTGCCAATAGTTCAAGACATTGGGCTCTGTAACCTTCTTTTCTCAGAATGACTACTCCACCGCCCTTATCCGCGGGCTTTATGACAATGTCTTCATTAGTCTGCAGTTCTTCTAAGGCTTTTCTTTCCGATCTGGTCAGATTTTGGAAAGGTTTTTTGACATTGCATTCGATGTTATCAATTCCTGTGAGGATGGCCTGTTCGAAGGTTTGTATCTCAACTGGTACCATGCTGATCAGTGGAGTGAAAGTCGACTTTTTTCGAAGGTTAGTGTCTCCAACATCAGTAGGTGGTGAGGACTCAGAGAAATGTGCTTTCAATTTGAGTGAGCGACAGAATTCCGACAATTGTGGAGTGGTGTGGCTCACTGGTTAGAGGCGGCAGACCCGGAAGCAGAGGACGGCCCGGGACCAGGGTTCGATTCCCGACGCGGCAGAGTCGTGGACCAGGGTCAGCGGGCTCGATAATTCTCGCCTCGGTGCCTACTCCATTCAGGGACCACACTCGGCAACTCTGGGCGTTAGCTTGCCTCATCTTCACAACGGCCCCCCAGACCGCCGGGGATGCTTGGTCGCACCTTAGAGATACCCATTAGGGACCATCTCTCAGGGTGAGCCAGGACGGGTTCCCCAGTGGTCGAAGCGTGGAGATACTCCTCCGGGAGTCGATTCCTAGCGCTATATAAACCCGCAATTAAATTAAATTAATTCACATTTTAATCTGAAAAGGTCAAGATTAGGAGTAGGTACGTAGCCAAGTCCTTTATTGAGGACATTTTCTTGTTCCTTGGATAGAGTCACTGAGCTCAGATTCACTATCAGTGACTCGTTTTGCTGGTTCCTGGCTTCGCTGTTGTCATGCTCCTTGTTTGAACATTCGGCTGTTGGTCTTGCCACAATATGTTTCTTCTTCTTCCTCTTTGGTTCTGGCCCCTCAATAAAAAAGAATCCTGGTTTTGGTTATTGATCCCTTGTAGTGGCATACCCATCATATTCTGCATCTGATGAGGTCCTTGATTGTACGGATTCATCCACCCAGAGTATGGTTGCATATAAGGTTGGAAGAATTGCATTGGGGGGCCCATAAACCGTTGTCTAGGCCATCTGTTGCCTCTTCTCTGTGGTCGAGATCGATATTGTCCTCTCCCTCTTTTATGGCCCGAATCTTCGGATCCTGTTTCCGATCCTCCAGAAGAATCCCATCCATCGGAATCATTATCTGTATTGAGATCAGTTGTCTTGTAATCAGTTTTGGTATAAGGATGCATTTTTTCATGACTGAACTTTTTGATGTCTTTACTTAGTTTTTGTAATTTATTTTGCATCAGAAATTCTTGACTGTCTGATATCTCTTTATTTAATTCCTCTAATCTTTTTTTATAAACTGCTGGTTGTATACCCTTTTTCAATTCAGCTTCACAGGCTTGTATCTGTGTTAGTAGAGCTTCAGATAGTCTCTTAGCAGTTTTTACTATCAACACCAGATAGTCGAGGGTGCATTTCCAAGAAATTGCAGACCAATCTCGTCTAAAAGCTAAGTCATGGAGAAAAATTCTTGGTGCGTTAGTGATCCAGAGGCCTCGTGGTGCTATTTTTGAGCGTAGATATTCTGTCATAATGATCCCGTGAATGGCAATCCTTATTTGTTCTTGTTTCTTTGCTGTGAGGCTATCCCAATCGTCGGTCTGAGCCAGAGCTTGAACTAGATCTGTATTTTGAATTAGAGATTGAGCCGCTAAAATCTCGCTGATATCGCTCCCCGTGAAACTCAAGCCACTCATATCTTCCATATTGAGTATCCAAAAGATGTCTTGTTTTCTTGACGAAAGTCAGAGACACTTTTCCCGCAGCTGTACGCTGCTTAATATGAGTTTTATCAAAATGAGGAAAGAGGAATAGCTGTCTTATCAGTTCCCCAGGACTAGGCAAATTTAATCAAAAGTGGATAGGACACTTGTGACCACTTGTACCAAGAGATATGTATTGAAAAACCCTCATAAACGTTGTGTATTTCGAGAAGCGGTATATCTTGTTCTCTCAGAGAATTAAGATGTTGCTTGCACGCTAGTCTCTAAATATCGCCACTTTTTAACTCGCCATAAATGCCTCCTCTGTTGAATGTTTCCTCACAATTTTCTACAAAATTTCTCAAATTGAGCTTAGATTTTGATAACACAATGTATGTTTGACCACGATTATTAACATTAATTTGTTAATGTGCCACAAGTCACTCCCTCTTTCTTCCATCCTTCCAGGTGACCCTTATGAACCATAGTGGGTAAGACTATTATGTTGAGATGACCCATTTACGTCACAAATAGTGAAAGTATTTTTTACACTTTGTTTGTTTGTTTATATGTCCTGACGAATGCTCCTAGACCCACGGGCCAAGAGAGCAGAAACATGTTGACGTTTTTTTGTCTAAATGATGTATGCTAAGGATTCCTAATTATCCTCAGAGCATACCCACAAAACCTTTTAAACTAGTTGTCCAGCGATATGAATAAATAGTAGTTAGTCGCTTGGAGACTATTTTATCTCTACCTTCCAGTGGGGTGACACGACTTATCTCTAGATACTGCCACGAAAAAACAGAGATTGCCTCGGGTGAGGCTGGCAAGATACTAATTGTCAAACCCTATGACTGTTGCCATAACGTCTGTGTGGGGCGGAGAACAAGATATACCGCTTCTCGAAATACACAACGTTTATGAGGGTTTTTCAATACATATCTCTTGGTACAAGTGGTCACAAGTGTCCTACCCACTTTTGATTAAATTCTCCTCTTTTTACAACAAAGCATTTGCAATTCTTATTAGTCCCAATATCACTAGATATCCAATCAATTATCTTATGTTGAACAAAACCGATGCTAACTAGCACTTTCAAAGCCAATAGGTCCGCTTTAAGTGCATGTGCTCATAGTGTAATATGGTTGGATGAAAACACATATAAAAGCATCCAAATGCTTGTTACACGCCATGCCGTGCCAAGCTCAGTATTCTGCTAATATGTTTTTGTGCCACACCCTTAATTACACGTCAAGTCGCTTGTCAAGACTTCTTACTTACTCCTATCAGCCACACCCCTGTTAGAGACCATCCACCTTTTTCATCCCACTTGCGGTAAACCAAGATACGCAGGGCGGAAGCAAAGCCAAAACAGTAAATCGATTGCACTTAGAAGACCAAAGCAAACAAACACATTCCCAATTATTATAAACAACAACATGTTTCAACATAGCGCTCCATACCGCACGCGTGCCGTTTCTAAGCGCTGTAACATCTGTTAATAGTACCCAATGTATAGCACTTAAGCCCGCATAAACATACCTTCTTATTGTGGAGAAATGGTCGTCTTCTTACTTCTTTCTCATGAAGAATGTGCACATCCGTAACACGATTTTTCAAAACTTCCACTGGACAAACCTCCAGTCTCTTTCAAGGAAGAAGACTATTCAGCTGTTAGCTTAACATTTTAATTGATGCCAGGAACGCGGCAGCAGGTGTTTTAAAAAATTATAATATACTCGCAAAAAATGACGCCCCCAACCCAAATCAGTGCCCGGTGCGGTGGCACCGAACGCACCGCCCTGCAACATTTCATTCTTCTTGCGGACATATCTTCATCCAACCTTCAATAACAGATATAGTATGGAAAGATGTTGATGAAAACCTGTAAGTACTAAAGTAGGGCAATGGGGTCTAGACCATCCAGGATGTCTCTCTCTAGTGCTAGCCACGCTGGTGTGTATTCCTAGTTTGGGATGAGCCAAAATATCCCCTGTTTGGCCAGGCAGGCCGTTTGGAATACTTTAAAGTTTGTGACGTTGAGCCCTCCTAGGTTCTTATGTAGTCTCAGTTTCTGCAGGCTTTCCCTCCATATGACCCTGTTTATCATGTTGTCTAGTTTCCTGTGGAAGTCCTCCGACATTGTTAGTGGCAACATGCCTAATATGTAATTGATCATTGGTGTTACCATCATCTTTATTGTCTCTACCCTACCCCACCAACTGATGTATTTAGGGGACCAAGAGTCCAGTTTGCCCTTTACTTTCTTTAAGGTGGCTTCTTCGTTGTGTTCTAGGGACGTCTTCAAGTCCCTACCGAAGAGGAGGCCCAGATATTTTAAGGGTTTTGTTTGCCAAGCCAGTCCTGAGGTGCCCAGGACTGCCTTAGTTGTGTGGACGTTCATGGGTTTGCACTCTGATTTCTCCCTGTTTAACTTATTGCCTGAGACTAGCGCGTTTTCCTCTATGGTGTCCATTAGCGCCGCTATCGAGGTGGCCGGTTCATTAGTTGTGATCAGTATATCGTCAGCATACGCTGCCAGCTTCACCGTGTTGTCCTTGATTCTGACACCCTTTTTGGCTGGGTTGTTCCTTATTATGACTAGCAGCGGTTCGAGTGCTAGCAGGAATAGGGCGGGGGAAAGCGGGCACCCCTGTCTTGTCCCTCTTTCTAGGGTGATTTGTTCTGACGAGCCACCATTCACTACGACTCGGGCCTTAGGTTTGTTGTATAGCGCCATTACCATGCTTCTATATTTGGTCCCTAGGCTGAACTTTTCCATGCATAGGTCCAGAAAGGGCCAGGAGACCCTGTGGAAGGCCTTTTCAGCATTGAGCGCGATCATAACTGCCTGATCTGCGCTGTTGGCTGTGTGGTTGATGAGGTGGCAAAGGAGTCTGGTGTTGTCTTGAGACAGCCTGTTCTTAAGGTACCCTACTTGTGAGTTGTGGATTAAAAGGGGTAGCCTTGCCACTAGGATTTTTGCGTATATCTTACAATCCACATTAATGAGTGATATTGGGCGGTAGTTTTGAGGGTATTGAGGATCTTTGCCCTCCTTCGGTATGACTATGATGTTGGCCTCGGCCATTGAGTCTGTCATCCGTCCCTCGCGGACGCAGTGGGTGAAGACTTCAGCCATGATGGGTTTAAGCAGCTGTAGAAATTGTTTGTAGAATGCTGCCGTGTATACGTCAGGGCCCGGCGCCTTGTTCACCTTGAGTGATGTTATGGCCATCTCTATTTCTGCCCCAGTTATGTCTTCTTCGAGCGATGTTCTCTGTTGTACTGTGAGCGTCGGTAGGTCAAGCTTATCCAGTAGTCCCGCTCCCCCGTCTGCCTTAAGGTCACTGTCTGCCCTGTATAGCTCTTCATAGAATTCTTTGAACACCTTCAAGATGTCCTTATTGGCTGTTTGCGTTCTCTTCGCTGTGTCAGTTATCGCCGCAATTGAGTGTTGTCTTTGTTTTGCTTTCAGGTATGACGCTAGCGTCTTATTATTATTATTATTATTTATTTTTATAAAGCGCATAGTCACCCGGAAGTATCCCAGCGCTGAGGAACCTAAGAGACATGACTGAGGACTGAGTTAACGGGAGGAGCATAAGGGCTAGGGGAAAAGATGTGTTTTTAATCGTTTCCTGAAACGGAGGTAGTGGGGTTCCAGACGAAGATCTCGTGGGAGGGAGTTCCAAAGACGGGCCGCATGAACCGCGAACCGTCTTCCTCCTGATCGTGCTTTCCTAAACCTTGGGGCATTGATAAGGTTTTCTGCATTAGAGCGAAGGGTTCTTGTGGCTATGTAAGGGGTAATGAAGTTTCGGAGAATTGGAGGGCCTTGGTTATTCAGGGTTTTGTGCACCAAACACAGGGCTTTAAATTTAATTCTCTCCCTTATGGGGAGCCAATGCAGGAGTTTGAGGGTAGGCTTGGCCGAAGATCTGGCCGGGGTGTTGGTAATGATCCGAGCAGCGGTGTTCTGGATCCTCTGCAATTTAGTCAATGTTGCTTCCGGTGCACCCAAATAGATCGCATTACTATAGTCCAGTCTAGATATAATAAGACCCTGGACTAAAAGTTTTTGCGATTTCGGAGGAAGAAGGGGCAGGACTTTCCTCAAGGATTTAAGCAGACCGAAACAGGTCCCTACGACCTTTTTTGCTTGTGGGGCGAAGGAGAGCTCCGAGTCGATCCAGACACCCAAGCTTTTTACCTCTGTCTTTGGGTCTGGGGGGGGACCTAGACATGTTGGCCACATGTCCAACGGAAATGAGGTTCCTTTTGGGCCGAGTACAAGGACCTCGGTTTTTGCCCCGTTTAATTTTAGCGCTGATGTATTCATCCAGTGATGGACCTGCGTGAGGCAGTTAAGGAGATCGGCTTTCTGTTGTTGAGGGTGGGACAACGACACCACTAATTGGGTGTCATCAGCGTAGTTGATGACACTCACTCCGAAAGGGGTAATGACTTCCTCCAATGTGGACATATATATGTTAAATAATGTAGGGCTCAGGGAGGAGCCCTGAGGCACACCACATTGGAGGGGCATTTCGGAGGAGCGGGCGTCTTTCTCCCAGATCTGATAGGATCGTTGTGTCAAGAAGGATGAGAGCCAGGATATGGCTGTGCCTTCTAGACCAACTTTTGCCAGCCTTTCGATGAGGAGCTGGTGGTCCACGGTGTCGAACGCTGCACTAAGGTCGAGGAGGATCACTGCCACTGATCCTCCACCATCTAGCAGCGTTCTGGCTTCCTCTACCGCCGCCAGGAGGGCGATGTCCGTGCCCTGTCCTGGTCGAAAGCCCGTCTGGGAGTTTTTTAGCTTGTTGTTGGCTTCTAAATACTCTGAGAGTTTCTTATTGATGAGTTTTTCCGCAATTTTGCTTACTCCTGGGAGTAAGGAAATGGGCCGATAATTTGCCAGGTTATCAGGGTCCAGAGTGGGTTTCTTTAATAAGGCCTTTACCACTGCCTTCTTCCAACTCTGGGGCACAACTCCCTGTTGAAGTGACGTATTAATCAACTGGGTGAGGGCGGGGATGATGGAAGGGGCTACCTCTTTAAGCATCCGAAGAGGAGCAGGGTCTCTAGGGGAGCCACTTTTCATAGAGTTAAGCGTTGTTTGCACTTCATCTGAGGTGACCTGGCCCCATGTGGATAGGCCGGTGAGAGAAGTCGAATGAGGAGAAACGGTTTCTTCCCTCGGGTGCAAGGGGGGAATTGAATCCAGGATTAATTGTATTTTGTCCTGAAAAAAGTTAGCCAGTTGTTGGCATCTCTCTTGATCGGCTATAGGGTCAGAGGGGGGTCCATGATCTTGTACTGGTGGTTTTGAAAGTTCTTTCAGGATAGCGAATGATTCCTTCCCGGAGCCACCTGCTCTCTCTATTCTCTCCTGGAAGAACACGCTTTTGGTAATCCGGATAGCGGTTTTATAATTGAGAAGAGAAATGGAGTAGATTTTTTTATTCGCTCCTGTTTTCTCACGTCTCCATGAACGTTCGGTCTTTTTACATTCTTGCCGTAAGATTTTAAGTTCCGGAGTGTACCACGGAGCAGGGGATATCTTTTTTGGTTGCTTGAAAGTGGTGATTTTTGGAAGCAGAGTGTCCAGAGACGACGTAATCCAGTCACTGAATTGTTTATCTGCCAAATTTGGGTCCGAGGAAAGCTTAGGAGTGGACTCGGTCAGAGAACGGGCCCAAATATCCAGTGGCAATTTATGCCATTGGCGATCAGTAACCTGGGTTTTAGGCATAGAGTAATTAGACCTGGGGGTTTCCCAGAAAAAGGGGACGAGGAAATGGTCAGTCCATGGAAGGGTCACCGGAGGCTCGGTGGTCATCGTTGGAATATTGGAGAAGATAGGATCCAATAAATGGCCCTTCTCGTGGGTGGGCTCGTTGTTCATCAGACCTACCTCTAAGGCTGTGAGGTCATGTCTATTGTCCGCGGCCACACGATCCGTTGGGTCAAGGAAGTGGAAATTGAGATCACCTAATAACAGGAAGTTGGAAGTGGAGGAGGCTAGTTGAGAGATGGCTTCAACTAAGGAGTTGGGGAAATTGCCTGGGGCCCCCGGGGGGCGATAGGTCAAAAGTCCCGCTACAGTGAGGGCTGGAGTGATTTGAATGGAAAACTGGCCGCACTCACAATCTTCAATGTCAGCGTTCGTCATCCTGCAAACGTATCGTTGCCTGTGGATTATGGCTATCCCGCCTCCCCTCCCTTTAGGTCTATTTAACGTTTGGCAGAGATAGCCTGTGGGGAGAGCTGCGACAACATCCGGATCAGTGCAATCCGAGAGCCATGTCTCTGTGAGGAACATTAGGTCGTAGTCGTGGTCCTGGATTAGGAGGTTTATTTCGGTGGCGTGTTTCGGGAGGGAACGGCAGTTGAGGAGCCCGGCTTTCAGGGCCGGTGTAATGCTTTTGGGGGGAGGGACCGGATTGCAGTATGGACAGGTCAGAAAGATTTTACCTTCTGTAACCGTGTGGTGGCAGGGCAGGGTGGTTTTAGGACGCAGGGCTCGTAATGTGTCAGCTGTATACACCACTCGCTCCTGAAGGATGCCTGGCAGAGTAACGGGGCCAAGGGCCGTCCGGGTCCGGACGGGCCCAGACGGGCTTGCCTTTGGCGCGCCTTCGGCGCACTGACGGCGCGCCCGCTGCGCCCGTCCGCTGCGCGTCCGGTGATTGCACATTGTTTTAAAGGGTTAAGGAGGGGGGTGGGCGTGGCCTCAGGTGGGCGTGGCCTTGCTTCCTCGCCGTAAATGGCGGCGGGAAATTGTTTGTCAGGGGTTTGCTCGTTGCAGCGAGGGAGTCGCTGTTTCAGCGTGTCTCTAGCCCGCTAAGCCTGTTTGCCGGGTGAGTGCGCTTTTTAAAAGGTACAATTTTAACGTGACACAGAAAATACAAAGGTGATTGTTTTTAAAATCAAGTTTTTCAGCGTGCTCCCGGCTTCCGCCTCAGGAGTGTTTCAGGTTCTGTCAGTTACACGCTTCAGAACGCGTATATATACTGAGGGGGGTGGGCGTGGCCTCAGGTGGGCGTGGCCTTGCTTCCTCGCCGTAAATGGCGGCGGGAAATTGTTTGTCAGGGGTTTGCTCGTTGCAGCGAAGGAGTCGCTGTTTCAGCGTGTCTCTAGCCCGCTAAGCCTGTTTGCCGGGTGAGTGCGCTTTTTAAAAGGTACAATTTTAACGTGACACAGAAAATACAAAGGTGATTGTCTTTAAAATCAAGTTTTTCAGCGTGCTCCCGGCTTCCGCCTCAGGAGTGTTTCAGGTTCTGTCAGTTACACGCTTCAGAACGCGTATATATACTGAGGGGGGTGGGCGTGGCCTCAGGTGGGCGTGGCCTTGCTTCCTCGCCGTAAATGGCGGCGGGAAAATGTTTGTCAGGGGTTTGCTCGTTGCAGCGAAGGAGTCGCTGTTTCAGCGTGTCTCTAGCCCGCTAAGCCTGTTTGCCGGGTGAGTGCGCTTTTTAAAAGGTACAATTTTAACGTGACACAGAAAATACAAAGGTGATTGTTTTTAAAATCAAGTTTTTCAGCGTGCTCCCGGCTTCCGCCTCAGGAGTGTTTCAGGTTCTGTCAGTTACACGCTTCAGAACGCGTATATATACTGAGGGGGGTGGGCGTGGCCTCAGGTGGGCGTGGCCTTGCTTCCTCGCCGTAAATGGCGGCGGGAAATTGTTTGTCAGGGGTTTGCTCGTTGCAGCGAAGGAGTCGCTGTTTCAGCGTGTCTCTAGCCCGCTAAGCCTGTTTGCCGGGTGAGTGCGCTTTTTAAAAGGTACAATTTTAACGTGACACAGAAAATACAAAGGTGATTGTTTTTAAAATCAAGTTTTTCAGCGTGCTCCCGGCTTCCGCCTCAGGAGTGTTTCAGGTTCTGTCAGTTACACGCTTCAGAACGCGTATATATACTGAGGGGGGTGGGCGTGGCCTCAGGTGGGCGTGGCCTTGCTTCCTCGCCGTAAATGGCGGCGGGAAATTGTTTGTCAGGGGTTTGCTCGTTGCAGCGAAGGAGTCGCTGTTTCAGCGTGTCTCTAGCCCGCTAAGCCTGTTTGCCGGGTGAGTGCGCTTTTTAAAAGGTACAATTTTAACGTGACACAGAAAATACAAAGGTGATTGTTTTTAAAATCAAGTTTTTCAGCGTGCTCCCGGCTTCCGCCTCAGGAGTGTTTCAGGTTATGGTCAGTTTTCCTTGCTACTCCCGGCTGTGCCTCAGGAGGGTTCAAAAGTTATCTAAGGCGCTAGTAGTCAGTGCTTCTTTTATAACTTTGAAGAGGGGGGGCGTGGCCTCAAAGTGGGCGAGTCCCAGTCAGGGAGAGGGGAATGAGGTTGGCGGGAAAACGGCGATTTTGCCCTTACCAGTGCTCGTTTTTCAGCAGGAAAGGGTGCCTGCACACTGCAGTGATGTGACAGGGAAGGTGAGTGATTTTAAAAGCACTTCCCTGCCTTATTGGCTGAGCATAGGTTTATGGATTTGTATTTATTGATCCAAGTGCCTGCTCTTTCGCTCAATATTTTATTAACACCTTGGCTGCTAGAGGTTTTCCCCTCCTGTGCTGCTCCTACTAGAATCCCATTGTTCATGACCAGGTCAGCTCGTCATAAGCACAGCTCCACTGTGCCTCATGACGAGCTGAGCTCGTCATGAGCAGCGAAGGGGTTAAGCTCATACTTCCATTTTGTCAGATCTGTCAGGGTGTTTTTGTCCGTTAGGTTGGCACAGTGGCCTTTTTCTAGATCTTTGATCTGCTTTTCAAGCTTGGCTATTTCCTTGTTTCTGCCCTTGTTCATTCTGGCTTTGATGTTTAAAGTTTGCCCCTTAACGTGGCTTTTAGGGCCTCCCAAAGGGTGCCCTTATCTATGGCTGTGTTGTCGTTAAATGCTAGGTTTTCCGTAATGTCTTCCTCAATTTCTGCTATGTTCCCTGGGAGTTGTAGAATGTCGCTATTGAGTCTCCATCTACGACTCGGCTTCTCAGTGTCTACCGCTGACCGAAAGGGTGATGTGTGCATGGTCTGAGATTGTGATTGGGGCTATTTCCGTTTGATCTATCAGATGCGTATGTGAGGCCGACATTAGGATGTAATCGATTCTGCTGTATGAGTTGTGTGGGTGTGAGTAGAACGTGTATTCCCTTGCGTCCGGGTGTTGCAGCCTCCAAGGGTCTCTGAGTTGGAGTTTGTTGCATAGGTTCTTTAGAATGTTTGGGTCTTGTGACTTGGTCTGTACGGGTGTCTGTCAATGGCCTGGTCTAGTACCTGGTTCATGTCTCCTGCCAGCACTAATAGCTCGTCTAGCGGTAGGTCACCTACCATGGACTCTAGCCTATCCCAAAATTCCTTGTCTTCCTTGTCATCTGATTTGGGCCCGTATATGTTGGCTACATGTATCCTCTCATCCCCTCTCTTGAGACTTGTCACCAGTATTCTGCTGTCGTTGTCAGCGTAACTCTAGTGTAGGGTTAGATTGGCTTTCTTGCTTATTAGTGATATGACCCCTCTTTTCTTATGTATGGCTGGTGAGCAGAAGACATCGCCTATCCACTTCGCCTTAAGACGTTGTGCATCCTCCTCCGAGATTTTGATCTCCTAGAGGATGTAAACGTCCCCTTTAAGTTTCGCCAAGTAGTCTAGTGTCTTCCTACGTTTAATTGGGTGGTTAAGGCCTTTTAAGTTGAGGGACACCGCCTTAATATCTGAGTTCAGTTGGCTTTGTGTTGGGGTTGTCATAGCTGTGTTCTGATCTCGCTATCTAGTTTGGTGTGTGCCCCTGGTTCCTTCCCTCTCATCCTCCCCCGACACGTCCCAACGTGTGATTGTACTTTGTTATGCCGGTTTAGCGATATCAAACGGTATGCATTGGTAGTGGTTTTGTCCCCTTGGTGAATAGTAGGTGTGAATAAGAAAGTAGAGATAGAAAAGACATGGAAATAGAGAGATGCATATGAGTGTACTGGAGACCCCTCCCTCCCCACCCTTCCCCTTCTCCACTCCCCCTCCCCTCTCCCACCTCCCCCCATGCCTGGTACTCTGGACGTGCGACAGCCCATCAGAAATCCTGCGTCAATAGTACACCCGGGCACATGTGAAGTGCATCCTGGCGCTGCGACAGAAGTGCTACTGGGGACCAGGGCCCCTGCTGTCCAACCACAGAGGACACACAGGCCGAGCAGACTGCCAAACTCCTGAAGAACACGATGGTAGACAGAGTCATTGTGAGTGGTCGCGGCTGGGCAGCACAAAACTCCTCAGGTGAGGAGACATGGTTCCCGTGAAGCGTGGCCTCCCTGCCGACATTGTGTGCTTTGGCATTAAAGGTGGTGGTGCAAGGCCACGGTCTGGAGCAGTTAGTGGGCGTATGAAGGAACTCAATGGAGAGCTCCAGCTGTTGGACCGTAAACTCCACTATCTAGTCGATGCTCTAAGGCTGGGTGCAGATGTGCAGGCCTGGCTTAGGGAAACCAATGAACAGTATAATACTGCACTTGAACGCTTGAGCTGCCATGATTACAAAGAGTATATTACCAGTGCGCACAACGAGGAGGGTAGACCGGACAGGCTATTGACATGACTGGTTAGACTCAAATCCCATGGGGCACCAGTCGCGCAGATCATGACATGAGAGGGCTCCCCACTCTATTCCCCCAGGGCGATTCATATATCGTTCTTGGAAGATTATGAACCCCTCTCCTGGTATACTGTACTGGGCTTCTCGCACCGGGTACCCTGGTTGCCTTTTTGGATCACCTTCCCTTGCAGGAACTGAAAATGGAGGCCTGGGAGGGCTAGTATTGAATCAAGGACTACCCGCTGAGTTCTAAGCTTCCTTTGTGGAGATGCTGGCCCCTCGGCTGAAAGCACTAGTTGCTGACTCCTTATGGCTAGGAGCTTTGCCGGAGTCCACTAGGGATGCAGTGGTAATTCGACTCCCTAAATCAAAACACTGGGGGCTTACACCTCCGAGTTCCGCCCCTTATTCATGTTGAACCTGCATTTTTAAAACCGTAGCAAAGTTGTGGCTCTCCGACTGGTCTCTCTTTATTCCTGATCGGAGCACTTCACTGAACCTGCAAGGACTTTCATGTTCTTTATCACCCAGATGTTCTGCTCCGCCTGCACACTACCCTCATGTCTGTCGATCTTGAAAAAGCTTTTTGATTCAATAAGACGTGACTTTTTCATTGAGGTCATGCTTAAGATGGGATTGTGGGAAGCCTGGATCATGTGGGTCAGACTGCTTTACTCAGCACCCACTTTGAGGGTCAAAGCGGGTTATGTTATCTCCACGCAATATAATGTTTACAGAAGCACCAGGCAGGGGGGCCCATTATCCGCTCACCTGTTTACCCTGGCCATAGCACCACTGGCAGAAATTTCCCTGAGAAGTGGTCAGGCTTTGGAGTAATGATTAAAGGTAGGGAACATGTAATATCTCTATATGCAGAGTGAGCTACTGCTGTGCCTCGGCGATGGTCCGTGGGGGCCATGAACGCAGTGACCCTACTGGACAAATTTGCAGCGCATTCCGGCCATCGCGTCAACAAATCTGAGGCTCTCTGTTCCCTATGACATTGGAGGCTCAGAGGACTGGGAATATCTCACAAGGCCAGACTTGGTCACCAACGGCCTTTCCTTACTTGGGGTTCCAAGTGTTTCATTCTTTAGAAGCCTTGCAGGACGGTAAATTGGGAAATGCCGTTAGATTTCGTAGTAATGTGGTTTATTTCCTTGTCCTCGTGGGCGCATTACACACTGTGTATTCTTTTGAGTAGCACCATGGTGAAGGAACCTGGTGCTCTCAGATTGATGTGTAAGTGAGATCAGTGGAGTTTACACAGCATGCTGGATGGATGGGACCATTGTACTTGGAATAAACATACTTCTTCTCCGAATCTGGATCTTCCTTTATTCATGATGACTTGTTTTTACAGTTCCTCAACTCCTGTGTCCCCTTTTGGAGATCCCTGAAGTTGCCCATCATGGCCCGGATTTCGGTGTCCAAAATGGTCACGTGGCTGGCACTGCTATAGTATTATTACCAACCTTCCAGTAAAGATACCGGGTTCCTAGTTTAAACGACGAGACACTCCTTAGGGGACTGATATAGGACGAGAGACATCACAGAAGTCCTCCGGTGTCACCCCATGACGAGGAAGGGGTTGGGGGCCCCTGATTTTGAGCTGTATTTTCTAGTGTTGCAGCTCCAGTGGGTCACTCAGTGGCTTGAGGGAGCACATCAGGAAGAGCTGGGCCCGACAGGACTATACAACCGTCACGGTGCTCTGAAGGCGAAACTGCTAGGCTATCAGCTGGGCACTCTTGATTCCGGCGAATGACCTAGTAACCACCTATGACCAACCCCCGGGCCAGTTCCTCACTTACAAGGCACTGGTGCAAACTTTTGAGGGCCTGCGGCCAGGAGGCCGAAATGAAACCGAGATGCATGTGGTATTGCAACTGCTGGTGTCCATGAGAACTGCATGACATCTCGGTGAGATGGTTCTATAGAGCATTATTGGGAATGGTCAGGAAGCAACTGATGACCGTGTGAGTCCGAAAGGCAACACTTTCCCCTTCTGTCTCCCCGCCCCCCACCACCACCCACTACAAACCACTAGACAACTCATTAATTTACTTCCCTTGAGACACCTGATAATGCCAAACCGGTTCTGGTGACAGACCCCTGAGACAACTTGATTTATTGTCTAAGCTTTTCTTTTTAGAAGTGTCATTGTAATGCCCATTGCAGACTCCCTTCCTGGTACTATTGCACAATTATAAAATCCCTGAAAGCCAAGGATGAGGGAAATTGGCTTGATAATGTTGTTGAGACCACAAGATCATGTAACACTGGGCACCATATGTCCTGTACAGGAGGCGTTCAATGACAAACTGCTAATGTGATGCTGATTTAAGTTTCTGGATGTACCTGGGACAGGGCCAGAAGGGTCCATAGCCTAAGTGACGAAACACTTGTGTTACCCTTTTTGCATCCCACATGACACTAACCTTTCATTATTATGTCGAGTAAATTGAAAATCTTTTGTATGCATGACTTGCAAATTATTAATGCCAATAAAAATATAGTTAAAAAAAGTGGTATCATAAGGTTGTTTAACAAAGATACAGAACATAAACCAATAAGCACCTTAGACATTGTACTACTTAAAATAAGTTTGTTTAAGAAGTTCCTGAATCATTCATAAATATTAATCCCCATATCCTACAAACAAGGGAAATGATATTGCACTATTGAAGTAAACAAAAAATAAAAGTAAACAAAAACAGAGAGGTCAAATCGGTCTCAGAACAGCCACAGATACGGAGCGAGATAGATAGGAATCACACACTCACTTTGGGTGGATAGGAAGGCCCTCACACACCGACCTAGTCAGTGTCATGCTTCATCACTGGGCCCCACCAAAGAGGCCGAGTGCCTCTTTGGTGTGCTGCGATGCCAGAAAGACTGCGGAGCTGGTTGTGTGAAAAGGGGCGTGCTGTGAATTGAATTGGAATTGGAAGGCTCTTATATAGCACATGGCTACTCGGAAGCATCCCAGCGCTTGAAGATAGATAGAAGGTGATGCAGAGATTAGAAGATGGGGAAGACTGGTTTATGGCCTAGGAAACAATGCTGTTTGTAGTTGTTTTCGGAACACCAGCAAGCTGGGTTCTAAACGAAGTGATAGCGGTAGGGCGTTCCACAGTTTTGCTGCATTTCGGGAGAAGAGGCGGTCCCCAGACCGGGCTTTGTTGGTCCTGGGCGTTATAAGGAGATTTTGATGGTTAGAGCGAAGGTGCCTAGATGGAATGTATGGTCTGATCATATTTTTCAGAATGGGGGGGCCGTTCCCATAGAGAGTTTTATGGACCAGACAAAGAGTCTTAAAATGGATTCGCTCCTTTTATTGGGAGCTAGTGTAAGGCCCTTAATGCAGGGGCTGCGGTGATACGACGGCTGATTCCGGTGAGTAGCCTTGCTGCCGAGTTTTGAGCTATCTGCAGTTGACGGATGACTGAGGTGGGGGCTCCTAAGTAGAGAGCATTTCCATAGTCCAGCCTGGATAGAATGAGGGACTGGACTATGGTTTTCTTCGCAGTTTCCGGTAGCTGGAGAAGAATTTTCCGGATGGTTTTTATTAGACCGAAGCACGTAGCCACTGTCTTTTTTGCCTGAGTTTTAAAAGAGAGCTCCGTTTCGAGCCAAAACCCTAGGCTTTTTATCTCCGTTTTGGGGGTGGGCCCAGGTCCCATGCAGGAAGGCCACATAGAGGGGATGTTAAAGGAGGCCTTTCTTCCGAGCAACATCAGCTCGGTTTTTCCTCCATTCAGTTTTAGATGGGAGGCATCCATCCATCCTGCGACTTCACCCAGGCAGCTACAGAGATTGTTCTGAGGGGAGTCTGTCTGGGTGAGGGAGACTACTAGCTGGGTGTCATCAGCGTAGCTCACCAATTGGATTCCGAAGGGGGCTACTACCTCTGCCAAGGGGGCCATATACACATTAAACAGTGTGGGGCTAAGGGAGGAGCCCTGTGGCACCCCACACTGTAATGGTATTGGGAGGGAGCAGTTGGTATCTGAGAAGACCTTGAAGAATCTATTACTGAGAAAAGATTCAAGCCATTCAAGAGCTTTGCCTGTGACTCCAATTCTTTCTAGGCGGGCGAGTAGGACACGGTGATTAACCGTGTCAAAGGCGGCGCTGAGGTCCAGGAGGATAATGGCCGCGCTGCCACCTGCGTCCAGAATCCTCCTGGATACCTCAACCACCCTCAGCAAAGCTGTTTCAGTTCCCTGTCCTTTTCGGAAGCCTGTTTGTGTGGGATGGAGCAGGTTTTGAGACTCCAAGTATGATGCCAGTTGTTTGTTGACCCACTTTTCAGCAAACTTGCTGATACCGGGGAGGAGGGAAATGGGGCGGTAATTAGAGAAGTCATCAGGGTTAAGATTTGGTTTTTTTAACAAGGCCTTTACCATGGCTAGTTTCCAATCTTGGGGTACTATCCCGGAGTCCAAGGAGGTGTTAACAAGATCAATGATGTTTCTACTAACATGGGGAAGGACCAATTTCAAGATAGACATAGGGGCGGGGTCAAGAGGGGAACCACTCTTTATGGAGTTGAAAAGGGAGGGGAAAAGTTCATCACTGAGGGGGTGAAAAAATGTTAAATGAGGTGAGGTGGAATTGATATCGTCCCTCGATGGGGGATTGCGCTCTGCTACTGGGGATGGGGGGAGGGAAAGTAGGATTTTTTCAATTTTCGTGGCAAAGAAGTTTGCTAGTTCGTTGCAACGAGCACCAGATTCTTCCGGGGAAAGTTCAGATGTAAGGGGGGGGGGGGGGGGGGGGGGGGGTAATTAAAATTAAAAGTGCCTAAAAGGGTATCGGTAAAAAGAAGTTTAATGAGTGATCCCTAAGACACAAATGAAGAGTATTATGTGTCTGAATTTAGCTGCCAAGGTTTTAGGATTGGTTAAATTCAGAAAGAATACTTAAGTCAGTCAACATGTTTCTGCCATATGGGTGGTTTCAATTTACCAAGGCATTCATCAGGACTAAACCCCGGCGGTATGGACTCTCTAATCGTCCACCCTGACCTGGGGGCGTGAAAGTGAAAATTTTAAAAAAGTGCTTAGAAAAAATGGAAGAGCGGGTTACTCATTCCAAAAAATGCTCCAAATTCAGGAGTATCTCAGCACCTGTAAAGTGAAGTACACAAACAAACATAAACAGACATACACACAATTAATATATGCCATTGCGTTTGGTCGTAGTGCTCCATAGTTTGTGGCATAAGTTGTGTTCCCAAAGTAGACACTAGTTTTAACACCATCCAAGTAACCCTGTAGGGATGATATCGTTAACTTTGGGAAGTGAAGTGATAAGGGTGTCTTAAAAACTCAAACGGTGGATGGAAAGGTTAAAAACACTATATATGTACTCCTTTTGAAGGGATCAATGGACCAAAGGTCTGTGACCCCCTAAGGTGGTAACTTAGATTTATATCTCACTTTGAAACCGGCCGCTACTTGCACCATGGGTCTCGGGAGGGGGGTTGGAGCGTGCCTGGCACATCCTGTAAAAGAAAAAGGTTAGCTTTAAATCCCCGTTACACGGGTAGCACTGAGCTCGTTTTTGTAGAATATCAGGGATCTTGTAGCTGGGGTGCACTCACGCCCTCAACGCGCTCAGCCCGCTTGAAACCTGTATTACGCCTCAGAACCGGACACCGACGATGGAGAGCGGGGCCGGTGACTGAGTATTAAAGCGTTCGTGCTTCAGGTCGCGTTCTTCCGGGTGGGCGTGTCTAGCCAGAACGAGGCTTGGGACGCACCCGCCCAGTGTAGAGGGGGCGCGGCCGAGATCCAAGTCGAGGCTTGGAAGGGTCAGCCAATAGAGGGCCTGACCAGCGTCTGTGCCGATTCTGAAGCTTCCTTCATGGATCGTTTTTGACAACATTAAAGACAATGGAAAATGCTTGAATGTTCCCTGGATTGCAGAACCAGAAAGAGGATATGTGATTTTTTGCAGACAGTGCATAGAAGTTGTTGAATGCACAATAGTGGTGGGAATGGTATACACAAGCACTAGTGTAGTGACAGTGAGGGGTGAAGAGACAAGTCAGCCTGTTGCCTTATAGAGTTATACTAAGGGCAGCAAGTTGCCTTATGGGTTTATACTGAGGGCAGCATAGTGCCTAGAAAAGGATATTATTGCAGAGGGGCACAAAGAGGTACCACTCCATGTAGCATATTTACAAGTAGCTTAGACCTTACAGAAATTGGTTAATCATGTTGTTATGGGTTCAAAGATATCCTACTCAAGATAGCACAGTGTTCCACGGGATGTCATCGTTGAGGCCGTTGGTATTAGTGCCTAAACGATACACCCAGCGCTGCTCTTTTTCAAAGAGTCTGCTTGTAATATTTGTTGTGCCGTTGATTACTTCGATTACAGTCCACCTCATATCATTGGGTGTATGGTTCCTGTCCAAGAAATGGCGGCTCAGCTTGGTTGTTACTTTTTTGCACCTGACGTTGCTCCGATGTTCGCAGATACGCTGTTTGACCCTGCGTGCAGTCATGCCGACATAGCGAAGCTGGCAGGGGCAGGTAATCAGATAAACCACATTCATTGAGTTACAGTTTGTATGTTCTCTCTGTGCCCAAACCTTGCCTGCTTCCAGCGACAGTGTTTTTGTAGCTTCTGTTAGATGGCAGACTCTGCAGTCAGAGCAGGGGTAGTGCCCGGTAATTCTTGGCAGACCCCATGCTGCAGTTATTGTGGGCATAACGTCATGTGGCTTTTCTTTTGGGCGAGTGTGGACCAGGGCATCTTTCAGACTCCATCCTTTTTTGAAAGAGAAGAGAGGTTTCTCCCAGTTCTCTTTACAGGATGTTATAATGTTCCAATGTTTATTGATAGTTTTTTTCATCAGATTGGAAAGACTGTTATATGTGGTTACACATGTAAGGGGTATTGAGTCAGGGTTATTGATCTTCTCTTCCAAGAGTGCCTCTCTTGGCTGATTTCTTGCTCTTTTGAAACCCTTGTTTAGGATAGGTGCTGGGTAGCCTCTATCTCTAAGTTTTTCTGTAAGACTGGAAGACTGTTCTTGAAATCTGAAAGAGTGCTGCAATTTCTCCTTAGTCTGAGATATTGCCCGTAAGGGAGATTCTCTTTCAGAGGGCGGGGGTGAAAGCTGCTAAAGTCAAGAAGATTGTTTTTAGCTGTAGGCTTATGGTGGGTTTTGGTTGTAAGTCCAGTTCCATTTACAGAGATCACCACATCGAGAAAGACAATGTCTATTTTACTTATGGTATTGGTGAACCTTAGGTTATGGATCCATACCAAAAAAGTTGCAAGCTCACTGTCACTACCTGTCCAAAGGAGCAGGATGTCGTCTATATAGCGCTTCCATAAAAGCGTAGACGACGAAAAAGCTGCGGTTGGTGGCAGAATGTATTTGGCCTCGAAATCCGCTACATACAACCCGGCCACGCTAGGAGCAAAAGTACTGCCCATCGAAGTTCCTGAGCATTGGAGGAATAGTTTGTCTTTGAAAGAGAAAAAGTTCTCTTTTAGGGCTATGGTGGCACACTCAATGATAAAGGCCTTTGGTGTCTGGTAATCCCATTCGATGGAGTCTAGTGATTTTCCCAGGACTTCAATGGTATCGTCCTGTGGGATGCTCGTGTAGAGGCTTTCTACATCGAGAGTCACTAGGGTGACTGAGTTTTCTGTGAACGTAACCTCTGTTAGTAGTCGTAGGAAGCTCTTTGTATCTTTGAGGTAAGTGGGAGTTGATTGTACTCGCGGTTTTAGGAAATAGTCACAAAACTGTGACAAGGGCTCCAAGAGAGAGCCAATCCCTGACACGATGGGACGCCCGGGAGGTGGCAACCGGTTTTTATGCATCTTGGGCAATGTGTAGAAGTATGGTATGACATTGCTAGTGTTGTTCAAGAAGTCCGCTTCGTTTTTAGACAGGTGACCACGTTCCTCTGCATGTCTAACCAAGGTCGTGATCTTGTTGGTAAGGTCTGCAGTAGGGTCTGTTGTGAGTGGGGTATAGTTTCTGATATCCCCAAGCAGGTCATTACAAGTCTTCTCGTAGTCTCTAGTATTTTGAATAACAATCCCTCCACCTTTGTCTGCCGGCTTTATGGTTATTGAGGTGTCATTCTGCAGTATATGTAGCGCTTGGTATTCAGCAGTGGTGAGATTCCCAAATGTCTTAGGGTTCTGGCACGTTTCCAAATCTTTAAATACGGCCTGCTCGAAGGCGGTGATGGCCGCAGGGACAGTGTGTGGGGGAGGGGTGAAAGTGGAACTCGGTCTTAGTCCCGTATCACCTTTCCTGGTTGCTTCAGTTGGGTCTGCTTTGCCTTCAAAGAATGCTTTTAATTTCAGTTTTCGAAAGAAACCAGCAAGTTCGCAGTGTAGCTTGAATTTGTCAGGTCTTGCTGTTGGAACAAAGCCTAAGCCTTTTTCAAGTACTTGAATTTCGGTGGGGGTTATTATCCTTTCAGACAAGTTCGTCACTAGGCTCAAACTCCGCTCGTTCCCGGCTGTTGGTTGCTGTGGCTGTGATTCGCTACAGAGTCTTCCTCTTCCCAGGACACTCTGTTGTTGCCTCTTCTTTTGCCTCGGCCCCTGCGGCCGCTCTCTAAAAAAGGCTGTCTGTACTGATTCTGGAAGTTTGTGGGGGGCATAAAGCCCGGGTTCCAGCCCATGAAGGGAAATTGTGGCTGTTGAAAGGCATAAGGGCCCATCCCCATTTGTGGTGGATACCATTGTTGATGGTGGCCCTGATTGCTTTGCCTGCCCCTGTTATTCCTGTTGCCCCGGTTCCCTCTTCTCTTTGTTTGTCTGAATGAGCTATTGCTTGACCCACTACTGTTGGAGGAGTCATCATCCGAATAATCAGATTTGCTATCATTACGTGCTGGTGGGGTAAAGGTTGCCCCCAGAGTAGGGGTACACCCTTTCAAAGTCAAACTTCTTTTGATCTTTTTGGAGTTTGGTTGCTTTTGACTGCATCAGGTTGTCTTTATACTCATTAAGTTCCTTATTGAGTTCGTCCAACCGTTTCTTAAACCCAGTGATTGTTGTCTTGAAGTGGGACTCAGTCTCTCTAATTTCCACCATTAGTGCTTCAGAGAGTCTGAGTGCTGTTTTTATTATCAAGACCAGCCAGTCGCGCGTACAATGCCATGCGATCATGGCCCAGTCTTTTCTGAAAGTAGCATCGTTGAGAAAGATGCGGGGGGCATTTGTGACCAGCAAGCCTCTTGGTGCTGTGTTGGACACAAGATACTGCTTAAGGATAGTGCCGTGAAGAATGGTACGTATGTGCTCTCTTTTTTTTCAGTAAGGTTTTCCCACTCAGTGGTGTTCGCTATTGCTTGCGATATATGTGGATCTGCAAATAGTGTAGGATCCGACATCAGTTCCTCAATTTCGGATTCAAAATATGTCAGGCCCAAGTTCGCCATGGTGAGGTATCAAGGTAAGGAGATAGGAGTACGTTGATAAAACAGGCAATGATAAATAGGGTATTATCTTGATTGGAGTAAAAAACAGGCTCTCACAGCTGTACGCTGCTAAGATACAAAACAACAATGGGAGAGGTAGGGAGATTCAAGCACACTCTCTCAGTCCCCGGTTAGATACAAGTAAACAAAAACAGAGAGGTCAAATCGGTCTCAGAACAGCCACAGATACGGAGCGAGGTAGATAGGAATCACACACTCACTTTGGGTGGATAGGAAGGCCCTCACACACCGACCTAGTCCGTGTCATGCTTCATCACTGGGCCCCACCAAAGAGGCCGAGTGCCTCTTTGGTGTGCTGCGACGCCAGAAAGACTGCGGAGCTGGTTGTGTGAAAAGGGGCGTGCTGTGAGGGTAATTAAAATTAAAAGTGCCTAAAAGGGTATCAGTAAAAAGAAGTTTAATGAGTGATCCCTAAGACACAAATGAAGAGTATTATGTGTCTGAATCTCTCTACCTCTCCCATTGTTGTTTTGTATCTTAGCGTACAGCTGTGAGAGCCTGTTTTTTACTCCAAGCAAGATAATACCCTATTTATCATTGCCTGTTTTATCAAAGTACTCCTATCTCCTTACCTTGATACCTCACCATGGCGAACTTGGGCCTGACATATTCTGAATCCGAAATTGAGGAACTGATGTCGGATCCTACACTATTTGCAGATCCACATATATCGCAAGCAATAGCGAACACCACCGAGTTGGAAAACCTTACTGAGAACAAAAGAGAGCACATACGTACCATTCTTCACGGCACTATCCTTAAGCAGTATCTTGTTTCCAACACAGCACCAAGAGGCTTGCTGGTCACAAATGCCCCCCGCATCTTTCTCAACGATGCTACTTTCAGAAAAGACTGGGCCATGATCGCATGGCATTGTACGCGCGACTGGCTGGTCTTGATAATAAAAACAGCACTCAGACTCTGAAGCACTAATGGTGGAAATTAGAGAGACTGAGTCCCACTTCAAGACAACAATCACTGGGTTTAAGAAACGGTTGGACGAACTCAATAAGGAACTTAATGAGTATAAAGACAACCTGATGCAGTCAAAAGCAACCAAACTCCAAAAAGATCAAAAGAAGTTTGACTTTGAAAAGGTGTACCCCTACTTTGCGGCAACCTTTACCCCACCAGCACGTAATGATAGCAAATCTGATTATTCGGATGATGACTCCTCCAACAGTAGTGGGTCAAGCAATAGCTCATTCAGACAAACAAAGAGAAGAGGGAACCGGGGCAACAGGAATAACAGGGGCAGGCAAGGCAATCAGGGCCACCATCAACAATGGTATCCACCACAAATGGGGATGGGCCCGCACCCTTATGCCTTTTCAACAGCCACAATTTCCCTTCATGGGCTGGAACCCGGGCTTTATGCCCCCCACAAACTTCCAGAATCAGTACAGACAGCCTTTTTTAGAGAGCGGCCGGAGGGGCCGAGGCAAAAGAAGAGGCAACAACAGAGTGTCCTGGGAAGAGGAAGACTCTGTAGCGAATCACACCCGCAGCAACCAACAGCCGGAACAAGCAAAGTTTGAGCCTAGTGACGAACTTGTCTGAAAGGATACTAACCCCCACCGAAATTCAAGTACTTGAAAAAGGCTTAGGCTTTGTTCCAATAGCAAGACCTGACAAATTCAAGCTACACTGCGAACTTGCTGGTTTCTTTCGAAAACTGAAATTAAAAGCATTCTTTGAAGGCAAAGCAGACCCAACTGAAGCAACCAGGAAAGGTGATACGGGACTAAGACCGAGTTCCATTGTCACCCCTCCCCCACACACTGTCCCTGCGGCCATCACCGCCTTTGAGCAGGCCGTATTTAAAGATTTGGAAACGTGCCAGAACCCTAAGACATTTGGGAATTTCAGCACTGCTGAATACCAAGCGCTACAAATGCTGCAGAATGACACCTCAATAACCATAAATCCGGCAGACAAAGGTGGAGGGATTGTTATTCAAAATACTAGAGACTACGAGAAGACTTGTAATGACCTGCTTGGGGATATCAGAAACTATACCCCACTCACAACAGACCCTACTGCAGACCTTACCAACAAGATCACGACCTTGGTTAGACATGCAGAGGAACGTGGTCACCTGTCTAAAAACGAAGCAGACTTCTTGAACAACACTAGCAATGTCATACCATACTTCTACACATTGCCCAAGATGCATAAAAACCGGTTGCCACCTCCCGGGCGTCCCATCGTGTCAGGGATTGGCTCTCTTGGAGCCCTTGTCACAGTTTTGTGATTATTTCCTAAAACCGCTAGTACAATCAACTCCCACTTACCTCAAAGATACCAAGAGCCTCCTACGACTACTAACAGAGGTTACGTTCACAGAAAACTCAGTCACCCTAGTGACTCTCGATGTAGAAAGCCTCTACACGAGCATCCCACAGGACAATACCATTAAAGTCCTAGGAAAATCACTAGACTCCATTGAATGGGATTACCAGACACCAAAGGCCTTTATCATTGAGTGTGCCACCATAGCCCTAAAAGAGAACTTTTTCTCTTTCAAAGACAAACTATTCCTCCAATGCTCAGGAACTTCGATGGGCAGTACTTTTACTCCTAGCGTGGCCGGGTTGTATGTAGCGGATTTCGAGGCCAAATACATTCTGCCACCAACCGCAGCTTTTTCGTCCTCTACGCTTTTATGGAAGCGCTATATAGACAACATCCTGCTCCTTTGGACAGGTAGTGACAGTGAGCTTGAAACTTTTTTGGTATGGATCAACACTCTAGACATTAATCTAAGGTTCACCAATACCATAAGTAAAACAGACATTGTCTTTCTCGATGTGGTGATCTCTGTAAATGGAACTGGACTTCCATTTACAGAGATCACCACATCGAGAAAGACAATGTCTGTTTTACTTATGGTATTGGTGAACCTTAGATTAATGTCTAGAGTGTTGATCCATACCAAAAAAGTTTCAAGCTCACTGTCACTACCTGTCCAAAGGAGCAGGATGTTGTCTATATAGCGCTTCCATAAAAGCGTAGAGGACGAAAAAGCTGCGGTTGGTGGCAGAATGTATTTGGCCTCGAAATCCGCTACATACAACCCGGCCACGCTAGGAGTAAAAGAGAGGCTACCCAGCACCTATCCTAAACAAGGGTTTCAAAAGAGCAAGAAATCAGCCAAGAGAGGCACTCTTGGAAGAGAAGATCAATAACCCTGACTCAATACCCCTTACATGTGTAACCACATATAACAGTCTTTCCAATCTGATGAAAAAAACTATCAATAAACATTGGAACATTCTAACATCCTGTAAAGAGAACTGGGAGAAACCTCTCTTCTCTTTCAAAAAAGGACGGAGTCTGAAAGATGCCCTGGTCCACACTCGCCCAAAAGAAAAGCCACATGACGTTATGCCCACAATAACTGCAGCATGGGGTCTGCTAAGAATTACCTGGCACTACCCCTGCTCTGACTGCAGCGTCTGCCATCTAACAGAAGCTACAAAAACACGGTCGCTGGAAGCAGGCAAGGTTTGGACACAGAGAGAACATACAAACTGTAACTCAATGAATGTGGTTTATCTGATTACCTGCCCCTGCCAGCTTCGCTATGTCGGCATGACTGCACGCAGGGTCAAACAGCGTATCTGCGAACATCGGAGCAACGTCAGGTGCAAAAAAGTAACAACCAAGCTGAGCCGCCATTTCTTGGACAGGAACCATACACCCAATGATATGAGGTGGACTGTAATCGAAGTAATCAACGGCACAACAAATATTACAAGCAGACTCTTTGAAAAAGAGCAGCGCTGGGTGTATCGTTTAGGCACTAATACCAACGGCCTCAACGATGACATCCCGTGGAACACTGTGCTATCTTGAGCAGGATATCTTTGAACCCATAACAACATGATTAACCAATTTCTGTAAGGTCTAAGCTACTTGTAAATATGCTACATGGAGTGGTACCTCTTTGTGCCCCTCTGCAATAATATCCTTTTCTAGGCACTATGCTGCCCTCAGTATAAACCCATAAGGCAACTTGCTGCCCTTAATATAACTCTATATGGCAACAGGCTGACTTGTCTCTTCACCCCTCACCGTCACTACACTAGTGTTGTGTATACCATTCCCACCACTATTGTGCATTCAACAACTTCTATGCACTGTCTGCAAAAAATCACATATCGTCTTTCTGGTTCTGCAATCCAGGGAACATTCAAGCATTTTCCATTGTCTTTAATGTTGTCAAAAACGATCCATGAAGGAAGCTTCAGAATCGGCACAGACGCTGGTCAGGCCCTCTATTGGCTGACCCTTCCAAGCCTCGACTTGGATCTCGGCCGCGCCCCCTCTACACTGGGCGGGTGCGTCCCAAGCCTTGTTCTGGCTAGACACGCCCACCCGGAAGAACGCGACCTGAAGCACGATCGCTTTAATACTCAGTCACCGGCCCCGCTCTCCATCGTCGGGGTCCGGTTCTGAGGCGTAATACAGGTTTCAAGCGGGCTGAGAGCGTTGAGGGCGTGAGTGCACCCCAGCTACAAGATCCCTGATATTCTACAAAAACGAGCTAAGTGCTACCCGTGTAACGGGGATTTAAAGCTAACCTTTTTCTTTTACAGGATGTGCCAGGCACGCTCCAACCCCCCTTCCGAGACCCATGGTGCAAGTAGCGCCCGGTTTCAAAGTGAGATATAAATCTAAGTTACCACCTTAGGGGGTCACAGACCTTTGGTCCATTGATCCCTTCAAAAGGAGTACATATATAGTGTTTTTAACCTTTCCATCCACCGTTTGAGTTTTTAAGACACCCTTATCACTTCACTTCCCAAAGTTAACGATATCATCCCTACAGGGTTACTTGGATGGTGTTAAAACTAGTGTCTACTTTGGGAACACAACTTATGCCACAAGCTATGGAGCACTACGACCAAACGCAATGGCATATATTAATTGTGTGTATGTCTGTTTGTTTGTTTGTGTACTTCACTTTACAAGTGCTGATATACTCCTGAATTTGGAGCATTTTGTGGAATGAGCAACCCGCTCTTCCATTTTTTCTAAGCACTTTTTTCACCTTTTTTAAAATTTTCACTTTCACGCCCCCAGGTCAGGGTGGACGATTAGAGAGTCCATACCGCCGGGGTTTAGTCCTGATGAATGCCTTGGTAAATTGAAACCACCCATATGGCAGAAACATGTTGACTGACTTAAGTATTCTTTCTAAATTTAACCAATCCTAAAACCTTGGCAGCTAAATTCAGACACCTAATACTCTTCATTTGTGTCTTAGGGATCACTCATTAAACTTCTTTTTACTGATATCCTTTTAGGCACTTTTAATTTTAATTACCCTCACAGCACGCCCCTTTTCACACAACCAGCTCCGCAGTCTTTCTGGCGTTGCAGCACATCAAAGAGTCACTCGACCTCTTTGGTGGGGCCCAGTGATGAAGCATGACACTGACTAGGTCGGTGTGTGAGGGCCTTCCGACCCACCCAAAGTGAGTGTTTGATTCCTATCTATCTCGCTCCGTATCTGTGGCTGTTCTGAGACCGATTTGACCTCTCTGTTTTTGTTTACTTGTATCTAACCGGGGACTGAGAGAGTGTCCTTGAATCTCCCTACCTCTCCCATTGTTGTTTTGTAAACAAAAAATAAGCCACAAAGGAAATACAGTTGCGGCCGCAGACTTAGAATAGCGCAACATATAAGAACATCTCGACATGGCTTCCTCCGAAGGCACACCGATCTACGCAGTACAAGGAAACACCACCATGCAACGAATCCCATTTCAACTACAAGAAAAGAAAGAACATCTAAGATATAAAGATTGTTTTCCCAAGAGCGTTTTCACTCGCTCATTCTCCTCCCTGTTGCTTCTTTCCCTCCCTAGATCGTGCTGTAATGTGTTTTTCTTTATTCTCCTCCTCTCCTTCCGCCCTTACTTGTGTTTCTTTATTACCCCCGCAGGCCCTTGCGCCTTTTCTGGATAAGAAACCAGAGACAGTTTATTTTTTTTATATTTATTTTTTAAAGTTTGAGTTTATCTATACTACTATAATAAAGGAAGAACTTTCAGCCTTTGAGGCGGGTAAACCTGGGAACCACAGAGCCCAATCCACACACCCGATACACCGTTGGAATCGCCAGGGTGTGTAGATGGTTATAGGCTATTTAAATAAAATAAAAAAATGTTATTTAAAAAATTTACAGTAAAAAAAAGTAGTCCATCCGAAGTAGCGCCGGCCGCGACGTGGGTGTTCACGTCAGGAGCGCGGAGAGGAGCGGCGTCCAGGAGGGCGATGAGGAGCGGCGGACATGGCGCGGGGGAGGAGCGGTGACATGAGGAGCAGCGGACAGGCCAGCGGCGGTGCGAGCAGCGGACAGGCTGGAGGAGCGGCGGCTGAGGTAAGGGGACCCATGTCGGGGCAGGCGGGGGATGGGCTGGGCGGGGTCCCGGGCTGCAGGAGAAAAGAGAATTATCCCGTATTTTTATGGTGCAACAGCAATCATTAACACACCTCTAGGCCAAACAGATTAGCAATGATGTAAGCTTTCCCAGCCAATGTACACTCTGGAGAACGGATTGGTCAGCTGTACACCTCTGCAAAGAAGAACAGACATATTTAAAGCAGTATATCGGCAGCGGACAGGCGGGAGGAGCGGCGGCTGAGGTAAGGGGACCCATGTCGGGGCAGGCTGGGGTCGGGGCAGGTGGGGGACGGGCCGGGTGGGGGCCCGGGCTGCTGGACAATGTCGGGGCGGGCGGGGGGCGGGAAAGCCTGTTGCTCCCGGACAAGGTCGGGACGGGCTGCTAGTTGAAGTATAAAAGAGTCAAAGACAGAAAATGAAGAAACAATCAAAAGTTAAAAAACAAGAAAATATGCATAGTAAATAAAACTAAATAAATAACAATATTAAGCAGCTATGGCAAAACATAAAGTAATATCAGATAGTTAGGACATAAACCATATAACCGGTATCAAGAGTAATAAAGCAATTGAGAAAAATCATGGTGGTTTTTGAACTTCATCAGTTCGAACTTGGGAAACGGGTGGAAGAGTAGGAACCAAGGACAGATAATTGGTAAGGGGGAGCCATAAAAGATCACGTTTGATTGCTAGGGAAATGGGGGAGATAAAATTGGTATCAAGACGGTGGTTAAAACAGACCGCATTCCACCAAGCACGGAAAGAGACTTCAGTGCCTTGTTTCCAATTAGAGGTAATGTGGTGGAGAGCAATAGCTATTAAAAGATCAATCAGTTTATATTGTTGCGGGGAATTGGCAAAAATAGGGGAGAGAGAACCTAGAAAAATATTGTCAATGGAGCAAGGAGACTGAAATTTGAAAATCTTCTGGAATTGGGACCAAACCAAAAGCCAGAACTGTAAAATGGGTGGGCAATCAAACAGCATATGCTTTAAGTCAGCAGAAGGGCATGGACATGACCAACAAGTAGGAGTGTTTGAGGAGAAGGACGATAAAGTCAATGGAGTAAATAAAATACGATTTATAAATGAAAAATAAGGTTTGAGTGGTGTTAGCAGCTCTAGAGGTACTGTGGATTGTTGACCAAATGTTATCCCATAAAGGGATTGACCAATTCTGAGAAAGATCTTTTTCCCAAGTCAACTCAACTTTGGATTTAACTCTATCAACAGTGAAGTGAATCGATTTATAGAGAAAAGAGGCTGAGGGTGAGTGTTCTAGTGCATTAGATATGAGAAGGAGCGTATTAGGGATATTATTGGTATTAGGAAGTGAATGCATATATTGAGTAAGAATAGGGAGAAGTGAATTATATTGTGTACGAGAAGAGGAAAGCAAGGAGAATTGCGTCTGAAGGTCTTGAAAGGAGAGAGGCTGATTACACCAAACAAGTTGAGAAATCCACTTTAGGCCATGAGAGTGCCAGGATTTCCAAAATAGAGAACGATTGCGAATTTTAAGGTGTTGATTATGCCACATACGTTGGACGTGAATGGAAGAAAGAGATGGATAGGAAGAGGACAAATATGGGATAAGAAGCCTACAAGAATGATTAATGATGGGAGTACGAAGGGAAGCAACGTTAGCAGTGAAAGAGAGTATCTCACGAAAATCAAAAGGAGTGAGGAAGGAAGATTCTAATTTAAGCCAAAGAGGAGGGTAAAAGGGAAGATCAGGTGAAAGCCAGCGCAAAGCTTGTTTCAGGGAAAAAGCTTTATGGTAATTCTTAAAATCAGGGAATTGAATCCCTCCATTTGATTTATCTTTCTTCAAAACAGCAATAGCTATCCGGGATCTTTTACCTTTCCATAAAAATGTAAGTAAAATAGTCTATTGTTTTGAAATAAAAGACGGGAATATGAATAGGGATCATGGAGATGGTATATAGCACAAGGGGAGCTAACATAATTTTAATAGAGTCAAGGCGCCCCCACCAAGAAAGAAAAAGAGGGTTCCAACGATCAATGGCCTTATTTAATTGTTTAGAAATATAGTCAAAATTAAGTTTAAGAGTATCCGATAAACAAGGAGCAAACCGAACCCCCAAATATTTAATCTTTGATGGATGCCAAGAGAAACCAGAACACTCAAAGAGATGTTTTTGACAAAGTGGATTCAAGGCCAAAATTTCACATTTATCAATATTGAGACCATAACCGGAGACTCTAGAAAAGGTGGAGACTTGGTTCAAAAAGAAAGGAAGAGAAGATTGTGGATGAGAACAATACAATAGAATGTCATCAGCATAGACTGATAATTTAACTTGTTGAGAACTAAAATGGAAACCAGAAATATTATCATCAAGTCTAATTTCTGTCAGAAAGGGTTCTAAAGCATAAACCAATTATAAAGGGGATAAAGGGCATCCCTGTCTCACACCTAGTTGTAATGGGAAATAATCTGACACCATACCGTTTGCGAAAATTGATGCATGAGGACTCGAGTAAATGGATAAGAGAAATACATTTAGGGGAAAACCCCACCCATCTAAGAGCTTGAAACATAAAATCCCACCCTATCCTGTCAAAAGCTTTCTCAGCGTCAAGGGAAATGGCTGCCAAAGGATAAGAGAGTGAGGGAGCCTTACTTAAAATATTAAAGAAGACACAAGAATTATCCGATGAAAGTCGACCTTTAACGAAACCAGATTGTTCTGGACCAATTAAATCAGGTAAAAAAAGGATCTAATCTGAGAGCTAAAATTTTGGCAAATATTTTATAATCCGTATTTACTAATGAAATGGGGCGATAATTATCACACAAAGTGTGATCTTTATCTTCTTTAGGGATTAAGCAAATTAGGGCTTCCTGAAAGGTCCCACGGGAAGAGCCGGAATCAGAAAACGATTGGAATAACAGAAGGAGCTCTGGTAGGAGAAGTAAAGAAAAATGATTGTAAAATTCAATAGTGAAGCCGTCAGGACCAGGCACCTTGCCATGACGCAAGACTGAGATGGCATGCGAAATTTCAGTAATGGAAATATCTAAATCAAGTGAGTGAAAATCTACATGAGAAAAAAGAGGAGGAATATTTTGAAAATAAGAGAGAAGATCAACCGAGTCAGGGCAAGTTTCGGGAGTATACAAATTTTTATAAAAAGAGACAAATTAGTTTAGTATGTATCTTTAAACAAGGAAACACCAGCAGGGCCTTGGATAGAATCAATCTTTGTCCTATCCTTCCGTATTTTGAGATAATTAGCCAATAACTTTCCCATTTTATTTTGACCACCATAATAACGAGAATTACATTTTAGTAAAGTATTCGAGGCAGCTGTTGTGGTAAATTTATTAAAAGTAAACTTGGCGTCAATAAGTTCTTGAAGAGAGGATTCAGAACTAGAATTATAGTAAGCATATTCGAGTTTTTTAATTTTACTCAAAAGTTGAGTTGATTTGGTTATTAATTGTTTTTTCTTTTGGGAAAAAAAATCAATGATAAATCCTATAGCAGTTGTTTTTAAAGAATCCCATACAAAGGGTGAATCTGGAGTCTGGTTAAGTGCAAAAAATTCAGCAGCAAAATCATGAAATTTAGAGCAAAAAACAGCGTCAAGGAGTAAGGAATTATTAAATCTCCAGCGTCCAGGATGAGGGGAGAAGGGAATGAGACCAATATCAACAAAAACGGGTGCGTGATCTGAGATTAAAATGGATCCGATATCTGAATGAAGGGCAAGTTGAGCTAAGGATTTACTAAGGAAAAGGTAGTCAATACGGGACTGGGAGTGGTGAGATCGGGAATAGAAAGTATATTCTCTGAAGTCTGGATTGCAGATTCTCCAAATATCAACTAATGCATTGTTATGAATAGAAGCAGTAAATTGGAAATGCATTTTGGAAGTGATAAATTTAACTTTGGAATTTCTGTCTAGGATAGGGTCAAAAACTCTGTTGCAGTCACCCCAAAAATAACATATTTCTCATCAAGTGTAACCAACTTATCTGAGATAGCATGCCAGAACGATTTGTCAACACCAGTAGGAGCATAAACATTGAAAACAACTACAGGTATTCTAACTATATTCAGTTTAACAAGTACCCAACGCCCCGCAACTTCACATTCTTGAGATACAATAGAAACATTTAACTTTTTGTGGCATAATATCACAGCTCCATTTTTCTTACCCATAGCAGGGGAATGGAAAACATGACCCACCCAGCAACGTTTGAGCTCCAAGGCCTCCGCTTCCGAAAGGTGGGATTCTTGGGGAAGGGCTACATCAGTTTTGAGCCTAGCAAGATGCGTTAAAACTCGTTGCCTTTTAATAGGATTATTTAAACCTTTAACGTTCCAAGTAACAACCCGGAATTTAAACTAAGAAAGTAATGATACTAAAAATTAGTGAAGGTAGAAAGAAAAGAAATTGAAAGAAAATAGGAACGAGAAAGGCAAAGGTATATATGCAAGTAAAGAGATGAAATTTAGAGAATAAGGTAAAATCCAAAGAAGAGAGAAAAAGAAGTAGAGGAAAAGAAGAAGAGGGGTAGAAGAGTAAGAGATAGTGGACAGAATAGATCAAAAGAAGACGACTAAAAAACATACCAACAGATACAGAACTGAGAACGGGGGTGACGGCGCCAGAAGATGACGACATCAACAACGAGACAAACGCCACCGAACATCCGAAAAAATCCAGCAAGTAACAAAATGTATGGATAACACCGGGATGAAAAGGAAAGAGCATATCTGTAGAGAAAATGAGAAAATACAAAGGATTAATAGAAAAACAAAACATAATAATGTAGAACAATATCAGAGAATAAAAAGAGAACAAAACAGTGACCTGATGGAAATGACAAGAGACTAGAGAAGGAACAAAAGTTTAAATTAGGCACTTAAACAGCTCTTGCAGTGTCCATGACATCGGCTCCCTGTTGACTAAGAAATTCTTGTAGAACAAGTGGATCTTCAAACGTCGTGGTTTTGTCCTTATAGGTCACCTTGAAGAGGCACGGGTGAAGTAAACCAAACCTGGCATTCATAGCCCGCAACTGCGGTCGCATATCCAAAAACTGTTTCCGACGGTCCACTGTCACTTTAGCCACATCTTGGGAAAGGTATAGGCGATGACCTTCCCAAACAATCTGCTTCTTATATTTGGCGGCCGATAGTACCTGGAGAAGGTCGGTGTTTTGCAGGAACAGCATGATGACGCCGCGGGGTTTGGCAGAGACCTTTGTCCCAGTCTATGCGCACGTTGAATGTTGAAGGTAGAGGAAGGAAGAAGATCCCAAATTTTAGGCAGAAAAGATTGAAAAGAATGTAGTAGGATTGGATCCCTCAATATGTTCAGGAAGTCCATAAATTCAGAGATTATTTCTGCGATTTCGATTTTCCAAATCCTCTGTCTGCCTCCTCAGAAGTGATATGTCTTTTTCTAGAACTGAGATCCGAGAGCAGGAAGTCTGAAGGGATTCCGTTGACTGCTCCACCAGAAGAACACGAGATTCCAAAGAGGACCACTTATCATGAAGGAATTGTAAGATCTTTGTGGTTTCAGCCATGAAGGGTTCCAGTGCACACATTTCTTCAAGAATAAGCTCCATTGAGGCAGAATGTGAGGAAGTACCTGGGGAGGGGGGATCTTTCTTTAGGCGTTTCGTCGACGCAGATTGCGGAAGCTTGCTTTAAGGAGTCGTTTTTGGAATCGCCCCAGGAGTTAATTCAGGTTTTTGAGAGGCATGTTCCTCCATGGCTGGAAGTGCAGAATCGGAGTCTGAGGAAGTATGTTGTTTGACAGAAGAAGAAAGCTTGAGGTTACGCAACTTCCCCATATAGAAAGCGTGAAACCAGTGACAAAGCTAGAGTCCTCTCACGAGTTCCAGTAATAAAGTGACCAAATAAACACTCAGGAAGTCAACAAATAATTGTATATGTAGAAATGTGGCTAAAAATCCAATAAAGGTGTCTGACAGTCATTCAGATGATGTAGGAAAGCAGTTCCTCTCAGACGACAAAATGGCGGTCATTAGAAAACATGAAGTGAGGTAAACATCACACTGCTGACTGGAATTTCATCCTAAAGGATCCTTGTCATGACAGGAGAAGGAGGCAGACAGCATGAGAGAAGGCAAAAAGCATAGAGGAAAGCATTGCGCTGCAATAACTGGCACTAGCGCAAATTGAGAAGAAAAAACGAAAAAACAAAATGGCGGCAGCAGTGAAAACGGCCCGTTTCACGGTACAGTTTACTGCATAGCCGCAAGGTAGAAGGTCAAGGAGCAGAGCGTCTGGCTCACCTCATGCTCCCCCAAATAGTTCTTGGCTCTATATCCAGTAGTCACCGGTGTGAACGGGTGAAAATTGCCGGTTCCGGCGTTTGGAAAGCGGAGCTCCGCCGCTAAGCCGCCAGCCATCTTGTGCGGCGCTCAAGCCACGCCTCCTTAGTTTCTTGTTTTAATGGCTGCAAATGCTCGTAATTTAAAGGACATCACTGCCGACAATTTGCTGTTGCCGTAGTTTAGCAGGAGGATTAGAATAACTTTATATAGGCCCCTCATGTGGATACATGTTCAAAATAAACATGCTGCCAGAGAGAAATGCAGCAGAAACGCCACTGGCTCGCTGAGTAAATACAAAGGACTGTAAAGTACCTTTCTTTAAGTTGGATAAAGAAATGAAGTCGAAGCAGGAAGTGTATATTGAAGAAAAGTTGATTTATTCTTGTGGTCACCAGCAATCACTTGAGCACAGCTGTTCCGCAGAGTATCCAACCGCTGAATGGCACATTCATCAGTTGGAGACTCTGGGTGAACAGACCGCACGAGGGATGCACCTTTGAACGAATACATTCTGGCAAGGTGCACGCCGTGGAACATGCAATGCCAGGCATATTAATGAACATAAAAGAGTTATGAATAATAACACATTGTAAATTGAACAACACATTACATCATCTCCCTTTTTTACAACAATTGAGAAGTGGCAAAAATAAGTTAACAATAAAACAAGATTAAGACAAATAATATTCCTTAAATTGTGTAGGAAAGGAACAATTTATTGAAGCTCTGCCTGTAGTTGACACAGAAGTAGTGGATGACTTGGAAATTAATTGGGAACTGATAATGGGAGAGTTACACTGAATAATGTTATTGGTCTGTGTTTCTAAGATTTGTGCACAAGGTTGTAAGATATTGTCTGAAGGAGATCCCAATGGAAAATGAGAACAAGAAGAATTGTCAACAGAGTGCTTGGTTTTAAAAATTCTGTTGGCTTGTTCTGGAGTAAGTTTGACTATAATTCTCTTGTTCCACCATCTCCTTTTATCAAGGAAAAGAGAACCCGTAGAAATCTTAACAACCTGAGTTGACAAAGAAAACTTGGATATTCCTTTCTTGACTCTGTTTGGATTCTTAATCATGACCCAATCACCAATCCTAAAAGTATGTAAAACAGGATTGAGATTAGAATCAAATTGTTTCTGATGTATTTTTTGTTGACTGAGAACATTTTCTTTGACAATTTGCTTGTCATAACAACCTAAACACGAATCATTGTTTTTACATAGTCCTTTGATCCACATTGGACATATATTCCCATTGGGATTTCTTATCTTGAGTAATCTGAAGGGAGAAATACCAGTCTTGGAATGTGGTGTTACTAAATAGGACAGCAATTGCAAAAATAACAAGTGATGGACCGAATGTGGATCAATGTCACACATTCCCCCAGTCAAAAGATCTGGGCCCAAATCCATCGTTTTTTTGCACTCCACACCACCCTGGGTTAGACAATGGCGATATGCAAATCAGCTCTGACCCTGTTGCCCCATGGGAACAGTCCAGTCCGAACTACAAAAGCCATGTCCTTCCCAGAGCGGAATCAAGCATCCGAGGACCGGACCGGTTTCGAGGTAACACCTCATCAGCCCGGCTAGCTTTTGTTTGCAGTTACTAAATAGGACCACACTTTTTTCTTTAGAAAGGTTTCAACATCAACATTACATGAAATGGCGGTTTGTATGCCCTCCTTGATAAACCTATTCATTCTCTCAATTAAACCATTAGAAGAGGGAGCTTAGAGTGCAACTCTGAGGTGCTTTATATCATGTAATTTCACTTACAATTTCTTTTGGAGAACCCTCAGTGAGAAAAACTCTGCTCAAAAACTTGACCACCGAAAGTGAATTGGGACTTTCACAAAATTCAAAATCAACCCATTTTGAGTTGTAGTCAATGAGTGTAAAAATATAACGTTTATCATGTGACAAAACATCAAATGGGCCTGCGAAATCAATAGTTAATTTATCCCAAGCCTTCTCAGGTAAAGGAACACTATGTAAAGGAAGCGGAATAGTTTTCCAGTGTTTGTCTGAAACTAAGCATGTATCACCATTGTTAATCCAAAGTGCTACATCTTTGTCAAGAGCTGGCCACCAAAAGTGCTCTTTTAATTTCCTTGACGTGGCACCAACACCTAAGTGACCTTGATGTGCTGAATGAAAAAGTTTAATGCGAAACTTAGAAGGAGGAACACATTGGTCTGCCCGAAAAATGACATCATTATGATCATCCAAGACTTGAGCATAATATTTCAGAGAGGCAGGAAGAGAGCGTTCTTTTGGCCAACCTGAAATAATCCTGTTTTTGACTGCCATTAGGGTTGAATCATCAGAATAGCTTTTAACCCAATCTGATTGTGAAATAGAAAAAAGAGAAAGAACCAGATCCTTATAGAGGCAACGGCACATTGTACATCATCAGTATTTTTATCATTTTCATCATTTTCTAACGGTAATCTAGAAAGAGCATCAGCCATTAAATTATTACCTCCAGTAATGTGCTGTATAGTGAAGTTATATTCATGTAACCTTGACAGAATTCTGACAAGTCTGGCTGATGCTTTTCCTGTCCCATTTCCGTTAAGTAGGTGTAACAAGGGCTTGTGATCAGTGAGGAGTATAAAATGGGAACCCCAAATAAAAGTTTTAAACTTTTCAATCGCCCATGAGCAGGCAAGGGCTTCTCTCTCAATGGTACTATAATTAGATTCTGCACCATTGAGAAACCTTGATGCAAAACCAATGGTGTTCTCTTCGGCGCCATTCCTTTGGAAAACCCCGCGCCTAGCCCTTTCTGGCTTGCATCAGCAGATTGTACATTTTTTAAATTTTTTATTTTAAATTTTTTTATTGTTTTGTGGAACTACAGCAGGGCATAAATCAGTTAAAAGCCGCAGACATTGGTTGAGGCAGGTCAATATACATAGCATTATAAATACATGACTGAGATGAATAGGATAGTTTATAGGAATTTCACGTGGTAAATGTAAATGTACAGGAATTTATATAGCGCAAATCACCAAGCGGTTTCTAAGCGCTTGCTTAGGGAACCCGTCCTGGTATTCCCCTGTGAGATAACCCCGGCAGGGTATCCGCAAGGTGAAAGCCAGGCATCCCGCCGCGAGGGGCCGTTGTGGAGATTAAGCAAGCTATTGCCCAGAGTCGCAGAGTGTGAACCTGTGAGTCGAGTAGGCACCGGAGCGAGAATTGTCGAGTCCATGGACAATTTTAGGACTCAGGACCCCGCCGAGCCGGGAATTGAACCCTGGTCCCGGGCTGACCTCTGCTTCCAGGTCTGCCTCCTCTAACCAGTGAGCCACACTGGTACATTACTTAAGTCCCTTACTTCCTCCCCTCTCTTACTCAGTGTCATCCGCGCTATCTTGCATTGGGGGTTCGCACATATATCCCCTATATTCGTTCCAGGCGTTCCATATTCTGTCCCATTTCCGAGGGCACCCCCGGTTCAGGTACACCTCCCTCTCCGCTAACCTTGCTAAATCCAGATCTTTACACCAATCCGTGAGCGCTGGTACCTCTACAGAACCCCAGTACTTGGCTATGTTTCTTTTAGCGTACATCATACCTAATGTTACCCAGTCCTGTGCTGAGTGAGTGAGATCGGGGGTGGCCCTTAAAACAAACAAAACAGATTTGGACCAGTTGATGTTGTATCCGGAAACCCGCCCAAAAATTTCGCAAATATCCAGGAGCACTATGATTGATCGTCTGGGGAAAGTCAAATATAAAAGAATATCGTCCGCATATAAAGATATGCGGTCTTCCCACGTTGCAGTCCAGTATAGCCCCCTGATCATGTGAGACATTGTACATTTTAACCCAGGGGTAAAAGATGACAAAGCAGGAGCTTCAATTATGACTTTCTTAACAAGATTGAACGCAAATTCAGTTTCTTGAGACCACAAAAAATGAACATCTTTTTTTAAAAGAGTACGTAAAGGTTGAACTAATTGTGAATAACTTTGAATAAACCTTGACTAGTATTCCGTTAAACCTAAAAAAGATTTTCAAGAGTCTTTATCTTTGGGAGTGGAAAAATTTGAAATGGCCTGAGTGAGGGAATACTTAGGTTTAATTCCATTTGCCGATATTGAATGCCCAAGATAATCTACCTCTCCTGCAAAAAATTTGCATTTATTTTTCCCTAGAGTTACTCTAACATCTCTGAAACGAGATAGAACTTTCCTTAAGGTTTGAACATGTTCATCCTTAGTCTTTGAATATAAAAGTACATCATCTTGGTAGGCCTGAACACAATCAATATTTTGCACCAAAGTGTCAATAAATTTCTGAAAGACACTAGCCGCTGAGGCCAATCCAAACTGGAGTCTTAAATACTTAAATGCTCCAAAAGGAGTGATAAATGTGGTGAGTTCTGAAGAACACTGAGAAAGAGGAATTTGATGGTAAGCACTTTTGAGGTCAAGAAGAGTAAATAATTTTGAACCAGAAATGCCGGTGAGTAAATCCTGGATTTTAGGTAATGGGTGACAGTCAATTATTATATTTTGATTCAAGGAGAGAAGATCGACACATAGGCGAATGCTGGAATCTTTTTTTTAAACAACTACAATTGGACTGACCCATAGTGAGGAATCTGTTGATTCAATTATGCCTTCCGACACCATCTTGTCTAGTACTTTTTTTAAATCATCCCTTACATTAAGCGGTACATTTCTCAATTTATGAATAACAGGTATGTGTGAGAAAGTGCCATCTTTTTGCATTGGTATGCCCCCACTTTTTTCTGAACTGTTGATGTGCTTTGACTGAGTGTGTCCTGGGTTCCTTCCCTAAAATTGTGCTGCAACTAAAAACCCAATTGGCGTCTCTGGCCACCTGTCAGCCCCTAGTAAATGGTACCCTAGGTACCCAGGGCATGGTGACCAGAGAAGACCCCTGAGGGCTGTAGCACTTATTGTGCCACCCTCAGGGGATCTGTACGGCGAAACATCTGTCCTCATCCTCCTGGACCTCCCGGCCGCCTTCAACACGGTCTGCCATTGCACTCTAAAAACACGCCTCCAAGAAGCTGGTATCCAAGAGAAGGCCCTCGACTGGACCACATTCTTCCTCTCCGACAAACCCCAGAGCGTCCGCCTCCCACCTTTCCGATCCGAAGCCACCGACATCATCTGCGGCGTCCCCCAGGGCTCCTCCCTCAGCCCGACGCTGTTCAACATCTACATGGCCCCTCTCGCACAAGTGGCCCGCCACCACAACCTCAACATCTTCTCCTACGCTGACGACACTCAGCTCATCCTCTCCCTCACCAAGGACCCACGCACCGCCAAAACCAACATCCACAACGGAATGAAGGCCATCGCCGACTGGATGAGGAGCAGCCGTCTAAAACTGAACTCGGACAAGACGGAGGTCCTCATCCTCGGACCCAACCCCTCAGCCTGGGACGATTCCTGCTGGCCAACCTCTCTGGGGATAGCCCCGACACCCACGCACGCAATATTGGATTCATCCTCGACTCCTCCCTCTCCATGTCCAAACAGGTCAACGCAGTCTCCTCCTTCTGCTACAACACCCTCCGCATGCTCCGCAGGATCTACAAGTGGATCCTGACCGAAACAAGAAGAACGGTGACACAGGCCCTCGTCAGCAGCAGGCTGGACTATGGCAACGCACTCTACGCCGGAATCCCAGCCAAACACCTACGACGACTACAGCGCATCCAAAATCCCTCCGCCCGACTGATCATCAACGTCCACAGCCACATCACCCCCCACCTGAGAAACCTACACTGGCTCCCCGTCGACAAAAGGATCACCTTCAAACTCCTCACCCACGCATATAAAGCACTCCACAGTGCCGGAGCAGCCTACCTGAACAGCAGACTCCGCTTACACACCCCTCGCCGCCAGCTCTGCTCCGCCAGCCTTGCCCTGCCGCCGTCCCCCGCATCCATCGAACAACCTCAGGCGGCAGATCCTTCTCCTACCTCGCCGCCAAGGCCTGGAACACCCTTCCTACCGACCTAGGGCAGACCGAAGACCTACTCACCTTCAGAAGACTCCTTAAGACCTGGCTCTTCGAACAGTAGCAAAGCTTCCACCACCCCTCTCCGGCCCCCCACCTCAGCGCCTTGAGACCCTCACGGGTAAATAGCGCGCTCTACAAATTGATTGATTGATTGATTGTACCCTGACACCCACACACTGCCTTTGCAGGCTGAGTGCCTAAGTACAGAACTAAACCAAAAAGTTGACATGGCACACATCCCTGTGTGCCATGCCCACAGAACCCACTGCCCTGGCATACTTCTAGCTGGGTGCCCTATGCCAGAGGTGTGGGCACAGGTGCATGAGCAATGTGCCCCTACAGTACCCAGGGCCATTCCTTGGCACTGTAAGTGCAGTGATGCCATTAAGAGTATATGGCGCTGGGAGGTTGTCATTACGAACTCTACAGCACCATAATGGCTACACTGAAGACTGACCAGTTTGGTACCAAACTTCTCAGCACAATAAACCAGCACTGATGCCAGTGTGGGATTTAATGTAAAATGCACCAGAGGTTATCTTAGAGATGCCCTTTGAAACCCTAACCTACAATCCACGTCTGGGCTGAGTGGCTGCAGAGGCTGCCACACAGCAGACATGTTGCTGGCCCCCTGGGTGGAGAGCCCTCCGCTCTCCTGGGCCTTCAACAATGCACATCCTGGGCGAGGTGCTAGGTCTCCTTCCCCCGGACGGTCAGGGGGAAGCTTCAAAGGCATGCCGCTTCTGTGTGCTTCTCCGGACCATTTGCTGTACCCAGCAACTGGCCCCCACCAGTTCTAACCCCCATTCTGGCGGGAAGACTGGCGGGAAAAACTACGTAAGGAAGGGGGTGTGCCAGCCTGTGCCTACCCCACCCCTCAGGTGGGGGAGACGAGGTGAAGCACGACCCCGGGCTCCGGCCATCTTGTAGATGGGGAGCCCTGCCCAATCCTAACTAGGCTCCACCCCCCTACCCCCCCCCCCTCTCCCCAGGAGAAGAGCAGGCTAGGGGGTGTACTCACCCCAGGACAGGGACCCATTGGTCCCTGTCCTTGCCCTACCTGTAACGCCCCTAAATTCAGTATTTAGGGGTTCCTTCTGGTGATCCCGAAAGAATAAAGAAGAAAGAAGATCAATAGGAAGAAGATTCGCCGTGCAGCTGCTAACAGGACAACAACAAATGACTTGGCCCCAGCCCTACCTGCCTGTTGATCCTGGAACCTGCTCTGCCTAACTTCCCGGCGACTCCTGCGGACAGCAACCTTGGGATACCCAGAGGACCTGCCTGCCTTGACTCTCCTAAAGACTCCGGCTCCCATCAGCAGAGGCTCTGCTGCAACAACACCCCCGGGTGCCAGCCAGGAAGCTCCGGACCAGCCCACTCTGCACCCGCCGAGCCCGGGCCGTGCCCCACCGAACCAAGACTACGAGGACGTCCCCCGGCAACTGGGACCCGAAGTCCAGTTGCCAAAGACCCTCCTCAATGAACCAGACGACGCCTGCAGACTCAGAACCAGGGGCCACCCCAACCGTGACCAGCTGATGGTAAGCTTTTTTGACACCCAAAGACACCCCTGCACCCAGCGCCCTACAGCCCCCTGTGCCTCCCTTTTGGGGTACCTACCTGTGCTCCAAGATCCCAACTTACCTCTCGAATTGCTGGTCGCCCCTGGAGATTCTCCGGCCCGAGCCTGCAGCCTTTGTTCCTTTTTGACCTTTCCGATTGGATAACATTGAGCGCCCGAAGGCTCAAGAGCACCCTGCACCCAGCTGCCCGAGTGCTGCTGGCTAGGCCATCCTGGTCCTATCCTATTTCCCCCCTTGCCCTGAGCAAGTGACCAGGAGCCCAGCTCCCACAGCCGTGTGGCCTGCTAGCTAGCAGCCACCAACCGAAGGCCCCCTTTCCCTCATTGGATATCATTGGGCCTAACTACCTCTGCACCCGGCCACCCCTGTGCTGCTGAACCAACTGTACTTACCTGACCCTGGGGAACCCCTAAATCTATAACCAGAACCTTAACTTCACGAGCCAAGTACTCACCTGGAAACCGGAACTCACTTAACTGCCATTGAATAACATTGACCAATTATGACTCTAAAAATTTCTAAGTGTGAAGTTTTGGAAACTGAAAATATTCATATAAAATCAGCCGAATTCCGAAGTACTCACCTGTGAGCAGGGGAGAAGCCAGTACTGTACCTTGCAGCCCAGTACTGAACCACAAAAGTAATCCTTACTGGGTTTACTAGTAATCTGTATTTTCTCTATAGGAACCCATTGTCTGCTTTTCTATGACATTTCTTCTAAGTGTTGATATTAATGTTCTCTAAAGGAGATTCAAGAGATGAAACATTAATGTCGCAGTCTGGGTTTTCCATTGAAGTTATGGCACTAACTTGAATTGACCTTCTGCTTCTACAGACTATGAAAATGTCAGATTTTATGACAAATTGCACACCTTTTTCCTAAAGCAAGACAAACAGGACTGTTTCCAAGGTGTGTTCTTGAACCACATCTGTAGCAGGAAGTAATTGTGTTCTTTTGAAATTGTTTAACACGTTTATTTTTTGAGTAAACTGCATTAATATACATGTCATTTTGTCCTGACAAAATACTTTCCTCCGAAATACACTTTGAAGAAACAATTGATCTTTCTATGCTTTTAGCCTTGTCCATCACTTCTGAGAGAGAGGGATCACGGCAGCTTAAGATTCTTTCTTGTATTTTTGGGTGAAAACATTTGTAAAAAAATTGATCTCTTAATACTGTATCAAGGTAAGATCCAAAGTTGCAATCTGCAGCTAGATTCCTGAGTGCAGAAATACATTCCTCCACTGTTTCATTTGGTTCCTGTTTTCTTTTGATTAAATTGTATTGTTCTAACATAACACTAGGTTGTTCCAGGAACTTCTTATTCTTTGCACTGCGTCAGTAAAAACCTTACACCCATCACCATTCCCGGGTGGAGGGATGGCAGCTGGCAGATTATCGAAAATCTGTCGACCTGCACTCCCTAAATGGCTGTATAATACAGCTAATTTTCTTTTTGCTGATATTCATCTCCGTCAAATGCTATTAGATAACTCTCTCAAATCTTCTAAACCATATTTTGCATGACTCTTTTGGTTTCCCAGGCACAGGAAGAAAATGATTAAGGTTAACAATCTGTTGATTTGTAGCCATTTTACTTTTTATTAGTATGAAGTATTTATTACTTGAAGTAATGTAAGGTATACATTATTATTATATTTAATAATAAGTATACTTGTATAAATGTACCTTACTTACTCCGCTCAAAATGGCGTTAATTCGCTTTCATTTCTTCTTTCTTCTTATTTTGTGTTAAAACGCTGTATTTTTTGTTATTAAATACACATCAACGGGTGTATTGTCATAGAGATCCTTCTTTCAGCGTTGCGTCTCCTTTCAAGACGATAGTGCACTGTTTCCATGGAAACGCTGTCTCTCGGTGAAACAAAATGGCCCCCAACAACGTGCGTGATGACGTGTTTCCTTGTTTCCGATCCTTCGCTAGACTGTTGCTATGACTATAGTGCTACTGTCAAGTGTGACGTAACATCAGCCAATTGCTGCGCTGGATTCCTTGGAAAAACAAGAAAAACATCCAAAATTTACCTCTGAGACATCGCGCAAGCCACTTTCACAGTATTTTCTTGCACCAAAAGTTACTCCTTTTGAGGTATTCTTGCAGTTATCTTTTCGTTGTTTCTGTACAATATTTGTGAAGTGCTATTTCTCTCCCTCGTCGCCAAAATGTGAAGTACCTTTCTTTAAGTTGGATAAAGAAATGAAGTCGAAGTAGGAAGTGTATATTGAAGAAAAGTTGATTTATTCTTGTGGTCACCAGCAATCACTGGAGCACAGCTTCCGCAGAGTATCCAACTGCTGATTGGCACATTCATCAGTTGGAGACTCTGGGTGAACAGACGGCACGAGCAATGCACCTTTTGAACGAATACATTCTGGCATAGTGCGCGCCGTGGAACAGGACCTTGATTTTGTTCTCACAGAAGTGCAAATTACAGCCCCCACCTCTGACACTGTCTGGTAACCATTGACTGTCCCAGGACCAGCAAAAAGTCTCTTGAGAGAACAATGAGATACATAGGTGAAACCCAAACACATTGTGGCAGTGACATTGTACAGAGTATGCTACATCTTGTTGTAGATAAAAGATTCAGTGAGAGTGAAGCCAGTGTGCTGAGGAGGCTGAGTAACGCTTACTGTATTTCTCTCTAATCCACAGGTGTAATAATGTGAAGGCTCAGAAACCTTTAGAAGATGTGGTTGTGGAGCGGACTCTGAAGAGTACTGGAGAACATTCCTCCTTGCAGGATAAACTCTTGGAGTTAAAAGGTAAACGGACATCAGATTGTGAGACAGACATCAGATAAGTGACAGTTGTTCATGATGGAGAAATCTGTGCTAAACAACACTTCTGGATCCGACGAAGACTCCACACACACGCAAGTGTGAGGGGAAGTGCTGTCCTTGTTCTGTGTTGGTGGGTAGGAGGGTATTGTTAATACATCTGTGATTGTGTTCATAAGTGGTGCAGAGCGAAAGCGGAGAAAGTTGTGAGAAAGAGCAAAGAAGAAATGGGAGAGCAGTGGCGCCAGTCAGTGGTGGCACTGAAAGAAAATGGGAGAGCAGTGGCGCCAGTCAGTGGTGGCACTGAAAGAAAATGGGAGAGCAGTGGCGCCAGTCAGTGGTGGCACTGAAAGAAAATGGGAGAGCAGTGGCGCCAGTCAGTGGTGGCACTGAAAGAAAATGGGAGAGCAGTGGCGCCAGTCAGTGGTGGCAGTGAAAGTATGATTGGAAAAGCAGCATTGTGAGGCTGCACTGCTTGTAATGAGAAGGAGACCCATGAGAGGTCACTACATTTGAAATGAAGATCTGCCATGTTCTGGGCTCTGTGTAGGCTGCAGGGACGTCAACAAATGTGTTCTCCTGGATGTATCTGGGGAATTCTATAGATCGAAAGACTATTGCTGAGGTTTCTTTGAGAGAATTCTGCATAGCTTTCGTTGGAAAAGACATCTATTGAATGTGGTCAGCTAGATGGGTCCACGACACCTGGGAATATTGACTGCACTTTCAAATTAATGTAGGCCAGTAGAGAGATCCAACAAGGAAATGTTCCTTACGTGGAATCATAAATATTTTAAGAGGTTTGCCAATATATGGGATTTACCACATAACATATTTATTTAAAAAAAAGACAGATTCAGGTATAAAAATACATTCCACTCTATATCTGAAATCTACATTGTGAAAACTAATTTAGTTTTTTCATTTTGAAAATTGCCAAGCAAGATTTGAAAATTTAGAAATGCAAAACGTGTTGCCTGAAGATAACTTTACAGACAGACTCGTTTTAAAGGCAAAGGAGGACTTGTGGGCAATTGGCCACCAACAAGAGTATGCAATACAGAGCTCTTATATCATCCCGAGGCCCGGACCTACCTTGGCCTCTCAAAGAGCAACTCCTAAATCCACATGACAGAATGTAGATTCTACTGAAGAACCTCATGTGGAAGCAAAACATCCTACACGCAACAGAATATTCTGACCTGTAAAGTCACAGAAGAAACAAGATGGTGGCTACGCGGTAAATCTGTTTCAGGGAGCAAGTGATTTGAGAAGAAGAAAGACACAAATGAGAGAAGAGTGCACCTTGTTCGGGCACCGGTGCCATTGCCGCTACCAGTAGGAATGCGGAGGTAAGAAGTGCTGGAAAGATGGGGACAGGCAGACCATACTGGAGAAACGTTGAAAAGTAGCTGAACACAGTGTAAGATCTCATCCATGCCACGCGAGGCGTAAATTAGTAACAAACCTTTGCTATGCAAATAGGTCTCGCTTTTTTGAGTTTGAGGTATTGGCATTGTAAATCATAATGCATTTTATTTAGGTCTTAAAAATTAGAATAAAAATAAAATTGCATTATCATTTGCAATGTCAATAGCTCAAACTCACGTAAATGTGAGACCTTTTGCATTGCAAATGCTTATTTTGTAGAGCTGATGCCCAGACTCGAACACAGGCTCCCCTGGATCAAAGTCGGAAGCTCTGCTTGGTACGCCACATCACAAACTTGTTTTGTACTGGATCCAAGTGCGAACTGTTTGAGTAGTTTCCCGGCCAATGAAAGGCGCTCTGCAACCTGCCGTGATCACACGTGTTGTATCCGCCTCAGGCTGCAATTTTTAAGAGGACCCTTAGGATCAGCTCTCTGCAATTTGAGCCTGTACACCCAATCTTCACTGGCCCTCTGATTTCAATAGACTGGAGTTTATAAGAAGCAATAGTGTGTGTCCTCTGACCCACTGACGTTATGGTTCTCTGACGCAGCAGCCTGGGCCAGCATAAGTCATGGTTGAATTGCATGGGCAGAGCTGAGTCCGAATAATAACTGTTATTATACACTGGAAGTGCCAAGTTGGAAGGGGGTTGGGTGCCCTGGCAGAGCTGCGCCAGAGGTAGGGTGTACTCATAGTGCTGAGGTGGGATTATGGCTGATGTGCATATGTAGAGTCAGTGGTCGAAGTGGGAAATAAAATGTAGGGGAACAGTGGGTGGAGAATCAGGGGGCAGGAATAACCGAAGATTGAATCAGTGGGCGGAGTCAGGGGTGTGGCTAAAAATAGCAAAATATACCAATTTTTAGTACGTTTAGCATTTCACTGACCAGTTACAGCTTATAACGTTATTTAATTAAAACAATGGATAAACATGTTTATTTGAGGTTTAATTCAGGAAAAAGCAAACACTTTTAGGGAATACAGGTTTATGTAAAGCGTGTGAAATATAACTAGGAACAATATGTTACCTTAACCCTTTAATTGCTGCCGTCGGCAAACGGCCGTCGCGGCCCTGCCCACTCATCCGAACGCTCGCACCGTGGCAGAATTGCTGCCGCGGTTAAGGTGTTAATGCTTTTACTCTCATTGCTCAGAAATCCATGATTATTTTTTGTGTCAAACATTGAGGTCATGGATACAGGGCTCCTCATGTACACCTGTGTTAAGCAGGGCTCAGAAGAGAAAGGGACTCTTCAGGAGAATCTAGACTCACGGAAACCTACAAAGGCTCCTTCATATTCATGTCAGCCAGCTAGCTGCTCAACCATAATATAGCAAAAAGAACAACTGGTGGACAGAATGCAGAACAATATCATACATTCACCCCATTACAGAGATCTGGGCTTAAATCCATCGTTTTTTGCCTCACCATGCCATTCCACTTTGGATCCAGCCATGTGCAAATCAGTCTTGATCCTGCGCCCAATGTGAACAGTCCAGCCCAAACTGCCAGGCCATATGTATTCAAGTGTCCTTTCATTCGGGAAGTGAACACAAAGCAGTACCCACTGAACTACGCACATAAAATATTGTGTATTTGCATGGTACACGTTCTTTGCAGCAGGTATATTACCCCTCTGCTCTACCTTAGATGAGTAAAACAGCCACTCAGTGGCAGCTGGTGGAATCTGAAAGTGGAGGGGGCGTAAAACTAGTCAACACATGTTTTTATGCTAGCGACCGTAGGAAGTGTACTCAAAATTTTCTAGGGGTTTGGATCCTCCTCACCCTGAGAAAAGTTCTTTAAAAACTTGGTGTTAAATAGTACATTTACCACCACTAATTTCTAAAATAAATGTATCAAAACAAAGTTCTTATTGGCCTCTTATTGCTGTCAACGCCACATGCTGCTGTGTCGCGCACTGAAGTGGATGAGGGAGGAGGCGGGAGGGGTTAAGGGGGGAAAAAAGATATGCGATATATGTGAAGTCTAGTTACCTATCCCCCGCCTGCTTCCCCTCCCTAGTACTGACCATCGACCTGTATATCAACACATCAATAGAATCAAAATACCATAGGCAGAGCACATACAGGGAGCTGTCATAAAAAGTACAATAAAACGAAATATAACGAGAGAAAATCACTATTTGACCGGAACAACGTCACAAGGAAAGATGTGTACTGAGGGGCGCTCGTCTCCATGGGTGGATGTGGTGTCCCTACAGCCCTGCCCTACTATTCACTAGATTCATCTGGCCTAGATAAAAGCAATTTCTATTAGAATTTTAAAGAAAATAAATTATGTTTCTATATTTGGGTTCTTTTTGAGGGGGGGGGGATGCCAGACTCCTTTCCTTGCTGTGTAAGTGAGCATAAAAATGACATCTCCCGGAATTGGTGGCTGACAGAATAAATAATTTCTGCATTTGGAGTGCAGAGACCGCGTTTCACGTTCCATCCTGTCAGCTTGCCTTAGTCAAAAAATATTAACTCTTTTGGTACCAGTCTCGGAATTTTCAGACGCCAGGGTAGAATTGTGGTGGCAGTGATGGTTTGTAGTTTTCTGCGTTTGGTGATGAATGGTCGTTGGTTGTTGTAAGTCAAGGCGTTCGGGTGACTAATTGAACAGGTATAGGTCGTCGTTCGCTATGTTATTACGGACTCTGGTTTGCTATAAATGCAGAATCACATCATGCGGCAGGGTTAGCTAACAAAATGTCACGTGGCAAAAAACTAATTATGCGGTATCATGATATAAAAAAAGTACATTTAAACTTACAGTTCCAAACTGTTCCGGGGACTCCACGACTCCCGCCGTCCTGTTTTTCAAATCCTGAAGCAGACAGTGCACGTCATCAGACAGGAAGGCTGCAGGCAGCCTCCCTCCCCTCCACCGCAGTGCAGCGCTGTGATTGGTGCGGCCGGCTGCCCCACCCGCGTCATTTTCTCTCTGTATGCTGCTTGCTGCAGCATACAGAGAGAACAGGGAGAGTGGTGGGTGGTGTTTCTCGAGGGCAGGGGGGAGTGGCTTGCCCACTGTTCTTCATACTGACTGCTTGGGCGGCCTCAGGCTGCCCAAGCAGTCAGTATGAAGAACAGTGGGCAAGCCACTCCCCTCTGCCCTCGAGTAACACCGCCTACCCGAAACCAGGAACTACAGCTTTCTCGCCGTGTGAGAAGGCAGAAAGAAATGGTAGTTATTATGGTAATAACTACCATTTGTTTCTGCCTTCTCCCATGGCGAGAAAGCAGGAGGGCGGCGCCCAAACGCCCCCATGGAGGAGCCGCCACTGCAGCCACTAGACAAAACATGCTCCCATCTCTCTCCAGCAGGTACATTATGTGGAGAAGTGTGGCTCAATGGTTAGAGCGGCAGACCCTGATGCAGAGGTCTAGCCCGGGACCAGGGTTCAATTCCCCGCCTCTGCGGGTCTTGGACTCAAAAATTCCACGGACCTGATAATTCTCGCCTCGGTGCCTATTCCAATCATGGAGTGCAACTCTGCAATAGCTTGCTTAATCTCCACAACGGCCCCCACAACGCTAAGGATGCCTGGTCTCCACCTTGGGGGTGCCCATGAGTGGACGCCTCACAGGGAAAGCCAGGATGGGTTCCACAGCGGTATTCGTACAAGCGCCTTGAGACCCTTGAGGGTGAGTAGTGCGCTATACAAGTATCAATTTACATTTACAATTTACATTTACATTGATCACCAAAGTTATCTTGGCACTTGTATTGTTGACCGCAACCTGCTGAATATACAAAGAACTTTGAAGTGTTATTAAAACTCCTGCACTTTTACAAAAACGGTCCCCCCAAAACTAAACTGGCCCCCTACCCTTCCAGTCGCCCTGGGAAACGCCTGCTCCTGCCTTTTCACTGCTCCTGTCCAGTCAGTTCTCCTGCTCGATCAACACTCCTGCTTCGTCAATTCCCCTGCCCCCTCCCTTCTCCTGCCCCGTCACTTCTTCTGGCCCGTAACTTCTCCTGGCCCGTAACTTCTCCTGGCCCGTAACTTCTCCTGGCCCGTAACTTCTCCTGGCCCGTAACTTCTCCTGGCCCGTAACTTCTCCTGGCCCGTCACTGCTCCTGCCCCGTTCACTGCTCCTGCCCCGTTCACTGCTCCTGCCCCGTTCACTGCTCCTGCCCCGTTCACTGCTCCTGCCCCGTTCACTGCTCCTGCCCCGTTCACTGCTCCTGCCCCGTTCACTGCTCCTGCCCCGTTCACTGCTCCTGCCCCGTTCACCGCTCCTGCCCCGTTCACCTCTCCTGCCCCGTTCACCTCTCCTGCCCCGTTCACCTCTCCTGCCCCGTTCACCTCTCCTTCCCCGGCGCCTCTCCTTCCCCGGCGCCTCTCCTGCCCTGTCACTTCTGCTGCCCTGTCACTTCTGCTGCCCCGTTCACTGCTCCTGCCCCGTTCACTGCTCCTGCCCCGTTCACTGCTCCTACCCCGTTCACTGCTCCTGCCCCGTTCACTGCTCCTGACCGTTCACCGCTCCTGCCCAGTTACCACTCCTGCCCCATTACTTCTACTGCTTCGTCACTTCTCCTGCCCCGTCACCTCTCCTGTCCTCGCATCACCTGCCTGTCATGTCACCTGCCCGTCACTTCTTGTGCCCAGTCACCTCTCCTGTTGCCTCTCCTTCCCTTTCACTTCTCCTGCCCCATCACTTCTCCTGTCCCGTCACTTCTCCTGTCCCGTCACTTCTCCTGTCCCGTCACTTCTCCTGTCCCGTCACTTCTCCTGTCCCGTCATTGCTCCTGCCCCGTTCACTGCTCCTGCCCCGTTCACTGCTCCTGCCCCGTTCACTGCTCCTGCCCCGTCACCTCTTCTGCCCAGTCACCTCTCCTTTCCTGTTGCCTCTTGTGCCCCGTCACTGCTCCTCGCCCTTCACCTTTCCTGCCCCGTTCACTGCTCCTGCCCGTTCACTGCTCCTGCCCCGTTCACTGCTCCTGTTTGGTCAGCACTCCTGCCAGATCACCGCTCCAGCCCCATCACTTCTCTTGTCCCATCACTTCTCTTGTCCCATCACTTCTCTTGTCCCATCACTTCTCTTGTCCCATCACTGCTCTTGTCCCATCACTGCTCTTGTCCCATCACTGCTCTTGTCCCATCACTTCTCCTGCCCCGTTCACTGCTCTTATCCGTTTACTGCTCCTGCCGGTTACCGCTCCTACCCATTCCTAATCACCGCTCCTGCCCCTCCTGTCCCGTCATTGCTTCTGCCCCGTTCACTGCTTCTGCCCCGTTCACTGCTTCTGCCCCTTTCACTGCTTCTGCCCCATTCACTGCTTCTGCCCCGTTCACTGCTCCTGCCCCGTTCACTGCTCCTGCCCCGTTCACTGCTCCTGCCCCGTCACCTCTTCTGCCCAGTCACCTCTCCTTTCCTGTTGCCTCTTGTGCCCCGTCACTGCTCCTCGCCCTTCACCTTTCCTGCCCCGTTCACTGCTCCTGCCCGTTCACTGCTCCTGCCCCGTTCACTGCTCCTGTTTGGTCAGCACTCCTGCCAGATCACCGCTCCAGCCCCATTACTTCTCTTGTCCCATCACTTCTCTTGTCCCATCACTTCTTTTGTCCCATCACTTCTCTTGTCCCATCACTTCTCTTGTCCCATCACTTCTCTTGTCCCATCACTGCTCTTGTCCCATCACTGCTCTTGTCCCATCACTGCTCTTGTCCCATCACTGCTCTTGTCCCATCACTTCTCCTGCCCCGTTCACTGCTCTTATCCGTTCACTGCCCCTATCCGTTTACTGCTCCTGCCGGTTACCGCTCCTACCCATTCCTAATCACCGCTCCTGCCCCTCCTGTCCCGTCATTGCTCCTGCCCCGTTCACTGCTCCTGCCCCGTTCACTGCTTCTGCCCCGTTCACTGCTTCTGCTCCGTTCACTGCTCCTGCCCCGTTCACTGCTCCTGCCCCGTCACCTCTTCTGCCCAGTCACCTCTCCTGTTGCCTCTCCTTCCCTTTCACTTCTCCTGCCCCATCACTTCTCCTGCCCCATCACTTCTCCTGCCCCATCACTTCTCCTGCCCCATCACTTCTCCTGTCCCTTCACTTCTCCTGTCCCGTCACTTCTCCTGTCCCGTCACTTCTCCTGTCCCGTCACTTCTCCTGTCCCGTCACTTCTCCTGTCCCGTCATTGCTCCTGCCCCGTTCACTGCTCCTGCCCCGTTCACTGCTCCTGCCCCGTTCACTGCTCCTGCCCCGTCACCTCTTCTGCCCAGTCACCTCTCCTTTCCTGTTGCCTCTTGTGCCCCGTCACTGCTCCTCGCCCTTCACCTTTCCTGCCCCGTTCACTGCTCCTGCCCGTTCACTGCTCCTGCCCCGTTCACTGCTCCTGTTTGGTCAGCACTCCTGCCAGATCACCGCTCCAGCCCCATCACTTCTCTTGTCCCATCACTTCTCTTGTCCCATCACTTCTCTTGTCCCATCACTTCTCTTGTCCCATCACTTCTCTTGTCCCATCACTGCTCTTGTCCCATCACTGCTCTTGTCCCATCACTGCTCTTGTCCCATCACTGCTCTTGTCCCATCACTGCTCTTGTCCCATCACTGCTCTTGTCCCATCACTTCTCCTGCCCCGTTCACTGCTCTTATCCGTTTACTGCTCCTGCCGGTTACCGCTCCTACCCATTCCTAATCACCGCTCCTGCCCCTCCTGTCCCGTCATTGCTCCTGCCCCGTTCACTGCTTCTGCCCCGTTCACTGCTTCTGCCCCGTTCACTGCTTCTGCCCCGTTCACTGCTTCTGCCCCGTTCACTGCTTCTGCCCCGTTCACTGCTTCTGCCCCGTTCACTGCTCCTGCCCCGTTCACTGCTCCTGCCCCGTCACCTCTTCTGCCCAGTCACCTCTCCTTTCCTGTTGCCTCTTGTGCCCCGTCACTGCTCCTCGCCCTTCACCTTTCCTGCCCCGTTCACTGCTCCTGCCCGTTCACTGCTCCTGCCCCGTTCACTGCTCCTGTTTGGTCAGCACTCCTGCCAGATCACCGCTCCAGCCCCATCACTTCTCTTGTCCCATCACTTCTCTTGTCCCATCACTTCTCTTGTCCCATCACTTCTCTTGTCCCATCACTTCTCTTGTCCCATCACTTCTTTTGTCCCATCACTTCTCTTGTCCCATCACTTCTCTTGTCCCATCACTTCACTTGTCCCATCACTGCTCTTGTCCCATCACTGCTCTTGTCCCATCACTGCTCTTGTCCCATCACTGCTCTTGTCCCATCACTTCTCCTGCCCCGTTCACTGCTCTTATCCGTTTACTGCTCCTGCCGGTTACCGCTCCTACCCATTCCTAATCACCGCTCCTGCCCCTCCTGTCCCGTCATTGCTCCTGCCCCGTTCACTGCTCCTGCCCCGTTCACTGCTCCTGCCCCGTTCACTGCTTCTGCCCCGTTCACTGCTTCTGCTCCGTTCACTGCTCCTGCCCCGTTCACTGCTCCTGCCCCGTCACCTCTTCTGCCCAGTCACCTCTCCTTTCCTGTTGCCTCTTGTTCCCCGTCATTGTTCCTCGCCCTTCACCTTTCCTGCCCCGTTCACTGCTCCTGCCCGTTCACTGCTCCTGCCCCGTTCACTGCTCCTGCCCCGTTCACTGCTCCTGCCCCGTTCACTGCTCCTGCCCCGTTCACTGCTCCTGCCCCGTTCACTGCTCCTGCCCCGTTCACTGCCCCTGCCCCGTTCACTGCTCCTGCCCCGTTCACTGCTCCTGCCCCGTTCACTGCTCCTGCCCCGTTCACTGCTCCTGCCCCGTTCACTGCTCCTGCCCCGTTCACTGCTCCTGCCCCGTTCACTGCTCCTGCCCCGTCACCTCTCCTGCCCCGTCACCTCTCCTGCCCCATCGCCTCTCCTGCCCCGGCGCCTCTCCTTCCCCGGCGCCTCTCCTTCCCCGGCGCCTCTCCTTCCCCGGCGCCTCTCCTTCCCCGGCGCCTCTCCTTCCCCGGCGCCTCTCCTGCCCTGTCACTTCTCCTGCCCCGTCCACTGCTCCTGCCCCGTCCACTGCTCCTGCCCCGTCCACTGCTCCTGCCCCGTCCACTGCTCCTGCCCCGTTCACTGCTCCTGCCCCGTTCACTGCTCCTGCCCCGTTCACTGCTCCTGCCCCGTTCACTGCTCCTGCCCCGTTCACTGCTCCTGCCCCGTTCACTGCTCCTGCCCCGTTCACTGCTCCTGCCCCGTTCACTGCTCCTGCCCCGTTCACTGCTCCTGCCCCGTTCACCGCTCCTGCCCAGTTACCACTCCTGCCCCATTACTTCTACTGCTTCGTCACTTCTCCTGCCCCGTCACCTCTCCTGTCCTCGCATCACCTGCCCGTCACTTCTTGTGCCCAGTCACCTCTCCTGTTGCCTCTCCTTCCCTTTCACTGCTCCTGCCCCGTTACCTCTCCTGCCCCGTTACCTCTCCTGCCCCGTTACCTCTCCTGCCCCGTTACCTCTCCTGCCCCGTTACCTCTCCTGCCCCGTTACCTCTCCTGCCCCGTTACCTCTCCTGCCCCGTTACCTCTCCTGCCCCGTTACCTCTCCTGCCCCGTTACCTCTCCTGCCCCGTTACCTCACCTGCCAGTCATGTCACCTGCCAGTCATGTCACCTGCCCGTCATGTCACCTGCCCGGTCACTTCTCCTGCCCGGTCACTTCTCCTGCCCGGTCACTTCTCCTGCCCGGTCACTTCTCCTGCCCCGTTCACCTCTCCTGCCCCGTTCACCTCTCCTGCCCCGTTCACCGCTCATGCCCCGTTCACCGCTCATGCCCCGTTCACCGCTCATGCCCCGTTCACTGCTCCTGCCCAGTTACCGCTGTTGCTCATGCCTAATCACCCTTCCTGCCCCGTTACCTCTCCTGCCCCGTTACCTCTCCTACCCCGTTACCTCTCCTGCCCCGTTACCTCTCCTGCCCGTCATGTCACCTGCCCGTCATGTCACCTGCCAGTCATGTCACCTGCCCGTCATGTCACCTGCCCGTCATGTCACCTGCCCGTCATGTCACCTGCCCGTCATGTCACCTGCCCGGTCACTTCTCCAGCCCGTCACTTCTCCTACCGGGTCACTTCTCCTGCCCCGTCACTTCTCCTGCCCGGTCACTTCTCCTGCCCGGTCACCTCTTCTGCCCCGTCACCTCTCCTGCCCGGTCACCTCTCCTGCCCGGTCACCTCTCCTGCCCGGTCACCTCTCCTGCCCGGTCACCTCTCCTGCCCGGTCACCTCTCCTGTCCGGTCACCTCTCCTGTCCCGTCACTTCTCCTGTCCCGTCACTTCTCCTGTCCCGTCACTTCTCCTGTCCCGTCACTTCTCCTGTCCCGTCACTTCTCCTGTCCCGTCACTTCTCCTGTCCCGTCACTTCTCCTGTCCCGTCACTTCTCCTGTCCCGTCACTTCTCCTGTCCCGTCACTTCTCCTGTCCCGTCACTTCTCCCGTCCCGTCACTTCTCCCGTCCCGTCACTTCTCCCGTCCCGTCACTTCTCCCGGCCCGTCACTTCTCCCGGCCCGTCACTTCTCCCGGCCCGTCACTTCTCCCGGCCCGTCACTTCTCCTGGCCCGTCACTTCTCCTGGCCCGTCACTTCTCCTGGCCCGTCACTTCTCCTGGCCCGTCACTTCTCCTGGCCCGTCACTTCTCCTGGCCCGTCACTTTTCCTGTGGTTGCTCCTGCCCCGTTCACTGCTCCTGCCCCGTTCACTGCTCCTGCCCCGTTCACTGCTCCTGCCCCGTTCACTGCTCCTGCCCCGTTCACTGCTCATGCCCCGTTCACTGCTCAGGCCCCGTTCACTGCTCATGCCCCGTTCACTGCTCCTGCCCAGTTACCGCTGTTGCTCATGCCTAATCACCCTTCCTGCCCCGTTACCTCTCCTGCCCCGTTACCTCTCCTGCCCCGTTACCTCTCCTGCCCCGTTACCTCTCCTGCCCCGTTACCTCTCCTGCCCCGTTACCTCTCCTGCCCCGTTACCTCTCCTGCCCCGTTACCTCTCCTGCCCCGTTACCTCTCCTGCCCCGTTACCTCTCCCGCCCGGTTACCTCACCTGCCCGTCATGTCACCTGCCCGTCATGTCACTGCCCGGTCACTTCTCCAGCCCATCACTTCTCCTGCCTGGTCACTTCTCCTGCCCGGTCACTTCTCCTGCCCCGTTCACTTCTCCTGCCCCGTTCACCTCTCCTGCCCCGTTCACCTCTCCTGCCCCGTTCACCTCTCCTGCCCCGTTCACCGCTCATGCCCCGTTCACCGCTCATGCCCCGTTCACTGCTCCTGCCCAGTTACCGCTGTTGCTCATGCCTAATCACCCTTCCTGCCCCGTTACCTCTCCTGCCCCGTTACCTCTCCTGCCCCGTTACCTCTCCTGCCCCGTTACCTCTCCTGCCCCGTTACCTCTCCTGCCCCGTTACCACTCCTGCCCCGTTACCTCTCCTGCCCCGTTACCTCTCCTGCCCCGTTACCTCTCCTGCCCGTCATGTCACCTGCCAGTCATGTCACCTGCCCGTCATGTCACCTGCCCGGTCACTTCTCCAGCCCGTCACTTCTCCTGCCCGGTCACTTCTCCTGCCCGGTCACTTCTCCTGCCCGGTCACCTCTCCTGCCCGGTCACCTCTCCTGCCCGGTCACCTCTCCTGCCCGGTCACCTCTCCTGCCCGGTCACCTCTCCTGCCCGGTCACCTCTCCTGGCCCGTCACTTCTCCTGGCCCGTCACTTCTCCTGGCCCGTCACTTCTCCTGGCCCGTCACTTCTCCTGGCCCGTCACTTCTCCTGGCCCGTCACTTCTCCTGGCCCGTCACTTCTCCTGGCCCGTCACTTCTCCTGGCCCGTCACTTCTCCTGGCCCGTCACTTCTCCTGGCCCGTCACTTTTCCTGTGGTTGCTTCTGCCCCGTTCACTGCTCCTACCCCGTTCACTGTTCCTGCCCCGTTCACTGCTCCTGCCCCGTTCACTGCTCCTGCCCCGTTCACTGCTCCTGCCCCGTTTACTGCTCTTGCCCCGTTCACTGCTCTTGCCCCGTTCACTGCTCCTGCCCCGTTCACTGCTCTTGCCCCGTTCACTGCTCTTGCCCCGTTCACTGCTCCTGCCCCGTTCACTGCTTCTGCCCCGTTCACTGCTTCTGCTCCGTTCACTGCTCCTGCCCCGTTCACTGCTCCTGCCCCGTCACCTCTTCTGCCCAGTCACCTCTCCTGTTGCCTCTCCTTCCCTTTCACTTCTCCTGCCCCATCACTTCTCCTGCCCCATCACTTCTCCTGCCCCGTCACTTCTCCTGCCCCGTCACTTCTCCTGCCCCGTCACTTCTCCTGTCCCGTCACTTCTCCTGTCCCGTCACTTCTCCTGTCCCGTCACTTCTCCTGTCCCGTCACTTCTCCTGTCCCGTCACTTCTCCTGTCCCGTCATTCCTCCTGCCCCGTTCACTGCTCCTGCCCCGTTCACTGCTCCTGCCCCGTTCACTGCTCCTGCCCCGTTCACTGCTCCTGCCCCGTCACCTCTTCTGCCCAGTCACCTCTCCTTTCCTGTTGCCTCTTGTGCCCCGTCACTGCTCCTCGCCCTTCACCTTTCCTGCCCCGTTCACTGCTCCTGCCCGTTCACTGCTCCTGCCCCGTTCACTGCTCCTGTTTGGTCAGCACTCCTGCCAGATCACCGCTCCAGCCCCATCACTTCTCTTGTCCCATCACTTCTCTTGTCCCATCACTTCTCTTGTCCCATCACTTCTCTTGTCCCATCACTGCTCTTGTCCCATCACTGCTCTTGTCCCATCACTGCTCTTGTCCCATCACTGCTCTTGTCCCATCACTGCTCTTGTCCCATCACTGCTCATGTCCCATCACTGCTCTTGTCCCATCACTTCTCCTGCCCCGTTCACTGCTCTTATCCGTTTACTGCTCCTGCCGGTTACCGCTCCTACCCATTCCTAATCACCGCTCCTGCCCCTCCTGTCCCGTCATTGCTCCTGCCCCGTTCACTGCTTCTGCCCCGTTCACTGCTTCTGCCCCGTTCACTGCTTCTGCCCCGTTCACTGCTTCTGCCCCGTTCACTGCTTCTGCCCCGTTCACTGCTTCTGCCCCGTTCACTGCTTCTGCCCCGTTCACTGCTCCTGCCCCGTTCACTGCTCCTGCCCCGTCACCTCTTCTGCCCAGTCACCTCTCCTTTCCTGTTGCCTCTTGTGCCCCGTCACTGCTCCTCGCCCTTCACCTTTCCTGCCCCGTTAACTGCTCCTGCCCGTTCACTGCTCCTGCCCCGTTCACTGCTCCTGTTTGGTCAGCACTCCTGCCAGATCACCGCTCCAGCCCCATCACTTCTCTTGTCCCATCACTTCTCTTGTCCCATCACTTCTCTTGTCCCATCACTTCTCTTGTCCCATCACTTCTTTTGTCCCATCACTTCTCTTGTCCCATCACTTCTCTTGTCCCATCACTTCTCTTGTCCCATCACTTCTCTTGTCCCATCACTTCTCTTGTCCCATCACTGCTCTTGTCCCATCACTGCTCTTGTCCCATCACTGCTCTTGTCCCATCACTTCTCCTGCCCCGTTCACTGCTCTTATCCGTTCACTGCCCCTATCCGTTTACTGCTCCTGCCGGTTACCGCTCCTACCCATTCCTAATCACCGCTCCTGCCCCTCCTGTCCCGTCATTGCTCCTGCCCCGTTCACTGCTCCTGCCCCGTTCACTGCTTCTGCCCCGTTCACTGCTTCTGCTCCGTTCACTGCTCCTGCCCCGTTCACTGCTCCTGCCCTGTCACCTCTTCTGCCCAGTCACCTCTCCTTTCCTGTTGCCTCTTGTTCCCCGTCACTGTTCCTCGCCCTTCACCTTTCCTGCCCCGTTCACTGCTCCTGCCCGTTCACTGCTCCTGCCCCGTTCACTGCTCCTGCCCCGTTAACTGCTCCTGCCCCGTTCACTGCTCCTGCCCCGTTCACTGCTCCTGCCCCGTTCACTGCTCCTGCCCCGTTCACTGCTCCTGCCCCGTTCACTGCCCCTGCCCCGTTCACTGCTCCTGCCCCGTTCACTGCTCCTGCCCCGTTCACTGCTCCTGCCCCGTTCACTGCTCCTGCCCCGTTCACTGCTCCTGCCCCGTCACCTCTCCTGCCCCGTCACCTCTCCTGCCCCGTCACCTCTCCTGCCCCGTCACCTCTCCTGCCCCATCGCCTCTCCTGCCCCGGCGCCTCTCCTTCCCCGGCGCCTCTCCTTCCCCGGCGCCTCTCCTTCCCCGGCGCCTCTCCTTCCCCGGCGCCTCTCCTTCCCCGGCGCCTCTCCTGCCCTGTCACTTCTCCTGCCCTGTCCACTGCTCCTGCCCCGTCCACTGCTCCTGCCCCGTCCACTGCTCCTGCCCCGTCCACTGCTCCTGCCCCGTTCACTGCTCCTGCCCCGTTCACTGCTCCTGCCCCGTTCACTGCTCCTGCCCCGTTCACTGCTCCTGCCCCGTTCACTGCTCCTGCCCCGTTCACTGCTCCTGCCCCGTTCACTGCTCCTGCCCCGTTCACTGCTCCTGCCCCGTTCACTGCTCCTGCCCCGTTCACCGCTCCTGCCCAGTTACCACTCCTGCCCCATTACTTCTACTGCTTCGTCACTTCTCCTGCCCCGTCACTTCTCCTGCCCCGTCACCTCTCCTGTCCTCGCATCACCTGCCCGTCACTTCTTGTGCCCAGTCACCTCTCCTGTTGCCTCTCCTTCCCTTTCACTGCTCCTGCCCAGTTACCGCTGTTGCTCATGCCTAATCACCCTTCCTGCCCCGTTACCTCTCCTGCCCCGTTACCTCTCCTGCCCCGTTACCTCCCCTGCCCCGTTACCTCTCCTGCCCCGTTACCTCTCCTGCCCCGTTACCTCACCTGCCAGTCATGTCACCTGCCAGTCATGTCACCTGCCCGTCATGTCACCTGCCCGGTCACTTCTCCAGCCCGTCACTTCTCCTGCCCGGTCACTTCTCCTGCCCGGTCACTTCTCCTGCCCGGTCACTTCTCCTGCCCGGTCACTTCTCCTGCCCCGTTCACCTCTCCTGCCCCGTTCACCTCTCCTGCCCCGTTCACCTCTCCTGCCCCGTTCACCGCTCATGCCCCGTTCACCGCTCATGCCCCGTTCACTGCTCCTGCCATGTTACCGCTGTTGCTCATGCCTAATCACCCTTCCTGCCCCGTTACCTCTCCTGCCCCGTTACCTCTCCTACCCCGTTACCTCTCCTGCCCCGTTACCTCTCCTGCCCGTCATGTCACCTGCCAGTCATGTCACCTGCCAGTCATGTCACCTGCCAGTCATGTCACCTGCCAGTCATGTCACCTGCCCGTCATGTCACCTGCCCGTCATGTCACCTGCCCGTCATGTCACCTGCCCGGTCACTTCTCCAGCCCGTCACTTCTCCTACCGGGTCACTTCTCCTGCCCCGTCACTTCTCCTGCCCGGTCACTTCTCCTGCCCGGTCACCTCTTCTGCCCCGTCACCTCTCCTGCCCCGTCACCTCTCCTGCCCGGTCACCTCTCCTGCCCGGTCACCTCTCCTGCCCGGTCACCTCTCCTGCCCGGTCACCTCTCCTGCCCGGTCAACTCTCCTGCCCGGTCACCTCTCCTGTCCCGTCACCTCTCCTGTCCCGTCACCTCTCCTGTCCGGTCACCTCTCCTGTCCGGTCACCTCTCCTGTCCGGTCACCTCTCCTGTCCCGTCACTTCTCCTGTCCCGTCACTTCTCCTGTCCCGTCACTTCTCCTGTCCCGTCACTTCTCCTGTCCCGTCACTTCTCCTGTCCCGTCACTTCTCCTGTCCCGTCACTTCTCCTGTCCCGTCACTTCTCCCGTCCCGTCACTTCTCCCGTCCCGTCACTTCTCCCGTCCCGTCACTTCTCCCGGCCCGTCACTTCTCCCGGCCCGTCACTTCTCCCGGCCCGTCACTTCTCCTGGCCCGTCACTTCTCCTGGCCGTCACTTCTCCTGGCCCGTCACTTCTCCTGGCCCGTCACTTCTCCTGGCCCGTCACTTCTCCTGGCCCGTCACTTCTCCTGGCCCGTCACTTTTCCTGTGGTTGCTCCTGCCCCGTTCACTGCTCATGCCCCGTTCACTGCTCATGCCCCGTTCACTGCTCATGCCCAGTTACCGCTGTTGCTCATGCCTAATCACCCTTCCTGCCCCGTTACCTCTCCTGCCCCGTTACCTCTCCTGCCCCGTTACCTCTCCTGCCCCGTTACCTCTCCTGCCCCGTTACCTCTCCTGCCCCGTTACCTCTCCTGCCCCGTTACCTCTCCTGCCCCGTTACCTCTCCTGCCCTGTTACCTCTCCTGCCCCGTTACCTCTCCTGCCCCGTTACCTCTCCCGCCCCGTTACGTCACCTGCCCGTCATGTCACTGCCCGGTCACTTCTCCTGCCCGGTCACTTCTCCTGCCCGGTCACTTCTCCTGCCCCGTTCACCTCTCCTGCCCCGTTCACCTCTCCTGCCCCGTTCACCTCTCCTGCCCCGTTCACCTCTCCTGCCCCGTTCACCGCTCATGCCCCGTTCACCGCTCATGCCCCGTTCACTGCTCCTGCCCAGTTACCGCTGTTGCTCATGCCTAATCACCCTTCCTGCCCCGTTACCTCTCCTGCCCCGTTACCTCTCCTGCCCCGTTACCTCTCCTGCCCCGTTACCTCTCCTGCCCCGTTACCTCTCCTGCCCCGTTACCTCTCCTGCCCCGTTACCTCTCCTGCCCCGTTACCACTCCTGCCCCGTTACCACTCCTGCCCCGTTACCTCTCCTGCCCCGTTACCTCTCCTGCCCGGTCACCTCTCCTGCCCGGTCACCTCTCCTGCCCGGTCACCTCTCCTGCCCGGTCACCTCTCCTGCCCGGTCATCTCTCCTGCCCGGTCACCTCTCCTGCCCGGTCACCTCTCCTGCCCGGTCACCTCTCCTGCCCGGTCACCTCTCCTGCCCCGTCACTTCTCCTGCCCCGTCACTTCTCCTGGCCCGTCACTTCTCCTGGCCCGTCACTTCTCCTGGCCCGTCACTTCTCCTGGCCCGTCACTTCTCCTGGCCCGTCACTTCTCCTGGCCCGTCACTTTTCCTGTGGTTGCTTCTGCCCCGTTCACTGCTCCTACCCCGTTCACTGTTCCTGCCCCGTTCACTGCTCCTGCCCCGTTCACTGCTCCTGCCCCGTTCACTGCTCCTGCCCCGTTTACTGCTCTTGCCCCGTTCACTGCTCCTGCCCCGTTCACTGCTCTTGCCCCGTTCACTGCTCTTGCCCCGTTCACTGCTCTTGCCCCGTTCACTGCTCCTGCCCCGTTCACTGCTCCTGCCCCGTTCACTGCTCCTGCCCCGTTCACTGCTCCTGCCCCGTTCACTGCTCCTGCCCCGTTCACTGCTCCTGCCCCGTTAACTGCTCCTGCCCCGTTCACTGCTCCTGCCCCGTTCACTGCTCCTGCCCCGTTCACTGCTCCTGCCCCGTTCACTGCTCCTGCCCCGTTCACTGCTCCTGCCCCGTTCACTGCTCCTGCCCCGTTCACTGCTCTTGCCCCGTTCACTGCTCTTGCCCCGTTCACTGCTCTTGCCCCGTTCACTGCTCCTGCCCCGTTCACTGCTCCTGCCCCGTTCACTGCTCCTGCCCCGTTCACTGCTCTTGTCCCGTTCACTGCTCCTGCCCCGTTCACTGCTCCTGCCCCGTTCACTGCTCCTGCCCCGTTCACTGCTCCTGCCCCGTTCACTGCTCCTGCCCCGTTCACCGCTCCTGCCCCGTTCACCGCTCCTGCCCCGTTCACCGCTCATGCCCCGTTCACCGCTCATGCCCCGTTCACCGCTCATGCCCCGTTCACTGCTCCTGCCCAGTTACCGCTGTTGCTCATGCCTAATCACCCTTCCTGCCCCGTTACCTCTCCTGCCCCGTTACTTCTCCTGCCCCGTTACCTCTCCTGCCCCGTTACCTCTCCTGCCCCGTTACCTCACCTGCCAGTCATGTCACCTGCCAGTCATGTCACCTGCCCGTCATGTCACCTGCCCGGGCACTTCTCCTGCCCGGTCACTTCTCCTTCCCGGTCACTTCTCCTGCCCCGTTCACCTCTCCTGCCCCGTTCACCTCTCCTGCCCCGTTCACCTCTCCTGCCCCGTTCACCTCTCCTGCCCCGTTCACCGCTCATGCCCCGTTCACCGCTCATGCCCCGTTCACTGCTCCTGCCCAGTTACCGCTGTTGCTCATGCCTAATCACCCTTCATGCCCCGTTACCTCTCCTGCCCCGTTACCTCTCCTGCCCCGTTACCTCTCCTGCCCCGTTACCTCTCCTGCCCCGTTACCTCACCTGCCCGTCATGTCACCTGCCCGGTCACTTCTCCAGCCCGTCACTTCTCCTGCCCGGTCACTTCTCCTGCCCGGTCACTTCTCCTGCCCGGTCACTTCTCCTGCCCCGTTCACCTCTCCTGCCCCGTTCACCTCTCCTGCCCCGTTCACCTCTCCTGCCCCGTTCACCTCTCCTGCCCCGTTCACCGCTCATGCCCCGTTCACCGCTCATGCCCCGTTCACTGCTCCTGCCCAGTTACCGCTGTTGCTCATGCCTAATCACCCTTCCTGCCCGGTTACCTCTCCTGCCCCGTTACCTCTCCTGCCCCGTTACCTCTCCTGCCCCGTTACCTCTCCTGCCCGTCATGTCACCTGCCCGTCATGTCACCTGCCCGTCATGTCACCTGCCCGGTCACTTCTCCAGCCCGGTCACCTCTCCAGCCCGGTCACCTCTCCTGCCCGGTCACCTCTCCTGCCCGGTCACCTCTCCTGCCCGGTCACCTCTCCTGTCCCGTCACTTCTCCTGTCCCGTCACTTCTCTTGTCCCGTCACTTCTCCTGTCCCGTCACTTCTCTTGTCCCGTCACTTCTCCTGTCCCGTCACTTCTCCTGTCCCGTCACTTCTCCTGTCCCGTCACTTCTCCTGTCCCGTCACTTCTCCTGGCCCGTCACTTCTCCTGGCCCGTCACTTCTCCTGGCCCGTCACTTCTGGCCCGTCACTTCTCCTGGCCCGTCACTTCTCCTGGCCCGTCACTTCTCCTGGCCCGTCACTTCTCCTGGCCCATCACTTCTCCTGGCCCGTCACTTCTCCTGTGGTTGCTTCTGCCCCGTTCACTGCTCCTGCCCCGTTCACTGTTCCTGCCCCGTTCACTGCTCCTGCCCCGTTCACTGCTCCTGCCCCGTTCACTGCACCTGCCCCGTTCACTGCTCTTGCCCCGTTCACTGCTCTTGCCCCGTTCACTGCTCCTGCCCCGTTCACTGCTCCTGCCCCGTTCACTGCTCCTGCCCCGTTCACTGCTCCTGCCCCGTTCACTGCTCTTGCCCCGTTCACTGCTCCTGCCCCGTTCACTGCTCCTGCCCCGTTCACTGCTCCTGCCCCGTTCACTGCTCCTGCCCCGTTCACTGCTCCTGCCCAGTTCACTGCTCCTGCCCTGTTCACTGCTCCTGCCCCGTTCACTGCTCCTGCCCCGTTCACTGCTCCTGCCCCGTTAACTGCTCCTGCCCCGTTCACTGCTCCTGCCCCGTTCACTGCTCCTGCCCCGTTCACTGCTCCTGCCCCGTTCACTGCTCCTGCCCCGTTCACTGCTCCTGCCCCGTTCACTGCTCCTGCCCCGTTCACTGCTCCTGCCCCGTTCACTGCTCCTGCCCCGTTCACTGCTCCTGCCCCGTTCACTGCTCCTGACCGTTCACCGCTCCTGCCCCATTACTTCTACTGCTTCGTCACTTCTCCTGCCCCGTCACCTCTCCTGTCCTCGCATCACCTGCCCGGTACTTCTTGTGCCCAGTCACCTCTCCTGTTGCCTCTCCTTCCCTTTCACTTCTCCTGCCCCATCACTTCTCCTGCCCCATCACTTCTCCTGTCCCGTCACTTCTCCTGTCCCGTCACTTCTCCTGGCCCGTCACTTCTCCTGGCCCGTCACTTCTCCTGGCCCGTCACTTCTCCTGGCCCGTCACTTCTCCTGGCCCGTCACTTCTCCTGGCCCGCCACTTCTCCTGGCCCGTCACTTTTCCTGCACGGTTGCTCCTGGCCCGTTCACTGCTCCTGCCCCGTTCACTGCTCCTGCCCCGTTCACTGCTCCTGCCCCGTTCACTGCTCCTGGCCCGTTCACTGCTCCTGCCCCGTTCACTGCTCCTGCCCCGTTCACTGCTCCTGCTCCGTTCACTACTCCTGCCCCGTTCACTGCTCCTGCCCCGTTCACTGCTCCTGCCCCGTTCACTGCTCCTGCCCCGTTCACTGCTCCTGCCCCGTTCACTGCTCCTGCCCCGTTCACTGCTCCTGCCCCGTTCGCTGCTCCTGCCCAGTTACCACTCCTGCCCCATTACTTCTACTGCTTCGTCACTTCTCCTGCCCCGTCACCTCTCCTGTCCTCGCATCACCTGCCTGTCATGTCACCTGCCCGGTACTTCTTGTGCCCAGTCACCTCTCCTGTTGCCTCTCCTTCCCTTTCACTTCTCCTGCCCCATCACTTCTCCTGCCCCATCACTTCTCCTGGCCCGTCACTTCTCCTGGCCCGTCACTTCTCCTGGCCCGTCACTTCTCCTGGCCCGTCACTTCTCCTGGCCCGTCACTTCTCCTGGCCCGTCACTTCTCCTGGCCCGTCACTTTTCCTGCACGGTTGCTCCTGGCCCGTTCACTGCTCCTGGCCCGTTCACTGCTCCTGCCCCGTTCACTGCTCCTGCCCCGTTCACTGCTCCTGCCCCGTTCACTGCTCCTGCCCCGTTCACTGCTCCTGCCCCGTTCACTGCTCCTGCCCCGTTCACTGCTCCTGCCCCGTTCACTGCTCCTGCCCCGTTCACTGCTCCTGCCCCGTTCGCTGCTCCTGCCCCGTTCGCTGCTCCTGCCCCGTTCGCTGCTCCTGCCCCATTCGCTGCTCCTGCCCCGTTCGCTGCTCCTGCCCCGTTCACTGCTCCTGCCCCGTTCACTGCTCTTGCCCCGTTCACTGCTCTTGCCCCGTTCACTGCTCTTGCCCCGTTCACTGCTCTTTCCCTGTTCACTGCTCTTTCCCTGTTCACTGCTCCTGCCCCGTTCACTGCTCCTGACCGTTCACCGCTCCTGCCCAGTTACCACTCCTGCCCCATTACTTCTACTGCTTCGTCACTTCTCCTGCCCCGTCACCTCTCCTGTCCTCGCATCACCTGCCTGTCATGTCACCTGCCCGTCACTTCTTGTGCCCAGTCACCTCACCTGTTGCCTCTCCTTCCCTTTCACTTCTCCTTCCCTTTCACTTATCCTGTCCCGTCACTTATCCTGTCCCGTCACTTATCCTGTCCCGTCACTTCTCCTGTCCCGTTCACTGCTCCTGCCCCGTTCACTGCTCCTGCCCCGTTCACTGCTCCTGCCCCGTTCACTGCTCCTGCCCCGTTCACTGCTCCTGCCCCGTCACCTCTTCTGCCCAGTCACCTCTCCTTTCCTGTTGCCTCTTGTGCCCTGTCACTTCTCCTGTCCCGTCACTTCTCCTGGCCCGTCACTTCTCCTGGCCCGTCACTTCTCCTGGCCCGTCACTTCTCCTGGCCCGTCACTTCTCCTGGCCCGTCACTTCTCCTGGCCCGTCACTTCTCCTGGCCCGTCACTTCTCCTGTGGTTGCTTCTGCCCCGTTCACTGCTCCTGCCCCGTTCACTGCTCCTGCCCCGTTCACTGTTCCTGCCCCGTTCACTGCTCCTGCCCCGTTCACTGTTCCTGCCCCGTTCACTGCTCCTGCCCCGTTCACTGCTCCTGCCCCGTTCACTGCACCTGCCCCGTTCACTGCACCTGCCCCGTTCACTGCTCTTGCCCCGTTCACTGCTCTTGCCCCGTTCACTGCTCTTGCCCCGTTCACTGCTCTTGCCCCGTTTACTGCTCCTGCCCCGTTCACTGCTCCTGCCCCGTTCACTGCTCCTGCCCCGTTCACTGCTCCTGCCCCGTTCACTGCTCCTGCCCCGTTCACTGCTCCTGCCCCGTTCACTGCTCCTGCCCCGTTCACTGCTCCTGCCCCGTTCACTGCTTCTGACCGTTCACCGCTCCTGCCCCATTACTTCTACTGCTTCGTCACTTCTCCTGCCCCGTCACCTCTCCTGTCCTCGCATCACCTGCCCGGTACTTCTTGTGCCCAGTCACCTCTCCTGTTGCCTCTCCTTCCCTTTCACTTCTCCTGCCCCATCACTTCTCCTGTCCCGTCACTTCTCCTGTCCCGTCACTTCTCCTGTCCCGTCACTTCTCCTGGCCCGTCACTTCTCCTGGCCCGTCACTTCTCCTGCTCCGTCACTTTTCCTGCACGGTTGCTCCTGGCCCGTTCACTGCTCCTGGCCCGTTCACTGCTCCTGCCCCGTTCACTGCTCCTGCCCCGTTCACTGCTCCTGCCCCGTTCACTGCTCCTGCCCCGTTCACTGCTCCTGCCCCGTTCACTGCTCCTGCCCCGTTCACTGCTCCTGCCCCGTTCACTGCTCCTGCCCCGTTCACTGCTCCTGCCCCGTTCGCTGCTCCTGCCCCGTTCGCTGCTCCTGCCCCGTTCGCTGCTCCTGCCCCGTTCGCTGCTCCTGCCCCGTTCGCTGCTCCTGCCCCGTTCGCTGCTCCTGCCCCGTTCGCTGCTCCTGCCCCGTTCGCTGCTCCTGCCCCGTTCGCTGCTCCTGCCCCGTTCGCTGCTCCTGCCCCGTTCGCTGCTCCTGCCCCGTTCGCTGCTCCTGCCCCGTTCGCTGCTCCTGCCCCGTTCGCTGCTCCTGCCCCGTTCACTGCTCCTGCCCCGTTCACTGCTCCTGCCCCGTTCACTGCTCCTGACCGTTCACCGCTCCTGCCCAGTTACCACTCCTGCCCCATTACTTCTACTGCTTCGTCACTTCTCCTGCCCCGTCACCTCTCCTGTCCTCGCATCACCTGCCTGTCATGTCACCTGCCCGTCACTTCTTGTGCCCAGTCACCTCTCCTGTTGCCTCTCCTTCCCTTTCACTTCTCCTTCCCTTTCACTTCTCCTGTCCCGTCACTTCTCCTATCCCGTCACTTATCCTGTCCCGTCACTTCTCCTGCCCCGTTCACTGCTCCTGCCCCATTCACTGCTCCTGCCCCGTTCACTGCTCCTGCCCCGTTCACTGCTCCTGCCCCGTTCACTGCTCCTGCCCCGTTCACTGCTCCTGCCCCGTCAACTCTTCTGCCCAGTCACCTCTCCTTTCCTGTTGCCTCTTGTGCCCCGTCACTGCTCCTCGCCCTTCACTTTTCCTGCCCCGTTCACTGCTCCTGCCCGTTCACTGCTCCTGCCCCGTTCACTGCTCCTGTTTGGTCAGCACTCCTGCCAGATCACCGCTCCAGCCCCATCACTTCTCTTGTCCCATCACTTCTCTTGACCCATCACTTCTCTTGTCCCATCACTTCTCTTGTCCCATCACTTCTCTTGTCCCATCACTTGTCTTGTCCCATCACTGCTCTTGTCCCATCACTGCTCTTGTCCCATCACTGCTCTTGTCCCATCACTGCTCTTGTCCCATCACTGCTCTTGTCCCATCACTGCTCTTGTCCCATCACTGCTCTTGTCCCATCACTGCTCTTGTCCCATCACTGCTCTTGTCCCATCACTTCTCCTGCCCCGTTCACTGCCCCTATCCGTTTACTGCTCCTGCCGGTTACCGCTCCTACCCATTCCTAATCACCGCTCCTGCCCCTTCACTTCTCCTGCCCCATCACCTCTCCTTTCCTGTCACCTCTCCTTTCCTGTCACTGCTCCTGCCCCGTCACTTCTCCTGCCCTGTCACTTCTCCTGCCCTGTCACTTCTCCTGCCCGTTACTTCACCTGCCCAGTCACCTCTCCTGCCCTATTACCTCTCCTTTCCTGTCGCCTCTTCTGTCCCGTCACTGCTCCTGCCAAGTTCACTCCGTGTACAACATTGACAAATTACACAAGGTGGCACATTCCCCACAGTACTCTGTTTGGGGAAAGCTCCTCTGTAATCACTAACTCCAATCTCTCTGGCACATGACATGCTAAAGGCAGACGGCGGGCGCATTGTCATTCGAAAGGGGGTAATCAGCCTTAATCGGAAACTAAAGTATTTTCAATCGGAAACTAAAGCATTTTCAATATTATATACAACAAAGCCATAGTTGTATGAATGTAGTATATTTACCTTTTCCAACCAACAACCTTTGACAAAGCCAATAGTCCTGGCTTGTTCTAGGTGTAATGTTACTTGTTGTATTATATATGTGGAGGCAATAACAGAAGCAGCAAAATACAAGTCGGGCAGCACATTACGCTGGGCACATATTTTTAGCATAAATGTTTTAAGCCACATCCTTAATTATATCGGCCACGTCCCTTTGAGAGCCCCCCAGTTTTTTCATCCCACTTAAAGCCCTGCCCCAATTGTGCTGTGAGTGATGGAAGATCATGAAAAGTTGGTTGTATAGGTGTCAAGGGGAATCATATTGTCAGAGCCACTGTTGTGTCACAACGAGAGATTCCCCAGCACACAGGCCCTTTACGAGGAGATACAAAGCTATACTGATCTGCGCTGCTTAACGATTTCAATCAGATCTGCAGCCATTGCAGTCTCAAACAAATTCAGCATAGAGGGAATTGAGACAAATAGTTTTTCTCAGTCTTTTTTTATTGTACTGGGTTGCCTTCCTGAGGAACAGTGCAAAAAATGTCAGTGCAGTGAAAAAAAAAATGTCTCCTTGAGTAACCCTATTCATCGAAAATGCATTTTTTTCAGGCCTTCTCACGTAAGATGACACAATCATTGTATTGTAATGTAATTGCATTTACATAGTGCTTACGAGGCGTCGAAGCGCTCTTTCAGGGAAAGCTCCTCTGTAATCACTAACTCCAATCTCACTGGCACATGACATGCTAAAGGCAGAGGGCGGGCGCATTGTCAATTGAAAGGGGGTAATCAGCCTCAATTGAGAGCTCAGGGAGGGGCTGCTGCAGGGCCTCAGTCTGTGGGAGTTCAGGGAGGGGCTGCTACAGCCTCTGGAGTTCAACAGAGAAGTGCGAGCAGCCCCTGAAAGCTGAAAGAAAAAAGTTATCGTTTTTATTAAGTAGGACTATTCTTGCCGTCCCGGGATGCTTTTTTGAAAGTAAGAAGTAGGGGAACGGACTGGAATAGTTTTTAGAAGTAGGGGCACAACGTGCCCTTCCGTCCCGCCCACTTCTACCACTGGATAGAGCCGAGTGTGGCTGAAGACTAAAATGCAGTGGCGAGTTTGAATCAAGGCTGGACCGCAGGGAGCAAGCCAAGCATAGATGACGACTGCAGTGAAGTGGCAGAGCTATTTGCATCAGACTTGAGTTGATAGAGCTGACTCAACTATGGTTCAGGTGCAATGAAAGTGCCGAGTATGAATCATGGCTGAAGTGTGTAATGTTAGAATTTGTGTGGTTCCAACATGTCCGAGACGGGAGGGGTGATGGCAAGCTTCCCCAGCACGGAATGGTGGTTGTTGCTGCTGTCACGTGCAGGGGGGACAGATAATAAGAGCTTAAAAACACTATTGTTTAGGAGAAGCCTGAGCATAGCATAACCGGCATGCTGCTCTTTGCTCTGACTTCGTTATGTTGTTGTCCTGTACCATCTTTTCCTGGCGCTTAGAGGCCTGCAGGTGATTAGGCGCGGTATAAAATTAAAATAATAATAACAATAACAATAATAGAAAAGGTTGAGGCCCGGGCTGCCCACACCCCACTTGCTGTGTGACAGTGAGGTTGTTTTGGGGACCCGGGACTCTTGGCGCCTTATTACACTGACCCTGATGCAACAGAGTGGGTGCAATGAAAGTGCAGAGTTTGAATTAGCGCAGAGGGGCAGAGCTTGGTCAGGGGCCAACCTGGGCCCCTGCACTGTCCTGTCTCATCCCCTCTGCTGTCCTGCCTTGCCTATACTGCCTGAACTGTGAAGTGCTGGGACGCTAGAGACAGTGGCTGCCCCCAAAGCGCTATACTCCTGAAGCCCCATTGCTGAGAAGCGCTGTGAATCCAGAGCCCCTTGCTGCCCTGAAGCGCGATATCCTGAAGCGCTGAGGTGCTAGAGATTATTGTACCCTGAAGAGCTGTGGCCCCAAGCGCTATCTCTGCTAAGCGCTGGCTCCCGGTATCCTGAGGCCGCTGAAGCGCTACTGCCCTTCGAGCACTCTGCTCCTCAAGGCGCTATGATTGTCAGCCTGTTGCCGGTGCCGCGCAGTGGTGGGCCTCGGAACCTTGCAATTCCCCCCCTCCCGCGCTATGCCTGAAGAGTGCTAGCGGCCCCACTCACCGCCGCGGTTCTTGCCACCTCACCGGAGCCCCAAACGCTGGTCGCGGCTGCTTCTGAAGCGCCAACCTCATCACTCCCCCTCGGCGGCCCCCGGGAGCCAGGAGAGGGCGGCCGCATTGTTGCACTGGGCCGCGCTAGGCCCTACTAGGCCTGAAGCCATCCTGCTATCCTCGCTTGACTGGGGGGTCGGAAGTGACTCCGCCCCGCCGCGCTCTGATTGGCTGCCGGCGCTGCACCCCCATTTGGTCTCCGGTTGCAGCCAGGCCCAGGAAAGTCCGGGACCGACTAAGGAACCAGCGCCAGCGCTCGAAGAGAGCGAGAACCCCCATCAGCCTCGGTAGGAGCGGTGGAACCGGGTGGGCCTCCCTGGATAGGCCCCCTTCCCTCCCGAGGCCTGCCGGAATCGTCATAAGGGCCTGGAATGGGCCGAAGAGTGGGGTAAACCCCCTGGGAGGAGGGCGGAAGGCCGGTGGAGGCCCGGAGTTCGCCCCTTCCTGGGAAAGACTTAAGACTGGGCCCCGTTGGCCCTATTTGGCCCCTCTTGAGTGCTGGAGCGGACCCAGGGCCCCTAGACACTGTGAGGGCCCTATGTGAAAAGAGTTAACCCCTGCCTAGAGTACAGTTAAGTGCCAGTCACTTTAGCCTTTTGCATGGCTTAGTTTGAATAAGATTAAATGCTCAACTGTGCTGGATGCATTGATTATCAGGGCCTCGTAAAAGGTTTAGTGAAGGGTAAAGCAGCGTTTATCCTTACCTGCTGCGCTGGTTATTACTGATGTGATGTTCTCCGTGGTTAAAGAGATGTTTACCCTGGCCTGAGGAAGTGCTGAGCTCTACTCAAAGTGATTACTGAGAGGTTTACTGCTAATTAATGAACCGTTTTACTCCAGCCACATGAAAGGTTAAGTTCTTGTTTAATAACCTGCGGATTTCTGACACAAGGAAATGTGTATTGCTAAGCAATGAAATGCTATTACCTAATGAAATGTTTTGATCCTGTCTAATGCAGTATTATCTGAAGGACCTACAGTTTTATTTACTTTTTTTTTTCTTTCTTCCAATTTGCCGAGATTACACATCATAACACATTTACTGTCCTACATTCTCCGCAGTTAATAAACAGTACCTTTTGTTTGCAATTACATTTCATTACATTAACTTTGTTTAGTTATGGCGCCGCCTCCTGGTTAAAGACAAACATAAGCTTATAAGAGAAAAAAAAATAACCAATATAATGAAGGAGATACCCCTAAAACGTGGGACCGACATATCCGGAAAAGTAGTTAATCTCCAGGCGCTGCTTCCATCTGAAAATGGGCTCCCATAGTCTTAGGCCTAGCTGCCTCCCTTTCCAGCCTTTTCGTGCATAAATGGGCTTTTCCAAGTTGTATGTCGCCAGAAGATTTGCCAACCATACTTGCATTGCTGGGGGGGTTTTATCCAGCCAAGCCCTGGCTATACTTAATCTGTACACTGCCATAGCGATAAACATAAATTCTCTATGGGGCTCATTTGCCTCTGGTCCTATCCCTAATAATATTCTCGTACGGTTAAGCGTTACTTGAATATCTAGGGATTGGTCTAGAAACTTATCTCTATCCCTAATTAGAGTGTGCAATTGAGGGCAGGTAGCAAAGTTATGTATCATATCTGCCTCTGCTGAATTACATCGTGGACATAATATACCCGTAGCACCACCCCATTTTGCTATTCTTGCTGGTGTAAAATACAATGAATATAGGGTTTTATAATGTTGTGATTGTAGGGGGGCAGAACAAAGAACTGTACGCCCCAAATCCAAGGACTCCTCAAACCAGCCTTCTTCTCCATTCAGTTTCTCTGCCCATTTCCTACTGTATTTCTCTCTATCATCAGCTTTTCCTTCTAAGAGACTTGCATAGAAACTACGGATAGTACAATCCCCCCCTAGCCTAATTTTCTCCAGTATATCTATTTTGGCAAAGCCCGCCGGTCCTCCCCGTTTAGTGTTTAAGAAGCTTCTCACTTGCAAATATTTAAAGTCCCTCCTATCTATTCCGAATTTATTTACCAAGTCTGAGAACTGCACGAGTCCCTCCGTATTCAACACGTCGCCGACCTGATGAATCCCCTTCTCTGCCCATCCTGCCATTACCATATCTGCAAAGACTGCTACTGGAAAGGACCTGTTTTTATACAGTCTGGTATACCAATTAAATCTCCCGAGGCCAGATCTTTTTAGAAAAGCATTCCAGACTTTGATGGCGGCCCCCACTGTCTTAAACGTTGTCCTTTTGTAGTATCCTAAGTCGATACAATTTAAAAAGTAGTTTTCCGCCTCCGCCCCTAGCACCGCAGTGTAGATTTTGGTGGAATAGCTCGTGATTCTTTGGTCGATGCCATCGCCACCCACCAACCCCTGCATATATTGTATGGCAGCTGCCCAGTAGTATAATCTAAAATCTGGTGCACCCCACCCCCACCCCCTTTCTCTTGGCAGGGATATGAACCTATAAGCTCTCCGAGTCTTTCACTGTGCCCATATGAATCTGTTTAGGATTGTCTCGAGTGCATTGAACCATCTATTTTCAAAAAATAACGGAATTGACCTAAAAAAATATAAAAACTTTGGCAATATTAACATCTTGATGACATTGGTACAGCCCACTAAAGATAAATGCAGATTGTTCATTCTCTCTAGGTCTAGCTTTACCCTATCCATTAGGGGGGGATATTACTCTGTACCACTGTATCTAAATCTGCTGAGATTGCCACTCCCAGGTATATTGCCGAATTTACCACCCTTTGATCGTTGCAGTCTACAAACCTATTGCCTACTACCTGAGTCTTAGTTCTATTTAAACTATATCCCGATACCTGCCCAAATTGCTGCGCCTCATATTCTATTTCGCCGATAGCTTCAGATGGGTTAGGTGTCAAAATGGCCACGTCGTCCGCGTAAGCCAACAACTTAACTTCACAACCGTTTTCTCTCATTGGGAGAATCCCAGACTTGCCTTCCAATCTCCGTAGAAAAGGGTCCAAATATATCGCAAACAGCAGGGGAGAGGATGGACCGCCTTGCCTAGTCCCTCTACATATCTTCACTGCTGCCGAGTGTCCCCTATTGACCCTCATCCTTGCCGTTGGCTCTTTGTAAAGGGTCTGAATAGCTTTTATATAGCCCTCTCCTATGCCACTCCATTTCAGTGCTTGCCACGGGTAATCCCAGGAGACCCTATCGAACGCCTTCTCAGCGTCTAGAAAAAGCGCTGCCATAGGGTCTCCCTGGGTACCTGCCGCATCGAACATTGTAATCAGCTGCCTCACATGTTGTGTAGTGCCCTTGCCAGGAATAAACCCATGTTGTATGGGACTTACCACCCCCTCTGTAATCCCAGCAATCCTCATAGCTAACATTTTGGAATACGTTTTGGCGTCGGCATTCATTAATGTGATCGGTCTGTAGGAGCCAGGTATAGTTGCTGGTTTCCCTTTTTTTAAAATCACAATAATGTCCGCTTCTACCCATGTTTCAGGTATTGACTCCCCCTTTTGTGCCTGCAGCATAACATTTAACATGTCTTCAGCAATGTCTCCTTGGAAGACCTTATAAAACTCCACCGGCAGCTGATCTGGGCCCGCTGCTTTGCCCGAAGGGAGGCTAACCAAGGCTAGCATAAATTCCTCAAGGCGGAAGGGAGAGTCTAGCCCCTCCTTTTGTTCCTCTGTGAGGAATGGCGGGGGAATATCCCTTAGGTAGCTGTCTATCTCTGCTAGTCCTCCTGTGTTACCACTGGCATATAGCTCCGTGTAAAACTGCCTAAAACCCTCCCTCACTGAATCCGCTTCGGAGACTGTACTACCCTGCTCATCCTCTATTTCTTTGATGTCTTCCGCCGCTAGCCTCTGCCTGGTTCTTATGGCTAGTATGTGGCCCACCCTTTCGCTTAGCTCGTATGTGGCCTCTTTTTTAATCAAGTAGTTCTCCGCTGCCTTCTTGGCAATATTTTCCATAGCTACTGCCCTAAGAGCTGTAATTTTCAGCAAATGCTGATCTAGGGGTAGGTGCTGCTGTATAGCTAACGCTAATTCATCCTCTTCCTTAAGAAGGTTTCTAGAAAGTTCCTCTATTCCATCTTTTTCCCTTTTCTGGCTGAAGAGTACAAAGCTCAATGTCTCGCCCCTGACTCCCGCTTTAAAGGCGTCCCATGCCACCCCCGGGGGAGCGGTTTCTCTATTGATCTCCCAGTAACTCTTAATCCATCCGCCCATGTGTCTTTTATATGTCTTGTCCTTCAATAGTGCTCTTTCGAATGTCCATTGGGTGGCCCTTCTTTGTGCCTGCCCTAGTCTAATCGTCAAAATTAATGTGCTATGATCAGAGATGATTCGGGGTTTCCTTTCTATTTGTACATCAGTCATCGGGGAGTTGGTGATCAAAAAATAGTCCAACCTAACCGAAAGTGCTCTATGTACCCTCTTCTTCCTCACTATATATTGACCCTGTTGGTGAAGAAAGATACTACTAGGGTCATGAATATTGAAGTTGCCACAGCATACTATAGGCTCTGGCCACTGTGCCAGCTCTGTATCTAAATATTGAAAGACCTCCGGGACATCCTCCGTTGACCCATAGATTGTGGCAAGTGTTAATTTATCTCCTTTAAATCCTATCTCCAATAGCACCCATCTGCCCCATAAATCCTCTTTCTTTCTTATCACCACCATATCATTCCTTCTCCCTAATACTGCCACCCCCCCTTGTTCTTACTGACTGGAGTTTGCCAGTACAGTAAACCCCAGATGGTCCAGGAGGTTTCCTCTTGATGCATCAATGTGTGTTTCCTGCAGGCAAACCAAATCCAGCCGTAGTGTTCTTAGTAATGCTGTGACCCTAACTGCCTGATTCATGAAGCCAAATTGCGCCCACAATAGCTGCGAAAATGCTATCGCGGGCGCAATTTCCCTAATCGGTATTCACCACGAAAATAGTGAATTCGCAAACACAGAATTGCGAAATCGCTAAAAGATTCGCAGAATCCCGGCAGTAGACCAATTGCGATTCGGAAATAGCGAGAAACCACGGAGTCTGCGAAATAAATAGCGAAATCGCAATATCCTCTCAATCGGGATTCATAAAAAATCGCTATTTGCGAAAAACCCCAAAATCGCTCTTTGCGAGGCGCAAATTAAGGACAACCCAAAGCAGGTGGTAACCATCAAAGCCATTGACATTTTTTTTTTTTTAAACCGTTGGCCAATCAGTAACTGGTGCAGGCCTGACCAAACACACTTAAGGAGAAGCTGCATCAGCAGAAGGAGTGACAAAATGCCAGGAATGTACATGGTGGTCAGGCGGCGAAGGCTACAGCGAGCAGCAAGGATGAGACGCAGAATCCAGGAAAGGATATTCCGCCATCGGGTCACCCTACTGAGCCAAACCAGAGAGCAAATATACGCAAAGTACCGGCTGAATGGGGCTATGATCATCAAGCTAATACAGGACCTTGACCCCATGATGCAGCACCCAACAAGGCGGACCAATGCCGTCCAAAACATGTCCAGGTATTGTGTAGCCTGCACCGCCTGGCCTCTGGGAGCTTCCAGGGGATAGTTGCGGTAGCTGGGGGGATATCCCAGCCCACCATGTCCCGCTGCCTACGTAGTTTCCTTGACGCAATGCTGACCCAGCTACACCACCACATCAAATTCCCCACCAGCCAACAGGAATTGGATTAGACCAAGCTACAATTCTACAATGTCGCCCGTTTCCCACACGTGATAGGATGTATTGACTGTACCCACGTCCACATTTGCCCACCAGCTGCAACGGAGTACATGTACCGCAATCGCAATACTTCACAAGACAGGTGGGGCCATGTACTACAGTCCTGATGTGTGCTACCGCATTGTGGCTGTGTGTGCAATACTACACAACATTGCTACCAAGCGCCAGATACCTGTCGACATCTCTGGCAGTGAATCGGAAGGGGATGACCGGCCACCTGCACATGCGCGCCATCCACGCGGGGAGAACCCAGCTGAAGGCCACAGACGCCTCAACCACATCACAATGAACACTTTCTAGTGCACCCTCTTCCCTCACCCAAAAAATCACAATTGCATGCAAAATGTAATAATGACAGAACGCCAATGTGTGATGCTATATTAAATAATATTGTTTGAATCACAATAATGGTGCAAGTTGCCATCCTTCCATTGCAAACAGTATTGCCCCATACTGCTGCGTCCAATACACAGGGCAGGCTTATGTTCAGCCTGTGCCTGTACAAGTACAGGTCAGTCAGGTGCGCCTCTGGCGCGAAGCACCCAAGCGCCTCTCCGGCTCCTCCTCAGCCTCCGCACGTGACCCTGCAGTGGCCCTGGTGCTACGTCTCAACGCCCCTACGTGTGAGGCAGAGTGGCTGCTCACACTTGAGGTGCCCTCGCTGGCATCGTCCCCCCGACAGTGGCAGGTAGAGCGGGATGAAGTGCCATCACGGCAGTGGTGAGGTGCTCTAGTACCCTGGCCACATCCTCGCAGCATTGAATGAGCTGCTGCTGCTGCGCCAGGGACCGGTGCGATAGCTGCGACGTGGCATTGCCGATGACATAGTTTGACGGAGTGTAAGCCGTCAGCCGCGTCAGTAGCTGACGGTGGCGGCGGCGGGCCGTGTTGCGCTGGGAAATCATAGCGGCGGTGTTGGCCTCCATGGCTGCAGTCATGCGGGCCATCCCCTCCCCCACACCTGCCATGGCTGCCGTCATGCGGTCCATCCGGTCCCCCACACCTGCCACATTGCGGCCAATGTTATACAGCTGCAACTGTATGGCCCCTTGCCGGCGTGCCTGCAGCTGGTGAATTCTTAGCATTCTACGTTCGATACTCATGCTCGGCAAGCGCTGTTGCATCCCCCTCCTGGCGCTGGGAGCATTGTTCTGCAGGCGAGCCCTGCCACGCCTGCTCTGCTGGCTGGCCACAGTGGGGGGCCGCTGTGTCACCGCTGTCGCTGGACCTGATGTGGATGCGCCAGCTGCTGGTGGAGTTGAGCTAGGCGTAGATGGTGCGCCAGACGGTGGAGGCACAGTTGTAGTGGGCCTGGCTGCAGGGGTTGGTGCTGCTGCAGACGGTGGAGGCACAGTTGTAGTGGGCCTGGCTGCAGGGGTTGGTGCTGCGGCAGACGGTGGAGGCACAGTTGTAGTGGGCCTGGCTGCAGGGATTGGTGCTGTGGCAGACGGTGGAGGCTGTGTTGGTAACGGCACCTCATCGTCCTCCAGTGCTTGCTCATCAATGAGCAGCCTCTCACTGTCGCTGCTGTCTGCGCCACCTGTGAGGAGAAGTGGATGTTCATTAGTTGCATGTATCTGTCACACGTGCAGTTGCTACATGCATGCTGGATGACCTTCCCTGACTGGCTATGGCATTGCGTACTTTGAACCTGTCTGGCTGCATTGGGGTACTTGTACATTGTGGCCACACTACATGTCCCACAATGCTTTAGGGCATTACCTAATGTGCACCAATGGCATGACTTTGGAACATTATGGGAGGCTATAGGGTCATGGCCATTCATAGGGGACAGGGTCGCAGTTGCATGCCACTTACCTTGGCTCTCTTGGGTGGGGCGGGATGAGTCCAATCGGGTGACTCCAATGCACGCCTCGGACTCCAGCGTGTCTTCGACGAGATCCTCCATGGGGGTGTTTGGAGAGACTGTCCGTCCTCCCCCTCCAGTGGCCAGTGACTCTCCCAGCCCCTCGGCTACCTTCTCCTTGGCACGACCTCGGAGGTCGTACCACCTTTTCTTTAGTTCATCAAGTGACCTGTCGACCACACCCACAGAGTTCACTGTGGCCGCTATCCCGACCCAGATCCTGCGCTTCTCTTGCTCGGGCACCCTCCTTGACTCTCTCCCGAACAGTTTGGAGTGGTTCGCCACCACCCCTTCGATTAGGTGATCCAACTCCTGTTCGGAAAACTTAAGTTTTCTCTTTCGCCCGGTGTTGCTGGGCCCAGGTACTGCCTCCTCAGCCATTGCTGCAGTGGAATTGGAAGTGGTAGTCCAAGTATGCAGGTGTCCTTGTAGGAGCTGACTCTGTTGCTGCCTCGAGGTGTGCTTCACTGTGGTGAATGGGGGTGGGAACTGGCTGCTTCCTGGTTGTGATGTCATCACTGTGCTCGAAATGCGACTTCCCGTTTTCCCTATCTCGCGATTTTGCGATCTCGCAATTAGCGATCTCGCAATTAGCGATCTCGCTATTTGCGATATCACAAATCCTACACGGATGTAGCCAAAATAGCGATTATTCTGCGATTTTGGATAATCGCAAACGCTTTTTGCGGCCGCGTGCGAATCGCATTTTTTTACCTCTAAAATTCATGAATACCGATCTGCGATTTTCAAATTGCGATTCGCAGTTAATCGCTATTTGAGAATCGCAGATTCCGATTTTCATGAATCAGTAGTCTTTTATTCGCATCATTAAGTCCGCATACATGGTGGAGAAGTGTGGCTCAGGGGTTAGAGGCGGCAGACCTGGAGCTTGAGTTCGGTCCGGGACCAGGGTTCAATTCCCCGCCTCGGCGGGTCTTGGGCTCAAAAATTCCGCGGACTCGTTAATTCTCGCTCCGGTGCCTTCTCAGCTCACGGGTTCACACTCTGCGACTCTGGGCAATAGCTTGCTTAATCTCCACAACGGCCCCTCGCGGCGGGATGCCTGGCTTTCACCTTGTGGATACCCTTCCAGGGCTATCTCACAGGGGAATACCAGGACGGGTTCCCTATGCAAGCGCCGAGATGCCCCAGGGTAATCGCGCGCTATATAAGACTTCATACTTTACTTACTTTACTTTACATTGATTGTATCTATCCTACAGGTCAGTAAAATACATCAAAGATCTTGCCCATCATAGAAAACCATTCATAAAACATTTCTTGATACTTGTACTGACAGATAGTTACAATTCCAGAGAATAAATAAGCTGTGCCATACTGCTTTCATTGTTTTGTCTTTAAACTGCTGTCTCCGGGGAGGAGCTTCGCGGGCAAGCAAGATGGCCGCGTAAACTCGGAGCTTCGGAGACCCTACGACCCTCCGCATAAATCCTGTCTGAAATCCTGATCCACGACGGTGGACTACTGTTGGTGAACGGTTGTGGAGACAGGACCTGCTGTCCGATTCTAAATCCGACACTCCTGGACGGAGTTACGTCGTGCTGAAGATCCGTGCCAGGGACGGGCTATTGTCTCTGTGGTGGCTGACGACGACGACACCGTAACGCATGAACGAAATGCTATGTGAGTGACTGCTATGCTGGCCCTACGGAGCACGCGGAGTTGCGGAGTGAACGGTCGCTGAGAAACTATCGGTGGCTGCTTTACTTTGTGATTGCTTTGCTTAGCCGGAGAGGCCTTGGTGTACCACCCTTTGTTCACCTCCCCGGCTCCATCATGGCGGGCAGGGGCGAACCAGACAGGACGGCGAATCGAGTTAGTAGGAAGACTACTCTTTCCCAGTCGAATAAGATTGATCGCTATGCCCAGCAAAGGACTTCACCGGGTGCGGCTACCCGGCCAAAGGACGCTCATCGGGAGGGATCGCCAGACACGTCGGACCCGACACTTCGGGATGTTATGAGCGCCATAACTGGCATCAAGACGGAGATGCACAAACAGCATGAGGTCCTGACGCATAAAGTTGACACTCTGGCGATCGAAATTAACCTGATTAGAGCTGACCTGGGCAAGACCAACGACAGGGTCAAAACGTTGGACATTAAAACTGCGAGCCTCACAACTGATGTCTTGGACCTGCAGACGGAGGTCCGCGACTTGAGGTCGGCCAACGAACTCTTCTCGAGGCGACTGGAAGATTTTGAGGGACGTGCCAGGCGGCAGAACGTTCGAATCACCGGCGTACCGGAAGGGGCAGAGGACTCGGCCACTGATCTTTTTGTAGAGGACTTGGTACAAACTCATCTGGCCCCAGCGGACCTCAGTCGTTTCTTCTCAGTGGAGCGGGCCCATAGAATGCCCGGGGGGCGCCCCAAACTGGGTGCCACGCCGAGACCCATTATAGCACGGCTGTTCAACTTCAGCGATCGGGACTTTATCCTGCAAGCCTTGAGATGGAACGGGCCCCTCAAATTTCAGAATGCGGACATCAACTTTTACCCGGACTTCACTCGGGCGGTTCAGCGACAGCATCAAAGTTTCGCGGGAGTGAAGAGGCGTCTTAGAGACCTTGGGATGAAGTACTCAATGATGTTCCCTGCGAAACTACGCATTGAACACGACGGCCGTGCTATGTTTTTTGACCTGCCTGAAGTGGTGAGCGACTGGTTGGACACTTTGCCGCACAGACACGATGAACGAGAGGAACACTCGGAGGGCGCCTCGGGAGGCCCTGAGCAGCAAGAATAGAACTCACTTTCATGACTTTGTCGGACGGTGGCCCTGTTGACAACAACCATTGTTATACTGCTGCACTTTACGATGTATATCCTTCTTTTCGTTCTGGAGGGTGGCGGGGGGGCCTGTGAGATCTCCTTTCTCCTCTAGGGTTCTTTTTGTAGTGTAGTTAATGGGGCGACAGGCACACTGCTGGTTGGGGGGGCTTTTTAGTCTGATGCAGGGGTGCAGGGTGGGGGGAGGTTTGATTGTTGGTATGGTGTTTTTTCCTTCTTTCTCTTTCTCTTCCTCAAGGCAATTCAAAGACTGTGATATTCCTGTTTGTGTAACTAGGTGGCCTGCCGGGGACGGAAAGGGCCCACGATTTGACGATGGGGGGTAGGAAACTAAAAGTGCTGTGTTGGAATGTTAATGGTTTGGGCGACCGTATTAAGAGAGGGGTGGTTTTACAACTGTTCAAGAGAAGTATGCCCGACGTTATTCTGCTACAAGAGACACACTTGGTGGGAAATACGTGCCGGGCGCTCAACAGGAAGGGATTCAAGATGGTGGCACTTTCAGGGTTCTCCTCGGGATCCCGGGGGGCGGGGATCATGGTGCGTGTGTCTCTCCCCCTTGAGATTAACTCTAGCATTGTTGATGAGAGAGGGCAGTACGTTGCTGTCTCGGGGAGATGGGAGGGACGGTCTCTGGTTCTGGTTTCGGTTTACGTCCCCCCTGGGTTGAAAAACAACACGTTTCAGGACCTTGGAGGCGCCATCTTGGGTCTACCCGAGGGGCTACTTATTGTGGGGGGGCAACTTCAACTCGGTCTGCTGGGGCACCTTGGATAGACATCCATCCAGAGATCTCCGAAGTTCGCAATCCTGGCTACCCGATTTTCTGGACACCATGGGACTGACTGACTGCTAGAGGCTCATGCATCCTACCCAGCGTCAATATTCGTTCCACTCGGGGGCACATGGTAGTCTTTCTAGAATCGACTATGTACTGACTCTAGCGGCCCATGCGTCCGCAGTCTCTGAGGCCCGATTGCTGGCGAGGGGCATTTCGGACCATTCCCCGGTCTGGGTGTCCTTCGACTTCGACATTGTGGCAACCGACCGGATGGTCGCGATCAATCCATGGTACTTCCGCAGCCCAAAGACTCGTGGACTCATGGCCAAGGCTATTGAGCTCTACTTTCGGAGGCATTCAAGACGGTCTTAAGGGGAGAGGCGTTCTCCCTCATTGCTGACGTTCAGAGACGTAGAGATGCGGATGTGGTGCATATCGAAACCGAGATTAGAGATCTGGACTCCCGACTGGAGGTCGGCCCGACACCGGAGCTACTCCATGCTCTCTCACTTAAACAGTCCGAATACCGAGCTACTCTTACTGACGCTGCTAAGGTCATGGGTAGAGAGCAACAGGGCAGCATCTATGATGTCGATGATAAGGCGGGCAAGATCATAGCTTGGCTGGACAAAAAAGAAAGAGCCAACCGGGTGGTCCCAGAAGTGTTGGGGGAGGACGGCTTGACTATCACCGATCCGAAGGCCATAGTCGAGACGTTCGCAGACTACTTTGAGGCCATTTACAACTCGGTCTCTGACCAATCCGAGACCGATTCCGGGGAGCTTTTGGCGGAGGTGGACCTCCCGTGTCTGTCGGAGGAGGACCGGGATAATTTGGATAGGGAAATATCCGCAGACGAGATAGCCCTCACCATTCGCTCCCTTAGGTCCGGTTAGGCACCCGGCCCCAATGGTATACCAGTGGAACTTTATAAGATCAAACCCGATGTCATCGCCCCGCCCCTGCGGAACATGTTTCTGGAGGCGCGGGAGAAGGGCATGCTTCCCCACGACCAGAGACTGGCCACCATTGTGGTCATTCATAAGGAAGGGAAACCCAGAGATCTGTGCCGGTCATATCGTCCCATTTCTCTGCTGAATGCTGAGCCTAAGATCCTGGCTAAATTGCTGGCCAACCGTTTGATTGGCGCGATTGGCGACTTAGTGCACCCGGACCAGTCGGGCTTTATTCCACACCGCAACACTGCCCTTAACCTACGGAGACTCCATGGAGCCCTTGCTAGGGCCCACACGCTCAGAGAACCAGCCGTCCTGGCGTCCCTGGATGCCACGATGGCGTTTGACTCCCTTGAATGGAACTACCTGTGGGCAGTGTTAGCGAAGTTCGGATTTGGTGCGGAATTCGTAGGGTGGGTTAAGCTTCTGTATGCCGGCCCGCTGGCCAATGTAACGGTCAATGGTTGTGTTTCCACGTCCTATGTTCTCCACAGAGGCACCAGGCAGGGTTGCCCCCTGTCTCCCCTGTTGTTTGCATTGGCACTTGAACCGTTGGCCGCGTGGCTACGGCACCACCCAGATATAAACGGGATACGGTGGTCCCCTGGATTCGAGGACCGAGTGTCGCTATACGCTGACGACATTTTGCTGTATCTCACCTCTCCTTGTAAGTCGCTTATTGTGGTGTGTGATGTGCTCCGTCTCTTTGGCCGGCATTCCGGCCTGGTTATTAACTGGTCGAAGTCGCACCTGTACGTGCTGAGAGGAGGGACGCCTCGACTTCCAAGGGACTGTGGCATACAGGTTGCGAGACAGGGTTTTAAATACTTGGGGATCTACATTTCAACGGACCCCAAGATGCGCTATATGAATAACTTGCTTCCCCCTCTCGTCCGTCTCCGACGTGACGTAGAGGGTTGGCGTAGACTCCCGCTCTCCCTCCCTGGGCGAGCGGCATTGTTTAAAATGATGTCCCTGCCCAGATTCCTGTACGCTCTACAAAATACCCAAGATCCGGTTCCAGCCAGTTAATTTAGGGAGATCGAGGGCTTGCAACGTGCCCTGCTCTGGGACGGTAGGCCACGCATAGCCATTACGAAGCTTACGCTCCCGTGGTATGACGGAGGTATAGCATTGCCTGACATCCGAAGATATTATTGGGCCTCCCAGTTGGCGGCCCTTAATCACGGTCTCTACGGTCCAGCAGAAAGCCCAGGCTATGCCATGGATCGGTGGCTCCTGGACGATGGGAAGTACCACAGGGCGTTGTACTCAAGATCTCTGGATGGTCGAATGTCGAGGCCAACGAAGACAGCGGTGCACATATGGAGGGCGATCACGAAGTCACAGGGGTGGAGGGACAGACTCACGATGGCAACCCCTCTCTACGATTCTGAAATACTGGGTAAACTGTGGCACACTAAGGGATTCGACAAGTGGGACATGATAGGCATCTCCAAGGTGGAAGATATGATAGTGAGAGGGGAGATAAAATCATTTGCTTTATTACAGACGGAGTTCCAGCTGGGCGGAACGGAATATTTCCGGTACGCCCAGCTCCGACATGCACTTCTGGCAGTTATGCCAGATGGTGAGAGAATCCCTGAATACTCCCCCTTGGAAGATAGGGTGCTGGACGGTCATATGCCTGATAGCGCTATTTCCCTAATTTATAAAAAACTGATCAATGTCCGTACTGACCTCCTCCTGGGGGTGAGAGACCAGTGGGTGCGGGATGGGATAGAGCTCGATGACGAAGATTGGCAATGTGCGGTGTCCTCCCCCAAGGAAGTTGCTATCCCTGCCAGGCTGCGGTTGGTACAATTAAAAATTCTTCACAGAGTTTACGTCACGGGTCCCAGGTTGATACACATGGGTCATTCAGTGGATGGATTTTGTAGGCGTTGATGTGGCGCCTTAGCCACCTTCATGCACATTTTCTGGGAGTGTAGTGCAATAGCCTCCTACTGGAGGCGGTTGCACATGATCATGAGTGAGGTTACCGGGGTAGAGGTTCAGGCGGAGGCTTGGCGCTGCCTCCTGAATGTCTGGGGCCCAACTGATTATAACAATGCGCAAACCCAATGGGTTACCCTAGGAAATATGGTTGCGAAACGGGACATTGCACAGATGTGGGGCGCCGCAACAGCCCCAAAGGTGGTACAGTGGAAGGCCAACATGGATTGGTGTATGTTCAGAGAGAAGACGGTGTACGTGGCCTGGGGTAAACCCAAAAAATGGCAGAAGATATGGGGGGCCTGGAATGAGTATAGGGGTGACATCTGCATACCACCTGACACCGCCCCACTGGAGGAACGTTTGACCCCATAATCTATAACTCCAACACACGTTTAGATTGCATAGCCATCCTGTGTTCCCCCCCACCCCCCCCTATGGTCCTACACATGAGTACTGTTTTTGATTGTTATTGTGGTTATTGGGCCTAGCCGACTCCGGGATCGGGCTCTGTTGCACTACTGTTTCAATTGCCTTGTTTCTTAGCACTAGTTCTGGTGCTTTCCTTTCTTATACTTGTTACTCGTTAAAAAACAGAAAATCTCAACCTTGATACGTACTGGTAACTTGCTCCTTGTACACTGGCCTTCTGGTTAATGATATGCTGCCTGACCTCCGGGATGTATGGCTAAATAGCTGTGTGCACTGATTTTATTGCATTTCTTATATAGCGCCAGAATCGACCCCCGAAGGGGTATCTCCGCGCTTGCCTTGGGAACCCGTCCTGGTTTTTCCCTGTGAGATAGCCCCTACAGAGCATCCCCAAGGTGAAAGCCAGGCATCCCGCCGCGGGGGGCCGTTGTGGAGATTAAGCAAGCTTAATGCCCAGAGTTGCAGAGTGTGGACCCATGATTAGGTCAGGCACCGAAGCGAGAATTATCGAGTCCGTGGACATTTGAGCTCAACACCCTGCCGCGTCGGGAATCGAACCCTGGTCCCGGGTCTGACCTCTGCTTCAGGGTCTGTCTGCTCTAACCAGTGAGCCACACTTCTCCACAAAAATAAAGGTTTTAAAATAAAAATAAATAAATAAATAAACTGCTGTCTCCTGTTCTGTGCTGTTCCTCGCAACATATATCATTTCGTGCTTGTATTTTTCCCCCCCTTACTCCCTTGCACCCCTGGCGCCCCCTCCCCGAACTGCCCCACCCCCCTACCTCCCCTCTACTGACAAATAGGTCAGAAATGACCTATGTGTGGCTGCTTTGGATTGTGGAAGTCGCACCGCCCTCCCTCCCACATCCTACTACCTTGTGCTCCCCTGTGCTCTCCCCACTCCTTGTGCCATGTGCCCCTATTCTTCCGCGAAGTCCATAAACCCACCCCTCTATAAAAAAGGCCTTACCCAGAACTGTTGTACTTTGTCATTCTTCAGATTTCCTAATATTTAATTCATACTAAGCTACTTAACCCCCTTCTGAGATTTTAGCTCCTCCAAGAATTGCTGCGCTTTAATCTCGGATAGAAACATCCTCACCTTCCCCTTAGTAACTACCTTCAGCCTGGCTGGAATTAGGAGGTATGCCTCTGAACCTGTAGATTGAAATGGCTTTATTAGTTGCCTAAGCCTCCACCTTCTTTCCACCGTAACATGGCAGAAGTCGGGCCTGGCAAAAAAGGTAATGCCCTCAAATGTTTGTTTGCTATCCGGTCTTGCCTTGTCCATTATCTCTTGTCTAAGGAGGTAATTCCCTACATTTATGAGTATTGCCCTAGGCAGACCCGCCGGCCCGCCACCCCCTGCTCCTTGCTCTTTCTTTAGTGTAAAGGGGAATCTAGGGGCGCGTTGGACCTCCTTCTCCCACTGCCACTCAGTCATGGAAAGCCCCCCTTAGTAATTTCACCACAAAGTTCATAATGTCCTGTCCCTCTGACCCTTTTTCCACACCCAAAAGACGAATGTTATTGCGCCTCTGGCGATTTTCAAAGTCTTCGAGTTTCCACAGCAGGTCCTCCGTTAGCTTTTCCTCTGTTTCTTTAAAGTCCTGCCAGGCACCCATATCCTCCTCCAGTTTCCCTGTTCTCTCTATACGATGAAATGGCTGTTAGAGTCACTAACAGCCATTTCATCGTATAGTTTATTAACTTTTTTCAAGGTGTTGTGAATTTGGCTTGCCTTGCCCTGCGACTTTCTGTTCTTGCCTCCCCCTGCATCTGTTTGAGTGTGTTGAATAGTAGGTCGAAGGGGGCCTGGAGGGGGGCGTGCTCGGGGGGCGTTTTCCCAGAAACATCCAATGAATTATTGTCTTCCTGATGCGGCTGCGAGGTAGCAGAATAGTCCCATGCCAGTTTAGACCCAGGGTCTTTAGGGGGCGAGAGGCCGAGCCATGTCTCTTTAATTGGGGCCACCTTTTCTTCTGCGTACTTTGTTTGTCTGAAGTACTAGAGCCTGACATTGACCTCCTCTGAGCTAAGATTGTTAGTTCGAGTTGTATCTGTGTCCTCAAAGGGTGAAAAGAAGCATTCTCCTTCACTATAACCACTATTGTTTCTCTTTGCGAGCGTAGAATTACTGCCCCAGGTGCCTCTAGCCTGCTGTGGCGATTTGAACTCAGCCTCAACCAGCAAGAGGGCCTCCATCATGCCTGCGTTCCCTGTGCTGTTATTCACCACCCCCGTGCCCGAGACAATGGAGTTTGCCCCCCCCCCCCCAGTGGCCGTGCCCTTCTCACCATAATCTGGACCTTCTGATTCAGCCTCCTTGCTCGAAGGCGCGCTGCTCCCAGAGCCGTGATCAGAAACGGAGCACTGCCTAGCAACCATAGCTTCTGCGTCCTGAGCGTCCTCGAGGACGTTTCCGCTCGGGTTCGGCTTTCCATCAACTGGTGCAGATCTTGAAACTGTCTTCCCCTAATATCTTGACAGATTTTCTCTCCTTTTATGTCCCGTCCGCTCCGCTCCATGGGGCAACATCTACTGGTGGTACCTCAGGTCAAGAGAACCCGGACCGGAGGTCGTTCCTTCCGGTATAGAGCTGCGACTCTCTGGAACTCTTTGCCACCTCATATTCGAGGGCTTGACAACTTGTCTAAATATAGGAACGCTATTAAAACTTTTCTTTTTCCCACTGTGTAAACTGCTTCCTGCGCTGATGTTGCTACTCTTCTACTAGCGCCGGGACGCCTCTTGGCTGGGGCAGCTGTTGCGCTCTATAAATGAATTAAATAGAAATAGGTAACAAATAGTGTCCAAAACCAACTGGCGAAAGTCCACGTGCCAGTACTAGGGTGGATCTCAGCAGCAATTTTATGCAGTTTGGAGATTGCATCAAAAACTGAAGGGGCATGATCCAGTATGTACACCCAGCAGCTACTTCCGATGATGCGACAAGCACCACCTCGATCAGCCAAGACTACATCTAGGACCATACTGTTTTGGAGCACCACAATCCTTGCAATTTGTAGTTCCTCTGTGATGTTTCCAAGTGCCATAACTGTCTGGTTGGTTACAGCTTCCACAACACAAGTCAAATGTCTGATTTTCATGCTATTCAAGACAGCACCAACAAAGAAGAACAGCTCCAAATTGAAATCAACGTATTGCTGTAGTGCAGTGTCAGTTTGATCCATCTCATCATTATGTAGTGTTCTTTTGTATCTGTTCTTAGAAATGTTATGTTATGTTATGTTACAAACTTTTGTATTGCGCTCAGCTGCCCCAGCTAAGGGGCGTCCTGGCGCATGGCAAGTAATAAGCAACACCTACAGGGAACATAACAGAAGATGAGACAAGAGCAAATTATTCGAACAAAAAAGTTTTCAGAGCTTTACGGAAAGCTAAGAGATCAGCAAGCAACCGCATCTCAACAGGAAAAGAATTCCAGAGCTCGGCCGCTCTGACCCGGAAAGAGCGGCCACCGACCCGACACAGCCTGTATCGGGTCATCAAACAATCGATAGTCCTTGTGATATGATGCTGGTGCCAAAAATACAGAAGGTAGCAAGAAGGAAACATAACAGACTCCAGACCATCCAACAGGCAGATGGTGGTATCCCTTGTTCCAACAGATGAAGTATGTATAATGAGAAGACGTAAAGCTACTATTGTTCCTGCCCTCAATGGTCAAATCCTGAGTAATTCTGCTCCTTCCTACTGGAATTTTCCCAACACTGCTCGCACACAAATCTGCTCGAGCTCTAGAGACAGCTATAACAAATAGTCCATTACCCTTGGTAGTTCGAGCATTTGGATAAACATAATGTGTAGAAGCATTTCCTGGTCGGTACTCCTCCCACTCCCATTTAGTCCCTTTAGCTTGTGGATCGCCTTCTTCATCAGGATAACACGCTTTATTAAGGTAGTTGTTTATTCTACCTACAGCCATAATAGCAATTTTAGCCTCTTGGAAAGCCACTTGAAGTGCAAATCAAGCTTGACAAGAGCCATTGTGGGATAAGGGAAGGGGAATGAAAGGTGTTCCTCCCTTTTTCTGATGAGCTCGCATCATTCCACACACCCAACAGTTAGTAATGTTCGTAGCATTGTGCTTGTGGTGCGACATCTGGATGAACGTGTTGTTCAGATAAGACTTTCTATGCTGCTGCTCATGATGAGGAAGGGGAAAATAATGGTGCTCAATGGGGGCTGGATTAGTGGTATTCAGTGTTTGCCGGACAGGAGACACTTTCTCTGCAACCCAAGTTATCACTGCCATAGTGATCACAGTGGCGATAAATCCAACAATGCACATTATCTTTTTATCACAGTTCCTCGCAGCAGCTGATGTTTTCTACATAGGCATATTCATCTCGTTGTTGAAGTAGCAAAATCGTTGGAGCTCTAAAGTCCTGGGCAGCTGTTGGTTTCTTTACTGAGGGTTAAGATGGGTGTCACTACCCATAAAATTTCCACCCCCCCCTCTTCCGCTCAGTCTCTCACTAACCCAGGATGGTTGCTCAACCAGTCTTTTTCAACAATGCAGATTCTTTCCGGGGCCGCAGTTGATATCTAGATGCACCAGGAATCGTGTGGTCTGAGAAGACTTCCTCATGTTCGTCAGGTGATATGGCTTGGCCTCTCTCCGTGTCCAGGATGTCTCGATGGTCGATCAGAGCAGCAGGTTCCACCAGGGTAGACAGCACCTCCTTGCAGTGAGTAGAATGCACCCAGTTCCTCCTGTTCGTCACTCGAACCGCAGATGTCGTCGCGAGGAGTACTTGCTCTGGGCCGTGCCACCTAGGCTCCAAGCTGCTCGACCTCTAGAAGGATCGGACCATTGCATGGTCCACGGGCCGTAGTCCATGGCTCTCACCTTCAGACCTATCAAGAAGAGCTTCTCAAACCTGTTGATGAATAGAAATCAGACTCTCATTCAACTGTGATAGTCACTCATCAAGACACATGGTACATCATGTATGGGGCGTGGCTTAGGAGTTCCCCAAATATTCATAGGCCTTCCAAAAACCACCTCATATGGTGTAAGACCAGATCGTGAATGTGGCACTGATCTAATGGACAACAATGCCAAAGGTAGTGCATCAGGCCATTTCAAAGATGTAGAAGCCTGGATTTTAGCTAGCTGCAGCTTGAGAGTAGCATTGTATCTCTCCACCAGCCCTGCTGATTGTGGATGGAAGGCAGCATGAAACTTCTGCTTAATCCCTAATCCTTTCAAGACGTACTCGACAACTTGCCAACAAAATGGGGTCCGTTATCACCCCACAAAAGTTTGCAAGCACCAAATCAGGGGAAGAATTTCTTTAAAAGCACCTTTGCTGTAGTGAGAGCTGTATTGTCTTTCGTATGGTACGCCTCTATCCATTTACTGAAGGCACATACCAGTGCTAGGACATACTTCAGGTTATTGCAGTGTTCAAGCTGAATATAATCCATTTGCAAAACTTCAAAAGGTGCCGTTGGTATAGCAAACCCTCCTATAGGAGTTTGTATCCCTTTACCAGGATTGTACTGGAGACAAATCGAGCAGGACTGCACTATCTTTTTAGCTGTGCCAGCAATTTCTGAATGCTCCCAAACTTGTGTAAGCAATTTCGTTATCGAGGAGGCTCCAACATGTGCCTGTCCATGTGCCATATGAATCATAGACTGCAGATAGGCTGTGGGCAATCTCCACTTGGTCATGTTATTTCTTCAACAGCTCTCATCATCCAACGTTCAGTCTTTAGACCATTGCTCAAGTTCCTCTGCAGAAACAGATCTCTGCAGATCGAGCACTTCCTGCCTAACATCATGCTTCCGTTCAGCCTGTGACTTCACTACGTACATAGATGTGGTGCTTCGCTGCATTGCTGTTTCACGGGCTGTGTGATCTGCGAAGGCATTTCCTTGTCCTATTTTATCGGTCACTTTCTTATGTGCACTACATTTAAAAATCGCTATTTTCTTTGGTTATGTCAAGGCAGTCAGAAGATTGTGTACCAATTCTCCATGCATTATTTGCATCCTGTGGAATGTAAGAAAGCCTCTTTCCTTCCAGAGTAACCCAAAATCCTGAACCCCTCCAAAAGCATAGCGGCTATCCGTATAGATGTTCACAGACAAGTCAGTACTATCAATCAGTGACACTTATAAAGCGCGCTACATACCCGTAGGGTCTCAAGGCGCTGGGGGGGGGGGGGGGGTTGCCGCTACTGCTCGAACAGCCAGGTCTTCAGCTTCTTCCTGAAGGAGAGGTGGTCTTGGGTCAGGCGCAGGTCGGTCGGGAGGGAGTTCCAGGTCTTGGCGGCCAGGTAGGAGAAGGACCTTCCTCCTGTAGTCGCTCTTCGGATGCGGGGGACGGCGGCGAGGGCGTGGTTGGCTGATCGGAGGTGGCGTTTGGGAGCGTAGAAGTTGACTCGGCTGTTGAGGTAGCTCGGGCCTTGGTCGTGTAGGGCTTTGTGTGCGTGGGTGAGGAGGCGGAAGGTGATTCTTTTGTTGACGGGGAGCCAGTGGAGGTCTCTCAGATGTCCGGAGATGTGGCTGGTTCGTGGGATGTCGAGGATGAGTCTGGCTGAGGCGTTCTGGACCCGCTGGAGTCTCTTCTGGAGCTTGGCGGTGGTACCGGCGTAGAGGGCGTTGCCGTAGTCCAGTCGGCTGGTGACGAGGGCCTGGGTGACGGTCTTCCTGGTCTCGGTGGGGATCCACCAGAAGATCTTCCGTAGCATGCGTAGGATGTTGAAGCACGCCGAGGAGACGTTGTTGACTTGCCTGGTCATGGAGAGGGAGGAGTCCAGGAGGAAGCCCAGGTTGCGTGCATGGTCTGTCGGTTTGGGTGCGGTGCCCAGGGCGGGAGGCCACCAGGAGTCGTCCCAGGCGGAGGGTGAGGAGCCCAGGATGAGGACCTCCGTCTTGTCCGAGTTCAGTTTCAGGCGGCTGGTCGTCATCCACTCGGCTACCTCTTTCATCCCTTCGTGCAGGTTGGATCTGGCGGGGTCGTTGGTCAGGGAGAGGATCAGTTGGGTGTCGTCGGCGTAGGAGATTATGCTGAGGTTGTGTTTGCGTACGATGGCCGCGAGGGGGCTCATGTAGACGTTGAAGAGGGTGGGGCTCAGAGATGATCCTTGAGGGACGCCGCAGGTGACTTCGGAGGCCTCTGACTTGTACGGTGGTAGGCGGACTCTCTGTGTTCTTCCGTCGAGGAAGGAGATGATCCAATCCAGCGCCTTGTCCTGGATTCCGATGTTGCTGAGGCGCCGTACTAGGGTGCGGTGGCAGACCGTGTCGAATGCCGCAGAGAGGTCTAGGAGGATGAGGGCCGCTGTTTCTCCATTGTCCATCAGGGCTCGGATGTCATCGGTGGCGGCGATGAGGGCGGTCTCGGTGCTGTGATTGGCTCGGAAGCCGGACTGTGAGGGGTCGAGGGATCCGTTCGACTCGAGGAAGGCGGCCATCTGCTTGTTGACGGTCTTCTCGATGACTTTGGCTGGAAACGGGAGGAGCGAGATGGGGCGGTAATTCTTGAGGTCAGTGGGGTCCGCTGTTGGTTTCTTGAGTAGAGCGCTGAGTTCGGCGTGTTTCCAGCTCTCAGGGAAGATGGTGGTGTCGAAGGATGTGTTGATGATGTCTCGCAGGTGGGGTGCGATGACAGCGTCGGCCTTGTTGAAGACGTGGTGAGGGCAGGGGTCGGTCGGTGATCCGGAGTGGATGGAGTTCATCGTGCGGATGGTGTCTTCGGTGCTGATCGGGGTCCAGGCGTGGAGGGTGGTGGTGGGGGGTGGTTGTTCGGTCATGGTGTGCGTTGGTTGGTTGTTGAAGCTGTTGTGTATGTCCGCGATCTTGTTGTGGAAGTATGAAGCGAGGGAGTTGCAGAGGTCTTGCGATGGGGTGATGTCGTTGTTTCCTGCGCTGGGGTTGGAAAGCTCTTTCACGATGTTGAAGAGTTCCTTGCAGTTGTGTGCGTTGTTGTCCAACCGGTCCTTGAATGCTGTTTTCTTGGCGGCGCGGATCAGCTGGTGGTGTTTCCGGGTGGCAAGTTTGAAGGAGGTCCTGTTGTCCGGTGTCGGTTCCCTTCTCCAGACTTTCTCGAGGGCTCGGCAGTTCTTCTTGGAGCTCTTGAGTTCGTCGGTGAACCATGGGGCCTTCTTGCTGCCGGGTCTGCTAGGCGGGGTCCTCAGTGGGGCGAGTTCGTCCGCGCAGTTGCTGATCCACTTCGTGAGGTTGTCGGCGGCTTGGCTGGGGTTCGCTGAGCTGGCAGGAGGGTGCTGGTTCAGGGAGGTGGCGAGCTGGTCTGCTGTGATCTTGTTCCAGCTTCTGCGGGCTGCCTGTTGCTGGTGTTGGTGGGTCGTCGTTCTCTTGAAGGTGAAGTGGACGCAGCTGTGGTCCGTCCATTGAAGCTCTGTGGCGTGGCTGAAGTCTGTCTGTGCTGGATGAGAAGACTGCGTCGAGTGTGTGTCCGGCGAGGTGGGTGGGGGTGGACACCAGTTGCTTGAGTCCCAGGTTGGCGAGGTTGTCGAGCAGGGTGCTGGTGTTGCGGTCGTTGTTGTTCTCCAGATGGAAGTTGAGGTCTCCCAGGAGGATGTAGTCGGCGGAGGGGAGGGCATGCGGGCTGACGAAGTCGGCGATGTCCTCGCTGAATTGTGTGCGTGGTCCAGGGGGTCGGTAGATCAGGGTGCCTCTGAGGGTGGTGTTCGGGTTGGTGTGGATCTGGAAATGCAGGTGTTCGGCGCTGGTCAGGGTGTTGTCGGTGCTGGTCGTGAGACGGATGGTGTTCCTGTGGATGATGGCGATGCCTCCTCCCATCTGGTTGGCGTTTCGGTCCCTCCGGACGATCTTGTAGCCCTCTGGGATAGCGATGGCGATGTCGGGAGCTGAAGAGGCGTTCATCCAGGTCTCCGTGAGGAAGGCGACGTCAGGTGCTGTGGCGTCTAGAAGGTTCCAGAGTTCGATGGCGTGTCTGTGGACGGAGTGGGTGTTGAGCAGGATGCACTTGAGGTGGGTGCTGCTGGTGTTCGACTTGGTGGGTGCTGGCGCGAGGCTGGTCCGGATGCAGGTGAACTTGCAGGCGTGGCAGCTGAAAGGTCCGTGGGTACGTCGTGGAGTGGCTTGATGGCATTCTGGGAGTCGGCCGGTGTTGAGAGCGGTGAGGGTGGCGGCGGAGTACGTCAGGCGGGTCGGTCGGGGTCTTCGGGGGCCAGGGGTCCTGGCGCTGGGCGCGGTCCGGTCGCGGACGGGCGCAGACGGGCTTACCTTTGGCGCGCCTTCGGCGCACAAACGGCGCGCCCGCTGCGCATGACCGCTGCGCGTTCGCACGGTCGCCATATAAGGCGAAGTGCGCGGGTGGGCGGGGCAGCTGGGAGGCGGGAGCGGGGAGGGAACAGAAAGGAAAAAGGGGCGTGGTCAGCGGTGGTGGCGGGGAGCGGGGAGGGAAGGCGGAGGGCGGCGAGGTAGGCGGGCAGACAGGCAGGAGAACGCAAAGGGCTGAAACTGACTAGAAAAAAATACAGGCACAAATGTCAGACAAAAACAGCTAACACGGGAAGAAAATGCAGTCAAACAAGCACAAATGATAGACAAAACAAAGCAAAACAGACGCCAGCGGCGTCAGCCGGCAGCGAGGCAGGCAGCGAGGCAGAGGGCAAGGCGAGGGGGCACACACAGCAGCTGGTGGCCGTGCGGCGCGGGGGTGTCCCACAAGTGGGTCACACTCACCTGCGTCGCACGGTCGCCATATAAGGCCAAGTGGGCGGGGCAGCTGGGAGGCGGGAGCAGGGAGGGAACAGAAAGGAAAAAGGGGCGTGGTCAGCGGTGGTGGCGGGGAGCGGGGAGGGAAGGCGGAGGGCGGCGAGGTAGGCGGGCAGACAGGCAGGAGAACGCAAAGGGCTGAAACTGACTAGAAAAAAATACAGGCACAAATGTCAGACAAAAACAGCTAACACGGGAAGAAAATGCAGTCAAACAAGCACAAATGATAGACAAAACAAAGCAAAACAGACGCCAGCGGCGTCAGCCGGCAGCGAGGCAGGCAGCGAGGCAGAGGGCAAGGCGAGGGGGCACACACAGCAGCTGGTGGCCGTGCGGCGCGGGGGTGTCCCACTAAGTTCACACGCTCTTGTCAAAGCTACTAGCTCAGCTGCCTGAGCTTACTTCTGTGGAATACGAGCTGTCTCAACTACCGTCTGATGTGTTTTGATTGCATTCGAGAGGGGCATATCTTGCAAGTCGACACAACCCTGTCTGTTCCTCAGTAAGGAATATACAATCATGAGGCTCTTGTGACTGGGACTGAGTCGCTGGGAATGGCAACAGAGTAGCTGGATTCAGGGTTGAACATCTTTCAAGGTGATATGAGGGACCAAAAGTGTCAATTCGTATCCTGTCAACCTAGCACTAGTTAAATGCTGTGTTTTAGTTTGGCTCAAAGGGGTATCAACTGCATGGGGTACTAACACCAACAGTCTATGTGACCAGACGATCCCTTCACTCTGACCTATGGACACAGCTGCCGCTGCAACAGAGCAGAAACACCCAGGTATTGCACAAGCAACTGGATCAAGAACAGCTGAAAAATATGCACAGGGATGGAAAGCATTCTAGCATTCATTCATCCATTGAAGGGGCATTGGAGTGTTTTTAGTCAGAAGAGCCAAAAAAGGTTTAACAATGTGTGAAAAGCCTAAAATCCATTGCCTCCATTGCCTACAAAAAGAAGTAAGACCAATGAATGCACAGACATCTTTCTGAGTACGGGGCACTGGTGTGTCTAAAATAGCTTGAATGCGGTCTGGTGTAAGTGCACGTCCCTCTTTAGACAGGAGGTGACCTAAATAGGTAACCTTCTGTCTACAATATTGCAATTTCTTTTGTGAAACTTTTTGATGGTGTGATGCAAGAAGAGAAAGCAATGATAGCGTTTCTTCTTCACACTGTTCAGGTGTATCGGCTGCCAACAAGATGTCATCGACATATTGTATGAGAGCCACCGCAGTCTGCACAGAAAAAGAATGGAGCTGTCTTTTCAATGCTTGGCTGTAAATACTAGGACTCTCTGTATACCCTGAGGAACTCTACAGAATCTAAAGGATCGATTATTCAAAGTGAAGCCAAACAAATATTGTCTGTCAGGATGATTAGGAATTGAGAAGAAGGCGTTCTTCAAATAAATCACAGTAAAGGTAGTTGCTGTCGGAGGCACCATGGTAAGGAGTGTAGTGATGTCAGAGACTACCGGGTATTGTGGCCCTACAATATTGTTAACTTCTCATAAATCAATGATAAACCTGTAGATTTTAGTATCAGTGTTTTTCTTCAGAATAGGAAGGATAGGGCTATTGCAAATATTGTAAGGGACTTCATCCACAACCCCCACTTCAATCCGATCATGAACAATATGTACAAGTACCTCTTCACCTTCTCAAGAAATTTTGTATTGAGGCCATCGCGGCAATGAAGCTCCCTCCTTGACATGAATTTGCACTGGTGGAATAACCATTTGCCCCACATCAGTATCCGAAGTAGCCCACAAAGTACTAGGGAGTGAAGCCAAAGCAATATCCTCTCTGAGACAGGACTTCTCAGCCACCGGATAGTTATAATTCAGAATAACACGCATACCTTCTGGGTAACAATGTATAGTAGCCCTAAAATTCTTGAGCATATCAAGACCCACAATATTGTCCGGCGTGTTAGGGGAAAGCAAAAATGGACATTGAGCAGTGAATTTATCAACTTGGAATGCAAGTGGTTGTGACAGTGGGCTAAGGGAAGGTGTCCCATCGAAACCCATCGATGTGATGGTTAAGCCAGACAGGGGAGCCCTTGGAACCAATTGGTTAGACAAGTAGCTCCTGTATCAACCTGAAACCGATCAGTAGAACCCTAAACATGTGCTTGAACATAGGGACCCGTCTGATCTACTGGGACTTCAGCTGATTCCTTACCCCATCCTAGGCATTCCTATGCATAAGCAGAGTCCTTCAGATCCAAATTCACATAATCAGATATTTGATACTGATTGCTTATGTCAAATATGTTAATCGAATTTGGAGGATGTCCAACAGTCTCAAATCTAGCACAATCATCCATACCTCCCCTATGTCCTGGATTCCCCGGTCGGCCTCTCATTTGTCCCTGACCACGCTGATACTGCTGAGTGCATGAACGAGGACATTCAAAAGCCCAATGTCCAGTCTCCCTACAATAAGTACACTGATCAGTAGACCAAGTAGCTTGGGAAAAAGAGGGTGTACCTGGGCGATACATCGCACGTCCGCCTCGACCACTATCTCCGTAAGATTGGCCATAAACCTGAGCAATCATAACCTTTGTTTTCAGCTCCTTATTCTTCTTACCCTCATTGCCCTTAGCTTATAATTCCTGACGTTCATAATACTGGGACATAGTCAAAAGAGAGACTGGCGAAGACGTAGTCCATGAACTTTCGCTGGCCTTTAGGCGACTAGCTATTCCTGGCACCATGTTTGCGACAAATTTATCGACAAACAGATGCGTGCCTGTGTCATCTGTCAATCACTGGCCATTAAAATCGTGGAATGCCTCCTTAAAACGTTTAAAAAAGTCAGATTCATCTGCCTTTTGCTTGCATGATGCTAACAAAGTCCAATCTATCTTTGACTTTTTTGAAGTGCTACATGAATAACCTTAAGTGAACAAATATGTTTGCAATGTACAGTGAGTAAATTTAGTGGCATGACATCATCTTTACGTACAGAGCAAGGGAATTCATCACCCTGCTCTACACAGAAGGAAAACTGATTTAAAACATCCACTCTCCTAAACTAGGAGAGGCAGGCTCAAGTCCAGTTTCTCCACAATGTCCTGAAATGCATTTACAAACAAACTGACACAATTCCTGATCGCGTTTGGACAGAAGTGTCTTATCATTTAACTTGCCTCCCGAAAACGAAAAACCTTTCTTTCGAACCCTCCACAATCTGAGGGGGATAAACAAAGGCAAAGGTTCAGTTTAAAATGATTCTTTCTAAAGTAAATGAATGAATGAACAAAGACAATGTAAATTTTCAACACCCCAGCTAAGCACTTGTTCAAGGCTTATGGTCAAACCGCAGTGTTTTGAATTTCAGTACAAGGCCGATTTCAACCTATTAAAAAAAACCTGGGGAAAAAGGGGTTAAGCATTCTGCATTGCCTCTGTAGGCCGCCTCTGAAATTAACCTGGGTGGTCTTTAGCAAAGTCTAATGCTGCAGTCTATCCGGGATATTTCGCAGTGATTTATGCAGCTGTCAGGCGGGCTTCATCATTACAAGTGAACAGTGGGCACCGCCAGCTAACAGCCCTGCACTCCCTCTTAAGATGCAAAGCAAACCTGGGCACAAGTGAAAGACAAACTGTCACTGTGAAAGCGCAGGGCAGGAGGGTTGTGCTCAAACGACACGAGCCGTGTACGTGCACATCGCCTGTCCGGGCGCGTAACATGTCCTGTCTCCCTTCGGCACAGAAATCGGCAACAATAGATCTTGCCAAGGAGAGCAGCGCGCATGCGCTGTGTCGCTAGGCGAGACCTAATAAATGATTTGAGAGATTGACCACTTCTTTCAACAACAGAAACATCGGAAAATGCCCAGTGATATGGCAATGAAAATAAGCCAACCCCTGTCAAACAATGCCTTAAAGGCATTTTTCTTGGAGTTGAAGTAAGACTTAAAGCAGTCTTTTTTTAGGGGATTTAAACACTGAGGCAGCAGACAACGGACCCGCAAGCAATAAAACATTTGGAAAATGCAGATAGTTGACTAGAAGCAGATTCAGTTGGTCTACACACAACAGTGGCAGATCTAGAAACCTCAAAGATGCACTGGGGAAGGAAATATAAACATGAGGAAATATTACAAGCTATCCTGAAAGTGGGGCTCAAAACCCGAATAGGAATATAACCACTGGGTCATCAGACAATTCAAGGACTGTAACATGAAGCCTAGAGACATAGTAGCCAAATAGAAGACACATGCATCAAAGACAAACATCTTTAAGACGCTCAACAGCAGCTAAGGTTCAGTTGCAAGGCCAATCAAATTGTTCTCTTTCATGATGTATCTGAAAGAACTTTACAAGTGAAATGAGAGATGAGGTCAGTGACACTGGAACTATTACAGAAAAACAAAAGTTATAGATTGCTACATTAGATATGGTAGGACAAAGAAGCTACTATGAGCCCCAACATTGTCCAGGAATTTGTTTATAGAAACATTTGCATATAGCACGATACTTGTCCAGTAAACCAGACTGAGTCTGGACAGAGCAAGGATGATAGAAAATGAGAGGTGAGAGAGAGTAAAGCAATGTGAGAGTGCAATATGCAGACTTTCTATGCTTAAAACATTCTAACCTAATCCCATTTACGCACTGCCCATGGGAAGACACTACATACTGTGCATTACTGCTCTTTTAAATTAGATATGTGCTGTATAACAAACCCCTTGTTTTGTGAATACTGGAAAAAGTGCTTTATATTTTTTGGGGGTGGAGGGGTAGGCAGCTGAATAAACACTGATAAGCACTGATTTTGAAAGTTTTGAAAACACTGAAAAAACATCACTGAAATCCACACAAAATAAACAAATAATATAAAAGAAAGAAAACTACTTATCTACTATCCCTAATCTGCTTACCATGAAATGAGAAACCGTAAGATGACATTACTGTCTCTAGTGGTTAAGACTAGCCAAACGGTTAGTCCAATCATGCACTGTTCACTCGGTGTTTTCCCACACCTATTCTGTTTATAACTTTAAATTAATTCTTAATGCCATCAGTATTCATACTTTTTAATTTTCTTAATTTTCACCAAAATTCAGGTTATATGACACAAATCATAAATTCATCATGATCATTTCAAAATTGTACACTACATTTACATTTGTACATAACATTGTTTTTCTTAGTTCATATTAAATCAATCAGCATTGACATTTAACACGCCCGAGATCTTTGGCGTCCGTGAGTGAGCCGAGAGAACATTTGCAAAAGATACACGCAGACCATCACATTTTCAGGTTCTCGACTGATTAATTCCTACACACAGCATTAGACCCAGCTCAAAGCACCTCTAGGGAGACTTTGCAGATATTATTCCAAATAAGTTTTTCCCCTGAGGAAGGTACCATGAGGGTACCGAAATGCATCGGGCGTGTTAAATGTCAATGCTGATTGATTTAATATGAATTAAGAAAAACAATGTTATGTACAAATGTAAATGTAGTGTACAATTTTGAAATGATCATGATGAATTTATGATTTGTGTCATATAACATGAATTTTGATGAAAATTAAGAAAATTAAAAAGTATGAATACTGATGGCATTAAGAATTAATTTAAAGTTATAAACAGAATAGGTGTGGGAAAACACCGAGTGAACAGTGCATGATTGGACTAACCGTTTGGCTAGTCTTAACCACAGTTGAATCCGGGAGTGACAACCCTTACAATCATAGCACCAACATATAAGAAGGTTTAACATTTCTAGCTGTGAGTGCTCCTCAAGCACCCTACGTTCATATTACTGTCTCCAGACCATCTGATATCCTTTCTATTTGCCTCAAATATAAGAAAAAAGAGGACTCTTCCCAGTCCTGCCTATCCAGCAACGGTGCGTTTTGGCCATTGGCATCGTCAGTCTCGCTTCCAGGTGTTCTGTACACATATTGGGGGAATCTAGCAGTTAGGCTCTCCTTTTATCAAATAGAGGATCCTGTACTCCATATCGGTCTCTTCCTCATATTCACCTCAACTCTTTAGTGGAATGTGGATCCCTTCCAGGGATCCATTAACTGATACAAATTCCAACTGTATTTGCATTAAATCCTGCCTTGGCAGAGCTTTACACTGTGCAGATAGGCCATGGGGAAGAATGGTAAGTGACTAGAACAGTTTTGTATCCGGTTTATGGATATAGTGGGGAGAGGGTCACTACAAAGTCGAAAGCCCATTGCAACCGTAATGGGCCAGCCTACCATCCACTGTGGATACAAAAGAAAAGTCTGTTGGTGCCAGATTATGCAGAATAGACAAACTCATAATTCCGAATACAAACATAAAACAATACGAACCATAACACACTCACAATTCCAATACAAGGCTGTAACGCAAGGTAAGAAATGTTTTAAGATCTAGTTTCCACAAGTACAGGTGAGGTAATTATGGAATGTAATCTAAATATGGTGAGGGACCCGGTGTGAGACAGGCGTGGTGTAGGGCGAAGCACAGCTGGAGCAGTGTCCAGTGGGTTAAAAGGTCTGTTGTGTATCGATTTTAGATTCCGTATGCATTACCCGATTCATGCCCTTATAAAGCTACAATTCACATTACCATTATATAAGCATAGAAATCCAGTCCTTATTTAGGCATAGCCCATGCTACCCAAATACAGGCATGGTTACTTCCATCCGTTCATCTACGTCACAACGAATTCCAGGAAAACCAGACTCTTAAGCCTTTAGGACTTCACCTTTCTTGGATATTGATTTCTCCAAGAACTCATTTATTATGCATGAACATCTATTCCTTAGGGGTTCATTCATGATGTTTGTGAGAAAGTGAGTTTCTGTTGCAGTACCCCCCCCACGTTTTGCCTGATACCTGATGCACTTTTCCTAGGTGTGCCCTGGGTCCCTGCCAATCAGGTACCCAGGGCCTGTGTTCCTTCCCTAAAAACTATACTAAAGCCTAAACCCAATTGGCATCTCTGGCCACATATCAGCCCCTAGTAAATGGTACCCTAGGTACCCAGGGCATTGTGACCAGAGAAGACCCCTAAGGGCTGCAGCACTTATTGTGCCACCCTTAGGGGCCCTGTACCTTGACACCAACACACTGCCTTTGCAGGCTGAGTGTCTAGGTGCAGAACTAAACAAAGATTCGACATGGCACACATCCCTGTGTTCCATGCCCACAACCCCACTGCCCTGGCATGCATCAGCCACCCTTCTAGCTGGGTGCCCTATGCCAGTGGTGTGGGCACAGGTGCATGAGCCCTGTGCACCTACAGTACCCAGGGCCATTCCTGGGCACAGTAAGTACAGTGACGCCATTAAGAGTATAGGGTGCTGGGAGGTTGTCATTACGAACTCCACAGCAACATAATGGCTTCACTGAACACTGACAAGTTTGCTATCAAACTTCTCAGTACATTAATCCCACACTGATGCCAGTGTGGGATTTAATGTAAAATGCACTACAGAGGGCATCTTAGAGATGCCCCCTAAAACCGAACCTACAATCCACGTCAGGGCTGCGTGGCTGCAGAGGCTGCCACACAGCAGACATGTTGCTAGACCCCTGGGTGGAGAGCCCCCGCTCTCCTGGGCCTGCAGCAATGCACATCCTGGGCGAGGTGCTAGGTCTCCTCCCCCAGGATGGGCAGGGGGGAAGCTTCAAAGGCATGCCACCTCTGTGAGATTCTCCAGACCATTTGCTGTACCAGCAACTGGCTCCCACCAGTCCTGACCCCCACTCTGGCGGGAAGACTGGCGGGACAATCTACATCAGGCAGAGGGTGTGCCAGCCTGTGCCAACCCCACCCCTCCCCTCAGGTGGGGGAGACCAGGTGAAGCACGACCCCAGACTCCGGCCATCTTGAAGATGGGGAGCCCTGACCAATCACAGCTGGGCTCCGGCCCCCTCCCACAGGAGGGGGGCAGGCTAGGGGGTGTACCCACCCCAGGACAGGGACCTATATGTCCCTGTCCTTGCCCTACCTGTAACGCCCCTAAATTCAGTATTTAGGGGCTCCCTGAACCTTCCTTCCTTAGATCCAGATCCCGAAACAAGAAAGAAGAACAAGAAACAAGAAAACCTGCTGTGTAGCTGCTAAGAAGAGGAAGACACCAACTGATTTGGCCCCATCCCTACCGGCCTGTTGTCCCTCGAACCTGCTCCTGCTAAACCCCGGCGTCTCCAGTGGTCTGCAACCTCAAAAACCCTGAAGGACCTGACTGCCTTGTGACTCTGACTACCTGGGTCTCCCACGAGCAGTGGTACTGCTCAAAGCAAGTAACAAGCCCTGGCATCAGCCCGGAACCGCGAACCCTGCAACCTTTGCACCCGCCAAGCCTGGCCTGTGCTAGAGTGAACCAAGACCATTAGGACATCCCCCGGCGATTCTGACTTGGAATCCATTGCCTAAGGACCCTCCTCGACGACCCAGACGAGGCCTGCAGCCTCAGGACAAAGGAGCCCTCCGACCGCGACCAGCAGGGGGTAAGATTTCCCGATCTCAAAAGACACCCCTGCACCCGGCGACCCACGGCCCCCTGTGCCCAACTCCTGGGTGCCTACTTATCCTCCAAGATCCCAACTTACCCCTCGACATGTTGGTCGCTCCTGAAGATCCACCGTCCCCGAGCCTGCAGCCTTTGTTCCCTTTTCAAGATCCTCTTTGGATAACATTATGCGCCCGACGGCTCAAAAGCACCCTGCACGCAGCCGCCCGAGTGGCCCTGGCAGTGCAACCTGTACCCTATTCTACTTCCCCATTTGCCCTGAGCATGTGACCAGGAGCCCAGCTCCCACAGCCACGTGGCCTGCTAGCCAGCAGCCACCAACCGAAGGCCCCCTGCCTCTCATTGGATAACATTGGGCCTAACTACCTCTGCCTGTGCCATTGTGGGTGTACTAACTGTACCTACCTGACCCTGGGGGACCTCTGAGTCTATGCCCAGAATCTTAACTTCACCAGTCGAGTACTCACCTGAAAGCCGATGACTCACTTTCCTGCCATAGGATAACATTGACTGGTTTGACTCGAAAAATCTTCTGAGGTGTGAAGTTTTGAAACTTTAAAATCTTCATCTAAAATCAGCCGAATAACGAATTTTGAATTCCTCACCTGTGATCAGGAGAGAAGCCAGTATTTTACCTTGTAGCCCAGTACCGAACCGCAAAAGTAATCCCAACCGTGTTTGTTAGTAATCTAAATTTCTGCCATAGGAAACCATTTACTGCTTTTCTGTGAAATTTCTTCTGTCTGCTTTTGAAAATTACAAATATTCCTTAAAAATTGAACCAACTGCTGAAACGTAATTGCTTACCTGTTTTAAGTAGAGACCCCAGTCCTGGATTTAGGAGCCCAGTCCTGGATTACAAAAGTTACAAGAACGTACTTTAACTGCAACTTGATTTTCCTCCCATTGGATAACATTGCCAGATTTTCATTGAAAAGTTTCTAAGTATGAACTTTTGAAATAGCTTTATATTTCTTAAAAATCATAGCAATAGCCAAATCTGGCTCCAGACTGTTTCCAGCTTAGACCCCAAGACTGAATGTATGATCCAGTCCTGGGACTACAAAAGTAATCGATAAAGTAACTAGCTGCATTTATGCGGGTGTGAGCTCAATGTTAAATTGTGTTGCCTACTGCAACCATTGTACCTATTGTGTTTACAAAGTTTATTGCTTCTTTGCAAAGTAATTATATTAGAGTACTCATATCGAGAAAAGTACATTTTTATACCTGTTGGTTCTAAAAATAAAACAAATATATCTTTTGATATAAAAACAATTGGCCCAGAGTTCAGTCCTCGAGTGTGTGAAACCTTTTGCTGACTGAGTGTGTACAACAAATGCTTTACACTGTCCTTTGGTACTGCCTTACTACTCGACCAAGCTACCACTTTGGAGAGTAAGGTCACACCTGGCTTTAACCTCTGTTATACCTCTGGGGTTTGTGGACTCTATACACACTGTACCTTATTCTGGTCCAGTATATATAGAGCCACTTTCTCACAACGTTCATATGCCCGAGTTTTACCTAAATACTGCCATTCCTAAACACCTTCAGGGTATAAATATACCTTCACTTGTTATGGCAAGGAATGGTGCGGTTCGGCTACCTACTTGCACGCGCAGCTCGCCACAGCAAGCCCCGAAGGAAGTCATCTTCCCAACTGACGCACTGACCACACCATGTGGAAGAGGTGTGGTGCAGCGGGCAGGGTTCCTGACTCTGGACTACGGGGTTCACGGTTCAATCCCTGGTGCTGGCAGCAGGTTAGCCCAGCACCATGTGACTCTGGGCTATAGCTCGCTTAATCTTCCAGAGGCCCCCAGCACCGGGACACCACTTCGGAGGTAGCTGTGCGCTTTACAAATACTGGTATTATTATATTTATGTCATCCTCCCTGCCGAGAATCCAGCTCAAGTGTTCTCCAGTATTAGGGTGTCTTTCATAGATTCACATGCTTGAATAATTCCCCGTCGTCGAAGTGGGAGTCCCACGGTACATAAAATAGTAGTAATATGTGTGTATATATATATATATATATATATATATATATATATATATATATATATATAACATCATAAATATACACAAATATATAAATAGTCATAAAGAAATCTTCTAAAAAGTACCATAGAACAACATAGGCCCATAGAGGCCCAAAGGGAGAATTCACTTTAGTAACATATCCATGTCATTATAAAAGTCCACATTCCAGCCAATCAGGCTGCAGCACCCTCTAGAACCTTCTCCTCAGAAGCTCAAGCCCTCAGATGTTCTACCTCACGTCGTGTGAAGGGAGTCTTTCCTGAGCTCTGCTCAGTTTCTTCTACTTCAAACCTTTCAACTTATACAAAATGTCTTCTACTAAAAAATCTTTATTCAGGCCCTGTTGTTCATGTGGGAAACTACGCCTGTTCCATGAGGACCCTCCCAAAAAGTGAATTTATTGCCTGTACCCGGAACATGAGGTGAAGAACTGCAAGTTTTGCAGGACATTTTCTTCTAAGACTCTAAAGGATAGAGAGGCCCGTCTCCTTCTGGGCTACAGAAGTTGAAGACTACAGATAATCCTATGTCTGATGTGGAGAGTGTGTCTTCCTACCATTCTAAGACCACTCTTAAGCGTGGGTCAGAGACTGAGATGCCTTCTCCTTTCCTAAAAAGGAAGAAGTTTGTGGACGCTCAAAAGTCAGTCTCCCCACGGGATCTGCCGGCCTCTACACCTACGGGACCTGGTTCTCTGGCGTCACAGTCCCAAGCTGTGCCCTCGTCGAGCACCAGCTCGTCGACGCACCCGTCGACGTCAACAAGATCCATCGACGCTGTGCCTACGATGACGACGACATGTTCTATGTTGACGAAGACGACGACAACGTCCGCCTCGTCGACGACGCTCCAAGAGGTTAGACCCATAACATCCATTGTAAAGATCTCATCAACGGCTAAGAAATCCGGCCAAAAAAGCACTCGTCGATGAAGGTTTCGTTGACGCGTCGCTCGTCAGCGGTCCCATCCTCGTCGACGGTCCCATCCTCGTCGACGGTCCCTTCCTCTTTGACGGTACCACCTTCGTCGACTGTACCACCTTCGTTGACGGTACCACCTTCGTCGACTGTACCACCTTCGTCGACGGTAGCCTAGTCGACGTCGAGTTCTGTGTCGACGACCACCTCCTTGTCGACAGCACCGTCAACGGCGAAGAAAACCTTGTCGACGACAGCCGCACCATCAAAAGGAAAAACCCTGGCTCCTTCAACGGCTTCATCGTCGATGCCTGGTCCTGCTTTGTCGAATCCCTCTACGGCGGTTTCGACCACGAGCTCGTCGACGGGACCGTCAACAGGTCACTATGCTCTAGCGACTGCAACTACCTTTACCGTGGTGGAGGCTTCCATTGTGAAACTTCCCGCCCTGCAGGATTTGAGTCCTCTTCAAAGTGATTCTCGTCCCCCAGCTCAATTATTTGCTTCTGCAGAGGAGGAATCTTTAGATGGTTCCTATGTTGATGACACTTTTCGTCCTGCATCAAGTCCTTCGGAACTCAATATAAAATATCAGGAATCTGAGGATGAGGACAATGATGACAGAGGTTCGCTCTCCACCAGTGGACATCGGGGGTTTCCACAACCTGATGCTGAGAGCTGCGAAACGTTTGCACTTGCATATGGATGTCAAACAGGACTGCTTCCTTTATGACTTCAAGGATTAACCTTTGAAGCAAATACATACCATCCCAACCATTGGCTTCATATGGCAGGAGGGTCTTAAACTTATGGAACGGCCTAATTCCATCCCGGCCGTGCTTCCGCTCCTTGACAAAAAATACAAGGCGCCTGCAGATTCACCGGCATGCCTTGTGTCATAACCTAAGGCTGACTCGGTCATTATGCAAGCTGCCCAGAATAGGTCGCGTAACTTCGGCGACTCCGTTGACTTCGCCACCGGATCAGGAGGGTCGCCGCCTGGATACCATTGGGAAGAAATTCACCACTATGGCTGCCAGGACGGTCAGGGCGGCTAACTCCCTGGCCATCCTCGGACAATATGACCGTCTGATGTGGTCAGAGGTCGTGGCTTTGGTTGACCTACTTCCAGAATCCTCCAGGGCTGAAGCCCATAAGATTGTGCAGGAGGGGGAGAAGATCTCCTCGGAAATTATTGACTGTGCCGTTGACATTTCCTCGACGGGTTTCAGGCAGCTCGCAGGTGCTGCTGTCTTAAGGAGGCAAGGCTGCTCAAGGCAACAGCTTTTCGGCCTGAAGTAAAGGCGATGGTACTCGACTTGCCTTTCGATGGAGAATCCCTCTTCGGCAAGCATGTGGACGACGCCTTAGAGTACATCAAGAAGGACACGGACACTGCTCGTGCTCTGGGATCCCTCCAGTACCGGAAGCGGCCCTTTCGCAGAGCACGTGGCAGAGGTACTTCCTCCAATTTTCGTGAATCCTCCCAGTACCGTTCCTATGGTGAAAACAAACAGCGATACTCCTATCAAAATCAGAATAGGCAATCCGATTCCAGGCCTTATCGGTGGAAGAGCACCTACAGATGAGGTGCTACCTCTAAAAAAACAGTGACTTTCCCAGGATCAAGTGTTCTCCTGCTCTGAAAATTGGAGGTCGAATCTCCCAGCACTTCTGCAACTGGTCACAAATAACTTCAGATCGTTGGGTCTTGGATGTCATCTTAAAGGGCCACGCTCTCGAATTTCTCAAATTTCCACCCGCCCACCCTCTGGCCCTCCCCAGCACATTTGAAGGAACTGTTTGCGCAGGTCAAAATTATGATACAGAAACGGGCTATCGAAGTGGTTCCTCGATTACAACAGGGCAACAGCTTTTATTCCCGCTTTTTCCTCATCAGGAAAAAATCAGGAGAGTGGCGCCCTATCTTGGACCTCCGAGCCCTCAACAAGTTAATCAAATCCCAAGCGTTTCGGATGCTGACCTTACTGGAAATTTTACAGTTCCTAAATCCCGGAGAGTTCCTCTCCACCATCGACCTCCAAGATGCATATTTTCATGTGCCAATACATCACAGACACAGAAAGTATCTTCGCTACACTGTAGGATAGAAACACTTCCAATTCAAGGTCTTGCATTTCGGCCTTCGTTCCGCGCCGAGAGTCTTCACGAAAATCATGGCTCCGGTTGCGGCTTTTCTTCGCCTACAGGGCATTCAGTTCTACCCTTACTTGGACGACTGCCTGATAAAAGCTCAAACTTTTCATGCGGAAAGACAACACACTCAGACTTGCCTGTCTGTCTTTCACGCCTTGGGCCTTTCCATCAATCACGAGAAATCTCATGTCCATCCAGCACAACAAAGAGTCTTTCTGGGCGCATTGATAGATTCTCGTCTGGCGAAGATGTTCTTTTCGCAGGAGCGACAAGCTCGCATAGTCAAGATGGTGGCTCTTCTACGCTTAAGAAGGTCTGCTTCTGTCCGGATGTTGAAATCTTTTCTGGGCATGGCATCCTCCTGCATACAACTGATCCCAAATTGCAGGCTACATATGCGAGTCCTCCAAGAGGAGTTGGACAAACAATGGCGGCAAGTCTCAGGGTCGTTCAAAGACAAAGTCTGCCTGACCCCCCGCATTCAGGGTGCATTGGAATGGTGGGCTCACCTTCCAAACATCGCCACCGGGTGACCTTTTCAGGACACAGACCCCACGCTTACCCTCACGACGGACGCCTCCTTGGAGGGTTGGGGGGCACTCCTCGAAGGGTTGTCCGTCAAGGGCAAATGGACTGCAGATCAATGCACATGGCACATAAACCGCCTGGAACTCTTGGCCATCTTCCTCGCCCTAAAATCTTTCCGGATGCTAGTGGAAGGGAAATCGCTGCTGGTGCGTACGGACAACACCACCAGTATGCACTACCTCAACAAACAAGGAGGTACGAGGTCTCTTCTGATGTTCAGACAGGCACAACAGATCTGGGAATGGGCGATTCAACATCGTGTCCAACTGAAAGCAGTTCACGTACTGGGTGCCTCCAACGCCCTTGCCGACTCTCTCAGCAGATCGGCTACGGACAATCAAGAGTGGGAACTCCATCAACCGACTCTGGAGTATGTATTTCGCTTGTGGGGCCAGCCGGAGCTGGATCGGTTTGCAACTCCACTCAACTGCAAATGCCTACACTTCGCAAGTAGCATCCCCACAGAGGGTCGATCGGGAATGCGTTTTCGATCAACTGGTCGAGCAAATTCGTTTACGCTTTTCCGCCGATCCCTCTGATTCCACGCCTGCTGCACAAGATGAGACTTAAGCCGTGTCACGTCATACTGATTGCGCCCAGGTGGCCGCGTCGCCCATGGTTCACGGATCTCCATCTGTTTTCCCAGTGCGATCCAATTCTTCTTCGCCCTCTGACTCATCTGCTCACCATGAGCCAGGGCCAGATTTGCCATCCGGATCCGGCGTCTCTCCAGCTGCACGCTTGGAACCTGAGCACAATGAGTTTGCACATTTGAATATTGCTCCAGAGTGCAGAGAGGTGCTTGCTCATGCACGCGATCCTTCCACAGTTAAAGACCTATAAGCTGAAATGGAAACGGTTTTGTATCTGGTGCCACAAGGAGAAAATCGATCCTATCTCGCCACACCTGAGCAAATCCTGCCTTTTTTCCTCCTTTTGGCAAAGTCGGAACATTCGCATTCCACTCTTAAATTCTTCCTGGCTGCGATTTCCCGCTTTCGCCATGATAGTTCCACGTCACTGTACTCCACTCGGATCATTCGTCAGTTCTTTAAGGGACTGTTCCGGATGTTTCCGCCCATCCGGCGTCCACCACCTGTTTGGCACCTGAATCTGGTCTTATCACAGCTCCTCCGACTTCCTTTTGAGCCCATTCATTCAGCGGAATTAAAATTCCTCACTTGGAAAGTTGTCCTCCAGGCGAGGGAGCGACATCCAAGCTTTCACCATTCAGCCTCCTTTTCTTCAATTCTCCAGGGACGCTGTTACACCATGTGCGAATCCTAAATGTATTTCTAAGGTTCCTTCAGACTTCCACCTCAACAAACCTGTCATTCTCAGAACTTTTTTCCCGGATCCTCAGTCTCCTGCTGAGCGCTCTCTTCATTCTTTGGACTTGAAGCGCTGCCTCGAATTCTATATTCAACACACTGCTGCTTTTCGTAAATCAGACCAGCTCTTTGTGGCCTATGGACGAATGTGCGAAGGACATCCAGTCACTAAACAATCTATTACTAGATGGATTTCTTCTGCCATCTCCTTCTGCCATCAACGGGATGGCAAGCCCCTTTCTGCTCCGGTGCGAGCACACTCGACGAGGGCAGTTGCATCCTCTACCGCCCTATTTGCTGGAGTGCCTCTACATCAGATCTGCAGGGCGGCAACGTGATCCAGCAGGCACACGTTCACGAGGCACTACTGTCTGGAGACAGATGATGCTGCAGACACTGCTGTGGGTCAAGCGGTGCTACGAAATCTCTTCAGATGAAGGTGAGCCTCTGTTGCTTCCCGCCTCCTGTCATAAAAGTTTTTCCTGTATTTATATGCAATGTTCATATGTGCATCTCTTTGCTTGCATTTGTTCTATTGCCTTTTATGACTCTCTTGTGTTGGTGTACTGCTTTATATTCTTATTCAAGCAAGTGAATCCATGAAAGACCCCCTAATACTGGAGAAGAACAAAAGTTACTTACCTGTAAACTGTGGTTCTCCAGTATTGGTGTCTTTCATAGATTCACATGTGACCCACCCTTCCTCCCCTCAGAGGCTCTCTTCTCCTCATGCACTCTTGGTCACTTTGGCGCTACGAAAATCTGAGGGCTTGAGCATCTGAGGAGAATGTTCTAGAGGGTGCTGCAGCCTGATTGGCTGGAATGTGGACTATTATGATGACATGGATATGTTACTAAAGTGATATCTCCCTTTGGGCCTCTATGGGCCCATGCTGTTCTATGGTACTTTTTAAAGATTTCTTTATGACTATTTATATATATATATTATATTTATATGTTTATGTGAGTTTAGTCGATAAGTCTTTATTGCGAATTTTCATCATAAAAGACATACTATACTATAAAAAAAATCCAACGTGACATCCATTTCATACAGAGTAAAATTATGTATCACAGTATGTAAGCACTTAAAAATATAAATAGATAAAAGGATACTAAAACCAATACTAAAAGGTATTAAATGTGCAATTAGCAAAAGACTTAGACATCTAGAATTAATCCTCTAAAAACAGAAAAGAGAAGGAAAGGGAAGGGGGTAAGCGCCAATCAAATCCCGAGACCCATGGGTGATACCTCCAACACCATGAGCGGTCAATATTGTCATGTACACCTCATAATTAGGGGCTAATCTTGCGTGTCCGGAGTACCCATGCCCAACTCATATATTTGGCTACACCTATTACCATTAGAGTAGTGGTATCTGATTCCAAGATTCTACTTGCGACCAGCGCAGATCTAGTGCCGATTGCTCGACAAACAGGGCTTAACCACAGCCGTCTGGGATGTTGATACGCCGGGCAGACAAAAAGGAAGTGATCAACCGTCTCGACCTGATCCACACAAAAAGGACATATATAACTGCCTGAGGGGTTCCATCTGCTTGTTAGCCCTCGTAACGGCAGGGTACCTACTCTAAGCTGGTGGTACAATTTACGGTCTAAAGGCTTCGTTATTGTATCCCAGTATTCTTCCAAGGATGAATCATCATTGATCACAAGAAAAGCTGCAGTCATAGTACCACTTATCAAGGATTCGTGTCTCTTGCCTTTAACCCTGGACCAGTACATATCTCTAAAGATCTGTTTAGATGGAAATACAGCAGTATCGGGGTTAACCCATAGCTCCCCCATCCCCATATCAGTTAATATTGATTTAATTTCAGTCAACCGTGGGATCCTATGAGAACCCCCTGTCCCCTTAACTTCTAACACAGCCTTGGCATATAAGGAGAGTTCCGTTGTAGTCCACAGGCGCCGCCAACACGCCAGTGGTCTATACCTTACTACATCCTCAACAGGTTGGCAGCCGAAGTCATACAATAGGGGTATATGTGGGGTAGATTGGGGAAGCCCTACTACAGACCTAAGGAATTTATTCGGAGCAACCTTTAATGTGGCCAAGTTACCAAAACCCCACAATTCTGCTCCGTACAAGACGGCAGGGAGAATTTTTAGGTCATAAATTTTAACCAGGGGGCCAATGGTTTAGTTAGGGAGAGCTTATGTTCTTCAAGCAGAGCTCCACCTAGTTGGGCATGTTTTAAGGCAAGCAAATCTATCTGGGGTTTCCAACTCAGCTTATCGCTGTAGGTGACCCCCAGATATGTGAAGACAGATGTCTATTCCAAGGTGGTTCCTCCCTTATGAACTCTTGCCCTAACTGGTCGTGTGCCGTGGAGAACCATAAACTTGGTCTTCCCCACGTTGACCTCAGCTCATGTTCGCTACATAACCACTCAAAGCGAGACAGTGCCAGCTGTAATCCATGTCTCGTCTTAGATATTAAAAGAGTGTCGTCAGCGAACATGAGCTGGGGCACTTTCATACCAGCTAGGGTTGGTGCGTCTGTCAGATGGTTAGAAAAATAATTAACCACCCCATTAATAAACAAAGAAAACAGGGTGGGGCCAATACACACCCTTGTCTAACCCCTTTAGACACTTCAAATCTTGATGTTACCTCCCCTGGTTTACCCCAACGAACCTGGGCATATGTATGCTTGTGGAGATTAACCAAAAACGCCACCAACTCCCTCGGCATACCCATCCCCAGCAGAACGTCCAATAGTTTAGCCCTGGGCACAAGATCAAACGCAGATCTTAAATCCACAAAGACCGCAAAGAGCATGCCACCCCCCAGGAATACTTCTTTCCAATACAGGAGCACAAATCTCAGTGCTTGGTCCAAGGTCCTAATATGTGGCCGAAAACCCGCCTGGAAAGGCGATAAAATGTTGGTTTCGGACATCCAGCACTGAATAAGACCCAATACCAGGCGAGCGATTATCTTTTGATCTGCATCGATGAGACTTATCGGCCGATAGTTGGCCGGGGCAGAGCGATCGCCTTTCTTATAGATCGGCAATATCTCTGCCCCAAACCAAGAATCGGGGACCGGTGCTCCTCTAGCAAGGGCATTGGCCAGAGTTGTTGAAAAATGCTTGTTCTTGCTTAAATAGGTCCGCAGGGATGCAGTCAGGACCAGGAGCTTTACCACTCGGGATTATTTTAAGAACTGCCTCCACCTCACTGGGGGCAAATACCAGAAACTGGTCCTCGAAAGCTTGTTTCCGGTCCAAGGAAGGCATGGCTTGGCAGTTCAGGCTGCACTGTTCCCATGAGGCACAGTGTCAGACTGATTTGCATATTGCCATGTCTGAACTGGGGTGGCAGACTGGGCTAAAGAACGGCGGTGGATTAAACCCAGATCTGTTGACTGGGTGTGAGTGTTTGATTGGTTCAGATGCTCCGTCCATCACCACGCCCCTTATGTACGGCAAATACTAGTGGCACATCAAAACTGAGGGGCAATGGTATTGCTACAGGTCGAACCCTTATTATTTTTTTTATTTTTTTTATTTTTTTTAACCCTTTCGATGCTCATGACGAGCTCAGCTCGTCATGATGCACAGTTGAGCTGTGCTGATGACGAGCTGAGCTCGTCATGACACCAGCAAAATGGCAATTTCCAGCACAGGAGGGGGAAAACGCCTAGCAGCCAAGGTGTTAAAAAACCTTTATTGCACATTTTATAGTACACAGCGGAAAGCCTACAACCCAGTGGGCCGGCCGCTAACACGGTTCGTGATTCAAAATGCAGCATTTCAAAAGAGTCTTTAAGCCATCAATATCTGAGTATATACAAGTAAGGTCGTGCAAAATAAAAGTGCATCTCGGATATCTGTGTCGACGCTGGATGAGGTTTTTGATTTTACTTTTTTTTAAAGAAAACAACAAACTTCAACTTAAAGCGTTAGGAATAACATTACGATCTTGCATGAATCAACACAGTTTGAGTTACAAGTGCCTCTTGGGAGAGGCCTACTCTAATCTCATACCCAGGTATTCGATCACCCCCCACCAATTTAACCCTTACATCCACCCCCTGCTTCCCACGTATCTATTCTAATAGGAGATCCCGTACAGTATCTTTGGCTTCCCTTCTCCTCACACTTCTCACCTAGCTTCACCCCTCTTCCTCGTCGGAGACCTCTTGATCATCTTCCAGCAAGGGATCACAAATTTCCCCCCTGTACACATTCCATTTCGTCCAAACCTTATTCCATTTCCCTGGGCAGGCCCGGTTAGAATAAACTGCCCTTTCGGTTACCATCACCCTGTCCATATTCAGGCACCATTGTGACTTGGTCGGCATTTCTGCCGCAACCCCAGCGCTGTGCGATGTCTCGTTTTGCCATCATTAATCCTACCGTGACCCAGAGCTGTTCATATCTGGAGAGGTCGGTAGGCTCCCATATGTTTAGTAAGCACCTCCGTGGGTCTGGCAACAGCGACAGATCTAATGTTTGTGAGATTGTGCGGAGTATCTGTTTCCAGTATTCCCGAATCTTGGGGCATTCCCATATGGTGTGGAAAAATGTTCCTTCCTCCCCACACCCACGATGGCAGTAAGGATGTGGTGTCCTATGGATGCGGTGCAACATGGGCCTAGTATAGTAAACCCTGTGTAGTATCTTGAGTTGTACTAGCCGCATTCGCGCCGAGATGCCCACTTCCTTAGGGGACCCAAGTGCCTCATTCCACTCATATTCGTCCATTTCGCTAGTGTCACCCTCCCATTTCCCCTTTAACTGGAGTGTTGGATCCGGGAAATTATTGAGCAGTTTGCGGTAAGTGAGTGATGTTGCCCTTTCCATCATACAATCAGTAAGGAGGCGGTCTTCCAATGGCAAGGACTCGGGCAGAGGTGTGTCGGGGGGCAGGGCTGCTAGCAATGCATGTTGTATTTGGATGTACCTGTAAAGTTCCCTGTCACCAAGGTCGTATAATTCTTTTAGCCGGGCAAAAGGTATCGCCCCATTCCTCTCCCAAAGATCACCCACCGTGGAAATCCCTATAGTATCCCAGTGTGTAAAACCCTTGCTGTTCCTCATGTTGCCCAGCACCCGAGAGTCCCACAGCGGGGTCATCTTGGTGATCTTCCCTTTCCAACCCAGCGCTGCTGTTGCGGTATGCCACAACTGAACTGTTAGTCTAGTGGGCCCCAGTAAGGCCCGAACTTTACGGTGATCATATAATGGACCCAACAGGCTGTTCGTGCCCAATTGTGCCATGTCGGACTGGAACGCTGGTTCGGTTTGAGGTGCGTGAATCCATTGGTTGATCGGCTTAAGGTGTGCTGCCCAGTAGTACAGTCTTAAGTTAGGTAGTGCAATACCCCCGTCATACCAGCCTCTGTGCAGCTTGGATTGTGCAATGCGTGCAGGGAGGTACCCCCATAAAAGGTTGGAAACCAACGCTGCCACTTTCTGGAAAAACTTAGGGGCTACAGGATAGGGTGTATTTTCGAGGACATACAGAAAACGTGGCAACGCCATCATTTTATAGAGTGCAGCTCTACCCAGGAGTGTTAGCGGAAGACCCGACCAGAATGTAACATCTCGTTTAAGTCTATCCAAGTGAGGCTTCAGATTTTTATCCATGAATTCCGTTGGGTCCCTAGTGACATGAATGCCCAGATACTTAAACGACGAGCCCGCTATCGTTAGTGGGCACGCCTCGCCAAGGTTCGGGGCCTGCCCCTGCAAAACATACAGCTCCGACTTATTCCAGTTCAGCGTATAGCCGGAGACACTGCCATGGGTGTCACAAATGTGTAACAAAGCCGGCACTCCGCATTCGGGGTCTGTTAGATAAATCAACATATCGTCTCCCATCCCATCACTCCATGATGTGCCCTAGAGGAGGGGCGAGGTCCTTATGAGGGTCGCGAGAGGTTCCAAAGAGATAGCGAACAGCAGGGGTGACAAAGGACACCCCTGTCGTGTGCCCCTCCCCAGCGGGAACGTGCGCGAGATATGGCCATTAGCTACCACGTGTGCCATCGGGTCAGTATATAATAGTTTGACCCACGCAATAAAGCGGGGCCCGAATCCCAAGCGCTGCAGTGCTTCAAAGAGATATGCCCATTCCACCAGATCAAATGCCATTTTAGCATCAAGCGCCAAAATTACTGCTGGTGTGTCGATGGAATCTGCTCTAGCCAGCACGCCGTGCAGCCTTCGCAGATTCAACGCTGTGTTTCTGTGTGGCATAAATCCGGATTGATCCGGATGTATAATCGACGACAGATGGGGCAGGATTCTGGTCGCTAGGAGTTTAGCCAGAATTTTAACTTTGGCATTTAGCAAGGATATGGGGCAGTAAGAGGAACACTCATCAGGTGGTTTGCCCGGTTTAGGAATAGTTATGATGGTCGCCGCACCCTGTTCCGGCGGAAGGGAACCCTTCTCTAGGCATTCTGTAAACATTCCCAATAGATGTTCACTGAGGGTCCCAGGCACTGCTTGGTACCATTCAATGGGTATGCCATTGGGTCCCATTGCTTTGCCCGGGTTTAGGGCCCGAATCGCCAGTTGGATTTCATCGGCAGTGATGTCCGCTTCCAACTCATTTGACGCTTCCGGTGACAATGTTTGGACCTCGATCGGAGCTAGGAGGTCTTTGGCCATCTCGGGTGTGATCACACGTTCTGGGGTGTACACCCGTTCAAAGTGGGCAGCGAGTAATTCCGTGATACTTCTTGGGTCTGTGTGTACCGCCCCATGTTCGTCTTTCAGACGTTGGATCCCCCTGGAATTACCCTCCCGTTTATCAAGCCACGCCAGCATTTTCCCGGCTTTTTCACCCACCTCGTAGATTCTATTTTGAGTGTCGGTTATGTGTCCTTTTACTTGGATGCGCAGGTGGTCGTTGTATAGCTGTTGTTGAAGGGTGAGTGCGTGAAGGGTTGATGGAGAGTGGTGCTGTTCATGGGCCGTGGTCCGTTCCTGTAAAGCCACCTCCAGATTGACCAACTCCTGAGACAGCTGTCTTTTATGACCCGTAATGGAGTTAATGGCTTGGCCCCGCAGGACCGTTTTATAGGCTTCCCAAAGTGTCTCGGGGGAGCGCACTGAGTGTATGTTTTCTTGGAAGTATTGCTTTGTTGTTCTTTTAAGGGCCTTGCAAACCTGTGGAACTTTAAAGTAGGTAGCGTGAATGGGGTAAATGTGTTTGCGTGATCGTGCCTGTGAAGAAAGTGGCGAGTGGTCTGAAATCCCTCGAGGGTGAATTACCATTGCATCTATATGCTGAAGGCCCTCTCCCAGCGTCAGGAAGTGGTCAATGCGAGAGAGGCTGCCATGCACAGCGGAGTGGAAAGTGCATTGTTTCGTGCCAGGGTGTAAATGTCTCCAGATGTCAGTCAGTCCCATGGCCGCTGCAAACCGTTGGAGGTAGGAGACCCCCCCTCCCCCCCCCCCCCCCCCCCCGCCTGAACCGGCGTGGGGTGTTTATCAAGCTGTGTGTCCATAACTGCATTAAAACCCGCCCCCCCAGGATGATCTCGCCCTCGGGGAGAGTCAGGAGGAAGTCACCTAATTTTGGAAGGTGAACCGAGTGCAGTGCCGGTGGGATATACACTGATACCAAATTAAAAAGTTTCCCCTCCCACTGCCCCTGCAAGGCCGCGAAGCAGCCCTGATCATCAGCCTTAGTCAGTAAGGGGATGAATCGTGCGTTTTTCTGTATTAGGATACCGGTCCCCCTGGAACCGGACGTGAACTCAGAGTGGACCAACATTTTATATCCTCGTCTGTCCAAGGCCTTTGTTGCCCCCCCCTACCAGATGAGTCTCCTGCAGTAGGGCTATGGTGGGCTGCTGTCTTTTAATTGCGGTCAGTACCAACCCTTGCTTGACCTTGTCCTCTAGACCTCTCACATTCCAAGACAGCAAACGTAGGGGAGGGCACTGTGACTCAGGGTCCACTACCCCCCCTGCCGGGACAGAGTTATCAGCCATTAGGTACTCCGGATTCATGATGTGTTGGCCAAGAAGTGGATCTGGTATAGTGGCTATGCCAGTGCACAGCAAAGAGCTAAGGGACATCACGGGGGCTTACGATCATTGTCCATCCCAACCATCATGTACTGACTCATACAGGAATTAAAACATTGTCCTCGACCGTATACATACATACCTAACTGTAACAAAACGACCCCCATCCCCCCTCCCTGCTACCCTGCCTAACGGACTTTCAACTGCCCGCCCCCCCAACTGAGCAGAGTGCTTAACCCATCCCGCAACCAGAGTACTTGCGTGTAGGGGGAGAGTATCTCCCCTAGCAGGCGGCATCCCTGCGTGCCTTAGGGGAGTTTGTGCCAGTGTCCAGCTGCAGCGTATACAACAGTGTGTAAATGGTCGGCGATTTGCCCTGTTCAAGAGAATCGGAGTATGAGGTTCATTCTTCACCACCAGCCCCCGCAAAACCACGGGACGGAGAACTCTCCGCTCCTCCACGTCCAGACGTCTGTGAGCCAGTTCTGCTGTCGAGTCTACGATCCTGGTCGGACTTATGTCGCCTCCGCTGCCGGTCCACAGTATGCCATCCCTCAAGCCAGTCCCGGGCCGTTTCCGGAGTATCAAAAACCATACTTTTTTGTTCGCTACCACTCGCAGCCGGGCCGGAAAGAGCATTGAGTATGGCAGCTCCTTTTCCCTCAAAGTTTTCTTTACCTCCAGGAATGTTCTGCGCTTCCTGGAGACCTCTGCCGTATAGTCTGGGAAGAAGGCAATTCTTGAGTTCTGTATTTGGATCGGCGGTGCCACCCTCGCGGCCTGCAAGATGGCGTCGCGGTCCCTGAAATTGAAAGGTCTCGCCAGTATTGGTCTAGGCGAACCACCTGTCTTTGGTTTGCCCCCCGGCACTCTATGGGCCCACTCCACCGAAAAAAGTTCGAGAGGCCGTTGGGCTGGAGTCTGGTTTTGATTAACTCTTCCACATAGAGGTCCATGGCGCCCTTGTCTTCAGATTCCGGCACTCCTAAAATTTGAACGTTATTGCGCCGGGAACGCCCTTCTTGGTCATCCAACTTATCTCTGAGTAGTTTGTTATCCGTTTGCAGACGTTCCACCGCCGTTTGTAACTCAGACACATCTTCGACCAATGATTTAGTGACCACCTCGACCTGCTTAACCCTTTCATTCATTTTCTGGAGGTCCGCTCGTATCAGGGTGACTTCCGTGGCTGTCGCTCCTACCGTTGCTTGCACCTGAGCCAGCGCCGCCAGGACGTCCTCTAGTGTGGCCTTCTTCGCCCCCTCAGACTCCGATGTTTTCCCCGCATTTTTGCGCTGTTCTTGGGGAGGAGTCTTTCTCTCGTAAGCGAATTTGTCCAGTTTTGCCTGAGTAGTGGTATTCCTGGGGCCTCTGTTGGACATGGCTGTGGTCTGACGATCCTTTTGGACCAACGCAGGTCCGTGATCAAATCAAGGAGGGCCGGTGTTCCGTTATCTTGCTGCCGTCCGTGGGGGGGTCACGTTAGTCGACCGTTGCAGTAGTAGGCACCTGGGAGGTCTCCAAGACCGCAGGTCTTCATCGCTCCGCCATGGCGGGCCGTTCCGCGGGGGTGGTTGCTGGGAGAGCCCGGGGCACAACGTGCAGCCAACGCCCAAAATGGCGGGTCCGGCCGCCGGAGCCCCGGCGTTATTTGCGGCGCCTCCGGGCGTGGTCAGCGAGTATCTATCGCCACAGGCCGTGTCGGGGCCCCACGTGCATCACCGGGCCGCCGGAGGATGATTACGGATTGTTCTGGCAGTGCGTCCCGGACACCGGTACTTCCGGCCAACCACCGCCGCTAAAAGATTATTTCCGGCTGGGTCCCAAGTTTACGCAACTCCGCTGCCTCCAGGAGAGCGCTAGGCCCCACCACTCGCCGCCTTCTGCCAAGCGATGATCGCGCTATTTCAGGGATTTCGCCGTCCCAAGATTGGATCACCGGGTGCTGCACGGCCTCTGGGTCCGATCCACCCCTCTAAGCACCTCGAAAATCAGGATAAATATGACGGATTTGAGTGGGAAGCCGCCTCGTCACGGGAGCCTCTCTAAGCTGCGGCCGCCATCGTTGGCTGCTAGCCACGCCCCCTTCCGAACCCTTATTTTAAACTGGTTCTCAAAATACCTTACCCACTGATGTGGCTCAACATGGGTAGTGGGGGTCCTAGATTGCTGGCGGTTACCCCACTTGAGAATATTCCAAAAATGAGTCGTATTCCGTCCCTCACAGGCCTGAAGTAGCTCCCTCCAGTGATCCTCATTCCAATTTTTCTTGGCTTTTATTTGAACCGCCTTATATGTGGCCCTACAGCTTTGAATAGCATCGGGTAATGAAAAGCAACTTGAGCTCAAAAAATAAATCATTATGGATGCCCAACATTTTAGCATCAAGCACCTTCTGGGACTCGCAGTTAGAAATTTGTCCATAGAGCTGCTAACCATGTCTCTAATGGCAGCCCGTGATCCTTCATTGGTGGCAACATTTGGCCACTGAACCCTTCTTTCATCATTAGTTAGGGTAACAATCTCCTGTATAATGGCACCTTCAGCTATAGGAGAGCTAATAAAACTGTTATCAGATATGGTCAGGGTTAGGGGGTTGAGGTCACTTTCCGGCCTTTTCACCACCACCATATCTATAATGGTCAACCACATCTCAACGCTAGCTAGGATATAATCCATTCGACTCCCAACTCTGCCATTGTCGAATGTCATTACACCTAGCCTATCAGACTTTGATCTGGCATTTATTGCCCTCATACCCTTGTCTAGGCATAACCCCTTCACTTGCATGGCCGCCTATGTCCATTTCCTTATTGGTTTTAACTACAACTGTGGAACGCCCCACAAAGCAGCCTCAGCAAGCTTTCCATCATCCTCATCCAGGGGCTCGAAAGTGGTGTTAAAGTCCCCAGCCACTACCTTATGGCCAGCATTCCCCATTAGACTGAGGAGGCCCTCCAAACATGAAATTGTTGGGGAACACCTCCCACCCGGAAGACCCCTCGCATAAATGTTAACAATAAGGATATTAAGGCCCTTAGAGGAACTGACCCTGATAGCCATAATATCGGGACTGTCAACTGGGACTTCGACCACAGAGACACCCTCACACTGACGTACCCAAATGGTCAGGCCACCAGCCTGTCTACCCCTTTGGCCCTTAGCTGCTGGTTTAAAAAAATTCAAGTAACCCGTGCGAAATAACGCTTCAACCGCCCAGTTTTCTTGAAAAATCCATATATCTGATTGGTATATGAAGCTTACCCCGTCCGGTAGATGTAACTTTGCCTCTAGCCCTGCAATATTCCAAGAGGAGACCGTAAAAAAGGGGCTACTAGTACGTGGTCTTGCCACCGGACAAGCCACGTTATTGATAGAATTAAGATGAGGAACTGGGGGTGCTCCGGGGGAACCAACAATTATGGGGGTTATTACCTGCATAGGGATTTCTCCACTGCCCAACAATGCATCACGGACCGGGACCTCCTGACCAGCTTTTGCCAAGTCCCCCGATACCGCTATCCAAGGAAGGGCATTAGATAAGAGGTCAAATCAGTTACTAGTTACTATGGGGTGTTTGCCAGGGTAAAAGCTCTTGGCACATCCCAATGTTCCCTAAAATGCGAAACCCTTCCCGGTTTGTAAAAAAGCCCCAAGGATAAAATTTTAACCTCATTGGATAAAGGGCCTGATGGGAGGCTCAGTCTGGAATGTGTTCAACAAAAGAAGGGGACCTAAAGCTCAACACCACACAATCCCCAGCCAGGGACTTGTGGGAGTGACCAATCCAGTTGATGCTCCTTACCATTTTAAATTCGTCAAACAATGCCCTACTATTACCAATTCTTTTCCCAAGGCAATGCAAGGCTTTATTTTTTAGGTTAGACCAGTGCTCTCTGGACCCATCGGGTAAAGGGGGGACATTTGCTAATATCACCGTGTATGGAGTGGCTTCCGGAGGGAGGTGCAAGCTGGGTAGCATATCATGACTCCCACCTACCCCCTCCTCTGACCCCAACCTGCTACCTAATACTTCCATCTGCTGCTGTGGTGGCACCCTGTTGGCTGAATTGGGGCCCGAGCTAGCTTTTGGACATACATTCATCACTACGGGGGCCTGAATAGTGCCTACTATGGCCCGTGGTGATACATTGTTTCTAGCATGGAAATCCACTGAAGCACGATTGCTTAGCAAATCCCCACTAGACTGAACTACTGGAGCTTCAGTAGGTTGCCTGCTACCATTAAGATTAGCTTCAATATTATTGAGCCTTTCTACTACTAGGTCCAGCCTTGCCAGGACCGGATCTAGGAGAGCTACAAACTGGTCCCTGAGGGTCGTACACAGATTTTCCAGACTAAGAGGAACAGCAGAGCACAATGGGGATTTACCCTTAGGGGTAGTAACATTCCCAGAAGCGTGGACCCCCTTAGAGACGGGTGCAACCGTGGGGGCCATTTGCTTACCAGGGGCACGCCCTATCCTTTTCTTATTGGGTGGTTCCAGGACTGTCCCTTCGAAGGCCTTTCTCCCCCTTGTTGTGACCCTAGCTGGACAATGTGGGCTGCCTATTAACAGGGAGAAATCAGAAGTGCCTGGCAATAGGGATACACCCAAAGGGTCGGGCAGGCTACTGTCACTAATGCAATTCCCATTCGACCTATCTACTGTTACAGGGGGCTGGCCACAGGGCAGCGAAGCTGCAGGCTCCAATGAGAGCCTGCGCTCGGCGGCCTGGATCTCCTGGATCCGGACCCTCTCTGCACGATTCAAAAATGCATCCAGTGTGCCCACCACCCTGTCCCCAACCTTCCTCTTACTCATTGCTTGGGGGGTTAAATACAGGTATATGGCCTCCAAATAAATGATCAAATGACCACACGATAGACAATAATTAAGGTCCCAACAATAAATAAAAACAGTCTTGCAGTCTTCACTGGGTTGCAGCAGGAGTTAGGGAGGTGGCCCAGCCCAGTCTCTTCTGGGCTTTGGCGGGCGCGGATGGGCCCGCCCTTGGCCCGGGCAACACCTGCGCTGCGGGAGTCCACGGGGCTTCTTAAGGGCCTCGTGGCGCTTTCCCGATGACGCGCTTCTCTGGCGCGACGAAAGACTCTAGGAGTTGTAGTCCCCTTTGAAAAAACAGCGTCGGTGGTGCGGGTAGCAGCGGCGATAAGGGCGGCAACAGTCCCCATCCGATGTCCCTGTGAGCAGTAGGGTATGCGGCGGCCAAGAGGTTCCCAACAGGTAGGAATGTTTATGTATATTTATGATGTGTTTTATATATATATATATCAGTAATACCAATACTCCAACCGCATGATTAAGGCTGCTAATCTTTGCGTATTTGCACATTTCCAAAATGCAACTTTGCACAAAATAATTTGCGGATTTGCACAAACAGAATATCATATTTAAGGGTATAAATGTATATATTTATATATTATATGTATTTATGTATGTTTGTGTTTTTTTGTGTGTTTTTTTTAACTCTTTATTCGCCACTGTACAATATTTGCACCAAGCTGTCATATCATTCACATTCCACAGTACAGTCTTTACCACATTTTCTTCCCAACCCATCAATGCGGTTATGTACAAGTCCAACATGGTATAATTGTCACAGAAAAAGGAATACAGGAGTAAATTACACTGTAACCTTCCCCTATCTCCAATTCTATATGCGCGCTTGCACGTTCAGTGGTACATTGCTCAGTGTTTCTGCAATAAGTTTAATTATCAACAAACTAAAGGATCAACTTCCCCGATCCTCCCCCCTCCCCATAACACCCACCCCGTCTCCGTACCTCTCCTGATCAAACTTAGTCCATACTATGACACTCCATCACAATGAGTCCGGCCAGCACAGCACTAATTAGTGTCTCAGGAACAACACCCCTGCGTCAGGGGGCAATGGTTGCCAACAACACACCCGTCAGCAGGCCCAGTACCATTCTACCATTCACACCCCCTCCGTCTGTGAAATTGCCATCTCCGTCTCCTCCAGTTCCAACAACATAACCTCCCAATCCTGCGCTATAGGATACTTCCTTTGCCCCCTCATCTCCTCCCGTCTCAACTCAGCACTCTCCACTCTGCCCCACTTCAGCATCTCAGACTGCCATATAGATACCCTGGGCATTCTAGGAGATTTCCATCTCATTGTAAGGACCCTTATCGCTAATAACAGCGCTAGATCCAGGAATTTCAGCTTAGCTTTTTGTTTTTTAGATCTTTTACGGGATCCCACCAGGCAATATAATGCATCCTCTGGGACTGGAAGGGAGGTCACGGTGCGCAGTGTCCGGCATATTCCTCCCAATAACTACTCAGGTGTGGACATGCCCATACCATATTACAGCGTGGACAGCAGTGGGGGGAGTCGGGGAACATTCTATATAGTCTCTGTGGGGTAACATACGCCCTATGTAGTACCATGACCTGTATGAATTTGAATTTGACGTTCCTCGACACCCTCCTGGGATGCTAGAGTATCGTCAACCAAGCTTTATCTGTCATCACCTCTCCCGTGTCCTGTGTCCATGCGTCTGAGTGTGTTGAGTGGGATTGCAGCGTTTTCCCTGATCCCCAGGTATAGCCATTGCACTAGGTGTCCCCCGTTCCCATGTGGTATAGCAAGTGGACCAGTTCATGCCTCGTGGGTTGAAGCCTCTGTGGGGCCCAGGTGCGTCTTATGTAATGGGACACTGCTGCGTGCACAAGGTACAGTCTCTGGGGAGCCCCCGTGACCCGTAGGACGTCGTCCCCGAAGAAGGCACCTACATCCTCCACTCCAGCCTCTGGCCAAGGTCGTAACCTGTACTGCGTAAGTCTGCCCTGCGTTGATGGGATACCTAACAGGGGGATATTCTCCACAAAGGGCGCTGTATTTGAGGTGTATGCCAGCACCTTCCTTCAGCACAATAGGGCCGTGTTCAAAAGGGGGTGGCAGTCCGGGGGGATTCGGCCCATAGGCAGCAATCAAGAGTGTAATTCTCCCCGTGCCAACCGGTCAGCCGTGAAGTCTATTTCGTGGAGGTTCCTTCCCGCTACCCATCGTGCAAGCCACTGGAGTTGACTGGCGTAATAGTACCCTCTAAGATCTGGCACTCCTAGGCCTCCTAATTTAGTCCCCAGCTGCAACTTCCGTAGACTGATACGCCTATGCCAGGTGCCCCAGATGAGGGTCACCAAGATCGTGTTCAGCATGGTAAATATCTGTTGCGGGAGAATGACTGGCAGATTGACTAAATAATATAGCATGCGGGGGAGCATGACCATCTTGGAAATTGCGATTCTGCCCATAGTGGATAGGGGTAGGGACGTCCAGAACCCCACACTGCTGCGCAGGCCAGTAATGGCTCTCCGTATATTACCCTCAATCTGATCCTCTGGCTTTCTGTACACCTGTATGCCCAGGTATTTGAAAGTAGTCTGGGCCACTGGGATTTGGTATCCCCCAAAGTGAAGGAGGGGGAGCGCGGCTGGTCTCTAAAGTAAAAACCATTGGATTTTCCTGGATTGGCTAATCCGGACACTTCTTCAAACCGGCGAAACACGTCCGCCATTTCAGTAGGATCCTCTGCCAGGTCGCGAAGATACAATAAGATGTCGTCCGCATATATAGATATGAGGTGATATGTTCCTCCTATTGATATACCCCTCCTTTCTCCATGGGTCCGAAGGGTTATGGCTAAGGGCTCTAGTGCTAAAACAAACAAAATCTGAGACAGGAGACAGCCCTTTCGGGTGCCCCTGTATATTGGGTAGCTATCCGATATATAGCGGCCAGTACGTGCACGAGCCGAGGGGTCCACGTAGAGTAATCTCACCCATTTCAACAAATGGTCTGGGAAGCGAAATCCCCGCAGCGTTTCAAACATGAGCGTCCACGACAGGGAGTCGAACGCCTGTTTCAGGTCCAGCGTTATACAGCCCGCCCGGGGATGTTCCTGTGGTGTAGCAGCCATAAGGGCATGAAGTCTACGCATATTTTGGGATGTACTCCTTCTCGGTAGAAAACCACACTGGTCCGGGTGTACCAAATCGGAAAGGTGGGGTTGTATCTGCAAGGCTATGGCCCTACTGAGGATCTTGTATTCTGTTGAGAGCATGGACAGTGGTCTGTAGTTAGTCAGTTCGAGCATTTCACTCCCCGGCTTGGGTATCGATATAACTAGGGCTTGCATCGTAGATACGGGCAGTCAACCCTCCTCAAACGCCACCTTGAATATCTTTTCTAGGACAGGTACTAGGATGTCTAAGTAGGTCTGATAGAACTCAACTGGCAACCCGTCCATGCCTGGTGTTTTGTTTCGATTCAGGGACCGTATGGCGACCCGAATTTCCCGCCGTGTTATGGGACCATCAACGTCTTTCCGAGCATCCTCAGATAGGGTCGGAAAAGGTATATCCCGTAGGAACTCCGCCACTCGCTCCGGGTCCTCCATGGGGAAGGGAGCGTATAATGCTTGCAGGTGGGCGTGAAACGCCCCATTGATCTCGGACTGCGTGAGGACTATGCTGCCCTCACCATTGCGTATCTGGGTAATCACCGGAGTATCCGGGCGATCTCGCACCAGACGGGCTAGCAAGGTACCAGATCTGTCCGCTTCAGCGTGCTGCCGTCTTCGATATTCCCTATGGTCAATGACCCGTAATGTTTTCAGAATTTCCGCATGGTCGATATTCCCTGCTTGCAGCTCCTCCCGCTTCTCAGGGTCTATACCGGCCTCTTTCCAGTGTTTTCAGTCGGTTCTCGACCTAACAGAGTCTCTTATGGATTTCTTGCCGGGCCCCTACCAGTTGTCCTATGGCGGCCCCCCTCACTACCACCTTCATAGCATCCCACACCACCAAGTTGGATGTCGCAGAATCCCAATTTTCGAGAAAATAACTGTTTAGGGTATCGGACAGGGACGTCTGGAAAGGGCCGTCCTCCAAGAGCCGGGGGTCAAGTCTCCAGGTAGGAACCGGGGACGGTACTCTGCCCCAGAGGAGGTCAAGTGTCAGTGGTCTATGGTCCGAGAAAGTTTTGGCTAAATATTCAATACTACCGGTCCTCGCCACTATGGAACCGGAGCACAGAAACCTATCTATTCGTGTGTGCAAGTTATGTACAGAGGAATAGTACGAATACTCCTTATGGGTTGGGTGTAACCCCCGCCACGCATCCACTAGTCCCCAGCCCACAGCCCAGGCCGCAAACACCTCCGTCTGTTTCGTGACCCCAGACGATTGAAGGGGGGGGTGTGACCTATCTAGATCTACGTCTAATATCATATTCCAGTCTCCTCCCAGTATCCATGGGATGTCAGCCCAGTCTGACAACACTCTGCTTACCTTACCCAGGTACGTCTCTTGGTCGAAGTTCGGAGCGTATATACTGCCTATAACTAACAGCGTACCATCTAGCGTTCCCTTTACCATTATGTATCTCCCTTGATCATCTACTCTCCTTTCTATCTCCACAAAGGGTGTCCCATGTCGGACCCAGATGGTTGCCCATCTGGAGAAGGCAGAATAGGTTGTGGAATATATAGTACCCCTCCAATGTTTCCTCAGTGTCTGCGCCTCCACTGTCGTTAGGTGCGATTCCCGCAAAAATGTGATCTGTGCGTGTTGTCTAAGTAAGAACGCGTGGATTTGGTGCCTTTTCTGTATTACACCAAGCCCGCGAATAAAGACAGATTGACACTTCTTTCAAGTGATACGATTGGCGTAGTGTGTGATTGCATGGGTATGGCCAATTATGGTAGTAGTTAACAAATTTCACATTATGCAAGGTTTTCTCGTCTTTCACCTTCTCTTGTTTCTAGGTGTTTGCCTTACTTCGTCTTTGTAAATTACTTGTTTTCTCTGTTCTCTCAGCCTTGCAGTGAGTATGTTTACTTGTTTTCATAATTGTTTGTTTAATTTTTATTGTTGGAAGGGAGAGGAGGTGTTGGGTTTAGCACATACAATTTCCATGGGATGTGGCCCCACAGTGTGTGGTTGGTTCTAAAGGGAATTCAATTAGGAGGAAGTTGAGGTGCTGCCGGTCTCTTATCTCCTGCCCGGCTCTCCTAATAAATGACTCAATCTCAATTTTGCGGTTGTCTGACATAATTTCAGTCCTGTAGCAACTAAACCAAGCAGTCAATATCACACTTAAACAAATAAAGTCACTAGTGTGTACCTCTGTGAGGATTTTTTGTGGGATACAAATCTTGCTTCAATGAGCCATCTGGTTTCATTGTACATTTCAGATTCCTCTAAAAAAAAGAAATAGGGACTTGGTAAAGAAGCCAAGAAAATATTGTTTCTGGTCTCTTGGGTTGTAGAGATTACATGTAGGGTTAAACTTATTAAAGACTCTGATCCTTTATGGTCATTAGCTTTAAGGTTTTGTTGTTTTTCCAGAGTCATTCAACTGGGCAGCAACTATGTCACCTGTTCGCCAACAGTTTTGTTTTTGTGGTCTTTGAACTCAACACTTTCCCTCATAATGAAATGGAAATTGGGATATTGTTTGTGTTGGCAGACAGTTTTTATCACTTTTTTAATAACCCCTATAGTATTACCAATGTTATCTGGCAGATACGTTTTACTCAAACCCACTATGTTTGTGAAATCACCATGTGTACATTTTACCTGAAAAGGTATAGGATATATTGAAAAACACTAATATAATTTGGGATCTAATCTACCACTATCTGTTTTCTCATTACAGAAGCATTTCCTGCAGAATTGGGTAAGTTTGATAAAGAATATGAAATAGTTTCAGGAATTGTATTTACCAAATCTAATTTCACATACCCTCTCATCTTTTCTTACATTTAGAGAAAAGATACATCAAACCTGGGGAAGTTCATTAAAATCCATGTACTGAATGATGCTGTAGTACCTGTAAAACCAGGAGAAGAGAAAGCCGGTGGCAGAGGCTGACTCTATCTGCTTCGCGCTGGAGTAACGCTTCAGGCGCTGAAGCGAGCATACTTTTAAAATTGGCGATTACTGCTGTGTTTTAAACTGTAAGCGTGTGAAGTGTTTTTAAACTGTATGCACCTTAACCCTGGGCTGAGTCCTAGCTCTGGGGTTACTCACCCTTGTTAAATCCCGCCCCGGTCCGCCGTGTCCACTCTGGGCGTTTGTAGCGGAGGGCGAGGAGGAGCCCTGCACTTCCGGGTTCTCTGGGGTTAGGTCAGCGCTCTAGCTGAGCTGACTAAAATCTTTAAATAGCAGGGAGGAGCTCAGTGTCGAGGCGGAGAAGAGAAAGCCGGTGGCAGAGGCTGACTCTATCTGCTTCGTGCTGGAGTAACGCTGCAGGCGCTGAAGCGAGCGTACTTTTAAAATTGGCGATTACTGCTGAGTTTTAAACTTTAAGCGTGTGAAGTGTTTTTAAACTGTATGCACCTTAACCCTGGGCTGAGTCCTAGCTCGGGGATTACTCACCCTTGTTAAATCCCGCCCCGGTCCGCCGCGTCCACTCTGGGCGTTTGTAGCGGAGGGCGAGGAGGAGCCCTGCACTTCCGGGTTCTCTGGGGTTAGGTCAGCGCTCTAGCTGACACGTCTCACTCTATAAATGTGCATGGGACAGCGGACGCGCAGCGGACGCGTGCAGCAGGCCCGACGAAGGCGCGCCTAAGTCTAGCCCGTCTAAGCCCGGCCGGGGCCTGGGGCCACGACCCCTGTGCTTTCTGGTCAATCCCATATACGATATGAGAGACAACAACTGCTTGATATGTGCCCCTCTAATATGGGAATATGCTTGCACACGATGGAAGCACTAACCCTTCATAACTGCCCTACTTGCCCCTTTAAATTTTGTCGGGACCCAGTTAGCGAGGCTGACACTGGAAGGATCATTGGCCGCTTACTTAACTGTAGATCTTTAAGTAAGCACAACACTCAGATATGGGATCTCCTCCAGGATGAGAAGATAGATGTTCTCTTCCTGACTGAAACTTGGCTTAGTGAAGATTCTGAGCCTGATATCATTGAAGCCATCCCGCCTGCCTACTCTATGAACAGACTAGATAGGAAGGCCGGAAGGGGTGGAGGCATCGCCATTGTCGTAAAGGCCCCGCTTGAATGCTCCCTGGTGTCCATACACATAGACAACTCGGAAGCTGGCCTCTTCACTCTCAAATTGGGCCCCCAGACCACTATATCTGGAATCCTGGTATACAGACCCCCCGGGAATTTGAAGGAATTTAAACCTAACTTAGTGGAGGCGATTGCACACTTAGCTATTAGAAAAAGCAGACTTCTGATATTAGGTGATTTTAACATCCACTTGGAGGATGAACTATCTAGGGAAGCGTTAGACCTAAAGCAGGATTTGTTGGCCCTACAAATAGAATTAAAAAATAAAACCCCCACTCACATACATGGCCACCTTCTAGACCCTGTTTTCAGTAGCTGGAATGGTGTGAGCGTGAATCAACCCGTCCCTGTTCCCTGGTCAGACCACTTCCTAGTTCCATTCATTATTCACTACCCTAATATAGATAGTCGGAGAGGAGAAAAAAACTGCTACCCCAGACGTAAATGGAAGACTTTCTCACCTGACACCTTTAGTAAACTACTAGAGCTAGGAGGTCCACCAGGAGGTGATGACTGTGAAAGTGCTAACAGCAATCTTGAAAAGCGTATTTTAGACGCATTAAATGAGGCAGCCCCTATGTGTTCTACTAAGACCAAAGCCCGAGATAAAAAGTCTGCCCCCTGGTTTACATCGGAATTGCAAATCGCCAAATCAGAATGCAAAAAGTTAGAGCGTAAATGGCGGGTTGACTTCTGCCCCCAAATCAAGAACGCGTACAAAGAGGCCCAGAGAAAATATAAAATATCACTTTGTAGAACTAAAGCTGTGCACTATAAAAGTGATTTGAAGAGGCAGAAAACTCCTCGCGTGAACATTTTAAATTTTTTAAAGAAATCTCAGTAGTAGCTAACGATATCTCTCCTGAAAAAGACTCTGTTGAGGAATGCAACAGAATAGCCAATTTTTTCGCAGGAAAGGTTCAAGATATCTATGCCACCTTTTCGGGTGACATAATCAGTGGACGTGACTTTAAGGAAACTGTAGGAGTAAGCAAGGTAGAGAACTGTTTTAGAACCTTTTTAGTACCCCCTACAGAGACACTAATTAACATTTGTCGTAGCATCAAATCAGGCTCCCCTAGAGACCCTGCACCTCCACGGGTGTTGGGGGATACCATCTCGGTACTGGAACCTTACATCAGGCACGTTCTTCAAGTCTCCTTTACCATCGGCACTCTTCCAGGTGACTGGAAGAAAGCTATAGTCCTGCCTATCAAAAAGAAACCTCATATTAGTCAGGAAGTGCTAGAAAACTTGAGACCCATTTCTCTGCTGCCCTACTTAGCTAAAGTGGCAGAGAAAGTAGCAAACTTACAACTTATGGCCCACCTGGAGAAGAACAAACTCCTACACCCTTCTCTATCTGGGTTCCGACCGGGCTTCTCTACGGAGACGGCCCTGTTGAAAGCGACTGAGACCCTGCGTCAAAAGGCGGACTCTGGACACACCATGGCACTGATAATGCTTGACCTTAGTGCAGCGTTCGACACTGTAGCTCATTCCATCTTGCTACAGTGTCTGAACAAAGCCGGGTTTACGGAGTCAGCGCTAAGATGGCTTAAAGCGTTCCTTACGGACCGTAGCTTTCAGGTCCAAAGGGGCTCATTTAAATCCTCTGCCATTGCACTCGAACAGGGAGTGCCTCAGGGCTCGGCTCTGAGCCTGAGCCTGTTTAATCTTTATATGGCCCCCTTGGCAGAAGTCGTGCAGGCGTTTGGAGTTGATTTAGTTTCTTATGCCGACGACACCCAACTGCTGATCTCCCTGTCCCAAGCCCCTAACACAGCTGCCTCCAACTTCAAGGCCTGTATGCAGGCCTTAGCAGGATGGATGAACTCACATTGTCTAAAACTCAATGGCTCCAAAACTGAGGTTGTGGTGATTGGAGGGAACAACTCTAGCTGGACAGGAGATTGGTGGCCAGCTTGTCTGGGCCCCACGCCCAACCCCAGCAAGGAGGCAAAGAATTTGGGAATCTGGGTTGATCCCAACTTATCTTATGAGGGCCATGTAAATCGCCTCGTGGGAAAATGCTTCGGCATACTAAAAACCCTCAACCGCACTCTGGATTTACTACCGCTAGAGGCCCGGCGTACCCTGACTCAAGCCCTGGTTACGTCCCGCATGGACTACGGGAATGTGCTACTCTTGGGTACTTCTGAAAAAAATCTTAAACGATTGCAAGTCCTCCAAAATACCGCGGCCAGACTAGTGTTGAGACTCCCGAAAAGAGCAGCTTCTCAGCCTGCCTTGACCTCGCTACACTGGCTTCCGGTCAGAAAGAGAGTGCTATACAAAGCACTCCTAATATGCCACAGGATTGTTTGGCATAAGGTTCCATCCTATCTTTCTGACCTGATACAGACTTATGAACCTACCAGAGAATTATGCTCAACAGGAGCAGGGCTACTAAAAACTCCCCGTGTCAGAAGAGCAAAAATGGGCGGACGCTCCTTCAGACTATTGGCAGCCAGCAATTGGAATAAACTCCCTATCAACCTTAGGCTAGAAGGATCTGAAATCAAGTTCCGAAAACTTCTAAAGACACACCTGTATAAAAACTAGCCAACTCTCTGTCCGTATGTTGGTTCCGCTTCTCTATTTTTGTTTTTTTTCTCTCCGCAGCGCGGGGACACGCCGTGAAGGCGTCACCAGGCGCTCTATAAATCTCTTTATTATTATTATTATTATTATTAGTTACAGTACCACATGGGGTTTCAAAGGAGTTATGTACTGGTATTATCTAAACTCATCAGCACTCATGACTTTGTGTTCTACGACTCTTGTGTTTTCTGAGAGTTGTTTAGCTAAGAGTTAATAAAGTCATGTTCTTGCTGGCAGAATTGTTTAATTATCTGGTCTAAGGTTTGATGTTGGTTCTTCAATAGTATCTGAATTTGCATCTTTGATGATGAGTTACCAAATGCGATGCTGCTGTATTTGTTTTTAAACCAAACTGTTAATGTTAACTGTCAGGGATTTCAAAATGTTTTATAATGTAAAATAATTGAAACGCAGTATAAGTGGATATCTTTGTTATTCAGAGGTTAGATTAGATTTATTGCAGATTGGCATAAAAAAGGACAAAGGGAGAGGAATTACAAGATCTCATATAACCAGACCGAACTGTCATGGGGATTACTTACCCAAGCTAATATGGTTTGGGATTTTAAGATTGGCAGATCAGTCCGTATTCTGCAGCCCTGGGTTAATGTTTGTTCTGAACCTCAGGCCTTAGGGCAGGGGTCTCCAACCATTTCTGTAGTGAGAGCTACTTCTGAACATTGAAAGTCATTGGTGGCTACTGGAGGCTAAGCAACTCCAGCATTGTTACCAGACGCCCACACACCCATCTTAATTTACTTTAAGCCTAATGTCTTTAGAGCCAGATGCTATGGTTTGAACAAAATACTTTGACTAGTGGCAGTATGACCGGGCATCCATGCGTGTCATTGAGAGCATGGTCTTTGGGGCTTTATGAACATGTATGCATATAAGTGTGATATATGTGTATGGGTGACTGAGAGACTGATGTATGTACTTGTGGCACAGGACCTACCTTTTGCTATATGTGGCACCATTACATGCATAACACAAATGGGAGAAATTTAAAGTGCAGAAAAATGTTCTCCCCAAAAAATTCAGAATATGGAAAAATGTTCTGCTCTTCAAATTTCTACAACATAAAATAATGGTTGTGGGGCCAATTTACAGAACTAATCTGAGATGAAATCCTAAACGTACTACTTTTGGTATTCACAGAAGGAATTTAGTTATACTAAAGTTAGGACTCCTAACTTTACTACTACTAAACTGGGATACTAAACTTACTGCTTTTGGTATTCACAGAAGGCATTTAGTAGTAGTAAAGTTAGGACTCCTAAGTTTACTACTACTAAATGCTTTTTGTGAACACCGAAATTCCTACAGTAAGGATTTTGTTTCCGTAAAATATCTAAAAGTTTTTTATAGCCTTATAGCCCGCCGTAGCGGGCAGGCCTGCTGAATCGTTAAAGGCCCGAGCCGAAGGCGAGGGACTTTAACGAGGCAGGGGACTTTAATTGCCGGTAAAGCCCTGCTACGAAGGACTATAAGGCTATTAGAACATTCTGCCACTAGAGGGCAGAATGTTCTAACAAATTAAACAAAGGGTTCTCGAAGCTCGAGGGGATATAAATCCCCTCGAGCTAAGAGAAGCCTTTGTAGAACATTGGAATGTTGCTCTGCGGGCCTTTACCGGCCCGTAGAAGCAGGGAGCAGTCCATTGTCTGCAGTGGAGCTCCCAACATTCCAATGTTCTAATAAACAGTAACAACCTCGTTTAGATGTGGGAGAAGTACTGCCAATCGCTTTGTTGCTTGTAAAGTTTACCTCATCAGAACGCATTGGTGGACTTGGTGTTCAAAATCATTGGCTTTTCGGCAGTCCATCAAAGCTGTATCTTTCCAGTCCTTCTATGTGACCCATGATGATCCTAAACAAAGAATAATGCCTCTCAGTTCATCAGCGAGAGTAGTGTTTTTTTTTACTGAGAAGGACACCTGTTTAGGGATGGTTGACCTGCCATCACTTCCATGCTTGCCAGGCGTGGGAAAAAACTGACAACTGTATCAGTATCATAAACTTTTATTCGATTATAAAATTGCATAATCATAAAAAGTACAGTTTTATAAAAATTCAAGAGTTAATGCATTAAAATACATGTTTATGGGTTTAGAAAACAATTTCACGACGGGTTTTTATTACTAGTTTTAAGAAAGTCACTATCATTTTAGCTTCATGCGGATTTTTCGGTGACTGAAGGTAAGCGAGAGCGGGATATGTACATCTAAGTCCACTTAGACGAAGAGGGGGAAGGATCCACTTTTTCCTGGCTGCTCTATAGTACTTGCAGAACAGTACAACATGGACAGTTGATTGATTGGAAGCCCCGTCACAAGGACAACAAATCAGGTTCCGGGACCAGTTATTCGGTTCTGGAAATGAGACCATTCGGAAAAAAAGGTCGAACCGTAGTCTTGTTAGTAGAAACTTTTCATAGTTCGAGAGAAAGAACAACAAATAGGGCTGCAATAACTTCTCTGACTGTAGTGAGCAGATTTTTTCATTTTGTGTTTTGACTATCTCGGCCTGAAGGCGAAGTTCTCTTAGGTGGCCCATGCAGAGTTCTTTCAGCTTTTTCTTTGAGATGTCCTCTATTGATGGTGGATCAGAAAAGTATTGCTCCCGGTCAAGGTCTTGGAGAAATTTGTGGATGTAATTAAGCCAGGGTATTTTCCTCCAGTGGGCTAGGCCAAGGCATTCTGTGATGAGGGAACGCGTTATGTGACTTTCAGGATTGCACCATATACGGTGCCAGAGCATAAGAGGCTGGCATCGTATGGTGTCTGTCACATATTCCATCCCTAGCTCCCGATGTGCTGCAAAGATCGGGGAGCTTTGGGGAAGGGCTAGAACATATTTGATAAAAGCGTTCTCCGTTACCTGGAGTTGGTCTATGTTTCCATAGCCCCAAATGCCTGCTCCGTAGGTGGCCATGCTGTGGCATTTTGCGTAGTATATTGTTAGCAATTCCGATGGAGCTGGTTTGCCAAGTTTTCTGGAGAAGGCACTTAATGCCGACACTGCTCGGCGGAAATTAAGATTTCTGGTTTCGATTGCCTTACGCCAAGTCATTGTATCATCCACAAGTATACCCAAGTAGGGGTATACCGTTGTTTTTTCCAGCCTGTTTTTGTTGATATACATGGATTTGGAGGATCCATGTTTTGGTCCGATGGTCATTGTAAATGTCTTTTTAATATTTACTTTTAGTCCCAGGGAGTCCATAAATGCCACGTATTTGTTCAGCTGCCGCTGGAGTTGATTAGCTGTCCGGGCCAGGATGACCGAGTCGTCGGCATACAGGAGGATGGGTATTGGGCGGCGTGCTATCTGCGGAAGGTCCTGGCTCCCTTCCAGCATTGCATGTTCAATTCCATTAGTGTATAAGTTGAACAGGAAGGGAGCCAGTACGCACCCTTGTCTTACTCCTCGTGTTATTTTAAAGGGGCGTGATAGTTCGCCTGCAATACCGTAACGAACTCGGCCTTCCGCGTTGGTGTAGAGTTCCCTAAGGAAAGCTAATATGGATGGATCCACTCCAAGGTTTGTCATGATCTCCCACAACTTGGCATGCTGAACGCAGTCGAAAGCCGCGCTCAGGTCTACGTAGACCAGATAGACTTTTCCTCCTTTCGCACGGGCGTATTTTCCGGCCAGGAGGGTCAGGTTTAAGGCCTGATCCACCGTCCCGAGCCCCTTCTGGAAACCATATTGCAGGTCTGTGATGATACTGTTCTCCTGGGCCCAAGATTGTAGTCGGTCCAGGAGTAGTCGACCTGCAATCTTGCCCGTGGAATCCAGAAGGGAGATCGGCCGGTAGCACGCGGGATCATTACGATCTCCTTTCTTAAATATTGGTAGAAGGGTGGAGGTGGACCACGATGGAAGAAGACCAATTTCAGTAACTGCTGTCATTAACCGGGAAATTATTAGTGACCAGTGCTCGCTGTTATATAAAAACAAGTCCATGGGTACCCCATCTGGCCCGGGAGCCTTGCCAGTTTTTGACGCTTTGAGAGCCTTTCTAACCTCACTTACAGTAAAGCGTAGATTGATGGGGTGGAAATTGTTCTCTGCTTGTGCTTGATCTTCGATTTGAGGGAGGTCGGTTGGTAAGCCAAAGATTTTCGTAAAATGATGAACCCAGTCGTTCTCAGTTATTGCCACATCCAGTTGATGTGGATCTGCGGCATTGTCTAGAAGGGGTGATCTGATGGTCTGCCAGAATGTGGTGCTGTCTTTTTTTAGTGCGCTCTCATGTAGTTGACACCATAGATCATGCTTTATCTGGCGCCTTCGTGTTTTCCGGGCATTGTTATACTCTTTCCTTCGGTGTGAGATTTCTTGGGCGTCTCTGGGTTTCTGTCGAAGGGCTTTTTTAAGGGACGTGAGGGCCTTTCTGCAGTCAGAATCAAACCATCTCCTCATTGGAGGTTTTGGTTTGTTTGCAGTGTGTTTAAATAGCTCGTCCCTTATTGCTCCTTGGATGTTGTGAAAGGAGTTGATAATTAATTCAGGGGAGGCCTCTGCGGACAAGCAGTCTCTTATCCATGGTTGCGTTTTTGCAAGTATCCTTTGTGAGGAAATTTCAGGGTCAATCTTTGACCATTTAATGACATACCCATTCTTCCTCTTTAATCTTAGTGATTGTTGGTCAAGAGAGCTAACTTTTGTTGTAGTGGAACCCGCTTTTCCCATGAGGAGGTCCATGCTCAGGGGGTAGTGGTCGCTAATCGGGCTGGACCCTACTTTATAGTTTTTTAATGATCCTTTACAGGTATTTGAGGCTAAGATGAAGTCAATAGTTGACATACAGCCGCGCCCATGGAAAGTAGGTTGGAATTTCTGAGCCGGGTCAACTAGTTCATTGGCAAAATCTAGGTCCAGGGTGAAAAGAGTTTCGTTGAGCTTGTTTCCACTCGGAGTATGTGCAAAGTGTGGGATGGGATTTCCGGATTCGGTCTGTAGACCGCAGATTCCACTTTCATGATTTGGGCATATTGTTTGATTAAAATCGCCTCCCCAGATACAGTTTATTGTCATAGTTGAGTTTGCATCTTGTATTGAAGATACGTGTGCTACCATTTCATCAAGGTAGGAGCAGCATTCCAGGGTGCCTGTGTTATTATAATAGTTTATGATTATAAAGAGGTTTCTTGATGCTGCCGTCTGATGGGTGAATTGGATGATTTGGTAAGTGGGTGTTTCTTTTGTTAGTTTTACTGTAAGTGGTAAGGTGTTGGAAAAGTAGATCATGAGCCCGCCTTTTGGTCTTCCCATGGTGCTTGGCGTAGCTTTAGTAAAAAATGTCTTGTAGCCCGCTAAGTGGAGAGGGGATGTACACCAAGTCTCTTGTAGGCACAAGATTTGGTGGGTCCTTGCTGTGTTCAGCCATAGGGGACATGATATTTTTTCTCTTAGGCCTGCAACGTTCCAGTAGGCTATACCTATGCTCATGACCTCTTTAATTCCCTTGATAGCAGTTATAGTTATCTTGGTGGTGTGAGTTTCGATAATTGTATCAGGCTCGATGTTTATTCTTTGGCTGGTATCTGCTTCTGCTAGGTGGGAGCGGGTCGAGAATTTATTTAATTGAGGCAATGTTGATTCTGATGTGTAAGATGACTCTAGTTGTAGTGTCGGATACTTATCAAAAACAGGTTGGTGTGCGGAGTCTACGTTATGGTGGTTGGATTTGACCGTAGATGGTCAATCGACCATTTCAAGGCACTCAAAACGGTTTTGGGTCGAGAAGCCCTGCCATCCTTCATATGGTTGATAAGGTCTGTCCTGCCAATAGGGTATTTGGCGTTCGACATATCTACCTCTTGGTCCTCCCCTATCTAGATAGTCGCATGGGTACTCCCTCTGGCTCCATGGTGTTTGACACCAAGGGTCCTGATTCCGTAGATCTTTAGAGTGATCTTTGGGATAGTGGTGCCATTCCCATGGTGGATAGTTGCGATGTTGTTTCGCTGGGGGATAGAAAAAGGAGAGGTGGCGGGCGTCTATTCCCCCTTTTTTATCAAGTTGGGGCCAAGCACAAATGTGATCTACGGTTGCAGGATCTCTACAGGTTATGATGATGCAATCACCGCGTATTGTCTTTTTTGTTTTGCCTATCCAGGCTACCCTACGGGCTGTAGTGATCCCTCCCGAGAGATGGGATTCAAGGGGTCTATTTATGCTAAGCCACTGCATGGTCTTGTTCTTAAGTGACCATGCAGTTTCTGGGGTGTCGTCTGTTAGCTCGGGTACTCCTGTTAAAACTATTGTGTAGGGGGTGGCTTCCGGAGGCATGTGGGCGGGACGTCTAGCTGTGGGAGGTTTTTTCGGCGTGATTTTGGGTGAGTTCTTGGGTGCGTTCTTGGGTATTTTTTGGGAAAGCGATGGGGTCGATGGCTGGGGGTCAGGCTTTTCTGTGGTGGATCTGCTAGGGTCTGGTTTGGCTAAAGGACCTGGGGTGCTTGCCGTGGCCTTGCCTGCAGTTATTAATTGCTGTACTTTTGGATGGGGTGGTTTCCCCTGCTGGGAAAGGGACGTGCTTGCGGTGGATTTGGATATGGTAGATGGTTGTTTTAGAGACTTTTGTACTGAAGATGTTGTGTTTGTGTGACTGACTGTTTTCTGTACGTGCGTTTGGTTTTGCTTTTTTGGTGGATGCGAGATGTTATGTTGACCCCTTACGTCAATCCGAGTATTCGTATCTAGGAGAGTGGCTGAAATTATTGTTAATTGAGCTTCAAGATTTCTAATACTTAATTGAATAGGCTTTAAGTACTGGTAGAGTAAGTCCTTGGTTGTAGTAAGAACTTGTGAAGTGATTCTACAGGTTTTACATTGCTCCGGTGCGCTATCATTTGAAGTTGCCTTGTGGGGTAGACTTAAATCAGAGATATGTAATATGCTGTTTGAGGTTGAGGGGTTTGGATCAGTCATTTTATCTTCCTGACAATGAGAGCTGTGTGTTCCTTCATTGATTGATGGTCGTATTTTCGGTATTGCCCCTTCTCTCTCGCCTAGCTGGGTTGAGTTATCGATGGATCGGATATCTCCTTCGGTTTGACAGCCAGCTAGGTCGGGAGTTGCTTCCAGGTCGTCCATTGATATTGAGGGGTCCGACTCTGAGTGAGTGACCGACAGGTCAACTACTGATGGAACGGTGTTTAAATCTGAGACGGGGAGAGTCACAGGAAGAGAACAGTTTTGGGTATTTAGATTAATTGGGGAGGCGGCATTTGCTATTGCACCCAGTGATGATCGCTTCGCGTTTGCACTGATAAGATCCATGGAAACTCTCTTCTCCATTAGAGCTATACTTTGGTTTATCGTCTCATGGACCCGAGATATAAATAAGTCAATAGGGCCTGTTACCTGTGCTACCTCCTGGGCGTGTTTGGATTTAGGTTTGGAGGCACTTCTTGTTTTAGGCGGCATAGTTGTGTATTTGTTACTGGGACGGTGTTCAAAGAGGGGTGGCCCGGTCCGGTCTCTATCGGGCACTAACGGGCTGAAACGGGCCCGCCCTTGGCCCGGGCTTCGCCCCGGGCTCCGACCTGCGCGCGTCCCGCGATGCGCGTTTGTGGTCCTGGTTATGAAGACTGCAGGTTGAAAGGGGGCGGGGCACTGGGAGGGGGCGCGGCTCCACGGGAAGAGGCAACAGCTGATGTGACTAACGCTGAGCCTCGCAGTCCCGGAGCCGCACCTCACGCCTCCTCTGCGGCCACGCAGATGGTGTGAATCCTCTTCACCAGGGGCTGGAGCAAGATTAGGCGGTAAGCTACTCCTGTAGCGTCAGGAAACAAATGCGAGCAGGAATCCTCACTGCGAGCGGCACCCGCGCAGCGGGGCCGCGAGAGGTTAAGAGCAGTCCTGATGGGGGCGGGGCACTGGGAGGGGGCGCGGCTCCACGGGAAGAGGCAACAGCTGATGTGACTAACGCTGAGCCTCGCAGTCCCGGAGCCGCGCCTCACGCCTCCTCTGCGGCCACGCAGATGGTGTGAATCCTCTTCACCAGGGGCTGGAGCAAGATTAGGCGGTAAGCTACTCCTGTAGCGTCAGGAAACAAATGCGAGCAGGAATCCTCACTGCGAGCGGCACTGACAACTGAAAAACCCATCATTAAGGCAACTGATTCAGTGTAGATGGTGCTGCCAAAAAACCACCCGCACAGTGGGAGGTCTGCTGTATGAGAAATAACCCCCACCTCCATCCCCTGGACACTCCCTCTTTCCCTTTTTTACACTCGTAGAAGGAAAATTAATCTGTCACCTTGTCTGCGTTGATTTCTAAACATAGAAAAGATGGAACAGGTTCTTTGATTACTTTGTCTTGAGGACTTTTGCTTCCACTATTATGAGAAATTGGGTTATTATTTGAGGAGGGTGAAACCCTACTTAAGAAAAAAACACAAAAAGACACTATAATAACGTGCTCAAGCCTCTGGTAGCTTGGCACAAAAGCAGTCAGGCTTAACCTAGAGGCAATGTGTAAAAACCGGAGTACGAAGAGTTAAGTTCACCAGAATTTCTCATTGGTGATTAGTGCAGGCAGCAAAATCTTGGTGCAAACCAGCTCAAAACTTCAGGATTTCTCTTTTGAGTCCACAGGAGTGCCCTCTGATGCCTGCCAAGGGCCCAGGACCTGAGAAGGCGCATCCTGACAATCAGGGGGTTACTCCTGCAGAGGACAGCAGGGCTCAGGTAGGTCCAGTGCAGCTGGGCACTCGAAGGGATTTGCAGGGAGGCCTCTGTAGCTCAAGTCAAGTGCCTGTAGCTTTGAACAGGAGGCTAGTCAGCTGACCATTTAAGTAATGTTAGGTAACCTGGGGTGGAGGAGCAGGTGCAGTCTTTCAGAAGTGTGACTCCTAATCTAACTTTACTATTAAAGAAGGTTTTAAATTGAAATTCATTAGAGACCAAACTTGACTTGCCTCCTGTTCCCAATCAAAAGTTAGCACTTATTAAATGTAATTAGATAACAAATATACGTTTTTCAGTACCAGGACATGTAAAACGTAAAAGTGCATGTCCAACTTTTTAAATACACTGCACCCTGCCCTGTGGGTTGTCTGAGCCTACCCTAGGATTGACTTATATGTGATAAAGACGTAGGTTTAGACCTGGTAAAAGGTTTATTGGCCAGGCTGAAATGATTGACCTTAAACATGTTTTAAAGGGCTACTTAAGTGGATGGCACATTAAGTGCTACAGACCCTGAGTACAGTTAGTATCTGTTTACTAGGAACTTGTAAGTAAATTAAATGTGCCATTTCATTTGGGTGACATCCAATTTTACCATTGTTAAAGGAGAGAGCAAATGCACTTGTTAACACTGGTTAGCACTGGTGAAGTGCACAGAGTCAGGGCTGCCAGAACTTAGATAACTACTGCCAGAAAAATAGATAGATTTATCTGCTTAGCTGAAAAGGTTACTGCTTTTGGTCTAATTCTTATTTTCATTTGTCATGAATCAATGATATGAGAACATTCCAAAATACAAGGAGTAATCAAGGTCACAACTTCATGTTGTGAGGAACGTTAAAAAATAAGTGGAATAATCAATGTCGGACAAAAGGGAAGAGAGGAGCTTGAATTATAAAGAAAATGGAAAGGTGACAATCTATCTAGAAATTAGACAATAAAGCTGGCTAGAAAAAAGACTCAATTGAGACAAGGGGCCTCCATTTTAAATGCGGTTTCTTCTTATCGTGTAGCAATGGTTCTGACCTGTTAATATGAGACCAACGTCTATCAAGTAATCTGATTAGTAACTAGAGGTGCGGAGAAAGTAGTTTATCTACTCTGAATCAATAAGATACAATGATTAGTCCACACCAAGAGAAAATATGGAAAGCACACCAGTGAAATTGCGCTTATGATTATTTACAAATAAATAGAGTGAATCTTGACCACTCTCCCCCCCTCCCCCAGGTGCAGTGACTTATACTTGTAGTACCTACTCCTTACTCTGTATAGTGAGAATGTGTAGAAGGATTGTCTCAAATAGGAAAACCAGTACGATTGGACTGATATGATTTGGTATCTCATGTATCAATTATTTTTTTTAAAACTTTTCCTACAGCACACAGTAAGTTTAGCATAGCCTTATAGTCCGCCGTAGCGGGCTAAACCAGCTATTAAAGGCTTGCTCCAGCAAATAACAAGGGAGTGGGACTTTAAAAGCCGGTATAGCCCAGCTACAAAGGGCTATAAGGCTATTAGAACATTCTGCCACTAGAGGGCAGAATGTTCTAACAAATAAACCAAAGGCTACAGGGAGCGCGAGGGGATTGAAATTCCCTCGGGCTCCCTGAAGCCTTTTGTTCACAGCCAGAGCTGTGAGCAAAGAAGCATTGGAATGTTGGAGCTCCTGGTTTATACCAGCCATTATAAGCCCGGAGCTTCTCCATTGTTTTCAGTGGAGCTCCCAACATTCCAATGTTCTAATAAATAGTAATACATAGTTTTGCATAACCTAATTGCCATTGTTTCATTTGATTTTACATTTCCTCCATTTTCTTCTTACTTTCAGAGTGGACGTATATTAGAAACTGGGCAAGTGAGTACAAATCTTTGATATTGGCAGTCACAAACTCTTAACCTTGGATGGCGGCTTCCAGAAATTGGGACTTCATTTACAGACATGAATTTTGTTATGTGCTAGAAAAAATAACATACTATAGCTTTTCATCTTACATGTTTAGCAACCAAGATTGTCACATAAATCATCTTGCTTTGAAGTCAGGGTAAGAAAAGTAAATGCCAAGCTTCCTCTGAAGACGGAGCTTAACATTTGCCCTCAGCCAAAGTTAAATGCCTCTTCACAGAAAACAAGCTTGTGGAAGAATGCAGCAAAACCATTATGCTCCACATAATGGACAACTCAAGCTGGATAGCTTAAAAACAAGTAAAGCCAGCAAATAGAATGCAACCAAATGGGAGTTAAAAGCCACAAAGCCCCCGAGATGTCTCCAGCAGACCAGATAACCGCTGTCGGCTTCGACCTAAAAAGGAGTGGTGCCCCTGAAATCAGGCCAATGCTTCCCCTTTCAGACTAGTTCTTTCAGCTCTAGCAATGGATGGGGGTCAGTACCCCTGAAATCACCCTGGGCCATCTTTTAGAGTTAAGTTTAGAAACTCACCTCTTACCTTTACCATTTTGCGTTGTGAACTGAAAGCCTAAAATACTGTAACTTCATACAAATTTACCATTAATGTTCTCAATGTGCGCAGAGTTAAACATATTTTATTTGCAGTCACATATTCTTTATTGTGATAACATTTTGTGGCTATAGAAATGTAAATGTTTTTCAGCAGTGTACCTGTGCAAGCAAAAGTCGGAGCTTCTATGCTGCTTCGAGATGCAACACTGGCCCTGAACCAACTTCCTCTCATTCCATCTCTCTTGCTTCCTCTTTGATCTGCCCTGCGTGTGTGGAGGAAGTTTGAGCTGCTCTGTGTGTGAGGAGGATGTTTGAGCTGCCCCATGTGTGGGTCGGATGTTTGATGCCCTGTGTGTGAGGAGGATGTTTGAGCTGCCCCATGTGTGGGTCGAATGTTTGATGCCCTGTGTGTGAGGAGGATGTTTGTTCTGCCCTGTGTGTGAGAGGATGTTTGAGCTGGCCTGTGTGGAGGAGCATGTTTGAGCTGGCCTGTTTGTGAGGAGGATGTTTGAGCTGCCCTGTGTGTGAGGGGGATGTTTGACGTGCCCCGTGTGTTAGGAGGATGTTTGAGGTGCCTTGTGTGTGAAGAGGGTGTTTGTTCTGCCCTGTGTGTGAGAGGATGTTTGAGCTGGCCTGTGTGGAGGAGCATGTTTGAACTAACCTGTGTGGCGGAGCATGTTTGAGCTGGCCTGGCTGTGAGGAGGATGTGTGAGCTGGGCTGTGAGGAGGATGTATGAGCTGGGCTGTGTAGAGGAGCATGTTTGAGCTGGCCTGGCTGTGAGGAGGATGTGTGAGCTGGGCTGTGTGGGGGAGCATGTTTGAGGTGCCTTGTGTGTGAGGAGGGTGTTTGAGCTGCCCTCTATGTGGAAGAGGATGTTTGATCTGGCATGTGTGGAAGTGCATGTTTGAGCTGGCCTCTGTGTGAGGAGCATGTTTGAGCTGGCATGGCTGTGAGGAGGATGTTTGAGGTTCCTTGTGTGTGAAGAGGATGTTTGAGCCTGGCTGTGTGGAGGAGCATGTGCTCATCTCTCCTCCAAATCACACCCCCAAGCTAGATCTTTGGCTGAATCACCTCACTGCTTTTAACTGCACCCCTCTCATCATAGACTCAGCCTAATCTCACGGAATCACACTGGACAAGCACCTGAATATGAAAAATCATATCAGCAATGTGTGTAAAGGAGGTAACCACTTGATGAGGACACTTAGAAACATCAAACCATTACTTCCACAATTTGATTTTAAGCAGGTGGTCCAAGCGCTTGTCTTGCTGAGGCTAGACTATGGCAGTGCTATGCTCTGTGGCCTTCCCAAATACACCCTGGCTCCACTAAGGACATCACTGAACGCTGCGGCTAAACTGGTTATAGGCACCAAACGATATGAGCACATATCCCAGTCTTAAAATCTCGTAAATGGTTACCCTATGAAGCTCTAATTCAGTTACAAATTGCAATTCTGGTGCACAAAGCCTTTCATTTAGAAACTCCCAGGTACCTAGCACAGAAGCTTGAATTATCCAGTGGTGGTAGAGCTTCAAGAAGCGCGAACACTTCCTTTTGAAATCCCTCATCCTGAGCAAAAAGAGAACTTGTCACCGAGCCTTCTCTGGCGCTGCCCCAAAGATATGGAACTCTCTTCCACCGGAAGTACGCAGAATCTCCTCAACGACTGCTTTCAAACTGGAAGCCAAAAGATTCTTAATGAATAAATTCTTACCTTAACTGGACTAGGTTTTTACCTGCTCGAAGTCATTGATCATACAACCGTCGTACCATCATTAGATACTGCTCTCCTCTACTGCATGCCCCCTTCGTAGCCTGCTATATACCTGGCTTATGTACAACTCTCATTGACTCAATTGTCCTGTAATTATGCAATCATTCTTGTTTCCAATTCTTACCTGATGTCAATATTGTATTTATGTCTTTCCTTCCATCCTTTTTTAAAGCGCTCTAATATCCCCCGGGATCTTGTTCAGGCTATATGAATCTTTATAAATAAATAAAGGCCCGTAATAAACGTAAAAGAGTTCAACGAGTGGTTAGAGTAGCGCCACTTCAAGATGGAGGGAATCCATCTACTCCGGGATATTATTCTTACGGGGGACTGGATGGTCAGGCTGATCTCAAGGATGTAACACGAAAAGTTAGGAAGGGTCTAAGGGGAATTGTATTTAGAGACCATAAAGACCAGTCTGCACCCCCAACTAGCGTATAACCAAACATCAAAAGACTGGTGATGGTCTATGTTAGAAAACTAAGACCGACCAAGAGGAGAAGCAAGAGTCTTGGTGTCAGATTAACTATGTGTGTGAATGACAGGAAATTAATCCCATCTGCCCACCCATATGGCGGAGTCTCGTCATCTGGGATTATGAAGGGTCAAGGTCTGGATGAGGAGACACACCTGATGATATTGTGTGATTCTCCAAGACCCCAGTGATGGATCCGACCCAAAGTTTCATGTATGGGTGTGATGGTGTGAGAAAATCAAATTGCAGTGAAAAAAGTGTAAACAATAAATCAAATGTGCTGCTTAAAATTGGCTACCATGATATAAGGGAAACTTTAATGGGGATAGATCATGGTGTCAAGATTAAAAAGAAAAAGTGTATGACAGTCTGAAATAATGACTGCTTGAATAGGATGGTATACTGGTTGACATGTTTCTGCCATACAGGGGTGTCTCCCCTACCAGGCTTTCATCAGGACCGTAGAAATACACTACTGCAATATCGTACAAGAAATAGTAAATGTTACCAAATAATACCGGATATTGTGCCGTCAGCAAGATACTTTCTGTGTCGGTATATCCAGAATGTCTAAGGGATTCTTTCCTGTAAAGATTCAAAACACACAAATATTTCCGTATAGCAACTATGTCTGACACATGTGAAACATGCTTATTATCACATTTAATTACTTATTTTATTTTGCTTCCAAATCGACCTTCAACAGAGATAGGAAAAAAAAATTGAATATTATTTTACTCACCCAAATATTCATGGGAGTAAGCCTCACCTCTCCTGGCCACTGCTCAGGATATAGAGGCCCCGCTCTGTAGTAATGGAAAAGAGTGGTTTGCAAATCTGAGGGTTATCCTGTTATAGTGAAACCCAAAACTTAGTTATCCATTATATGTGCTCCCATAAAGAAGCACACAAAAGAACCTTGGTATCAAGACACTAAAAATGGAAAGGGCTTAAAATATTGTGGGCTATCATTGAACATAGAACAAAAATGTAATTTATCAAAACTATGGTGAGTCCAAAAGGCAGCTCTTACTTTGGTGTCAAAGATGTGTGCCTGGACATGACTAGAGATAGAAAATTATTGTATTAAAAATTGCTAGCATAGTTATGCCCTGGCTATTATATGGCATCCGATGTATTAGTACTTCTTTTTGTAGAAAAAACGAAATGGCTATTTCCAAAACGAAAACTTCCCTTTAGAAAGGTAAAGTTGCATCATAGTATACAACAAACTAGAGGGAAGCTCGAAACAGCGAGACGGCCTGCCACACCTTACCTGTCCGTCGATACCTCTGGCTTTGTCCTAAGCCGAGGGGGAAGTACCGACGTTACGGTGCTTGGTGGCTAATAAACCCTCTCTGAGCCAATTGTGAAGACGCCGTCGGCTAAGTACCCTGCGGACCAGGCTCAAAACCGCTTTGAAAAATGGTGTTTAGTCAGCAACGAGCGGATTGGTATACTGCGTTAACGGGAACTGCTTATTGGCCTACTCGCGGCCAATAGCATGTCATGACGCTGAACATGCAAAGACAACAAACCCGCGATGTTCGCGGGAATAGCTCACGTAACCTGATGGTGATAGGTTGAGCACAGCAGCTAATAAAATGATCTAAACCAAGGTCACATGGGACCCCATCAGTAATGAAATGTTTACGATCTCACACTACCTCTAAAGTTTGTCCAATTTATTACGATACGAACTGACGCAAATAGTAGTTGAGAACAAGTGAGCGCACCCACAAGTGCCTGATTAAAACCAACTACGGTCCCCACAGGTTTGAAAAAAATATTACGATAGTTCTTCTTGGCACGAGCAATAGAGCCCGTTTATAGGAAAGGACCCATGGTTATAGGGGGGCAGTGATGGAATATAACTATTACATTGCGTACCGTGAGGCAAGAAATAGAGTGTTTAGAGTATTAAGGGTGTTATACTTAAGGTTCCGACCCAAAGAAATTGGACAGACCATTTCTAAAGCGTACCTCTTTAGACTCTATCGATATTCGAAAGAGGAAAAGAAACATCATTTGTTTACATAGAGGAATGCGAAGAAATGAGATAAAAAATGTAATTTAGCCTGTTTAGAAAATCACAATGGAGACCCTAACTCAACCATAAAATAAAAATTGAAATAAAATAAAGATGGTATCTCCATGCATAAGGTATTCCCACAGAGCCTATGTCCAATGGAAAAATCCCGACCATTTTACCCCTCATGAGCAGGACGGCATCTAGACTTGGGAATATGATCTATCAGATGCTGATAGTGACAGCAGCCGGTTGACAAGTCAGGCTAGGAAGAGTGCACGTTTTAAAAGATGGAGGACACAATGGGGGTTTCTAGATAGATACCCAAGGAATGTCATCAATTAAACCTTCAGTGTCACTCCTCAGTCTGTATATCCATTTTTGTTCTCTCAGGAACAGAAATCTTGATACATCTCGTACGTGTGGCGGCTAAAAAGAGCTCAGAGGGCGTCTCATAGTGAACTTGAGCTCTCGGACTATCACCGATATCGAAGAACAGGTCCTTAATGAAGGATTATGCTTCGTACCCACTAATACAACAGATCCTTTCCAGCTACGCTGTGAACTCGAAAAATTCTTTAGAAAAGTGCGGCTGCACTTTTTCTTTAAAGACAAAACATCTGAAACAGAGGACAGAACATCTAACACAGGATTGAAGAAACCTTCAACTTTCACTCCTCTCTTACATCAGGTTCCACTGCAAGTAGGAGCTTTTGAGAAGGCAGTGGTACATGACATTACCAAACTCACCAGTTGTGAGAAGCAGTCTTTCTCAAACCTGTCACAAGAAGAAAGATCAGCCATTGACTCATTAGCCAAAGACCCCACCATTATAATAAAACCAGCGGATAAGGGGGGAGCTATTGTAGTCATGGATCTGTCCACCTATCGACAGGAATGCCTCAGGCAACTCGTAGACTCCAGACACTATTGTCTCCTTACCGAAGATCCTACTGCTAGGCTACTCAATGAAATAAAACATATGGTAGAAGAAGCATCTGCCGAAGGTTGGATCACAGAATCTGAAGCTCATTACTTGATAACTGCCTATCCTGTCACTCCGTACTTTTATAATCTACCTAAAATACATAAAGTACAGAGACCGCCTCCAGGACGACCGATCATTTCAGGTATTGGTTCTCTGTTGGAGCCTCTCTCCACCTTTGTTGACGTTTTCCTCAGGCCACTTGTGAAAAAAATGCCGACGTTCCTGCAGGATACCACAGACATCTTACGGCTCCTCTCTGAGATTGAGTTCAACGCCGAGACTGACCTTTTGGTCAGTTTCGACGTTGAATCTTTATACACATGTATACCTCAACAAGAGACCTTGCAAGCTGTTAGAAGCCTTTTGGAAGATTCGGTGTTAGAAACCATCACACCAATAAACTTCATCATGGAATGTGCCCATCTAGCCATGACGGAATTTTTTTTTGCCTTTATTTACAAATATCGGGAACTTCGATGGGCAGTGTTTTCGCCCTTTCCCTAGCGAATCTTTATGTACACTTATTTGAAGAGAAATGTGTCCTCAACCACACCAACCCTTTTTTCAATCAGGTGTTGGCGTGGAAACGCTATATCGACAATATTTTCGTCGTCTGGCATGGAACATCGGACACGATCATAAATTTTCAGAAATGGCTCAATAATCAAAATCCTTTTTTGAAGTTTACTGTTGAATACAGCAAGCAGGAGCTTGCGTTTTTGGACATTACCATCTTCCCTTCAAATGGATTTCTTGGGAGCAGATTGTATCGCAAACCGATGGCTCGCAATTCCCTACTGTCCTACGCCAGCCATCACCCAAAGTCTTTGCGGGAGAATTTGCCTGTTGGACGATTTTTAAGGGTCCGCAGGAACTGCTCGATGAAAAGTGACTTTGACTTTTTCTCCAGAGATCTGGCTTTAAAATTACAAGACCGCAACTACCCCAAATACATGATCAAAAGAGCACAAAAGCGTCCTAAGAACAACAACCGTGAAGCTCTGTTGAGTCCCCCCGTTTTGAAACCACCACCTGAGAGATTGACCTTTGTTACGACATTCTGCACATTGTCTAACAAACTACAGAAAACAGTGAAGAGGAACTGGAAGATCCTGAATACTGCTGGTTCCTCCATTCAGGCACCGTTATTTTCCTTCAAGAGGGGCACTAACCTGAGAGATAGCCTTGTTCTTACGAGGCCTAGATGTAAAGGAAATGAGATAACACCAGTCAACACTCTATGGGACTTACCTCCAGTACAGGGTCATTTCCCCTGTGGACAATGCGCTGCCTGTCCTCAAACGATGAAGACCCTCACCATAGACATCGGTACTTCCATTGAAGAGTCACACTAACTGTAACAGTGACAAGTTGATATATCTCATCACGTGTCCATGTTCCTTACGTTATGTAGGGATGACGACCAGAAAGATTAAATTACGAATAAATGAGCACAAGAGCACCATTCGGTGCAACAAACAAGCAACCAGACTCATCAATCATTTTCTCCAAATGAAACACACTCCAGAAGAAATGAGATGGACAGTCCTGGAAAAACCTTTTGTGCCGCCACACGTACGAGATGTATCAAGATTTCTGTTCCTGAGAGAACAAAAATGGATAAACAGACTGAGGAGTGACACTGAAGGTTTAAACGATGACATTCCTTGGGTATCTATCTAGAACCCCCCCATTGTGTCATCCATCTTTTAAAACGTGCACTCTTCCTAGCCTGACTTGTCAACCGGCTGCTGTCACTATCAGCATCTGATAGATCATATTCCCAAGTCTAGATGCCGTCCTGCTCATGAGGGGTACAATGGTCGGGATTTTTCCATTGGACATAGGCTCTGTGGGAATACCTTATGCATGGAGATACCATCTTTATTTTATTTCAATTTTTATTTTATGGTTGAATTAGGGTCTCCATGGTGATTTTCTAAACAGGCTAAATTACAATTTTTATCTCATTTATTCGCATTCCTCTATGTAAACAAATGATGTTTCTGTTCCTCTTTTGAATATCGAGAGAGTCTGAAGAGGTACGTTTTAGAAATGGTCTGACCAATTTCTTTGGGTCGGAACCTTAAGTATAACACCTTTAATACTCTAAACACTCTATTTCTTGCCTCACTGTACGCAATGTAATAGTTATATTCCATCACTGCCCCCCTATAACCATGGGTCCTTTCCTATAAACGGGCTCCATTGCTCGTGCCAAGAAGAACTATTGTAATATTTTTTTCAAACCTGTGGGGACCGTAGTTGGTTTTCATCAGGCACTTGTGGGTGCGCTCACTTGTTCTCAACTACTATTTGCGTCAGTTCGTATCGTAATAAATTGTACAAACTTTAGAGGTAGTGTGAGATCGTAAACATTTAATTACTGATGGGGTCCCATGTGACCTTGCTTTAGATCATTTTATTAGCTGCTGTGCTTAACCTATCACCATCAGGTTACGCGAGCTATTCCTGCGAACATCGCGGGTTTGTTGTCTTTGCATGTTCAGCGTCATGACATGCTATTGGCCGCGAGTAGGCCAATAAGCAGTTCCCGTTAACGCAGTATACCAATCCGCTCGTTGCTGACTAAACACCATTTTTCAAAGCGGTTTTCAGCCTGGTCCGCAGGCTACTTAGCCGACGGCGTCTTCACAATTGGCTCAGAGAGGGTTTATTAGCCACCAAGCACCGTCACGTCGGTACCTCCCCCTCGGCTTAGGACAAAGCCAGAGGTACCGACGGACAGGTAAGGTGTGGCAGGCCGTCTCGCTGTTTCGAGCTTCCCTCTAGTTTGTTGTATACTATGATGCAACTTTACCTTTCTAAAGGGAAGTTTTCGTTTTGGAAATAGCCATTTCGTTTTTTCAACAAAAAGAAGTACTAATACATAGGATGCCATAGAATAGCCAGGGCATAACTATGCTAGCAATTTTTAATACAATAATTTTCTATCTCTACTCATGTCCAGGCACACATCTTTGACACCAAAATAAGAGCTGCCTTTTGGACTCACCATAGTTTTGATAAATTACATTTTTGTTCTATGTTCAATGATAGCCCACGAGATTTTAAGCCCTTTCCATTTCTAGTGTCTTGATACCAAGGTTCTTTTGTGTGCTTCTTTATGGGAGCACATGTAATGGATAACTAAGTTTTGGGTTTCACTATAACAGGATAACCCTCAGATTTGCAAACCACTCTTTTCCATTACTACAGAGCGGGGCCTCTATATCCTGAGCAGTGGCCAGGAGAGGTGAGGCTTACTCCCATGAATATTTGGGTGAGTAAAATAATATTAAATTTTTTTTTCCTATCTCTGTTGAAGGTCGATTTGGAAGCAAAATAAAATAAGTAATTAAATGTGATAATAAGCATGTTTCACATGTGTCAGACATAGTTGCTATACGGAAATATTTGTGTGTTTTGAATCTTTACAGGAAAGAATCCCTTAGACATTCTGGATATACAGACACAGAAAGTATCTTGCTGACGGCACAATATCCGGTATTATTTGGTAACAAAATGTATGATTTCTTGTACGATATTGCAGTAGTGTATTTCTAAGGTCCTGATGAAAGCCTGGTAGGGGAGACGCCCCTGCATGGCAGAAACATGTCGACCAGTATACCATCCTATTCAAGCAGTCATTATTTCAGACTGTCATACACTTTTTCTTTTTAATCTTGACACCATGATCTATCCCCATTAAAGTTTCCCTCATATTATGGTAGCCAATTTTAAGCAGCACATTTGATTTATTGTTTACACTTTTTTCACTGCAATTTGATTTTCTCACACCATCACACCCATACATGAAACTTTGGGTCAGATCCATCACTGGGGGTCTTGGAGAATTGGAGAAGCACACAATATCATCAGGTGTGTCTCCTCATCCAGACCTTGACCCTTCATAATCCCAGATGACGAGACTCCGCCATATGGGCGGGCAGATGGGATTCATTTCCTGTCATTCACACACATAGTTCCTCTGACACCAAGACTCTTGCTTCTCCTCTTGCTCGGTCTTCGTTTTCTAACATAGACCCTCACCAGTCTTTTGTTGTTTGGATCTCAAGGATGCCTACTTGAATGTTCCCATTTACCCTCTGCATCAAAGATTCCTACAATTCTCCTAGAGGAGGAAATTTACAGGTTTCGAGCTCTCCCCTTCAGCCTTTCATCGGCCCCTTGGTGCTTCACCAAGTTACTGCGGCCAGTGGCAGAGACCCTACGAATGAGAGGAGTACGAGTGATTATATACCTGGACAACATCCTCCTCATGGACCAGTCTCAAGTAAAACTCAGACACAATCTGAACATGACTATTGTGCTACTCCAGGGCTTAGGCTTTATCATCAATGAGCGGCAGTCCGAAATGCTTCCCAAGCAACAGATGACATTCCTGGGGTTTCTCATCGACTCTACCTCAGCTTCCCTGAGCCTACCACCCTCAAAAGTCTCAAACATCCAGAAGCAACTCAGAACAGTCTTACGGAGGGACAGAATCTCCTTGGGCAACTGGTCCACATAGTGATACTACTGTTGGCTCAGGAAGACAGCCTCTTTGTGGATGACAACTGCATTACCAAACTCTACAGAGACTTTAGGTGACTCACATACGACAAGGTCTAACTTACTCAGAGCTGATATCCCTAACACATAAAGCCATGGCGGAACTCCAATGGTGGATCGACCATGGAAGTCTGGAACGGGAGAGCGATCTTTCAGGATCGCGCCAGACATTGTCATAGAGTCAGATGCCAGCCGCTTAGGCTAGGGAGCCAGATGTGGAGATGTGTTGATGGGTGGATGATGTTCGGAGGAGAGCCTACAATGACACATCAACTGCTTGGAACTCCTGTCTGGATTCTTTGCGTTCAAATCCCTCACCAGAGACAGAGTATCCTGTTGCATTCTACTATGGATGGACAACATCTCAGCAGTCCAGTACATCAATCGATTGACTCGAAGACACTTTCGAATCTGGCAAAGGATTTCTGGCATTACTTCCTTCAGAAACAGATTTTGGTAATGGCGGAGTATCTCCCAGGTGTACAAAATACTGTAGCGGACTGGAATTCCATGAACCTTTGGACAGCAGGGATGGGCAGCTGGATCCCAAGATCTTCCTGGCACTGATAGGCCAAAGGGGTCTTTACGATTTGGACCTCTTTGCATCAGGGTTAAACCATCAACTTCCATTATATGTGGGCTGAAGACCGGATCCGGACGCCATAGCTTGGATGCCTTCCTCCAAGATTGGGCGAAGGATGTCCTATATGCCTTCCCACCATTCATGATGATTCCCAGGGTTGCTGCATAAGTCAGACGACCGTCCGCTTCCCTGGTGTTCGTTACTCCGATCTGGAAGTCACTGCCTCCTCATTCCATTTGTTACTCCTCCTAGTCCTTCAGTGACACCTCTCCCTCATGGCTTGGAGAATTTCCGGGGACACTGGGATGACAATCAGCTTTCAGAGGACGCTGCAACCTTGGCGACGATGGAATAGTTGGTGTGTGGACAGACACCTGAATTCCTTCTGGACACAAGTGTGGAAATGTACTCCCCGTGAGGGCACACTAATGCAGGGTCACCCTCTCGTCCAAGGGTCCGAAGACTAACAAAAGTGAGATCGGCACTGGAGTGAAGTAAAATAAACCAAGTTTATTAAATGCTTATGAGCAGGACTGTATCCGAACAACACCCTCAAGTGTTGTGGGAGGAAGTACACCTAATGCAGAAACCATAGTCCTTATATACTGTTTGTTAGAATGCAATCTCATGAGAAGGAAAACTGGAGGAAACCGGTTTAAGCACTGAAATAGCTATAGGCAAACAAGAACAAAGCCTGACCAGATAGTCAGGAGATGAGGAGGGGGAAGAAAGAATGTTTATGGCGACAATAAGCTATCAATCGATAACCTCCGAGACCGAGTGCACCGGCAGCTGCAAACCCCCCTTGCACGTACACCAGATTGACCATGTCAGAGAGGTCAGCTAAAGTTAGAGGCACAGGCTGGGTGAAAAGACGAACAGCAGAGAGTAAAACACGACAGAATTAAAATGAACGCAACAGTCAAAATGTCTGCCCCTTATGCTAACGTAAAATTTACACTTTTCCACAGAAGTTACCTGAATCTGTAATTTTGTGGCAGAATTGGCACAATCAGGGATAGCGTACAATACCATATTTTCCCTTAGGTCGGCCATATCAGCTGGGTATAATACTTCTGATAAACTGGCTGGTGAACACCGTTGGGTCCGTAAACTGAAGCGGGTATCAGACTCTCAATACCCCCGGAGCCCTAGATACTCAGGCCTTCAGGATGTTAAACATGTCCTACGACTAATCCTTAGCCGGCAAGATAATCGGTACATGTCACAAAAGGAACTGTCTGCAAAACTGGCCATATTATTATACTTCATTTCATGTAAAAGGGTGACTGATGTTAGGGCGTTGGATAGCTCCGCTAGAGTTTATACGCCCGAAGGAGTCACGTTTACCCTATTTAGCAGAACTAAGACTAATGCCAGGTCGGTATCTTTTCCTTTATTTTCAGTACACCCTAAACTATGTGTAGTCAGATGTATTAAGCAAACACAATGAGATGACGGACGGAGCGCTGAAACTGGGTTGAATCCATCATCATTCTCTAGCTCACTTCGCCACTCCAGTTCCGACCCAGCCACATGCAAATCAGTCTTGACACTGTGCCTTATGGGAACAGTCTAGCCCGAACTGCTAAGCCAGGTTCTCCCGGACCGAAAACAAGCATCTTGGGACCGGTGTCTAGGCAAACACCTCTCATCAGCCTGGATAACTTGAATCCAGTGGCAAAGTGAGCAAGGGAACCACGTTGGGGCACATCCTGCCAACTTAGGGCGAACAAAGCAAACACGAGGAGATGCTGGACAGAGCACTGAAACATTTCAGGCACAGGTCTGGGTTAAATACGTCATCGTTCTTTAGCTCACTTCGCCACCCTAGTTAGGGCCCAGCCACAAGCAAATTAGTCTGACCGTGTTCTTCATGGGAACAGTCTAGCCTGAACTGCCAAGCCAGGTCTTCCCTGGACCAGAAACTAGCATCCTGGGACCGGTTTCGGGGTAACACACCTCCTCAGCCAGGCTAGCTTAAGTCCAATGGCAAAGTGAGCAAGGGACCCACGTCTGGCCATACCCTGCCAATCCAGGGTGAACAAAGCAAACACGAGGGGATGATGGACAGAGCACTGAAACGTTTCAGACATTCACCCCCAGTCACAGATCTAGATTGAATCCATCATCGTTCTTTAGCTCACTTCGCAACTCTAGTTAGGGCCCAGACACATGTAAATCAGTCTGGCCCTGTTCCTTATGGGAACAGTCCATCCAAACAGGGTCAAGACTGATTTCCATATGGCTGGGGTCCAAACTGAGGTGGCGTGATGTGGTGAGCAATAGAACAATGGATTAAACCCAGATCTTTGTGACTGGGGATTAATGTTTATATTGTTCAGCATTCCGTCCATCATTTGTTGCTTTTGTCGGATGAATTAAGACAAATGAAGAAATGGCGTGTTACAGCAAACAAATGATGGATGGAATGCTAACAATTCAAACATTCTCCCCCAGTCAAAAGATCTGGTTTAAATCCATTGTTCTTTTGCCCAGTATGCCACCACCGTTTTGACCCAGCCATATGCAATCAGTCTTGACCCTGTGCCACATGGGAACAGTCCAGACCGAACTGCCAGGGGCGCAGGGTCAAGACTGATTTGCATATGGCTGGGCCCAGATCTCTGTACTGGGGAGAATGTATGACATTGTTCTGCATTCTGTCCATCAATTGTTCTTTTTGCATATGAAGAAATGACAGCAGACATAAGACCAGCAGGTGAGAAACCACTTCTGATTGCCATGCAAAAACCTGTTCAAGGCGATATCATCACCTTCTGTTGCCAAGTGGGTAAGGTAGATTATGGCTGAGGCCTGTGTGGATGTGCATAATTTCGGGGCCCACTCCATCAGAGGGACCATTTTTGAGGATTTTGCATTTGTTACCCCGAGTGGGACGGCTATGCCCAGATGTGGGTCCCGTGCTCTCCATGCAACTGGGGTCAAGCTATCCTGGCTGATGAGGGCTGAAAGCCCGAAACCGGTCCTACGATGCTTGTTTCCAGTCCAGGGAGGGAGACCTGGCCTGGCAGTTCGGGCTGGACTGTTCCTATTGGGCGCAGGGTCAAGACTGATTTGCATGTGGCCTGGTTCCAACTGGAATAACGGTGAGCAAAAATACAATGGATTTATGCCCAGATCTCTGTACTGGGGTGAATGTATGACATTGTTCTGTTTAAGATTGCAGGAAACGCTGTTAGCATGAGCTGAAAGCCATTTTGTATTTGCCAGCTTAGTTAGCCATGTGCTCTCCATGTGCTTTCTCCCTCTTCCAGAGCCTTGCACATGCTGAGAAAGGCCGAGCTGTCAGAATGCATCTGCTCTTAAGTTATAACTGTCAGGCTATTCTTGCTGATGTAAGGAGAAATGTCTCTCCTCCTACTTTGCTGAGCAAGCAAATTTTGTATACCCATATTAGTCAAAAAAGCATGCTTGTATGTGCCAGGACCTCCCCTTGGTTTTATGCTGACTATGTAACCTATGCATATATAAGGCCTGTGTTCTCTGTACTCCTTAGACTGTCTCATACAGCGGCCTGAGGTACTGTGTGACACAGTCCCACTCATGTGAGTTTAATAAATGCATTGTTTTTATATTACAGCTTCCATGCCAATTTCATCTTTGTTGGTTTAAACGGACTAGGTGTATCAGTGAACCCCATAGAAGTTTTTTTTCTTCTTCAAATGGCGCCTAAACGTGGACTTCATCGGATAAGCGGCTATCCAAGGGAGTGGTCTTGATGAGAGATAGGAATCTACTGAGGAGGACAGGACAGGGAGCTACTAAGGAGGTACCCTGCACACGGAGATTCTCTGTCTTTGAAGCCCAATATATTTCTGGTCTCCCTGATCTGATCCTCCAACTGTTTGCTGCTTCCGACTGAACTATTTTATTCTAAAAACGACCGTTGGGTCATTCAGAACTTGGCAGTGAGAGGTTGGAGATTTGTGCTTGGAAAGGTCGTCGACTTGTGACTTGTTTTGTTTGGCCAAAGACTTTGGAACTTGGAAATATATGAATTGCAATTTGTGTAGGCAGATAATGAGGAGATTTTTCTCTAAATTGTGAAAACTTGAACGACACACATTAAGTTAAGGGCCACTTGGCGAATAATATTGTATATGCTGCAATATTCTTGGCATGCCTGTTTCAAGCACACATCGAAGAATGTGCCGCTTTTTTGGAGGTATCAATGTGAATCTTGAATGAACTCGGCCGGTTCCCCTAGAAGGGATACCTAAATAGGTTTAGGTCTATTACAAAAGGTATTTCTTCCTTGGTGACTAAGTACCCCATGGAACTAAATATGTACATAAAAGGATCCTGGTCTATGCACTTAGTAACGTTCATAAGTGGTGATATGCAGAGCGCTGTTTGAGTGTTGTGCCAGCCAAAACTGGCGAATTTGGTGTATTTTGGCTTCTTGAACATGGAACAGTCTTTTGGACTGTTTTTGGTGCAGTCTTTTGGACTACCTTTGGGAGCTTTTCTTGTAAATATGACTTACAATGAGTAGTTACAAGGTTTGGTTTAAGTAGAGTCTGTGGGCTGTCTTTTGTTTCTGTCCTAAGTGTTGATTTGTGGGTTAATTGTGTTTTTGAATGTGTATGTGGTTTGTGATCTGACTCCGGTGGTACTTGTGTGAGTAAGTAGCGATTGAGCTCTTTGTGTAAGAATGACTAACCTTAAGCACCCTGTATTCTGTGTTTTGAGTGTATGACCCCTTCTGAAAATGTCTGGATGTTTTTTGTCAGTGTGTTTTTTTTGTGTCATCATTCTATTAGGCAAAATGTCATTGATTTAATTGCATTTTAAAAAAAATCCAGAAATGAAATTAGGTAAAATATGCTAAATAGCTGCACGCTACCATCATTAAAATTGACAAAGTAAGAAACTATAGCTATGTGCAAATTGCCACAATGCTAGAGATAAATTTGAATTCACATTCAATAGGAATAAAATGGGCTTCAGAGAAAGGAAGACAATAATCAAATTATGTGCTTTACAATAACTGGGACTAAAATATAAAATGTTACAGCATTCTCCTTAGATACATTGTATTAGATATTAAAGGGCATTCACATCATCTGAGTAAATTGGTTGTTGCTGAAATAAACACATTATCAAATGATAGATTTTGATGGGCTTTAAATGCCTGACTTTTAAATTGACTGTGACCGTGCTTACTTTCAACACTAGAAAAAGAGCTTTCAAACAGCTGTGTTTAAGCTGTCTCACTGAGAAGAAGCTGTCCGACACAACAAATGGAGATTAAACTCTTCCAGGACATTAAAAATACAGAAAACTTTTTTTTTTCTCCTGGCAGAGGCGTGTAAAGTGACGCCTGCTGGTCTAGCGGTACAAAAGGGGGTGGTGATCTGAATCAATCAAACACTCACACCCAGTCAAAAGATCTGGGTTTAATCCATCACCGTTCTTTAGCCCACTCTGCCACCCCAGTTCAGACATGGCTATATGCAAATCAGTCTGACCCTGTGCCTCATGGGAACAGTCCAGCCCGAACTGCCAAGCCATGTCTTCCCTGGACCGGAAACAAGCTTCCGAGGACCGGTTTCTGGCATTCCAGCCATCTTCAGCCCGGCTTGCTTGAATCCAGTGGCAAAGTGAGCAAGGGACTCACGTCTGAGCATTGATTCAGATGCTCCGTCCATCACCACCCCCTTTTGTACCGCCTGCTGGTCTAGAGCACAGCTGTGTCAACAATACATGGGTATTCTTGGTCTCAAGCGACAAGGAAACTGCTGGGTCAACTAGATATTAAGTGCAAACACGGTATATTAATGACTGCTGATTTTAAAAGTTAAAAGAGACAGTTTCATTATTTTGGATAACAGAGAAAAGGTTAAAAGGGCTTTCTTACTTATTACCTTTTTAATAAACACATCCATGGTTCTGATGTTGAATAATAACTGTCCTTTCAAAGTGGCGCAGACTTTTCATATTTCAAGTAAGGCTTCTGTGCAAAAGGGAAGGATTGCAGCTTGCTTTCATATGTGGAACCATCAAAAGGGTTGGTGATCATTATTAAAGAAAAAAGGGAAATTTTGATTACACAAAAAAAGTTTATTAAAGTTTATTAAAAATAAGTGCACTAAAATCGTTTTTTGATTTCTATAATGCCTAATTATAATACTGTAAACTCCTAGAATCAAAGTTGAATTTAAGTGACGCTTTACCGTAAGGGGGGGGGACTAAAATGTGAAAATGTCACTTTACCCATGCTTACAAAACTCAATCTTTAAGGGTGTACCGTGTACATTTTATTCCCCGTTCATGGGATATCTCTGGACACCCTGGGGGTCCCTATTATGCAAAAACATTGTGGGTTATTAATTTTTAAGTGCTCCTACTACCAAAGTCGAATTTGGGCACAATTTACCTTTTAAAAGCAGTTCTGCCGCTCAGAGCAGTTTTCAAACTGATCACAGGCTTCAGTAATGCACTCATTTAAGTATTGCACAAACAGCTGACCTCTATACTGCTAGAAATGCACACCATACAGCATACAAATGAAAATAAGTATAAAAAACAAGCAAAAGTTGTATGGACCAACTTCAGCCCCATTGAAGCAAAACTTTTTATGGGGGACCTGGGCGACAAGAAGGTTTCTCAAATATACCGCTCCCTGGTTACGCACTGCTCCTCTTCCCTCCTGACACTGAAGGCCTCCTGGGAGACTGATGTTGGCCCCTTGGATGAGGATGACTGGCGTGAGGCCCTTGAATCCCCCCCGGGGGCTGCCATAGCGGTCCGCCTCAGATTTATTCAGTTCAAATACCTTCACAGGGCATACTACACTAGGGAAAGATTGTGGAGAGCGGGCCTTATTGCCGCCCCAGAGTGCCTGAGGTGTGGAGCTGAAAACGGGACACTCTTACACACGGTGTGGTCTTGTGGGGGCCTGACCCGATTTTGGGGTGGGGTCTGGAGCTGCATATCAGAGGTGCTGGGGTGGGACCTCCCTCGTACACCTAGACTGGGCCTCCTCCATGTCCTGGAGAACGTTGGGGGCAACATTTACAAGCGACATCTTTTGTTACTGGGGCTGGTGGTGGCTAAGCGGGATCTGGCGAAGGCTTGGAAGAGTGACCGTGCCCCCCCCCACTCAGCGCCTGAAAGGCGGGATTAGACTTTCTTATGGGGCTGGAATTACCGGTGTTTGAGGCCAGGGGGTGCCCCCGGAAACACTATAAAATCTGGAAGCGGTGGGCGGACTACAGAGGGCTTACCCTGGACCCTCCGATTGTTATTGATGATGTGCTGCCCCCGGATGTGGACCCTGGAACTTAGGTTGCTGACCGACACCTGCATTGCCTTACATCTGTCGCTGTTATATGGTGAACACGTGCACTGGGTTAGGGTGGGATAAAGGGTGGGTAGTTGGGGAAGGGTGTTGGGGTATGTTAAAGGGGTTGGTGGGACAGGGGGCGGGGTGGGGAATGTTTTTTTTTAAATTCGGGTTCCTGGTCATGCTACTACCTGCATATTACTGACAGTATCCTCCTGATTGTGGAGAACTGTATTGATGCTTGCCTGAACTCTCAATAAATACGGTTATGAAAAAAAAAACAAGCAAAAGTTATTATCCTACCTTTCAATTGTTGGCAAACAGGAAGGGTATAGGACTGCCTTTCAGCTGTGAGTCTCCATAAGTTGCTTTGAATTGGAAAGTGTGCATGGCTTAGCCCTTCTCAGACAGGGACAACAAGTTTAAGGGTCAACGGCCAAAGTCTTTTTTTAGAACTAACCAACTGACCGTGCAATTTCCAGGTAGGGAGCCACTGTGACAGTATGGGATTTATTTGTGTTACTTAAATATCCTGATTCTCACACTGTAGGGTAAAGCACTATAAGTACTGTTTTAGATAACATTAGCCAAATGAAAATTTTGCATATTTTGTTAGGAGCACACATGAATTTCACTGTGTTCTTGAGATATAATACAAGTGTAGGAAATGTGTAGGTGGGTTTATCCTATTGAATAACATTATCAAGGGATAGCAGCATTTGTAAGTTATATGCAGAGATAGCTCTGCCATGTATATAGCACTAATGGTTTTAGCTTAAAGACAAGGGCTGAGATTAGGAGGCAATGGAATTCAGTTTGCATTCATTTGCCCTCATGTTACACAAGTACAATTGCTAAAGGAATTGGTGGTTGGTTATTAATGTTTTCTAGTTAGCTCAATGTGCTATTTACCTCCTACAAGTTGTTTGTGCCCAATTGCCAAAAAAGGGGTAGATGGTGTCAGACGTAAACCTGTTTCAGGTTTCCTGCTGTTGAAATGGTCGAAGGAGGTTAGGACCTCTACAAATTAAGGGTAGGCAAATGTATGTTTTTTCTCTCTTTTTCTCAGTCTTTTTTGAGCCTGTCTAAATAGTCTAGGAAATAGCCATGAGACATTTAATTGGCTATTCAGTAATACTATTTATTAGCTAGTCTGTGTAAATAAGCTGACAGCACTTATTAGAGCTGATGTTGCATAGGCTGGATTGTGAAAAGTAGAATGCAGGAAAGACGCCCATGCGATCCTCAGCAAACATTTTTTTAAAGAAAATATTGTTCTATAGGAGTTTCTTTGTCACAACATGTTCTTCTGGAGAAATTTATGTACCCACTATGTTGAAGTTTCTTTAAAGTTCTTTATGTAATAGGAATCCCTGTTAAATTAGCAGTTTTAGATTTTACTGCTGCGCCTATAACATGAGAGCATGGTCCTAAGCATACAATGTAGGTGCTTTTATTAAGAGAAATAATTTTAGATGTGTTTTCAGTTCTGTACAAGTAATGTAAAGTCTATGAGTAAAAGGGTAGAATATTTTGTTTTTTCTTGAGGTTCTTCAGTTGAATAGTATAGGAATACACAAATGTAAAGATTTGGAGTATGTCTGTATTGTTTTTCTCTTTTAATCAGAATCTTGTAAATGCACATAGACTTACTTAGCTGCTTCAAATAGTGTAATAGGTACAGGGTGTTTTACTCTCAGATAGATGAAGTGGTTCTTGGGTGCCTTGCTAATATATGGGGCGACCCAAGACTAAGTATTCTGAGACTATCCTCTCTGTTGATAGATTATTTCTATGCCTTGTCTAAAGACCTTTTGTTCTGTCCACCAATACGTATTTGCTGCCTTACAACCTTTGTCAGAGGGGCCCGGACATCAGATCCAGCCTGGGGAGTCAGCACCAGTCCAGCTTGAAGTCAAGGTGAAGGTAACCAGCAAAGGCGTTCCTGGCAATTAGGACCTCAGTGAAGGCGGAAGCACTGGGATGTGAAGTGTGTACACCTGCCACTGTCTTGGGTGAAAGACGGGGTCACAAATCAGAAAGGAGAAGTTGTGGGTAAAGTTTTTGATGCCCAGCTGAGAGTCACAGACTGACAAGAACGGCAAGGAGGATTTTGCTTGAGGTGACCACTTTTGAAATGAGGGTTGCTTCAGAGATCCCAGCTTCAGGCCTCTGAGTTCCGGTCCCAAAGTTAATGAAAGTTTGTGCCTTTGTTTATTGATCAAGAGATACCTGGGCACACTGTATACAATTTGTGTCCCCAACAAAAGAGCAGTGCGCCAGCAGAGCAATACAGACGTTAGGGGAGGATCTTGCCTGGCAGTTTGGATTGGACTGTTCCCATTGGGCACAGGGTCAAGACTGATTTGCATACGGCTGGGTCCAAACTGGAATGGAATGGTGTGCAAAAAAAACGATGGATTTAGGCCCAGATCTCTGTACTGGGGTGAATGTTTGACATTGTTCTGCATTCTGTCCATCAATTGTTCTTTTTGCATTTGTCGTACCATGCTCTCCATGCCACTGGAGTCAAGCTATCCTGGCTGATGAGGGCTGAAAGCCCGAAACTGGTCCTAGGATGCTTGTTTCCAGTCCAGGGAAGATCTGGCCTGGCAGTTTGGGCTGGACTGTTCCCATTGGACCCATTGGACGCACGGTCAAGACTGATTTCCATATGGCTGGGTCCAAACTGGAATGACATGCTGAGCAAAAAACTATGGATTTAGGCCCAGATCTTTGTACAGGGGTGAACATATGACATTGTTCTGCATTCTGACCATCAATTTTTGAGGATTTTGCATTTGTCACCCTGAGTGGGACAGGTATGCCCAGACGTGGGTCCCGTGCTCTCCATGCCACTGGAGCAGGGGCGGCTGGTGACATTTCAAAGTGGAGGGGCGTAAAAAAATTTAAGATGACTTTTACTGAGCAAGCAAGTGAGCCCAACTAACATAAGGGCAGTTCGAAGTGGTCTTACCCCTGAGAAACCCTTTAAAAACGTTATGTTAAGTGACACATTTTGAAAACTAATTTTAATAAAGAATTGGAGAGAAAGGAAGAAGGTATAGAAAACAATAGTCTTCAAATATTTAGAATCATTAAAGAGCACCCCTAGATCTTAGTGCATTGAATACGTTCAGCAGTTATTTGAGCATGCAAATTTCAACAGTGCAACAAGTAAGTTTTTTTTATTCTCTTACCGAAACACACTGCTGTCTCTGCACTCAATCTAGTTGGTGACATATTGTTCAATAGATGGAGGCCTGGGGGTGGTGCTCTCCACAGAGTCAGAAGTAGTGGTGGGAGATGGGTAGCCGCAACAAGAGGCCACAATCAGGGGTGGTCCTAAGCCTGAGACAGCAACGGGGGAGCAGGGGAAGGGGTGATCCTATGTCTGAGACAGCATCTCTGCAGGGGCTGCTTTTAACCACTCTCACCTGAGATACTGCCACGGTTCTGTGCATTACTAAGGTGACAAGGCTCTAGCATCATTAGGGACCTGTTGCACCTGACACTCTGAGAGCCTGGCAAGAAATGCATGTTCATTGATACATCACACTCTATCCTTCCATAACAGCTGTTCAAATGTTGTGCTATCTTCTGCTGCGCTTGTAAGGAAAGGAATGGAATGGTCTTTCTATGGAGGTTTTTACATGCTGTGTTTTTACATGCTGTGGGCTAACTGAGTGTTAGGAGTTCTTGGATGCAGGCTTGGGTCTTCTGAGAATTGGCGATTATCTGAGAAGGATAGACGATAGAAGGGATTGCAGTCAGAGAATGTGAAGGATAAAGAAGCTCCAGTGTTTCTTGTTTTACTCTATGCTTTCCCTTGCTTTACCTTCACAGAACGGGGCCTCCATTTCCTGAGCTTGGTCCAGGTGAGGTGAGGTCCCGTCCCCGATCAAGCTGGGTGAGCACAAATAAACGGTTTTGAATTTGCATATATTTTACAGTAATATAGTAAAGAAGAGAGCGAATTTACAGTAATTTGTTATATCTTACTTGTTTTTTAGATGCTATCCACATTCCTTGACGCGGAGGATTAGTACAAGCAGGTTTTAACTGTTTCATCCTCTTAACGTTTCCCTGTATGTTCACTAATATTCATTTTATATATAAGTTCTTACCGTTATACACTCCTCTTTTGCAGTAGCAAAGTTAGAGAGCAGAGGGCCTGAAGAAAGCTGTGGTATTTGTTTCCCTACTGGCTGAAACATGTTGGCCCGTTTGCAGTTATTTCTTGAAACTGCATTTTTGCACTGTTTTTGTTTTTATTAGGGGTTGAGCTGATATTATAATAAAAAGTACTTTTTTCGCCTCCTCACCATATATTATTCACCACTTTTTTGTGTTCTTGCACTGCACTGAATTCTCATATGATCTGCTACTTCTGGTCCAAAGTGATTGTGGGTCTGATCCAATTCAGCCTAATATCCTGGGTATGGCAACAAGTCTCTATGACCAAGAGACATACCATCCCGATAGATGGATGACCAAATGAGAAGATTGATCATTGAGATATATTGATGGGAATCAATTTAGCTGTATGTGGATCTCACTGGTAATCACTTGTCTTTTACTCTGTTCTCCTGCTTTTTCCTGTCCTTGTAGGCTTTTAGGTAACTTGTGTCCTGACTCACTCAGTGAGAAGTCGAAGCCAGCGAGCTACGTTAGTGGCTTTTGAGACCCCATCTTTTTTTTTTTTTTGTTATTGTAATTGAGTAGTAGGGGATGTGAACCTGGGCAGGTCTTTAAATATCCCTATGACCCTTTTTCTCCCTGTGGTGTTTATGGCGCTTGTAATCCAAACAAGAAAAATATTTGTTGTTGTTTTAACCTCTTTCACATGCATGCACCACAGTGGCTATTAGTGTATACCAGTGTGTTTAACTATAAGAGGGCCACTATACACATCTTGACTGCGTTCTGTTGTAAATCACATAGCGCCACATCAGTTACCAGGAAAAAAAACTAGATTACCCTTTTCTGCTGTAAAGCACATAGACTTGTGTAGTGCTCCACTGAAGTTACTGACAACTAGGCAAAAAGGTGAAGACCGCGTTCTAATATAAAGTGCAAAGATGCACGCAGAGCCACACTAAAGTTACTAACAACGAGGTAAAAATGTAACTAAAAATAGCCCAAGAGAAACCCTTAGCTCCAGGATTTGGCTTGGTGTAGGGAAAGTGTTACTGGAATTGTTTGTCCTCCAATTCCCGAGATGGGCCTGCTGAGCACCTGCCTATAAATAATGACATGGGTAGATAACGAAAGTGTGACACGGGCACGGCAGGATTTAACAAAGTACTTTAAAACAAGTGTTATAGAAAAACAGACTTTCTCATTAAATGGATTTACGAGAGCAAAAACTTTGGCTGTTTTCGTGTTACTTCAGTTAGAACTGGTTTTTCAAAAGTGGGTTCCAAATCCTGACAAACATATCTAACAAAATAATGGACAAACATTGGTTCTTAAAGGGAAAGACACAGTTTGCACGTAAGACCTAAACTCTTGATTATCACAAGAGTCATCCAACATTGCTGCACGCAAACAATGTTATTTTTAAAAATGTCACACCATCATAATTTATAATTCTGCTTTGTTATTCTCTAGTGAGTGGTACATTTTTTATTGTATTCCTTTATTTTTAATTTCTAGACTCATCAAACTATGGCATTGTTGTACGGCATCTGATGTTCTCATTCAAACAATAATATAAAACGTTTCATTGCCCACGACGAGCAGCCACCATAATGTATTTTGGAAATATTAAATGTGCACGTTAGTAAACTAACGTCTAAGGCTGCTTGATAGAAATCTGAAGGGGGTGGGCGGTCTGACGTCATGCTGACTGACATGATTGTCAGTTCTCCCGCCTTGGCGTCTTTGAACTTAAGTAAACTGATTCAGTTTACTTAAGTTCAGAAACGCCAAGGGAGCTGCGGGCGGGCGGTTACGCCCCCACACCCCAATGGAGGCACCGCGTCTGCACTGGAGTCAAGCTAACCTGGCTGATGAGGGCTGAAAGCCCGAAACCGGTCCTAGGATGCTTGTTTCTAGTCCAGAGAGGACCTGGCCTGGCAGTTCGGGCTGGACCATTCTCCTTGGGTACAGGGTCAAGACTGATTTGCATATGGCTGGGTCCAAACTGGAATGGCATGGTGAGCAAAAAAACGATGAATTTAGGCCCAGATCTCTGTACTGAGGTGAATGTATGATATTGTTCTGCATTCTGTCCATCAATTGTTCTTTTTGCATATGAAGAAATGACAGCAGACATAAGACCAGCAGGTGAGAAACCACTTCTGATTGCCATGCAAAAACCTGTTCAAGGCGATATCATCACCTTCTGTTGCCAGGTGGGTAAGGTAGATTATGGCTGAGGCCTGTGTGGATGTGCATAATTTCGGGGCCCACTCCATCAGAGGGACCATGGCGTCTAAGGCGATTCAGGTAGGTGGCTGACTTGAGGACATCATGAGTGCGGCGAATTGCTCATCCTTCAAGAAGTTTTACTTCAAGCCCATTTCGCAGGCTGCCACTCTGGTAGTAAGTTTTGAACCTGCACAATTCTTGCCTCTGGTCCTGACAGAGTTTGAAACATTTCCTAGCCAACGATAAGGATAGTTTCAGTTCTATTAAGGACAAGGAGGCAAGGATTATCCCAGCCGGTGCCATCATGGAATGATTTCTGGATCGACCCGATGATACTTCATTATCGGCAGGTAAAGTTAATATCCCATATCTACCTAACAGAAGGGTCATGAATGTGATGTAAATGTTTTCTAAAAAATTAAAACGAAATGGAGATGTGGAAATCTCAGTTCTAAATGAAAATCAGGTATTGGGTACAGGGAGCCACCTGGTAAAATGGTTTACTGTGTCAATTAGGAAACATACCTTAACAGTCTTAACGCCGCTGAGAGCTAAGTGGGAGCTTCACCAAGGAAGGCCCTATTCGAAGAAAGAATGGTCCATGGTCTTCGAAAGCCCCAAACAGGTCTCCAGAAATGCTCATTTTCGATTGATATATTTTACATTGTCCATAGGGTTTATCTTTCCTTGGACAAGATTAATCGATATTTTCCTAGACAAGATGCGTGTTGCCCGCGATGTAAGATGACAGACGCAGACTTCCTGCACATGCTCTGGGCTTGCCCTGCTTTGCGTGTTTACTGGGAGAGGGTGTTTGAAGCATTGGCCACACGTACGGATAGGGAGACCTGCATTACTGGCGTCTTCCTCAGAAGCAAGGAATACAAGTCATCCACCCTATCTGCACAGATTAATGTGATATGGCGGAGTGACGCCATAAGTGTTGTATATTTGTAATTGACAAGAATTGTTCAAATACAATTTTCTTTATTGTACAATAGCGTGATGACGCAACATTCTGATTGGTGGGTGAGGATATTTGACTAAATGCTATATGCCGATTTCAGTCATGTAAAATTACAAATTTCATGATGTTAGTTTACAGCTACCTTGTGATTTAGGCCTGTACAAGCTTTGTATGGTATTCTCTACAATGATGTACTTTCTTTATATGTTTGAAAATAAAAATCTTTAATAAACAGATCAAACAAAAAAACAAAACAAAATGAAAATCAGGTAATGTTACAAGGAATTGGGTAGCAGGTGCTACCTCTCTTTTGTAGGGAATGATCAGAAATTCATCTAGGAAATGTGTTCAAGGTTTACTTCCTCCGATAAAGAAGAGGAACAGGAAGGGATGTCATACTGTTATATACACCGGATTGGACTGTGGTTATTATGGAGACGTATTCCCCTATGGTTAATGGGATATGTGGTCTGTTGTTTTTCTTTAATATCTTCTTTAAAGGTCGCTGATTTAATAAATTGAAGGAAGAAATGCACAATCCTCTCCTACGTGTCCTTAATAGAATTGAAACTTTCCTACTTGTTAGCTAGGAAATGTTTCATTTTGTAAAATTAAGTGCTGCAATGCGTAAGATTTATTTACTTCGCGTAGCACAGCACTTCCTGGAATCCCATGATGCAAAGAGTGCATCTATTTCATAGCATTTATTCCTGGAGACAAACCCATGTGCCCCTGGGTGTTACGCGCACAAAGGCAATCCAAAAGTGCTGCCTTCAGAGAGCTTCCAAAAGAAATGCTGCACAGGACTCCTAGCGTGGAGCCGTCGACTGTGAAAATGTAAAAGGCTCAACCGGATAAATATGCAGAGATGCTCTGTAATAATTATAAAAATAACAGTACCTTTGGCGAAGCAATGTTGAAATGGTGGCAAGCGAATTAAAAGGAGATTCCCACGGCGGGCCCTATTCGGTATACTTTCTGCGTTGTTACCAACTATCATGGTATCCATAAATAAAAAAGGCAGCAATGCCAGTGTAGCAAATCACATAAGGTTTATTGTAAGATCCAAAATCATGAAGAAAGCAGATTAATAAGGCCACGGAGGAGGAACAAGGAGAGGTAGGGAGTCGCTTTTCTCCGGTCCGGAGTCCAAGCTAGAATGCCATACTGGACAACAGTGGAACAAAAAAGAGCAAAGGCGTGCAGGAATTCACGAGGAGCCTTCAAAAGAAAACACATAGCCTTGCATCACAATACAACATGGTCCCTATATCTAGATGAGTAATAATGAGATATCTACAAAACATTGTTGGATAGCCTTTCACATTCCCTGCATCATTTACAGGTCAAGAGATGGTTCTCTTGATGGTAGAACCAACCCCTGCTCTACCACTGGGGAAACCCTGGTGGAGATGTCGTTAGAAGGATTAGCTGTAGCTTTCACACTCTACTCTTCCTAATAGGCAAACAAAGGTGATAGGCACATTTTTGTGCTCCCGGTATATGAAAGTCTCTTCCCTGTGTGTGAGATTCTCATACTGTGGGACACTTGGTGGCACCATGTAACTTGGTAGGTCTGTAGTAAATGATATCAGTGAAAGGTCTGTCCTTAAAAATGCACACATAATGTGGACAACTGACAACAGAAAAAAGTGTTTGGATGACCTAAGGATTACTGAGCCCTCCAGGGACTCACACACCGCATCTGTGAAATGGTTTCCTGCTTCAAGTGTTAAACATTTGGTGAAAGTCAGTAACTCAGTTCTCAGTTTCCAAACCCTGCAGCTCTGGGGGCGGCTTCCCAAGCCCCCCTTCTGATTCACATCTGAACTGTTACAACCTGTGAACTGTAATAACATTACTTACAGACTACAAGACTGCATCATGTAGCGCATTTTGAAAAAAAGCTGTGACGATGACTACACTGTTAAATACTACGATGAAATGGGGTGCTTCTGAAATGGCGATGGCGTCAGCGGGAGGTGGTGTATCAGGATTAAATGAAGCACTGATGCTACTGCAGCGACTGGCTGAATATCAGTGATGTGTTTATTGTGGATGAGTGATTTCTGAGCTCTCATCTCTGCTCCTCTGTTTTACAGCTGAGGTGACCCTGGATCCGGACACTGCTCATCGGAGCCTCATCTTGTCAGAGGACGGAAGGAGCGTGAGGCACGGAGACGAAGAACAGGATCTGCCCGACACGCCCCAGAGATTTACTATATATGCTGATGTGCTAGGGACCCAGTGGATAACCTCAGGGAGACATTACTGGGCGGTGGAGGTGGGGGAAAAGACTAAGTGGACAGTTGGAGTGTGCGACGAGTCTGTAAACAGGAAAGGGGAGGTAACACTATCACCTGAGGATGGATACTGGGCAGTGTGGCTCAGAGATGGTGAATACACAGCTCTCGCCTCCCCCTTCACCCTCCTGACCCCTCGTGTGCCCCTCAGGGCTGTGGGTCTCTTCCTGGACTATGAGGCGGGCAGGCTCTCGTTCTACAATGTGGATGACCGGTCTCTGCTCTTCACCTTCTCCGGGGCCTCCTTCCCCCCCACCCTGCGGCCCTACTTCAGTCCAGAACTCAACGAGGAAGGGAAGAATGAGGGGGCGCTGCGGATCCTGTCAGTTACCCAAGTGAGCGACTCGCCTAGGTGGACTTAGTTATGTCCATTTATTGGATTCATACATAGCATATAGGTTCTATGAAAGACATGCAGTTGTTTCCAGTTTGTTAACAAGAATAGCTTGAAGGCATTTTCTGGATAGATTTGACAATTGAAAACTTTATCAATATAACTAACGTTATTAACAAAGTGACTATGGGCATGAGATAGATTTAAATATCCATTTAACATTTTTTATAAGCTGATACATTTGTGTGATTCCATTCGTTTAAGAAAACATGATAGTTTAGGTCTCTTTTTGTGATTATGATTATTTGGTTGATTTTATCTTTCATTATTTACATTTTTCATATTTATTTTTTTGTATTTATTTTCCTTGAATATTGTTGAAAACATAGTCATTTAGATTACTTTGGGCCAGATGTAGGTAGCCCAATACCGGTCGGTAACACCCGAAATTACCGAATTTCGGCCGTTACCGACCGGTATTTAGGGTTTGAGAGGTAGGAGGCAGGTTTAAGGATTCGGTAATTTACTGAACGGTAATTTAAGGAATCAGTAAATTACCAAATTCTTAAAATACCGATTCAGTAAATTACTGAATCCTTAATGTAGGGAGCACGCAAGTGAGTGCATTTTTAATTTAAGGATTCGTTATTTATCACCAACTACAAGTTGGTGGTAAATACTGAATACCTTTAAAAAAGCAATTATTTGCTTTTTTTAAAGTGCCACATGCACCCATGCACTATTCAGGGGTGCCACAGGGTGTCAATGTGACACCCTGCCACCCTTGAAAATGTTCCCCCTATTACCAATTCGGTATTTACCGATTCGGTAATTCCCATTCATTCCTATGGGCCTTCAGGCTTATAGGAATGAATGGGAATTACCGAATCGGTAAATACCGAATCGGTAATACCGAATATTACCGATTTGGTCAAATGTACCGAATTTGTATCTACATCCCATTTACCGATTCTGAAATACCGAATCGGTAAAATTCGGTCGTTTAGAATCGGTAAATAGAAATTACCTACATCTGGCCCTTAGTCTTTTTAATGCATTCCCCCAAGAAAAGAGAAAAAAGATGGGTGTTAGACATAGGTTGCACTTCCTTCGTGAACACAAAAGCACCTACGGGGCACCCACCGGTTTAAATCTTAGGCGGCTAATTATGACAGACACATTTTGTCTGGAACTGTGAAGGGACACCCATTGTACTTGCAGTTCAGGTAAGCAAAAGTTAGATAGCCGATTTAACTTCACACTGGAGCCTTGAATTTTGTGATTGCGATCTTTTAACCTTGTTTACGCTCACAGAAGATCCTCACTATTACGTGCAACTAAGGGCACTAAACTATGGAGGTATGTTCACCAGACGCAGCACCACTGTGAGGAAAGGCACGTTTGCTTATTTGTCACCCAAAAGCCTCTTTTCCTAAAGGAGCACTTACATTTTCCTTTATTGCGGTTAGTTTTTAGGTCAAGCCTTCAAGACCTATTGTAATTTCTCATGTTGGCTTAAAGCCATCCCCCTGCTTCTGATTTGCTTGTTTCAGTGTTCTTTAGAAATCCTTGCTTGCGAGTGGTCAGCCCTGATCTTTGTACCTCCTTTTTCCCTTCTGTTTCTCTCATGCAGCAGGTACTAAGTTCTGTCTTCTGCTATGGCTCTTTATGTGTTCTTGGGGGGACTATTCATTATTATTATTTGAAAGTTTTATATAGCGCGAACAAGACCCTAGCGGGTATCAGGGTGCTTTACATTACGTAAGATTCTTTATTTTCTTAGTTTCCTGGTCTATTACTGTTTGCCTGTGTTCAGCTTTGGAGGCACAGCTGCTTACATGTAAATATATAATTCCTCCCTCCCATCTCCTCTAAACGCCACAATTGTGTCAGTACTGCCTTCCTCTCACTTCCTCCCGTTCTGTTCATTGTATTTATTCATTTTTTCCCCCTTTTGGATGTGTATGGCAGTTGGGCTTGTTTTTGGTAGGATAGTTGATTCGTTTTGGGCTTCCTTGTATGGGAGATTGTGCTTCTTGAAGTCTTGTTTTATTTGTAATTATTTCTTCAGTGCACTTTTCACGCGTGCTGCTTATGTCGCTCTTTGGACCCACTGTAATTATTATATACATTTCTAGAACCGAACTCTCGCGTTCCTTAACAATGCCCCAAAGCTTTAGCAACATGCTAACATTCAAGTTTTCAAATTTTAAAAATTAAATAAAACTTTGCCAACCAGCATTTAGGCATTGTTTGAAAAATGCGAGGTACAATGTATGTAAGTGTCGTCTTTGCTATTTAAATATGGCGACTGGAACTTATTCTTGCTGCAGCAGAGCCGTTTTCTATGTCCATTATCATCCTCTCCGCTCTCCTTTCGATTCTCTTTTATAGTTTAAGTGCTGCATGCTGGGATACTGGAGGAACCAATTAGTTTCCAGAACCGCATATACCCTTTCACATCTTAGACTGTGAGCTGATTAAGCGTTGCAAATTTCGTTTTTTCATTCATAGTGTTTTTGGAGCCAGGGAAGTGCTGCAGGAGCCTTGTGACACTGCGCGTCGTAGGCACTAGGGCATGGTATGCTAGGTTGAACTGCTGCCCTGCGTGTGCCTTGAATGCTGATGTCCTCTGTAGGGGTGACGATCTGCTCCGAAAGAAAGCTTCCCAATTAAGTTATTAAATTATTTCCAATTTTCTAGTTCTCCAGCGCAGCGAGATCATACAAATAGGAATAGGGCTATGCAGATATCCTCGCTCTACTGCATACCCCCCCCAAAAAAACAGGCATTATTTATTTTGCAGACTCCGTTTAAAAAATGTTGATCACTGTGCATGTGGCAGGGAGATATTCATGTTCAGGGCCAACAGAGTAGGTCCCGTAGTGCAGATTAGCCAGCCATGAGGAGCCTGGCATACCACAAGAGCAGTCAGCAAAGCGGGGCAGCAGCCTTAGGGAAGGGTTCGATCCCCCACTGCTGTGACATGCTGTATGGTCTGTGTGTGAGGCGTGAAAGCAGAGGACACATCGCACTCTGGGGTAAGGTTTACACAGCTTTTGGCCAAAACTCCCTGTAAAACGATTGTTATGTGCAGTACGGGCTTTCAATGGTTGGAAACATTTGTCTCATAGGGTAACGTTTTAACCTAGTAATGATCCTATCTCCAGAACTGTCATGCCTTTTGTTATATCTCACATGACCCTATCTCCAGAACTGTCATGCCTTTTCTTATCTCTCATAATTTCATATTAGTTGCCTGATTTGTGATATTATATTTTGATGTTTGCCCCTCATTCTTGACCTGATGTACCTCATGACCATATTTTGTTCATTCTGATATTCATTACATTTCATATTGTGCCATGTATAACATTACAAATGTATAGTACATTCTACCTCCCTATCCTACATGCGTTATGTACTACTGTAACATTCAATCTTTCTGTTTGTCCTTTGTCATAAAAACCAATAAAGTTTTTTGAAGGGAAAACACGTGAAGATCATTCAGAGATAAAGGCAGGCCAGGGTGCATATGCAGCCCATTGTTAGTTGACAAAGCGTCAACCAATCACTGGTTCTCTTGGGTACATGTATGAAGTCAAGGGAACTAGCAAGAGAAAACCTGTGGCTGGCATCTCTTCAGATGGTGATAGGTGGAATAAGAAGAGAAAAAATTAGCAGATCTAGAAATGCATCTTCCTCTGTACCAGTTACCCGTCCCCAGGTATGTGGAAAGAGGCACATTTACAGCATTTAGTGGATGAAGTCATGTCTAAGGCGCTAGCGGCAGGCAAAGCATTGAGAAGGGATGAAAACAAAATCACAAGAGAGAACATGAGTTCTGTTTCTTGATCTGTTTCTCCAAAGGAGGCAGACCCTTTTACCAGGGGAAGGTTTATTACTAGGGCTGAGTGGAATTGGTGTAAGGCCTCTATGTGGAATTACGGAAAAAAATGTGTGGAAAACGAGCACACGTCCTGAGGTTCCATGTGCCCGGGACAGGGGTCCCTCGTTCCCGGGCAGGCTCCCCGGCCTGGCTGGGTTGAGAAGCAGGGACTGGCCCCGGGGCAGGGGTTTGGTCAGGGCCTGGGGTGTGGGAGCTCCTGTCCTGCGGCCTGCCAAGTGTCCATCTGCTCAGGACAAGGGTCCCTGGTGCAGAGGCCTGCAAGGGCAGGCGGGAGCCCTACTGCTTTGGCTCGGCTCTGGGCGGGCAGATGGGAGTCCTTTCGGTCCCAGCCATCTGGTCGCACCTTTCGCATGCAATGCTTTCCAACGGGGCGACCAGATGGTCGGGCTGCCCTGGAAGTACCGTTGAGGGTTCATTTGCCTCCCAGATCCCAGCCATGAGGAGCTCTGGTGGTCCTCCCCATGCCTGAGGCCCAGCCGGGTCCCCCGAGCTCCCCCTAGACGTGGAGCCCTGTGTGGGCATGCGGGAACCCTACTGTGAATGTTTGGGGCGGGCAGATGGGAGTCCTTTCAGTCCCGGCCATCTGGCCACACCTTTCCCCTCTTCCATCTGGTCGCACGCAATGCTTTCCAATGGGGCGACCAGATGGCCGGGCCCCGATGGGGGCTCATTTGCCTCCTTGATCCCAGACAGGGCTCCGGGAGGTCGGGCACGTCCAGGCCTGGAGTCCTCTGAGTCTCTCGGTGTGCACAGGTTCCCAGAAAGAGGGGCAGCCTTCCTCTGGATTACTAGGGGCAGGGTATGCCGTAACACCCCTCCTGGGCTGGCGGTTCTTTGCCGGGAACCAGATGGGCTATGCCTGGACAACACCTCCCCTCTGTCCGGGGGCTCCCTCCTCTGGCCCACGGTGTGTCAAAGTGCCTGGGACAGACTCCATGGGTCACGGGCAGTCCTCCCCTGGGCATCCGGGCCCAAGAGCTCCGGTGGTCCTCCTCGTGCCAGAAGCTCAGGTTGGGTCCCCGAGCCCCCCAGGGATGCATAGCCCCCAAGCCCTGCGAGGGTAGGCGGGAGCCCTACCGCGAAGGCTTGGGGCGGGCGGATGGGAGTCCTTTCGGTCCCGACCACGGGTCAGGTGCTCCATCCCTGGGCCCGTCCTCCGGGCCTGCAGGCCCGCCAAAGGCCCGAGACATGGTTCTGTCATGCCCGGGAAGCCTCCTCCTGCTCGGCTGGGTTCAGCCACTGCCGGGGGCCCCGGTGAGGGTGGCCTCCACACCCCGGGCTCCGTCCTCGGTCCTGCGCGTGGCAGGGTGCCAGGGACGCAGATCTGGGGAGGCTTCCCCTTCGCCTCCGGGAGTCCCGGCTGGGTCCAGGGGCCCTTCCGGGCCAGGGCCGGACTGGGAACTGAAAACAGTCCTGACAAATGTTGACAGACCGGCCCCCGTCCGGCGCATAGCCTAAATGGTGAATTTTACAGTACATTTTTCATTACATATTCAATTGCACTGTGCTGCCTGCGCAGAACGGGCCCGGTGATAAAACATAAAGGTATAGGCCCAGCCTGGGCCTGGGCATTTTGTGGGGGGGGGGGGCAGCCTTTCACTTTTGTTTAATACCGGCCCGGCGCACAGTGCCAGGAGGAATCAATCTACCCCCACCCACCCCTCTTCTCTACACACCCTCCGGATGTCGTTGACGACCCCAGACAGAAAGAGGGCCAGAGCTAAGAGTTCCTCGGCGGATAACCAGGAGGCAAACTTCCAATGATTCTGTGACCCCCCTCATTATCGAGCTGAGGGAAGGGAAAGCAGAGTGAGAGTTCGGATTTACAGACCAAAGCATGCGCACAGGTTCCACTTTCACACTATGCCAAATATACAGTGCACATAGAACTTTCAAATACATGGGCACGAAAGACCCCAGAGATGAGAGACTGGAAAAACATTTTAAACAGGGGAGGCCGGTGCGCTTCTTCTTGATGCACAGGTACAAACACCTATACATGCGCTGGAATAAATGCTGCCTCCGCGGCCACAAACCCCAGCAGAGAACACAGTATCCACTAAAATGGCACTGCTGCACCTGCTCCAAATGCATTATTTATCCTGAACAGAATAAACACACAGTCACAGATGATTGAAATTCTATTGAGATTGATTAAATTGTGCTTTTTACCGCACGGCTGCTCTGGAGCGAGTGAGGTGCACGCAGACTGCCAGACGCAGCAGAGTACAGTAGTGAGTCAGTGACTGACTACTAATAAGTGTACAAAAAATCTGCCCCACCCAGCAACAAAACAGTCCCCCATCCCTGGCAGCCTACCGGGGGATTGCCCGGTGCCTGACATTGCCAGTCCGGCCCTGTACCTGGCCTCGGGTCGACTTCTCCGGCCCTGGGCTCTGTCCCCCAGCCTGCCGCTCTGCCAAAGGCCCATGATGGGGTTCTGTTGTGCCTGGGGACCCTCCCCTTACTTGGCTGGGTTCAGCAGCTCCAGCCGGGGCCCCTTAGGGCCCCAGGGAGGGTGGCCTCCCCGGTGCCTGGGATGGGGTCCTGTTGGCCTGTGGAGGCTGCCTCTGGGCCGAGTGCCCTGGCTGGGCCCCACCGGGCCCCGGGTCAGGTGCTCCAGCCCTGGTCCCCTTCCCCGGGCCTGCCACCCTCCAAATGCCCAGGACGGGGCTCTGTCGGTCCCATACAGACCTCCCCTGCTTCTCAAAGTGTCTGTGGGCCCTAGGTAGGAGGGCCCATTGGGTCCCCCTCCCAGCCTTTATGGCTGGGGCCCCGGGCCTCCGGCCCCCCATGCCCGAGCACCCGCTCACTCTTTAGTTGGGGCACAGGGCGACCAGATGGCTTCCCTTTTGAGCCCTCTGGTCGCATGCAGTGCTTTCAAATGGGGCAACCAGATGGCCGGGCTTCCCTGGAATTTGTTGATGAGGGCTCATTTGCCTCCCCGATCCCAGTGAGGGCTCCAGGAGGTCGGCAACATTCGCGCCTTGGGTCACCTCTGTCTCCTTGTGTACACAGATTACAAGAAAAGGGGGTAATTCTCTGGATTAGTAGTGAGAGGGTCAGTCTTACCTCCGGGGAAGGCAGCACCCGGTGGGGCCTTCAAGTAGTCCGGGTCTGCCCCTGCCTCTCAGCCCCGTGAGGTGCGGTGAAGCTGAGACGGGGAAGACAGCACCCGGGACCGCCGGCCGGGGCCCCCGGGGGTTACGCACCTGCCTGATGGTCCTTTTTTCTCAGAGTTTGCTCAGTCAGACCTCCGTGAGGTCCGGCGATGCTGAGACTGGGAAGGCAAGATACAAAAGAGAGGTGCCAGTGCTGATATGGATAATTTAGTAAAGCAAATGACCAGACAGAACTTGAAAAAACAATCAAGAGCGGGAATTACTACTTAATAGTTTTTATTTTGACTTTGTTAGAAAAACGACAAACTCATACTTTTTTAATTTTTTTAAACAGGGGAACACATTCAAAAAGGACACACAGGAATTGGGGGAACAGGCTAGTGTTCATCAGTCATACAATGTTTCAGACAAATCACAGGCATTCAAAACACATTCACACCACTCAAGGAGAGGGACTATAAAGAGCATAAACTACAATCTTAAAATATGTACAATCTATACTACAAAAAGATACAGGAAGCCACAGTCTGCGGCTGCATTTTTACAAAGATGGAAAAACAATACATTTTTATACTGTACAATCCAGATTAGATCTACAAAAGAAACTTTTTCAACTAAAAAAGCTTGATATTGTACTAGCGACTGGGAAAAAATAAATTGGAAGATCCTGTCGCTCTCGCAGACATGGTGTGGCAAAAGCCTACGCGTTTCGAATCCCGCTGGTTTTCATGGGATTCTCTTCAGGGCCTTATGTAGTATCTATACAATAAAGAAACAAGCATTTACAATGCAATGGTTTAGGCTTTGTTAAAGTTAGAGCTATTGGCATTGCTCTTGACATTATTTTTATTTATGTTTTTTTAACATAAATAAATGGCATTGTCATTTACAATGCCAATAGCTTAATCTCTCGCAAATGCCACACACAAACACCCACACAGAGCCCCCCCACACACACAGCCACACAGAGCCCCCACACACACAGCCACACAGAGCCCCCCCACACACACAACCACACAGAGCCCCCCACACACTGCAAGCCCCCCCCCACCCTGCGAGCCCCCCCCATTGCAGGCAACAGAGGCACGTAAACAGCTCTTAGGCGTAAGGCATTCTGAATCATAATTTGAGTAAGCTGAGGTGGGGTTGCTTTTGGAGAATTGTATGCTAGGAATGTCATTCTATTGTAGAAGACCAAGGCAAAAAAAAGTAGAAATAATATTTCAACAGCAATAGAAAATGTAAGGGAAATATATTTGGAGTTTCAAGATCATAGTTCTGACCTATAGAGAGAATATTTCAACTAGGAAGTTAAGCTACTTTGTTTAAGGATATCCAATTCCCTAAATTAACACTTTAGAAAATACTGGAATAAATAAAGGAAAATCTGCAGAGCCAGTTGGTTTTCCGGAAAAGATATACTAGTTATTAGAGGAATAATGAGTTACTATAGTTCAAGAAGTTATAAACACAATTTGTCTCTCTCTATGTGTATCTATCTATATATTTTTTTGGAGAGAGAGAGAGATATTTTGTATTACTAGCATCATAAAAGTATGTTTGGCATTGACTTACTAAAATGTGGAGAAGCGTACAGTCAAGTACACAAAATCGTAGGTTTACACTGATACAAATGACACAAGTCGAGTTGTGAACGTGAAGTGCAGTGTTTTCAAAAGTGTGCTTTGCGACATTCCTAACAAAAAGATAAAGATCTGCCTCAGCATGAGGGTGGGTGTTGCCCAGGATCCTACATAGAGGTGCCTGTTGCCTACAAAGCCTGGATCATTTCTCGCCTCCTACATGCATTATTTTTATGATTTTTCAGTGATTCCAAGTTTTCCATACATGCTATAAAGCATAGACTGCATAAAATGCGGAACATGGAATTGTTTAGGAAAGTGGTAGAGGGTCAAACAATGGAATGGAATTCCTATAAACGACCCTTCGCTTGGGTAAGTAACGCCATAGGCTGGCAGATAAAGTCTCTGTACATTTTAACCTTTATGAATGTGCAATCCTACAAGTTTAGAAAGTACACACGTTCTATTGGCTAAAATATGTAATTTGTGAACAAGTAATAATCTCAGCTTTGACATAATTCATGTGAAGTGTGGGTCAGGAAACCAGTGCCATTTGCCCAATATATAGGTCGTAGCTATTGCTTTGCCGAGTTTTCCCTTGTAATCTGCGCTTCGAAATAGTGACTCAGAGAAAGTGAAAGTCAGCTGCCTTATTAAACTTGTACATCTCAAAATAGCACTACAGAATACTCACCGGTCTGAGGACTCGCACCACCTCCTTGAGGACCCCCTCCACGTTCCGCACCGAACACAGCACCAGCGTGCAGACCACAGCATCCACGGAGTCGCTGGCCACCGTCGACATGTCTTCCCCAGACGCCACGAGGAAGCGCGTGAATCGGACGTGGGCAACTTCCGCACATCTGATTTCAAAGATCACAAGTACAACCATCTTTAAAGCCAAACCCCTCATGTGCAACCTCTTCTAGCTCACCTACCAGTCCCAAACATGAACTGCCATACAACCTCCACTCACTAGTGACAACACCCAACTCCTGATAACTTATTCTACCATATTACTGGAGTGAAGGCATGAAATGGTTTGCTTTAGTGCCTAAGACTACTTCCAAAAACACTGCACTAAGCCCTAACCTTTGGGTCTGGAGTAGTGTTGCCCATCATAAAGTGCTTCAACGCACTGCCAGGGGGGAGTATGAGCTATAGAATGAATGGCACTCCTTAGCATTGCAGGAACACCATCAGCAAATGCCTGAAAAAACTCAGACAGCTGTACCATTGCCCAGCGTAGGATTCTGGAAGCAAAATGGAATCAAAAAGTCATTACCCAAATTTAAACAGTAAGAAAATCAACCCCTGCCATAGAACACCTGCAAGTGAAGCAATAGTTACACAGCAAGGAGTGCAAGCTTGCGGAACAATTGCCTTACTGTAGCCTTCAGTGGTGGCTCTCATCTGCATTTTTAACACTCACTGACCTGATCCAATGATTGGCGAAAGCAACATTCCTAAGCCCTTTCCACTTGTGGATGAGCAGAACACAAGCTTAGCAGATTTTTTTAAAAATAAACACGTTATGGGTGATATGGTTTACAATAACTAGAAACGATAAGGGTAGCTCATTGGAGATAATGAAACGGTCCAACGATACAGGTTGGCACAAGGAGCTGCAAGTTATGACTTGTGCAAAAAGCCTCATCGACTTCAAAGAAAGTAGGCCATCCAAGTCAAAATGCTCCACTAAGGGCCCCCAACTCTTCCGGTATCTACTCAAACCCCATATATTTTCCATGTAATTAGGGCTTTAAGTGGGCCGGGTCTCGGCTGTGTTCCGCACCGGCAGTTTTACAAAGCAGGTGCCGAGTGCAGTTCCTATCGGAAGGTAGATCACCCGACAGTGATCTGAATCAGCAGTGGGGCAGGAGGGGTGAAGGGCAGAGATTAGGCTCTAAATGCAACAGGTCTACAGCCTTAGAGCCGCTGCATGGACTCCTGCGGTCCAATATGAGCAGCTTCTAGATATCTCAAGCCCACCATAAATAGAATTACATATTTTCAACATCCTTAGTTGGGCGTTCGTTATTTCACAGTTTCAGTACTGAAGCATTTTCAATATTATTTACAACAGTTGTTATGCAGCCAACAACCATTGACAAAGCCAATAGTCCTGGCATGTGTACTGTCAGTTGTATTGTATCTGGTTGCAGTAATGCAAAGAGGAAGTAAAATACCAGTCGGGAAACATTTTGGTAATAGTTAGGTTGTGTTTAAGCCACACCCCTGATAATACAGGCAACCGTCCTCGGAGACCCCCCTCCAGTTTATTTAAACCACCTGAAGGCCTGCATATATGTGCACGTGTCTGTTCTCCGTATGCGGGGCTTTGCAGCAATCCCAGTAGCTTGCAATGGGTCCTAGTCAAGCGGTGCGCCAGCACTGAGTGCGATTGCCAGTATTTCCAGAGGGCGCTCCGAGAGACGGCCCAGCGCAAGGTCGAGGCTACCGACTGCCCTGAACGACCAGCCTCTGGACTGCGCATATTCCGTTTAAAGTCGTATGCCTTGGTCTCCCTCCATTTCATGCCAGCTATAGTTTGGGTTCCTCCACGTTCATCCAGTGGGTAGGGGCCATATAGTGGTACCCGCCGCAGCGTCACTGGCAATGGTCAGACATTCTCGAACGTTCCTTCGCTTGGAGACCTCTGCTGAAGCCCCGAGATCAGCGCCGTTCACCGAGGGCCCCTAAAGCAAGGCAGGGGCTTTGATTAACCTTTAAGTGGGAGCCCCATGGCAGGCTCTGGCTTAGATCAGGCTCAGGGGCCCCGTTACAGAGCGAACCGCAGACGCCGGGCCACCGACCTCGGGTAGCACCCACCACCTCCCAAAAAAAAAAACAGGCACCACACAGCGACTTTGAGAGCTGCTGCGCCGTGCAACATCGAACAGTTTAAATGACTGCGTTTACCTTTCCAATTCCCTTGCAAAGGAAAGTCGGTGCCGAGCAAAGATTAAGACAATGTGCCATCGTCTGCACCAACCATACATGCCAGCTTCCAGATTTAGACTGCAGACGCCCGGTTTTAAAGGCAGAATACATGTCATTTTTACCTTCCTCAAGTGTACAACTACCTCTACGCCAAAGAAATTGGATAGAAATACAATTCCCATTTCTTGGCTTCACCACCTTTCTAGAGGTTCCAAAGTGTTGGGTAGCATTACCATAGTGTAACCTGGAAGACGGGTGCCGGCTCAATGGCGGAACAGATTCGGGGGCGTTCCCGGCTTTTGGCGGACGTCGCGTGGCGTAGCCAAAAGCCAAAAATTCTCGGGAACACCCCCGAATCTGGTCCGGCATTGACGGACAGACCCGTCTTCCAATGGCTAGCCTCCATTTATGGAGCTAGCCAATGAAAGACGGAGGCCGTTCCTGTCTCCCGTATACATCTCAAGAGGTTTTCGCCTGCGCAAAAAAGATGCGCAGAGCGCATCTTTTCGCCAGGCAAAACCTAAAAAGGGGAGGAAAAAAGACAGATTAAGGACATAGCTTTGCAGAGTTTAGTGACACAAGATGAACAGACCAACAGCAGGAAGCATGGCAAGGTGCCGGCACACATCCTCCTCATCTTACCACTGAGTGAAAATGCCAGTACTGGAGGGGGTCCAGAAGGATCACGACTTCAGTTGTCTGTATTTAAAAGTGGAGAGGCGTATATTGGAGTCAAAACAAGTTTGAAAGTGTGTACAGGGTGATCCATAGGTGATCTGTATAACTACTTGCCTGTCGGTACACCGTGCAGATCTTTATCTTTAGAAAGGGGAGCCAGGTGAGATCTTAAAGAAGAGACTACACTGGAGTGGAGGAATTCTACCTGTTTAAGAGAGAGAAGTCTTTAGACTAAGCCCAATTCGTCATTAGATGAAATGACAACATTTTAGATCCTGCTTACCAGAAGAAAAGGGTGGGGATCGTTGGTAGTACTCAGGACGGTCACGTGAATTTAACCATAGTAACTGTGAGCAGAATAGAGAAGACGGAGGTTATTTAGAGGCATAGGAGAGTGTATTTATTCAGGCCGTATAGCAGAGGACTATTACCTTAATCAGTCTCGGTCCATCAAAGAAATGGAAGGAAGATGCCCAAACAAAGGAGCGAATTATAAATCTAGGGAAAAGAGTGAAAAACCTTTTTAGTGTAGGGTCCAACATCAACAAATGTTATAAGAATTGGCTGCCAAGTTTTTTTAAGCTTACACTTGTAGTAAAACACAGGCGGTGTGGCAGGTGAAAGAAAATCCAATATTGGATTGCCTGGAATAAAAATGAAGATTGAACATGAAAAAAGACCAGAGGCGGTGAGCAAAAGTTGCCTTAAAGCTGAGAAAATGTGTAAGAAGTAAGACTCACCGCCTAAACTATAAACGAGGGCTCTACATAGAGCTTCGCAAACCAAAAATTGCTTTTAAAGGCGACTAAAAAGCAAAAGAATCCAAATTAGCAGTGCGCTATTGAAGGAAACAGGTTTAAGGGGAGAAGTGAGAAAAGGGGGCTGACTTACTTCAAGAAAAAACCGTCGGACAGCTCGCGTTCTGAACGGCACTGCTCCCCGGCGCATGCGTGTAGCAGACCGGGAGACACTGCTTACAGGATTTTATAGTGTGAGAGGGCGCGCTGTGGAAAAGTGAGCCAAAGACCGGACTGGATTCATTCTGGAGCCTCTGGCCGGTCCAAAGGAAACAGTAAACTAAATTAAGTTTGGCATAGAGGCAGGTAATCAATTTGACCGTGGTTTTAGCCACGAAGAAAGCGGGACACGGCAGGGTCACTTCAACTGACTAAAAACTCCAGTAGCCTAAAACGGAACGCTGTCCTGTAAGGTGCAAGGCTGCTAAAGGAATTCAGCTAAACAGCCCAGAACAATAAAGCCAAATCTGGCAGGATGGTAAATAGACCTGGCAATTTCCCGGTATGCGAATGAAGATCAAACATAGTGTGAGTCAACGGGTCAGGCTAACGTGGATATAAGAAGCACACAGCTTATGCTTAGCAGAATCTCCAAAAAGAACAACAAGTGGAAGTGAGGGGGCGGCAATTAAACTATAGTGATTTATGCACAGCAAGGAGTCACTAGACTATACTCTGCATATGTATTTCAGAGACAGGTGGACCTCACATTTGGACTAGTATAATCACAATTTAAAAATTTCGCTAAGCTCATTGAGACCGGAAGTGGCTGTGTCAAATTTAACGATGAGGTAGGCCTCTCTTTTGGACAACTGTAAATTCATGTCACCTCCACGAGGATCCCTTTCAATTCGTGATATTATCGTGATATTGGGGTGGTTGGATTAGCGAGGATGTCATGGTGGTATTGGGCCTGCGTCCACCTTTTTTCCGCCCCAAGCAGGGAAGCCCGTCAAGGGAATGACCAGTCTACCCTGGCTTTTGGCTGGGGGGGAGATGTGTGAGACTTGGCCCTTTCCCCAGAAATGTTTCGCTTTTTATCCCCTGTTAATTTAGAATGCCCCTATTGAGACAACAGTGTGTAGGCCTTGGGTGGTGGAGAATGCCCTGTTTAGTTTAAAACTAGTGTTGAAATGCAGGTACCTTCTACACCTAACATGGCCGCCACAGACCACTGCTGCAGCAGCGTGGTTTAGAGGGCGCATTCTAGTAGCCAGGGGCAGGCTGGAACCCTCAGGCAATGTATCCATCTTAGCCTGCCAGCCTGTCCACAGGTAGAATGGTGGAACCTCCGGAAGCCTCTGGAACCTTCTGGAACAAGTGAGGTGACACCAACTGACACCAACTGACACTACCAACTGTCAACTGGCACTATAAAAGGAAAGGGAGGGAACTTTCCTGAGGAGAAGAAGAGGGGAAGCTGAGGAGAAGACCTGGGGAAGTACCTACGCAGGAGGATAGGCAGTGGGGGTCAGGGCAGGGTCTTATGATGCTGGAATGACAGGGCCTAGTGTGCTGCTTTGCAAGTGTTGAGGTATCCTGTTCCCCCCCCACTGACCTAGCCCCGCGGCAGGGAACCCCCAGGGACCCCTTGAAGGGATTGGCTGAAAAGAACTTGGAACACCAGCCACCAATTTACCCCCCCCTTCAAGGAACAAGAAACCAAGCAACTAAATCAAGAAACAAGTAACCAAGCAACTAAACTAAGGGCACAAGAAACATCACGCCAAGAAGAAAACTAAATCACCACAGGACTTTTGAGGAACTACCCAGGTATTGGCGCTGGTTCGCTCCCTGTGCCCCTCCTGACGCCACCTGGGGTTCCTGCGCTAACCTGCCACTGCTGTGTGGCTTGACCTGTGAACTGCCTTTATTTAAAGTCAGCTACTGCTGAAAGCGCTTTAGTCTATTGGTGTAAGCGCTATTGACTGCCTATATTAAGCGCTGTCTTTTTCCCTCATCTAGAGGAGCGCTGTGAGGAAGAGCGCTGTATTATGCCTCCAAGCGCGTGACTGGCTGGGAAATGCCGTGCCCTGTGGTAGCGCTGTGAGACCTGCTGTAATTGACCAAGCGCTAGGCCTCTGCGCTAACTCGGGACCCAGGCGCTGGACTGCTCCAGGCTATGGTGCCAATGGATGGCTTTCCCCCGCACCTGAAGCGATACAGTGCCTGTACACAGCGCTGTGTTCTGTTCCTCTTATCAGCGCTAGAGTCTGTGTGCCCTGGAAAGCGCCGTATCCTGTGACCCTTTGGAAGCGCTACTGGTGATTGCTGCCTGGAAGCGCTATACTGCCTGGGAACTGCTGGGCTGACCGAGCGCTGCATGCCCCCCTAAGAAGCGCTGGCATCGTGTGCCATTCAAGCGCTGTTAAGCTTCTCCGCGCTGAAAGCGCTGCTGCCCCACTCACCGCCGCAGCCGAGGCTGCCCTGAGGAGAACTGGAGTTGCCCCGGCAGCCCTCGGTGCCAGGAGAGGGCCGCCATAAAAATTCATGTCAGGCCGCGTTAGGCCCTGAGGCAAGAATCCCTGGTGTGAGGAGAGGACGCCGGTATGTTTAGGAAGGCCCACGGCGGTCCCTGAAGCTGCAAGGGAGTCGGCGCCTTTGTCACGTGACGGGGGTGCCGCGTCTAGAGCCGCGCCCCCACCTTGCCTGCTCCTGATCGTCTTTCTGCCCTGAGCCCTCCGTGAGAGGACTCGTGCCCAGGAAGGAGGGGGAACTTGGAATCACCGCGGAGGAGTGGAGCCTCCTCCGACTTGCTCCCACGTTTTCCTGCTGCCTCGCGACCGGCGCTGGTGCTAACAGCTCCTTTCTGCACCGCGCCCGGTCGAGCGAGGCCCCCAAGGAATGCGCAAGGGCCCGGAAGGGCCGAACAATAAGGTAACTCCCTGGGGGAGGCGGGCGGAAGGCCGGAAGAGGCCCCGAGATCCCCCTCCCCTGGGAAAGCTGTGACTGGGTCCCGTTGGCCCCCCTCCCAAGAGCCTCGAGTGTGGTGAGGCCTTACCGGAGCCTAGACCACTGGGGGGCCCGGATTTATAAAAGTGAACCCCCAACTAAGGGAGGAGATATTAATCAAAAGACCAGTTAGAATGAAATGTTGGTCATTGCCACAGAAGGTGTTGGTTACATATGTTAGGGAATGCTTGTGCTAGCCTAAAGGAAGGTTCTGTTCTGGCATACTAAGATGGGGCCTGGGTTCTAATAACCTGTACATATCTAATTGAATGCCGGTTACTGTAGCCTTATACATGGTTTGTTTTTGACTAAATGAAATGACCAGTCTAGCCTGGTGCATGGGTTATCCCATCTAACTGAAGTGCTCACCTGTCCTAGTGGCCCCATTCAATGTTAGAAGCCCCAGAATGTGTGTGAAGTGCTCAGACCAAGTGCATGCATCCAATGTAGTACAGATTTTCTACAAATGTATGGGTCCCCTTGCCTGTTGAGTACTGGAATGGGAGTAATCCTCTAATGAGAGATGGATTCCTAATTAAGGAACTGGTTATTGTTATCTAAAGGAAATGGGTGGGCCCTACATGGTGAATTGGGATCCAAGTTCTAATGGGATGTTTACCCAGTGAGGTGGTTACCTAAAAGGATACCCGTTCTTGCTATAAAAAATGCCTATGTTTGAGTTCTAGGGTAATGTTGATTCCTGATTAGGGAAGGGCTGCTACCCTTCCCCTGAAGTGTTTACTCCTGATTAAGGAGAGGTTTTACCTTGGTTAACTAACTGTTCTACACAAGGAAATGTTTGACCTACACTTAAGGAACCGTTTATTCCACCATAGGGCAACTGTTAATTAATTGCCTAGTTATTTCATGTCTACTGAAATGTAGCCTGAGTTTAAAAGGACAGGAACTGCCTATGGTTGACTCCTGAAATGTTTATTCCTGAGTAAGAAACGGTTTACCCTTACCTACTGAAATGCATTGCTCCAATCTAGGAAAATGTTCATTCCTACTAGGAATAACTCATAGAATGGTTTAACCTACACAAGAGGTCATTTATTTATAATGGAATGTTTTGCCTCTTGAGTGTTACTGGCCTGTTGGTCAGGGGGGGGGTGGTGAGATGTTTGCTCATTGACCCTGGAATGTTCCACCTTGGCTGGATGTTCTGATGTAATAAGGCCCAATGGCAAGTTAAGCCCTAAATAAGGAACTGTTTATATTTACCTAATGTGATGTGGCTTGATCTGTTAGGAAGTGTTCTACATTCCTGCCTAATGCCATGTTTAGTTAGAACTAATGGGATGTCTACATAAGGAGGTGTTTACTTAAGGGGATGCCATCCTTGTTGCATGAGATGCATATTCCTGATTGCTGAAATGTTTTCTTCCACGTAGTACTAAATTTACTAGAAAAGCTTACTGTTATTTATTGACATGCTTCCTGTTATAATTCCTTAATGTACTACTTTCAGGTGCTGGCTCAGAACAAGGCTGAGGTCAGGCCTGTGCTCTTCAAATATTTATTTATCTAATAATTAATATTTATTGCATATTCAAGGTTCATTCATCTAGAATTTATTCCAGAGAAATACAACATATGTATTTGTAGAGGTAAATTGAAAAGCTAATGTTATAATGAATTTCTTCTACCCTGATCCTGCTCCATCTACTTGATTATCTATTTGAATAAAGTTAACTTGAGTTTTTACACAAACTCACTGGAGTGGTGTCACTAATTGCGTGCCTAGGTTTCTGACTCAGTGGTTGCGTGTGCTGCATGGTTGCTTAACACATAAGCTTTCTGATGCCTACCCGCTCGTGCCATGCTACCCTAGGGGACTGGTGACCCCAGTTCCAACACCGTCCATCTGAGGTCACTGATCTTGTGTTGCATTTGTGCCCAATGCTGGACCAATGGAGCATTTTCAACATTGTTTCTTAGTCTTGATTTATGTTGAGAGATGCGTTGACGCACCTCTTGGTTGGTTTTTCCTATGTACAGGAGTTGACAAGGACAGGTTATGCCATATACAACAAACTTAGTCTTACAATTGCTAAATGAGTTGTGCTTCCAAGAGATTGCGTTATGTTGGAAAAGGGAGCCTTCAACCGTAGACTCACAGCAAAGACAGGTTCCACATTTGTGGTGTCCCGTCACCGGAGGCATTCCCATCATTTGACGTAATGTGGGCGGCTTGGGCGCTGGCATTGCTGCACGCACAATGTGGTTGGCAATATTATTTTCTTTCTTGAACGCGAACAAAGGAAAGTCTTTTAGATTTTCATCCAAGTTCTTAACTAGATGCCAATTTTGCCTTATGACCCGGTTGAGCTGGTTTGCATTAGGACAAAAGGTAGTGACACATACCTGTCGCTTTACATCAGATTTGACTTTTCTTTCTAATAGTGTTTCTCGTGGGGTCCACTGGGCTCGCTTCTTACAATTCCTCACTAACTTCTTTGGATAACCCCTATCACAAAGCTTTGATATCAATTTGTCAGAGTGGTAATGGAAATCTTCATTATACGTACAGTTTCGGCGGACCCGCAAAAACTGCCCGTAAGGGAGATTTTCTTTGAGGCTTCGGGGATGGTTACTGTCAAACATTAGGGATTTATTTCGGTCGGTGGGTTTCGTAAACAACGTGGTAGCCAGTTTACCTTCTTTCGGAAAAACCTCAACGTCAAGAAATGAAACTCTACTCATTGACTGAGTCAAACTGAATTTTATATCAGCGGTCCTGGAGTTTAACCATTGATGGAACAGGGACAAGGTGTCAGTGTCTCCTGTCCATATCATGAACACATCGTCAAAAAATCGTAGCCATGCTCCGATATATTGATGGTAGGGATTGTTGTTATGTATGTAGATGTTCTCATACATAGACATAAAGAGCACTGCCAATTCCGGCGCAAAGGGGCAGCCCATGGCTACCCCTTTTACTTGGAAGTAGAATTCCCTGTTAAAACAGAAGTAATTCTTCTTCAGTACAAAAGAAGCAAGATCTAGCAGAAATTTAGTTGGAACTCGCATGGGGCGGGGTCTTGAGTCCAAAAAATGGGACAATACCGGGACTGCTTCATCCTGAGGAATCTGTGTGTACAGGGATGTCACGTCTAAGGTGACTAAAATGCCCCTGTGTTCACAGTAATTGACATTTGACACTTTGTTGATGAAGTCGGTAGTGTCTTGTAGGTAAGATATCACCTGGCACATAAATTCCTTTAAAAAAACAGTCTACGTATTTGGCAATGGGCTCAAGCAGAGAACCACATCCTGCCACGATGGGTCTGACCGGCGGTTGATTTGGATTTTTGTGAATTTTCGGTAATACATAAAACATCGGGGTCTTTGGATGTTTGATTTTTAAGTATTCCAATTCTTTAGGGCCCACAAAGCCTTGGTCGAATCCTTCCTGTATTATCACAAATAATTCATTTTGAAGGTCGGTGGTGGGATCTGTGCCTATCTTGCGATAGCAACTGGGATCATTAAGTTGCTTCATCACTTCAGTGGTGTAATCATTGATGTCCCACACCACTATCGCACCGCCTTTGTCGGCCTGCTTGACTATTATAGAGGTGTCATTCTTTAAGTTGTTTAATGCAGTCATCTGCTTCTTAGTGGTATTGAATTTCACAAACTTTTTTTTTGTTTTTCCATGGCTGAAATTGCAGAAAGGACGCTTTTCTCAAAGGTTATGAGTTCTTTCGGAACTTTATTTGAGGGAGGACAGAACGTAGATTTGTTTCTTAAGCCGGTAACTTCCGTTTTTGAATCGGAGACCCGCTAAAGAAGAGGGTGAGTCGAAGTTTTCTACAGAATTCAATGAATTCAGATTTCATTTTAACGAAATCCGTTCTTTTCGATGGGACAAATGATAAACCCTTAGCCAAGATGCTTTCTTCTTCTTGTGTGAGTGTCTTTTTTGAAAGATTGAAGATAGGTGACGTTTTTAGTTCTTGTAGTGCTGACGCCGTGTTTTCATTTCCCATGGGATTGTGTATCTCACCCTGCCTCTGGGGCGCGTCTGACCTCTCCCTAAAAAATGGAGATTAGATGATTGATTCTGTTGTTGTTGGTTAGTATTCCAGTTGTTCCGATTTCTATTTGGGCGGTTGTAGTTACCACTAGTTTCACTATCTGTCCCCGACGATGATGTGTCAGAGAAAGAAATGAACTGTTTTCTTGACCTTCCCTGGTTGTCTGAAAGGAAGCGACGTGATTCTGCTTTTGAGTAAAAGTCCACCTGAAGGTATGGATAGATATTTTCCAATGAGAAGCTTTTTTTATCTTTCTCAAATTGGTTGCTTTTTTGTGTTATGGTGAAATCTTTAAACTCTTGAATCTCTTTTGCTACCTTGTCTAGTAATGCTTTAGCGTCTGCTATGGTAGGGTTAGTGCTAATTTCAGCCTCTAGTTTAGCAATTTCTGCAAGTTGCTCCTTGGAAATTCTTACCGCAGTTTCAACAGTAAGGACCATAAGGTCTCTGCTGCATTTGGTTTCTATTAAAAAAAAACCTTTTTTAAAAATTGGGTCCTCTGTAAAGATTACTGGTATATTTTTTATCTGTAACCCACCTGGGATGGTGCCTTCTCTGAGATGTTGTAATAAGAAATGCCCGTGGAGGTCTGTCCTGATTTGTTTCTTTTTTAGACGGAGCAACTTCTCAGCCTCATTGGACGATGTCGCTGTCTCACTCAGGGTAACAGAGGAAAATATGGGAGGGTCACTCAGCAGGTTCCTGATGTGGTCTTCGGTATATGCAAAAGTGTCCTTTTCTGCCATTACTCAGAAGACAGAAAAAAGAAAGAAAAGGTTTAGAAAGAAATAATAACTGAGATACACAAGACTGGGAAGACAGCACCCGGGCCCGCCAGCCGGGGCCCCCATGGGCCCGGGTATGCACCTGGCTCTCAGCCTCTTCCCGATGGTCCTTTTTATCTGAGTATGCACAGTCAGACCTCCATGAGGTCTGGCGATGCTGAGGCGGGGAAGGCAGCACCTGGGCCCGTCTGCCGTGGTCCCCAGGGGCCCGGGTACGCACCTTCCTCTTAGCCTGTTTTCCAATGGTCCTTTTTCTCCGAGTTTGCTCAGTCAGACCTCCATGAGGTCCAGCGATGCTGAGACAGGAAAGACAGCACCCGGGCCTTCAGAGTCTGCTTGCCCCGAGAGCAGGCAGGGACGCAAAGCCAGCACTCTTGGCCCGTTTATGGATGGACTGCTTGGCGAGCCTCGGCTGTTGTTTCAAGCATGGAGGTTGGAAGTGGTACAGGCCTTCACTATCAGGGATGGAAGTGGTACAGGCTTTGACTCCTCATACTATCTGGAGTGGAAGCGGTAAAAGGCATTGACTCCCCATACTACCGAGGATTGAAGCGGTACAGGCTTTGAATTTCAGGGATTGAAGTGGTGCAGGCTTTGACTCCATATACTATTGGGAAACAACTGCAATGGACCGCACACCGCTAGCCCCTCCTCCGGATCGCCCCAAAGGATTCTGGTACATAAGGTTTGTAAGTGGTTCACTCAGTAGGTGCAAGTAAGTACTTGTTGTTGTGAAGATCTCTAGACCCGAGACATGGCCCGGGTTTTGGGATATCTTCCCTCATCAGTAGAGAACGTAGTTGGGGTGGAAAAGAAGGCCGCCAAGCAACCGTCACAGGCCTCGATGCCCAACCGGCACGCAGGTGCGTCGTACAGAAGCTCGTCAGCTTAAAGGCTCAAGGGAGCTCATTTGTAGAAACAACCGCAATGGACCGCACACCGCTAGCCCCTCCTCCGGATCGCCCCCAAGCTGACAAGCTTCTGGAGGACGCACCTGCGTGCTGTGCAACAAGGCCCGTGACGGTTACAAGGCGGCCTTCTCTTCCACCCCTATTGACTTTCTCTACTGATGAGGGAAGATATCCCGAAACCCGGGCCATGTCCCAAGTCTAGAGATCGGGGGAATAACAAGTATCTACTTGCACCTACATAGGAGAACCACTTACGAACTTTCAGTAATTCTTCGAACTTCAGGCACTTCACATACCAGAGTGCTTAGGAGCGACCCGGAGGAGGGGCTAGCGGTGTGCGGTCCATTGCTGTTTTTTCTACATAAGGGCTCCCATGAGCCTCCCAAGCTGACGAGCTTCTGGACGACGCACCTGCGTGCTGGGCAACAAGGCCCGTGACGGTTACGAGGCGCCCTTCTCTTCCACCCCTATTGACTTTCTCTACTGATGAGGGAAGATATCCCGAAACCCGGGCCATGTCCCGGGTCTAGAGATCGGGGGAATAACAAGTATCTACTTGCACCTACATAGGTGAACCACTTACGAACTTTCAGTAATTCTTCGAACTTCAGGCACTTCACATACCAGAGTGCTTAGGGGCGACCCGGAGGAGGGGCTAGCGGTGTGCGGTCCATTGCTGTTTTTTCTACATAAGGGCTCCCATGAGCCTCCCAAGCTGACGAGCTTCTGGACGATGCACCTGCGTGCTGGGCAACAAGGCCCGTGACGGTTACGAGGCAGCCTTCTCTTCCACCCCTATTGACTTTCTCTACTGATGAGGGAAGATATCCCGAAACCCGGGCCTTGTCCCGGGTCTAGAGATCGAGGGAATAACAAGTATCTACTTGCACCTACATAGGTGAACCACTTACGAACTTTCAGTAATTCTTTGAACTTCAGGCACTTCACATACCAGAGTGCTTAGGGGCGACCCGGAGGAGGGGCTAGCGGTGTGCGGTCCATTGCTGTTTTTCCCACATACTATTGGGGTTGGAAGTGGTGTAGGTTTCGACTCCCCATACTATTGGGGATTGAAGTGGTACGGCCTTCTACTCCCCATACTGTCGGGGATGGAAGTGGTACAGGCTTCGAATCCCCATACGGTCTGGAATGGAAGCGGTACAGGCTTTGACTCCTCATACTATCAGGGATGGAAGTGGTACAGGCTTTGACTCCCCATACTATCAGGGATGGAAGAGGTACAGACATTGACTCCCCATACTATCAGGGATGGGAGTGGTACAGACATTGACTCCCCATACTATCAGGGATGGAAGTAGTACAGGCTTTGACTCCTCATACTATCAGGGATGGAAGTGGTACAGGCTCCGACTCCCTATACTATCAGGGATGGACGGTTTGCACTGACCACTCTATTGTCCTCTGTACTGGTTGGAAACGCCTACAGTCAATAGCAGCACCCCTAATCCTGCATACTAGCCATGCGAGGCCAAGCACCCACTTATATCTTTCTCACTATATACTAGTGTCAGACAAAGCAACTCATGAAAGCAACTCACATGAGTACTCATATGTACCCACTTCCTAATACATGTCCGGATATCACGAAAAACGATGTACATGGCAATGTGGAACAAATCCAAGGACGGTTGGTTAAACAGAAACAAGAAACTATATGGAGCACCAAACAAGCCCTCTGTCATCGCAGTCAACTTTTAGCCCTACAACGGCCCGCTGGCGTGCAGAGACAGTCTGATGTGGATGCCGGTGCTCAGTAAGTTCCACCAGGCACAGAATGCTCAGCAGCAAACCTATAAGCAGTGGCACCAAATGTTAAATTTGCAATGGAATTTTTTTTTTTTTTGTGTTTGCCACTCTCTGTCACCACTGCCACTCTCTGACTACTCATGCCACCCTCTGGCCCACCCATGCCACCCTCTGTTTCATCACAGCACCCTCTGGTTGTCCAGTTTTACATTATTGTGGCAAAGCAAAGCACACCTTCCCTGCCTCAAGTGACCTGAATTAATTTGGGGCTGATTAATGTGTCACAGAATATTTTTTTAGCTGGCACCTGCTTCCTTAGTGCTTCCTGATTAGTGATCTTTTGCACTTGCTAAGTGCTTTCATTGTTGCAAAATTAGTTACAACACCTGCCCTGCCCCAACTGACAATAATGAATTAGGGGCTGATTAATGGATTTGAACTTCCAGCCTGGCTCCTGCTTGTCTCCCTTAGCTGTAATTCAGGACCTTTGTGGCATATGTGTAACTATTCTGAGGTTCAGAGCAGGGTCACATAATAGTTGCAACTGGCAACTGAACTCTGGAGGGGCCCCTCAGGAAGCACTACAGGAAATGGCTACTAATGATGAGCCTGAACTTTTGAACCTGGTAAGTAGTTTCAGTTTTGCTAAGATCGTATTTCTGCAATTTAGCGCTTATTCGCGGGGCGCGAAGTTGTACTGGGAAGCCGCGAACTCACGCGAACAGTGCGAGCAAGCCATAAAATCCGCTGCTGGCGGATTTGCGGATTTTGCGGGAGATTCGCGAATCTCGCGGATTGCGAATTTACCGAAAATCCGCAAAATCCGCGAGCGAAACGGATTTTCCGCCCATGCTTATCCACAACAGCATAGGGGTTTTAAGAGTGAATCTGCAGGGAGCCCCCACTAATGATTGTTTCTATGCAGCGCGTAATGCTTCTCTTCCGCCATTTCTGACCACCGGGAATAACAGATGTTACTATAAGTACACTACTGTGTATGTCATTAGTGCTTCCGCTGTTGCTGTGTCTTTTGAAGTCTGGACAATAGCTACAAAGTAAACACACCCTACGCATTGCCTCCCTACTCCTTCCCCAAAACACTGAAGTGGTTTTCCAACATCCTCAGAGCCAGCGTGCGCCTCCCCATAGTTCCTCAGTGCAGTGAACATTTAATGAAAACGCTGCCCGGAGTTGTGAGTCCAGAACATGCACCCTTGGCCCTTCGCCTCCTCCGAATTAGTGGTGCACAGTGTATCTCGATGGATCTCAAACGGTTACTTTTTAAAGAGTTGGATACAGTAGTCAGCAATATTAACCACATGGCTGCTAGGCGTTTTCCCCCCCCCTGTGCTGGAAAATGCCATTTTAGTGGCACCATGACGAGCTCAGCTCGTCATCAGCACACAACACCCGTGGGTGATGACGAGCTGAGCTCGTCATCAGCATCGAAAGGGTTAACAACCTCCTCTCAGGAATACAATCAAATATAAGGAGCGACGAGGGGATGAAATATACACAAAATGCTTTCCAATGACATTATTAGTCAGTGGCACTTACAGACTAGAGGAGAGAGAGCAAGACTTTGTGCTGGCCCCCACGGATGGAAAGCTGTGCTGTGCACATGCTTTGTTTATGAGGTGCGCTCACCGAATTGGTAGCCAAGTAGGCAGCCGCATCCGGTATGACGGGTGAGGGGGGAGTGGAAATGGGTTTGTCGTGGCAGAATGGGGCGAGGCAGGAGGGGTTAGTAAGTTTAATTTAAAGAATAAAACTTCCCGTCCCACTTTTGGATGGGTCCAGAGACTCCCGACTCCAGCTGCATTTTGAATTTGTGCAGTCCACGTCATCAGGAAGGTAGTCTCCCTCCCTTCCTCCCCTCCACCAATCACAACGCTGTGTGGTGCCGGGGCGCGCGCCCCACTTGGGTCATTTTCTCTGTGTATGCTGCTGCATGCAGCATACAACAGAGAAAAAGGGAGAGTGGGCGGTCCTGCTCAAGGGCAGGGGGAGTGGCTTGCGCACTGTTGTGCATACTGACTGTTTGGCCACTGCTCACCATACTATCAGGGATGGAAGTGGTGCAGGCTTTGACTTCCCATACTACAGAGGATGGAAGTGGTACTGGCTTTAACTATCAGGATGGAAGTGGGGCCAGTCATTGACACCCCAAACTATCGGGGATTGTAGTGGTACATACTTCGACTCCCCATACTATCGGGGATGGAAGTGGTACAGGCTTCGACTCCCCATACTATCGGGTATGGAAGTGGTACAGGCTTTGACTCCCCATACTGTCTGGGATAGAAGTGGTACAGGCTTTGACTCCCCATACTGCTGGGGATGGAAGTGGTACAGGCTTTGACTCCCAATACTACAGAGGATGAAAGTGGTACAGGCCTTAACTATTGGGGATGAAAGTGGTACAGGCTTTGACTCTCCATACTGTCAGGGATGGAATTGGTACAGGCTTTGACTCCCCATACTATCGTGGATAGAGTGGTACAGGCTTTCACTGCCCAAACTATCGGGGATGGAAGTTGTACAGGCTTTTCGACTCCCCAAGGTATCAAGGATGGAAGTGGTACAGGCTTCAACTCCCCATACTATTGGGGATGCAAGTGGTACAGGCTTCGACTCCCCATACTGTTTGGGATGGAAGTAGTACAGGCTTTGACTCCCCATACTATTAGGGATGGAAGTGGAGCAGGCTTTGACTCCTCATACCGTCTGGGATGGAAGTAGTAAAAGGCTTTGATTCCCCACACTACTGAGGATTGAAGTTGTACAGGCTTTGACTTTCAGGGATGGAAGTAGTACAGGCTTTGACTCCTCATACTATTGGGGTTGGAAGTGGTACAGGCTTCGACTCCCCATACTATTGCTTATGCAAGTTGTACAGGCTTCGAATCCCCATAATGTCGGGGATGAAACTGGTCCACGCTTTGACTCCCCATACTGTTGGGGATGAAATTGGTACAGGCTTTGACTCTACATACTACCGAGGATGGAAGTGGTACAGGCTTTGACTCTCCATACTACCGAGGATGGAAGTGGTACAGGTTGTGATTCACCATACTATCGGAGAAGGAAGTGGTACAAGCTTAGACTTCCCATACTATCACGATTGGAAGTGGTACAGGCTTTGACTTCCAATACTAAAGAGGATGGAAGTGGTACAGGCCCTGACTATTTGGGATGGAAGTGGTACAGGCTTCGACTCACCATACTACTGGGGATGGAAGTGGTACAGGCTTCGACTCCCCATACTATCGGGGATGGAACTGGTACAGGCTTCGACTCCCCATACTATTGGGGATGGAAGTAATACAGGCTTCGACTGCCCATACTATCGGGGATGGAAGTGGTACAGGCTTCGACTCCCCATACTATCGGTGACGGACGTGGTACAGGCGTCAACTCCCCATACTACAGAGGATGGAAGTGGTATAGGCCTTGACTATCGGAGATGGAAGTGGTACAGGCTTTGACTCTCCATACTGTCTGGGATAGAAGTGGTACAGGCTTTGACTCCTCATACTATTGGGAACGGGAAGTGGTGCAGGCTTTGATTCTCCATACTATCGGGGATGAAAGTTGTACAGGCTTCGACTCCCCATACTATCGGGTATGGAAGTGGAACAGGCTTTGACTCCCCATACTATCGGGGATGGAAGTGGTACAGGCTTTGACTCACCATACTATTGGGGTTGGAAGTTGTACAGGCTTCGAATCCCCATACTACCAAGGATGGAAGTGGTACAGGCTTCAACTCCCCATACTATTGAGGATGGAAGTGGTACAGGCCTTGACTATCGGGGATGGAAGTGGTACAGGCTTTGACTCCCCATACTATTGGGGATTGAAGTGGTGCAGGCTTTGACTCCCCACACTATCGGGGATGGAAGTGGTACAGGCTTCGACTCCCCATACTAAGTGGCACAGGCTTTGACTCCCCATACTATCGGGGATGGAAGTGGTACAGGCTTTGACTCACCATACTATTAGGGATGGAAGTGGTACAGGCTTTGACTCCCCATACTATCGGGGATGGAAGTGGTACAGGCTTTGACTCTCCATACTTTTGGAGATGGAATTGGTATAGGCTTTGACTCTCCATACTACTGAGGATGGAAGTGGTACAGGCTTTGACTGTCCATACTACCAAGGATGGAAGTGGTACAGGCTTCAACTCCCCATACTACTGAGGATGGAAGTGGTACAGGCCTTGACTATCGGGGATGGAAGCGGTACAGACTTCGACTCCCCATACTATCGGGTATGGAAGTGGAACAGGCTTTGACTCCCCATACTATCGGGGATGGAAGTGGTACAGGCTTTGACTCACCATACTATTGGGGTTGGAAGTTGTACAAGCTTCGAATCCCCATACTGTCGGGGATGGAAGTGGTACAGTCATTGACTCCCCATACTGTTGGGGATTGAAGTGGTGCAGGCTTTGACTACCCACACTATTGGGGATGGCAGTGGTACAGGCTTCGACTCCCCATACTAAGTGGCACAGGCTTTGACTCCCCATACTATCGGGGATGGAAGTGGTACAGGCTTTGACTCTCCATACTTTTGGAGATGGAATTGGTATAGGCTTTGACTCTCCATACTACTGAGGATGGAAGTGGTACAGGCTTTGACTCTCCATACTACCAAGGATGGAAGTGGTACAGGCTTCAACGCCCCATACTACTGAGGATGGAAGTGGTACAGGCCTTGACTATCGGTGATGGAAGTGGTACAGGCTTTGACTCTCCATACTGTCTGGGATAGAAGTGGTTCAGGCTTTGACTCCTCATACGATCAGGGAACTGGTACGGTCATTGACTCCCCATACTATCGGGGATGGAAGTGGTACAGGCTTCGACTCCCCATACTATTGGGGTTGGAAGTGGTACAGGCTTCGACTCCCCATAATGTCGGGGATGAAACTGGTCTGGCTTTGACTCCCCATACTATCGGGGATGGAAGTGGTACAGGCTTCGACTCCCCATTCTATCGCAGATGGAAGTGGTACAGGCTTCATACTATGGAGGATGGAAATGGTACAGGCTTTGACTAGCGGGGATGGAAGTGGTACAGGCTTCCACTTCCTATACAATCGGGGATGGTACAGGCTTACTACAGAGGATGGAATTGGTACAGGCCTTCGCTGGAATTGGTCCTGGCTGCGATTCCCCAATGTATCAGGGATGGAAGTTGTACAGGCTTTGATTCCCATACTATTGGGGATGTAAATGTAAATGTATTTGAGCTTATATAGCACACAGCTACCCGCAGTGGGTTTCCCGGCGCTTGCTTAGGGAACCCGTCCTGGTATTCCCCTGTGAGATAGCCCCGGCAGGGTATCCACAAGGTGAAAGCCAGGCATCCCAGCGCGAGGGGCCGTTGTGGAGATTAAGCAAGCTATTGCCCAGAATCGCAGAGTGTGAACCCGTGAGTCGAGAATGCACCGGAGCGAGAATTATCGAGTCCGTGGAATTTTTAGCCCAAGACCCGCCGAGGCGGGGAATTGAACCTTGGTCCAGGGCCGGTCTCAGCTTCCGGGTCTGCCGCCTCTAACCCCTGAGCCACACTTATCCTCTTGGAAGTGGTACAGGCTTTGACTCACCCTACTATCGGAGAAGGAAGTGGTACAAGCTTCGACTCCCCATACTATCACGAATAGAAGTGGTACAGGCTTGGACTATTTGGGATGGAAGTGGTACAGGCTTTGACTCACCATACTATAGTATTTGATAAATTCTGTGTCTTACATTTTTTCTGTCTCAATTATGCCGGTCATAATTGATTTATTTTTAGGAAAAATTAATGTATGCTGATTTAGGATTGATGAGCTTCTATGTTTAATAATTGTAATAAGAATTGATGTGATTGTGTTTTGTACACATTTTTATGAAATGCATTGTTATTAAATATTTCATGGGTTGAGTTTATGATTACAAATGGAAAAAATAAACAAAAGAATTTTTTTTAGAATATAATTTTTTTGAAACATTTGTGAGCCAATATTAGTTAAGAAGTACTGTACTTTACATGATTTTGATGTGAATGAATAAATGAATGAAAAACAGTTTATAAAGCGCAACTTAGACCAAGGGCATCAAGGCGCCCGACAAAGCCGAAATTAGAGTCACACGTCTCAGAGTATCGGGAACATGGCTTTAGGAATAAGCCTCACGGAAAAGCCACGTTTTTAGCTCCTTACGAAAAAGTGTCAGAGAGGGTTATCCGACCAGATCAGGCGGAAGGGAATTCCAGAGCTTTGGAGCCAGAGTGGAAAAGGCCTTACCCCCCCATCTGGCCTTGGCAAACCTCGGCACTTGAAGGAGATTTTTAGTAGAGGACCTCAGAGTTCTGCTGGGGAGGTAAGGAACAAGAAGAGACCTGATGCCCTCTGATCCAGAGCCATAAATGGCCCCATGGGCTAGGCAAAGAAGCTTGAACGAGATCCTAGCCTGAATGGGCAGCCAGTGGAGATCTTTCCTGGCCAGAGAAGCTGAGGACAGTCTCGGAAGATTGAGCACCAGTTTGGCTGCTACATTCTGGACCATCTGTAATCGATGGACAACACTCTTGTTCATGCTCACATACAGCGCGTTGTTGTGGTGATAACGTGATCAAGGGAATCTTGTTTTACTTTGGTATCCGTACCTCAATTCCTTTGATAACTCTAAGGGGTCCCTCTCATTTTTCGTTGTGATATTTGAGTTTATACAGCTGTAATAAGATGATCTTACTGTCATAATGATGCTATGATTGCATTTTCCTGGATGTGTGTAACCGCTAATGTCATTTTGTCATATTGATTCCCATGTCTGTTTGTTATAAGAAAATCAATAAAAAAAATAAAAAAAATGAAAAACTGCCCGTGGTTCTCTTCAGGAATGCCCAACGTGTCTGCCAGGGTGGTGGTGGTGGTGGTGGTGGTGGAGGACGCAGTGGTGGTGGATGTGTTTGTTGTGGTGGTGGTGGTGGACGTGGTAGTGTTGGATGTGGTGGTGGTGGTGGACATGGTGGTGCTGGACGTGGTGGTGGTGGTGGATGACATGTTGGTGGACGTGGTGGTGGTGATGGCGGATTTGGTGGCGGTGGTAGGCATGGTGGTGGACGTGGTGGTGGGTGTGGTGGTGGCAGGCATGGTGGTGGTGGATGTGGTGTTCGTGGTGGAGGACGTGGTGGTGGATGTGATGGTGGTGCACGTAGTGGTCGTAGACGTGGTGGTGATGGTGGATGACGTGGTGGTGGTGGATGTGGTGGTGGTGGATGTGGTGGTGGTGGACGTGGTAGTGGTGGACGTGGTAGTGGTGGATGTGGTGGTGGTGGACTTGGTGGAGGTGTATGTGGTGGTAGTGGACATGGTGGTGTTGGACGTGGTGGTGGGGGTGGTGGGCGTGATGGTGGTGGTGGACGACTATTGGGTAGGAGGGTGCTGGCAGAATGCAGAAGGAGAGGACAATCTGAAGGGGGCACGTGGGAGAGCAGAAAAAGGCTGAATATAAGAAACAAAAAACGGTAAGTAGATAGAACCCAAAACAGATTTAACGGGGTGGTCCCTTCTTATAGCGCATGTGAATCTTCCTTAGCACCCCGTTGTTAGTAAACAGGGGGACCATGGGGAGATTTATTGATTAATCACGCATGATGATCGCGTGCGGAAGCTGGTGTTACAACATTTAGTAATCTAAATGTCAACAAATTAGGTAATTGCTACATGTCACTGGAGGTGAGGGAAGACCACTGCTTTCACTTATCAAGCACTCGTGCTTGTGGCGGCACACCTTGCGGGAGCGAGCGACGGCAAAGCCACGTTAATTACAAATAGCGCCCTGCCGCCACAAGCACGAGTGCGAGTGTTTGAAAAGTGAAGACTGATTGCTAAAGGCACTCTCCTAGAGTAGCGCATGCACGCTGCCTAAGCGAGACCTAAAAAGGAGTTACATAAAGGGGACTTCCCCTTTAAACAGGCAGAGCCATGGCGTGAGGCTCCTACCACAGTTCATGACAGTGCAGCTTGCAACCCGAGATGCTGCAGGTGCTAGTTCTGTAATGTACTGAAGGCTCTTCGGAAGAAAACGCAATGTTCCCAGATCGATCTTCGGATGAATAGCAGAGTGGGTGGGGGTGAACTGACAGTCGCAAGGGTGGCGTGGACAAGAATCTTCAACAAGGCATTTACTGTCCACCACGAGAATCCTGATCATCAGAGACATGTGTTCCCATCAATGGAGTCAGCATGATGTCACCATTGCTCACCCAGCCTCAGTTTACTTTCTGCCTGTGGAATCTTACCACATTCACTCGCTGGGGGCCTGGGCACGTTTTGTTGCTGCCTGATAGATGAAAATACCCCACGCTGGGCTCTTTAATACCGCGCACACAGACCCCCTCTTCATACAAAGCGTGCTCTTGAAATACCCGTGTTGGCTCATCTAATAAAATCGCACATGCTGCAGACAAGTTCTGTGTGCGTAGTGTGTGTAAAAAAGAGGGAGTGACCCCACTGGCCAAGAGACAGGGTACCACAAGTAAATGTAAAAAGAAAGCTCTCTTGGACATGGAACACTAGTCAACCATAAATCAAGCAAACACAACTATATTATTCAAACACCCATATGCATACACATCAGGAAATTATTGTAGTAAAAGACCTTAAAGGTAAACCCAAGATAGACAACTGTATAAACAAAAAGATTTTTTTTTTTAAACAAGCTTTGGCATAGCCAATAGGTCTCACCTTTGGGACCTTATAAGTGTTTAGCCATGCAACAATTGATGTTGTTGCACCAAGGATATTGTGCTCAATAACAAAATACTTAGAAAGTCCCAAAATCGAGACCTATTGGCTATGCCAATGCTTTTTCCTAAATATGCGTATTCAAGTTTTGTACCTCACTTCATTGCATTTGTAGTTCATATATTTTGCTTTTTTGATTACTCATCTCTGGACTTCTTCGATTTTTCTTTATCCTTTTGGAGTTGGGTTCTCCACAGCTGGGCATATTATTTTGCTCTAGATGTGACATAAATAACTGTACAAATCTCCAGACTAGTCTTCCATAGACTATTTATGCCCCGGTGCGATGTCCCATAGGAACATAATACTCTATATAGGATTTATCCAACTGAATATAACTATCCAGGTTAGAACTTCAGAACTGGATACAGTACTCCCACGCACTCCTCAACAGAACTATATCCATTATTTCAAAACTGTCCCAAGATGCTAGAGCTTTGTGCGAAAAAAGTGGATAGGAACTGAGTAAGACTTGCAGGCATATACCAATATCTTCTGATGAGGGATGTAAGCACAGGATACACGTAGATGAACCCCCATTCCAGTGCACGAGTTGTTCCTTTGACCTTCATACATCAATGGGCTTAGAGAAGGAGGCTGAATGGGTGAGCATGTCGCTGCTAAACTGCCGTTGAATGAAGAAGCATAAATTAAAAATTCACTATCTTTTATTAGATCGTCGATTAGATGTGCTTTTTCTAACCGAAACCTTGTTGGATGAGGCAGCTACCCCAGAAATCCTAGAGGCCCTCCCTTTAGATTACTGTCTGTTAAGAGTCGACAGGGGGAATCAGCGGGGGGTGGTATCGCACTGATACATAAAAGGGAGCTGCCATGCACTATAGACTCTCTAAATAAAATGAACGGCGAGGCAGGGTTCTTTTCCATAAAAATCTCCCCAAAAAGCATGATTAATGGTTTTCTGATATACTGACCACCGGGTGCGGCCTCACAGTTTATTGATAGCTTGGCTGAGAATGCCACTCAGCCGGCTTTACGCTACAGCATGTTTCTTATCCTAGGCGATTTAAATCTGCACCTTGAGGATTTTAATGGTAGGGAGACACAGGAGGTGATGCTAGTAATGAAACCTCTAATGTTAGAACTTCAGTCAGTTATACCCACGCACCAATGTGGACACCTGCTTGACCCCATTTTTTTCGAATTGGGAGGGAGTGGAGGTCTCACCCCCTATTATGGTGCCATGGTCCGACCCCGGACTTATCCCTTTTAGGCTGAATCTAGGCTCAGTACAACGGGAAGAATTGAAACCCCTGCACCCAAAACGTAGGAACTGGAAAAAATTCAGTCAAGAAGCTTACAAACTGGCACTGCTTAAAGAGGCGCCACCACCAAGTGATACCCTAAGAGTGGCTTGGAAGGTTCATGAAGAGTGGATGGCGAAGGCCTTAGATACGGTTGCGCCTTGGACAACCAAGGCATGGATCAGGCGGACTAAAACTGCGCCGTGGTTCAATAAAGAGCTAGTGTATGCCAAAGCGGCGTGCAAACGTATTGAACGCAGCTGGCGTAAAAACTATGACTTAAAATGTAAACAGCAATACAAAGATAGTCTGAAAAAATATCACAGACTTATAAAAGCAGCGAAAGGTGCATTCTTGAAGGAGAGGATAGAATCCGCGGACAATCCTTCTAAGCAGCTGTTTACTATATACAAAAAGCTCACGGCCCCAACTAGGATAACAGCCCAAGACACCTTTTCCGAAGTGATCCGCGAATCTATTGCGGACCACTTCGTGAATAAAGTGGAGAAAATACACGCCTCCTTTCCGGCTGAGACTGTACTTTACAGTACCCCCCAGACAGGAAATGCTGAGACTAGCGAATAGTATTCAATCAGGGTCTCCCAGTGACGCTGCTCCACCTAAGTGCTTTAAGAACCAGCTAGAGGTGGTAATTGATCACATTAGCAATATGGTCGCTCTCTCATTTAAGGAATGTCACGTGTTGGATGAATGGAAAAGGGCTCAGGTGATCCCCCTGAAAAAGAAAGCTAGCCTCCCTATCACTCAACTTGCGAATCTCCGCCCTATTTCTCTTCTCCCGTTCTGTATGAAAACAGTAGAAAAAGTCGCCAACATTCAGCTCATGGAATTCCTGGAAGAGGGTCAACGTCTGCACCCGTCTCAGTCTGGGTTTAGGGCTAGATATTCAACGAGACAGCCCTTCTCTTCTCCACAGAAAGACTTAGACAAATAGTAGATGAGGGACAGACAGCAGCATTGGTACTATTAGACCTGAGTGCGGCGTTTGACACCGTATCACATGCCATGCTGCTGACCCGCCTTACAGAAATGGGAGTGGTAGGACCGGCCCATGACTGGCTGCGATCCTTCTTAAAAGATAGAACTTTCCAAGTTCACTGTCCTCCGTTTAAATCTTCCCCCAGATGGTTAAAGCATGGTGTTCCACAGGGCTCAAGCCTGAGCCCGACATTATTTAATATATATATGGAACCCCTGGCTAGAATTGTGGCACCGTATGGAGTGGACATTGTAACGTACGCTGATGATACGCAATTGATGATCACCCTAGCCCAAGGCCAGAATGAGGCAGTAGCGAACTTTGCTTCCTGCCTCAAGGAGTTATCTGTGTGGATGAATGATAACTGTCTACGCCTTAATGGCGATAAAACGTAGCTATTGGTGATTGGTAGAGCTCCCACTATCTGGTCATCAGCATGGTGGCCATCTGAGTTAGGGCCTACACCTTTCCTCTCAGAGACGGTAAAGAACCTAGGTGTCCTTTTGGATTCCAGCCTATCCTATGGACAGCACATTGGAAGGCTAGTGGGTAAATGTTATGGAGTTCTTAAGACCATACGTAAAATACTTGATTACTTGCCCATCGACACCAGGAAATCTTTAATACATGCACTGGTCACCCCCACCTAGATTATTGGCCTGAGTAAGAAAGGGTTACAGCAGTTGCAGCGCGTACAAAATTCAGCTGCCAGATTGGTCCTAAATCTATTTAAAAGAGCCTCAGGGAAACAGGCTGTTAAGACTCTCCACTGGCTGCCCATGCAGGAACGCATCCTGTTTAAAGCACTGTGCATTACACACCGTGTAGCCCAGGGGAAAGGGCCTAGCTATCTTCAAAAGCTCCTAACGATCCATCGTCCAAGACGTAACTTGAGATCATCAGGGAGCATGCTGTTTCAGGTCCCTCGCATCTTCAAAGCGCGAATAGGAGGCCGCTCGTTCAGGTACCTAGCTTGCAAAAAATGGAACGAGCTCCCGATCGAACTCCGTATGGAACCGTCGGAGTTAAGATTCCGACTTAAACTGAAAACTTACCTATTCCCTCGAACTCAGGGCACTTATTAGTTCCTCTTCCCCCTTTGTGATGCTAAGTACAGAAGGTCTTGCTTGCTGGATGGACTGCTTCCATAGCGCGGGGACACACTGTTATACTGTAACCATGCGCTCTACAAATGGTTTTATTATGATTATTATTGTTATTCTTATATGCCAGGATCCAGTCATAAAACTTCTGCCATTCATGTGACTCATGTCTCAAGGTAGTTATGTCAAACTGATATAAATCAGTTCTAACAAAAAAAACGTTTTGCCTACCCTGCTGTGGCATTGTCATTGAGGGGTGGCTGATCTGAGACATCAAACATACTGGCCTGCCATAATCTGCAACACTGAAGTCTTCATGTGAATTTTAACCTCCCACCTTACCACGTTCACGGGACAGGATTAGGGTAAAATGGGGGTAGATGAATAAAAGTCCCTCTTGAGCTATGCAAGTGTTGTGCCTCTGGAAAGAACAATCACCATCTCGCTGCAACCATGAAATTCACCTACAATGTTCAAAGATGTTTTAAGATGCTGCAGTTTCAGTGCATTAGCCATCTGAATTGTGCTACCTCTTCTCTCCTGGTCAACGTCTGGGTTAATAATGGAAATCCGTGCTTGAATGCATACATGGGAGCTGCACAAATCCCCAAACAAACCAGTTTTACTTCAATATGAACTATACGGCTGTAAGAACAGTTCTGTAGTAGGGGATCTCTGTGTATAGTCATAATCTAGTGAATAGTCCCGCCCATGTGCGCGGACCCCGGAGCAATCAAAAATAATCTCTTAAGCTGTCAAAACATGCAGACCTGCATAGACACTTAAGAGAGAATTTAAAGACAGATAATGCAGCCTATATCCACAGGCTACACTGTCCAATACTTCAACTAGAAATTCCACCAAAAACTACAACAGCACAGCCTGTCCAGGGTTTTCCACAGAGAAAACCTTGCCTTTAACAGCAAAACCCTCTGGAATGATAGAGAGGAAGGAGTGGACAGACAAGCCCCATAGGCTGCCATTATGTGGCTCAAAACAGGATACTGTGCCTTTAAGAGAACTTTCCAGAAGCCTCACAGTATCTCAGAATGCAGTGCAGGTCCCTTTCACCTTCAGTTCTTTTTTCCGGCTCCTGCTAGCAGGACCCTGGAGCATTAGCTCTTCTTTTTTGATTTTTTTCTATACAATTTTTGTAGCTTCACTCGACGTCTTTGGCCTTTATCTGCATTCTGCTGTGTTTTTTTGGCAGAATTTCTGCAGTCTTCTTGTCTTTGGACTATTTCTAGTCTGACAAGTGCTTTGTCTGCATCTGAACCGAAGGCCAAAGCTGAAGCTCACAGGGTTTGTACTCTGTGCTTCCCTGTGTCTTTTGACACCTGTCTTCTCTGTACCTTAATTTTCTAGGGGGCTTCGGCTTCCAGGTTTCAAACAGAGGAGTTTGAAGGCATCTTCAGCCTCTGGGTGAGGAGAGGGTAGGTCTCTACCGAGTCCCATGCTGTGATCTCTGGGGTTATCCCCAGTAAGGGCACGTCTGAGCTATGACGCGGTTCCGGTCTGCGTCGGGCCGTCATGGAGGGCCTCGACGTCATGGGTTGCCTCGAAGTCGTGGGGTGCCTCGACTTCATGGAGTGCCTCGACGTCATGGAGTGCCTCGACGTCATGGAGTGCCTCGACGTCATGGAGTGCCTCGACGTCATGAGGTGCCTCGACGTCATGGGGTGCCTCGACGTCATGGGGTGCCTCGACGTCATGGGGTGCCTCGACGTCATGGGGTACTTTGACGTCATGGGGTACTTTGACGTCATGGAGTACCTCGACGTCATGGAGCAGTCATGCTCGACGTCATGGAGCAGTGATGCTCGACGTCATGGAGCAGTGATGCTCGACGTCATGGAGCAGTGATGCTCGACGTCATGGAGCGGTGATGCTCGACGTCATGGAGCGGTGATGCTCGACGTCATGGAGCGGTGATGCTCGACGTCATGGAGCAGGGATGCTCGACGTCATGGGGCCGGGATGCTCGATGTCTGTCATGGGGCAGTGATGCTCGACGTCATGGGGCAGTGAGGCTAGACGACATGGGACAGTGAGGCTCGACGTCATGGAGCGGTGAGGCTCGACGTCATGGAGCAGTGATGCTCCTTTTGGGGCATTGGTCGCTTGGGCTCTGCTCTCTTCCGTTGGGTCCGGACGTCACCGTTAGGGATGGCTCGGCGTCTCCGTGTTTGACACCGTAGTGACATTTTGACGTCTGAGTGTTGGTTGTCATAGAGACAGTCACTGTCTTAGTGATGGTGACGTCGTAGTGAGGTCGACGTCATGGGTTACAGCCGCAGAATACTGCCGGCTCTTGACGCCTGGGTCTTGTTCCAGGCCTCGCTCCTTGGTGAGCCTCTCTTCGTAGGAGGGGACTTTGTGTTCCCGGCACCTTCCACTCACGACGCAGAGCAGTTGATCAGCGTCGAGGAACCCTTCTGATGGGGAGTTTGTGGTTACTCACCACGTGTAAGCGAGGGACGTTGGTCCTTTTGCTTAGTTTTGAGTACTTGCATACCTGCACGTCTGCTAGGTCGCCTCCTGCTCAACCACTACTGGTGAGACCACCGGGGATGTTTCAGAATCCTCTCGGTTCCCTCTCCCGCCCACCACCCCATGGGCCTTTGGCCCCTCAGTCTGTGAACCTCCGTGCCTTGATGCCAGGGATGCGTCTTCCATGAGTATGGGGAGTCTCTCTCCGACTCTTTACTGGTTGGCGGGACTTAACTTTCGTCCACTACCACCTGACAGGAGGTTCTGGCTCCGACCGTGCTCCTGACTTGGTCGCAGGGGTGGCGGCATGTAGACCTCGTGCTGTGGCCCGCTGTTGTTGGACCGTTGTGAGATCACTCTGTGGGGGTGTTTTCTTCACCGATTTGTGGTTTCTCTGCCGAGAGACAGGAGGGAAGCCTTACAAGAGGTGGTCTAACGGGCCTGATAGTTTCGGATCTAGGCATCGGTGTCGGAGCGGAGTTTTCTCTCCTGCCGACCCCCAGGTATTGTGGGTTTGTCCTACGTTGCCATACTTTTATTCGCCTGACGTCTCTGCAGCCTGCGGCTCAGCAGTGTGCTTCTACTCTCCCGTTCTTTGGGCAACCCTTGGGCTGCCATGAGAGTAGTGAGTGGCTCGCATGAAGTCTGAATCGGAGACTTTTGGACAGCTGTAGGTTTGGGGCATGGAGAACGGCTTGAGGCCTTCTGCCCTTTCTAGCGGCGTTTTTCCTCCCAGGATTTGCCGGTGGTCCCGGGCCGCCGTTTAATGCTTTACAAGTATATTGTGCGCATACGCGGGAGACCTTGTTGCTCCTCGGCGAACAAAGGCCGGCTGGGTCTAAGTCAGTCTTCGGTTCATCGGCCCTCCTCCAGCAATTCCTCCGGTCGGCTCGCGGTTTCAGCTGTGCGAGCTCTAAGCAGAGGCCGATATCCTGTTTAGGAAAAGGGCGATAGAGGACGTACCTCTGTCTCAAAGGGGAAGAGGTCTGTACTCCCGGTTCATTCTGGATTTGCGACAAGCAAACAAGTGGATTCGCAGAAGAGGAATTTCGCATGCTGTCGTTGCATCAGGTTTATACTCAGCTGCAACAGGGAGATTGGCTCGGTGCCATAGATCTACAGGATGCATACTCCCATGTGCTCATTGCACACAAACACAGGAAGTTCCTGCGATTCCAAGTCGGCGCCCATCATTATCAGTACACAGTACTGCCAGTCGGGCTGAAGTCTGCGCCCAGACCATTCTCGAAGTGCATGGCAGTGGTAGCTGCACGCCTGAGGAAAAACGAGGTGGTTTCTCTAACCATACCTGGACGATTGGTTGATCAAGGCCTCCTCCTTCTCGGAAGCTCAGGCACACTTCCAGAGGACGTGCGTTCTCTTGAATGAGCTGGGGTTGCACATCAACATGTCCAAGTCTGTACCGATTCCGGTCCAGTGCATACAGTACTTGGGAGCCTCCGCCAATACGCTGTCAGCAAGCGTGTCTCCTTCGGAGGAGAGACGATTATCTCTCCTTAGGAAGGCTCAAGCTCTTGTGACCGCCCCATCTACAACAGTGAAGACGGTGTCTTCTCTACTGGGGTCGATGACCTCTTGTATATTCCTCACGCCACATGCACGGCTGCTCATGAGACCTTTGCAGGAGTGCTTCGAGGATCAGTGGGATTAGAGAAAAGGATCTTTGGGCGACAAGATACGACTGTCTCTGCATGCTCTTCAGTCTCTGAAGTGGTAGTGTTCAGCGGAGAATCTCCTAAGAGGGGTTCCCTTTCACAAGGACATTTCCGCACAGACTGTCGTGACGGATGCGTCTCCCCACGGCTGGGGGGCGCTTTCCGGAGACTTGCAGATACAAGGAACGTGGTCCCCGATGGAGTCCACGTATCACATCATTTTCCGGGAACTCAGAGCTGTACACTTGGCACTGAAGGCGTTTCTTCCGTCCTTCCAGACCAACTCTCTGCTTGTACAGACGGACAATACGACTACAATGTATTACCTCAACAAGCAGGGGGGTTCGAGATCGCGCACTCTGTCGCAGGAGGCGCGGGCGATCTGGCGCTGGTTTTTATCCAGAGGACTGACTCTAACGGCTACCCATCTGCCAGGTGTGCAGAATGTTCAGGCAGACGTGCTGAGCAGACTGATTCAGGAAAACCACGAATGGGTCATAAACGACGAAGTACTAGGAGTAGTCTTCGGCAAATGCCGAGACTTCGCCTCCAGGTACTGCCTGCAGGGAAGCTGGGGAATGCGTTCTGGATTAACTGGTCGAACAGCTTTCTGTACGCTTTTCCACCCTTTCCCTTGATTCCGGCGGTGTTCATCAAGCTGTCCCAGTCCAGGGCGCGGATGATCCTGATTGCCCCGGAATGGCCCAGACAGTGGTGGTTCACGAACCTGCTTCACCGGTCTCTCCGTCCTCACATACGGCAGCCTTGCAGGCCGGACCTTCTCACAAAGTTCAGGGGGCAGATGTTGCACCCCAACCTCTCGTCTTTGAGTTCGGCTGCATGGCTCCTGAGATAGTGTAATATGGAAATTGAATCTACCAGAAGTTTGTATGGACATACTGAAGGAGGCTAAGCATCCTTCCACTAGGACTTCTTATGCTTACAAGTGGAAGAGGTTTTGCATCTGGTGCAAGTCCAAGGACCATGACCTGACGACGTGTAAGGAAGATGTCATCCTTCCGTATCTTCTACACCTGACGCAGTCTTGCCTTAATGTCCAATCCATTACGGTTCATCTTGCTGCGCTGACTGCCTACAGGAAATGCCCTTCAGACTTCCTTCTTCCAGATCCCTGTGATCAAAGACTTTTTGGAAGGCTGGAAGAAAGCATTCCCTCCTGTCTGGCTTCCTTCGCCTTCATGGGAATTGAATGTGGTGCTGTCCAGATTGATGAAGGAGCCTTTTGAACCTATTCATAAGGCTTCGTTGCAGCACCTGTCCTGGAAGGCGGCGTTCCTCGTGGCCATCACATCGGCCCGCAGGGGGAGTGATATTCAGGCGTTGTGTTGCCAAGAACCTTATACTGTATTTCATGCTGCTAAGGTTGTTACGCATACTCACCCTAAATTTCTTCCAAAGGTTAATTCTGATTTTCATGTCAACCAGACAATAACTTTGCCTACGTTTGTTCAGAATCCTGCGTCTCCAGCGGAAAGGTCCCTACATTCCCTGGATGTTAGGAGGGTGTTGGAATTTTATCTGGATAAAACCAGAGATATTCGTGGTTCAGATGAATTGTTTGTCAATTATGGATCAGTCAGGACCGGTTTTGCTACCTCAAAACAGTCCATCTCTAGGTGGATTGTGTCCTGTATACAATTGTGTTACCAAAAGGCTAATACGACCTTAGGAGGTACATCTAAGGCTCATTCCACCAGGGGCAAAGCTGCCACAACTGCTTTGCTACTTAATGTTCCGATTGCAGAAATCTGCAAGGCCGCCACTTGGAAGTCGGTCCATACCTTTGCTAAGCATTACTGTCTGGACACTGATGCCAGGGCAGATGCTCAGGTTGGGCAGGCTTCGCTGCGAAATCGGTTCGCACAGTAGTGGTGTTATTTCTCGGTTCTCCACCGCCGCTTTGGTGTGGGGATGGGCTTGCCATTCTATTCACTAGATTATGACTATACACAGAGATCCCCTACTACAGAAGGAGTAGTTTCTGTCCTGTAACTCCAGTTCTGTAGTAGGGGTATCTCTGTTATAGTCATAAGCGCCTGCCCTCCTCCCCGGTGGAGAGAGATATTCATGTAAGAAATGCTACAGGTCTGGCATGTTACGCCTTCAAAAAGAACTGAAGGTGAAAGGGACCTGCACTGCATTCTGGGATACTGTGAGGCTTCTGGAAAGCTCTCTTAAAGGCACAGTATCCTGTTTTGAGCCACATAATGGCAGCCTATGGGGCTTGTCTGTTCACTCCTTCCTCTCTATCATTCCAGAGGGTTTTGCTGTTAAAGGCAAGGTTTTCTCTGTGGAAAACCCTGGACAGGCTGTGCTGTTGTGGTTTTTGGTGGAATTTCTAGTTGAAGTATTGGACAGTGTAGCCTGTGGATATAGGCTGCATTATCTGTCTTTAAATTCTCTCTTAAGTGTCTATGCAGGTCTGCATGTTTTGACAGCTTAAGAGATTATTTTTGATTGCTCCGGGGTCCGCGCACATGGGCGGGACTATTCACTAGATTATGACTATAACAGAGATACCCCTACTACAGAACTGGAGTTACAGGACAGAAACTACTCCTTATAGCTCACATAGAACACTGCAAGTGAAAACCTTCATCTGCTAATACATGAAATCAGCTGAGTTACGGCATTATGCACTAATAGAAGCTGGGCAGAATGCATATAAGGCTGGCCCTGGACAGCACTGAACTACTGTTACGAGAGGTATGCGTGTGTGTTAGACCTGACATCATTGGCTTGAGTCTCTCCTCCATTTTTTCTGTTTTGCCTCTACTGTTTTACGATGTTTTGCTGGTATATGCTTTGGGCGCCGTGTCACTGCTGATCAGTGCCATAGCGCAAGTGCTCCCGATGTTAAATTGATGTGTCTATTGTATCCATGTTTGGCTTATTTGGTTTACTGTCAGTCCCTAGTCTAGTGCACCAGGAGTGCCGGGGCTTGTAAATACAAATGCCGCTCGTGGGCTTGCAGCACGTGTTGTGCCACCCACAGGAGCGGCTTCGTAAAAGGATGTCTACGGGTCGGTCATTGCGAGACCCACGTGCAGTACTGAACTGTCACGCCGGCTGCGCAGGTATACCTACTTGCCAGCCCCTCCGACCTTCCCTTAACTTCATGTTAGTCACCCCTATGGTAGGCCCACGGGCAGGGTGCATTGTACGTCTAAGGTAGGACACGCCTGACCAAGTTGGCATGTCCTAATAGTGAAGTACCGCCATCTTCGTGCTTCACTATTGCGAGGTAGCCTGCTCTCCATTGCTTAGAATGGGCCGCCGGGATTGTTAATGCTATGATCCTAGCTGGCTCGGAGAGCACGGTGCAATGTCGAGTTTGGTATCCCTGAACTCGGGGTTCAATTACGCGTCCGTTGGGGTGGATAGTTTTTGGACTCTGGCTTCGAAAATAGCACTTTTAGAAAGTGTCTATTTTCTTGCCTAACCATATCTGGTTTCTGCTGGTCTTGCGTGTGTGTGACAGGAGCTGGGTGGCTCCACAGGTCTGGATGAGTCAGTGTGGGATGAGTGGGACATTTACGTTGAGAGTAGGGGGAGAGTAGTTGTTGATAGCCTGCCTTGCCTGATACAATGCTGGCTCCACCTCCTGCTAAGCGACTGATGGCTCTGTGCCTGCCATGGACGATCCTAGCCCCACCTCCTGCCAGGAGGGCGATAGCTCTGCTCCTGCCAGTAACAATGCTGGCTCCACCTCCTGCGGGGCGTCTGAGGACTCAGCCCGGCTCAATGAATAGGCCAGGTGCTACTGCCTAGCTCCACCCACCACAGACCCAGGATGTTGGGAAATCCCCGGCATAGACAAAGGGATCAAAGACGAAAAGGGGTATAAGAGAAGGACCCCTGAACTAGGAAATCAGATCACTTCTGACAAGGAACCCTGTAACCAAGGACAAGAGGCCTGCTGATCTAAAGGACTGCCTACCCCTTCTGCCAGTGTGCTGTTGTTGGGGGAATCCTGCAGTGCTTCTTTATTTTTGCCAAGGAACCAGGAGAGAGGAACTGTGTGTGTACTCTCACGCTTGCTAAGAAAATCTCCAAGGACTGGAAGAGTGCCAGTCTCCTGCTGAAGTCACAGGGCTAAAAGACTTCATCTGCTAAAAGTCCTATTGGCTGGAAGTGTGAATCCAGCACCTCTGAAAGAACCAGCAATCACGACGACCGGACGGTGGGCCCGACCGACGCCAGCAGCAACGCCAGTGAGTGGGAGTACGGCTCTAGCTCCAGAGGACCTCGTGTCTGCACCGCTGCTGATCGCATCACCTGTGTGCCCCTTCGACGCCGTGAGCGCTGCTCACTCTGTGCAACTGCATCATCGACGACGCCTGCTGAGGCCTGATCGACACCGAAGACGCGACGCCGGATTGCTCGACGCCGCTGATCATCGTGTGCTTCATTTTCCTAAGGTACTGTGTTGTTGGGGGTCCGTGTGACTCCAGGCCCGACGTAGCGCTCCTCGCGGTCGACGCCGAACCTGTGGATTATCTTTGCCTCAACGTCGTGTAGCTCCCGTGTGGGTTACCCTGTTGCTAAGAACTGTGTTTCCAAGGAGAAGATTTGCTTGATACTAAAGACTTTTGTGCTAAAGAAGAAACTACCTTTGAACTATCCTTTTTCCTTCCCGAACGTATTTATTCCGATTGTGTACAGTTTTGCCGTTATTTGGTCTTGTGCTAAGCCTTATATAAAAATACTTATTTTTATAATACTACGGTGTCGTGTCCATTTGTAGTGCATTCACTGTGTTACTGTATGTGGTCATAATTGCTTAACGCACACCCTCTGAGATAAGCCTGTTCTGCTCTGCCAAGCTACCAAGGGGGTGAGCAGGGGTTATCAAAGGGTGTGATCCCCTTGCCCTGACTAGAAAAGGAGTGTCCCTATTTGTCAGAAGTGCATACCTCTGCCAACTAGAGACAGCCGGTTCTAACATTGGTGGGTCAGCGGTGAGGATTTGGACTTTGCATTTATGACCCATGTACAGTGATTAGTGTGCGCTACATAGTGAAAGCAGACCATAGCGCAGTCACAATCTGATTTGGAAGGATTCTATTTTTGTTCTCCGCTTTCCTGAAGCTTGATTTTTTTGAACACTGCCAGTTTTAACCATGAGTGACAACGGAGTCACTGTCCCTGCTATCGTTGTTGTGGAGGAGTTCGAGAGGAGTAAGCTAAAGAGATACAAGAAAGATGAGCTGAAACACTTTTGCGACCAGTTTAAAGTTCCTACCACCGGCCTCTCGAGAAAAGATGATTTTCGTAAAGCATTACAGGCCTGGTGGGAGTCCAGAAATCCCTCTGATGCAGTGGTGGTACCCACAGAGGAAGGGGATGAGGAGGTGCCAGTGAATGGACCTATGCCCTCTCCCGGAAGCAGTGTTTCCTCCAAAGGTCTTTCCCCTGAAGAAAGAGAACAAAGGGCGAAAGAGCGAGCTTACAACATGGAGATGGCAAGGCTAAAGATAAATGGGCAGTTGGAGTTAGAAAATGCAAGAGGTAGAAGGGAAGCTGATTTAGAGATCAAAAAGTTGGAGTTTGAACGAGAGAAGTTAGCTTTGGAGCGTGAAGCCAGGTTGAGGGAACTGGATATCCAAGCTAAAAAGTTAGAGTTGAATCCCTCTGGTGGCAGCATTCCATCCGAGCCTGCAGAAAGTAAATTTTACTTCCCGAAAGATGTGATCAAAGATTACAATAAGAATGAAGATATTGGTCAATGGTTTAAAGCATATGAGTTAGCATTGTTGGCCCACCAGGTCCCTGAGAAGAATTGGGGAGCGGGGTTGTGGGGTCGCTTTGTGAATGAGGGAAGAGATACCCTGTTAGACATGCCTGTTGCGGATAGGATGTCGTATGCTCATATGAAAGATGCTTTAATGTTGCGATATGGCTTAACCCCCGAGAAGTACAGACAAGCTTTTAGAGAATGTAAGAAGTTGCCTGGTACGACGTGGGTTGAATATGTGTCTTATTTTTGCAGAGCCATGGATGGTTGGGTAAAGGGCAGCAAAGTGGAAAGTTATGAAGCTCTTTATGATTTGTTTGCTTGGGAGCACTTGTCTAATAACTGTTTTCCAGAGCTGCGCCAGCACCTGATTGATAGCAAGATATCTAACCCTAGAAAACTTGCTGAGGAGGCGGACCGCTGGGTCAGTACCAGGGTCCACAAGGGTCCAGTGGGAGACTCAGCCAAAGGTGGGCAGGGTCCCCAGCAGAAGAGTGGGGGGGACAAGGGTAAACAGAAGGAGTCTCAGAAAGGGCCCCAAAGTAATCCCCAAGGGAACCAAGGGAAAGGTTCCCAGCCTCCCCCTGAGAAGAAGCCAGGGGCCCCGACGGGTAAACCTGTTCATAGGGGCCCCCTAACCTGCTACGGTTGTGGGCAGGTGGGACACCGGTTTTATGACCCCCAGTGTCCCAAAAAGGATTCAAATGCACCGCCGCGTGCACCCCCTCGTCAGATGGCGAGTGTAGCCTTGGGAGGGGAGGAGATGGTTGTCCATGGTGGGAGGGGCCCCGCAGAGATGTCCCTGGTCTCGCTAGGAGACATGCAGATGGTCCCTCCACCCCCTCTGCCTAGTAACACTAGTAAATATAGGCAGTGGGTGACCATTAATGGCCATAGAGTGGAAGCTCTCAGAGACACCGGAGCGAGTGTGACAGCTGTCAAGTGTCACTTAGTGTCCAGAGAGCAGGTGGTTCCCCACGCATTCTACCCCGTGATAGCTGCCGACAACTCCCAGAAAGAGTGTGAGGTAGCTCAGGTTTCCTTTGAATGGAGGGGAGTTTCAGGTACTCTTCAGGTTGCTGTGAGGCCCGCCATGCCTGTCGATTGTCTCCTGGGCAATGATTTAGAAGACTCCCCTTGGGCTAAGGTGGAGAGAGCGGCGCACTTGAAAATGTTGGGTGTGCCAGAGTGGGTGTGTGCAACCACTCGTTCGATGACAGCGAGTAAGGGCGTTGATGGGGTCCCGGAGCCTGAAAGTATGGCCCAGGACCCAGCTGTAAAGAGAAGAGGCAGGAGGCGCGGGAAACCGGCCCCCGTAGTTCCCGTGGTCCAGGAGGAGGTAGACCCTGAGGGGGATGCCCTGGAGCCCACAGGGGAACAAATTGCCGAACTGGGAGATCTGCCCGAGCTGACCCACTGGCAGCAGGATGGTGGTCCCTCCAGGGAGGACTTCTGTGCGGAACAGAAGGTGTGCCCTTCTCTTGTGGGCATGAGGCACCAGGCCTCAGCCCAATCCTCAGGTGATCAGTCAGGGTCACATTTTGTGTACTGGGAGAACAACCTCCTGTATAGCGAGCCTAAGGCTGCTGAGCCTGGGTCAGCCCGTGTGCTGGTGGTACCCCAGCGCTTCAGAGCCTTCCTACTGGGTTTGGCTCATGACGTACCGTTAGCTGGACATCTGGGGCAGGACAAGACCTATGACAGGCTTGTCACCCATTTTTATTGGCCTCAGATGCGTAGGGATGTGGACATCCATTGCAAGACTTGTCGCACTTGCCAGGCAAGTGGGAAAAGCGGAAGGAAGCAGAAGGCTCCCCTCCAACCTTTTCCAGTGGTCAGCACCCCCTTTGACCGGGTGGGTATTGACATTGTTGGGCCCCTGGACCCCAAGACAGCCCTGGGCAACAGGTTCATCCTGGTCTTGGTGGACCATGCCACGAGGTACCCGGAAGCCATCCCTCTCAGAACAGTGACGGCCCCCGTGGTGGGACGGGCACTGATGGGTGTTTTCTCCCGGATGGGATTCCCCAGAGAGGTGGTGTCCGACCGAGGCACCAACTTCATTTCGAACTATATGAAGTCTCTGTGGAAGGAGTGTGGGGTAACCTATAAGTTCACCACTCCTTACCACCCTCAAGGAAATGGGCTGGTTGAAAGATTCAACCGGACCCTGAAAGGCATGATTATGGGTCTTGAAGAACCAATGAGGCGGAAATGGGACGTCCTCTTGCCATGCCTGTTGTTTGCTTACCGTGAGGTGCCACAGAAGTCTCTAGGGTTCAGCCCCTTTGAGCTCTTATACGGTCACCCGGTAAGAGGACCTTTGAGTCTGGTCAAGGAAGGCTGGGAGCAATCTCCCAGGAAACCTCCCCAGGATGTATACAGCTACATGCTGGCCTTTCGGAACCAGACTCGGCGTTTCAGAGAACTTGCTCAGGCAAATCTGGAGGCCAGCCAGGTGGAGATGAAGCGGTGGTACGACCGGAATGCCACTCTGGTAGAGCTTCAGCCTGGTCAGGAAGTGTGGGTCATGTCCCCTGTGGAACCTTGTGCGCTCAAGGACAGGTGGACTGGACCGTTTAAGGTTGTGGAGAAGAAGAGCGATGTCACCTACTTGGTGGACTTGAAATCTCCCAGGAACCCCTTGCGGGTCCTGCATGTCAACCGGTTGAAGCCCCACTTAGAAAGGTCCGAAGTGGGCATGCTCCTAGCTACAGATGATGGAATGGAGGAGGAGAGTGAACCTCTCCCTGACCTCCTGTGTGCTAAAGAGCAAGACGGGTCAGTGGATGGTGTGGTCCTCTCTGACACACTGACCCTTGAACAGAAACAGGATTGTCGCCAACTGTTGGGACAATTCCCGGATCTGTTTTCCTTGGTTCCGGGTGTCACGCATTGGTGTGTCCATGACGTTGACACCGGAGACAGCCCTCCTGTGAAGCACAAGGCTTACAGGGTGACTGACAAGGTCAGAGCGTACATTAAGGAGGAGGTCTCCAAAATGTTCGCGTTGGGGGTGATTGAGTCCTCTAGCAGTCCTTGGGCCAGCCCAGTGGTCTTGGTCCCGAAGGCTGCAGCGCCTGGTGCTTCACCAGAACTCCGGTTCTGCGTGGATTACCGAGGACTCAATTCGGTCACGAAGACTGACGCGCACCCCATCCCCAGAGCTGATGAGCTCATCGATCGGTTGGGGGCTGCCCGGTACCTTAGTACGTTTGATTTAACGTCTGGGTACTGGCAGATCGCCTTGACTGATGGGGCAAAGGAGAGGTCAGCATTCTCCACACCAGATGGGCTATACCAGTTCCGGGTGATGCCCTTTGGGATGAAGAATGCCCCTGCCACCTTCCAGAGGTTGGTCAACCAGGTCTTGGCTGGGCTGGAGGACTTCAGTGCCGCCTACCTGGACGACATCGCAGTGTTCAGCGCCAGCTGGGAGGAACACTTGCGCCACCTCCAGGAAGTGTTGTTGGCCCTGCGCGGAGCAGGCCTCACAATCAAAGCCAGTAAGTGCCAGATTGGGCAGGGTTCTGTGGTGTACTTGGGGCACCAAGTAGGGAGCGGCAAGGTTGCCCCCCTGCAACCCAAGATTGATACCATCCTGGCTTGGGCGCCGCCCAAAACCCAAACGCAGGTGAGAGCCTTCTTAGGACTCACAGGTTATTACAGGAGGTTTGTCAAGGATTACGGCAACATTGTGCACCCCTTGACGTCGCTGACTTCCAGGAAGCAGCCACGAAACGTGATCTGGACTGATGCCTGTCAAACGGCCTTTGACACCCTGAAAGCTGCAATGTGCACAGCACCTATACTCCAGGCACCCGACTTTTCGAAAGAATTCATTGTTCAGACGGACGCTTCAGAGCATGGCGTGGGGGTTGTTCTAGCTCAGGTGAATGAAGAGGGCCGAGACTTGCCTGTAGCCTTCATCAGTAGGAGGTTACTTCCCAGGGAAACGAGGTGGAGTGCGATAGAGAGAGAAGCATTTGCTGTGGTCTGGGCGCTGAAGAAGCTAAGACCCTACCTGTTTGGGACTCACTTCCGGGTTCAGACAGACCACAGGCCCCTCAGATGGTTGATGCACATGAGGGGTGAGAATCCGAAACTGTTGAGGTGGTCCATTTCTCTACAGGGGATGGACTTTACGGTGGAACACCGCCCTGGTACAGATCATGCCAATGCTGATGGTCTGTCCAGATTTTTCCGCCTTAGTGATGAGGACTCCCTAGGTTAAGGGTAGTTCTCCCCACATTTCAGCTGGAGGGGACACGTGTTAGACCTGACATCATTGGCTTGAGTCTCTCCTCCATTTTTTCTGTTTTGCCTCTACTGTTTTACGATGTTTTGCTGGTATATGCTTTGGGCGCCGTGTCACTGCTGATCAGTGCCATAGCGCAAGTGCTCCCGATGTTAAATTGATGTGTCTATTGTATCCATGTTTGGCTTATTTGGTTTACTGTCAGTCCCTAGTCTAGTGCACCAGGAGTGCCGGGGCTTGTAAATACAAATGCCGCTCGTGGGCTTGCAGCACGTGTTGTGCCACCCACAGGAGCGGCTTCGTAAAAGGATGTCTACGGGTCGGTCATTGCGAGACCCACGTGCAGTCCTGAACTGTCACGCCGGCTGCGCAGGTATACCTACTTGCCAGCCCCTCCGACCTTCCCTTAACTTCATGTTAGTCACCCCTATGGTAGGCCCACGGGCAGGGTGCATTGTACGTCTAAGGTAGGACACGCCTGACCAAGTTGGCATGTCCTAATAGTGAAGTACCGCCATCTTCGTGCTTCACTATTGCGAGGTAGCCTGCTCTCCATTGCTTAGAATGGGCCGCTGGGATTGTTAATGCTATGATCCTAGCTGGCTCGGAGAGCACGGTGCAATGTCGAGTTTGGTATCCCTGATCTCGGGGTTCAATTACGCGTCCGTTGGGGTGGATGGTTTTTGGACTCTGGGTTCGAAAATAGCACTTTTAGAAAGTGTCTATTTTCTTGCCTAACCATATCTGGTTTCTGCTGGTCTTGCGTGTGTGTGACAGGAGCTGGGTGGCTCCACAGGTCTGGATGAGTCAGTGTGGGATGAGTGGGACATTTACGTTGAGAGTAGGGGGAGAGTAGTTGTTGATAGCCTGCCTTGCCTGATACAATGCTGGCTCCACCTCCTGCTAAGCGACTGATGGCTCTGTGCCTGCCATGGACGATCCTAGCCCCACCTCCTGCCAGGAGGGCGATAGCTCTGCTCCTGCCAGTAACAATGCTGGCTCCACCTCCTGCGGGGCGTCTGAGGACTCAGCCCGGCTCAATGAATAGGCCAGGTGCTACTGCCTAGCTCCACCCACCACAGACCCAGGATGTTGGGAAATCCCCGGCATAGACAAAGGGATCAAAGACGAAAAGGGGTATAAGAGAAGGACCCCTGAACTAGGAAATCAGATCACTTCTGACAAGGAACCCTGTAACCAAGGACAAGAGGCCTGCTGATCTAAAGGACTGCCTACCCCTTCTGCCAGTGTGCTGTTGTTGGGGGAATCCTGCAGTGCTTCTTTATTTTTGCCAAGGAACCAGGAGAGAGGAACTGTGTGTGTACTCTCACGCTTGCTAAGAAAATCTCCAAGGACTGGAAGAGTGCCAGTCTCCTGCTGAAGTCACAGGGCTAAAAGACTTCATCTGCTAAAAGTGCTATTGGCTGGAAGTGTGAATCCAGCACCTCCTGAAAGAACCAGCAATCACGACGACCGGACGGTGGGCCCGACCGACGCCAGCAGCAACGCCAGTGAGTGGGAGTACGGCTCTAGCTCCAGAGGACCTCGTGTCTGCACCGCTGCTGATCGCATCACCTGTGTGCCCCTTCGACGCCGTGAGCGCTGCTCACTCTGTGCAACTGCATCATCGACGACGCCTGCTGAGGCCTGATCGACACCGAAGACGCGACGCCGGATTGCTCGACGCCGCTGATCATCGTGTGCTTCATTTTCCTAAGGTACTGTGTTGTTGGGGGTCCGTGTGACTCCAGGCCCGACGTAGCGCTCCTCGCGGTCGACGCCGAACCTGTGGATTATCTTTGCCTCGACGTCGTGTAGCTCCCGTGTGGGTTACCCTGTTGCTAAGAACTGTGTTTCCAAGGAGAAGATTTGCTTGATACTAAAGACTTTTGTGCTAAAGAAGAAACTACCTTTGAACTATCCTTTTTCCTTCCCGAACGTATTTATTCCGATTGTGTACAGTTTTGCCGTTATTTGGTCTTGTGCTAAGCCTTATATAAAAATACTTATTTTTATAATACTACGGTGTCGTGTCCATTTGTAGTGCATTCACTGTGTTACTGTATGTGGTCATAATTGCTTAACGCACAGCCTCTAAGATAAGCCTGTTCTGCTCTGCCAAGCTACCAAGGGGGTGAGCAGGGGTTATCAAAGGTTGTGATCCCCTTGCCCTGACTAGAAAAGGAGTGTCCCTATTTGTCAGAAGTGCATACCTCTGCCAACTAGAGACAGCCGGTTCTAACAGTGTGTGTTATTGATCTCGCTAGATACAAATGGAGATACTAAGTCTCTTCTAGTCTGAGGAGTTGAAATTTAAAGGCTGTGCTGTGGGGTGAGGGGAATAAGCCTAATAAACATGTTGCTCCCCTTAAGTGACAGGTCGTCTGTACCTCTGGACAATTTGATCTCTTGTCTGGTTTTTAAAGTGGACTAATTAATCTTTTATTCGCTTTTTTTGCAGCGGTACTGTTAGCCTTAAATCACCGCTACTGGTATGCAACAAGAGGAACAGACATCGTCTTTGTTGTAGCGACCTGCTTAAGTCTCAGAGCAGAAAGACTATTTGGGTTTATTAAGACAAAAGCAACAAAAAACAAGACTTGACCGCGCGACTGTAAAAGTAATGCCGCGCGGCCGCGAAATGAACCCCCCCCCCCCCCAAAACACGAGTGGTGATGTGAGTTTTGTGCGCGCGTGACGGGAAAAAGTGCTGTGCACGTTGCGCACGTACTTGTGCGCGTAATAGCAAGCTGGTGGCCGGCCTGGGTAGCACTTTTAAAGCCCCTACTAAATTTCTCGCAAGAGCAGCGCATGCGCTGATTCTAGCGAGACCTAAAAAACTATAAACTATGAAACCCAAATAGGGTTTATTACATAATACATTAAAAACAATCACATACATCTATTCAAATATAAAAACTTCAAGAGAGACAAAACAAATGTGAGGAAATAAATTCATCAAAAGCAGTTCATTCCAACAGGAATCAAATCATAAACAACATCAGTCTTTTAGAACACAATCATTTATAGACATGAGGTAGTTCCTGGAAGTAACTAAAAGAAAAACTGGCGTTGACGCGTTTCGGTGGTAAAGAATTTTTAAGATGGCACCTTCATCAGGATATAAATACTTGTCTCTCTCCAAATCGATTTTAAAATTTGATAAACCACTAATCGTGTGTGAAGGAGAATCTAATCAATCCTTCCAATATTTTAAAATAAAACGAGGTCCGTCAGATCCACCGTTATTTTACTGTGCTGATCAGTATAGATCCTCATGTGATTCATGGATGAGATTATCAAGAGGAACTAAGTACTAATATATTGTGCCATTCTGTATATTCAGGAACAGTACACTGGATTGCCCACCTCCAGTAGAGGTAAAGTCCGTAATAGCGGGTCCCGTCACGTCGTCCCTTCACTTCCCTCTGGGAAGACTCTCGTTGTTTCTACTTGTTAGAATTCCCATCTATAAGTTAGCATTTTAGTTAACTTTTGCCTTATTGTACTATGTGGGTACCATATAGATGGCAGTTGACTGGTCAGGGATGTACAGCAGGTTAAGGTTGCAATTGATTTTTAAATATGTTTCCCCTTTCAATTTTCGTCCCATTAATAATGCTGATAGACTCATTTACGGTCGCCCATATCTTTTTAATATAAATAGGGAAAAAAGAATCTGTTTATTGATTGCTTCTGGCATTTTTGATAGTAATTTTGAAATTCAATTCACCAAAACGAAGATAATTTTTATTAGAATGGTCTAAAGACAGGGACTTTGTGAATAGGAATAAAGACGCATGTTGTTAAAAATGAGTGTTTGGTGCTAGTCTACCGGTCTTTCTCCTTTTTTGTTCGGTGTGTAGGACCTTCAATTGAATTTCTTACACTTTGCAAACCTACGCCAAATATCTAAAGTAGAATTGCTGCATATTTGTAAGTCATACTTTTTATCATTCTTTGTTGGTGTGACTAATTGAGGTGCTAATGTCGCCACTTAGACTTTCGCAATATGAACATTAAATAGTGCTAAAAGGGAAGGGTGAGGTGTTTAAAATCTTTATGCTCTCGATTTCGATCCGAGGGGATTTCAATCCCCTCGGGCTCCAAGAGGCCTTTGTTTAATTTGTTAGAACATTCTGCCCTCTAGTGGCAGAATGTTCTAATAGCCTTATAGCCCTTGCTAGCTGGGCTATACCGGCTATTAAAGTCAAGCTCCCTTGTTAAAGCCCCGAGCCGAAACGCTGGAGCGGGCCTTTATTAGCCGGTATAGCCGGCTATAGTAAATACTTCTCACTGAGTGATTTAATGTGATGTACTAAGGTGAAACATTTCCTCGCGGTAAACAAACACATGTATTTTAATTTTCAAGGGACTATATAAGTTTACAAGATATTTGTTGCATGATTTACATTCTGAGCATTTTCAAGGCTTGGATCGTGCACTGGCTCTTAGAGCCAAGCCAGACCCTTGATTCGGCTTTCCTTGTTATCTTTTTTTTGGTTCAGCTGCTTCAAGTTAGGATGTAGGAAAGGTTAATGCCCGTGAGAGTACAAGAATGCACAATTAATAAATAAACGCTTGAGCAAGTAGTCCACCCGCTCGCCGTTATGAGGACACACCCATGCCGCTACTTGGAAAATCATATGATGGCCAAACAGTACGGAGGTGAACACAGAAGGAACAAACATCAGCGCTGTCACCGTGAGCAGCCCCTGCCCGACCCGCCTCCCCTTCCCCACTCCGGCACTTGTTGCAGAAAGCAGCACTTCCCCCCCAGGGACAGAATCCGCACACAGGGGAAAGTGTGGAGCTCTCCAGGGCATTTCCCTTTTATAAAACATACACTAAATCAGAAATGTGCACACTGGCATCACCGCAGCGGCCAAAAGAGAAACAGAAGGAAATATCCTTGCGTTGGTGTTACACAAGAGCACTATTGGAAAAGCAGACACACATTGTGATATCAGACATGGCAAGCGCAGGGAGACAGGGATAGGAGTCGACAAACACGGTTAGTGATCCAGAGAGCAGCTGCACTCCTAGGGCTAATCTACAGGCAGCTGAAAGCACGTTTTCACTTCACTAGTGTGTCTACCAGCCGGCCCTTCTCTCTATCCGTCCCGCACCTGCAGTCCTGACTATCTGCCTCCAGACGCCAGGCTGGCTCAGAGCTGCTTCTTGTTGAGCCGAGAACTGGTGGAAAGCTCAGCAGGTTCAGGGTGGCACACCGAAGGCCTGTGATGTGTCAGGGGAGGAGACCTGGTGCTTCGGCTGCCGTACTGTACCCGGGGAGCTCCCTTCAGTCCATTAGTAACATGCCTCTGTCTGTTGACTTACTGCTGAACTTTGATTTTTAGGTCGAGCCTAGAGCAGCGCATGCGCTGCTTGCTCGACTTTAGTAAGGGGCTTTTCAAAGTACTACCCGCCGGCTAGCAACTTGCGGTTAGGTGCACAAGCACGCACGACTCGCTCTGCTTCTCCAATCATTGCTGCGCGTGCATCCCTCGCGTGCTTAGCATGTCACTGCGATCACGATGAAGTGCTAAGCACGCGAGGGATGCGCGCGGAGCAATGTCCCTAGAAAAGTAAAATTTTAACAAGTGAATGTGCACTTGCATGTTCCACCTTGAACTCAAAAAGACATTGACTTCTGTCATATTGCTTGACTTATTTCCTCCGCAAGCATCTGTGAGGTTTGTTGAACTTTTGGTGGGCATCTTTAATCCAATATCTATGATTGTGAATTAACTATAAGGGCCCAGGCGTGTTACCTCTCTTTGAAAGGCACAGTAAGCGGGGCGCAGCCAGTATGGAGCAACAAATATAGCGGACTCAGACTTCTTGTACTCACTGGTGAATGTGTATGTCAGTGCAATGAGTGACATAAGGGGAGAGTTTCCGTCATATTCCATTTACAGGAGCAGTGCACATGCTAACTGAATATTACTGTGCCACTAATTCACTTCCAAGATCAAACATACTTACTTGCAGCTTCAGTACAGCTATGACCCGTGTCTGTAAAGAACTTAATGTGTAGTTACAAACAGTATGTGGAATTAACGCCTTCATTTACATTACTTATCAATTAATTTTAGATGAGTCAACCCATATAGTGTTTTTTTTCCTGCATGTTCCCTTTTCTTCACATTGGGGATTCCAATTTTGTAGAAATCGCTTTTCACTATCCACGCAGCCTGAAATATATGTTTACTTTTTGAGTAAGATGGGTTTCTGGGCTACTTTGAGAGACAAACCTCCCTTTCTCATTGGCTTCCAATATACCCAGTGATAGGCCAGGCTCAAGAAGCGGTTGAACACCTCTGGAGCGCGGAGGCGAGCCACCCTTGAATTTTAATAGAAGTTGATTCTGTTTTTTGCCAACTATAATGTGTAGCTAATGTGTGGATGGATTTCCTAAAAGTGAATTGCAAGCGAGACTGCAACTGGTGTGGTCTGAAGGTTTCAATGGTGATGTCAATGTAGGTGTAGGGCTCAGAAATGCTTTGGCCCCTCCCTACCACTCAATTGTGCCCATGAGAAGGCGTGAGACAGCCGACCTATACACTTCTGGATGGGCGGAGGTCATAACCACGCGCTGTGGGGTTCTTAAATGCTATATTGGGTATCAGGCAGCACTCTCTATGTATATATTTATGTATCTTTGGACCCATCCCAAACCCCACATTGAACAAACCTTCCTTGTGTATACATTTTTCATAAGACATCATTCTTCAGACGCCTGATCTCTTGGGGGCCTCGAATGAACTCCGGGACGCCGAACCACAAGGTAAAAGAATGTTTTCCTTTCAGTGCGATTGAAGGGGAGCTCTGTTGACCTGTGAGGGGGAGGCGGGGCTGGAGGCAGCTCGCGGCTCGTGCTAGTTTCTTTTAAAATCACGCCTGTGTAATGGTTTTGTTTCACGTCGATCAGACAATTCCCTCTCTTTTAGTATGGTTGCTATAGAAGTTTGAAAAGTTTCATTTTTCATTCTGCCTACTTTTAGCTTAACTAAACGCATGCATTAACAAGCATTGGCATAGCCAATAGGTCTCGACCTTTGGGACCTTATAAGTGTTTAGCCATGCAACAGTTGATATTGTTGCATCCAAGGACATTGTGCTGCTTTACCAAATACTTATAAGGTCCCAAAAGCGAGATTTATTGGCTATGCCAATCCTTGTTTTACTTGGTTCTGCCCCAAGTTTATATGCATATACTGGCCACGTGCACATCGCCCATTTGGCAGGCTGCTCCTTGCATGTATATTGCATAACTAAATACTTATAAGGTCCCAAAAGCGGAAACCTATTGGCTATGCCAATGCTTGTTATTATTGTCAACAGCTTGGGTGCTTTAGAAAGCTAATTGTTTGTTTTGAAAGGAAGAAGTGTATTGCATTTCCTCAAAATGCATTGCTCTTCTGCCTTTCAAACAAATAAAGCGCTTTCCAAAGCACAAAGTTGGTTTACCTTTGCCAAAAAGCACTCACTTACCAACATAAATAAACAAGCACGATCTCGGTGTCTGGCGAGATGAGTTTGAAAATCGTAAATTGAAATGACAGCAGAGGTAAGTCCCGGAGCACTGGGAAGGCAGACCATCTGTGCAGAGAAGGGATAGCTCATGACTTATCTCTTCCATTATTTCAATTTAAACTTGCAATCCTGTCTGCATTCCTCGGTGAGTATGGGGCTGGAGTAGGATGTGCTGAGAGCTTGGAAGTCGGAGGCCTTTAAAAACACGAGCAGGGGCAGGCAAACGAAAACAAGTTACAGAGCAAGGAGGAGAGATAATCACATGCTTGATGGGCAACTAAAATGTTCTCTACATGAAATCACTGGTGAGCCGTTCTTAACTTGTGCCGGTGGTTTCCGGTGCTTTGCACCAGCACTTAATTGTCAGCACTGGCTCCAGAGACAGTCCGCCACATGGTGACCCTGTCTTTTTACTTTTGTCTTTTTACTTTTGAGATGCGCACAACAACCGTGTTTAATTAATCAAAATACATTAGAAAAGTAATAATACCTGCCTCTCATGTGATTATTATAGCTTTGTGTGGCCTGAATTAGTGTGAATTGTCACTCTTGTAGGAGTGCAATGGTTAGGTGTTGTGTTGGTACTGTCATTGGTAGTGCTGGCGGGGCATGGGAAGTGCAGGCTGCGGTGACCTTCAGAGAAGGTCCCAGGCACTTAATCTTTTACAAATTAAACATGCTGGTGAGGGAGTTAAGAACACAAAGGAGAGACATTTGGGAATTGGTGGAGGTTCCAAACCCCACAGAAGAGACATAAAAGGTCGATCAAGCGCAACCTAAAAAAGGAGGATATTTCTTTATATGGTTTCATATGAGAGAAAGAGAGAAACATAACGGAGGTATTGCTAGTGTGCGATGTGGCAGAAATATTTGGTTCAGACTCGGATATAGTGCTTCAGTGCCAGAATCTGGATAACAAGCACTGTCATTTTGGGAGTGGTCTTTTATGGAATGGTCATCCCCAAATTGGCCGCTGATCACGTGCTCCTCCCGAAGTCTTAAGCGATCATGCGAGCTCAGGGAAACCATGGACGCAATCGAAGAGGACGCAGAAGCTTCTCCCTCCATCTTGTGAGCCCAAGAGCAGGGGCATAGGTAAGTATAAGACAAAATGATGCAGTAACCATACCAGTAAGAGTAAAAGGCCTCTTTATTAGGACAGGTATGCATTTCTGAAACTCATTGAACATTTTTCAAAAAAATCCCTGCCTCACTAACACAAGAAAACAATCCTCCCCAACAAGAACAGCCCCCAAACCATCATTCAAACATCCAATCTTTACCATCCTCTTTCTTTTATCCATTGACTTTCACACGTGACTCAAACATCTCTTCTCTGTGTTCTCTGTCTAAGACTACTCTGCAATTGACACCAGGAAAAAACTTTGACAAGGTGTTTTTCCTGCCCCCAATCTTACGCAGAAGAGAAAAGATTTCATCGCCATAAAACTGTTCTAACCTGTTTCAGGTCTGAATCCCTGTCGCTACATGTCTGGGGTTTTTTCTTCTTTTTTAGTCTTGTGCTTATTGCTACCACCACTGGGGAGGAAGGAGGAGGTGTGTGGGGAGGGGGGGGGGGGGAGGGGTTTGTTGGCTTCTTTGTTCACTACAACATCCCTCTTAATGCTCTATTAAAGTATTGCGTGCCAAGCCACATGCCTACAGCAGGGTCCCTTAGCATTACTGCCAGCTCTTTTGTGACCACCTTACTAGGGGGTTTAACTGCTAGACCACATTGCTATGTCCCTGTGCTAATGTGAATCTTCAGCGACCTCTTCCTCCATGGCTTACCGAATGCTGATTCCTTTGCTGGTTAGGCGGCACTTTCTTGGACACTATGCTAAGCACAAGAGACTTGAACACGATGACCCTTTCCCAATCTGTTCTGTCGCCTTCGGGCGTTAGTTCTTGATACCCCCTGCGTGGGATGAAATGCGGGATTGTCGCATGTCTATTTCTCCTGTTTTATTTCTTTTTTTACTAAACGATCAATAAAAATACTTTTGACAAAACTGTTGCAACAACAGCCAGCTCCTGAATTTAATATTGGAGCTAAGAACTGTCTTTTGCCAAAACAGCTTTAATGCACCTAGCACCATCTTATTTAGAGCCAATGTCAACACCAATCATTCCATCAATTCAAGTAAGTACAATTTGTTTCCCACAAAAGACAGATGAACTCTATCCTGTCTGTAAATCTGGAAATCCTCTTTTTGATGTCCTTGTGTTCCATCCAACCTATTCCCCTGCCTCTACAAAACCGCTCCATCTCCCTATTGACCTTCCATCTTGCCTTTCCACTACTGTTAATTTTACTGCACCTCGCCAAACTTTTCTTGGTACTAATGATGTCTCAAAAACCTCTTTCAGCTCCTTTATCAACCCCAAATCTAACAGTTACCTAAGATTGTTCTTGCCTAAGTGTACAATCAAAACATCTGGGCACGCTCTCATAGAAACAAAACTAAGCAATCATGGCAACAATTGACCCCATTTCATGCCCTCCCTACCCCACTACCCCACGTGTTAATCTTAATTTCATCACTACCGAAAGCCAAATTCTTTCCAAAAGGATGATTTTGAGCCTGATTTGCTGCCCATTTAACAAAAGAATGTCAAATAATCGTAATGGAAAAGAACACCACCAAAGGTCCTGCCACACTACCTGAAATGAGAAACAAGTGTTAACAAAAAGTAAGCATTAAGCATATTCCAACTCTCTGACGTAATGTAAAAAGCAATCAGAGGACCATCTACCCAAATCTTTCACTCGCTGTAAGGAGAAACTCAACCTGGCTGCTAAAGATGCGGCGCCAATTCAAAATGAATGAGTACAAAAATGAAAAGAATCTTCTCCAATGTAACAGAGAACTTTTCTCATTACAATTCTGGCGACTCTAGCAGCCGAGAACCATTTTCATGAGTAAAAACTAGATCTGAGCTAGCCTTCCCAGCTGCTCTAACGTTCTGCTATGTAACCACTAGTCACGCAAACCCCTCAATTTTTGTTAAGTAAGACCTATACTCCTTTGCCAACTTGATCTGTTTTTGAGCCCTCAAGAAAAGTTTCCACTGTATCACCTGTCACTGTTATATTCTCTACTCATGCCTCCTGAATTGCCCCTCCCTAGTAATTCTGATATCCTAAAAGCACCAAAAAATATACAGGACTTGCTTAATCTGTACAACAACTCTTTAAAAACTGAAAAACATAAGGTAGAAAGACCTTTGACAATGTCATAGAAAGAATGCCCCTTGAAAAGCAACCTCTATTGTTTTCTTTAGCCTAGCCTTGTAACATCCTTCTACCTACCTCACTAGCTGAATGCTCATAGCCTCTGTAAAACCTACCATAAAATCTCAAACCAGCTAACTTACCAGCAATTGTTGCGGCTGAAATCTTCCTATTTATATTACTCATGATAAAACTTAATACATCTTCTCTTGAAACCTTGCTCAACTTGCCTCCTACAACAAGCCCCACTATTTAAGAATTCTTACCATGCTCTCCTGTAAGAAGTCCTAGTGCTCAGAGCCAAATATGTCTCCACTAGCTCAAGCATCCACAGTCCCCTAGCGCCCATACCTCCTGTGGTACCTACGTTTTCTGCAGATCTGCTCCAGGCGCCAAACCACAGAATCTCTGCCACTGTGAACAAGACAATGCATCTGCGATGTTATTGTCTACACCTGGCACATGCTTGGCTCTGAAAACATTATACATCAAGCAGTCTAGCATAAATCTTTGCAGTAACCTCCAAAGATGTTAGTCCATTGCGCTCTGCCCATTGACCAAATCCACCACATTTCGGTTGTTCGCATTAAATATGACTGTTTTATTTTCTCGTTTCTTTCCCCAAACCGCTAGGGCAGAGCCACCAACAAGGGGAAGAATTCAAAGGAAGCAATACTCCTGCCTTCAGCTAACCACCTAGAGGGTTACCTCTACGCACACCATCTACCCTTGTAGAGCAAACCAAAACCATTGGCGCCTGCTGCATCTGAGAAAATCTGCACCATCCAAATGAAATCTGAATCCATGGACCACATGGTAACTCCAATGAAACCTCTCAAAAACATTATACAGACTTCAAAATCTGCATGCGTATCTGCAGAAATCTGATTTCTGTGGTGCAGTAACTTGGCCTTGGCAAAACCAAGCTGATGACAAAACGTCCTGCCAACCTGCGAGTCACTTGCGCTCCTCTTCACTCGCCCTAACATACACACCTCGAATTAGACCGTAAACAACCTTCCTCTCCAGCTCCGTACAGCCTGATCGTTGGCAGACATCAGAAAGAGACTCAAGACCTAGCTCTTTGATGGAGACACAGCCCACAGATACCCTCAGAGGTGATTGTGTTGCGCTTAAAAAATGCTGCTTGTTTGTTTGCTGTTACAACACAACATTCAAAATTAGGGCAACCTAACAGTTGTTGAATTTGCCTCAGTTGGTCCTTAGAGGTTCCTTTGCTTCTTTAATTAAAGCAATAAGCTCTCTACTTTATTTTCAGGTAATATCGCTTCCATCTTAACTGGGTCAAATTCAATACCCAGAAAAACCAGACATGTACTGGGACCTTCAGCTTTTTCGGTTGGCAGAGGTACACCTAAGTCTTCTGCTGTATCCTGAAAACTCAGCAAAGCTTTACTGTACTCAGGTGAGACTCCTGCACCCACAAACAAGAAATCATCAAGGCGATGGGTGACCAAGTCATGACCAGTCCTGTATGTAAAGTACCACTGCAAAAAAGTTCAGCTGGATGGACTAAGAGTAGCTGGAAAGCAGACTTGATATCACATTTTGCTCTAAAGTTCTGCTATGTAACCACTAGCCACACAACCCCCTCAATTTTTGTTAAGTTAGACCTTTGCTCCTTTGCCAACTTGATCTGTTTTTGAGCCCTCAAGAAAAGGTTTCCACTGTATCACCTGTCCCTGTTATATTCTCTACTCATGCCTCCTGAATTGCCCCTCCCTAGTAATTCTGATATCCTAAAAGCACCAAAAAATATACAGCACTTGAATAATCTGTACAACCACTCTTTGAAAAACTGAAACACATAAGGTAGAAAGACCTTTGACAATGTCATAGAAAGAACCTCTATTGTTTTCTTTAGCCTAGCCTTCCTGGGCTTAATGAGCTTACTAGAGTCATTGCCACATCCACAGAAGCAAACTCACAGCAGAAGCCTCATTTTCTGTTTAATCATTGACTGACAAACCTTGGAGCCATAATTCGCCAGCAGTTTTCTTTGGTAACACACCTAGAGGACAAAACTTTAAATCAGACAAAGGCTAAATTGAAAAGGGACCTGCCATTCTTCCTTCCACAACCTCTTTGACTAGTTTCTGCCTCACTATATGCTGATGTTCTTTAGCTGACTTTAAATTATCAGCAGACCTCTGTGACGAAGGGCCTAGATAGCCAAGCTGAAAACCTTCTCTGAACACCCATTCCAAACGTTGTGTGTTAGGGTACATTTTTAAATAATAAATCAAACAGTCAAATTTAATTGGAGTAAAAGCCTTTGTGTCCAACATGGAAACCGCCCTTATACCTCTGCTCTGCCTACTGCCCCCCAAAATGTGTTTGTTCCCCAAAACACTGTAGGACTGAATGTTTTCCCCTACATTTTAAACACTCATGGTTATACTTGCATGGGTTCCTTGGGCAATAACCCTGTTAAAGTTCCAGCATGCACCCGAGTATGCACTTTGGCCTCTGCTCAATGCATCCCCCCCCCCCACCCCCCAGGTGGATTTCCCAAGAAAAATCAAAAATTGGTACTATTTACCCACTGGCTGTATGCATCGCCCATGGAGTCCTCTGTGGGTACATTCACTGCACCCATAATTTATTATCTACTCCACCCCCCAAGGTTTGTCTGGCTTAAGCACCTTTCAGGCCTGAAACTCCTCATCATGGTGCAACCATGCAAAGCGCCCAAAGGCCTGAGAGGTCTTACGAATAGTATCCATACAATTAAATAATGAGTGTGACCAATCTGGGAATTTTTCACAGTAGACGCTGACATAAATAAAAAATGCTGTTGTCCATGTGTCTATTGTGGTTGGGAACCTGGGTCGTTTAGTCAATTCCAAAGCTTCTTCTTTTGAACCTTCTTTGGATTGTATCTTGCTGTGCGATAATTTGTATACATCTATGAGCTCACCCTTCCATAGCTTTTCTTTTATGGCAATGTTCAAATGTTCCCCAAAACGGCATAGACACCCCCATGTAAGCGAAGCTTTTTAATGCCTCCGTATTACTCTTTATCTCTCCTTCACCAGATTTTTCATGTTTGTCCTTCACTGCTTTTAGTATGCCATTTGTTTTTCACTTATTTTATCAACTATTTGTGAACTGAATTAATTACCCTTTTTACATAATAATCCTGCATCCTCTGGAATAGGGTCTGTGCCAACACCTTTGTCTACTAAGCTAAGCCCCACTCCTTTGTCCATCTTTATGCATAGCTTTGTCTTGTTACTTCCTTCCCAACTATTCCACCATTGTGTCTCACCTGTCGTTCGTCTGCTTATTGCCTCTAGGGATGCTCACCTATGATCACCCTTCTCTTGTGTTCTCCTTGCACCACCTCTTTTATCCATCTTCCCCGCTTGTGACTCTGCCATCAGTATTATAGTACTCTTGCAAAAAAGTATAGTAGGACCCCCTTTCTGTTCAGCATACACTTTTTTGGCCTCTTTATATTCTTTCCAGTTTGATATTTCCCCTTCTTCCTATTCTTATTCATCATCCTCAGATTCCAATTCGTACCTAATTTCCCCCTCTGAAGGCACACTGCACCTCATACCCCACACCACCATCAAAATACTTCAACCAACTTTTTTGTTGTTTGAAGACCATGCCGACAAAGTCTTCTTTTCCCTCGTCTTCGGGGTGGTTGCACCAAACCTCTCCCTCTCTTTGGCCTCAATATCCCAGGTCTCTTCAAATCCAGTCGGCATTTGCTTGCTGCATGTAATGTAATGTAATATAATGTAAAAATTACTTATAAAGCGCGGCATACGCCGGACGGTTTCAAGTCAAGTCAAGTCAATAAATTTATATAGCGCGCTACATACCCAGAGGGTCTCAAGGCGCTTGAAGAAGGATGGGGAATTACTTGTCAAATATCCACGTTTTAAGTTGCTTTCTGAATGCTAGGTGGTTCTGAGTAAGGCGAAGGTGAGTGGGAAGTGAGTTCCAGGTAGGAGAAGGATTTACCTCCCATGGTGGTTTTGTTGATGCGAGGTACAGTGGCAAGGGCTTGGTTGGTGGATCGTAGCTGGCGGGGGGGGGTGGTGTAGAAGGACAGTCGTGTGTTGAGGCATTCAGGTCCGGTTTCGTAGAGTGCTTTGTGTGCGTGGGTAAGGAGCCGGAAGGTAATCCTCTTATTGACGGGGAGCCAGTGAGGTTTTTCAGGTGACCAGAGATGTGTTCTTTACGCGGGATGTCTAATATGAGCCTGGCTGAAGCGTTCTGGATGCGTTGGAGTTTTTTCTGGAGTTTTGCGGTGGTACCGGCGTAGAGGGTGTTTCCGTAGTCCAGTCGGCTCGTTACCAGAGCGTGGGTGACTGTTTTTCTAGTTTCGGTGGGGATCCAGCGAAATGTTTTTTTGAGCATGCGAAGAATGTTGAAGCAAGATGAAGAAACGGCGTTGACTTGTCTGTTCATCGAGAGTGAGGAATCCAGGATGACGCCCAGGTTCCGCGCGTGGTCCGTCGGGATGGGTGCTTTTCCAAGGGCCTCTGGCCACCAAGAGTCGTCCCAGGCGGAGGGGGAGGTGCCTAGGATGAGGACTTCTGTTTTGTCTGAGTTCAGTTTCAGACGGCTGTGCTTCATCCATTCTGCTGCTTCTTTCATTCCTTCATGCAGGTTGGTTTTGGCAGTGTTAGGGTCTCTGGTGAGTGATAGGATCAGTTGAGTCGATTTACAAAAGGGGGTGGTGATGAACAGAGTGTCTGAATTGAGCAGACCACTCTTACCCAGTCCAAAGATCAGGGCTTGATCCATCACCGTTATTTATCTCACTGCCCCATCCCAGCTCAGAACCTGGCTATATGCAAATCAGTCTGTCCCTGGCCCAGTGCATCATGGGAACAGGGCAGACTAAACTACCAAGCCAATTCTTTACCAGAAAGGAGACAAGCTACCGGGGACCGGTTTCTGGCATTTCAGCCTCTTCGGCCCGGCTTGCTTGAATCCTGATGGAGCAGTGAGAAAGGGACTCATGTCTGAGTATACCCTGCCACACCTATAGTGGCCAAAATCGATTTACAAAAGGGGGTGGTGATGAACAGAGTGTCTGAATTGAGCAGACCACTCTTACCCAGTCCAAAGATCAGGGCTTGATCCATCACCGTTATTTATCTCACTGCCCCATCCCAGCTCAGAACCTGGCTATATGCAAATCAGTCTGTCCCTGGCCCAGTGCATCATGGGAACAGGGCAGACTAAACTACCAAGCCAATTCTTTACCAGAAAGGAGACAAGCTACCGGGGACCGGTTTCTGGCATTTCAGCCTCTTCGGCCCGGCTTGCTTGAATCCTGATGGAGCAGTGAGAAAGGGACTCATGTCTGAGTATACCCTGCCACACCTATAGTGGCCAAAATCGATTTACAAAAGGGGGTGGTGATGAACAGAGTGTCTGAATTGAGCAGACCACTCTTACCCAGTCCAAAGATCAGGGCTTGATCCATCACCGTTATTTATCTCACTGCCCCATCCCAGCTCAGAACCTGGCTATATGCAAATCAGTCTGTCCCTGGCCCAGTGCATCATGGGAACAGGGCAGACTAAACTACCAAGCCAATTCTTTACCAGAAAGGAGACAAGCTACCGGGGACCGGTTTCTGGCATTTCAGCCTCTTCGGCCCGGCTTGCTTGAATCCTGATGGAGCAGTGAGAAAGGGACTCATGTCTGAGTATACCCTGCCACACCTATAGTGGCCAAAATCGATTTACAAAAGGGGGTGGTGATGAACAGAGTGTCTGAATTGAGCAGACCACTCTTACCCAGTCCAAAGATCAGGGCTTGATCCATCACCGTTATTTATCTCACTGCCCCATCCCAGCTCAGAACCTGGCTATATGCAAATCAGTCTGTCCCTGGCCCAGTGCATCATGGGAACAGGGCAGACTAAACTACCAAGCCAATTCTTTACCAGAAAGGAGACAAGCTACCGGGGACCGGTTTCTGGCATTTCAGCCTCTTCGGCCCGGCTTGCTTGAATCCTGATGGAGCAGTGAGAAAGGGACTCATGTCTGAGTATACCCTGCCACACCTATAGTGGCCAAAATCGATTTACAAAAGGGGGTGGTGATGAACAGAGTGTCTGAATTGAGCAGACCACTCTTACCCAGTCCAAAGATCAGGGCTTGATCCATCACCGTTATTTATCTCACTGCCCCATCCCAGCTCAGAACCTGGCTATATGCAAATCAGTCTGTCCCTGGCCCAGTGCATCATGGGAACAGGGCAGACTAAACTACCAAGCCAATTCTTTACCAGAAAGGAGACAAGCTACCGGGGACCGGTTTCTGGCATTTCAGCCTCTTCGGCCCGGCTTGCTTGAATCCTGATGGAGCAGTGAGAAAGGGACTCATGTCTGAGTATACCCTGCCACACCTATAGTGGCCAAAATCGATTTACAAAAGGGGGTGGTGATGAACAGAGTGTCTGAATTGAGCAGACCACTCTTACCCAGTCCAAAGATCAGGGCTTGATCCATCACCGTTATTTATCTCACTGCCCCATCCCAGCTCAGAACCTGGCTATATGCAAATCAGTCTGTCCCTGGCCCAGTGCATCATGGGAACAGGGCAGACTAAACTACCAAGCCAATTCTTTACCAGAAAGGAGACAAGCTACCGGGGACCGGTTTCTGGCATTTCAGCCTCTTCGGCCCGGCTTGCTTGAATCCTGATGGAGCAGTGAGAAAGGGACTCATGTCTGAGTATACCCTGCCACACCTATAGTGGCCAAAATCGATTTACAAAAGGGGGTGGTGATGAACAGAGTGTCTGAATTGAGCAGACCACTCTTACCCAGTCCAAAGATCAGGGCTTGATCCATCACCGTTATTTATCTCACTGCCCCATCCCAGCTCAGAACCTGGCTATATGCAAATCAGTCTGTCCCTGGCCCAGTGCATCATGGGAACAGGGCAGACTAAACTACCAAGCCAATTCTTTACCAGAAAGGAGACAAGCTACCGGGGACCGGTTTCTGGCATTTCAGCCTCTTCGGCCCGGCTTGCTTGAATCCTGATGGAGCAGTGAGAAAGGGACTCATGTCTGAGTATACCCTGCCACACCTATAGTGGCCAAAATCGATTTACAAAAGGGGGTGGTGATGAACAGAGTGTCTGAATTGAGCAGACCACTCTTACCCAGTCCAAAGATCAGGGCTTGATCCATCACCGTTATTTATCTCACTGCCCCATCCCAGCTCAGAACCTGGCTATATGCAAATCAGTCTGTCCCTGGCCCAGTGCATCATGGGAACAGGGCAGACTAAACTACCAAGCCAATTCTTTACCAGAAAGGAGACAAGCTACCGGGGATCAGTTGAGTGTCGTCGGCGTAGGAGATGATGTTGAGGTTGTGTTGGCGTGCGATGAGCGCAAGGGGGCTCATGTATACATTAAAGAGGGTGGGGCTGAGTGAAGATCCTTGTGGTACGCCGCAGATGACTTCAGTGGCCTCTGACTTGAATGGTGGAAGGCGGACTCTCTGGGTTCTTCTGGTGAGGAACGAGGTGATCCATTCTATTGCTTTTCCTTGGATTCCGACGTTTCTGAGGCGTTGTAAAAGGGTGCTATGACAGACCGTGTCGAAGGCAGCGGAGAGGTCGAGGAGGATGAGGGCGACTGTGTCTCCATTGTCCAGTAGAGTTCGAATGTCATCTGTTGCTGCGATGAGGGCGGTTTCAGTGCTGTGCTTGGCTCGGAAGCCGGATTGTGAGGAGTCGAGGGATTTGTTGGTTTCGAGGAATGCGGCGAGCTGGTTGTTGACCGCTTTCTCGATGACTTTGGCCGGGAAAGGAAGGAGTGAGATAGGGCGGTAGTTTTTGAGTTCGGTGGGGTCAGCTGTGGGTTTTTTCAGGAGGACGCTGAGTTCGGCATGTTTCCAGCTTTCCGGGAAGGTTGCGGAGTTGAGGGAGCAGTTGATGACTTCTCGGAGGTGCGGTGCTATGATGGAGTCTGCTTTGTTAAAGATGTGGTGAGGGCATGGGTCTGTGGGGGATCCTGAGTGGATGGAGTTCATCAGACGGATGGTGTCCTCAGTGGAGATTGGCTTCCAGTCATTGAGGATGTTCTGGGGTGGTGGGGGTCTTGCAGGGGGTTGGGTGGGTTGGTCTTTGGGTTGGTTGTCGAAGCTGTTGTGGATCTCTGCAATTTTGTTGTGGAAGAATGAGGCTAGGGAGTCGCAGAGGGCTTGAGAGGGGGTGATGTCGTTGGAGTTGGCTGAGGGGTTGGTAAATTCCTTGACGATGTTGAATAATTCTTTGCTGTTGTGGGCGTTGTTATCTAGTCGGTCCTTGAAAGCGGCTTTCTTGGCATTCCGGATCAGTTGGTGGTGTATGCGGGTGGCGTTTTTGAAGGCGTCCTTGGTGCTGGTGGTTGGGTCTTTTTTCCAGGCCTTCTCAAGGGAGCGACAGAGTTTCTTGGATTTCTTAAGATCATCGTTGAACCAGGAGGCCTTCTTGCTGCCTAGTTTGATGTGTCGTTTTTTCAGTGGTGCTAGGATGTCGGCGCTGTTGGATAACCATTGGGTGAGGTTGGTGGCTGCTTGGTCTGGGTTTGAGGAGTGGGCTGGGGGGTTTTGAAGAAGAGAAGAGGAGATCTGGTTGATGGTGATTTTGTTCCAGTTTCTTTGCAGAGTGGGTTGGGGGTGGTTGTTGGATGTGGGCTTGTTGTAGGTAAAGTGAACGCAGCTGTGGTCAGTCCAAAGGAGAGCTGTGGTGTGGCTGAAGGAGACATGTTTGCTGGAGGTGAAGATAGGGTCGAGTGTGTGACCTGCGATGTGGGTGGGGGTAGTGACAAGTTGTTTAAGTCCGAGGTTGGCGAGGTTGTCCAAAAGGGTGGTGGTGTTGCGGTCGTTGTTCTTTTCAAGGTGAAAGTTGAGGTCTCCCAAAAGGATGTAATCCTCGGAGGGGAGCGCGTGTGGAGTGATGAAGTCCGTGATGTCTTCACTAAATTGTGCGCGGGGTCCTGGTGGCCTGTAAAGCAGGGTGCCTCTGAGTGTGGTCTTGGGGTCGATGTGGATCTGGTAGTGAAGGTGTTCAGAGTTGGCGAGATTGACGTCTGAGCTGGTTGAGATGCGGATGGATTTCTCATGGACGATAGCGATGCCTCCTCCTGTGTGGCCGGTACGATCCTTGCGAATGATCTTATAGCCTTCCGGGATGGCAATGGTGATGTCTGGGGCTGATGAGGTGTTCATCCATGTTTCTGTTAGGAAGGCGACGTCCGGAGAGATGGTGTCTAGTAGATTCCAGAGGTCAATGGCGTGCCTGTGGACCGAGCGGGTGTTGAGCAGGATGCATTGTAGGTGGTTGGGGTTGGATATCTGTTGTGTGTGCGTAGATGAGGAGTTGTTCTTGGTGCTGTCGAACTTGCAGGAGTTGCAGGAAAAGGGTCCATGGGTGTGTCCCGGAGCGGCTAGGACGCAGTTGGGGGAACGGCCGGGGTTAAGGGCTAGGAGGGTGGAGGCATCGTAGGTGATGCGAGTGGGCTGGGCATTACGGGGACCAGGGGGTCTGGCGCTGGGCGCGGTCCAGGCGCGGACGGGCGTAGACGGGCTTACCTTTGGCGCACCTTCGGCGCGGCCGCAGCGCCGAAGGTGCGCGTGGTTTCTTGGCGCTGTTCACTATATTTGGTGGGAGGCAGAGGGGGGGGTGAGAAAAGCCTATGAATAGGCACTAGGGAAGAGGTTGGTTTTAAGGAGAGACCTAAATTGAGGGTGAGAGCGGGAGAGTCTAAGTTCCAATGGGAGAGAGTTCCAAAATGAGGGGGCCAGAAAAGAAAATCTGAGACCTCCATGTTTTTTGCGCCTGTATCTGGGTACCTGGAGGAGTGCTTGGTCAGAGGATCGGAGGTGCCTGGAGGGGACATAGCGATGTAGGAGGGAAGAGATGAAGGAAGGGCCGATGCCGGCCAAAGATTTATGAGTAAGACAGCCAAGTTTGAACTTGCAGCGCTCTGATACAGGGAGCCAATGAAGGGCTTTGAGCAGAGGGTGGACGTGATGATGTTTGGGTTGATGATAGATTAGGCGAGCTGTCTGGTTCTGTATCAACTGCAGTCGTTTGATCTGATATTGAGGGATGCCTACATACAAAGCGTTAGCGTAGTCGATCCGAGAGATGACTAGGGCCAGCAATGCCAGAGTGAGGGCTTCGGTGGTCAGGAAGTGGGCTATTTTTCGGATCTTCCTAAGCTGAAAAAAGCAAGAGGACCCAGTGGCATTGACCTGATGTTTCATAGAGAGATCGTGGGAGATGTAAACCCCCAGGCTTTTCACTTTGTCAGCAGGGTGGGGAGGGGGGCCAAGTGAGAGGGGCCAGAAGGTGGAGTTCCAAGGGTTGGATGGGCCTCCGACAAGAACAAGCTCCGTCTTGTCGGGATTAAGTTTGAGATGGTGGGCGCCCATCCAATTGCTGATATGGCAGAGGGTGGATAGGAAATTTTAGGCCGCTTCGTCAGAGGAGTCAAGGTTGAAAACGAGCTGAATGTCGTCTGCATAGTTAAATGCGGAGACATTCCTTCCCCGGAGGGAGCGGATCAGTGGGGTGAGGTACAGGTTAAAAAGAAGTGGTGACAAGGACGAACCCTGTGGAACACCGCAGGTAAGCATCCTCCTGTCAGCCGAAAACTGGGAGAGTCGGACGGATTGGTGGCGGTTCGTCAGAAAGGAACAAACCCAGTTAAGGGCCGTCCCACCGATGCCCGCTTCTTTGACACGGTCGACCAAGATGGTGTGGTCGACCGTGTCAAAGGCAGCCGACAGATCCAGAAGGACCAAGGCTTGGCTGATGTTGGAGTCAGCGCCTCTACGGAGTTCCTCCATGACAGAGAGGATAACCGCCTCGGTCGAGTGGGCAGGTCTAAACCCGGCTTGCTGGGAATCAAGGAAGTTGGAGTCTTCGATGAAGGAGCTGAGGACGCTGGTCACGTGAGACTCAAGTACCTTACTCAAGTAAGGGAGCAGGGAGATGGGGCGGAAATTGCCCAGAACCCAGGGATCAGCGTTGTTTTTTTTTAATATAGGAACCACCTCAGCGTTCTTAAACTGGCCGGGAACCTGACCGAGCAGTAAAGAGTTGTTCAGGAGGGCCAGCGGAGGGGAGGGGCAAGCCGAGAAGGCGGCCCGGAGAATCGTAGGAGGGCAACAATCTGTGGGGGAACCAGATGAAACTTTATTAAGTAGGGAGAGAAAGTCTTCCTCTAGTATGGGGGGAGCTGAGTGAGGGAGTGGGGGTTAAAGGAGGAGGTGACCCCAGAGAGGGCCGTCGCCGGCGGTCCGGAAGATATACTGTTTTTGATTTTACTGATTTTTCTATAAAAAAACAGTTGAGGGAGTCACAGAGGGCCTGGGACGGAAGGGGTTTAATAGTCACCCTATCCAGATGTGAGAGCTCCTCCACAATGGCAAACATTTCTTTGGATTTTTGCACAGAGTTGAGAATTTTTGAGGAGAAGTAGGTGGTTTTAGCTGCTGAAATAGCCTGTTTATATTCTCCAGATAGTTTTAGAAAATGAAGTTTCTCTAAAGGGTCGTAGTTTCTGCGCCAATGACGCTCAGCTTGGGGAAGTCCCAGTTTTAGGGATTTGAGGCTATCTGAGAACCACCGATGTGCGTCATGGGGACGCTTGGCTCTGACTAATTTGAGGGGAGCGACCTTGTTGCTGGCAGATTCTAACCATTCAGTTAATGCGGCTTCTTAAGAGTCTATGGAGCCTAGGCAGGATGGAGCCGAGGAAGTTAAAGATGTGAGGAAGCGATCGAGGTCTGCTTTGTTCCAGTTGCGAGCCAGAAGGCTAGGGCCTCGGCTGTGGGGGGGTGGTGGAGGGATCAGAAGACAAAAAGAGATTAGAAAGTGGTCAGACCAGTGGCACGGTAGTATTGTGAGCGAATTGATTTCCAGATTATAGGTCCACACCTGGTCTAGGATGTGGCCTTTAGAGTGGGTGGCTGTATGAATATGTTGAGAGCCATTAAGCCCACTTAGCAGGTCAGTAAAAGCCAAGGAATGAGGGCTTTCATTTGCATCTGATGGCCAGTAGTTAAAGTCACCTAGGACCAGGATTTTAGAATTGTTGATAGTGAGCTGAGAGAGTAGATCACCAAAGAGGGAGGAAAAGTTGGGCATGGGTTCGAGGGGGGCGGTATGCCAAAACACAGATGAAAGGGGACACTGAGGAGTCATATCTGATTGCCAGGCAGTCAACCTGGGGGATGGTGAGTAGAGAAAGGGAGCTGAACCTGAGAGGAGATTTGATAATAGCGGCTACGCCGCCTCCTGGTTTGCCAGCCGGCCGGTTGGCTCGGAGGATTTAATAACCCGGTGGAATGGCTGCCAAGATGTCAGGGGGGGAGTCGTCATTCAGCCAAGTCTCCTTTAGAAGAAGAATGTCAGGTCGGTCTGAATCCAGGAGGTGGTGGATGTCAGATTGATGTCTGACGAGCGACCGGGTGTTAAGATACATGATTGCTAGTTCCAAATTAGCAGGTGCTTGAGCGGGCAGGGGTTTAGAAAGGGGGGGGGGTGATTGTGTATTTAGGAGTGAGGGAGGATGGGAGGGTCCTGATCTCGGGGAAAGAGGTGCGGGCTTGGTAGATACCAAGCTGTTGTAGGTTATGGTGGCTGGCGGATTTTAGCGGCCAGGGTGAGTGTAGAGCAGTCAGGTCCCTGGGGGCATAGGATGTGAGTTGGGCAGAGTGGCAGGCCCCAGGCCCCGGCCGCCGCGGACGGGCGCAGATGGGCTTGCCTTAGGCGCGCCCGCCGCGCTCGTCCGCTGTGCTTCCGGTAGGGGCACATCCTATGTACAGGTAAGGGAAGGGTTGGAAAAGGGGCGTGGCCAGCGCCGGTGGGCGTGTCCCGGAAAGTGCGGCAATGGCTGCAAATGTAAATACAAACACCTCGCCTGCACCAGCGCTAAATCCGCTGTGCAGGGGTGTCAGGAATCAAATCAAATACGCGAAGAGCAGGTGAGCATAAAGTTTTAAAAAGCACAAGTTTCAAGCAGTTTCAAAAGCATAAACATAAACAGTTCGTGGCTCCCGGCTGTGCCTCAGGAGAATGAGTGAACAGGGCAGCGCTAGTGATCAGCGCTTTAATAGGCTTTTGGCGAAAAGGGGCGTGGCCAGCGCCGGTGGGCGTGTCCCGGAAAGTGCGGCAATGGCGGCAAATGTAAATACAAACACCTCGCCTGCACCAGCGCTAAATCCGCTGTGCAGGGGTGTCAGGAATCAAATCAAATGCGCGAAGAGCAGGTGAGCATAAAGTTTTAAAAAGCACAAGTTTCAAGCAGTTTCAAAAGCATAAACATAAACAGTTTGTGGCTCCCGGCTGTGCCTCAGGAGAATGAGTGAACAGGGCAGCGCTAGTGATCAGCGCTTTAATAGGCTTTTGGCGAAAAGGGGCGTGGCCAGCGCCGGTGGGCGTGTCCCGGAAAGTGCGGCAATGGCGGCAAATGTAAATACAAACACCTCGCCTGCACCAGCGCTAAATCCGCTGTGCAGGGGTGTCAGGAATCAAATCAAATGCGCGAAGAGCAGGTGAGCATAAAGTTTTAAAAAGCACAAGTTTCAAGCAGTTTCAAAAGCATAAACATAAACAGTTCGTGGCTCCCGGCTGTGCCTCAGGAGAATGAGTGAACAGGGCAGCGCTAGTGATCAGCGCTTTAATAGGCTTTTGGCGAAAAGGGGCGTGGCCAGCGCCGGTGGGCGTGTCCCGGAAAGTGCGGCAATGGCGGCAAATGTAAATACAAACACCTCGCCTGCACCAGCGCTAAATCCGCTGTGCAGGGGTGTCAGGAATCAAATCAAATGCGCGAAGAGCAGGTGAGCATAAAGTTTTAAAAAGCACAAGTTTCAAGCAGTTTCAAAAGCATAAACATAAACATAAACAGTTTGTGGCTCCCGGCTGTGCCTCAGGAGAATGAGTGAACAGGGCAGCGCTAGTGATCAGCGCTTTAATAGGCTTTTGGCGAAAAGGGGCGTGGCCAGCGCCGGTGGGCGTGTCCCGGAAAGTGCGGCAATGGCGGCAAATGTAAATACAAACACCTCGCCTGCACCAGCGCTAAATCCGCTGTGCAGGGGTGTCAGGAATCAAATCAAATGCGCGAAGAGCAGGTGAGCATAAAGTTTTAAAAAGCACAAGTTTCAAGCAGTTTCAAAAGCATAAATATAAACAGTTCGTGGCTCCCGACTGTCCCTCAGGAGAATGAGTGAACAGGGCAGCGCTAGTGATCAGCGCTTTAATAGGCTTTTGGCGAAAAGGGGCGTGGCCAGCGCCGGTGGGCGTGTCCCAGAAAGTGCGGCAATGGCGGCAAATGTAAATACAAACACCTCGCCTGCACCAGCGCTAAATCCGCTGTGCAGGGGTGTCAGGAATCAAATCAAATGCGCGAAGAGCAGGTGAGCATAAAGTTTTAAAACGCACAAGTTTCAAGCAGTTTTAAAGACATAAACATAAACAGTTTGTGGCTCCCGGCTGTGCCTCAGGAGAATGAATGAATGAATGAAGCAATACTTGTATAGCGCTATCTACCCGTAGGCCTCGTAGCGCTTATGACAGAAACTCAATTAGCAAGGGCTCAGGGCAGGTCAACAGAATGTAGTATACAAGTGTGTTTTTAAAGTTTTCCTAAAGGAGAGATGGTTTAAAGTTTCCCGCAGAGGCAGAGGAAGAATGTTCCATAGCTTTGCCGCAGTGTGTGAGAAGGAGCGGCCACCCCATCGAGCCTTCTTGACTCTGATGGGAGTAGCCAACTGGGAGGAGCTGGACCGAAGAGAACGAGATGGAGCATAGGGAGTGACCAGGGACTGAAGAATTGCAGGGCCAGTGCGATGGAAGGCCTTGTGTAAAATACACATGGCCTTAAATTGTATTCTTCCAGCTATAGGAAGCCAGTGAAGTTCCCTCAAAGCATTCCTCGCTGACTGCCAACGGGGAAGGTTGAAGAGTAAACGGGCTGCACTGTTTTGGGCGACTTGGAGCCTATGGATGGTATAGGCAGGAGCTCCCATATAGAGGACATTCCCGTAATCCAGGCGAGATAGTATAAGGGCCTGGATCAGGATCCTCCTTGCCTGAAATGGGAGCAGAGGGAGCACCCTCCGTAGCATCCTCATCAACCCAAAACAGGTAGCCGCAGTCTTCGTAGCTTGTACCGAAAAGTTCAGGTCGGTATCAAGCCAAATCCCTAGGCTTTTTATTTGAGGTTTGGGCGTAGGGGGTGGGCCTAGACATGGAGGCCAGGAGGATGCAAGGCCCGAGGGGGAGGAATTGCCCAGCAAGATGACGTCTGTCTTCTCCCCGTTGAGTTTTAAACATGAGGATTGCATCCATCTGGAGACCGCCTCCAGACAGGAGCCTAAGGTGCTGGACGATCCCTCCTGGTGGTCTAAGGAGACCACCAGTTGGGTGTCGTCTGCGTAGGTGACAATACGCACACCAAAGGGATGGACTATCCTGTCTAGGGGCTCCATGTAGACATTAAACAGAGTGGGGCTCAGGGAGGAGCCCTGAGGAACCCCACATCTGAGAGGGTGTTTAGGAGATGTCACCTCGCCCTCGAAGACCTGAAAGAAGCGGTCAGCCAGGAAGGATGTCAGCCATTCTAAGGCTGCGCCCGACACAACCATGTCCGCCAGGCGTTGTAAAAGCGTGACATGGTTGACTGTGTCGAACGCAGCACTTAGATCTAATAAGATAATGGCGACCTTTCCACCCTGGTCCAACACAGTTCTAGCTTCCTCCGTTACCGCTAGGAGAGCGGTTTCGGTTCCATGTCGAGGGCGGAACCCTGTTTGGGAGGCACGCAGGAGCCCGTTTGATTCCAAATGGCTCATCAGGATGTTGTTCACGTGCCTCTCCAGTAGTTTACTCAGCCAAGGGAGCAAAGAGATAGGGCGATAGTTCGCCAGGTTGTCCTGGTCCAGGTTGGGCTTCTTCAACAGAGCCCTCACCATTGCGCACTTCCATGACGGGGGTACGGATTTTGTGGTGATGGAGGTGTTAAGGACGTCCAGTATGACCGGGCGGATTATGTCCACTACCTTCAGAAGGGTCTGGGGGGATGCTGAGTCACTGGGAGAACCAGAGGTAATTTGAGAAATAAGTCTGTCCAGAGTAGGCGTATCTAAAAGAGGAATGGTATTTAGCTGGCAAGGAGTAGCAGTGGACAGGAAAGTAGGGGAAGAGGGGTCCGGGGTGCTATCGGCTTCTCCAAAAGAACAGTATATAGTCTGAATCTTTTGGGAGAAAAAGTTCGCCAAGTTGATGCAGCGATCCTGGGCACCCTCCACGGAGGGGCATTCAGTTGGGGGAGAGATAAGGGTTTTAACGATTTTAAAGATTTCCCTTGGGGCATTAACGGCAGCCTCGATTTTGCTGCCGTAATAGGAGGCTTGTGCTGTTTTTTGCTCCAGTTTGTAGAGCCTGATGGCCGCTCTATAACTAGCCTTCTTGTCTTGGGAGTAATCTTGTCTCCAGGCTCTTTCATATTTCCGACAGAGTTGTTTCCTAGATTTAAGGTTAGGAGTGAACCAAGGAGCAGGTCTCAGTCTTTTAGTAGCATTGGTAACTCGCACAGGGAGGACCATGTCCAGAGAGGAAGAGATCCAGCTATCGAAATTATTGGCTGCGATATTGGCATTCGGGGCTTTTCTCGGGGGGTCTCTGGCCAGTGCAGTTTCCCATTCAGAGAGGGGGAGTGAAGACCACTTCCTACCTCGCTGTTTAGCAAGATGACAAGTGGGGATGGGAGAATATGTATGCCAGATAAAAGGAACCAAAAAGTGGTCGGTCCATGGTAACGGAATCGGGGTTAGCACTGTAAGATCGTCACTGTTGCTATAAATGTGATCCAGAAGATGGCCTCTATTGTGGGTTATATGAAATCCTTTTTGATGAAGATCCAGTGCTGAAAGGTTAGAGCGGAGCGTATTGGCTGCTGTATTGTGAGGGTCATCAAGATGCAAATTAAGGTCCCCCAGTAGAGTGAAGTTGGGTGAAGACAGCACAATGCTAGCAGCAAGATCAGTTATTTGAGCGATGGAGTTTTTTAAAGCACCAGGAGGGCGATAGGCTAATATTCCTGAAAAGGTAGTAGTAGGGGAGAATTCTAACGAGAAATGAACACTTTCGCAGGTAGGTGAGGTGGTAGGGGTAATACGGCATTTATAATTGTCTCGATAGACAATAGCCAGTCCCCCGCCCCTCCCAGTCTGACGATCCAGCCTCTTGAGTGTAAAGCCCTGGGGAATGGCCCACCCAATCGCTGGATCATTGTCTAAGTGAAGCCAAGTTTCCGTTAGGAAAAGTGCGTGGGGGTTGAGCTCTTCAATCATTGTATGTAATTCCGTGTGGTGTTTACATACGGACTTGCAATTTAGGAGATACAATCTCCATTCCAGAGCTGGAGAAGAATGTGGAATACCTATATTTAGGATAGAGGGCTTCCAATTACAGTTCCTACAAAGATAATTGATATCAGACGGATGAAACAAATGGGCACAATGAGAGCGTAAGGGAGGGCGTAAGGCAAGCAATGAGGAGACATCATAAGTGTAGGAGGGGAGAGTCATGGCAAACCAGTCTACCTGCCGGTCCGCCGGAGCGACAGGACGCGGACTGGCGCAGACTGGCTTCTCTCTGGCGCCTCTCCGGCGCGTCTACGGTGCTACCGCTGCGCGTCACCGCTGCGCGAGTTATTGAGAGCTAAGTAGGTTAGGCGGAGTGGGAGACTAGCGCGTCAACCCACCAAATATGGCCGCCTCCGATGGAGCAACCAGGAAGTTGTGCCGCTTGCCTCCCTCCACAAACAAACAGCACAGGTAGCTGCGGTGGACCGGGGAGTGAGCGAGCACAGCAAGTAAGTAAATTACACAAGTGAATGAACCATCCGTCTGGACTCCCCTGGTGCGGCCACCGAATTTCGGGAGGCCATGGTCCACATTCCGAGATGGATGAGCCTAAATCACCTGAAAGTCAACCCAGGCAAAACTGAATTGATTTTGCCTGGGAAGAGTGAACTGTACTGGGGGCCACATTTTTGGCCTCCAGAAATGGGAAATCCTCCAACTAAGTCCCAAACAGTAAAAAGCCTAGGGGTCACTTTTAACGAAGATCTTTCGCTTGAAAGTCAGGTAGGGACTGTGGTATCTTCTAGCTTTTTTCAACTTCGTAAGATCAAGAAGATTGCCCACCTATTAACCCACCCTGCTCTGATCCAAGTCATCATTGCTCTTGTGCTGTCCCGCTTGGACTATTCCAACAGCTTGTATTTGGGTCTTCCAGCTGGGCAGCTCAAGAGACTTCAACTGGTTCAGAACCAAGCGGCCAGGCTGATTTGCAAGATTCCCAAATGGCAGTCCATCAGGCCAGGACTGGCCAGTCTCCACTGGTTGCCAGTAGCGCAGAGAGCAACATTTAAAGCTGGATGCATTATCTTTAGGGCTCTACAAGGTAAGGGCCCTGAATTTATTAGCAGCCAGCTTGTTAGTTACACCCCCTCTCGTGCTCTCTGCTCAGGTCAAAAGAACTTGTTAGTGGTGCCTCGTATTAGGAAACAACGCCAGGGAGGCGGATCTTTTCACTTCTTGGCCTCCTCCCTGTGGAATTCTCTGCCACTGACACTGAGACTTCATGAAGACCTGCTAGCTTTCAGACAGGCTTTTAAAACTTGGCTCTTTAGGCAAGCCTACCCATAGTTAACTCTGTCTCTCTCTGCTATATGTTATGTCTCTGCAAATCTTCCTACAGCGCCATGAAGCCTACTTGCGTACGTGCGCCTAATAAATTTAATTTAACATAACATAACATAACATCTGTTAGCGACATGCAGCATTCTCCATACATTGCCCTGCAGGTCACCACAACCTGCTGGGATTGTGGTCCTGGGAAGGGAGTGGCCTATACTTTTCTGACTGGACTGAGCCTCATCAGATACCCACACCCATCTGCCTATGGGAAAATCTTCACACAACCCCTTACCAACTGAGCTGCCTGCCCCGTTAATCCTCACTTACTAGGACTATTCTATGACTATAGTAAATCTTGTTTAATGCCTCCAATAGTGCCTGGCCTGAGAAACTGCTCTTCCTCAATTGAAGCCTCCTTTACCTTTTCTTGTGAGGAACAGGTAAAGGCTAGAAGGGCTCTTTCAAATGCAGAGCCAACTTCTGATTATGTTACATTCTTACTGAGGATGTTCTTAAAAATTGGCACATTCATAAACCAAGTGCACACGAGAACCCTGCAGCCGCCTGGTGGCCCGTTGACATCACAGCCTAACTGGCGCAGATTCAGTGCACTGCAGCCTGCTGCCGCAAACTCCGAACCTCACTCCTCTTGGGGCTGGCTCTTCACTAGTTGGGCATTTATTTTTACCAGTACTTGTACAAACACAGCCCCTGCCTCTTCTAGCTAGCACCAGTTGCTGACACCTCTAACAGTATCTCCCTAGTTCAATCTGCTTTGAACCCTTCTTTTGTAGGTCTCGCCTACACAGCACGCATGCGCTGCATAGGAAAAAGACGTTTTGTAATCGACACAGCTTTCCATGCAAAAACGTGCACACGTTGCATTGCTTTCAATGGCAACGTGTGCACGTTTGGCGATTCCCTTGCGGGAGCGAGCTTTGGCCCCCATGTATTACCAATTATCGCTCCTGGCGCTGTAATGTAATGCTTTTACTTTTGCCGCCACTCAGCGCATGCTCTTGTTAATAGCACGTTGCTTGCTCTAGTCGTGTCTTTACTTTCTCTACTTTTGGCTCTCTGTCTTCCAGTGTCTTGCTTTATCTGGTGCTTCCTGTCTCTTTTTGGGTTTAGCTCGCTGTTTCTCTCCCTCTCTTTATCTCTCCCTGCCTTGCGCCGCTGTTAATGTCTCACACAAACAAACAAACATCCGGTGCTCAGATTAATCTTCGTCATGAAATAGAAAACTGGAAACATTCATCACTGACATGCTCTGCGTAGCCTCTGCCGGTCTTGATGCAGTTTCCTCTGTATTGCTGTGTCTGCCGGGGCAAGGGGTCTTGTGTTTGATGCCTTCTGACAACAGACATTTAGTTTCCTCAATTACCATCTTACTGTCCCTTTTATGGATGAGCATCTTCAATGATGCTCTCGTACCCTCCACCTTAGATCAGACATCCAGCTGACTGAGTGCCGGCTCACCAGCTCAAGACGCATGCGTTGTAAGCAGCACCCCTTTCTAGAGCACACTTGTAGTCATGCCCTGTAGGTGCTCGGGAACGGATTCTCATTGGGACTTGGATTTGGCACAACACTATCCCTGCATGCTTGTTGGCTGGGCTACATTTCCCAGTATACAAGTGTACAACTGTGTATCTGCTGCGGGACCACAAGGAAGCAGCAGTCCGTACAGCTTGCAACGCACGTATATGTGAGGCTGGTGAGTGCTGTTGGTTTTGCAGCAGCACTAAACAAGGGGCATTGGTCAGTCACAGACCTCCTCATCTTTCCAGGGCGGGTCACAGGCTTTTCAACAGGGTGCGTTGGAGCTGCTAGTTTTCAACTTTTTGCTTATTCTAACCATCCTCACCATATGGCTCTTCAAAAACCATCACTTTCGCTTCTTGCACGAGACGGGAGGGGCCATGGTGTACGGTGAGTGTGCCCAATGATGCTTCTCCCTCCTAACCCGTCCACCTCAGAGATGGATACACTTGGAGAGATCCACTAACAGTCCACTCTTGGGGGAGATGCTGATAGCGTATGTGTTTATAAAGTACACTGGACATTTGTTAACACGTGCACAGTATTAAAAAGTTCCCTGCAGCCGCATCAACTATTTCTGAAGTGAAGGTTTTAAATGTAAAATTCTACAGTGGAATGTAAAAAAAGAAAATGTGTTAGTTTTTTATTGCTTTAGATTATTGCTGTTTTTGTATTACTTCCCCGAAACATCAGAGTGCTTTATTTTCTGCACCCTGTACGACATGTGCTTGGTTGATCAGTAGCGTTGGCGTGGTAGCAGATCTGCAGATACTTTTGGCGCATGTTGACATTTACATGTCATTTACTGCTTTTGATCTGCGTTCAAGTATCCTAACCACCACAATAATTAATGCGCTTGTGCACAAGAAGAGCTGGAGTCGCTCAGATTATGGCTTTCCCAAGGATTATGGCTTTTCCAAAAGTGAGAGCTATTGGCTATGCCAATGCTTGTTTTTTTAGCAGCGGTGAACATGCAAGAACAGCCGCTGCAACACTGCTCACCGCAGAATGCTTACGGCGCATCATACCGTCCAAGCGTGCGACAGTACCCCAGGCCTTATAAGGTCGACCCTGCCCGCCTCAGTCAATAACCTTAAAGCTTCCCTAACTGCTGCTGCCTTAAATGCCACAATGTCACTAGCATAAACACTGAAAGGCCCTAACTAATGACAAGGACAAAGAAACCCTACCACCTGCCAGGTCCACAGATTTTGAATGACGCACTAGTAATGGAAAAAACCTGACCCCTAACTAAGGCGAACCCACTGTGCTAAAGGTACCAATCAGTGCCAGCCTGGACTGCACCATCTGCCTGAAGCTACCTTTGTATGGACATCCTATGGATGACACCTGCAGAAGGCACCATCTGTCCTGTGTGCACTAGTTTCCAGACAGCTGATTAGTATTCTAAGGGAGTGATTTACTAAGCTTTTGCGCTGTGTTTGCATCACAAAAGTGATGCAAAACAACGCAAAATCTTTTTTTTGTAATTTACTTTCCAGCGCTAAACCTGTTTAGCACTGGAAATAGCGTAAAAGTAATGCGAAGCAGCGCATTGCGCTGCTTCACGTTACTTTGCGCCATGGGGGTATACCAAGGATGGTGCATGGGCATTCCCATGCAACCACCCAAGGTTTCTCACGCTAAACCAAATTTACTAAAAACAGTCTATTGGGAGGGCATGGCCAAGATGGCGGCTGAGTAGGACATGCCTGCTCGCCGCTCCTGTCCTTCATCTCGGCCCCGGATCAACAGCACCGCACAGCCGGCATGGGACTGTGCAGAAATATTGCTGACACCCCGCGACCCACCCTGCGGCAGTCCGGGCCGGGAGGATTGAGCCATCTGCAGCCGCGGCATCGTGCCTGTTGCCCGTGTGGCTAGAGGAGAGTATGTAGCGGCCGGCAGGAACCAGCGAGAGCACGAGCCCTCGGGCTGCCGAAGACTGCAGCTGTCACAATGGTCCGCGGTGAAGGTGTCCCGGCGGAGTTCCTCGGCCCGGAGCTCGAGAGAGGCAGCCCAGTCCCACCGGATCCCGCGTCCCATGCTGGTGGAGAGAAGCAATTCCTTCAGTCCCAGGACACTAGCGGCTGACTCATTGGGGTGTGAGGCCTGTAGGAGGTGAGTCAGGCCTAGCGAGGGACAGGGGTGTGTGGAGCACTCCTCCCCCTCAGCAACCCTGATTCCTGGCCAGTGCAGCTATGCGGGGATGGGGCCCAAGAGCAATTGGGACTGTCAGCGGCAGGGCCTGAAGTGGATGCGGCCCTGATCTGTAGGGGACGGCTGAGCTAAGCTGCAGCTATGCACATTCCCTCCATTGTTCAACGGTGAGCATCCTCAGAGTTGGGGGTGGGCCTCGGGGTTCCATGTTGTTGGCGGTTGCCAGGAGAAGCATCCAAGACAGTAGGGGCAGCAAAGAGCCCCAGAACGCCATAGTCTACCCCGAATGCCTTGAGTGAGGGTCGGATAGAGGAGCAGCAGTGCAGGAGAGCTGGGACCACGTGGGCTTGCGGCTGCAGCGGACACCTCAGAGAAGGGTGAAAGGAGTAACGGGCCCCGAAATCCCTCAGGTGCGCACCACGACCCATAGCTGTAAAATGACAGGAAGAACCAGGGTGTCCTGGCCTAAGATCATTGCCCCTATAAGAGAGTAGGTCGAACACGGTGCGGGGACGGACTGCATCCACGTGCCCCGAGAGCACGCTGGCCTATTCAGGTGCAGTGTGGAGGTGGACGGTGGAGCGACGGATCACCCGAGGCCCCAGGGGCTGAGAGCAGGAGCCGCTAATACCATGTGAAGGACGAGGCCCACCTGTAGATGCCTGGTTATTCTTGGCCTCATGCCATACAAACACTGCTCTCTTCCCTACACGGAAATGACATTGGTCATGGGAGGAATAGAGGGGCTCTTAGCCATGGCGACCAGCAAAGCCAAGAAAGAGCGTTCAGTCAAGGACCTACTCCTTAAGAACAGCACTCGAGGGGCCAAGGCAACCTTGTCCACAAGTGGACACTCAGTTGAACAGGAGCAAGGTGATGCTGAAGGCCCAGTTACCCTAGCCTGTCTTGAATCCCTATTTGCCTCCCTGATGGGGGAATTCCTATCCATGAATAAGGAGGTATTCCTGGAACTCCGGGAATTGGGGAAAGACATTAACGTGGTTGGAGAAAGAGTGGACACCCTGGAGTCGCACGTCTCAACGAGGGATGAAGAGATCGACCTGCTTCAACAGAAGGTCCTCCTCCTCCAAGATCAGCAACTGGATCTTCATGCCCATGCGGGGAATATCAAGAATCGTTCCCGCCAGAACAACATAAGGATTCAAGCAGTACCTCAGGGAGCGAAAGGGCAGGACATAGAAGCCTTTGTGGAAGAACTCTAGATTCATCCTGGGAGCCCCTCCCGAGGAGGGGATCAAGTGGACTGGACACACTGCGGGGGCCCAGGAGACTTGCGTCTGGCCCTCTCATGAACATCCTAACGTTTGTCCATGATTTTCAATTAAAAGAACGGATTCTACTGGCAGCACGCGACAAGCACCCTTTTGAATTTTGCTCATTGCGGCTCCTCCTATACCAGTATTTAGCTGCAACTGTCCTGCAAAAACTGAGGGAATTCTGGCCGATCACAACCTTCCTGCGTTCCAAAGACATTTCGTACTCCTGGGAACACCACCTCCGTTTAATCTTTAAGTAGGACGGCAAGCTCCGTCAAATTCACTCATTGCAAGAAGCCAAGACGCTAGTCCATCTGCCAGAGGACAATGGGAGGGCCCCTACACTGGATGAATCAGGAGGGCGACGCGCCCGAACTGAGAGATGGCAACGTGTGGGAAGGTACCTACTGTGTCTCCGACTGGACCCTGAGACAATGGCCAAAGAAAGAAAAGCAGTCATTGCCACGCTGGAAGAGGATTTGGTTGCCGGTGACTGAAGACTGCAACAATCTAGCACTCTCAGGCGATTGGCTGAGGTGGAACATTCCCAGGTCATTAACACTGGGGCCCAGGTGGTACGGGGGTGGTGTGGGGGGTTCTGCTGATCATCTCACACCTCACCATGGGGTTAGCAAACCAGGACACGCACAGACGTTTGTAAGTTACTGTCATGTTTTATATGTTCTGTTCTTTGGGTAAGGGGTTTTTCTAGTACTGTTCCATCTTGGCCGGATACGCCGCATAATGATTCCAAATGGACTCAGACACTCAGTTGTCATCTTTTTCTTTGTTTCACATTTAATTTACGGTTTCTAAAGGTGTCTTTCTGTCTTCTCTCTCTTCTTCCCCTCCACACCAATCCAGAGCATTGCTGTTTAGTACACCACCTGAAAACTTCCCAATAGCACATGATGGTTGGGCATGGCATTGGCAGTGTGACCTTCGAGGATATAGGGCAAGAATATGGGTCCCAACACTACATTGCATAACATTTGCATAGTGAGCCTTAATGTCCAAGGCCTTAACACAATGGGGGGGGGGGGGAACATCTGCTTATTGCAGGAAACTCATCTGCTGGCAAGGGCACCCATCGCATGCGCTCCCTGAAGTTTTCCAGACAATACTGGTCATCAGACTTATCTAAGAAGAATGGGGTAGCTATCCTACTTGCCCATAGTTTCCACTAAAAAGTGATCAAGACTATTGGAGAGCACAAGGGCAGGGCCCTATTACTTAGGATACAATGGGGTTGTACAGAGTTCACAGTAGTGTCCATCTATGGCAACAGAAGCGCTTCCTTCTAACCAGTGTAACCAGTGTAACCAGTGTAACCAGTGCCTGAGCTGGCACTAGTTACACCGGACCAGGGGTGGTGATCGGGGGAGACCTAAACTTAGTGATGAATACAGACTTGGACCGATCTGGACAATGCACGGCTCAAACTTGGACACTCTCACAAGCGGGACAGCATTGGCTTGCAAATAGCACACTCAATGATGTAGGCAGGCACACCTTTCTGCCATGCATTACACATACTACTCAGCAGCTCACAAGACTTATGCCCAATTGACCACTTTCTAGTCTCGGACGACTTGGTGGGATGCCTGGTCGATACTACAATAGAGCCGCGCTCTCTCTTTGACCATGCCCTAATTATGCTATCGCTGAACTTGGGTGCCACCCAACCCCGTAGGTCATGCTGGCGCCTACGAGATGCGCTGCTGCACTCCGACCTGATAATAAAATCCATCCTGGAAACCCTTAGTGATTATCTCACCAATAATGACTGTGAGGGCGTGCGCCCAGCCTCTTTATGGGAAGCTTCAGAGTTGGTTACACGGGGGAGCTGATAGCCATCTCAGCACATGATAATAAGCTAAGAAAGGAGCATATGAAGGAGATAGAGATGGCAGTAGTGGAACTGGAATCATCAACTAACGCACTAGTGACCCCCAAGTGTGGTGAGACTTGGAGCGAAAACGGCTCATTCTTCATAGGCTAGACCTTGATAGGGCCGAATATGCGTTGCTTCGTTTACGTCACAAATTGTTTCTTAGTGGCAATCACTCGGGCCGCATGCTCGCCCATAAACTAAGGCAAAGATAGGTCTTGGGGTTGATTTCGGCTGTGAAAGCCTCATCTGGGACTCTAGTCCACAAAGACTCAGAGATAGCAGAGGCTTTTCGTGCGTTCTACTCCAAGCTCTACTCAGAAGGGGACGACCCTAGCGGAGACATAGGGGCCTACTTCCAAGGAGTGCAGTTGACGATATCGAAAGATGCAGCCGCCCACATAGATCGCCCGATTCAAATACAGGAAGTGATTGCAGCGATTGCCCACCTCAAAGTAGCTAAATCCCCTGGCCTAGATGGCTACACGCCTCTGTTCTATAAGAAATTCTGTCAGATCCTCGCCCCCATACTGACACAGCTCTTTAATTTGTTTATTGACACTGGGGTATTGCCTGACTCCTTTACGGAAGCCTCAATATCGGTTATCCTTCAACCCACAAAGGATCCCCAGTACTGTGCATCTTATCGGCCGATTTCTTTGCTCAACGTGGATGCAAAGATTTTCACTGGCCCGCCCATTAATCTGTACATGGTGGGCCTTATTGACCTGGACCAAGTCAGGTTTATCCCGACGAGACAGGCCGGGAACAACACGAAGTGTCTCATCCATTATTACGGATCTTAGAGCCCGTTTGAAACGGACCGCCGCCCTTTTGTCAGTTGGCTTGGAGAAGGCCTTCGATAGGGTCCATTGGCCATTTTTAATGGAGACGCTCTGACAGTTTGGTTTTGGGGATAGATTCCTCAGCTGGTTATGATGCATAGAGCGTTGGTCAGGGTCAATGGGTATTCCTCCGGGCTCTTGACAATCTGTAGGGGAATCCATCAGGGGTGTCCTCTTTCACCTCTACTGTTTGCCTTATATATGGAGCCAATGGCTCAGAGGGTGAGAGACAATCCGGGGATGTCCGGAATTCACCTCGGGGTAGACACGCACACTGTCCGCTTGTACCCCAATTAGGTGATCCTGTCTCTGACGAACCCGGCGACCACCTTAGCGGCACTAGTAGATGAGTTCTCCTGCTTTAATGAAGTTTCCGGCTTTAAGGTCAATTTCCAGAAATCACAAATTCTAAATTTGTCCACTTTCCCTGCCACGGAAGACACCCTGGTAAAACAATTCCCCTTCTCCTGAGCTGGTGATCATATACCGCACTTAGGAATTCTCCTGGCACACACCCCGGCCAAAACCCAGGCAGCCAACTACATCCCACTCCTGGAACAGACTAACAAGATGCTAAGAATGTGGTCACGCTCGGGTCTCTCATGGGCTGGCCGGATTGCAGCAGTCAAGATGACTATAATGGCAGGCATACTCTATATCTTCCAAACTATTTCCCTAACTCCCTCTTTGAACACATAGCAAAGCCTCCAGCGCACTATAAACCACTTTATTTTGGGGGGGAACCGCGTCTCAGCCCGTTGCTAATAACAAAGAGGAAATCTGAAGGAGGGATGGGAGTCCCAGTGGTATTACGATACTTCCAAGCATCTCAACTACGGTTCATCCTGAAGTGGAACAGTCCGCTTTCGGAGAAGCATTGGATGTTTATGGACTAAGAGATAGCTGGTAATAACATCTGGTGGGAACTCAGGCTACAGCGCAAACACAAGTCATGGGGTCTATACTCCTCACCAGTCACGGCGACTGGCATTTGGGACGCAACAGCGATCAGATACGGATTTACCCCAATGACTCTGCTGGTTGACAATCTGGATTTTCCGCCGGGTTGTGGATTAGAACCTTTTCAGCAGTGGCGGGAGAAGGGTTGTAAAAGGGTGGGCTCTCTCTTCGACCTAGAGGGTTTTATCACTTCTGACAAATTTCAGGCGGACTATGCACTTCCCGCTTCGGACTTCTATATTTATCAACAGGTGCGGCATTGAGCAACCTCTCCTGAGGTATGACCAGGGGCCTCGCGGCAGCTAACACTTTTTGAGAAGTGGCTCATCACTAAGAGCAATGACAAAATGCCTCATCTCAGAACTCTATTTGTTCCTCTCCTCTGACACCTCACTCACGAAATCCAAGGGACAGTTAAGATGGGAAGAGGAACTGAGCAGGCGCCTTACCAGGAAGGAGTGGCAGGATATTTTTTACAGGGCGCACCACACAACTCACAACATCTAGGGTACGGAAGCAGCTTATAATGTGGCCGCGTACTAGTACCTAACGCCAGCTCGACTCAATCCCTGGAACAAGGCACAATCGGCTTACTGCTGGCGGGGCTGCAGGAATACTGGCTCCTTAGTAAATCTTCTTTGGCCCTTCCCCAAGTTAGTGAGATACTGGGAACTCATATTACACAACATAAATGATGCTTTTGACACGGATATCCCACGCTTCCCTGCCTACACCCTGTTGGGCCTTCTCAACCGCCTGACCATTCCCATGCGCTCCATTAGAGGTAGACAGATAGTGATAGCGCTGAACGCCGTGGGCCTTGAGATACTGACCCAGTGTTGCTCTGAGGAGGTACCTTACGTGTCCGTTTGGCTTGGGTGGCTCTGGGCGTTGCTGGGATTGGAACGATTGTCGCTGGTGGCAGACGGAAAGTTGGAGGCTTTTCAAGAACTTTGGTCTCCCTTTATATCCATCCTTTAAAGCGTTCAGAGAAGTTACCTGCCCAAAGCTTCTACAGGGTGCATCTCACTGATACAGGCCAACCTCATTGGCCATGCTAAGCTTAGCTATAGGCCTATCCTAGGGCGCGGAGGGGAATGGGTGGGGGAGAGGGGTTCTGTTCGCCTTTTCTTTTCCCTATTTTGCTTTCCTACGTGGCCCAATTAGAACTCACCTACCTGGTGCCGTTTGCTAGAAGCAGCACGAGACAAGGCTCTGGGTGTTCAAGTATACGAAACTAACCTCTGGTTGGGTAACCTGATGTAGTCCATAGCCTACGCTACCTGCCTCCGGGTTGTTGACATTCCGCTGTGTTAAGCTCTAAGACCAGTGCTTCCATGGCCGGTACCCTGCCATGCAGGGCTGTAAGCTTTCAATGCTGTACTTTGTTCAAAACCCATAAAAAGAGTTATCCCATGAAAACAATATATTGGGTTTAGCGTGAGAAAACTGCAGCCTTTTCAACTAGGCTCAAGGAAGGAGCAATGCTTTTATTTCTCCTTTCTTTTATGACTTTGCATGCGTGCTGCACGCACACAAAGTAGGAAAAGCTTTCCATTGTGTCGAGCATAGTATTTTGTACAGGAAGGGTACCCTTCCTGTACAAAACCTATGCTGGACCTATGCTGGACTCATGCACTCACCCTAGCGCTGCCGTGCTATGGTGTGTACATGGCGCACAGCAGCTGTAATCAGCGCCGGCGCAAGGGAAAAGGAAGGAGATAGCCATATCTTTGAAGATATGGCGCTCTCCTGCTCCCTCGGTGTCGCGCAATGCAGCAAAGCCTCACAGGGGACAGCGCTGCGTTGCCCGACTTTTGGGTGAATCTCACCCTAAATGGCTTACTACTGACTAGGCAGATCTTCCTGAAAAGGCTCCTGTGTTTGCCCAAGTCTACCTCCAACTCTTTGGTTCATAAGGAGACAGGGATCTACACCCTAACTGATATGACCATGTTAAGGCCCCTATTATTATGGCGCTCAATTTGGCTTAGCGACGGTACCTCATTGAACAGAGCAATCATCAAGGATTGTCTTTTATTAGACCAGCACTTAAGGATCCCTTGGATTAAATATATTATTGAATGTTCTCAAAAGATTTTCGGGACCAATGTGATTAATGATCCGTACAGTGTCTCGGATATCTCCAAATCAATCATGAAAACAACTTTTATGAATTACTGTGACGAAAGGCATTCTCTGGAGGATTCTAGGTTATCCACATGTGTACTGTACAATAGCATGAATGAATTTATTGGATTTAGTCCGTATTTGTCACAGGTTACTAGAGTTTCGCATCAGTTTGTACTAACCAGAATGAGGATGGGTATAGTACATTATCTTGTTGCGTGCCCTAACATTAAAACGCGCCCTATTGGCCCATGTAAATGTGATAACAAAACGGAACAGAGCACTAAGCACTTTCTTGTAACATGCGAATTGTATAGGGAACTACGGAAATTCTACTTGAAGCCTATGCTAAACAGATTTGGAGTAAGAACTACTACGGATGCTATGAGACTGCTTTTTAACTTGAATCATCCGGACATATGCTTTTTTACTGCTACTTTTATACTTAAAGCTATTAGCGCCAGGAAAAGTATGTGTTTTTAATATATGTAAATATTTTTAATTATTTATTCCATCCTCCACTGGATATTTTGTATTATGTGTTTTCTTTAATGAAATATGTATTTCAATATATTGTTTGTATCTGCAACTGTATGTGATGTTATGGACATGTTTTTTAAATGTTCTGAATAAAGCTTTATGAAATGAAATGACTAGGCAGATCACAAAGCGATATCACTAACTCTAAAAGTACCCACCAATATTAGCCCAAGTAATATTTCATCAAACACAGTAAAAATCAGCTCATGGCATAAAATTGATGGTCAAGCTGAATAATATCCTTTCTAAATTTCGTCCTTTACCTGGAAATGACAGTATCAGCAACTGAAAACTTTGCTGACTGGATTGATTCCGCAGTCATTCAGCATTTCTAAAGAATTTTAGAAACCATAGAAGGAAACCATTTGCTCCCTAGTATTCTCAAGATCTGAAAGTTTAAAAAAAATGTAGACACCAGGAACAACAAGCATTGGCATAGCCAATAGGTCTCGCCTTTGGGACATTATAAGCGTTTAGCCATGCAACAGTTGATATTGTGCTGGATAACACTTATAAGGTCCCAAAGATGAGACCTATTGGCTATGCCAATGCTTGTTTCCAATTTGTGCTGCATTTAAGGAATGTCCTTATTCCTGTATGGAAATAAAACAACCCACTACTAAAATATATATTTTCCAGTTGTATAAATACACCCACCAATAAATCTTTCAAGTTTCTTGAAAATTAAAATTATTTTGCCTGACTAGGAATTAACATTTGTTGAGAGCTTGCATTCTATGTCTTTTGTGGGAATGGCGAGGGAGAGTGTCATAAATACCCTGCTGTTCTTCTGTGAATGGGAGGGAACATGATCATCTAAGCCTGCTGGTTTGGGGCCAAGGGGCTTCTTTGGACCCGTAGCGCCCCTTCTAGAACCAGGCCTGATGTCTTAGCAGATGTGTTATGTACATGTGTGTGGGTGTGTTCATTTTAATAGGGATGTTTGCAAGCACGTTTATGAAAAGACATGTACTATATTTATTGGGTATAGTGCTGGGCTAACAGTATGGTGCAGTGAAGTGCTTTTCTTACATGTTTAAAACATTTTTTTTTTAATTTGTTTTTATTGTTGCATCATAATACCTGGGCACATAGAGAATCAACCGCTGGCGTGGCTTCAACATTCAGCCACGGTCAGCCGTGCATGCAACTTTTCTGTGTACAAACTTGTGGAATTTGACATTTCTTCTATGAAACAGTACAGATCAGTTAGATATATTCTCAGGCTGGGATCCTATAATCGTGCTCCGTAAGTGAGAAGGGAGGATACTAGAGGGTACATGAATGCCCGCCTTGATGGCGTAGGATCGGGGTCTGTACAGTTCTTATAATTGTATTACCAGTAACTAGGGAAACACAACTGTGGAGGGGAGCATATAGGCGTTTGCAGGTGCACGGTAGAAGGAAAGCAAGTGTCGGATGTCGGGAGACAAAGGGTTCCCTCAAAGTGCGCCCATATCAAGGCGGCGTAGTCAGAGAGCGGGGGCATTCCATGTTAGTGCTTAGTGGGATGGTCAGTGTGGGGTCAGGGTCTTGAACAGGAGCTATATGTTCACTCGGGAGAGGAAGGGGGGATGGAGGGGGGCGTAGGTGGGTCTTCTGTGCGCAGGGACTGCCGGAAGCTGTGTAGGAGCATGGCCCATTCCATGGAAATGGGATGCTTACGCGCGCCCCTGGCTTCTTCCTCCCTGAGGGCATCCTCCTCCGCCGCTGCCCACTTACAAACTGCTCCCGTCCAGGCTGCTATGGGGGGACCCTCCGGGGATCGCCAATGCATAGCTATGCATCTGTTTGCCAGCAGCAGCGCCAAGGACACGAACCGCCTGTGTACAGGTTCTTGTTTAGGGATGTGTAAGATGCCTAGTGCGCTGGATTCCCAGGAGGCTACTGTTGTGAGGCCTGTGAGATCTGCCAGTGTGTCGTGCACAGTTTTCCATAGGGAGTGGAAGTCAGGGCAGTCCCAGAATATGTGACGGAAATCTGCATCGGGGGATCGACACCTGGGGCATAGGAATTGTGTGGATGGGTAAAACCGTTGTAGGCGCGCCGGTGTGAGGTATGCCCTGTGTAGTATATAGTATTGGATGTTTTTGAATCGGGCATTCCTGGAGACGCGTTTCGGGGCCTCGAGCGCCTTGGCCCACTCTGAGTCGTGTAGTGCGCGACCGATGTCCTCCTCCCATGTGGCCCGTAGGGCCGCCAGGGGGGTGTGTGAGAGTTCCTGGATTGATTTATACAACCAGGTGACCAAGTGGCGCCCCACTCCCATGTGTAGGATAGTGTGTATTACTGGGTGCGTGTCTGGTTCCCCTGCCCTGAGATTATGGTAGGGACGGAATCCCTCAAGTAGCTGTCGGTGCCTGAGGAATTGTCCTGGGGGAAGGTCATATTCTGCGGCCAGCTGAGTGATTGGTTTCAGCTGTCCTTCCTCGAAGAGCGACTCCATATCCATGATGGCGCAACGTGTCCACTCAGCCAACATTGGCGCCGAGAAATAGGAGTCCTGTCTGGGGCAGCCCGCCAGCGGTAGTAACGGGGAGTATGGGGTCCTACTAGGGGCCATCCGGTGGATCCGCATCATACATTGGCGCGCTATCGTGACTTGGTGGGGGTATGTTCGTCTGGGTTTGGTGTCCGGGAGAAGGAGACGGATGAGCTCCGGGGTCGGAACTCTACCGGTCGGGGTAAAAGTCTCCTGGGTGTAGCGGTCCGCTGTCCAATACGATAGCCATTGAAGCTGTGCCGCCAGGAAGTAGGACTCGAAGGAAGGAGCTCCGAGTCCGCCTTGTATTGTGGGGAGTTGGAGGGTTTTCAAGGCCACTCTGTGTCGGTTCGCGCCCCAAATAAGGGTACCTAGGAGAGAGTTGAGGTCCCGAAAGAAAGATCTGGACGGCACCACCGGCAGGTTCGTGAAGTGATAGAGAACTCGGGGGAGCATCACCATTTTTGCCAGGGCTATTCGTCCTATCGGGGCCAGCGGGAGCTTGTTCCAGAAGGCTACAGTCGGGCGTAGGTTAGCGAGCACTTTCCGGTGATTGCCATCAAAGATGTCCGCCGGAGAGTGGTACAGGCGGGCACCGAGGTACCGAGGAGCTTCCGCGGACCACGAGAGTTGATGGGTTCCCAGCCCGACGTCCCGGGGAGGTAAGCGCTGGTGGAAGGGGTAGACCGTGGACTTGTCCCAGTTCACCTGGAGTCCCGAGGCGTCCGCAAACTCTGTCAGCGCCACTCCTATGGGAGTTAGATCCACTTCTATGTCTCGGACATATATTAGGAGGTCATCTGCGTACAGAGAGACGCAATGCGTATCGTCCGCGAGCGGGATGCCCCAATGGATTCCCTCCTGACGCAGTCTGACCGCCAGCGGTTCGACGGCCAGGGCAAATAAAAGGGGTGATAGGGGGCACCCCTGTCTCGTGCCTCGGCGAACCTCGAATGCAGAGGAGATGTGTTTCCCAATCCGCACTCGCGTTGTTAGGTCGGTGTACAGGAGGCGAGTATATGCCATGAGTGTCGGGCCAACGTTGAGACGACTCAGGATCGCGAATAGGTACGGCCAGGTGAGAGTGTCAAACGCCTTTTCCAAATCCATAATCAGGCAAGCGGCGCGTAGGAATCTGTCCCGAACCTGATCCTGAACATGGAAGACGCGGCGGATGTTCTGTGAGGTGTTCCTGCCCGGTACGAACCCACATTGGTCAGGGTGTACCTGTCAGCCAAGATCTTCCCGAGGACCTTGCAGTCCGCCAATAGGAGCGTGATAGGACGATACGATCCCAGTTGGAGAGGGTCCCTGTGGGGTTTGGGGAAGGTCACAATCACAGATTCCCGCAGTGACTGGGGAAGCACTCCCAGATGGAGAGCTGCCGCGAACATCCGAGCCAGTCGGGGAGCCAACAGGGCAGAGAACGTCGAGTAGTACTCCAGTGGGAAGCCGTCGAGCCCCGGCTTTATTCCGGGACAGGGCACGTAGTGCCTGAGTGACATCCGAGGGTGTTATTTTAGTGTCAAGCGTGCGCTTGTCGGCGTCCGATATCGTGGGCAGCGTCAGTGAATCGAGAAAGCGATCCACGCATGATGGAGTGTAGCGGGTTGGGGCCTCGTATACCTGTGCGTAGTGGTGTTGGAACGCCAGGAGGATCATTCCTTCTGGATTGATAATATCCATAATTGGCTTGGTCTCGGTGTCCTGCCTTGCCATCCAGGCAAGTATTGCCCCCGTTTTGTCCCGTTCTTTGTGTACTCTGGAGGCATAGGCCCGAAAATTATACTTCCGGAGATCGGCGCAGGCGGCTTGGTATACCGACTTCGCCTCGGCCGTGAGCGCGACACTCTCTTCCGAGTGAGGAGTGTCTGTTCTAGTGTGCGGCGAACCCCTGCGATTTGTTGTATGCATTCCCCCCGTGCCACCACTTTGAATGCATCCCATTCCACTAACGTCGATGATGCCGAATCCGCGATGTGTAGGAAGTATTCCTGTATGCTGGTTTTGTGCGTATCTCTGAAGACTTGGTCTGATAAGCAGTCCTTAGGGAGGCGCCAGGTGGGGACTGGCAGGTGTGGGGGGCGCCAGATCAGGCGTAAAATGTGAGCATCGTGATCCAAGAGGATCCGACCCAGGTAGTCCGAGGATGTTACCTTTGGGAGGATAGGTACAGAGCATAAGAACCTGTCCAGACGGACCCGAAGGTTGTGTGGAATCGAGTGGAACGAGTAGACACGGGCCAGCGGGTGTAAGTGTCGCCACGCGTCAGTGAGTGCCCAGTGCGTGGTCCAGGCTCTGAAGAGTTCCGCCTGTCGGGGGGTTGGGGAGCCTGCGGGAGGGGGGTGTGATCTGTCCAAAGCGGGGTTCAGCGTGCAATTGTAATCACCTCCCAAAATCCATGGAATTGTAGTGAATTGGGCCAGGACTACTGTGAGGTGATCCCAGAATTTATCTTGTTCAGTGGTAGGGGCGTAAATGCTGCCCAGGAGGACCCCTTGCCCGTCTAAGATTCCTTCTAACAATGCGTATCTGCCCTCCTTCGCACAGCGCGATCAACAACCAAAAAGAAAGAGGATACAGCAATCGTCCAATTGTTCATCCTGAAGAGGTGCCAGGTTGGCCTGCTTGGGTAGTGTCCGTTGTATGCACCGCAAGGAGGGGAGATGAGATCGGACCAAATCCTGACATTGTGCCGTCGCTGTCCCGGTCCTTCTCAGGGGTGAACAGGTGTGGTTGGCTTTCCAGGTCCGAGGCTTGGGGAGAAGTGTGCAGTTCGGTCACAGCCCGTAGGGCGTCCTGCCGCTCCTGCATAATTTGCGTGAGATCGGGTGAGCCCGAGGGTGAGGATGCTTGACTCTTGGAGGTGTCTGTCCGGGTGCGATTTATGCCTCGTCTTCTGGATCGTCGTGAGTCGTTGTTTTGTCTCTGCTGGGGACCGGGCTTAGGGATTAACGGACAGTGGAACTCCGCCCAGTCCTGTGCTTCCTCCGCCGTGGTGAAGAATATGGATTTCCCGTTATGAAGCACCTTAAGGCGGGCCGGGAACAGTAGGGAGTACTGGAGACCATTTTCGCGGAGACGCCTTTTAACCTCCAGATAGGTCGAGCGTTGCTGTTGTACCTCGCGGGCATAATCTGGGAACACCATGACCTGTTGGTCTTCCACTTGCAAGGGGCCTGCCACCCGGGCCGCGCGAAGCACCGCATCACGGTCTCGGAAATGTAGGAACTTAGCCAGCATAGGGCGTGGGGGTAGGCCCGGCTTGGGCTTCCGGGCTGGGACCCTGTGTGCCCTTTCGATTGAGAAGAACGCTGACCGCTCCGACTCAGGGGTAAACGATCTGGTCCATGATTCCATATAGGTCAGCGGGTCCGAGTTTTCAATCCCCTCCGGCAGTCCCAGGACGCGGATGTTGCAGCGGCTTGAGCGTCCCTCCAAATCGATTGTGCGCTCCTCGAGGGCCGCCACTCGGCGCATGACTTCCTTCATGTCTGCTTCTTGCGTTTTCACCGTGGGCTGAAGCGCTGCCACGTTTCGCTCTCCCTCCTTCACTCTATCCACCAGTTTGCGGTGATCGTTGCGGATCAGGCTGATGTCCGTCGTCAGGGCGCCCAGACGTTCCTCCATAGAGAGCCGGGACATTTTGATAGCCGCCAGTACCTGATCCAGTTTCGCGGATAGCGTGGGATCCGCGTTTGGCGTGTTTGCCTGAGTCCATGTCCTTGTGTGCGGCATTTTCTCGATGGCCGTTTCAGGGACGGCAGTCATCTGCGTGCCCCTTGGTTTCCCCATTGGGCTGTGGGAGAGGGCGCCGTGGCGTTGTGGAGTCCTGAAGCCACGGGTAGTTGGGGCAAGGGCCAATCTTGTGGGGGTCAAGTAAGCAGTCTTTGTGGCTGTCGCGGTACCCCTGGGCTCGCTCGGGGCCCCCCCGGTTCGGTGGTGGGGCCTGCGTTGGCGTCTGCAGGCTCACGGCAGCAGGCTATTGGCGTGGTATGGGGCCCGCTGCACACCCCTCCCCTCGAGGCTGTGAATAGTCTATGGCGGGAGTCGAGGTAAAGTGGGCTGAGTGGAGGGTTCCTGTGGGACCGTGGTGGTGAGGTGCTGGTCTTATTGTGGCGTGCCTCCGCTGTGTCCTGGGGGGTGGGTCGCCGCCGCCATCGTTACGGGGAGGCCCGGACCAGGCCCGGCACCTGAACCCTTCCGGGCGCCATGTTAAGGTCAGGCAGCCTGATCAGCGGGGCTGTCCGCTGTGCCAGGAATGTCAATGCTGCTTCGTTCCCCCGTCCAGGACGTGCGGTGTTGGGTGACCGCTGGGGGTCTCAGGGGGGGTCGGAGGCCACTGGGGAGGTAGCGACGGGGGCCCCCAGGGGGGAAGGGGGGCGCTGGCACTCACCGCCCGTCAGGAGCTTCTCCGTCGCAGGAGGGTCCGGGCGCTGCGTTGGTGGTGTGCTCGCTGGCGTCCCTCAGTGCACGGTGGTCGGGCTGGCGTCCAGCCGGGTAGGAGTGCTGGTGGGGTGAGGCTCCAGTCTGGCGACCGCCATCTTGCGCGCCGATGCGCGCTCGCCGCAGCGAGCCCAGTGCCGAACAAACCTCCGGGAGTCAGTCGCGCCAACCTGCCAGGAGCTCCGCTGCCCTGGTCCGTGCTCGTGTTTCCCGGGGTCTCCGGTCCGGCAACGAGGGTGCAGACGCCACGGGTCTAGGTGGCCGGGGATGCGGCCGCCATCTTGCGGTCCGGCTCCCCGCTCCGGCAGATAAAATTTCCTCCGCTAATGCCGCACTTCAGCAGCGGCCACGGCTCTCTCGAATGAAGCCCCTGGTGCTGCCGCTTCCGCCGATCACTGTTTTGTTGGCTGAGGCTCACGGCGATCCCTGGAAACGGGCAGGATGCAAGCCCGATCGTGGAGCCTCAGCAAAACACCGCCGCCATCGTGGCTTGCTAAGCCACGCCCCCTCTTACATGTTTAACATGATCGTCCTGGCTGGGTTCTCATATCGACCTATTGGCTATCCCAATTCTTGTTATATGGTGATCTTAATTAGGCTTGGTAGTATAATTAGATAAGTGTCTACTATGGTGAAAGATCCAGTGTCCCAAAATGCGCCAATACATATATATAAGAAGTGCCTGACCTGCTTCAGGCTGTGTGGGAGAAGCGTCGCACACTGCAGTATTGTTTCCGGTGTCCCATCGTTTCTAGCTTTAAGGACGGCGAGTCAGAGCCTGGACAAAGATGCAGCCTCCAGCCGCCAATCATAACTCGACCCTAAGTGGAGGGCTGGTGCATCCCCATGTGGGCTGAATGGAGCTTAATATTCACAACGGACTGCAGCTGTCCCAAATGCGCTGTTTGGGCGTGGCTGTGGTCTTGTATGTGGTGCTCAATTGGTCTACGTCAGTTACTAAGACTTGTAAGTCGAGCCAATCGTCTGATGTAATCTCCCTTTACATGAGTGTGCATCGCTCCGTGTTATGAAAGAGATTTAACCCATGAGGTCGGGAGACTAGTACTCTCGGTGATTCAAGTGAGAGAGAAAGAAGGACGGACATGAAGGCCAGCAGAGTGACGCTCGCATTGAAGCGAGGCACACGTGGTAAGGGAGGGCCTTCACACGCGCAATAAAAGGAGCCAAATGAAAGTTGTCCATGATGGCAGCTGTGCACATCACGCATGCGCTTGTGTGCGTGATAGTAAGCTGGTCGCCGGGAAAGTAGCACTTTTCAAAGCAGCTACTAAATGTCTCGGCCAGGCTAGCGCATGCGCTATATCAGATAGAGACCTAAAAATGGAGAAAACTATAGTCATGAGGAAATTATAAATACAAACAACTCATTAATGATTACCAAACATTGACCATAGCAGGAAAATCCAAGTACTCAACGGAAGAAATAAATACGGCAAAAGAATTGTCTAAACAGTTATTTAAAACAGTTAAAACATTGTCTATTATTGATAATAAGAATTCCATTGGCGTTGATCATGGCCTTCGTGACAAATTAGCCTATTGTTTTCAACCGAAGGTAAATTTAATCTTCAGTGAATTTAAGCCCAGTCTAAATACCAAGCCTGACAATCCTACCCAAAAAAATCTAGGTGACGCAACTAATGTCCTTAATGCCTTTACCGCCTTACTGTAACTAAGGTTGTTAAACTTATCCGATCCACTTGATCAGGAGCCCCTATCGGTCCATGTCCCCCTAATATTCTTCATTGCATCGCAAGAACTGTAGCAGGGCACCTTACTAAACTCCTGATTAGGATAAGGACCTTAGGATATTTCCCTTCAGCCTGGAAAAAGACCTCAATACCACTCCTGCTAAAACACCTCTCCTGACCCTCAAGATGTGAAGAGCTACCATCCCATTTCCTGTCTCCCGATGCTGGCCAAGATTCTTGAGGAATCCATGAATATTGAACTCATGACTATTCCTGAGGAGAATCATATGTTAGATAGCTCTCAGTATGGTTTTAGACCTAATCATTGTACCAAGTCAGCCTTCGTTGCAGCAAGAGAAGAAATAAGGACTACAGTGGATAATGGGGGCAAGGCAGCGATGATTCTTCTGGACTTATCAGCCGCGTTCAATACTGTTAACCACTCATTGCTCATTAGTAGTTGTGTAGGTACTGTCATTGGCGGGACTAGCAGGGGCAATGGGTGCTGGCCGTTGCTGTGGCCTCCAGAGGAGGGCCCTGGCACTTCTTTAATGAGATATTAAGCAATGTTGGGCTTACAGCCAGTTTCCCATGGGAGACAGAACATCAGCCAAGTTTGGATCACTTGCTGAAAGAGCATCTGTCCTGAATCACCTAGAGGCCTTCCTGCCTGCAGACAGAGAGAGAAGGAGCTTACTGACCCTGCAGGAGGGCTTTCTGACCAGGAACAGCAAGTGTCAGTGTATCCAGTGCACCCAGAGGTGAGTGGCTGAGGAGAGTGATCGGTTGGACTCTGGTGTCCACGTAGCTTACTTGTGGAACTGTGTTCATTGCGACCTTAACTGCCAAGACCCAGCTGGGGCTTTGATTGCACAACAATTTGTAGCTTCAACTGCCAGCAAAACACGCTGTGCCTCCTTGAGTAGATAGGCCTATGCGAGGCCACTACTGCCAAGCATTGCCAGCAACCTACGCGAGGCCGCAACTGCATAATGTGTGATTAGCCTGTGTGTGGCCTTAAATACCCAGTGTGTCAATGGCCGGTGCATGGCCAATACTGCCCATAGTGATCAGTCTGTTCCAGGGCTACACCTGCTGAAGTTGTGACCAGCCAGAAGAGGCTGCATCCACAAGGGTGATCTCAGTCCTACTAGAAGGAGGAAGGGCGTCCTCCTACCTCGCAGCCAAGACCTGGAATGAGCTCCCAATCAGCACCAGATGCTCCCTGAACCTGCACGCCTTCAGGAAGGACCTCAAGACCCTGCTCTTTGACTGAGTAGATGCTGCCTCCCTTTACCCCCTCCCCCAGCGCCTTGTGACCCTCACAGGTGAGTAGCATGCTCTATAAACCCCCTGATTGATTAATTGATAGTCTGATTCAATCAGGGCCTGAGCAAGGACTATTAGCTCAGACATAAGCCTGTTGCGGAAACCTCAACTTCAGAACCACTCACCCTTGGTTCGATCAGAAGACCTTGTCGATGAAGAATCCCCACTTTTGCTTTTGTTTGGTCCAGTGCGGGCCCAGTGGATGAAGCAAGACCTCAGAAAATACTGATGGCTCAGGTGCATTCTCTCTGGTGTCTGCATGGGTACTTAATGTGAGGTGATGGTTTCCTGTGCTCAGCACCAGTATTTAATTGTCAACACTGGCACTTATGACAGTATGCCACATGGTGGCGCTGTTTGTTTAATTTAGAGATGAGCACAACGACTATAGTTTATCAATTCAATACAAATTAAAAATAACTGTATGAGAGTGTGACAGAGAAAAGACCCAGTTTACTAATTTCTCAAACTGGGTTGAGGTGTACCTCTGCTGTTTCAGGAAATATAACGCCTCCTTACGAGATGTGCTGGTGTTTGAAAACAAATCGGAATTCTAATCAGAAGTTCCAACATGAAAATATGAAAACACTCCAGGCATTTCCAGGCCTCAATTTTGTCTGGAATCTAAAACAGAAGGGAAAAAGACAACCATCCAGGACACTTCAATGTTTCAGCCGAAGCTAATTGAGCTTCCTGTGCTGTGAAAGGAAAAGGTGGGGGGACAAGTACATCACTCCTTTGTGCCAGGATGCCTGCTTGCCTGAATAAAATGCAAATGTGCAAGTTAATCTGCTAATGTAAAGGTTGCCTGGGAGTGGTTCGGGCTTTAACTGCTCAAATAACTCCAAGCATTGTGATGTCACAGATGTGTTTTTTTTTGTTGGTGGTAATAGGAAGAGCTAACAAACTGGGCTGTGAAGTGCATGCTTTTAATCGGAATTGCATTTACACAGTGCTTAGCTGAAGGACAGTTATGCGCAAAAAAAAGATTGCATTACTTATGGTCTGGTATTAATAAAATCTACATTTTGGAAGCTCCATTTTATCCTAAATCTATTTGCAGTTTGTAGCAGTCTATTCTTGTGTGTAGTGCAAGTATAAAATGATGACTTGTGCATCTGTCAAAGGCTGTGACCTCGTAGCACTAAAAAATACACAAGTCATTATTCTCCATTGCACCATCCAAATGTAATTCTGTTCACACAGACCTCGGCAGTGCATTAACTAATAGAGCTTTCCTAATGTACTACAGTGCATTTCTCACTGAGTAACAACTTTTGATTTTTTTTTTTCATTTAAGCTGCCCATTATTTTATATGTAGATACCTGATGGTGAAAGACATAAAAAACAAACAAAATATTGTGGGACTGATTTATGAGAGGATTGCGCCAGCGCAAACACCTCAATCATATCTATGAGGCGACGTAAAGTCATCCTGTGTGGCTTTGCATGGCCTCATAGATATGGAGTAAGTCAAAGCAGTGCAAGTCCCTGTGTTGTCTTACTCTGTCAAGTAGGCATTCCAGGGGCATTGGATGGGTGTTTCCATGCTACACCGAGGGTTTTTGATGCTGCCCCAGATTTACAACTCTGTCAAGTAGGCATTCCAGGGGCATTGGGTGGGTGTTTCCATGCTACACCGAGGGTTTTTGATGCTGCCCCAGATTTACAAAACCATGCAAACCTGGGGGAGCGCCAAAACCTTACGTCTCCCCACAGCAGGAATAACAGAGAAATGTTTTCAATTCTCCTTTTTTCTCCTCTTTCCATGTGTGCTGCATTCTGCAGAACGAGGAAACCCCTCTTTCGATTTTTGTTTTTGTGGAGGAAGATGCCCCTTCCCGCACAAAAACAATTGTGCCTACATTGGCGCTAGGCAGCAATTGGTGCGCCAACGCAGTGGGAAAGGCCATGAATGCACTGTATTTCATAAATGCAGCACTGCTGTACGCTGATTCCTCATAAATGAGGCCTTTGTTTTTAGCCACACCTTTGACCACAACCCCACTCTCATTGATTTTTGTTCTGTTGAACACTGTTTAACTTTATTTCCCCACTGTAAAAATGATTTGCTGTGGAAATTGGGGGTGTTTATGGTTATCGATAGTTGTCAATGATAAGGAGTACCAACTTCTAAAAATCTTTGTCAGGAGAGGGTCCTTATGCCTAAATGTTTTTACAGGGGGCTCTCAGCATCAACCAATTTGAAGACCTCTGATCTAGAGGATAAGAATGAGGAATTACCGCTAGGAACAGAGAACCATTTGCAGCACTGCCTAGAGGACTTAAAATGTGGGAATTACCGACAGGACCAGAGAAGCTGCTAGCAGCACTGCCTAGAGAACTAAGAATGAGGATTTATCACTGAGAACAGAGACACAGCTACAGCACTGCCTAGAGGATTTAAAAAGTTGGAATTACCAACGGGACCAGAGAAGCAGCTAGCAGCACTGTGTGGAAGAGTTAGAATGAGAAATTACAACTGTGACCAAAGACACAGCTGCAGCACTGCATAGAGAATCTAGAATGAGGAATTACCTACGGACCAGAGAAGCAGCTAGCAGCACTGCCTAGAGGACTAAGAATGAGAAATTACAACTGTGACCAAAGACACAGCTGCAGCACTGCCTAGAGAGCTTAGAATGAGGAATTATAGACAGGATTAAAGTAGCAGCTAGCAACACTGCCTAAAGGACAAACAATGAGGAATTACCACTGGGACCAGAGAAGCTGCTGGAGCACTGTCTAGAGGACTTACAATGGGGGAGTTACTGATGGGACCAGAGATGCAGCTAGCATCACTGTCTAGAGGACTAAGAATGAGGAATAACCACTGGGAAGAGAGACACAGCTGCAGAACTGCCTAGAGGACTTAGAATAAGGAATTACCACTGGGACAGAGAAGTAGCTGCAGCACTGTCTAGAGGATTTATAATGAGGAATTAACAATGAGACTGCAGAAGGACTTATAATGAGGAAGTACTGATAAGACGAAAGAAGCAGCTGCAGCACTGCTTAAAGGACTTAAAATTTGGGACTTACTTATGAGACCAGAGAAGCAGCTAGCAGCACTGTCTAGGGGACTTAGAATTTGATTTGGAATTACCCTTGGACCAGCAAAGTAGCTAGACTTAGAATGAAAAATTACAAACAGGATCGGAATAGCATAGCAGCTAACAGCACTGTATAGAGGACTTAGAATGAGGAATTACCACTGGGACCAGAGAAGTAGCTAGCGGTACTGCCTAGAAAACTAAGAATGAGGAATTACTACTGTCTCCATAGACCCAGCTGCAGCACTGCCTAGAGAATTTACAATGAGGAATTACCACTGGGACCAGAGAGGCAGCTAGCAGCACTGCCTAGAGGACTTAGAATGAGGAATCACCAACAGGGCCAGAGAAGCTGCTAGCAGCACTGTCTAGAGGACTTAAAAGGAGAAATCACCAAACGGACCAGAGAAGCTGCTAGCAGCACTGCATGGTGGACTAAGAATGAGGAATTACCATTGGGGCCAGAGAAACAGCTGCAGCACTGTCTGGAAGACTTAGAATGATGAATTCCCACTGGGACAAGAGAAGCAGCTGCAGCACTGTCTAGAGGACTAAGAATAAGGAATTACTATAAGAACCAGAACACCAGCTATCAGCACTGTTTAGAGAACTGTAAATGAGGAATTAGAACTGGGAACAGAGATACACCTAGAGCACTATATATATTTTTTTTAACTAAAAAAACAAAGGTTATAGAGACGTTATAGTTAGGCTAACATTTCACTCGTACAAAACCTGAAAAATTCAGCAGTTATAGTTAGCTGAACTAACTATAATTCACACACTGCAATGACCTTATGACTTATGACCTCACATATTACATCACTCATCACATGGTCAGTGACATCACTGATGACATCTCAAATTACATTATCCAGTGACTGTGAATGTTTTAAAAGGTTTATAAGTGTTACATATATCTACCAAGGTGTATTGATGAATCAGTGGGTGTGCGATATCCTGTATGGATGATTTAGTGGGTACATGACTGACTGTATAAGTGAATGATTAGGTGTCTCAGTGAATGTATGGGTGAGTGACTATGTTCTAAGAATGTCTGTATCATTCTGTCAGTTGGTGTCTAAATGGCTGTATGGGTTGGTGAGTGGGTGTGTTACTGCCTGCATGAATAAGTGAGTGGGTGATTCAGTGGCTGTATAGGTTAGTCAGTGCGTAAGTGAGGGGCTGTATGGGTAACTTAGTGTGTGTATGCTGTGTTCATGAGAGAATGGATGTGTCAGCGGTATATGAGTGAGTAACTTCATATGTGAAAGTTGTTATAGATGAATGTCGGAGTATATAAGTGAGTGTGTGAGTGAGGGATTGTGATTGTCGCTGTTTGGGTGAGTGTGTGCTTGGGTCATTGCCTCTATAGGCGAGTGAGTACGTGTTAGTATCTGTATGAGTAAGTGAGTGTATCTGTATGCTGTGAGATTGACTGTATTGGTGAGTGAGCAGGTATGGGAGTAGCTCTATGAGTGACTGACAGTGTGTGAGTGGCTGTATGGGTGTATGAGTGGATACACCAGTGGCTGTATTAGTGAGTGAGTGGGAGTATGGGTGGCTGTATGGGTAAGTGAGTGGATGTGTGCATAGACCTATGACTCATTGAGTGGATGTGTAAGTACTGGTATGTGTGTGTCAGTGGTTTTGACAATGATAGTGTGGAAGTTGGAGTGGGTGTATTAATGGTTATATTGGGGTGTGAGTTTGTACGTCAGAGATTCTGTGAGTGATGTCATCAGTGGTCATTAGTGATGTCACTTACCATTTCATGAGTGATGTAATATGTGAGGTCATAAGCAGGATTTTTCTGGTTTTGTACCAGTGAAATGTTAGCCTGACTATAAAGTCCCTATTTATTTTTTATTTATTTATCTAAACTTGTATTTTGCACAGCTACCCTCAATGGGTTTCCCGGCGCCAGGGACAGACAAGAGAAGAAAGCAAGCAAAAAGCCCAAACAGAACAGACAGTGCAGAAGGATCAATTAAACAAAAGAGTCTTTAATTTTTTCCGAAATGAGAGGAGATCAGTCTCGGCTTTCAGAGCTGGCGTAAGAGCATTCCACATCCTTGGACCAAGATAGGAAAACAAGCGGCCGCCCATTTTGGCCAATTTAATTCTAGGGACCAAGAGATTGCCACTGGTGGAGGATCTTAAAGTACGACCAGGCTCATAGACTTGAACCAGGTTCTGCAGGTATTTAGGAGCAGAGCCCTGCCGAATTTTGAAAAGAAGACATAAGGTTTTAAATTGTACGCGGTTTGGGACCTTAAGCCAATGAAGGTCACACAGAGCCTTGGCTGCAGAAGATCTCCGGGGTACATTACACAATAAACGAGCTGATGAGTTTTGCACCACCTGGAGTTTGTTTATTGTGGCCTTATCGGCCCCAAGATAAAGCACATTCCCATAGTCGATGCGGGAGATCACAAGAGCCTGGACGACAGTTCTCCGAGCAGAGCAAGGTAACATCCATAAGATCTTCTGCAACCATCTTAAGATGGAAAAACAGATTGCAGCGACTTTTGTTACCTGCTGTCTCATTGAGAGCTTATCGTCAATAAGAAAGCCGAGGTTGCGGGCTACGGGGGTTGGATTTGGCAGAGGTCCCATGTCGCAGGGCCAATGTCGAGGGCCCCACAGAGCTTTATTTTTGCCCAAAATAACAACCTCGGTCTTATCACCGTTGAGCTTGAGCAGATGGTCGTGCATCCAGGCAGCAACGCGTGATAGGCCAGACTTCAAAGCAGAGACCTCGTGGCCCTCACTGCTAGAGAGAGAGAACACTATTTGCATGTCGTCAGCATACGAATAGATTGTTAGGCCGGCGTCCTCCACGATGGTGGCAAGGGGTCTGATATAGATATTAAACAGCAAAGGGCCGAGAATCGACCCCTGGGGGACGCCGTATGCTGATGAGTAGACAGCAGATTCAGCTTCTGTCGAAAATACCTGAAAGGTGCGTCCGCTTAAAAAGGAGGCAATCCAGGCCAGCGCAGATCCAGCAACACCAAGGGAGCGGAGAAAGTCAAGAAGGATGGAATGAGACACGGTATTGAACGCTGCACTCAAATCCAAAAGGATGAGTGCAAAGGTCTCCCCGCGATTGATACCGTGCCGAAGCCTCTCCGTCACCCCAAGGAGTACGGATTCAGTGGAATAATGTGCGCGAAACCCGGATTGGGACGGATGGAGATATCCCACATTTTCGACAAACGAATTAAGCTGGGTGTTCACATGTCGTTCTAAAATTTTAGAACATGCAGGCAGCAGGGATATGGGCCTAAAATTTGCTAGGTTTGTGATGTCAGCGCCGGTCTTCTTCAACAGGGAACGACCATGGCATGTTTCCACTCCTGTGCCATTGTAGACTTTATAAGAGAGGTATTCAAAAGTCTCATCAGGACTCTCCGTGGCTCGAGGTCCAACAGTTTTAAAATTTTCATAGGGACAGGGTCCCGAGGGGAGCCTGACCTGATACTATTTAGGCACGATAAAAAGGAAGTGTCATCAAACAAAGACCAGTCGTTGATGATCGTTGAAGGGAGGGGAGGACTCCCAGAAGTAACCACCAGTGAGGACTCAGCAGATGGGAGGGAGGTAGACAAAAATTCATGAATACACTCCACCTTAGAAATAAAGAAATCAGCAATGGCATCACACTGTGGTTTGTCCAAAGCCGGAGGAGAAGGTACAGTGTCTGCTCCTGTTAGCTTCTTTATCATTGTAGATCGTAGATGCCGTAAAAGTGGCCTTGGCCAGTTTACAGTTAACATGATATCTTTTTAGTGCCTCTTTATAAGCTGCCTTACTGGGGATTGAATAGAAACGCCTCCATTTTCTTTCTAATGCCTTGCACTTGGCTCGTTGTGATTTTAGCTCCTCTGAGAACCAAGGTGCGGGAGGATAAAGAGATCTGTGATTCTTAGATATGGGAGGGAGAAGTGCAGTTACAGCATCCCTTAGTCACTGGGACACTGCAGCATTAGATTCTAATCCAGATTTTTCCAAAGCCGGGATAGATTCAGAAAGATGTTGATTAAATGCCACCATATTAAGCTTGTCCCACCGATAAGAAAGCTTGCTCTTACCAGCACAAGGCTTAGCATTAGATGAACGAAGAGGTAACACAAAATGTACCGCAAAATGGTCAGTCCATTCTAGTGGGCGGGCCCTTTGGGAGCAGTCATAGGGTAAATTAGAAATGATTAGGTCTAACAGGTGACCTGCTGAATGGGTAGCCCCAGAGTTTCGAAGTGAAAGATGAAGACTTCGAGATCTGACAGTAACGACTGACTGAGGGTACCTTCAGCGTCCTCAAGATGGATGGATACAATATTTTTCATTGAATTTCAAAATTTTTTTTAACTCTATTTACTAATTGTAACTTTCCTGGAACCTTTGTTTTTTTCAGTGAATTTCTAATGTTTCTTTAATTCTATGTCATAACTATAGCATCCTTGTGTGATTTTGCTATAATTACATATCGATTCTATGATTAAATAATTGGTTTAACATTCCCCTTGACGGCATGCATCAGTTTATCAGTAAGTCTCTCATTCACGGTTTAAGTATTTCAGTGGATCCGTGAGATGGCACATCAGTCTGTCAATGGTTCTGTAAAGATGTACGTGTCTGTCTCAGTGCATGCATCTTCGACTGGGTGCATCAGTGTCTCAATTGATCTGTGATTTGGTGCCATGAGTCGCTCAGTCGATCTGTGAGTAGGTGCTTGAATGCCTTTGTGCATTTGACTGTAAGTATATGACTGTATCGCTCTAAAAGTTTGGCTAACATTAACATTAACATTAACATCTGTGAGTGTTTAAGTGCATGTGTCAGTGGGTGCATGAATGTCTGAGTGGAACTGTGACTGAGTCCATGAGTCTCTCAGTGGGTCTATGACTGGGAACGTGAGTGTGTGACTGGTTCGGTGACTGGATGCATGGGCCTCTGAGTGCAACTGTGAGTGGGTGTGTGAGTCTCTAAGTGTATGAGTGACTTTGTGCATAAGTCTCTGTGCATGTACATCTGAGTGAGTCTATGAGTGGGTGTATGAGTGACTGGGTGCCTAACTCTGGGTGTGTGAGTGACTGTATGGATCTATGAGTGTTTCAGTGGGTCTGTCAGTGGGTGTCTCAGTGGGTTTGTGAGTACATATGTGCCTGTGTGAGTGGGTCTGTAAGTGGGTGTGTGAGTCTCTAAGTGGGTCTATACATGAGTGTGTGACTCTCTGAGTGTGTCTGTAAGTGGGTGCATGAGTATCAGAGTGGGTCTATGAGTGGGTACATGACTGCCCAGGTGGGTCTGTGAGTGGGTGTAAGAGTCTCTAAGTGGGTATGAAACTGCGCGCATGAGTCTGTGAGTGGGTCTCCAAGTAGGTAAGTGAGTCTCTGAGTGGCTCTGTACATGAGTGTGTCAATTTCTGAGCGAATCTGTAAGTGAGTACCTGAATGGGTATGTGAGTGGGTGCATGAGTATCTGAGTGGGTATGCTGACTGGATGTATAATTGTGTGAGTAGCTATGTGAACGGGTGTATAAGTGTCTCTGTGAGTCTGTACATGAGTCTGTGACAGTGACCGGCGAGTGTGTGCAAATATATATATATATTTTTTATATTTCCACCACTATTCGCGGTGTTGCAGAATTATTCATGATGTCTCTCGTCGATGGTCCACGGAGACAGTGCTGGCAGCCACAGCGTCATCACGAATATCAAAAAAGTCAAGAGACCACCAGTAGGTAATATAAATATAAATATATATATATATATATATGTATATATATATATGTATATGTATATGTATATATATATATATATATATTTTTTTTTTTTAAATCTACTTTTTTATCACAACATCGGAGTGCTTGCCGTTTTTCTGGACGTAATTGTTTGGAAGTGTGTTGCGATATATATGTATATATATATATATATATATATATATATATATATATATATATATATATATATATATATATATATATATATATATTCATATATATATATATTCACTGAAAAAAACAAGGGTTAAAGTAACGGTATAGTTAGGTGAACTTGTTAGTGACAACAAACATTTTGAACTATAAATGCATTTTCACCAGTTATAGTTAGCAAAGGCAAATATAACTTGCGTCCCACCATGCAGTGCTGATGATTTAACATTTTACATCACTCATGATATGTTCGATGACACGATTAATGACGCCACTGATGACATCTCAAATGACATCATTGATGACATCACTGATTACATCATGCAATGAGAGTGTTAGTTGTTTTTATAGTTACCGGTAGCTACCACATTACTTTTCTACCTAATTTTGTACAACCTAATTTTGTACAGCATGTGTCCAGCTGATGGGTGTAAGTGTTTACAAAATGCTTGTGCTACTAATGTATCATAGGTGTGTAGATCTATTGAACACGTTATAAATGTTTACATTGGAGAGTTGACAACTTAGGTCCAGCATGTTCCACACACGTTTTAAGGCTTTGCAGAAAAAATTTGCAACATGGCAAGGTTTCTACATTCAAGAAACTAAGGGGCTCATTATGATGGCGGAAGGACCGCCGCCGCAGGCTGTGATGGTGGCCCCTCTGCCATCTGACTCCCATTTCATCCCCTGTCACATTAGGATGGCGAGGGGAATCGCTTTGTGACCGTGGCGGTCGCAAAGACCGCCCTCCACGCTTCCGCCACAGGCAATCGTCATGATTGCCTGACAGAGCGGTCAGCATGGGTAAAATGGTGGCCGTGCCTAGCAGGTACCACCCGCCAGAATAAAATGCTGTCGTCAGCCAGCCTTTCCATGGCGGTTGCACCGCAATGGAAAGGCTGGCAGAGGCTGGGTTCGGCAGCCTGTTGCTGGCCCCCTCTGTGTGGGGGGAGGGTGTATGTGCACATTTCTATGCATAAGTTGGCAGGCACAGCATGGTGCCTGCCACCTTGTGCATGGAAATGCACAACATGCGATTTCCAACGTCGTGGCGGTGCTGCAGCCAGCAGCACCGTCGGCAATGTAAAATCGCTGGATGAGACTGCACCTGTGGCGGTCGCATCGTGATTTGGAGTGCGGTACCACCGCCTTACAGGCAGGCGGTCCCGTACCCACTACAATAGCGGGCGGACTCAAGTCTGCCCGCCATCGTAATCGGCCCCTAAGTATTGTAAGCAGCCTTGAGTTATTAGACAGAATCGTCTCATTATGACAATTTCTATGTAACAAAGAAGCCTGTGTAAACCAGCTATTAAGCTATGTACATGGACTTGAATGTTTTGTTTCAGAAGACGGGCTATCTGTAAAGTTTTCACAACAGTATGAATGCTGCGGGATATATAATCTTTAGCATCTTCAGAAGTGGCTTAGTATAAGCAAATAGTGTATTTATTTGCCAAGTGTTGCATAAGGTGTACACTGTAGATACATTGTAATACTCTGCAGTGTATTTCTCATGAGAGGTTCACTGTCTGCAAACCTGCAAGACCTCTGACCTCCTGGTCAAGGAACTCTGCTCTCCCCTCGTGCAGCTCCACTGTTGTGTCGCTGCCCCCTGCACCACCCTGGTCTCAGGCGGGTGTTTGAGGCCCTTCTCCACCCGCAGGCTCCTACCTGCGCCTAATCCCTGGTGGTCCCATGGGAGCTTCTTCTGGTTCGCTCAGCCAGCCGTTTCTGTCTGTTTTTCCTACCTGTCTCTTTATTTTGCCTTTGTTGTGTCTTCATTTCTTTCTTCTCTTTCTTGTGCCTTAGTTGTGTCCTTAAATCTTTTTTTATCTTTTTTTAGGTCTCGCCTAAGCAGCGCGCATGCCCAGCCAAGGCAAAAAGACTTTTAGCCGTTGCTTTTGCTTTTCAGCCGAAAACGTGCACGCGTTCCATTGCCTTCAATGGCAACACATGCACGTGTGGCGATTCACTTGCGGGAGTGCGAGGCGCCATATGTTATCAATTATCCCGCCGCCAGCCACTCGCTCCCGCAAGTGAATCATGCAGGCCCCCTCCTCTCACCCCTCCCCCTGCAGCTACACGCTTGTTTTTCATTTACACTGTTTTTCATCGTCATTTCTTCCTTACGCCACCTGTTGTCACAGATAAAGAGCCGGCAGAGAGCTGTCATGTTTTACATTTTCTAAGGGAAGCCTGGGTGCGAGATTGGAAACTTCTGAGGGGCACGGGGATCGTGCAGTTTGGCCGTCTGGCCCTGTTACCGGTCCACTCCCAGCAGACGGTCCAGTTCCTCGAACATGGCACGAACCTGCATTCCGGCTACTTTCATCACCGCTGCTATAGTGATGTGATGACGTAGAATGTGACGTTAATTATTCTTCATGAATATAATTATTCTTCATGAATATTTGAAAGTCGATATTTACAGTATTAGTGATGGAAACATAAGATTAACCGTTCTGTCTGTCCATATGTGCGATTTTAAATGTCGCTGCATGTTTGATATTTTTCTGAGAGGAGACGGGGGGGTTGTTACTCTCTGAGAGTAGCACCTGCTGGATCTCATAGTAGTAAGTGTGGGTTTTGAAACTTTTCAAGTTGCGGTTCCGTGACTACTCGATTCTCAGCCGCCTTGGCTTACACCTACTGAGCTGCTCAGCATTGAACATGTGGCTGCCGAATAAAAAAGACGTAGAACAGACATGTCATTGCAACCTTAACACATGGTAGCACAATGCCTGACACCTCTGACCCACTGATTTAACATTGTAATTAACCTCGGTTTGGAAGACAGCTGGTAAAAACTGGCGCCCTCCAGCGGCGGCGTGTGTTGGTGTCACTACCAACTGCCTCAAGTAGACTTAGTATGTAGCAAACACCCTGTAACTAGCAAGGATAAATGTGTCCATTACCCAATGACTGCTCAAGGACTAGGGGTGGGCGCCCCACTGACAGCTCGAGCCAGACTGGAGCCAGATGCCTGACTCTGGCTCAGCTAGAAGTCCACTTGGACCCTCAAGCCCAAATGAGCCAATCTTACATGTGAGGGCTTCCTGCCACCCATGCTCTACCCCTCATCTACCAAGAATTATTAACAAAACATAAACCTTTGATGTACAAAATGAGAGAAAGAGATACCCCTCTAGTGGCCGAATTGCATAATATGAAACCAGAAAACCTATGATCAATCCTGGCTTCCCTGTTTGACCAAACTATGATCCCAGGCAAGTATTTTATTTCACAGAGCCTCCTTTTTCTTTGTTAACACATATGATGGCACCTTTAAATATGTACATCCGTGATGCGTGATGTACAAAAATCGTTGTATTTGATTTAACGGCTTTAATGTAGCGCCATCTATAAATGATACAAGGGGCACATGTTGGATACAGACCACAAATGACTTGCCTCTTAATACACTAATGACATTGTCATCCGGGTTGGCTATCAGGAATGTTTCCAAGTTCATGTTTAATACTATCACTTTTAATAATAATCCTATGCGCTAAGGTGAAACACTTCCTTCATTTTGCTCAAAATGATTTTTGCAATTTCGAAGAGACTTTACATATTTTTACATGTTGTTTTGTTTAATATTTTGCATGCCAACAATTTTTGGGGCTTGGCTGGTGGCTGAGACGTTGCCACGTTCTATGTGAGCCAAGGTGAGGGATTGGGGGCACATTTACAAAGAAATTGCGCATTTCAACGCTGCAAGCAATTTAGCAGTGCTGCGTCATTTAAAAAATGCAGGGATGCACCATATTAACAAGAATATGGTGCAACCATAGAAAGAGCAACAAGCATTGGCATAGCCAATAGATCTCGCCTTTGGGACCTTATAAGTGTTTAGTTATCCAGCACAATATCCTTCGTGTAACAACATCAACTGTTGCATGGCTAAACACTTATAAGGTCCCAAAGGTGAGGCCTATTGGCTATGACAATGCTTGTCTCTTATTGTGCCTTGTTTAGTTTTCCTTTTCAATCCATTTCGCCTTTTGTGTCGTTTTTCCTGCCGCTGCTGTCACCGTGGCCCCTCCCCATCTTGCTGGTTCCCTCTCCTGCCTCCCACTGCGCTCCCTCCCCTTCCCCTACTTAATTGTGGCCACTAAGACTCAGCTGCCCTCCACACACCCAACCCTGGAAGAAACAACAACTGCCAGCTATCGGCACTGGACACCACAATGGCCAGTTCTCCTGTCGACACTGCCGCCAAACCTTCATCAACCTTCGAACCCCCACGGCAACCGGCAACCTTCGTGACACCAGCGCACCCGTACCCCTGAGGTGCATTCTCCTCGACGTAAGCTCCTTGCACAGACACGCAGTAGAGATCTGGTACCTCCTCCACTCCCTTTCGCCAGACGTAGGCTACCTCTCGGAAACATGGAAAGGGCCACCTCTGCCCCTGACATCGCCACCGCCATCCCCCGTGGATACAAGATCCAGAGAAAGGACCGCCCCAACCACCCAGGAGGAGGACTCGCCATCGCTCCCAAGAAACCCCTCCGACTCACCAACTCCAGCACAAGTGACTCCTTGTTCCCCAAGGAACACCTCCATTTCCAGATCCATACCAGCCCCAGAATGACCCTATTCGGCACCCTCACCTACAGACATCCTGGACCACAAACCACGTTCACCACAACCATTACCGACCTCATCACACCCCACGCCATTGCCTCCGTGGACTACATACTACTCGGAGACCTGAACTTCCCAATCAACAACCTCAGCTTCCCCAACTCCACAGCCTTTCAGGACAACCTCACCAACATCGGACTGAAAGAGCTCATCACCATCCCCACCCGCAAGGCAGGACACACCCTTGAACAGGACTGAACAATGTCCACTTCAGCCATACCACTCAACCCCTCTGGACAGACAACCTCTGCGTACACTTCTCCTTCGAAAAAAACATAGCTCACAATCCTACACCATGCCCTTCATGAAGGAATTGGAGCAAGGATCCCAAAGAGCACTACGACTCCACCCTCAACCATTATCCCCCTCCCACCACGACCAACGTCAACTCTCCAGCCAACGAACTACACAGATGGGTCACCAACTGCACAGGCAAGCTCGAACCCCTCCGTAACTCTGACAGCACCCCAAGAAAGCCACCTGGTTCACCACCGACCTCTGAGAATCCAGACGCACCTGCAGACATCTCAAGAAATTATGGAGAAATACCTAACACAATAAGCTCAAACCACCTACAAGAACGCCATGACAGAATACCACCAATGTATCAGATGCACCAAAAGGGCTTTCATTCAAAACAAAACCCTCGCCAACTCAATTTGAAGGAACTCTTCAGCATCATTGAGGAATTCACCAAACCCCCTCCACCAAAGCATCAGATGTCACTCCTTCCTAAGACCTCTGCAACAAACTCGGCTCCTACTTCCATCTCAAGATTAAGTCCCTCTACGACAACTTTAATGAACAGACACCAGACACCAAAACCACATCTACCCTAGCAACACCAGCCATCCGACCATCTCCGCCTGGACCCAGGTCACCGCCGAAGACACTGTCACAACCATGAAAAGCATTCAATCAGGAGCCCCCATGGACTACTGCCCACCGCACATCTTCCACAGAGCCGCCACGACCGAGCTACAATGCACCATTAATGCCTCCTTTGAATCTGGCACATTCCCCGATGACTTGAAATGCACCAAAGCCAAGCCCCTTCTCAAGAAGCCCTCCGCAGACCATAGAGCCCTGAATAACTACAGACCCATCTCTCTCCTCCCCTTCATAGCCCAGGTCACCAAGAAGATCGTCAACATCCAGCTCACGAATTTCATCGAAGCAAACTCCATCTTTGACTCTTCCCAATCCGGATTCCGCAGCAACCACAGCACCGAGACCGCCCTCCTCACCGCCACAGACAACATCCACACTCTCCTCGACCAGGGCCATATGGCTGCCCTCATCTTACTAGACCTCTCTGCAGTCTTCAACACCGTCTCCCACCACACTCTCACCGCCAGACCCCATGACGCCGGCATACAGGGAATCACCCTCAACTGGATCCACTCCTTCCTCACCGGCTAAACCAAAAGAATTAGGGGCCAGATGTAGGTAAATCCCATTTACCGATTTTGAAATACCGAATTTTACCGATTAGGTATTTCAAAATCGGTAAATGGGATGTAGGTACCAACATCTGGATTTTTTACCGATACCTTGAAATTCGGTATTTACCGATTTGGTAAATACCGAATCGGTATTTGCTATTGAATCCTATGGGCCTTGAAGCCCATAGGATTCAATTCAAATACCGATTCGGTATTTACCGAATCGGTAAATACCGAATTTGTCAAGGGTGCAGGCGGTGTCACTTTGACACCCTCTAGCACCCCCAAAACGGGCATGTGTGCAATGTGGAACACAGACATGCCCTAAGGGCACGTCTGTCTGTCACATGGCACATGTGTACATGCATAGATGTGCATGTACACAGGAATCGGTATTTTACCATGGATTTGTATTCCATGGTAAAATTCCGATTCTGAAAGCCATGTGCCAATGGAAAATTGGCTACCCACATTGCATTTGCGGTAATTTTACCGAATCGGTAAATATTACCGAATCGGTAAATTTACCGATTCGGCAATAATAACGATTCGGTAAAATTACCGAATATGTGCCCCTATTCTCCATAGCCCTTTACCGATCGGAAACAGCCGAAAATCGGTATTTTCGGCCGATTCCGATCGGTAAAGGGCTACCTACATCTGGCCCTGAGTGCCTTGTCTAAACTTTCCAGTAAGCATGAGCATGCTGCACAAAACCTAAATTATTGTAATCACATTATCAGATTTACATATATCCTCCCAAAGGCACAGAAATATTTCCAGAGCCGCCATGGATGTTTGTTCCTGATACTACAACCATATGCTCCAGGCCGCCTTTATGGACCTAATCAGGGCTTTAAGTGGACCAGGTCTCAGCACCGGCAGGTTTTTTTAGGGGGCCTCGAAACAGGCCTCTATTGGGCACTGTTTTGTGCCCTGGCGCAGGCGGGTGGTTTTTTTTCTGACTGCAGTGTGACAGCGGCACATCGGTGCGTGTGTGCTCACACTGCTCACTTCTCACTAGTGCAGAAGTTATGGCATGACGTCATGCCAGGTGAGCGTTGTAAGAGAAGGGAAATTCTTTAAAGAGAGTCATTTTCTCTCTGGATTTTTCTTCCCTTTTTGAATCTCAGGAGCAGCAACATTGTTTTGGTGTCACCAGGGCTTTAAGTTGAAGCTTTTCCAATATTATATACAACAAGCCATAGTTGCTGCTTATTTGTCTTATGCAACTAACAACCATTGACAAAGCCAATAGCCCTGCCTTGTTGTAGGTATGATATTACTTGTTGTATCATATAGCTGGATGCAATGACAGAAACCACAAAATACAAGTCATGCGGCACACTATGCTAAACACAGATTTTTAGCTTATGTTTTTTTAAGCCACGTCCTTAATTACAGTGGCCACTCCCCTTTGAGAGACCCCCCAGTTTTTCCATCCCACTTAAAGCCCAGCACCTAGGGCCCGATGTAGGTAAATCCCATTTACCGATTTTGAAATACCGAATCCTACCGATTCGGTATTTCAAAATCGATAAATGGTATGTAGGTCCCAACATCTGGATTCGTTACCGAATCCTTAACAATTCTTTAATTACCGATTCGGTAAATACCGAATCGGTAATGCCCATTCATTCCTATGGGCTTCGAAGCCCATAGGAATGATTAGGCATTACCGATTCGGTATTTACCGAATCGGTAATTAAAGAATTCACAAGGGTGCCGGGGGTGTCACTTTGACACCCTCTGGCACCCCCAAAACAGGCACAGGTGCCATGTGGCAGGCATACCTGCCCTAAGGGCAGGTCTGCCTGTCACATGACATAGGTGTGCATGCACACATGTGCATGCACACCGGAATCGGTATTTTACCATGGATTTGTATTCCATGGTGAAATACCGATTCTGTAAGCCATGTGCAGAAGGTACATTGCCTACCTACATTGCATTTTCGGTAATTTTACCGAATCGGTAAATATTACCGAATCGGTAATTATTTTACCGATTCGGTACATATTACCGAATCGGTAAATTTACCGATTCGGTAATGATACCGATTCGGTAAAATTACCGAAAATGTGCCCCTACATCTCAATAGCCCTTTACCGATCGGAAACGGCCGAAAATCGGTATTTTCGGCCGATTCCGATCGGTAAAGGGCTACCTACATCTGGCCCCTAGACTCCAGTCTTTCCTCTCTGAACCCACAGTGATCAACTGTGAGGTACCCCAAGGATCATCGCTCAGCCCCATGCTCCTCAACATCTACATGGCCCCTCTCACCGCTATCGTCAGACAGCATGGACTCAGCATTGTATCCAACTCTGACAACACCCAGCTCATATTCTCCCTCAAGAAGCAACCAGACGCCACCAGACTCAGCTTACAGGAAGGAATTAAAAATGTTGCATTCTGGATGAGCAGCAGCTGACTGAAGCTCAACTTGAAGACAGAAGTCCTCATCCTCAGACCCACTCCCTCCGCGTGGGACAACACCTGAAGGCCCACTGCCCTCGGCAACCCTCCCACTCCCACAGACCATGCCCAAAACCTCTGCACCATACTCGAACCCTTCCCCCAATGACCCGTCAGATCAACGCCTTCTCCTCCACATGCTTCGACACCCTCTGCCTCCTTCGCAAGACTTGAAGTGGATCCCCTCTGAATCCAAAAAGACCGTCACCCTCGCACTCATATCAAGCAGGCTGGACTACGGAAACGCCCCCTACACCGGAACCAACAAATCCCTGCTCTGAAAACTCCAGACCCTCCAGAACACCGACGCCAGGCTTGTCCTCTGCATCCCATGACATGAACACTGTAGAGATTCTGACTGCTCCCCGAAGACGAAGCCACAAAAGCGTAATGCACGGAACCCACTGCACTACAACTCCCAGCATGTCCTGGGTCCTTGCGGTTAGGAAGCAGAGAAGGGCAGCCTGTGATTCTGTACTTAACCACATGGCTGCTGCAGGGATTTTTGCGCTGTGCTGCAAATGATCATTTTGCTGTTTACATGACAAGCTCAGCTCGTCATCAGCACACGACACCCGTGGGTGATGACGAGCTGAGCTCGTCATCAGCATCGAAAGGGTTAAGCACCTCCCCCTGAAGAGGAAGGCGCTTGTCAATCTATCCTGATTTCTTGCCCTGGATACCTCGCCTTAGAGATTCTCCGTTACCTGCTTCAGTCCCGCTGGGCGGAAACCACCGGACCCGCTGCGCGGACGCTTTCCTTCCCACTGGGTGGACACCATTGGACCCGCTGCGAGGACGCTTTCCTTCCCGCTGGGCGGACAGCATTGGACCCGCTGCGGGGACGCTTTCCTTCCCGCTGGGCGGACACTATTGGACCCGCTGCGCGGACGCTTTCCTTCCCGCTGGACGGATTCTTTAGACCAGCTGAGTGGACGCCTTCCTTCTGCGCCTCAAGTAGGATCGCTTCACATTTGCTTCACCTTCCCAATAGCGAGACTGCGCTATAGACACACCAGACCCACATGTAAATTTCTGACTTGTGGAACCCGTACTATTTTATAAGATTGGTTCCGCAATCTTGGTTACGAATTAAATACGCATGAGCACATTGCTATTCCCTTTTGCCTACCAGGCCCTCGCTCTCTGCCGTGATTTCAACAGCGGAGAGCGGACATTTGGGTTACTTCTTCTTTTGACTCCAGACCTCTTGAACGTTTCAAGGAAACGCATTAAAGGCCCTTGAGTGAGTACACTTTTGCAATACCTTGTCCAGAGTACATGCATCTATCTTGTTTTGTTGCCTCAAACCTTCTTGCTGACTCATCCCTCTGTTGTGTCTTTCTAGTGCCCTTGTATCTCGAGGACCCTTACGCCTTAGACCAGACCGAGGACGAGTTCATCATCAAGCTGTGCTCTTTTCTTATTTTATCCCCTTCCCTTTTCCCCGGGGTGCGGCTTGCCTTAGTGGGGTTTTCCCCCCTGAAGTGGGTTACATTTTAGGGAACTGGGGAGCTCCTCTCCAAGCTGTGGTCCCTGCTGCCATTATGAACAAGGTTAGTGGTGTATGCGTACCGATTTGGGCTGCTAACATTCTGGCAAGACTTGACAAACACGTCACCCAGCACCTATGAGACTCGTGAAGAGAGTAACCTTCAAGCTACTCACTCATGCCTATAAATCCATCCACAACAACAAACCTCAATACCTTAATGAAAGAGTCTCCTTCCACGAACCCAAGAGAAACCTCCGCTCTGCCGACCTCGCCCTCGCCGAAACCCTGCGCATCCACAGAGCCAGAGCGGGTGGAAGAGCCTACTCCTACATCGTGGTTAAGACATGCAACGAGCTCCCACTCAACTTCAGATGTTCCCCCATTCTGCACAACTTCAGAAAGAACCTCAACACCTGGCTCTTTGGCTGATTCGGAGCTGCACGACATCCCCCTCCAAGCGCCTTGAGACCCTCACGGGTGAGTAGCGCACTTCACACTTTCCTGATTGATTGCAAACAGTGTGGTACTCCATCCCCAGGCCTTTTCTTTTAAAGAGGAGGGGGCTGTGTGGCTCTCTCCCCCAGCCTTGTTATGCCTTAGTACTCTATTCTCCAGGGCCATTACTAAAATCAAAGGGTAGCAGGCCGTGGGGTCCCCCACCCAAACCTTGTTAGGCCCTCGGGACTCCACTCCGCCAAGTCTGTTTTTTTATTTAAAGGAGAGGGGGCCCATGTGACCCTCCTACCCAAGCCTTGTAAGGCCCCACCCCACTCCCGCCCAAACCCCTCCCTTTTGTCTGGGGGTACTCATCCTTTGTTAGGCCCTGAGGATTCCATCCCCCGGGGCCGACATCACTTAAAGGTAGGTGCCCACCCAGGGAACCCACTATATACACATTGGGGTTTGTAGGGGTGGCCCTAAGGACCCTGCAGCCCCATCCGGCTTCCCGCATGCTGCTTCCTGCGGGCAGGAGTAATATTTTGGATCTGTTTCCCTGCCAGCATCAGTGAGGGTAGGGGAACAGATCAAAAGTCTGCTCCCAGCGGGTGGGTGCATTTTTAAAGCTCCTATCCATTGGAAGCGGACTTGATTTTTGCTCCCGCTTGGAGGGAGATTAAAAAATGCAGGTAAACCACTATTTCCAGGGGTTGGCTCCCCGGAACATAGCTAATGAGCCAGCCCGAGGTATTGGGTCACCGGGGCCAATAATGGCTCAGAGGGGCGCAGCGCACCACCCCATTTTAAGTCACCTCAACCCCAAGGAAACGGGGTCCCCGGGGCATTTGGAGGTTTGAGGAGGGGACCATATGGTCCCCCTTACCCCTAATTGCAAATTTCGACCCAGCGGTGGCCTCCTCAGGTCCTTTAATGGCACGGGTAGGTGGGCCGTGCGACCCCTGCCCTTTTTTATGGTTTTGGCACTGGAATGGGCTTCCTGGGGCCTTTAATTGCTCTAACTTGCCCTAACTGCTGCAAAAATTAGTATGATTATTTTCAGCAGTTTTTCGGTAGCCCGTCTTAAAGAAGTTGCTGGAAAATGCATGTTGATTTTGTGTTTTTGGGACCATCATTTTATCTTGGACCCTGCTTGATGGATCACTCTGATGCTTTCAATGCACAAACTAACCAAAAAGTAGCACCTTTGTGGAAAGATTTGTGGAGATTGATCAAACGGTGAAAAAGTATTAGCAACAAAAACTCTTTTCCAATGGAACAGCTGACCTAACTTTAACTAGCTAGCATCGACTGCGACTTGGTTATGGTTCACTGACACAAAACCAATGTCAAAAATATCGATGTCAAAAATATAGATGAAAAAATATAAACTACAAAAATATCGGCTCCCTCTACTTAAACAGGTAAGTACAAAATATTGAGTAAAAAAATATTGATGTAAAAAACTATAGTTGTATACAATATCGATTTTTATATATATTAAAAAGAAAATAAATATTTTTTTTCCTCTTTTTTCCCTTTTTTTTTCCTTTCTTTTTTTGTCCTCATTAACCTTAACCCTATTGGAGAAAACCCCGACCACCTTGCGTATCCTTTCTGAACAAGTTCAGGGGTCTTTGTATGCATGTTAACTCGGACCAAGACACGATTGGTTGACTGGCGGAAGGAGCATCAAAAGTTGGAGGGTAGAATGTTTTACTCCACCGAGGTCTTTTCCGACCTCCTGGACCATATTGATAGCCTGGGGGATCCGTTAGACTGGTCCTTGGAGAATTAAAGGCATATTCATAGAACCCGGGAAAAAAAAAACCCGGGCATCCTATCTCCATTGTACCAGTAAGTCCCAAAATGCCAGCTTTTTCTTACTGCAAGGTCTAGCCAGGTCCACCTTAGATATTTCATAGAGTGAGGTCAACCATCCTCAATGGATTGGAGCAGCAGAGTCTACCCCGTACTTACAGATTTGTCTTCTAGCCATGAGGATTGCGTAGCAGAGAAGAGATCTGGCATGTCCCGTGATATTATCGTTGATGCCAAAAATTATTAAAGGGAGACTGATAGTCAATGAAACCTTCAAGATGGAGTACAGAGACTTCTTCACTTTATCCCAAAAGGGATGAATAGAAGGACAGTCTTTAAACATATGCACATCAGATGCTTATGGAAGGCCACATTTATTGCATACTTTCCCCGGCTGAAATTTCGATAACCTTAACGGGGAAAAGTACGCTCTATGGGCTGTAAAAAGCTTTCGCTTCAGCCAGGCAGGTTTTACTATTTTATGCAACAGAATTAATGAGTCCGTCCAGACCTGCGCACACTCTATATTTAACTGGTCCTCCCATAACTCATTGGCGAGTTTAAAATCGCAATCTACCTCTTCCTCAATTGCCCAGTACCAGAGTGAGACCTCTTTCCTACCCCCAGGCCTTGCCACTAACAGTTCTTCTAGGTTGCCATACTTCCCCAGAAGAGCATCCTGTCTAGACTGTGCCTGGGCCCAACTATTCATCTCAATATACTTGAACCTAGATAATCTTGGGCCCACTTTTCGCCGTAGATCTTCCCACGAAAGCAAGGAGCCCCATGCCAACAGGTCTCCCCACATTGAAATTCCAGAGTCCCTCACAGGAGTGATCAAGCTATCCTGGAGACAAGATGGTGTACCTGGGTCCCACAATGGTGCTAAATCTGAGAAGTAACTGAGCCCCACTTTCCTTCTTATTGTTGCCCAGCTTCTAGCTATCGAGTGGAGGACTTTTAATTTGATTTTTTAAAAGAATTTTTGGTCCCCAAACTTGAACATAAAACCTTCTGCCGGCAGATCTGCTCCCTTTAACATGGCCAGGAACATTTCTCCTCCCGATGTAGTATTGGGTGTTTTTAACAACATTCTTGAATGCGAGAGCTGGAAAGCCCAGGCATAATATTGCAGGTCTGGCATCGCCAGGCCTCCTTTTTCCCTCCTCCGCCTGAGCTTTTTCCAAGCCAATCTAGTTGCTTTACACTTCCAAATAAAGGAATTTAATTCCTGTTGACATTTCTCTATTTGCTTGGCATCAAACGCCAAGGGGATAGAGTTAAACAGGAATGTAAGTTTGGGCAAGATGGACATCTTTACTAAATTAATCCTCCCCAGGATGGATAAGGTGAGGTGAGCCCATGACTTCAGCTGCTTTTGACACTCCTTAAACACTCGGTCTCGATAGTGTTCAAGAATTTGCCCGACCTCCTGTATAATTCTAATCCCCAAGTAACACAATGTGGAACCTATATTGAGTTGTGTATTCCAAGCCATGATTTTGGTCTTGTTGGCGTTTATTTCGTAGCCCGAAATCTTGCCAAACTCCTCCGCCCGATTGATGACCGCTGGAAAAGCTAGATCGAGGTCAGTTGTTAAAATAAGAATATCGTCTGCATACAGGGCCACCCTCCTTTGCCACTCTCCAAATTTAAAAGAGGCGATGTTAAGGTCCTCTCTAAGAACCTGTGTAAAAGGTTCAATGTATAGATTAAAAAGGAGAGGGGAAAGCGAGCAGCACTGTCTTGTACCCCTGGTGTTCCTAAATATCTCAGCCAATTAGCCATTGACGAGCAATCTGGCTGTCGGGGCCTTATATAGGAGTTCTATAGCTCGACAGAATCTGACTCCTAGGTTGAATTTCAACATGACCTCAGACAGATAGGCCCAGTTAACCCTATCAAAGGCTTTGGTTGCGTCGAGGGTTAGGACCGACAAAGGAAGAGTGAAGGTAGACGCGATATCAATAGAACCCACCAGATTGTACGTAAGGTCCGCTAATTGGCGCCCTGTAACAAAACCCTTTTCTGTGTGGATGATAGTATCGGCTACACCCCCAACCTGTTTGACAAGATGGCAGCAAAGAATTTATAATCATTGTTGAGGAGTGAAATAGGGTGGTAAGACCCACAGTCAGTCGGGTTTTTACCCTGTTTTAGGATCAATACTACTGTGGCCTTACTCCATGAACCGGGGGGGGTCTTCTCCCTTCAGGAGTATGTTGTTATAGACTTCCACTAGAGTTGGAATAATAATCTCTTTAAGTGAGCGATACAGCTCCCCTGGAAGACCATCTGGGCCAGCCGCCTTCCCTCGCTTGTACTGAGAAATAGCCTTACTGACTTCCTCAGCAGTGATTTCATGGTCCAATCCTAGTTTTTGCTTGTTTGAGAGTTTATGTAAGGAGACCTTATCCAGCCAGTTTTTCCTCTTTACACTATCCTCAATAATGTCTTCCTTATATATAGCTTGGAAGAAATCACGAAAGGCATTGCCGATATTCAAGTTGGATAAGCGGGGAGATGTCTCACCCTATACCATGATTTCTTTTATATAATTTCGGACCTGGTCTAATTTTGTTTCCCAAGCAAGTATCTTACCAGCAGCTTCACCAAATTCAAAATGAGAGATTTTACTCACTTCCCATCTACGGGCGATTCTCTCTTGGAGAATGGTATCCAGTTGTTTTTTAAGAGAATCTAATTTATCAAGATCTTCCCTTGAATCAGTTCCTATTTGGGTACCCACTTTATGTTCTATATTGTTCATATCCGCTTCTTGACCCTTGATCGTATCCCTAAATTTCCGTCGTCTATAGGAAGCTCTATTAGTAATACAGCCTCTCCAAAAAGCTTTCAGAGCGTCCCAGACAAAGGAAATATTAGTTGAGTTTAGGTTTTGCTCGTGAAAACATTTAGTCTCGATACGGAGAAAATTGCTTTCATCTTCCTCTAATGAAATGGTGCAGGCAAAAGACCATGATCTATGTTGATGATGCTGTGTGGGAGTTAAACTAAAAGTGATTGCAGAATGATCCGAAAGGTGGGATGGCAGATATACAATATCTTTGACTTGATCTATAAGGCAATAGCTAAACAAAGCATAGTCTATTCTAGATTTATTTTTATACTTGAAATTTTTAAAAGAGACCCCCAATTGATCTCCCGCCCGTTCCCTCCAAATATCAGATAGCCCTAGCTGTGCCATCATTGTCAAAAGTAATTGACGTGATTTTGAAGGGACTATAGCTCTAGAATTTGGTGACTTGTCTAGCTTACAGTTTAGCACAATATTGAAATCCCCAACCCAGATTACAGGGTCAGGGAAGTCGGTAAAATGGGAGCGGATGGTATCTAGATATGAGGGGTCGTCCTGGTTAGGACCGTAGTAACCCACCAGAGACTTAAGCATACCCCCTAGGGAAACTCTTAGTATAAGCCATCTATCGCTATGATCTTCCCTATATTCAAATACTTGAACCTTAGCTTGTTTTTTAAATATGAACAACACTCCTCTGATATTCACAGTTTGGTCAATACAGATAAAGATATCTATCCATCTCTGACTTTTTAGTAGTTCTGTTGTCTCAGATTTAAGGAGATGAGTTTCCTGGATGGCAATGACCTGCGCCAGGGAATCTCTCAGATATTGGAGTATCCGTACCCTTTGTGCGCAGGCCATTGACATTCCAGGACAAACACTGGATCAGTGTCATGGAACCATATCCTTCACCACCGCAAATGGCCACTCACTGCCGTAGTCTAGATCTAACCCAATCCCAACCCAAAAGGGCTGCTGAGCTCCCTGATTCAGACTCCGAATGAAGTTAAAAAATGAACAAAACTGATAGGGTATCGGCATATGAGGAATTTTTGCCCTTTCACCCCCCCGTTCCCCCCCACCCCCTGGGAAACCCATCCCCACTTACACTGGCCTGATGAATGACCAGAGTTTGCGTCCTCGAGCTGTTCCCCTCTACCCTTCCCTCTAATTGTAAAACTAATGCTAAGAAAAGAAAAGAAGAGAAAGAAAAATAGTATTGGGTACGGGTTCCCTCCCGACTCAGCTCTATGTAAGTATGTGTGTCTAAACCTGTAAATATCAATAAAGTAAAGAGAATACTGAGTTGTCACCTCATTCTTGTAATACTTTTCTTAGACCAATACCCTTTATATTATTTTTCTTTTTTACTTTATTATGGACTTCATTTTTTATCCTAACTATGGCACCTATTAGGATGGCGGACGGACCTGCGTCGGTCCGCCACCCCCGAGGTGGAGGGACCGTCCGCAGGGGCTGCTGCGGTCCCTCTGGTAGAATTAGGATGTGACCGTCACCCTGGCGGTCACATCTGTATATTTAACATTGCGGCGGGTGCTGCTTTAAGCAGCACCCGCCGCAAGGTTAAATATGCATGCTTTCCATTTGCATGCACAAAACGGCAGGCACCGCGCGGCGCCTGCCACTTTGTACATGCAAATGCTGGGGGTACCATAGGTACCCCCCATGTGCACCCCCCACCCCCGACACCCTGGGGGCCCGCAAGGGCCACCCAGAAGCTATTGTCCACATGCTTTTCCACGGCGGTAAATCCGCTGCGGAAAAGCATGTTTTCGAACCCATTGTAATTTGGCTGGCGGTGTCTTGCAGACACCACCACCAAATTGAGGCCAACACCCCGCGGATCAGGGGCGGAAGGACCTTCCGTCCGCCGCTGATCCCACCGCCATCATAATCTGGCGGTGGGTGTTCTGAAGGTCCGCAGCTGTGATTCCGCATCCTCCGGGCCGGCGGTGGCTTCCACCGGCCCGAAGGATGCAGAATCACCGCAATCATAATCGACCCCTATATTTTATATATTTTTTTATTTTTTAGGTCGTTATTATTTTTTCCCTTACTTTTTATCTCGTTAGACACTAAGAGGCTTAATAGAGAGAGAGCTGGCACACCCAACCTGACCCCATTCGAGCCGGGATGCATTACTTCCCCCGGGATGCGTCACTTAAGGACTATAAAAGGTCGTTTGCCTCATGTGGAGATCTGATGTTATACATTTTGTTGTTCCACATGATTTTCAGGAAGGCTGGGAATCTCATTTGCACAGTAGCACTCAGTGACCAAAATTTCTCCATTCTTTGGCCAAGTTCCCACTGCCAATCTAAGGTGACTTTAGATAGATCCGAGCGTACCTCAAAGGGAAAATCCCTTTAAAGATTTGGCCTTCAAGGCTAAATTCAGAATCTTCTCTTTTACCGTATAAGTGAGAAAATTGATTAAGATCTTCCTAGGTTTGGTCCTACCAGAATTTAGTCAAAAAGGGTCTCTATGCGTCCTTTGAATCGCCTTTTCCAAGAAATCAGCCAACTCCTCAAGATTCAACGAATCCTTTAATAGTACTACTACAAAGGCCTTAATGCCACTCCCTTCCTTGCCCTCCGGAACCTTCAAAAGATGAAGATTGTTCATACGTGAAAAGTTTTCAAGTGTCTCCAGTCTCTCCCGCATGGCGTTTGCGTCTCTACGTAGGGATCAGGGGAAACATGGTGCCCGCAGGCTAAACGGTAGCACGTGTTCCTCTCGAGCAGCTCTCCTCTCCCTCTCTCAGATGCTGTCTGTTGCCGTTCATGCCTGCTAAGAAACGCTGAAGCGGTCGAGACCGCAAGGGGCATTCCTGGATGTGTCCCGGAGCCTCTGGGGAGCCTGCACGTCTCTCGTGTCCCTCCCTCCTGCCGCGCTGGGCTGGAGCCGTCCTGGAGTGGAGACGCGGCCACAGAGGGCAGCCCGCGGTCTCCTCTGGGGTAATACGGGCAGTGCCAGAACCAGCAGCGGTGCCAGAATAGGTGCTTTTTTTGCATCGGGGTGACGGGAAGGTCAGCTGGCCCTAGTGTGCAGGAACCCACTGAGGCCGGAGCTTGTGAAGCCTGTGAAGGGGGTAAGAGCGCTTTTTCCCCTGCGTAGGAGGTGTGTCACATTGCGCTCTCTAGTTTAACAATAGGGGCTGGCACCCCCACTTCAAATATTAGTCCGGGTAAGAAAGGAGGAAAGGCAAACAGGCTAAAGGCACTATACAGAAAAACGTCCTAATACGTGGATTGGCGGAGAACACTGAAGACATAAATACTACATCATCAGGGGGTTTTATTAGTGACAACCTACAGCAGGAAGGGACTTTTTCGGGACAGGACACTGCTTCTCAGAGCTTGCAAGTGAAGGGGAGGTGTGTTAGGGAAGCCAGGAATAACGGACCTCATAAAGCTCCTCTGAAAAATAGCTCTGTTCGCATTACACCTTCTCTCCACTCCTTTTTTAGGGTCCAGGCCCAGATTCTGAATATTAAAAATCAAGAGGCTCCCATTGATTTGCATAGCTCCATTTTTGCCACTAAAAATACTACCTCCAAAGCGCCTGAGGTGCCTGAGGCACTCTCTGAAATACGCTGTGTCATGTCTAAATCTACATCTAAATCTACATCTGCGGAATCTAGTACCAGCTCTATAATTTCTGCTAAACAGATGGAAGCCTCAGCAATATCCTCAGGGTCAGCCAATAATTCAATTAGCCCTGATAATTCAATCCATTCTATAGTTCGACCTTTAGTGCCTTCAGGGCCTTGTTCGTCGGAAGCTCCTGGTGTAAGCGAGGCAGAACGTCTGTAAAGATGGGTGTCACCCCAATAAAGCTCCACACTTGGTTGTATGTAAACTAACTTTATTTGCTATATGTTCCCTGCCTAGAGAGCGCCGAGCCGATCAGCCGTAAATCTCAGCTTTCGCGCCGCTCTAATCACGGTGCGCGCGCAGCTCCAATATGGCCACGGCACGTCACGTGATGACGTGACGTGCAGCGACTAGAACGCTACACCACATATCTCCCCTTTTTCCCGAACACTGAAACTGTTAACTCACAGTTCGCCGTCCATGTCAAAGTCTCGAAACCTCACAGGTCTCACCACCGCTCTTCCCCTCGGGTCAGTCTCACTTGGGTGGACAGAGTCTCTCTTCCCTGAGTTTCTAGGTCTGCTGTTCCATTTCCTAGCGCGGCCGCGCTCCCATCTGGTCTGCTCATGTCTCCTCCTCTCTCAGCTCTCTGGCTGTTGTCATCAGCTCTCTCTTCCTGCTGTTCCCCTCTTTTCCAGTCATGATTCTCCTTGGTTGGTTCCTGCTCCCTATTTCTTTCCTCCATGTCGTCTAAGTCCGCTCCACTTTGGTCCCATCTTAGGACTCTGTTGCATCTAGCCATGCATTCCTGGGACCACACATTTCCGTCGCTCAACAGGGCCGCTCTGCCCAACACTTCCTTGACCTACATGGGCTTGCTGTATTTACTGTCTCCTTTCCTTTGTAGTGTGGGCAACTTTACTCGCACCCATTCCCCTCTTTGCAGTTCTGTCTCCTTCACGTTTCTCCGGTCATTGTAGTGTCTCGAGTAAATGGTTTGTGCTTTTTCCAAATTGGCTCGCACCACTGCTGGGGACCACTCGCTCGTCACGATTTTTTCTTTCCATACTCGGTTGTCCCGAGTGAATTGCTCTCGGCCCCTCAATATCTGGAAGGGACTATATCCTGTCCCTGTGGGGGTGATTCTGTACGCCCACATCATGTGCCATATCTCCTTTTCCCAGTCTTTGTTGTTGGAGATAGCTGCCTGGACCGACCCCATCACCACTCTGTTAAATCGCTCTACTAGTCCATTTCCGGCCGGATGGTATATGGACGTGTGTTTGGTCTGGATACCATTTCTCTGCATGAATTTATTCCAGTTTTCTGATCTGAATTGGGGGCCATTGTCGCTTAAAATGGACTTAGGGATACCTTCCCTTACAAAGGTGTCAGATAAGAATTTTATGATTGTTTCAGTGTCTATCGCCTCATCGATTTTCAACTCTGGCCATTTTGAATACCTATCCATGAGAACGCACACGTATTTTTGGACTCCGTGTACATCTAGTATCGGCCCCAGGATATACACTGATAACTCTTCCCACGGGTTCTGCGGGGGATCACATTTTCCTATAGCCGGTCGTAGTGGTTTGAGTGTTTTATCTGCCCCTCGGCACTGTGGGCAGTCCCTGACGTGTCTCTCAGCCTTCACATCCATTCCTGGCCACCAGTAGTTTTGTTTGGTCCTCAGCTTCATTTTTCCTATCCCCAGATGTCCTTCATGGAGCATGTCCAGCAACTTGGGGATGATGTCTGCTGGGGGTATGACCTTCTCCCCCCTGTACACAAATATTCATTGGTCATCCATTGACAACTCTTCCCTGATTTCATAGAATAGCTTGAGGTCTTCACGAGTCTGTCTCTTGTCTGGCCATCCTTTTATGATGTATGTCTTCACCTCCTTCAGGGTCGGGTCTTCCTCATACGCCTTTCTCCACTCTGCATTTCCAATCACTCTTTCCTGGTCTTCTGTGAGTGCTACCAGTTCTTCTGCCCCGGCCTGATCTTCCTCGCTCTGTTCCATGGCCGCCGCTCTACTCAGATAGTCCGCCACTCTGTTCTTACTGCCGGGGATGTACTCTACATCATATCTGAATTCCAGCAGTTTTAGGGACATTTTCGAGATCCTGGACATTGCATCGGCGTGTCCGCTAGATGTTAGCACTTTTAGCAGAGGCTTGTGGTCTGTCCTTAACTGGAACCGTGTGCCCCATAGGAACTGCCTGAATCTGGTCATTGCCCACACCACCGCCAGCATTTCTTTTTCTATCACACTGTACTTTTTTTCCGTTTCGCTCAGTGTGCGGGATGCGAAGCTGAGTGTCTCCATTCTTCCTTGACCTCTGTCTTGCATCAAGACAGCTCCCAGACCTCTGTCGCTGGCGTCGGTGGTAAGCACTGTATGGCCTTGGGAGTCATACCCTTGGAGAGGTACGGCTCCTGCCACCTCTTTTTTGATGACATCAAACTCCCTTTGCTCTTCCTCCTTCCAGTGGAACTCGTTGTTGTCTCTCGTCAACTGCCTCATATAATGCGTCTTAGAGGCGAAGTGCTGTACGAACTTGGCATAGTATTCCGCCATGCCCAGGAATGATCTAACTTCCTCCTTGTTAGTGGGTGGCGGCGCATCACAGATTGCCTTCACGTTCTCTGCTTTCGGGGTCACACCTCGCACCCCTATCTCGTGTCCGAGGTAGGTCACCGATTCCATTCCTATCCTGCACTTGGTCCATTCAGCGGTGAGGCCCTTATCCTCTAGGATCTTCAACACCCTGCTGAGCTTCACGTCATGATCAGGTTTGTCTCGCCCCATAACCGGGATATCGTCCTGAAAGTATTGGACGCCATCAGTGCTTTTAAACAGTTGGTGCATCAGCTTCTGGAACACCGCAGCCGCCGAGGCTAGCCCAAACGGCATTCGGCGGAATTGATAGCACCCAAATGGGGTAATGAACGATGTTAGTTTTCGGCTTTCTGGGTGCAGTGCAATCTGGTGGTAGGCCGAAGTCAAGTCAATAGTGGAGTACCACTTGATTCCCCGGGTTCTGGCCAGCATTTCCTCGATTCTAGGTAAGGGGAACTTCTCCACCACAATGTTCTTGTTCAATTCGCGTAGGTCAACACAGAGCCTGACCTTACCATTTGGTTTCATGACTACCACCAAGGGCGCCAACCATTCCGCGCACGTGATGGGTTCGATGATTCCTTTCTTTTCTAGGTCCTGTAATTCCTCCTGTACTGCTTCTCTCACTGCCAAAGGCACATTTCTCACCTCTTGGGCGACTGGTATGGCATCCTCCTTCAGGATTATCTTGTGTGAGAATTTTTACATCCTTCCTACTGTGCCTCCGAATACTTTGGGGTACTCACTTTTCCACTTGTCTAGGTCTGGCCATGTTTCCTGTTCGGTAAGTAGTATTTGTTCTTTTCCCCCAGGATCCAACTTGATGCCTAGGTCTCCTTGGTCCAGCCATCCTAGGACCGAGGGTCCCCTCTCTGATACGTAGAGCTTGCAGAAGGCGGAACGGCCTCTAAACTCGAACTTCAGCGGTCTGAATCCTGCCATGGGAATGCGGTCCCCGTTGTAGGTGACCGGGCGGATATCCAGCTTTTCCAGATCAGGGCCTAGCTGTGGTGCAAAACTTTCCTCCCATACCGCTCTTTGGACAATGGTGTAGGGCGAACCCGTGTCGGCCACCACGCTTATCAACACTCCCCCTATCGACATTTCCAGTACTGGTTTCGTTGTTCTTCTCCCATCCGCTCTCAGCACTTGTCCGTCCACGCTCAGTACTTGATCATAAATGCACAACACCGTGACGACGTCCTCCTCCGTGCCTTCATCCTGTTCTTCGCTCTCTTGGTTGATGCATTTCACCATTCCTTTGGAGGCCTTCCGTCTGCATACTTTCTCGTAATGGCCTACGATGCCGCAGTACAAACATTTGGCGCGGAACGCCGGGCATTTCCTGTCATGCGCTTCATGGGACCAGCTCCCACATCTGTAGCATGCCTTCTTGGTGCTCCCCGCCTGTTTCCCTGGGGGGCCAGGCTTGCCTTGCCATCTGTGGGGTCCCTTCATCAACAATCCCTTGTATTTGCTATCTCTGCGGGGCTCCTCCTCGTCGACTTTGTTGACCATGGTGCTAGGCGCCATTTCCTTCTTTGTCGCCTCCGCACACCTGCGCGCCAATTCTGCCCTTTTGACTATCACCATGACGTCCTTTAGCGTGGTGTCTCCGCTGGCCCATAGCTTGTACTGTACTGCTGTGCACGTGGTATGCATTACCACCTGGTCCTTGATGAATTCCTCTTCCCATGTGTCATATTTGCAAGTGGATGCTAGTTTCTTCAGGGCCGCCATGTACTCTTCCACTGTTTCGCCTGGCCTTTGTTTCCTCTGCTGGAAATTGAACCGGTCCACTGATACACACACTGCCGGCCTGTAGTGGTCGTTCAGATCATCGATGGCGTGAGCATACACGTCGTCGTCCGTGCTTGCCCTTTGTTTAGGCACCAGGCTCTTGTAAATTCTGAGTCCTTCTGGTCCTAGGTTGAGTAGTAGAATGCGTTTCTTCTTTTTTGAGTTGAACTGCTCTTCATTTTCGTCTTCTAGGACCCCTATGAAGTTGTCTATGTACTCTCTCCAGTCCTCCCACTTCATCAGTGGTTCTCCAGGCCTGGGCAGGAATTGCACTGGCGCCATCGCGTAACCCGCTTGTGCGCTCATCTTCTCGCTTTTGATCGTGGGTTTTGTGCTCCCTTGGCCTCTGGGGCTGCCTGGTGTGTTCTCTAGCTCTTGTTTTTCCGTTTGTGGCTGGAGACCTTCACTGTCTGCTCCCTGTGCTTGGGGACCTTCTGCGTCTGCCCCCTCGCCCTTGCTTGACGTCGCCAGCGCGGTTCGCCTCGTTCTGCGGCATATGTACGATCTGGCGTGCTTTGCCTAGCTTGTGTTGGGGTCTGTTCTCTCCCCCTTGTACTCTGAACCTTTCCCTCTGGGTTCTGGGCTCTGCCACGCTCTCTAGGGTAGGTACCTTGTGTGGTTGCTTGCTGGTCTCTCCTTTCCTGTGGGCCCTCCTTGGCTGCTTGGCGTTCTGGTACTGCTTCCCACTGGAATTGGTCTTCTCCCTGGTGCAGCAGCTGTTTCCATCGGTGTTCACGTTTTTTTTCTATGTGTTTCCCTTTGGTGCACTCCAGGGTTCGTGATCACGCCCTCGTCGCCATTGTAAAGATGGGTGTCACCCAATAAAGCTCCACACTTGGTTGTATGTAAACTAACTTTATTTGCTATATGTTCCCTGCCTAGAGAGTGCCGAGCCGATCAGCCGTTTATCTCGGCTTTCGCGCCGCTCTAATCGCGGTGCGCGCGCAGCTCCAATATGGCCACGGCACGTCACGTGATGACGTGACGTGCAGCGACTAGAACGCTACACCACAAAGTATAGCTGGGGCTTCGATAAAGGCTCTCTTAGCCTCTTTAAAAGCGGATATAATACAAGGCTGCATGGTGTCAGCAGATAATTAGTCTGAGATAAGAGCAGCTCCGATGTTTTGGAGAAAAAAGTTGATTTATTGAATACAAGAACAGAATCTTTGGAGGGCTCAGTAGAGGAGCTTAAGGCAAATCTGGGCTCTGCTGAAGTGAAAATTCAAAAAGAAAATAAATATTAGGTAATAAAATTAATTTTAACAAAATAAATTACATTTAATATTACTTTAACAAAATATAACAAAAAAACGTAATTAAAAAAGATAAACACACAAACAGAATAATTAATATATATTTACTTTAAAACAATCAAAAACTATTCATTTTATCTCATTTTATAATTTTAAAAATATATAAAATTGAACAAATATATATATATATATGTATATAACAGTCAAAAAACAGTGTAAGCCCTCTTAGAAAACGACCTGGTTAACTTCACAAGATGAATAATTCATGATTACTCCCGTACCATTACATGGTTACTCCTGGTGTCAGACGTAATTTGGTTTTCACCTAGGAGGGCGTATGTTGCTAGGCACCATTCAGAAATGGCACTAGAATAAAATTTGGACGTGGTACGACTGTGCATATTCTCACTATGAGGTGTATGATTTGACATCATTATGCAGTTGTATATCCTAATATGGATGCTATGATCACATGAGAGATGTAGCCCTGTATTTACCTTTTGAAGTTACCCAGGTCATTTTCTCAGCGGTATGTATTGTTTTTGGTTTTGTTGAAAATAGATATTAGTGCATTCTTATCTAAATAACTTATCATTTACGTGCCCAAAGCAAAATGTACTGACAGAATTAGTATCAAAACTGTATGTATTCAGACATTTCAAAGTGGATGCCCTGTTTACTTATGTATTACAGCCCTCTTTTGTCCGTCTACAATCTCTGAAGTTTTGTATATATTCAGCCATGTAACTCAAATCCAGTGTGTGAGCAAGACTGCAAGACAGTCGAATCGCATAACAGGATAATACATCCACCATTGGATTTACCCCCTGAGTAATCGTCTTATTTTGCTTTTTGACAGTGATTTGAAGTCCGGCTCACTCTGCCGGTACTAGCAATTCTTTACCCAGGGTGGTGAGGGCGGAAATAACATAAAATGTAATTAAAAAAACATTCCATTATAAATTAAAACATTAAACTATTTAAAAATATTTAAACTTACATTTCCCAATACAGTCAGTGCAACAGTAGGGGGGGGGGGGGAGTGTTGGATAGCGAAAGGGTAAAATGTACTATTCAAAGTCCAGTCAGTGCAACAGTAGAGAAAGTGTTTGATAGTGGAGGGGTAAAAATTACTATTACCACTGAAATAAGTGCAACAGTAGGGAAAGTGCTGGATAGCGGAGGGGTAAAAATTACTATTCCCACTCCAGTGAGTGCAACAGTATGGAAAGTGTTGAATAGCGGAGCGCTAAAATTTACTTCGCCCACTCCAGTGAGTGCAACAGTAGGGAAAGTGTTGGATTCCGGAGGGATTACATTTACTATTCCAACTCCAGTCAGTGCAACAGTAGGGAAATTATTGGATAGCAGGAGGGTAAAAATTACTATTCCCACTCTAGTGAGAGCAACAGTGGAGAAAAAGTTGGATAGCAGAGGGGTAATAATTACTATTCCCACTCCTGTGAGTGCAACAGTACGGAAAGTGTTGGTTAGCAGAGGGATACAAATTACTATTCCCACTCCAGTCAGTTAAAAAATTAAATCCAAAAATATATTTAAAAAAATTTAAATTAAAAAAAGAAAAAATTAATATATAAATATGTTAAAAATATAAATATAGGGGGGCGTGGTCTCGCGCCGCAGGATGATGGCGCCATTCCTGTGAGCTCCATCTGACCACGGAGCTTCTCTGTGGATTACAGCCCGTATTACGGACACAGCGGGAACCGGAATGATGAACATTTGAAGGTAAAGGTGCGGAGAGGTGATTGAACCGCTCCAATGCCTCCAACTGCTTGCGGAGACCCAGCGTTGGTGAAGGCATTTCCCCCACAACGTTATGTGAGCGGCAGCCGCCATTTTCCCTCGGCTGCTCTGCTCGCTCTGTGCCAAGGTAACCGATATTTGCAAAGTTAAACTCGCGGAAACGTATATGTTCGTTTCTTCCTCAACATAAACTGCCTATTAATGCAGATCCTGACTCCATTGGCCCTACAATGCATTTTGTCAATGCTTTTTTCAGCGTCTGCAGTCAAAGGGGATGACTTTCATCTTTGCTATCATTCCTATTAGCCTCAAATCTTTTTTTTTCTCTTCATGCATAACTCATTCTCCAGCCTACGAATGAGTGTAATTTACCTCAGTACCTACTACCTTTTTGGAGCGTGTGGCATTTTTGTCCAAGTTTTGGTCAGTTTCTCATATTTTCTCTACACTTGGTCACACCCCTTAGCCTTATGAACAACCAGTTTATGATTTAATACTTGCCATTTTGCTTTTGTTATATTACTTAAATAGCGATTATATGAGTGCTTTTAGGTGGGTGACGTTATCCTTTCGATCTATTTTTGCTGGAGCCATATTAATTTTTGAAGTTTTTCTATTGAGTTTATGGGCAGATTGGAAACATTATTAAAAATCTCTTCTCGCCCACCACATCATTTCAAGATGGCTAACGAAGCCACAACTTCGGTAAGAGCCTCTTCAACAAGTACCAAACCCAAGAGAACCAAAAATGACCCTCCTTCACCCATTCTATCCTCTCAAAACCCTGTCCTTGATATTATCTTGGATGAAGTAAGAGGTCTTAAGTCGTTTATGACCTCGACCTACGAGAAACTGCAACAAATAGAAGATAGATGGATTAGTATGGAGGCTAAGGTGTTAGATATGGAGCAACGTATCAGCGATTTACACAATGTTTCTACTAAAATTCCGACTTTGGAAGTGTAAACTCAATGATTAAAGCTTCATACAGAGGACCTTGAAAATCGAAATAGACGCAATAAATTACGCCTTTATGGTCTGCCAGAAAATCTTGAAGGTCCAGATATGCTTCTTTTTCTAAAGAAATTCTTGTCAGAACTTTTGGATGGACCTTCAGCCAGAGCCTGCATTAAATATCCTTTTTTTAAACAACAGTGGTCCCTTACAAGCAAAAGAATACAATTAAAAAAATATAGACAAAACATGTCCAGCCGGAAAGAGGTCAAATATTTACTTTAGAGTAGTAGCGACAAATTCATCAACAATTTATAAAGTGGGGCACAAGCCTGTACCCTACTAAAACAAACACAAACAGTGAAACACAAAGGACTTTTAGGCAAAAGCATACGGTTCTGTAAATATCACAATTTCAGACACCTTTACATATTAAATGACACATGGTACATAAATGAATAAGGTGTGCAATTAAGGTCGACGGCGTTTTGATCCCACTACATAGTCATGGGGATCATCATCAGGACATTTAGTAAATGCCTAAACGATACAAGCCTCATTTGCCGTGACTGAGCCAGTGTGGAGAGGGCTCATAAACCAGTGACTTGCAATGAACAAGGTTGTGGACGGAACCCAGAGTCGGAGTCCAATATGAAGCGTCAAGTCAATTAACAAACAATACGAGCGATCGCTTCAAATTTAAGCAAAATACCCGAGATTTCCAAAGAGTGTCGGTCCGTCACGTCGTTACTTGTTTAAAAAGAGTCTACTCCCAAGGTCCCTTGCTAACTTGATTGGGTGCCCTTGTTGCTTTCAAATATATATATAAGCATTAAATATCCAACATGCCCATAGACTTGGTCGACTGCAACCGCATGCTTCCAAACCTAGAGGAATAATTATGTTGTTCTTGGAATTTACTGACTTAATGCGAGTTCTCTCTGTAGCCAAAGCAAAACGTCATCTCAAATGGTCTGGTCACAACATCTTCATATCTCAAGACTTATCTTATGCCACGAATACTAGAAGAAAATAATTTTTAGCTCTACGTCCTCAGCTGAGACAATAGAATATTCTATATGGTATCCTTCATCCTTGCCTGTGTAAAATTACTCATAATGGTTCCACACTTTGCGAAAGTAGCAGAAAAGGTGGTTACTATGCAGTTAAGTGAGCATGTTAATAAGCGTAACCTACTGCATCCTACTCAATCTGGTTTTGGCGCCACTTATTCTACAGAGTCTGCACTGCTTTTATCCACCGAGCTCATATGTGGTTTAGTGGACGCTGGACAGCCGGCGGCACTAGTTCTACTTGACCTGAGAGCCGCTTTTGACACCTTTGCCCATCATACCCTTCTGCGGCGTCTTATAAGGGTGGTGTAGGCGGTAGAGCTAGGGAATGGTTGCGATCCTTTCTAACCGATCGTTGCTTCCAGGTGTCTCAAAGGCCTTTTCTTTCTGAAAGTGTTAAGCTTGACCAGGGGGTTCCACAAGGCTCCATTCTTAGTCCTAATCTCTTCAATCTCTACATCGCTCCCTTGGCAGAGATGGTGGACATGTTTGGAGTTTGTGTGGTGTCATATGCAGACGACACACAACTTGTTGTAACCCTGGCACAAGAATCGGCTGTGTCCGCACAGAATTTTACACTATGTCTCCAGGAACTGGCGTCCTGGATGGACGCAAACTGTTTGAAGTTGAATGGTAATAAAACCGAGGTTTTAATTATAGGCAAGTCCCCCTCAATTTGGTCGTCTGCCTGGTGGCCATCTATGTTAGAACAGATCCCATCCCCGATAGACCAGGTGAGGAACCTGGGTATATGGTTGGACCCGAAACTGACCTTTGAAAACCACACCATACTGGTGATGGGCAATTGTGTGGGGGTCCTACGCACTCTTCGTAAGACCTTGGATGTTCTCGCAGTGTCAGCAAGAAAGTCAATGGTCCATGCCCTTGTGACATCGAGACTGGACTATGGGAATGTTTTGTACCTCGGGCTAACATCAAGTGCGTCCAGAAAATCCAGTGCATTCAGAATGCGGCTGCATGTCTGGTTCTAAGGCTTTCCAAGAGAGCAGCCTCTAGCAAGGCTCTTGAATCATTACATTGGCTTCCTATGAGGAAACGTGTTCTGTTTAAGGCCATGTGTTTTAGTCATCGGATTCTGCAGAAGAGAGGCCCTTCCTATCTACACAATCTTTTAATCCCGTATGTCCCCACCCGAGGGTTAAGGTCTAGTGGCACGGGTCAATTACGCATCCCTGCCATTAGAAGAGCCAGGATGGGCAGTTGCTCTTTTAGGTTCCTTGCAGTAACCTACTGGAATAAGCTCCCAGTGGAGCTCCGATTGGAATTATCTGAGAGTGTCTTTCGACAAAAACTGAAGACATGGCTCTTTACAGCGGACAATTCCATTGTTTGATCTTCTTTCTTAATTCTGTTTGGATGGTACCTTGTCGCAGCGCGGGGACGCACAGGCTGTGCAACCAGGCGCTTTATAAGCTTTATTTGATTGATTGATTGACACGTTCGTTCGATGATCCTCTTAAACTGAGTTCCTTTCTCCAGAGCATTTCTACAATTTCTTCATACCATCCATAATGTTCCTGTTGTTTTTTACACTTATCATATTCATCATGGCTGTTCGTAAATCTATTACTTATATCTTTTTCTCTGTCGTTCCATCCTGTTGTTGCAGCTACGTCTCATGCATCTATTGTTCTTACTTTTATTTATTTTTATTTATTTGTGTCATTTATAGAGCGCACAGCTGCCCCAACGGGGCGTCCCGGCGCTAGTAGATTTGGTAACAGGGATGCTATAGGGAGGGAAGGTGGATTATAGGCAGAAAAGACGGGTCTTGAGGGATTTTCGAAATGCGGATTCTGTCTGACAGGCACGGACGGCAATCGGGAGTTTGTTCCAGTGCTGAGTAGCACAGACTTCAAAAGTCTTCCCACCTGCACGTGTCCTTTTAAATCTAGGAGTAGCAAGGAGAATTTGGGAGTTGGAGCGCAGAGTTCTGGCATTTTGGTATGGACGCAAGCTGCTTTTCAAATGGGCTGGTCCTTTACTCTTGGAAGCTCTATAAGCTAGAGTCATGGCCTTGTGTATACATCTTTTAGCAATGGGTAGCCAGTGTAATCTACAGAGAAGAGGGGAGATATGTTGTCTGGGGGGAATTCTCTCCACCTAACGTGCTGCAGCGTTTTGAACAGTCTGGAGTTTTTTACATAAGCCTGCTGTAATGCCTAGGTACAGCGCATTGGCGTAGTCGAGATGGGAGGTTATCAATGCGTGACCACAGTCTTACGACAGTCAGAAGGCAAGTAGTTTATGAGCCTGTTTACTATTGTAATCTTAGCAAAGCAAGATGCTGCTACTGATTGGACCTGGACGTTAAAAGTAAGATGGTTATCCCAACGGACCCCCAGGTTCTTTACAGAGTCTTTGGGTATGGGGGCTTGACTCAGGTCTCCAGGCCACCAGAGGCTGGAATCAAGAGGAGATGGAGTATTAAAGAACAGGATCTCCATTTTTCCTGCATTCAGTCTTAAGGAATTAGAGTCCATCCACTTAGAAATATCCCTAAGGCAGGATTTCAAAAGGTCAAATGCAGAGGCAGAAGGCTCGTCAAAGGTAAAAAGTAGCTGAATGTCATCAGCGTAGGACGTGGTTTTGATCCCAGTTCGTGCAATCAATTCGGCCAGGGGAGTGAAGTAGACATTAAACAGGAGCGGGCTCAAAGAAGAGCCCTGAGGGACTCCCCATTTGAGTGGTCTAGTGGGGGAGGTGAAGGGAGGGGTGTATACCTGCTGTGTGCCGTCCGCTAAATAGGAAGAGATCCATTTCAGCACAGTGCCACCTATACCCAGATCCCCCAGCCTCCTCAGCAGAGTCTTATGAGAGACGGTGTCAAATGCTGCTGAGAGATCCAGCAGCACTAACACCGCCCTCGACCCATGGTCTAGCGTCCATCTCACCATTTCAATTAGGGCTGACTCCGTGCTGTGGCCAGACCGGAAGCCATGCTGAGAGTCATGCAAAAGCCCATGGGATTCGATATAATTGGCAAGCTGGGAATGAGCCAATTTTTCCAGGATTTTAGCTGGAGCAGGCAAAAGAGATATTGGCCTGTAATTACTCGGATTATCTGGATCCGAGTTGGGCTTTTTCAGGATGGGAACCAAGGAAGCATGCTTCCATTTGGCAGGAAACCTACCCGTTCTCAACGAGTCATTCCAAATATGGTTGAGAAAGGGATTAAGAAACACTGCCAGTCTCTTGTATTGCTTCGCCGGCCAGGGATCATTCGGTGATCCAGATTTACAATTAAGTAATTCTGCAATGGTGTCAGCTTCAGAAATAACTGCGAATTCTAAGAGGACAGGGGGCCGTGTATTCTGAGGAATATACTCTTTCTCCTGTTCTGTATCGTTAGAGATTGGAAAGGAGGCATATATGTTCTCGATTTTTTCCTCAAAAAATTCCGATAATTTGTCACAAAAAGACTGGGTAGCAGGCTGGCTCCGGGTCAGGCGTGAGGATCCGTAAAGGATCTAACAATGCTGAAAATCTCCCGGGAGCTATGACTGGCTTTGTTAATTCTAGAGGCCAGATAGTCCCTTTTATGCTCTACAATCAGCCTACGGTATTCCTTGAGGGCCATCTTATAAGTAACTTTGCTTTCCAAAGAATACTTCTGCCTCCAAGTTCGTTCAAGGGTTTTGCACGAGGCTTTTTTTCTTCCTCATAGATCTGGACTTCTTTCCTTGATCTATCTTCTCTTCTGTTTATTTTTCTTCTTTTTCTCATTAATGTCTTTTTCCTGGTTTCTCTATATCTATTTTTCTCACTTGGTGATGTTTAACTTGTTGCATGTGTCCATCAGTACTGTTTGTACTTCTGTAGCACATTTTATATATTCATCTCATTTGTGGTGCTCTTTCTTTTTTAGCTGTATCCCTGCCGTGTATCAACTCTATACGTGTGTTACCCCCCAACCCTCCATCATGTGTAAGTTTGTCACATGGAATGTTCGTGGTCTTGGAAATCCCGTCAAAAGACAAAAGGTATTATCTCACTTATCCAAACTAAATTCTCAGGTTTCTTTTCTTCAAGAAACACATTGTAATGAAGCAGAATCGCTTAAGTTGAAAAGACAGTGGGTGGGACAAGTTATTTATTCTCCTGCCTCTAGCAAAAAAAGGGGTGTTGCTATATTGTTTCATAAGTCGCTATCTGTACAAATCTTGTCTACACAAAGTGATGATGATGGATGTTGGGTAATGGCAAAGGTTGTTATACAAAACAACATTCTGGTTTTACAAAATATTTATGGCCCTGTTAAACCGGACCCTAAGTTTTGGAATGACATTAAAATTTTACTCTCCTCCATTGATTGCCCTAACATTATAATTGGGGGGTGAGGCCGCGCGCACATGGCGCCGGTTTGGACGGCCCGGGCGGCTGAGGTCAGTGGGAGGGGGGAGCGCGAGGCTCCGGCGAGGCCCAGCATGGCTCCCCGGCTTGGCGCCAGGCATGCTGCGCTGCTGCTTTTTTTTTTTTTTTACATGATAGTTGCCGGTGATTTCAATCAATGGATTGATCCCTTTTCTGATAGACTACCTAAATGTAAATGTAATCCTGATAAATCCTATAAAGCATTTCAATCGGCTATTGCCTCTCGTTCATTATATGATGTTTGGAAAACTTGTAACCCTGACTCACTTGAATATACTTTTGTTTCTAATGTTTATTTACCACGTTCTAGGATTGATTATATATTGGTTAGTAGATCCTTACTTCCTTCTATTCAAACATCGGAAATTGGATCCATTTTTATATTTGACCATGCACCAGTTCATGCTGTGTTGGACCTTTCACTTAGCTCTTTACAATTTAATCGCTGGAAACTCAATAACTTTTTACTATCTGACACTGTTTTCATCAAAGAAGCCACTACTTTTATTATTGAATTTTTCAGCTTCAATAACCCATTAGACACCTCTGTTTCCAATAATTGGGATGCCTTTAAGGCCTCTTTTCGTGCTTGTACTATTTCGTATGTCTCAAGAAAAAATGAAAGCTACACAGAAAAAATATACCGATCAATTACAACAACTTAAATTGTTGGAGCATAATTATTTTACTACCAAATCATCCTCGACTCTTCATGAATTGATTAAGGCCACATCTGAACTCGACAAACTTGCTACAATCGATGCATGTAATATTCTTCTTAAAATTAAATCTAAATACCATGGTGGTCAAAAATAAAGCGGGTAAGATGTTAGCCAATTATTTGAAAATTAAATCTGAGCGTAAAAATATTGGACCCATCTTAAATGAATCCACTAAAACTTTGGTGTCGTCGGATGAAGATATTGCTAATGTTTTTCATGAATATTACCGATCACTTTATTCTGATGACATGAATCCTTCTAATCAAAATTTAGATACCTTTTTTTCGGGCCTGCCCTCTCCCCCTTCTTTACCTGATGAATTCAATGCATTAGAGAGAGAGAGAGGTCACTGCTCAAGAAATCACTAACGCTATTAGATCTTTAAAAAAATCAAAAGCACCAGGACCTGATTGTCTCTCTGTTGAATTTTATTCTACCTTTACCTCCATTTTTGTCCCCAAACTTCTATCACTTTTTAATTCTTTTATTGATAATGCTAAAGCATCCGGTTCTTTTATGGACATCTTAATTATTCTTATTCCTAAACCTGACAAAGATCATTCCCTTTGCAAAAAGTTCCGCTCTATATCTTTAATAAATTATGATTGTAAAATATTTGCCAAGATTCTTGCAACCCGGCTTGAAAATATTATTCCATTATTTGTTAAAACTGACCAAGTTGGATTGTTGAAGGGCAGGCTAGCATCGGATAATGCTTGAATGTTTGCAAATATTATTTCATATGGGAAAAAGTTAAAATCTTCACTTGCAGCGCTGTCTTTGGATGCCGGAAAGGCTTATGACCTTATCAATTGGCAATATATGTTCAGAACTCTCCAATGGTTTGGTTTTGAACCCACCCCTATTTCATATATTAAATTATTATATTCTTGCCCACGGGCCAGTATTTTTGTGAATAATCATTTTTCCAGATTTTTTCCTTTATCTAGAGGTACACGCCAGGGCTGCCCCCTTTCTCCCCTATTATTTGTTGTGTGTCCTGAACCGTTCCTTGAACGCATCCGTGTTAATTCACATATTTCTGGTTTCACTTATAATTCCATAGAAACTAAAATATCAGCATATGCGGATGATATATTAATTTACATGTCAAACCCCCTTACCTCCCTCCCACCATTCATGGATGAGGTTTGGTTATACTCCAGTATTTCTGGTTATAAATTGAACCTCTCTAAGACAGAAGTTTTACCTCTAAACTCCTTATGTTACCAATTTATGTTTAACGATACTAATTTTGCATGGTGCCCCACAAAAATTAAATATCTTGGTATTTGGTTTTCTGCTTCTTTGCCTACCACAAATAGATATACATTCACTGCATTAATTACTAAAATTCAATCACTCCGTCTCACTTGGACTCCCCTCTATCTCTCCTGGTGGGGTAGGTTAGATACTATCAAAATGATGATTGTGCAGCATGTCCTCTATACAATATCTATGTTACCTATTTAGATCCCCATCTCCTATTTTTCTCAAATTAATTCCATTTGTATAAAATTTTTATGGAACAAGAAACACCCACGAATTGCTTTGACAAAACGTATTCATCCTAAATCTGAAGGTGGAGTTCCTTTTTCCAAATTAAAAGCATATTATTTGGCCTTTTTGATTAAACCATCCTTTGCTTTATCCTATGATTTTGTTGATAACCCTATTCCTAGATGAATTGTTTTTGAACGTTCATTATTAAAGGATTTCTTTCTTTCAGAATGTAATATATATGTCCAATAGTACTTTCATGTTCACTAACCCTATTTTAAAATATCCAATACATTTTCCACTGGTCTAACTCCATTTCAATGTTTTGTATCCTCTACGATGTGGTATAATAAATCTCTTAAATATAAAGGTAAATCATTCTATTACAAATACTGGAAGGAGAAGGGAATTATCTTTGTACACCAATTAATTCACCAAAACTCTATTATTCCTTTTCCTGACCTGCAAGTACAATTTCAGTTACCTGACTCTTGTATTAATGAATATACTGTAATCTCAAATGCCTTACAATTACAATTAGCCTCTTTTGACCATCCAGTTGATACACCACCTCATACACCACCCACTCCATTTTATAGTTTATTCCCATCACACAGACCAAAAGCCGCTCTATAAATTCACAATTATAACTTATTTTAAACTAAAAAGCTATTACTATTAAACAACTACATATGAAGTCTGTTAACTTTATTTATTACCCACACTTTACCTCTTTAAAAGTAAAAACCACACACCCAAAAATAAACAATTACCCTAAATAGATATCAATTAATTAATAATATTAATTAACATCTCATTATTAATTAATTAAATATAAATTACTTCCCACCCTTTACCCCAATAAACCACACAACCTGCACCTAACATTAATTACACAATTACCATAGTTATTTGCCAATTAATTGATTACTATTGACAACCAATTAGTAATGAATAATTCATTACTTTACACAGTTAACACTATAAAATATCAATTAAATAAATAGTAAATTAAAAATAACATTCATTTAATATCATTATATAACAACTTCCCAGCTTATTCCCCTATAAACCCACAACCTGCTACGGAACTAAAAAAATGCAAAATTCAAATAAAATAAAATTATTAACTTCTAAAAATGTAACACATATACTAAAAAATATAAACAATTCTTATATAAAAAGTACATCACATACATTTAAAATATATACTAAAATACATAACACTAATTAAACAATCAATATCCTAAGCATCTAGATTTTTTTAATCAATATTTCTTACCTTAAGTCGATATTCTTGTCCACGATATTCTTGATGTCGATATTTCTCCCTCACGATATTTAGGACTCGATATTCTTATCTGTCAATATTTTCAAATCGATATTCTGTCTAAATACCCTGGGTTATTTATATGTATGTATATGTATGATTTCTATTGTGCACAACCCAAATGTATGAATTGGCATGACTACTAGGATTCAATTTTGATTACGTGTCACCAGACCTTTAACAGAAATGCATAATATGATAAGACCTGTCCCTTTGTTGGAAATCCGCTAAATTAATTATAACTACATTAATGAATAGCCTATCAAATATTCAGAAATTATCTTCAAGACTTTATTCCAGACATCTAAAATGTAATATCAGGCTACCTACTTTACCATGATGTAGACTGATTGACATGGACATTACAATCATACCTGTGAGTGCCACCTTCAACTGAACTATCACCACCAGTAGTGGTAGCTCTGTTCCTTTGCTTCGTCATCTTCCTCATTTGCTTTATTTGGCATCATCTTTCACCAATTTGGGCCTAAGGAGCATAGAACAACCTGGAACAAGTCTTAAAGACACTTTGTTACTATGATGTCACTTCATGTTCAAGCACGGTCTTCTGCGTAGCCCAATACCTCACGTGTCCCTTGACTCTGCAAATTGAAACGCCATGAACAGGCAGCACAGCCAGAGCCGCTAGCCACACCTCATCATCAGATGATGTGTCCGCTAGCGCTCTCTTCTCCATCTCAGTCAGATGCCAGGCCCCAACCAATGTCTGCCTGCCTCAGCCGCCCCACCTGGGCCAGCTCCTTGCCATGGGTATTGGAGTCCAATTCAGGACACAGACAGCTCCCGCGAGTCACAGATGTCACTCTCTGCTTCCATGGCTCCCCAACAATTGCAGTATTGTATGTTCTTCAGTCTGTCACAGACCACTGGAGCCTACCACGCCACAGAAGCTCGACCTCTCAATGGTCACTCCTCTTTACTCTGTTTGCTGCAGCCTCAGCTGCAATACCCCGGGGAGGAAGAAATGCGTTACTTACCTGTAACAGCAGTTGTCCAGTATTGGTGTCTTTCATAGATTCACATGCCTGAATCATTCCCCGTCGTCGAGACGGGAGCCTCCGGTACATAAAGTGTAATGTCCTATAGACATACATAGAGAAAATAGGCCTAAGGGCCTCCCCTTAGTAGCCTCTCTTTGTCCTTATGTAAAAAGGACCAAACTCTCACAGTCAGCCAATCAGCTCCGACCTCCCTCTAGAACCTTCCTGGGAGGAGCCTCAGTCCCTCAGATTTTCATACGCACCCAGCTAGGTTGGCGTAATATTGTCAGAGAGGGATGTGAGTCCTTCCAGGGAAGGCGGGAGGGTTGCATGTGAATCTATGAAAGACACCAATACTGGATAACTGCTGTTACAGGTAAGTAACACATTTCTCATCCAGTATTTGGGGTGTCTTTCATAGATTCACATGCCTGAATCAGAGTAGCTAGCAATCAGATATGCACATGCGTGATGTAAAGTCGCTCTGCAGACATGTTAGACAATGCATATATTATCATATAACATGGGGACAGCATAGTTGGAACATCACAAGAGCAAAGAATGTGCATACCTGGATGGCGGGATGTAGGAAGGCTCACCTCACTGAAAGAGATGGCGAAGCACCGCCTGGCCCACTGCCGCATCCTTCTGAAGTTCGATATCCAGGCAGTAGTGTCTGGAGAAAGTGTGCGGTGACTTCCAGGTCGCCGCTCAGCATATGTCCAAGATTGGCACCCCAGCGAACAGTGCTGCTGACGTGGAGATCGCCCTGGTGGAATGAGCAGTAACATGATCAGTCAAAGGCCGTCCGGCCTTGTCGTGGCAGAATGCAATCGCAGAGGAGATCCATCTCGAGATGCTTTGCTTCGTAAGAGGCAGGCCCATTCTTGGTCTGCTGTATGCCACGAACAGTTGTGAAGACTTCCTGAGAGCCTTAGTTTTATCCAGGTAGAACTTTAGGCATCTCTTGAGATCCAAAGAATGCAGTGCTCTTTCTGCTGCTGTGGAAGGGTTCGCAAAGAAGGACCTAAGGACAATTGGTTCATTGAGATGAAAGTCCGAAGGCACCTTTGGTATGAATTTAGGGTTCGGTCTCAGCACCACCCTGTCCTGTCTGAACTGCATACATGGTTCCTGAATGGACAAAGCTTGTAGCTCGCTAACTCTCCTGGCCGATGTTAAAGCGAGCAAGAGCGCCGTTTTCCAGGAGATGTATTTGATAGATGCTCGATGAATGGGTTCAAACGGATGTCTCATGAGTTGGTTGAGTACCAGATTCAGTTGCCATGTCAGAGGGACTTTCCGAGGCCTCGGAAAGGATCTGTAGAGCCCCTTCAGGAATTGCTTGACTAGCCTACTTGACCACAGAGAAGGTCCTGTGAAAGTTCTGGGGAACCTAGAGATAGCTGCCAGGTGAACCTTAATGGATGCATGTGCCAGTCCTGACTGTGCCAAATGTAGGAGGTATGGTAATATCTGGTCAGGGGTGACAGCGAGTGGTCGCAGGCCCTGGTCTGAACACCAAATGCAGAACCTTTTCCACTTGAGAGAGTAGGTTTTGTTTGTACTGTCCGCTCTCGCTTTTGCCAGGACATCCCTGCAGTCCTGTGGGATATTTAGGTCACAGAACTCTCTGTGCTCAGGAGCCAGGCCGATAACTTGAGCGATTGGAGATTTGGGTGCTGTACCTGTCCGTTGGACATCGTTATGAGGTTCGGGTGCTGCCTCAGACGAATCGGTGACCTGATGGAGAGTCGAAGCAGATCCGAGAACCAGTGTTGCCTCGGCCAGAACGGGGCAATCAGGATCAGGGTACAGGGCTCCGCTTTCATCTTCCTGAGGAGCCTCGGGATCATCGGAAACGGAGGAAAAGCGTACGCAAACACGCTGAACCAACCGATGGAAAAAGCATTTCCCAGTGACCCTTGTTGGGGATGCCAGCTTGCGTAGTGTGGGCATTTGGCGTTCTCCTTGGTGGCAAACAGGTCGATTCTTGGGACTCCCCATTGAGAGAAGATGTGAGCCAGAGCGTTGTCGCTCAGCTCCCACTCGTGGGAGAGGGATCTTTGTCTGCTCAGGGCGTCCGCGATGGTATTGTCTTTTCCGGGTACATAGTCCGCTTTGAGCTGGATTCCGTGTAGCACCAGCCAGTTCCAGATTTTCTGCGATTCGCGTGATAGAGAGAGCGAACGCGTTCCCCCCTGTTTGTTGAGATAGTGCATCGTCGTGGTGTTGTCTGTTTTGACGAGCACTGGGGAGTTCTGGATGCGTGGTAGGAAGGCCTGTAGAATAAGATATACAGCCCTCAGCTCCAAAAGGTTTATATGGAGCCGCTTTTCCTGAGCGTCCCACTTGCCGCTGATCCGAAGGTCCTGGAGAACAGCACCCCATCCTTCCAGGGAGGCGTCCGTGGTGATCACCAGAGGTGTCGCCGGAAGGTGAAACAGCAATCCTATGGTTAGATTTTTGCGACGCCTCCACCATTCTAGACCCCTGGATATTTTTGGTGTTATCCGTACAATGTCTTCGAAAGAGCCAGTACTTTGAGTCCATTGGCTCGTGAGAGCTTCCTGCAACGGGCGCATCCTGAGTCTGCAGTGAGGGATGAGGAGTATACAGGAAGACATCATTCCCAGGAGGGATGTGTAAGTCCGGACTTTGAGGTGTGTCTTTGTTGCCACAGCCGTGGCTAGAGACAATATCTTGTCCGTCCTTTCCTTCGAAGGGAAGGCTCTTGTGCACTCCGTGTCCAAGGTAGCCCCGAGGAAGGTAATTTTTGTCGTAGGGATAATGCAGGACTTTTTGAGATTGAGGGTCAATCCCAGCCTCTGAAAAAGATTGGTGCAGGCGCTGGAGGATTCGGCCGCGCCTTCTGGTGAGGGTGCTTTCACCAGCCAGTCGTCTAGGTAGGGGAAGACTTGGTGACCCAGCTGACGCAGAAAGGCCACCACCGGTGCAAGGCACTTTGTGAAAATCCGCGGCGCGGATTTGAGGCCGAACGGCAGGACTTTGAACTGATAATGTCAGCCTGCAACCTCGAACCTCAGGAATATTCTGTGATGCTTGAGGATGGGGATGTGGTAGTAGGCATCCTGGAGATCCAAGGATGTCATGAAATCTCCTTTTTCCAGAGTGCCCAGGATTTCTTGGATCGTCACCATCCTGAACGATTGGCTCCGCAGGAAAGCGTTGAGCGCCCGGAGGTCTAGAATGGGCCTCCACTTGTTCTCCTTCTGTCGTACAAGAAAGAAGTGGGAATAAAACCCCTTTCCCTTTAAGGATGCTGGAACTCGTTCGATTGCTCCTTTCTGTAGCATGACAGAAAGTTCCTGAAGAAGCAGGCGTAGGTGTTTGTGCACCTGTCTTTGGGGAGGTGTATTGGGAGGGATGGTGGTGAATTCGAGAGAATGGCCGAATCGTATCATCTGGAGAACCCACCGGTCCGTGGTGATGTGTTGCCAATTGGTGAGGAAATGGGTCAACTTTCCTCCAATTTGAAAGGATGGAGAGGGTGGTAGGACTGGCTGGAGTAATCCGTCACTAGTGGCTGCCAGTGCCCCTCTTGGGATTTTTACCTCTGAAGTTAGATCTTCCGTATGAAGATTGACGACCTTGTTGTTGCTTGTGCTGGTATTGATTCTTGTTATTGTAGGAATACGAGGACCTGTTCTGATAGGAACCTTGATAAGAGGACTGACCTCTGGATCGGTTGCCTCGAAAGGACTGGTTTCGCGACTGCAAAGTGCCCAGTGCCCTGGCAGTATCGGTGTCCTTCTTTATGGTCTGCAGTGCCTCGTCGATCTTGTCCCCAAAAAGATGCTGGCCGTCGAAGGGCATGTCCAGCACCTTCGATTGCACCTCCTGGTGGAACGACGTCGCTTTCAGCCACCCTTTACGGCGCAGAACAGCAGCTCCAGCAAGCTGACGGAAGCCAGTCATGGCTGCATCAATAGCACAGTCAATTATTTCCGCAGCTGAAGTTTGACCTTCCACAAGGAGAGCCTTGACTTCACCCTGGACTGCGTCAGGCAGTTCCTTTACGTAAGGGGCTATGTCCTCCCAAAGTTGGCGATTGTAACGTCCCAACAAAGCAATCGAGTTGGCCACCTTGATGGTCATGGCCGATGTTGTCGTGAATCTTTTCCCGATCGTGTCAAGCTTCCTGCCTTCTTTATCTGGAGGAGCGGACAGCGGGGAGGAAGGGTTGCGGGAGTTCTTCTGGGCCGCCTGCGTAACCACCGAATCAGGTTTGGGGTGTCCATTGAGGCAAGCCGCCGCTGTAAGTGGGGCTTTGTATTTCTTGTCCAGGCGTGGAACAACCGCGGGTACAGAAGCGGGTGTCAGCATTAATTTCTTGCCTTATTATTATTATTATTATTATTATTATGTTTCTTATATAGCGCCTGAATCGACTCCTGAAGGGGTATCTCCGCGCTTGCCTTGGGAACCCGTCCTGGCTTTTCCCTGTGAGATAGCCCCTACAGGGCATCCCCAAGGTGAAAGCCAGGCATCCCGCCGCGGGGGGCCGTTGTGGAGATTAAGCAAGCTTAATGCCCAGAGTTGCAGAGTGTGAACCCATGATTAGGTCAGGCACCGAAGTGAGAATTATCGAGTCCATGGACATTTGAGCTCAAGACCCTGCCGTGTCGGGAATTGAACCCTGGTCCCGGGTCTGACCTCTGCTTCAGGGTCTGCCTGCTCTAACCAGTGAGCCACACTTCTCCACACAAGAACTCTATAATTGGAATAGATTTAGTCGACTTTTGCGGCTGCTCTTTGAAATCGTGCAAGAAGCATTCCGTTTCAGTTGATTCCACGACCATATGGAATCTCTTCGCCGCCCTTTCCACAAGTTTGTGGAAGCCGCCAATGTCCACAGGCGGTGAGTCCGCTTGGCGTGGTTGTGGTGAAGCTGGAGATGACGCCACATACTCATCCTCCTCATCCTGGTCCGAGTGGACCTCCTGGACCTCTCCTTCTTCCAATTCCTCCTCATCCTCATCTTCGTCTGAGGAGTCCACCACCTGAGGTTGGACCTTGTCACGGTGGGTTTGAGGGAGAGGTTGAGACTGTTTTGGGGCGGGCGCTGGTGTATGTACCATAGGTGTCTGATTCCCACTGTCCACATCCGGGAAGCGTTGCTTGTAATCTTGTACAAGGAACCGCAGGTCATTGACAAGAGTCGCCGGTAGGCATATCATGGGGGTGACCTCCGTGCAGACACTAGTGTGGACGGAGTGTTCCTGATAAGTGAACTCCTCCTGTTCCTCATCAGTGCTTTGGCATTTGACATTAAGGTCCGAGATAGAAGTAGCGGGACCCAGGTGGTCATCCTCTTCAGATTCTTCACTTTGGAAGATTTCCTTAGGTGGCTGCATTTCCACTTTGCTCGGAGACGTTGTTTCCGGGGTAATTTGCAGTTTGGTAGTCTTGCCAGACGTAGCATTTGACCCTGTCGTCGCCGAGGGTGTCGTCGACGGCGGTAGCGTGAGGGCCGACACCTCCACAAGTCTGGATTTTTTCCATGGCTCAGACAGTGCCATCTTCGACGACGAGTCTTCCGTCGACGGTGTCTTTGTCGTCGACGACGAGTCTTTCGTCGACGGTGTCCTCGTCGACGGTGGGGTGGTCGACGGTACCTTGGTCGTCGACGACGACTTCGACGTCGATGTTGTCGTCGTCGGTGCACTCGTCGACGACGAGCCCGTCGTCGACGTCTTCGTCGACGGTGTCTTCGTAGTCGGCGTCTTCGTCGTCGACTCCCTCATAGACGTCTTCGTCGTCGACGGTGGGTTCTTTAGCAACGTCTTCGACGACGATGGGCTCATCAACGACGACGTCGTCGTCGGTGTAGTTCTCGTCGTCGACAAGGTCTTCGTCGTCGACGACGATGTCAGTAAAATAACAGAGGAAACAGGTCTACCTGATGACGAGAATGTAGTCGTCGTCGTCGACGCTGAAGGCGACAACGCTGATGTCGTCGACACAGTGGTAGTGACTGAGGTAGTCCTCTGGGCAAGTCTGGTAGATGACGGAGCAGGCTTTTTAAAGGTTTGATCTTCCTGAACAGACACTGAAGATGTCGTAGATCTTGCCTCTGAAGACTTCTTGTGTGCCTTCTTAGGAGGAGTGTCTGAGGGGCCAGGGGAAGTTACCCTAGGCCTCTTTTTAGAGACTTCTCAGGACTTGGAAACACTGCCCTCAGATGATTCCAGAGTGTCTCTGTCCTTAAGCCTGTCGAGCCAGATGAGAAGGCGACCTTCCCTGTCCCTCACGGTCTTTTTAGGGAAAGACCTACATATTCTGCATTTGTCCGAGACGTGGTCCGGGTAAAGGCAATATAAGCACAGGTCATGCTTATCATCCACATGGATCCTTTTCTTCCCACATGAAGAGCAGGCCCTGAAAAGGGCTTTCTTCTGTGATTCAGACATGGAAGAAAGCAGTGGAAAGAAAACACTTACTGCAAAAACAGTGTAGTGAAGTAATCCTTGAAGAGTGGAGATTGAAGAATCACTTTCAAAGAAAGTTAGATGATTTTGAAGGAATCCTGAGGAGAGCTCAGGCTGGAGACTCCCTAGCACAACATAGCGGTAGAAAATCTGAGGGACTGAGGCTCCTCCCAGGAAGGTTCTAGAGGGAGGTCGGAGCTGATTGGCTGACTGTGAGAGTTTGGTCCTTTTTACATAAGGACAAAGAGAGGCTATTAAGGGGAGGCCCTTAGGCCTATTTTCTCTATGTATGTCTATAGGACATTACTTTTTTATGTATCGGAGGCTCCCATCTCGACGACGGGGAATGATTCAGGCATGTGAATCTATGAAAGACACCCCAAATACTGGATAACCCTAAGGGCATTTATGTTGCCCGATTGGTAGATTTAGACAGGATTATCTTGGGTTTTGCATGGAACTCAATTGTCATTGTGGCTTCAAGCCTGGCCACGCCCCCGTCCCATTAAGGTGTTGTGTCCTCTTGACAGGATGGGTTGTGCCCAGGAACTTGATTAACTTCAAAGAGGCCATAAAAAATCCATAAACAAATGTTAGGTGATACCAGGCCTGTCCCATTCCTTAGAGCCCCCCCCAACAAAACAGGCATCAATCCCAGCGGGAGTGAATTCAAATTTATTAAACTGTTTGATTAAGTAAAGTCATTACAGCAAGTATGCCCCCCCCCCCAGTTAGCCATAAAACTCTCCATGCACAGACTTTAAATTATTGTTTGCGCGTTTCCTTTATTTTTTTGTTTGAATTTGTTTATTGGGATTTTACATTTCTGATCGGTTACAGACTTTGTTATATTCTTCTGATACATCAATGCACAAATTACAGCAGAATATTTGCAAACAAAAACAGGTATTATTACCATTCCACACTGTGATGTTTGCTCTTTTCCTTTATAACACCAGTTCAGATAAAGAAATATGTTCCCGGGCCTCTTTTCAGAAGACCTGAAAGCTAGTTTGCAAACCCAATTTAAACCTGCGGGCTAATAAAACTTTTGGTTATAACTGCTCAATTTCCATTATTGTTCATACCCTCCTGGCAAGGAGCATAAATCCGTCCAAGGGGCTTATTCCGATGTCGGATGGACCTGACGGTCAAGAGCAGTAACCCACCGGCCTGCTGTCGTGGGTCACGGCCCTGCTAATATGATGCGACCAAACAGGGTTCGGTCGCACTCATATACTACACAATGCAGGCATGCATTCCGAGCGGAACTTTTGTGTGTCAATATTATATATTTAACCGTTTGTTTATGTTTGTCTTTTGATAGCCTTAAGTGACTCTAATGGTAGTCTCCTGAATATAGCGGCAACCTTTGTGTATTGTTACAGAATTGTATACATGCTTACCATGCAATTGTTTCTCCCTTCACATTCAGAATCTCTGAACTCCTTATGTAGATTAACAACAGAGGAGGGAGGGAGCCCATATTACCTTCTAGAGGTTAGACTACACCCTTCGAATTTGCAAAAAACAACAAAGAACAGCTCTAGCTGGAACAATTGAAATGCTTTTTAGAGAGAATAACGACTTACTATTTGTTGCCTCTAGCAGTAGAAAAATGTAACTTGCTTAGTGTGTACAATCAATTACTAATTAACCTGAGGGGAATTAGTATCTCTTAGCTCAAAGAAGGCTGTATTGAAAACCAAATCACAGCACAGCTATTTCGTTAGTAAATATTTTTATGGTGTATTTTTTAACAGACAAAATCTTTTCACAGATAATAACTTTAAAAACACCATCATATATATAACTAACAAACAGAGATGGGTGGTAGTGTTCCCAAAGGGAAACGTCCGCACACACTTTACAAAGCAAATATGTTATTCCTAAATTTAGTACACATCAAAAAGTAAACTTAATTCTTCCAGGAAAGTAATGGTCAATAGGGTGCTATAGAAACTCAGGGCACCTACCAACTAGAGGTGCCGTTAGAACACACAGAAATGTGTTACACAAATTTGAACAAAATTGAGAGACTTTTGGCAGCACTCCTGTGAGTTAGTAATTATAACAAAGAGGGCGGAAGTTGTGCACCCTCAGTAAAGTAGACTCTACTGATTATAGAGTGAAAGAGAAACACATGACAAGGTAATATATCAATAAGAATTGTCCAAAAAATAAGGTTCAAGATATAGTCCACTTGTTTTTAGTTTTCTTCAATCTTTATTCTTTTCATTCCAAAAAAATAGATATTCCCAGCAGATATTAGCAATCACCAACACGTGTTTTGTCCTACACAAGGACTTTTTCAAGGCTGGAAAAGATTTCAAACAATACAATATAATTGCAAATCTAGAAAATATATATATACAATTACATAACAAATTTAAAAACATATATACAATATGTACTGCAAGAAGTAGACACCAATTTATCAATATAAAAACAAAAGAATTCCCAGTACCAAACACGGGATATCTTTTGCCATGAAAGGAATCCCTGTAGGTCTGAGCACACAGTCTACAATCCATACACACAATTAAAATATATATTGATGCACCCACCATAAATAGAGCGAACTGAGATATATGTTGGGCATCATATATAAGCAGAAATAGGCCGGAATTGTAGCAAAGAAGTTTAGTATCTGAGGAGATAAAGCACAACGGGAAATCCAGGTTAGGAAACTCAACTCACTGTTACATGTGTCCAAAGAACAACAAGAATCCTGGGTAGTCTACATCGCAATGGGTCAACAGTCAATGGTATATATTCAGGGTAGCATGATAACTAAATGAGGACTGAGTCTACAACATCAAAGTCAAAGAAACACACATCATCAAATAGAGATGAGTATGTCTGTGCTGAATCAGACTAACATAAGTCCAAAGTAGTCAAAAATAACAGCAAAACTGTAACCAAAAAGTAAGTATAGCATAATAACTAGATAAGAATTCCATCTGAAAGGCCAGGGCTGGATAGAGAATATACCATAACATTGTGCCTCGGTATCTATGTATGGCCTGTAGGCAGCTGGCATAAGAACCATGAAAGGGAGTAAGTGAAAACACCATCACGTGTGTTATTAACACTGGGCCTGTCTGGACCGACAAGCCGCACCCAAATGTCAAATGATAAAAATATCAAGTAGCTCACCCAATATGATGATAACACGGTGAAAAGTCAAAGTAAGGTTGTACAAATAAAAGGGTCTTCCGGTCCAGGGTAACAATCTCAATGGTCAAATACGACCCCGCTCGTGCGCTATTAATGAAAGAGGTAATGAAACGTATATTTGCAAATGTCATATAATATACTGAAATCATGACGTGCGCCCGTATACTGGTGCATCGTATAAGCAGGTAGTAAGACTAGTTTATATTCGAACATAATACAGTAAAGAATGTGTCTCAATCACTAAAAGGCATATAGTTGCAGAAAAATATCTATAAACGATCAACAAAATGATTCAAGAATTCGTTATATTAGAGACTGTCTAAATTGACAACGTGAGTAAAGACATATACTTCCTAATGTGTTGACCCGCCAGGATTGCGGTATCGACCTATTTATGGTGAAAATAACCATAAACAACATTTAGAGGAGGACTCACCTAGCTACACAGTTATGTCTTCAGTAGAAGCGAATAGGTAATGTCATGTTCTAATCAGCGAACACTCGAGAACGGACCGGTATATTGGCAAAAGTATCGTTGACAACCATGATAAGTTGATGAACTACAAAACAAATGGGGCAGCAGTTAGATAACCAAACTATCCGGTAATGGCCTGTCAGTGATGTGCTAGCCACTAGTATGCACTTACCATAAGTCCGGCAATTACATATCCTCACCCGTACGATTCCAGAAACGCGAAACGATGTAGCTCTACAGGCGGCATTTTATGCACTCCCCGCTAAAGTGAAACCGCCGCCACACACGTGGAACGGTGGGTAGTAGAAGTCAAAGAAGGACTAATCTAAACCAGACAGACTACCTGAATGGAAATGGCATCCATGTTTGAATGTCAACACGGGGAAGTAATACATATAAACCTCACCAGTAAAAGTAGAATTTCGGCAAAAAATAGAGTTATTGGACACATGCATCAGTTATGCTAAGCCTCCACTGGATTTGTGTATTTTAAGACGTTGGGCAAAGTGATATAGGGAAAAATTAAATTCCTAATGGGCAGACACAGTTCACTCCCATAGGGAGAGGCAGAATAAAGAATTAATAGATGTACAACACCAAGAAAAGGAAATAGCAAGCTGTTATTATTAATACAATTCAATCTTATTCAGATGTATGACGTAACATGATGGAATAAGAGTATATACAGAAAATTGCACCATTATATAGTCGTAACAAGGATTTGTTAACATCTGTATGTAGTATGGGATAGTAGACATTATTGGCTGATCTAATCTTTGAGAAATACGTGAAGCTCACGGTCAGTGTTGAGTCCCATATCGACCGCTCGTAATTTAATGAGCCATTGAGATTCACATTTTCTCAGGGCACTAGTTCTGTCCCCTCCTCTCGGATTGGCTTTTACCTCCATAATGCCATTAAATTTGATCGCAATTATTTCAGATCCAGCATGGGCCGTATTGTAGTGTACTGCCAAAGGATAACTTCTGTTATAATTACGAATGGCTCGTATGTGTTCTTGAATTGGCTCTTTGAGGGGTCTTGTGGAACTCCCAACATAAATTAAGCCACACTGACACACTATACAGTATACAGTGAATTTGGTATTGCAATTTATAAATTGATTGATCTGATAAGTTAGTGGGGAATTGTACTTGAAGCTTTTCTTTTTATCCTCAGCAAATTGACACACACAACATTGGGTGCATTTGTAGAAACCTTTAGGTTTATTAGGAAACCATGTATTGGTATTCCCTGTGGGTGTTATTTCCTTGATTAAGGAGGGACTGATTTGGTTCCTAAGAGTTTGTCCTCGTCTATACACAATTCTGGGTTTGTTAGTAAGATAGGATTCCAAATCTGGATCCATTCTGAGAATACTCCAATGTTTGTTAATCTTCTTGTACACCTGGTTGCTATGAGAGTTGAACTGAGTAATAAAGGCTATTTTTTCTGGAGTTAGATTCTTTTTCCTTTTCTTTGGTTTCCGTTTCAGGGTTTCAGATCTAGTCACTTTATTGATGCGTTCATGAGCTTTGTTTAGTATTGCCCTGTCATATCCTCTCACTACAAAACGTTCTTTTAGGTTACCTATCTCATGTTGAAAATCAATGTCACGGCTACAATTGCGCCGCAATCTGGTCATTTCACCAAATGGAATTGCCATAATTTGAGTCAGTGGATGAGCACTACTGGCATGCAAAACTGCATTGCAAGCAGTGCTTTTCCGATATAGTTTACTTTCCAATTTGTCATTATTCACAAACAGAGTGATATCCAAGAAATCTACACTGCTCTTACTGTGGTTGGAAGTGAAGCTTAAATTGTATATGTTGTCATTGATATACGTGACAAACTGATTGAGCGATATTTCATCCCCTCCCCATATTAGAAAGATATCGTCAATAAATCGACACCAAAAAATGATGTGATTCGACAAGTGAGGGGGACCATTTTTCCAGATATGGAATTCTTCAAAGAATCCCATGTATATGTTGGCAAATGAGGGAGAAAATTTTGCCCCCGTTGCTACACCTGAGTGTTGGTGAAACCACTTTTTGTTGTGGATGAAGTAGTTGTTATTTAAGGCAAAGCGGGTGAATTCCAAGATCATTTCAGTATGATAGTATAGGGTGGCATCACGTTTGGATAGGAAATATGTAAGGGCTTCCATACCTTTATCTACTGGGATACTGGTATATAAAGCACAGACGTCTAGTGTCACCAGTAAGGCATCATCCATCCATGTCAGATTTTCTAGTTTATTTAAGAGGTCCTTGGTATCCTCTATGTAAGAGGGTAAATTGCGTACAATGGGTTGGAGTGTGATGTCTATATATTCAGAGATGTGTTCTGTGGCACAGCCAATTCCTGATATTATAGGTCTTCCCGGTGGTTTGGTCGTGCTTTTATGTACTTTGGGAAGAATGTAAATATATGCTGCCATGGGGTTAGGATTATAGAGATATCTAAGTTCTGCATCTGACAGAACCCCTTGGCTGTGCCAATATTTTAACATTTTCTCCAAACAAGAATTAACTTCGGATGAAGGGTTAGCTGTAATACAGGTATAAGCTGTTATGTCCATAAGTTGTCTGTCTATTTCTGAAAAGTAGTCACTTTTATCCATAAGGACGATATTACCTCCTTTATCGGCCTCTCTAAGAACCGTGCTGTTATAACTGCATAGTTGTTTAAGGGCTCCCCTTTCCTGAATACTTATGTTGTCACATTTTGTGTGAGATGACCATTTGAATTTGTTCTCTAGCTTATAGAGCTCAGTTGTAACCGCTCTATAAAAACAATCAATCAAATTATCAGGTGGAAGTTGTGGAACGAAGATAGATTTGTTTTTCAGACCACTGCTAGTTGCAAAGTTATCATCAATACCCAGATCTATCATAATGTCATGTATTCCTGGTGGATTATCAATGCTATCATCAAGCTCTAATAACATTTGTACATTTTGTATATCTTGTATAGTCTGTCCACTTTCAGCTACATTATATACAGGAATAGTTGACACTTTTTTGTTGGCATCAAAAAACTTTTTTAATTTCAGTCTTCTGGTAAATTTGAACAAATCAATATGTAATGAAACAAAATCAGGTTTGGTCATTGGACAAAAATTCAAGCCCTTCCTTAGAACATTTTCTTCTTTGCTACTCAATGAAATAGAAGACAGATTTATAATGGACACATCATTAGGTTCAGAAGGACATACAGTGATTTGGCTTGTACTAGTACTATCATTGTTTACCTCTACTTTCTCTGTACACGTGAGGCTGATCTTGTCACCCTTTTGCTCTCGTCTGTTCCTGTTCTTTCTCCCACCTCTTCTGGTTCGCTTCCTTGGTTTTTTCGACTGTATGTCGACTTGGTTCCCTTGCGGAACCGTTCTAGTTCTAATAAAAAAGCTGAACCAGTGTTTCCCACATCAGGAGTTGTGTTATTGGGTGAGATCTCACTTCTAGTTTCACTAAATCCACTAGCACAGCTAGAAAGATCAGAATTACTAACTGACATGGTCATGTCACCTCTCTTCTCTGACAGGGAAGCAGTTCCAGTTCTCGGCTTCACTTCATCAAACTTTTTAGCGAAAGTGAAAATCCTTCCATTGCGGTAGTCATTTTCATCTCTCTTAAGTTTTCTAAATTTCTTATTCCTAATGTAAATCTGGTGAGAGTTGAGTATTCCCTTAAGAACGTTGTAGTTTTTTTCTGTCTTCTCTGGTAGGTTGAGTGACTTTATCTCCTCTTCTATAGCTTCAATTTCAGTCAGAAGTTTGGCTCTTTTGCGTTCTGCATGTCGGATGAGAATGTCAATCATTCCGAAAGAAGAGCCAGATATAAGTTTTTCCCACTCACTGAGAAGATCCGGATCAAGATCCTCAAAGGTCGGGAAAATAATTACACGTAACCCCCTGGGGATTTGTTTTAGTTCTATATACTTCTTTAAAGTGGCCAGATCCCACCACCTAGAAAGTTCCGCTTTACGGAGTCTTTCTAATTTCACAAATAACTGTTTCAGACCAACAGGTTTATCTTCTACACTCGTGGTCGGTTTAGCATGGGTTCCCTTGTCATGAAAAATATCATTGAATAATTTGTCTCTATCAACTGAAAAATTAGCCATTTCAAGTACTGGACGTCTAATAATATTTTGAATCTGTGTTCAATCTTACACAGTTCACGTGTACAGAGAAAGAAGTGGTGCAGGGCTCACTTATAACATTCAAACAGAGATGGGTGGTAGTGTTCCCAAAGGGAAACGTCCGCACACACTTTACAAAGCAAATATGTTATTCCTAAATTTAGTACACATCAAAAAGTAAACTTAATTCTTCCAGGAAAGTAATGGTCAATAGGGTGCTATAGAAACTCAGGGCACCTACCACCTAGAGGTGCCGTTAGAACACACAGAAATGTGTTACACTAATTTGAACAAAATTGAGAGACTTTTGGCAGCACTCCTGTGAGTTAGTAATTATAACAAAGAGGGCGGAAGTTGTGCACCCTCAGTAAAGTAGACTCTACTGATTATAGAGTGAAAGAGAAACACATGACAAGGTAATATATCAATAAGAATTGTCCAAAAAATAAGGTTCAAGATATAGTCCACTTGTTTTTAGTTTTCTTCAATCTTTATTCTTTTCATTCCAAAAAAATAGATATTCCCAGCAGATATTAGCAATCACCAACACGTGTTTCGTCCTACACAAGGACTTTTTCAAGGCTGGAAAAGATTTCAAACAATACAATATAATTGCAAATCTAGAAAATATATATATACAATTACATAACAAATTTAAAAACATATATCCAATATGTACTGCAAGAAGTAGACACCAATTTATCAATATAAAAACAAAAGAATTCCCAGTACCAAACACAGGATATCTTTTGCCATGAAAGGAATCCCTGTAGGTCTGAGCACACAGTCTACGATCCATACACACAATTAAAATATATATTAATGCACCCACCATAAATAGAGCGAACTGAGATATATGTTGGGCATCATATATAAGCAGAAATAGGCCGGAATTGTAGCAAAGAAGTTTAGTATCTGAGGAGATAAAGCACAACGGGAAATCCAGGTTAGGAAACTCAACTCACTGTTACATGTGTCCAAAGAACAACAAGAATCCTGGGTAGTCTACATCGCAATGGGGCAACAGTCAATGGTATATATTCAGGGTAGCATGATAACTAAATGAGGACTGAGTCTACAACATCAAAGTCAAAGAAACACACATCATCAAATAGAGATGAGTATGTCTGTGCTGAATCAGACTAACATAAGTCCAAAGTAGTCAAAAATAACAGCAAAACTGTAACCAAAAAGTAAGTATAGCATAATAACTAGATAAGCATTCCATCTGAAAGGCCAGGGCTGGATAGAGAATATACCATAACATTGTGCCTAGGTATCTATGTATGGCCTGTAGGCAGCTGGCATAAGAACCATGAAAGGGAGTAAGTGAAAACACCATCACGTGTATTATTAACACTGGGCCTGTCTGGACCGACAAGCCGCACCCAAATGTCAAATGATAAAAATATCAAGTAGCTCACCCAATATGATGATAACACGGTGAAAAGTCAAAGTAAGGTTATACAAATAAAAGGGTCTTCCGGTCCAGGGTAACAATCTCAATGCTCAAATACGACCCCGCTCGTGCGCTATTAATGAAAGAGGTAATGAAACGTATATTTGCAAATGTCATATAATATACTGAAATCATGACGTGCGCCCGTATACTGGTGCATCGTATAAGCAGGTAGTAAGACTAGTTTATATTCGAACATAATACAGTAAAGAATGTGTCTCAATCACTAAAAGGCATATAGTTGCAGAAAAATATCTATAAACGATCAACAAAATGAGTCAAGAATTCGTTATATTAGAGACTGTCTAAATTGACAACGTGAGTAAAGACATATATGTCCTAATGTGTTGACCCGCCAGGATTGCGGTATCGACCTATTTATGGTGAAAATAACCATAAACAACATTTAGAGGAGGACTCACCTAGCTACACAGTTATGTCTTCAGTAGAAGCGAATAGGTAATGTCATGTTCTAATCAGCGAACACTCGAGAACGGACCGGTATATTGGCAAAAGTATCGTTGACAACCATGATAAGTTGATGAACTACAAAACAAATGGGGCAGCAGTTAGATAACCAAACTATCCGGTAATGGCCTGTCAGTGATGTGCTAGCCACTAGTATGCACTTACCATAAGTCCGGCAATTACATATCCTCACCCGTACGATTCCAGAAACGCGAAACGATGTAGCTCTACAGGCGGCATTTTATGCACTCCCCGCTAAAGTGAAACCGCCGCCACACACGTGGAACGGTGGGTAGTAGAAGTCAAAGAAGGACTAATCTAAACCAGACAGACTACCTGAATGGAAATGGCATCCATGTTTGAATGTCAACACGGGGAAGTAATACATATAAACCTCACCAGTAAAAGTAGAATTTCGGCAAAAAATAGAGTTATTGGACACATGCATCAGTTATGCTAAGCCTCCACTGGATTTGTGTATTTTAAGACGTTGGGCAAAGTGATATAGGGAAAAATTAAATTCCTAATGGGCAGACACAGTTCACTCCCATAGGGAGAGGCAGAATAAAGAATTAATAGATGTACAACACCAAGAAAAGGAAATAGCAAGCTGTTATTATTAATACAATTCAATCTTATTCAGATGTATGACGTAACATGATGGAATAAGAGTATATACAGAAAATTGCACCATTATATAGTCGTAACAAGGATTTGTTAACATCTGTATGTAGTATGGGATAGTAGACATTATTGGCTGATCTAATCTTTGAGAAATACGTGAAGGTCACGGTCAGTGTTGAGTCCCATATCGACCGCTCATAATTTAATGAGCCATTGAGATTCACATTTTCTCAGGGCCCTAGTTCTGTCCCCTCCTCTCGGATTGGCTTTTACCTCCATAATGCCATGAAATTTGATCGCAATTATTTCAGATCCAGCATGGGCCGTATTGTAGTGTACTGCCAAAGGATAACTTCTGTTATAATTACGAATGGCTCGTATGTGTTCTTGAATTGGCTCTTTGAGGGGTCTTGTGGAACTCCCAACATAAATTAAGCCACACTGACACACTATACAGTATACAGTGAATTTGGTATTGCAATTTATAAATTGATTGATCTGATAAGTTAGTGGGGAATTGTACTTGAAGCTTTTCTTTTTATCCTCAGCAAATTGACACACACAACATTGGGTGCATTTGTAGAAACCTTTAGGTTTATTAGGAAACCATGTATTGGTATTCCCTGTGGGTGTTATTTCCTTGATTATGATGGGACTGATTTGGTTCCTAAGAGTTTGTCCTCGTCTATACACAATTCTGGGTTTGTTAGTAAGATAGGATTCCAAATCTGGATCCATTCTGAGAATACTCCAATGTTTGTTAATCTTCTTGTACACCTGGTTGCTGTGAGAGTTGAACTGAGTAATAAAGGCTATTTTTTCTGGAGTTAGATTCTTTTTCCTTTTCTTTGGTTTCCGTTTCAGGGTTTCAGATCTAGTCACTTTATTGATGCGTTCATGAGCTTTGTTTAGTATTGCCCTGTCATATCCTCTCACTACAAAACGTTCTTTTAGGTTACCTATCTCATGTTGAAAATCAATGTCACGGCTACAATTGCGCCGCAATCTGGTCATTTCACCAAATGGAATTGCCATAATTTGAGTCAGTGGATGAGCACTACTGGCATGCAAAACTGCATTGCAAGCAGTGCTTTTCCGATATAGTTTACTTTCCAATTTGTCATTATTCACAAACAGAGTGATATCCAAGAAATCTACACTGCTCTTACTGTGGTTGGAAGTGAAGCTTAAATTGTATATGTTGTCATTGATATACGTGACAAACTGATTGAGCGATATTTCATCACCTCCCCATATTAGAAAGATATCGTCAATAAATCGACACCAAAAAACGATGTGATTCGACAAGTGAGGTGGACCATTTTTCCAGATATGTAATTCTTCAAAGAATCCCATGTATATGTTGGCAAATGAGGGAGAAAATTTTGCCCCCATTGCTACACCTGAGTGTTCGTGAAACCACTTTTTGTTGTGGATGAAGTAGTTGTTATTTAAGGCAAAGCGGGTGAATTCCAAGATCATTTCAGTATGATAGTATAGGGTGGCATCACGTTTGGATAGGAAATATGTAAGGGCTTCCATACCTTTATCTACTGGGATACTGGTATATAAAGCACAGACGTCTAGTGTCACCAGTAAGGCATCATCCATCCATGTCAGATTTTCTAGTTTATTTAAGAGGTCCTTGGTATCCTCTATGTAAGAGGGGAAATTGCGTACAATGGGTTGGAGTGTGATGTCTATATATTCAGAGATGTGTTCTGTGGCACAGCCAATTCCTGATATTATAGGTCTTCCCGGTGGTTTGGTCGTGCTTTTATGTACTTTGGGAAGAATATAAATATATGCTGCCATGGGGTTAGGATTATAGAGATATCTAAGTTCTGCATCTGACAGAACCCCTTGGCTGTGCCAATATTTTAACATTTTCTCCAAACAAGAATTAACTTCGGATGTAGGGTTAGCTGTAATACAGGTATAAGCTGTTATGTCCATAAGTTGTCTGTCTATTTCTGAAAAGTAGTCACTTGTATCCATAAGGACGATATTACCTCCTTTATCGGCCTCTCTAAGAACCGTGCTGTTATAACTGCATAGTTGTTTAAGGGCTCCCCTTTCCTGAATACTTATGTTGTCACATTTTGTGTGAGATGACCATTTGAATTTGTTCTCTAGCTTATAGAGCTCAGTTGTAACCGCTATATAAAAACAATCAATCAAATTATCAGGTGGAAGTTGTGGAACGAAGATAGATTTGTTTTTCAGACCACTGCTAGTTGCAAAGTTATCATCAATACCCAGATCTATCATAATGTCATGTATTCCTGGTGGATTATCAATGCTATCATCAAGCTCTAATAACATTTGTACATTTTGTATATCTTGTATAGTCTGTCCACTTTCAGCTACATTAGATACAGGAATAGTTGACACTTTTTTGTTGGCATCAAAAAACTTTTTTAATTTCAGTCTTCTGGTAAATTTGAACAAATCAATATGTAATGAAACAAAATCAGGTTTGGTCATTGGACAAAAATTCAAGCCCTTCCTTAGAACATTTTCTTCTGCGCTACTCAATGTAATAGAAGACAGATTTATAATGGACACATCATTAGGTTCAGAAGGACATACAGTGATTTGGCTTGTACTACTACTATCATTGTTTACCTCTACTTTCTCTGTACACGTGAGGCTGATCTTTTCACCCTTTTGCTCTCGTCTGTTCCTGTTCTTTCTCCCACCTCTTATGGTTTGCTTCCTTGGTTTTTTCGACTGTATGTCGACTTGGTTCCCTTGCGGAACCGTTCTAGTTCTAATAAAAAAGCTGAACCAGTGTTTCCCACATCAGGAGTTGTGTTATTGGGTGAGATCTCACTTCTAGTTTCACTAAATCCACTAGCACAGCTAGAAAGATCAGAATTACTAACTGACATGGTCATGTCACCTCTCTTCTCTGACAGGGAAGCAGTTCCAGTTCTCGGCTTCACTTCATCAAACTTTTTAGCGAAAGTGAAAATCCTTCCATTGCGGTAGTCATTTTCATCTCTCTTAAGTTTTCTAAATTTCTTATTCCTAATGTAAATCTGGTGAGAGTTGAGTATTCCCTTAAGAACGTTGTAGTTTTTTTCTGTATTCTCTGGTAGGTTGAGTGACTTTATCTCCTCTTCTATAGCTTCAATTTCAGTCAGAAGTTTGGCTCTTTTGCGTTCTGCATGTCGGATGAGAATGTCAATCATTCCGAAAGAAGAGCCAGATATAAGTTTTTCCCACTCACTGAGAAGATCCGGATCAAGATCCTCAAAGGTCGGGAAAATAATTACACGTAACCCACTGGGGATTTGTTTTAGTTCTATATACTTCTTTAAAGTGGCCAGATCCCACCACCTAGAAAGTTCCGCTTTACGGAGTCTTTCTAATTTCACAAATAACTGTTTCAGACCAACAGGTTTATCTTCTACACTCGTGGTCGGTTTAGCATGGGTTCCCTTGTCATGAAAAATATCATTGAATAATTTGTCTCTATCATCTGAAAAATTAGCCATTTCAAGTACTGGTCGTCTAATAATATTTTGAATCTGTGTTCAATCTTACACAGTTCACGTGTACAGAGAAACAAGTGTTGCAGGGCTCACTTATAACATTCAAACAGAGATGGGTGGTAGTGTTCCCAAAGGGAAACGTCCGCACACACTTTACAAAGCAAATATGTTATTCCTAAATTTAGTACACATCAAAAAGTAAACTTAATTCTTCCAGGAAAGTAATGGTCAATAGGGTGCTATAGAAACTCAGGGCACCTACCACCCAGAGGTGCCGTTAGAACACACAGAAATGTGTTACACAAATTTGAACAAAATTGAGAGACTTTTGGCAGCACTCCTGTGAGTTAGTAATTATAACAAAGAGGGCGGAAGTTGTGCACCCTCAGTAAAGTAGACTCTACTGATTATAGAGTGAAAGAGAAACACATGACAAGGTAATATATCAATAAAAATTGTCCAAAAAATAAGGTTCAAGATATAGTCCACTTGTTTTTAGTTTTCTTCAATCTTTATTCTTTTCATTCCAAAAAAATAGATATTCCCAGCAGATATTAGCAATCACCAACACGTGTTTCGTCCTACACAAGGACTTTTTCAAGGCTGGAAAAGATTTCAAACAATACAATATAATTGCAAATCTAGAAAATATATATATACAATTACATAACAAATTTAAAAACATATATACAATATGTACTGCAAGAAGTAGACACAAATTTATCAATATAAAAACAAAAGAATTCCCAGTACCAAACACGGGATATCTTTTGCCATGAAAGGAATCCCTGTAGGTCTGAGCACACAGTCTACGATCCATACACACAATTAAAATATATATTGATGCACCCACCATAAATAGAGCGAACTGAGATATATGTTGGGCATCATATATAAGCAGAAATAGGCCGGAATTGTAGCAAAGAAGTTTAGTATCTGAGGAGATAAAGCACAACGGGAAATCCAGGTTAGGAAACTCAACTCACTGTTACATGTGTCCAAAGAACAACAAGAATCCTGGGTAGTCTACATCGCAATGGGGCAACAGTCAATGGTATATATTCAGGGTAGCATGATAACTAAATGAGGACTGAGTCTACAACATCAAAGTCAAAGAAACACACATCATCAAATAGAGATGAGTATGTCTGTGCTGAATCAGACTAACATAAGTCCAAAGTAGTCAAAAATAACAGCAAAACTGTAACCAAAAAGTAAGTATAGCATAATAACTAGATAAGAATTCCATCTGAAAGGCCAGGGCTGGATAGAGAATATACCATAACATTGTGCCTAGGTATCTATGTATGGCCTGTAGGCAGCTGGCATAAGAACCATGAAAGGGAGTAAGTGAAAACACCATCACGTGTGTTATTAACACTGGGCCTGTCTGGACCGACAAGCCGCACCCAAATGTCAAATGATAAAAATATCAAGTAGCTCACCCAATATGATGATAACACGGTGAAAAGTCAAAGTAAGGTTGTACAAATAAAAGGGTCTTCCGGTCCAGGGTAACAATTCCAATGGTCAAATACGACCCCGCTCGTGCGCTATTAATGAAAGAGGTAATGAAACGTATATTTGCAAATCTCATATAATATACTGAAATCATGACGTGCGCCTGTATACTGGTGCATCGTATAAGCAGGTAGTAAGACTAGTTTATATTCGAACATAATACAGTAAAGAATGTGTCTCAATCACTAAAAGGCATATAGTTGCAGAAAAATATCTATAAACGATCAACAAAATGAGTCAAGAATTCGTTATGTTAAAGACTGTCTAAATTGACAACGTGAGTAAAGACATATACGTCCTAATGTGTTGACCCGCCAGGATTGCGGTATCGACCTATTTATGGTGAAAATTACCATAAACAACATTTAGAGGAGGACTCACATAGCTACACAGTTATGTCTTCGGTAGAAGCGAATAGGTAATGTCATGTTCTAATCAGCGAACACTCGAGAACGGACCGGTATATTGGCAAAAGTATCGTTGACAACCATGATAAGTTGATGAACTACAAAACAAATGGGGCAGCAGTTAGATAACCAAACTATCCGGTAATGGCCTGTCAGTGATGTGCTAGCCACTAGTATGCACTTACCATAAGTCCGGCAATTACATATCCTCACCCGTACGATTCCAGAAACGCGAAACGATGTAGCTCTACAGGCGGCATTTTATGCACTCCTCGCTAAAGTGAAACCGCCGCCACACACGTGGAACGGTGGGTAGTAGAAGTCAAAGAAGGACTAATCTAAACCAGACAGACTACCTGAATGGAAATGGCATCCATGTTTGAATGTCAACACGGGGAAGTAATACATATAAACCTCACCTGTAAAAGTAGAATTTCGGCAAAAAATAGAGTTATTGGACACATGCATCAGTTATGCTAAGCCTCCACTGGATTTGTGTATTTTAAGACGTTGGGCAAAGTGATATAGGGAAAAATTAAATTCCTAATGGGCAGACACAGTTCACTCCCATAGGGAGAGGCAGAATAAAGAATTAATAGATGTACAACACCAAGAAAAGGAAATAGCAAGCTGTTATTATTAATACAATTCAATCTTATTCAGATGTATGACGTAACATGATGGAATAAGAGTATATACAGAAAATTGCACCATTATATAGTCGTAACAAGGATTTGTTAACATCTGTATGTAGTATGGGATAGTAGACATTATTGGCTGATCTAATCTTTGAGAAATACGTGAAGCTCACGGTCAGTGTTGAGTCCCATATCGACCGCTCGTAATTTAATGAGCCATTGAGATTCACATTTTCTCAGGGCACTAGTTCTGTCCCCTCCTCTCGGATTGGCTTTTACCTCCATAATGCCATGAAATTTGATCGCAATTATTTCAGATCCAGCATGGGCCGTATTGTAGTGTACTGCCAAAGGATAACTTCTGTTATAATTACGAATGGCTCGTATGTGTTCTTGAATTCGCTCTTTGAGGGGTCTTGTGGAACTCCCAACATAAATTAAGCCACACTGACACACTATACAGTATACAGTGAATTTGGTATTGCAATTTATAAATTGATTGATCTGATAAGTTAGTGGGGAATTGTACTTGAAGCTTTTCTTTTTATCCTCAGCAAATTGACACACACAACATTGGGTGCATTTGTAGAAACCTTTAGGTTTATTAGGAAACCATGTATTGGTATTCCCTGTGGGTGTTATTTCCTTGATTATGGAGGGACTGATTTGGTTCCTAAGAGTTTGTCCTCGTCTATACACAATTCTGGGTTTGTTAGTAAGATAGGATTCCAAATCTGGATCCATTCTGAGAATACTCCAATGTTTGTTAATCTTCTTGTACACCTGGTTGCTGTGAGAGTTGAACTGAGTAATAAAGGCTATTTTTTCTGGAGTTAGATTCTTTTTCCTTTTCTTTGGTTTCCGTTTCAGGGTTTCAGATCGAGTCACTTTATTGATGCGTTCATGAGCTTTGTTTAGTATTGCCCTGTCATATCCTCTCACTACAAAACGTTCTTTTAGGTTACCTATCTCATGTTGAAAATCAATGTCACGGCTACAATTGCGCCGCAATCTGGTCCTTTCACCAAATGGAATTGCCATAATTTGAGTCAGTGGATGAGCACTACTGGCATGCAAAACTGCATTGCAAGCAGTGCTTTTCCGATATAGTTTACTTTCCAATTTGTCATTATTCACAAACAGAGTGATATCCAAGAAATCTACACTGCTCTTACTGTGATTGGAAGTGAAGCTTAAATTGTATATGTTGTCATTGATATACGTGACAAACTGATTGAGCGATATTTCATCCCCTCCCCATATTAGAAAGATATCGTCAATAAATCGACACCAAAAAATGATGTGATTCGACAAGTGAGGGGGACCATTTTTCCAGATATGGAATTCTTCAAAGAATCCCATGTATATGTTGGCAAATGAGGGAGAAAATTTTGCCCCCATTGCTACACCTGAGTGTTGGTGAAACCACTTTTTGTTGTGGATGAAGTAGTTGTTATTTAAGGCAAAGCGGGTGAATTCCAAGATCATTTCAGTATGATAGTATAGGGTGGCATCACGTTTGGATAGGAAATATGTAAGGGCTTCCATACCTTTATCTACTGGGATACTGGTATATAAAGCACAGACGTCTAGTGTCACCAGTAAGGCATCATCCATCCATGTCAGATTTTCTAGTTTATTTAAGAGGTCCTTGGTATCCTCTATGTAAGAGGGTAAATTGCGTACAATGGGTTGGAGTGTGATGTCTATATATTCAGAGATGTGTTCTGTGGCACAGCCAATTCCTGATATTATAGGTCTTCCCGGTGGTTTGGTCGTGCTTTTATGTACTTTGGGAAGAATATAAATATATGCTGCCATGGGGTTAGGATTATAGAGATATCTAAGTTCTGCATCTGACAGAACCCCTTGGCTGTGCCAATATTTTAACATTTTCTCCAAACAAGAATTAACTTCGGATGTAGGGTTAGCAGTAATACAGGTATAAGCTGTTATGTCCATAAGTTGTCTGTCTATTTCTGAAAAGTAGTCACTTTTATCCATAAGGACGATATTACCTCCTTTATCGGCCTCTCTAAGAACCGTGCTGTTATAACTGCATAGTTGTTTAAGGGCTCCCCTTTCCTGAATACTTATGTTGTCACATTTTGTGTGAGATGACCATTTGAATTTGTTCTCTAGCTTATAGAGCTCAGTTGTAACCGCTCTATAAAAACAATCAATCAAATTATCAGGTGGAAGTTGTGGAACGAAGATAGATTTGTTTTTCAGACCACTGCTAGTTGCAAAGTTATCATCAATACCCAGATCTATCATAATGTCATGTATTCCTGGTGGATTATCAATGCTATCATCAAGCTCTAATAACATTTGTACATTTTTTATATCTTGTATAGTCTGTCCACTTTCAGCTACATTATATACAGGAATAGTTGACACTTTTTTGTTGGCATCAAAAAACTTTTTTAATTTCAGTCTTCTGGTAAATTTGAACAAATCAATATGTAATGAAACAAAATCAGGTTTGGTCATTGGACAAAAATTCAAGCCCTTCCTTAGAACATTTTCTTCTGCGCTACTCAATGTAATAGAAGACAGATTTATAATGGACACATCATTAGGTTCAGAAGGACATACAGTGATTTGGCTTGTACTAGTACTATCATTGTTTACCTCTACTTTCTCTGTACACGTGAGGCTGATCTTGTCACCCTTTTGCTCTCGTCTGTTCCTGTTCTTTCTCCCACCTCTTCTGGTTCGCTTCCTTGGTTTTTTCGACTGTATGTCGACTTGGTTCCCTTGCGGAACCGTTCTAGTTCTAATAAAAAAGCTGAACCAGTGTTTCCCACATCAGGAGTTGTGTTATTGGGTGAGATCTCACTTCTAGTTTCACTAAATCCACTAGCACAGCTAGAAAGATCAGAATTACTAACTGACATGGTCATGTCACCTCTCTTCTCTGACAGGGAAGCAGTTCCAGTTCTCGGCTTCACTTCATCAAACTTTTTAGCGAAAGTGAAAATCCTTCCATTGCGGTAGTCATTTTCATCTCTCTTAAGTTTTCTAAATTTCTTATTCCTAATGTAAATCTGGTGAGAGTTGAGTATTCCCTTAAGAACGTTGTAGTTTTTTTCTCTATTCTCTGGTAGGTTGAGTGACTTTATCTCCTCTTCTATAGCTTCAATTTCAGTCAGAAGTTTGGCTCTTTTGCGTTCTGCATGTCGGATGAGAATGTCAATCATTCCGAAAGAAGAGCCAGATATAAGTTTTTCCCACTCACTGAGAAGATCCGGATCAAGATCCTCAAAGGACTTTTCACCGTGTTATCATCATATTGGGTGAGCTACTTGATATTTTTATCATTTGACATTTGGGTGCGGCTTGTCGGTCCAGACAGGCCCAGTGTTAATAACACACGTGATGGTGTTTTCACTTACTCCCTTTCATGGTTCTTATGCCAGCTGCCTACAGGCCATACATAGATACCTAGGCACAATGTTATGGTATATTCTCTATCCAGCCCTGGCCTTTCAGATGGAATTCTTATCTAGTTATTATGCTATACTTACTTTTTGGTTACAGTTTTGCTGTTATTTTTGACTACTTTGGACTTATGTTAGTCTGATTCAGCACAGACATACTCATCTCTTTTTGATGATGTGTGTTTCTTTGACTTTGATGTTGTAGACTCAGTCCTCATTTAGTTATCATGCTACCCTGAATATATACCATTGACTGTTGCCCCATTGCGATGTAGACTACCCAGGATTCTTGTTGTTCTTTGGACACATGTAACAGTGAGTTGAGTTTCCTAACCTGGATTTCCCGTTGTGCTTTATCTCCTCAGATACTAAACTTCTTTGCTACAATTCCGGCCTATTTCTGCTTATATATGATGCCCAACATATATCTCAGTTCGCTCTATTTATGGTGGGTGCATCAATATATATTTTAATTGTGTGTATGGATCATAGACTGTGTGCTCAGACCGACAGGGATTCCTTTCATGGCAAAAGATATCCCGTGTTTGGTACTGGGAATTCTTTTGTTTTTATATTGATAAATTGGTGTCTACTTCTTGCAGTACATATTGTATATATGTTTTTAAATTTGTTATGTAATTGTATATATATATTTTCTAGATTTGCAATTATATTGTATTGTTTGAAATCTTTTCCAGCCTTGAAAAAGTCCTTGTGTAGGACGAAACACGTGTTGGTGATTGCTAATATCTGCTGGGAATATCTATTTTTTTTGGAATAAAAAGAATAAAGATTGAAGAAAACTAAAAACAAGTGGACTATATCTTGAACCTTATTTTTTGGACAATTCTTATTGATATATTACCTTGTCATGTGTTTCTCTTTCACTCTATAATCAGTAGAGTCTACTTTACTGAGGGTGCACAACTTCCGCCCTCTTTGTTATAATTACTAACTCACAGGAGTGCTGCCAAAAGTCTCTCAATTTTGTTCATATATATAACTAACATTAACACAGCACAGGAGAGACATCACATTAGCATTAAAAAGTTGTTGAACCAAAGCTGCCGCAATGGCAGATTATCTACCCTTATTACAACAATTACAATAGGAGCATTCCGACATCAGGTATCAACGTCTAATGGATTTATGACCATCTAGTATACAGCCCAAAGAGTTGTCTCAAATAATGTCTCTAGGGCCACAAAACTCGATGTAATACATACATGTTTCCTGAAGATTGGCGTGGAGCCTGGAAAATAGGGGTAGACGTGTTTCGGCCTAACATTTAAGGCCTCCTCAGGATAAATGCAGGACCTGGGATACCAAAACTCAAAAATTAATTATGTTGTGCAAAGGCACGTGCTTTAAACGTGTGCATTTTAACCTTAAGAATTATTGCCATTGATGAAAGCTCACGCCTACGCCAGAAATTAGATGTTGCTTTTAAGACCACGTGCTCCGATGAACAGGGTACTCCTCAGTTTTCCAGAATCTGTCGCCCCAGCAATCTGAAGCATCAGCTGGTTTTAGTGAACAAAGTCACTGGGACCTGACAGACATCAACCTTCCAAAATCTGTAGCATCAGTGATCCAACATGCCAGCTGGTTGTTGTGAAGGCGGATCCCTGTCTCCTTATGTATATTACGCACACATTTTGGTCCTGAAGAAATGCCATTGATCCTTTTGGGGACAGTTTAAGGCAAGAAACATGTTGACCTGTTTAGACCTTTTGTAACATCAACACTTCTTGTGGTCTCCTTTTGTTTCTAATCTTAACAAAGACTCCCCATATTTAAAAAAATGTTTAGGGCATCTGCATCTTTAGTTAATTTTAACCTCTTCCACTTTTCACTTCCTTATCACTTATTTGGCCAACCTATTAACAAAAATACCAGGGCCATACTAAAGTGGCCCTCTAGGTTTCTATGAAAATAGATTTCTGCCAAAGAGCCGTTTCGAGGGACCTGTTGGGCTCTGCAGCAACGGCCAACGAGGAGCACAGCGCAATGATGAAGCATGCCATCATTTGCTGGGTGAGGGCTTGTGCTTCGCAACTATGTTGCCTATGATACAATCAGAAATGTGTGAACTACTCATGATTTGGACAAAGTGACTTTCTCATCCTCCTCAGAACTACACACTTTGGGCCAGATGTAGGTCACCAAATACCGGTCGGTAACAGCCGATTTCGGCCGTTACCGACCAGTATTTTGTGATTGAGATGTAGGGGGCCTTAAATTTACCGATTCGGTAAATTTACAGAATCGGTAAATTTACCGATTCTATAAATTACCGAATCGGTAAATTCACCGAATCTCAAATTTGTGATGTAGGTGGCACTGAAAACAGTGCCACCGGCCCCTAAGAATTCGTTATTTACCATGACATACTATGTCATGGTAAATAACGAATTCCTGTGTACATGCACATCTGTGCATGTACACCTGTGCCATGTGGCACACAAGCCAGAATCAGGGGTGCAACAGGGTGTCAAAGTGACACCCTGTCCCCCTTGCAAATTTGGTAATTTTACCGAATCGGTATTTACTGATTCGGTAATTGACATTGATTCCTATGGGCCTCAAAGTCCATAGGAATCAATGGCAATTACAGAATCTGTAAATACCGATTCATTAATTACCGAATCATACCGATTCGGTAATTAATTTGGTAAAATTACCTACATCCCGATTGCCAGTTCTTAAATACTGAATCGGTATGATTACCTACATTGGGCCCATAATATTTATTTATATTGTCTATTTGGGAGGATGTCTGCTGGATCGTTAATTTTCTCTTCCCAACCCTTTTTTGGAGAGATGATATATTCTCGCCCCCAACTTATTTGTTGTGTTGAACCTCTTACTGGAAGTACAGGGTCTTGTTTATATAGTTATTGAATATATTTCGTCCCCTGCTTTGGCGAGATGTTACAATTTGTGTGTTTTTGTCTCTAGTGAATTTATTTGCAAGGACCCAAAATGTCCTTTGTTCTCTTGATTTGATTGCCCCAAGGAGTCTTGCCCAATTTAGGGGCACATTAGGATCGCGGACGGACCCTCCTGTGCAATTAGGATGTGACCGCCACCCTGGCGGTCACATCCTCTATTTTTAACATTGCGGCGAGTGCAGCTTCAAGCTGCACCCGCGGCAATGTTAAAAATGCACGCATTGCTTTTGTATGCAGAAAGAGGCAGGCACCGCGCGGTGCCTGCCGCTTTCTGCATGCAAATGCAGGGGGGTACCATAGGTACCCCCCATGTGCACCCCCCAGCCCCCCTTCACCTAGGGGGCCCGCAACGGGCCCCCGCAGTGAAGTTCCGTATGCGTTTCCACTGCGGAAAACCCGCCGCGGAAAAGCATAATTTACTGCCCATCCTAATATGGTGGACGGTGTCTGGAAGACACCGTCCACCATATTAGAGCTTTTCCGCCGCGGTTGTAAGCCGACCGCAGCGGAAAAGCTGCGGACGGAAACCAGGACCCACCAGGCATCCTAATGTGGCGGTGGGTCCTTGGTCAGTCCGCTGCGGTTTTTCCGCATCCTCGGGGCCGGCGGTGGCTTCCGCCGGCCCCGAGGATGCGGAAAAACCGCAATCCTAATGACCCCCTATGTTTGTCCTTCTTTATTCTATTAGTCCATCTTTCCTTTCTATGGACTCGCCTTAAAAGTTAGATTTTATATTTCAACTCCTTAGATGCAAATTTTTCATTACTGTAATTTTGCAAGGTTTAACTTAGTTATTTCCTTCATTTCCTGGCTTCCAAACCCCAGATGGAAGAAGGGTCTGGGCTGTAAGCGTTTCCCCGGTTGCCGTAGCTCTTTGCTCTTCCTTGTAACGATGTTATCATTTTTTCACAACCTTTCAAAGCATTGATATTTTCCTCCTGGTTATGTTACGTTTCTAGAGCTCTCCAAATTAAACTCTTCAATGTTTAGACAATGTATATAATTTCATCGTGCAGGCTTAGTTGGCTATCATCCTTGAGACAGAATAATTATGAAACAAAGCTACAATTGGAGTCAATAATAGTCTAAAGTCAAACAGAAAAGCATGGGTAGGGAACCCTTCAATCAATTTAAACTCACAAGTAGAAGAATTTTAACCAGAAATGTATTGGCTCCAATTTGAGCGTCTTTCATCATCATTAGCAGTAGGACACATAGGAAGTGCTGCAAAAGTAGGTAGGATTACCCCTCGAAACCTATACCCCATTGGTTAGAAAGAAGGCAGGACTCACCCCCTTTGGGACAGGCCCGTGCTGTCCCAAAGGTCCTGGATTGGTGTTAAAGTGTAGTCCACCTATCATGTACTGATCCCTGGGTCTTAAAATCTTTTTAGTTCCGAAGAACTCTGGAAGACCAGGACCAACCTTCATCTTTTTAGAGGACCTGAAACCTAGTTTGCAAACCCAATTTAAAACACCTGCGAACTAATAAAACTTACGGTTAAAACTGCACTATTTCCATTTTTGCTCATAACCCATCCTGACAAGAAGCATAACTCGTCCAAGAGTTGTGTTCCCTAGTTCACTCCAGATAAATGTACAACATAAGAGTACAACGAATGTGTGTTGTGGCTGGGCCAAAGATTAAAGTTGCTCCTCCTCTGAGCTTTTCCGCAGCAGGAAATCTGATTAAGAGGGTCTTTGTGGAGAATGTATCTTGCTTCATAGAGCTTTCTCCGACTACAGCTGCAGCCTTGCCCCGTGGTTATTCACTCCATAAAATTGACTATTTCTGAAGGTAGAAATTTTTAGTGGGTGGAGGCATGAAAAGTATCCGGCTAGAGAGGGAGCAAAATTCAAATGCCTACTGCTCAGAGCTTTCCCCCCAGAAGTCAACGAATTCACTGAGAAATCGTCCAGTGGCAATTTGATGACATGGATCCCTCTTCGGCCACAGCCTGCTGCCCTGCTTCACTGAGGATATTTGACTGTGATTCCAGAGACTAAATCCGAAGGTAAAATTTACGACTGGGTCAAATCTGTTTGCTGTATCCAACCCACACTCCATGGAAGTTGGTCTTGTAAATGTAAATGTCTGTGTCTTGTTAAGTGCACTGCTACCCGGAGGCATGCTGGTGCTATAAATCGCTGGGGAACCCGTCCTGGCTTTCCCTGTGAGATGTTCCCTCCTGGGTATCTCCAAGGTGAAACCAGGCATCACCAGCGTTTGTGGGGGGCCGTTGTGGAGATGAGGCAAGCTAATGCCCAGAGTTGCAGAGTGTGATCCCTGGTTAGAGTAGGCACCGAGGCGAGAATTATCGAGTCCGCTGACCCTGGTTCACGACCCTACCGCGTTGGGAATTGAACCCTGGTCCCGGGCCGTCCTCTGCTTCCGGGTCTGCCGCCTCTAACCAGTGAGCCACACCACTCCTTAACTTTAACCCCGGGTGTAGTTCGCGTAGTAGCGCTACGCGTAGCTACGCGAAGTGCACTTCGCACTACGGAAGCTATGCGTAGCTACACGAACTGCGTAGTGCACTGTGCAAAATGCTGTTCGCACTGATTGCACAGTGCCGGATGCTTGTCCACACTTTGCAATCAGTGCAAACTGCATATTGCACAGTGCAAGCGGTCGTTTTCTGCCGCTCAAGTAGATTTCTACTTGAGCGGTAGCTTTCTCAATGCGGACTAGTAGTTTCTCATCGTGAGCGGTCACGAGCATACGCGACCACTCGCAATGAGAATCCTGACCTCCCTCCGTTGAGAATCTCGCCGGGAGGTTTATTTTCCACGCTCGCGATCGGCTGATCGTGAATGAGGAAAAAGTCTCGCCGGGATGTTATTTTGCTTGCTCGCGGTCGCCAACTTGACGTTGAGGATCGCGAGCAAGCAAAAGATTATCGCTACGCTACGCGTGTTTGCACTGTGCTACGTGCCATTCGCGAAGTGCGAAGTAGGGTAAACTTCGCAAACTACGCAAGCCCAGGGTTACTTAACTTGCACCTAGGTACCAGTCAAGCGCAACAAGATGACCTTGGTTGACTCAACACTTTTTAGTGCTAATTTTACATTTAAACTTTAAGAATTGATAGCTCCTTATTGGATTTTGGTCATATTGGTGTCATTTTATTTCTTAAAAATGACTCTATTATCAGTGGCGGCTGGTAAGTTTTGGAGGGAGAAGTCAGAACATACACACACATACACACTCACAGCAATGCATTCACACACGCACACAATCACATCCATTCACAACACTCATTACCAAACATTCATGCATACATACATACATACATACACGCATGCATCAAACATTAATTTTAAAAAAACACACACACTTACCTGCAGCTCTGCCTCGGCGGTACCAAGAGTTTTGGGACTGCTGCCTTCCCTCATTAGAAGACAGCAGTCCCTAAGGTCAGCCAATGAGGGAAGACAGCAGTCCCAATGTCATCACAGAGTGGGATGGGTTCAGTGAAACTGCTGACCCCACCCCACTCTGTGATGAAGTGTCGCTGATTGGCACTCGACCCTGGGCGCTTCAGGGCTTAGAGCTGAAGCGCCCAGGTGCGAGGCAATCAGTGATGCAACCCCTATTCACTGAGGGGAGTGCTTCAGGGACCTTTGCTGAGCTGAGGAGGTCACGCCCACAGGAGCTGTGACTTCCTCAGCCCAGCAAAGTTCATCTTAGGTAGCCAGGAGCCTGCACATTTAGCGCATATCTTGCTTTTGGCTGCCTGTCCTGAAAATGAACCGTGTCTGTCATGAAGCCTTTTGTTCACCCTGATAGACACAGTTTGTGAGGGGCAAAAGGTGGGAGGGCGTGGCCCCTCCGCCTCAATGGATCAGCCGCGGCTGATTTTTGAAATAATTGGTTTGGGGTTATTGTTGTGTTGTGACTTTATTCCTGTTTTTGGACTGCATATGCACTTTACACATTGCCTCTAAGTTAAGCCTGTCTGCTTTGTGACATAGCTGCCAGGGGTTGAGCTCTGGTTTATCGAGTGACTTTACTGGTTGACCCTGACAAGGACTGTGATTTTTATTTGAGGGGAGTACTCACCCCTTCAAACTATTCCTGCAATTTCTTACATTACCACACCCACCATACAACTGTCCCTGCTTGGGTGTGCAGTGAGTAAACAGCTCGGGGCCACTGCACTACGCTTACTTACACTGTCATGGTGGATATTCCTGAGATAATGTGATTTCTCATAATCTGGAGTGACCGTGTTATACCCCATGATGTATTGGCCCACATTGACCATGTTATACCCCATGATGTATTGGCACACAATCTAGAGAAATACAAGCATCCCCATCAGGTTTGGTAAAGCTGGTGACCTGCTGCACTCGTACTATAAGGCTGCTGCCTTCCTGTGCTTGGTACCATTTCCAGGTTTAGTATACAAGGGAACCCAAAGTAATGGCCAAGGACCATGGGTTAAGCTACTTATTTTTATGTTACAAAGGTCCTAGCTTTTTAAAGATATCTAGAGGATTGATTTTCACAGGCTAAAGATAAAGGCTGTGTTTTTTCTTCAGTGTCCAGCCGGACCTAGAAGTATTTATTTCCAAAATAGTAAGAATAGGTAGAGTAAAGCGAAAACAATTCGCACATTGATAACTGGGCACAAGCCTGTACCAAGTCAAAAGGAAACAATACAAAGGAAAAGACAAAGAATTCACAGGCAAACAGGGAGAACAGGGTGGCTTATAATACAATGCAAGAAATTCTTGAATAAGCACAAACCCACAGTAACTGTCGAGAAAGTTAAAGGTCATACAACAAGCAGTACTGCAAAACAGTCGACGAACGTTTCGATCCCTATCTCCAATAATATAGTGGGATCATCTTCAGGACTAGAGTTTGACTTTGCCTGATTTGTCAAGTGAGCCGGGTGACGATTCGGAGGAATCGAAATGAAGATAAAAGCCTGCCAAAACAGGTCGAGTTGATTGTGACCGATGGAGCCTAGTATTGAACGTGGGCTCGATGCGGGACTTCAGTTTGGAAGTAGTAGCCGTGACCGGGGGTCTGTTCCACATAAGGCGCTCGATAATACGGGCCTTTTCCGTGCGAGCCTTAGTTCACTCGTAGAGGGGCCGCGATGGGATCCCGTCTAAGTAGCACAGTGGCCGGATGCTAAGCGTCTGCATTCAGAGACGCCTGATATGCTACCTCGACAAGCAAGATTGCTGTGGAAAATCCCCATCTCCACACCTACCACCAAGTATATCCGCGAATTGCACTGGCTAAAAATCGAGAATCGGGTAAAATTTAAATCCTTATGCCTTATGCACAGGATTTCAACCAACAAGGCACCCAAATACCTACAAAACCTTGTTCAGCCCTACCGTCCATCCCGTACCCTTCGTTCAGCTACAGCCAACCAATTTGTGATCCCTAAAATCAGGCTGGCGAGAATGGGCGGCAAATCTTTTTCATACCTTGGACCCTCCCTCTGGAACACTCTTCCATTGACTCTTAGGCATGAAACTAATCACCTGAAATTCAGGAAGGCCTTAAAAACTTGGCTGTTTAACATCTAGAAACCTGACTGTCTTAATGCACTGAATCATCAGCGCCGGGAAACCCTTTGTTGGGTAGCTGTAGCGCTTTAGAAATGAAATAAATAAATAAATAAAATAGTATTGATCAATACATCTTTGCAACAGCTTGGACCGCAGCACTGCTTTCAGGACACAGTTCGCATGCCTTCATGATTGGTGTTCACTCCAATGTCCTGCTATATACAGACTCAGTCTTGACACACGGTCCTGCTGCACACACTTGCAAGACTTTTGCACACAGATCTTCTGATGCAAATGAGTGTGGGCTTCGGCCCAGCGAATGAGCCTCTGATGTACTCAGTGGTCGAAGTGGGGAAAAAAAAGTAGGGGAACAGTGGGTGGAGAATCAGGGGGCGGGAACAACCGAAGATTGAATCAGTGGGCGGAGTCAGGGGTGTGGCTAGAAATAGCAAAACATACCAATTTTTTGTACGTTTAGCATTTCACTGACCAGTTACAGCTTATAACGTTATTTAATTAAAAGAATGGATATGTTTATTTGAGGTTTAATTCAGGAAAAAGCAAACACTCATAGGGAATACAGGTTTATGTAAAGCATGTGAAATATAAGCAGGAACCACATGTTACCTTAATGCTTTTACTCTCATTGTTCAGAAATCCATGATTATTTTTTGTCTCAAACATTGAGGTCATGAATGCAGGGCTCCTCCTATACACATGTGTTAAGCAGGGCTCAGAAGCGAAAGGGACTTTTCAGGAGAATCTAGACTCACAGAAACCCACAAAGGCTCCTTCATATTCATGTCAGCCAGCTGGCTGCTCAATCATAATATAGTAAAAAGAACAACTGGTGGACAGAATGCAGAGCAATATCATACATTCACCCCAGTGCAGAGAGATGGGCCTAAATCCATTGTTTATTTGCTCACATGCGATTTCAGTTTGGACCCAGCCATATGCAAATCAGTCTTGATCCTGTGCCCAATGAGAACAGTGTAGCCCGAACTGCCAGGCCAGGTCCTCATTGGACTGGAAACAAGCATCCTAGGACCGGTTTCAGGCTTTCAGCCCTCATCAGCCAGGAAAGCTTGATTCCATTGGCATGGAGAGCACAGGACTCATGTCTGAGCATACCTGTCCCACTCGGGGTGACAAATGCAAAAAGAACAATTGATGGACAGAATGCAGAACAAGGTCATACATTCACCCCAGTTCAGAGATCGGGGCTTATATCCATCGTTTTTTGCTCACCATGCCATTCCAGTTTGGACCCAGCCATATGCAAATCAGTCTTGATCCTGCGCCCAATGTGAACAGTCCAGCCCGAACTGCCAGGCCATATGTATTCAAGTGTCCTTTCATTCGGGAAGTGAACACAAAGCAGTACCCACTGAACTATACACATAACATATTGCTCTTTGATATGCATGGTACATGTTCTTTGCAGCAGGCATATTACCCCTCTACACTACCTTAGATGAGTAAAATAGCCACTAGACAAAACATGATCCCATCTCCCTCCAGCAGGTACATTGATCACCAAAGTTATCTTGGCACTTGTATTGTTGACCGAAACCTGCTGAATATACAAATAACTTTGAAGTGTTTTTAAAACTCCTACACTTGTACAAACCGGTCCCCCCAAACTAAACTGGCCCCCTACCCTTCCAGTCGCCCTGGGAAACGCCTACTCCTGCCCTTTCACTGCTCCTGTCCAGTCAGTACTCCTGCTCATGCTCGATCAACACTCCTGCTTCGTCAATTCCCCCGACCCCTCCCTTCTCCTGGCCCGTCACTTCTACTGGCCCGTCACTTCTCCTGCCCTGTTCACCGCTCCTGCCCTGTTCACCGCTCCTGCCCCGTTCACCGCTCCTGCCCCGATCACCGCTCCTGCCCCGCTCACCGCTCCTGCCCCGCTCACCGCTCCTGCCCCGTTCACTGCTCCTGCCCCTTTCACTGCTCCTGTCCTGTTCCCTGCTCCTGTCCTGTTCACTGCTCCTGCCCCGTCACCTCTCCTGCCCATCACCTCACCTGCCCGTCACAACCCCTGCCTGTCATGTCACCTGCCTGTCACTTCTTGTGCCCGGTCACCTCTCCTGCCCTGTTGCCTCTCCTTCCACGTCTCCTCTCCTGCCCTGTCGCCTCTCCTGCCCCATCACTGCTCCTGCCCCATCACTGCTCCTGCCCCATCACTGCTCCTGCCCTGTTCACTGCTCCTGCCCCGTTCATGCTCCTGCCCCGTTCACCGCTCCTGTCCTTTCACCGCTCCTGTCCTTTCACCGCTCCTGTCCTTTTACCGCTCACATCCGGTTACTGCTCTAGCTCATGCCCCGTCACCTCTCCTGCCTCGTCACCTCTCCTGCCCCGTCACCTCTCCTGCCCTGTCACCTCTCCTGCCCCGTCACCTCTCCTGCCCCGTCACCTCTCCTGCCCCGTCATGTCACCTGCCTGTCATGTCACCTGCCTGTCATGTCACCTGCCTGTCATGTCACCTGCCCAGTCACCTCTCCTGCCCTGTCGCCTCTCCTGCCCCATCACTGCTCCTGCTCCTGCCCCCTTCACTGCTCCTGCCCCGTTTGCTGCTCCTGCCCCGTTCGCACTTCCTGCCTCGTTCACTGCTCCTGCCTCGTTCACTGCTCCTGTCCTTTCATTGCTCCTGTCCTTTCTCCGCTCCTGTCTTTTCACCGCTCACACCCGATTACTGCTCTAGCTCATACCCCGTCACCTCTTCTGCCCCGTCACCTCTCCTGTCCCGTCACCTCTCCTGCCCCGTCACCTCTCCTGCCCCGTCACCTCTCCTGCCCCGTCACCTCTCCTGCCCGTCACCTCTCCTGCCCCGTCACCTCTCCTGCCCCGTCACCTCTCCTACCCCATCACCTCTCCTGCCCATCACCTCACCTGCCCATCCCATCACCTGCCTGTCATGTCACCTGCCCGTCACTTCTTGTGCCCGGTCACCTCTCCTGCCCTGTTGCCTCTCCTTCCACGTCTCCTCTCCTGCCCTGTCACTTCTCCTGCCCTGTCGCTGCTTCTGCCCCGTTCACTGCTCCTGCCCCGTTCACTGCTCCTGCCCCGTTTACTGCTCCTGCCCCATTTACTGCTCCTGCCCCGTTCATTTCTGCTGCCCCGTTCATTTCTGCTGCCCCGTTCATTTCTGCTGCCCCGTTCACTGCTCCTGCCCCGTTCACTGCTCCTGCCCCGTTCACTGCTCCTGCCCCGTTTACTGCTCCTGCCCCGTTTACTGCTCCTGCCCCGTTTACTGCTCCTGCCCCGTTCATTTCTGCTGCCCCGTTCATTTCTGCTGCCCCGTTCACTGCTCCTGCCCCGTTCACTTCTCCTGTCCTTTCACCGCTGCTGTCCTTTCACCGCTCACACCCGGTTACTGCTCTAGCTCAAGCCCTGTCACCTCTCCTGCCCCGTCACCTCTCCTGCCCCGTCACCTCTCCTGCCCTTCACCTCACCTGCCCGTCACATCACTTGCCCGTCACATCACCTGCCCGTCACATCACCTGCCAGTCATGTCACCTGCCCGTCACTTCTTGTGCCCGGTCACCTCTCCTGCCCTATTGCCTCTCCTTCCACGTCTCCTCTCCTGCCCTGTCGCCTCTCCTGCCCCATCACTGCTCCTGCCCCATCACTGCTCCTGCCCCATCACTGCTCCTGCCCCATCACTGCTCCTGCCCTTCATCATCCCCATAAGGTCACCAATCATAGACTTCAGAACATTGGAATATTTTCTTAAATCACTAACAGACTCCTAAATACTGGGGTCAAACGCCGGGGCTGTCATTGCTTGAGTTGGAAAAGATTTGTCTGCACAGATGGCGTCATTATCAATGGGGCTTTGCAGGGGGGCGAATCTGTTAGTACATGCAATTATTAAATCTGTCCGATCATGTGCACATGGGTCAGGAGGTGGTGTAAATACTGCTTCCAAATATGAGCTTACTCGTTTGGTTATGGGTGCAAAACCACTCTTGCCCTTGGGTTTCTCAAACATCTTTGGAATGGTGTGTGTTACACCGGGGCCTGTATGGGGAGGACAACTGTCAACAGAACTAGAAGTGGCGTGAAAACGGCCCCGGTGCACCTCCGGGCCGAGATTGCCGGGAAACAGTCTGGTAGGCATTGATGAACGTTGCTTCAGCCGGTAAACACTGTGAATATCACTGCCACAAAACCCAACTAATAGCAGCTTTAAATTGGCATGTAAACTTGCTGGCAGCGTCCTCACAAATGAGGTGTGATCACGGGCTCACAGCAGCCGCAGGGCCATCAGAGTACCCGTTTTCGCACTATGCTACACTGATGGCCCTTTCAGTCTCACTTTGCAGGCCCATTAGACCCAGCGGGGAAGGGGAGGAGGCCGGGCGCAGTGCAGAGGCCTTCTGAATATTCACGTTGCACCACTCATGCGTGAAAAAGAAAAAAAGGTGTACTTTAAAGTATGGCAATTTTACAGTCCCCGGTACGCTCTTTCAAAACTAAGAAGTAGGGGAACGGACTAACATAATTTTAAGAAGTAAGGGCACGCCGTGCCCTTCCGTCCCCGCCCACTTCTAACGCTGGATGTACTGCAAACAGAAACCTCTGCCCATCCTGTACACACAGTGTGAGACGTCTTCCAAAGAGCACAGCACAAATATACATACTGTCTTAATCCTGCTCCCAGACAGCGAATGATGTCTGTTCTATAAAGAGAACCCGAGACCTGATGCTATTGCCTATTGTGCCCCGATATGAGCATTGAACAAGGGTTACCCTACTGGATGAACCGATAAGGATAACAATAACAAAATGCAGTGGTTCAGCCAATTGATTCATTTGAGAAATTATTTACAAAGTTCGGGATACAAAAATGGTTGTGTATGTGGTGCATACCTAATGTGGATTTACTTTTGTAATTTCATCTGGTTTAGACAAAGTCCAAAAAAGTTTGCATATAAATATTTGCATAGCAAATGATTCCACAGACAGATTTAAAGAGTAAACCGGTTGCCTTCATTTCCGAGTACATTATTTTAATCACTTTAAATTTACAAGCCAATTTATATAAAAAAAAGATTTTATTTTAGAGAGAAGTAGTTCACGGCTAAAATAAAGTGCTTGTGCAAGACACAGGAAGAAGGGTGACTATGCATTTTCTAGTAATTACAAGTGTGGGGAAAACTGGTATTTTGTACATAGGAACAGTTACAGTTGACAATCACAGAAACCTGTTAATTGTCTGGGAACTGGATTGCCCACTTGTATAGTCTAACCACATGGGTGCTCATGACAAGCTCAGCTCGTCATGAGGCACAGTGGCCGTGTGCTCGTCATAACGGCCGCAACGCTCGCACAGGGGGCTAATTCCCCCGCTGTGCTGAGCGTTCCACAGAAACGGGTGTGGCCGTTATGAGCTGAGCTCGTCATGAGCATCGGGGCGCTGTGCGCGCTCCCCCTCCCCCCAGCAAAGTGGGGGAATTACCCCCGCTGCGAAGGGCTTAAATGTTCCAACCCTGGTGGAGAAGTCCATAGTTCATCACCAGGAGTGGGAATCAACTGAGCATCAGTTGCAGAATATAAAAGCAAAAAAATGCCCTGTGAGAAACAAAATCGACGAAGGGACAATCTGTCTAGAAGTATGAAGATGAGAGGGGCAAGATGGCGTCTGTGTGATAGAGCATGGCGGTCACTCCTCCGCTGCTCCGGGCTCTCTAATGTAGATCGAAGCATCTCAGTTTTGTCTTTGAAAGTGCCCTATACCGGCGGGGAAACTTGGAATGCAGAACACCTACCTGGGTTCAGGACTGGTCTAGCTGGCTCTGCCGCTTGAGCATTCTTCAGACTCCTGGTGGCACTGGCAGTGTTGGGAGCTTCGATGGCTGGCCGTGCGAGGATCTCACTTCTCACTACTGCAAGCCTCCTGGGCATGCGTACCGCCAGGCCTGGAGTTGCACCAAAGAGAGGAGGCCACCTAGGTCAGTGCAATCATCCTGAGAACACAGAGGTAGTGCAAGTGAGGCTGGGGGCTGCAGGCTCCACTCAATCCCAGCGCACTAAGGGGCAAAGATGACACCCACCGGGGCAAGTAATGTTATTTCAAAGGGAAGGAAGGGCTCGGAGGCCTCCCCCTGCAAGGATGTTGCAAGTGAAAAAAAAGAAGCACTTGGGTCCAGGTTGGATCCACCCCAAAAACAGGCTATTACAGAATTTTTACCCCCCATGACTGCAGCAGCTGGAGTACTATAGTCGATCTCCACTAATGAGATAGGAGGAGAGGGGGGGCGGCAAAGAGCCCGCGGCTCTCGTAAACCTGGGCAGGGATTTGATACTCAATGACCCTGATAATCTCAAGGAGGCTGGCCACAGGGCCAAGTATTTGATACATGATTTGCCCAAGGAAACAAACACTCTTGGGTGCTCAGAACTACGTAGAACCACAGATTTGGTAGGAGTTGAGTATAATCCCAACAGAGGAAGCAGGACGGGTTGCCAATCACAGAGATGTTATGCAGGCTTCATTGGTATCTCCAACCTTGGTATGGGCGAATCCGGAGATAAAGGCTCTAATAGAGGGGGCTTTGGGTCCCAGAAGCTTTGAGGATTCTCTGGATTTAGGGGACAAATTCTCCTTAACTGAAGGCTTCAGTATAACCTCTGCTGAATCTGAGAGGGAGAGCGTTTCACTGCTTTCCAGCTCTAGTCCCAGTAGTCCAGGCACGATCGTTTGGAGGAAAATTGTTAGACAATGTAAATAAAGTGCCCCTTAATGGCAGGCTAAGGACGGGCTGAAAAAGCAAGCAACCGCCGCCCTAAAATGGGATTATTCTGCCACGCCAAAAACATATGAGGAGACTTACATAGAGGCTAAGGGGGCCAAGGCGGTTATGATTGCGAAGAACCAACTCTGAAAATGATATATGAATCAATAAAACAGCATCAAAGAAGAGACGCAGTTGGATGGTAAAAAATCCTGGCTGGCAACAAAGAAACTCCAAGGGGCTGTCAGAAAGGTGGCGAAAGCCCGTACAGAAACCAGTGAAAGATTAACTACAGTGGAAGAACAGATGGCAGGCCTGGAGAACGAAGTGGCCAGAAGCCAAATCCAGACAGACTTGAAGACTAAGAAAATTGGCTATGGCGTATTAATCTGAGAATTCTAGGCATTGAAGAAGGCGCAGAAGGGGGGGGATTTTAGAGCTTATGTACTGAGGTTGATGAATGGGGGTTTTCAAGGAGCTCCAACAGTGGAACTGGGACATGGAAATCCAGCGGGTGCACCGCTACCCATTTATACTCAAAAAGCCCGGCCGGTCCACTCTATTGGTGTGATAAAACCAAGAGCCCTCATAGTTTAGTTTGGAAACTTCCTTCTTCACAAAGTGGTGTTCTCCAAAGCCCGCCCTGAATCTAAGCTTTCTTATGAGGGACAATCCTTCTTCACATGGCCCGATTTCTGCCATGTAATGGTGGAAAGGTGATGGTGTCTAAGGCAAATGACTCAACCATGTCAATCACTAGACGCTGAAGTCTATTTACTAAACCCGGCTCACCTGAAAATAATATATAACCACAAGGGTAAAGCCTTCACATCCGAAATTAAGGCAAAGGAATACATGGATGAAATAGGGAAATGGAAACTGGACAAGAGCACAGAGTCAAGTTTATAACTTGTAACCAAGGGGGTACATGGGTGTGGCACAAGTAATAATTAAGGATGATGCTTTGGTATATAGAGGGGTCACAGGTGCCGGGGGGGCACAGACTTCATTACCCAGAACTCACCAGGTCTGTTTGCCCATGGTTGGGGAGGAAGGGGAGATAGGGTAGATGGAGAGGTCTTCGGTGGGAGCAGGATGGGAACAGGGGGAGAAAATGGGGCACGAGGAGATTCAGGAGATTTCATGACAGTGTAGCAATGTCATCCTGGGGAAGAGGAGCAAGAGTATTCAATGGAGGGGGATGTATGTAGATGGCGCGAGGTGGCAGACGATCTAAAAATTCAGTGTTTCTAAATTCTTTGATTCCAGGAAACACATTTTGAGAGGACAAATAAAAGGGTGCATGAATAGATAGGTTATATCCTTATAGCCTATACCATGCAGGGTACTAGAACAATAGGGGTGGCTATATTAACTCAGAAGAAAAATCTTTATGTAAAAGGCAACTGGCTGCTAAATATGGGCGCTGGGCTATTGCGGAACTATATAACACCACACTTACCTTCACCATATGCTCAGAAAATGGACCAACTGGGGACGATTTATAAATCACGAGCCGGCTGCTTGGCCAACTCCGATTATAATGTGCAGGATATGAATATTAATGGAATAGGTGGGCTGTGGGGTAATAGCACAGGAAAATATACAGAGCCCTTACTCCTCTGGTCCAGTGTAAATGGCTTATAGATGTTTGGCCACACTTTAAGCTGTCAGACTCATGGAGCACTTATTTCTCGGCAGTTGCATGTTTGGACGACTTTTTTGTCTTGCAAAGTATAATGGGGAATTGTTATATCGAAAAATACCTGCGGGTACTGTCAGACCACGACCCCCTGGTATTAGGAATTATACGTATGAGGGGAAGCAAGCAACAAAACTGGACATCTGAAAGGGGACTGTTGGTCGATCAGGGGTATATTGTCCAGATGAAGATATGGATAGAGGATTTTATGGAAAGGAATAGAGGCAGCGTTCATACGATAATGGTCTCGGATGCCTTTAAGGCAGGTATACGGGTTTTAGCCTGCATCGTAAAAAAAAATAAACATCAACAGCAGAATGAGTTGTATAAAAATATTAAGAGAAGCAGAAGAAGAGCTTGTTAGGGCTATAGAGGTCGGGGTAGCATAGAGAACATATTGGGTAGGCTCCCTTGGGTTAAAACAGCAAAAGGGGAGGCAACAACAGCAAAAGCGACAGAAGTGCATGGCATGGTGAGGAGAATGCTATGAATACTGTATGCGGGTGGGGCACACATTGTTGGTGCCTATCAGGAAGAAAACTGTTCGCAGTCAGACAGTAGCGATTAAAAACGAAAGAGGTAAATCAACCATATGGCCTTGCGGGGTTCCCAGGGGCTTTCCAAGTGGGCTGAAAACCTTAAATTGGTGAAAGATGGACTGCTATACCTGGGTGTGGTCCTTTCTGAGCCCCCCCAGATCTCCTGGGATAGGAACTTAGGCGCCGCTACTGAAAAGGTACGGTCTAGCATTAGGTTATGGACCGGGTTGCTCCTATTACTATAAAGGAGATCTGCTATTTTTAAAATGGTTTCCTTGCCACAGCTGCTCTATTATCTGTAGAACCACCCATATCCGATCCAATCTTAGTGGTTTTAACTCATTAATACCATACTGGGGCAGTTCTTGTGGGGTGGTGGTGCTTCTCGATTGGCGCTATGTACATGCTTCCAATCTAAGTATTGTGGCGGGATTGCTACCGCAGATATACCTGCCTACTATACGGCCTCACATTTACAAGTCATTAATGATTGGTATTGTATTTCCATCGATGATCCGGCATATGCAACTGAGTGGTGGATATTAAACGACTTGACCTTCACATCTTATATACCAATCCTTCATTACACACAGTACTACTACCCACGAGAGACTTAAAGAAACATGGCAAGCAGACATAGGTCCACTGGACCCCGACGACTGGACCGAAGCGCTGGAATCGCCCGCAGCGCTGCCATTTCCTCCAGACTGCGCTTTATCCAGTTTAAATATCTACATAGGGCATATTAAACACAATAAATTCTATGGCAAGCAAACTTAATTGAGTCCCCCGTGTGTCTGCGATGTCAACACGACGAAGGGTCCTTCCTAAATACCGTCTTGACATGTTCAGCATTAGATAGATTTTGGAGTGGGATACTGCCTGGCCGAAGTTCTTGGATGAGAGTTACCTAGATCCCCTAGATTGGCACTGCTACATATAACCAAAACGATAGTCTGCAATAAATATAAATGTCACCTATAGTGGTTAGGCCTTACTATCGCTAAACAGGATATTGCCAGAACATGGAAATTAGATATACCTCCTACGATCAGAGCTAGGATAAATGCGGTAGATTTTTGTATGGGGTTAGATGTACCTGTCTTTGAAGCTTGTGGATGCCCACAGAAGCATCCCAAAATCTGGCAAAGATGGGCAGGCTACCGAGGGCTGGTCTTGCCAGCACAGACAGCGATGACAGATATTATAGACTCTGAAATCAGATCGTATGGTGCACAAAATAACTAAATTCCATGATGGGAAAATGTTGGATTTTATGATCTAGATTTTCCTATGGATGTAACTGATACTCGCAATAGCGTTGGAGTGTTTTTGTTTAGTTATGTTCAAGAAACGAAAGAGGGAGACTGGTAACTACCGCTTTGGGCATCCAGGAGGAATCTTCCAGATTTTATGAAAAATCTGGAATGTTGAGGAATATGCAATTAGGGAATATATAGGCTTTGTTTATACTGAGAAATTCTCCCAGGAAGATCGGGAAGCTCTGGAAGCCCCTTTCACAGTGGAAGAAATATTCAGGGCACTCAGTGAACTCTCAGCGGGCAAGGCGGTGGGACCTGATCGAATCCCACTGGACCTTTAAAGTGTTTTGGGCATCCCTTGAGCCCGACCTTATTTATACTTTTAGCCAGGGCCGCATGGGGGAGGCCCCCCTGGCGTCATGGGCCCAGGCCAGTATCGTTGTTAAATAAACAAAGAGAGGAGTACCATCATTGGAAGGTCAAAAGAGATTCCTAATGTGGTGGTAAACTGACAAAAGGAAAGAATTTATCCTTTTGTAAAAAAAACCTCACTCACCAGCCTAGTGGTGACATGCTTCATCATCGGGGTCCACCCTGGCGGCCTAGCGTCACCAGGGTGTGCTACAACACCTGAAGTACAGTGGAGCAGGTTGTGAGTGTAAGTGCAGAAAAAAGGTGTGTTAAAAATTGTCCTGGTTTAACTTATTGGGAGGATAGATTTTATTTACAAGTAACTGGACAATATTAAAAAGGGTGGAGCGAGATACTGTGAGGGTATATTAAGGCCAAGTGTATCTCTTATATGTGTGCTGGTCTACATGTTTCAACCGAAGGTGGGATATACCAGGTTTTCATCAAGACCGATTGAACAGGGAACTGGACGGTATGTACCCCCTAAAAGGCACACCCAATCCTCGTTATCTGTAACCCACTTTAGCAAAATTCGCTAAATGGTGAAAAAGACTCTAGCCAAGTTGGGTGAGTCAGAAAAAAGTAAAAAAGACCTGTGGGAAGAAGAATAAAGACAGACATCAATCAGACGTGAACTGTGTTACATGCCTGTTACGTTGTGCAGTGTCGTGTCTTTGGTATCTTCTTGCTTACTGCCATCTCATTAGTAAAATATTATGGATTTCATGGTGCAATTGTCACGGTGTGACAAGGCCCGCTGTTTGCATGTTGTCAAACTGGACACGAATACTTATCAAAAGGTGCGTGATTTGCGGCAGCGTGATTGGTGCCGTTCGCTACATTTATACAGTCTCACGTACTGATCGTACCATTATGGTGTTGTGGTATCACAATCTCGCCAGTCCACTATAGTGGTCGCGGGTAAGGATTAAAAGTGCGTAGATTATCCGTATTAATACACTCGACATACATGGACTTACTGACACATAACATAAAAAACATACAAACACATATTGGTTGTAAGTTCATGACTTACTACTATTCAGGTGTCTTTTTTCATCGGAGGGCGGGAGGAGGTATCCCCACTACTCAACCATATTCGGTCATATTAGTCAGCGCAGTCGAGTCGTCCCGGTCCTGTTCCATGACGGAGGCCCCGCCAGCAGCCGCCATCTTAGCTGCTTTGTGCGTAGTCATATGGTCGCCATAGGCCTTCCTCCTGGTCTCGAGATCCCCGTCTCGGGAGCCTTGCTCTCTATTGTCGGTCCTACTGCAAACGCCCCAGCTGGGCTGCCGAGCCGTGACCCTCTTCGACGGTGCCGATAGCCACTGGAAGCCGGGGCCACCCGTTATACAATGACCAAGGCCGAGGTTGGGGGGGAGGGGAGGATAGAGGCGGATGCCATCTCAGCCGTACCCCAGTCCAACGTGGGCCCCCGCACCTCCCAAGTCCACTCCACAGATCCGTTCAGGTAAGCCCTAGCTTCTCGAGCCCTGTTGGAAGAGGCTCACACTGCGCTTCGGTTCCGGTCCGCCTCGCCCTTCGAGCAGAGTCCGCCGTCTCCCTATGCCGCCATTTTCTTCCCTCTCGGCGCAGCACCTCCGGCCTCCACTATCGGGTCTCAACTTTATAATCGGTCTCCCGAAAGCCCCCAGCTGCTCTCCGATGTTTCCTCAACACGTCTCACGAAGAAACCGCCGTTCAGGGAACGCCAAAGGTGTAGTTTTCAGGAGAAATAGCGGGACCATGCGCGGAGCTGCAAGCTCACGCCGCCATCCCGATCGGCGTCCAAGTCACGCCCCCGTCAGTTTACCACCACATTAGGAATCTCTATTGACCTTCCAATGATGGTACTCCTCTCTTTGTTTATTTAGTCCTTCCACAGGGGAACAGGAGTACTCTCCCTTCACTTTCTGTGAACACGACCCCTTGCTCTCCCCTTTGTTAGCATACAGTATCGTTGTTAGCCTGAAAAAAAGAAGCCGGCTACAGATCTAGGATCATACCAGCCAATTACAATCATGAACAGTGACGCAAAAATATATTCTAAGGTACTAGCTAACCAGCTGAGCCCTATTATAGGGCAAGTTATTTATCATAGGCAGCATGGCTTTATTCCTGGCAGGGGGACTACAGATCATGTTAGAAGGGCCATTGCACTCTTTGACGATGCCACACTAGCAGGAGACCCTATGGCATTCATACTATTAGATTCAGAAAAAGCATTCAACAGGGTCGGTCTCCTGGGACTTTCTGTGGGCTACTCTTGAACGGCTCGAGGTGGGAAAGCGTTTCATCGAGGCTCTGGGTGTGATGTATGTGGCACCTGCAGTCAGCCTAATAATGATGGGAGGGCAAACGCAGGAATTTAAGATTAAAAGGACCAGACTAGGTTGCCCCTGCTTTCCGCTAAGGTTTGTGTGCTACATCGATCCACTTACACATAAAATCGATGCGAAACCAGGTATTAGGCCCATGTGCTTTCAAGGGTATGAAACTAAGATTTGTAGCAATGCTGATGATTTAGCTGTGGTAACACCACTACCGGAGGTGACGTTGGTAGAAATTACAAAAGAAACAAAGGCTTTTGGGAAGATCTCTGGGTATCTGCTTAACCAACATGAAACCCAAATCGCCATCAATGGACACCTGAACTTAGTCGATCCCCAAGTAATTCAATTGGCAACCTATTCAGGGATAAATATATCATCTAATATAGAACAAATTGTAGTATCGATTTTAGCCCCCATTATACAGAAAGAGTTGCAAGACTTTGGCAGGATGAATAACCTGCTTTTGTCAATAGTTGGTCACTGTAAAATCGCCAAAATAATTTTTCGCCCGAAGTCCTCTTCCTGTTTAGATCAATACCCCGGGTATTTGAGAAATCTTGGTCCAAGAAGTTGGAGGGTATGGTCAATAGATTCATATGGGCATATGGGAAGACCAGGCGGGTCCTGAAATATATGACCCTCTCTGGAGAGGGAGCTGCATGAGCGGTCACCACTTTAATTTGTACCACTTAGCAGTGGCCCTCCAAAACATGTGTTTGTTAGCTGGGGGGAATCCCCTGCACCCTTGATATCGGGGCACGGTGACTGACATATATGAGCTACTGCTAGGTAAAGATGCTAAAAACTTACTTTTGAAGTTTAGTGAACCCAGCTACAATAAGAGAATAAGGTTTAAGACCCTCCTGGTGGCATTTCGGTTGTGGGGGGATGTTGAAGAGAAAGACAGAGATAGCAAGAATTAACTATTTTACCCCACTCTTCATAAACCCATCAGTCCTGTACGTTTTTCATGACAGTATATGACATGCTGGGGGGACTTAGAGGTGGAGATCGTCAGGGATTTGTTTAGCACTGTTGGATTCAAGTCATTTACCAAGATCCAAGATCACCATGTGGTTGACTGGAAGGACTTCTTTAAATACCTGCAGATAGAGAAAGTTTTCAAGCAAAGAAAACTGGGGGGCCAAAAGGGATAATTAAATATGTAATTATGGAAAGGGTGAGGGATAATGAGGTCTGCACTATTAGCTGGATCTATAGTGAGCTGAGTAGCCTGTGACTGGATGATCTTGATAAAAAGGAGGCATATATATCGGATCACAGGCTAGGTGTAAAGGGATTGGGCTTTCTAGAGTCCCTAAACATGGGCCAGACAGTATTGTGTTCGTCAGGATTGCAGACACAACACTACAAGACAATTTTAGATCTTTACTATACGTTGGCTAAAATAGAAAAATAGGGTGGTTTAGTGGGTATCAGATGCCCTGTTTTGAAATGTGATCCACGTGTTTTCTATTTGACCACAGCTTGAAACCTTGAAGAGAGATTCTAGAATTTTTTTTTTAGAGCTCTCCTTGAAGGTGAAAGTAGTGTTAATACCCGAGTTAATGTTGTCGGGGGTTAGTAGTTCGTGGACAGACGGAGCCCAGCCATACTTTATGTTCCTGGTCATGGCGGTCGTTAGAATTTGCATATTCACAGCCTGGTTGGAGCCAACTGCCCCTGTCTTTCATCAATGGCTCGCCCGGCTTCTTTCTACTTTTAACCTGGAAAAAGGGATTTATGGACTCAAAGGCCAGAGTGCTAGAAAACTAGGAAAAAAAAATATGGCAACCGATTTATCAATGGAATTTTGAGGCTGGGTGGGGGTGACCCTGATGTATTAAAGATCGGTTTTATTGTAATTAACTTGGTGTCTAATCAATTGGGGAGCAGCAGTCGGTAATTCAGAGTCTACCATTTGGTGCCTGCGGGTGCAGGGGAGTAGAGCTTATATTCCTAGGGAGATTCTCTGGTGATTTTGCAGAGGCTGGAGGGGCTCCGGGGTTCATGGAGTCCCCACAGTTGCAGAACGAGACAGCATGACCATGATTGTCAAGTCCTTGAGGCACAGTGCAGGGTTTTGTGCCAATTTATCTTCAGGTTCTTACAGAGCAGCTCTTCTTTGTCCGTATCTTCTTGTCCTTCAAATGTAACTTCCTGGTCCAGGGATGCCACCTAAATACTTAATTTCGGGACATTTAACGGGGAGACAGATATTAGTCAATGGGCTACCTACCTCGGGTGTTTCTACACCCTCTAAGTGGCCACTGCCTGTGGAGAGGGGCACTACCCTAGCCCTGATAGGTTATTTTTTCGCCATCTCAAATGGTGTTTTTTCTAAAGTGAGGTCTAGATTGCCTGCCACACCTTAGGAGTGGTGTTGGTTGAATGTGAACTAATCTCCTCCTCATGTAACTGGTTTTCCCCCCTTTCCACCTGCCAAATTTCGAGCAGGACGGGGGTTGGCATCCCCCACTATCTGGGGAAGCTTGTGTTGCACTTTAAAGGCGGCAATGCATTTGAATATTCCCCCTCTGAAAGACCATTCTGGTGAAGCACCTCTGCCCAGAGCAAACTTTGTTTCAGGCCTTAGACAGCGTGGGTTCTCACTCCATGAGGTCAGAAACATATCTGATGGTGGCAGGCTGGCTATGACTAGTCAGAGACCACACCAGCACTTGGTAGGGTTTCAGGGGACCCTCTAAAGGTTCTACTGTGTGCATTTATTAATAAATCCAACCCTGGAAAAAGTGAGGATTTATTAAGATAAGATGTTTGGTACCAAACATCTTAGGGTACAGTCAAGCCATCATGGTGCTAGGAAGCTCGTAGTGACAAGTATCCAGCCCATGTTCTTTTTATGGCTTCCCTGTGTGCTTTAAATATCTAGGAATAGCTCAGATATTGCAGGGCCATATCTGCTCATGCCGTTATTGCCACGCATGAGGTACAGTGCACCCTACCTTAGGGCTGTAAGGCCCGCAGTAGGTGTGACTTACCTATACCTCATGCAGTGTATGAGGGCATGGCACACAGGGCTGGGTTCCATGTTGACTCTTCAGTTTTCTCTGCACCAAGACACACAGCCTGCAATGGTAGTTTGCAAAGTCTTGGTGAGGGGTCTCAGGGGTCGCAAAATTTGTTTCTTCAGCCCCAGTGGACCCTCTTCAGTACCCATGCCCTAGGTACCATTTACTGTTTACTGGGGTACTTACAGGGGTGGCTGAAGTTGTGACCGTTGTGGTATAGTTTTAGGTAAAGAACACTAATTTTGGGAGCCTGGTTGGCAGAGGCCCAGTACACCTCAATCAAAGTTGCATCAAATTCCAGGCAAAAAGTGGGATGACACTGCAACAGACACCCAGTTTCTTACAGTAACAGCGCATTCTTGAGAAATACTGCAACCACAGCATATTAAAAGGCCATTATTATAGAAGGAATTATTATCCAATTTGGTATTTTTTGTTATTTCCTTCGAATTATTATTATGTTGGGGCCATTTTGAATCAATTTGCATCACAATTGTTTTAGCTGGATTACTTGTTCACTGGACTCCTTGGATTCCCCGTCTGCTCTTCCTCTTCTCCTTGCTGCTTGGCCTTGAGAGCAGGAAGGCTTTTATGGTCTGCAGCTTTTTTTCTTCCTGCTAAATATGGTTTTTGGGGCAATACTAGATTCCTAGTTACAATCTGGTGGTGTTTATGGAGGTAGTAGGAGAAAGTAGGCCTTTCCTTCGCACAAAGGTGACCTTTTAACCATCACCGAGAAGACGTAATCTTGACAGATAACATGGCCAAAGAAATCTGAAGATGGATCAGGTCAAGAAGTTTTTTGACAGCAATACACAACTTGACTCTACAAATCCAAAGCCTCATCAAAGAAAATGCTTCTCTTCATCAATTGGTTGCCATTTCGCAACAACGATGTTTAGATCCTCCTCTGGCTGGCATGACCGAATTGCATTTTAATGGAAGCCATAGAAAGCTAAAGGCTTTTCTGGACACTTGTCAGATTCATTTCAACTTAAAATCTCATACTTATAGTGGCGATAGATCCAAGGTCGGGTTTATTGTGAGTAAATGAAAGTGCCTTGTCAGGGGCCATGCCTATAACTTCTGATGCTAGTTCACTTTTGGACAATGTTCCTTCTTTTATTACAGAATTCAAAAAGATGTCTGGCCATAAAGATTTGAAGTAACCCACCTAAGCAGAGATTTTAGAATTAAGCCTAGGTACAACATTATTCTCTGTATTCAAGGGCTTGGCTAGAGTGATTAACTGGCCTGATTCAGCCCTGTTCCCTTTATTTCAAAAGGGTTTAAAGGATAAGTTGAAGGATGAACAAAAGTTGCTGGACCAGCTTCCCTACAAGATCTTATGCAAATGACCATCCAGATCGATGGTCAAAAAAGGTAAACTGAACGTTATAAACAGTCATCTGTCAAAACCCCCTCCCTGACCTGCATTGAAAATACCATCTAAATCTCTGACTTCTAAGATGAGCCCAGGCAAGTGTGTTTTTACTATGAGCCCTTTGACTGAGGAAGAAAGATCTAGGCGATGTAAGCAAAGGCTATGTTTATAGTGTAGTCAGGAAGGCAACGAGGAGTGCTTCAACCTGACCCGATAGATCAAGTAACGACGCAGTTCCTGCAAGATTGAGAACAAGAGCATCAAAATCCCCCTCCACCACTATTTGAGTGTGGACGCACCGCTTCTCACTGCCGGAGCATGACTGTATTGGCGCAAAAGATAGCCTGCCAAATGCTGCTGCAGTGCTCGCTTGCAGCCAACTCTCCTGAGCAGTACTGGAGCAGATGTGCTTCTCAGTGAAGAGGGCATCCTCAAAGGCATGGCTATCAGTGAATGGAGAATAACCCTGGTCGCAGTGCAAGGAACAGGTGTGACAGGGACTTGCCAATGAAACACTGGAGCCTTGACCTCAATGGGGAAACTTGATGTTGTTTGTGAATGCCGTAACCTTTGAATGAGTAGAATTAAAAATGAAATACTTCTATGTGCTGTAAAGATAAGTATTTGGCTGGACATTGGCTTATTGTTGCTGCTGTGCGCTCTTTGAATAATCAGCAGTGTTCAGTAATCGATATTCACAGCCCCCTTCCCACTGAGGGAACATTAGACTGCTCGTTCACGTCTACCAGTGAGAGCTAAGTGCAGATAGCATACTTGGCCCAGGTGCTCAGGATCCAAAATAACCGGGCCCTGGGATATTGGAAGTATAAGGCATCGACCTCCAAAATTGGACCCAGTAGTCCCTGTGTGCCCCGTGGCCCTCTGAAAAGGCTCTGACAAGACTCAACATATTTTAGTGCTTGTTCTTTTGAACTGCTGAGCCTTTAATGTTCATGTAGCTATCCCATGGACTTCCAGTCTCCAGATCCTAGTCCAAAGTAAAGAAGTTCCTGCTGCAGTAGAAACCGTTGATGGGACTTTAGTGGCTTCTGGCCTTGTCACTAAGTCAGCTCAAACCTTGCCTCTACGGATAGCTGCTTATTATGAAAAACTAACCTTTTGATTTCATCTCCTCCCTTTGTTATGCTTTTATTTTGGGCATCACCTGGTTAGCCCGGCACACTTCTTTTACAAATTGATCTACCAAGACCCTTTTCCTGGACTCAGACTTTTGTGTCTCATTGTCTAGCTAGATATAATTTTTCTACTGACAGTTCTGAAGTTCTTCATGATAATTAAACAAATAAATAACTTCCACCCAGTCGTGTACACAGTTATCTGAAATCTATCAGCTGTACCTTGATGTGTTCCCAGTGTCAACTACGCATTGCTAAAGCTGACCGTTTCGGAGCGCTACTGGACTGCACGACAACCAGACCCAAGATGCTTCATGAAATCATCAATCGGCAAGCAAACCACATTTCAAACCCAAACCTGTCCTCCGTGACGCCACTTCCCAGCGGGAAGGCATTCACAGTGCGCCTCTCAGAAAAAACTAGGAAAATCGAACGGGAGCTCCGACCTTGCACGCCCATGATGCCGACTCTAATCTTCACCACATCTCCATTGGAACTGGTGGGCCCGAGACAGTCTCCTTTTCTCTCGGATGCTCTCCCAAAAATGATGCCTCTTGGAATTCTTTTATCCTGCCAGATCACACAGAATTAATCCACGCGATGGCAACTCTAAAACCGGCCAACCACTTCAATGATCCACTTCCTGCTAATTTTTTTGAAGATCTCAACTTGGCCATTATACCTCTTTGCTCGCAGATTATTCATGAATACCTTCTGCAGGGGAGCATCCCAGATTGCCTCAAAATTGGACTTGTCACGAGAAATGTGTCCACAAGCAGCTCTGCAACCATATTAACAAATTTCAACTATTGGACCTCTATCAATCCGGTTTCAGAGCAGGGCATAGTATGGAAAATGCACTAACGCATATTGTGGATGATGCACTGAAATCCCTTGATCAGAATGTCCCTTGTCTTGTGATCCTTCTAGACGTATCTTCTGCTTTTAACACCATCAAACACGAAACCTTGATTAATCTTCTACAACAGAGGATGAATCAAGAGGGACCGGTCCTAAGGTGTTTACTTCCTTCTTACACAACCGCACACAAAGGATTAAACTCAACCAGTCCCTTGCTTCCAGTACCCAGGTCAGGATTGGAGTTCCACAAGGATCCGCACTCTCGCCAACGCTCTTCAACCTGTTTATGGAACCTCTCACGGTCATTCTGAACCAGTCTAATATTCTTTAGCACAAGTATGCGGATGACACGCAACTTTACTTGAAGATCTCCTCTCTCTCTTTCGCAAACTCAACAATGGTTAGCCCAGAACCATCTGGTGATGAACACACTCAAAACTGAATTCCTGCTTATTGCCCCCACAATCACTCTGCACTTACCCTGGACTGGTTAAAGCAACTCACAGCCCTTAACTGAACCCTTCTCGTGGTTGATTCCACTAAAACATTAGGCATTACCTTAGACAAAATACTTAACATGCAAGGGCACATCAGTGACACTATTAGGGGTGCCAAATGTTATCTTAACACCCTCAAGAATATCAAACCTTTCCTGCCGACCGAAGACTTACAGCATTCAGTACAATCTCTGGTGATCTCACGTCTTGAATGTGGTCTGGTGACCCTTGCAGGGATTCCTAAAGCGAGCTTGGCCCCTCTCAGAGCCACTCTCAATGCATTGACCAGGCTCATCACAGGATCCAAAAAACATGATCACATTACACCTGACCTTATGCAGCTTAACTGGTTGTCTATTGAAATGAGAATTCGCTTTAAAATAGCTTGCCTCACTCATAAAGCTTGCATTACAACACCGGCTTATGTAGCGAACAAGCGCGTTCTTTCTGGCTCCAATTGGAACTTAAGCAGTATGGCCACAATTCTCTGGAAACCACCAAAATTCAAGAAAGAATGTATGTATACGTGTTTATCTTACTTGTACTGATTGTAAAGCGCTCTGATATCCGCAAGGATCTTGTTCGCGCTCTATAAAACTCTCTAAATAAATAGGTACAAACGTGCTTTCTCCGGTTTGGCACACTCTTCCTTCGGAGATGAGAGACAATCCCTCCACGGCCTATTTCAAGAAACAGGCCAAATCTTTTTTCCTGAATGTTCATTAACTGCATCATCATGCTCTTTTTTACATGTCCCCTTGCTGACTGACATCTCTCCAAACTTATTGTTCTCCATTTATTTTAGGTTTGGTTGTTAATTGTTATTTTTTTCAGAGGGCCCTCATCCATCCGGGTTGTTAATTATTGTACTATGTTGGGTCAAGTTCACTTTTGCTTGTTTTGCTAAATGTTACAGGTTTTATGTTACACCCTAGGAGAAATGGATCTAGTGTGAGTCACTACCAGGTCCCTGATCTTGACTGTGTACTCCTTGTGTTCAACAAGAAGAGGGACTGGGGCCAGTTTAACGAGGTCCAGTGTACGTAGCCCAGGGAGCTGAACTTGCAAAAGGTGGTACACAGTTCCTCTGTGATAAGTTAAAAGAAGTAGCGGGGACCCTATGGTAAGGTCACGGTTGAACCACCAATGTATGCAAGAAGGAGAGGGAATTCTCCTTTTGGAACTAGGGCTCTCACACACCCAGCAAGCTTGGTGTCATGCTTCATCATTTAAGGCTGCCCCTTGTCAGGTCGGCGCTGCAATACCTGACTGGCACCCGGAACCGGGGCTCTTTATCGGGAATCTTTTGTTCCTGTTGGTGGGTGCAGTGGGGGTCGTGGATAGTAATTAAAGCAGCCCACAGGAGTTTGACCTATATCGTAAAAGGTATGTTCATACTATGTGCAAGTATCGGTTAGCAATTATAGCCGCCCACAGTAGTTGAACCAATATCGTAATAGGTTGAGAAATTATACCAACCAGTGCACAGGCTCATGGGGTTAGTCAGTGGTAATGCGAATTTAAGAGCGGCGGGCTATACAATATCTCGTCCAGTAGCACTCGGATCAGGTGCAGTCCATAGTGCGCCCCTACTGGGGATTGTATGGTTGGGTGGTATTGACATAGCTCCTAAGGCTAGTGGAGTCAGTATTGGTGGTGGTATAAGAGCCCAAAAGTAGGTGTCATGCATAGGTTTACTACACAATGTTGGAATACTTCACTTATGATTGTAAAGCAGAAGTAGTGACATCTCTAGTGTGGTACTGGTGAGACCTCAGATGGTAAGGTCTAGAGTGAGGGGAGGATACCAACACAGCGGAATTGTCTCATTCAATTTAATGATCTCCAGGGGATGTCGTCATTCAGGCCCCTAACATAGGTGGAAAATCTGTGTATCCATCTCTGTTCAATCCTGAACAGAGCAGTTTTGGTAATAGCTGGAAAGGCTTCCAGTATAGTCCATGTTAGGTCATTCGAAGTATGTGGTGTGTCTTTGTAATGGGTGTACATGTTGCTTCTGTGTTCAATGATTTCGCACTTTCACAGGGCGCATTGTCATGCCTACATACTTCAGGCCGCATGGACACGTAAGCATGTAGATAAATTGTTTAATGTTGCAATTTGTGTGTCTTTTGTGTGCCCATTTAAAATTAGGTTGAAGTGACAGTTCTTTGGTTGCTGTGGTAAGGGGGCATATGACGCATGTCCCGCAAGGGTAGTGACCAGTGACTGGTGGTAAACCCCACAATGTTATCTGGCTGTCAGTAGAGTTTTTGCGTGGTCAGGTGTGTACCAGAGAATCCTTAAGGTTGCGTGTCCTCTTTTTAGGTCTCGGCGTCAACGCGCGGAAGCGCGTCTCCGCCGAGATCTTTTGTCAGCAACTATGCTTCCCAGGAGACAGTCCCGGCCGCGCGCATCCTTCGAGGCGATTTGTAACTGGAACGCGCGCTGTGGCCAGGCGCTGTCTCCTGGGAAGCGCAAGCACCACACACGCATGCGCATACACACACACACACAAGCGCCCATGCACGCACGCACATACATACATACAGAGACACCACCCCTGACACATACACACACGCGCGCACACACACAAGTGCACCGAGGCCCCCCCCCGCCGTCACCGTCGCACACATACATACATACATACACACACACACACGAGCATACACACACACACACACACGTGCACCAATCCCGCTCCAGCCTTTTGGAACTTACCTTACCTCAGCACGCGGCGCCCAACCTCCTGCTGGCGCGGCCCCGGGGCTCTACACCGCTCACAGGAGCCCCGGGCCGCGAGACGCAACGACTCCGCCTGCCTCCTCTTCCGGTCTGAACGTGGCCCCGCCCCCGTCACAGGCGACCGTGCCTGACTTCTGGGGCGGCCGCGATACTAAGAGACTGCTGGGGACAAAGTGTGGTCTGTGGAGTTACAATGGCTGCAAGCAAAGGGTGAGTGTGAAAGTGCCGACTTTATTTATGTTGGCGTCGTGCGGCGCAGCCAGCTGTAGCATTTGATTAGTGCCTAAACAATAGCGATGCGGGCCACGAGCGGTTATTTCGCAGAACAAAGATGCATTGCAGATTGCTTTATGTCGCGTCCATTGGCGCTTATTATGAGAAGTGTACGGGCCTGACGGAAAGTAATTGCTTTCCGCCGGTGTTTTGGTTGGCTGCCGTACATCAGGTAGCCTGTGTTCTCTTTGTATTCACGGGCGGCTTGTGCAAGAGAATGGGCTGATTTCCCACAAGGGCATTCACGCTAATTAATTTAGTTATCTCAAGAGCTTAACAATTTGGAGCCCATGCTGGCCGAGTAGCGGCGTTCTTCCACAGTACAATCACTTCATGGTATTTAAGATTAAGCGATGTTCCTTCCCCATGCGAACGAGCTCACGTGGTCATCTCTGGGCGCGTCTTCGCTTCCCTCGGATTCTAACAGGGAGGTGTCCGCTTTCTGTATTTTTAGTGGTGAGTGGTGAGGGCAGAGTGGTGAGTGGTGAGTGCAGAGTGGTGAGTGCAGAGTGGTGAGTGGTGAGTGCAGAGTGGTGAGTGCAGAGTGGTGAGTGCAGAGTGGTGAGTGCAGAGTGGAGAGTGCAGAGTGGTGAGTGCAGAGTGGTGAGTGCAGAGTGGTGAGTGGTGAGTGGTGAGTGCAGAGTGGTGAGTGTAGAGTGGTGAGTACAGAGTGGTGAGTGCAGAGTGGTGAGTGCAGAGTGGTGAGTGCAGAGTGGTGAGTGCAGAGCGGTGAGGGCAAAGTGGTGAGGGCAGAGTGGTGAGGGCAGAGTGGTGAGGGCAGAGTGGTGAGGGCAGAGTGGTGAGTGCAGAGTGGTGAGTGCAGAGTGCAGAGTGGTGAGTGCAGAGTGCAGAGTGGTGAGTGCAGAGTGGTGAGTGCAGAGTGGTGAGTGCAGAGTGGTGAGGGCAGAGTGGTGAGGGCAGAGTGGTGAGGGCAGAGTGGTGAGGGCAGAGTGGTGAGTGCAGAGTGGTGAGTGCAGAGTGGTGAGGGCAGAGTGGTGAGTGCAGAGTGCAGAGTGGTGAGTGCAGAGTGCAGAGTGGTGAGTGCAGAGTGGTGAGTGCAGAGTGCAGAGTGGTGAGTGCAGAGTGGTGAGTGCAGAGTGGTGTGTGCAGAGTGGTGTGTGCAGAGTGGTGAGTGCAGAGTGGTGAGTGGTGAGTGCAGAGTGCAGAGTGGTCAGTGCAGAGTGGTGAGTGGTGAGTGCAGAGTGCAGAGTGGTGAGTGGTGAGTGCAGAGTGCAGAGTGGTGAGTGCAGAGTGGTGAGTGGTGAGGGCAGAGTGGTGAGTGCAGAGTGGTGAGTGCAAAGTGCAGAGTGGTGAGTGCAGAGTGGTGAGGGCAGAGTGGTGAGTGCAGAGTGGTGAGTGCAAAGTGCAGAGTGGTGAGTGCAGAGTGGTGAGTGCAGAGTGGTGAGTGCAGAGTGGTGAGTGCAGAGTGCAGAGTGGTGAGTGCAGAGTGGTGAGTGCAGAGTGGTGAGTGCAGAGTGGTGAGTGCAGAGTGGTGAGTGCAGAGTGGTGAGTGCAGAGTGGTGAGTGTGCAGAGTAGTGAGTGTGCAGAGTAGTGAGTGTGCAGAGTAGTGAGTGTGCAGAGTGAGTGTGCAGAGCAGTGAGTGCAGAGCAAGTGTGCAGAGCATTGTGTGCTGTTGAGTGCAGAGTGCTGTGTATTGGCAATGTTAATGACAATGCCCATTTATTTTTGATTTAAAGAAAAAAAACGTCATGAGCAATGCCAATAGCTCTACCTTTAATGATGCCAAGACCATTGCATTGCAAATGCTTGTTTTTTTTTGTCCTTATTGTGAAATAGTGTTAGTAAGGGGTTGTCGGGGCCTCTTCTTTCTTTGTCCTAGTCCTTCACTGCCCCTATTTTGCGTACCCTGTCTGGGCAGTTTTCCTACAGTTTGAGAGAAGATGGGATCCCCTTATTTCCATTACTATTTCAATAACTTTCTCCGGGGGCGTTGAGCTAGCCATCCTGGTTACTCGAACAGGCTTTCGCCTGGTCTATTATTGCCATCGCAAAATCATTGGACATTGAAGTAGAGAGCAAACCATTACCAGTAGATTATAGTATTCATATAGCTTGAGAGCTTTTGCTAGCTTGAAAATCTTCCCATATCTCCCAAAAATTATACTTATAGTTCTAAACCAATTATGTATTTCACAATGTGTCTTGAAGTATTCATGATTTGAATTAGGTGATGAGTAGAAAACAGAATTCATGACTGTATTTGAAATCTTGAATACCCAGCCCTTGAAAAATCATAAAACTTTTACTGAACCTGCAGGTCTAGTGACTTGAATATACTATTTGATCTAACTGTAATGTACTTTACCCGTAATCTAGTCTCAAACTGGGGGATCCTTGCAAATATTTTATTTTGCAGAGCTGCCTTTTTCTTCATTATCACATGAGAGCACCATCTAATATGCAAGTTCAACAATTCTTCTGTACAAAAATGTTTTGTTAGATTTAGTAGACTAAACCTTTGCTCCATGTATAATAAGAATCTAGCCCACATATAGGGTACACGTAAACCCTGACCTGCCTTTTAGTTCACTAATAGCATTGTCATCAGGGGTAAGAATGTTTATTAGTCTACGTTGAAACACTCGCATTTCATAAATATATTACTAAAGCATGATTTGGTAGCGCACTGGTATTTACCTGCAGCATATTTTCTATTGAAATGACCACAAACTTTCTCACTAACATGCAGTTTTACTGATAAAGTATATAGCATATTAACATTAGCATGTAGAAATTGGATTTTAGCTAAAATGTTTATCATTTGCACTTCACCAAGAAAAGTGTTCTGATATGTTTTTTCATCATATTAAAACCTTTTCTTATCACACAGAATTAAAAAAAAGTGCTTTCATAACTACTAAAACGTATTTTGAAGTGTTTGTACAGTTCATTTACAAGCTACTTAAATGTTGTGTGTTAGGAAAATAACTGACATCCTACAGCCTTTCATTTCAAACTCTCAGGACAACACAATTGTCAGACAGTTCACTTTACAAAATCCTCTAACTTTGCTGCTTATTTCATCCCAGAGGTTGTGTTTACTTTTCTTTCTCTGACTGCAAATTTCATAAGCTGACATTTGACTTTTGTCTCTAAACCAGAGCAAATGTGATGAGATAAAAACAATATTTAAAGGCACCTTTGTCACTCATTCACTTTGAGATAACAGAACATCTGTTCTGTATCAGCTCACCAGAACGGGCCAGTAGGCCTTAAAAATAGCCCTTATAAAATCTGACTCATCATTATGAGTGGGCGAGTAGATTTCTCGAGGGCTGAATACATGGGGATGCCGTCAAACCTCTGTAATGCCCCTGCAGTTTTAAAGCATTTCATAAACGTAGACCTGTCAGATTTGATCCTGCAGATGATAGCCATCTATCTAGATGACAACCTTGTTTTTTTCAATTGATCCAGCAGACCATTCAGCCAATGTCAAGCAGGTTTCACCTCTAAAAGAAAATAACTACTGGCCAAATCTGAAAGGTGTCTTTTATGCTATGTTATTTCCTCTGATGATATTGCCATCGACACTCAAAGTTTAGACCATCCTGGATTGACCCATTCCTATTTTAGTAAAGGAAACGCAAAGCTTTTTATGTCCAGCAAACTACTACAGAAAAATCTTTAAGAATTCTCTGTGGTTGTGTCGCCGATCACTGACCTACTTAAAATGAACTAGACCTTTCAGTAGAGTTCTAGTGCCACTCTTGTCTCTGCAATCTTTTTAGTTCTCGGTGCTGCTTTCCACACAGTCTCCACACCATTTTGCTGGAGAGACTACATAAATGTTTGTTACACATCAGTGTTTTTAAGTGTGGGATAAACCTTTCTACTTGGTTCTTTATCCTTCAAATGTGGAGTTCCTCAGGGCTCGTCTCAGAGTCCTATATTGTTTATTGTTTAGGTTTGTCCTCTTGGCATATTTTCACGTATGAAGGCAATCACCTCATTACCAACAAGTTGTCTTTTGATGGGCACATCAGATAATTATCTTCAGGATGTTTTGGTATTTTAAGAACCATCAGAAAGTGTATAGGCATTTGCTTATTACCACCCAAAGAACTGTGTTACAGACCTTAGTAACATCTCCCCTTGACAATGGAAATGTACTTTAATTGGGACCTCTGCGGAACTCATATTGCACCCTAGAGAGAATCTGCCCAAAGAACTGTGTTACAGACCTTAGTAACATCTCCCCTTGACAATGGAAATGTACTTTAATTGGGACCTCTGCGGAACTCATATTGCACCCTAGAGAGAATCTGCTTCTTATTCAACCAGGTCTTCATTTTGGAGGCAATGATCCTACTGAGGATTTTACAGGAACCTTCAAGCAGAGACATTGGGTGGTAACAGCAGGGCCAATATCTAGTACCTTTTTTGAAAATTGGTACTCCTACAGCCTCCTTTCAGAGTGAAAATAGTTGACCCGAAATAAAGGCCCTTAAAACATTTGTTATAAGGGGGCCCAAAAGGTACAACTTGCTTCAAATAGCTCCATAGTAACCCCGTCAAGGCCAGGGGCTCTCACGGAGCGGCTTGGATTTGATTGCTAAAATAACATCCGTACTGTTAGTATAGAAAGTAGGAATCCAAAATCTTTGTAAAATTCAGTGGGTCATCTATCTTGGGGGTTTGTATTGGGCTATTCACATTTCAGAACAATTATATTGACCACAAAGTGTCATCATCGTAATTTTGGGGTGGTCATTTTGCTATTAAAGTATGTTACCAGACTTCAGAATTCTGATTGATCCATCCTCTCTAAGAGAATCCAGTTTAACCCTCTTCTCTGTTGACAAGAGTGTCCACAAATCATGGTTTCTGAAGGTTTGTGTGAAGACGAGCTTGTGATACCTTTTCTATCAGAATACTGCTCAAGCTGTGGGCTCTCTAGACCCGCATGCAGTATTTACATAGTCTACATACCACCATGAGACCGAGATTCCTATGAACTGTAACCCACACAACTTACTGTGCATTACAAGAGGAATGTGCATATTAGACAACACTCAGTCCCTTCAGACACATATGGGTATTTCTAATTCCTAGGCTCTAAACCTTCTTTCGGCATAAATTGAAACACTTTGAATATTACAAGTATAGTTGTTACTATCAAGCCTGTTAAGGGCGGAGAGGACAAGGGCAGTTCCCTGTTTGAGCCTGTTAGAGACTGGTCGGGACTCGGGCCAGAAATGCTGCCCTTTTTCTCATTTAGCAATACCCAATCCACTGAGTCCTCCCCTCCAAAACTCATTTTTACTCATTAAAAAGCTCCCTCCGATTGATAAGACCTAAAAAAAAAAAATTATAATAATTGTTCACTCTTTCATCCCTCCACTATCCTTTTCAATCGAAATTAACAGATTAACATGTTCACTTCTCAAATTCCATATTAAACTATACTAATATACTACCCAAATTACTGAATAACATATCCACTACTCAAATTACTTCATATTTTTTTTTTACTATACTAATTTTCAACAGTAATCCTTTATGGGCTCTGGAGTGGCGTGCTACTCGCCAAGAAAAGCGCTTCAACACCCATCAGGGGTAACAAGTGCTATATGAATGCAAATCATTTTTCCCCTTTTATCCCTCCGCTATCCTTCTCACTCCAAGTAACTGACTAATATCCACCACTGAAATTACTTCATATTTCACCATATTAATTCACCACTAATCCTTTGTAGGCTTCCTGAATAGCGTGCGTCAACAAGCGTTATATAAATACAAACCTTTGTCCTCCTCTATCCTTCTGCTATCATTCCAAATCCAAATAACTGACTAGCCTATCCACCACTTAAAATGTACTCGCATGTTTCACTATACTAATTCAACACTAATCCTCTATGGGTCCCGGAGTAGCGTGCTACTCGCCGAAAAACCGCTTTGACGCCTTGTAGGGGGTAGTAAGCGCTATATAAATGCAATTACAATACAATTACAATCTTGATCCCGCACCCTGCTGCTGCCGCGATGCAATTATTCCCCTCTCCCCAATACTTATCTAACTGTTGCTTAAATATTTCTTTCGCTTTTTCTGGGGAAAAAAGACCAGTAAAAAAGAAAAGTGCCCTTACTGCATGTTGTTAAAATCAACAATACATGAAAGATCATTGATGCACTTTGACCTACATTGTTGATTATTGGATTACATGCATCAACGATGACTGAATCACATGAAACGAACATGAATGTGAAATATTGTTGAGTGTACTGTATAGTTCTGCAGCACACAAAGAAAGAGCAAAAAGCCTCCTAGGATTGTTGTCCTGCAGTAAGGTATTCCTTCCTGCCCAAAAACAATCCTGGTTGCAACGCATGTGCTCTTGCACCATGGTGCAAGGTGCCTGTGTTGGCACTTGGTAGCCACAAGTGCACCATCGCAGAGGGAGAGCAGGAATAAACCATATCTTAGTAAATATGTGCATTCCTGCCCGCTCCCTTTGACGCAGTGCAGCAAGTTGTCTTTCTGTGTTGTGCCAAATATTAGTAAATCTGCCCTTGGGTTCCTTCCAGAAGTAAATGCCAACTCTTGTACATTACAACGAAAATCCTGGGTAATAAAATGCTCTGTCTTGCTGTTCAATGGTATACTTCAAAATGAATTTCACTATGTATATATATATATATATATCTCCTCCAATCCCGCTTTCCATGAAAAACGGGCTGACACATGCTGGAATTGTTTCAAGTAGATTTATTGCCGCCAATTACATCACTGCAGAATGTTCGCGCTGTCTTTTCCCTTCAGCTTTGGCAGACCGGTTTCGGCGTAGTGCCTTCTTCAATGCCGTTTGTGCTGAGAAGGTGGAGTTCAGACGGACGTTCACTGGCAGGTTACATCGCCAGGTGAGTCCTATCATTGGGCCAAATCGGATGACATCTCTGGGGGAGGGCTTGTGGTGTTTCCCCCTCCCCTGGCCCAAGATGACTCGCAGTGTGCCTCCCACACACTTAAAGGAACCGCTGACATCCGAGGTTTAGTGAGCCAGGTACAGTGACCCCCCACAAGCACACAGTTGTGCCCCGACAAAGTCAGTTCTCAGCTTGTCCCGCTCCTTCATTAGTTGTGTGGAGCATGGCGAATTACATCCCGCGAACCAACTCCAAAACAGACCAGCTGTTACTCTTTCCCCATTGCTCACGCAGAGTCCAGGCTGGGGGGGCGCCGCATTTGTGCAGTCCATGCACGTAATCCAAAAGTTCATCGGCAAATGCGGAGCACCAAACCAAGAGGCGTGCCAGTACAGCGGGGCCGACCCTCCGCTTTCAATCTCTCCTCCAATCCCGCTTTCCATGAAAAACGGGCTGACACATGCTGGAATTGTTTCAAGTAGATTTATTGCCGCCAATTACATCACTGCAGAATGTTCGCGCTGTCTTTTCCCTTCAGCTTTGGCAGACCGGTTTCGGCGTAGTGCCTTCTTCAATGCCGTTTGTGCTGAGAAGGTGGAGTTCAGACCGACGTTCACGGGCAGGTTACATCGCCAGGTGAGTCCTATCATTGGGCCAAATCGGATGACATCTCTGGGGGAGGGCTTGTGGTGTTTCTCCCTCCCCTGGCCCAAGATGACTCGCAGTGTGCCTCCCACACACTTAAAGGAACCGCTGACATCCGAGGTTTAGTGAGCCAGGTACAGTGACCCCCCACAAGCACACAGTTGTGCCCCGACAAAGTCAGTTCTCAGCTTGTCCCGCTCCTTTATTAGTTGTGTGGAGCATGGCGAATTACATTACAACGAAAATCCTGGGTAATAAAATGCTCTGTCTTGCTGTTCAATGGTATACTTCAAAATGAATTTCACTATATATATATATATATATATATATATATATATATATATATATATATATATAGATATATTCTGCATAAATTGTCAAGAAATGACTCTTATGTGGATGTTTGTGCATCCCTTCAGTTGTCACCCAAGATTGGGCCCAAGTCTTCTTCGCATGCAGAGCATAGTTGGCCCAAAGAGTTTGGGGTAATTACCACCAGTGATCTGTAAATTTGTGTAATTTTGTGGTCTCTTAGCTCCTAGGGCAGAATTTTAGTTTTTAGCTGACTACAGTCCCCCCAACGTATTGAACCGGCACATGGCAGAGCTGCAAGTAGCGAACGAACTGGCTTTGATGGCAGTTACATTACTCCTGTAACTCTTGAGAATAATTTAATTACTGTGCCAGACATTACATCCCTTAACCTATATATTACCATGTTAATATTGAAAAAGATGATGTCAGTATGAATAACGACATATTCATGTATAAAAATTAAGTTGCATCCTTATTGATAAATGTGCCTGTTAGGGACTCCAAGTCAGAAATATGTAGTTAGGTAGGCTCTTAGACCCAGGCCAGATGTCACTGGTTGGCAGGTCACAGGTGGGTTGGCATGTAGCTGGCAGACAAACAAGCAAATATGAATCCCCAGATCAATCCCACAGATGGGTGCAGCAACACCACAATGGTCCAGGAAGATTGGCCCCAATAAAGCACACATGGCCAGAGGGGTATGCACATTCCCTATAAAGTCAGATGCCACTTGAAGTTAGGAACACGTAGCCAATTAGGACACAGCACACACAGTGATCACGCGCTCCCCATACCGGACATCTGGACATGTTACCTACTGGCGCATGTCGTCCACGCAAGGTCAAGGCCCACCTGGATTCCTCTTCCAATACATTAATTCATGGCTCCAAAGACAGAGGTTCACATTTCTTATCAAAAAAGGATAGCCAGAACTATTTTATTGCATTCAAGGAACTGTATAAAAATCCACGTTAGACCGAATTGTAAATTTTCTTTTTGTTTCTATTTTAAATCTTTTTATTAGATTTTATGATTCAGCACAAATTTACAGTAAACAGATAAGCACAGATACCATCTGGTAACTCTCTGATGCTTAGTACAGTCATGTATAATATTAGGTTTGCATGCAGTAGGTAATTTCTCAGTCCATTGTCTTTGTGGTTAGACAAGCAAATGATTATCCACATTATTATAAACATACTTCAATTTCTAACATTTTGCTTCCCCCAATTGCCTCATATTCTTGCATGTGTCATTCTTTACAGTGCTTGTTTTCTAGCGGTTCTTTTCCCCAGTGACTCAAGTCCCTCACTCCACCTCCCTCTCTGCCATCCCCGCATATAATGATTCCCCCTAAATGTTCTGTCCAGGTATATCCAGGTTGGATTGTTGCTCAGCCAGGTAGGTCCGCATCAGGTCCCATATGTCGTGCGGTCGAGAGGTAATCAGCATTGACTCCGCGTATGCAAATAACCGATCTTGACAGAATATGAGGACGCGCATCCACTACCTAGGTGCTCTTCCCCTCCCCCATTTGCAGGCTAATCTATGCTTGAGTATTAATAATCCCAGTGACACATATTTCCTAACTGAGGCTTCTGTCTCCGCTGTATATCCGAGCGGTGCTGTCAGTGGGGTGTCCGGGATTGAGTAGCCTATCATTTGCCCCAGGGCCTCCAACACTTTCCGCCAGTATCCAGAGAGCCAGCTGGTTCACCCCGGATCTCCTAGCCTCCAAGCGTGCCTGTCGGAGACTGGAAAACACCTGGCACAACGAAAAAACGCCTAATAGCCGCGCAGCCCTCAAGGACGCCATCCGCAACCACCACCACCACCTTATTAGAACCACCAAGAAAGTCTCCTTCAAAGACCGCCTCAACAACAACACACACAACAGCAAGGAGCTCTTCAACATCGTGAAGGAACTCTCAAACCCGGGCTCCTGCACCAACGACATCCTGCTATCGCAAGCCCTCTGCGACGCCCTCGCGGCCTTCTTCCACCGCAAGATCACCGACATCCACGACAGCCTCAACCCCCGGACGCACCACACCAACCCCATCGCACCGCTACCACAATCACCCACCGACCACCTCACCGCATGGACCAGCGTAATCACCAAAGATACCATCACAACCATGAGCACCATCCACTCCGGCGCCCCATCCGACCCTCTTCCCCACCACATCGCCAACAAGGCCAACCGCTCCATCGCACCCCACCTGCGGAACATCATCAACCTCTCATTTGAAATCGCAACCTTCCCTGCGTGCTGGAAACACGCCGATATCAACACCCTACTGAAGAAACCCATGGCGGACCCAAGCGACCTCAAGAACTTCCGGCCCATCTCCCTGTTCCCTTTTCCGGCGAAGGTCATCGAAAGGATCGTCAACACCCAGCTCACCCGGTACCTGGAAGAGAACAAGATCCTCGACCCATCCCAGTCAGGATTCCGCAAGAACCACAGCACCGAGACCGCCCTCATCGCCACCACAGACGACGTCAGAGTCCTACTCGACAACGGCGAGACAGCAGCCCTCATCCTCCTGGACCTCTCTGCTGCCTTCGACATCGTCTGTCATCGCACACTACGCACACGCCTCCACGACGCAGGGATCCGCGATAAGGCCCTGTAATTATTATTATTATTATTATTATTTGAAAGTTTTATATAGCGCGAACAAGACCCTTGCGGGTATCAGAGCGCTTTACATTACTTAAGAATGGATCACCTCCTTCCTCTCCAACAGAACCCAAAGAGTCCGCCTCCCCCCGTTCCACTCAGGAATCACCAAGACCATCTGCGGCGTCCCGCAAGGATCATCCCTCAGCCCGACACTCTTCAACATCTACATGGCTCCACTCGCACGCATCGCCAGATTCAACGACCTCAACTTGATCTCGTATGCCGACGACACCCAGCTGCTCCTCTCCCTCACCAAAGACCCCCTCACTGTCAAAGCCAACCTCCACCGGGGTATGAGGGCCATCGCCAACGGCATGGAAGACAGCTGGCTCAAACTGAACACGGACAAGACAGAGATCCTCCTCCTCAGACCCAACCCCTCCGCCTGGGACGAATCCTGGTGGTCCACCTCCCTGGGCGCCGCCCCAACACCAACCAACCACGCATGCCACCTGGGAGTCATCCTCGACTCGAAACTCACCATGGCCAACCAAATCAACGCAGTCTCCTCAACCTGCTTCTACACCCTCCGCATGCTCCGAAAGATCTTCACCCATGCTCCGAAAGACGGAAAACCGTCACCCACGCCCTCATCAGCAGCAGACTCGACTACGGCAACGCCCTCTACGCCGGAGCCCCGGCCAAGCTCATCAGCAGACTTCAAAGAATCCAGAACGCCTCGGCACGCCTGGTCCTCGACGTCCCCCGCCGAGACCACATCACCCCCCACCTGAGAGACCTGCACTGGCTACCCGTCAGTAAAGAATCACCTTCAAACTCCTGACCCACGCACACAAAGCACTCCACAACACCGGCCCTGAATACCTCATCAGCCGACTGTCATTCTACGTACCCAACAGAGAACTTCGCTCAGCCGACCTCTCCCTGGCCACCGTCCCACGCATCCACAGAACTTGCTGGACCGGTGATAGTTCCAACCAAGTCAGAATGTATAGCGGTGTGCAGGTAGAATGAAAGGGGAGGACGGGTAGGTCCCTTCCCCGGGGCTTCAGGATCCAAAAGACAGGCGGGTACGTCCGTAGTAAGTGCATCCGGCATGGCTCGTGGCGGTGCACTATCGAGATCATCTCGCTTTCCTGTTGCGGGGAAGTCAGGGGTAGACAGTCCTCCGACCCTGTGTGTGGCTGTACCTACAGCTGACTGTTTAATTAAATGAACCGTTCCTGTTTTGCCAAACGCTTCTAGTTTCTTGTTTTTTCCAGGTATTTAATGATGAAGCAACATTTTGGCTCACCACCATCGGATCTGATTGATACCTCGAATACAACTACATGCAATTCAATTCAAATTCCTTTAATCGATTTCCAAAATTTCATAGAAAACCATAAAAGTACACCTAAAAACACATACAATCAATATATTTAAATCATCACATTACAATGTTCCAAAAATATTTAAAATTGGCGACATTAAAATGCAATAAAAAGATCTAGACAGAGAAGTTGTAAAACAGTGCTAGGTTGTTAAGAAAATTTGAACAGACATGGGTTTAACCAAGGTTTGATCGATGGTTAACACAGAACTTCAGGAAACAGGCAATATTTTTTGCATAAGTTTCTGCTTCCAGAAATTGGAGGACCAGAAAACCAGGGCGACAGCTACGCAGTCCCAACGTTTTTAAAATTGGCATAATCCAATATTTCCTAGGTTCTCTGTAAAAATTACAAAAAAAAACTAAATGAATCAGAGATTGAAAAGATACATCGTCATAGGGACAGACAGAGAGGTTCTTAGACCAATCATTTGGTTCTGGAAAAGTCACCAAACGATGGAAGCTATTAAACCTAAAACGGGTCAGTAGGAATTTCTCATAGGAGTTCAGCATATAAATTAGATAGGGCTGCATTGTAAAGGTGGTCTGAATAGATAAAATATTCTGTACTGAGCATTTTCCGACCTCGCGAGTTAGTCGTAGCTGCTCTAAATGTGACATACATAGCTTTTTTAAAATTCTTTTCTTGATATCTCTGATATAGTTAACGGGGAATAATGATATTTTTCCAGGCCAAGGTCACAAAAGAATTTTTTAACATAAGCAAGCCAACTAATCTTATGCACATTTTCAAGCGAAAGGCAATCGCGCAAGAGGCTTCGGGATAATTTACTCTGTGCGGACGACCAGACACGGTGCCATAAGAGAATTGGTTGGAGTTTAATAGTGTCTGATATGTATACCATCCCCAGTTCGAAATGGCAACAGTATGTGGGACAGCAAGCAGATATCTCAAAAAGCTATTCTCGACTTTCTGAAGGGTGTCCACGTTTCCGTGACCACAAACCCCAGCTCCGTAGCATACTACGCTAATGCATTTAGCTTGATATATGTTAATCATTTCAGTTGGTGGCCTTTTACCTAGCCTTTGTGCGAATGCTACAAGAGCAGTAGTTGCTCTGAGAAATAATAATTTTCTCGCCTCGATGGCCTGTTTCCATGAAGACTTATTGTCTATTAAAATCCCTAGCTAGGATAAGTGTTTGTTCTCTCCAACTTAATACTATCAATAAAAATATCCCTTATCTTCTTGGATCTTATTCCTGAGTGCATTCCGAAGGTTTTTTTTAATATTGATTCTAGGATCCAAGCTAGCCATAAAACTGCGGTATCTTTCTACGACTCGTTGGAGCTCCAGTGGAGTTCTGGCTAAAATCACGGCATCATCGGCATACAGGAGGGCCGGTATTGGACGAGAGCCAATAAAGGGCAGGTCCTGACCCCCTTCCGGCATAGCTGTTTCCAACACGTTGGTATACAAGGTAAAAAGGAAAGGGGCCACGACACAGCCCTGCCTGACCCCCCTCTCCACTCCAAATGATGCCATGAGTTCTCCCCTCAGACCATACCTAACTCTTGCCATTGCGCCAGAGTAGAGTTTGCGAAGAAAGTTCACCAGGGGTAAGTCTACACCCATTTCCAAGAGGATCAACCATAATTTAGAATGACTTACACAGTCTAAGGCTGACGTCAAATCAACGTAAGCCATGTGTAAGTGCCCACCCTTTGCTCCAAAGTATTTCCGCATTAGAAGAGACAGATTAAGGGCTTGCTCCACAGTGCCTAATCCCTCTCTAAACCCATACTGCAGGTCAGAGATTTTATTGTGATCGTCTGCCCAGCTCTGGAGACGTTCCAGAAGAATACGACCAGCCACCTTGCCAAAAGAGTCTAGGAGGGAAATAGGGCGATAGCACAATGGACTGTGGCGATCGCCCTTTTTAAAAATAGGGACAAGAATTGAAGCTGACCATGATTCAACTAATCCTACAGCACAGGCAGCTTCAAGTAAATTTGTTAGAATAGGGGACCACAATTCCAATTTGTGTTTAAAAAGATCAACAGGGACCCCATCGGGCCCGGCGCTTTCCCACCCTTGCTAGCTAGTAAAGCATTTATCACTTCCAGGTGCGTGAATATAAGTGGAATTGGATAGACTGTATGCGTTGAAGATGATGCCCGCCCAACTATTTTAGTTTGCTCTGAATATTCCTGTAAATCCGAGCTAAATATCTGGGAATAGTTCCTAAACCATGTTGTGCCGTCAACCGCTACCTTGGGGTGCGCTTTCGCATCCAAGAGGAAAGGAGTTTTAACAACTCTCCAAAAGTTAACGCTATCTTTCGTTGAGCAACTTTTGTGGAGTTGATCCCATAGATCGATTTTTAGTTCTACTTTGCGGGCTTTTAGAGCCTTACTTTAGGCCTTTCTGGATTTAACAATTTCCTCTTTATCCTGATGTAATATAAGGAGTGCAGCTTTCAAACTAGAATAAGCTTTTGTGCACTCTTTGTTAAACCACCCTTTGGTGGAGTTCCCTTTATGTTTTAGTTTTTGATGGAGGGCATCTTGTACTATTCTAGTGATACTTATGAAACTAGACAATGTCTCTTCGTGCGGGGTATCAGGTTTTAGCATTTTTCAATTAAAGGCAAGGCTTGCTTCACTACTTTGGATGTAGTTTCAACTGGATCGATTTTTGCCTATTTTAGGGAAAAACCATTTAAGGTTTGTTGCCCCAAAAGGCTTGTTATGTTGGACTTTGCTAAGATAGTTGGTAAAGATTTTGAGAGGCTGTTAGGAAAATGGTCACTAACAGCGTTATTAATAGTTGAAAAGTCCCGCAGGGGCAGCCTTAGGCATGTGCAAGCTGTGCGCCTGCACAGGGCCACCAAACCCCAGGGGCCACCATGCCAAAATATATCCTTAATATAATACTCCTCTGAGGATGGATACATATTTGGTGGCGGCCCCTGGCAGGGATTTGGCGGTCTCTGGCTCTGTTCCACTTCCAAACACCCTGGCCCCACCTCTTCACTGGCCTCGGCGCTCTGCCCCGCCCAGACCCCCTCTTCCGGGGCCCCCTACCTACGCTCCCTGCCCAGGGCCACCATGAGCCTAGAGCCGCCCCTGAGTCCCGAATAGTGGGCTCCATGTTGCGAGAGACGAAAATATAATCAATGATACTAGAGAGCCCCCTGCCAATAAATGTGCTAGAAAAAGGGACTGGAGGAACCATCAGCTCGTTTGCAAAGCCCAATTCCATGGCAAACAGAATTTCATTCAGGCGATTACCAATAGTAGAGTGAAAGAAATGGGTTAGATCGTTTTTATGCTCATCCTGAATACCACAGTTTTTATTATTGCTATTCTTACAGAGTGATAAGTTAAAATCGCCACCCCAAATACAACTACATGCAAAAGATGGGGATCCTGCCTTGATAGATTCAGATTTGCGCATTAAGGAAGGTGAGCAGACACTGCAATTGATTGGAAGTTCTGCTAAATCCGTGGAGCGGCGGTCCCTCTTGAAGCAGCTGTTACAGAGAGTAAGAGCGTTCATCAGAAGCTTAGTAAAGCATGTGGTGTAAGGCAAACTAGGGAGAAGTGTAAGAAGATAACCCGAGCACCCTGCCACTGCCAAAAATCTAGCATATTACCTATTTTATATGTCGTAGCTGAGTCGTATTAATGCGGCCTCGGAGGTGAGTCCGCAGAAGTCACCTTTTTTTTATAGTCAGCACGCTAGGAAAGATAAATATTTATTGTATTTATCTTATAGCCCTTTATGACTCACAGGATGCTATTTTTGTGGTAAACCTGTCCTTTTTGGAACTTAGTTAGCACCTCAATTTTATTTTTTAGTCTAAAAGGGTTTCTCAGTGCCACCGGTTTCTCAATGCCATTAGTATCTGAAAGGAGCGAGAAGTGTTGGTAGCTTGGAGTGATGAGCATGACACAGATGGTCCGCTTTTTCCGCTGGGCGTGACATAGCCGGTATACTTGGATTGCTGGGCATGACACAGATGGTACGCTTGGCCCCTGGAGTTATACAGGGTGCGCTACAGGGTGCGATTCGGACAAAGGGAAAAAGATTTGGACCTGGGAGATTAGGTGTAAATTGTGTATGGCCAAGAGGGTCCTGTGGTTTTCAAATTATTTACATTTTTCCATAAACTGTTGTTATTTTCTTTGTCCCGGAGCCAACATTGGCAGACTGTCAGAGTCAATTAGTGCAGAGCAGAGCTTCCCACGGTCACAGGATAGCATGCACTAGGAACGGGCTAAGGGATTTTTTTGACAAAGCATTTTTTTATAAGTCAGTTTTTTATTGTTGAGATTGATATAAGGTATGTATGATGTTGTGGTCCTGTTGATTACTGCAAGCGGTGTTTTGTCTTAAGTGTTGTGTTTTTGTTGATCCAAGACATAATAGGCACACCAACTGACCCTCACCCGCATATCAGTTTACTTGGATACGTAAAAGACACAGCCGCAGAGACTCGGAAACTGCATGCCATGTTGCTGTTGCTAGCTAAGCGTAGGGTAGCTATGCACTGGGCGAGGAAGGCAGCCATACTCAACGGACAACTTTCTGGGAACTAATGCCAGTCGCTTCCAGACCAAAGGACATTTGGAACCCATTTCTTGATTGGGCTCGTTCGCTGTTGCCCCCCAGCGCTGGCGATGCCCCACCCCCCAAGTTAGGCTAGTAACCGCTCTGGATTAATACCCTGCACCGCCTCAGATAGTATGTTATACTCTAAATACTTTGATTGTTCTGCAGCAACGTTTATTACATGTGACTCTGATTTTCATCACTGACTAAGTTGCTGTAAATTGTTGGTTGTTTTGTTGATGCCCCAAAGTTTCATATGAGGGTGCTGCTATTTCTTACAAACTGTCTTTGATGCCAAGAGTCAGTATTGTTCAGATACTGTTTTTATTGACAAATTACACTTTTCCTATGTTGTTCATGTTGAATAGTTGATGCATCTGTGGACAGCGCCAAGCTCGTAGTAACGTAATTATAAGCACTAGCCCCTGTGTATATTTGCCCCATGTTTACCAACGATTCCCTGAAACAAAGAAGATAAGGTATTTTGTCCTCTAAAACCACCAAACTTATCATGGAGTCACCATTAAAACACGTGTTGGAGGATGGATTACTAGTACAAGTAGGTATGCACCTACCACTAGCAACAACGTCACTCACTCCACAAAAGGTTCAGACAAGGTCTCAAAACATTTGCCCCTGGCTCAACCCTTGGTAGCTGGCTGCAAACAGGCTGGCTTAGCTCAGGAGACCGGTATGTAAAGCAATTAAAAAGACCAGTACATTAAATAAGTAAGCTGTAACACAAAATAAAAATCGCAAACCAATTTCTAAAAATAGGAAATATGTTTCTCTTTAAAATGACACCAAAATGATAAAAATTGAATTGTAGGGAACCTGAAATATGAATTCCTAAAGCTTAACCATGTTATAGTACTTTAAAACAAATAGCGCCAATCTTGGCATCTGGTCACGCTTGACCTCAACAAAGTCAAAGTTTGAGGCCAACTGCGATGCAGCCCAGGCCAGATCTATTAAGAGGGAGGCCCCGGTCAAAACTTTTTATTTCACACTTAGAAACTCTTCTGGTGCTCTTTCCTCCGACGTCGATTGACTATCCACTGCAGGTTGGATTCAGTGCGGGCTCGCCGGCTTGACTTTCTGTGAGGCCCCAGTGAAATCCTGGAAGTCTGGCACTCCAGAGCTTCCAGCGGGACAAATATGAAATCCGGGTCGCGGATGAAGGTAGTCAGATTGACTCTCAACATCTGATTGGTCATCTCCTGGAACTTTTTCACAAAAGCTGTCTGAAGTTCTCCAAACTTCTGGTACTTTTTCCTGAAGTTTCATGTGAGGATTCAAAGTGTCCAAAACACAACAAATCCGAGGGTGTAGAAGCTCGGAGATGGTCTTTGGAAATTTGGACTACAGTTCCCACAATGCACCTTGCCAAATCCATAAAAGTCCACTGGACAAACTTCAGGTTGGGCACTTATTAGGGGAGAAGGTGCAGGCAAGCTGTTTTAACCTGTTGCTTTCAGGGAGTCCACTCCTTAATCCTTTTTGAAGTAAGGCAAAGTCCTCACGGCTGTAGGTCCAAATGTGCAAACAGGAGCAGTCCTTCATGGAGCAATCCTGTGTGGTGCAACCACGGTTTTAACAGGGCAATCCTTCTTGTAGTTTCAGGCAGCAAAACTGATTTTCTCTGCAGCGCGCATCTGCGGCTCCCATGTCCATTGAGGTACAGGGTGCCACCCAAAAGCATGACAGCTTCCGCCAAAGTGTGGCATCTTCTTGTCCCACAAAGCGCTGCACTTACAAAATCCAACATGGAGAATATCTCTCCAGAGGAATAAGAGCTTGCTAAACCAGCCTACTTGAATGGCTCATTTACCTGACCTCCATTCCCTCCAGATCCCTGCAAATCCCATTCTAGATTGCCATCTGGCAGCAAGAGAGGATGGGCCTGGCTGGCATTCCTTATTGTTCTGCTTTCTTTGAAGTTCATGGTCTTTGCAGCTGCAGAACTCCCACCATCCGATAACCTCTGCTCCAGCCAGGCCACTTATCACCTAATCAAAGCTGTCTGGCTTCGCCTGTTAGAGCTGGCCAGTTAGAGGCAACTGTTAGGAGGCTGGAATTTTGCCACGCAGAAAAAAAGTTTTATAATTTATTTTTTTCCTGTATTAGTTATGATAAATTCAACAGTGTCAAGTTGTTGAACTTATCACTGCCAATCTTTCAAGTCTTTGAATGATATGTACTCCTTTCCTAGCAATATTTATACTTAAATGAAATATTGCAATGTTAGTTTATGGAGTTATGTTTCCACAATGGGGTGGGGGGAATGAAATGGGCAGTTTTGCCCTCACTAGGGCACATAAAACATCTTTTATAAGGTCCCTGCTTATAGTTACATGGCCCCGGACACCTAGGGGAGACCTTGGGGGTGCCTAATACATAGAAAATATGGTAGATTATCACTTTTAAAGTACCCATACCACCAAAGTTAAACCTCCGTGCAATTTACTTTTTTAAGGCCAGTCTGCAAAGCAAGGCTGACTTAAAATAACAGCAGGTATACAGCAGTGCACTCAGGCAAGTGCAGGATCAATGCTGAGCTTCTAAAGTCCCTTGCCCTATTATATACGAGGGACTAGAAGGTAGTTTGCATCCCCCTCCCCCTATTATATACTAGTGATGTACAGGGTCTGGCTTTGCCAATTGTAATGATCCCTAATTACCACATAACTTTTTCATCAGAGCACTGGTCCTGGGCCTGTTTCGCAGAACCCAGAGAGCAGTCGAAGTCAGTTTCCACCAGTATCAGCCCAACAAATGGGGGTGAACAGGGCAAAAGGATGACTTTCTCACAAAATGCAAACCAAGTTCACCACACAGGACACATACATTTCCCTGGCCAAAGGAGGGAACATTTGTCACTAAATTAATAAAACTCATGAGATCACACATACACAACCAAATACACAGGTCAAAAGAAAGACTGGAAAGTGGTATTTCTAGAACTCTGGGCCATCTTCAAGGTTCACCAGATAGACAGTCCAGCACGAAAGATAATAAGCAAGCGGCATCAGCACAAGCCCCACCATATGCAGGTATGGAGGTACTCTCACCCGCTCTCCTTGCATTAGGATACTCCAATCCTCCAGTTGAAGAAAGTGGCTGGCCCCCTACCGAACAATGAATGATTAGGCACAGGCATGAGAGGCTAACAGGCCAGCAAGCCCAGGCAGTCTTAGCGCAACCCCAGCCGGTGCGAGGGCTCCCAGAAGTTTGTACCCCTCCCCGTCCATCACGCCCTACACATAGAATCCCAACAGCGCTTAGAACACACACTCCCACTGGTTCAGGCAAACACACACGAGTGAGATGGAGATTTGTGGTGGTTCTAGACCGTGATACAGCTAGCAGGGGTGAGGAAGAGAACCCCAGTCCCCCGGGATCCAATGAGGAGGGTGAAGCTACGGGATTTGTTTAGGTAGCCGAGGAAACACCATCGAGCGAAGTTGAGGGCAAAGCCTGACCGAAGAGAACAGCGCATAGTTTAGAGCGAAGGACGCAACCCAGAAGGTTTGAGGATGAAAGGTATGATCTAAGGGGCGAGAGAGAAAGAGCTTGAACCCTGGAAGCACATTGTAAAAAAACTGAGCAGCGCTCCCCCCCTCATGAGGAGAGTGAGAGTAGGCACAGGTCCCTAATGGGGGAACAATCAGAGCCAGACCTAGACGAGAGGCTTCTGGCTGGGATTTGAGCCTCACCAAATGTTCTACGTAGGAGAGGGTCTGACCGGGAAATAAGGGACTGGTTTAACCTGGTGCTGACCCAACCAAGACAAAGGAAAAACAAGATGGCCCCTTTGCGTGTGCGTGAGGGGAGCAGCGACAAAGATGTACGCTGCTCCTCCCTAGTGCATAGGAAAGATAGACTGATCCCAAGGGAGATAGTGGCCAGACATGAAGATACAATCTTTGCCCGGCCATTCTGCCACCTGCTAGCCCACCAGCCTGAGGAAAGAGACCAATATGAAAGACCTTGGCCAAAGGAGGGATCCTTTGAACCAGAGGGCATGGCCATAGCAGAAGACTGCATCCAGCATGGAGCACGAGATCCAAAGTGGATCTTCCCTTACATGCAAGAATGCCTAAAAAGATGAGATTGCGATGTTAGTGATGAACCAGTAGAGTTACCTGAAATAAGGTTGTATCTGCTGCTATGGGAGGGAATGTCAGTGACCATCTATGTAATGTGGGCTCAAATGGATAAAGAAGGGCTAAGGACAAAGTTACTGCCATTGCTGGATGGAGCAGGGAAATGCATCTCACGTTTTGCGAAGAACACGGCGGGAATAAACCTAGCAATAGACAATATCAAACGTCTGTTAAGTAGTCTTAGAGCGCAGACCAACACGATGCTCGCCCAAGCTCCCCTCCCAGCAATTACGCTGACAAACACCGAGCAAGAGGGAACAATGTGCGGAGACAGGACAGCTATGGACTAATACAGGCTCAGAAGTCATATTCTTTTACAATACTCTCAAAAAGGGGCTGCCCACCATTATGCAAAGAGGATTGGACAGCATGGTTAGAGGATAGAGAAAAACAGGAGCAAGCTCAGAGAGACAGTGGCAAGTTGGTCCAATACAAATTAAAAAGATCGTCCTTGAGAGGGCCGCGTTGGCCACAAGTGTGCAAATGGCACCAGTCTAAAAGGAAGCTCCTCCGCAAAACCCCAGAGAGCTTCAATCTAGCTATTGTGGCAGAGGCCAGGGAGGTTGGGAGGAACCAGACCCTAGGGAATGTTACTATTGCCACAGGATGGGCCACTTGGCAGACAAGTTAACCCCTTCGATGCTGATGACGGCCCCCAGCCGTCATGCATCACGGTGGGCGTGTGCTGATGACGGCTGGGGGCCGTCATGAACCCGCCCACTCGCGATTCTGCCGCACAGGCGCAGAATTGCGGCCGTGCCCAAGGGGTTAAAAGCATATCACTAACAGTGATCGATGGACCAGCTACCACAAAACCCTCATCCACAACCCCAGGGAAACCCAAATGTATCTTACATTTATCCATAGGGAAGCCAGTCAGCCGCACCACTGCAACAGCAATCAGGTAGTTGGAAAAACATGTAGAAACAGCAACCAGAAAGAGGGAACTCAGGCCAACAAGGACCAGGGTCACAGCCTCGGCAGGGAGGGGTAACTGTCTAGGGAGGTAATGCCGTACATAAGGCGGTGGTAATGGACGGAGCATCTGAACCAATCAAACACTCACACCCAGACGTGAGTCCCTTGCTCACTTTGCCTCTGGATTCAAGCAAGCCGGGCTGAAGACGGCTGGAATGCCAGAAACCGGTCCTCGGAAGCTTGTTTCCGGTCCAGGGAAGACACGGCTTGGCAGTTTGGGCTGGACTGTTCCCATGAGGCACAGGGTCAGACTGATTTGCATATAGCCATGTCTGAACTGGGGTGGCAGAGTGGGCTAAAGAACGGTGATGGATTAAACTCAGATCTTTTCACTGGATGTGAGTGTTTGATTGATTCAGATGCTCCGTCCATCACCACCCCCTTTTGTACTGCTTTTGGCCGCCATAAGTGTGGCAGGGTATGCTCAGACGTGAGTCCCTTGCTCACTTTGCCACTGGATTCAAGCAAGCCGGGCTGAAGACGGCTGTAATGCCAGAAACCGGTCCTCGGAAGCTTGTTTCCGGTCCAGGGAAGACACAGCTTGGCAGTTCGGGCTAGACTGTTCCCATGAGGCACAGGGTCAGACTGATTTGCATATAGCCATGTCTGAACTGGGGTGGCAGAGTGGGCTAAAGAATGGTGATGGATTAAACCCAGATCATTTGACTGGGTGTGAGTGTTTGATTGATTCAGATGCTCCGTCCATCACCACACCCTTTTGTACCACTTTTGGCCGCCATAAGTGTGGCAGGGTATGCTCAGATGTGAGTCCCTTGCTCACTTTGCTACTGGATTCAAGCAAGCCGGGCTGAAGACGGCTGGAATGCCAGAAACCGGTTCTTGGAAGCTTGTTTCCGGTCCAGGGAAGACACGGCTTGGAAGTTCGGGCTGGACTGTTCCCATGAGGCACAGGGTCAGACTGATTTGCATATAGCCATGTCTGAACTGGGGTGGCAGAGTGGGCTAAAGAACGGTGATGGATTAAACCCAGATCTTTTGACTGGGTGTGAGTGTTTGATTGATTCATATGATCCGTCCATCACCACCCCCTTTTGTACCGCTTTTGGCCGCCATAAGTGTGGCAGGGTATGCTCAGACGTGAGTCCCTTGCTCACTTTGCCACTGGATTTAAGCAAGCCGGGCTGAAGATGGCTGGAATGCCAGAAACCGGTCCTCGGAAGCTTGTTTCCGGTCCAGGGAAGAAACGGCTTGGCAGTTCGGGCTGGACTGTTCCCATGAGGCACAGAGTCAGACTGATTTGCTTATAGCCATGTCTGAACTGGGGTGGCAGAGTGGGCTAAAGAACGGTGATGGATTAAACCCAGATCTTTTGACTGGGTGTGAGTGTTTGATTGATTCAGATGCTCCGTCCATCACCACCCCCTTTTGTACCGCTTTTGGCCGCCATAAGTGTGGCAGGGTATGCTCAGACGTGAGTCCCTTGCTCACTTTGCCACTGGATTCAAGCAAGCCGGGCTGAAGACGGCTGTAATGCCAGAAACCGGTCCTCGGAAGCTTGTTTCCGGTCCAGGGAAGACACGGCTTGGCAGTTCGGGCTGGACTGTTCCCATGAGGCCCAGGTTCAGACTGATTTGCATATAGCCATGTCTGAACTGGGGTGGCAGAGTGGGCTAAAGAACGGTGATGGATTAAACCCAGATCTTTTGACTGGGTGTGAGTGTTTGATTGATTCAGATGCTCCGTCCATCACCACCCCCTTTTGTACCGCTTTTGGCCGCCATAAGTGTGGCAGGGTATGCTCAGACGTTAGTCCCTTGCTCACTTTGCCGCTGGATTCAAGCAAGCTGGGCTGAAGACGGCTGGAATGCCAGAAACCGGTCCTCGGAAGCTTGTTTCTGGTCCAGGGAATACACGGCTTGGCAGTTCAGGCTGGACTGTTCCCATGAGGCACAGGGTCAGACTGATTTGCATATAGCTATGTCTGAACTGGGAGGAGTCTGAACTGTTGGAGTCATGATGTGCCTCGGAATGTTGGGAGACTTAGAGGAGAAGTGATAGTTGAGCATGGGCTGAGCAGCAGGCAGGCTGCTCCTGGTGTGGCTCCCCTTCACAACTCAACTACCTGTTGTCTGGAACTATTCAACGTGCTACCTGCTTGAATAAAACATCTTTAATTACAACCTTCCAGCATGGACCTCGTTACTACATTCATTTGGCGACGAGCTGGCAACGAACCTACATGATACATGCGGATCTCAGGAACCTGGCGAACAAAAGAAGACCTGGAGATTGCGCAATCTACAGAGAATACAGTGGCAACAACCAAAATGTACAAAAAAGGAGGTATCCACAAGAAAGGAAAATCAGCATACATGATACAAGGATGTTCTACACAGAACAACAACGTCATCAGCCAGGAAGATGTAAGTTTCACGCTGAAAACCAAAGAAGAAAAGAATAACGGCGAACAAGAAACATGCATGTTCCTCATAGAACAACAAAGACGACTTCAAGGAAGAAATAAGTACTATTCGAAAAGAAAAGAAGACTACAAGAAACAAGTATGGATGAATCACTATATCTTTCATCTCCACCAGTGTCCACACCACCGGACAGCCCTAGCCCAGGCGTGCAGTGCTCATCAACATTACTGATTTTGGACTTTCTCACTACAACCAATGATTCCTGACATCAAGCCTTCAACCTACAGCTTGAAAATTCTTTTGTCTCAGAAGAAAACCATAAATAACATGGAACCTGGCAATACTTTCCATTCAAAACGACACAGCCCTGATGTAAGCTGTTTTTACAACATTTTGGTCTGATGACTGTAGGAAATGTTTCCACAAGGATCAGGTTGAAACCTACATCACCTAAGTGGTTTTATTTTCTTTACAAGTGAGCGCAATGAAAATTCATTGAAACCACATTTGGATTAAATTTAAATCTGTCCATGCGGCGCATAGTGGTGTCAGTAAGCTGTTTTTGTGCTTCCTTACTGGACCGTGTTCCTACTCCTTCTACACATGCATCGCCCTTCAGAGGGCGGTGCTTGGGAGAGGGCAGTCCGTAAAGTCCATCACAGCCCATGTGAGAGTAGAAAGCAGAATGCGCTTACCCCCATATCAGGCCTAGCAATTAACCAAGGCCCTAGGCCTTACATGCACCACCCAGAGAAAGCAGTAAGCCCCGACCTCAGACACTACAAGAAGGCGTGACCAGGGGGCCAATGGGGGCCAAGGAACAACTTTGTGGCTCCCTTCACCTCATGATAAGTGAGGTATCAGATCACGCGAGATATAGGGAAGAGCCCAAAAAACAACAAAAGGAACCCAAAGTTAGCCCAAATAGAAATCTCTAGAGAAGGCATGGAATTGAGATATCTGGTGCCAGAGGTGAGGGGCACACTGCATTCCTCATGCAGAGAACAGAGAAGAATACACACATGCTATTTTGGGGCACTTTGCAACCAGCAACAACACTTTGCAGTGACACACCACCTCCTCGTACAGACCTGCACAGGTGTAGGTTCAAAGAAGCCAGTACCAATGGCACCCCCATGCACAAACCAGGAAAGACAGGGTCTTGGAAAACTGGCGGCACCAATAAAACCCTAGCTAAAAACTATGATCATAAGACCACTCCATAAATGTTTAGCACCAATCCAAGCACCCAGTTAGTCACAAGGAAAATGGGGGGCGGGTTGGGGGGGTCAATGGCTCATTAATTAGAATAATTAGTCAGATCGCTAATAAGCCACCTTTTAAGTTTAACCATCCAAACGATACCTAGATTGGGGTCACCTTCCTGTGCCTCACAACAAATTGGTGAAATGGAGTGTGGAGAACACACCACAATAGGGGAGTATAGGAACAAATTAACCAAGTTCTTATTCAACAGGTCTGCAATCGAACCTCCAAGTGCACCACCTTTCAGCTAACACATCAACACCCTAACGCAGATCTAAAGTGTGCAAATCAAAATCACGAACTGCACCATGAACTGTTAAACAAGAAACCTCAATCACCAGAGGACCACAGACACCTCCCCTGGATTCATACCAAGACCTGCAATGTTCAATAACAAGTTATGTATTATTGCACTTCTATGTCCTCTCTGTCTAGTTTGGGTGCTGTTACTGTTAAAGAACCGCTTGGCCAAATGGAGTGTGGAATGAAGTGGATGCCGCACTTACGCAGATGCCTACTTCCTCTCAAAATCAAAGTTCTAGCCCAAGTTCTAGTCCATTCCGAAGCTTACCACCCAGTTCAGACAAAACTCCGCCTCATAGCTCAGCACAGAGCCTCCCTGGAAACACGTCCACCGACTTGTCAATAACTGTGTCTAAAAATCAAGTTTCGGACTCGAGACTCGACCCGGATAGACTCCAAAGCAGTACAGATACCCTGCTGGAAAAGATGATGGAAGAAATCAGATCAAGGTTTGAGATCTCGGAAAACAACCAAAACAAGATACAAGAAAGATTCGAGCTGCTGGATGTTAAGATGAATGCACTGGGGGAGAGAGTCAAAGCAGTGGAAGAGGTGGTGGAAGAGTTAAATAAAAATGCTGAAGTAACCCAGAAGGAGATAAGAGCTCTGAAAGTCAAAGATAAAAATATTGAAGAAAAACTGGAAGCGCTGGAAAACCAATCTCGAAGGTGCAACCTCAGACTGCTCAATGTTCCTGAAGGAAAAGAGGGTTCAGACATAAAAAACTTTGTGGTATCCCTACTGGAGGAGTGTTTCACTTGGAGTAAAACCCACGGTCGTACAGAAGATATACAAATGGTACACAGGGATCCATTCGGTAAATCAAAGGAAAGAAAAAACCCTAGGAAAATCTTAATAAATTTTAAGACCTACACACTCAAAGAAAAAATACTGAGTGAGGCACTGAAAGTAGGAGATCTCAGCAAGGATAATTGGACCTTTAGAATCAGATCTGACATCGCAAAAGTGACTCAGGATAGGCAATGGGAACTGGGTCAGTTGATGACGTAATTAAAAACATTAGGCGCCACTGTTCAAATGAAATTCCCAGCCTCCCTCAGAATAATGTGGAAGAACAAAATGCACAATATTAGAGATCCAAAAGAAGTTGAATCCTTAATTGAACAAATACGAGATCAGATAAAAATTCAATCACTGACCCAAGTATAAACATACAAACTTAACTGTTTGAAAAGGAAAAAGGTGGCAGCGAACTAAAAGTAGAAATAAATAGAGGCAAGGAGCTCAAAGTGGGCCAAGAATAGAGCCCAAAGGAGAATCAGGGAGGTTCCCCCATGGAGGGTGGGTGTATCTTCTCACTTTGGTTTTGTTTCTTTTCACTATTTTCACTTTAGTTTTAACTTATAAACTCAAAAAAAAGGAAAGAAAGAAAAATAAAGCGGTGAAAATGCACAGGGGAAGGGAGCAAGATAGGGAAAAAAATAAAAAAAAATGTCCTCTACAACTCAATAGATATAGAAGGAAGGAGAAATTCTGGGGCAGGCAAAACAAGAGAAAAAAATGAAACAGAATATGAGACAAATAAAGATAACTACCTGGAATGTGAATGGGCTACGCACCAAGAGTAGGCGGAGGAAGATCTTTGAATACCTAAAATCATGTGATAGTGAGATCATAATCCTGCAAGAAACTCATTTGTTAAAGAAAGAATGGGAGGAAGTAGTGAAAAATATGAACTGGTTGGATTCATATATATGTATGGACCAAGAATGTGTTATCAAGGGGGTAGCTATATTATTTAAGAAATATCTGAGACCAAGGATAGAGTCTTCAGAAATAGATCATAAAGGAAGGTGGGTAATAGCTAATATTAGATTACTTAACCAAACCCTCTCTGTGGTTGGCTATTACGGTCCAAATTTGGACGACCCTTTTCCCCTTCAAACACTATACTCCAATCTGATCACAATGTCAGGCCCCATCATTATAGGTGGATATTTTAATATTATACCAGACCCCAAAGTTGACAGATACCCAAAGGGGAAACAAACTAACCTCCCGAAAATGAGAGAATGGCTGAAAGGGATTTGTACTTAATAGACATTTGGAAAAAGAAGGGTGATGGTCAAGAGAAGTTCTCTTAAGAACAAGAAGTTAGGGATACAGTCTAGGATTGACTTCTTCTTAATAGGTCAGGGCCTACTGGAAAAAACCTTAAAAGTAGCCCATCTCCCTGCTCACCTTTCAGATCACTCAGCAGTACAAATGATAGTTGCATTAGAGGATATAGTGAAACCTTCAAGGTGGACGATGGATCGCTCAATTCTTTTAAATTCTGAGATTGTCAACCAACTCAGGGAGGAGACAAAACATTTTTTTGAGATCAATAATGAAGGGACACCAACACACATAGTTTGGGATACATATAAAGCGGTGATTAGGGGCACTCTGTTAAACCTAGCCCCCCATAAACCGAGAGTAAGTGTGAGCGGGAAATACGTTACGCTCGCGGATTTTGCGGATTTTTGGGAAATCCGCAATCCGCGAATTTTGCGGATTTCACGCAAAATCCGCAAAAAAAACATCCGCGAGCGTAACGGGTTCAAAAGTTGAACCCCCACTCATGCAACTATTTTACAATGGCGCCAGCAAGCTGCCAGCGCCGTTGTAAAATAGTTACAAAGTTAGCTTGCACAGGAACCACTAGATAAAACAAAGCAGGTGCTGCTTTATTTTATCTAAGTGCTTCCTGTGCAAGCTAACTTTGTAACTATTTTACAACGGCGCTGGCAGCTTGCTGGCACCATTGTAAAATAGTTACAGCTCACAGCTCACTCAAGGGACCCCTGCACCCTTCGGGACGATTGCATAGTAACACACACATGGACGCTCGAACTAGTTGATGCTCAAATTCAGTGACTCATTCATTAGCCCAAAAACAATCGTGAGCGTCGTCGAGGCTGGACAGGTGTGCCTTCTTCCCAAATCTACCGTGGAAAATCAGCTGTGATGCTGGATAGGCTTTGCATCCTTGACTTTCACGAGCGCAATACCCGTGCTGTTCCTGTGACCAGGAGCTTCTTTCTCTTCATCTGCTGAACTGATCTTTCTCTGACCTTTTATTCACACAAGACGAGGCACATACCCTACTGGGCACATTGTGTTCGCACGGGTTTCTGCAAGTTCGCACGCGTTTTGTACAATTTCGCAATTTGCGAAATTGTACAAAACCCTCGCGAACTTGCAGAAACCCGTGCGAACATAAAAAAAAAATCTGCAAATTCGCGGGAATTCGCGGATTTTGCGGATTGCGAGTTCGCAAATCCGCAAAATTCGTGAACGCGAGATTCGCAAAATTTGCCCATGCTTAATCGAGAGAGCTTAAAAGAAAAATACAAAATGTAGAAGAAAACATCTTATCATTAGACCAGCAAATATTTACAGATCCAAAAGAGCCAGTCTTGGAAGCAGAGAGACTTAATCTAAAAAATAGGCTCTCAGAAATTTTAGAAGATAAATTGAAAGAAAGATGGGAATGTAGCAAGCTGGCACATTATGAATATGGGGAGGGCTGCGGAAAATTACTGGCTTGGAAAATAAGAACAGATAGGTCTAGAAACAAAATTCTATTTATAGACCCAAGTAACCCAACACATAATGGAGCAGAAGAAGATACTATAAAGCAAGAATTCTTAGCCTTTTTGGTGATCTTTATTCTGATGACTGTAACCCATCTAAAGAAGAGATTGACATATTCCTAGAGGCTCAAAATATCCCAAAACTAACTCAAGAAGAGAAAGATAAATTAAATTCAGAAATCACAAATCTAGAAGTTGAGGAAGTTATTAGAAATTTAAAAAGAGGTAAGGCTGCTGGTCCGGACGCCCTCCCAAATGAGCTTTATATTAATTTAAAAGATACTCTTGTCATCCCCCTTACTACTCTCTTTAACAAAGTTTTTCTTGAAAACTGCAATCCTCCTGACTCTTGGAATGACGCAACGATTTCTATCCTCCTAAAACCGGGTAAAGACTCTAAGAAATGCGAATCCTATCGTCCTATATCCATTTTAAATTGCGACTACAACATTTTTACCCAAATAATGGCAAAAAGACTTGGTTATGTGATTGGTTCCCTAATTGACTCTAATCAAAAAGGCTTTGTGACAGGTAGAAATTTGCAAGATTTAACTCACGAGCTTATTGGAGCTATAGATATTGCTATCTGCGAGAAGCTGCCCCTCTCTATAATCACTATCGATGCGGCAAAGGCATTTGATAGAGTCAACTGGCTCTACCTGAGTGAAGTATTCAAAAAATTTGACTTAGGAACTAACATGTTGATTATGGTTAAAAACATCTACAATACTCCGAAGGCCAGAATATTAATCAATGGGGAACTAACGGATACATTTTTAATACAGAGAGGTACTCGCCAGGGATGCCCCCTATCCCCGCTGTTATTTAACTTATATATGGAACCATCAGCAGAGAGTCTTAGGAACCATCTAGCCATTGCCCCATTTTCACATCAAGGTTGGCATAAAAAAGTAGCACTATATGCAGATGACTTAATGATATTTACATCTCATCTTCAAGAAGCTCTTGAAGCAACAGAAGAGACTCTAATTAACTTTGGGAAAATCTCGGGTTATCAAATTAACAAATCTAAAACAGAGACTATGACTTGGAACAAGGTCTTCTTGAGCCCATATAACAAAGAAAAAATCAGATACCTGGTTATTGACGTAGTTAAAGATATAGAAAAAGTTCCACAGATTAATTTCCATAGAGTCCAGGTTGAAGTTAAAAGATTTCTGAAAGTATAGAGTAGTCTGCCATTGTCTTTATTGGGTAAATCAAACATCCTTAAAATGTCAGTCTTACCGAAGTTTACGTTCATCTTCGGAGCCATCCCGCTTGAGTTTAACAGAGAGTCTATTAAGAAAATCCAGGGAGAGCTATCAAGTTTCATTTGGTCATCGAAAAAACCCAGAATTGCTTGGACTAAAATAAGGAGAAGAAAAAAACAGGGTGGATTAGCAACCCCAGACATTTTAGAATACTGTAGAGCTTTCCAATTTAAAAATAACAGAATCTTATTAGGTCCATATGAAAATTATCCATTATATATGCAAATAATGGCAAATAACACCAGTCACTTCCTCTTTAAATTCGGTCACCCGAACTTTTTCAAAAAAGTTAAGCTGAATACTCTAAGAGCAGCTGCAAAATTATGGTACTGCATCAGGTTGACTGTGAATATCCCCCTGCACAGCGATAAAGCTCCTATTTGGGACTCACCTAGTACTCCGGAATGTCTTAAAGATTCTTTGTCCCTCCCCCTAAAATCAGCAGGAGTTGTAGTATGGGGGCAAGTTCCATACCAGAATAAAATCTTAGACTGGGAAACATTAAATGAAATCACGAACCTTTCTCTAGCTAAGTCTAAATATTATCAAATCTCAAGTTGGGTAAAAGTCAGTTAAGGAAACCAGAACAGGCAATACAACCCTAGGAAGCAAAATGTTGGAGAAGGCCTTCAAGAAAGAGATATCATTCTGGTACTGGGCCCTCATAACATCAGGGGAGGAAGAATTTCGGATTCCGGAGAGAATTTGGGGGAAGATCTGCCAACGCTGGATACAAACCTCTTATGGCAAGTATCTATGAGCAAATGCTGGTCAATAGTAACATCTGCTGCATTAAAAAGAAACCACTTATATACAACCCACAGTGCTTATTGGACGCCGGAAAAACAAAATTCAGCGGATCTACGGTGAAGTCATGTCCAAAATGCGGCTTACCGAAGGCCAATGACCTGCATATGTTCTGGCAGTGCCCCCATCTCGAGGACTTCTGGAAGGCGGTGGGTAAGAACATAGAAGAGGTTTTGGGAAAACAGCTAACAATGAGTATGGAGGTGTTTTTTTTTGGGGTGTCCGGGTCTACATCAGCAAACAGATTAACAAAATGGGAAGAGAGTCTGGTGTTTCTTTTAATTTTATTAGCCAGAAGGAAGATATGTGTAAAATGGATCATGCCAATAGCTCCGCTTCAGGAGGAGTGGCTATCTTCAGTGCTTAGAACCTATAATTTAGATTTTTTTTAAAAAACATTTTCAAAAAAATTTGCTTTCTGGGAACTGTGGAAAAATCACTTTCAGGGTATATAAGTTAAGAATGTCTGATGGTTTATTGTGTTCTTCTTCCTGGTTTTGTCTTCTTTGTAAGTACGTCCTATGATTAAGTGCAAGCAACACATAATAGGATTGATGGCCTGTTAGAGTAGCCATGATGGCTAGCTCAAACCACCCAGAATTACAACCTTCTACAATAGTAATGGGAAGTAAGGGGCCCCCAAATTTTTTCCCATATGGTCCACATAGGGTGATAAGTACAGGTTACGTTTCAAAGGGAAAAAAGGGGTAACCCCGATAAACCCTTAATATAAGTGATGCACAATGAGGACTAAAAAAAACCAAGTTATGTATTATTGCACTTCTATGTCCTCTCTGTCTAGTTTGTGTGCTGTTACTGTTAAAGAACCCCTTGGCCAAATGGAGGGTGTCCAAAAACTACCACAGCGCTTGGGGAGGCATTTCTCCTATGTCACTCATTATTACACAACCCCAACACTAGCATTCCACATGCCCTACCAGCACCGTTTTACACAACACATGGTATCATGAGCGACCCCTGACCCTGCTTCCAGGCCAGGTCGCCCCACCCTACTGCCGAACAGCTCCACCTGCCTGTCAGCTCGTCGCTGCTCAGAGCGCGAGTTCGACCCTTCTGTGCCCTGACTGCCTCTGGCCGCGGCTGCCCATTTTGACTTTATTATTATTTGGTGTTTTCCTCCCTGTATTTTGTTGTTTTTATTGTACCGTATTCACAGCCCCAGCCCATCTGTCCCCCCCACCCCCCTTCTTGTTCCTGCACCCCTGTTTTTCGCACCGCTGCCCCCTGCGGCCCGCCCACTCGCCGCCCTGCTCCCTCCTCCCAGCTGCTCCTCCCTCCCTCCTCGCCTTAAATGGCGGCCGCCGCGCCGCTGGTGCGCTGAAGGTATGCCAAAGGCAAGCCTATCTGCTCCTGTCCAAGCCTGGACCGCGCCCAGCGCCAGAACCCCTGGACTCCGCGAACGCCACAACACCAGAATTCACTACGGCACCAGCACCCTCTTCGCACTATACGCCGGCCGAAACCCCACCTGCTTTCAGGCAGCGCCGAAACAGACACACGGACCCTTCTCCTGCCGCACCTGCAGCTTCACCTGCAACAAAACCACCAAACCGCCACGGTCTGGACCCAACCAGCTCCGCTGCATACTCCTCAGCACCCGTTCGGCATGCAAACACGCCGTCGAACTCTGGGATCTGATCGACACCTCTGCCCCAGATGTTGCCTTCCTTACTGAGACCTGGTGGAACGACTCCTCGGCAGCCGACATCGCCATAGCCATCCCAGACGGCAACAAGATCACCTACAGGGACCGCGCCAACGGAGTCGGAGGAGGAATAGCCATCGTCCACAAATCCACCCTCAAGGTCTCCACCCACGCAGACGACACCCTCAACACCGGCGAACGCCTGCACTTCCGGATCCAAATCGACCCCAACACCACCCTCAGAGGAACACTCATCTACAGACCCCCCGGACCACCGGCTCAGTTCAGAGACTCCATCGCCGACCTCGCCAGCACCCACGCACTCGCCTCAACGGACTACATCCTCCTTGGGGACCTGAACTTTCACCTCGAGAACAACAACGACGCAAACTCCTCAACACTGATCGACAACCTCTGCCTCAGACTACTCGTCACCGCACCCACCCACACCGCCGGCCACACGCTGGACCCCGGCTTCTCCTCAGGCTCCCACGTCACCTTCAACCACACCACCGAACTTCACTGGACCGACCACCGTGCATCCATTTCACCTTCAAGAAATCAACCACAGACCACCGCACCCAAAAGCTACCTCGCAGCTGCTGGAGCAAAGTCACAGATGACCAGCTGATCAGCACCCTCGCCCAGAACCCCCCACCGACCCCACCAACGCAAACGCCGCAGCCCGCAACCTCAGACAGTGGATCGAAGACTGCGCCAACACCCTCGCCCCGCTCAAGAAACCATCCAGCAACCACACCAGCAAAAGAGCCACCTGGTTCACCGACGAGCTCCAGACCATACTGGAAACTGGAGACGACATGGCTCCACGAACGCACACCGGACAACTACGCCGCTCACAAGGACGCCACACGCAGACATCACCACCTCATCAGACTAGCCAAGAGATTCACCTTCAAAAACCGCCTGGACAACAACGCACACGACAGTAAAGAGCTCTTCAGGAGCTTAATTTGAACATCATATTTCAACTTATTATCGATCATGATCTGGATGTACTGTGCCTGACCGAGACATGGGCTGACGCTGCATCTGGCCCTGATTTTGTAACTGCAGCTCCGGCAGGCTACCAGGCAATTAGGGTAGATAGACCTCTCAAAAGCGGGGAGGGGTGGCCATTATACTTAGGCACCATTTCCCAGTTAGGTTTTTCCCGACTTCTACATCTTTTTATGAGTCTTTACTCTTCATCATTGAACTGAACACTAAACAAACCTTCAAGGGTATCCTTCTATATCGGCCTCCCAGATTCAGGAGCCATTTTATCTCTTACATCAACACCCTGTTAGAATCTAGTCTACAAAATGATGAATTCACCATCCTCGGAGACTTTAATTTCTATCTTGAGGATAAAGCCAACAGGGAGACGGAAGCATTACTCGAGACCCTGGAGGCAGTAGGTCTCTCACAAAAAATTCAGACCCCCACCCACGAGGATGGCCACACCTTGGATGGTTTCTTTTCCTCTGTCAACAACCTTGCGTCTATGGAAACGCTGGCCCTAACGTGGTCAGACCACGCATTGATCAAATTTGCATTTCCATTTACCCCCTTGGGTCCGTCCAAGGTATCAAAGACCGCCACTACTACTAAAAGGAAGTGGGAGCTCATGGATAAGCAATCCCTTCGCTCCCTGCTAGAAGAGTCCTGTCCCTCACTCCTAGGGTCTCCTGAAGTTTCAGCCCCAAAATACCTTAAATGGTTTAACGACGCATTTAACACTTCCGCCCCTTTAAAGAAAATCTCAGGAAATAGGAAAAAACCCTCAGCCCCCTGGTTTTTCTGAAGAGCTTCGGCTAGAAAAACAGCGCTGCCGGCAATTAGAAAGACGCTGGCGCGCCAAGTACTGCCCTAACCTGAAATCTGTCTACAAAACAGCACTATCACTTTATAGAGATCCCCTAATAGCTAGCAAAAAGGATTTTTATACCAGACAAATCAAGGAAGCAAAAAACTCTTCACAGGAACTCTTTCGAGTGGTGAACATACTTACATCGGTAAAAGGCCCACGAATTAAGTGTGACCAAGAACTATGCGATAACATTGCAGCAGCCTTCAAGACTAAAGTGTTGAACATTTTCAATAACTTTCAGAATTCCACCCCTCGACCCTCGACAGATTCCACCTGTAGTGAGCATAACATCAATACTTTGCTTGCCTTTTCTCCCGTCTCTGTTGAGACCGTAGATAGATACATCCAAGACTCTCAATCCGGATCCCCTTCTGATCCCTGCCCTCCGAAAATCCTTAAAGAAATCGGCGATGTGGTTAGCCCAGGTCTCACAGATATTTTCAATTCCATGTTTAGGACTGGCTGTTTTCCTTCAATTTGGAAAGATACCTCCATCCTCTCATTGCTTAAGAAACCCTCACTGGAGCCTACTGACCCTAATAATTATCGCCCCATTGCCAGGCTTCCTCTCCCAGCCAAAATAATAGATACAATTATGAATTCTCAATTGACTCAATTCATTAATGATAACAATTTGCTGGATCCATCTCAGTTTGGCTTTCGCCGTGAACATACAGACACAGCACTGATTAAGGCAACAGAAGAGATCAAGGTGGCGATGGATCGGGTGGCACAGCTATGCTCACACTCCTCGATCTGTCAGCCGCATTTGATACGGTTGACCATTCTCTCTAGCATGAGCGGCTCGAGAGAATAGGGATCGGGGGCACAGCATTAGCTCTGTTATCCTCCTTCCTAAAAGACAGAAGACTCATGGTTGAGTTGAATGCCTACCGATCGGACACATACACCCTCCCTTGTGGAGTGCCTCAGGGCTCGTCCCTGAGCCCGTCACTTTTTAACTTGTTTGTCTCAGAGCTGGCCCCACTAATTCAGAACTTTGGGCTTTGCCTCACGTCTTGTGCAGACGACACTCAGATTGCATTACTATACAAAAAAAAGATTAATCTCCCGCTGCACAATTCCAAACCTGCATGCGTACGGTCAATCACTGGATGAACACCCATTGCCTCAAGTTAAACTCCTCTAAAACAGAGATCCTGACTTTTGGCAATGTTCAACCATGTTGGGGCAACCTTTGGTGGCCAGTGGAGATGGGTGAACCCCCAGACCGTCCGAAAAAGTTAAGAACTTGGGGGTGTGGTTGGATCCCAAACTTTCCTTAATCCACCACACCGACGCTACTGTGTCAGCAAGCCACTTTCTCATCAAAAAGATCAGAAAAATTCTCCCATACATTCCAGTAGATGCCAGAAAAACTGTTGTCACAGCCTTGATCCAGTCCAAACTGGACTATTGCAATGGATTATTAGGAAATGCCCAAAAACAATGTCTGGAAAAACTCCAAAGTGTGCAGAACTCGGCCGCTAGATTGCTTCTCAGTATCCCCAGAACCCACTCCGTCACCGCCGAAATCCGCAAGTTGCACTGGCTTCCGGTGGAGCAACGGATTAAATTTAAGGCTCTGTCCATAGCCTATAAGGTCTTTAACAATAAAGGGCCGATCTTCTTTCAAAATCTGCTTGCCAGGTATGAACCTATCAGGAATCTTCGGTCCTCGGGCTCTAAACTTCTCCAGGTACCAAAAACCCGCACCGTGCAATGGGGCGTGAGTAGTTTTCATTTTTACACCTCCAAATTTGGAACTCGCTCCCTCTTGAGCTTAGAGAGTCTCCCTCTCTTATCGGCCTTCGGAAAGGCTTGAAGACCTGGCTATTCCAGAATTAGCCGTCAGTGCAGACTTCCTCGCCCGTCCATAGCGCCAAGACACCCATGTGTAAACGCGCGCTCTACAAATTACAATAACATAACATAACATAAAGGAACTCTCCAACCCCAGCACCAACATCAACGACATCCCGCCCTCACAAGAACTGTGTGACTCACTAGCCATCTTCTTCCCACCACAACCGCCCCCACCACACCAGTCGCCACCTCCTCTGCGAACACCACCAGCGCCAACCGCCTGACCTCCTGGACCAACGTCAACGACGATGAGACACTCAAGGTCATGAACTCCATCCACTCAGGATCTCTGTCTGGCCGTTGCCCACACCACATATTCAACAAAGAGGATGCTGCCATCGCACCCCAACTACGGAAGGTCATCAACATCTCCTTCGAAACAATGACATTCCCGGAAATCCGAAAGCACACCGAAATCAACGTCCTCCTCAAGAAGCCCAAAGCGGACCCCAAGGACCTCAAGAATTTCCGGCCCATCCCCCTGCTCTCGTTCCCGGCAAAGATCGTCGAGAAAATTATCTACATGCAATTGGCCCACCACCTGGAAGACAAAAACATCTTAGACCCATCTCAATTCGGATTCAGACGCAACCACAGCACCGAGACATCCCTCATCGCCGCCACAGACGACATCAGGCGCCAACTAGACAACGGCGAAATATCAGCCCTCATCCTCCTGGACCTATCAGCCGCCTTCGACACGGTATGCCATCACACTCTAAAAACACGCCTCCTAGAAGCCGGAGTCCAAGAGAAGGCCCTGGACTGGACCACGTTGTTCCTCTCCGGCAGAACCCAGAGAGTCCGCCTCCCACCCTTCCGATCCGAAGCCACCAACATCATCTGAGGCGTCCCCTGGGCTCATCCCTCAGCCCTACGCTGTTCAACATCTACATGGCCCCCTCGCACAAGTGGCCCGCCATCACAACCTCAACATCATCTCCTATGCCAATGACACCCAACTCATCCTCTCCCTTACCAAGTTCCCAGTCACCGCCAAAACTCCCCGTCGACAAGAGGATCACCTTCAAGCTCCTCACACACGCACACAAAGCACTCCACAATGCCGGACCAGCCTACCTGAACAGCAGACTCAGCTTCCACACCCCCACCCGCCAGCTCAGCTTCGCCCTCGCCGCTGTCCCCCACATCCAACGTACAACCTCCGGCGGCAGGTCCTTCTCCTACCTCGCCGCAAACCTGGAACACCCTCCCTACCCACATACGACAGACCCAAGACCTACTTGCATTCAGAAGACTCCTTAAGACCTGGCTCTTCGAACAGTAGAAGCACCCCCCCTGCGCCTTAAGACCCTCACGGGTAAGTAGCGCGCTTTACAAGTATTCTGTTTGATTGATTGATTGACCACCGTGGGCTCCAAGACATCAGCCAGGTTGTGTTATGGTTGTTCACTGATACTGCATGCAGTAGGCGCAGACTGACTTTACTTATCCCAAGAGGTAGCCCCTGAAAAGCATTATGCCTTCTCCACTTTTACCTATGCAGAATCAGGGCCAAAATGCAGCCCAAGAAGGTAGAACTCCACAATGAAGTAGTGAATCTAAACACATACGAGACCAACCCAACGGCTCTATGCCTTTTCAGGGAGCCTAGCAATACCCGATCTGAGCTAGACAGGATTCAATGAAAGGGCACCATAGGAGAGGATACTGTTTGGCCCCAAGACTTTCCAGAGAAGAGATTTTCGGAGGTAGCAAAACCCCCAAATAAATGCACAAACACATCTGCTCCTGCCTCCATTTGTGGTCCAAGTGAGGCTGTTAGCGTATCTGGGGCAGACTTTTTTAACAAGTGGACCCTAGACATGGAGTTCCTGTGTAAGGGTCATTCAGCTTGATGATACAAAGGGGAATTTGTCTTATTGAGGAGGGTTGAATGAAAGCATAGACACCTCATGTCAGGAAATCTGGGATACCAAGGTGGGTTGATGCACATGGCTAAAAGGGAAGGGGCAGCCCCTAATTGTGTGCAAACTTACACTGTATTCCTTATGTTTCAGAGGTAAAGGAGCGCTTTCACTGGGCACGAAAGAAAACTGTAGCACAATCCTGCATATTCTGGATATGCAGTGGGGCTCATCCACGCTGATGGAAGTATACCGGCAGTGAGGAGAGTGTAGGAGAGTAGGTTCTGCTTCCTATGGTCACCCCCACTTTTTGCTTTTTCTTTACTGGTTTTCGACTTAGATGTGGCTGTGGGCCTGCTAATCAGACCCACAGCCCAGATGCACTCTCTCTAAATTCACACCATGTACTCTAGGTACATCCACAATTGGGAATTGGTTCACCTTATCAGCCCCTGTAGAAGTGTACCCTAGGTACTCAGGGCATAGGTGTAACCAAGGCCTACCAGGGGCTGCAGCATGTATTGTGCCACCCCTGGTTGGCCACTCAAACTGACACAACTAGCTGATCATTCAGCTGGGGCAAGGTCATGTAATCACCCCTTGCTTAGGTATAGTATTCCTATATCTACCCTTATATATAGACACACAGTAACATAGACACACAGTAACCTATAAGTCACTCCTATGGCAGGCCTTAACAATCCTAGAGGCATAGTGCTTGGTTATGTGTGAGATGGTGCTTTAGCATGAGCTGAGCCTGTCTGCAGCTTTCGGAACCATGTCCTTATAGCTGTTCTATGATATTGCCATACCATATACTCTTAAGTGCATTATGAATCTCGCGGTTAAATGCTAACTTTGGTTTGGCTTAATCTAAACATGTCGTGTAAGGTGTCATACGCTTTGGAATACTACCCCCTCGCCAATTCTGGCGACGGGGGTAGCATTCCACCCTTCTAGAGGGAGAAGACATGTTGTTGCTGACTATCGCGGTTAAAGTTAACCAGAGCCCCAGCGTCACAAAATGGATGCTGTTGCCACAGACAAAAGTCTGACCTCCTGCTGCTGGGAGTTTTTATAGCGAGGGAGGCCTGGACAATAGGTTTCCTGTCTGGAGAGGTGCGAGCACCACCCCAGACAGGATTTTGTGTATTGGGACAGGGAGGGCTGAATAGAATGAGACATGCCTGGGGCACACTATGTGCTCCATGCATACCCCAGTTCAAACCGGTTGCTGGGGCACTCCACCCCCAGCTCTGGCGCGAAACTACACAAAGGAAAGGGGGTGTAACCACCCCCCTTCCTGGTCCCACCCATAGGAGGGACCTAGTGAGTAAACCAGCCCCCTTTAGTTGTATAAAGGTAGGAGCTGACCCAGGAGACTTTAGATTTATCCTGATGAAACTTTTGATACGAAACTCTGGACCCTTCGACATTCAAACCGACTTGAAGACTGAAGAATCTCCCTTGTGGCCAGAGAGTGACCACCCTGGGCAACCAGGCACCATCCAGCAAATTGACGGCTTGCTTTGTCCCCATTCCCGCCGGAACCTGAGCACAGAGCCTGACAAGACCTCGACTCCCGGACTCCTCTGACCCCACTGAGCTCCGTGGAAGGCGTCGGAATTCGTGGAAGCAGGCAACTTGGAAAGTCTTCAACTTGCTAACAGCGCAGCTCCTGAGGCATCCTCGAAGCTGTGCACTGGGGACTGAGACACCCCGACACCGAGCTCCACTTGCACCGAAGACCAGCCCTCCACACGCCCTTCTTCTTGGGTTCTGCTCGACGCGTTGTCCGGTTGCTGGCCCATTGGCTAGTAGCCCTCTGACAACGATCCTTGAGAAAATCCATTGCTGGTCTGGTTGCTCCAGACTGGCCCTTGCTTCCCTGAAAAGGTGAAGTACCTCAGACCCTCGTGGTCTGCACCAGAAGCCTTTTGTGTATCCTGCGTGGGTTGCCTTTGCTTAGGCTTGTTGGCTCTGATCTTGACGCCGACCCCTCCATCTGCGAGAACCTTCATGGGACAGCTCCTCTCCAGCACCTGGTCGTCCTCGACGCCTCCTGGTCCGCGTGGCTGCAACAACAAGCTTCACATCTGCACCTGATTGCTCTTCGACGACATCTGGTTCCTTCCTGGTTGCACCCGACCACTGGCTAGTGACCTAGACTCTGTCCCCTCTGCTTTCAGGTCTTCTTCAACTCCAATCCACCCTTGGATCCACCCGGACATCTTCCTCCTGGTCGCCTGCAGCATCTTCTTCCGAGGCTCCATAGGAAACGACGAGAAAACCCAACACACTTTGACACCTATGCACCCGCAGCCCGTGGGTGAGGTAACGCGAGTACTTTGGTGCTCCTGTAGGGATTGACTATCCTAGTGTCCAGTTTTGCTAGTTGTGTAATCCTAGTTAGACCGGAAGTGTCCTAAAACCTAATTACTTACCTTTTTACGTTCCTATTGACTTTCTATTGACTCTCGCGTGAGAGTACTGACTCTCCACGCGCCGCCTGTGGGCCTCCTACTCCTAACCTAAGGGTCAGATAGTGTAGCCCCAGCGAATCTCTAGGCCCTAGGCCTTTCCCTTTCCAAAGTCGTGGTTCTTATACCACTTACTTAGTATATGGTTTTACGCGCCCCTAGGGCCTAACTGTAAATTGTGCTATTTAAAGTATTTCTGAGTATAACTTGTTATGTGCTTTTCCCTCTGATCTCATAAAGAGTTCAGAGGAGTGTGTTAGTAAATAAATACATATATATTTTATATATATCCTGCGTGGTGTCCTTTCATTTGATATTCAAGGGGTTACATATGGTAAAACAGCTGGCTTTACAGCCCCTCAAGAGTCTTTTAGCCTAAGAATGTTCTGTCCACGCTACCACTAGGATAGCTGGTCTATAGGGTTGACTTACAACCATCACCATAAGGGTTGTTTGGACTGGTGCAAGGTGCTCACTAGAATAGTGAACATCATATACCAGGCCATCTTCTCACAGCGAGTTTGCCTACACTCAGCTCGTATGTGGATGGCGCAGACTCTGTTCCATGGCAGCCATACACAACCCTACCATGGTCATTCCTGGAGAAGATTTGTTCTAGCACCTGCTAAGAAAATACAACCATATTACTTTAGGCATGTGAAAAAAAGACTTGCAGATTATTTTGGCTGGGCTCAGTACAAGGACATTGCAGAATAATTCAACTGTTCTCGGACACACAAGAATCGGCAGGAGGGTCCATACCCTTCTTCTCAGTGGAGGCTCCTCTGCTAAGGCGGATGAGCATTGCCCCACTGCTTCAACTGCAAGCTGTACCATCTACAGAACAATCATCATCAGTAGTGGTCGCTCTATTCCGCGGCTTCATCACTCTCTTACAGTTTAACATAAATTTGTACGGCATTTCCCTTCTTTTTCTGCCTAAAGAGTAGAGAACCAGCTGAAACAAGACTTAAAGACACTTCATTGCTATAATGTCACTTCTTGCACAAGCATATTTTTCTGTCCACCCCAGTACCTCAAATACCCCCTGGTTCTGTGAATGTAACATCCTGGATGTCTCCTTAGCAGACAGCCATTGTAGAACCAGAAGATGTAAAGCCCCCGGAGCGGTTTATTACATGTTACCTCAATCACCATACAACTGTCCAGCTTGAGTGTTCAGTGAACAAATGGCTTGGGGCCATTAAACTATGATTAAATACATTAAAAAGGGATTGTCATGGTGTGCTCTTACCAAGACAATGTGGTTGCTCATAACATAGGCTGACCTCGTTGTAGCCCATGATGTAGTGCCATTCAATATAAGGACATACAAGCATTCCATTCTGGTTTGGTAAAGCTGGCTATGACTTACCTTATCATGCTATACTGCTGCTGCACCTTGTGCTTGGTACCATTTCCAGGTTTTCCTGCACAGATTTAATGCTGTTGAACTGCAATTGTGCTGAAGAAAAATTTATGGTGATACCTCTCTCTGCTCAGAGAACGGTAGTTCATGCCCTAGTTACGTCTAGGCTGGACTACGGCAATGTTCTCTATCTGGGCTCCAATAAAGCTAAAGATTTCAAGTGGTGCAAAACTGCTGTTTCATGTACTTTAGACTGTTTCCGTCTCTGGCTTTCTTCGCGACCTTCATTGGCTAAAGGTGGAGAATTGAGTCAAATTCAAAGCCTTGAGCTATATGTTCAAAATTATAACTAGAATTGCTCCGAAATATTTGCAATCTCTAGTTCAACGCTACAAACCCTCATGTCCTCTGCGCTATGACCTGCAGACTAGGTTCACTATCCCCAAAATCAAACTTCCTCGCATGCGCGGTTGGTCTTTTTCTTACTACAGACCTACCCTATGGAATTCTCTACCTATCTCTATATGTGAGGAAACCGTGTATGTTAGATTCCGCAGAAGTTTGAAGACTTGGTTTTTCAATCTTTCATTTTTTTTTCCCCCTTTCTTTTTCGCCTACCGGGTTGGCGCCTGGAAACCCCATGGGGTAGCTGTGCGCCCATTAAATTTAGTTTAATAATAATAATTCTTCAAAAACTCAGGTTTGTGCATTAAATCAACCCTGTTAAACTAAGTTGAGAATTCTTGAATTTTCTGTGAGTATTTTCACACAATAAACATGATCTGCAAACTACATCATAGGGGACCAGTTGCAGATAAACAAATTATTGTTTTGTGCAATTAGGTAGAATATATATATTCAGGTCATCTTTTGGATCATATAAGTTTAAATATTTTTTTCTTTCTTTCAGAAAACACTATACAGCCACATGGAACGACTGAAAAAGGAGCTGACAAACCTGCAGACTTGGATATCTGAAGAAAGCATTACTGAAGCAAAGCTGGAGGTGAGTGGAATCCTACTTGTGTATTTGTGGAAACTGTATCGAGACCAAGAGGCGAGAGACCTGGTTACCTCCAGGTAGATATGAACGAGGTCAAAGATATGGGTGCTCTTTGAACACTCACAAGATGCAGAGCTTTGTGTGAGGCATTGCAAAATATAGAAAAACGTGGGGGATTTTACCCTAAAAAAAGACAGATATTTTAAACAGCCCAATACCAATTATTGAAGCTTTGAAGGCGGTAATGAGTGTGTTTGGTGTCAATTCTAAGTGTCCTTGGGCTCAATCCTTGCTTGTATAGTCAAAGTCAGAAGTCCTTATTTTGTAGAAAAGTTGCTCTTTATTTGTTTAGATAAAAACATGAACAGCCGACACGTGTTTCGCCCATATGGCGATTTGCGCCAGGGCTTTTTCAAGGCTATTTACAATATTTTTTGTTATTTACAATTCTTCATCGTTTGTGCAAAGATTTCCAAAATAGAATCCGGTTTTTCAATTTGTAAGGGTAAAATCCCTGGAGTACTGCGTCGACAGTCTGCTCGGTAATCCTTCCGCTATCGATAGCGGAAGGATTAGCGAGCAGACTGTCGACGCAGTACTCCAGGGATTTTACCCTTACAAATTGAAAAACCGGATTCTATTTTGGAAATCTTTGCACAAACGATGAAGAATTGTAAAGAACAAAAAATATTGTAAATAGCCTTGAAAAAGCCCTGGCGCAAATCGCCATAGGGGCGAAACAAGTGTCGGCTGTTCATGTTTTTATCTAAACAAATAAAGAGCAACTTTTCTACAAAATAAGGACTTCTGACTCTGACTATACAAGCAAGGATTGAGCCTAAGGACACTTTGAATTGACACCAAACACACTCATTACCCCCTTCAAAACTTTATTGTTCAAAAACTCAAGAGGTCCAGAGTTTTTTTGAGTGTGTTACCATTATAAAAACTATGTGAAAACTGATATGGACTTGGATTCTCCTGTGGACCACTCCCTCTCTGTAGAAAACCAATTATTGAAGCGATTGATGTTTTCAGAGGGGAGAAAACAGATAGATAACAAATAGTAATATTTTAGTTACGTGGAAGTCTCCCTCATTAATGGGTGTAGGTAGCAAATAAATGCCAGTGTAGTCTCCAGGGAGTCAAAAATACTGAACTGGGAATCAGATAAATGAGAGTTCAGATGTTGTAGACCTTTTACAAAAAATTGAAGGAAGAAATATCAGTGCAGGGTGTGAGCAGGAGGATGCCATTTGTAACTTTGGAAGCTCAAAAGTTTATGCCATCTTTGTATAGTCTTCTAATCTCGCATGTAGTCAAGGCAAAAAAACTCATATTAGGTTACATCAGACTGTGTATTGACAAGAAGTGCCCTGATAAGGTAAATACATGAGAGAAACCACTCCCCTACCAATGCATTGCCACACATGAAGAAAGCACATGGCATTTTCAACACTTTTTCTATATATACATAACTGCAAGAAATCAACTGTTGATTTTTAGTTTGACATCTTGGTGACATAAGATTTTTCTGGACCATCAATGTCACTTTCCCATTGTAATTGACAGAAGGATAAACATAACACAGTACCAGATGTGTGGCTGTGCGTTATCACACAGTTAGAGGAGTACATAACGTGCAACAAAGGCAAACGTACTTTGTGAAGGCAGAGATGTATATCCATTAGATAGGGAGCAATATTTTGTGAAAACATACCTATGGATATGCACAAACTCACAAAATATGAACAAATAGCGGTACATTAGTGGCACTTTCCCAGCAAAAAGTATTTCCAGTTGGCTGCCCACTACTACTCTTAATACCCTCCATCTCGCAATCCAGAACCCATTTGAGTAAAGGCAGCTACAGGGGTGATTGAAGCTTGCTTGTTTAGCTATAGAGAATAATGGTTCCCTTAGAGAGAGCCACAAGCCTATGCTCCCTTAGCATCACTTAGCAACATGTACAAGTTATAATTTACAATAACATTTAATGATTTTTGTTAAATTGAATTAAATCCCCAAAATGAATTTCTTAATGATTATATGACAGGTGCTCCAGTGAACGGCGTAGTGAACGTAACATAATTGAATAATGGTGCGCTAAGTGTAGTAATGTAAAAACTGAATTAAAAAAATGTAGACTTATTCACGATCAATTTTTCAATCTTGACCCAAATTTGGAGTAAAATTTCCGCAATTAGAATTAATGACAGTCTGCATGTTAGAGCGTTTACGTTTCAACCCTTAATTATTATTTGTATAGGTTCTTCAAAAGGACTAGTTGGTAGCACCGGTTGTCAGAAAGAAGCTGTACCAATTATTTAGAGTTTTCTGGATCAACTGGTCCCACATTTGTATCCTCTTTGTGGTAAACCGTGCATGGAACACGGTGAATGCATCAAAAGGCCCCAAATGGTCATTAAAAGGCCCCAAATTTTCTTCACCATCATGCGATCGTTGTTGAAAATTGGGCATTGGAGCTGAATTAAACCATCTGTTTCATTCAGCTCCAAGGCCTGATTTTCAACACAGCTTGCTCTCTGAGCAGTCACACTTAGATCAGACTTACAACATACAACTTTTTCTGTTAATACGCTTTTAATTAAACAATTTTAACAAAATGTACTGTCGTAAGGTGGGAATAATACATTTATATCTAATTTTCCAGTTTTGGATGTGGGTTAGAAATGGCTTTTGCTGTCTCTGCCGTTTAGTGTAATCTGGAAAATTAACACTTCATAAATGGTAATTTTACATAGAGAAATACCCTTGGGTCTGCCTTCTTTCACTATTGGTTTGTTAGAGTATCAATCCATTTTTGGCTCATCCCACTGGACAGCATACATACAGTGGGCAAGACGTCAGCTCCTTTCAGCCATTAGTTTATCACCGTCATTCTTTGTTGAAGTGAAACTACAGGGCAGTCATAGCAGTTGCTACTTATGATAACTACTTCCCTAAGCAAATGGCCACCCTAACCATGACACTCGTATGTGGGTGATATAAAAAGAAATGAAAAAAGGTCACCGACCCCTGCATTATTTTGTGCTTTTCACAAAACACAGCGTAACATCACAGTGCTGCCCACTCAGGGAGCTGTGTGTTCGAGGCATGTGTGCTGTAGATACACATGCTTTGCATACTCCTGTCATCTAGTGTTGGGTCCGATGTTTGCAAGTTGTTTTTCTTCGAAGAAGTCTTTCCTAGTGATGAGGTAAGGTGACTGCTCCTTTTGGTGATAGTGCACATGGTCATCGACTCCATTGTTAGATTTTTTTTCCGCCATCTGGTTCGAACGTGTATTACTGCACTCTGGTTCGAAACTGTTCTTCGATGCGCAATCCTCTCTGTTCCCTTGATGGTATTGTTTCTGTTGGCGTTTCCCACTTATCCGCGTATCGTTTTAACATCAGAATCGACTTTTGATTGGAAAGCTTCGTGGACGGCCTTCGAGGCCTAACCGTGCCCAGTCAGCTCTCTGTCGATGAATCAGACTCCATGTAAATTCTGTCCTCAGGGCCAAGCACAGCTTCAGACTCACACTGTAGTGTAGTTCCTATTTTCCCTATAGGCCCTGCGCATTGGAATAACATAAACAGCAGTGTAGACGTAGGAGTGCGGTCTTCTAGGTCTCTACTGACTATGTTAGACTTAATTTAGGTTTGCGCCAGCTAGCTCAGAGGTCACTGGAAACTTTCTTGACTGAATAGGAAGTGATCAGCTTCCCTGGCTCAGACAAGAAGGGATTCAGCTTCCGACAACCGCATAAACATGACAACTTTGCTCCTCAGAATAAGATTCAATCTCTAGAGTCGTGTGAAACAATAGACAGCTATTTCACTCAGTCAGTTGTGCAGAATTACTTTCACCAGTATGCAGAGAATAGAGGGACGGGCATTTTCAATAAAAGATATTATTTATTGAGCAGTCTTCCTTCTCATGCAAGAGAAATGAATTGCCACAATTGCAAGACTTGTTATTATGAAAAGTGCGTACAGTAAAAGGAGTATTGCGAAATAATACTGTAAAAGCATTGATATGGTTTCTTAGCCATACGATAGTTAAAATGAATAAAATATATACATTCATATATACATTTGGCTAATGTCCTCAACTGGTGCTTCTAACTACGCCTACCCCGGTGTACCTGACCTAAGCCTAATACATGGGAGGGAGTAAGTAAGTAGCAGTTTAAGTTAAGTTGGTTTTGCCAAGGGTTTGCTTCAAGAATTCTCTCTAAGGGTCTAATCAGCACCGTACCTCTGGAATAGAATGTTGGAGGTCTGGTATCTCCTCTCAGGACTCGATATTCCAGTTACCCGCAAGGGTAGGCTGGAAACGCCTGAGCTGGATTTTCTCGGCAGGAGAAAAGACAACGTCTTTCTCAGCGCGTCAAGGAGGAGGAGGGGCAGCGTCCGTGGGCTTCTCGCATCTGCTGGGCTCTGCAAGGGACAGCTGTTCTGCTCCAGTATTCACCACCACCATCGTGTTTGCTTAAGGCAACGTTGGTATTATTTATACCTGAAAGGTGCCGAGTTTGACGTAAGTTTTTGGACATAAGACGTCAATAAAGATGTCACTAAGAACTGGACGTTCTTACAGTGCTCGCAAGAGTTCTATTGCTAATCAAAACAAAGCAAGCGGAGCTTTCCCAGGTTGCTGGGGGTTTGAGCTGTCGAAAGAACTTGGTGTGTTATCTAGGAATCTAAGGAAGTGGCTTCTGCTGTGTCATGTACTGTAATGAGCTGCAGAGACGAGTTACTGAAATATGGCTCTGATCGTTTATGCCATTATAGGGATATGTATTGATTATAGCCGTATAGGGGCATAAGGTCACAATATTGATCGGGGGCCTAGATAGAACACAACAACACAAGGTGTGTAACTTGTGATTGTCTCCGGAGCACAGGGAAGAAGACTGCTATGCTTGCAGATCGTTCTGATCGAAAAAGACTCTTCATGATCGTCGGGCTAGATGTCGAGAGATGCTGCGTCAAAGCATCGAAGACACACCGAACATCTTCGGTGAAGACTCCGGCCTAAAAGACATTGAGGCATCAGAGGCAGAGGAGGAGAAAGCTTTCTCAGAACAAGACTCAGACTCTGAGCTCGAAATAGACCTCAACGCCAAGGAACTGCCACAGGGACAGGGTTACGTGAGTACCGACGCCCCGTACCCTCACAAACTCCGAAAAAACACACGGCTTCGGTGCCACCTCTGCCTCCTGGCCAAGGTCATCACCGATGCAATGTTTCTGATGCCCCGCCTCCAAGCCCAGCACCAAAACCACCGGTCAAGCCTTCTGGCTCGGTACCGAGTCGACAAAAGTCATCCTCTGAGCCGAAATCCTCCGGTTCCAAGCACAAGCCTGGCTCGGAGTTGAAATCCTTCTTGCCGAAAGCCAATTGGCCTTCGGAGTCAAAACCATTGGTGCTGAAATTCTATCATCCGTCGCACCAAAAACTTCGGTATCGAAGCACGAGATCCTTCAGATCCGAAATTGGACACTATTCCATTAACGCCTGATCAGAAGCAAAAGAGGTTGCATATTAACCCCGACACCGGCCATATTCACGTAAAGCCACCTCAGAAACACAAGCTTCAAGAAGAGGACACTACAAAATCTGCTTGAAGAGAAAGTCTGTAGCTACAAGTACTTTTCATATACCATTGCCTCCACCTCCCAGCACCTCCGTCACCACCTGAGAATCCTTTGCAAATGACACCTCATGCTTCTCCTCAATCTCATCATGACTATGATGATACAGATGATGAGGGTAGAATATTCCAACAGACCCATGGACAGATTACACACTGGATCCCCAAAATGATACTGATCCAGCCCTTTACCCAGCTAAACCATCTCCTCCAGACGACAATGCATCAAACCAGGAACTCATTGCCAGCGCTGCACATTACCATGGGGTAGAGCTCCACAAAGAATCACTAGAATTATACTTTTTGTTTGAGACATTGGCAACTACACATAGGTCATCACAATCACTTCCAATGCTTAAGGGCATGATGCAACATACTGAAGAGATTTTTCAAGATCCAGTAAGAGCCCGCATCTTAACGCCTAGAGTGGACACAAAATATGAGGCCTCTCCTACAGACCACATTTTTATCAAAGGACAAGTGCCATTAGATTCCCTAGTCATATCGAATGCTCGTAAGAGAGCAAATTCTCAAACATCAGGGGGTGCTCCTCGCCAGATAAAGAGTCCAATTAATTGACGATTCTTGCAAGTGCATAGCCACTCAGGCAGCAAATCAGTGGCGCATTGCAATTAGCCAAGGCTATTTAGCCAGATATGACAGAGCACACCGGGACAAAATGGAACAATTGCTCTAATATCTCCCAGATGAGCATAGGGATATAGCACAGGACTAAGTGAATGAGGTTAAGCTAATTTCTAATTCCTCTATTCATTGTGCTCTAGATGCTGCAGACACGGCTGCTATAGAGATTAACCCCAGCATCCTGCTAAGAAGATAGCCTTGGTTAAGGAGTTCATGTTTTAAACCTGAGGTCCAACAATCCATCCTTGATAAGGAACACCTATTTGGCCCTAACGTTGACCAGGCGTTAGAAAAGATGAACACACATTGGCATAGCCAATAGGTCTCGCCTTTGGGACCATATAAGTGATTAGCCATGCAGCATACAAGATGCGAGTTTACAAACATTAGAAAGAAAACCAATCACATTTGTTTAACAGTGGTAGTTGCGCTGGACAATTTTTTAACCATGTGTGCTTTAAGGTTTGCGCTTATAAATTGGCTTGATCTAAAAAGAGGAGGAGGATGGAAAAACGTGGAGAGAGAGGAAGAAGTGGAGGTAACAGAGTAATGGGTGGAGATGGGGAAGCAAAGAGACATGATGAAGTGATATGTAGAAAGATGGAGCAATACAAGTGAGAGTGGAGAGAGCAGGGCGGCGAGATGAAGGGGAGAAGGGAGATTAGTGCAGAGATTAATGTTAAACGGTGACATGGAGTCAAAAGCAGTTAATAAGAAGAGAGAGCGCATTACAGGCCACAGACAAGTTTAAATTACTCTGTGTATTGCTAGGCGCAAGCAAGTGGGAGAGGGGTGTGGGGAGCGAGAAGGGGTGGTGGGGGTGTTAGGGGGAGGGCAGGGGAAGGAGCAGGGGAAGACGGGGAGAGAGGAAGGGAAATGTATTGGTACGGAGGAGGGGGAGAATGGGGGAGGGGAAGAGAAGGCTGATGAGAGAGGAAGTGGGGAGAGAGGGTCAGAAAATGAAGGGGCGCAGCAGGGAGCTGAGAGGATGGGGGCAGAGGAGAGAAGGCAAGCGCCTGTCTCCGAGTGACCCCAGATGGGACGCGTCACTTCGGGATAGTTGCCAAGACACCAAACCACTTTTGTGTGTGCGTGCAGAGGTGACAAATACTGACAGGCTGCGGATGAGCAACAGGGGAGGGGCCTGCGCTGCCCAATCCTACCACCTCTGCAGCCAATATATCTCCTGCGTCCATCCATTTCAGGGAAGGGGCTGGCCGCGCTCCAGCCATGAAATCACTGTCAAGGGCACAAAAGAAACAAGTGTTTCTTAATTCTGAATAAGAATAACAAACAAGCGCCCCGTTGTGTTTACGGGGGATTGGTGGCAGCGATAAGACAGATGCGTAACACATCTCTTCTTGAGAGAAGGCACGCCGTAGGCGAGTTGGAGCTAATGATGCAGGCAGACCCTTTACGAGACAGCCCCTAATTGTGGTCTTTATGTAATCCAGCCAGGTAGGGGAACATCTGTACCGTCAGAGCCAGCAGTGAGCGGCAGGGGAGTGCCCACAATTAAAGGCAGATTGCCAGCGTTTATTCGGAGCAGGCAGCAAGTTTTCGAAATAATTGAGATTGCAAAGTCATGACAGCAAGCTGGGATGAGTAAAGACGTGATTAGAACAAGCGCGGTCACGAAAGTGAAAGCGCCCGCGCTGGGTTAATTAGTAACTCGATCCTGGAATGCAGCTGACACACTGCGCGCCTCTCCTCGCTCCGCTCGGTCCCGTGACCCCTAGGCCATGGGAGTGAACGTTTACAGAAAAGGCGGGACATAGCCCCGAATTTGGCCATTTGCGTGCTTTCATTTTTTAAAGCTACACGCAATTGCCAATAAAATGTGTGGGTGTGAACAACATCACACGGAGAAATCTGTAGGAAGTTAGGAGTGCTTACAAGAAGCCTCCCCATAGAGCAACGCATGCGCGCTGCGCTAGGCTCGACCTAAAAACACTGCAGCCCTCACCAGAGAGGCAGATAGGTTTGCGCTCCTGCTTCCATATTTAAAATTTCCCAATCTTATTCCAGGACCTAGAGGTCCTTTCTGCTTTAAATTTTCTCAAACTTGCACAAGGGACCAGAGGGCTGCTTTTTGGTAGTACTCAAAAGAACCCTCCCACCCCCATCATACCCAGGGCTGGGAGAGGGTTATGTCACTGCTGCACCCTGGCTCCAGTGACCGTTCGACAATGGATGTGGTTTGTACACACAGACATAGCAGAGTGCTTCTCTGTCAACCGGGATACATGTTAGCCACCCTGTTCTTACTGCAAAAAGTTGCGGGAGCAGTACAATGCCAGCTCTACTCATTACCCTCACAACGGTGGTACTTATAAGAAACACTCCACAGGCTTTACAGCCCTACAATGCAATTCATGGTTTACCTTTTCTTTTAAGAGATCAAGGTAAGTCCAATGGCCCACGCAACTGACTGTCAATTTGGGTGACAAAGAACACTCCAAAAATGCCAAAGAATAGCTTTTTATTGCTCGCTGACAAAATCTTTTTTTCTTAAATAACTAAGGACAAGGGAAGAAACAGGGAGGTAAGTATGGGTAGGTCAGATTATTCTCTCAATGTCTGCTTTCCAAGGCTATGTGCAGTAAGCTCTATTGGGTGCCAGGCCTGCCGCAAACATAGGGTGCAATACATGTTTCTCTCAGAAAATAAGATTAAAACTGGCCACAGCAAAGCAAGTTTCATAAGAACAGTCATAACAAATGTGTTAAAGCAAGATATGTTCACTTGCACATTAAGTAGGGAATACAATGTCGCTACTGCTATCTTGGTCCGATTTTTCTATCCCATATGCTAAATTAAATGGGCTCTTTTTAGGTTTGCTACATCTGAATTTGTATCTATTGAATTACTGCTTTATGGACAAGGCACTCAATAAACGTAACTGCCAAACACTACAATATCTCATTCTACTCTGCAGAACTAGAATCCTTTACACAGAAACAGTTCAGCGGAAGCTCCATTCAGTCGTCATAGCACAAAGCTGTAGTTTAGGTGCCACTCCACACTGCACAGAACATGGGGTGGAAGCAGTGGACAATACAGAGAGAAATAGGTTTTGTAAGCCATACTTAAGTTTATCGGAACAACAGGGTGCAATGCTATGTGGCTGGTGGGACGGCTCACAAGTGAGCCAGTCAATGGGCATATACAACAAGTAATCATATTTTGTTTTAAATAATCATAGATGCACTTAGAAAGACTGTAATAAGCAGTACGGTGGCATGTCCCCCTCTTTATTACAAACTAGCAGCCTGTCCCGACGTTGTCCGGGCATGAAAGCAGAATGTCTTCAATGTTTTTTTTTTTTTTTATAATCAATTTTATTGGCAGTCTTCAATGGTTCGGGTAGGTAATAATACTGTATTTCAAAACCTTAACACGCTTTAGCCGCAAACGTGTTTTTATTTTAAAACCTTAACACGCTCCAGCCGCGAACGTGTTTGTCCGCTGTAGCCGATGCCACTGCAATATGTACCTTAACACGCTTCAGCCCCGACCGTGTTTGTCCGCTGTAGCGGACGCCACAGCAATATGCGAACTGTGTCCGCTCCAGCCGCAAAAGTTTTTTTCCGCTCCAGTCGACGCGTGTGTGTTCGCTCCATCCCCGAACGTGCTTGTCCGCTCCAGCCTACCCAACTTAGACGCACAACATCGCGTCAAACTCCAACGCCCACAACAATGCTGAAGGACACGCCCACTCGTATTGGAACGCTAGTCCCACACAGAACACTTCTCGCAAGCGGTATAATCCTGCAGTCTTTTGCCGACAGCACAACGCACACGCCCACAACGGACTACTTTGCGCAAAACATTCTATTCCCCTTCTAATGCATATTTTGGGCTGCTGTATAGGCTATGTCCATCTGCTGATACTGTTGTTTCCAACGCTGTAGTGGGTGTGCCGAATGGTGCTGTGGTTCCGGAGTTTACCCGCCTCAAAGGTTTGGGCTCTCTCTTTATTATATTAGTACTAGCAGCCCGCCCCAGCGTTGCCCGGGGGCAATGAGGCTTCGGGGCCAACGGCCGCCCAGGCCCCCGCTCGCCCCGACATTGTCCGTGCATGCCCATGCACGGACACGGACCAGGCCCCCCTCCCGACTCCCTCCCGCCCCCCTCCCACCCCGACTCACTCCCGCTCATGTCGTCTGTCTGCCTCACTTCACCCCTCCCCCGGGACGCCTCCCCCTGCATCACACAGTCTCGCACTGAGAGTTTAGGAAAAGCTCGAAAACTTTCCCTTTCCTTACCTGTGCCGCCACTCCTCACTGCACAGCCGCTCCACACTGCACCGCCGCTCCTCCTTCGTCGTCATCACGCATGTCGCGTCACGGTCATCACGCACGTCGCGTCGCGGCCAGCGCTAGGTCCCGGCCGGCGCTACTTTCAGGGGACTACTTTGTTTTCAAACTGAATTTTTTTAATTTACTTTTTTATTTTTATTTATATAGCCTATGTCCATCTACACACCCTGACATTTTCATAGATGTATCGGGTGTGTAGATTGGCGCTGTGGTTCCCGAGTTTACCTGGCCAAAAGGTGCAAGTTCTCTCTTTATAATAGTAGTATAGATAGATCAGAGGCAGCCATGATGGACTGCTGACTATAACAGGGATGATTCAGAAAAGGGGGTGGTGATGAACAGAGTGTCTGAATTAAGCAGACCACTCTTACCCAGTCCAAAGATCAGGGCTTGATCCATCACCGTTTTTTAGCTCACTGCACCATCCCAGCTCAGAACTTGGCTATATGCAAATTAGTCTGACCCTGGCCCAGTGCATCATGGGAACAGGGCAGACCAAACTACCAAGCCAATTCTTATACTGGGAAGGAAACAAGCTACCGGGGACCGGTTTCTGGCATTTCAGCCGTCTTCGGCCCGGCTTGCTTGAATCCTGATGGTGCAATGAGCTAGAGACTCACATCTGAGTATACCCTTCCACGCTTATGGTGGACAAAAATGATTCAGAAAAGGGGGTGGTGATGAACAGAGTGTCTGAATTAAGCAGACCACTCTTACCCAGTCCAAAGATCAGGGCTTGATCCATCACCGTTTTTTAGCTCACTGCACCATCCCAGCTCAGAACTTGGCTATATGCAAATTAGTCTGACCCTGGCCCAGTGCATCATGGGAACAGGGCAGACCAAACTACCAAGCCAATTCTTATACTGGGAAGGAAACAAGCTACCGGGGACCGGTTTCTGGCATTTCAGCCGTCTTCGGCCCGGCTTGCTTGAATCCCGATGGTGCAATGAGCTAGGGACTCACATCTGAATATACCCTTCCACGCTTATGGTGGACAAAAATGATTCAGAAAAGGGGGTGGTGATGAACAGAGTGTCTGAATTAAGCAGACCACTCTTACCCAGTCCAAAGATCAGGGCTTGATCCATTACCGATTTTTAGCTCACTGCACCATCCCAGCTCAGAACTTGGCTATATGCAAATTAGTCTGACCCTGGCCCAGTGCATCATGGGAACAGGGCAGACCAAACTACCAAGCCAATTCTTATACTGGGAAGGAAACAAGCTACCGGGGACCGGTTTCTGGCATTTCAGCCGTCTTCGGCCCGGCTTGCTTGAATCCTGATGGTGCAATGAGCTAGGGACTCACATCTGAGTATACCCTTCCACGCTTATATGTGGACAAAAATGATTCAGAAAAGGGGGTGGTGATGAACAGAGTGTCTGAATTAAGCAGACCACTCTTACCCAGTCCAAAGATCAGGGCTTGATCCATCACCGTTTTTTAGCTCACTGCACCATCCCAGCTCAGAACTTGGCTATATGCAAACTAGTCTGACCCTGGCCCAGTGCATCATGGGAACAGGGCAGACCAAACTACCAAGCCAATTCTTATACTGGGAAGGAAACAAGCTACCGGGGACCGGTTTCTGGCATTTCAGCCGTCTTTGGCCCGGCTTGCTTGAATCCTGATGGTGCAATGAGCTAGGGACTCACATCTGAGTATACCCTTCCACGCTTATGGTGGACAAAAATGATTCAGAAAAGGGGGTGGTGATGAACAGAGTGTCTGAATTAAGCAGACCACTCTTACCCAGTCCAAAGATCAGGGCTTGATCCATCACCGTTTTTTAGCTCACTGCACCATCCCAGCTCAGAACTTGGCTATATGCAAATTAGTCTGACCCTGGCCCAGTGCATCATGGGAACAGGGCAGACCAAACTACCAAGCCAATTCTTATACTGGGAAGGAAACAAGCTACCGGGGACCGGTTTCTGGCATTTCAGCCGTCTTCGGCCCGGCTTGCTTGAATCCTGATGGTGCAATGAGCTAGGGACTCACATCTGAGTATACCCTTCCACGCTTATGGTGGACAAAAATGATTCAGAAAAGGGGGTGGTGATGAACCCCCAGTGCAGCCTGTCAATTCCCTGTGCAGGCTGTCCATTCCCAGTGCAGCCTGTCCATTCCCTGTGTAGAATGTCCATTCCCTGTGCAGACTGTCCATTATGTCCTAGAGAAACATGGACTGTTCATTCCCTGTGCAGACTGTCCATTCTCTGTGCAGACTGTCCATTCCCAGTGCAGCCTGTCCATTCCCTGTGCAGACTGTCCATTATGTCATAGAGAAGCATGGACTGTCCATTTCCTGTGCAGACTGTCCATTCCCTGTGTAGAATGTCCATTCCCAGTGCAGCCTGTCCATTCCCTGTGCAGACTGTCCATTATGTCCTAGAGAAGCATGGACTGTCCATTCCCTGTGCAGACTGTCCATTCCCTGTGCAGACTGTCCATTCCCTGTGCAGACTGTCAATTCCCTGTGTAGAATGTCCATTCCCAGTGTAGAATGTCAATACCCAGTGCAGCCTGTCCACTCCCTGTGCACTGTCCATTATGTCCTAGAGAAGCATGGTCTGTCCATTCCCTGTGCAGACTGTCCATTCCCTGTGCAGACTGTCCATTCCCTATGGAGAATGTCCATTCCCAGTGCAGCCTTTCCACTCCCTGTGCACTGTCCATTATGTCCTAGAGAAGCATGGACTGTCTGTTCCCTGTGCAGACTGTCCATTCCCTGTGCAGACTGTCCATTCCCAGTACAGACTGTCCATTCCCTGTGCAGACTGTCCATTCCCAGTGCAGCCTGTCCATTCCCTGTGCAGACTGTCCATTATGTCCTAGAGAAGCATGGACTGTCTGTTCCCTGTGCAGACTGTTCATTCCCTGTGCAGCCTGTTCATTCCCAGTACAGACTTCCATTATGTCCTAGAGAAGCATGGACTGTCCATTCCCTGTGCAGACAGTCCATTCCCTGTGCAGACTGTCCATTCCCAGTGCAGCCTGTCCATTCCCTGTGCAGACTGTCCATTATGTCCTAGAGAAGCATGGACTGTCTGTTCCCTGTGCAGACTGTTCATTCCCTGTGCAGCCTGTTCATTCCCAGTACAGACTGTCCATTATGTCCCAGAGAAGCATGGACTGTCCATTCCCTGTGCAGACTGTCCATTCCCAGTGCAGACTGTCCATTATGTCCTAGAGAAGCATGGACTGTCCATTCACGGTGCGGCCTGTCCATTCCCCGTGCAGGCTATCCATTTCCTGTGCAGGCTGTCCATTATGTCCTAGAGAAGCATGGACTGTCCATTCCCTGTCCAGACTGTCCATTCCCAGTACTGACTGTCCTTTATGTTCTAGAGAAGCATGGACTGTCCATTCCCAGTGCAGCCTGTCTATTTCCAGTGCAGCCTGTTCATTCCCTGTGCAGACTGTCCATTCCCCGTGCAGCCTGATCATTCCCTGTGTAGAATGTCCATTCCCAGTGCAGCCTGTCCATTCCCTGTGCAGACTGTCCTTTATGTCCTAGAGAAGCATGGACTGTCCATTCCCTGCGCAGACTGTCCGTTCCCTGTGCAGACTGTCCATTCCCTGTGTATAATGTCCATACCCAGTGCAGCCTGTCCACTCCCTGTGCACTATCCATCAGGTCCTAGAGAAGCATGGACTGTCCATTCCCTGTGCAGACTGTCCATTGGCTGTGCAGACTGTCCATTCCCTGTGTAGAATGTCCATTCCCAGTGCAGCCTGTCCACTCCCTGTGCACTGTCCATTATGTCCTAAAGAAGCATGGACTGTCCATTCCCTGTGCAGACTCTCCATTCGCAGTGCAGCCTGTCCATTCCCTGTGCAGACTGTGCATTATGTCCTAGAGAAGCATGGACTGTCCATTCCCTGTGCAGACTGTCCATTGGATATGCAGACTGTCCATTCCCTGTGTAGAATGTCCATTCCCTGTGCAGGCTGTGCATTATGTCCTAGAGAAGCATGGACTGTCCATTCCCTGTGCAGACTGTCCATTGGCTATGCAGACTGTCCATTCCCTGTGTAGAATGTCCATTCCCAGTGCATCCTGTCCATTCCTGTCCATTCCCTGTGCAGCCTGTCCATTCCCTGTGCAGACTGTCCATTTCAGTGCCCTAAGGTGGTCAGGTCAATCGTGGCCGGGTTTGTGTGGATTGGAGAAATATTCAAGTCGAGTCACAGCTGGACTGGTTCTGTAAGAATCACAAGTAGAATGATGGGAGAACATGCCGTAGTACCGCCCTGTATCTGGAACAAATCAGATCTGACCCGATCGCCTTAGGGCTGTCAACCCTTCCCGTGTCCCCACCTCTTGTCCTGCGGAGCGTGAATCTTGTTCCCCAGATATTGTAGAAATGTTTCCATTGCCCAGATGGATGCTAGCATCTCCTTTTCGATCACGCTATACTTCTTCTCGCAGGGGGTGAGGGATCGTGAGGCAAACCCACAGTGGTATCTGTGCAATCCACTGCTCTCTGGGAGAGGACTGATCCTAATCCTTTGTCACTGGCGTCCGTGATCCGGATGCTGGGTGCGGCGCAGTCAAATCCGTGTATGGGAATCTCCCAGCAAATATCTCTTTTGATGGCAGAGAATTCCACTTCCGAATCTGCGGACTAGGAAAAGGCGTTCTTTTCTTTCAGCAGTTGACGTAAGCTGTGCGTTTTGGTTGCGAAGTTCCTGACGAACTTGCTATAGAACTCAACCAGCCCCAGGAACAAGCGTGCGTCCTCTTTGTTTTTAGGAGAGGGCGCGGACATGATGGCTTCCAGGATTGCCATTTTTGGGGGAGATGCCTGCTTCACTGATCTCTTGTCACAGGTAGGTCACTTTGCGTAGGCCAAACTTGAACTTCTCGAGTTCCGCATTGAGGCAGTTGGCCGCCAGCGTGCGCAGAACGGTGTGGAGAATGTTGTCGTGTTCGGCCTTGGTCTTCCACATGATGAGGATGTCGTCCTGGAAGTAGAGGACGTCTTTTAAGAGTGTGTGCATGAGTTTTTGGAAGACGGCCGCGGCGGATGCGAGACGAAAGGGCAACTGTCTGAACCTATAGCAGCTGAAGGGCTTGATGAAAGAGGTGATCTTTCTGCATGATGGGTGGAGCGACACTTGGTGGTATGCGGCTTGGAGGTTGACGGTGGAGAACCATTTGACCCCCTTGGTCTGTGCCAGTAGTTCGTTTATTTTGGGCAATGGGAACTTGTCAACTATGATGTTTTTGTTGAGTTCCCGGAGATCAATGCAAAGACGTATCTTCCCGTTCTGTTTGTGCGCCACCACCAAGGGCGCAAGCCATTAGGCGAATTCATTTGGTTCAATGATGTTGTCATCTTCCAACCGTTTGAATTCTAGCTGTACGGCCTCTCTGCAGTTAAATGGGATAATTCTGACTTTGTGGGAGACTGGCACGGTTCCTTCTTTGAGCATGATCTTGTGGGTGAATTTAGACATTTTCCCGATGTGGTTGCTGAAGACTGCATGGAACTCTGCTTTCAACTAGGCTGGCGTGGATGGAGCGTCCATCAGGAGCACTTGTGTGTTGCCACCTGGGTTGAGTTGTATGCCCAGCGCTCCCTGGTCCGCCCACCCAAGGACAGATGGGCCTTTTTGCACGACGTACAACTTTGATGTTGTGTGCCTGCATTTGAACTCAAACGGGAGCCGCCGGAACCCCACCATTGGGATTCTCTCTTCTGTGTACGTGACTGGGTGAACGTCAGTAGGATGAAGGTGGTCACCCACCACATGGGCAAAGTCTTTGTCCCATTTCTGTTTTTGGATGATCGTCCATATAGTGCCTAAGTCCGCCCCCAATCAGTAGCATGGAGGAAGTTTTTTTCTTGGTGACTCCGCCAATGCCCAGGACTTGGTCTTCGATGCAAAGGATGCAATCTTGGTAGGAGTGGTCGCCCCGTCTTGGTCGTCTGAGTCATCTTGAACATATTTGACTGCAGCACTTCTGGGCTTCCGTCTGCAGACTTTGCCGAAATGTCCAGTGACTCTGCAGAAGGTGCATTTGACATGGAATGCCGGGCACTTCCGATCGTTTGCCATGTGAGATTGGCTGCCACATCTGTAGCAGGTTCCTTGCTTGTCTGCGAAGTGCAGCTGGCCCTCTTGGATTTAGGCATAGGTTGCCTGCTGGTAGTTGAGCTTAGGTTGGCCATGGGCTTCGCGTTTGGGACCCTCTGGGCCGACTCTTTGCACACTGTGGGCTGTTGGACAGGTTCTTTCTTGGCAGCGAGGGCGCACCGTTTGGACAACTCGACTCTCTTGACTATTGCGATGGTCTCCAGGAGGGACGCTTCACCACTGACCCATAGCTTCTCCTGGACACTTGAGTGGGTAGTGTGCATTATGATTTGTTCTCTTATGAGATCATTGTGCATGGTCCCAAATTTACAGTTGATGGCCAGCTTCTTGAGGGCAGCTATGTAGTCCTCCACTTTTTCTGACTCGGTCTGTTTGCGTTGGGAGAAATTGTACCGGTCGATGGCTGTGCAGATTACTGGCTGATAATTGTTGTGTAGGTCTTCTAATGCATGTTGGAAGACATCACCGTCAGTAGAAGCCCTTGGTTTCTTCACCCTGTTTTCGTAGAAGCGCAGGCCTTCTGGTCCCAAATTATGCAGGAGGATTTTCTTCCTGCGCTGTCTAGAGCACGCTATCTCCACAGCATCTTCCAGCACTGAGAGGTAGTTAAGGAAATACCCCTTCAAGTCGGCCCATTTCATGGCTGGTTCTCCTGGTTTAGGTAGGAAGGGGACTGGGTTAGTAAACGAGAAGGTCTGTGCGCACATGATTTGGATGGCGTGGAAGTCGGGGCGCTTTGCTTCGGGGCTGTGTCCCCGGTGCAGTTCAATGACGCTGATGGCCTCCTGGTCAGGCAAGTGTGACTGTGAGCAGGTTGCCTCTCGTGCTGGCTCGCTAGCTGCAGTGTACTCACCGACGCTGCTGCTTCGTGGTAGGCAATGAAGGTGTGAGAGCAGGTACTCCGTGCTGGTGTTGCTGTGCCTGGAGTGAGGCTGTGTAATCCCTTGCGGGCACACCTGCGTGGTGGGTGTGGCGTGGACCTCACAGCCCCCTGGGGCCAATAGTGAAAGCAGGTGCTGAATGGGGGAAGGGCAAGAGGCGCGCGCCGATGTGTACGCCAAGGGCCTCAAACGGTGATGACCAGCTGCCTCCGCCTCACTCCACCCTTGCTGAACTGGATAATGTTGAGTGGTGGCGTAATGAACTGGCTTCCTCCCCCTATCTGCCTCATTATCAGAATGACTGGAACAGGGGAGAAGCCTGTTCCTGGGAACTAGCCGATGAATTGGATGACGGCCCCTTTAACTGGAAGACACACGAGTACGCAGCTCCGGCCCCTGATGATGACGCAGGATTCCTAGTGGGTAAAAACGCGGAAGAAGATGTTCTGGCGTGTGACGTTACCGACTGAGGATCGAGAGTGGGAGAGCGGCCCGGAGGAGCAGAGAACTGAGCTTTTGGAAGCGGACCCGGGGACGACAAGAGTAAGCCAAGAGGCCACCAGATCTGTGAATTGACGTGCCACACTCCCGAGGGAGGAGTGTGGCTACAACAGGTATGGCAGCGTTTGGTGGGCTGGGTAGGAAGACGGGGTTCTTCTAAACCATAGCCGCTTGTGTGCCAGAGAATCTGCCCAACCTTTCTTTGTCCCCACCGTGTAAATATACCCTCCTCACCAGTAATTACGCCTCTGCACCTTCTCATGTTTAATAAAGTGTTTAGCACCTTAGCACGGGTGTCCCCTGCACTTACCCGGTTCCCTGTGGGAGAGTCCAGATAGAGTACATATCCTGAAGATCTGTACCTGTTTCATTTCCCTGGCGGAGTCCAACGAGGAGTTAGGAAGAACGGAACATTCCCTGAAGTCTGCCTCTTAACCATCTGGAAACAAGACCATAACCAGACGCCATCACGGACCCCAGAGCTTTTCAGAGAGACACCCTGACAACCCGCCATAAAAAGACGTGTTCCAAAATAAAACCTTACCTACCCTGACCTGGTCTTAGGTCTCCTCTTGATCCCACGTCACAGTCTGCCTCCTCGTCGCCACTGTAAAGTTGCTAATTGCCCCCTTGGAATGAGGACATGAAACGTGCATGCATTAAACTTTCTTTATTCGGCATTAGGGTGAGCCATCCACCAGGTTTCGCGCTGCGATCATCCGATGGCCGTCACCGCGTCACGTCACTCCCAGCCTGCTTTGCAGGAGTCTCGTGACGGCAGAAGACTAGACCGCAACACTATACCTTCCACCTTTGTCGTTTATGAAGAACTTCGTCTTAAATATATTTCTGATCTTATCGCTACCTGATCTTTGTTGAGGTAGATCTCTGTGTCTTATAAAAATTAATTATCCATGAACTATTCGATTATTAGAGATTGCTTGCTTTAGACAACGCCAAAGCTATACCCTGGTTTGATATATAAATAACAAATTTGCCAGCTTGGATCTATTCTCTACCCTGGAAAATATTTCTAAAGCTATGTGTGGCTAAAGCTCACTTTTATTATCTTATACCTGTGATAATTTGGCTGGCCAAACCATCGACCACTTTGCCCTGTTCTGTCGCTATTTTCTTTTACCCAGAAAGTGTTATTTAATAGCTCTCTTGAAAGAAATTAAGTTTAAAACTGTAAAACTTGCTGTGTTCCATCTTATGATGCTCAGGGCTTTCTAAACCTGTGTCTGAGTCTCTAGGTTTCTTAGGTATAGATGCATCAAAGGAAAAACCGGTCGCAAAGGAGCAGATTCTCAGAATCTGTCCCTTTGCGACAAGTATTTTTGCATTTGGGATGCATCATCCCAAATGCAAAAATCGCAATTTAAGAAATCGCAAAATTGCGACTACATAAATTGTGATTGCATTTAAGGAATCTCAAATTGAGATTCCTTAAATGCAATGCATCAAAGTAAAAAAAATTGCGATTTCGCTAATAGGGGAAGTAAATTACCATGAAGTTGAACTTCATGGTAATTTGCAAAAACTTTGAAAAATGCACTAAAGTGAATTTTTCAAAGTTCCATTTTACACACACACATGCCCTTGGGGCATGTGTCAGTGCAAGATGTTCTCATATGCAGATTTCAGGGGTGCAACAGGGTATCCTTTTGACACCCTAGCACCCGTGAAATTGCATTCTCAATTTGCGATTCTCTAATTGAGAATCGCAAATTGAGAATGTCTTCCCATAGCGGCCCATAGGAATGAATGGGGAGACATTCCTTAATTACGACTCGCAATTTGCGAGTCGCAATTAGGAATGTTTAACATTTTTGCAAATCCTACACATTCCGTATTTGCGAATTTCAAATTGAGATTCTCAAATAAGGAATACCTTTCCATACATTCCTATGGGATAGGAGGCCCATAGGAATGAATGGGAAGACAGTCTCAATTTGCGATTACCAATTAGAGAATCGCAAATTGAGAATGCAATTTCAACGTTGCATGGATGCCAAAAGGACACCCTGTTGCATCCCTGAAATATGCATGTGTGCACATGCCCTAATGGCTTTTTTTTAAAGGTGGTAATTTGCAATTCCTTAAGGCCAAATAGCGAATTTCTCGTGCTTCCAGAATTGCATTTAAGGAATTGCAATTTGCTATTCATTAATTGCATTTTAGAGAATCGCAAATTTTGCAATTCTTTATTTTGGGACAATACATCCCAAAAGGCTTTTTCCTATTCGCAAACGGGCCGATTCTGAGAATATGCCCATTTGCAAATGGGAAAAAAGGCTTGATACATATGGCCCTATGTTCTTACATCAACCCATACCTCTGGGACACGTACACAGATACCAAAGAACCTATCGCTACATGTGAGGTCCAACTGAAGAGTAATCCCCATTTCATCTCATTGTATCGCACCTGTGATGCAAACTATATCATGGGATTTTTGTTTCGTGCTGCAACGATACTATCCAATTATCTGCACTTACCTGTCAACATGTGTTAATAATGAGGCGTAACTATGTACCATGTAATGTAAAACTCCCAATAAAGAAATTTAAACAAAAAAAAACTGACTTTGTTCTTTGATTACTTGTGGACTTTGAGAACGTTTTATTCCCTTAAACTGTTTTAATGTGTAGTTTTACACTACACTTTTACTGATTTACTTGACTCTTATTTTGAATGTCTTACTAAATGATTAATTGCTTATTATTACTCATATTAATTAACTGAAACTCTTTAAATGTCCGAGTCTTCCTTGAGTTTCATTAATGTTCTTTCCACACAACTGTGCATGGGAGTAATAGATAACTAATGTATAGCAGAGATATTCTTATATTATTTACAGAGCCCCAGGTTTTTCTTCTGCTGTTCTGTATTGCTACGTTGGAGTTATTAGTATGTGTGATTCTTACCTGCCTAAATTTCTTTAGAAGGTTTGGGTTACCTGTAGTTATATTGTACCTTTACAGTGTGGCCCTGATAGTCATATATTTAAACCAGATCACTAACTTGTAAAATTGGTAACCAGTTTCAAATGTTCGCCCATCCTAAAATCCTTCACCTCTCAATGCGACAAGCAAGATTCATCAGAGGACCAAAATAGTAAGTGTTAAGGTATAAACTGATAAGTAAGGTCCCAGTAAGAGAAAGTCAGAGAGTAAGAAGAGAAGGAAAAAAGCCCTATTCCTCTGGAACACAATCTGATAGCAGAGGATGGTTTTGCCCATTGACATGAGGGATTTAGCTTGTCCTATTTAGAAATATCCCCAGTCCAGTCCAAGTACATATGCCCATGGTTCGGACAAAGGAGTAATAGAGTACCAGTTAAACTGGAGATGACTTGTAGCAGTAAAGGAGTGTGACTGTTAATAGGGTTTCACGTTGTAAATGCTTATGTTTAGATTGCTGTGTTTTGAAATGGCCAAGTGATGTTATGCAAAGTTGGAAAAAGTTGAAGACAATGTATGAGTGTAGCACATAAAGCAAAGAAGGCGAAGTTGTTATCGGGTCCGTCGAGACCTAAGATCCCGGTAGATATATATATATATATATATATATATATATATATATACACACTTATGAAGTCTTAGTGTAGAAGACACTGGGTGTGTTTGTCTGCTGTGTTGTGGTGTTTGTCGTGAGATGTTGTCAACAACGTCTTAAAGACAGACTTGAACTTTTTGTGATAGTAAGAAGTCGTTGGTATAGTTGGTCTCAGTGCACAGGGAGTAACCCGTGTGAGACTCCGATCGTCGAAGTCTCACTTGAAGTGAATGTTAGAACTGATCTGACACAAAATTGTAAATAAGGGTGAGCTGCTGCAGGGATGAAGATTGACATCCCAGTGTGCTATGCTGGGGTAAGTCACATACGTCACAAGAAGTTGCGCTGGTATTGGTTGTGATTGCTGACTAGGAGGATTGTGGGTACCATTCATTTCCTGGCTTATTTGAGAAATCATTTGTAAACAAGACAATATTTGAACAAAAATGACATTCTTTAAAGCCCTACAGAGCCTAATTAACAGAGATGTGAAAATACCTGCGAGAATAGGAGGGGAGACAGCACCTGAAGGTACCCCCAGTCACATTATGCAGACTGAAAAAGGATTACACACATGTCTGTGGCTTGGCCAGTGGCATAAGATCAGTGAGAAGGATGGTGTACCACCATTTCCACATTATAGGGCCTTTGTTGTAAGAAACATTGAACATTTGTGAGGACATTGTATGAAATGAAACCGCCTCCTAGACCTACACAATTTGAAACATTTAATGCATAGAAACACATAGTCCATCCTAAAAAGAGAAAAAATATCAAGGACGAGTCAGGAAGGCTATACCTCCTTGTGCCGAAGCTAGGTGGGATTCACAGCAAAAGGAATGGAGAACTGACATAAAAGAGGGAACTTGATTATACCTTGTACAAAATGTCGACAGCGAACAGAAGAAGAAACGTACAGACTGTAGGTACAGAGAATCCTCCTGTGTACATTAATAGTGATATTGATGAAGATTTTACGACTGACTTATTGTTAAATCGACACCCTCATAATATGAGACACAAACTGGTCGGTCAAATAGTGCTCCTGTTAAAGGATATCTTAAATTGCCTTCAACTCCATCAAATGTAAATTCTAACCTGATGAGAGAAAACTCAACAATGACAATGCCTTCTACCTTACATCTGCAGAATACCCCAGATGCTCTGGGAGGTTCAGGTTATTATTGGTCCCGGGGTCCCACTGTACAAACCTGTATCAGTAGGGAACAACATACCCTCTTTGGCTGTTCATACTGGAATTACTTCCTTACCAAATAATTTGCTAAGGGCGGTTAGCAAGACGGGTTCTTCAATCTCCTAAAGTCCCTTTGCAGGGAAATATCTCAAGAAATATTGCTGCATGTTTTCTTATAGATCGAACTGGTATTGATTTGTGTTGAAATCTTCCTCAGAGATCATCACTTTTCTTCTTGCCAAATACGAATGCACTCCCTAATGTGAACTACAGTACTCTTAGGACAGAAGTGCCTTTTGAAATACAGACTTCTGATATGTCCCTTGTACATTCGTTGCATTCCACAAGTAGTGGTATCCATAGCGGAGACATTTTTCTGAATACCCCAGCAGAACAACCAGGTCTTACAGCTAGAGAAATCTATGATTGGTTTAGAGGTCTAGAAGTTATAGCAAATAAAGGAAATTCTAGAGCAAGTGGAGTAGCCACTGCTCAAACTCCTATATGAGAAAAAGTCAGAGATGGGTTACTACGCCACAATGTGACGGGATATCCCGGCCGCCTTATTATGATTCTATTATGTCCTATGGAAATCGTAATACAGTGGACAGGATATCCATCACGTTTGTGATGGAGTAACCCATCTGCCAAACTCTAAATCAGGCCCTTAGTCCCTCTCGGTTCGAGGCATATCAAAATGATGAACTAGTGTTCTTGTGTAAAAATATCCAATCCAATCCAATCCAAAAATTCTTTATTTCGGCCATATAGACCATAAAAGATGCAGTGCAAACATTACATACATTAAAATACATTTTAAAAATACATTAAATAGAATTCACTCTCCCAGCGGGGAAGGATTTATAATAACACTAGAAAGTTCAGGGGGCTTCAGAGGATCTTTTCTTTCTAATCAGCCATATAGCCATAAGAAATTTGGAGACAGCGAACACAATGTGGCCCAGGGTGCTGGTTTTCAAGATCCTGTATGCCTGTGCATACTCTCTGAACCCCAGGTTCTTACATAGCGGCGCTATCCAATGTTTCCTGGGCCTTTGATATACGGGGCACACAAACAAGATGTGGAGGTCATCTTCCACATGGTTGTTACAGCAGGGGCATGTTTTATCGCCCCCATTGGTCCACTTGCAGGTGTATGAATTAATGGGGAGTGTGCCAAGCCTCCATTGAACAAACAGTTTCCTCGCCAGGATGGGGAAAATAAAATCCATAAAAGGTTCAAAGGCATATGAATTTTTGGTTTCTAAAAATCGCAAAGTTAGGGTGCCGCTATTTTGAGCGACCATCAAGTGTGCAAGGGACCTGTCTTTGTAGATTTGTGACAGGGCTTTGCACAAGATTGTTTGACAGCCCCGCGCAGGGTCCTCCCAGAGGTCGCGGAGATTCATGGCAGACAGTTCGTTTTTCACAAAGGCGAGCCAGGGGATTTTGCCATTGCAGTTTAAACTCATGACATGGGTAAGATCCTCCCTGTAATGGTGGAGTTCATCCGTAGACCAGAGCCTGTGCCAGAACTTCACTGGCTTTGACACAAGCTCCTCTGCAATAGGGGGGAGACACATGTCCATTCTCAGAGGCTGGAGTGGCGTAGCACGTGGGAGAGCTAATAGGCGCCTGAGAAAACTATTTTCAACTGTTGATAAGTCCTTCACCGCTTTATACCCCCATAACTCACTGCCATACATGGCCGCTGCCTTGGCCTGGGTCCTGTAAGTTTCAAGGGCCGGACTTATGGGCTTGAAGGAAGAATTATTGACCACCTTCAGGATTGCGCCCGACAGTTGGGACAGTTTAACCCTAGATCGTACTATTTGGCGGTCCCATGATAAATTTTCCTGCAATGTTACCCCCAGATATATAAAAGTAGACACCCTCTCAAGGCTGGCAGTCCCCAGGGTTGGATTGGGCCGGGTTTTAGTTGGTGGGTTAAAGATCATAAACTTGGTCTTTTCTGTGTTCACCTCCAACCCGTGCTGACGACAGAAAAGACCAAATCCATCCAGGATCCTCTGAATCCCCATAGGAGATTTGGAAAGGAGGAGGGTGTCGTCGGCAAACATGATTGCCGGTACCTTCCTACCTGCCAAACATGGGGCGTCGTTGTCCTTGACGTTTTCCAGGTGTGAGATGACGTTATTGATGAATAAACAAAACTGGGTCGGTGCCAAGACACAACCCTGCCTCACGCCTCGACGGACAGGGAACCTGGCTGAAAGATTACCATCTCTCCCACACCTGACCTGCGCATAGTTGTTCTCATGCAGCCTGGCTAGGATGTTAAGTAGCTGGGGGGGAACTCCTAGCTTTTCCAGCACCTCCCACAGTTTCCTGCGCGGGACTAGGTCAAAGGCTGACCTCAGATCCACGAAGACCATGTACAATCTCCCCCCCTCGATCCTCACCGTCTTCCAGTAGAGGAGGACGAGGCGGAAGATCTGGTCCATGGTTGACGTGTTTTTCCTGAAGCCAGCCTGCAGGGGACTCATGATGTCATTATCCTCTACCCAGTCTAGTAGATGGTTCAAAATGAGACGCACAAAAAGCTTTTGGGGGACATCTATAAGGCTAATTGGCCTATAGTTTGCCGGACTCAGAGGGGACCCTTTCTTGTGGATCGGGACTATTTCAGCCCCTAGCCAAGAGGAAGGGACCGCCATACCTCCCAATATAGCATTAAAAAGGATGAGAAGGTACGGGCCCCAAATGTCAGGATGGTGTCTGAAAAGATCACCGGGTAGCTTGTCCAACCCCGGTGCCTTCCCCTGCGCTAAGCGCTCCAGTGCTATCTTCACCTCACCTAAGGAGAATTCCAGGGCCATATCTGGAGGACAGGGGGACTCCACCGCCATCCCTTCGGGCCAAAGAGTGGTTTCTTGATATAATGTTCCGAAGTGGGCCTCCCAGATAGAGGGGGCAATATTGGGTTCTACTGCGGATGTAAGATCCCCTGTTCCATTATTTACCAGGGCCCAGAATTTTCTAGAGTCTTTGGATTTAAGGGCTTCAGTCAGTTCGTGCCAATGGTTCCAATCCCACTCTGCCCTTGCATTGGCCAGTGCTAACTTATACTCCCTCCTAAGGGCTGCAACCTTCACCTTGTCACTACCCTCTTTAATAGCGGAAAGTAACTCAGATTTAGTTTTCCTGCAGGTAGAGGTGTACCAAGTCGGGGTACGAGTCTTTTTCCTTCTGGTGGGCACCACCGGGTTGAAGACATCTGCAAGGTCCTCACTAAGGCCTGGTGAATGCCAGATAGTCTCTCATTGTAATCGGAGGGTCTTAGTTGGTTAGTGAGAGCATCCACCTCCTGGAACCTGGGGAGTGCTAAGCCTTATAACTTATTTATAGCATCTTCTTTGTCAACCAGCTTCCCCCATTTCACCCGACGCCTACTTGTAGTGAGAAGTATGTCTCCCTGGTCGACTCCGGAGTCCGTAGTTGACGGCCCTGCTGAAGGGGCTGGATGCTGGATCTCCAGCAGAAGGGAATTGTGGTCACTGTCTGATCTCGGGACCACTCTAAAATCTTGAACTTTGGACCACAGGGAAATGTCTATAAATATGTAATCCAGCCTTGACTCATGGCCCTTTTTGTTGAATGTGCACACCGAAGGAGTGTCAGAAGGGGTGCGTCCGTTGCACGCCCTCAGTGCAAAGTTCAAGGTGAGGGAAGTTAGTTGTACTGCCAGCGGAGACCAAGCTTTGGGATGAGGTGAGGAGGAAGGTGGAACTCCCCAGTAATCATCCTCGGCAGTGAAGGCACCCTCCATTAGGCCCTCCAGGGGTTCGAAGTGGCAGTTGAAGTCGCCTCCCATCACTATTTTCAGGTCACCTGGCAATTGTCCTAGAAAAGATGAGAGATCAACTAGGGTGGGGGATTCATTGCCCACAGCGACTGGTCGTGAGTAGACGTTAACAATGGCTCATGTTCTTTTACCGTGCCATCTGAGGAGCACACACTGAATGTCCTGTGAGAGTGTGTCCATCCTTTCCACCTGGCACCCGATGTGGCTCGCCACCCAAATTGCTAGACCACCCGAAGGTCTCCCCCCCCCATTCCACTTTGCCGGAATTTCAGAAATATCATACCCCCTCTTAAGCTGTGGTTCCCTTGCCCACGTCTCCTGGAAAAGGAGGATGTCACTTTTATTAACCAGGGTTTCCCACTCCTGGGTGCCCACCTTACTTGAAATGCCTGCCACATTCCAGGAGAGAATACTCAACCCTGGACCTTGAAGTTGCGAACCTGCTTCACTTGATGCAAGCGGGATGTCATGTGCAGGGTTGCCCGGGTCACCCAAACCAGTTATGGTGGGCGACAGGGTGGGTAATCCAGCAAGCTCCACTGTTTGCATTATAGAAGCACTGAGTGTGCTTGATGATTCCTCAGCTTGAACTGGGGTACTTCCCAAGGAGGCCCCCCCCTCATTGGCAAGGGCCTGGATCCTTTCGTCAGTTACAGGAACAGATGTACCTTCCCCCCTGTCTGGAAACCCAAAGGCAGATTTTTCTGGGTGTTGTAGTGTGTCTCCCCTTTTTGGTCAATCTACTTGGTCCAGACAGGAGAATCTATTCTGATGGACAAAATTGCCAGGAGCGGGAAGTACGTTATACTTGGGTCTGTACCGTGAGCCATCTACTGCGAAGCCCACTCTAGTCCAGCTCTGTTCCCTCCCCACAACTAGATTGGAGACATTTGGGTAGAAGTATGAGAGGGACACTAATTCTATGTTGGACTTATCCGGCCTTACCAGCCAGTTGCAAATATAAGGGGCAACCAGTGGGCTTTTAAAGCTGATTATGATACAGTCCCCCGCCCTGTTCTTGGGGGTAACTCCAATCCATGGGATCCTTCTAACCATCAACATGTCTCCTTTGATATTGGGGGGGAGGGGCCTGTTGATGTTAAGCCAGCTAATTGCCTTATTACGGAGTGAGTCCTGTGGCTCTCTAGTGTCACCAGTGAGCTCAGGAACTCCCACCATAATCGCTGTGTAAGGCACTGCCTCAGGGGGGAGATTGACCGCCCTACGCCAAGTGTTAGGGCTAATGGGACGACCAGTATGTTAATTGGTAGCACACCCCTCACTCGTTGGTTGGGGTGGTGTCGGTTGCTTTGATCTTCTAGGTGCAGGGAAAGGGGGCCTAGACGTTTGTCAAGAGGGCGGTAGGGGGACATGACTGCCTGTAGTACTGTGTTGTGCCCCAGTCGGGGCCTGTATGCTTGTTTCAGCAGTAGGAGGTCTATTCCCTGCAGATTCCCGGGGAACCGTCTGTGCACTTGGGCCTAACCCCCTACTAGGACTATTTCTGTTGTATGCGTTTTCTATAGCCATGAGTCTAGCATCTATAGAGTCCAATTTTGCAGACAAGGGTTCCAGCAGGTTCTTAAGAATGTCCGTAAGTGAACCAATTAGAGCATCTGTCATATTAGGAGGGGTTCCACCAAATATAAACGGCCCAGAACACCCTGGTACAGCTGTGACTAATGGCGAGCCTGATTGATCAGATCCAATTCCCGGGGAAGTAACCTCGGGAGAAGCCGAAATGTCTGAGCTGACATCCAGTGTTGGATTGGTTTTATCCACTTTGGCCCTTTTTGCGTCTCTAAGCTTCCTTGATCTTTTCCTTTTCGGAAGATGGTCCACTCTGCAGCCTACGGATTCCGTTAGCACTACAGCTTGGCCCTCATCCTGCGACTTAGTCATTTCCGCACAGTTCACATAGGGAGTGGTCTCCACCACCCCGGAGAGGCGCAAGGACTCACTATCCCTCTGTAAGTTTGACGGGGTCCTGAGTTGTTGGAGGACTGACTCAATTGTCTGGTCAATACTATCCATGAGAGATAAGTGGGTAGCGTCAAGGGGTATTGGAGTACTAACATCAATTAAAGAGGAATCCGAGGGGCCCACTGGCACATTTACTGTGTTCACCTCAGGGAGAGTGTCTGGCACTGTGTGACCTTTGTTGACCGCAGCACTGGCCTTAGGAAAGAATTTTTCCAGAGTACTAGAGCACTGTTGAGCAGCCTTGCTCCTGGATAGGTGGGAGAACGGTCAGGACCGCAGGCTAGTGAAGTGAGGGGAAGAGCCTTGGGACAGGCACAACGTTAGAGGGGGGGCCCGGTCCGGTCTCTGCCGACCTCTAACGGCCTAAAACGGCCCGCTCTTTGCCCGGTCTTCGCCCCGGGGACCGCCCCGCGCGCGTCCCGCGATGCACGTATCCAGGGGCTCCTATGTATGACAGGGGGGCGTGGCACTGGGAGGGGGCACGGCGCGGGCGGGAAGAGGAACCAGCTGGCGATGTTATGCAGGAATGCTGGTCCTCGCAGTCCCGCTCGCCGTGCCTCTCACCTCCTCTGCGGCCAAGACCTCCGGGAACAGCAGAAAATCAGCCCACAAGGTGAAAGCTCCCAGCTACTCCTGTAGCGAGCAGGACAGACTCCCAAGCACAAAGTCTCACTCTCGAGCGGCTCCCGCGAAGCGGGGGCCGCGAGAGGTAAAGAGCGGTCAGGCGGGGGGGGCGTGGCACTGGGAGGGGGCGCGGCGCGGGCGGGAAGAGGAACCAGCTGGCGATGTTATGCAGGAATGCTGGTCCTCGCAGTCCCGCTCGCCGTGCCTCTCACCTCCTCTGCGGCCAAGACCTCCGGGAACAGCAGAAAATCAGCCCACAAGGTGAAAGCTCCCAGCTACTCCTGTAGCGAGCAGGGCAGACTCCCAAGCACAAAGTCTCACTCTTGAGTGGCACCCGCGAAGCGGGGGCCGCGAGAGGTAAAGAGCGGTCAGGCGGGGGGGCGTGGCACTGGGAGGGGGCGCGGGCGGGAAGAGGAACCAGCTGGCGATTATGCAGGAATGCTGGTCCTCGCAGTCCCGCTCGCCGTGCCTCTCACCTCCTCTGCGGCCAAGACCTCCGGGAACAGCAGAAAATCAGCCCACAAGGTGAAAGCTCCCAGCTACTCCTGTAGCGAGCAGGGCAGACTCCCAAGCACAAACTCTCACTCTAGACGTGCAGGACAGGCTTATGATAAACTTGCAGAATTAGTACAACAACATGGGGTTGGCATGCAGAAACCTAAAGTTCTAAGGTAGAGTTACAGGTTGAGCTTTAGTGACCGTGGCATTGCAAACAACCGACCCTCTGGAATGAGATTACAGATTAAGGAATTCATTCCTTATGTGAGGAAATGGAGTGAAATGGATAAATTGGATGGTAGATTGATGAAGAAAAAGAAGACAACGTTAAGAAGCATTTGATTCCAGCGATAACAGAAGAGGACAATGAAAATGTACAGTTTCTTCCCATGAGAGAAGTGTTTGGAGGAGGGTATGTACATGGGCCTTGGACTAGGTCTGATATTACATTGTGTACAAATGATTTCCGTAGATTGAGAGAAACCCCAATGGAATAGTACAGACAGGTTGAACGGTTTGTAAAGGATTCAAATGTTTTGTATAAGGATCTGGATACCTTACGTGAAATTTTGTTCAGGTTGACTTTTGGGATTGAATGTAAAGTTCTGTAGATTGGCTCGATGCAGAGCCAAAGAGAGATCCTCAAATAAATGCTCCATCTGTATTTGTAATGAAGAAGAACAATCAGGTGATTATTTTCCTGAAAATTAAAATCTCTCCTAAAGATATCGATTGAGTTAAAATTGACGGAATGACCCAAGAAACTAATTAATGAGTTCATGCTTATTATGAAAGATTGTAGTGGGATGGAGAACATTGCTGAGAAACAGGTGATACATTTTTTGTACAGATTTGTGCTTGGACTGATACCTGAGATTAGTTCAATGATTTAGAAGCATTTGATTTGTTGGCAGACTAAGCCTTTGGATGAGATTCTATGATCCGCAAACTAGGGTGGAGATGAATTCGAAATAGAAAGTAAGAGGTCCAAAGAAAAATTGATGATTGCCCAAATGAAAGCAGCACAGAGAGGTCAGAATCAGCTGTATTTTGTCACCAAGGCTCCAATACAGGAAGGATATCAGCAGGTTCCTATGATGCAAGGTGTTAATGGTTTTCAGCAGCAAGGTTTTCAGACACAGGGTAGAGGTCGAGGTATTCCAATTGATCCGAGAACAGGTGTTGATGTGCTGGCTTTAAAGTAAACAAATCCTTGTCATGTGTATGGCAAGTTGGGACATTGAAAGTGCAAATGTTGACTTAATCTAGGAAATGTGACTCAGGTTCAGAATGGGGGATATGCACAGTCCCAGGAAACCAACAACACGTTTCAAACTCAGCAAACACCGAGACAGAGAGTTTAAAATCCGAATGTACCCTAAGCATAGCCAATGCCAGTACCACAAACCCTGATGCCACAACAAAACGTTAACGTCCCAAATGTCCAGATATACAATGCAAATCAGAATCCGAATGTAAACACAAACGCTTTTGTAAATCAGGATCTGACTCAGGATCCCATGATACAGATGGATGACTGCAACTCAGAACTGTCACAGTGAAGTAGCCTGAGAGGGGAGGATTGTGTACTAAGCCCATCCTTACTGGTAGATCAGAGAGGTTAATACATGGATGGTGAGAGTAAGAAGAGAAGGAAAAAAGCCTATTTCCACTGGAACATGCTCAAAGCTGAGATCTGTCAATACATACCTTGAAGCTTTGGTTTCATTTATTTTACCTAATAGCAAACTTTAATTTGTCAAATCCTCCTTTTTTCTTGTTACTATACCATTGTATACATGCTGTTTATTCTGTCTAAAGGCCTGGAGATAGAGGACATTGCATCTTACTTATCTTACTGTAATTGCTTCATCTTTCTCCAATCACGATTTCATCAGTTTTTGACTGTGACAAGACCAAGGAAGCAAAGTCATTTCCCCCCAGCGTTGAGTATTTCTGGAGGCAACACAGAGGTTGTTGCTTTTCCTACGTTGGTCATGCATCTTGGTTGTAGTCCTAAATTGATCATGCATTCTGAGTGACTGTGGGGTGAAGCATGACATTCGAAAGATATCTTGGTGTAAATGACAACTGGGTAAAGAAATTCAGAGAATCTCTTCCTTGCAGCAGCTCCAGAAGCTATACAGTATGTTGAAAGGCTCCTAGCACCAAGGCTGTCTTAGAGTGGGGTATATTACTACTTTTTATCAGCAAAATCTATATTTGTTAAAACCAGTAGCACCAATCTCAACCAAGTGGTTTTCTGCAACTTTCTCTAGCAACTTTCTCTCAACAGTTGATAAGTTGAGTTTTACCCTGCCAGCCGTAAAAGTTATTTTTACCTTTTAGCAAACTTTATAAATAAAGTAGCTTATAAAACCCCTGCTTCCATTTATAATTGTCTACACTTTAGCTTGTCATCCCACGCAGCGTGTAACATCCTACTACATAAGTAACAGATTGTACAGGTCTGCAGCCTTTGTGTATTTCAGAATATATCTCCGGTCTAATAAACCTTTGTGATGGGAGTGAAATTGGAACAGGAACAGAGTGAATGATGGAGGGAGACATATCTTTCTTTGCAAACCCATATGATCTCTGATGTGTCTGTCTTGGATCAATTATGAATATCCCAAAATGCAAAGGAATGTGTGGTGTATGCTTGAGAGGGATGTGTTGCTACAAGCTGAACACAATATTAGATGTTGATATATAATAAAAAATACAATGGTGTTGTCCTTTGTTTGGTTGTTTTCATTTAAGGGAAACTGCGATAACCAAAGGAAGAGGATCCGGAGTACATTTAAGCTTCTGAAGCAGTTTCTGACCAAGGAGGAGGAACAGCTTATCAGCAAGTTGGAAAAGGATCATGAAGAGATTATGAAGAATATAAGAGAACAGCTGACCAAACTGGAGAAGCAGAAATTAGCCCACAGGGTGCTCATTACAGAGATAGAAGGAAAGTGTCAGCAGCAGGATGTGGAAGTACTCCAGGTGAGAGTTGCACATCTGTAGAACTAGAAGAGACATGCTACTCTGAGCTGTGCAGTGTTAGCAGCCAGATGTTAAACTGCTGAACATTGTATTTTATTTTTATTCGCTTAACAGTGTTTGGGGACATTGATAAAGTGATTTGAGAGAGGGTTAATATGAACAGTGGCAGAGAGGTTGCTTTTTGCCAGTGAGGGGAGATAGTTTCAAGAGTTGGTGAATGGGTAGTTGGGTAAGATTAATGAATGTCTGCGATTAAGGCCACACATCAGTTGAAACCAAAGCGTTCTCAGTCCTTTTCTGAAACTTGCTTTAAGACATAAGGGGAGAGAGTCTCAATTTACATATGAGGATACACGTGCAGTTCATTTGAGTTTCTCTGTCTTAAAACAACTCAATGCAGAAGTGTCCTTAACTTGAAAACATTTACTTATTAAATATATTAATTATAAGTTTTAGACATTGGTTTCCATTTAAAAGTTGTGGCTAATAAACCTTACTTTCTTAACAAAATGTTTGTAAATTATATGGAGTGAAAATCATGTTGATATAAGGGTGGTAGGTTCTGTATTTCAACGAAGAGTACAATATTATAGGACTGATTCAGAAGAGCATTTATGACCACAGGAACTAATACTATAGGATTTCTCTTGTATATACTCTTGCATACCTTTGTGATTCGCCCCAAAATGAGCAACTCCCTATTAGTAAAAATCAGATATGGCACAATGCTCTCTGTTTGAGCTAACTTAATCGCATTCTGATTCCTCTGTGATCACCTTTTTTTTCCCCAGCAAGCAACATACCCCTATCTTAAGCTTAACCAGTTTGCCATTTATATTGGATTTATACATTGATCCTTTGATTATTGTCCAAAAGAGCTAATCTTGCCTTTGATCTTTGGTTGACTTTTTTCCTGAGTTTCTCAGATGGTCAGAGTTGACTTCTTCTCAGTCCCTCTGTAGAAAGAGACTTTGTCACTTTTGAGAAGAAAAATCCTGCCTACGCGCTTCGCAGCCTGAAACTGTAACTGTTGCTGAGGAACGAAAGGCCAGCTCCATGAAGCAGGTTGTACCCGCTGGTGTTCTGAAGCATTGGTGATTTCTTGCTCAATGCAGATGGGATATAGTCGTTTTTTACGGTCGTCTGGACATCCCTGAGTGGGAAGGAGCTGAAATTTAATCAGAAGGGGAAAAATCCTTTTTTTAACTAAGGCTTTACAACAAAAAGCCTTGACTATAAAACCGGAACCACACTGGAGTTATTGCTACGCCCGCCTTTACTCCGAATCGTTGTCTATTACAAAAGGCATCACAACGCATGTCACTCCAACAAATTTAGCGTTGTAGTTGACAACGCTAGTCTTTACCATGAACTTTCTGCATGTCTTCACTTTTTGAGTATAGAAGCACTATGAGGCTATACTTATAGCAGTCAGTGTACGCCATCAGAAGTCTGTTTATATTTCATGCAGGATATTTTATAATACATGTATTTTATAATACCTATATGGAGACGCAATCTACTTCTTTGTCCTGGGTGTGAGTGCGAGCAGTTCCAGCCCTTAAGGTCCTCTCACAGGTCTCAAATAACAGGTAGATTCCTTCATCTGTTCTTCCAGAGGTTCAGAGCATGTTCTGTGGACTGTGCCTGGCTTAGGGTGCCATACTTATGTCTGGCACCATCTAGGATGTTGGGGTGAATCCTGGCTTTTCCCTAATCAATGGGTTGAAAGTTCCCTGGGGCAACTCTACCCACTTTACAGCAGTTCCTTTGTGCAGCATTTCCTGTCTGCCCTATTGCAAGCAATCCCATAGTGCACCTTACTCCCAAAATCCAAGATGGGGAACCCCTTCTCCCTTTGTAAAAAGCTTTTGTGACCACTGAAAGGTGTGGCAAGGATAATGAGCAGTCTACTCCTCTGTGATAATTTAAAACTGGTTCTGGATGTGGCTGTCCTCTCACAGGGTTTGGTACCAGCCTGACTATGGCGATAAAGGCTGGTTCTTTTGAGATGTTACCTATTATTTGCTTGTGACATGGCAGACGTCTTTGAAGTTAATTAACTCCTGGCTCACCCCAACGGGCTTTCCTGCCAAGGAAAAAACACCTTCCCACTTAGAAGCTATTATCCTTGCTCCAAGTCCAAAATCCAACTACACAATTGAATTGTGCTTTCAATAAATACTGCACTTATACTATGCTTAAAAACGTCTAGAAAAGCAGAATCAGTGTCTCGCTAGTATTGGATGGCACTCTATACAGGAGCTGCTCTCCACCTAAATGTAGGAACTACCCAGAGCTCTCTGCTTCTTTTTTCCATAATGTATGTAGCACTCTAAGCCTCAAAGGGTCTTGTTTTGACATTTGCTTGTTTGTTTTTACAGAGTTGCAATAGCCACTCTACAGCTTATAGTTAGTGTTAACAGAGATAAGAATGCCTTTGATTTTTGACCCTGAATAACTTTGCACCCCTTTGACGAATTCCCACTAAACTTTCTAGAACTATTCTTCCTTCTACATTGACAGATGATGGAAAGATTTGAGGTGATTCGTCAACGAAAAAAGGGATGTTCCCCAAACAGGTTTTGACCGAAGTGCATTTTCCATAGACTTTTTGTAGCAACAAAAAGCTGAACAGATTGTAATGAAATTTCACAGCAATGTACATTAGACTGCAATTAGCCACTCCACTCCACTCCACTCCACAGCACTCTGACACACCAATACACTCTATTATACTTTACTCCAAACTACATTATGCCACTCCCCTCAACATTGATCCTCTGTATGAGACTGGACCTCACTCTGCTCTAATGTACAACAATCCACTCTACACAGCTTCACTGATTGCTATAGAATGGAGTTTTATAGAGTGCAGTAGTGTGTCACTCTACTACCCTATATGCCACTCGCCAACACTTTTCTCCATTCTATACCCCTACACTTCAGTACTATACTGTATGCCACTGTACAACACTACTCCTCTCTGTGCCACTCTATGATACTTTAGTCCACTATACAACATTGAACAACACAGCACTGCATGCGATTGCACTGTGCAAATCCAAACTAAAGCACTCCACTTTATGCTGTTTCACTATATGCCACTACACTCTATGGTACCTCACTCTACGCCACTCCATTCTACGTTATTCCATTGAACACTACTCCACTGTACGCCATTCCACTGTATTCTATTACACTCCAGTATATACCACTGTAGTCTACACCATCCACTCTGAATGCCACTCTACTCTGCACTGTCCCCCTGTATGCCACTCCACTACACGCTACTCTACTCCAGTGTGCACCACTCCATTCTACACTAGTCCATTGGATGCCACTCAACTGTATGCTATGCCATTCTTACCCACTCTAGTCTACACCACTTCACTGTACTCTGTTCCACTCTTTGCCGCTCCACTCTACGGAATTCAACTGTACACAACTTCAATCTTCACCACTCGGCTTTATGGTATTCTACTCTACATCACTCTATTGTACACCGCTCTATTTCACACTATTTCATTGGACGTCTCTTCACTGTACACCACTCTACCCTTTAATACACTTTACGTCACTCGACTCTACACCACTGTACGCAACTACACTATGCACTATTACTAAGCATGGGCGAATTTTGCGAATCTGGCGTTCACGAATTTGCGTATTTGCGAATTTGCAAGGGTTTCTGCCAGTTCGCAAGGGTTTTGTACCAGTTCGCAATTGTGAACTTACTTGTCGGCTTGCAACGGTCGCGACTTTGTTGTTTCTACGTCTGGTTCATCATCACAGGTTCACAGCACCCTCTGTTTCACCACTGCCACCCTCTGGTTGACCCATGCCACCCTCTGGTACATCACTGCCACCCTCTGGTACATCACTGCCACCCTCTGATTCATCACTGTAGATTATGGGGGGGAAAAGCAAGCACACCTGCCCTGCTTCAACTGACATGAATTCATTTCTGGTTCATCACTGTAGATTATGGGGGGGGAAAGCAAGCACACCTGCCCTGCTTCAACTGACATGAATTAATTTGGGGTTGATTAATGTGTCACTGAATTTAAACTTCCTGTTGGGCACCTGCTTTCTTATCTGTAATTTGCTTTCTGTTGCTGTGCAATTTTTTTTCTAAGACCTTTGTGGCCTACTTGTAGCTATTGTTTTTCTGTGGGGCACTTCCTTCCTACCACCCCCCTCCCCCCTACAGCCCCGCCTCCCCCCCCCAATGGACGACTTGCAAAAAAAAAGTGCAGGCAAATGTCAACCTGAGGAGTTATTCTGATAAAAATCATCATTTTCAGAAGGTTTATGCTGCTTACTGGTGGATTTCTTGTGCAGAATTGCAAATTTTGTAATTTCGCGAGTGCGAGATTGTTGCTGCCCGCCGCAGCTACATGTTCGCAATTGTGAACTCTCGCGATGCGTCGCCAAACTCCCGCGGGATCCCGCAGCAACATCCAAAATGGTGCAGCACTCGCAAAATATCGAGAAAAACAACTCGGCAAACGCTGAATGACGGTAAGTGAACGCCGCACGCCGCAATATTGTATCACCAAGCAAAAAAATCCACTGCGTGTGAATTTGCGGATTTTCGGTAAATTAGCGAGAGTTCGCGGATTGCGAATTTACCGAAAATCCGCGAGCGAAACGGATTTTCCGCCCATGCCTAACTATTACACTCTACGCAACTCCTCTGTACAAGGCTCCACCCCTTTCCAGTCTCTGCTACTTCACTATACACCACTCCACTATATGCTATTCAACTATACACTATTCCACTCTACACCACTCCAGTGTACTCTCATCCACTCCATATAACTCCACTCTACAAAACTCTACTATACTCTGTGCCAGTGTACTAGACTCTACTCCACTTTTTCCCTACTCCACTCTTTCCCTACTCCACTCTTTCCCTGTACACTCCACTCTCCAAATTTGTGCTCAAATCTATGCCTGTACAACACTCTACTCCACTCTATGACAATTTCCACTGTGTGAACGACACATCACTCCACTCTACTGTGTGAGACGCGACTCCAATTTATACCAGTTTGCTCAACTCTACGCTACACCACTTAAACGTACACTACTCCGCACCACACTAATCCACTATCCTGTATTCCACTCTACACACTCCACTCTACTCTGTTACTCCACTCTAATACACTCCACTGTATGGTACTCCACTTTACAGTAATCCACTCCACGCCACTACAACACTCTACACCACTCTGACCTACTGTACAACACACCAGTCCACTGTACAACTCACAGTTCCACTCTACGATACTTAACACCATTAAATGAGACCCCATTACACTTTTGTGGCCGGGTGACGGGACCAGATGAAGGTACGAACAATGGTGATGACTGGTGGAGATCTGACGTACGTTCCACCCTCTCTCTCCCACCATATCAGGGTACATGGGAAACCGAGTCTGACGAATGGTGGAATCAGCATCGACAAGGAATGGAGGTCGGCGCCTTTAACAGTATTGACAGCAAGGACGGGAACACGCCCCCTCTTGACGCGCTGCTCTGCGGATTAGTACATAAGCCCGGAAGAAGAAGGACCGGGGTGTTCCTACACCGGGAGGAGTAGAGAGAAGAGTGGAGAGCGAGCGGAAGACGGCGAAGACAAAGCGAGAAGGAGAAGGATGGAAGCAGAGGGGACGAGAACGGAGGGAGCTGTTCCTGGAGGCCAACCGTACCACGCACCGCCCAGCCACGCTCACGGAGGAGTGTGGCTCAGCCAGGTACATCAGCGGGTATCGGGCTGGCTGGGGAGAAGAGGTGACGCTGTGTAAATACCCCTCTGACCCCTTTTTGACCCTTCCTCCCCATTTACCTCCTTCCCTCACAAACTACTCCCTCACGTTGTATCGCACTGAAGAGGACTGTATATACACCAGCACCAGTTTCCTCACTACCCGGGTACCCATTGGGATGTAATTTCAAGAGAACACCCCACTGATTGAGTTTTCTTTCCTCCGCATGTGGCACTGGAACGCGACGAGGGGAGGAGTAGCGGCCTGCGAACACCCCGGACAAAGCCCGACCAGCCCTAAAAGAACCCGCTCCCAGAAACCTCAATACATCCAACTCCAGCATCACGTGAAAGGCAGTCTTTACGGAAGAAAAAGACCTTTATTAAAATAAAGCCTTATGTACCACGTACCTGTCTCCGTGCCCCTTCATCAACCCCGCAACAACTTTCCAACACTTTACTCCACTGTACACTACGCCACTCTACTTTACTCCCTCTACAATACTCCACTCAACAATGCTGTACTCTACTACAATTGACTTTGCAACACTCTCCTCCCCTGTACTGTACGACACTAAACATAATGACACTCAACTTGACAACACTGGACTCTAACATTTTTATAAATTTGTTTTTTTACAAACATTGAAATAATAAAGGTTAAAGCTTAGTTATAGTTAGAAAAACAGTTTTTTCTCCTAACCAAACAAAAACTACACAAGCCTTAGCAATTCTAAAGTTATAGTTATAACTTTCATTTGCAATTTATCCACTACCTTCAAACTATTATAAGTTGTGCACCTCCATGCACATTCTTTTCAGTAACTCGCCACTCTACGATGCACTGGGTTCTAAAAAATAATGACATTCCACTGTACGCCACTACAATGTACGAGACTCACCATCACACTACTGTACGACACTGCACTGGACAGCACTGGACTGTACGACACTATATTCCACTGACCTCCACTCTAAACCATTATAATCTACAACACTCCACTCTACTAAACTCTGCCACTCTACTTGATGACACTCCACTCCATTTCACAACACTCCAGTTGACCACTCCACTGTACAACACTTAACTCTATTGTTCAACGCACCACTACACTGTGCAACACGCCGCCCCACTCTGCGATGCCCCACTTCACTAATTGACACACTATGCCACTCCACTGTTTAACACTTTACTCTCTGTATTCTATGTCACTCCACTAGGCCCCACTCTATACCACTCTATAATACTCCACTCTACGACACTCTGCTTCACTGTACTGTACGACACTCCACTTAATGACAGTCTAATGAATGACACGCCACACTGCGATTGGAAACTTTAAGAAAAATAGACAGCCATTAACATACAATGAAAAAAGCAAAGGCTAAGGATAATTTATTGTTAGAAATGTTACTTAACCTTTCTTTACAAACCCAGCTTAAAGTATACAAACATTAAATATTGCAAACGACAAACTGACCCGATATTTTGCAGACAAGGTAGATAAAGTCTATAAAAGTTTTACACCAGTCAATATTGATCAGTGGTAAAGACACAAAAACAGGGGACGCTCTACGGATGATACATTTCGTTCCTTCCCCCCATTATCCCTTATCGAGACTGAAAATTAAATCTGGCTCTACAGCCGATTCCTTGAGACCAGCTCAATTCCACCAATTTCGTAACCTTATTTTACCAGTGGCTAGGGAATTAATTAATATATCCCTAACATCAGCGTGCCTACCATCAGTCTGGAAACACGCTAAAGTGACTTCTCTTCTGAAGAAAGCATCGCTAGATCCATCTGAACCTGGTAACTATAGTCCCATTTCTCAGCTCCCTTTTCTAGCCAAGGTCACTGAATCCTATGTCAATACTATTCTGACAAAGTTTGTTGAGGAAAATGCCATCTAGGACTCCTCTCAAAATGGATTCAAAGCCCGTCACAGCACTGAGCCGGATCTGCTGGCAGTGACGGAGGAAATTCGTAGGAATTTAGATGATGGTAATTCTGCTGCCTTAATTCTCTTAGATTTAAGTGCCGCTTTTGACACTGTCTCGCATGAAACTCTACTGTGCAGGCTACAGGAGATAGGGATTGAGGGCACTGTTCTGGCCTGGTTTCGCTCCTTTCTAGAAGGCAGAACTTTTCAGGCCACAGTACCAGCCTATCATTCCCAGAAGTCGGCGATCAGACACGGGGTTTCACAGGGATCGATACTGAGCCCTGTGCTCTTTAACATCTATGTACAACCCTTAGCAGCCGACGACACCCAATTAGTTATTGCCTTCTTCAAGAAATGTCTTATTAAATATAAAGAGGATTTACTGGCAGTCACCAATTGGCTGACAACAAATTTTTTGCAGCTAAACGCCAGTAAGTCCGAAATTCGGCTGTTTGGAAGAGATAGCGATATGTGGTCAGAGCAATGGTGGCCAGACCAACTAAAACCAGCTCCTTTGCGAAGGAGGCAGTCAAGAGCCTGGGCTTCTGGATAGATAGAGGTCTCTCTTTTGACACTCAATCCAAAGTAGTCGCAGGGACATGCTTTGGGCATCTGAGAGGGCTAAAACCTCAGTTGGGCTTTTTTTGAGCCCAAAGTCTGGCAGACTATTGTACAGGCCTAAATCTTATCCGGATTGGATTATGAGAATTCCCTCTATCTAGGTGCCAACACATCCTGCGCCTGCAGAGAGTACAAAACGCAGCAGCTCATACTTTACTAGTGCTGCCGAAAACCTGCTCCGTGTCGAAGTCTCTACCCAAATTACACTGGCTACCTGTGGAAAAAATAATTCAGTTTAAGACTCTATGCATCACCCACAAAATTTTGACTAAACAAGCCCCCCAGTCCTATCAGACTTGTTAACATCTTATGTCCCGAACCGGTGCCTACGGTCAGTTGACCAAGGGCTGGTGTACACCCCTAGAGTTTCAAGAGCCAGAGCGGGTGGTCGTTCTTTTAAAGCTCTGGCTGCCAAACATTGGAACTCTCTACCTATTGGTATCAGAAGGCTCTAAGATCATCTAGCCTTGCGGAAAGCCATAAAGACCTGGCTTTTCCCAGTGTAACTCTATCCCCCTTTCCCAGGCTGTCACTAACTACCAGTATGGTGTTTTGGGTAGCGCTGGGACGCCCCGTTGCTGGAGCAGCCATGCGAGATACAAATCTGTTAATAATAATAATAATAATAATAATAAAGTTATCATTTTAACTTCAATTTATAATTCAACCACCACCTTCAAATTACTATAAATCGGGCACCTTTGAACACAGTCTGGTCACCTTACTCGCCACGCTACATTAACTATAACTCATTTCTTTTCCATGCACTGGTAATACCCTTGCATGCTACATCAATTATAGCAAGGGGAATCATAGCACTCATAAGATTCATAACATCTCAAATTACATAATTTGTCACAACACAGTGCATGGAGTGGTGAGTTATAGTATTTTTTGGTCTTAGTCTGAACTAGAAATATGGTGCTCAGAAACTCCAACAAAAGTAGAAATGATTGCTGTATTGCCCCTTTTTATACTAATGTTTGAACTTATGACACTGATGTGTTGAGCTTTTGGGAAAAAATGAAGGGGCGTTAGATGAAATGAGTGAAAAGGTATTGTATACATTTCTAGGCCAGAAGCCCAAACAGTGTCCAATACCCAAGGATCTTCAGTAATCTTGCTCTTGCTGTGAGAACATTTGCCCCTATGTTTATTAAGAGGACTTGCAGGCAATGGGAGTTAACCATTGTACTCTGAACCTGCAATATCGGTACCCTTTTCCTTTTTGTGGGATTAAAAATGGATTTTTGCCTTGGTTAGAGAAAGAGATTTTGGAGTGCGATTATGACCTCGTCCTGGAATGTCCATAAAAATGACTTCGTCTTCTCCCAGTCCTCCCACAAACCTTTTGTCTAGAAAAACTTTTCCGAGAATATTGGGCCTTATCCTAGGATGTGAATGTGGCGATTTATTTGCTTAGATCCTTAATTCATTTATCTTCAAAAAGCATCCCTTTTATCTTGCAGGCCTGATTCCGTAACTGCAGTTAGGCCCAATTTTTGGGGATCTTTAAAGGTCCTTTCTCCATTCACTAATATGCTTTACCATAAGGAAGCTCTACAACACTATTAACTTAAATTTGAATTAAATATTTCATTTGAATGTATGAGATTTTAATTAAAATAATTTTCCAAAGTTTATATGAAAAAATAAATTCCCACCTAAAGTTAAAAGCTGATTTTTAATTACACGTTAATAATTATTAAAAGTGATGTAGAAAATACATTAAAAGTAATTTATATTTTAATAATAATGTATTTTACATTAATATTTCACTTAGAAAAAGATAAATATTTAAAGTGTTTATATTTTTTAGTTTTTTAACATTAAATGTTATTTATTCTTTTATATGTGTAACTATTTTAAATAATAATTTTACATTATTGTTGTGGGTTCTATTTTAAGATCCTACTTGCATTTCTTTCTATTGGAGGGGTGAGTGGTTGGCCATGTGTGGTGCTGGACATACCATTGTTTTTTGTGCCAGTAGTAAATTACACTCGTAAATTTAGCTCCGCCCCATGTTACATTTTAACATTGATTTGGAGATCTTACTGACAACGAATTTCTCAAAATGTGCTAAAATAAAACATCCAGGATTATTTTTTTTTTTTTAATATTGGTTAACATGATTGCCTTTTAAAATGTGCCTTAAACGATTGTTAAACTGAAGTATACACAAAAAAGTGATGGATGGAATGCTTGAATTTATCTGAGCCACTGTTAATTTCGGGGCGGCATCCCAATCCAGGTAATTTTGAACACCAAGCCACTGCAGTTTGGACCCAGCCATTAGCGAAAATATGGCAGGTTCTAAACTGAGATCAATACAGGCATTCCATCCATCACTTTTATGTATACATAAAGGACTGTTAGTTATGTACCGTGTATATGGATATGTATGCCATATGTGGGGAGGGTATCTGTTACTGTTGCACTAATAATAATGTAATGTAATAATAGGGGTAGGCTCCTGGGGCTCACGTACAACCAGACAGGACCCTAGTTAGTTTTTACAGACCACAGCCTATCAGGTGGTTACACCCAACAGCTGGATCCGACTATGAGAATTAATTATAGAAAATACAGGTTGGGCCGAGTGTTTATACTCAAATTCTTTGAATAAATGTCCAAATATCCAGAGGTGATATGTTGTTTTCTTAGTTCTGTATTTACTTCAAGCCAAATAAAAGAAGCAAAGAGCAGCCAACACATGTTTCGCCCACAAGGCTGCCACGCCAAGGACTTTTTCAAGGCAATAATCTGACTAGTGGTTGGTACTTGAAGATATTGGCAAAAGCGCGAGAAAAGGTCCCTGTGGTCAAATGTTGGTAATCTCATGCCACTGCAGTTTGGACCCAGCCATATACGAAAACATGGCTGGGTTCAAACTGAGGTGGCATGATGCGTACCGGGAAGTGACATCCATCACTTTTTTGTATACTTAAAGGATTGTTAGTTATGTACGGTGTATATGGATGTGTATGCCATTTGTGGGGAGGGTGTCGGTTAGTGTTACACAAATAATTATCGAAGGTCCCCAGAGTTAGTGGTCCACCAGAATAAGGATGTTCTACTCTAACATGCTCCTCCTGTAGCCATTAGTAGCCTCTCTCATCTAGCCTCCATGTTGCTGGTTAAGGCCCTGTTTTTTGGGTCTGAAAGTTTGTTCTTGTTTATCTATTGCCAAGATGGCCCCCTTAATTGAATAATTTTGTTTTTATGATTAGTAACCCAGTAGAATAGCCAAGTATGCATCACACGTCATAATACTCTCCATTCATTTAGCGCCAGGATACCATTTTGGTCACAGTGCGCTATATAAATGTTTTAAATAAATAAACAATCCACCTCTGCTGTTGAATCCCTGACAGCCTGATGAGATTTAATATGTGTAACTGTCTTCCCATCAGACTGAAAATCCTACCTTCAAGTCTATGCTCCGAATTATGTGGGGTAAAAATATATCTTGTTCACCTCTCTGTTTTTGTTTTCTCTAGGGTGTACAGAGGATCTTGAGGAGGTATGTTTTCTTCCGCTTTTAAACATTACAAAAAAAACTCCTATGCCACCTGCATGATTCCTTAATCTGTTCTGTTATAAGTGTAAGTATGTATAAACCATAGCGTTCAATGGATACTGCTGCAGTAGTGTTATTACATTGTAGAAGTGGGAACTTGCATCTTGAGGTGAAATTCAAAGTTAAGTAGCCAGGCTTGAGGACGTTTATGCCACTTAAGGTGGTCTGTGCAAGAACAAGGAGAGGATGGTGGTGAGCTTCAACCTGCACCCGAAGCAATGGAACAGACCCCAGTGCACGTTTGGCTGTGTCATAGCACTATGGCTGGAGCACCCTTGTGGGAACTCTGATAGAGTGTAATCAAGCGTACTCCTACAATGTGGACCCTACCTACGTGCATCAGTGCTTTATTTGAGATGGCGGTTTCTGGTGTACAGTACCGACACTTAATCATCAACACCGGTGCATTCATGAGCACCAGGACACATTCCTATATAGTAGGCACAGGGAGATTACGCGATTTACTAAGAATCACAGATGTTGAGCCCATGCCGAAATCGTACCTGGTTCCCCAGCTTCGAAGTAGGCAGCTCTGGACATTAGGCCACATCCTCTCCCCACTTTCATGATTAGTAGTTGATTCTTTTTAAGAGGTGCTAAAAGGAGAAATGGACTGGTGCCAGCTGCCTCCCGACGATAGCCCCTGCACTTATTTTTTTACAAATAAACCACTGGGTCAGAAATCCTCAGCAGACCCCAGAGATACCCAGAACTACTGACCCATCTCCCTCCTGCCATTCCAAGCTAAAGTCCTGGAGAAAGCCATCAAACTCCAACTCAGCAATCCTCTAGAAAGAAACAAGCTACTAGACCTTTCCCAGTCGGGCTTTGAGGCCAACCACAGCTCAGAGACAGCCCTGATCGCAGCAACAGATGACATCCGAGCCCTACGTTGACGAGGAGAAACGGATGCCCTCATCCTCCTTAACCTCTCCCCAGTTCTTTACACCGTCTTCTACCACACGCTCATCCAGCAACTCTGCCAGATCGGAATCACAGATGATGGGCTCAGATGAATGGCATCCTTCCTCACAGGTTGCACCCAGAGAATCCGCTTCCCCCCTTTCACATCGCACCCCAAGCGCACCATCTCTGGAGTACCTCAAGTCTCATCCCTCAGTTCCACCCTCTTCAACATTTACATAACACATCTCGCAGGCGTCATCAAAGCACACAACATCAACACCATCTCCTACGCCTGTAACACCTAACTCATCCTCTCTCTCTCAGCGAACCCCACCCAGACAAAGACCAATTTCCACAACTGCATGATGAACGTCGCTACATTGATGAGAGACAACTGCTTCAAACTGAACACTGACAAGACAGAAGTCCTGATCTTCTGCAGACACACTGTTCTTTGGAATGATACCTGGTGGCCCTCTGAGCTTGTCCACACCCCTATGTCAAAAGTCCACGCCCGCAACCTCAGCATTGTACTGGACAGTGAGCTCTCCATGAAACGGCAGGTAAACACCGTTGCCTCAGCCCACTTCCACACGATCCATATGCTCTGATAGATCTTCATGTGACTCTGCATCAGCATACGAAAAACTGTGACTCAGGCCATCATCACAAGCCGACTTGACTATGGCACACACTCATTGCCGGCACAACCTCCGAACTCAGGTAAAGACTCCAGACAATCCAGAACACAGCTTCTAGGCTGATCATTAACCTGCCCAAAAGGACACATATCACTCAACAACCAGAGGACCTCCACTGGCTCCCTGTCCAGAAAAGCTGCATGTGTAATGTATGCCTATTTCTGGAGCATAAAGATGACGAGTGCATGGCTTGTTCATTGTTCAAAAACAAAAACACTCTTAAGACCATAGAAATCGAAGCCTGGCACACACCATGGAAATCGTGGGATGGCCATCATGGGCCCCCACTACATCACTTCCAATTTATACTCTGGGGAAGAACACGCTCTGGTGCATGAAGAGGGGCCCACATCACAAGGGCTGATCCCTGAATCTGGGCAGAGGGCCAAGACGATGCCAGGTACCATCGGTACAGTTGACCCCTGTGTAGAAGAGATCTTATACTCACCTCCAACAACCCTGCCATGATCTGCCACATTGTGAGCATACCTCAGAGCTCAGAAGGGACGAGAACTTTCTCAATCCCAATCAGGCGAACAGGCCACCGCACGGGAATGGTTCCAGCACTTCGCCAGCACTGAAGCATAAGTCGGCACCGACAGAGCTAATGGCACAGAAGCTGAAGTTGGTACGAACTGAGCTACCCCCACCGAAGCATTTGGCCATGTCTGAACTGGGGTGGCAGAGTGGGCTAAAGAACGGTGATGGATTAAACCCAGATCTGTTGACTGGGTGTGAGTGTTTGATTGATTCAGATGCTCCGTCCATCACCACCCACTTTTGAAATGCTTTGCTCGCCATAAGTTGGCAGGGTATGCTCAGACAGGGGTCCCTTGCTCATTTTGAAACTAGATTCAAGCAAGCCTGGCTGAAGACGGCTGTAATGCCAGAAACCGGTCCTAGGAAGCTTGTTTCCCGTCCAGGGAAGGCATGGCTTGGCAGTTCGGGCTGGACTGTTCCCATGAGGCAGAGGGTCAGACTGATTTGCATATGGCCATGTCTGAACTGGGGTGGCAGAGTGGGCTAAAGAACGGTGATGGATTCGAGAATGTCCTCGGTTATGAAAACTGAAAAGCATCACAGATACTCTTCTGACCAGAATAAAAGTCTCATTCATGGGTTTCTAAAGCCACACAAAGTTTCTGAAGACACACCACCGGCTCAAAAGAAACAAAAGACTCATACATACGTGATGAACAAAGTATTGTCTTTGAGGGACTACAACAATTTATCCAGCAAAAACAAAGAAAACTCCAAGAGACAGGCTCAGGAACAGTCCTTGCCACAGGGACACAGGTCCATTACTTTCTGCCCTCCGGAGTCACCACGCACACAAGTACCCTCTACACAAGAGGAGGAAGAGTTGGGAGATACAGGACACAGATTCCAGAGGAACACAGGACACCCACCCATCATGCCCCTGAGTCCTGGGATGATTATAATGTGGTCTTGCCTGAACCAGACATGGAGCTGCCAGCATCTACTAAGGCATCGCCGCCATATGACACCTCCTCATACCACAATGTCATCCAAAGAGTGGCAGAGTACCACTAACTCAAACTCCCCATGCACACCACAGAGGAGCCAGCTGACTTCCGAGTGGAAACACTTTAACGCACCGAATGCACAATTCAATATCTGCAATAGATTGGATCTGTCCTCCGCATGAAAAAAAGAGGTTTTACAAAAAACAAAATATTAAACCAGATCTAAGCGATATCCCTAGCGGTCTTGAATTTCACCCTTTTAAAGTAGTTGGGGTCATTAACTCTTCCATAAGTTGAGTGTCGGTGTTAAGTAGACACCGTAAACGACCTAGAAAAGTTACCCAAAAATATAATTTAAAATCAGGAAATTGAGCCCACCATTGTCTAAAGACCCTTTGAGTAAAGCCATGGATCTACGAGCTTTACGATATCCCCAGATAAAGCTACTGAATATTCCGTCCAGTTTTTTTAAAAAAAAGGTTACTAAGTAATAAAGGGATGATCCGGAATAAATAAAGAAATTTAGGGAGTATTTTCATTTTGATCAGGTTGATCCTACCAATAACATTTAAAGGAAGTTTATGCCACTTTTTTAATAACAAATGGTTGTTTTAACTAAAGCGTCATAGTTGATTGTAACTATCTCACTGATTTTGGATGAGATTTTAACCCCCAAGTAGGTAGCAGTCTGACACAGCCCTGATATTATGACTGTTGGTTTATAATTAGCAATTATTTGAGTTTTATTTAAATTTAATGTATATCCTAAAACATCTCCGAATCTACTAGCCTCCGTGGTTATCCCCTGTAAAGCCTTTGCAACATCAGCGAAGAATATCATCGGCGTATGCCGTTATTTTCAATGAATGTGTGCCGGATCTAAAAGGAATGATGCATGATTGAAATTGCAGAGCATGAAGGAATGGTTCCATTGAAAGAGCAAACAACAGAGGTGACAGGGGACACTCCTGGCGGGTGCCCCGAAAGATAGAAAAGGTAGTCGACATCAAACCTGCGTAGCTGATTCTTGCGGTAGGGCTATCGTATAGAGCTCGGGTCCATCTTACAAATTTGCCCCTGAAACCGATAGTAGACATTACCGACCAGAGAAAATCCCATCCCACTCGATCAAAAGCTTTCTCAGCATCCAATAGGATCATACCGAGTGGGGTGGACGCTGTCTCCGCTATGTCAAAGGCAGTTATAGCCGTATTAATATGGGCTGTAGAATCCCTACCCATTACGAACCCGTGCTGCTGTGGATAAACTATTTTTGGTATAAATGGAGCCAATCGGGTGGCCAGCACTTTATCGAATACTTTGGGGTCTGTGTTAATAAGCGAAATGGGTCAATAAGACCCACATTCGCCAGCCGGCTTGCCCTTTTTCAAGAAGACCAGTTTAGCAGTATTCCAGGAAATCGGGGCTTTCCCATTATCACCGATGGAGCTGACGACCTGATGAAGAAGGGGTGATAACTCATCAATACAGATTTTATAGACTTCTACAGGTAAAGTATCTTCCCCGGCCGCTTTTCCCGAAGGTAAGGAAAGAATAGCTTGTCGGATCTCTAGCAGACTAATATGTTCACACAGTTAGTCAAGCCCAGGGATGTTTTGCTTTTCTACCATATTATGATCCAAATAATCCTGAATGCTAGCCAGGGTAGGGTGGTTTTCTGGTGTGTATAGTTTCCTATAGAAATCTATGAATTGATCTAATATCTGTGCAGGCTGATCGTATGTGATATTCTTAGGGCCATTTAAATTTTTAATCAGAGTATTGTCTTTCTCATCCGCTGGTTTATAAGCTAAGATTTTTCCAATGTTATCTCCGCTCTCATATTGAGAAATTTGAAATTTGTGTAATTTTACACTGCTTTTTTCCCTAAGTATTGTTTTTAAAGTAGCTTTTAAGTGTCCTAACTTTAGTCCCAATTCTACCACATTAGGGGAACTCAAACGTAAAGCGTCCGCTAATAAAAGTTCATATGAAAGAATGTTAGTGGTCAACATTTTGTTTGTTTTACGGCGCTCGGAGTTCTGTCTAAAAATAAATTGTTGAGTAAACCCCTGAATACTAGCTTTACAGGCATCCGAGACAATAGTACATAGAGTGGAGTTAAGATTAATATTAATGAAATCTGCAAGAAGTAGCTTAAGCTGGGAAATAAACCCTGTATTTGATAATAGATGCCTGGGAAAAGAAAACATCCTAGGACCGGTTTGAATTTGTACTACATTAAACAGGAGCAGGATAGGGTTATGGTCTGAAGTGACCCTGGGCATAACTCAATAGAACTGCTATTCACAACTTTATCATTTGCCCAAGCCATATCAATACGGCAGCAGAGTTTGTGGGGTGCAGAATAATAAGTATAGCCAGCCACATTAGGATGGATACTACGCCAGATGTCCATGATATTATGAATGCGTGAGGCTCAACCTACTACCTTACCCAGGAGTAGAAATCCAAAAGAAAAAGGAGAAACAAGAGAAAAGACCAATGAGATAATAAAAGAGAAAGAGAAAAAAAGAAAAAAAGTATCATAATAATGTCAAATAGAAAAATTTGCATTAAGATTAAGATAAAGATAAGGATAAAAGTAAAAAAAAAAAAGAAAAAACGATTTCCTAAGCTTCTCTATTCTCTAGATTGAGCAAATGTGGAGAGTGCACTTTCGGCCTCCTTTTTCGTCAGTAAAAAAATAAGTATGGCCGCCTTTAATGACTTTAAAGCAGTCTGGTTCCTGTAGGAACACTTGCCCCCCAAGAGATGTGAACGGATCAATAAAGTTGCGTAGCTTCCACCGTCTATCCATAGTGGCCTTACTGAGATCAGAACGTACAAAGAAAGACAGGGTCTCAATTGTAACGGGGGAATTAGGCCTTGCTTTTTGTGATACTGCCTGTCTCAATAGAAAATTCCCAAGATAAATAAGAAAGGGTCGGGAAATATACTTTCCTTGTTCTTCTGAACAAGTTGTAACCTATAAAATCTCTAGAGTTGGGAATCCCAGTCCCAGTCGGATAGATCCGGGAATGCTTTCTGAAATAGTTTGACAACATAAGCCCTAAGATCAGCCCCCTCAGCCCCTTCAGGAATACCAAAAAGTCTCAGATTTAATTGTCTTTGGCGGTTTTCTAAGTCTTTGACTTTCAGCTGTAGGGACCTGACCTAGGCATCATGCTGACTCACAACAAATTCTGTACGGACTGACCCTTCTTCTATGTTAACGACCCCGTGTTGTATTCCTCCATTTCCTGTGAAATCCCCCCCCCCCAGCTTAAAAGTCATTTCTTGCAGGGAATTCTGTAGCTTGCTATTGTCATCTCGCAGCAAAAAGTGTTCTTGCCCCTCCTGTCGGTGACTAGTTAAAGTTTGTAAAATAATGTCAAGAGATGAACCAACAGACCCTTGTCCTCCCGAGGTGGTCGGCTCGGAAACCAAGGCAGAGGAATCAGATATCACAGGAGCTGATGAGGCAGGGGGATTAATAAAGTAGAGCTGGAGGCAGGGTTAGTGGTATTTAGAATTGCCTTACTTTAGGATATTGACTCAGTAGGTGAGGTTGAAGCAGGACAAAAGGATACAGGAGCCAATTCAGGGGATAACACTGGAGATATAATATTTATAGAAGGCAATGACGGTATATTGTCGATAGTAGAAGGGCCCTCTGGTGAAACGGAACAGTGTCGAGAGCGATCAAGGTCTGTAGGGTTAGTGCCAGAAAGTCGTACAGTCATATTTTTCACCAGCCCTTTGGCCTGTATCCATTTCCTAAGAAGGCTTTTTTCCACAAGGAGAATCTTCCTAGGGGGAGGGGTGGGGATTAAAGACGGCGCATTTGCAAAACCAAGAACTTTCCCTCTCTTATTCTTGGCTTTTAGCTTTAACTTGGCTTTGTCTCTTCTATCAGCCAGAAATTTGGCGGTATCTAGCGGGGAGCCAGTATCCGCCAAATCCTCGTATTCCTCATTGGAACCGTCTTCGCCAGCCCTTTCTTCTCCCATAACTTGCGGACAATCGGTAGATGTATCAGCTCCTTCACTAACCAAGCTCAGCATTTCATCAGGCGTCCCCACCGAGGGGGGGACACACATCTCTGAACAATCCGGGGCCAGAGTCAAGGCATGTTCACCCACTGGACCTGCAGGCTCCATAAAGATTGTCTCAGACCCAGATCCCTCCTCTGACCCCACAACATTAGCATGGTCTTCAACCCTCTCGAGGCCACGCGAATCCAACAGCACTGGTTCAGTTACCTGGAGAATTTCAACGCTACTATCTGAGCCCGGTACCGGATTAACAGTATCAGCCGGGGAAGCGGCTTGCTCGGTATGTACAGCTATATTATTGTCCCCATCATCCGCAACTGTATCAGTAACTGTGTCAGTTTCATCATCTCCCTTGCTATTTTTAAAGGTCCCGCTTTTGACAATGGCAGAGTTTCCTGAAACAATAACAAGCACGGGAGGCCAAAGCACTTGCTTACCCGATGGTACAGAAGCAGCTCTTCCTGGTGATGAAGTTGGCTCGAAAAACGGCGCCGTTGCATTCTTCGCGGAGGTCACCGTGGTAGTTGCCACCACCTCCGCCGTACCATTCTTAGTTGCACGTGTCACCCTGGACGCGTTTTTGGGGGCCATCTCAGCCCAAGGCACCCACACTGAGCACTCCACAGCAGGTATCGTAATGCGGGAGAGACCCAGCCGCAGCCAAAGACCAGACAAGCCGAGCGCCGACCCGCTGACCAACCGCGGGATAGTATGCCGGGTGATCAGCAGGGGAATCTGAAACAGCCGCTGCATCCGCGTCAGTAGTTTAGAAAAGAAGCTGGGAGAGTTAAACCATATTTAACAACAAGGGGTGGTGATGGACAGAGTTTCTGAATTAAGCAGAATACTTTCACCCAGTCAAGAGATCAGGGCTAGATCCAACACCGTTTTTTAGCTCACTGCACCATCCCAGCTCAGAACCTGGCTATATGCAAATTAGTCTGTTCCTGTCCCAGTGCATGATGGGAACAGGGCAAACCAAACTACCAAGCCAATTCTTACACTGGGAAGGAAACAAGCTTCCGGGGACCGGTTTCTGGCATTTCAGCCGTCGTCGGCCCGGCTTGCTTGAATCCTGATGGTGCAATGAGCAAGGGACTCACATCTGAGTATACCCTTCCACGCTTATGGTGGACAAAATATTTAACAACAAGGGGTGGTGATGGACAGAGTTTCTGAATTAAGCAGAATACTCTCACCCAGTCAAGAGATCAGGGCTAGATCCAACACCGTTTTTTAGCTCACTGCACCATCCCAGCTCAGAACCTGGCTATATGCAAATTAGTCTGTTCCCGTCCCAGTGCATGATGGGAACAGGGCAAACCAAACTACCAAGCCAATTCTTACACTGGGAAGGAAACCAGCTTCCAGGTTCTGAGCTGGGATGGTGCAGTGAGCTAAATAACGGTGATGGATCAGGCCCTGATCTTTGGGCTGGGTAAGAGTGGTCTGCTTAATTCAGACACTCTGTTCATCACCACCCCCTTTTTTGAATCGTTTTTGGCCACTATAGGTGTGGCAGGGTATACTCAGACCTGAGTCCCTTGCTCACTGCACCATCAGGATTCAAGCAAGCCGGGCCGACGACGGCTGTAATGCCAGAAACCGGTCCCCGGAAGCTTGTCTCCTTTCCAGTGAAGAATTGGCTTGGTAGTTTGGTCTGCCCTGTTCCCATGATGCACTGGACCAGGAACGGACTTAATTTGCATATAGCCAGGTTCTGAGCTGGGATGGTGCAGTGAGCTAAATAACGGTGATGGATCAAGCCCTGATCTTTGGACTGGGTAAGAGTGGTCTGCTTAATTCAGACACTCTGTTCATCACCACCCCCTTTTTTGAATCGGGTGAGTTAAACCAGCGCGGGAAATTCAGGTGAGTTACCTTTCAGTTCAGGTTGTAACTCATGGATCTCCAGTCACAAAAAAAGTCTAATAACCCGTTCACCGTTTCACCATTCGCCTAGGAAACATTGAGAGACGCATCTCCTTTACTCCAAATTTGTTAATGTTCTGCTGGGTAAGGTAAGTAGGGAGCCTCCAGCTAGCTGCTACTCCGAGGCATCCTCAGTCCGCCATCTTGCCCCTAAAATTTTGCTATAGGGCAACCCTGGACTTCCTGGGATTTTTAATGATGGTATGGCTAATACATGATCTGAACATGGTATAAAAACATTGGGGGACCTATATGGCACTCACGGCTTTTTGAACTTTGAGACACTTAAAATTTTGTACAAAGTGACAGAATCAATGAGATTCAAAAATATATTCAAATTTATGATTTTCTTATACGTAAGATGAAAGTACACGTAATCTCGGATTCTGATACCTGGGATTGTTTTTTCTCACCAAAAAATGAATCTTTAATCAGTATTGATTATAAGTGCCTCAATACTTATAAAGGACTACCTGGCCACCAGTTTTGGTACTGCTAATTACTTATGCAGATTTCAAAATACAACGCAACACGTCATTGCACTTTCCTTTCACAGTTATATTAATTCCACTTAATTAGAACCATTCTTTCATTTTTTTTGTAGCATAAAAAGAATACACATTTCATTCATTAATACATTCCTCATAAATAAATGTTAATAAACACATGAAAAAACAAAACAATTCAAAACTTAAACATGTCACCAAAGAATTCAAATCATACAACTAATTCAAACAATTACACCAGTTGGTGATTTGAACAATGCCTGTAAGCGCTATAGCAATTATTATTGTACAGTACATTGGGCGCTTATAACAGGTCTACTGCGGGGACAACTGTATCTGGAAGAAATTTGCTCTCGGAGTATGTTTCATGTAGTGGCACCCTCTCTAGAGCCTCAATTAATGTGGATCCCTCACATGCAAAATATTGGCGTGCCGACGCGTTTCAAATCCCCCTCTGCCTTAGGGGATTATCATCAGGGCTTAGACCATGGTGTAATCTTATCTTCTTTGCTTTGGTTCGATCTCCTATTAATGTTTTCTTGGGCACTGGGGTCTTCGTTTTCACTTCCGATGACTCCCACCTTGTTTCCTTATTGACGGTTTAGATCAAACCAGAGTACTTCATTTGGGACTTTACATTCCTCCTTGTGAGTGTTGTAGTCCTTTGATGTCATTTGCCCAAAGTGTCTAAGAAGACATTAATAGGAGATCGAATCATAAGCCCCTAAAGCAGAGGGGGATTGGACACGCGTCGGCACGCCAATATTTTGCCTGCCAATATTTTGAGTCACGCAGACAAAAACAGAGGTTTAGACTCACTGTGATAGAGGGATGCGCATGTACCAGAATACATGTTTTTTAGACAGTGACAGACACTGGCAGATTTAGCGACATAATGTGAGGCACACCGATGCATATTTTGCTACACAGTGACAGGAACATGCGTGCGCAACCAGGGTGACACACTGGGTGAAGAGCAGGAAGGTGTATGTGGCGGGAAGGACTTTTATTATTTTTTTTCTCCAAATGAAGTTCTGGAAAAACTGAGCAGGTGGGATTGGTTTCCAAATCACAGCATTCCCACGGACACAAAGCCAGGCAGAGGAGAGGGAGAGAAAAACAAAAGCAAGAGAGTGAGGTGAAGAGATCACGAAGAATGAGGAAACAGGGGCATAGGAAGAGAGAGCAGGAAAGAGATTAGCGAGACATCAAAGAGACAGGAGACAGAGAGAGGGAAATATGAGAAAGAAAGAGACAGCAGCAAAGCAAGCTGAAGGGAATGGAGAGATGGTCGAGGGGGCAAGAGAAAAAGGAAGCCTTGTAGCGGAAAGGCAAAAAATGAAGAAGAGAGGGAGAGGAGAGAGAAAAGAAAGAGGAGGCAGAGGAGCAAACTAGATCGAGTGACACATGGGGACTCAACAAGACAAATAAGATAAAAGGGGAAGGAGAAAGAAAGTGCATGAAAGAGTGTTGAAAAGTACCAAGAGACTGCGAAAGAAACGGCACCATATGGAGTCTGCTTACCAGCTGTGTCATTGCCAGTAGAGCCCACTCTGAGGGGGGTAGAGGGGCAGGCACCGGAATAAACTCCTGAGCTGAACACGAGCCAGAACGAACAGATGGACAACCAAAAGTAACCCTGAGGCTGCGATTCACAGACAGGAGGGGCTATCGCACACTGTGCCAGGAGGAAGTGCGAACACATTGCGATGGCCATCAAAAGGGATCACTTAGCGAAATTGCCTGGGTGGGAGCAAAGCACTCAAAAGAGGGACAATTTCAACCAATGCACCAATAAAAAGGAGGCATTTCTGAAGGGCACAATAAAGAACAAATGGCAATCGATAGGTGTGATTTAAGCCCGTAGTGTAGATACAGCATGTCTTGCAGTCAGCGCATGCACGCTGTCTAGGCTCAACCAAAACAAGCATTTGCAATGCAATAGGTCTTGCAGCATTAAAGTTTGAGTTATTGGCATTGTATATGACAATGTGTTGCATTACATTTTTAACAAAGTCTGTATTGGTGTATAAAGATGATTTGCAAGATGATAGCGATGGAGTGGGGATGGATGGATGGATTGATGGATTGATGGAGTGGGGGGATGGATGGATGGATGGAGTGGAGGGGATGGATGGATGGATGGATGGATGGAGAGGATAGGTGGTTTTAAAACATAAAAGGCATTGTCATTTACAATGCCAATGGCTTAAACTTGCGTAAACGCGAGATCTATTGCATTGCAAATGCTTCTTTAATATGAGCGATTTAAAAGTCTGTGGAGGCCGTTGCCTCAGTTTAATGCATGACTCACTTAAACTTCTGTGGAAGGGATGCCTGTCAAGAGTCTGGGGAGGAGCTAGAGCTGAAATTATTGTTAAGTGGAAAGAATGCTGTAAAAGGACGGAAATCCTGATATTGATAATTTCAAGAAAAAGAATGAAGTGAAAATGGCATGAATAAAGATTTTTAACGTTAACTTTTGGAGCGCTAATAAGAGATGCTTCTTTCTGGTTGTGCATGGGACTTTTCATCCAACCATTGCTCGACAGAGTGGACTTTATACTTTGAGAGGCCCCAGCCGCCCTGCACGCACCCCAGCACCAATTGATTTTCGGTGTAGGCTGTTGGGAGGCACATACTACAGGATAGAGAGGTCTGTTTACAAAGGCATTTATGAGGCCAGGAAGTAGTAATGCACGAATGCTCTTTCACATGCTATTGCACTTTTGTGAAACGGCCCCAAACGTCCAATTCCATATTAGTGAAAGTGCACACACAGAGTGCAGAGCTTTTTATGTGCACCAAGTGTGTATCATTTTTTTTTTAATCTTTTGGAGACAGTTCACAATGGCATGTAAAAGTAAGTACGTAAAAGACTACTACAGGAGCGCTGCTTCATATATTCCAATATGCCTTTCTGAATATGTCCCTCAGTGTTCTGCCATCGGACAGTGGCTGACTTTGCCCCTTCTCCACCTCTCTTTCAAGACAGTCTGCCTCTTGCCAATGCTTCTTTCCGCCCACGGAAGTAGAAACCCGGCACTGGTTAAAAGCTTAGCTCGCCGAGCATTAGGCATAATAGAAGGTTTGAAATGGTGCTACAGGTCACAGGAGTAATAAACGGAGGTGGAGGAGAGGGTCCCTGTGCCCATGTCGGGTGGAGAGAGGGTCGATGCGCCTGGGAGGTGGAGGAGAGGGTCGATGCGCCTGGGAGGTGGAGAGAGGGTCGATGCACCTGGGAGGTGGAGAGAGGGTCGATGCGCCTGGGAGGGGAGGGGGGGGGGGGGGATGGGGGAGTTGTCCCTGCGCCTGGGAGGTGGAGGAGAGGGTTCCTGCAGCTGAGAGGTCGAGGCGAGGGCGTTTGCATCTGAGGAGTGTTGGGGAAGGTCCTTGCGCCTGGGAGGTGGAGGAGAATGTTCCTGCATCTCTGAGATGGAGGAGAGGGTTCCTGCAACCGAGCGGTTCCTGGTGTGAACACAGGAGTCCTGCAGAAGTGGGTTCCTGCAGTGCGGTGCAGAGTGCTGCAGAGAACGGGGTTCTTTTAGTGGGACTGGGAAGAGGAGAGGCTTCTCCACCACAAGCCTGTGAGCCCTTACAATCTCGCCCGTCCCAGGTGTGCCACAAGATGCTCTCTCCGTGCAGGCAGTGTACCGGAGTGCTGCCAGCGGACAGATGCCCCTCACGCACCAGTAAGTGGGCAATAAAGGCAGGGGGCGTTATTCATGAATGCGGGTGTTGCTCTGGGAAGAGTTCCTTCAGTCTCAAGGTTGCACGAGATTCGCCGTGCATGGCCAGTAAAGATCTGCGCAATTTATATACTGAGACCTGTAGAGCTCTGTCCGGGAGCATTTTTGACAATGGGGCTCTGGGGAGCGAGAAAACATGGGCAAACGTTACATGCTAAATAAATGTCACAAAAGTATGAAGCAATCTATCTGAAATAAGATATAAAAACCATAACCACTGGGTTGACGTTACATTTCTGCCCAGGACACCAACCAACACATAACTCACTCCGAACACACCAGCCCGCAACATGGTGCAAACCAGACCCTCCTCTTTAGAAGGCCAGCGCCGTTCAGAAAAGCACTTTTCACACAACCCCTCTCTACCGGGCAACACCGACTGCTGCTATGAAGAACTCAAAGGGCAATTAACACACAAAAGACAGGCTCTTAAAAATATTATTACTGTGGACAGGCAGTCAAAGGGCACGAAAAAATCCATTACCAGCCAGCTTCAGCTCGAGCGATGTGGAAAGCTTCGGAAACAAGCAACAGTTTCCAACCAGCAACACGTAAGACAGCGAAACCAAAAGCAGCCCGGGCTCAGAGTGAGAGGGCGGGGGCTGCCCGCGCATGCGCTCTCCGAGCCCCAGCGCCAAAGCGGAGTGTGTCATCTGAAGTCCTGGGTCCCAGGAGGGAGCCCGAGACTGACCAACTGGCTGACGAGAAGACAGGGACACAGAACACGCAGAGCCCGGTGAGTGGAGTGGGGGGGATGTGTGCGCGTGTGTGTGTGTCTGTCTGTCTGTCTGTCTGTCTGCGTGTGTGTGTTGAGTGTGCCTGCGTGTGTGCCTGCCTGCGTGCCTGCCTGCGTGTGCATGTGTTGTGAACAGCCTGCCGGAATCTCCTCTGGGTAGTCCTTGAAAGCTGAAAGGACTGAAACGATTGCAATAGACTCTCTCTGCGACAGCAGGGGCTTCCGCGGACCACAGTTTGGGTGGGAAACACTGCTCTAGACTAATGTTCGCTGTAGACTAGTGTGCACTGTAAATTAGTATGCGCTGTACACTGGTGCCCGCCACAGAGTGGTATGTGCTGTAAAGTGGTGTGCATTGCAGAGCAGTGGTATGCGTTGTATAATGTTTTGCGTCCCAGAGTAATGTGCATTGTACAGTGGTTTGTGCTGTAGAGAGTTAGTATGTGTTGTAAAATGCTATACGCTATACAGTAGAGGGTGCTGTAGAGTAGTCTGTGCTGTAGAGTGTTATAGAGTGGTGTGGGTTGTATAGTGGTGTACATTGGTAAGTGGTGGGCGTTGTAGATTGGTAGATGCTGTATAATAATGTTCGTTGTACACTGTTATGTGCTTAAAAATGTTGCATGCTGTAAATTGGTGTGCAAAGTAAAATAATATGTGCTGTACACTATTGTACCATGAGCTGTGGGGCATTGTACAGTAATATGTACTGTAAAGTACTGTATGTTATAGAGTGATGTGTATTATAGAGTGATGTATGCTGTACAGTAGAATGTGCTGTAGAGCGGTGTATGTTGTAGAGTAGTGCTTTGTAGATTGATATGTGCGTAAAATGTTGCACACTGTAGAATGTTTTGCACTGTAGTGTTGCATACTGTAGAGCAGTATGTGCTATTGAATTGTATGTACTGTATAGTAGTATGCACTGCAAAACAATGTGTGCTGTAGAAGGGCATGTTTTGTAAACGGGCATGTGCTGTAATTAGGCATGCGCTGTCAAGGGGCATGCGCTGTAAAGGAGCATGCGTTGTAGAGGAGCGTGCGCTGTAAAACGACGTGTACTGTAGTACAACATGCATTGTACAATGGTATGCGCTGTAAAATGCTATATGCTGTAGAAGTTTATGCACTATACAGGGATGTGCACTGTACAGCATTGTGCGCTGTAAAGGGCGATGTGTTGTAGAGGACTGCATGTTGCAGAGCGATATGCGCTGTAAATTAATATGTGCTTTAGATTGGTATGCATTGTAAAGTGATATGTGCTGTAGATTAGTGTGCGTGCTAGAGTGGTGTGCGCTGTAAATAGGTGTGTGTTGTAGAGTAGTGTATGTTATAGAGTAGTGCTCATTGTACAATTAGGTGCGTCGTAGAACAATGTGCGCTTTAAAGTGTGCATTGTAGAGTGCTGTGCGTTGTAGAGTGCTATGCATTCTACAGGTGCGCATTTTGTAGAGTGTTGCGCGTTCTAGAGTGGTGTCCATTGTAGAATGCTGTGCACTGTAGAAAATGTGCGATGTACAATACTATGCGTTGTAGAGTGGTGTGCAATGTACAATGGCGTGTGCTTTAGAGCAATGTACACTGTAAAGGGGCGCGCGCAGTATAGAGGCGCATGCAGTATAAAGATGCATGCAGTACCCAAGTGCACCCTGTAGAAGGGTACATGCTGCAAAGAAATGCGCCCTGTAGAGACGTCTGTGCTATAGAGGGGTGCGCGCTGAAGTGTGTCATGCTGTACAGGAGTGTGCATTTTACAGTGGTGGTAGAGGCGTCTGTGCTGTAAAGGGCTGCGCGCTGTACAGTGATGCACGCTATAGTGTTACACGCTGTACAGGAATGTGCATTGTACCGGGATGTGCGCTGTAATGGGATGTATGGTGTAGAGAGATGCGCAATGTAGTAAGGTGCCTGCTGTAGAGGAGTAGGTGTTGCAGGCGTTGTACACTGTACAGTAGTACACGCTGTAAAACACCATACGCTTCAAAAGGCATGCAGTGTAGAAGGGCATGCGCTGTAGAGTAGTGCATGCTGTAGAAGCGCCTAAGCTGTAGAGAGGTGCACACTGCAAAGGGGTACGTGCTATAATGTTGCGCACTGTACAAGGCTGTGCACTGTAACAGGATGTACGCTGTAGAGGAATAAGTATTGTAGTAAGGTGCGCATTGTAGAGGGGTGGGCATTGTAGGAAATTTGCACTATAAAGTGGTGCACACTGTCGAGAGGTGCACGCTGTGAGGGCGCATGCTGTAGTAAGATGCGCGCACATTGTAAAGGAATGTGCAATGTAGATTAGTTATAGAACAGTGTATACGTAATAAGTATTAATAACGTGTAAATGAATTGTACTTTTCTAACAATATGGCATATTAATTTGAGCATTAGTTGGTTTGTAAGACTGTTTGTGATTTAAAAACTGCGTGGTCATAGACTGCAATACAGAATAATAATGAGAATGTGAAGTTATTTTGTTTAAGTGAGATTGCAAAAGCACTTAATGAATAGGATGGAATTGCTAATATACCTTTCAGTTGTTTGAGCTTTTATTTTGTGTTTCTTTATGTATTTTGCAGCCGTGAAAGCGTAAACTGCCACACATAAAGAGAATGATAACTTAACATTTTTTGTTCAGAAGAATTGTAGTTATTTTTAAAGGCTATTTAAAACACACATAATGTTCTAAGTCCTTTTAAAGAAAAATTAATAATGTCTGAGTTACATGTACGCAGTTTAAAAACGCTTTGTTTGTGCTAAAATGGCTTTTATGTTATAAGAAAGTTTCTACGAATATATAGCATCTAAATGGGCAAATGTCGTTTGAAACAGTTTCGTGTGTCCAAATTGAAGCCAGCTGTCCATGCATGACTGAAAATGAAACTGAATGTGTAAGCACGGCTAAGAACGAAACTAAATGTCTAAGCAAAAACATATTTTGCAACAACAGGGAAGTGCCATCTCGATGTAAATAGCTGTATGCCTTACAATGGTTTAAGCATTTGCCCTTCATTGAAGCTATATGTGCCTTACTTAACAAACGTATTGTTGTTTTAGAAAGCTTTTTTATTGTCTCAAGAATTAGCTTGTAGTATGGTGTATGCTGTAATAGAATGGTATGTGTTGTAGTGAATGTCTGCTGTTGAGTTGTATGTAATAGAGCGATATGTATTGTTAAGGGCAAAGTACATAGTAGTGTAAACTGCAGACTGGTATTGAATGCAAAATGCACATTGTTGTTAAGTGCAGAGTGCCTATTAAGTGCAGAGAGCAGTTTGCTGCTAAGTGCAGGGCACAGATTGTTTCTGAGTGCAAAGTGCAAATTGTTAATGAGTGCAGGGTGCAGATCGCTATTAAGTGTACAATGCTAAATGCACAGTGCATATTGTTGTTAAGCGCAGACAGCAGATTGTTACTGAAAGCAAGGTGCAAATTGCCACTGAACACAAAGTGCAGATTGTTGCTGAGTGCAGAGTGCTACAGCGCAGCGCTCCACTCTATAGCGCAGCGCTCCACTCTACAGCGCAGCGCTCCACTCTACAGCGCAGCGCAACACTACACAACGCAGCATTCTGCTCTACAGCGCAGCGCTCCACTCTACAGCGCAGCATTCACTCTACAGTGCAGCATTCACTCTACAGCGCAGTGCTCCACTCTACAGCGCAGCGCTCCACTTTACAGCGCAGCGCTCCACTTTACAGGGCAGCGCTCCACTTTACAGCGCAGCGCTCCACTTTACAGCGCAGCGCTCCACTCTACAGCACAGCGCTCCACTCTACAGCACAGCGCTCCACTCTACAGCACAGCGCTCCACTCTACAGCACAGTGCTCCACTCTACAGGACAGTGCTCCACTCTACAGCGCTCCACTTCACAGCGCAGCGCTCCACTCTACAACGCAGCAGTCCACTCTACAGCGCAGAACTTCCCAGTATAGCACTCCACTCTACAGCGCAACGCTCCACTCTACAGAGCAGCGCACCACTCTACAGTGCAGCGCTCCACTCTACAGCGCAACACTAGACAACGCAGCATTCTGCTGTACAGCGCAGCGCTCCACTCTACAGCGCAGCATTCACTCTACAGTGCAGCATTCACTCTACAGCGCAGCGCTCCACTCTACAGCGCAGCGCTCCACTCTACAGCGCAGCATTCACTCTACAGTGCAGCATTCACTCTACAGCGCAACGCTCCACTCTACAGCGCAGCATTACAAAACGCAGCACCCCAGTCTACAGTGTAGCACTTCATAGCCCAGCACTCCACTCTACAGCGCAGCACTATACAATGCAGCACTCCACTCTACAGTACAGTGCTCCACTCTACAGCGAACTGCTCCACTCTACATTGCAGTGCTCCACTGTACAGCGCAGTGCTCCATTCTACAGCGCAGTGCTCCATTCTACAGCGCAGTGCTCCATTCTACAGCGCAGTGCTCCATTCTACAGCGCAGTGCTCCACTCTACAGCGCAGTGCTCCACTCTACAGCGCAGTGCTCCACTCTACAGCGCAGCACTACACAACACTCCACTTTACAGCGCAGACATTCCCAATTCAGCACACCACTGTACAGCGCAGCGTTCTAGTCCGCAGCACAGCGCGCCACTCTACAGCGCAGCGCGCCACAGCGCAGTGCTCCACTCTACAGCGCAGCACTACACAACACAACACTCCACTTTACAGCGCAGACCTTCCCAATTTAGCACACCACTGTACAGCACAGCGCTCCACTCTACAGCGCAGCGCTCCACTCTACAGCGCAGCGCTCCACTCTACAGCGCAGCGCTCCACTCTACAGCGCAGCGCTCCACTCTACAGCGCAGCGCTCCACTCTACAGCACAGAACTCCCCAGTATAGCACGTCACTCTACAGCGCAGCACGCCACTCTACAGCGCAGCACGCCACTCTACAGCGCAGCACGCCACTCTACAGCTCAGCACTCCACTCTACAGCGCAGCACTCCACTCTACAGCGCAGCACTCCACTCTACAGCGCAGCACTCCACTCTACAGCGCAGCACTCCACTCTACAGCGCAGCACTCCACTCTACAGCGCAGCACTCCACTCTACAGCGCAACACTCCACTCTACAGCGCAACACTCCACTCTACAGCGCAACACTCCACTCTATAGCGCAACACTCCACTCTACAGCGCAACACTCCACTCTACAGCGCAACACTCCACTCTACAGCGCAACACTCCACTCTACAACGCAGCAGTCCACTCTACAGCATTGAACTTCCCAGTATAGCACTCCACTCTACAGCGCAGCGCTCCACTCTACAGGGCAGCGCTCCACTCTACAGCGCAGCGCTCCATTCTGCAGCGCTCCACTCTACAGCGCAGCGCTCCACTCTACAGCGCTCCACTCTACAGCGCAGCACTCCACTCTACAGCGCAGCGCTCCACTCTACAGCGCAGCGCTCCACTCTACAGCGCAGCACTACACAACGCAGCATTCTGCTGTACAGCGCAGCGCTCCACTCTACAGCGCAGCGCTCCACTCTACAGCGCAGCGCTCCACTCTACAGCGCAGCGCTCCACTCTACAGCGCAGCGCTCCACTCTACAGCGCAGTGCTCCACTCTACAGCGCAGCGCTCCACTCTACAACGCAGCAGTCCACTCTACAGCATTGAACTTCCCAGTATAGCACTCCACTCTACAGCGCAGCGCTCCACTCTACAGCGCAGCGCTCCACTCTACAGCGCAGCGCTCCACTCTACAGCTCAGCGCTCCACTCTACAGCGCAGTGCTCCACTCTACAGCGCAGCGCTCCACTCTACAGCGCAGCGCTCCACTCTACAGCGCAACACTAGACAACGCAGCATTCTGCTGTACAGCGCAGCGCTCCACTCTACAGCGCAGCGCTCCACTCTACAGCGCAGCGCTCCACTCTGCAGCGCAGCGCTCCACTCTGCAGCGCAGCGCTCCACTCTGCAGCGCAGCGCTCCACTCTACAGCGCAACGCTCCACTCTACAGCGCAACGCTCCGCTCTACAGCGCAACACTCCACTCTACAGCGCAACACTCCACTCTACAGCGCAACACTCCACTCTACAGCGCAACACTCCACTCTACAGCGCAACACTCCACTCTACAGCGCAACACTCCACTCTACAGCGCAACACTCCACTCTACAGCGCAGCACAACACAACACTCCACTTTACAGCGCAGACCTTCCCAATTTAGCACACCACTGTACAGCGCAGCATTCCACTCTACAAAGCAGCACTCACTCTACAGCGCAGCGGTCCAGTCTGCAGCGCAGCGCGCCACTCTACAGCGCAGCGCTCCACTCTCCAGCGCAACACTACACAACGCAGCATTCTGCTCTACAGCAGAGCGCTCCACTCTACAGCGCAGCATCCACTCTACAGTGCCGGATTCACTCTACAGCGCAGCGCTCCACTCTACAGCGCAGCGCTCCACTCTACAGCGCAGCCCTCCACTCTACAGCGCAGCGCTCCACTCTACAGCGCAGCGCTCCACAGCGCAGCGCAGCGCAGCGCTCCACTCTACAGCGCAGCGCTCCACAGCGCAGCGCTCTACTCTACAGCGCAGCGCTCTACTCTACAGCGCAGCGCTCTACTCTACAGCGCAGCGCTCTACTCTACAGCGCAGTGCTCCACTCTACAATGCACTACTCCACAAAGCACACTAGTCCACTCTACAACACACCACCCCACTATACAGCGCTGCACTCTACAACGCAGCACTCCACTGTACAGCACAAACACTTCCTAACATGCTCATTGTATTGAAAACACACACATTATTATTGTAGTTAAACACAAACACTTTTTTACGGACTAATTATCGAAAACACCCACTTTTCAACACACTTGTATTAAAACACGCACATTATATTAAAAAAAACCATTAAAAAAATTGTATGCAGAAGCTGTTTGCACACAGTTGGCAAAGGGAAACTGAAACTGACATGTTCTTCACAAACCAGCCTTTAAAACTGCAACAAAGTAACAAAATGTAGAACTGCTCGTTTAAAACTGAAACTGACATGCTCTTCACAGTTGACGCGCACGACCTAATCCAAGTCGAAGATCTGCGAGTTCACATCTCTTGTCTCTTGTCTGTTCCCCTTGAGTCCTTGAAAACTGAAATGATCACAATAAGTCTCGCAGCGACGGATCGCTTTCGCGATCCGGTTCGCAGGTGCGAGACCTAAAAAGGAAGGTTTAACCCGGCAAAAGGTTTGAATTTATATTTGTTTTTGTAGGACTAGGGCATGCTGTCCCCCGAAAAATGAATGGCCCTGGGCACCCCATTTCCCCAGGGCCCACCTTCTAAATATGTTTGGGTATGGAGAGTGCCTCCCCGAGCCCTTTTATGGCCTCAGGGACCCCATCCCCTGGGAGACTGTTGTGCCCTGCCTCGTTCCATCCCCAAACCTAAATGTTATTTCTAATTATGCTGGGTTGGAACTGTTGAGTGCAGTGGGCGTTGTGGATGTTATGAGTGTCCGGTCAGTTTCAACTAGCCTTTCACAATATCCATCCTCCCGCCCTTATTTGGACAGTAAAACCATGACTTTGTATGAATTGTTTACAACCTTAAAGCAACCTTTTTTTGTCTGTGAATGGGAAGTCTAGCTAATTTTTGGGTGGTAGGTGTTGGGTATCTAAAACATTTTGAACTTTGGAATATTTGCTTTTTGTTTCGGTTATTAAGGGGAATTGAAGACCTTAATGTTTCTGAGTTTAGCCCAGAATGATTTGTTTTTCAAAGAACACATTGTTGGACACTCATGTTTGAATTAAGGTAGCTTTTTCTTAAGGTATAAAACTGTTTTTGATCATATCTGCTCCAGAAAGTACTAACAAATGTTATTTTTTGGGAGTGTGGGGGTGCAGAGAGTTAATCGCCATTTTAACTACCCTAGATTTATTTGTAATATCAGCAGCACTAAATGGTCATTTGTTTTTGTCTGTGATTACTATGTTAAAATAGGACACCTCCACCAGTAAGCCTTATTACTATGACATAGCTTTCCTTCGAGAATCGAGATTTCCATTATTATATGGACACCATGAATGCAACCCAATATTGACTGACTGCACCGCTGAAAAGGCCTCAAAAGGGTGCTGTGAGATCTAAGATAGTATTCCACATTTCTAGAACAACACTGGTGCTCTTCGATCATGCATAGTTTGGTACATCTAGGGATAGATGAAAGGATGCGGTGAGGATGAGGACTGGACTTTGAAGACTGCGTTAACCCTAATATTTTTCTGTAATCTGCAGGTGTGATAATGTTAAGGCTCAGAAACCTGAGGACGATGCTGATGTGAAGAAGGTTCTGCAAAGCGTCGGACAACATGGCTCCTTGCAGGAGAAGCTCCTGGAATTAAAAGGTGAATAAACATCAACTTGTGAGATGTGACCCATCTGATGGAGCATTGTTCCATGTGCAGGATTGTGTGCATTTCCAGGGCACTCGTGCATCCTATGAATTAGACTCAATACAACAACGTAAAGTACTGCACGTGTTATCCTTGTCCTGTAACATTTGTTTGAGTCTGTGAGGAGGGTAATGTAAGGACACCAGTGGATGTGTTCAGATATAGTGGGGAGTTTAAAAGCACGAGAGAGTGAAAGAGACCATACCTATGAGAATAAAAGATCAGAACAAGAATTAATGTGCTGTCAATCATTAAAGAACAACAGAGAAGAGATAGTGGGGAGAGCCGCTTTTGCTGCTAATGTAAGGCATTTTCAGCGTATTTTGGGAATGTTTTAAGCCTTCTGAACAAAGTACTCTCAACATCCATTCGATGGCATCATTGGATGTGTCCGTAGCTCTATGCAAGCTTACTTTATGTTTCCCTCTGTACCTGTCACAGTGTCCTTCTTGAAAGTCTTGACAACAGCCCTTGGCCCCCTCTGACATGATGCCACCAATGCCTCTGAACATAGCCTTTGTACAGTATTTCTATAAAAGAGGGGTGATCAACCTCATGTTGGAAAAAACCAGCCCAGATCCAGCTGTGATGAACAACTAAACCTACTTTCACAAAGGTGATGTAGCAGCACCTGGTAATATTGCAGGCTTAGCACCTGAGCACGTTGGGCTCTTTGGGCTCTCTTCAGGCTGGGGTCCAAGCAGGTCACAGTGCTGAAACAGAGCTTGTGTTGTGGTGGCTCTGGAGGAGGGAGTTCAACAGCACAGCCTGCCTACATTTGTTAGACCTATTTGTGGCTTTGAGCATTCATGTCATTCTGATTGACCGAGCGGTGGGCAATGGGCTTGATGGTTGCACCCTAGAGCGGTTCAAGTCATTCTTGCAGGGATGCTCCCAAGTGGTGTCAATGACCTTAATCTTTTCCAAGGTACGGCTAGTGGGCTGCAGGAGTCCCCAATACGTCTTTAATATTTTTGTGCAGTCCCTGGTAGAAATGATCAAAAGTGTCAGCTTTCAAGTATTCTTCTATGCTGTTGATATTCAAATCCTCCTTCCCTTTGACAAGACCTCCTATCTGTAGTCTCCAGTTTAAGAAATTGCCTGGTTGTAGTTCACAGTGTGGTGTCTGATAACTGCCCCACAATTAATGTGCACAAAACCTGTGTTGGGCAGAGGTAGACTAGACTGGCCTTCAATGCGGACCAGGAAGAGGTTAAAAGGGCCAGACCTAAGTTCTTTGGACTTCGTGCCTATAAACTTGTGCATGTTGAGGTAAAGCATTTCATTTCTCCTCTGTGAAAATCTGCTTAGGTGGTGTAGACACTGATCTTTGTCCTGCATTGATTATTGTAATGCCATCTCCTTGGGGCTCACAGATTACTGCTTTGTACATAGGACCATGTGTTCACTGCACCCTCCGTTGGCTACCTGTTCATTACTGGATCTACCTTAAGGTGATTTGCCTGCAGAATAAAGTTTCCACCTTTCGGGCACCATACAGCTGAATAATCTGATCTCATTGATCACACCATCAAAATCACTGTGCTGTACTAGCAGTGACGTCATAATTGTTCACCAATACAGTACTAAGAAATGCAGAGGCAGATCCTTGAGGATAATTGGACCCACACTATGAAGTGACCTCCCTTTTGTCATTCTCCTGACCTCTACTTTCCAGGTATTGAAGAGAAGAATCAAAACCCCCTTGTTTAAACTCACTTTGCTTCTTTCTCTGCCTGTAGTCTCTTCAGATTTAAAATTACCCTGTTAAGCTAATTGCATGGTAATAACTCTACTAAATTAATTTAAAAGTATAAAAAAGAAAAATGTGGGAAATGGAGCCCGGTAGATAGCAGTGCCGTAGACCTGAAATATGGCACTGCAGCTTTAATGTTAGGCAGCAGCTCCAATATCCTATCAAGCCTTGCACTGGATGTAGCTTCTTTAGATGATTGATCATCATCAAGCTGCTGCCGGTGGCTAGCCGCCTAAGATGGCGGTCGAGTCCTGGTAGAGCTCCGGTCCCTCGAGGGCATTTCTTCTCCTGAGCCGCTTTCCCTGACCACCAAACGACCGGGGAACATGAGATCGACACAACGGAGTCCCCTGCTGCGCTGGCTGCCCTAAAGAGATCGCTGGATGGTGGCACAGAAGAGCTGAGAGCCCGGGCAGCCCAGCACGCGGCGGGGCCTGCTTGGGTACAGGAGCCATCGTGGGTGCTGAGGAACTGGGCCGACCACGGTAACGGCCGTATGGACACTGCCCCTACACGACATTAATACTCATATGTGACCCGAGCTGCCTCATGGTGGAGCCGCGGGAGGGTGATATGCCGAACGGCGACTCCCGCAAGGCTATTATGAGTGTTGACGCGGCCTGGGGCCCACATCGCCCCAAACAACACCCAGAGACCTGCAGACATTTCTCTACACCAAGAGGATCTGGGTGGTGAGTCGCGACATTTGCTGAGGCCCCCACTGGCCTGGACGCTCTGCTCCCATTCCAAATTTCCATATTGATGTACACTACTGAGGCCCCCCTCGCGGTCTGATGCCTGGGGCGGCCCCGTGTGCAGGCAGATTTCACCCTACTGGCACTGCAGACTTCTCACCCCTTCACGGCGGATGCTGACGCTACGGGGGCCCTGCACTGTTCCTTGCCTCGCCGCCAAGCACCCGGGCGCGCGTCTCGAGCTGGTAGCCACATTGCCAGTGCAAGGCCGTAATACAGGCTTGAACACACAGAGGAGTCCCTTCTGGTACTGTACACGTTGAGGGAAGGGCACGACTGGATACTACCGAACTGCACCATCCACAGGTAGCCCCCTCCCGCGTTAATAGCTGCCCGTGCTAGGCTCCGGGACCTGCACTGGCCAGGCTGATATTGCCACCTATAGCGCGATCCTTTGGACTGGCAACTCCACCGGTAACCCTACCGGAGACGTACCTCCACTGACACCGTCGCGGGACCCTCTCAGTCGCCTGACCCCCACTTTCTGATGGCGCAACTGTGGCAGTGGCATATACTCGCGACCCACCAGTTGATGGATTGAACCTCTCCCCATACCTACACAGAGCTCAGCCAACACCCCGCCCAACCACATACCTAGGGGAGAGCACCTTACCCCAACAAGGTGCATTTACGCCATGGGCAGAATGAGAGCCAAGATGCAGAGGGCCAACATGGAACGGGACCCCCCCTCCTCGACGGTGGAACTCTCCAGCCGGCCATCCTCAGCAGGGGCTGTATCCTAATAGATCAGAGAGGGCGCTCCCGATAAGCTGGATATAATTCTCAAGGAAATTTGAGATTCCGGGGCGGCACTTGAACTACAAATTGGGATGCTCACCACATGCCTTACCTTGTTAAGAGAAGACCACGGAAAATTTGCCAATACAATGGCTATACAATGCTAGTAATAAGCATGCACCCTTAAAAAAGTCAAACTAGCACGACATGCGGATTCACAAAGATGGTTTTCTAATGAACTTAAGATCCAGAAACTGGCCCTACGCCAATTGGAGAGGCAGTGGCGCCAGAAGTACCCTCCCGAAAAAAATTACTACATAGTTCTGCCCGGAAAGACTACAAGAAAACCATCCTCACTGCCAAAGCTGCACACTTCTCCACACATGTTCTGAATTCCAATAATAATTCTAAAGAAATCTTTACTATAATCGACAAACTATCCAACCCTGAGCGAATTCTTTTGAAGGCTACGCCTTCCCAAGCATTATGTAACTCATTAAATAAATATTTTATTGATAAAATCATTACAATAAAGGCTAGTTTTCCGAATCACCTCTAAATCAGGTGCCCCATCTAACGGTTGCCCCCCTCATATACTCAAGGACTGTCTCGCAATTCATTCTGGCCCTGCACTTTCCTTATTGAGTGAATCCATTACATCTGGCATAGTCCCTTTTGGCTTTTAAGAAAGCAGTAGTGGTACCCCTCCTGAAAAAGCTGGAGCTGATCCCGCGCTTCTATCCAACTATTGCCCGATTTCAGTGCTCCCTTTCTTGGCAAAGGTTCTAGAGGGCCAAGTAGCCAAATGGCTTCCAACTTTTTAGAAGAGTCAAAATATCTGGATCCTCATCAGGCTGGCTTCCGTCCAGCTCACTCTACCGAATCCGTGATCCTTGCGGTCATGGACACTCTTCGGGACAGCGTAGACCGAACTCCCCGCAGGCACTAGTTCTGCTAGATCTCTCCGCAGCTTTTGACACGGTCGACCATACTATCTTGGCCAACCGTGTCAGACAGGCTGGTGTTCAAGGGGCGGCAGCTCGCTGGCTCACATCTTTCTTGGAGGACCGCTCACAGGCTGTCCGTCAGGGACATATTCTGACACCTCCATGCAAGACCACCTGTGGGGTCCCACAGGGCTCGGCCCTTTCCCCACACCTGTTTAATCTTTATATGACGCCCCTGATCTAGTCTCTCAAAGATAGGAAGGTATCGGTTTTCAACTATGCAGATGATCTACAGCTTATCTTTAGGATTGACATCTCGCATAGCTCTGTCATCGATTTCCAGGACACCATGTTATACATCCAAAGCTGGATGGATCACAACCATATTAAATTAAATCCTGGGGACAGCCCTAAACACTGGGGCCCACACTACTGGCCACTTGAGCTTGGTTCCCCTCCCCTTCCTTCTACATCGGCTATAACCTTAGGAGTATCTCTTGACAGCGACCTCTCATTGCAAATCCAGGTTGGCGCAATTGTGTCCAAGTGTTTTTTACAAATGCATAAAATTAGGAAAATACACTGTTTCTTTACTCAGGATGCTCTGATTCAGGTCATAATAACTACTGTCTTATCTCACTTGGATTATGCCAACTCTGTGTATTTAGGCATGCCACACTACCTGCTTAAACGATTGCAGATGGTCCAGAACCATGAAGCCCGACTGGTCTTTCGACAACCTAAGTGGCAATCAGCAACCCCTCTGTTGAAGAAACTACATTGGCTCCCCATTTTCCAGCGCTGTGCTTTTAAAACAGGGTGCCTTATTTTTAAATCCCTGCATGGCATTAGCCCGGTGCTTATCAACAGCATGATACTCAGGCACACCCCTTTGCGCAATTTAAGATCTGCCCATCTTTCACTTCTTTCCATTCCGGCGTTTAAACGGGTCCTTCAAGTTGGCCGTAGATTTGCCACCCTTGCCCCCAAACTGTGGAATTCCCTCCCGCTGGAAATACGGTCTTGCACAGATCTCTTGCAATTTAGGAAATCTCTGAAAACCTGACTATTTGAACAGTGTGAGCTTTCATGTTCCTCTCTGACAGATTTATGAGTCCCTAGCGCCATGAAGCCACCTGGCACACGTGCGCTCTATACATTTTTATCAACATTAACAATTCCTTCAAAGACCACAAACAATCCTTCACGGACCTGGGCCCTCGAGTCACTGCTAATTCCACAACGATACGGCAACCACAGCAACAAGTGACGGGCCTCCTGGATAGGGTGGAGGATGCGGAGGGCAGAAATAGACGCAACAACATCCATGTCATTGGTTTACTGGAACGCAGTGAGGGTGCCAAGGCGGCAGACTTCATGGAGGCATGGTTCAGGAACAATGTGGCGCTAAGGGACTCTCCCCAACTTTTTGTGTCAAACGGGCCCACAGGATTCCAATGACCGCCCAAACCAGGTGCACCACATCGCCCATTAATAGTGAAAATCCTGAATTATAGGGACCGCGACGTGTTGCTCCAGAAAGCGAGGGAAAGATCACTGATCCAGTTTGAAAACCATCACATCTCGTTGTACCCTAACAACACCATCATGGTTCAGAGACAGAGATCGTCCTACCAAGCTGTCAAGAAGAAACTCCAGAAGGCGCAACTCAAATATGCACTCCTATACCCGGCCAGGTTGAAAGTCATTTATGACAAGAAAACTCACTTCTTCGAGAGCCCCGCGGATGCCGAGGAATGGCTTGAAGTTATGTGCCTTGGAGCCAGCCAGCGCAGCCACTCTGACTCCTCCTCGCAGGGCTCCAGCTAACTCTCGAACCCAGGATCCCGCCAATCTCAGGCTCCCAATCAGGGTAAAGGGGGCGCAGGACCATCGCGCGAACAACAACGTTGTGACCAGGAAGGGGCTCTTGCTGTTGCCGGGGCTTTTTCGTGAAGGCTCCAATAAAATCCCCACGGACTCGGAGGACAGCACCCTGAACTCGGACTCCGAGCACAGTATAACTCTCTTCCCTACAATCACGCCCAGGGCAGCGAACAACATAATTGATAATTGACAGCCAAAGAGACCACACGATGAGCTTGGAATACTTCCTGAACTGACCTTAGATAAGTGCTTATACAGGCGACATTGACTACAACTCCCAACATCCATCATATCCTTTTTTCTGAAATCCTACGTTTGATCAATGTCATTATGTTTTACCTGTGTAATAATGTAGTGAGTTGAGTAGGTATAACTAGATTGCTTCTGTTCACAGACAAATAAGCTTTGCTTTGCAGGGACTCTGGTTCTAGCTTATAAATGATCATTTACTGCGGAAAACCGTTCTGTGACATGTCTAATTACAATCCCCCCCCCCCTCGGCTGGGCCCCGTAGATCCACCAGGCAGCCGACCTTACTGTAAACACGACCATAATCAATGGCGACGACCCCTCTAACAGTATATGCACCGTTATTTGTTCTATGCTTCATGTGAATTGTTGTTGGGCCCAGTGTAGTTCGGGTGCTGAGCCATGTATTGTGTGTGTTCATAGGGAATGGGGCTCCTGGTCGGTGTCGGTCTGTCTGCTCCATGCACATGGGAGCTACTTCTTATACACAACACTATGCCAAGTCCTAGTATCACCTTGGGGGCCTACAACCTAATCACATGGAATGTTCGAGGATTGGGAGCGGTCCAGAAGCGGCATTGTGTACATGCGTATCTTCTTAGGCGTAGAGCGCACATAGTGTTCCTACAGGAATCTCATTTAACCGAGTCGGAGACACAAAAAACACGCAAAAAATGGAGAAGACAGATTTACTCCACTAACTACTCTGCATTAACCAGGGGAGCAACTATTTGGGTACGCCATGGGGTCCCATTTGTGGAACTGGAACGCTGGGTTGCTGACCAAGGAAGGTACATGCTATTAAAAGGCACACTAGACGGATCCCTGCTGATCCTAGGTAGTGTTTACGCCCCTAATTTTGAACAGGACCGCTTCCTCCACCGGCTGGGTGCGGCACTGGTAGACTGGGATGGAATGCCCTGGGTGGAGACTGGAATGCTGTCTTGGACATTACCCTAGATAGATATCATCCTCCCCTTCACGGTACGAATGCCAGGAAACTGTCTGAACTGTTTGCTACCTGGGCTGAAGGCTGGGTACTTTCAGACGTATGGGGGTGTCTACACCCTGCTCACTAGGAATACTCATTCTATTCCTCAATACATGGTCTTCACACAAGAATTGACAGGTTCCTTTGCTCTAAATCCAGTATCACTCTGGCCTGCCAATCACCACATACCTAGCTAAAACCTTCTCAGACCACAACCCCATAGAACTTACACTTAACTGGGGTAATGTGCCCACTCCAATGTCCACCTTGAAGTTACACCCGCAATTGCTGGAGGAAGCTCCATTCCGAACAGCCCTTTCCAACACTATCACGACTTATATAGCTGAAAACTGGAACACGGCCTCTTCTAACTCGATTGAATGGGACCCACTAAAGGTAGTGGTACAGGGAGCATCGATAGGACAATTAGTGGGGGCCCGACAGGAAACGCACCAACAATTACTCAGTCGAACAACGGATTCCCACACTGGAACAGGAAGCGGTGACAGACCTTGACAAAAAAAGAGTTGCAGACCGCCCGTATTGAACACGCCGAGACGATAGAAACATTACGGATAATTGATCATAGGGCATTCCTACAACGCAAACATACTGAGGCAGACAGGTTTGGCACGCTGCTAGCTCGCATAGTCCAGGATAGGCCCGACCCACCAGTCATATCCCCTAATGGACATATAGCCCACACCCAACGAGAAATAAACTCAGCATTCCATGGTTACCTTAAGGCACTTTACGCTGCACCCACACCGGTATAACACTCCTCCATTACAGAATTCTTGCAGGACCTACCCATTTCGGTACTCTTCGATGAGATACAAAAGGGAATAGATGGCTCCAGTGCTTGGTTTGATGTGAGAGGGTGCCCTAGCATGAGCTGAGCCCCTCTGCAGCTTTAGGAACCATCTCCTTATAGCTGTTCTATGATATAGCCATATCATATACTCTTAAGTGCATTCTAATCCTCGCGGTTAATGCTAACTTTGGTTGGATTTATCGAAACATGTTGTGTGAGGTGTCAAACACTTTGGAATACTACCCCCCACCAATTCTGGTGGTGGGGGTAGCATTCCACCCTTCTAGAGGGAGAAGACATGTATGTACTGCTTTACCCGGTTAAAGTTAAACAGAGCCTCAGCATCACAAAATGGACGCTTCTGCCACAGACACGAGTCTGACCTCCTGCTGCTGGACAAAACTCCTGTCCAGGGAGGTGCCTCTTGGTACAGCACCCCAGGCGACCCCGCCTTTATATGCTGCCCAAAGTTCATAAAGACAAATTGAACCCTCCTATGAGGCCCATTGTCACAGGTTGTGGCACGATTTTTGAACCATTGGGGCAGTATATAGACACATTTTTACAGCAATTTGTTCAAGAGTGGCCATCCTATACAAAAGATACCAACCATTTTTTACAAAAATTGAAGAACACTGCTATAACACAAGACCTATTACTCTGTACTATAGATGTAAAATCCCTTTACACTTCGATACCTCACCAAGCAGGACTGGAAGCTGTGGAATGGGCGTTGTTGGGTCTGGAAACTATTAGAGCAGAAAAATCTTTCATCCTAGAATTGCTGCATTTCTGCTTGTATCATAGCTATTTTCAATGGGACAATACATTTTTCTTGCAACAGAATGGCACATCAATGGGATTTGCGGGGGCTCCCGCATATGCCAATACGTACATGGCTAAATTCGAAGCAGACTACATTTACTCGGATAAAGAATGGCGAGACCACAGTTTGATCTACCAAAGATTTATAGATGATATTTTTGTATTATGGTCAGGCAACAGAGAAATGTTGGAAGAAAAAATGTTGACTTTAAATACTCATGTGGATCAAATTAAGTTCACTCACACCATTAGTGACCATGAAATAGCATTTTTAGATGTTTTATTGACACTAAGACATGGTACATTACAAACCGAAGTGTTTCGGAAAGAGACAGATGTCAATAACTCTCTATTGTTTCAGAGTTTTCATCCACAGAACTTAAAAATGAATTTGCCTTTGTCACAATATATGAGAATAAAACGGATTTGTTCAGAGTCTGAGACTTTGGAAAAACATTTGAACATACAAGAAGGAAAATATGCATCCAGAGGTTACCCAGAGAGTGTGCTTAAGCAAACGAAGGATAAGGTTGTCACGTTCAGCAGGGAGAATCTCCTGGAAAAGAAACCAAAGAAGATTCTAGACAGACAAGTGTTTGTTTCAAAATACTCCACAAGTTCATCAAAAATAAAAAACATAATAACAAAACATTGGGAACTCCTGCAACATGAACCAGACTTTGGAGGAATTTTTTTGCAAAAACCAATGTTTGCATATAAAAGATCAAAAAACCTAAAGGAGTTATTGAAAACACCCATAATCAAAAAGAGACAAACCCATAAAGGGATGAAAAGATGTATGAACTGTGTACACTGTCACAATGTGATAGTTGGGAATACTTTGCATCATCCCCAGACAGGAAAAACAATTGATTTACATCATGACAGTGATTGCAACTCTAAAAGCGTGATTTACTACATTAAATGTCCATGCGGCAAATTGTATGTGGGGAAAACGGAGAGAAAATTAAAGACAAGAATATCTGAACACAAAAGTACTATCAGGAATGTTAACGTCAAAAGCAATTTAGCTAAACACTGGTCAGAAAATAGGCATAACATCTCCCAGCTACAGTTTTCAGTCTTGGAAAAAACTGAATTGCAAGAAGGAGTGGATCTCACTAGATGCCTCCTACAAAGAGAGATATTTTGGATCCGGTCCCTAGGGACTCAGGAACCAAAAGGGTTAAATGAAAAGATAGACTACACATGTTTTTTGTAGAAAAAACACTGTCAGCTAGGCTAGAAGCATGTAGAGGTTTTGGCCAAGCCTCTCTTTAGCAGGGGTATGTTTGACTACATTTATAACACATGTGCACCAGAGTGTTTTAAATGTAAATTATGCACTGTTTTTACATAATTTTTTGCATTTGTATTGTAATTCTCCCGATGTATCTGCAATATTATTTTCATTTAATATTATTTTCATTTTATTTTACTCTGAGCACCCCATTATTTTTTATTAGTGAGCGTTATTGGCTTCATTGGAAAATTAAGGCTTTCGTTTTGTCAGGGCGGTATTTAGTGACTCTGTTTTGTGTCCATTATTTTTAGCGCTGTTAGTTTACCGGCATCGCTGTACTCGTTTTTGAGACTGTACCAACATGGCGCGCCCCAGTGACCCGGCCTAGTCCGTTTTCTTTGTTGTCAGTTTACCCGGAGATCAATGTGCTTTAAACCCGGAAAGCCTGGAGTTTGGTTTGAAATCGGTAGAGAGTGAACGAAGGAGCCGGTAATTAATTTGTAGGTAAGAAGTGGCGTCCGCGAGGGATAGCGGCAGGAATACTTTGAATAAGCAGCACGAAGCTTAAGGTTGTCTTATTTTTGTTGTAGGTGGCACTTTGAATAAATACGGAAACGCGGTGGTTTCCAACTTAAAAGAATCGAGGTAAGAGGAAGCATCGTTAGGTGGCTCATTGGTTGTAGGGTGTTGGCAGATGAATTCAGCAGACGTTTACAGTCAGATTTTTTGTTTGCAGGAATTCCAACTTCTTGGTTCTGTTGTGAGTACATGCATTTGTTTACACATTCACTTTTTCGGTGAGGTGGTGGAGTCTCTAGGTTTTATCAGTGCATGATGCTGTCATTATATCTCCATATGAAACGAAAAATGATTGCTTGTTGTTTTGTGCATTCGTATGCTTTGAAACTTGATTCTGATGAAAAGGATAATATTATGAAACAGCTGACATTAAATGTTCATATTCACAGGCCCCTGAGGAAGAGTCCAATTAGGACTCGAAATGCATCGGGCTACATCAACTATACGTTGTCAAGAAAGACTTTGTTGATACAGTGAAAATTTTGTAATGTCTTGATTTTCGAATATATGTTGAAATTTATTGAAAATGAACTGATGATTAAATATCACATTTCCAAAAAAGAATGGTGAATTTGGTTATGTGAAAACTAAATATTGTAAAAAATAGGATGAAAAATTTAGAATGTTGATACTTCTAGTGTGATTCACTAGCAGCAACAGTGCGCAGGGGTTGAGTGGTTCATCCACTCAAGTTAGGTTGGTAGTTTTGCAGGCACGGAAGAAGGACAAACGTGCCCCCGCTGCAGCACGCATGTGTTAAAAATAGAGGAGTAGAATTATAATTTTGTCAAAAGAAAGGAGTGCCTTCCACCTCACTATTTCATTTTGTCACGTTGTCCAAACGGAAAGAGCACCCACTGAAATAAAAAATGTTGTTCGACCAAATATCAAGTCTCACAGATGAGAGAGCAAAAATATTGGCATACACAGCCGAGCAAGCAACAGATATCTATTCTTTGATTCAAGAAGTAAAAACTTCGGATGCCCAGGGCAACACGATAGTACAACAATTGAAGCAACTACAATTTCTAGCCAAAAGAGAAGTAAGCCAAAAACTCCATGCATCGACCCTGGTACAGTACCACAAAGAAAAAAGGATCCCACGAGGATTGCGAATGTCTATCAAACCAATGCTCTACAGGTTTCATTTGAACAAAGATTTTATGGAAAAATGGTATCGAATATTAAATAAGTGTTCGCTAGATTTAATATTGTTACTGGTTGAGGAATTGGCTAGAGTCATTGCAGACCTGACCCGTGAAATTGATGAGATTAAACAAAACCTAGAGGGAAGGATGCAAAAGGAAGATTGGGATAAAACTTTAAATGATATTAACATCACGTTGGAAAAATATACCAAGGAAATCCAAGAAGGCAAACTAAGAAAATTCAAAAGGGACACGCTTGATTACAAGCTTAATGAAGTATATACTTGGGCTGAAGTATATGCCCAGAGGAGAGCTTATCAACCCAGAAAAAAACCAACTACTACCTCAGAGGAAAGCTTAGTCTCAGATACTGATTTAAGTGCTTCTAGACCGTCAGCACAAACACAAATTGGAGATGCATCAGGCTCCAGTGAACAGATAGAACCAGATCAAACAGCTACTACATCAAAGTCGTCTTCTTTTCCCCAGGCAGGGGATTTAACTCAACCACCAGGAAAACCAAAACAAAAACAAGGAGAAGCCAGAGAAGGAGCAAGAACAAGGAGCACCAAGTAAATTTGGTGATGAATATTTCCAAAACAGAGTTAACATCTGATGAACTTCAAGTGTTGAATAGAGGACTAGGCTTTGTCCCGACCTATGACACAAATATCTTGGAATGTGAAATTGCATTGTTTAAATTTATGAGAGTGTTAAGACTCAGGCATTTCTTTACAAATGTGGTTCCCACACAAGAAGTCAAAGAGCCCACTGAATTTATGGAATTCAAAGTTAAATCCAAATATCAATCACCAGTTTCACATAAAATTTTGGACGCGTTTGAAAAATCAGTGAGGAATGACCTAGAGAAATTGAGTTTTCACAGATCAAAAACGAAGAATCTATCTGTTCATGAAAGGAACATTTTGAAAAAACTCCAAATGAATGAGAATATTCATATTCAAAAGGCTGACAAAGGAGGAGCAATAATTGTGATGGATAAGGAATTTTATGAGGCAAAAGTCAATGAACATGTGTCAGATCAGTTAACATATCTGGAATTAGATAAAGACCCCATCTATGATCTGGAAGCAACCCTAAAAATTATCTTGGATAAAGCTTGTGAGTTTGGTCACATCTCAATGGCTACAAAACAATTCCTCTTGGTACAGCACCCCAGGCGACCCCGCCTTTATATGCTGCCCAAAGTTCATAAAGACAAATTGAACCCTCCTATGAGGCCCATTGTCACAGGTTGTGGCACGATTTTTGAACCATTGGGGCAGTATATAGACACATTTTTACAGCAATTTGTTCAAGAGTGGCCATCCTATACAAAAGATACCAACCATTTTTTACAAAAATTGAAGAACACTGCTATAACACAAGACCTATTACTCTGTACTATAGATGTAAAATCCCTTTACACTTCGATACCTCACCAAGCAGGACTGGAAGCTGTGGAATGGGCGTTGTTGGGTCTGGAAACTATTAGAGCAGAAAAATCTTTCATCCTAGAATTGCTGCATTTCTGCTTGTATCATAGCTATTTTCAATGGGACAATACATTTTTCTTGCAACAGAATGGCACATCAATGGGATTTGCGGGGGCTCCCGCATATGCCAATACGTACATGGCTAAATTCGAAGCAGACTACATTTACTCGGATAAAGAATGGCGAGACCACAGTTTGATCTACCAAAGATTTATAGATGATATTTTTGTATTATGGTCAGGCAACAGAGAAATGTTGGAAGAAAAAATGTTGACTTTAAATACTCATGTGGATCAAATTAAGTTCACTCACACCATTAGTGACCATGAAATAGCATTTTTAGATGTTTTATTGACACTAAGACATGGTACATTACAAACCGAAGTGTTTCGGAAAGAGACAGATGTCAATAACTCTCTATTGTTTCAGAGTTTTCATCCACAGAACTTAAAAATGAATTTGCCTTTGTCACAATATATGAGAATAAAACGGATTTGTGCAGAGTCTGAGACTTTGGAAAAACATTTGAACATACAAGAAGGAAAATATGCATCCAGAGGTTACCCAGAGAGTGTGCTTAAGCAAACGAAGGATAAGGTTGTCACGTTCAGCAGGGAGAATCTCCTGGAAAAGAAACCAAAGAAGATTCTAGACAGACAAGTGTTTGTTTCAAAATACTCCACAAGTTCATCAAAAATAAAAAACATAATAACAAAACATTGGGAACTCCTGCAACATGAACCAGACTTTGGAGGAATTTTTTTGCAAAAACCAATGTTTGCATATAAAAGATCAAAAAACCTAAAGGAGTTATTGAAAACACCCATAATCAAAAAGAGACAAACCCATAAAGGGATGAAAAGATGTATGAACTGTGTACACTGTCACAATGTGATAGTTGGGAATACTTTGCATCATCCCCAGACAGGAAAAACAATTGATTTACATCATGACAGTGATTGCAACTCTAAAAGCGTGATTTACTACATTAAATGTCCATGCGGCAAATTGTATGTGGGGAAAACGGAGAGAAAATTAAAGACAAGAATATCTGAACACAAAAGTACTATCAGGAATGTTAACGTCAAAAGCAATTTAGCTAAACACTGGTCAGAAAATAGGCATAACATCTCCCAGCTACAGTTTTCAGTCTTGGAAAAAACTGAATTGCAAGAAGGAGTGGATCTCACTAGATGCCTCCTACAAAGAGAGATATTTTGGATCCGGTCCCTAGGGACTCAGGAACCAAAAGGGTTAAATGAAAAGATAGACTACACATGTTTTTTGTAGAAAAAACACTGTCAGCTAGGCTAGAAGCATGTAGAGGTTTTGGCCAAGCCTCTCTTTAGCAGGGGTATGTTTGACTACATTTATAACACATGTGCACCAGAGTGTTTTAAATGTAAATTATGCACTGTTTTTACATAATTTTTTGCATTTGTATTGTAATTCTCCCGATGTATCTGCAATATTATTTTCATTTAATATTATTTTCATTTTATTTTACTCTGAGCACCCCATTATTTTTTATTAGTGAGCGTTATTGGCTTCATTGGAAAATTAAGGCTTTCGTTTTGTCAGGGCGGTATTTAGTGACTCTGTTTTGTGTCCATTATTTTTAGCGCTGTTAGTTTACCGGCATCGCTGTACTCGTTTTTGAGACTGTACCAACATGGCGCGCCCCAGTGACCCGGCCTAGTCCGTTTTCTTTGTTGTCAGTTTACCCGGAGATCAATGTGCTTTAAACCCGGAAAGCCTGGAGTTTGGTTTGAAATCGGTAGAGAGTGAACGAAGGAGCCGGTAATTAATTTGTAGGTAAGAAGTGGCGTTCGCGAGGGATAGCGGCAGGAATACTTTGAATAAGCAGCACGAAGCTTAAGGTTGTCTTATTTTTGTTGTAGGTGGCACTTTGAATAAATACGGAAACGCGGTGGTTTCCAACTTAAAAGAATCGAGGTAAGAGGAAGCATCGTTAGGTGGCTCATTGGTTGTAGGGTGTTGGCAGATGAATTCAGCAGACGTTTACAGTCAGATTTTTTGTTTGCAGGAATTCCAACTTCTTGGTTCTGTTGTGAGTACATGCATTTGTTTACACATTCACTTTTTCGGTGAGGTGGTGGAGTCTCTAGGTTTTATCAGTGCATGATGCTGTCATTATATCTCCATATGAAACGAAAAATGATTGCTTGTTGTTTTGTGCATTCGTATGCTTTGAAACTTGATTCTGATGAAAAGGATAATATTATGAAACAGCTGACATTAAATGTTCATATTCACAGGCCCCTGAGGAAGAGTCCAATTAGGACTCGAAATGCATCGGGCTACATCAACTATACGTTGTCAAGAAAGACTTTGTTGATACAGTGAAAATTTTGTAATGTCTTGATTTTCGAATATATGTTGAAATTTATTGAAAATGAACTGATGATTAAATATCACATTTCCAAAAAAGAATGGTGAATTTGGTTATGTGAAAACTAAATATTGTAAAAAATAGGATGAAAAATTTAGAATGTTGATACTTCTAGTGTGATTCACTAGCAGCAACAGTGCGCAGGGGTTGAGTGGTTCATCCACTCAAGTTAGGTTGGTAGTTTTGCAGGCACGGAAGAAGGACAAACGTGCCCCCGCTGCAGCACGCATGTGTTAAAAATAGAGGAGTAGAATTATAATTTTGTCAAAAGAAAGGAGTGCCTTCCACCTCACTATTTCAAGGTGCCAGCACCTCCCCAGACAGGGTTTTGTGTATTGGGGCAGAGAGGGCTGCATCAGCAGATGCTTTTCCAGACTCTGCCTGGAGCACACAAGGTGCTCCATGCATAGCCCGGTTGAAACCAGTTGCCTGGGCACTCCAGCCCGCTCTGGCGTGAAACTGGACAAAGGGAAAGGGGTGTAACCACCCCCTTCCCAGGTCCACCCATAGGAGGGACCTAGCAGGTAATTCAGCCCCTAAAATCAGTATAAAGATAGGAGAAGATAGAGAAAATCTAAGCGCTTCCGTTAAAGTTTTAAAACTCAATTGTAGATGCCTCACTATCGCGGATAAGTATAGAGGGTGGACCATGGAGAAAAACAGGCTAAACTCTGAATCTTCTCATATGGTCAAATAAATAGAAATAATGGATTGGTTTAAATAACCCTCCTAAAAAAAGTTTGAAGATCTGTGTTGAAATTAGTGGCCAAGATCTTTGCGTTTGGATAAAAATATCGGCTGTGATGCAAAATTAATATGACTAAAAATGAGTAGACCATACAAATAACGAAACGCGTTTAAAAAAACCAGCCCACGGAAAATAATTAATTGATAATAATATAAGACGACATTAAACAAAAAACTCTTTAATTTCATTGTGACGCAACTAATACATAGCATAGAACGAACAAATCTGTGAATATATGTTACAGAGACTTAAACCCAGTCTAATGAGAATAGTGGAAGATGGCGACCAGGTCGCCACAGGACCAAACTCCCGGAATCCAGTACCTGGATAGACTCACATGACCCCTCTGAACCAATCGAAGAATAGCAGTGGAACAAGGGTCTTGTGACTTTCAACGACCTATCAGAGACGCCCTTCTTTGAAACACGGAAGTGTTTCCAACAAATACGCGGCGTTTCGAAGGAGCAGCAATCGAGCACACACGCTGATTGTGAACGGGGGCACCGACGGACAGTAACGCTACGGGAGAAAGGTAAGAGGAATGGGCACCCGTCATAACGAGAGAGCCTATTTAAATGCTTAGAGCCTATTTTAAACCCATGGGGACGAACTTGGAACCGGAACAATGGGCACCCGGTACAATGGGGAGAGCCTATTAAATATACAAAAAATAATGATAGAGATGAACTCGAAGCAGGGGGAAAGTCATAATTTTGGAGCTTTATCACAAGATATAAAGGGAATGACTAATATTACCCTAACCAAAGAAATGGATTAATTTGGGGAATGTACTGATAAGTGGGTCAATACAGATAAGATGAGGATTCCCCCAGGGAAAACTTGAAACTACTTACCAAAAACTGTAAGAGTTAGATAATAATAAGGAGATAAATATTTAAAAACATTATACCATTGGCAGTTATATATATACTAATAAGAACAACAATGTTCTTTTCAGCCAACCTAAACAAAGTGTAAAGTGGAGTCCTATGGACAAGATAAAGTGGATACTATAACGGAAGACCCCCGTAGAACCCCTATGCGGGTTGGAATTATCACCGTATACCAATTGAGTTAACAACCAAAAACGTTTGTCAATCATATTTACCATCTCACTAACCAATACCAGATAATACTTGAAAGACATAAAATTAAATATGAATTTACTCCTACAGCTATAAGAGAACAGATCTGGAAATAGGTATTTATGCATGAAATATCAATCACATATAAACACAGAGTGTTTATACTGTAAACAACTATGAGCACGAGATACGTCACTATATCTTTGAAAAATGCCTGACACAAGGTGGTGGTTCAGGGTGGCACATACTATACAACTGGATGCATGATGGTCACAACAATTACTTGATCTCTCCATCTTATACAGGATCATAGAGCTCTTTACGATGATAGAGGTACATTATGTGTTATACAATAACAGAAATGTAGTCAATTAAGTTGTGATTCTAAATCAAAGAGATGTGATAAGATACCTTACAGTATGATTACTTATCAGGACGTGGATTGCATTTCTCAATGAGGAGAAATGTTGGATATGTACTTTGTAACTTATCAATTGGACACTTGAGTGGAATCTTGCATGAAAGGGGCCACAAGGACTGTGTAATATTGGGTTAAGATTATAATTTATGGCCAAGAAGTTCATATGAAAATGGCAACATATCTTTTGTTTTGTTTATTTTGACCTTTTACAGCCATGAAAAAGTCGTTGGGTTACACTCCCAGTCACGACGAAACACGTGTCGGCTGTGTGGAGAACTTCCAGAATTCAAGAATAAATATAATACGTGTATTAACCAAGAACTACGTACTGTGATTGTGTCAAAGGGGTGGCAACGCCTAAACATAACTGTATTGTGATATACGTGTGCTAAGGAGTTGTTTCTGTTAGAAGCGTATGCTCATGTTTGGGAGGATTAAGTGGTTCCTTCTACCTTATAGCTCCGTAAGAAATAACCTCTACACCAAATTAAATTGTGAGACACTCTAAGTGGCGCCGAATTACCGATACCAAACGACTGCTTGTGTTTTACCATCTTTTATACTACATGGGTACTGGGGGACACCTAGTCGATTGGTTATACACAGGTGTTAGGGCGCACGCTGCGATCACACTTACTTCACTTAGAAGACAATGGTCTGAGCACTCTATCACGGAAATCACTGATAAGGCATGGAAGAGCATGCTAGAACACCCCAAAAGAGTTTCCCGTAATGCCAAAGAAAAGTTCATTCAGACCAAGGTCCTTCATAGATCGTATCTCACCCCCAAGCGGATTCACCGCATGTTCCCGACGCTTCACATTGCTGCCCCCACTGTAAAGGAGATGAGGCGGACTTCCTCCATATGCTGTGGTCCTGCCCTTGTCTCCAGGGCTACTTTGAGGGGGAGGGGTTCGTCAATCCCTGAGCGAAGTCACACAAATCCCTATATCGGATGATGTCCTGACCTGCCTCATGAGCCTCCGTAGACACTTGAAAGTCCAGAAGGTACGACTGAGGTTTATTGACTTGGCCCTCATATTAGCAATAAGAGCCCTCACTATGAGGTGGAAATTCCCTAGATGCCCAGTGATATCCAGCTGGCAAGACCACATGATTCAATGGGGTAGGGCTGAAGGTGCAGCCCTTCAGAGAGAAGAAGAGAGGGGGCTCCGAAAACAACTTATTTCAATGGACTGGGAGATTATACTACATGAGTTTGAATCACTTGACTTATTACCCCCATGGGGTACCCCAACCTCATAACATGCAAAGTCAATACGTGACTCATCCGTGATCGATCCCAGGACGCCGACCCATACAGCACATCCCATGATCACTGCGGACTCTCCTAGTACTACATTGCTAGCATCCCCATTCAGATTACAATGGACAATGAAGGCACTGACCGACCAGGAGCGGGGACTGGGTGGGTTAGAAAGGGTGGGGATATGGTTGAACCTGTTATTCACTAGAAATGCAACTACTTTATACCGTGTAGTTATCTGCCATAACTGCAATGACTTGCTAACCACATTGTCTTCTGATACCATTTATTCTCCGCTTCCTGTTAAATAATAAGGAAATAGTAGGGCAGATTCATGAAACGGATATGTGTTATCTATTGTAAGTACAAAACAGCTATCTGTTTGTGATGTTCCTTGCATCGAATTTGATATAAAGGTCATTAATAAAGTATGTTTAAAAAAAAAAAGGCAGCTGCTGCCAAGAAGAACGATGGGTTGTTTGCCACTTCAATGTTGAATTCCATTGTCGATAACTAGGATCAATCAATCAAACATTTATATAGTGCAGCAAATCACCCGTGAGTGTCTTAAGAAGCTGGAGCTGTTGGCTGCTGCGTGGAGGTTTGATCATTCAAACTTCCAGGTCTTTAGTCAGCAAGCTATTCATGAAGAAACAAGTCAACGCAGTGTCATCTGCCTGCTTCCACATCCTTCAGATCTTCAGGTGGCTCCCGGAAATAAGCTTATGGAGGAATTTGAGATAGAGCCATTTATGTTGATGCTTCCTGGATACCATTTGCATCTGCTTAGAACAATACTTCCATTGCATGTGTGATCTGTCTCCCATGTTAGCCTGCTACGTGTGTGCGTGTTGGGCTGTGTGCTGTTCAAGGCAAAGAGAGTATAATTGGTAGACTCCTCATAGTGTGGGATGAGCGAATAAGTTGAGTCAATGGTGTAAATTCTGTGGGTTCTGCTGGAAACCTTGTCAATCACTCTGTAACTGTATGTGCCAATCTCAGATATTTGTAAATGTCCTGTGAAGTGGGGTCAGCCTCTGAACCAATGCTTCTTCTGCTTATGTAAGCTTTGATAAGTTAGTAGTCCCATCAGTTACCATACAGAGTTGTTCACATAAAAAAAGGTTTTCTCAGTCTGTTACCAGGAAGCAGAGTCGGTGAGCAAATATGTATATAAAAATCCAACAAATAGACTGGCCACAAATGTCATTGGGACAAAGGGCCTTGGTGTTAGAGATTGTGTGTTCTGATCACTCATCAAAGACAAGACAATCTTTCATCAGTACAAGTACAATTTAGTATACTAGAGGAGCATCTATTGTGAAACTGTGAAACAAGAGACAAGTCACCAAAAGAGAAGAAATGGAATTTACATCTGTACAGAGTGTAAACTCAACTGAGTGAATGTTAAAATCAGATCACTGAGATCTGTGCCTAGAATAACTTTACTGATAATTGAGGTACTTGGTCTTATTCCCCTTCTCAGGTCAAATAAAGGAAAATGTGACATTAGGTAACAGTAAATCTGAGGATTGGAAATTTGAATAACTCCCATTATTCATCTTTGCTAGAGAATTATCCAATGCATCACCCCTTGAAGTTATCTGTCCATAGAATTAGGGTGGAGAGGGAAGGAAGAGCATAATAATTGGTGGTGATGGGAGTGGAATGAGGCGTGGTGAGGGACTGTAGAATGGAACATACTGAGCCAAGGAGCATTCTATAACTATAATGTGTACTTCCAGGCTGCAAGGTTTTAGTACATATCCGTTGGTTTGGGCCCCTCTAGGTGTGTTCTGGTGATTCCTGTGCCGTTAATCTACCTATGATCCTTGCATATTCTTCTTAAGTGTTGACATTTTATAGAGAGTTGAGTGTAGAGAGCAGTGCAGGGAGAGTGGGGTGAAAAGTCTAGAGGTGAGCTGGGTCAGGGCTGGAGTGCAGAGTTTAGATCTGAGAGGAACAGGAAGTGGGCAAGGAGTGAACGTGTAATACAAATGAGGGTTGGAGAAGAGTGTTGGATGACAGGTTGAAATGAGATTTGGAATAGACAGTAAAATAATTTGGACTATAATGTGTCTTTTTCTCTCTTCAGCAACATTTCCTGCAGAATTGGGTAAGTTTGTTGAATAGATACAAAATGCCTGTGTTTATTCAATGTCACATTTTATTCGATGTCATAAACCCTCCATGTTCTTCTTACTTTCAGATTGGAGATACATCAAAAGCTGTTCATGTGAGTTAAATTATTCATATTTACAAACTGTAAATCCTTCCTTAAGGTATCCTGATGCACCGAGTCACCAAGGGGAGAGGGAAAGTGGGATTATTAGAATAACATACGTTCAGACCAAATCATGAAAGCAGCGATGACAACTTGGTGCCATGGGACAGGTGGTGACAAGAAGTTGGTTTGATAGGATGATAACATGATACCTGTGTCCACAAGTACCATTGCATCTAGCACCTCAAATCCTTGAATTAAAGGTCATCTCAAAAGTTCAAGACTTGTGACTGAGACACCAACTACATTGGAAAGTTTGATCCTGGGTCTAATAGTTCTGCTTCATTGTCCTGCCATAACTTGTCAACTCTTTATAGACTCACGAGGATGCTCTCAGTTCTTTTCGATTATCTTTCTTTTATTATAGATATGGGTATCTGCACAATTATACATTTATCATAAGACAAAAAAACAATGTAAATACATCAATACATAATCACGATTAAAAGTTGATCAAAATCTTTTTGTAGTACCCATCCATTTTAACCTGGTTGCACTCAAACACAGCAATCCAGGGGGAGGTAATCCTATTTGCACACTACCTAGCCAGAGAGGCAACATATCTATTTAGTCATTTATATAGCATGTAACCAACATATTCAGACATCCTATTTCAATTTAGATGGACTCCTCCTCTTCATATGTCGCTGCGTTTCAGCCCACTGAGTCCGGCCTCCTCAGGACAAGGGTAACACAATTGAACACAAATGCTCCTTTCGTCGGGCCACAACAGCTTCACAAACTCGGACCCAGATGCCATCATGCATCTGTACCTGCTGAAATAAAGTAAAATAAGTATCCTGTCGGGGAATCTCACATGACAAGATCATGACAAGCCAGGACTGGGGTACACACATCGACATATGAAGAGGAGGAGTCCATCTAAATTGAAATATGATGTCTGATCCTCATATCCTGCCTTCCCTTTCAGAGTTGGCCTTCTACCACGCACGGAACCTGGGCGTCATTCTGGACTCCTCACTCTCGATGACCAGACAAGTCAACGCCGTTTCATCATCTTGCTTCAACATTCTTCGCATGCTCAAAAAAACATTTCGCTGGATCCCCCCTGAAACTAGAAAAACAGTCACCCACACACTGGTTACAAGCCGCCTGGACTACGGAAACACCCTATACGCCGGTAGCACCGCAAAACTTCAGAAAAAACTCCAACGCATCCAGAACGCATCAGCCAGACTCATACTAGACATTCCGCGTAAAGATCACATTTCTGGTCACCTGAAAAACCTCCACTGGCTCCCCATCAATAAGAGGATAACATTCCGCCTTCTAACCCACGCACACAAAGCACTTTACGAACTTTGACCCGAATGCCTCAACACACGACTTTCCTTCTACACCCCCTCCCGCCAGCTACGTTCCTCCCACCAAGCCCTTGCTGCTGTACCTCGCATCAACAAAACCACCATGGGAGGAAGATCCTTCTCCTACCTGGCGGCTAAAACCTGGAACTCACTTCCCATTCACCTTCGCCTCACTCAGAACCACCTAGCATTCAGAAAGCAACTTAAAACCTGGATATTCGACAAGTAATTCCCCACCCTTCTCCAAGCGCCTTGAGACCCTCTGGGTATGTAGCGCGCTATATAAATTACTGAATTGAATTGAATTGACACTCGGGCATGCCTTGCCTTGATTCCCAAAGCCTGCACAGGCTCCCCAATCATGATGCATTGCAGTGTTCACCACACCTTAGTACAGACCTGGTACACCTCTTGTCTCCTTACCCTGTGCTTTTCCCTCCAGCATCTACAGATTGGCTCGATGCCCCGCCGTACTTGAACTTCCCTGAATTATTCCTCTTAGTTAGGTAATTTCCACTGCATCTATTGTTTTACTTCTCGTTTCACGTCACTTTCCCGGGACCGTTCCTTTATTCATCTTTCCCTCCTTTCTTTTCCCTCAGAGCACTACCCTAAACTATATGGCCATTGTCCTGATGATGACCTGCAATCATTCAGGTTAAAACGCCGTCGACTACCCAGCCTAGAACTCAGGCGCTGTTGGGGTCAATCTATTTACCTGAATACCAAAGAAACACTGTTTTAACATGCAATTTTGACCCCCTTTATTTTACTTTAATTTTGTTGCCGTTCACGCTGTACTTCACACTCCTTTGTCACTCTGCCGCCCCACTCTCTCACTTACACACCCAGTGCTTACCCTGTGTGTTATGGTCATTATGTATTTATGTACTGTAGTGCTTCTTAACTACTCATGGGATTATAGTTTATTTTCACTTTCTTTACCAACGTTTTGGTCTCCCTCTTTTATTTTCCCTCCCAAATTGTGGTTGATACCACTGCTCTAAACTGTCTCTTTAGGTCTCGCCCGGTCGGTAAATGGCCACCTACATCTGGCCCTTAGTCTTCTCAGAACACTTTAGAAAAGATTGGTTCTGACATACTGACAAATCCAGTAGCAGTTTTAGAACAAGCATTTGCAATGCAATAGGTCTCGCATTACTGAATGTTTGAGCTATTTGTGTTGCATTATTATTAGCAATGCCAATAGCTCAAACTTTAATAATGCAAGACCTATTGCATTGCAAATGCTTGTTTTTTTAAATATTGTCCAGCTGAGACATTGTTTTTCATACAGGTCTCCATCAACATTGCTGGATTGAAGAACCTGTCCATTAATTTTTTTAGCATAGAGAAACTTCAAACTAGACCTTGCACTTTCAAATACTTAATCCTGATCTGGGAAAACCTTTTCCATTTGGAATTACGTCCATGGTATTTCACGTGTTGATACTACCCTACTCAGGCATCCCAACTCAGGCAGCCCTTTTGAGGAACATAAAAATCTGACTAATCTCCATAGATACTGCAGAGGATAAGAAAGAGTAAGGGCCTGATTTAGACTGTTGTGAATAGACAGTCAATTATCTGCAATGGGCGTGCCATATCCGTCAGATGTATTTAGGATTTGATGGTTGAATTGCCATAACAGTTGAAAGATGGTGGTGTTCCTTAAGTCCTTGGTTAACGGTTCCTCTGTCCACATACAAACCCTCATCAAGGTTAGTTTACAAGACATTCGTCCCCAATATTTAGAGTTGTCACAATGGAGGACAGCAATTGCAGATGTGTCTGTGAAACACCCCTGTTCAAAATCACCTCCTCCCCAACACCGGCTGCTCCCACTACGAAAGAGGTCTAGAAACAAACTAAACCATATCCGACTAGCTATCGAGCAATCTTTATAAAACCACCTAGGTGCAGCATGTACATCTATTTGGTTTCACAAGAGGTATTTTGATGCACTTAAGTCAAGTCAAGTCAAAAGGTAAGTTTATTTAGATCGTAATCTTTAAACCAATACATTGCACTTAGTTGAGTTAAAATATTTCCCATCAACAACAATGCATACAAATTTCTAGTTAAAATCTCATTCCTTTAAAAGAAAAATGTAAATGGTCTTCCCCAAGTCATATGACATTTAAAACTGGGTGCACATATGATTGATTCCTCCAATTGATTTGTATCCTAATAAAATTAATAAAACCGATTATCTCTAGACACAATTCTGTTTAAAACATTAAAATCTATTCCTGACTTATTATAAAACTCTGTACAACCTTTATAAATTCCCCGAGTGCAATTTTGATGCACTCACAAAGGACCACAAAGGAACAAGCTACTGAGCCCCAACCTTCCTCAACAGCCGAGCAACCCATAGTCCACTCCGGATTTTCTCATAAAGTTTTCAGGAATTTAGCCGGATTATGGAGTTTCCATACCAGCCTAAGGCCATCTCAGGATGTTTGTAGTTTACTGATTCCATCATCTACATTCGATGCGTTCCTCAATGATACAGAAAGTGCTGCTGCTATGGGTTCATGGTCACCAAATATTGATGGAATAATAGCTCCATGAACTAGTACATTGATTAGGCTGCTAGAAATAAAAATGTAATCAATTACTCAAGTAGACTCACTACCCATATAGGTAGGCTACTCATATAGGTAGGCAGTCATAGTTCGCTAATGCCTCCCACGTCCATAATTTTACTCTGATCATGAAAAGGTCAATTCCTCTAATTCCTTGCCTCTATGGTCTGCACCCTTCACAATATGCTGTACCTTATTTATTTATTTATTTATTTATTTGACATAAAGGGCTGGGCCAGCCTACTGTTGAAATCACCTGCTAAGCATAGATGCGCCTGGTGCCCTGTGACAGTTGTCCACGGACTCGATAATTCTCGCTTCGGTGCCCACTCTAAGCACGAGTTCACACTATGCAGCTCTGGGCAACAAGCTTGCTTAATCTCCACAACGGCCCCCCGCGGCGGGATGCCTGGCTTTCACCTTGGGGAGGCCCAGCACGGGTGATCTCACAGGGAAAAACCAGGACGGGTTCCCAAGGCAAGCGCCGAGATGCCCAAGGGTAAAATCGAGCGCTATATAAGAACACACATACATACATACATACATACATACATACATACATACATATTAGTGAACCAATAGAGTCAAAAAAGGGAAATTCACATTTGGTGAATTCTTATGATAAAAATTAATTGTGAATACACTTGGGTTCCCCGTAATGAGTATAGCCTGAAAGTAATTTCCAGGTGTTTCCAGGGCCTGGGCAATAACAACTACTGATCGATTAATCCAGATCGATAAACCCCTAGAGGCAGGCCCATGTTGGGACGGTTTAGCATGCATGGTAAAACACTGAAACCTCTTGAACACAGAGCTGGGGGTCCCTGGTCTCGGTATATAGCAGGATGTCATAGTTTCATATAAATGGCTGTCAGTCTGGTAGGTGCACCTTGGTCTGAAGGCCAGCTACATTCCAACTCAAACTTCTTAGCGGGGATGACTGTAAGTTAGGATTTGCAATTGATGGAATGTACTTAAGAGCAGGAAAAAGCCGTAGTCTGATCAAGCACTATGTCCTGGCTTGTGGCTGCAGATCCAGACGGTCAATCAATATGTGTGAGCTCAGACAAGATTGCAAATCTGTACATCTCCAAGGCTGGCTTAGGTTGTAAGTTGCCACACTTGAGAGAAGGCAATGTTGGTTTGTAAAAGAAACCCAGAGGTAATATAACAATCCCTGACCTAGAAAGCTTGCCACCTTCCTGTGAATTAAGAAAGCTTCTCACACAGGCCAGATCTCTGAAATTCACCACGGTGTAGTCCCCCTGTATGTTTTTACTCGTTTACTCGCGGGTCCACCCAACCAACTTTGCATGTCATTAAAATCTCAGTGCATTCCATGACATTGAACTTTTTGTGCCTGTAAAGCTAATGAGTTGCTCAGTTGTTCCCAAGATTCAGACTGATTACGAATCCGGCTTGAACCAGCACATAGGGACACACTGCCTGCGGCAAATTTAGAGTTGTATTGTATGGGCAGATGTGACTAATTATCCACTAGTAATGAGGTCACAGGTAAGCGTTCGTCCCTTGAATTTGAGACAAGATGGTCATTAATGCAGGGGCATGAAGCAACCACAGCTGTTGTGAGAGACAGTTGCCCACTAGGACCTACTGAGGGAATTTCATGCGGCTCATTTAGCACAGGGATTAATTATCGTTTGTATTTAAAGATCCGGCTTCCTTATGAGTTGTTTCCAGGTGAGTGCTGCAACGGGTGACAACACTGGGATTTGAATTTGGGTGCTTCCTACCTATATCTTCCGTTCAAAGACTGGCCACTTGCTTTTCAATGCTTTTATGATTGGTTGGGGCTTTGGAACATGATGAAAATGCTGTATATTTTGCTATATGTGATTGTGGATTTCTATATGTTGTCTTATTGACCATTTAGTCTAATTCCCTGGTCTTGTGATTTCTTAGGCATAGCATTGTTTGAGATGCAGTTTGTTCCCTTTCACATGGGTGGGAACTGCACTGGGAGTGATGCAGTGAGGTACTAGTGTGGGTAGCATGCAGCGTTTGGGGGTCTATACTTTATTTATATTGCTTATTTGGGTCACAATTTGGGGGCTAATCCTTCAAGTGTCGGGGGACATCTACACTACATGACATATATTTATTGTGAAAAGAACTTGGTCACCTATATTTTTGCAATCCATGGTATGTGGGTTTCTGGCCTGCCCTTGGGCTTATGTGCAATATTATAACAAGGAACATTGCAGTTTGGGGGAGGGGTAGTAATGCATATTTGGTGTTTACTATGGCTGAATAGTGTGAGACACGGTCGCTCCAGACGCTGCTCCCCGCTCCGATTGCCTGCTGAAGTGCCTCTGCTTCCCCATCTCGCTCTTCCGCAAGTACCCACAGAGTGTAAATCGATCTGCCTTAAGGAAGGAACCTCGCTGTGCATTACTGTGTCTTAGCGCTCCGCCTGCATAACAACGCTGCTATTAATCACCTGGCATCTAGAATATTGTAGCGCTGCTGTCACTATTGTCTGCCTGATCTAACCGGTGCCTTTATTATTCAGATCGCGCTATTCAACTCCTGTGCCCCATTCCGGTCAGATATCGGCTGAGGCCATTTTGGGATTGCTGTTGTTGTTGTTGTTTGCTTACTGTGCCTTCCCCGACCAGTCCCCGCCCAGCTCCCGCCTCCCTGCTGACCACCCCTCCCACTGACACCATTTGCCCCGCTCGCCCGCCACAGCGCTGTGACCGTCATGTTTTCAACAGACACGGTCGCTCCAGACGCTGCTCCCCGCTCCGATTGCCTGCTGAAGTGCCTCTGCTTCCCCACCTCGCTCTTCCGCAAGTACCCACAGAGTGTAAATCGATCTGCCTTAAGGAAGGAACCTCGCTGTGCATTACTGTGTCTTAGCGCTCCGCCTGCATAACAACGCTGCTATTAATCACCTGGCATCTAGAATATTGTAGCGCTGCTGTCACTATTGTCTGCCTGATCTAACCGGTGCCTTTATTATTCAGATCGCGCTATTCAACTCCTGTGCCCCATTCCGGTCAGATATCGGCTGAGGCCATTTTGGGATTGCTGTTGTTGTTGTTGTTTGCTTACTGTGCCTTCCCCGACCAGTCCCCGCCCAGCTACCGCCTCCCTGCTGACCACCCCTCGCCCCTCCCCCCCTCTCCATCCACTTATGACAGTTGTAGATTCGCGCAGCGGTCAAGCACAGCGGTCGCGCCCCAGTTGCGCCGAAGGTGCGCCAAAGGTAAGCCCGTCTACGCCCGTCCGCGCCTGGACCGCGCCCAGCGCCAGACCCCCTGGCCCTCGCAATGCCCAGCCCTCCCGCATTACTTACGACGCCTCCACCCTCCTAGCCCTTAACCCCGGCCGCTCCCCCAACTGCGTCCAAGCCGCTCCTGGACACATCCATGGACCCTTCTCTTGCAACTCCTGCAAGTTCGACGGCACCAAAACCAGATCCTCATCCACCAACACCAATCAGAGACCTGACACCAACCACCTAAAATGCATCCTGCTCAACACCCGCTCGGTCCACAGACACGCCATCGACCTCTGGAATCTACTCAACACCATCTCACCGGACGTCGCCTTCCTAACAGAAACATGGATGAATGCCTCTTCAGCCCCAGACATCGCCATTGCCATCCCGGAAGGATACAAAATCATCCGTAAGGACCGCATCGAGCAAACAGGAGGAGGCATCGCTATCGTCCATAAGAACTCCATCCGCATCTCAACCAGCTCAGACGTCAACCTTGCCAGCGCCGAACACCTCCACTTCCAGATCCACACCGACCCCAAGACCACACTCAGAGGCACCCTCCTCTACCTACCTCCAGGATCCCGTGCACAATTCAGCGACAACATCACTGACTTTATCACCCCACACGCCCTCCCCTCCGAGGACTACATTCTATTGGGAGACCTCAATTTTCACCTGGAAAAGAGCAACGACAGCAACACCACCACCCTTCTGGACAATCTTGCCAACCTCAGACTCAAACAACTTGTCACTACCCCCACCCACATTGCAGGTCACACACTCGACCCTATCTTCACCTCCAGCAAACATGTCTCCTTCAGTCACACCACAGCTCTTCACTGGACGGACCACAGCTGCGTTCACTTCTCCTACAATAAGACCACAATCCACAACCATCCTCAACCCACCATGCGAAGAAACTGGAACAAAATCACCATCGACCAGATCTCCTCATCGCTTCTTCTAAACCCCCCCGCCCACTCCTCAAACCCCGACCAAGCAGCCATTAACCTCACCCAATGGATATCCAACAGCGCCGACATCCTAGCACCGTTGAAAAAACGTCAAAGCAAACCAGGCAGCAAAAACGCCTCCTGGTTCAACGATGATCTTAAGAAATCGAAGAAACACTGTCGCTCCCTCGAGAAGGCCTGGAAAAAAGACCCAAACACCAGCACCAGAGACGCCTTCAAAAACGCCACCCGCATACACCACCAACTAATCCGGTCTGCCAAGAAAGCCGCATTCAAAGACCGTCTAGATAACAACGCCCACAACTGCAAGGAATTATTCAACATCATCAAAGAATTTACCAACCCATCAGCCAACTCCAACAACATCACCCCCTCCCAAGCCCTCTGCGACTCCCTAGCTTCCTTCTTCCACAACAAAATCGCAGACATCCACAACAGCTTCGACAACCAACCCGAAGACCAACCCACCCAACCTTCTGCAGGACCTTCACCCCCCTTGAACATCCTTAATGACTGGAACCCAATCTCCACTGAGGACACCATCCGCCTGATGAACTCCATCCACTCAGGATCCCCAACTGACCCATGCCCTCACCACATCTTCAACAAAGCAGACTCCATCATAGCACCATACCTCCGAGATGTCATCAACTGCTCCCTCAACTCCGCCACCTTCCCGGAAAGCTGGAAACACGCAGAACTCAGCGCCCTTCTGAAAAAACCCACAGCTGACCCCACCGAACTCAAAAACTACCGCCCCATCTCGCTTCTTCCAATCCCGGCCAAAGTCATCGAGAAAGCTGTCAACAGCCAGCTCGCCTCCTTCCTCGAAACCAACAAATCCCTCGACCCCTCACAGTCCGGCTTCCGAGCCAAACACAGCACTGAGACCGCACTTATCGCAGCAACAGATGACATTCGAACTCTACTGGACAATGGAGACACAGTCGCCCTCATCCTCCTCGACCTCTCCGCTGCCTTCAATACAGTCTGTCATAGCACCCTACTACAGCGCCTCAGAAACGTAGGAATCCAAGGAAAAGCACTGGATTGGATCACCTCGTTCCTCACCGGAAGAACCCAGAGAGACCGCCTCCCACCATTCAAGTCAGAGGCCTCTGAAGTCATCTGCGGCGTGCCACAAGGATCGTCACTCAGCCCCACCCTCTTCAACGTATACATGAGCCCCCTTGCGGCCATCGCTCGCCAACACAATCTCAACATCATCTCCTACGCGGATGACACTCAACTGATCCTATCACTCACCAAAGACCCTAACACCGCCAAAACCAACTTACACAAAGGAATGAAAGAAGTAGCCGTGTGGATGAAACACAGCCGTCTGAAACTGAACTCAGACAAAACAGAAGTCCTCATCTTAGGCACCTCCCCCTCCGCCTGGGATGACTCTTGGTGGCCAGAAGCCCTTGGAAAAGCACCCATCCCGACGGACCACGCACGGAACCTGGGCGTCATCCTGGACTCCTCACTCTCGATGACCAGACAAGTCAACGCCGTTTCATCATCTTGCTTCAACATTCTTCGCATGCTCAAAAAAACATTTCGCTGGATCCCCACCGAAACTAGAAAAACGGTCACCCACGCACTGGTTACGAGCCGCCTGGACTACGGAAACACTCTATACGCCGGTACCGCCGCAAAACTCCAGAAAAAACTCCAACGCATCCAGAACGCTTCAGCCAGGCTCATACTAGACATCCCGCGTAAAGAACACATCTCTGGTCACCTGAAAAACCTCCACTGGCTCCCCGTAAATAAGAGGATTACTTTCCGCCTCCTAACCCACGCACACAAAGCACTTTACGAACTTGGACCCGAATGCCTCAACACACGACTGTCCTTCTACACCCCCTCCCGTCAGCTACGATCCTCCAACCAAGCCCTTGCAACTGTACCTCGCATCAACAAAACCACCATGGGAGGTAGATCCTTCTCCTACCTGGCAGCTAAAACCTGGAACTCACTTCCCACTCACCTTCGCCTTACTCAGAACCACCTAGCATTCAGAAAACAACTTAAAACCTGGATATTTGACAAGTAATTCCCCACCCTTCCTCTAGCGCCTTGAGACCCTATGGGTATGTAGCGCGCTTTATAAATCACTTGACTTGACTAGACCGGGTTTAGGGGAGCATCATGTTGCCCTCTCAGGGCTTGTAGTTGCAGTTGCTGTTTGAGACATTTTTGTGCGGGTTTTGGGCTGGGCTTGGCTATTTCACGTTTTCTTCCTCCAGCACAGTTGTGGAGGACTGAATCTGAATATGGCAGACAGAGTATTGAATTTTCGGTGGACCATCTATTGTTTTCAATGATGTAACAGTTGATAGCATAATTGAAATGTGTTAAACGAATGTGGTAGATGACTGACCGAATTTCGTCCATCAAACTGCCAAAGTCTAAATATAGCAGATTGTCTAATGGTAGAGAACCCACATTTTGATATATTGTCCGCCTTCACCAAATTCTAAATTAGGCCATAAATCATTTATTGGAGGATGAGGTTCATCCCACTTGCAAAGAGGGAAATTGTGAGCAACTGGTAAACATAGAATCCTTGCCATCTTCCCTTCCATAATCAAACTCAGCCCACTTTATTCCATCCTGGAACACTACACATCATGTACAAAGTCAAAACGAGCAATGCATATGAATCCTCCTAATGAACATTGGCAATAGCATTGAAATGACAGTCGTAAAATAATAACAAACATATATGGATTACATTCATAATCAGGAGTTATATTGCATCCAATGTGTACCTAATTCCAGCTTCACCTTGCAATTAATCCATACATTCCCATTTAGTAATTCCACAAAATGTCTTCAGACCCTCCCAACCTTCAGTATCACTAGAAAGGAAAAAAGACCCTTGTATTATTTTCTCCCTAGTTTCATGCAGAACCTCTCCCAACATAAAACCTTCCTTTTAATCCATTCCTCTGGTGACTGATTACTGTTGTCACAAGCATAGTTCAATACACCCATAACATTCCACAATTGTTTTCCCATCAGTGTCCTCCTTCACATACGCCTCTTGGAACTACTCTTTAATACTCATTCAGTCCTCCTATCCCACCTTTCGACAACAGCATTGCAGTGGGGGCAACTACGCTCAAATACTTCTACGTCTAATCCCATGATGGTTAAAAAATCCCCCAAATCAACCAAAACTAATATAACACCATTGTCCATGACTATTTCTTTGTGAAACCTTCCCTAGTGAATAGTTCATTGAGAAAGCAAATTGCTTCTGTTTTATTTACTTCAAGCCGTTGTAACGGCATACTTGGGAGAGACACCAAGAACAGCAAAATATCAATAGAAATTTTCTTACAAAGCCCTTCAAGTTGCACGTCCAGCTCGCATGGATATTTCACTGTGCTTTTTGATTGGTCACTTCTTTCACATGATGCAAAACTTCTCCTCTTCCCATCATGAAACCCTGGCCGCCAAAAATAAATTAGTAGACTTTTCTCAATCAGCCTGGATTTATAAAGCTCAGAAAATCACCCGTAAGGGTCTGAAGGTGCTGGAGGTGCTAGCCGACTCGTGGTACTCAATCAAACAGCCATGTCTTGAGTCCTTGTCAATAGCGATGCAGTGCTCCTCAAGTGCAAGGGAAGGTCTTTGCAGGCTTTGGCCACTTTCTTGTGCTGACATGCCACAGTGACCTTCAAGAGCCATTGCAGTAAGGATTTTGGGGCAACCAATTAATGTCAGCTTCAGTCACTGTCAGAGGTTGCTGCATTGAGGACTGGCAACTCCTCGAGTTAAATGGAGAAAAGACCGAGGTACGTATCTTTGGAGGACCTCCTTCCGCCTTGTCCTCCAAGTGGTGGCTAAAGGAACTGGGACAGCTGCCAAAGCCCCCTACATCAGCAAGCAATGTATGGTTCATATTTAGTTGTAATATCTCTTTCACTGTACAGATCCATTAGCGATTCTACCTGGTTTTCTATTTGCACCTCTTGCTCAAAGTTTTACCACTGGAGCATCGCAAGTCAGTAGTCCAGGTGGTAATAATTTCTTGTCTGGCCTACTGTCATTCATTCAATGTTGGTCTTCCCGCAACCTTACTAAATAGGCTTCAGTAAATTCAAAGATAACCCTCTGACTATTACATGGCATCCCCTCTTGCAACTTAATTTTAGGGCACCATCTGGCGCTACATTGGCACCCAGTGCATAAATGTTCTACCTTTAAAGCTGTTTACATCTGCCAAACGGATCTCTCTTGCAGGCCCCACAATACTAGGGCGTGTATTACTCCTTATCATCGTCCCCACAGTTCCCGCTCAGCTTCTAGATTCATGATCACCATGCCCTCCTGAGTGGGCTATCCTTCCACTATCAGTCCTTGCAGCTTTGGAGGGATCTATCTCTTATTCAGAGCTCTATTGAAGACAATGGAGCAGCAGCGGCCTGTATAAACTGGTATGTACGTCCACTGCTCTCAACATTAGTGTCCTAATGTCCTCTGACTTTCTCTTTACCCTGTCTCTCTCAAATATATATGATTGGACAGGTAAAAGCAAAAGGCAGAGGCCATCTAGTAGGACTCACGGAGCCTTCAATCTTCCCTCCTTCTGTAGCTCAGTGTCACTGACACTTGAAAAGGAGGAAGGTGTGAACGCTGCTCAGCCCCTCGGTCTCCCTGGCTTGGCTGAACTACAAAAAAACAGTTTATCTGAGCTGGGGAGAGCAAGGCACAGTTCTTGCGGTGAATGATCAACAATTATCAGCTGTGACCCTGCCTGCAATAGTTACCAGTAGAAAATTCACAACAAGGGCTGTGAATCAAAGGTTTCAGAGCGTTGGGGAATTTCAACCCTCTCGATCTGCGAAGCCAAAGCCACCTTTGTATCTCATTTTGACTGATAAAAACATCCATGATGGGACATCACAAATGAGCTTAATGGCATGTAGGAAATGAAATACCATTATTCTTAAAAAAAAAAAGTTTAAAAAGAAAATGTCCAAATATCATACAACTTTTGGTGGGCCCTCCTGAAATACAGAAATCTAAAAAGATACCTGTAGTCAACCCTGCAGAGAGCTAATGTGAGAGCACTAGTCTAGAAATCAATACATTTTGGAAATCGCACAATTATTATTATTGTTGGGTCGTTTAATCAGAGACAATAAGCAACTGTTTTAAACATTGGTTTTAAATAATACTTTCACGGTCCAGGTATACAAGGAGAAATACATAGACATGTATGAATGAGACTGCACCAAGTTATCATGAGAAGTGATGTTACTACTTTGGTGGTGGTGCTATAACTTGGGATATCATTAGTTCGTTACATGTGTTGTAATTTATGATTAGATGTGGTACAGTTGATGTTGCTCTTGTTGTCTTGGTGCCTGTACTCTGGGAAATGTGTGTTGCTGACCACTGATCTCTATTGTGATTGGCAGGTTGCTTATCCCTAATTTCTTCTGTGATTTACTGGTTAACAACAAGTTGATGAGAGGCAAGGTTATGGAGAATATTATGTTGATGCCTGCGTAAAGCATCAGAATGGTGCGCCAAAAGTGACCGCCGTTTGAGGGCGCCTCTAGTGGTGAACTATATTTCCAGAGTTCCCAGGCCTTATGTGAAAACGGTGTGTCTTAAGGCCTCACTGTGTTATCAACTTCCGTCGTCGCCAGATTCGTAGGTAAGTTAACTGTGAAAATAGGCGAGTAGGTCATCTAAACGATCCCGTGAACGGTATTCAGTTAGAGAAATTCTCTATAACCTTGCCCTGAAGAAGCCCTCTTGAAGGGTAAAACGCGTTTGCTGTATCCAAAAGCATTTAAAGGATTGTTTCAAATAAAGGACTTACATCGGAAACCATCAACACCTGCAAAAGAACTCTTCTTTCGGTGTCTTAACCCATTGTTGTTCTTTTGTATTTATCTGTGGTCATGTGGCAGATAGCCATTTGAGGTGGGCAATACTAGTGTGGAAAACTATTTGTGACTAACCTTGGTTGTGCAGTTGCTGCTAACCCTCCTGCCTATGTTTATGTGGAATGTGATTTACCAGTTACTGAGTTCTGATATTTGCTTTTCTCTGTTTTCCAGGTGAGGTGATTCTGGATCCTGACACTGCTCATCGATACCTCGTCGTGTCTGAAGATAGGAAGAGTGTGAGATGTGAAAACAGCGGTCAGGACCCACCAGACGTGCCGGAGAGATTTACTAGATATATCACTGTCCTAGGCAAGGAGATTCTGAGTTCAGGGAGGCATTACTGGGAGGTGGAAGTCACTGACCAGAATGGTTGGGACCTAGGAGTATGTGATGAGTCTGTTAGCAGGAAGGGGAAGACCAGACTGTCACCAGAAAAGGGATTCTGGACAGTATGGTTCAAGGATGGTGAATACAAAGCTCTCATTTCCCCATTGACCACCATCCTGAAACCCCAAGTGCCACTCAGGGTTGTAGGTCTACTCCTTGACTATGAGGCAGGCAGACTTTCGGTGTACAATGTACAGAACAGATCGCTGCTCTTTACCTTCTTCACAGCCTTCTTTCCCCGCAAACTGCGGCCACTCTTCAGCCCTCATCTCAGCTACGATGAAGAAAATTCAGGAGAGCTGCGAATCCTCTGACTGGACTGAGAACTGCATTGGGTAAGAGCTGTGTATATCAGTATATCAATCACTATTAATAGGTTGAAGTTCTGTGTTTCATTTTGGGTTGCATATCTGTGGGGATTTCAGAAATACCCGATGTCGGTATTTTTCTTTTAGTTCTAGCTGACTATGGGCATAAATTAAAAAAACATTTGCTCAAATTACAGACATCTTTCTTGACAAATTCAGAGTTTTTGGAATTTCCTGTCCAGCAGGTTACCCCAACACTCAAATGAATCTTGTTTTTGCTGGGTCATGTATGGCAACACTAGGTGGTAGGACGAGAAAGTTATATATGAGTACACAAATGACACCACCCTAAACATCAAGAGAGTCGAGTTTTAAAATGTCTGGGGCAGATGGGGATCTTTCGGTGCCAACCAACACACGTTCCAAATCCGTAATACCATTCACAGCATAAACGTGTATCTAATCTACACATTATTTCTTCTCTTTAAATGGCTGTATTTTTGGGCTTTCTCTGTGCCTTTCGATAGGCCGCCCACACTTACTGGGTACCGGTTTCTAATTGGACAGTTGGAGGAAAGGTAGATGGTAACACCCTTGTTCTTGCATATTGAATACCTCTATTTTTGGTGTCCAACTTTGAGTCAGTGTGCAAGAAAACGCCTTCTGAAAAAAAGCATTCCGAAGGAGAAAGGTACGAATAACCCTCATGCCTAAATGCCGGTTTTTAATTACATCGTAAAAGAATCCATAGCTTACCTTCGTAGCCTTTTTTTATTGACTTTATTTTTCAATATAAAGTAATGCTTGGCCTAAAAACTGTGAAGAACCCCTTCATTGCATAATTAGAGACCGCAGCATAGAATACTTACCTGCCACGCCGCTCTGTTGCAGTTGGAGAAGCCGCCACCACCGAGAGTCATCTTGCCATAGAGACCCGCGCCGCCGCTCCGGGAACCACAACACCCGGCAGGCCTCGCGGCGGCGCGTTGTGTGACGCGCGAAGACAGCGCCGAGGGGCCCATAAAGCAGGTCACACCCCGGCAGAGCGGGGGAGACCGCAGCATAGAATACTTACCTGCCACGCCGCTCTGTTGCAGTTGGAGAAGCCGCCACCGCCGAGAGTCATCTTGCCATAGAGACCCGCGCCGCCGCTCCGGGAACCACAACACCCGGCAGGCCTCGCGGCGGCGCGTTGTGTGACGCGCGAAGACAGCGCCGAGGGGCCCATAAAGCAGGGCACACCCCCCGCGTCGCGGGACGCGAGCGGGACGCCCGGGGCTAAGCCCGGGCAAAGGGCGGGTCCTCTACGGCCCTCATCGGCAGGAGGAGGCAGGGGCAGGGCCAGAAACGCTGCAGGAAATATTTCTGTGATTCATCCCTCAAGTAAGTCTTGCTTTCACAAGACTCTATTAACTGTTCTTTTTGTTTTCACAACATTAAATTTGTTTATACTCCCAATTATGCCTAAAAAACTTGATGAAGCCCCGCTAAACACTATTGACAATTACCTTGTTCAGACTGTTAAGAAGATAAATATGCAAAGGAGGGAGTCTTTGGGGTTGAGTCAATCCCCTGATTTACGATGTTTGTCCCCTTCCACATCAGTATCTATCTTGATTGATGACACCCAGCTGCAAGAAGCTCACAGTGTGGTCATTACTACTGATACTACTTCCCAAGGAATACCTGTTACACCGGATAGCGTAGCCCCGGCACCTGAGGGTCCTAATGCTGAGGCTGAGGGCGACACAGATATTGATACTGAATTTGAACAAGACAAACAGATTCGTGTCTCTGCGGATGAGCAGTCTCCTATAGGGCACGCCGCCAGGCCTAAACGACTATGCACTAAGAATCCACCAAAGCGAGGTGGGTTACGCTCAGGGACAAGACGGAAGAAGGCTACTACCCCAAAATCTAAACAAGCGAACAGTGTTGAGGACCAACCAAATTATACTTTTGAGGAGGCTTTTTTTGAAAAAATTGCAGATTTCCTCAAGATAAAAATCAACACTATTATCAAACCTCTAATATCCAAAATTGATAAACTGCAAGCAGATGTTAAGAAGCTGGGTGGACTTCATAATTTGGTTGCAGGTGGTGTTGAAAATATAACTACGATAGTCACACACCTGAGTAATAACACTGGGGGAAATGTTGTTGGAAGTGATGTGGGTGATGGAGATGGTAATCAACTGCCTGGGGAGAACTCATGACCACATCTACCAACTTTGACTGCTATTAATGAGGGTCCTCTATTAGCTAATATTCCAACAGACCCAACCCCTTCGGTCAATATTCCCCCAGCACAAGCACAAGCTCATTCAACGGATCCCCTGCAATTCATAGTTGAAGCCACACCCGTGGTTTTAGTCCTCGCAAATGTCCCCCCGCTGGAAGGGGGAACAGTGGAAAGCCCCACTTCTCTTTGCAGCAAAGCCCTACATTGGCTAACTAGTAACATGCGGCTAGCACCAGGGGGAAAGCATCATCTGGCAAGCGTAATTAAGTCAGCAACCAGGGTTCCCTGGCTGGGTAATCGGCCGAAAAAGTTCAAAGGGGATTGTGTGGCAGTGAGCTTTTCAAATCAAGACGTTCTTCTGAACATTCTTGCGAACATTTTCCCTCCCCAACGAAGACGGGGTACTGTGGTTCCCCTAAATTTAAAATTCTTTTATGGGGAACAGCAGAACGTTACTTACCCAAGGACCCTTGCCCTAGGGTGGGATAACAACTGGGACTTGAACTTCAGATGGGGACAAGATTCAAGGCACAACGTAGCAGCCCATTGTCACCAACCATTATTGTTTAACCCAGTTACACAACCACTTGAACTGTACAATCGCTATGCGCCGTTATCTTTCATGGATCAAAATGATTGACTTTTGCCAAGACAAGATAGTGATGTAGAAGGACCCCAGCCTGCTCCTGATCCGTCTGTTCAGTATTCTGCAGGTGTTAGGGTCTGTAGAATTATGAGCTGGAATATTGCTGGCCTTAGAGCCAAATTTAACGACAAGAACTGGCTGGACATAATTAGATCCTATGATATTCTTGCCTTTCAAGAAACATGGGAAACATCAGACGGATTGGCCTTGGATGGTTTTTCTTATTTTAATGTACCCGCAGACCCCAGCAAAGCAGGAAGAGCAAAGGGGGGTTGGCTATATACATTTCACTAGATGTCCAAGGAAAACCTAGACATATTAAGTCCAAATCCAAAAACTGTTTAGCGGTTGAACTAACTACATCAAATTCCCATCCCATATTATTTGTGAACTTTTATAATTCTCCTGTCAGTCAAACTCCAATCGAGCATTTGGTAACCTTAGAGGAATTCCTGACTACCCACAGTGAGAACAGTGCCCACGGGTATGAGGTGATCCTTATGGGAGACTTTAATATTCACCCATGCCATGTGGATTGTCACGGGGAACTTGAGGAATTTTCCCCCTATTCCTCCCCACCGCATTTCGAACATACACCACGCGGTGAGGCTTTGGAATTGCTCTTAGCTACCTTCAACTTATATGAATCATGTAGTTGCCCCACAGGTCCGAGGTCACCGACATATGTGGGCAATGACTCAGGCACAATTATAGATTATATCTTTTTATCTCCTAGTATTCTGCCTGAAGTAATTAATTATAAGGTAGAAACCACAGTTTTTAGCGATCACAATCCTGTGATTTTAGAGATTATAGCTCAGGGAGTCTTGGGAAAAAGAAAGATCGACGCTTTATGCGCGACAGAACTAGTTCTGAGAGATCAGAATCGGAGGCTGAAATGGGATCAAGTTACTCCAATCACCTTCTTACAGGAAACTTTGGCTAAAGTTGAGGGAGAGGTCGCCATCTGTCTAGATAATAAGAACTCCAGCGCCACTATGGTTGAGGCCTTTAATGCTATTTGCCGCCAGGTCAATTTAGATCTGACTGTAAAGGCAAAGCCAAATAGGTTCAAGGGCCCCAGATGGTTTGACACAAACTGCTCCAAGGCCCACTCAATCCTCCTAAAGGCACTAAAAAATAAACCTAGAGACAGAGAGCTGATAGCGTCATTAAGGAAACAATACAATCAAGCTATCAGGGTGAGGAAATCTGAGATAAAAAACGAGGCCTGGAGTGATTTATTATTGCCTGAAACACAGAAAGATAGTGCCAAATTTTGGGCAGTTATAAATCACCCATACTTCGCGGAACTAGATAATCAGAGAGCAGACTGTATTATTCCAGATGAACAGTGGGTGACACATTTTAGCAACATTTATAGTTGTACTCACACTACTTTAGAATGTGAAATGCCTCCCACACAACCGATAACTCCCATCTCTCCTTTTAGCCAAGATGAGGTGAAAAAAGCAATTAAGGATACACTCTGTAAAAAGGCACCGGGGCCCGACGGGGTTCCCGCAGATTTCTTTAAGAGTGCTCCCGAACTAAGTTCCAAGATTCTCACTAATATTTTTAACGCTACAACGGAGTTTATTTTTCCCTCTAGCTGGGCCAGGTCGACTATAGTACCAATTTTTAAAAAAGGACAGAGGACAGACCCGGCCTGTTACAGGCCAATTTCTCTCATCGACTCAAGTGTTAAAATCTTGGGAAGAGTCCTCTTAGGAAGACTGATTTTAGAAAGGAAGGGCGTCCTATCTAACGCACAATATGGCTTTAGAGCCAAAAGAGGAACCTTAGATCAGTGCCTAAACCTAGAATTAATCTTAAATAAACATGTAACCGCCAAGGGGAGTTCCCTGTACATGGCCTTTATGGACCTCTCATCAGCTTTTGACCTGGTCAACAGGGCAAAGTTGTGGAGGATCCTTCTGGCCATGGGCCTCGACTCCCCTTTGGTTGGATACCTAGCTGAGCTACATAAGGATCTTGTGACCTCGGTCAGAGTAACTAGGGAAGGAAGATGCACTTGTCACTTTAAGTCAGAGAGGGGGGTCAGGCAAGGGTGTATACTTGCCCCCTCCTCTTTACCCTTTACATTAATGATTTGGAGGCAGTCATGGCAACATCCCATATTGATATTCCGCGTGCAGGCGAGACAAAGATCCCTGTCCTCCTGTACGCGGACGATGCTGTTCTCCTGGCACGCTCCGGAGTAGCGTTAAATAAACTCCTCCTATCTTTTGGAGACTTTTTGTCCTCGCTGGACATGAAAATCAATACAGAGAAATCTCATATAATGATTGCTGGAGCCGCAGGCAGGAAAAGAAAGTTGAAAACATTTTACTGTGCTGGTAAAGAGGTCAGGAGAGTCCCTTCCTTTCCATACTTAGGAGTGACCTTTGACGGAAAGGGCACCTGGGGTCCTCAGCATTCAGTCAAAAGCAACGCTGTTGCAAGAGCGGCAGCAGGGTTGCTAGGCTTTGCTAAAAAAACTAGGCGCCCGTCCCATGGAGAGCATCATCAAAGTCTATAAAGCAATATGCTTGTCCGTTGCCCAGTATGGCTCTGTTATTTGGGGGTACACTAGCTCTGATAAAATACAGAATGTAGAAAATACATTTCTGAGATCTCTGCTTTCTGTCCCCCAATCGACTTCGACCTTTGCACTACACACAGAGCTAGGATTGGGCTATATATCTGACATTTTAAAACTAGCCCCAGTGATTGGTTGGATGAAAACTTGGCTTAACCAGGAGCTTACTTTAAATCACACTATTTTAAAAGATTGTTTAGCCCTGGATAGAGCCCTTAACATCCCGTGGGTAAGACACGTACAAACGCAGCTAATCTTAGCTGGACGCCCGGACATCTTTTCATCTCCAGATGTGATTAGTCACGAAGACCTTAAATCAGTTAAAAACACCCTGACAAATCTATATGCCCTGGAGAGGGAAGTTATAGAGCTAAAAAAAACCATGGTAAGGAAACACTGTATGTTGTCATCTGTTCCAGGAATGGAACCATATCTTTTCCTGGTAACTAATTCTTATCACCGTTTCCTTTTAACGAGATTTCGTTTTGATTTGATTCACTTTATCCTGGGCAATTTTAGAATCTGGAATAGACCCGATGATGCTGAACCATGTGATTGTGACCACTTTTCCACACAGGACACGATGCACTTTATCATGTTTTGCGGACATTATATTGAGATTAGAAAAAGATACCTGCTTCCAATCTTACGTAATCAAGGCTTTATTCAGGTAAAACCAGCCCTGTTGTTTTTGCAACTCCTTCCTAACGTTAAAGTAGCCTTTTCTGTTGCTAGTTTTTTAGTTGCAGGAGCACGTTTAAATAAGCACCGCACAAGATATAGGCACCCTATCCCTGAATAATGATTTTCCTCTTTATCTCATTTATTAAAATGTTTTGTGCTTTAATAAGCCCCTTTTTTATCTTTGTATCATTTTTTTAATATCTTTGTATGACTCATTGTGATTTTAGTGTTTTTAAAATAATGATTGTTTGTTTTTTTGTAACAACTTGTGCTCTGATGAAATGCTGTTATGTAATTATGCTCGTTCTTTTATGATTTTTAATAATCGAATAAAGATAATTGACTGACTGACTGGCATAATTAATATTTCTTTTGGTCAGATGTCGAAACTAGGATTTCAAGGACAAAATTACCAAATTTGGATATGGCAATAATAAAAGCTGTTTCACAAATCTAGAAATAGGACACATGAAACTAAACGTTTTATCATTCCTTAGTTCAACTATTGTGCTTTAAAAAAATAATCAGAATGTATTTTTAGAGAAGGAAAATAGAATGAAAATGTATTGACATCTGACAAATATGGGTCTGAAAATAGTTTTTCTAAAGTGGGATCGCCGAGAATTAAGAATGTACCTATAGAAGGCTTTAAGCACTTTCTCTATTTCTCCCTTTAAAACAGGTAACAATACAAGGACAGATGTAGTGCACTTTTGACCTGCCCTCCCATTCCATCCCCTGCCTCTCCAAAAAAGACAGAGCAGCAACTCAGCAGAATCCTGTTTGTATTGTGCCTGAACTGAGATTATTTATTTAATTTATTTAAAAAGTTGTATATAGCGGGTCCATGACCCTTGTGGGTATTAGAGCGCTTTAAATATGTTCAGAGAGCAGAGACAGATAGAACCAATAATATCATAGTTGATAACACTACAGGATATGGAGCTCCCCAGATAAGGGAGGGATCACCACGATGTCGGGATTGATAGAACAAAAACAGTAACAGCGAGCAGTAGTCATGAGTGTAATGAACGTGTCATGAAAGGTATGGAGAGAAGAGATCCTAGGTTCTAGGCCTGTAATTTGTTCCTAGGTAGTAATTTAACTTCTTTCAGTTGAGGATTCAGTCTGATTTAAGGGGAAAAGGAGTTCCAAATTCTCGGGGCGATCCCAGAGAAAGCTCGATTGTAGGTTTTCTTTTTAAAGAATCTCTGAGGTTTCAGTAATAAGATGCTGGAGCTTCTGGAGGATCTACAGCCCCGAAAAAGATCCTGCTACTGAGCAAGGTAACTTGGGATATTGAAAGTAAGGGCTTTATGGGCCATGCAAGCCAGTTTTAACTGAGTTCTTGCTTCATAAGGGAGTACATTGAGGGATTTCAGATATGGGTGATGTGGTTGCTTCTTGTGGATCCTGTGATGAGTCTGGTAGCAGAATTAAGGGAGCCGTTTTAGATCTGGGCAAGCCGCAGAGAGTTTCACTTTCATAGTCTCACCTGGGAATCACTAGGGCTTGCACTGCAGACGTGAAGTCATTGAGGGGGGAGGAAGGGTTTTGATTTTCCTACATGTTAATTTTCTGGTTCGCTCCTTTGGTGGCAGCAGTGATGTGCTTCTGCATGTTAAGGTTCTTGTTGTGAGTTATTCCCCATGATCTCACTTAATCTTTAACGTGTGGCAAGCAGTTGAGGGCTGCTAGTTGTTTCATCCATTCCTGAATGATGGAGGACTGATTGGGTGCAGTGATTAGGAGGTATTCCGTTTATTTTTTTAACAGTTTTTTTTATTATTAACAAAGTTCCAATCATCACAGGTGTAAATCACAGATAGTTCTATCTTAGAACATCAGGAACAGATCACTAAACATAATTGTACATTCATTCCATCGTGTCAAGTGCAGGATGCTTCCCTTTAGCCATTTCCAATTCTACAGTCGGAAATACGCATAGGTTTCCACAATATGTATTCCACCCACTCCACTTTCTGTCCCATTTCTTGGGGCATCCTCTGATTTTAAATACTTCTTTTTCTGCCACCATACATTTATCTAAATCAGGCGCCCATGCGTTTATCGAAGGCTGCCCCGCCACCCCCCACTTTATTGCAATGGCTCTCTTCACCAACACATAATCCAAGGTAACCAGTTGCTGTTCCACATCAATGAGGTTGGATGGTTCCCAAATGTTAAGGATCCCCAATGATGGAGTGAGGTTAATCTGTTTATCTAGTTCGTCTTGCAAGTATGTGGTAGCCCCTTCCCATAGGGGACGCAGGGATGGCCAATCCCAGATAGTGTGGTAGAAGATTGCCTCCTGGTGACACCCCACAGACAAGACGCATCCTGTCGCATCCCAATTTTAGCTAGTGTAACCCTGGTTAGGTAAGTTCTGTGCAGAACTTTTAATTGAATTAGCCGGAAGCGGAGTGAAATGGCTGCCTATCTCGCCGACATTAACGCAGTTTGCCAATTGTCGTCGTCAATATCATCAATATTGGCTTGCCACCGGCTGCGGAAAGCTAGGAAAGGGTCAGGTAGGTTAATACACAGCTTGCGTTACGTTAGGGAAATGGCCTTGTCAGGGAGTGGTTCAGAGAGTAGACGATCCTCAAAAAGAGATGATTCCGGGAGGTTACCCATGTCTGGGAGAGCGGTCGTTAAGGCATGACGAATCTGAAGGTATTGAAACGCCTCGCCTGGGCCATGTCTTGTTTCTCCTGCAGTTCTGGGAACGACAGGACTCGTACCTTTTTCACAAGGTAACTTATATTGGAGAGTCCAATCGCGTCCCATTTGTCCAACCCTTGTTGATGGCACAAGAGTTCCAACTTCTGTGTGTACCACAACGGAGTGAATTGCGTCAGTACATCAGTCCAGCCCAAGTGTTTGGTCGCCTGGTGCCAGATTTGCACTGTACATGCCGTGGGGCCCACAATCCTCCCTTTCCGGACGTTCGTTTAGAGGGCACCTAAATACCCATCCCGCCCCATTTGGTATCTGTCTAGCATATACACGGGGTCCTGCGGATGGTACAACCAGTGGTTTACCAAGACTAGTTGCAATGCCCAATAATAGAGTCACATGTCCGGGAGGGCGATCCCTCCGTCCTATCACCCCTCAGAGTTAGACAATTTGTGTAATGCAATACGCGGCGTCCCTCCACTCCATAGCAATGATCTCAACTCTCTATCAATACTTTTGAAATACGAATCAGGGATTGGGTATGGGAAGTTCTGAAGGACTTCTAAAAACCGGGCAAGGGCCAACATCTTAAAGAGGGCTGCTCGGCCCAGTAGGGACAAAGGTAGGGTTTTCCAGTAGTTCTTGTCATAGGAGAGGGGAGGGTCGGGGGTAATAAAAATTCCTAAATAATAAAAGCTGTCACAGGCCACCTCGAGGTCGCAACCCAGGGGCAATCGAGGGTCTAGCCATGGAGAACCTTATATCACTGACTTCCTCCAATTTATGGCATAGCCTTAGTACTTGCCGAAGTTGGTAAAAATATGTAGGAGGCTGTTTAGGGGCGCGCGGGTAGAAGCCAGGTACACCAGTATATCATAGGCATACAACGATATTCTATCTTCATGATTTTCACTCTATTTCAGTCCTCTAAGGGACATGTTTTTTCGCACCCAGGAGGCCAGCAGTTCCAGGATTAAAGAGAAGATAAGAGGGGATAGCGGGCAGCCCTGTCGGGTGCCTCTGTCCAGTATAAACACTCGAGATAGTCGGTTATTAACTTTAACCTGGACTTGCAGGTCCGTATGTAGCAATTTAATCCAACCTAGGTATTTCGGGCCAAACCCAAGACCTCAACACCTGAAAAAGGTAGGGCCATTCTGTGGCATCAAATGCCATAGAGGCGTCCAAAGTGAGCATCACCGCATCTTCCTGTATGTAACGCTGTCGATCCAAAACATTGTGAAGATGGCCAATATTCAGAGCTGTGTTCCGCCCTGGCATGAAGCCAGACTGGTCGGCGTGAACCAGGGATGAAAGAAGTGGGATAAGATGATTAGCCAGGAGCTTGGTCAGAACTTTGGCTTCGACATTGATCAAAGAGATTGGTCGATAGGAACCGCAACTATCTGCAGGTTTCCCAGGCTTCCGGATGACCACAATTGAAGCAAGCAGCTGGTCGTGCAGGAGGATACCCTTATCAAAGCTTTCAGTGAACATGTTTTTAAGGTGGGGGGGACGACCTGTGTGGCCACAGTCTTAAGGAATTCAATCGGAACAGATTGGATATTATTTATGGCCCTGCAAATTTCGTCCTCTGTGAGGTCCTCCTCCAGCCCCTCCCTATCAGCATCAGATAAGGTAGGTAATGTCATGTCAGCTAACAGTTGACGTGAATCTTCTGTCGTATATGTAGTGCAGGAGGTATAAATCCTTACCAAGTGGTTGTCAAAGGCTTCCGTAATGCCCTGTGGGTCCTTAATTGGCCCGTGAGGTATTCATTTTTTTTTTTTTAATTTGTTTTTATTGTTGCCATCACATGTTAAACATCAACGGATAGTCATAGTTCAGTGCAGCGTCAACATTCAGCTGCTTCCAATCATTAAAGCAACTTTTTAATTTTTTGTTTTTCCCCCCAAATTCTTAACTTATTAATAAAAGGGTCAGTATATACGATCTGCGTCATAAATCAAATACTGCATTTGCGTGAATAGAAGCATCTGAAGACAATGTACATAGTTACTGCAAAAACAAGCCTGCCTGTATATTCAGTTCATAGGGTCCTGTGCATTCCGTTGCTTCTAATGCCCTTTCCCTTGTCCCCCCTTATTCCTCCATATCCTCCTCCTCCCCCGAGCTATCTCCCTCTTCATCCTCAGGCAGAGGCTCACAGATATCCCCCCTGTATGTGTTCCAAGGTGTCCATATTTTGTTCCATTTACGTGGATTCAGCCTTTGTTGGTATATTGCCCTCTCAGTCACCATAAGCATGTCCATGTTCCTGCACCACTGATCCAGGGTCGGGGTCTCCAGCGCCCCCCAATTCTTTGCGATATCCCTTTTTGCCAGCATCATACCAATGGTCACCCATCGTCTCCCATGCAATGGCAGGTCGGTTGGGCCCCACACATTCAGCAGGCAGACCCTAGGGTCAGGTGTGAACGAGGTCTGCAGGGTTTGACCGACCGTGCGTGTTACACGTCTCCAGTACTCTTGTATCGCAGGGCAGGCCCACAAAGTATGGAACAGCGTACCCTCCTCCCCACAGTTTCTTAGGCAGTATGGGTGTTCAGCCCTGTGTATTTTGTGTAGTGTTGTGCGGGTGTAGTAAACCCTATGTAGTATTTTAAATTGGACCAGTCTAAATCTGGTGGATATACCCGCCTCCCTCGGTGACGCCAATGCGGCATTCCAATCGGCCTCATCCAGGTCCCCGATCTCATTCTCCCAGCGTTCCCTCAGCTTCACCAGTGGATCCGGTAGGTTGTTCAGCAGCTTACGGTAGGTAAGTGAGGTAGCACTTGCCTCCATATAGTCTGTCAGCAATCGATCCTCTAACGGGGCCGATTCCGGGACCGACACCCCCGGCTCTAAAACTGACAAGAGTGCATGCCTTACTTGTTCATATCTGTATGTTTCAGTCACCCCCAGCTCGTACTGCTCCCTCAGAGTCGCAAAGGAGAGCACGCCATCCCTCGTCCAGAGGTCACCCACCGTAGAGATCCCGATGTCGTCCCATTTGTCAAATCCTTTACAGCTGCGCAGATTACAGAGGGCCTTGGCATCCCATAGTGGTGTAAGTTGAGTAATCACTCCCTCCCAAGCTAGCCGCCTCTGAGCTTTATGCCATATTGACACTGTGTGTTTAGTGGGTCCCTCCAGCTTCCTCATCATGCCCTTGTTATAAAGAGGGGCCAGTAGGGTGTTCGTGCCCAATTGGCGTCTGTCCGCCAGGTAGGCCGGGTCATCTTGTGCTCCATGAATCCATTGGTTGATCACCTTAAGGTGAGCTGCCCAATAGTACAATTCAAGGTTCGGGAGTGCTATCCCCCCGCTGTACCAGTCTCGATTCAGTTTCAGTTGTGCTACCCTAGCCGGCTTATCTCCCCACAGGAGGCCCGACATCTGCGCCGACACTTGGCGGAAGAACGACATCGGGACCATCGCCGGCGTGTTTTCTAGGACATATAAGAAACGAGGCAGCGCCATCATTTTGAAGAGCGCCGCTCTACCTAGCAGAGTCAAGGGGAGGGTCTTCCAATGGCGCACATCCGACCTGAGCCTGCCCAGCAGGGGCCCAAGGTTCAACTCCACAAAGGTAGCATGTTCCTTTGTGATTTGAATCCCCAGGTATTTGAAGGAAAGGGGCTCCGTGAGTAGTTGGCAACCAGTAGGTAGGACCGGGGGATCGCCCTGTACCATAAAGAGTATGGACTTGGACCAGTTAAGTTTGTACCCTGATGCTGCACCATGTCTCTCACACAGTGCCAGTAGTACCGGAATACCATTCGTGAGGTCCGTGAGGTAAATAAGCATGTCATCAGCATACAGGGAAACCCTATCCTCCCAGTCGCCTCCCCATCTTATGCCCTTCAGCAGCTGGGTGGTTCTGATGACCGTCGCCAGTGGTTCCAATACTAAGGCGAATAACAGTGGCGATAGCGGGCACCCCTGTCTTGTGCCTCTCGCCAGCGGGAGTTCTCTCGAGATACAACCATTGGCCGTGACCCTTGCCACGGGGTCAGTATATAATAGCCTGACCCACGATATGAATTTCTCGCCAATCCCCATGTGTTCCAGGACCGCAAAGAGATATCTCCATTCTACCAGGTCGAACGCCATTTTGGCATCCAATGATAGCACCGCTGCCGGCTCCGTCAACTGTGGGGCGCGTGCTAGTACCCCGTGCAGCCGCCGCAAATTCAGCGCCGTACTCCGGTGTGGCATAAAGCCCGACTGGTCCGGATGAATCAGGTGCGTCAAATGGGGCAGCAGTCTAGTGGCCAATAGTTTTGCCAAAATTTTATTTTCGGCGTTAAGGAGGGAGATTGGGCGGTATGATCCGCACTCTTCAGGGGGTTTGCCGGGCTTCGGTATTGCTATTATTGTGGCCGTGCGCTGATCAGGAGGCAGATGCCCCCGCTCTCGGCATTCCCTGTACATATTGAGCAAGGGTGTGGACAGCGTTTCGGACATGCTCTTGTACCATTCAATCGGCACTCCGTTGGGGCCTAGCGCTTTCCCTGGGTGTAACGCTGCTATGGCTAATTGTATTTCTTCAGCCGTCAGGTCCGAGTCAAGCTCGTCCCGTTTGTCCTGAGAGAGAGTACGTGTAGGCACCCCTAAGAGGGATCCTTCTGCCATCTCCCGCGTGACCTCGAATTCGGGGGAATATACTGAGTGGAAATGGTCCGCCAGGAGTTCCACTATTCGTGCCGGACTGGTCTGTATCACCCCTTCAGAGTCTTTCAGTTGCAGTATGGCCCTCTGTCCTCCCCGTTTTCGTTCCAGCCAGGCTAGGAGTTTACCTGCCTTATCGCCCACGTCGTATATTCTACTCTGTCGCCGCCATGCTGTCTACCACCATGCGGCGCACATGGTCAGCATGACGCTGCTGACACAGTTTAAGCGCGTGTTGCAAATCCCCTGTCGGGTTACTCTTGTGGTCCTGCGTTGCTCTGGCAAGTTGGTCCTCTAGCTCTACCAGTTCCTGACGTCGCGTGCGTGTATGCTGTGTGATAGCAGAGATTGCCTGCCCGCGAAGAACCGTCTTGTATGCTTCCCAATAAGTTACATGGGATGCCACCGACCCTTCATTTTCAGCGAGGTAGGATCTCGTACTTCTTTTTAATGACTTGGCTATATTAGGCTCCTTGAGGTATCCCGGGTAGATAGGGTAGATGCGTCTATGGGTTCGTTCCCGGCTAGAGAGAGTCAGTGTCAGTGGGGAATGGTCCGAGACCCCTCGCGGTCTGATTTGAGTGTCCGTGAAATTGAGGAGGCCCCCCCCTAGAGTAAGGAAGTAGTCAATCCGTGATAGGCTGTCATGTACTACCGAGTAGTAGGTATACTGCCTGTCCTCTGGGTGGAACTGCCGCCATATGTCTACTAAACCTTGTGCCTCCATGAAGTCTTGTAATCTGGAAGGCCCTGGTGTTTGTGTGCGCACAGGGTAGCGATCTAGGGAGTTGTGTGCCACCGCATTAAAGTCACCCCCCATGATAAGATCACCTTCTGGAAGGTCCAACAGGAATTTTCCCAGTTCTGGGAGAGCTAAGGTGTGCAGTGCCGGCGGGATATACACAGAGACCACATTGAGCGGCTTCCCCTCCCACTGTCCATGTATCGCCGCGAAGCGCCCCTGTGTATCAATGCTAACGGATTGGGATATGAACCTGGAAGAGCGGTGCATTAATATTCCTGTACCCCTTGACCCCTTAGTAAACTCAGAGTGTACAACCATGCTGTAGCCTTTCCTATCTAGGGCCCGTGTCGCTGTGCCAGTTAGATGCGTTTCCTGTAGTAGGACCAAGGCGGGATTCAGTCTCTTTATGTTCTGTAAGACCAACCCACGCTTGATTTTGTCTCCCAGCCCCCTCACATTCCAGGACATGATGCTCAACGGAGATGCCCGCCCCATACTAGTATCCCTCCCCACCATGTGTAGATGAGCAGGAAGTTTGTCTATATTTGCGGTGAATCAAGCAGCTTGTGGAGTGAGTCTGTGTGCTGCGCCTCGCAACCTCTATTCTACGCGCGTGTGCCCCATGGTGTCGTTCCTGACCCTGTGTATTAACTGATAACCAAAAACACATCCTACCTCCAAGTCCCCCCCTCCCTGCCCCCCTGCTCAACGGACTCAGAACTGCCCGCCCCCCCAACTTAGCAGAGTGCCTGATCCCATCCCAAAACATAGTACTTGCTCGCTGGGGTGAAGGACTCTCCGTAGTCAGCGGCCTCCTTCCACGGTTGCGGAGGCCCTCCGCCCAGTGTCCAAGGCGGCATTGCCGGTCGTCAATGCAGTCAGTTCAGCTGGACCACAGCAGTGAGTCACTGTTCCTCTTCGTCACCCTCCTCCCGTAGCTCATTCAGAGGGGAGAGTGTCTCGGTGTCTTCCCCGGTGGATTGTGAGCCCGGACGGGACCCAGTATTACGGAGTTTGTTCTGCCTGTTGGAGCGACGCGGGAGGCCCGCCGACCTCCATCCCTCGAGCCATTCCTGCGCCATTTCCGGAGACTCAAAAAACCATGTCTTATTATCTGCCACAATCCGAAGCTTGGCTGGAAAAAGCATTGAGTACGGGATCTCTCTAGCTCTCAGTTCTTTCTTGACTTCGAAAAAGGTTCTCCTCCTCCTTGTGACCTCGGCCGTGTAGTCCGGAAAGAAGGCCAGTGTAGAGTTCTGGATCTTAATAGGGGGTGATGTCCTCGCCGCTTGCAGGATGGCGTCCCTATCCCTGAAATTAAAGAGTCTCGCTATGATCGGCCTGGGGTTGGCGCCCCGTTTTCTGGCGTCCTCCAGGGATCCTGTGTGCCCTTTCCACTGTGAAAAACGCGGAGAGTCCTTTAGGCTGTAGCTTCTGCTTGATTAAGTTCTCTACATATAGGTCCATCGCCCTCGTGTCTTCCGATTCCGGCACACCTATTATACGGATGTTGTTGCGCCTCGAGCGCCCTTCCTGGTCATCGAGCTTTTCACGCAGTTCCCTATTTTCCTTCGAGATGCGTTCCATACTAATCTGCAGCTCCGACACATCTTCCACCAGGGACTTGGTAACCACTTCCATATTTTTCACTTTCTCTGTCATCTTATGGAAGTCCGCCCTTATTAGTGTGATTTCAGCCGAGATCGACCCCACCGTAGTTTGCACTTGCGTGAGGGCCCGCATGACATCGTCCAGGGTCGCCTTCTTGCCCCCCGCCGCTTCCGCTGTCTTGCCCTGCTGTGCTTTGGCGTCTGGGGGGAGGAATTGGGTTTCTCATACGCAAACCGGTCAAGGCGGGATTGCGCCGCTCCGTTTTTCGGCCCTTGCCAGCCATCTTGGCAGCAGGGCTCTTCGAATGAGAAGGTAGACACACTTGGGTCAGACCCACTCGTACCCCCTCCGGATGGCCACGGGGCTCCTTCCAATAGCCCACTTGGCTCTTAGTGGTTCAGCGTGAACCCCGGGAACTGCGTCTGGTCCATGCGATAACTGGCGACGCCACAGGGCCCCTATCCTTTCATGCCGCTCCCACCATGACCAGCGGGAATGGTGGGGTGATGCTGGCCGCTGATGATTAGATCCAGTCGTGGGGCTGTCTTTGTACTGTTCTCCCCTGGAAGAGCGATCTCTGTTGCACCCCAGTGTCTTATATGCCTCCCCCCTCTGCGTCCCTCAATCCTTTTGCCTGGTGCTTCCTTCAACTGTATGGCCTGTATTATTGATAATTATTTCGGCCCGGGTCCGAGGGGAATGTCCCGTGTGGATGATCCCCAGCACCCGGTGTCAGTTCAGGGAGGAGTGTCAGGAAGGTCCGGAGCCCGCCCGGGCTTCCCACAATGTAATGCGCCCCCAGTCCGTGGGGGGCCCGGGTGCTATATGTTGTCCTGCCTTGCGGGGAAGAGCCACTGCTAGTCTGTCCCTGCGCTCCGTGTGCGGCGCCGGGCTGCCACCGCCGCTGCAGGGCTCTCTGCAAGTCCCCAAGATGGCGGTCCCTACCTCGGACGTTACAGCTCCGAGCGCTTCTTCCCGCTCCCGTGGGGTGGTAGGGCAGTTCTCCTCCTTACCTCGGAGGAGTGCCTGGGTCTGCACTCTGGGCTCTTAATTCCGGTGGCTTTATCCGGGCGCCGATGGTTCTCCTTCGTCGTCTTCGGCCGCGGGCGGGCGCTTCCGGTGTCCCTCTGCCCGGAGCAGTCAACTTCCGGCCGGCTCAGCTGGTCCTTCCACTCCCCGGCTCGGTCATTCCGCTCAGGCCCACACGGGGTCGCTGAAAACTGGACTTCCAGCCCATGCACTGAGGTCCCGCCGTTCCGTGTCTCTGCCGCCCGGTCCTGGGCTTCGTTGCCTTCCCGCCTGGGAAATTGCATGCACGGATAGATGTTCGGATTTCTTTAGGAGGCCGCCTCAATCACGGAGCTCTCCCCCTAGGCTGCCGCCATCGTTGGCTGCTAGCCACGCCCCCCGAGGTATTCAGTTTTGAGTGTTTAGTTTGAGGTAGTTGTCTGCCGGCCAACTTTGTGTTTTCCGTAGAATTAAGTTGAGGGAACTGATGTCTTCATAGGAGGAGACTTTCAGGTATAGTTGGGTGCTGGGCATACATGTGATAGTGGATGTTGGATGAACTCAGGATTTCCTTTAGAGGGTCCTTGAACAAGTTAAAGAGAGTGGATGAGAGGGAGGAGCCCTGTGGGACAATTAGTGTGACCAAAGTGGTTTTAGATAGGGACTGATTAACCTTGACTCTTTGAGTTCTGTTTAAGAGAAACACGTGAGGTAATCTGACATTGGGTGCCGCTGAACCTCAACAAAGATGATCAACAATACTTAAGTTAACATTTAACTTCACAAGGCAGAAAATGTCAGAAGCGTTAGCTCAGTCCGAGCGATCAGTAAGATATCAACTGCATCCCATTCTTTTTTTTGTTTTGCTAAACTCTTCAGTATGTGGGAGAGTGATGTGTGAGTCAAAATTACCACTGTAGAAATTCCCCAGACTAGCCTTCCACCAAGATAATGCATATCTTGGTGGGGTGACAACCACAAAGATAAGGAACTGATACCAAATTCCTTAATCTACAGGATGGGTACAGAACCCTAGCAGTAGTGCAGTATTTATTTTTCTCTCTCTCTTTCCTCTCTCGCACACACCCTTACCTGCTAAGTCAGCAGTATAGACCTTCAGGAAATAGTGTATGATGATGTGCTGTGTTGTGGGTGCCTTATTGCATGCTGTTGTGATAGTAGGTGTGATGGCATGTGTGCTTTTGTGTTTGTGTGATGCTGTATATGTTGCCACATTGCCAAAATATTAGGGGTCAGTTGAAAAGAGGACTTTAGATAGGCTACAAATAAGTGGTGCATGAGTAAAACCAAGAGGCATATTATCA